>NC_092337.1:283932500-288732500 GCF_046630445.1 Rutidosis leptorrhynchoides | reverse complement strand
TAAGACAATAATGCTTTTATCAAACCTATTCACAAGCTTTTAGTGGTGTCTAAGAAAGACAATTATACACGGACTTGGTTGTTGGATTTTTCAAACAGTCTCCAATTATATTGGAACCAAAAGGATCCTGCCTCTCCGTAGTCGGCCTGGCCACTTGGTTTGTTAAATAGTTCGTGCGAAGCTCTGTTATCAAAATACCAGGGAATCAGTAGCAAGAACCAAAAACATAATTAAACCTAGGATAATTACCTTAGATTACCTTAGTTTACCTTATATTAAGATTTCTCTAGCTTACTTACTAAATTAGGAACTTAGCTTATCTACCTAAAATTCAAAACAATAGGGCATACTCAGTGTATGACCCAAAGAAGAAAGAATTAGAAATTGAATGGTTATGTGTTACTCTAGCAGAAAACACCAAACCCTCGATTGAAGGTCGAGGAGGACCAATCAGATTCTCGGAGATTCAAGGACACTCGTTCGAGTTAAAGCATCACATTATAAAGCTCATCCAAAATGGCTGTCAATTTCATGGACTACCGAATGATGATCTTAACTCTCACCTTGATAAATTCATATCTCTTTCGTACTCTTACAAACAGCCAGGGATAGGACAAGATATAGTCCGGGTATACTTGTTCCCCTTTTCTCTCACTCTTCATGCAAAAACATGGTTTGAAGGATTGGAAAAAGATTCCATCACATCATGGACGGAGATGGCTACTAAATTCTTAATCAAATATTTTCGTCCTTCTAAACAAACCAAGCTTAAGAATGACATCATTAACTTTATACAAAGTTATGATGAATCTCTTTATACCGCATGGGAGCGATTCAAAACCCTGCTGAAGAAATGCCCTAATCACTGGTTAGAACAGTCAGCCCAAATCTGTACCTTCTACAATGATCTTACGGTAAATCATAGGACGACGATCAACGCAGCAACTCAAGGAAATCCGATGAACCAAACCGCAGACGAAGCCTGGGAATTGCTCGAGAACATGACAATGCATTGACTGGAACACTGGTGAAATAACTTCATCATCTGCTCCACTCTCTGCACTTAATAATCAAACGGAGGCCATCAAATACCTCATGAACAAGATGGAGTCTCTTACCAAACAACTCAGAGAATTAAAGACACAGCTGCAGCAGGTTAACCAGGCTCAGGCCTGTGTTAACTGTACCAACCCGTAATCCACTGAAGAATATCAAGTTGAGTACGAAAATCCTGACGGTTCAGTCTGTTACGTTCAATACCGAGCTTGTCAATCAAATCTTGGATTTAATCAACAACCTAGGGTTAACCAATTTCAAAGAAATAACCAGCCTTTTCCATATCATTACCCACCTTATCTACCCCAACAATCTCAATTGACTTACGATCAACCACTCCCACTCACTGGAACCACATCTAAGGAAAATTCTCCAACCACCTAAATTACGAAAGTACCCAACCCTGCTCTCGGGACTGATGATCAGTTGACTCAGTTCATTCAAGGACAACAATAGCTAAATCAGAGAACCGCATCTAGACAAGACCAGACAAAGATACTCATGCGAAACCATTTGGCTCTGCTTAAAAGTCTAGAAATGCAGCTCGAACATTTATCATAACGCCTTGAAACCCAACCACGAAGAAGGTTACCCAGTAATAGTATCCAAAATCCCCACATAGAGGAAGCTAAGTAGATGGAATCCATAATCCCAAAGGAAGAACCACAGAGAAGGTCAGCTAGGCTCAAGAACAAATCGACATATACGCAGAAGCTGCCCACTCAAACTCCAGTTTGTGTACCTTATCCTGGAAGGCTACTGTAAGAACCATCCATGCTTGATACCTACCAACTTGACGGAAGAATCCTAGACACCATGTCCAAAGTTCCCAACGAGAAGAGATACATCTGAAGGATTGTCTCTACAAAGGAAAGGATACCAGATTCCAACAAAATTCCACTAAGTGAAGAATGCTCGGCATTACTCAGAAACTCTCTACCAAAGAAACTAGGAGATACATGCCGATTCATTTTCCCAAGTTTAATCTACCAATCTGGAACCATTCATGCGATAGCAGATTTAGGAGCAAGTATCAACCTAATTCCATATTCTCTCTACAAGAGATTAGATTTACTAGACTTGTCACGAACTAAAATGACAATCCAACTTGCTAATCACACAATTCGATATCCTAAGGGCATAGTTGAGAACGTCTTGGTGAAAGTCGACAAATTCTTGTATCCTACAGATTTTGTAGTGATGGATATTAAGGAAGACCTACATACGTCGATAGTATTAGGGAGACCTTTCATGAATACGGCTAGGACTGTCATTGATGTGTACAATCAAACCTTGATCTTGCAATCACATGGGGAGAGCGTTACCTTCAAAATTGACCGACCTACCGATCTTTCTAGACAGGCAGAGATGTTTGCTATTTCCACCGGACGGATCACTTCCAATGATGAGTCCCCACCACCAGCCGATGATATAGAAATGAGTGTCGAATCACCTTTTGCTGATGACCCTGAAATGGAAGAAGGGGATCCCATCGAAGAAGTAGAGGCTGAGGAAGAATCTGAGGAGGAAGAAGAAATGGGATACGTAAAAGAAACTGTGATAGTACCCTATCTAAGCTTTGAAGCGAATTATAATCGTCACGAAGAATTAATGAGGCTAGAGACAGAGGATCACAGTTTAATTATTCAATTCAAAAAGAAATCTGCTAAGGCCGAAGTTAAAGATATAGAGATTGACCCCGGCTGTGTCAAAGTGAAACACCAAAATACTGAAGAAGCCCGTTCATCATACGAGTCTACAGAAGAAAACTATACCGATGATGACGAGGAAGAAGAGCAAAGTGAAGACATTCTGGATGATTCATATTCTCCACCTACAGCAGATCAAGAAGAGTCAGACTCTTCTTCAGATCAGATTCCGGTCATATCTAATCTCTTTGACATGATAACCTTCTTCAATGACACCAATGAATTTGAAGATATTCTCGAAGCCATCCGAAAATCAAAAATCGTTTTCACACCTCGTTTAAAGGAGCGGATCACGGCTATCGAAGACGAATACAACCTTTATCTTCAAAGAGAAGATGATAATGTTGAAATCTTAGAAGAGCGCATTCAGGACTTTATCAATACTCTTCACGATCATATCTACCATGAAGAAAGGCAACGAGAGCACAATTCAGTGGTTCGCATTATTCTCAGGATAAGATTTAGTCAGGATCAGAAGATCATTTATTCTAAGGTTTACAACGCCTTAGTCGGATCTGCACTTCCGTTCTCAGTAAACCAACGAGCACTACTGACTCTCAGTTGGAAGCATATGGATCTTTCCACAGGACGCCCGGCTTATGTCTCTGACTAGAAGATATTCACAGCCTCTTTGTTCTCTTGTAAAGAGATATTTTCGAAAGCACACCAGACAGACTAGTGATTTACATAACAATTGATCACCATGCTGATCTAATTATCAAGGAGTTACGAGATGCAGTAGCAGAAGAAGGGAGACGCAACTATCCGTTCTCACACCTTGAACTAGACCGAGTCAACATTGCCACCTTTGTTACAAAGCAGTTAGCACGTATCATCCACGAATCCACTGATCCTAGTTTCACATTTAAAGCCGGATGCCAGGAGATATATTCAAAGACGGTGAGATTAATTCTTGGGTCAAGATTTATTTTCACTTCTTTTCAGCTTCGCCTTTTAATAAATTTGTGCAAAGCTACAGACTCCTACTGTGGAGACCACCGTTCAGAAGATTTTCTGATACTGAAGATACAATTTTTGACACTATTTGAAGACCTCCGAAATGAATATCCCGTCAGAGAAACAATTACCACAAGCACGGTCTCAATGATTGACATTCATGGATCAATCAGCAGAGCCGGGGATCATGTTCTCATCGGACTTCAAGATTTGTCACGAGCTAAAACCGCACATTATCTCTCCTTCAGAAGATCTTCGAGAGAAATACCGAATCTTCTACCACTCTTGGTGATAATGCTAAATACGAACATATATTTCATATCATTATCCCTCAAGAAAGACAAGCTTTTAGTTGCAATTGTTCTATTTACAAGTGATATTCATTTAAATAATAAAAGGTGAAGACAAAAGACAGATTCGACGAATTGAAGACGCAAACGACCAAAAAGCTCAAAATTACAAAGTACAATCAAAGTGGTTCAAATTATTGATGAGAAACGTCTCAAAATTACAAGAATACAAGATGTGAAACGCAAAATACAAGATATTAAATTATACGCAAGGACGTTCGAAAATCCGGAACCAGGACCAAAGTCAACTTTCAACGCGTAACGCAACGGAGTGAAAATTACAAGTCAACTATGCACATAAATATAATATAATATGTAGCGACCCCGACAAATCGTCAAGTGACGGCGTCGGCTACGTGGGCCCCATTACCTGATTATAAGTCTTTAAGATAACGTTTGACCAAAATATGTCGCCTTCATTTCAAAATAAAGATTGTTTCAAAGTTTACAAGAATTGTTCAACCAAAAGTTAAGTTACAACGTTATAGATACGATTGAAATCTAGGCGACACGGTTTAAAGTAAAGTCAAAAGACGCTCCATGAAATGCATGTATACTCGACATCGGATGCAAGTATCAAATAGTAAGCGGAAGCATGTTTCACATATCGTGCAAGACCTGAGAAAAACATAGAAATCTGTCAACGAAAACGTTGGTGAAATCATAGGTTTAAGTAAGTAAGTACAAGTGAACCACAAGATTTGCATCAATGAAATAATAGTAATACATTCCAAAAGTTTGTTTCACGAGCACCCAATTATCAAAGCTTAACATTCCTTCCATTGCATACCCCATCCATAGTGCTAGAACAAACACTGATTCTCGAAAATATATTTCATCCGTAGACGGTAGCGAACCGTCAAGGATGAGGGTTGTCAACCCATATGGCCATATAACATAAGTTCTCGCTTACACCCGGCAAGTGTAACTAATGATAATCGAATTGAGGATTTTTGTTCTAAACTCGTATGTAGAATGTTTGTTTTCCCGTTCTTGTGTTCACTTAGTTCAAAAGAATCGTTTATGTTTTCTCATCCCAAATATAAGTTCAAAAAGAGTAAAAGTGGGACTATGATCTCACCTTTGATTGCACGAGTATAAATGTACTTCACAAAGTAAACGTGTGCATGAATGTTGCTTAGCCTTGACCTAAACAAATAAGTTGTATCAATTAACCGGTTACAACACAAGGTCGGGTGAAATGTGTTCAATTAGTCCTATGGCTCAATACGACTTGAATAGTATAGCATGTGAATCACGTTGTCAAGTTTCATGCAAGAATCACGTACAAAAGCATGTTAGAACGATTGTATAAAAGTTTGGTTAAGTTTGACTAAAAGTCAAACTTAGTCAAAGTCAACAAAAAAGTCAACACGTTCGGGTCGGGTCCCGGACTATTTTTCTATGCTAAATATTCATATACAAGTATATTAAAACAAGTTTCATGTGAATCGGAGGTCGGTAGCTAGTCAAAAATTTCGCGTGAAATGCGCCAAACAAAGCAGAATCTGGCCAGGCCAATCCGCGCGCCGCGCGGGGATGGGGCGCGCCGCGCCACCATCTGGGCAGAGATTTCTGGTCAGTTTTTCAAAGTATGCACGAACCAAACATCAAACATTCACCATTTATGATCCGCAAACAACCAAAACATGTATCTTATATCCTCGGAAAGGTATTTTGACGAGCAATACAACTAACCACATATCATCAAACAAAAACATCATTTACAATAGCCGAAATCTCATCAAGTGATCAATAAAAGTCCATTTTCAAAGTTTCAAGTTCGTAAAACGTATTTTATGATTCGGTAATCCAATTTACACATACGATATGCCGTTTCGAAGGTAATTAAGCATACATTGCATCTAAACACTTACTAACAACATTAACAAGTATTCAACGCATCAAAAGTTCGTTTCAAAGTCTATCAAACCCTAGTCAAACATCACAAAATCCTTAATCGGGTTTTTGAAGTTTTCTTAATCAACCTACACATCAAATTGAAGCTAATGATGCTAGTAACACATTTAATACATGAATTTTAACAATTAAACAACATTTACTCATCCAAAATCAAAGATTAAGCACACCCATTTCAAAGTTCATACTAGTTACTCCCAATCAACAAATCGAGCAAACAAAACATATATTAATGCTAGACACGAGCCATAGACACTAACTAACACAATTTCAAGTCAAAAACACGGATTTATAGAAATCTAGAGTTTTTAGAAAGTTACCCAAACTCGATGAAATTGGTACCAAAATGTAGAGGATGAAGAGAGGATCACGAAAATGTAATTTGTTTTGAAGTTTGCTTCCAATCCCGAATTTAGATGATGATTTTATGAAGTTGGGGTTTGTGTGTGTGTTCTTGCTAGAGAGGAAGAGAGAGAGAGGGAGATGGTTGAATGGAGGTGATTGGGGTGGACTAGTTGACCTAGTCAACTAGTTTGCCCCGTGTCAATTTTAGTCCCTCGAGTTTAGAAGCGGGTGCGGGATTTAACTGATCGAATATTTTAAATTACACGAGAGTACGGGAGACGTTATCTTCCAACAACGAGAATATTTAAAATGTTACATAACAAAGGATACGAATCTAGATACGAAGGGTATTATTTAAAAAGAAAAAGACGGGCGTTAAAATAATTTAACGGAAAAATGCGGGATGTTACATTATCCACACCTCAAAAGAAATTTCGTCCCGAAATTTAGTTGGAAGTAGTAGTCGATATCTCTTACTCGAGACTTTACGTTGTCAATGCTATGAATAAGTGAAAGTACGTTCTTGAGGGTTCTCATGAATTTGGATAGTCAGGGTTTTACGTTGCATTAAGGTTCGGTTTTTACGATTCCCGGTTTCAACTGGTTTTCCTATGAAGAGAAGTTTGTCATCGATAGTTGATGTATCCAGCAGGATTGCACGTTCCTGTTCCGCAGGACACGTTTCTAAGTTTGTTACACGAAATGTAGGGTAAACGGAAACTTAATTGAGTCGGAAGTTCTAAACGGTAGGGAGCGGTTCCAATACGCCCCAAGGTTTCAAAAGGGTTAACATGTCGCGGGTTTAACTTTCCCTGATTCCCGAAACGGATTACACCCTTCCAAGGTGCGGGTTCTCAATATTACGCGGTTACACACTGGGATTTGTGAGGTTCTCCTCTAAGTTTGGTATAACTCTTCTGGCGACAATGGGTTGTCTCGAGCCCTTCTCGGACTTGAACGATCTCAATTGTTGTTTCTTGATGGAGTTCAGATTTCGGTGGTTGATGCTTTGGTTAAATGAACAGGGGTATGACATTAGCGGTCATATAAGGTTTCGAAAAGTGCGCGTGAACACACGAGTGGTAACTACTGTTGTAAGAGTGATCTACTAAAGGTGACAATACGAGTTTGTGAGATGTCTTTCCAAGACGTAAATCGTTCGTTTACTCGGTTCGTCAGTTTGTGGGTGGTACGCGGTACTCATGTCTAAGCGGGTTCCCAAGGTTTCTTGTAAAACTAGAAGTGAAACGAGTATTTCGATACAGAATAATTGACAAAGATACACCGTGTTGGAATAGAATCTCTTAAGATACGTTTGAACAAGTTAGTTAGGGTTCGAAAAATGTTCGTTAGGACTATTCACCCTCGTGGCGAATACTTATGTAATATGAGGAGTTTCTCTATCCATGGAGAAATGTTACAAGGAGTTTCTTTAAACGGAAATGCGAACGGTAAAGATAGTAGTGAAATGAGGACTTAGAATAGGATGAGTTTACATCTCGAGGTTGCTGTAATGTGCCTCTAGTTGTCAAAAGTTGAAGTCTGAAAGAGAAAAGAGGTAGTACACGTAGTTGTATAGTTCGGGGTTGAATAATAGTTGACCGATTATCAGAAACACAAGGGCGTTAAGTCAAAGAAGAGTGAAGTATCGTTGGATTGTGTGTTATCTTAATTTCCAGTAATATCAGACGGTAACGGTGAAATAACAGAGGTATGTAGTGTGGTACGTGATGACAAGAATATTGATCGGATCCACAATTTAGTATTCGAATTCTTCGTGCAAAATAACGAATTTCCGTCCCGTTGATTTCGAGTCGAGGGAGTATGCCTTTCGGCGTCCAAGTAGAAATATTTCCATATTTGAGTCCCATCTGGTGTTGTACGAATTTAGCTAGAAATGTTGGTGTGAAGAATCACGCTCAAGGTTCGATCGCGGAGAGATTAAAGTCGTGTAATACGAGAAAAGTCAGAAATGAATCTTCGGTAACAACCGGTGAGATCTAAGATTTTTACGAATACAAGTCTGAGTTGGGAGAGTTTCCTGATTACATGTGGCTTGATTTCGAGATTGATTGTAATGCCTTGACCATTAACTTCATGGTCTAGAAAATTGGACTTCGTTCAACAGAAATTCTCACTCGGAGAATTTGGTATAAAGTTGCTCTTTTCTCAAAAGTTCGAGCGTAAGATGGTGATGTTGTTCGTTTTCCTTCTTTACTTAAATAAGTTAAGATGTCATCTATAAATACGATAACAGATTAGTCTATATGAATTTGCATACGCGGTTCAAGAGGTTTATGGATACGGGCGAGCCCTAAATAAATCAAGCGGTACTAAGAGAGATTTACAACTAACGTTGCGAGTTCGGAAAGTGGCTTAGGAGACATCGTCTCACTTAACCCCCAATTGATGATAACCGGAACGGAGGTCGATTTGGAACATACGGGATTCGTGCAAATAATCATGAGGTCATGGATGCGAGGGAGAGGGTATCGGTTTCCAACCGAAAATTACTCAGTTCACAATAATCTATACAAGATGATGGGGAAACATTTTTTTTTTTTTTTTTTTTTTTTTAACGAATAGGTTCCGAGCTCCCTAGTTCTATAGGTGTCAAGTCAAAAGTCTTAACGTATTTCCTCCAATAAAATTTATAGGCACACAATATTTTTCCGTCGGTCACTTAAATCGTCTAAGTAGTATCTGGGGGAAAGAGGTGGAATATAAAGAGCATGAGTCAAATCCTTGGTTATAAAACGTCTAGCGGTAATCGAATCGAACAAGTATGAAATATACGGTTTGTTGTGAAGAAACGTACCCGTTACTAGTCCATCGTCGTTCCGGGCATCCTTGGTGTCGATGTCGAAGGTTCAACGGCGTGCGTTGGGGTTGATTTTCTTATTTGGGCACACATTCCTAAAATGACCCAGTTGGCCACATTCGAAGCAAGCACCCGTTCTGTGTGCGTTGGGCATCTTTCGAGCGACGGGTCCTTGGCGCCGGTGGCGAAACCTGCCACATCCTTCAAAGTGATGCTTGTGGCATTCGTCACAAAAAGGCAGTTTTCCGGCATAGCCTTTCTTGTCGTTGGAGGTAAAAGGCTTCTTGGCGGGGTTGTTGTTATTGTTGTGGTTGCTTGATTGAGAGGCTTCCCATGTTCTTTTGTTGTTACTCGGGTGGTTCTCGACCATTGGTGCCGGTGCTTCCATTTCATTCACCGTTTCTAAGGCTTGGCGGGCCATTGTTAAAGCCTCTTGTAGGTTAGTGGGTTGAGATGTCATTACCTTGTGTTGAATGCTCTTAGGGAGGCCATCCATGTAAAGTTCGACTCTTAGGGATTCGGGAGTCATGAGAATTGGACACATCGAGACTAGTTCGGTAAACCGTTGATTATAAGCCTTGAGGTCATTTCCGGCCGTTTTTAAATTCCTTAGACCCTGTTCGAGCCTTCGAGTCTCGTCGCGCGGGAAGTATTCGGTGATCATTCTTTCTCTTAATTCGGTCCAAGAGAGTGTGTGGGCTTCATCGCTTCCCACTAATTGTACATACGTGTTCCACCATGAGAGAGCAATACCGGTGAAAGTGAGGGTGGAAAACTTGACCTTATCTTGGTCTCGACAACCGCTTGTGTTAAAAACGGTCTCCATTTGTTCAAACCATCGGGTGAGAGTAACCGGTCCCCCGGTTCCATCGAAAGTGGGAGGATTGTACTTCATGAAGTTCTTGTAGGAGCAACCTTCGATTGAATTACCGGCTCCATGATTGTTGTTGTTAGAAAAGTGATCGGCCACGGCCGTACCCACGGCGGTGGTTATCATTCGTTGAAGAGCTTGTTCTAGAGTTTCGAGAGGAGTATTGTGTTGTCCTTGGTGAGCCATTGTTCCTCCATGAGACAAGAATATCGTTGGTTAGTATTTTCAACAATACTAACCGTGGCATGGAATAAGGATAGAGAGAAAATTTTCCTTGACTCGCCTTAAATTCTCTATGTCATAATGTCGGAACGTCCATGTGAATCACCGTAATATAATCCCGGAAATTATATTACCCTGATTCTCATGTGCATTTAACATTACTTCATAAAGTCAAGGTGGCGCACCAACGAAATTTATCAACGTAAGATCAAGATCGAATACGAGTTAGATATGTTAGAAGAGTTTGAGTATAAATGCACAATTAGTCAAATAATTCCTACTTCAGTCTATATGCCGGTTGTAGTCTAGATTCACCTATGTACCCTATGACTCGGGGTGAACACAAATGAACTCTAAATCCCTACAACCAAGGCTCTGATACCACCTGTAGCGACCCCGACAAATCGTCAAGTGACGGCGTCGGCTACGTGGGTCCCATTACCTGATTATAAGTCTTTAAGATAACGTTTGACCAAAATATGTCGCCTTCATTTCAAAATAAAGATTGTTTCAAAGTTTACAAGAATTGTTCAACCAAAAGTTAAGTTACAACGTTATAGATACGATTGAAATCTAGGCGACACGGTTTAAAGTAAAGTCAAAAGACGCTCCATGAAATGCATGTATACTCGACATCGGATGCAAGTATCAAATAGTAAGCGGAAGCATGTTTCACATATCGTGCAAGACCTGAGAAAAACATAGAAATCTGTCAACGAAAACGTTGGTGAAATCATAGGTTTAAGTAAGTAAGTACAAGTGAACCACAAGATTTGCATCAATGAAATAATAGTAATACATTCCAAAAGTTTGTTTCACGAGCACCCAATTATCAAAGCTTAACATTCCTTCCATTGCATACCCCATCCATAGTGCTAGAACAAACACTGATTCTCGAAAATATATTTCATCCGTAGACGGTAGCGAACCGTCAAGGATGAGGGTTGTCAACCCATATGGCCATATAACATAAGTTCTCGCTTACACCCGGCAAGTGTAACTAATGATAATCGAATTGAGGATTTTTGTTCTAAACTCGTATGTAGAATGTTTGTTTTCCCGTTCTTGTGTTCACTTAGTTCAAAAGAATCGTTTATGTTTTCTCATCCCAAATATAAGTTCAAAAAGAGTAAAAGTGGGACTATGATCTCACCTTTGATTGCACGAGTATAAATGTACTTCACAAAGTAAACGTGTGCATGAATGTTGCTTAGCCTTGACCTAAACAAATAAGTTGTATCAATTAACCGGTTACGACACAAGGTCGGGTGAAATGTGTTCAATTAGTCCTATGGCTCAATACGACTTGAATAGTATAGCATGTGAATCACGTTGTCAAGTTTCATGCAAGAATCACGTACAAAAGCATGTTAGAACGATTGTATAAAAGTTTGGTTAAGTTTGACTAAAAGTCAAACTTGGTCAAAGTCAACAAAAAAGTCAACACGTTCGGGTCGGGTCCCGGACTATTTTTCTATGCTAAATATTCATATACAAGTATATTAAAACAAGTTTCATGTGAATCGGAGGTCGATAGCTAGTCAAACATTTCGCGTGAAATGCGCCAAACAAAGCAGAATCTGGCCAGGCCAATCCGCGCGCCGCGCGGGGATGGGGCGCGCCGCGCCACCATCTGGGCAGAGATTTCTGGTCAGTTTTTCAAAGTATGCACGAACCAAACATCAAACATTCACCATTTATGATCCGCAAACAACCAAAACATGTATCTTATATCCTCGGAAAGGTATTTTGACGAGCAATACAACTAACCACATATCATCAAACAAAAACATCATTTACAATAGCCGAAATCTCATCAAGTGATCAATAAAAGTCCATTTTCAAAGTTTCAAGTTCGTAAAACGTATTTTATGATTCGGGAATCCAATTTACACATACGATATGCCGTTTCGAAGGTAATTAAGCATACATTGCATCTAAACACTTACTAACAACATTAACAAGTATTCAACGCATCAAAAGTTCGTTTCAAAGTCTATCAAACCCTAGTCAAACATCACAAAATCCTTAATCGGGTTTTTGAAGTTTTCTTAATCAACCTACACATCAAATTGAAGCTAATGATGCTAGTAACACATTTAATACATGAATTTTAACAATTAAACAACATTTACTCATCCAAAATCAAAGATTAAGCACACCCATTTCAAAGTTCATACTAGTTACTCCCAATCAACAAATCGAGCAAACAAAACATATATTAATGCTAGACACGAGCCATAGACACTAACTAACACAATTTCAAGTCAAAAACACGAATTTATAGAAATCTAGAGTTTTTAGAAAGTTACCCAAACTCGATGAAATTGGTACCAAAATGTAGAGGATGAAGAGAGGATCACGAAAATGTAATTTGTTTTGAAGTTTGCTTCCAATCCCGAATTTAGATGATGATTTTATGAAGTTGGGGTTTGTGTGTGTGTTCTTGCTAGAGAGGAAGAGAGAGAGAGGGAGATGGTTGAATGGAGGTGATTAGGGTGGACTAGTTGACCTAGTCAACTAGTTTGCCCCGTGTCAATTTTAGTCCCTCGAGTTTAGAAGCGGGTGCGGGATTTAACCGATCGAATATTTTAAATTACACGAGAGTACGGGAGACGTTATCTTCCAACAACGAGAATATTTAAAATGTTACATAACAAAGGATACGAATCTAGATACGAAGGGTATTATTTAAAAAGAAAAAGACGGGCGTTAAAATAATTTAACGGAAAAATGCGGGATGTTACATTATCCACACCTCAAAAGAAATTTCGTCCCGAAATTTAGTTGGAAGTAGTAGTCGATATCTCTTACTCGAGACTTTACGTTGTCAATGCTATGAATAAGTGAAAGTACGTTCTTGAGGGTTCTCATGAATTTGGATAGTCAGGGTTTTACGTTGCATTAAGGTTCGGTTTTTACGATTCCCGGTTTCAACTGGTTTTCCTATGAAGAGAAGTTTGTCATCGATAGTTGATGTATCCAGCAGGATTGCACGTTCCTGTTCCGCAGGACACGTTTCTAAGTTTGTTACACGAAATGTAGGGTAAACGGAAACTTAATTGAGTCGGAAGTTCTAAACGGTAGGGAGCGGTTCCAATACGCCCCAAGGTTTCAAAAGGGTTAACATGTCGCGGGTTTAACTTTCCCTGATTCCCGAAACGGATTACACCCTTCCAAGGTGCGGGTTCTCAATATTACGCGGTTACACACTGGGATTTGTGAGGTTCTCCTCTAAGTTTGGTATAACTCTTCTGGCGACAATGGGTTGTCTCGAGCCCTTCTCGGACTTGAACGATCTCAATTGTTGTTTCTTGATGGAGTTCAGATTTCGGTGGTTGATGCTTTGGTTAAATGAACAGGGGTATGACATTAGCGGTCATATAAGGTTTCGAAAAGTGCGCGTGAACACACGAGTGGTAACTACTGTTGTAAGAGTGATCTACTAAAGGTGACAATACGAGTTTGTGAGATGTCTTTCCAAGACGTAAATCGTTCGTTTGCTCGGTTCGTCAGTTTGTGGGTGGTACGCGGTACTCATGTCTAAGCGGGTTCCCAAGGTTTCTTGTAAAACTAGAAGTGAAACGAGTATTTCGATACAGAATAATTGACAAAGATACACCGTGTTGGAATAGAATCTCTTAAGATACGTTTGAACAAGTTAGTTGGAATAGAATCTCTTAAGATACGTTTAAGTTTCGACGCGCATCGTTTTTTTCTTTTTATTATTTTTTTCGACGCTTATTTTCTTCTTTTTATTTTTCGACGTTTTTCGACGCACTCTTTTTCTTTCTTATTTCTCGACGCTCTAGTTTTTAGGACATAGAATTTTCTATTTCTTCTCTAAAATTTCTTTAAATTTCAACGAAAAATTATTTTAAGTGGTTAAATTGATAGACATCCAAAATTTTCTGGTTCGTAGTAATAGTTGGATTTGTTAGTGACGAGTTGTGGGCTTCCGATTTAAAGGGTCCTGGCTACCTGCTGCATCTATTGGCTATTCGAAACGTGGGCAAAATCAGAAAAGTCTATTAATTTGATAACTTATATAATTTTTATCTTTTATAACTAATAGGATATTCAGTGATTGCACCGAGCAAAACGTTTACCACCTTTTATACGTTCACCACCTGTAACTTGATCAAGACATCTAGCCAATATTGTCGCCATTGATTTTTCTTTAGAATCGTCATCCAGTCCACCAAGTACTCCAATTCAAATTTCAGATAATCCATTTTTTGAACCAGACCTCACAATTGAGAATCCGGAGGATATTCAGGGACAATTCAGAGATCCTGAACCACTAATCTTTCCTCCGGAACCACCAATCATTCAAACAGAGATTGTCAAGGAACAACCCATTAAATCAGAATCCTCTAGTGATTCAGATTCAACAAATTCAATCATGGAAAATCTGGAACCTCTAAGTATGAAAGACCGAATGAGAGCTAAACGCACTGGCCAAGGTCACGCAATTACTCAACCTGTCATTAATGCGCCAGATTATGAAATCAAAGGACAAATCTTACACATGGTAACTAATCAATGCCAATTTAGTGGTGCGCCGAAGGAAGATCCAAACGAACATCTTCGTACCTTTAATAGGATCTGTACTTTATTCAAAATAAGAGAAATGGAGGATGAACAGATATATCTCATGTTATTTCCCTGGACTTTAAAGGGAGAAGCCAAAGATTGGTTAGAATCGTTACCTGAAGGGGCGATTGATACATGGGACATTTTCGTTGAAAAATTTCTTAAACTATTCTTTCCGGCATCTAAAGCCGTAAGACTTCAAGGAGAAATTATTACGTTCACAGAAAAGCCAAACGAAACTCTACATGAAGCGTGGACAAGATTTGGAAAGTTATTGAGAGGATGTCCGCAACATGGTTTAGACACTTGTCAAATAGTACAAATATTCTACCAAGGATGCGACATTACTACACGAAAAGACATCGATATAGCAGCTGGTGGTTCCATTATGAAGAAAACCGCAACTGACGCTTACAAAATTATTGATAACACTGCTTCCCACTCACATGAGTGGCATCAAGAAAAAGATATCGTTAGATCATCTAAAGCAGCTAGAGCCGATTCTAGCCATGACTTTGATTCCATTTCCACAAAGATAGATGCTTTCGAGAGACGAATGGAAAAGATGACTAAGGATATTCACTCAATACGAATTAGTTGTGAGCAGTGTGGAGGACCACATTTGATAAAAGATTGTCTCAGTATTGAACAAACAATGGAACAAAGAGAAAATGTTTCATACATGAACCAAAGGCCTGGAAATAATTATCAGAATAATTATCAACCGCCAAGACCAATTTACAATCAAAATCAGAATTATAACCGAAATGTTCCATACAACAACCAACAAGGTCCTAGCAATCAACAAGTATCTAATAATACTTACAATCAGCAAAGACCTATTTTTCAAAACAAACCACCACAAACCGATGATAAAAAGCCAAATTTTGAAAATATGATGTCGAAGCTAGTTGAATCTAAAACTCAGTTTTTCACATCTCAGAAACAAACTAATGAACAAAATGCTCAAGCATTTACAAAACAACAAGCTTCTATTCAAAATTTGGAACAAGAAGTAAGCAACCTAGCAAGGTTGATAGGTGAAAGAAAACCGGGAAGTCTACCTAGCGATACAAATGCTAACCCCCGGAATGAAATAGCTAAAGCCATTACCACAAGAAGTGGTATTACACTTAAATCACCTGAAATGCCTGTAATTTCTGATGACTCTGTTCCTACTCCACAAGAACCACAACCTGAGCAAGATAAGGAAATAGAACCGGTAGTTGAAAAGGTTAATGAAGATAACACAGTTAAAGATAAACCTTATGTTAAACCATAACAACCACCACTTCCTTACCCGAGTAAAATGAGAAAAGAGAGACTTGAAGCCGAGCAACCCAAATTCTTGGATATGTTTAAACAAATAAATTTAAATCTTCCTTTCATTGATGTAATTTCAGGAATGCCAAGATATGCTAAATTCTTGAAAGATCTAATCACAAATAGAAAGAAAATGGAAGAACTCTCGGTTGTTACTATGAATGCTAATTGTTCTGCAGTACTGTTAAATAAGATACCAGAAAAATTATCAGATCCAGGAAGTTTCATGATTCCATGTTTTCTGGGTAGTCTTAGTTCAATAGAAGCATTGGCAGACTTAGGTGCTAGTATAAATTTAATGCCATATTCACTATACGCTAAACTAGGCCTTGGAGAATTGAAACCAATAAGAATAAGTATACAACTACCTGATCGATCAGTAAAATATCCTAGAGGGATAATGGAGAACATGCTAGTTAAAGTTGGTATTTTAGTATTTCCAGTAGATTTTGTTATTCTAGACATGGAAGAAGATTCTTGAGTTCCTCTCATATTAAGAAGACCATTCTTAAACACGGCTAAAGCAATAATAGACGTGTTTGGTAAGAAACTGACCCTAAGTATAGAGGATGAGAGTGTTACCTTTTCAGCTGATAGAGCTATGCAACAACCGCAATCTGTAGATGATACATGTTATTATATTCAAACTATAGATTCACATGCAGAATTGTTAGAAGAATTTCCAGAATTACAAGGAACAGGCGAATGTTCTTTAGGAGAAGGAACTGAACCAATTGATAAAATTGAAATGTTAGCTACACTTATGGCTAATGTGTGATGACCCGGGAATTTCCGACCAAATTTAAACTTAATCTTCATATGATTTTGACACGATAAGCAAAGTCTGTATTGTTGAGTCTCGAAAACTTTGAAACTATGTTCATGTATTCAATTACCATTCGACCATTACCGACGATTCACGAATAATTAAGTTACAAATAAATAAATATAGATACGTAATTAAGTGTGTGTATGTATATATAGGCATATAACTATATATATATAAAATATAAACAAAAGTATTTATAATAGTTTAAAATAATAAAATACAATTTAATCAATTGAAATTAAATGTAAACTAATGAACAGGATAATAAAGTTGCTAAGAATATATATTTTATGAAACTCATATATATGTAATGGTATATATATGGTAATATATGTATAATCTATAAATATTCAATATTTGTTATCATAAATATATTATATTAAATGTATCTATAAAATATAGTTGTAATAATAATATTATTATTTATTTCACTATTATTATTAATACTAATGATAATATTAATAATTAATGTTAGTATTAGTTATATTATTATAGATAATATTTAGATAAGAAATTAAACGCATTTAAATTTATCATCCTTACTAATATTATTAATATTACATTAATTATTATTAATTGAAAAAGTATTTAATATTAATACCAGTGTTATTATTATTATTATTATTATTATTATTATTATTATTATTATGATACAATTATGTTGTTATATTATTATTATTAATAATAATATTGTTATCATAATTAATAGTAAGATTACAACTTTAGTTCTTATTAATGGATACTCATCATTATTATTATCTTTATCAATATGAGAATTGTTACTAGAAAATAATACAATCTATTATTAATATCATAAAAAAAATATTATTTCTATTATTAATAATTTTTTTAGTGCAAATCAGTATTTTTATTATTTTTAATTAGTATTATTAGTATTATTATTATTATTATTATTATTGTTATTATTATTATTATTATTATTATTATTATTATTATTATTATTATTATTATTATTATTATTATTATTATTATTATTATTATTATTATTATTATTAGTATTAAAAATTATTATTACTATTATTATGCTTATTCTAATAGTATTATAACTAATAAATTGTAAACACACATTAATATTAGTATACATAATTTAAGATTATTAACACTTTTGTTGATATAAAATATACAAAATGAATATATAATAAAACTTATAATATATTGATGTAAAAATCACTAATACAAATATATATATATATATATATATATATATATATATATATATATATATATATATTTATATATATATATATATATATATATATATATATATATATATATATATATATATATATATATATATAAAATTGTTCGATTATGATTATAGGTTTTAATGTATATGCAAATGATATAGGTTCGTGAATCTGAGGCAAACCCTACATTGTTCAATATAGTCATATGTATTTTTACTACAAAATACATTAGGTGAGTTTCATTAATCCCTTTTTAAATGCTTTTGCAATATATACTTTTGGGACTGAGAATACATGCGCTGCTTTTATAAATGCTTTACGAAATAGACACAAGTGATCGAAACTACATTCTATGGTTGGATTATTAAACCGAATATGCCCCTTTTTAGTCTGGTAATCTAAGAATTAGGGAACAGACACCCTAATTGATGCGAACTCTAAAGATAGATCTATCGGGCCCAACAAGCCCCATCCAAAGTACCGGATGCTTTAGTACTTCAAAATTTATATCATGTCCGAAGGAGGATCCCGGAATGATGGGGATATTCTTATATGCATATTGTGAATGTCGGTTACCAGGTGTTCAATCCATATGAATGATATTTTTGTCTCTATGCATGGGACGTATGTTTATGAGAAATGGAAATATGAAATCTTGTGGTCTATTAAAATTATGAAATGATTATTTATGCTAAACTAATGAACTCACCAACCTTTTGGTTGACACTTGAAAGCATGTTTATTCTCAGGTACGAATGAAATCTTCCACTGTGCATTTGATCATTTTAAAGATATTACTTGGAGTCATTCATGACATATTTCAAAAGACGTTGCATTCGAGTCGTTAAGTTTATCAAGATCATTATTAAGTCAATTATAGTTGGATATATTATGAAATGGTATGCAAGTCAGTCAACTTTAGATGTAATAAAAGATTGTCTTTTCAAAACGAATGTAATGTTTGTAAAATGTATCATATAGAGGTTAAGTACCTCGCGATGTAATCAACTGTTGTGAATCGTTTATAATCGATATGGACTTCTTCCGGATGGATTAGGACGGGTTTCTACAGTTGGTATCAGAGCGGTGGTCTTAGCGAACCATCTCTGCATTAGTGTGTGTAACTGATAAGTCGTTAAGATGCATTAGTGAGTCTGAACTTCGACCGTGTCTGCATGTCAAAAGTTTTGCTTATCATTTTGTTTCAAAAATTACCTGCTTATCATCCTTAGAGAATCACTTGCTTATCATTCTTAGTCTAGACACGTTTTACTGCATTGACTGCATGAATAGTGTATAGACAAAAAAAAAATTCATATCTTAGCGTATCTGTTACTGTAAATCTTACCTGACATTTTCTGTAGATTCCTCCGTAACTTATGGGATTTTAGTATTATATATGCATGTGTAAATTATGTATTGCAGGGTACTAATCTACATCCTATAATCTAATTCTTATCGAAAATTCTTCATCTGATCGTACGAGATGAATCTTGCAACCAGTTTGAGTCCCTCAGATTTCAATAGCTATTCCGATAGTTATTCCGACAGCTATTCCGACATGTATGTTCACCTAAGCTCCGGAAGAAGTGTCACCAGAATGAATCAGCCAATCATCCATCCCCAATACATCTGATGAGTTCATAGTTGACTTAATCAATGAAGATGAGAATAAGTCGATCCTTTTCACCAACTGAATTCACCTCTTGGCGAAGAATCTGAAGCACTTATCGGCGAACCTGTTCGAAACACCATTTTCTCTCTCATTTCCAGAGTATCTCGACACGATTATATTCTATCCACAATTCTAGATCTTATTCAACCACTCGTTCCGACCGACAATCATTCTGGAATAATGGAAGAAGTTAACAAACGTCGCGCTCGAAAAATAAATTTGGAAAATATGGTGCAAAATGTATCAGCTTTAGAAACATCACCGACACCAACAGTACCATCAGTAACAGCACCAGTACCATCAACAATCCACGCCTCAACATCTCATTCTGTATCTCGAGTATAATAATCATTCTACGTATCGTTCTACATCGATTATCTTCGTTCTTCATGGCGATTATGTAATCTCTAATGTTTTAGAGATTATATATTCTTGTTCTAACGGTAAATCAAATGAGTTTAATATCATATTGACTCATTAAATCCATGATTACATCTGAAGAAAATATGTATGTATATATATTTTCATAAAGATTGTAATGAAAAATTCTTTCGTACAAACTGTTAATGATGAAAATATTTTAACAGGTAGGTAATACCCGAGGAATATTTAGATTTCACATTAATAAGTTACACTTTACATTCTTTGAACCTGATTCAACGGTCAATTACCATCCTACTTACATCCATAGATATACGAATCTGATTCACCACAGAATAACCATATTCATCCAATTTAATATTTGGATTTTGATTTATCAAAAATCAAGTGGCATAATGAAGGAAACATTTGACAAAATAAAATTTGTTAGAAACAAACAAATTAACCATGAGAAAATTTTGTTAAGAATCCACGCTAACTGTTCCTAGCTAATTATTCCTAGCTAACTGATTACATTTTATTTATCGTAATTTAATTATCGCTATTTACATTCTCGCAATTTTATTTATTGTCATTTAATTCCTGTTATTTACTTTACGCACCTTATTTATCGTCATTTAATTTCTGTTATTTATTTTCCGCTCTTTAAATATCGGGACACGTATACAAGGTTTTAACATATCATATCGACGCATATATATATATATATTATTTGGAATCACCATAGACACTCTATATGCAGTAATGATCGAGTTCTCTATACAGGGTTGAGGTTGATTCTATAAAAATATATATACTTTGAGTTGTGATCGAGTCTGAGACATGTACACGGGTCAAGATACGTATTAATTAATTCGAATATTATAAACTGTATATGAATTATTGAATTAGTAACTGTGGATTGCTAATGTGGACTACCCACTTTGGACAATTAAAATGAATTAAAATATTGATTATAACATATGAAACTAAACAATTCTTCAAGTTTGCCACTTGATTTCATCCTAAACCTCATTTGTATCTTGACGATTACAATCTGCGTTCAAACCTTTTATGATTCTTGAAAACACCTCAATCGATAGGCTGAATCAACCGCACTTCATCTATGGAAGGAAAGATTTATGCATATAGTTATACACCTGAAAACACTCGGAACCTAAGTAAACGTTTAATACATATCTGTGCTAGCTTCTTTGGCATTGTTATTACCGTAAATAATAATGTAATCCTTTTCCGAATTAGCCAATTTTGTCACAGCTCCAGCAAGTCAACTTTGACTGTTAGTTCGAAACAACCTTATTATAATGTTGATATAAACGCGTGCTCTTTTATTGTTACCAGGGAACCTTTCATATTTCACCATATTACCATCAGTGTTTAATCATCTAAAAACACAATTCTCCTGAAACCACCTCGGATTAATAACCGATGATTCAGATATCATAGCATTAAATGCAGAGGAAACAGAAAAATGGTAGATGGTCTAAACGGCCAAAAGTTGATGATAAAGAAAGGAGTGTTAGGAACGCTCGATAGAAAATTGGGTATTGAAAAACAGATTGAGCTACTCATGAAGAAGACCAAGGACAAATACAAGGACCAAACCCTATATTCAAAGGATTTAGGTAATTCTGGGATCCGTTAAAATCTTTAGAGAATATCTTGCTCCGAAGTCATGTTAAATCTTGTGGAAAACCTTTCTCCATCAACCATCGAACTTAGAAATTCTAAAATATCATCATCAATATCTTCGATATTTCTGAGGATATTTTCATAAATATTCTCGTCCAAAATTTTATACCTCCTTGTGCTTTCTGTGTATCATTATATTGGAAACATTCAATAGAAAATTTAGTACCGAAAAGCAGATTATGCGAAACTATGAAGAAAGCCGTGGACAAATCACAAAGAATAAGTTTGAATTCAAAGAATCTAAATGATTCAATGTTTGCTAAAGTCTTTATTAAATATTTTGCTCCTTACTCTAAACATTTACAGACAATAGTTTCCATCATCCTCTGATCTTAGATATTCCGAGATATCATCGTATCTTTCATTATAAATATTCTCCATATTTCTGGAGATATTTTTATAACTATTCTTATCTGAAATCATTAATCTCTTCATGCTATCAGTATTACATCATATAGAAACTGTTAGTTTCTATATTATGTAAACTTTTGAGATTAAAATATGAATGTTATTGAAGTAATGTTGGGAATTGATGCATGAGTTAGTATAATATAATGACACTTGATCAATGTGATTATATTACAGTAAGTCATGCTGAGTTCTAATGGGACATGATGGTTCATAGTAGATCATACCACCATCATGTGTCATGTTACATAACTCTTTCATTCTAATTAACTTCTGAACATATCAAGAAAGTATATTCTTGATAGCTCTATTCTCAATGATTCTGGTAATTTGACGAATCAAATCGTGCTATTACGTTCTTTCTTGATTATAACATTAAATTCATTCGAAACTCCATACTTACAAATTCTAGACCATTACTCGTTTTACTAGAGATCGAGAGGAGATTAAAAAGACGAAAAGCTCCGAAACATAAAGGAAGATATAAAACTCGACAACAACACTAAAATTACAATAATTAAAAATTAAAACATCACGACAATTAAAAATTAAAAGATTACAATCAAACTACTCGTCGTCGTCAATTGTCATCTGCAAAATAGCATTCACCAGTCATTTCACCATCCGTGAGGTACTCTGGAGACATCGGTATTACTCTTGATGCCTCAACTGCTGCTTCAGCTGATTCATCGAGGTAACGATAACCCAACGTCTCTTCATCTTCAAGAACCGCATACAAAGAAATGCGTTTACCGCGATCTTCAATGGTATCTTTTATAAAGTACCATTGATCATCGGTACACAGAAAACTTACCCTACAATCCGCATCATAATCGTCTTTATAAAAGAACACAGACATGAATTCACACGGAACTTTTTCCTTCAGAAAGGATAGCAAGTCTTGTAAACCAACATCACGAATGTCGATATCTTCAAATGAAATACTGTCGCCCCACTTATATTCCTTCGTATAATTACGAAAATCACCTCTGTAATGAACATCGAATGAAATAATCATTTGGGAAAGTGTTATCATTTTTGCAGTTTAGGAGTGTTTGATTTTGATTTTGAGAAAGGTGGAAATATAAAAGAAATATATGTTTGAGTGTATAAAATGAAGTATATAGTTGGTATTTATATAGTATAAAAGTAGCCGTTGGGATAGCCGTTGGAATTTTTTTTTAGTTTTATTTTACTAACGGCTAAAAATTTAGCCGTTGAGACCTCTCTTACGATAATTTCATTCGTACTCTTCGAATAATCGAATTATTTTATCCATATTACTCAATAATGATAAAACTCTATTTATCAGCTCATACTCGTCAGGGAAACATATTTATTGTTAGCCATGACGACCTTACTCAAATTTCGGGACGAAATTTCTTTAACAGGTAGGTACTGTGATGACCCGGGAATTTCCGACCAAATTTAAACTTAATCTTCATATGATTTTGACACGATAAGCAAAGTCTGTATTGTTGAGTCTCGAAAACTTTGAAACTATGTTCATGTATTCAATTACCATTCGACCATTACCGACGATTCACGAACAATTAAGTTACAAATAAATAAATATAGATACGTAATTAAGTGTGTGTATGTATATATAGGCATATATCTATATATATATATATATATATAAAATATAAAAAAAAGTATTTATAATAGTTTAAAATAATAAAATACAATTTAATCAATTGAAATTAAATGTAAACTAATGAACAGGATAATAAAGTTGCTAAGAATATATATTTTATGAAACTCATATATATGTAATGGTATATATATGGTAATATATGTATAATCTATAAATATTCAATATTTGTTATCATAAATATATTATATTAAATGTATCTATAAAATATAGTTGTTATAATAATATTATTATTTCTTTCACTATTATTATTAATACTAATGATAATATTAATAATTAATGTCAGTATTAGTTATATTATTATAGATAATATTTAGATAAGAAATTAAACGCATTTAAATTTATCATCCTTACTAATATTATTAATATTACATTCATTATTATTAATTGAAAAAGTATTTAATATTAATACCAGTGTTATTATTATTATTATTATTATTATTATTATTATTATTATTATTATTATTATTATTATTATTATTATGATACAATTATGTTGTTAAATTAATATTATTAATAATACTATTGTTATCATAATTAATAGTAAGATTACAACTTTAGTTCTTATTAATGGATACTCATCATTATTATTATCTTTATCAATATGAGAATTGTTACTAGAAAATAATACAATCTATTATTAATATCATAAAAAAAATATTATTTCTATTATTAATAATTTTTTAGTGCAAATCAGTATTTTTATTATTTTTAATTATTATTATTATTATTATTATTATTATTATTATTATTATTATTATTATTATTATTATTATTATTATTATTAAAAATTATTATTACTATTATTATGCTTATTCTAATAGTATTATAACTAATAAATTGTAAACACGCATTAATATTAGTATACATAATTTAAGATTATTAACACTTTTGTTGATCTAAAATATACAAAATGAATATATAATAAAACTTATAATATATTGATGTAAAAATCACTAATACAAATATATATATATATATATATATATATATATATATATATATATATATATATATATATATATATATATATATATATATATTTATATATATATAAAATTGTTCGATTATGATTATAGGTTTTAATGTATATGCAAATGATATAGGTTCGTGAATCTGAGGCAAACCCTACATTGTTCAATATAGTCATATGTATTTTTACTACAAAATACATTAGGTGAGTTTCATTAATCCCTTTTTAAATGCTTTTGCAATATATACTTTTGGGACTGAGAATACATGCGCTGCTTTTATAAATGCTTTACGAAATAGACACAAGTGATCGAAACTACATTCTATGGTTGGATTATTAAACCGAATATGCCCCTTTTTAGTCTGGTAATCTAAGAATTAGGGAACAGACACCCTAATTGACGCGAACTCTAAAGATAGATCTATCGGGCCCAACAAGCCCCATCCAAAGTACCGGATGCTTTAGTACTTCGAAATTTATATCATGTCCGAAGGAGGATCCCGGAATGATGGGGATATTCTTATATGCATATTGTGAATGTCGGTTACCGGGTGTTCAATCCATATGAATGATATTTTTGTCTCTATGCATGGGACGTATGTTTATGAGAAATGGAAATATGAAATCTTGTGGTCTATTAAAATTATGAAATGATTATTTATGCTAAACTAATGAACTCACCAACCTTTTGGTTGACACCTGAAAGCATGTTTATTCTCAGGTACGAATGAAATCTTCCGCTGTGCATTTGATCATTTTAAAGATATTACTTGGAGTCATTCATGACATATTTCAAAAGACGTTGCATTCGAGTCGTTAAGTTTATCAAGATCATTATTAAGTCAATTATAGTTGGATATATTATGAAATGGTATGCAAGTCTATCAACTTTAGATGTAATGAAAGATTGTCTTTTCAAAACGAATGCAATGTTTGTAAAATGTATCATATAGAGGTTAAGTACCTTACGATGTAATCAACTGTAGTGAATCGTTTATAATCGATATGGACTTCATCCGGATGGATTAGGACGGGTTTCTACATAATGGATATGAACCAACAACAGAAGAAATTCAAATGCTAAAAAAAGAAGACATATATCGATACAAATCATCGATAGAAGAACCACCGACATTAGAGTTAAAGTCACTTTCAAACCATTTGGAATATGCTTATTTACATGGTGAATCTAAATTACCTGTAATAATATCGTCTTCTATTACTGAAAATGAAAAATCTAAACTCATTTCTGTGCTAAATGCTCATAAACCAGCTATTGCATGGAAGATTCATGACATTAAAGGCATAAGTCCTTCATATTGCACACATAAAATCCTTATGGAAGAAGGTCATAAAACATATGAGCAATTCCAATGAAGACTAAATCCTAATATGCAAGATGTTGTTAAGAAAGAAATTATTAAACTGCTTGATGCAGGTTTAATTTATCAAATCTCTGATAGTCCATAGGTAAGCCCAGTTCAATGCGTACCTAAGAAGGGTGGCATGACTATCATCACAAATGAGAAAAATGAGCTTATTCCTACTAGGACTGTAACAGGATGGCGTGTTTGTATTGATTATAGAAAATTAAATGACGCCACCAGAAAAGATCACTTTCCCTTACCTTTCATTGATCAAATGTTGGAAAGATTAGCCGGAAATAGTTACTATTGTTTTCTTGATGGTTTTTCCGGATATTTTCAAATTCCAATAGCACCTAAAGACCAAGAGAAAACCACATTCGCGTTCCCTTATGGTACTTTTGCTTACAAACGTATGCCATTTGGACTTTGCAACGCCCCTGCAACCTTTCAAAGGTGCATGATGGCAATTTTTCACGACATGATAGAAGAATGCATAGAAGTTTTCATGGATGACTTTTCAGTTTTCGGAGATACATTTGAATCATGTCTAGTTAATCTTGAACGAATGCTTATTAGATGCGAACAATCAAATCTAGTACTTAATTGGGAGAAATGCCATTTCATGGTTAAAGAAGGTATCATTCTTGGTCATAAAATTTCAAAGGAATGAATTGAAGTGGATAGAGCTAAAGTAGAAATAACTGCTAAACTTCCACATCCCACCAATGTTAGAGGAGTTAGGAGTTTTCTAGGGCATGCCGGTTTTTACCGACGTTTCATAAAAGATTTTTCTAAAATTGCCACTCCTATGAATAAACTCCTAGAAAAGGATGCTCCATTCATCTTTTCAGATGAATGCATCAAATCTTTTAATATTCTTAAAGAAAAACTCACTAATGCACCGATCATGATAACTCCAAATTGGAATCTACCGTTTGAACTTATGTGCGATGCAAGTGATTTTGCAATGGGAGCCGTTTTAGGACAAATGATTGAAAAACGATTTCAACCTATATATTATGCTAGTAAGACGTTACAAGGAGCACAAACGAATTACACAACTACTGAAAAATAACTCCTTGATGTTGTCTTTGCTTTTGACAAATTTATTTCATATCTCGTTCTAGCTAAAATGGTGGTCTATACCGACCATTCTGCTCTTAGATACCTATTTTCAAAACAAGATGCCAAACCAAGATTAATCCGTTGGATCTTACTCTTACAAGAGTTCGATATTGAAATCCGAGATAAAAAGGGAGCAGAAAATCTTGCCGCTGATCATCTTTCTCGTCTTGAAAATCCTGAATTAGAAGTTCTAAATGAATCGGCCATACAAGATAACTTTCCTGATGAATATCTATTGAAGATAGATTATAGTGAAATTCCATGGTTTGCAGACTATACAAACTACTTAGTATGTGGATTCCTTGAAAAAGGGTTGTTGTACCAAAAACGAAAGAAATTATTTAGTGATATAAAACACTATTTCTGGGAAGATCCACATTTGTTTAAAAGTTGTCCCGATGGAATAATACGCCGATGTGTATTCGGAGATGAAGCTAGTCAAATCTTAAACCATTATCACACAGGACCGACAGGAGGGCATTATGGGCCTCAACTTACAGCAAGAAAAGTTTACGACGCTGGATTCTATTGGCCTACAATTTTCAAAGATGCACACCTTCTTTGCAAATCCTGTGATACATGTCAAAGGGCTGGAAAAATAAGTCTACGTGATGAAATGCCACAAAATGTCATTCAAGTATATGAAGTATTTGACATTTGGGGTATTGACTTTATGGGTCCATTTACAAAATATCATAATAATCTCTACATTCTCGTTGCCATTGATTATGTATCTAAATGGGCGAAAGCACAAGCTCTCCCAACTAACGATGCACGAGTTGTAGTCAACTTTTTAAAACGTCTTTTTGCTAGATTTGGAACACCGAAAGCTTTAATAAGTGATCGGGGTACTCATTTTTTGTAACAATCAACTTGAGAAAGTTCTCAAAAGATTTGGAGTAACTCATAAAATCTCAACCGCTTATCATCCACAAACAAGTGGACAAGTTGAAAATACCAACCGAGCTTTAAAACGTGATCTAGAGAAAACCGTAGGATCAAATCCGAAGGAATGGTCCATAAAATTGGAGGATGCACTCTGGGCTTTTAGAACATCCTATAAAACTCTAATTGGAACCACACCTTTCAGACTCGTTTATGGAAAAACATGTCACCTTCCAGTAGAAATTGAACACAAAGCATTTTGGGCTTTGAAGACATGTAATCTTAATTTACATGAAGCCGGACGTCTACGGTTAAGCCAACTAAATGAATTAGAAGAATTAAGACATGAAGCATACGAAAATTCGTTAATCTATAAAGAAAGAACGAAGAAATGGCATGATAAAAGAATTAGAAGTTCAAAAGAATTTAAAGAAGGAGACAGAGTTCTTCTTTTCAATTCACGATTCAAGCTATTTCCTGGAAAATTGAAATCAAGATGGTATGGACCATTCATAGTCAAAAGAGTTTTCCGGTACGGAACGGTAGAATTAATAAATTCAAATGGAATTGAATCTAAGGTTAATGGTCACAGAGTCAAACATTACATAGATAGTCCAATGGAAGTTGAAGATGAAGTTAATCACAATTTCGATACCATAGCTAACTAAGTGTGGGAAGGTTCGAATCTTTTTAGGATAATAGTTATTTGTGTTAGAGTTAGATATTCTGTTTTCGTGTAGTTCTCCAGAATGGAATCCGAATGGTCTTTCCCTAGCAGACCCTAAAGAACTAGTCTTCTCCCCCCATTCTGAATTTTTATTTTTTTTAGGTTTTACGAGATGAAGAATTCCTTTGATCTGAACCATGGTCTAATGCTACATGCTATGATTACTAAACGTAATAATGACACACTTCCAAGTGAACTGGTACCATTCATAAGAGAAAAAATGGACGGAGTAAGAAAAGAACTCAGAAAAGATCATCATAAGATACATTTTGGAAAAGAAAAATCAAAATCCGCAACAAAAAGAAGAGCACGACACCTTGAAAGATGTTATAAATGCGGAAAATGGTCATATGAAGGTAAATGTTCAAATAATCAAACATATTCAAATACCGAATTTGTTACTCTATGCAGAGAAGGACCGTTTATATGTTTAGAAGAAAAGATATTGAAGATTCGAGGTTATGCTTACGTAGCTATAGAGAACCAAATCACACGACTCTCCTATGAGTCTAAAGCAGGTCTCTGAGAATTCTTTCTCACATGTAAGTATGTACAGTTTTTATTTTTATTTTTATTGCTTTTAACCTTTTGATAATAAACGCTGAATCATTCGCTATAAAGTATTAAATTGGTATTCAATAAAATTAGGTATGCGTAACCGAAATTATTGATATCATACAAAAATTTATTACATCACTGCGAAATTTACCGTTTATTCTTAAGGTATAAATATCTTTAATCAATCAACCCAAAATATTTCAGAAATTCGTCAGGAGTAAAACTAGGTCGTTGAACCGAAATTACTTTACCGAAAAGAGGGGCGTATATTTTTGATAATATTTGATTGATTAAAGTGGGATAAAAGACCAAAAAGATTTTTAATTTTATTTTTACCATGTTTTTAAAATTAATATATAAATATTAAATTAATATTGTAAATTTTTTTTAAATCAATATATTTAAGTTTGTAAATATTTGAAAAAAAAATTAATAATTTTAATATAAGTTTGTATGTATAAAAACAAAATATAATATAAATTTGGTGTGAATTTTTAATTTATAGTTATATTCATTTTAAATTTTAGTTTGGTGTGAATTTAAAAACAAAATTTACTTTATTTCGTTAAGTTAAAAATTTGATATTTAAAATTCGTCGTGAGTTGAAAACTAGGTCGTTGAAAAGAAATTGCTTTACCCGAGGGAGGGATGAGAACTTTTATTATCATTATTTTTAATCTTATTGAATTAAAGTATGCCAAAAACATTAAAAAACCCAAAAATCTTTGCTTTTAAAACCACGCTTAAAAATGACAAATTTTAAAAATTTTGTCGAGGGACGGACTAGAACAACGATCCGAAACGCCCTCATTCGTAAAAGAAACAAAATTTTAAAATTAATTAATTATTTTGTTTTAATTAGTACAAAGTTTTAAAAAAAAATATTAGACCCCATGCGATCGCATGGGGTTCCTTTGAAAAAAGCATGCGATCGCATGAAGCCCGAAAACTGGGAAGGAACAAATGCTCATCGAGTTGCTCTGTTTCTTCCTAACCACAAACACATACATACGAACCTAAACCCAAATCCTCTCAATTTTCATCAATTTTTCACCAAAATCAACCAAATTTCTTGCTATAATCCGCTTTAATCATGAATTTGATGAGAAGTTTATCAAGAAGGGTAACAATTACACCCCTAAATCTCTTTAAATTTGATTTTTATTGTTCTTGAGCTATAATTTACCTAATTTGATTTTGTTAATTTCTAGTGTAATTAGAGTTAAATTGTTAGTATATTATGCATGTATAACCTAGATTGATGCTATTTAACATGATTTGAAGCCAAAAACTTCAAAAATTTTAGGAATCTAGAGTTTGTGTTCTTGAGCAATTTGGGGCTTTTTGATATAAACAGGTTATGGCCAATTTTTGTCATAAATTATTGCTAAATTAAGTAGTGTAACATGTTTAGGTAGCTAAATGATCCAAACTTTGATCCTAAACATGATTTTTGAGAATTAAAGTGGACTTTTTAGGTATAAAATTCATGAACTTGATTAAATTAATGTAAATGCCATTTGAAACTTGTTTAATTGCTAGTAATGGTTGTTTTAACATGTTATTTGAGTTAAATGCTTATGAACTTTGTAAACATTTTCATATATGCTTATTTGAAAAAGTGTAGAATTGTTAAAATTGTGAAAATGTGTATAAGTTTAATTTTGATTAAACATGTTATTGTAATTGTTTCAAGTTGTTATTTTGCTAACACTAATGCATATTTGGATGCACAAATTTTGTGTTTAATGTGTTTTGCAGAGATTTACCAATACTGATGGTGCATCATCATCATCTAGACAACCTCCTCCAGAACCTGAACCAGAAATGCAATATGAACCTGAACCGGAGCAACAACAGGAACAACAACAACAACAACAACCTGATCAACACGTTCCATATTATGATCCGCAACTAGAATATATTGATGCCTACATAGTATTTCCGATGCATCCGATAGTACAACACCCAATGATTCATGAAGAACAGTTGCATCCTAATCTGAGGTTTGATCGAAGTTGGAGAGATTACCCAACATATCAAAGTAACAAATTCAAACTGGTAACGAAAAATGTAGAAGTGCCAAGGGTAATCGATTGGGAGCCTTTGGAAAGGGTCCAACTTGCTAACTCAGTTAGACAGCATCTGATCCAAAGGTATGGCAACTCTTCTTTTCCCGATTGGGAATGTTTATTCACCTGTATATAAGGAATGGTGCGTTGAGCTTATGAGTACTATTTCACTTAATGCGGATGTAGTTAGGTTAGATGATAGAAGTTATCTTAGATTTATACTTGGCCATAGGATGTACAGGATGTCCATGCTGGACATGGACAGGGCTTTACAGATATATACGCCCGCTGAATTACTACTACCCGATTGTATGAATTTGATTTAACATGGTGAAAGGGTAGATAGGAATTTTAATGCTAACGCCATCTGGAGGCGTATGTCAGATTTTAATGTTTTTGGGCGGGCAGGAACACACACCTACTTACATGTTCACAGAGCCAAGCTTCGTATAATTCATAGATTTCTGGCTAACTCGATTACACCGAGAGGTCACAACAAGGAGAAAATGACCTTACATGATTCATTCTACCTTAAGTGTATTCGAGACCCAAGAGGCTTTGTTAATATCCCCTACTGTGTTGGTTTTTATTTGTCTAAGATAGTGGAAGGAATACAGGAAGGAGAAATAATAGGAGGATGTATTTTTGTTACTCTCATTGGAGAGTATTTAGGTGTAGATAGGGATCAAGGGTGTCTACTTTTGGTTTGTAGGGAACATGATGATACTTTAGGATTGAAGGTCTAATAGGGTGCTAAGGTATTGAAGAGCAGACGCAATCAGGCAGTACCCTATGTTGGTCGTCATCTACAGGTAGAGAGAGGTTCAGATGAGGAAATAGAGGAAGCAGATGACATTAGGGATGTCATTAGAGAGGCTATGACTGACGTCTACCAGCGTATAGATGAGGTAGAAATGACAAACGAGGATAGATTTAGTCGGTTAGAGCAGTGGCAAGCCCGGAATGAGTACGAGCATTCTAGGAAACGACAACATGATAGATGGGACTATTATCAGCGTCAGATCATGAGTTGGCTATCACCTCAGGATCACTACGTACTGACCCGACCCGCTTACTATACTCCACACCAGCCCGAGATGAGACCACCATTTACTCTCTACGACCCTAACCAGTACACCTATCACCAACCATGGAACCCGACCGACGACATGAACTGGAACCCCTATACAGATTGATATAGTTCCCGTTGGTGATTTCTATGATTTTTATCTTTTTATTATTTTTATTTATTTATGTTTAAACATTATATTTTTATTTGATACTTTTATGTAAGTTTAATATTTTTATTATGTTGTACTAATATTTTATATTTGATTTGAAAGTGGGATTTTAAGTCCCATTTCAAATTACCATGCATGTTTATATTTGTATTGTATGTATTTTATTTCATACACACAACAGGGTAAAACAGCGCATTTTCAAAGACTGGCATTAAGTTCAGCAAAAGCTACTAATTTTGACGACAAAACAAAAAACAAGTGTGATGTAACAACAAGACGGAATGAACAAATGATGTGCACCATTTATCATTCAGTAAACAAACGCCAATATGTTTGGAAACTTTGGTAAAATTTAATCATTTTTCTACGCTAATCACCCTCAATAATTTAAATTGTTACTGATTTCTTGCAAATGAGGGCATTGCAAGATCTTAAGTGTGAGAAGGGATTAAATTCTTTCGGATTTTTAAAATTTTAACTTATACACTTGGTTACCATTAAAAATACTAGTAACGCAGTAGTTGTATTAGAATCTAGTGCTCTCTGATAATAAAGAACAGCCCTAGTCTTATATACTGACTACCCAATTCTAGTAAAGTTTTTCAAAATTTTCAAATAAATGAATTCAAAATCATGTTTATACATATTTATGAACGATAAAACTAGGTGTTAACACCGAAATTATTGTTACCTCGAAAAAGACATAAATTGAGAAACAACCCAAAATGTTAGAATTCATTTAAAATGGAATAGAGGACAATAAAAAGGCAAAGAAAGGAAAATAAAAGCCAAGTGTAGGAAAAATTTACCAAGTTATTTAAAACATATATCACATATTTTTGTACAATTAACTGAAGATACTTTTGTTTTGGACAATTTTATCAGTTTTACCCAATTTATTATAATATATTTGAAAGAAAAGATGGATCTACACGATGAATCAATTCCATCATTAAAAGGAAGTAAAGTCTTCCGAAAAAGACACGCGCTTCTTGATTTAGGTCAGGAAGTTGTCGTCCAGACCAGTTGTACAGTCTACGAAAAACCTTGAAAAGTTTTCTCGAAAATCAGCTGAAAATCCACGGACCTCGGCATCAAACAGGGTCGCCAAGTGGTCAGACTTATCCTAACCATGAGAGGATCTGTCTCGTAAAATGGGGAGGGCACCGTGCAAATTAGCTTGATAAGACTAATGAATCAGATCCCCAGAAAGGATAATCTCCTTAAAGATCAAAAATCAGCTTTTAAGACTGATATTACTCAATCCTAGAGATTGACCTTAAAGATTGAGAATTACAAACTCATGAAATTCGATGATATCTAAACTCGAGCTTGAACGAGAAAATATTTTGATCAAAATTACAAACCGTTTTGTTTTCTGAAAACCCTATTTTTAATGCGTTCATTACCATTGAACGTAAAATCCTAGGAATTCACCTGGAATTCATTAGGTTACCTGAACCAAATCGGGTGTCAACCGTAAGAATGGTGGTTGCATAGCATGGTCGAAGACAGGACCTTGTGCCAGACCAAAAAACCATAGGGTGATCTTTACTATTGCTCCTACAAAGGATAGTAATTGCATCCGACACGTTATAGACCATAATTAAAAGCATGTCACGGGACATTGCCTTAACAGTTGCTTGTTTAACGCTTTCCTTTACAACCGGATGGTAGTTTACCGAAAGGTAATATACGGAGCAAATATACTGGACGTGTTGCTTTCCCAATACAAGGTTAGCAAGTGGGTGACACAAAACCGCAAGTTTTGAGCTAAAATTTTCAAATCTGAAACCCACAAAACCCACAAAAACAATTTTGCAAACACCGGTGAAGGGTTATTCCGGAAAACTTATCTAGGGTAAAAGCTAGATTTAATTTCTAAAAGATCAAATGTTTTCATAAAGATTCAATTTCCTAAAGGATCTAAATTTTCATAGTCATGTGGGACTGTAAACCACAACGTTACTATCATTGTTTATACCGCCGTATAGAAATCACTGATGTACAAAGTGTGAAGAATAAAAGAAGTGATTCTAGTATTTTTATTTTAAAGACTATATTGCTTGAGGACAAGCAACGCTCAAGTGTGGGTATATTTGATAATGCTAAATACGAACATATATTTCATAGCATTATCCCTCAAGAAAGACAAGCTTTTAGTTGCAATTGTTCTATTTACAAGTGATATTCGTTTAAATAATAAAAGGTGAAGACAAAAGACAGATTCGATGAATTGAAGACGCAAACAACCAAAAAGCTCAAAAGTACAAAGTACAATCAAAGTGGTTCAAATTATTGATGAGAAACGTTTCAAAATTACAAGAATACAAGACGCGAAACGCAAAATACAAGATATTAAATTATACGCAAGGACGTTCGAAAATCCGGAACCGGAAACAAAGTCAACTTTCAAAGCGCAACGCAACGGAGCGAAAATTACAAGTCAACTATGCACATAAATATAATATAATATATAAATAATTCTTAAAAATTATATATATTATATATATTTATAAAACCGTCGGCAAGAAGCAAACAACAAAATGTGAGCTGGAAAAGTAGGTCATGCGATCGCATGGCCTGGAGGCTATATTTCCATGCGATCGCATGGGTCACTTTTTCTGGCCATACCCCTATAAAAAGCAGTTTGGTGATCGAACAATAACACATCTTTTTCTCTTCTCACTCTCACGTATTATATATATATATATATATATATATATATATATATATATATATATATATATATATATATATATATATATATATATATATTATAATTTTAATTTTAATTTTAATAATAATAAGGGTATGTTAGCGAATGTTGTAAGGGTGTAAGTCGAAATTCTGTCCGTGTAACGCTACGCTATTATTAATCATTGTAAGTTATGTTCAACCTTTTTAAATTAATGTCTTGTAGCTAAGTTATTATTATGCTTATTTAAGCCGAAGTAATCGTGATGTTGGGCTAAATATTAAAATTGGGTAATTGGGCTTTGTACCATAATTGGGGTTTGGACAAAAGAACGACACTTGTGGAAATTGGACTATGGGCTATTAATGGGCTTTATATTTCTTTAATTAAATGATAGTTTGTAAATTTAATATAAAGATTTACAATTGGACGTACCTATAAATAACCATATACACTCGATCGGACACGATGGGCGGGATATTTATAAGTACTAATAATCGTTCATTTAACCTGACACGAAAATGGATTAATAGTTAATGGACTTATTAAAACAGGGGTGAATTATATACAAGGACACTTGGTGTAATTATAGTTTAAGTCCCCAATTAGTTGGAATATTTGACTTCGGATATAAGGATAATTTGACGAGGACACTCGCACTTTCTATTTATGACTGATGGACTGTTATGGACAAAAACCATATGGACATATTGAATAATCCAGGACAAAGGACAATTAACCCAAGGTACTAAAACTAAAATTAATACGTCAAACATCATGATTACGGAAGTTTAAATAAGCATAATTCGTTTATTTCATATTTAATTGCACTTTTAATTATCGCACTTTAATTTATTATCATTTTATTTATCGCACTTTAATTATCATTATTTACTTTACGCTTAAAATTAAGTTACATTTATTTTTAATATTTTACATTAGGTTTTAACTGCGACTAAAGTTTTAAAATCGACAAACCGGTCATTAAACGGTAAAAACCCTCTTTTTATAATACTACTTTTATATATATTTATATTTTAACAAATAAAGTTTTTAAAATATAGCGTTAAACTTGGCTAAGATCCCTGTGGAACGAACCGGACTTACTAAAAACTACACTACTGTACGATTAGGTACACTGCCTATAAGTGTTGTAGCAAGGTTTAGGTATATCCACTCTATTAATAAATAAATAACTTGTGTAAAATTGTATCGTATTTAATAGTATTTCCTAGTAAAAATTAATACTATTTCATATACACCTCGCATAACATCACTTGGTCCAGCACTTTCTCTGAATCTATCCTCCAAGACTCACATTCCCCCGAGAAGACCACGATTACAACTACCAGAGGGGAATGTCTTCTTTTTAGGCATCATTATGGTCGAGCCAATAACCTTAAACAAAAGCGCTTCTCAGGAGACAACCCGTGCAATAAAGTAGAGTAGAAGAATAAAGTACGACGAATGAGCCGATCAATAAAGGACTAACTTCAAAGATTGCTGAAATAACCTGCCTTCACAAGCCAGCCAGTTTCTTCACAAGAAACCATGACAATCTACTGGGGAGTACTCATTCCTTTCCACTAGTTACTAGCTCAAATTTTAATTATGCCACATCCTAGCTTATCACTAAGTGTGGAATTCCAACCCAAATAAACACTAGATAAATATTCCCAAAAATCCTTAACTAAAACACCTAAGTGTGGGATACACTAGGAACATTGGGGACAATGTTCGTCTAAGTATGGGATGTTGGTATAATCGTTTTATGCTATATTAAAATAACCCAATTACAAAGATTCCGAGTTCTTAAGCCAAATTTAAAAAAAAATTAGGAAAAGAAAGCCTTTCTGAAAAAGTACTTTCGAAAACCTAAAACGTTTGTAAATAAAAATTAAGACTTAAGTAAGGTGGAAATCTTGTTGGGAAGAACTGAATCTCTAATAGAGCATTGCAAAACTAGGCATTATCGACCTAAATTAATTATGGTGAGGCACCCAAATAAAACCATATAAGCATTCATCTTTAATGCTTCACTATTTTCCGTTGAGAGTTTCGATGTCTGTATTCAGAATCAGAACTTGCTCTATATCTGTATTTCCAAGTAACGAAATGTGATTCGTGTATAATCAAAGGAGCTAGCCATTTATCAAAATAAACCCTTCACACCTTCCACCACTTCTACCACTTCTACCACATCCACATCATCTTTACCACCACCTAAAAAATCCAGAAAATGAGATTCATTCCGAAAAACCTGATGTTATGAACTTCTCAAGTATCATGGCAAAGGTCTTGCAAAAAGTTTACCGTCAGAAACTTTCTCGAGATAAAATCTCAAAAAATTTATTTACAAAGTTATGAGAAAAGAAGCAGAACTTATAAAGAGAAACGCCAAAGAAAAACTTGACCGCAAATGCCTATCACTCCTAAAGGAGAAAAATTTAATAGTGTTTCTCAAGAAATATCAGCACTCCTATCTATCTTTCATTTCTAAAATTCCAAATAAAAGTCATTAAGAAGACTATATTACCCTTTCTCACCCCTTAAAACAACTTCACCACCACTCCAAAATTCCTTTCCATCCTTCCAAACTGGCAATGACCTAGAAGCTATGGTTATTATTGTTTTCACATTAGTAGCAAGGATTTGAGTCTTTATCAAGCCTATGACGGTGGGTGCAACGTGACTGGCTAAGAGTGAATTCAATTCTTAGATCTATAGGGAACCCTAAACACTTGTGTGATTTGAGTGACTCGTGAAAGCTAGCCTAAGTCATGTAACCTCCCCGCATGCTTGCAGAGATAGTTTCAACCCTAACATAGATAACTTACCTTATTTTTCGCTCTTATAATAAAAAGCAAACCGCTTCGGCCAATAGAAAAGAAACTCTGAGAAGATTACTTGAAGTAAAATGAGATGTTTGCTTGAGGACAAGCAAAGTCTAAGCGTGGGATATTTGATATCGGCTAAAAAGTCACATTTCACCCCAGTATTGAGGCCCAAAAACAATAAAGTTTCGAACTTTATAGTCAAAATACTCGCTTTGTCAGTTAAAAGTGAAGATCAAGTGATTACGAAGCCGGTGCAAAAAGAATCAAGAGGTCTGGAGCTAAAACGAAGATTCTAGAGCGAAAACAGTGAAAGACAAGTTAACACCCCGGAAACCAAGTTACGATCCAACAAAAATATCAAACTAGGGCAGCCATACGGCTTGCCATCCGGGCTGCCATACGGCTTGCCACAAGGGATACGGCCTGCCATGCATCCGGGCATAAGAAACGGGTTGCCAAGTCATACGGCCAGGCCATACAGCTTGTCATACGGCCTGCTAGCCGTATGGCAGCAAAAATCTTTTCTATTTAAAGGGCATTTTTCATCCATTTTTACACACACTTCAATTCACTTATATCTCTCTCTTTCTACAATATTAGTCATACTTCAAAGGTCTTCAACTCCGTGCGGAAAACCTAGTACTCAAAGAAGAACGTCGAAGATTGTATTAGGAACGTTCTGGAGTTTGAAGTTGTCACTTTTGTATTCACAACTCGTTTAATTTACTGGTACTTATATCCTTTGTCTTTATATAATGTCTTTCATTATTATGACTTGTGATATTGTTACCATGATTAGCGAGTAGTTATCTTTAATGTATGCTATGATTTAGTCAGATATAATGCCGAAATAATATTATAGTTTGTATATGCTGTCAAGATGCTTTCCAATTATGCTTTAAACTCAATCGCTTTTCCAACTAATAGAACGTTGTTATTGGCTTTGTTATTGGGAAGTCGCGAACCCTAATTCAGAGTACACTATCTGTGTCACCCCTTGGTAAGAAAAGTATATTGGATACAACGTAAGTTTGACTAAGGCACACCGGTTATAGTAAGTCCACCGAGCCTTGGATTCTGACTAAGGACTCTTTCGTAGTGAAACATCTAACTAGGCCCATAGTACATTGTCGGTCCTAGACAATGCTAGTGTAGTCACCAAGCATATAAACTTCATACGTGCATGCTGAAGTACAACGGTTGTTGTAAGCTGTACCTCTGCTAAGTAAGGCCATGGAACCCGGTCAGTGCTTATTAGTACACTTCACCATAACGCGGTCTCAAGCATTGCACCCCATTTGAGGGATTCTTAGTTAATTAAGGAACTGTTTGTTTAAACACATAAAGGATTGGACCGTTAGGATAATCGAAGGTGTTCATGGAAGTCAAAGTTGACTTGGCCATGGTGTTCTTTATGATTGAACTCTTTTTAAGGACTTAACTATCTTTTTAAACCCAATCATTAATGAAAGCATCGAAACACATCACGTCTCTCGGATATGACACACCTAGTATTTCATTATGCTTAAGAAAGTTTAGACCTTTGTGGAATGTTAATACGTCACCCAACCGAGTCGCTCAATTGGATGAGCCGTTTCAACGTGTATGCATGTAGTCAGACTGCACGAGCATCAGGGGTAAGGGACGTTGTAGTCTATTCAGAATCTGTAAGCCTAACGCATTACCTAGTGACATGTCTTATGATATGGGCGTTAGGACCAGTATAATGAATACAAGGTCACTACCTATTCATGATCCAGCATTCCATAATCTCGGTGTTGATTCATTTTATGCAAGTCCCTAGACATCTACCCACGTCCATTGTAGGTATAACAGTTTACAAGCCACCATGATCGCTCGTTATTATCCTATCTGTGCTTGTATGTGGTTACAGGAACTGCAGGAACGAGATTTGGATGTTTGACTATGTTAGACTTAGTCAGATGTACGAGTGAAGCCTCACTCGTACGGCTGACAGGCTCATACGCACGGTTGATGCTGAGTTAAGTTACAATTACAACCTAAATGAGAAGACACGAGTGAGTGATCACCCGTACGGCTGATGAAGCCAACTCATACGTGTGATGGATGACTCGTACGGGTGAGTCAACAGCAGGGGTATATAAAGTCTTATGTTCTTCATTTTAGGTTAAGCCTTTCATTTGTTACACACACTCAGATCTGGTGAGCTCCTCCGATTCTCTCTCAGCCCAAATCACCCAGGTGGTGAATAATAGCTCTAGGTGTTGATCTAATCACACTTGATTTAGTTGTGGTTTGACTAAATTAATCCCAAAAAGCTTAACCGATTTACTAGAGGGTTTGATTCACTAATTCCACCATTGTGTGAGTTAAATCTGATGATTTCTAAGTTCCTAGTCATGTTTCATCATTGGTATCAGAGCGTTGGTTATGATTTCAACATCTTCTTAGTGATTTTTGGTGATTAAAGAGTTTATTTGTTTGGGTTTTTGAGTTTAGAGTAATTTTTAGCAAAAAAGAATCATTTTTACGTGTGTAATAGTGTTTTGAGAGTGTCTTTATGTTAGTTTAGTGCTAATCCAACTTATGAACGAAGAAATTGAGGTTTAGCTTTAATTTCTAGGGTTTTTGAGTGATTTTTGTGTGAACAGCAGCTCACACGAGTGGGTCAAGATTTTTGATCACACGCACGGTTGACCAGACGGTTGACATCACTCGTGAACTCACACGCACGGGTAAGCATAACCTTTTAGGTTAAGAAACTACAAGTCTGATCACACGAGTGATCACGTGATTGATAGTGACACGTACGAGTAATCACACAGGTGATTGTCACTCGCACGTTTGAGACTTTGTGACTGGTTCTTTTGGTTAAGTTGTGACACATACGATTGAGTAGTGACACGTACGCTTAAGTCTGTGACACGTACGGTTGATACTATCACACCTACGGTTGATATTCTGAACCGCACGGTTTACCTTTGGTAAAGTTTTCAAGATGTGTATCACCCCGTTTTCCCATGCGCGTCTAAAGGTACGTACTTAATCAATAGTACGCTTATAACTCACTCGTTATGTGATTAAATGAACTAAGTGTTAGTTAGGTGTAATTGCATATATGTATATGTATGTATATATATATATATATATATATATATATATATATATATATATATATATATATATATATATATATATATATATATATATATATATAGGTAATTCGAATGCGTGCGTGTACGCGTTTATGAATGTGTCGTGATTGGCGTCGAGTCGTGTGAGACTTAAGGTTGAGGTTTAGACATGCATAGGAAGTGTGAAAGTTGTTGTGCATATGTTTGAACCTTCGTTTTATGATTTGTAGTCGAAGTGACCAGACCTAGGCTAACGTCGCGCCGCGACAAACGGGTCCGCGCCGCGACAAACAAAGCAAATCCAGATCAGAACTTGAGTTAAGAAGGGTGGTTTTTCCTTCTTTATGTCGCGCCGCGACAAAGGTGCCGCGCCGCGGCAATTCTGCAGTTCTGACTCCGAATTTCCACTTAAAATTAAATAGGGTTTAGGGGCAATTTGCTCTTTTCGCGTGTAGATCTGGATGGAGCCTTTAATATCAATCACTTATTCTTTATTCTCATTTCTTTTCCTTTTTCTTTCTTAATTTCCTCTCAAATCCTAAAACCCACTTAGATTAAACTTAAGATTTGAAGGTGAAGTTTTGTGAATCAATCCTAGAAGCGAGAATTAAAGTTGTTCATCGTATCTCTAGCTACACATTCATAGTCTTGGTAAGTTCTAACTCTAAGTCTTGAGTTTTAACTAGTTTAAACTAGGGTTTGGTTCATATGGAACTAGTGTGACCCATTTGAGGGTTAAATGGGTGGGTTTTTGGGTTGGATTGTTGAAAGGAAACCCTAAATAGCTATTATCTAGGGTTTGGTCTTGTGATTTGACGATATAAGTGCTAAATGATGTTGTTAGCCATTAATGCACTTTTGGAAATGATGAAAGAGTTGTTATTGTGTAAGTTTGACTTGATTTGTGAGTCAAAGAGTCAAAAGTACACTAGTTGACCTAATTGGGTGAGATGGGTATGAAATACACCAAGTTTATGTTAGTTGATGTTATTAAACCCTAGTCACTAGCTTTTAGTGATTTATGACGAGGCATGACCATTAATGGGCGGTTTTGGTGTGGTTGAGTCTTTTAATGCAAACGGGTCATTAAATGCTCAAGGGTTGTGGTTGGCATTTAATTCAACTAGTTTGTATGTTAATAAATGCATAATGTAATAGGTACATTACATTGAAGGTTTGCAAGCTCGGTTAGCTTCCACAAGAGTCTTGAGGTGAGTGGAATGATTATACATGTGTGTATATAATGTATCTATTTGTAGGGCGGGGGGATGGGGCCGGGTATACGTGTCTATACCACCAAGAGTTAGTGATATATTTCGTTGTAAACTAATGATGGATATTTCGTTGTCCAAATTGCCCAAGAGTTAGTGATATATTTCGTTGTACACTAACGATTTCTTGAACGAATATTTCGTTGTCCGTGTCGCCTTGGGGTTAGTGATATATTTCGTTGTACACTAACGGTCGTTATGAACACCGATGGGAAATTCGAAGTACCATTCCCTTGTGTGTTGGTTAACTTTAATTACGCGTTGTCTTGTAGTATATTATATCATTCGGGATATATATATGCGATGGTTTGTGCTAGTTTGTGACCTTGAAGGGTTTAGAGTTATACTTGCGATGGTATGCTATGTATATTGTTAGCGTGTATGAGGTATTTGTGTAAGTGCTTGCAAGTAGGTGTATTATATATGTATATGTATAATTATTGCATTCACTAAGCATTAGCTTACCCTTTCGTTGTTTATCTTTTTAGATGCAGGCGCAGTTAAGGGCAAGGGGATTATCGGACATTAGGTGTTCCGTGATGATGCTTTGTTGGAGTTTTGATGTGGGCCCAACGTTTTAGGTAGTTTAGTCCCAAACCATGCTTGAAGTGTCGTTTGGATTGTAAACTATCATTTTGTAATGGGTCAAACTTGTACAAAACCTTATTCGTGGCTACGTGCCTTTTGTAAACAATTAAATGTTGTGCGTTTTAAATGGAACTCGTTTAATGGGTTACATATCTATTTGGCGTGTAATTGTGTTGTATAAAAAAAAAAATTTATCGTATGGATTGCGGGTTGGGTTGTTACAAGTGGTATCAGAGCATGGTCTAAGGGATTTAGGCGACTTGAGATAGGCACCTAGACTTAGACTTTTGTGTTGTTGAATTATATGCGGGACTTGTAGGACTACGGGTCGGTGTGGGGTTTGATTAGTACTTTGATGCATAGGTGGACTAACTATGCTATATTATGATGATACTAATCGTGTGTTATTGTGTTGAACGTCGAGCAAGATGGTTGTGATACGTTTGAGCATGGCACGGCATGTGAGCGTAATAGTGAGTCGCGACCACTATTACGGTTGCAAGTCAAGTCAAAAAAGGATGTGCGACAAGTATTGAGCTAGATGTGATGTGTGTGCGGTCATATGCATAGGTATATATGTGTATTAAATTGTTGGTGATGTCTAATCCATTTTTAATCTTTAGAATGAAGACGAAAAACGGAACGAATACGAAGGGCAATGGTGGTCCCTCTCATGTGGAGGAAGATGAGATGACTACCAAAATTGAGACCGCTTTAGAAAACTATGTTTCGGTTTTCTCCCAAAGGGTTAAACAAATATTCGAAGAGTCGGTTTCGAAACAAATCGTCGATATGATTCAATAACGGATGACTAATGCCGTTAAAGAAGAAGTTGAAAGGAGGTTTCCTAGACCTCAAAATGTGGGCGAGTTGGAGTTTAGCTATAAGAACTTCTTGGCGACTAAGCCTCCTCACTTTCACGGGGATCCCGACCCCATGAAGAGTGCGGCTTGGATTTCCGATGTTGAAGGTTTTTTTCGCACGACCGAGTGCCCTCCCGAAAAGAAAACAAGGCTTGCTACTAGTTTGTTAAGGGGCCATGCTAAAGATTGGCTCGATGGCAAGATTGACATGGTGGGTGATTCGGCTTTTGTAGGGTTATCTTAGGCGGATTTCAAGAAGGAGTTTTCCTTGAATATCGTACGCAAGCGAATCTTTCCAAATTGCGCAACGAGTTAAGGAACATGCGTCAAGGGTCTTTGGACCTAAACACTCTTAAAACTAACTTTCTCGCCAAGGCACGTTTTTGCCCCGAGTATGCGGGAAATGATCAAATGCTAATGGAAGACTTTCATGCAACCCTTAGAGATGATTTGAAGGGTAAAATTAGTATCGGTCATGTTTAGACTTTTGCTAAGCTTTTGGAGGTGGCGAAGGGGTTTGAAGCGCAAGCTCCTAGTCCGGTTAGTTATGCGCTAAGTAAAAGAAAGTTTGAAGCTTCTAGTTTTTCGAACAAGAAGAGTAAAGGAGTATCCGAAAGTGTTGGTAGCGTGAAGAAGTGTGCTCCTAGTGTTCACGTGACCACATGTTACAATTGTGGGCAAAAAGGTCACTACTCTCGTGATTGCCCAAAACCGCGTACTAATGTGATCACATGTTTTAATTGTCAACAAGAAGGGCACCGAAAGTCGGAGTGTCCCGAACTCCGAAATGATCAAGTTAAGAGAATAGAGAAGGCGGCGGGGTCGACTAGGGGACGTAATTATTTGATGACCAATGACGAAGCCAAGCAATCCAATGAAGTCGTTTCAGGTACTTTCATGGTTAACTCTAATCCGGCAAGGATTCTATTTGATAGCTGTGCAAATTTATCGTTTGTGTCTCCAAAATTTGTGCCTAAACTTAATAAACCGTTAGCTAAGTTAAGTCGTCCGGTAGAAGTCGAAATAGCGGATGGTAAGACGGTGCTAGTGGTTGATGTGTGTAAGAATTGTAATGTTCTGTTTACTTCCGAGAACTTTAATATTGATCTCATTCCGATGACGTTGGGTGATTTTGATATCGTGGTTGGTATGGATTGGCTCGATCATAATAGAGCCGATATTGCGTGCCATGAAAAATCTATTCGTGTGAAGACCCCAAGTGGGGGAGAGTTAATTATTCATGGTGATAAACGAAGGAGACCGGTGCCGATATGCACTTTTGCACGGGCACGTCGTCTCGTTGTTACCGGTGGCATGGCTTTCCTTGCTCATGTTGTTGATACTCATGATGAGCCACCACCTATTCGTGAAATTCCGATGGTCAGTGAATTTGAAGATGTTTTTCCGGACGAATTACCGGGTGTTCCGGCGGAAAGACAAGTCGAGTTCCGCATTGAGTTGGTTCTGGGAGCTACCCCCATTGCTAAAACTCCTTATCGTTTAGCACCAACGGAAATGCAAGAGTTTCTGAATCAAATTCAAGAGTTACTTGAGAAGGGTTTTATTCGACCGAGTGCTTCGCCATGGGGTGCTCCGGTTTTATTCATGAAAAAGAAGGATGGAAGTATGCGGATGTGTATCGACTATCCGGAGTTAAATAAAGTGACGATCAAAAATAGTTATCCGTTGCCTGAGATTGACGATTTATTCGACCAACTTCAAGGCGCTACGTACTTCTCTAAAATTGACCTACGGTCCGGCTATCATCAAATGCGGGTCCGTGAGGAAGATATCGAGAAAACGGCCTTTCGTACGCGTGATGTTATGCGAGGTGTATATAAAATAGTTATTAATTTTAGCAGAAAACACTATTAAATACGATACAATTTTACACAAGATATTTATTTATTTATAGAATGGATATACTTAAACCTTGCTACAACACTTATAGGCAGTGTACCTAATCGTACAGTAGTGTAGTTTTTAGTAAGTCCGGTTCGTTCCACAGGGAAATCTTTAAACAAAGCTCAACGCTATATTAGTTTACTTTTATAAAAATACAAATATATATATATGTAATATTATTATTATAAAGGGGGGTTTTTACCGTTTAATGACCGGTTTGTCGATTTTAAGACTTTAGTCGCAGTTAAAACCTAATGTAAAATATAAAATAAATACAAGACTTAAATTAAAGCGTAAAGTAAATAACGATAATGAAATTGCGAATAATAAAAGTGCGATAAAATAAACTTGAGATAATTAAAAGTGCGATTAAATAACAATAAATAAAAGTGCGATAATTAGAAGTGCAATTAAATATAAAATAAAGGAAATTAAATATGAAATAAAAGAATTATGCTTATTTAAACTTCCGTAATCATGATGTTTGACGTGTTGATTTTAGTTTTATGCCCATGGGTTAATTGTCCTTTGTCCTGGATTATTTAATATGTCCGTCTGGTTTTTGTCCATAACAGTCCATCAGTCATAAATATAAAGTGAGAGTGTCCTCGTCAAATTATTATTATACCCGAAGTTAAATATTCCAACTAATTGGGGATTCGAATTGTAACAAGGTTTTAATACTTTGTTTAATGAATACACCAGGTTATCGACTGCGTGTAAACCAAGGTTTTACTACTTTGTTAACAATTACACCAATTACCCTTGAATGTAATTTCACCCCTGTTTTAATTATTCTAGTGGCTATTAATCCATTCCCGTGTCCGGTTAAATGAACGATTATTCGTACATATAAATACCCCGCCCATCGTGTCCGATTGAGTGTATATGGTAATTTATAGGGACGCCCAATTGTAAATCTTTATTTTAACATTAACAAACTATCATTTAGTTAAACAAATATAAAGCCCATTAATAGCCCATAGTCTAATTTCCACAAGTGTCGTTCTTTTGTCCAAACCCCAATTATGGTACAAAGCCCAATTACCCAATTATAGTAATTAGCCCAACATCATGATTACTTCGTTTTAAATAAGCATAATAATAACTTAGCTACGAGACATTAATATAAAAAGGTTGAACATAACTTACAATGATTAAAAATAGCGTAGCGTTACACGGACAGAATTTCGACTTACACCCTTACAACATTCGCTAACATACCCTTATTATTAGAATTAAAATTAAAATTAAAATATAAATTATATATATATATATATCGTATATATGAGAGAAGAGAGAAATAGATTATGAATTGCGATCAGAATTCGGTTGCTTTTATAGGAAAAGTCGAATTTTGGGGCTCCGCGACTCGCGGCAAAATCCTCTTCAAACTCCGCGAGTCGCGGAGAATGAATTTACAGCTCACACCCTTGGAGTCTTTCTCTGCCGACGGTTTTATAATATATATATAATATATATATATAATTAATATAATTAATTATATATTATATTATATTTATATAAATAGTTAACTTGTAATTTTTAGTCCGTTGCGTCGAGCGTTAAGAGTTGACTCTAGTCCCGGTTCCGGATTTTCGAACGTCCTTGCGTACAATTTTATATTTTGTACTTTGCGTTTTGAATCTTGTACTCTTGTAATTTCGAGACGTTTCTTATCAATAATTGGAACCTTTTTGATTATCTTTTGTTCTTTTGAGCTTTTTGGTCGTTTGCGTCTTCAATTCGTCGAATCTGTCTTTTGTCTTCACCTTTTATTATTTAAACGAATATCACTTGTAAATAGAACAATTGCAACTAAAAGCTTGTCTTTTTTGAGGAATAATGCTATGAAATATATGTTCGTTTTTAGCATTATCAAATATTCCCACAATTGAGCGTTGCTTGTCCTCAAGCAATATTGTCTTGAAATACTAGAATCACTTCTTTATTCTTCACACTTTGTACATCAGTGATTTCTATACGGCGGTATAAACAATGGTAGTAACGATATGGTTTACAGTCCCACATGACTATAAAAAATTTAGATCCATTAAGGAAATTGGATCTTTATGAAAACATTTGATCTTTTGAAAATTAAATCTAGTTTTTTACCCTAGATAAGTTTTCCGGAATAACCCTTTACCGGTGTTTGCAAAATATTTTTGTGGGCTTGGTGGGTTTCAGATTTGAAAATTTTAGCTCAAAACTTGCGGTTTTGTGTCACCCACTTGCTAACCTTGTATTTGGAAAGCAACACGTCTAGTTTACTTGTCCCGTATATTACCTTTCGGTAAACTACCGTCCGGTTGAAAGGAAAGCGTTGAACAAGCAACTGTTAAGGCAATGTCCCCTGACATGCTTTTAATTATGGTCTATAACGTGTCGGACGCAATTACTATCCTTGGTAGGAGCAATAGTAAAGCTCACCCTTATAATTTTTCGGTATGGCACAAGGTCCTGTCTTTGACCACTATGCAACCACCGTTCTTACGGTTGACACCCGATTTAGTTCAGGTGACCTAATGAATTCCAGGTGAATTCCTAGGATTTTACGTTCAATGGTAATGAACGTATTGAAAATAGGGTTTTCAGAAAACAAATCGGTTTATAATTTTGATCAAAATATTTTCTCGTTCAAGCTCGAGTTTAGATATCATTGAATTCCATGAGTTTGAATTCTCAATCTTTAAGGTCAATCTCTAGGATTGAGTAATATCAGTCTTAAAAGCTGATTTTTAATCTTTAAGGAGATTATCCTTTCTGGGGATCTGATTCATTAGTCTTATCAAGCTAATTTGCACGGTGCCCCCCATTGTACGAGATAAATCCTTCTCATGGTTAGGATAAATCTGACCACTTGGCGACCCTGTTTAATGCTGAGGTCCGTGGATTTCCTGCTGATTTTAGTGATGACTTTTCTAGATTTTTCGTCAACCTACAGCTGGTCTGGACGACAACTTCATGACCTAAATCAAGAAGCGCGTGTCTTTTTCGGAAGACTTTACTTCCTTTTAATGATGGAATTGATTCATCATGTAGATCCATCTCTTCTTTTCTTTTATCGGGTAAAACAGTTTAGTTTAGTCCAAAGCAAAAGTATTTTCAGTTATTTGTTACAGATATATGTGACATATGTTTAAAATAACTTGGTAAATTTTCCCACACTTGGCTTTTTATTTTTCTTTTTATCGTCCTCTATTCCATTTTAAATGAATTTTGACATTTTAGTTTGTTTCTTAATTTATGTCCTTTCCGAGGTAACAATAATTTCGGTGTTAAAACCTAGTTTTATCGTTCATAAATATGTATAAACATGATTTTGAATTCATTTAATTGAAAATTTTGAAAAATTTTACTAGAATTGGGTAGTCAGTATATAAGACTAGGGCTGTTCTTTTTTATCAGAGAGCACTAGATTCTAATACAACTACTGCTTTACTAGTATTTTTAATGGTAACCAAGTGTATAAGGTAAAAAATTTTAAAATCCGAAAGAATTTAACCCCTTCCCACACTTAAGATCTTGCAATGCCCTCATTTGCAAGAAATTAGTAACAATTTAAATTATTGAGGGTGATTTGTGTGAAAATGATTAAATTTTTACCAAAGTTTCCAAATATATTGGCGTTTGTTTGCTGAATGATAAATGGTGCACATCATTTGTTCATTCCGTCTTGTTGTTATTTCACATATATTTTGCATCTTGTCATCAAAATTAGTTGCTTTTGCTGAACTTAATGCCAGTCTTTGAAAATGCGTTGTTTTACCCTGTTGTGTACATAAGATAAACTGCAAACATATATACATATTTTTGAAGTTTGGTATATTACCCCACATTCAAAAATTATTAAAATCTAAGAATAAAAGTTCGCTAATTATAAAAATGATTACAATATTAACAAAAGTATTAAACGTATCAATAATTACAAATTACAAAATAAAAAAAAATAATAAGTAAACTAAGGATGATATTGGTACCAATAGGGGTTCCAGGCATAACCATAAGCGCTATAGAATGCTTCGGCAGGGTCATACGTAGGATATGGTGGCTACATCTCTATAGACCAAGGAGGGAAGATGGGTTTCGGTGTAGGAATATAGTTTCTACCTATATGTTGGCAATGAGCTATGATTTGGTTCTGATGAACTTGCCAATCTTCAAATGCTCTCTGTCTAGCATTTTCGTATTCCTGAGAAGCTATAAACCTATGCATTTCTTGCATCTCATTCCCCCCTCCTACATTACCTTGCTGCTGGTTTCTCTCCACCTGTGGATGTCTACCATGGTATCGTACTGCGGCGTTATTTCGCCTCTTCAAAACTTTCGCACCATGGTATACATTTAAACCTATAGTATCGCGGGGTTCCGGTTCTTCTACTAATAATCCCCCCCGACTTATATCCACACCGAGATATTCACCAATCAAAGTAATAAAAATTCCACCTCCTATTATGCTATGTGGTCGCATCCCCCGAACCATAGCTGATAAATAATAACCCACACAATATGGTATACTTACAGCGCTTTGTGGGTCTCGAATACACATATGGTAAAACAAATCCTGTTCATTTACTTTTTCCTTGTTCTTACCCCTTTATGTAATCGAATTAGCTAAAAACCTATGTATCACTCTTAATTCGGCTCTATCTATATCCAAATAAGAGTAATTTCCCCCTTTGAAACGGTGATGGCTTGTCATTTGACTCCACACACCGTGTGTATCAAAATTTTCATCTATCTTTCTACCGTTTAGTATCAATCCTCTACAATCGGCAGACGCTAACTCCTCAGGCGTATATATACGTAAAGCCTGAGCCATGTCCAGTAAAGACATGTGGTGCATCGAACCACCTAACAAAAATCTAATAAAAGAACGATCGGTTAAACTAGCTACCCGATCATTCAACTCTATACTACATAACAATTCTTCACACCATACTTTATATACAGGTCTACGTATGGTGAATAAATGTACCCAGTCATTAAAAGAAGAATTACCATACCTCTGTACAAGTAATTCCCTAATTGGCCCGGCCAATTCTACAGCTTCTAAGGGTCCCCATTCTATGACCCTCGGTACCTCAACAACCTTAGAATGAAGAGTATGCAAACCCCTTTGATATTTTGGATAATCTATCCAAAGTCTGTCAAATCTCAGGTTCGGGTGCAACTCTTCCAAGTGCATATCGGAAAAGGTCATGACTGGATGAGGTATATCCTGCTTGTAGTAGTTATCCACCTCCTGTTGTTCCAAATTCTCAGCAGGAGCATTGCTGGCTTGGGATGAAGATTCACCCCTTTCATTCTGCAAAACACATCAAACACAATTTTTGTGCATCCAAATATGCATTAGTGTCAGCAAAATCATCAATCAAAATAATTACAATGACATTATCAATTTATATCAAACTTAAGCTTATTTTCATATTTTTATCAAATCTACACTTTTTCAAATAAGCATATACAAAAATTTTCGCCAAGTTCATAAGCATTCAACTCAAATAACATGTCAAAATAATCATTACTAGCAATCAAACAAGTCTCAAATGGCATTATCTTTCAAAAATCAAGTTCATGAATTTTAGACTTGAAAAAGTCCACTTTAATTCTCAAAATCATGTTTAGGCTCAAAGTTTGGATCATTTAACTACCTAGACATGTTACACTACTCAATTTAGCAACAATTCATGACAAAAATCGGCCATAACCTGTTTATATCAAAAAGCCCCAAATTGCTCAAGAACACAAACCCTAGATTACTCAAAATTTGAAGTTTAAGGCTTCTAATCATGTTAAACAGCATCAATCTAGGTTATACAAGCATAATACATAAACAATTTAAGCTTAATTACACTAAAAAGCATCAAAATCAAATTGGGGAAAAATTTGCTCAAGAACACCAAATTTCGGATTAAATGGTGTTTAGGTGTAGAAATTTACCGTTTTTCTTGAGTAATTCTTAGATAGCATCCTTCTCAACATGATTTTAGCAAAAGATTTGGTGATTAACGGTTAAAAATTGTGATTTTTGCAGTTTTTTTTTTTTTGAGTTTGTGGAGTGTGAAACTAAGCTGTTGCAGCTCTTATTTTTTTTTCTGTAATCCGACTCCTCCGCGAGTCGCGGGGATTTACCCTCCAAACTCCGCGAGTCGCGGAGTTTGGTATATTTTTTTTTTTTTTTTTTTTCATAATCATTAACTTATTAAAACAATTAAGTAATTAATTTTAAAATTTTGTTTCCCTTGTTATTTAGGACGAGGTCGTTTCGGATCGATGTCCTAGTCCGTCCTTCGACAAAATTTTAAAATTTGTCTTTTTGTAGCGATTGTTTTAAAAGCTAAGATTTTTGGGTTTTTTCAATGTTTTTGGCATACTTTAATTCAATAAGATTAAAAATAATGATAATAAAAGTTCTCGTCCCTCCCTCGGGTAAAGCAATTTCGGTTCAAAGACCTAGTCTTCAACTTACGACGAATTTTAAAAATCATATTCTTAACTTAATGAGATAAAGTAAATTTTTGTTTTTTAAATTCACACAACTTAAATATAAAATTCAAAATTATTATTAAAAATTCACACCAAACTTAAAATTTAAAATGCATAAAATTAAGAATTTATATTTTAAAAATTAAAAGTTCACACCAAACTTAATTTAAAAATTCAAAAATTCATATCAAACTTATATTAATTTTTCAAATATTTACAATTTTAAATATATTGTTTTTATAAAGTTTACAATATTAATTTAAGATTTAAATATTAATTTTAAAAACATGGTAAAAATAAAATTAAAAATCTTTTTGTCTTTTTATCCCACTTTAATCAATCAAATATTATCAAAAATATTCGCCCCTCTTTTCGGTAAAGTAATTTCGGTTCCAAGACCTAATTTAACTCATGACGAATTTTTGAAATATTTTGTGTTGATTGATTAAAGATATTTATACCTTAAGAATAAACGTTAAATTTCGCAGTGATGTAATAAATTTTTGAATGATATCAATAATTTCGGTCGCCAAACCTAATTTTATTCAATACCAATTTAATACTTTTTAGCGAACAAATTAGCGTTTATTATCAAAAGGTTAAAAATAAAAATAAAAATAAAAACTGTACAGACATACCTGTGAAATAGATTTCTTAGTTATATGATCTATCCCATTCATAAGATAGTCGGTTTAATTGTTTTTCCAGGGCTACATAGGCGTAACCTCGAGCATTCAGTGTCTTTTCTTCTAAACATATGAACGGTCCGTCTCTGCATAAAGTAACAAATTCGGTATTTGAATAGGTTTGATTATTTGAACATTTACCTCCATGTGACCATTTTCCGCATTTGTGACATCTTTCTAGGTGTCGTGCTCTTCTTTTCGCTGCGGATTTTGATTTTCCTTTACCAAATTGTAACTTATTATCTTCGCATCTGGATTCTTTTCTAACTCCGTCCATTCTTTCTCTGATTACTGATACTATTTCACTCGGTAGTATGTCATTATTACGTTTAGTGATCAAAGCGTGTAGCATTAGACCATGGTTTAGCTCACAGGCAGTCTTCATTTTGTAAAAACCTAAAAAAAATAAAAATTCAGAATGGGGGGAGAAGACTAGTTCTTTAGGGTCTGCTAGGGAAAGACCATTCGGGTTCCATTTTCGAGAACTACACGAAAACAGACAATCTAACTCTAACAGAAATACTTATTATTCTTTAAAGACTTGATTCTCCCCACACTTAATTAGCCGTGGTGTCGAAATTGTGATTAACTTCGTTGTCGACTTCCATCGGACCATGTATGTAATGTTTAACTCTGTGACCATTAACCTTAAATTCAATCCCATTTGAATTTATTAATTCTATCGTTCCGTATGGGAAAACTCTTTTGACTATGAATGGTCCAGACCATCTAGATTTCAATTTTCCAGGAAATAGCTTGAATCGTGAATTGAAAAGAAGAACTCTGTCTCCTTCTTTAAATTCTTTTGAACTTCTGATTCTTTTATCATGCCATTTCTTCGTTCTTTCCTTATAGATTAACGAATTTTCGTATGCTTTATGTCTTAATTCTTCTAATTCGTTTAGTTGACTTAATCGTAGACGTCCAGCTTCATGTAAATCAAGATTACATGTTTTCAAAGCCCAAAATGCTTTGTGTTCAATTTCTACTGGAAGATGACATGCTTTTCCATAAACAAGTCTAAAAGGTGTGGTTCCAATTGGAGTTTTGTAGGCTGTTCTAAAAGCCCAGAGTGCATCCTCCAATTTAATGGACCATTCCTTCGGATTTGATCCTACGGTTTTCTCTAAAATACGTTTTAAAGCTCGGTTGGTATTTTCAACTTGTCCACTTGTTTGTGGATGATATGCGGTGGAGATTTTATGAGTTACTCCATATCTTTTAAGAACTTTTTCAAGTTGATTATTACAGAAATGAGTACCCCGATCACTTATTAAAGCTTTCGGTGTTCCAAACCTTGCAAAAAGACGTTTTAAAAAGTTGACTACAACTCGTGCATCATTAGTTGGGAGAGCTTGTGCTTCCGCCCATTTAGATACATAATCAATGGCTACGAGTATATATAGATTATTATTAGATTTTGGAAATGGACCCATAAAGTCAATACCCCAAATGTCAAATACTTCACATACTTGGATGACATTTTGTGGCATTTCATCACGTTGACTTATTTTTCCGGCCCTTTGACATGCATCACAGGATTTGCAAAGAAGGTGTGCGTCTTTGTAAATTGTAGGCCAATAGAATCCAGCTTCATAAACTTTTCTTGCTGTTAGTTGAGGCCCATAATGCCCTCCTGTTGGTCCTGTGTGACAATGGTTTAAAATTTTACTAGCTTCATCTCCAAATACACATCGGCGTATTATTCCATCGGGACAACTTTTAAATAGATGTGGATCTTCCCAAAAATAGTGTTTTATATCACTGAAGAATTTCTTTCGTCTTTGGTACGATAATCCTTTTTCAAGGAATCTACAAACTAAGTAGTTTGCATAGTCTGCAAACCATGGGATTTCTTTATAATCTATCTTCAATAGATATTCATCAGGAAAGTTGTCTTGTATGGCTGATTCATTTAGAACTTCTAATTCGGGATTTTCAAGACGAGAAAGATGATCAGCGGTGAGATTTTCTGCTCCTCTTTTATCTCGGATTTCAATATCAAACTCTTGTAAGAGTAAGATCCAACGGATTAATCTTGGTTTAGCATCTTGTTTTGAAAATAGGTATCTAAGAGCAGAATGGTCGGTATAGACCACCGTTTTTGCTAGAACGAGATATGATCGAAATTTGTCAAAAGCAAAGACAATAGCAAGGAGTTCTTTTTCAGTAGTTGTATAGTTTGTTTGTGCTCCTTGTAACGTCTTACTAGCATAATATATAGGTTGAAATCGTTTTTCAATCCTTTGTCCTAAAACGGCTCCCATTGCAAAATCACTTGCATCGCACATTAGTTCAAATGGTAGATTCCAATTTGGTGTTATCATGATTGGTGCATTAGTGAGTTTCTCTTTAAGAATATTAAAAGATTTGATACACTCATCTGAAAAGATGAATGGCGCATCCTTTTCTAGGAGTTTATTCATAGGAGTGGCAATTTTAGAAAAATCTTTTATGAAACGTCGGGAAAAACCGGCATGCCCTAGAAAACTCCTAACTCCTCTAACATTTGTGGGATGTGGAAGTTTAGCAATTACATCTACTTTAGCTCTATCCACTTCAATTCCTTCTTTTGAAATTTTATGTCCAAGAACGATGCCTTCTTTAACCATGAAATGGCATTTCTCCCAATCAAGTACTAGATTTGATTTTTCGCATCTAATTAGCATTCGTTCCAGATTAATTAGACATGATTTAAATGTATCACCGAAGACTGAAAAGTCATCCATGAATACTTCCATGCATTCTTCTATCATGTCGTGAAAAATCGCCATCATACACCTTTGAAAGGTTGCAGGGGCGTTGCAAAGTCCAAATGGCATGCGTTTGTAAGCAAAAGTACCATAAGGGCATGTGAATGTGGTTTTCTCTTGGTCCTCGGGTGCTATTGGAATTTGAAAATATCCGGAAAATCCATCTAGAAAACAATAGTAACTATTTCCGGCTAATCTTTCCAACATTTGATCTATGAAAGGTAAGGGAAAGTGATCTTTTCTGGTGGCGTCATTTAATTTTCTATAATCAATACATACACGCCATCCTGTTACAGTCCTAGTAGGAATAAGCTCATTTTTCTCATTTGTAATGACAGTCATGCCACCCTTCTTAGGTACGCATTGAACTGGGCTTACCCATGGGCTATCAGAAATTGGATATATCAAACCTGCATCTAGCAGTTTAATAATCTCTTTCTTAACTACATCTTGCATATTAGGATTTAGTCTTCGTTGGCGTTGCACATACGTTTTATGACCTTCTTCCATAAGGATTTTATGTGTGCAATACGAAGGACTTATTCCTTTAATATCATGAATCTTCCATGCAATGGCTGGTTTATGAGCTTTCAACACAGAAATGAGTTGTGATTTCTCATTTTCAGTAAGAGAAGACGATATTATTACAGGTAATTCAGATTCTCCATGTAAATAAGCGTATTCCAAATGGTTTGGAAGTGGCTTTAACTCTAATTTCGGAGGTTCTTCTATCGATGATTTATATCGATATCTGTCTTCTTCTTTTAGCATTTGAATTTCTTCTGTTGTTGGTTCATATCCATTAGCTATAAGTGTAGCTAACATTTCAGCTTCATCAATTGGTTCATTACCTTCTCCTAAAGAACATTCTCCTGTTCCTTGTAATTCTGGAAATTCTTCTAATAATTATGCATGTGCATCTATAGTTTGAATATAATAACATGTATCATCTGCAGATTGTGGTTGTTGCATTGCTCTATCAACTGAAAAGGTAACACTCTCATCCTCTATACTTAGGGTCAATTTCTTACCGAACACGTCTATCATTGCTTTAGCCGTGTTTAAGAATGGTCTTCCTAATATGAGAGGAACTTGAGAATCTTCTTCCATGTCCAAAACAACAAAATCTACTGGAAATACTAAAGTACCAACTTTAACTAGCATGTTCTCCATTATCCCTCTAGGATATTTTATTGATCTATCAGCTAGTTGTATGCTTATTCTGGTTGGTTTCAATTCTCCAAGGTCTAGTTTAGTGTATAGTGAATACGGCATTAGATTTATACTAGCACCTAAGTCTGCCAATGCTTCTATTGAACTAAGACTACCCAGAAAACATGGAATTGTGAAACTTCCTGGATCAGATAATTTTTCTGGTATCTTATTCAACAGCACTGCTGAACAATTAGCATTCATAGTAACAGCCGAGAGTTCTTCCATTTTCTTTCTATTTGAGATTAGATCTTTCAAGAATTTAGCATATCTTGGCATTCCTGAAATCACATCAATGAAAGGAAGATTTACATTTATCTGTTTAAACATATCCAAGAATTTGGATTGCTCGGCTTCAAGTTTCTCTTTCTTCATTTTACTCGGGTAAGGAAGTGGTGGTTGGTATGGTTTAACATAAGGTTTATCCTTAACTGTGTTATTTTCATTAACCTTTTCAACTACCGGTTCTTTTTCCTTATCTTGATCAGGTTGTGGTTCTTGTGGAGTAGGAATAGTTTCATCAGAAGTTACAGGTATTTCCGGTGGTTTAAGTGTTGTACCACTTCTTGTGGTAATGGCTTTAGCTGTTTCATTCCGGGGGTTAGCATTTGTATCGCTCGGTAAACTTCCCGGTTTTCTTTCACCTATTAACCTTGCTAGGTTACTCACTTCTTGTTCCAGATTTTGAATAGAAGCTTGTTGATTTCTAAATGCTTGAGCATTTTGTTCATTAGTTTGTTTTTGAGATGTGAAAAACTGCGTTTGAGTTTCAACTAGCTTTGTCATCATATCTTCTAAATTCGGCTTTTTATCATCGGTTTGTTGTGGTGGTTTGTTTTGAAAATTCGGTCTTTGCTGATTATAAGTATTATTGGATACTTGTTGATTGCTAGGACCTTGTTGGTTGTTGTAAAGAATATTTCGGTTATAATTCTGGTTTTGATTGTAAATCGGTCTTGGCGGTTGATAATTATTCTGATAATTATTTCCAGGCCTTTGGTTTATGTATGAAATATTCTCTCTTTGCTCCATTGTTAATTCAATACTGAGACAATCTTTTGTCAAATGTGGTCCTCCACACTGCTCACAACTAATTCGTATTGAGTGAATATCTTTAGTCATCTTTTCCATTCGTCTCTCCACAGCATCTATCTTTGCGGAAATGGAATCTAAGTCATGGCTAGAATCGGCTCTAGCTGCTTTAGATGATCTAACGATATCTTTTTCTTGGTGCCACTCATGTGAGTGGGAAGCAGTGTTATCAATAATTTTGTAAGCATCAGTTTCGGTTTTCTTCATAATAGAACCACCAGCTGCTATATCTATGTCTTTCCTTGTAGTGATGTCGCATCCTTGGTAGAATATTTGTACTATTTGACAGGTGTCTAAACCATGTTGCGGACATCCTCTTAACAACTTTCCATATCTTGTCCACGCCTCATATAGAGTTTCATTTGGTTTCTGTGTAAACGTAACAATTTCTGCTTGAAGTCTTACGGCTTTAGATGCAGGAAAGAATTGTTTAAGAAATTTGTCAACTAAAACGTCCCATGTATCGATCGCCCCTTCAGGTAACGATTCCAACCAATCTTTGGCTTCTCCCTTTAAAGTCCAGGGAAATAACATGAGATATATCTGTTCATCCTCCACTTCTCGGATTTTAAATAGTGTGCAGATCCTATTAAAGGTACGTAAATGTTCATTTGGATCTTCCTTCGGCGCACCACTAAATTGGCATTGATTAGTCACCATGTGTAGAATTTGTCCTTTGATTTCATAATCTGGTGCATTAATGTCTGGATGAGTAATTGCGTGACCTTGGCCAGTGCGTTTAGCTCTCATTCGGTCTTCCATACTTAAAGGTTCCAGATTCTCCATAATTGAATTTGTTGAATCGGTATCACTAGATGATTCTGATTTAATGGTTCGTTCCTCAACAATCTCTGTTTGAATGATTGGTGGTTCCGGAGGAAAGTTTAGTGGTTCAGGATCTACGAACCGTTCCTGAATATTCTCCGGATTCTCAATTGTGAGGTCGGGTTCAAAAAATGGATTATCGGAAATTTGAACTGAAGTACTTGGTCTACTGGATGACGATTCTAAAGAAAAATCAACGGCGGTTATATTTGCTAAATGTCTTGATCTAGTTACAGGTGGTGAACGTACAAAAGGTGGTGAACGTCTTGCTCGGTGCATTCACTGAATATCCTATTAGTTTTTAAAAGGAAAGAAAAATTATAATAAGTTATCCAATCAATAGACTTTTCTGATTTTGCCCACGTTTCGAATAGCCAAAAGATGCAGCAGAGGGGCAGGATTCGTTTGGTCTCAATACAATTGAGGACTGTTTGGCTCCAATAACCCGGTCCACGTACAAATCCAACTATTACTACGAACCAGAAAATTTTGATGTCTATCAATTTAACCACTCAAAATAAATTTTCGTAATTTTAAGAAATTTAGATAAGAAGTAGAATAAAAATCTATGTCCTAAAACTAGAATAGCGAGAAATAAGAAAGAAAAAGAGTTCGTCGAAAAAGGTCAAAAAAGAAAAATGGTTGAAAAAAAAAAAATAAAAGGTGACGAAAAAATAAAAGAAACTTATAAAAACTTAAAAATACTTGACTAACCTAACTTTATTACTACAACTAACTTAAAATTATAATCGCAAATTGAAATTACTAATTGGAATGATAATTGGTACATAGTAAAAGGTGTCTAAAAATATTAAAGCTTACAGGAAAAACTAAATCCCAAATGGAAATAACTTAAAAAGAAACTAAAACTTAAAAAGGCGTCGCAAAATTCTAAAGCACCTAAATCTTAGTCTAAAGAAAAAGCACTTAAGGAATTCTACGGCAAAGCCTAAAAATCTAGGAGTAAAAATAACTATAGCAAAAACTAAGTTTAAAATTAAATATGAGAGAAAAATACAAATATTATGCTACAACGATTAAAAAGGGACAAAATATAAAAATATACAATAAGTTGTAAAAAGTACAATTTTTATAAAAATATTATTTTTATATTATTTTTTTTAAAAAAACTACTAATTTTACAATTTAATAAAACTAATTAATACTAAATAAAACAAATTAAATAAAAAGTAAATCTTAAAATAAAACTAATAATAATAATAATTAGGGTTAAATAATAATAATAATTAATTAATACCCGTAATTAATGCTGAATTAGGGCTTCTGTCGTCTGTCAGAGAAGCTCCGCGAGTCGCGGTATTTATTGCATCAAACCCCGCGAGTCGCGGGGTTTCAAATTTCAGCTGACAGCTTATAATTTCAACGCATTTTTTTTTCTTTATTTATTTATTTTTTTTTATTTTCTGTTTTCTGTTTTTTTCTATATATAAAAGATATTTAATAAAACTTATATTTTTATAAATTAAAATAAGAATAAAGAAACTTATAAAACTTAAATATTTAAAAAAATACTAAAAAATACTTATATTTTTGTTTTTCTTTTTATATTTTTGAATAATTAAAACGTATTTTTACAAAAGCGAATTTTTAATAAAAGTAAACAAAAAAAATCTTTTTTTTTTTTTATATTAGCGTTGCGCTTCCGGCGTTTAAGAGTGTTCCCCGGCAGCGGCGCCAAAAAATACTTGATGTTATGCGAGGTGTATATAAAATAGTTATTAATTTTAGCAGAAAACACTATTAAATACGATACAATTTTACACAAGATATTTATTTATTTATAGAATGGATATACTTAAACCTTGCTACAACACTTATAGGCAGTGTACCTAATCGTACAGTAGTGTAGTTTTTAGTAAGTCCGATTCGTTTCACAGGGAAATCTTTAAACAAAGCTCAACGCTATATTAGTTTACTTTTATAAAAATACAAATATATATATATGTAATATTATTATTATAAAGGGGGGTTTTTACCGTTTAATGACCGGTTTGTCGATTTTAAGACTTTAGTCGCAGTTAAAACCTAATGTAAAATATAAAATAAATACAAGACTTAAATTAAAGCGTAAAGTAAATAACGATAATGAAATTGCGAATAATAAAAGTGCGATAAAATAAACTTGCGATAATTAAAAGTGCGATTAAATAACAATAAATAAAAGTGCGATAATTAGAAGTGCAATTAAATATAAAATAAAGGAAATTAAATATGAAATAAAAGAATTATGCTTATTTAAACTTCCGTAATCATGATGTTTGACGTGTTGATTTTAGTTTTATGCCCATGGGTTAATTGTCCTTTGTCCTGGATTATTTAATATGTCCGTCTGGTTTTTGTCCATAACAGTCCATCAGTCATAAATATAAAGTGCGAGTGTCCTCGTCAAATTATTATTATACCCGAAGTTAAATATTCCAACTAATTGGGGATTCGAATTGTAACAAGGTTTTAATACTTTGTTTAATGAATACACCAGGTTATCGACTGCGTGTAAACCAAGGTTTTACTACTTTGTTAACAATTACACCAATGACCCTTGAATGTAATTTCACCCCTGTTTTAATTATTCTAGTGGCTATTAATCCATTCTCGTGTCCGGTTAAATGAACGATTATTCGTACATATAAATACCCCGCCCATCGTGTCCGATTGAGTGTATATGGTAATTTATAGGGACGCCCAATTGTAAATCTTTATATTAACATTAACAAACTATCATTTAGTTAAACAAATATAAAGCCCATTAATAGCCCATAGTCTAATTTCCATAAGTGTCGTTCTTTTGTCCAAACCCCAATTATGGTACAAAGCCCAATTACCCAATTTTAGTAATTAGCCCAACATCATGATTACTTCGTTTTAATTAAGCATAATAATAACTTAGCTACGAGACATTAATATAAAAAGGTTGAACATAACTTACAATGATTAAAAATAGCGTAGCGTTACACGGACAGAATTTCGACTTACACCCTTACAACATTCGCTAACATACCCTTATTATTAGAATTAAAATTAAAATTAAAATATAAATTATATATATATATATATATATATCGTATATATGAGAGAAGAGAGAAATAGATTATGAATTGCGATCAGAATTCGGTTGCTTTTATAGGAAAAGTCGAATTTTGGGGCTCCGCGACTCGCGGCAAAATCCTCTTCAAACTCCGCGAGTCTCGGAGAATGAATTTACAGCTCACATCCTTGGAGTCTTTCTCTGCCGACGGTTTTATAATATATATATAATATATATATAATTAATATAATTAATTATATATTATATTATATTTATATACATAGTTAACTTGTAATTTTTAGTCCGTTGCGTCGAGCGTTAAGAGTTGACTCTAGTCCCAGTTCCGGATTTTCGAACGTCCTTGCGTACAATTTTATATTTTGTACTTTGCGTTTTGAATCTTGTACTCTTGTAATTTCGAGACGTTTCTTATCAATAATTGGAACCTTTTTGATTGTCTTTTGTTCTTTTGTGCTTTTTGGTCGTTTGCGTCTTCAATTCGTCGAATCTGTCTTTTGTCTTCACCTTTTATTATTTAAACGAATATCACTTGTAAATAGAACAATTGCAACTAAAAGCTTGTCTTTTTTGAGGAATAATGCTATGAAATATATGTTCGTTTTTTGCATTATCAACGCGTTACGGGCATTTTGAATTTTTGGTTATGCCTTTTGGTCTTACGAATGCACCGGCGGCATTCATGGATCTTATGAACTGAGTGTGCCAACCTATGTTGGACAAGTCAGTAATTGTGTTCATTGACGATATTCTTGTCTATTCCAAGAGCATGACGGAACATGAACACCACTTGGGCGAAGTATTGAAGACGTTGAGAAAAGAGAAGTTGTATGCTAAATTCTCAAAATGTGAATTTTGGCTAAGGGAGATTCAATTCCTTGGCCATATTATGAACAAGGATGGTATTCAAGTGGATCCGGGGAAGATAGAGACGGTGAAGGATTGGGGACGACCAACTACGCCTATGGAAATCTGAAGTTTTCTCGGATTGGCCGGTTACTATCGTCGGTTTATCCAAGACTTTTCTAAGATTGCTTCTCCATTGACGAAATTGACGAGGAAGAATACGAGGTTCAATTGGGAGAACGAACAAGAAATCGCTTTTCAATGGTTGAAAGAGAAATTGTGTAAGGCTCCGGTCTTAGTATTGCCGGAAGGTGTAGATGATATGACGGTCTATTGTGATGTTTCTTTGAATGGGTTCGGGTGAGTTCTAATGCAACGAGGTAAAGTCATCGCTTACGCCTCTCGCCAATTAAAGGAACATGAAAGGAGATACCCGACCCATGATCTCGAATTAGCGGTGGTGGTCCATGCTTTGAAAATTTGGCGTCATTACTTGTATGGTGTCAAGTGTACGATTTATTCAGATCACAAGAGTTTGAAACACCTTTTTGATCAACGGGATTTGAATTATCGTCAACGTAGATGGATGGATGTGGTGAAAGACTATGATTGTGAGATACTTTACCACCCGGGTAAAGCGAACGTGGTTGCGGATGCGTTGTGTCGAAAAAGTCAACATCCGGCTACACGTGTAGGGTCGTTGCGGGTAGCAATTACTAACAACTTTCTCGCAAAGCTTGGTGAAGTTCAAATAGAGGCTTACGTTCACAACAAGCTAGCGGAACGAATCGTGGGGCTATCGAAATCCATTACTATGGGTTCGTGCGGGTTGTTGTCTTTTCAAGAAAGAGTATGGGTGCCGAAGATGGGTGATCTCCGAAAGGTGCTTCTTGATGAAGCGCATAAGTCTAAATATTCTATTCATCTGGGTGCGACAAAGATGTACCTCGATTTGAAGAAAGATTATTGGTGGCCGGGCATGAAACGCGATGTTGTTAAGTATGTTGAGCAATGCGTCACGTGTTTGCAAATTAAATCCGAACACCAAAAGCCGTATGGTAAGTTGCAACCGCTAGAAATTTCGATGTGGAAGTGGGAGCATATTACTATGGATTTTATTACCAAGTTGCGCAAAATGGCAAGAACCCAATTTGACACTATTTGGGTGATTGTCGATAGATTGACGAAGAGTGCGTTGTTTCTTCCTATTAAAGAAGCAATTTCGTCGGAGACACTCGCGAAGATGCTCATTAAAGAGGTGATATCGAGACATGGCGTTCCCGCGTCTATTGTTTCGGATCGGGACATGCGTTTTACTTCTCGATTTTGGAAGAAGTTTCATGAAGACATGGGTACGAGGGTGAATATGAGTACGGTGTATCATCCTCAAACGAATGGTCAAACCGAACGTACGAATCAAACATTGGAGGATATGTTACGTGCGTGTATTATTGATTTTGGCGGTAGTTGGGACGAACATTTGCCATTGGTGGAATTCTCATACAATAATAGTTTTCACTCTAGTATTGGAATGCCACCATATGAGATGTTATACGGTAGGAGGTGTCGAACCCCAATTTGTTAGGGTGAAGTGGGTCAAAGGGAAGTCGGGAGCACCGACTTGGTATTGGAGACAAATAGCAAAATCGATATGATTCGGGCTCGTTTAAAGGCGGTGCAAGATAGACAAAAGTCTTACGTCGATAAACGTAGGCGACCGATCGAATTTGAAGAAGGCGATATGGTGATACTTAAGGTTTCTCCATGGAAGGGTATTATTCGGTTTCGAAAACGGGGAAAGTTAGCTCCTCGGTTTATTGGGCCATTTAAGATTTTGGCTCGTGTTGGTGAAGTTGCTTATCGGTTGAAATTACCCGAAGAGCTTGTGGGGTCCACAATACATTTCATGTTTCCCATCTCCGTAAGTGTCTTGCGGATGATTCTTCATGGATGCCACTAGATGAGATCGAGTTAAACAACAAGTTGGAGTATGTCGAAGAGCCGATTGCCATACTTGATGAAAAGGTAAAAACGTCGCGTAACAAAGAGGTGAGGACCTTTAAAGTCCAATGGCGTCGTAGTAAAGGTTCCGAGTTTACTTGGGAGCCCGAAGAATTTGTGTTGGTTTATCTTCCCTCGTGTCATGCGGCTTTGATCGCGAGGACGCAATCCGGTTCAAGTGGGGGAGAGTTGTAACACCCCGTTTTCCCGTGCGCGTCTAAAGGTACGTACTTAATCAATAGTACTCTTATAACTCACTCGTTATGTGATTAAATGAACTAAGTGTTAGTTAGGTGTTAGTGCATATATGTATATGTATGTATGTATGTATATATATATATATATATATATATATATATATATATATATATATATATATATATATATATATATATATATATATAGGTAATTCGAATGCGTGCGTGTACGCGTTTATGAATGTGTCGTGATTGGTGTCGAGTCGTGTGAGACTTAAGGTTGAGGTTTAGACATGCATAGGAAGGGTGAAAGTTGTTGTGCTTATGTTTGAACCTTCGTTTTATGATTTGTAGTCGAAGTGACCAGACCTAGGCTAACGTCGCGCCGCAACAAACGGGTCCGTGCCGCGACAAACAAAGCAAATCCAGATCAGAACTTGAGTTAAGAAGGGTGGTTTTTCCTTCTTTATGTCGCGCCGCAACAAAGGTGCCGCGCCGTGGCAATTCTGCAGTTCTGACTCCGAATTTCCACTTAAAATTAAATAGGGTTTAGGGGCAATTTGGTCTTTTCGCGTGTAGATCTGGACGGATCCTTTAATATCAATCACTTATTCTTTATTCTCATTTATTTTCCTTTTTCTTTCTTAATTTCCTCTCAAATCCTAAAACCCACTTAGATTAAACTTAAGATTTGAAGGTGAAGTTTTGTGAATCAATCTTAGAAGCGAGAATTAAAGTTGTTCATCGTATCTCTAGCTACACATTCATAGTCTTGGTAAGTTCTAACTCTAAGTCTTGAGTTTTAACTAGTTTAAACTAGGGTTTGGTTCATATGGAACTAGTGTGACCCATTTGAGGGTTAAATGGGTGGGTTTTTGGGTTGGATTTTTGAAAGGAAACCCTAAATAGCTATTATCTAGGGTTTGGTCTTGTGATTTGAGGATATAAGTGCTAAATGATGTTGTTAGTCATTAATGCACTTTGGAAATGATGAAAGAGTTGTTATTGTGTAAGTTTGACTTGATTTGTGAGTCAAAGAGTCAAAAGTACACTAGTTGACCTAATTGGGTGAGATGGGTATGAAATACACCAAGTTTATGTTAGTTGATGTTATTAAACCCTAATCACTAGCTTTTAGTGATTTATGACGAGGCATGGCCATTAATGGGCGGTTTAGGTGTGGTTGAGTCTTTTAATGCAAACGGGTCATTAAATGCTCAAGGGTTGTGGTTGGCATTTAATTCAACTAGTTTGTATGTTAATAAATGCATAATGTAATAGGTACATTACATTGAAGGTTTGCAAGCTCGGTTAGCTTCCACAAGAGTCTTGAGGTGAGTGGAATGATTATACATGTGTGTATATAATGTATCTATTTGTAGGGCGGGGGATGGGGCCGGGTATACGTGTCTATACCACCAAGAGTTAGTGATATATTTCATTGTACACTAATGATGGATATTTCGTTGTCCAAATTGCCCAAGAGTTAGTGATATATTTCGTTGTACACTAACGATTTCTTGAACGGATATTTCGTTGTTTGTGTCGCCTTGGGGTTAGTGATATATTTCGTTGTACACTAACGGTCGTTATGAACACCGATGGGAAATTCGAAGTACCATTCCCTTGTGTATTGGTTAACTTTAATTACGCGTTGTCTTGTAGTATATTATATCATTCGGGATATATATATGCGATGGTTTGTGCTAGTTTGTGACCTTGAAGGGTTTAGAGTTATACTTGCGATGGTATGCTATGTATATTGTTAGCGTGTATGAGGTATTTGTGTAAGTGCTTGCAAGTAGGTGTATTATATATGTATATGTATAATTATTGCATTCACTAAGCGTTAGCTTACCCTCTCATTGTTTATCTTTTTAGATGCAGGCGCAGTTAAGGGTAAGGGGGTTATCGGACATTAGGTGTTCCGTGATGATGCTTTGTTGGAGTTTTGATGTGGGCCCAACATTTTGGGTATTTTAGTCCCAAACCATGCTTGAAGTGTCGTTTAGATTGTAAACTATCATTTTGTAATGGGTCAAACTTGTACAAAACCTTATTCGTGGCCACGTGCCTTTTGTAAACAATTAAATGTTGTGCGTTTTAAATGGAACTCGTGTAATGGGTTACATATCTATTTGGCGTGTAATTGTGTTGTATAAAAAAAAAATTTATCGTATGGATTCCGGGTTGGGTTGTTACAAGATGTTTAATTCAAACGACTATGCGTTAGCTGCACTGTTAGTTCAGAGCATTACGAATGTGACTCAACGATTACTTCTTGCTGAAAACGAATTCGGAAGTGGCACGAAATGTCCGAGATTAATGAATATGGATAACTATTCCACTTGGAAGTCGAGGTTTAAGATTTGGTCTGATGGTCAAGACACGAAACTTTGGAAGTATATTGAAACCGAATTTCAATGGCCACGTTCACCTATGACAAATGAACTGTATACGTTACATAATATGCCTTCGAAAGAACGTGATGAGTATAACTTGGAAAAGAAGATGTACTGTAACTTGACAAGTGCTCTTGATGGTCCGATTTTCCATCAATTTCTGTGTCATGATAACTCATTCAAGAAATGGGAAGCACTTCGTACCTTCAATGAAGGGAATTCATCTTATAGAACAAGAAAATTGTTAGAACTGAAAGCTGAGTTTGATCATTTTCACTGGCAAGTTGGAGAGTCTATTACAGAATTGGTTGAAAGATATCATCATTTGCTAGCTGAAATACACAAGCATGATGTAACCATTGAAGAGAAAGATAAAGTTACTTGTCTAGCTGGAGCATTACCTTTGGAATGGAATGGTTTCGTTTTAACTATGAAAACTAGTGGAGAACTTGCTACTGCTACAGTGAACTCGTTTATTGTAAGACTTCAAGAAGAAGAGTTAGAATTGTTAAACAAAGTCAAGAGGTCTAAACAAGTTCAAGACACGAAAATGTATTGTCCAAATGGTTATACACCGCCTAAGTCGGCTCATGCACCATTTCAAACAGCTTTTGCTACGAACAATCAGAATATGTATGGTTTGAATGTCAGCAGTACACCTATCCAACAGTCTTCGTATCCACCACAAGTTTCACCATGTTCTCTCAATACTCAATCACAACCTACTACCAATACTACAGCGTCATCTACACCGACTGCATCAGATGTTCTTTCTGCTCTTAAGATCGAGAACTTGAGGAAAGCCGGAAAAGAAAAGATTAGTGAAGATATAGCTTTGTTGTCAAGCCTTGTTAATTCTTATGATAGTTATCTTGATGGTCGTGTGGGTAACATTCATCTAACCACAGAAGATTATCATCAGCTTGATAAAGATGAAGCAGAAAAGATGGATATTATGTGGGGTATGGCAAATCTTGTGAGACGAGCTAGAGATTATGAAGAGTGAACTGGAAAACCAATCAGTCTGACCAAAGTTACAAAACTGGGTTTTGATATGAATTCTGTTACTTGTTACAACTGTGGAGAATTAGGTCATTTTTCAAGACAGTGCACAAAACAGAAGAAGCAGGGTAATCGTAATCCGTTCAAGAATCTGAACTACAGTTCTTAGAGTCAATCTACAAAGCGTGAGATTTACATTACTGATAAAGTAAATCAAGCTGATACAGCTGAGAGTCTGAACAAAGCTTTAGTTGTCATTCATGGAGACGATGATGACTGGTCTATCAAATTGAATGTTGATGATCAATAACCTATAGCTAACATGGCCAAGATTTCTAAAGAAAAAGAAAACTGTGTTATTGGTCAAAGTATAATTGAGAAGCTGACTGCTCGTGCTGAAAGAGCTGAAAAGTTATCACGAATCATTCGGAAAGAGAAGATTCAAAAGATGGTTAAAGATAAATTCAAGAAGGCACGTGATTCAGTTCCTCGCACACCTGAATCTGGAAGTATTTCACCAACATCGTCAGAGGACTACTACTTCAACAGTTGGAAGGATAACTATGGTGATACCTCTGTATTTGAAGAAAGTCTAGAGGCTAATCAGAGTGAAGAGACATTGGTTGATTCTGATACAAAACTAGACAAATGGGGTAAAATGTTTGCTGCTGAATTGGAAATGTTAGTTCTTATGGGTGAAGGTTCAGATCTTGAGAGTGTAAGTTCAGATGTTGATGATTCGGACAAGACGTCAGAATCAGAGGCTGAAGATAAAGCTGATCATACTAGAGTAGATCAATCTGAGTTTGAAGCATTGAACAAGCAAGCAGTAGATTTACTGAAGATGTGCTTATCAGAAAGTGATCTTGAAAAGGTTTCCGGTTTGACAAGAGCTAAGGATATATGGGACAGACTTGAGCAGATTCATTTGGGTAAAGATGTTGATACATCAGAGTTTCTTACAGACTTGTCAGAATCAGAAGATGAGCTTGATGATGGGAAGAAGACAGATTTCTTTGCATTTATGGCTGAGACTTCCTCATCAAATAACGCTCAATAGGTATCTTCTGATCCATCTACTATTATTTAATGTGTTAAATGTGCTGAATCTAAGGTAACAATAGATAATTTAATAAAGGCATATGCGGAGATGAAAGAAAAATGGCATGCTAACCATGTGACCACTAAGGTTGAAAATGAGTTGAAAGAGCAAATCAAAGTTTATAAAAAACAACTTCACGATCTTAAATGCTATAACTTTGACATAAATCAAGCTTTAATTAAACGTGTTGATACAATTAATGAACTAAAGAAAGAAAATGAATGCGTTAAAGCTGATTTAGAGGCAATTTCAATCAAAATAAAATGTTGGGCAAGTGCGTCACAATGGAATGCATTAATGGTGGAACTTAATGACACCAAGGGAAAGGGTATTGGATATAGTTCTGCATCTCTTCCTTTTCAGAACACATTTGTTAATGCTAACATAGTTGACGGTCGACCAGAAGATTGTATCCCTCCTAGTTATGAAGATTATGTTGAAAAGAATAAAAAATGTAGTTCAAATAAGAATACAACGTCTGATGATACTGCTGAAGGTGCTATAGATCATGAGGAAGATAGGAAAACTGGGTTAGGAGATAACTCTAAGACAAGTAGAGTTAGAACACCAAAAGGTCCTGTTAAGATTTTGAAAAATCCTAGAATTGCTAACAGACCAGTTCCTCCTGTTACCCCTAAGCCTGTTCAGAAAGATAGATCAAATGATTCTCCTGTGTTAGTAAGAACACAAGATCCGTCATCTTCAAATTCTAATAATGTGTATCAATTCAGAGGACATAGGGAGTTTAGACAATGTTTTAATTGTGCTGTTTTTGGACACATTGCTGCTTATTGTCCTAGAAGATTCCGATCCCCGAGACATAAAGTTGACTTATCACATGATGATTCTAGATCATCACATGTTCATCGAATAGGTTTCCCTATAAATGATGAACTTCGGATAAAAGATCTAAGACAAATGTTGCCTTTGGAGACTCCAAAAGGAAGTACTTCAATAGATCTGTTTCTCCTGTGAAAGGAAAAATTCCTAAAAGAAATTTTGAGGCAAATGTTGCCAATGCTAATGAGCAAGGTAGACCTTTTGAACCAAAGTTGAGGTCTCCATCTCAAAGAGCTAGTCGCAGAAAGTATTTTTCAAGAACTAGACCACGGATGAATCATTTCGATTCAGAGAGGAATGTCAAACGCCAAGAGCGTGACACCTCTCCTTCCAAACTTTCTAAGTTTAAGGTTTCTAAAGATGAGATTCCTCCGGACTCAAATGGAAAATGGATGGAAGTTCAAGCTATGGGTGTTAATGGACAACCTACTGCCGTCCGGGTGTGGGTTCCCATTATTAATTAATTTTTTCTTAATATGATGTGCAGGGAACTAGGCTACCTGCAAACAACACTGGGATTACGGATAGTGGTGCTTCGAGACATATGACTGGACATCTATCTCTTCTTTCGGATGTACACCCAATTAAGGGAGGTTATGTTGCATTTGCTGGAGATAAGGGTGGTCATATTTCAGCTCAGGGTTTATTGAAGAATGATAAAGTCAGTTTTGATAAAGTGAACTATTGTCAAGAGCTTGCAAATAATTTGTTATCAGTTTCACAAATCTGTGAAAAATCCTTCAAAGTAGCATTTGATGACGAATTCAGCTACATCTTGAAACCAAATTTTGTGATTTCTCCTGAAGTGATTTTGATGAAGGCTCCTCGACAAGCTGATTTATACATGCTAGATATGAATGTTGCTACTTCAACTACTGAACATCATCAAGCTTTTATTTCTAAAGCGACTGAACAAGATTCTATTACATGGCACAAACGCATGGGTCATTTAAGTTTCTGGAAGATGAACCATCTGGTTCACAACAATCTCGTAGAAGGTGTTGATCTTCATTCATTTCAGATTCAAGGCACATGTGTTCCTTGTAAGAAGGGTAAGCAGAGCAAGAAAGCACACAAGTTGGTGAAGTATAATCCAATCTCTGCTCCGCTTGAGTTATTGCACATGGATCTATTTGGTCCAATTCGGTTTGAAAGTATTGATGGTAGTAAGTATTGTCTGGTGGTAACTGATGATTATTCAAGATTCTCATGGGTTATGTTTTTGAAAGAGAAGTCTGATACATTTGAGAATTTGAAAGTGCTAATCAATCGATTAGAGACAGGTTTTAAATTGAAAGTTAGAAAGATTCGATGCGATAATGGTACAGAATTTAAGAATCAGTATCTCGCAAGTTTCTGTATTGAAAAAGGTAACAATATGCAGTTCAGTTCTGCATACGCTCCACAGATGAATGGTGTTACTGAAAGAAAGAATAGGGTTTTAATTGAGACTGCTAGAACTATACTAGCTGATTCATCTCTACCTGTTCATTTTTGGGGTGAAGCTGTTGCAAATGCTTGTTACACTATGAATCGAGTTTTAACCGTTAAACGGCTAGGTAAAACGTGCTATGAGTTATTGCATGGAAGAAAACCTTCTTTGAAGTATCTGGAACCATTTGGTGCCCCGTGTACCATTTTAAAGAGAAAACCAGGAAGTAAGTTTGGTTCAAAAGTGGTTACTAGAGTGTTTCTAGGGTATAGTTCTCCTAACAAGTGAGTTTTCAACAATGAGACAAGATGTGTTGAAGAATGGTCTGAAGTTGACGTCCAACGGAATTACACAAAGACTACTACCGAAAGTCATCCTTGGATCTACAACTATGATAAGCCGATTGACTCATCTAATCTTGCTCCAGATCAGACGAAGAATGAAGTAGAGTTACAAATGCTGTTTGATTTACAAAACGAGCCAGAAGTGTCTGCACCTACTCCAACTCCATTACCTACTGTAGTTGAACCAGCACAAGATTCAGATCAAGATGTTAATCCAGTGTACGATACCTGCGGATCTAATATTTCAAGTGAGAATTCTGATAATCCTGAAGATGGAGATACCACGAATCTACACCATGAGATACCTGTTCCCGCACACCCAGTTCCCAGAACTATAGCTGCTCATCCTAGAGAAAATATAATTGGAGATCCAAATGCATGCGTTAGGACAAGAAGATAAGTTCAGTTTGATGGTCAAGTTGATGCTCATATGACAGCTCCTACTGCATATTACGAGTACTCATGTCATATCTCAAGAATTGAGCCAAAGACTACAAAGGAAGCCTTGAAGCATGTTGACTGGGTCATGGCTATGCAAGAAGAGATTCAGCAATTCCATCGTTTAGATATTTGGAGGCTAGTTACTAAGCCGCATGGTGCTAAAGTAATTGATCTCAAATGGGTTTGGAAGTGCAAATTCGACGAAGATGGCAATGTTACCCGTAACAAAGCAAGATTAGTTGATAAAGGTTATCAGCAAGATCCTGATTTTGATTACGATGAAGTTTTTGCTCCTGTTGCCAGATTAGAAGAGATCGCATTTTCTTGACTTTCGCTTCTTTCATGAAGTTCAAAGTTTATCAAATGGATGTTAAGAGTGCATTTCTTTACGGCAAGCTAAACAAACGAGTATATGTCAGTCAACCTCCGGGTTTTGAAGATCATCTTCATCCTGACAAAGTTTACCGATTACGACGAGCACTTTATGGTTTACATCAAGCTCCTAGAGCTTGGTACGGACGATTATCGAGTTATCTTATCAAAAAAGGATATCAAATATCGATTTATCTTATTTTAGTCCAAATTTATGTTGACGATATTATCTTCGGTGCTACTAAGCAGGAACTTATTGACGAGTTCTACACTACTTTCTAGGTTTACAAGTCGAACAGACAGAAAGTGGAATTTTTCTTTATCAGGAAAAGTATGTGAATGATATACTGGAACGTTTCAGTATGAATCAAGAACGTCCTGTGTCAACTCCATTAGCTTTGAATCATGGTATTTCGCTAGAGTGTGAAGGAGAACCTATTGATCCTACGTATTATCGAGCAATCATCGGGTCGCTTATGTATCTCACTGCGTCTAGGCCGAATATTATGTTCGCAACATGTCTGTGTGCTCGTTATCAAGTTAATCCGAATACAGTTCATCTTACAGCTGCCAAGAGAATCCTACATTATTTGTTGCATTCGCCAAATCTCGGTATCTGGTATTCGAACGATGAAAAGTTTGATCTTGTAGCTTGCAGCGATTCAGATTATGCAGGTTGCAAAATTAACAACAAATCTACATCAGGAGGATGTCAATTCTTAGGTAAAAGGCTGGTGACCTGGCAGTGCAAGAAACAAACTGTAGTTGCTCTTTCCACGTGTGAAGCTGAATATATAGCTGCTGCTAGTTGTTGTTCGCAAGTTGTTTGGATCCAACAATGAAAGGACCCGTCCTAATCCATCCAGACGAAGTCCATATCGATTATAAACGATTCAAAATAGTTGATTACATCACGAGGTACTTGACCTCTATATGATACATTTTACAAACATTGCATTCGTTTTGAAAAGACAATCTTTCATTACATCGAAAGTTGACAGCATGCATACCATTTCGTAATATATCTTACTATTATTGACTTAATAATAATAATCTTGATGAACTCAATGACTCGAATGCAACGTCTTTTGAAATATGTCATGAATGACTCCAATTAATATCTCTAAAATGAGCAAATGCACAGTGGAAGATTTCTTTCATAACTGAGAATAAACATGCTTTAAAGTGTCAACCAAAAGGTTGATGAGTTCATTAGTTTAACATAAATAATCATTTCATAATTTTAATAGACCACAAGATTTCATATTTCCATTTCTCATAAACATACGTCCCATGCATAGAGACAAAAATATCATTCATATGGATTGAACACCTGGTAACCGACATTCACAATATGCATATAAGAATATCCCCATCATTCCAGGATCCTCCTTCAGACATGATATAAATTTCGAAGTACTAAAGCATCCGGTACTTTGGATGGGGCTTGTTGGGCCCGATAGATCTATCTTTAGAGTTTGCGTCAATTAGGGTGTCTGTTCCCTAATTCTTAGATTACCAAACTTAATAAAAAGGGGCATATTCGATTTCGATCATTCAACCATATAATGTAGTTTCAATTACTTGTGTCTATTTCGTAAAACAGTTATAAAAACTGCGCATGTATTCTCAGTCCCAAAAATATATATTGCAAAAGCATTTAAAAAGGGATTAATGAAACTCACCTATTGTATTTTGTAGTAAAAATACATATGACGAAACTGAACAATGCAGGGTTGACCTCAGATTCACGAACGTATATTATGTATATACATATTAACACATATATTTGTAATCGAATAAATATATATCATTATTAGTGTTATTATTATATGTTAGTATAAACTATAACTTAATGTTATATATATTTAAAAATTTTTTATATCTTTATTTTTAGTTATATTGATATATTTATATATATGGTTAGCATTATAAAAAAAATCATTAGTTTGTTATATATAAGTATTTATATAAATAATATTAATATGTTTGTTTTATGATATATAAACTTATTATTATAATTATAATATATGTATTAAGTATATTTTAAGTACAAAATATTTACTTGTAACAAAAATGATAGTTTTCGATAAGAATGATTTACTAATATTAATAACCTTCTTTGATATTGCTAATACAGATTATAATAACGATATTGTTAAAAGTGATACTTATGTTAATAATAATCATAATAGTCTTAATATCTATAACAATGATATCAATACTAGTATTAATGAAAAATAATAATATTAATAATAATAAGATCATATTTAATGATAATAATAATAAAAATAATGATGATAATAATAATAATAATAATAATAATAATAATAATAATAATAATAATAATAATAATAATAATAATAATAATAATAATAATAATAATAATAATAATAATAACAACAACAATAAGAGTAATAATAAAAATAAGTAAAACTACCTCAAGAAAAATTCCAAAGTAATGACTATGCTCGGACTCGAACCCATGACCTCCTGCTCGCATGAAAATTCCCCTAACCATTCAGCCAATTCATTTTTTTTTTCGAATTTAGTCCTAACCCAATATATATATATATATATATATATATATATATATATATATATATATATATATATATATATATATATATATATATATATATATATATATATATATATATATATATACCTCGTTCTATCTATTACAGCTCACCAAGTTTTGTATAATTCGGCCCAACCGAGTCTAATAGCCCAACAATCAAACTAGTACCCTGCCCAACTAAAATTAATGGCCTGCTACCCAATATAGAAAGCCCACACAATTAAAACAGCTTTTTATAAAATAAAAAAAATATATATGTAGTCGCCTAGTTTCGAACACGTGACCTCTCGTTCCCCTAACACTCCCCCAAACCATCGATCCATTTGCTTCTTTTTGTTTTAATTCGCAGGCTAAATCTATATAACCATTTCTCATCTGTTTTCATTTTAATCATAATTATCATCATCATCTTATTTCATTATTATTATCATTCAACGTTCATCTTCATCCAATATCTCATCATACTCGTTGCTTGCATCCCTCCAACATCCTCTCTACTTCGCATAATCATTCCTCTTCCCGTTTACCCATTGTTCTTCATCATCATTCGAATAGAAGTAACTAGTAATTCATCGTGACCATCACTGTGTAAACCTCATCTTCTTCTTCTTCGTTACGTAATACCGAAATAGAAACTTAATGCATCATTTGTCGATGGTGGTAGGTTCTGTAATTGTTCGAATGTTTTACTTTTAGTTTGCTTGAAACTGAAGATAAAAGAAAACTGAGCAGTCACGATTTAGGAAAAAGAAAGAAATTAAAAGAGAGAGAGATGGAAAGGTTAATAGTGGTGGTTCGGCGGAGGTTTGAAATAGAAAATAAACAAGAGGTAGTAGCAGCCTGTTAAGTAAAAAAAATGTAGCAATAAGTCTCGATGGTTGGTGTGATTCTCAGACTGCATAACAGCAGTAGCAACAGCTCGACAGAAGTAGCAAATAAGGCAGTAGCAGAGTGACGATTGGGAGGGTTCTTGGGTGATGTTTGGTGATCGATAACAGCAGTAAAAAGACTGCTAAAGGTGGCGTACAGGAACAGTTTGAGTGGTGGTGGTTCGATGGCCAACAACAGTCTTCGAAGGTGATGATCGACATGGTGATGAAGATGGAAATCAAGAGGTGGTGGGAGGTTCAACGGACGTTGATGGGTGACGGGTTATGGTGGTCGGTGGTAAGTCTCGTGGTGATGATGGTTATGATTGAGTAAACAAGTAAATAAAATAACTTGTTGGTGGTTATGTATGACAACGATGGTGGATGTGTTGGTTGGATGGTCACCGCCGGTTATAGGTGGTGGTGGCGAAAAGAAGGAGATGGTGGTGATGATTTGTGTTAATATGTGTATCATGTATATATATATCTCTCTCTGCCTACAAACATAAATATAAATATATATATTAATAAATAATAATTATTATATGAATTCAATGCTAACACAGTAGCCGCCTTCTCAATCCTTGGAGTACTCTACCGACACTTTTCCTAGGATGTGCTATATCGTGTCCATTGCTAAACAGTTAACGTATAAAAGTATCCCTAAAAATCTCAAATTTTTAGATTAAATATATTTAATTATTTCACTCATTAACCGTTTGAAACCTAATCAAAAAGGTTCGATAAATATTTATTTTCTGTTCCAATTTATATGTACGGAGTACTAATATTTAAACTTAACAATGTAAAAATATTTTTTAACAAACCTAAAATTTTCATAATCAAATTACAGTCCAACTTTTGTTTTAATCCTTCATGAACATGTACAATATCTATATTAAAACTAACAAAACGTCAACCGAGTGTTACCGACGTTTACCAACTAAGCTCGAAATCATTTATTTTTAATATATTCTCTTTCTATATATAAAGAGTTTTAAATAGCAAGTTTAACTACTAAATAAATATATTATATATCTTTAAACCATTGAGTTTAATATAATTTATATATTTACAAGTAATATTTATATACATATTTTTATATAAATATATATCTATATATTTATAATAATAGTTTTCATTACATCGCATATTATTTTTCATATTTATTTTCAACAATTAAATCATATATTATTTCAAATAATATTTTCAAATTAATGTATATGTATCTATTTATATATAGTTGTTCGTGAATCGTCGAGAATGGTCAAAGGTCAATTGAATATACAAAACAGTTCAAAGTTTTTGAGACTCAACATTACAGACTTTGCTTATCGTGTCGGAATCATATAAGAATTAAGTTTAAATTTGGTCAGAAATTGCCGGGTCATCACAGTACCTACCCGTTAAAGAAATTTCGTCCCGAAATTTGAGTGAGGTCATGATGGCTAACAATAAATATGTTTTCCTGGCAAATATGAGCTGATAAATAGAGTTTTATCATTATTGAATAATACAGATAAAATAATTCGATTATTCGAAGAGCACGAATGAAGCTATCACAAAAGAGTGAAATGAATAAATGAAGTTTCGTTTTAACTTTTGACATTGTCTTGGTTGAATTTAGAAAATAAGGTGCGTCTTAACTTTTGACGTAGAGGGTTGAATTCCGGAATTCAAGGGATTTAAAGAAAATATTTGAAATCTAAAAGATTTGATTCTCCGACGAACAAGGAAATTAAGATCTCTATAAATAAATACGGTTATCTGTCTCGATTACTTTGTCTGATATTTCCATTATAAATTAAACTCTTTCGTTCCATTATTCTCACCATTCCTATACTTTCTTTCTTAATTCATACATCCAAAAGATTGTGAAAATGCTTAATCCAGTTCTAATCCTTGATATTTCTCTAATTATCGTTTCTGTCATCCTTCTTTCCACTCTTCCACCAGAAAAATATGTTTACTTCTACTATTACCCTGGGGTAATACTATTCTTAATTATACCGTGTCTTTATATTACTATTCGTATTAATTTCCACGGTTTGTAACTTCCGTGTTGTTATTGGGCTTTATATTTTCTCTTATATTTTGGAGCTCTTTGCCTTTTTATTATCCTCTCGACCTCTAGTAAAGCGATCAACGGTCCAGAATTCATAAATATGAATTTCGAAATGAACATAGTTAATGTTCTAAGAAAGAAATGGTAATAGCACGATCTTGATTCGTCAAATTACCAGAATCACTGATAATAGAACTATCAAGAATATATTTTCTTGATATGTTCAGAAGTTAATTTAAATAAAAGAATTATGTAACATTGAACGTGATGACGGTATTATCTGTGAATCATCACGTTCCATTAGAAACTCAGCATGACTTACTGTAATATAATCACGTTGATCAAGTGTCATTATATTATACTAACCCATGCATCAGTTCCCAACATTACTTAAATAACATTCATATTTTAAGCTCGAAAGTTTACAGAATATAGAAACTAACAGTTTCTATATAATGTAACACTGATAGCGCGAAGAGATGAATGATTTCAGATAAGAATAGTTATGAAAATATCTTCAGAATATGGAGGATATTTGTAATGAAATATACGATAATATCTTTAAATATCTAAGATCAGAGGATGATGGAAACTATTATCCGTAAGGGTTTAGAGTAAGGAGCAAGATATTCACTAAAGACTTTTTAGCAGATATTGAGTCATTTGGATTCTTTGAAGTCAAACTTATTCTTTGTGATTTGTCCACGACTTTCTTCATAGTTTCGCATAATCTGCTTTTTGGTACTAAATTTTCTATTGAATGTTTCCAATATAATGATACACAGGAAGCACGAAGAGGTATATAATTTCAGACGAGAATATTTATGAAAATATCCTCAGAAATATCGAAGATATTGATGATGATATTTTAGAATTTCTAAGTTCGATGGTTGATGGAGAAAGATTTTCCGCAAGATTTTAACATGACTTCGGAGAAAGATATTCTTTGAAGGTTTCATCGGATCCAGAATTACCTGGATTCTTTGAATATATGGTATGGTCCTTGTATTTAACCTCGGTCTCCTTTGTGGTTAGCTCAATCCGTTTTCCAATTCCAACTTTTCTGAGCTTTTCTGACATACTATTCTTTATCATCAAACTTTCAATGACTATGGTCGTTTACGGTTGTCTATGGTTTCTGCTGCTTCATTCAGCTTTTTCAACATTCAGAGTATTGATTTGTGACTGAGTGCTTTTCAGAATTCCAGAAGGAGAGATCATAATTCTAAGAGATGAATGTCATACATATAACTGTTGATGTAGATATGCTGTGAGTTTTCAAAGTACTGATTGCTGATTCCTGGTAATTGTTATGGCAGTTCTCGTTATAAGATGCGGATGAGTATATGATAGGGTTTCAATGAATAAATATAATGATTTATCAGAGAGATTTAAGCCAAAAAGCAACGAGGTTGCTGGTACTTCTGCTGGTAATATGGTGGAATATTAAAGAATTCTCCGGTATCAGAAGGGTAATTGTATATATCAGGATTATAGTAAGGTTACTTCGAATGAAAAGTCGAAGTTGACTTGCTGGAGCTGTGACAAAATTGGCTACTTTAAAAAGGGATCGCAAAGTTATTTTTTTTTTGCTAATAAATGTCAAAGGATCTGACGCTGCTACGTGTTAAACTTTTACTCAATTGTCGAGAGTTTCTCAGGTGCATAACTATATGCATAAATTTTTCCTTCCGTAGATGAAGTTCGGTTGGTTCATCCTCTCGATTGAGGTGTTTTCAAGAATCATGAAAGGTTTAAACGCAGATTGTAATCATCAAAATACAAATGAGGTTTAAGATGAAATCAAGTGGCAACTTGAAGAATTGTTTAGTTTCATATGTTAAAACCAATATTTTAATTCATTTTAATTGTCCAATGTTGATAGTCCACAGTTTGCAGTGTATAAATAATAATTCATATATAGTTTACTATATAATATTTGAATTAATTAATACGTATCGTGACCCGTGTACATGTCTCAGACTCGATCACAACTCAAACTATATATATTATTGTAGAATCAACCTCAACCCTGTATAGCTAACTCCCGCATTACTGCATATAGAGTGTCTATGGTTATTCCAAATAATATATATAGATGGGTCGATATGATATGTCAAAACCTTGTATACCTGTCCCGACATTTAAAGTGCGTAAAATAAATAAAAGAATTTAAATGACGATAAATAAAGTGCGTAAAGTAAATAACAGAAATTAAATGACGATAAATAAAATTGCGATAATTTAATTGCGATAAATAAACTGCGATAAATAAAATGTAATCAGTTAGCTAGGAACAGTTAGCTGGAAACAGTTAGCGTGGATTCTTAACAAAAATTTCTCATAGTTAATTTGTTTGTTTCTAACAAATTTTATTTTGTCCAATGTTTTCTTCATTATGCCACTTGTTGGATTATGATAAATCAAAATCCAAATATGAAATTGGATGAATATGGTTATTCTGTGGTGAACGGATTTGTATATCGGTGGATGTAAGTAGGATAGTATATGACTGTTGCAACAGATTCGAAGAACGTACAATGTAACTTATTAATGTGAAATTTAAATATTCCTCGGGTATTACCTACCCGTTAAAATATTTTCACCATTAACAGTTTGTACAAGAGAATTTTTAATTACAATCTTTATGAAAACATATATACATATATATTTTCTTCAGATGTATTCATGGATTTAATGAGTTAATATGATCTTAAACTCTTTTGCTTTTCTGTTGGGACTAGAATAAATAATCTCTAAAACTTTAGAGATTACATATTCGCCATGTCGAACGAAGATAAATGAGGTAGAACGATACGTAGAACGAAGATCATACTCAAAGTACAGATGATGATATTGAAGCATGGATTGTTGATGGTACTGGTGCTGTTATTGATGGTACTGTTGGTGCCGGTGATGTTGCTGAAGCCTGGTACATTTTGCACCATATTCTCCGAATTGATTATTCGAGCGCGTAGTTCGTTGACTTATTACTCCAGGATGATTGTCGGTCGGAACGAGTGGATGAGTAAGGTTCAGAATTGTGGATAGAATATAATCTTGTCGAGTTACCCTGGAAATGAGACTGAAAATGGTGTCTTGAACAGGTTCGCCGGTAAACACTTCAGGTTCATTGTGAGGTGAATTCGGTTGATGGAAGGGATTGCCTTCTGCGCGTTTCCATTAATTAAGTCGACTACGATCCCATCAGATGAATTGATAATGGCTGTTTGGTTGATTCATGCTGATGACGCTGTTTTCGGAGCTTAGGTGAACATCTATGTCGGAATAGCTGTCAGAATAACTATCGAAATAGCTATCGGAATCTGAAGGACTCAAACTGGTTGCAGGATTCATCTCGTACGATCAGATGAAGGATTTTCGATAAGAAATAGATTATAGGATGTCGATTAGTATCCTGCAATACATAATTTACATATGCATATATAATACTAAAATCTCGTAAGTTACGGAGGAATCTACAGAAGCTATCAGACAAAGATAACAATAACAAATACGCTAAGATATGAATTTTTGTCTATACACTATTCATGCAGTGAATGCAATAAGATGTGTCTAGACTAAGAATAATAAGCAGGTAATTTACTAAGGATTGTAAGCAAATGATTTATGACAAAAATGATAAGCAAAACTTTTGACATGCAGACACGGTCGAAGTCCAGACTCACTAATGCATCTTAACGACTTATCAGTTAGACACACTAATGCAGACCCGGTTCACTAAGACCACCGCTCTGATACCAACTGAAAGGACCCATCCTAATCCATCCAGACGAAGTCCATATCGATTATAAATGATTCAAAACAGTTGATTACATCGCGAGGTACTTGACCTATATATGATACATTTTACAAACATTGCATTCGTTTTGAAAAGACAATCTTTCATTACATCAAAAGTTGACAGCATGCATACCATTTCGTAATATATCTTACTATAATTGACTTAATAATAATAATCTTGATGAACTCAACGACTCGAATGCAACGTCTTTTGAAATATGTCATGAATGACTCCAATTAATATCTCTAAAATGAGCAAATGCACAGCGGAAGATTTCTTTCATACCTGAGAATAAATATGCTTTAAAGTGTCAACCAAAAGGTTGGTGAGTTCATTAGTTTAACAAAAATAATCATTTCATAATTTTAATAGACCACAAGATTTCATATTTCCATTTCTCATAAACATACGTCCCATGCATAGAGACAAAAATATCATTCATATGGATTGAACACCTGGTAACCGACATTCACAATATGCATATAAGAATATCCCCATCATTCCGGGATCCTCCTTCGGACATGATATAAATTTCGAAGTACTAAAGCATCCGGTACTTTGGATGGGGCTTGTTGGGCCCGATAGATCTATCTTTAGAGTTCGCGTCAATTAGGGTGTCTGTTCCCTAATTAGTAGATTACCAGACTTAATAAAAAGGGGCATATTCGATTTCGATCATTCAACCATATAATGTAGTTTCAATTACTTGTGTCTATTTCGTAAAACAGTTATAAAAATTGCGCATGTATTCTCAGTCCCAAAAATATATATTGCAAAAGCATTTAAAAAGGGATTAATGAAACTTACCTATTGTATTTTGTAGTAAAAATACATATGACGAAACTGAACAATGCAGGGTTGACCTCAGATTCACGAACCTATATTATGTATATACATATTAACACATATATTTGTAATCGAATAAATATATATATCATTATTAGTGTTATTATTATATGTTAGTATAAACTATAACTTAATGTTATATATATTTAAAAAAGTTTGATATCTATATATTTAGTTATATTGATATATTTATATATATGGTTAGCATTATAAAAAAATCATTAGTTTGTTATATATAAGTATTTATATAAATAATATTAATATGTTTGTTTTATGATATATAAACTTATTATTATAATTATAATATATGTATTAAGTATATTTTAAGTACAAAATATTTACTTGTAACAAAAATGATAGTTTTCGATAAGAATGATTTACTAATATTAATAACCTTCTTTGATATTGCTAATACAGATTATAATAACGATATTGTTAAAAGTGATACTTATGTTAATAATAATCATAATAGTTTAATATCTATAACAATGATATCAATACTAGTATTAATGAAAAATAATAATATTAATAATAATAAGATCATATTTAATGATAATAATAATAAAAATAATGATAATAATAATAATAATAATAATAATAATAATAATAATAATAATAATAATAATAATAATAATAATAATAATAATAATAATAATAATAATAATAATAATAATAATAATAATAATAATAATAACAACAACAATAAGAGTAATAATAAAAATAAGTAAAACTACCTCAAGAAAAATTCCAAAGTAATGACTATGCTCGGACTCGAACCCATGACCTCCTACTCGCATGAAAATTCCCCTAACCATTCAGCCAATTCATTTTTTTTTCGAGTTTAGTCCTAACCCAATATATATATATACCTCGTTCTATCTATTACAGCTCACCAAGTTTTGTATAATTCGGCCCAACCGAGTCTAATAGCCCAACAATCAAACTAGTACCCGGCCCAACTGAAATTAATGGCCTGCTACCCAATATAGAAAGCCCACACTATTAAAGCAGCTTTTTATAAAATAAAAAAAAATATATGTAGTCGCCTAGTTTCGAACACGTGACCTCTCGTTCCCCTAACACTACCCCAAACCATCGATCCATTTGCTTCTTTTTGTTTTAATTCGTAGGCTAAATCTATATAACCATTTCTCATCTGTTTTCATTTTAATCATAATTATCATCATCATCTTATTTCATTATTATTATCATTCAACGTTCATCTTCATCCAATATCTCATCATACTCGTTGCTTGCATCCCTCCAACATCCTCTCTACTTCGCATAATCATTCATCTTCCCGTTTACCCATTGTTCTTCATCATCATTCGAATAGAAATAACTAGTAATTCATCGTGACCCTCACTGTGTAAACCTCATCTTCTTCTTCGTTACGTAATACCAAAATAGAAACTTAATGCATCATTTGTCGATGGTGGTAGGTTCTATAATTGTTCGAATGTTTTACTTTTAGTTTGCTTGAAACCGAAGATAAAAGAAAACTGAGCAGTCACGATTTAGGAAAAAGAAAGAAATTAAAAGAGAGAGAGATGAGAGAGAGATGGAAAGGTTAATAGTGGTGGTTCGGCGGAGGTTTGAAATAGAACATAAACAAGAGGTAGTAGCAGCCTGTTAAGTAAAAAAAATGTAGCAATAAGTCTCGATGGTTGGTGTGATTCTCAGACTGCATAACAGCAGTAGCAACAGCTCGACAGAAGTAGCAAATAAGGCAGTAGCAGAGTGACGATTGGGATGGTTCTTGGGTGATGTTTGGTGATCGATAACAGCAGTAAAAAGACTGCTAAAGGTGGCGTACAGGAGCAGTTTGAGTGGTGGTGGTTCGATGGCCAACAACAGTCTTCGAAGGTGATGATCGACATGGTGATGAAGATGGAAATCAAGAGGTGGTGGGAGGTTCAACGGATGTTGATTGGTGACGGGTTATGGTGGTCGGTGGTAAGTCTCGTGGTGGTGATGGTTATGATTAAGTAAACAAGCAAATAAAATAACTTGGTGGTGGTTATATATGACAACGATGGTGGATGTGTTGGTTGGATGGTCACCGCCGGTTATAGGTGGTGGTGGCGAAAAGAAGGAGATGGTGGTCATGATTTGTGTTAATATGTGTATCATGTATCTATATATCTCTCTCTGCCTACAAACATAAATATAAATATATATATTAATAAATAATAATTATTATATGAATTCAATGTTAACACAGTAGCCGCCTTCTCAATCCTTGGAGTATTCTACCGACACTTTTCCCAGGATGTGCTATATCGTGTCCATTGCTAAACAGTTAACGTATAAAAGTATCCCTAAAAATCTCAAATTTGTAGATTAAATATATTTAATTATTTCACTCATTAACCGTTTAAAACCTGATCAAAAAGGTTCGATAAATATTTATTTTCTGTTCCAATTTATATGTACGGAGTACTAATATTTAAACTTAACAATGTAAAAATATTTTTTAACAAACCTAAAATTTTCATAATCAAATTACAGTCCAACTTTTATTTTAATTCTTCATGAACATGTACAATATCTATATTAAAACTAACAAAACGTCAACCGAGTGTTACCGACGTTTACCAACTAAGCTCGAAATCTTTTATTTTTAATATATTCTCTTTCTATATATAAAGAGTTTTAAATAGCAAGTTTAACTACTAAATAAATATATTATATATCTTTAAACCATTGAGTTTAATATAATTTATATATTTACAAGTAATATTTATATACATATTTATATATATAAATATATATCTATATATTTATAATAATAGTTTTCATTACATCGCATATTATTTTTCATATTTATTTTCAACAATTAAATCATATATTATTTCAAATAATATTTTCAAATTAATGTATATGTATCTATTTATATATAGTTGTTCGTGAATTGTCGAGAATGGTCAAAGGTCAATTGAATATACAAAACAGTTCAAAGTTTTTGAGACTCAACATTACAGACTTTGCTTATCGTGTCGGAATCATATAGGAATTAAGTTTAAATTTGGTCGGAAATTGCCGGGTCATCACAAACAACAACTTCGCGATTACGGGCTAAGAATCTCTTTCTCTCCTCTTTATATTGATAATATTGCTGCTATAGCGATCACTAAGAATCCTGTTCAACATTCTAAGAGCAAACACATAGGTGTTAAATATCATTTTCTTAGGGATTTCCATGAGAAAAAGATTATTGAGGTTAAGAGAATAGGTACTAAGGACCAGAGGGCTGACTTATTTACTAAGGCTTTTGATAGACGTAGGTTCTTATTCCTACTAGAGATGAATGGCATTGTTGATCGAGACAAAGTGATTTCGGATGTTGTGTGCGAGGTTTAGTCAAGACTTTTAGACTTTGCATGTAGGATGCATGACATATAGATTTTTAGTTTCTGATTATCTGTATTGCATATTTTTGCTTTCTGTCTGCATTTCTTTGCATGATTTATCTCATGTTTGCATGCTAGTCTGTAGATATTTTCTGTTTGGTTAAAATGCTAAAACACAAAAAAAATTTATATTCTAGTATTTTAGGGGGAGTATATGTGATCAGCAGAAAATACCTAAAAAGTGAAAAATGCCTCACCAGAAAATCTTAAAAAGTTGAAAAATCTGAAAATGAGCTTGTTTTGATTAATCTTTTGGAGATGAAGAAATTACTGTACTGAGAATTGATATATTTGATTAGTAATGACTGATTTGAACGTTTATGTTTATCTGTTGTGTGATGTACTGATAGATGTGACTTATGAAGTTTTGGCATTAGACAATCATAATAAGAATAACGATCATCTGAGATTCAGAAGTCATGAACGATCTGTTGCGTTTGAAGGTAGTCACCTAATTATCTCCGAAATCGTATCTAATGATGATTGTTGAGGAACTCAATAGTCGGTTGAGGGTATCCCCTATCATAATTGATAATCGTTATAGAAAGTTGGGGGTGAATTTTAAGTTGAGGATTATCTGTTTGGCTGGTGCATACCATGTTGTCACGGGCCTAAGACTTTATAATCGAAACTAAACCCCAAAAATATCAGAGAAAATTAGTTTATGTCGAAAGTAAGTGTCCCTTCTCGCTTAAGGTTGAAAAGTATAATTCCTTATTGCGGACCGTTCAAGCATTTAAGGGAGAACACCTTCGAGTGATCTGAGCACACAACAAAGAAACATGAGTTCATGCATAACAATGGAAAATCCATTCATGATGGCGTTCAAAATCAATATGTCAAAAGACAGTGATATGCTCAAAAGGAAATATCAAAAGAAAATCAAAGTAAAAAATAATTGGCGTATCAAGATGGCAAAGTCCTGAAAGTATGAAGAATGCTGATTCATGGTGTGCTCATAAAGAACTCAGATCATTCTTAGTGTGACGCCCCCGCGCAGCTTGAATTGTTTAATCATGATGTTCACACTGAACTATCAAGATTCTTGTCGTCTGCAATATAGAGTTATACCTATTAAGACTGTAAGTTGGAAAGATACTTATCTAGATATACTCTAATTAAATATATATATATATATATATATATATATATATATATATATATATATATATATATATATATATATATATATATATGTATGTATATATATATGTATATATATATATGTATATATATATGTATATATATATGTATATATATATATATATATATATATGTATATATATATATATATATATATATATATATATATATATATATATATATAAATGAAAGTTTAACTTTCGATTCCGTTTTCCATGTCAACTTGAACATAATGAAGTTAAGGGCCTTAAGATTTATTTCGTGTGATGACTGGTCATCAGGCAAGTCTGCTTTAACTGTAGACCAATCCCCGCGGTAAATAATGCGCCTATTCGGATAATCCAATATATTCTAAAATCTCCCGTTCCAACTAGATTGAAGATTATCAATACACTGATAGAAGCCAAAGGCTGACAGGGTTATTCAAAATGCCGTGAGAACCATCCTGTTCAATTTGAATGAAATATATGGAAAGAGATAACCAAAAGTTACATGTAATGAATTGACAACCCAACAACAACGCACAATCATAAGTGATGAAAGAATCAAGGATTAATGAACTTAGCGTGATCTCAAAAATCACTGCTCTATAATGTTCAAAGTACTTAATGCCAACATGATTGTCGAAGTGTTCTGAATGAATATGTTCATGTTTAATGAGGATTGATATCAGTAATTGCATGATAATAGACATAGACTGGATAATTGGGAATGAACAACAGAAGTTGATTCAATATGTCAGTTCTGATCCATTTTTATATTGTTAATCATTTTGCTCACAAAAGGAATGTGGATTTGTATATTTCATTTATGGCTTGTTCTGATAACTGTAAAAACAACAAAAAGATTTTGGTTTACATATTATTGCATTTCATGATAGAATGTCTTTCATTGCATATTTTTAGTTGCATGACATTTTACATCAGAAAATCCATAAAGAGTTTATCATTTCTTTGTTTTCTTATTATCCTCGGAATGCATAACAACATCTGAAAGAACCTTGTTGAGATCAAGATATTTCTGGCCACCAAATCCATAAGTTTGAAGTTTTTAGAGCTGGTGATTACATGAAGGACTTTAATGATTTAAGGTTGTTAGGGAATTTAAGATGACATTACTCTGTAGGACTTACTCAGGATAAACAAAATGTTTGGAGTAATAACCTCAATTAGGTTAAGTTGTTTGGATTACCTAAGTGTTAATGGTCATTTCTTGAAGGCTTTAGTGATTTATGACTCAATATGAAAGTGTTAGTTAGCTCTAAGAATGCCAAACTAGTCGAAATCCTAAGTTTGTGAAAATTGGAAAATTTGAAATTGCCTAAGTGGCTCACACGCACGCTTGATGTGTGAACCGTACGGGTAACCACACGTTTGAGGTTAACCGTACGGATGACCCTGATCAAAATTGGTCTAAGTCTATTGGGTCACACGCATGTGTGATAAAGGTGAGAGGCGCGGTTGATTGTGGATCGTGTGATCAACCGTACGGTTGATCACGAGAGTATAAATAGGGGTGATGAGCACAGAAGCTCACACTTGTGCACCCATTCAACTTTCTCTCTCAAAAATCGATCATCACCGATCAAGTTTTCGTCCGCAGCATTTATTTAACATCTTTAGACGACCTCAGCGCCACCCAATAGGTATGATTTCATCGAGTTTAAGTTAGTTAATTTTGTGTTTTAATGTGTCGAAACCCTAAGGGTTCTTAACTCAAATTTCATGAAATTGAAGCTCGTTTTGATGTATATCTGTGATTGTTTTGAATTAAACAATACTTACACTTGCTATTGTGATGCAAATCGACACATAAAACGATCAAACATGTGATCCCGTTATTTTAAAAAGTGCATTTAATATTCGGTTTCATCAGACATGCACGAGTGACGTCACTCGCACGCGTGAGACATGACTCGCACGAGTCAGTGCATGGTTGATGATCAACCGTGTGGACCTTTGAGCTCACTCGTTTGTCTTAATTTTATTGATCACTCGTCTGCAAGAGCTGACACGTGTGATTAACCGCACGAGTCACCACACGGTTGACTCACTCGCTTAGAATTTTTGCCTCAACCGTGTACATTATCTGAAACCATATTATTGCTCAAACGTGTCAACAGTGACACGAGTGACTATATCACTCGCACGGTTGATCTCTCAGCCGCACGTGTGACATGATCACTCTCACGGTTCATCATGTTTAACAAGTTTATGACACTTTGATGCAAATGCTATGATGTTTTATGGTGATTGACTTATATATCTAACTGTTCTATAAATGTTTCAATTTTTGTTTAGATATCATCAAATGGCTGAACAGCATGTCAATATTCTGGTTGTTAATGTTGAAGGACATGGGGAGCAACAAGCTAATCCTCAAGCTAATCCTATTAACCCAACTGCTCAGCAAGAGATTCCTCTAGAGAAGGGAGAACTGAACAACCAAGTTGCTCTTTATGACACTAATCTTGAGAGAGGTTCTCACTTTATGGAGATTGTTAAGTTTCTTAAGAGATTAAGGATACACACTGCTATTTCTACTGAATGCACACCATACTACAGCCATCAGAGAGAGTTCGGGAGAAATGATGTACTGGATGTAGATGAAGACAAGCTTGTTAGTAAGGTTCAAGGACATGATGCTAATGTTTCTAAGGATGTGATTAGAAGGATTTTGGGTTTTAATGATGAGAACTGCTCCTACATGACTATCAGCAGAGAACGAATTCATGGTTGCTTTAGAAGATGTGCTTAATCTGGTTACCTTGGTGGCAAATCCGAACTGATGAAGACACTACTGCCTCCACAGTTTAGATATCTTGCACACGTGATTATGCATTGTTTGAGTGGATGCAAATCTGGTTTTGATAAGTTGAATGAGAAAGTGCAAAGTATGTTTGTGGCACTTGTTTTAAAGGCACCATACGATTTCTCGGTATTTGTCTTATACTACTTCAAAGCAAACCACTTCAGTACTACTCAGAGATACCTGATCTATGCCCATTTTCTTCAATTAATCATTAATGACACTGCACCTGATCTACATAAGCTTGAAGAGGATATTATCCACCTTAAGCTGATGAATCCGATTACTTTCCGCAGAATGGAGGAGACAAGGAATGAGGATTTAAAGACTGACTTTAATAGAAAGCTCATTTGTCATCTTATCAAGGAGAACTATCGATGCCCAGCAGGTAATGCTTGGAGGAATGAGGATTCAGACTCTAACTACGAAGTTACTGATGAGGAAGGTGAGGGTGATAATCAGAAAGCTACTGGTAATGTTCAAGGAGGGGATATGGTTGATGACGAGGTTATAGAGGGTGATGATGAAGCGACAGAGGAGGATGTCAGCTTGATTCAGAGGAAAAGGAAAGGAAAGGATCCTATGACCTCAGAACAACTCAAGAAGAAGGAGAAAAGAACGAGGTATTCTTATGAGTCACCTCAGAAGTCATCACAGGGGAGTTCAAAACAACAAGCTCAGAGGAAGCCATCTGATTTCATGAAGGATGCAAGGGCTGCTGTTACATCACCAAAACCTGCCACCACAACACCTCAGGTCACGTCAGATGAATATAAGACTTAGCAAAATCTGTTGATGTCTTTGGTCATGAAAATAACCAATCTGGAAAATCAAGCTACTAAGGAGAAGAAGATTAGTAATGCTAAGATTGAATCATTCGTGGAAGAGAACAAGAGGTTATCTGATAGGTTGGACCGACAGAAGAGTAGGACAGATAAGTTGAAGAAGAAGTTTTTGGCGATTAAGAGTGAGAACAAGGAGAAATTGAAGAAGTTGAATAAAAAGATCGAACAGCTTACCTCTAGTAAAACAAAGTTGATTAAGGAGAGAGAAGAAGAGTATTCTTCTGATTTGGGTGGAGGTGATGAAAAAGATGATGAAGAAGACGCTGGAACGAGAGGACCCTCTTTTGATATACCATTAGTGATACCTATTCGAAGTTTTAATGAATATGGTGAGGTCTTTACTGCTGAATATTATATGAATTATTCAAATGTTTTTAATGATGCAGAAAAGGGGGACGTTCCACCAAGTGAGTTTCCGATGGAACAGCTTGCTGCTCTGGCATACGATAGTGAAAACGATACGGATAATGCAGTGTAATGACCCGGACTTTTTCGATCAATTTATACTTATAAGATTAATATTTACATAAATTAAACCTTACCAACATGATAAGCAAATCTAAATTGTTGAAACTTATGTTTTCGAAAAGAGTTTTATACAACGTTTGACCGTCTAGTTTGACCGATGATATCACGAACTATATAATATATGATAATTATACGTTTGTGTATATATATGTATATATACATATTTAACATGATTTATGGATGTTTTAATATCTCATTTTGTATTAATAACAATAAGTTATAAGTATATTTTGAAACTACTAATTTAAGTTTTCAAAACAATAACCATACGTAACGTTATTTGACATAAATACTTATGACCTATAATGTTTATACATATATCGTATATGTAATGTATTTAATCACTTTTTAAGGACTTAAATACATAAAACAATATAAGTGTATTCACAAAATATAGCTATATTTGAATCCTCGTTCCGTTTTCACAAGAATTCTATACGTATATCTAGAGTATATGTACTCGTATCATACCTAGCTTCTATACGTATTTACTATTGGTATACACACATCAAATCACCACCAACCAGCCCTTGTTCATGCCTTATGTATAAGGTAACTCTCTTGTTCATGCCTTAAGTATAAGGTAATTACTTTTGTATGATAGTATGACTAAATACATAAAATTACAACATAAATTTTGTCCATGTCTACCTTAGATCACGTTTTTAAGGAGTCTCCATGTATCATCATTTTGATTCATTTTTACTTCAATTCTCTAGCTAAAAACACACACACTTATGAGCCTTAAACCCCTTAACCATCTCAGCTCACAACCATGAAGATCTAGTTCCAAAAACATCACTTAATCATCATAAGAAAACCCTTACAAAAACACTTCAAGAATCCTTCCAAGAACACAAGTTTACTTCCAATCTTTCATCCAATTCCATCACTCTTTTGGTTCTAGGTTTTTACTCCTCTTTTACAGCAATCTTGTCCAAGTAACTTGAGGTAGTAACTTTGTTCATAACCTTATTCGATTCATATATATATAGCTATCTTATTTTATGGTATAAAATTTTAACAACAAGAACATAGTTTGAATGTTTTCAAACTTGTTTGCAAACTAAATAGATCCTTCTAACTTAAATTTTAAAATACTTCAAGACATGTAATATATCATAAATATATGCTAATTTAACAAGGTATAACTTGGTTTTTCAAAGAACACCTTAAAAACTGTTTTTACGACGTCGGAGTGCAACCGGTGGCGGTTTTGGGTTGGATAATTAAAAACTATTTTGAACCTTGAATTGGAGGTTTATTTTCTGGAAAAATGATATTTACTATGAATATGATAACACATAAAAATTTCATGATTTAACTCAAAGTATAAGTATTTTTAGAAAAATAATCATTTAATATTGTTTATATGATGGAAAATGATTAACTTCATAAGTTTCACCAAAGTTTGACCTATGACCTGTGATTTCGAATACAAACTAAGGTATTTACAGTTCATATTCTTAAAGAGGGACTCGATCCAAGGAAGTGGCAAGTTGAACCAACGAAAACGGAGTTGTAACGAAGAAACTATGACCAAAACAAGATCGGATATCCAAAACTAGTTTAGCCACGAAAATAATTGGAGAAAAATTAAATGAATCACATCTTTCTAAAATAACATGATATTTTATATATATGTACTCATAATTAAATTTTATATATTTCAGGACCACCCGTAAACAATACGAGAAGATTAATCATAAGATCCCATGATTGTACGCAACACGTCATTTGACAACACCGGTACTTTATGTACGCAACACGTCATTTGACAACACCGGTACCGTGGGTCAAGATTAATCCCGACCAATACAAATACGATGGGGTTTTATTTATTTCGATGGGGGTTTTATTTATTAAACACCTAAATATGAACCATTAAAACTGAATTACTAACATCGGACTGCTAACTACGGACTAAGAAATTATTAAAACTATTAAAAGTATAATAAGTATATATATGTGATGATTGTTTAAAATGGAAATATATTGATAAACTATATATGGATAGGTTCGTGATATCAACCAGAGACCAAGTCAAAATATATATATCTTCAAGGCAAAAGTGAGTATATAGTCCCACTTTTAAACTCTAAATATTTCGGGATGAGAATACATGTATTTTATGTTTTACGATATGGACACAAGTAACTGAAAAATATATTCTACGTTGAGTTGTACCACTGGCATACTTCCCTGTAGCTTGGTAACTACTATTTACAGCGGTATTGTAAACGCGAATCCTATTGATAGATCTATCGGGCCTGACAACCCCAACCGGACTGGACGACCAGTATTAAACGGTTGCACAGTACTTCGTTTCGGTGACTACACTTGGTACGGTGTAGTAAGATTTCATAATAAAGGGAATATGCGACGTTGATTAAATGTTAAGTATGGTTATCAAGTGCTCAACAACTTAGAATATTTTTATTGAAACGTTTATATATGAAATCTTGTGGTCTATATTTATACCGCTGCCGGCATTAAACCTATATCTCACCAACTTTATGTTGACGTTTTAAGCATGTTTATTCTCAGGTGATAACTAAAAGCTTCCGCTGCAACATGTTGAATTTAAGCAAGATCTTGAGTATGCATATTTGTGTCAAAAATAAAACTGCATATCCGAGGAATTGTAATGTAAAATATGCTAGAAATCGTATTGTTATCATCACATGTAAAGTTTGTAAGTCTAAGATTATCGCTAAACGATAATCATCTTTTTATTGTCTAAAGATTGTATTAAAATAAGAGTTATGGTTTGTAATGTAAAATAAATGCAGTTGTTCTTTTAAAAATGTCGCATATAGAGGTCAATACCTCGCAATGAAATCATACGTTATCTAACTCGTTCTTATGGTTAAGGACGGGTTATGACATGTGGTATCAGAGCGGTGGTCTTAGCGAACCAGGTTTGCATTAGTGTGTCTAACTGATAAGTCGCTAGGATACATTAGTAAGTCTGGACTTTGACCGGGTCTGATTTAAAAACCATTGCTTATCATTGTTGATTAAAATTTATATGTAAATATTATGTAGTACTAATGGGTTAGTTGTTGTGTGATAGATGTCGGGCTCAAAACTTGTTATCACATTCAGCGACTCCGAACCAGAATCTTCAGATGGTGTTCCAGTCATTAACCTATCCGATGACGAAAATAATATCTTTGGGGAAGACTCACAAATTCCGGATGAACCGACTATAGAGAACCCGGAAAGTGAACCCGAGGAGGAAAGTGAACCCGAGGAGGAAAGTGAACCCGAGGAGGAAAGTGAACCCGAGGAAGAAATACAGGAAATTACAAAAGACAAGTTCGAACTAGGAAAGAAACGAAAGGCTAATGAATTAGAAAATTCAAATCCCGAGTTTAGTAAGGATGATGTGGCACCAACTCCACTAGACACTACCACCCCTATTCCCGCTATTCCTATTCGTTCTATCCCGGCATCCAGTTCTTCAGCCCCACAGCCAATATATAGGCAGACAGCCAGGATAAGCGTTAAGCGATTCTTTGAACCTAAACGTCCTAGAAAATAGACCAAACGATGCGCTGCCGTATTAAACCATGGGATCATATAATGTTTTGTATAATATTATTAGTGTGGTTTGCTTAATGTTCGATGTAAGATAAGCATATGTAAAATAGTGAAGTATGAAATGCAATAATTTTCCATGGTTAAGTATTATTTAGATGGTAGTAATTGGTTCTGTACTAAGCTATTAAGTATGGACATTAACGGGTAGGTACTACCCTAGATATAATTATAAAACGCTAATAAGAAGAAAAGGCTTTTATAATAATACCTGGTTCATATTATTAATAAGCTATAATGTACTGTAAATATACACTACATCTATAATATTCCATGTGAATAATTATTTTCTTTTCATTCTTATAGAAGAATATGGCGCGATTGAATCGAATGACGGAACAAGAAGTCAAGGAATTCATCAACCAGCGAGTGAACGACAGAATGTTATGGGTCGAGGCTGCAAGAGCTGCTGCAGTTAACCCAAATCCTCGTGTAGGATGCACCTACAAAACTTTTCAAGCTTGCAAGCCCTCATCATTCAGTGGAACAGAAGGACCGATCGGTTTAACCCGGTGGATAGAAAAGATGGAGACTGTGTTTAAAATCAGTGGTTGTGTTGAAAAGGACATGACCAAGTATGCATCGTGCACTTTACAAGATAGTGCACTTACGTGGTGGAAAAATTTTGTGAAGGCTGTAGGAGGAGATGTAGCTTATGATACTCCATGGGAAGAATTCAAAACAATGTTAATCAACGAATATTGTCCAAGGAACGAGGTTAGGAAGTTGGAAGATGAATTACGAAGTCTGAAGGTTATTGGTACTGAAATCACCAACTACAATCAGCGATTCATGGAATTAGTTTTGCTATGTCCTGAATTGGTTCCAACCGAAGAACGGAAGATTGAAATGTACAAAGATGGTTTGCCCAAAAAGGTCAAGGCAAATGTTACAGCATCGAAACCTAAGACAATTCATGAAGCTATAACCATGGCAAACGAGCTAATGGATCAGGTCATTATGGATAAGAAAGTATCCAATACTGATGTGAAGGTATCAGGTAACAAAAGAAAGTGGAATGGAAATTATGATCTAGGTAACCAACAACAATCTTTTAAGAAACAAGAAATCACGCAAGGTGCGGGTAGTGGTTTAAGCTTTGGTTATAAAGGACAAAATCCTTTATGTAACCGATGCCACAAACATCACTCTGGCTACTGTAATGTGGTATGCAACAAATGTAATCGAAAGGGTCATCTTGCTGAAGATTGTAGGGCTCTCGTTACAAATACAAATGGTACCAAGACTCCTGCCACTAATGCAAATAGAACTGCTTTGGCTACTATTACTTGTTATGGATGTGGAAAACAGGGTCATTATAAGAGCCAGTGCCCGAATCCAGAGAAGAATATCGGACCTGCACGTGGGAGAGCATTTGTTATTAATGCTAGAGAGGCGTGTGAAGACCCGGAGCTTGTTACGGGTACGTTTACCATTAATAACTTATCCGCATCTATTATATTTTATACTGGTGCCGATAGAAGTTACGTGAGTAGAGGCTTTTACGCTAAATTGAATTGTTCATCATTACCTCTAGATGCTAAGTACATGATTGAGTTAGCTAATGGTAAACTAATTAAAGCCGATAAAATTTGTCGTGATTGTAAAATAAATTTAGCCGGAGAAACGTTTAAAATTGACTTGATACCCGTAGAATTAGGAAGTTTTGATGTAATAGTCGGCATGGACTGGATGTCCAAAGTAGGAGCTGAAGTTGTGTGTGCCAAGAAGGCAATTCGCATTCCTTGTAAGGATAAAATGCCGGTGATGATTTATGGAGAGAAGGGTAACTCAAAGCTAAAACTCATTAGCTGTTTGAAAGCCAAGAAGTGTTTAGAAAAGGGATGTTATGCTATTCTAGCACATGTTAATAAAGTCGAAAAGAAAGAAAAAGAGAAGTGCATCAATGACGTGCCTGTGGCAAGAGATTTTCCTGAAGTATTTCCGGAAGAGTTGCCGGGATTACCTCCATTTAGATCTGTAGAATTTCAAATAGATCTTGTACCAGGAGCTGCACCAGTTGCCCGTGCTCCATATAGACTTGCACCGTCCGAGTTAAAAGAACTTCAGAGTCAGTTAAAAGAATTACTGGATCGTGGATTCATACGACCAAGTACTTCACCGTGGGGAGCTCTGATTCTATTTGTTAAAAAGAAAGATGGATCTTTTAGGATATGTATAGATTATCGTGAATTAAATAAGTTAACTATCAAGAATCGGTATCCACTACCGAGAATTGACGACTTATTTGATCAACTGCAAGGATCATGTGTGTACTCAAAAATTGACCTAAGATCGGGCTATCATCAATTACGCGTCAAAGAAGAAGATATACCGAAAACTGCTTTTCGGACACGTTATGGTCATTACGAATTTTTGGTCATGCCGTTTGGATTGACGAATGCGCCAGCTGTATTCATGGACCTCATGAATCGAGTTTGTAGTCCATATTTAGATAAGTTTGTTATTGTTTTCATTGATGACATTCTTATCTATTCCAAGAGTGAGCAAGAGCATGAGCAGCATTTAAGTTTAATATTAGAGTTGTTGAGAAAAGAACAGCTATACGCTAAATTTTCTAAGTGTGCTTTCTGGTTGAAAGAAGTGCAATTTCTTGGCCACGTTGTTAGTAGCAAAGGAATTCAGGTTGATCCAGCAAAAATTGAAGCCATTGAAAAATGGGAGACTCCTAAGACACCAATGCAGATACGCCAATTTTTGGGTTTAGCCGGTTATTATAGAAGGTTTATTCAAGATTTTTCCCGAATAGCTAAGCCGTTGACAGCGTTAACGCAAAAAGGGAAGAAATATGAATGGACTTCTGAGCAGGAGAGTGCATTTCAATTACTGAAAAAGAAGTTGACTACGGCGCCTATTTTATCGTTACCAGAAGGGAACGATGATTTTGAAATATATTGTGACGCTTCGCGACAAGGTTTTGGTTGCGTTCTTATGCAACGGAAGAAAGTTATTGCATACGCATCCCGACAATTGAAGATTCACGAGCGGAATTATACGACGCATGATCTAGACCTGGGAGCAGTCGTGTTTGCATTGAAGATATGGAGACACTACTTGTATGGGGTTAAATGCACTGTGTTTACTGATCATAAAAGCCTTCAACATATTTTTGATCAGAAACAGCTGAACATGAGGCAACGTAGGTGGGTCGAGTTAATAAACGACTATGATTGTGAAATTCGTTATCATCCCGGGAAAGCGAATGTGGTGGCTAACGCACTAAGCAGAAAGGAACGAGAACCAATTCGAGTACGAGCGATGAATATAAAAATTCGCATGAATCTCAACTCACAAATCAAAGAAGTTCAACGAGAAGCACTTACTAAAGAAAATATAGGAAATGAAATAATGAAGAAGTATGAGAAGCAACTCGTTATACGGGAAGATGGAATTCGATATTTTGCAAATCGTATTTGGGTACCGAAGTTGGGTGGATTAAGGAAGTTGATATTGAACGAGACACATAAGACAAGATACTCGATACATCCTGGAGTGGGAAAGATGTACCAAGATCTTAAGACACATTACTGGTGGCCTAATTTAAAGACAGACGTTGCAACATATGTTGGGGAGTGTTTAACTTGTTCCAAAGTCAAAGCAGAACACCAAAAGCCGTCAGGGTTACTTCAACAACCAGAAATCCCAGAATGGAAATGGGATGGTATTACCATGGATTTCATCACGAAGTTACCAAAGACTGCCTGGGGATACGACACCATTTGGGTAATAGTTGATGTTCTCACCAAGTCTGCACATTTCTTGCCTATAAAGGAAACGGATAGAATGGAGAAACTATTACGATTGTATATAAAAGAAATTGTTTCAAGGCATGGAATACCTATTTCCATTATATCTGATCGTGATAGTAGATTTACCTCAAAGTTCTGGCAATCACTACAGGAGGCACTAGGAACTCGTTTGGATATGAGTACCGCATATCATCCGCAAACCGACGGGCAGAGTGAAAGAACGATTCAGACTCTTGAAGACATGCTCAGGGCATGTGTGATCGATTTTGGAAACGGATGGGATAAATATCTACCATTAGCAGAATTCTCGTATAATAATAGTTATCATGCGAGCATTAAAGCTGCGCCATTCGAAGCATTGTACGGAAGGAAGTGTAGATCTCCTATTTGTTGGAATGAAGTAGGAGATCGACAATTAACTGGTCCCGAGATCATACACGAAACGACTGAGAAGATAGTACAAATCAAGGAGAGGTTGAAAACAGCCCGTAGTTGCCAAAAGAGCTACGCCGATGTCCGAAGGAAACCATTAGAGTTTCAGATCGGTGACATGGTTATGCTAAAGGTGTCACCTTGGAAAGGTGTAATACGTTTCGGTAAAAGAGTTAAACTGAACCCAAGATATGTAGGCCCGTTCAAGATCATCGAACGCATTGGACCGGTAGCTTATCGACTCGAGTTACCGCAACAACTCGCCGGAGTACATAATACCTTTCACGTCTCAAACCTTAAGAAGTGTCTTGCAAAGGAAGACCTCACCATTCCTCTTGAAGAAATCCAAGTTGACGAGAAATTACAATTCGTAGAAGAACCAGTCGAAATCATGGACCGTGAAGTTAAACAACTCAAGCAGAGCAACATACCGATCGTTAAGGTTCGTTGGAATGCTCGAAGAGGTCCTGAGTTTACTTGGGAACGAGAGGATCAGATGAAACAAAAGTATCCACACTTGTTTCCCGATGATGCAAAATAGGTACAATTTTAAAATTTCGGGACGAAATTTATTTAACGGGTAGGTACTGTAATGACCCGGACTTTTTCGATCAATTTATACTTATAAGATTAATATTTACATAAATTAAACCTTACCAACATGATAAGAAAATCCAAATTGTTGAAACTTATGTTTTCGAAAAGAGTTTTATACAACGTTTGACCGTCTAGTTTGACCGATGATATCACGAACTATATAATATATGATAATTATACGTTTGTGTATATATATGTATATATACATATTTAACATGATTTATGGATGTTTTAATATCTCATTTTGTATTAATAACAATAAGTTATAAGTATATTTTGAAACTACTAATTTAAGTTTTCAAAACAATAACCATACGTAACGTTATTTGACATAAATACTTATGACCTATAATGTTTATACATATATCGTATATGTAATGTATTTAATCACTTTTAAGGACTTAAATACATAAAACAATATAAGTGTATTCACAAAAGATAGCTATATTTGAATCCTCATTCCGTTTTCACAAGAATTCTATACGTATATCTAGAGTATATGTACTCGTATCATACCTAGCTTCTATACGTATTTACTATTGGTATATACACATCAAATCACCACCAACCAGCCCTTGTTCATGCCTTATGTATAAGGTAACTCTCTTGTTCATGCCTTAAGTATAAGGTAATTACTTTTGTATGATAGTATGACTAAATACATAAAATTACAACATAAATTTTGTCCATGTCTACCTTAGATCACGTTTTTAAGGAGTCTCCATGTATCATCATTTTGATTCATTTTTACTTCAATTCTCTAGCTAAAAACACACACACTTATGAGCCTTAAACCCCTTAACCATCTCAGCTCACAACCATGAAGATCTAGTTCCAAAAACATCACTTAATCATCATAAGAAAACCCTTACAAAAACACTTCAAGAATCCTTCCAAGAACACAAGTTTACTTCCAATCTTTCATCCAATTCCATCACTCTTTTGGTTCTAGGTTTTTACTCCTCTTTTACAGCAATCTTGTCCAAGTAACTTGAGGTAGTAACTTTGTTCATAACCTTATTCGATTCATATATATATAGCTATCTTATTTTATGGTATAAAATTTTAACAACAAGAACATAGTTTGAATGTTTTCAAACTTGTTTGCAAACTAAATAGATTCTTCTAACTTAACTTTTAAAATACTTCAAGACATGTAATATATCATAAATATATGCTAATTTAATAAGGTATAACTTCGTTTTTCAAAGAACACCTTAAAAACAGTTTTTACGACGTCGGAGTGCAACCGGTGGCGGTTTTGGGTTGGATAATTAAAAACTATTTTGAACCTTGAATTGGAGGTTTATTTTCTGAAAAAATGATATTTACTATGAATATGATAACACATAAAAATTTCATGATTTAACTCAAAGTATAAGTATTTTTAGAAAAATAATCATTTAATATTGTTTATATGATGGAAAATGATTAACTTCATAAGTTTCACCAAAGTTTGACCTATGACCTGTGATTTCAAATACAAACTAAGGTATTTACAGTTCATATTCTTAAAGAGGGACTCGATCCAAGGAAGTGGCATGTTGAACCAATGAAAACGGAGTTGTAACGAAGAAACTATGACCAAAACAAGATCGGATATCCAAAACTAGTTTAGCCACGAAAATAATTGGAGAAAAATTAAATGAATCACATCTTTCTAAAATAACATGATATTTTATATATATGTACTCATAATTTAATTTTATATATTTCAGGACCACCCGTAAACAATACGAGAAGATTAATCATAAGATCCCATGATTGTACGCAACACGTCATTTGACAACACCGGTACTTTATGTACGCAACACGTCATTTGACAACACCGGTACCGTGGGTCAAGATTAATCCCGACCAATACAAATACGATGGGGTTTTATTTATTTCGATGGGGGTTTTATTTATTAAACACCTAAATATGAACCATTAAAATTGAATTACTAACATCGGACTGCTAACTACGGACTAAGAAATTATTAAAACTATTAAAAGTATAATAAGTATATATATGTGACGATTGTTTAAAATGGAAATATATTGATAAACTATATATGGATAGGTTCGTGATATCAACCGGAGACCAAGTCAAAATATATATATCTTCAAGGCAAAAGTGAGTATATAGTCCCACTTTTAAACTCTAAATATTTCGGGATGAGAATACATGTATTTTATGTTTTACGATATGGACACAAGTAACTGAAAAATATATTCTACGTTGAGTTGTACCACTGGCATACTTCCCTGTAGCTTGGTAACTACTATTTACAGCGGTATTGTAAACGCGAATCCTGTTGATAGATCTATCGGGCCTGACAACCCCAACCGGACTGGACGACCAGTATTCAACGGTTGCACAGTACTTCGTTTCGGTGACTACACTTGGTACGGTGTAGTAAGATTTCATAATAAAGGGAATATGCGACGTTGATTAAATGTTAAGTATGGTTATCAAGTGCTCAACAACTTAGAATATTTTTATTGAAACGTTTATATATGAAATCTTGTGGTCTATATTTATACCGCTGCCGGCATTAAACCTATATCTCACCAACTTTATGTTGACGTTTTAAGCATGTTTATTCTCAGGTGATAACTAAAAGCTTCCGCTGCAACATGTTGAATTTAAGCAAGATCTTGAGTATGCATATTTGTGTCAAAAATAAAACTGCATATCCGAGGAATTGTAATGTAAAATATGCTAGAAATCGTATTGTTATCATCACATGTAAAGTTTGTAAGTCTAAGATTATCGCTAAACGATAATCATCTTTTTATTGTCTAAAGCTTGTATTAAAATAAGAGTTATGGTTTGTAATGTAAAATAAATGAAGTTGTTCTTTTAAAAATGTCGCATATAGAGGTCAATACCTCGCAATGAAATCATACGTTATCTAACTCGTTCTTATGGTTAAGGACGGGTTATGACATGCAGAGTCAGCTGAAGCTGAAAACAAGGCTCCAGAAAAAGAGTCATTGTCAAGTATCCCTCCCGAATCAATCCAAAATATCAACTTAAGTGATTTCGATAATTTGTTTGCTGATGAGAAGAGTGAATATTCTGTTGGTAAAGATAGTTTGAAAGAGGATGTGATTATTGAGTCCGAGGATGAATTTGTGACAGAATCTGATGATGAAGAAGAAGAAGAAGAAGAAGTTGAGATTGTTATGCCTTCGCTTGAGCCGTACTCTCATCCGTCACTCAACACCTTAAGTGACTTCTTCAATCTTAGTTGTGAGGAGAAAAGAAAGAACTTAATTGAGTTAGAAAAGGCGAGGAAGGTATACAAAGAACAAGTGAAAGAAGTGGATGTTATGATAGAAAGGAACAAGAAGATCCGACACGAGAAACTTCTCGTTGAGAAAGAAAGAAAAGAAACTGAATTGAAAGATAAGAAACTACGAGCCGAACAAGCTAAAGCCAAGACATGGAATGAGATTAATGAATGGTTCAAATGTGATAGGGTTAAAGTGAATAGAAACGTTAAGGAAGATGAAGATCGTCAGAGTTGGTGGAGACAGACATACTGTTGTTAACCCTGATCAAGTAGATAAGCCAGAACTCGAGCTGAAGTTTGTTAGTTTCTATGAGAAAGGTAAAAGAACCAAGAAGTACTCCAAGGGTAATATTTTGAGTTTGGGCTATTTCAAGGAGATAAATTGTTTTGCGATCAAGAGGGAAGGCGGAGTAGATTATATGGCACGTCCAAGTCACTTCAACACTCTACCGTACTTCGAGATCATGCAACTTGCGAAGCTGAAGATGTTGAACGCTGAAGATTGTGACCTTTCCAGGTGGTTTTAAAGAAAACTCATATATGAGTATAAGACAGGGAAATGGGACATCTTTAAGTCAACGGCCGCTAGGTTTTCCATACACCTGACAAAGAAAAATTCTAAGGGAGGACCTATCCGTGTTGTTAAGTTCTGTCCAGCTAAGTATATGAAACAATCTCCCTTAATGCCATTACCCAAGGATATCTGTAAAAACTTCAGATGGTGGTTCTATGATAAGTTGTCGGAAGAAGCAGTGATCTTGACTGCAATTGAGAAGGAAGATGGAAGCATACAGTTCTACAATGTGAGGATTCTAGATCCCATGTGGCTAAGGAACTTATCGAGATTTGATGTGGAGACTCTTCACCGCCATCACATTACTTTTAGAGATGATCGAAAAGAGGAAGCTATGAGATATCAACGTGTGATCAATGTCTACTATGCATACCTCAACAGAAACAGTGATGCTCAAAGATCAAACCAAGTTCAAGCCAGCTGATCTATGTCGGATACTGTGTTGCTCGTTTGTTTTTAGTTTTTTGATGTTTGTTTATGTGAGAGAGAGAATCTGGATCTGTAATAACTTTACTAAACTGTTTGTGTTTATGAACTTGCATGGTTTATGGACGTTTACTTAATTGTAATAGATGTTATAGTTCCTAAGGGGAGTTGTTGATGCATTTTATGCAAGTCCCTAGACATCTACCCACGTCCATTGCAGGTACAACAGTTTACAGGCCACCATGATCGCTCGTTATTATCCTATCTGTGTTTGTATGTGGTTCAGGAACTGTAAGAACGAGATTTGGATGTTTGACTATGTTAGAATTAGTCAGACGTACGAGTGAAGCCTCACTCGTACGGCTGATAGGCTCATACGCACAGTTGATGCTGAGCTAAGTCATAATTACAATCTAATTGAGAAGACACGAGTGAGTGATTACCCGTACGGCTGATGAAGCCAACTCGTACGTGTGATGGATGACTCGTACGGGTGAGTCAACAGCAGGGGTATATAAAGTCTTATGTTCTTCATTTTAGGTTAAGCCTCTCATTTGTTACACACACTCAGATCTGGTGAGCTCCTCCGATTCTCTCTCAGCCCAAATCACCCATGTGGTGAATAATAGCTCTAGGTGTTGATCTAATCACACTTGACTTAGTTGTGGTTTGACTAAGTTAATCCCAAAAAGCTTAACCTATTCACTAGAGGGTTTGATTCACTAATTCCGCCATTGTGTGAGTTAAATCTGTTAATTTCTAAGTTCCTAGTCATGTTTCATCACTCGGCAAAGTAATTGACGAAACCATAGTATGCACTTGCTTTAACCTTATCTGAATTACAATTTTTATCGCATTTACTTTATTTTATCTTATAAACTAGAAAACCCAAAATTACGTAATAAACCACTACTCCTTCACTTTAGCATTATCTTAAGCTTTAGTTATAGGTTCGATTCTACTGATATCTTAAAAATTTGACCCTAGTTCATACTTCCCTTACTCACCATAATAAGGAGTAGTACGATTCAGGCTCCGCTACATATAAATTTAAAACTATCGCTCTCACCTCCCGATAGCTGATTCTGACGCCGTGCGGCCTAACGACACCACATAAATAAAACCGTCTGTTTCGGTCATATCAATTTACCTCTTAATATTATATGAATTATTCAAATGTTTTCACTAATGCAGAAAAGGGGGAGCTTCCACCAAGTGATTTCACACCAACACATCTTGTTGCTCTGGCATACGACAGTGATTATGACTCAGAGGATGCAGATGCAGTTGAAGATGAAAAACAAGCTCCATAAGAAGAGCTATGTGATGAATCACCTCCCGATATAATCCAAAATGTGAATGTGTGTGATGATAGTATGAGTTCGGGAAAGGAGGATGCTCCAGGGTTTGTTGAGAATGAAAATCTAAAAGAAGATGTGATTATTGAGTCTATAGACGAGTTTGAAACTGAACCTGAAGAAGAAGAGGAACAAGAAGTTGAAGTCGTGATACCTTCAGTTAGACAGTACATGAATAGGTCACTCAATTCACTTAATGATTTCTTTCATTTGAGTAAAGAACAGATGGAGAAGGATCTAAATGAGTATGAGAAAGGTAAGAAGGTATATGACAAGAAAATGATTGAAGTTGCTAAGAAGCTTGAGTGGGATAGATATGTTCGTTATAAGAAACTGCCCGTTGAGAAGAAGAGAAAAGAGAATGAGAAGAAAGAAAAGAAAGTTCGAGACGAGCAAATTTTAGCCGAGGGAGTCGAGGGATGGAAAGAGATTAGTAAGTGGTATAACCGTTATGAAAGTGTAAGAGGATGTCAAAATGTGGAAGATAATGAAGTTCGACAGAGTTGGTGGATGAAGAATGTTGTGAAATTAGATCAGGTCAAGAAGCCAGAACTCGAGCAGAAATTTGTTAGTTTATATGAGAAGGTAAAACGCACCAAGAAGATGCAAAAGGGAAAATCTTAAGTTGGGGATATTTCAAGGAGATAAAGAAGGAGGTGTTGACTATATGGAATGACCCACTCATTACAAAATCCTACCTTATTTCGAGATTATGAAACTTGCTAAGCTGAAGATGCTGAATGAGGATGAGAATAACCTGTCAGGACTGCTTCAGAAAAGCTAAGGATTGAATACAAGACATGTAAATGAGATTTATTCAAGTCTATAACCACATGATTTTCAATGCACCCGACAAGACTCGATTCGAAAGGTGGACCAATGCGTGTTGTTAAATTCAGACCAATTAAGCACATGAAAAGGTCTCCGTTGATGCCCATGCCCCAGAATATTTGCAAGAACTTCACGTGGTGGTTTTATGATGAGTTATCAGAGGAAGCAGTTATCCTTACTGCTATTAAGAAGGAAGATGGAAGCATACAATTTGACATTGTTAGGATTTTATATCCTATGTGGCTGAGAAAATTATCGAGGTTTGATGTGGGAGTTCTACACTGCAATCACATTACTTACAGGGAAGATAAAAGGATGAGGCGATGAGATATCAGCGAGTTATTTATCTGTATCATGCCTACCTTACCAAAGATCGTGATGCTTAAAGTTCAAATCAAGTTTAAGCCAACTGAGACAAGTGTATGTTGCAGTGTTGCTGTATTGTTGTGTGTGTCTGATATGTAAGAGAGAATTTGTGCTTGTGGCTAGTTAACTGTTGTTACTTTTAAGTATGATGTTTTATGAACGTTTACTTTTGTAATAGATGTTCTAGGTCCTAGGGGGAGTTGTTAGTACATTTGAACGAGTCCCTAGACATCTATCGGACGTTTATGAACTGTACTTCAGTTATTGGGTTACCATGATCTTATGATGTAATCCTATTTATGTTTACTTGTGTATGAATTTCTGTCATGCGTGTTTATACTGTGATATAGGTACAAGATATAGATGTTGACCTTATTAGACTCTGTCACACGTGCGAGTGAAGCCTCACTCATATGGATGACACGCTCATACGCACGGTTGTGCTGTGCTGAGTCCAAAACCTAATTTTTTGGGATACACGCGAGTAGATGACTATCCGTATGACTGAGTCTGCTCACACGTACGTGTGAGATGTGACCCGTACAATTTACAGGTCAGTGGAGGTATATATATAGTGTTATGTTCTTCATTTTATGTTAAGCCTTTCATTTGTTTCTCTCAAATATGGTAACCCTAGCTGATTCTCTCTCCGTGCTTTAAGTCTAAAACCTTGCATAAGGTGAATAACAGCTCTAGGTGTTGATTTAATCACACAATCTTGGTGTGGTTTGACTAAATGAATCCCAAAAGGCATATCATATTCACTACAGGGTTTAATACACTTTTCCGCCATTATGTGTGTTGAATCTGTTGGTTTTCAAAGATTCAAATCATGTGTTATCATGTACATCTTTTAAATAAGTTTTAGCATCCCCAGTTACTAATCTTGAGCTTTCCTGGTTGTCTTCCGGATGAATCTAAAATTAGGGTTTTCGGATACCCTAATTTGTACTTGTATTGTATTTCTTCAATAAAGCTTTGTGGATCAAGACTTAGAGAGTTCGTATTTGACTTTATGAGTCTTTGAATCCCTGATTTAAGACTAATAGGTAGAATATACCTCTTAGATAGAAAATGTACTAAAACCATGTTAAAACCCCACTTTTGGACAGTTTTTTGACATTTTAGCACTTTCAGCCTTTAATAATAATAATCTCTTTTATCTATTATAACAAAACTTTAGATACATCACTCTTTCTTTCAAAATCCTACATGTCAAAGTCTAACCCCTTGGATGCAAAAGCTATATTAAATATGAGCCGTTAAAAAAATTATATTTAACTCATCAGTATGGTACGTCACCAATAAACTCAAATTACATCGATAACCCTAATCCCAGAAATCTATAAATTAGTTTTTATTTTTATAACCCTGTGAATTTGTGGGTTATAAACTAGTTATTGTGTGATTTTGCATGTTTTAAGCTCTTTTAGTTATTATTAAGGTTGAAATATGGGTGACATCACAAGTAAAAACATACCAAATGAGTGATATCAAGTATCTCACACTTAGGTTTTGCTTGTCCTCAAGCAACTGATTAAAATAAAATTTTATCGAAAAAATTTCAAAGTAAAAATCCAAATCCTGAAAGTTTATTAAGTGATAGTTTGATTATCAGATTAGCTATTTCCAAAATTTTGTTTTATTTTGTTTCACCTATACTAATTACAGGAATAAGATCAATAGGTATTTCTCTTAATTCTCTGTGAAATGTACAAGACTAAACTTCCTCTCTATCGTGGTCACTCAATTCACACAAGTGTATCGGGTAACCTATCTTATGTAAATCACTCGGAAGCACAATCATGATGTATCTCGCATTATGAGTTGGTCAGATTGATCAAATCCAAGTAATTGAAAATTAAGAACAGCACTAATTATCAAAACACATCTTAAATGGGTTGTCTGAAATGTCCCGTTCATATTGATTATAAACGTTCCATATTAATTGATTTCGTTGCGAGGTTTTGACCTCTATATGAGACGTTTTTCAAAGACTGCATTCATTCTTTTAAACAAACCATAACCTTTATTTTATCGACAAGGTTAAAAGGACACCACCTAGATTATCAGAAATGATAATCTAAAAATATCACACTTACACACTACCAATACATAATGGTTTACAATATTAATATGTTACAACAAAGTAAATCTCGAATGCAGTTTTAAATAATATTATACAAGCATGCTGACATCAAATCTTGTCCATATATTAGCATGCAATAGCGGAAGCTCTTAATAATCACCTGAGAATAAACATGCTTTAAACGTCAACAAAAATGTTGGTGAGTTATAGGTTTAACCTATATATCAAATTGTAATAATAGACCACAAGATTTCATCTTTCAATAACATGCAATCTGCATAAAAATATTCGTATAGTTGAACACCTGGTAACTGACATTAACAAATGCATCTAGAATATCCCCATATATAAATATCGAAGTACTAAAGCAGTTCAAATTCTCTGACTGAGGCTTGTCAATGGTCCATAGATCTATCTTTAGGATTTGCGTCAATTGGTGGCAATTATAATAAACACCAATTCTTAGGTTACCAAGTTCAACAAGGGCGATATCCGGTATAACGATTCAACATAGAATGTAGTTTCAATACTTGTGTCTATTTTGTAAATCATTTTCAACACTGCATGTATTCTCATCCCAAAATATTAGATTTTAAAAGTGGGACTATTACTCACTTTCACAGATTTTTACTTCGTCGGGAAGTAAGACTTGGCCACTGGTCGATTCACGAACAAATATCTACATATATATCAAAGTATGTTCAAAATATATTTGCAACATTTTTAATACGTTTTAATGTTTTAAGTTTATTAAGTCAGATGTCCTCGTTAGTAACCTACAACTAGTTGTCCACAGTTAGATGTACAAAAAATAAAGCAATATATAATATCTCGAATCAATCCACGACCTCGTGTATACAAGCCTCAGGCTAGATCACAACTCAAAGTATATATAATATTTTGGAATCAACCTCAAACCTGTATAGCTAACTCCAACATTACTGCATATAGAGTGTCTATGGTTGTTCCGAAATATATATATATATATATATATGGGTCAATATGATATGTCAAAACATTGTATTCTTGTCCATGGTATCCCAAGATTACATAATATATTATAATACATGTATAATACAATATGAGTTAGATAGGATATGATTAATATAGATTTGTTACCAATTTTCACGTAGCTACAATCAATAAAATTAACCAATCTTGTTTTACCCATAACTTCTTCGTTTTAAAACCGTTTTGAGTGATTAAAGTTTCTATGGTTTCATAATGAACTTAAGTTTATGAATATAAATATAAAAAGTATAAGTTTATAGTCGGAAATACAGGTTACAAGTCGTTTTTGTAAAGGTAGTCATTTCAGTCGAAAGAACGACGTCTAGATGACCGTTTTGGAAAACATACTTCCACTTTGAGTTTAACCATGATTTTTGGATATAGTTTCATATTCATAAGAAAAATCATTTTTCCAGAAGAACAACTTTTAAATCGAAGTTTATCATAGTTTTTAATTAACTAACCCAAAACAGCCCGCGGTGTTACTACGACGGCGTAAATCCGGTTTTACGGTGTTTTTTGTCTTTTCAGGTTTTAAATCATTAAGTTAGCATATCATATAGAAATAGAACATTTATTTAGTTGATTTTAAAAGTCAAGTTAGAAGGATTAACTTTTATTTGCGAACAAATTTAGAATTAGCTAAACTATGTTCTAGTGATTACAAGTTTAAACCTTCGAATAAGGTAGTTTTATGTATATGAATCGAATGATGTTATGAACATAATTACTACCTCGGGTTTTGTGGATAAAACAAGTTCAAGTAAGATTTCCACTCGAAATAAGATTGTTAAAGTTATAGAAATTGAATCAAAGTTTGAATATGAGTATTACCTTGTATTAGAAAGATATCTTACTGTAAATAAGAAAGATTTCTTGAGATTGGATGATCACTCAAAGTGGATTTGCAAGGTTGGAAGTAAGCTAGCAAACTTGGAAGTGTTGTTGGTGTGTTCTTGAGTAGTTGTTTTATAACTTGGTTTATGTATGGATTATGAACTAGATTGAGCTAGATTTTGATGAAGATGATGAAAAACACTTAGAACAAAGGAAGAATACTTGAGAGAGATGAGTTTGATTCAATAAAAATTGAAAATGAAAGTGTTTGTGTGTGCTATCCTTCACGTGAAATGGGGTGTTCATAAAGGCTCCATTAGATTGTAATCTTATGAGATATTTCATGCTAGATGTTAAATGATGGTTCCCACATGGTTAGGTGACTCACATTGGCTGCTAAGAGCTGATCATTGGAGTATATATACCAATAGTAAATATATTTAGAAGCTGTGTATTGTACGAGTACAAATACGAGTGCATACGAGTAGAATTGTTGATGAAAATGAATGAGGATGTAATTGTAAGCATTTTTGTTAAATAGAAGTACTTTGATAAGTGTCTTGAAGTCTTTCAAAATTGTATGAATACATACTAAAACACTACATGTATATACATTTTAACTGAGTCTTTAAGTCATCGTTAGTCGTTACATGTAAGTGTTGTTTTGAAACCTTTAGGTTAACGATTCTTGTTAAATGTTGTTAACCCACTGTTTATTATATCAAATGAGATGTTAAATTATTACATTATCATGATATCATGATGTATTAATATATCTTAATATGGTATATATATACATTAAATGTCGTTACAACGATAATCGTTGCATATATGTCTCGTTTCGAAATCATTAAGTTAGTAGTCTTGTTTTTACATATGTAGTTCATTGTTAATACACTTAATGACATGATTACTTATCATTTATCATGATTAAACATAGTGTAACAATATCTTAATATGATTCATATGTATTTAGTAAGACGTTGTTATAACGATAATCGTTATATAAATCGTTTTCGAGTTTCTTAATTCACTAGTCTCATTTTTGTGTATATAACTCATTGTTAATATACCTAATGAGATACTTACTTATCATAATATCATGTTAACTTATTTAGTTTTTACAAGTTTTAACGTTCGTGAATCACCGGTCAACTTGGGTGGTCAATTGTCTATATAAAACCTATTTCAATTAATCAAGTCTTAACAAGTTTGATTGCTTAACATGTTGGAAACACTTAATCATGTTGTTGAGTCCCCCAAAATAATTAAGGATTTAATTATGACAAAACTGTAATTTATTTACACTAAAATGTTATGTGCAGCTAGCACAAGTTTGTTTATGTTGTTTATGTACAGTCAGCTAATATAGCTGTGTCGAGTGTGTAGTATGCTGGCTGATCTACCAGCACAAGGTAGAATGTATTCTTCGAATCAGCACAGGATGAGTACTCAGCTAATTACGAATATCAAGTGACTCAGCATATGAAGAACCAATAGATCTGGATAGCAGCATACAACACAAGACAGCCATGCTCCATTACAAGCATGGTAGTTTCCCAGAGTGGTCTACATCAACGCACTATTCAACAGAAGTCGAAGACAAAGTTAAACAGAAAAGGACAGGAGTCGGCGGCTGACAAGTGACATTACAAGACCACGTGGGAATGCAGAAGTGGAACGCATGTGCAGACATGTGTTATACTTTATTCATACCTAGGGAACACAACATTCCATTTGTTTAAATCAAATGGTAGTGCCAAACCGAATTGGTGTGTTCCTGCAAATAGCTACCTAAGAGGAAAGAAGGAGAGCACGCCTTCTGACACAATTGTCCCCACAAGTACAAGGCACCCAATGTACTAGTGGACAATAGATTAATTACACGGACAATAGGACTACTATATATTGTTGTATTCACTGTTGTATCAACTAGTGGTGTGGGTTTCATTATTTAGAGTCCTAAACGTGTAATAGCTTTTAGTTTACCTCTTAGCTATAATCTAGGTATTCTGTATCAACCAACTATCATTCCACCAAGGATAGTTGTAATTCTTTTTGATTCAATCAATAAAGAATAACCATTGAAAATTACCTGTGACTCTATCTAATTTGCATGCTTGAATACATAATCGAGTTTAACTGTTTAGTTAATTGAAAAGTAATTGTATTCACCCCCCCCCCCCTCTACAATAATCCTGTTGTTATTAAGGGATCAACAACTGGTATCAGAGCCTCAGTCTTGATAATTAATATCTTGGATCTGAATTCTCCCATGGCTGCTTATTCCAATTCAGCTACCTTGAAAATGGCTCATCCAATAGACCACCCAAATTTGATGAAGATGAGTATGAAACTTGGAAAGCAAGATTCATGCTTCACCTTGAGTCTATTGACCCACTCATGCCTGATATTGCCACAAATGGTCCATTCGTTCCTACTGAGACTATTGTCAGTGTACCTGTGACTGCTGACACTCCTGCTGTTCCTGGCAGAGAGGTTATTCTCACTCCTTCTAGATGGGATGTTGAGGATAAACGTCGTGTTGGACTTGACCCTAAGATCAGAACCTTGTTAGCTATAACTATACCTAACACATTGTTCAAACTGATTAAGGGAAAAGAAAATGCTAAGCTTATGTTGGACTATTTAGATGTTACCTATGAGGGTATGGGTGAGGTAAGACAGAACAGAATGATTGCTTTGAAAAGAGAATATGAAATGTTCTTTGCCTACAAGAATGAAACCCTTAAGCAAACCTTCATTAGGTTTAACTCCCTAATTGCTGACCTGAATACCTTGAATGTCACGTATACGGAATTTGAATAAGTAAACAAATTCCTTGACTCACTGCCTGCTAAATGGAAACCTGTAACTGACCCATTAAGAACCACTCAGACCTTAAAAAACTTTAACTTGTCTTCTCTCTATAGCTCCTTATGGAACCATGAGAAGGCAGAAGCTAAATTTGAACTTAACTTGAAAGAAAACTTTAGGTCTACCCCCACCACTTCAAAATCGTCTAAAACTGATGATACTGCTCTTATTGCTAATGCTAAAAAGAAAGCTCAAAAGGCTTTACTGGTTCAAAAGCTGCTGGCAGAAGAAGAGACAGCTGAGAGTGATGTGGATAGTGGTACTGGGTCTGAAGAAAGCAGTGATGATGAAAGTGATGTAGAAGGGTTTGCTGAAGGTATGGCCTTGCTGGTTAGGCAGTTCAAAAGGTTCAATCATAATAGAACCAGCAAGTCATACAAAGGGAGTAAGAAACCAAATGCTAGGTTTAGCAGCAAATCAGTCAAAGGTCCTAAATCTGAGTGTTATAATTGTGGGAAGGTTGGACACTTTGCAGCTGAGTGCATGTCCAGGAAACCTCCAACTTCACATGCTAACTCTTTCTCTAAAGCTGATAAGTACAAAAACAAGTACAAAGCTATGAAAGCTCAGATGAAGGAAAGTGCTAAGACTGATAAGAAGGGTAAGAAGCCAGAAAAGGTTCTAGTTGCTGTGCATCATGATTGGGATGAAACCAGCTCATCGTCTTCCTCTGATAGTGATACTGATGATGATGGTGCTGGTTATGCTCAAGAAAAGAAGCTGTGTTTAATGGCCAAGGAGGTCAAGGAGTCTGATGAGGATGATAGTGGTAGCAAGTTTTTGGCTGATATGAGGGAAGCTGATCAGAAAAGAGATTCTCCTCAATGGAAAACTGAATTGATGTATAAGGTTGATAATTTTTGAACTTATACTGATGATGAAAAGGCCGAAATGTTTGACTACCTAAGAGTAGACTAAAGTAGAGGCAGCAAACGTGAAGAAGTTTTGATATCAGACAACAAATCTTTAAAGGAGAAACTTAAATGCAAAAATGATGAAATTAAAATCTTGAAAGATGATATTTCAAAACTCGAAAAACAAAATTTTGCTTTAAAGTCTCTTCACGTTGAGGCAGCAGAAGTCAAGAACTAGCTGGATAATCTTAAAAAGGTTGTCGCTTCATGGTGTACATCAGCTCAATGCACAGCAAAGTGTGTTAATGAGCAGGTGCCTGCCCAAGTTGAAGCTTTCTTTGCTGGTGACTATGCTGCTGCTGCTGCTATTGCAGAGGTTACTTTCATGGACCCAATTCTTGAAACAGATCCTGAAGCTGTCTTGCCAAATACTTTTGCCAAGATAGTTAAAGGTAAAAAGGTCTTGATGAATAAATTTGTTAGACCTGCTACTGTGTCCCCACCACCTGCCATGAAAGAGATTTTGGAGGATGAGGTTAGAGCAAGAGAAGCCAGTACCTCAATTGATGAGACTACTGACCCCTCAAGCATCTACTACATGACTCCAAAAGAAAGACGTATAAAAAGGGAAATCACTGAAAATAATCTTAGAAAAGTTAAATCTACTGATTCCCCTTCGTGTTCGAGTTCTAATTGTGCTGTGCCAGCTGATGACAAACTTACTGGTCAACCAGTAGCTGCAGACAAGCCAGTCAAACGTAATACTGGCATGTCCAAGGCAGCAGGAAAAACATCTTCTAGTTCATCAGCTTCAGTTGACAAGCCAGTAACTTCCCACACTGGCTCGTCAAATGATAAAGACAAAGCAATTCATCATGACTATGGTACTGGTTCTAAGAAGAAAGCTGCCCTTAAGGGAAAAGCAAAAGTGGACTCGAACGAAGAGCTGTCTATCACTGAGATTATGACAGTCAAGCTTGACCAGCTTATTGAGGCAGTTACCAAACATTGCCCCGATCCCCTTTACAATGTGTATGACCCATCACCGATACCAAATGTGAGAAAATGCTACAAATGTGGCAGCAAGTTTCACTTAGCCAACAGGTGTCCTTTTACTCCTACCCCGTCTGCTGATTCTTCTTCAAGCAAACCAGCAGACAGGAAGAGATCATCAAAGATGACCCTTCCAGAACCCATCCTTGGATGGGTTCCCAAAAAGAACTAATCTCTTAGCTACTGTGCAGGGCATTCAAAACAAGCAAATTTGGTATCTCGATAGTGGATGTTCGAGACATATGACCGGATGTAAGTCCCTGCTAATGGACTATCAAGAAAAAGATGGTCCAGTTGTTTCGTATGGAGATAATTCGTTGGGTTACACAAAGGGTTTTGGTACTTTGACTAATGGGAATGTCACATTCTCAAATGTTGCATATGTGGTTGGGCTTAAACATAATTTACTCAGCATAAGCCAACTGACAAGCAAGAATAAGATAGTCCAATTCAGAAAGAAAATTAGCACTATTTTTGATAAGACAGGGAAGCCACTACTGACTGCAAAACGTCATGAAAACATGTATCAAATTGACATGAACACAGCTGTCACAACAACTGATACTTGTTTCTATTCGAAGGCAGCAGACAACCTGAAATGGTTATGGCACAAGAGACTCTCACATCTCAACTTCAAAGATATTCACAAATTATCCAGTAGAAGTTTGGTGTCCGGGCTACCCACCATGTCTTATGTAAAGGACAGATTGTGTCCTGGTTGTGAAAAAGGAAAACATCACCATGCCTCATTCAAATCAAAGCAAATCTCATCTGTTGAGAAACCATTTCATTTACTTCATATGGATCTTTTTGGTCCTGTTAATGTGGCCAGCTGTAGTGGGAAGAAGTATACACTGGTTATTGTTGATGAATATTCCAGATACACCTGGGTATTCTTTTTGAAGCAAAAGAGTGAAGCTGCTGATGAAATTATCAATTTTATCAAACGAATGGAGCTTTTGAATGGGCAGCTGGTGAAACAGCTAAGAAGTGATCATGGTACAGAATTCAGAAATGCAACTTTAGAAGAATTTTGTGCTGACAAAGGTATTTCACAAAACTTTTCTGCTGTGAGAACCCCTCAGCAAAATGGTGTTGCAGAAAGAAGAAACATAACTCTCATTGAAGCAGCAAGATCTATGTTAGCTGAGTCTGGGTTGAAAAATTCATATTGGGCAGAAGCTGTGAATACTGCTTGTTTTACCCAGAATATATCTCTTATAGTGAAAAGACATCAGAAATCTGCTTATGAAGTTCTCAAAGGTAGAAGACCCTCAATTTCATTTCTTCATGTATTTGGCAGTCCTTGTTACATTCACAATAATAGGGATCAGCTGGGCAAATTTGATGCCAAGGCTGATGAAGGTATATTCTTAGGATATTCCAACATGTCAAAGGCATACAGGGTTTTCAATAAGAGAAAGGGTTGTTTTGAAGAATCCATTAATGTTACATTTGATGAAAATGCTCCTTCTTCTTCTTCTAATCATGAAGATGAAGTGCTACTGTTTGAAGAGCCTACTCAGCCAGCTCTAGATGATGAAGAACCAGCAGCACAACCCTCGCCTATTCATGCTGCTGGGTTCTCTGATGATGAGATGGAACACTCTGTTCCATCTGTGTCTAAACCAGGTGGACCTACTGGCTCTACTGAAGTCTTACAACTTGAGCATAGGTCTACTGGTTCTGAAGGATCACAAGCTGATACTGGTTACACTAATAATGAACAGCTGTCTCCAACTGCTGTTCATATTTCCGAACCAGCTGATGAACAAGATGATGTGTGTTCCATGACAAGCTCACCTGTTCATAACACTAGATGGACAAAAGAGCATCCTATCGAGCAAGTTATTGGTAATCTGGCTAGTGGTGTTAAAAGCAGACGACATGCAACCATCAATTTTTGTATGCATGTAAACTTTGTGTCTACCATTGAACCTACATGTCCTAATGAAGCTATTAAAGATCCAAGCTGGGCAGGAGCTATGCAAGAAGAGATCTCCCAGTTTGATAGGAATAAGGTTTGGACATTGGTACCTAAACCTGATGATGAAACTAAGAAAATCATTGGTACCAAGTGGGTTTTCAAAAACAAGATGGATGAAGATGGGATTGTGATCAGAAACAAAGCTAGATTGGTAGCTCAAGGTTTCAAACAGGAAGAAGGATTGGATTATGGAGAGACTTATGCTCCAGTGGCTAGGATGAAAGCTATCAGACTGTTCTTGGCGTATGCTGCTAAGATGAACTTTAGGGTATTTCAGATGGATGTTAAATCTGCATTTCTAAATGGGAAGCTGCAAGAAGAAGTTTATGTCAAACAGCCTCCTGGTTTTGTAAGCAGTAAATATCCAGACCATATCTACAAGTTAGACAAAGCTCTTTATGGCCTCAAACAGGCTCCAAGAGCATGGTATGAGACACTTCATGTGTATCTCACTGGTATAGGCTTTAAAGTTGGAACAATTGACACCACTCTGTTCTCAAAAGAGATAGATGGTGATCTCTTGCTGGTACAGATATATGTGGATGATATTATTTATGGATCTAAAAATGAGAAACATTGTCAAGATTTTTCAAAACTTATGTCAAAGACATATGAAATGAGCTTACAAAGAGACTTGCAATACTTTTTGGGATTGCAAATTAAACAACTTGATGATGGAATTTTTATAAGTCAGGATAAATATATCAAAGATATGCTAAAGAAATTTGGTCTGACCTGTTTAAAAGATATAGGGACTCCAATGGCAGCATCTATTAAAATAGATGCTGATCCCAATGGTGAACCAGTCAATATCACTGAGTATAGAGGTATGATTGGATCCCTACTTTATCTCACAGCCAGCAGACCAGATATTATGTTTTCCACATGTCTGTGTGCCAGATATCAAGCTGATCCTAAAGAGTCACACTTGCTAGCAGTCAAAAGGATATTTAGGTATCTGAAAGCTACTGCTAAACGTGGTCTTTAGTATCCCAAAGACCAGGATTTTGAGCTAATTGGGTATTCAGATGCTGATTTTGCAGGGTGTAAAATAGAAAGGAAAAGTACTACTGGTGGTTGCCAGTTACTGGGTGGTAGGCTAGTCAGCTGGACGAGCAAAAAGCAGAATACTGTGTCTGATGTTATGCGAGGTGTATATAAAATAGTTATTAATTTTAGCAGGAAATACTATTAAATACGATACAATTTTACACAAGATATTTATTTATTTATAGAATGGATATACTTAAAACTTGCTACAACACTTATAGGCAGTGTACCTAATCGTACAGTAGTGTAGTTTTTAGTAAGTCCGGTTCGTTCCACAGGGAAATCTTTAAACAAAGCTCAACGCTATATTAGTTTACTTTTATAAAAATACAAACATATATATAAGTAATATTATTATTATAAAGGGGGTTTTTTTTACCGTTTAATGACCGGTTTGTCGATTTTAAGACTTTAGTCGCAGTTAAAACCTAATGTAAAATATTAAATAAATAAAAGACTTAATTTAAAGCGTAAAGTAAATAACGATAATGAAATTGCGAATAATAAAAGTGCGATAAAATAAAATTGCGATAATTAAAAAGTACGATAATTAAAAGTGCGATTAAATAACAATAAATAAAAGTGCGATAATTAGAAGTGCAATTAAATATAAAATAAAGGAAATTAAATATGAAATAAAAGAATTATGCTTATTTAAACTTCCGTAATCATGATGTTTGACGTGTTGATTTTAGTTTTATGCCCATGGGTTAATTGTCCTTTGTCCTGGATTATTTAATCTGTCCGTCTGGTTTTTGTCCATAACAGTCCATCAGTCATAAATATAAAGTGCGAGTGTCCTCATCAAATTATTCTTATACCTGAAGTTAAATATTCCAACTAATTGGGGATTCGAATTGTAACAAGGTTTTAATACTTTGTTTAATGAATACACCAGGTTATCGACTGCGTGTAAACCAAGGTTTTACTACTTTGTTAACAATTACACCAATTACCCTTGAATGTAATTTCACCCCTGTTTTAATTATTCTAGTGGCTATTAATCCATTCCCGTGTCCGGTTAAATGAACGATTATTCGTACATATAAATACCCCGCCCATCGTGTCCGATTGAGTGTATATGGTAATTTATAGGGACGCCCAATTGTAAATCTTTATATTAACATTAACAAACTATCATTTAGTTAAACAAATATAAAGCCCATTAATAGCCCATAGTCTAATTTCCACAAGTGTCGTTCTTTTTATCCAAACCCCAATTATGGTACAAAGCCCAATTACCCAATTTTAGTAATTAGCCCAACATCATGATTACTTTGTTTTAAATAAGCATAATAATAACTTAGCTACGAGACATTAATATAAAAAGGTTGAACATAACTTACAATGATTTAAAAATAGCGTAGCGTTACACGGACAGAATTTCGACTTACACCCTTACAATATTCGCTAACATACCCTTATTATTAGAATTATAATTAAAATTAAAATTAAAATATAAATTATATATATATATATCGTATATATGAGAGAAGAGAGAAATAGAATATGAAAAATGATCAGAATTCGGTTTGCTTTATAGCCAGAGTTGATTTTTGGGGCTCCGCGACTCGCGGCAAAATCCTCTTCAAACTCCGCGAGTCGCGGAGAATGTATTTACAGCTCACACCCTTGGAGTTTCTCTGCCGACGGTTTTATAATATATATATATATAATATATATATAATTAATATAATTAATTATATATTATATTATATTTATATGCATAGTTAACTTGTAATTTTTAGTCCGTTGCGTCGAGCGTTAAGAGTTGACTCTGGTCCCGGTTCCGGATTTTCGAACGTCCTTGCGTACAATTTTATATTTTGTATTTTGCGTTTTGAATCTTGTACTCTTGTAATTTCGAGACGTTTCTTATCAATAATTGGAACCTCTTTGATTGTCTTTTGTACTTTTGAGCTTTTTGGTCGTTTGCGTCTTCAATTCGTCGAATCTGTCTTTTATCTTCACCTTTTATTATTTAAACGAATATCACTTGTAAATAGAACAATTGCAACTAAAAGCTTGTCTTTCTTGAGGAATAATGCTATGAAATATATGTTCGTTTTTAGCATTATCAAATATTCCCACACTTGAGCGTTGCTTGTCCTCAAGCAATATCGTCTTGAAATACTAGAATCACTTCTTTATTCTTCACACTTTGTACATCAGTGATTTCTATACGGCGGTATAAACAATGGTAGTAACGATATGGTTTACAGTCCCACATGACTATAAAAATTTAGATCCATTAAGGAAATTGGATCTTTATGAAAACATTTGATTTTTTTGAAATCTAGTTTTTACCCTAGATAAGTTTTCCGGAATAACCCTTTACCGGTGTTTGCAAAATATTTTTGTGGGTTTGGTGGGTTTTAAATTTGAAAATTTTAGCTCAAAACTTGCGGTTTTGTGTCACCCACTTGCTAACCTTGTATTTGGAAAGCAACACGTACAGTTTACTTGTCCCGTATATTACCTTTCGGTAAACTACCGTCCGGTTGTAAAGGAAAGCGTTGAACAAGCAACTGTTAAGGCAATGTCCCGTGACATGCTTTTGATTATGGTCTATAACGTGTCGGATGCTAGTACTATCCTTTGTAGGAGCAATAGTAAAGCTCACCCTTATAATTTTTCGGTCTGGCACAAGGTCCTGTCTTTGACCACTATGCAACCACCGTTCTTACGGTTGACACCCGATTTAGTTCAGGTGACCTAATGAATTCCAGGTGAATTCCTAGGATTTTACGTTCAATGGTAATGAACGCATTGAAAATAGGGTTTTCAGAAAACAAATCGGTTTATAATTTTGATCAAAATATTTTCTCGTTCAAGCTCGAGTTTAGATATCATCGAATTCCATGAGTTTGAATTCTCAATCTTTAAGGTCAATCTCTAGGATTGAGTAATATCAGTCTTAAAAGCTGATTTTTAATCTTTAAGGAGATTATCCTTTCTGGGGATCTGATTCATTAGTCTTATCCAGCTAATTTGCATGGTGCCCCCCATTGTACGAGATAAATCCTTCTCATGGTTAGGATAAATCTGACCACTTGGCGACCCTGTTTAATGCTGAGGTCCGTGGATTTCCTGCTGATTTTAGTGATGACTTTTCTAGATTTTTCGTCAACCTACAGCTGGTCTAGACGTCAACTTCATGACCTAAATCAAGAAGCGCGTTTCTTTTTCGGAAGACTTTACTTCCTTTTAATGATGGAATTGATTCATCGTGTAGATCCATCTCTTCTTTTCTTTCATCGGGTAAAACAGTTTAGTTTAGTCCAAAGCAAAAGTATTTTCAGTTATTTGTTACAGATATATGTGACATATGTTTAAAATAACTTGGTAAATTTTCCCACACTTGGCTTTTTATTTTTCTTTTTATCGTCCTCTATTCCATTTTAAATGAATTTTGACATTTTAGTTTGTTTCTTAATTTATGTTCTTTCTGAGATAACAATAATTTCGGTGTTAAAACCTAGTTTTATCGTTCATAAATATGTATAAACATGATTTTGAATTCATTTAATTGAAAATTTTGAAAAATTTTACTAGAATTGGGTAGTCAGTATATAAGACTAGGGCTGTTCTTTTTTATCAGAGAGCACTAGATTCTAATACAACTACTGCTTTACTAGTATTTTTACTGGTAACCAAGTGTTTAATATAAAAATTTTAAAATTCGAAAGAATTTAACCCCTTCCCACACTTAAGATCTTGCAATGCCCTCATTTGCAAGAAATCAGTAACAATTTAAATTATTGAGGGTGATTTGTGTGAAAATGATTAAATTTTACCAAAGTTTCCAAATATATTGGCGTTTGTTTGCTGAATGATAAATGGTGCACATCATTTGTTCATTCCGTCTTGTTGTTATTTCACATATATTTTGCATCTTGCCGTCAAAATTAGTTGCTTTTGCTGAACTTAATGCCAGTCTTTGAAAATGCGTTGTTTTACCCTGTTGTGTACATAAGATAAACTGCAAACATATATACATATTTTTGAAGTTTGGTATATTACCCCACATTCAAAAATTATTAAAATCTAAGAATAAAAGTTAGATAATTATAAAAATGATTACAATATTAACAAAAATATTAAATGTATCAATAATTACAAATTACAAAATAAAAAAAATTAATAATAAGTAAACTAAGGATGATATTGGTACCAATAGGGGTTCCAGGCATAACCATAAGTGCTATAGAATGCTTCGGCAGGGTCATACGTAGGATATGGTGGCTGCATCTCTATAGACCAAGGAGGGAAGATGGGTTTCGGTGTAGGAATATAGTTTCTACCTATATGTTGGCAATGAGCTATGATCTGGTTCTGATGAACTTGCCAATCTTCAAATGCACTCTGTCTAGCATTTTCGTATTCCTGAGAAGCTATAAACCTATGCATTTCTTGCATCTCATTCCCCCCTCCTACATTACCTTGCTGCTAGTTTCTCTCCACCTGTGGATGTCTACCATGGTATCGTACTGCGGCGTTATTTCGCCTCTTCAAAACTTTCGCACCATGGTATACATTTAAACCTATAGTATCGCGGGGTTCCGGCTCTTCTAGTAATAATCCCCCCCGACTTATATCCACACCGAGATATTCACCAATCAAAGTAATAAAAATACCACCTCCTATTATGCTATGTGGTCGCATCCCCTGAACCATAGCTGATAAATAATAACCCACACAATATGGTATACTTACAGCGCTTTGTGGGTCTCGAATACACATATGGTAAAACAAGTCCTGTTCATTTACTTTTTCCTTGTTTTTACCCCTTTGTGTAATCGAATTAGCTAAAAACCTATGTATCACTCTTAATTCGGCTCTATCTATATCCAAATAAGAGTAATTTCCCCCTTTGAAACGGTGATGGCTTGTCATTTGACTCCACACACCGTGTGTATCAAAATTTTCATCTATCTTTCTACCGTTTAGTATCAATCCTCTACAATCGGCAGACGCTAACTCCTCAGGCGTATATATACGTAAAGCCTGAGCCATGTCCAGTAAAGACATGTGGCGCATCGAACCGCCTAACAAAAATCTAATAAAAGAACGATCGGTTAAACTAGCTACCCGATCATTCAACTCTATACTACATAACAATTCTTCACACCATACTTTATATACAGGTCTGCGTATGGTGAATAAACATACCCAGTCATTAAAAGAAGAATTACCATACCTCTGTACAAGTAATTCCCTAATTGGCCCGGCCAATTCTACAGCTTCTAAGGGTCCCCATTCTATGACCCTCGGTACCTCAACAACCTTGGAATGAAGAGTATGCAAACCCCGTTGATATTTTGGATAATCTATCCAAAGTCTGTCAAATCTCAGGTTCGGGTGCAACTCTTCCAAATGCATATCGGAAAAGGTCATGACTGGATGAGGTACATCCTGCTTGTAGTAGTTATCCACCTCCTATTGTTCCAAATTCTTAGCAGGAGCATTGCGGGCTTGGGATGAAGATTCACCCCTTTCATTCTGCAAAACACATCAAACACAATTTTTGTGCATCCAAATATGCATTAGTGTCAGCAAAATCATCAATCAAAATAATTACAATGACATTATCAATTTATATCAAACTTAAGCTCATTTTCACATTTTTATCAAATCTACACTTTTTCATATAAGCATATACGAAAATGTTCGCCAAGTTCATAAGTATTCAACTCAAATAACATGTCAAAATAATCATTACTAGCAATCAAACAAGTCTCAAATGGCATTATCTTTCAAAAATCAAGTTCATGAATTTTAGACTTGAAAAAGTCCACTTTAATTCTCAAAATCATGTTTAGGCTCAAAGTTTGGATCATTTAACTACCTAGACATGTTACACTACTCAATTTAGCAACAATTCATGACAAAAATCGGCCATAACCTGTTTATATCAAAAAGCCCCAAATTTGCTCAAGAACACAAACCCTAGATTACTCAAAATTTGAAGTTTAAGGCTTCTAATCATGTTAAACAGCATCAATCTAGGTTATACAAGCATAATACATAAACAATTTAAGTCTAATTACACTAAAAAGCATCAAAATCAAATTGGGGAAAAATTTGCTCAAGAACACCAAATTTCGAATTAAATGGTGTTTAGGTGTAGAAATTTACCGTTTTTCTTGAGTAATTCTTAGATAGCATCCTTCTCAACATGATTTTAGCAAAAAATTTGGTGATTAACGGTTAAAAATTGGGATTTTTGGGGGTGTTTTTCGTGTTTTTGCGGAGTGTTTTTCGCAGCTATTTTTCTGTTTTGTGGAGTGTGAAACTGAGCTGTTGCAGCTCTTATTTTTTTTTCTGTAATCCGGTCTCTCCGCGAGTCGCGGGGATTTACCCTCCAAACTCCGCGAGTCGCGGAGTTTGGTATATATTTTTTTTTTTTTTATAATCATTAACTTATTAAAACAATTAAGGAATTAATTTTAAAATTTTGTTTCCCTTGTTATTTAGGACGAGGTCGTTTCGGATCGATGTCCTAGTCCGTCTCTCGACAAAATTTTAAAATTTGTCTTTTTGTAGCGATTGTTTTAAAAGCTAAGATTTTTGGGTTTTTTCAATGTTTTTGGCATACTTTAATTCAATAAGATTAAAAATAATGATAATAAAAGTTCTCGTCCCTCCCTCGGGTAAAGCAATTTCGGTTCAAAGACCTAGTCTTCAACTTACGACGAATTTTAAAAATCATATTCTTAACTTAATGGGATAAAGTAAATTTTTGTTTTTAAATTCACACAACTTAAATATAAAATTCAAAATTAATATTAAAAATTCAAACCAAACTTAAAATTTGAAATGCATAAAATTAAAAATTTATATTTTAAAAATTAAAAATTCACACCAAACTTAATTTAAAAATTTATAAATTCATATCAAACTTATATTAATTTTTCAAATATTTACAATTTTAAATATATTGTTTTTACAAAGTTTACAATATTAATTTAAGATTTAAATATTAATTTTAAAAACATGGTAAAAATAAAATTAAAAATCTTTTTGTCTTTTTATCCCACTTTAATCAATCAAATATTATCAAAAATATGCGCCCCTCTTTTCGGTAAAGTAATTTCGGTTCCAAGACCTAATTTAACTCATGACGAATTTTTGAAATATTTTGGGTTGATTGTTTAAAGATATTTATACCTTATAATAAACGTTAAATTTCGCAGTGATGTAATAAATTTTTGAATGATATCAATAATTTCGGTCGCCAAACCTAATTTTATTTAATACCAATTTAATACTTTTTAGCGAACAAATTAGCGTTTATTATCAAAAGGTTAAAAATAAAAATAAATAAAAACTGTACAGACATACATGTGAAATAGATTTCTTAGTTATATGATCTATCCCATTCATAAGATAGTCGGTTTAATTGATTTTCCATGGCTACATAGGCGTAACCTCGAGCATTCAGTGTCTTTTCTTCTAAACATATGAACGGTCCGTCTCTGCATAAAGTAACAAATTCGGTATTTGAATAGGTTTGATTATTGGAACATTTACCTCCATGTGACCATTTTCCGCATTTGTGACATCTTTCTAGGTGTCGTGCTCTTCTTTTCGCTGCGGATTTTGATTTTCCTTTACCAAATTGTAACTTATTATCTTCGCATCTGGATTCTTTTCTAACTCCGTCCATTCTTTCTCTGATTACTGATACTATTTCACTCGGTAGTATGTCATTATTACGTTTAGTGATCAAAGCGTGTAGCATTAGACCATGGTTTAGTTCACAGGCAGTCTTCATTTCGTAAAAACCTAAAAAAATAAAAATTCAGAATGGGGGGAGAAGACTAGTTCTTTAGGGTCTGCTAGGGAAAGACCATACGTGTTCCATTTTCGAGAACTACACGAAAACAGACAATCTAACTCTAAGAGAAATACATATTATCCTTTAAAGACTTGATTCTCCCCACACTTAGTTAGCTGTGGTATCGAAATTATGATTAACTTCATTGTCGACTTCCATCGGACCATGTATGTAATGTTTAACTCTGTGACCATTAACTTTAAATTCAATCCCATTTGAATTTATCAATTCTATCGTTCCGTATGGGAAAACTCTTTTGACTATGAATGGTCCAGACCATCTTGATTTCAATTTTCCAGGAAATAGCTTGAATCGTGAATTGAAAAGAAGAACTCTGTCTCCTTCTTTAAATTCTTTTGAACTTCTGATTCTTTTATCATGCCATTTCTTCGTTCTTTCTTTATAGATTAACGAATTTTCGTATGCTTCATGTCTTAATTCTTCTAATTCGTTTAGTTGATTTAATCGTAGACGTCCAGCTTCATGTAAATCAAGATTACATGTCTTCAAAGCCCAAAATGCTTTGTGTTCAATTTCTACTGGAAGATGACATGCTTTTCCATAAACAAGTCTAAAAGGTGTGGTTCCAATTGGAGTTTTGTAGGCTGTTCTAAAAGCCCAGAGTGCATCCTCCAATTTAATGAACCATTCCTTCGAATTTGATCCTACGGTTTTCTCTAGAATACGTTTTAAAGCTCGGTTGGTATTTTCAACTTGTCCACTTTTTTGTGGATGATATGCGGTGGAGATTTTATGAGTTACTCCATATCTTTTAAGAACTTTCTCAAGTTGATTATTACAAAAATGAGTACCCCGATCACTTATTAAAGCTTTCGGTGTTCCAAACCTTGCAAAAAGACGTTTTAAAAAGTTGACTACAACTCGTGCATCGTTAGTTGGGAGAGCTTGTGCTTCCGCCCATTTAGATACATAATCAATGGCTACGAGTATATATAGATTATTATGAGATTTTGGAAATGGACCCATAAAGTCAATACCCCAAATGTCAAATACTTCACATACTTGGATGACATTTTGTGGCATTTCATCACGTTGACTTATTTTTCCGGCCCTTTGACATGCATCACAGGATTTGCAAAGAAGGTGTGCGTCTTTGTAAATTGTTGGCCAATAGAATCCAGCTTCATAAACTTTTCTTGCTGTTAGTTGAATCCCATAATGCCCTCCTGTTGGTCCTGTGTGACAATGGTTTAAGATTTGATTGGCTTCATCTCCAAATACACATCGGCGTATTATTCCATCGGGACAACTTTTAAACAAATGTGGATCTTCCCAGAAATAGTGTTTTATATCACTGAAGAATTTCTTTCGTCTTTGGTACGATAATCCTTTTTCAAGGAATCCACAAACTAAGTAGTTTGCATAGTCTGCAAACCATGGGATTTCTTTATAATCTATCTTCAATAGATATTCATCAGGAAAGTTGTCTTGTATGGCCGATTCATTTAGAACTTCTAACTCAGGATTTTCAAGACGAGAAAGATGATCAGCGGCGAGATTTTCTGCTCCTCTTTTATCTCGGATTTCAATATCAAACTCTTGTAAGAGTAAGATCCAACGGATTAATCTTGGTTTAGCATCTTGTTTTGAAAATAGGTATCTAAGAGCAGAATGGTCGGTATAGACCACCGTTTTTGCTAGAACGAGATATGATCGAAATTTGTCAAAAGCAAAGACAATAGCAAGGAGTTCTTTTTCAGTAGTTGTATAGTTCGTTTGTGCTCCTTGTAATGTCTTACTAGCATAATATATAGGTTGAAATCGTTTTTCAATCCTTTGTCCTAAAACGGCTCCCATTGCAAAATCACTTGCATCGCACATTAGTTCAAATGGTAGATTCCAATTTGGTGTTATCATGATTGGTGCATTAGTGAGTTTCTCTTTAAGAATATTAAAAGATTTGATACACTCATCTGAAAAGATGAATGGAGCATCCTTTTCTAGGAGTTTATTCATAGGAGTGGCAATTTTAGAAAAATCTTTTATAAAACGTCGGTAAAAACCGGCATGCCCTAGAAAACTCCTAACTCCTCTAACATTGGTGGGATGTGGAAGTTTAGCAATTACATCTACTTTAGCTCTATCCACTTCAATTCCTTCTTTTGAAATTTTATGTCCAAGAACGATGCCTTCTTTAACCATGAAATGGCATTTCTCCCAATTAAGTACTAGATTTGATTTTTCGCATCTAATTAGCATTCGTTCCAGATTAACTAGACATGATTTAAATGTATCACCGAAGACTGAAAAGTCATCCATGAAAACTTCCATGCATTCTTCTATCATGTCTTGAAAAATCGCCATCATACACCTTTGAAAGGTTGCAGGGGCGTTACAAAGTTCAAATGGCATTCTTTTGTAAGCAAAAGTACCATAAGGGCACGTGAATGTGGTTTTCTCTTGGTCTTCGGGTGCTATTGGAATTTGAAAATATCCGGAAAATCCATCTAGAAAACAATAGTAACTATTTCCGGCTAATCTTTCCAACATTTGATCTATGAAAGGTAAGGGAAAGTGATCTTTTCTGGTGGCGTCATTTAATTTTCTATAATCAATACATACACGCCATCCTGTTACAGTCCTAGTAGGAATAAGCTCATTTTTCTCATTTGTAATGACAGTCATACCACCCTTCTTAGGCACGCATTGAACTGGGCTTACCCATGGACTATCAGAGATTGGATAAATTAAACTTGCATCTAGCAGTTTAATAATCTCTTTCTTAACTACATCTTGCATATTAGGATTTAGTCTTCGTTGGCGTTGCACATACGTTTTATGACCTTCTTCCATAAGGATTTTATGTGTGCAATACGAAGGACTTATTGCTTTAATATCATGAATCTTCCATGCAATGGCTGGTTTATGAGCTTTCAACACAGAAATGAGTTGTGATTTCTCGTTTTCAGTAAGAGAAGACGATATTATTACAGGTATTTCAGATTCACCATGTAAATAAGCGTATTCCAAATGGTTTGGAAGTGGCTTTAACTCTAATTTCGGAGGTTCTTCTATCGATGATTTATATCGATATCTGTCTTCTTCTTTTAGCATTTGAATTTCTTCTGTTGTTGGTTCATATCCATTAGCTATAAGTGTAGCTAACATTTCAGCTTCATCAATTGGTTCATTACCTTCTCCTAAAGAACATTCTCCTGTTCCTTGTAATTCTGGAAATTCTTCTAATAATTCTGCATGTGCATCTATAGTTTGAATATAATAACATGTATCATCTGCAGATTGTGGTTGTTGCATTGCTCTATCAACTGAAAAGGTAACACTCTCATTCTCTATACTTAGGGTCAGTTTCTTACCGAACACGTCTATCATTGCTTTAGCCGTGTTTAAGAATGGTCTTCCTAATATGAGAGGAACTTGAGAATCTTCTTCCATGTCCAAGACAACAAAATCTACTGGAAATACTAAAGTACCAACTTTAACTAGCATGTTCTCCATTATCCCTCTAGGATATTTTATTGATCTATCGGCTAGTTGTATGCTTATTCTGGTTGGTTTCAATTCTCCAAGGTCTAGTTTAGCGTATAGTGAATACGGCATAAGATTTATACTAGCACCTAAGTCTGCCAATGCTTCTATTGAACTAAGACTACCCAGAAAACATGGAATTGTGAAACTTCCTGGATCAGATAGTTTTTCTGGTATCTTATTCAACAGCACTGCTGAACAATTAGCATTCATAGTAACAGCCGAGAGTTCTTCCATTTTCTTTCTATTTGAGATTAGATCTTTCAAGAATTTAGCATATCTAGGCATTCCTGAAATCACATCAATGAAAGGAAGATTTACATTTATCTGTTTAAACATATCCAAGAATTTGGATTGCTCGGCTTCAAGTTTTTCTTTCTTCATTTTACTCGGGTAAGGAAGTGGTGGTTGGTATGGTTTAACATAAGGTTTATCCTTAACTGTGTTATTTTCATTAACCTTTTCAACTACCGGTTCTTTTTCCTTATCTTGATCAGGTTGTGGTTCTTGTGGAGTAGGAATGGTTTCATCAGAAGTTACAGGTATTTCAGGTGGTTTAAGTGTTGTACCACTTCTTGTGGTAATAGCTTTAGCTGTTTCATTCCGGGGGTTAGCATTTGTATCGCTAGGTAGACTTCCCGGTTTTCTTTCACCTATTAATCTTGCTAGGTTACTTACTTCTTGTTCCAGATTTTGAATAGAAGCTTGTTGATTTCTAAATGCTTGAGCATTTTGTTCATTGGTTTGTTTCTGAGATGTGAAAAACTGTGTTTGAGTTTCAACTAGCTTCGTCATCATATCTTCTAAATTCGGCTTTTTATCATCGGTTTGTTGTGGTGGTTTGTTTTGAAAATTCGGTCTTTGCTGATTATAAGTATTATTGGATACTTGTTGATTGCTAGGACCTTGTTGGTTGTTGTATGGAATATTTCGGTTATAATTCTGGTTTTGATTGTAAATCGGTCTTGGCGGTTGATAATTATTCTGATAATTATTTCCAGGCCTTTGGTTTATGTATGAAATATTCTCTCTTTGTTCCATTGTTAATTCAATACTGAGACAATCTTTTGTCAAATGTGGTCCTCCACACTGCTCACAACTAATTCGTATTGAGTGAATATCTTTAGTCATCTTTTCCATTCGTCGTTCTACAGCATCTATCTTTGCGGAAATGGAATCTAAGTCATGACTAGAATCGGCTCTAGCTGCTTTAGATGATCTAACGATATCTTTTTCTTGGTGCCACTCATGTGAGTGGGAAGCAGTGTTATCAATAATTTTGTAAGCATCAGTTTCGGTTTTCTTCATAATAGAACCACCAGCTGCTATATCTATGTCTTTTCTTGTAGTGATGTCGCATCCTTGGTAGAATATTTGTACTATTTGACAGGTGTCTAAACCATGTTGCAGACATCCTCTTAATAACTTTCCATATCTTGTCCACGCCTCATATAGAGTTTCATTTGGTTTCTGTGTGAACGTAACAATTTCTGCTTGAAGTCTTACGGCTTTAGATGCAGGAAAGAATTGTTTAAGAAATTTGTCAACTAAAACGTCCCATGTATCAATCGCCCCTTCAGGTAACGATTCCAACCAATCTTTGGCTTCTCCCTTTAAAGTCCAGGGAAATAACATGAGATATATCTGTTCATCCTCCACTTCTCGGATTTTAAATAGTGTGCAGATTCTATTAAAGGTACGTAGATGTTCATTTGGATCTTCCTTCGGCGCACCACTAAATTGGCATTGATTAGTCACCATGTGTAAAATTTGTCCTTTGATTTCATAATCTGGCGCATTAATGTCTGGATGAGTAATTGCGTGACCTTGGCCAGTGCGTTTAGCTCTCATTCGGTCTTCCATACTTAAAGGTTCCAGATTCTCCATAATTGAATTTGTTGAATCGGTATCACTAGATGATTCTGATTTAATGGTTCGTTCCTCAACAATCTCTGTTTGAATGATTGGTGGTTCCGGAGGAAAGTTTAATGGTTCAGGATCTACGAACCGTTCCTGAATATTCTCCGGATTCTCAATTGTAAGGTCGGGTTCAAAAAATGGATTATCGGAAATTTGAACTGAAGTACTTGGTCTACTGGATGACGATTCTAAAGAAAAATCAACGGCGGTTATATTTGCTAAATGTCTTGATCTAGTTACAGGTGGTGAACGTACAAAAGGTGGTGAACGTCTTGCTCGGTGCATTCACTGAATATCCTATTAGTTTTAAAAAGGAAAGAAAAATTATAATAAGTTATCCAATCAATAGACTTTTCTGATTTTGCCCACGTTTCGAATAGCCAAAAGATGCAGCAGAGGGGCAGGATTCGTTTGGTCTCAATATAATTGAGGACTGTTTGGCTCCAATAACCCGGTCCACGTACAAATCCAACTATTACTACGAACCAGAAAATTTTGATGTCTATCAATTTAACCACTCAAAATAGATTTTCGTAATTTTAAGAAATTTAGATAAGAAGTAGAATAAAAATCTATGTCCTAAAAACTAGAATGGCGAGAAATAAGAGAGAAAAAGAGTTCGTCGAAAAAGGTTGAAAAAGAAAAAAAAATGGTTGAAAAATAAAAGGTGACGGAAAAATAAAAGAAACTTATAAAAACTTAAAAATACTTAACTAACCTAACCTTATTACTACAACTAACTTAAAATTATAATCGCAAATTGAAATTACTAATTGGAATGATAATTGATACATAGTAAAAGGTGTCTAAAAATATTAAAGCTTACAGGAAAAACTAAATCCCAAATGGAAATAACTTAAAAAGAAACTAAAACTTAAAAAGGCGTCGCAAAATTCTAAAGCACCTAAATCTTAGTCTAAAGAAAAAGCACTTAAGGAATTCTACGGCAAAGCCTAAAAATCTAGGAGTAAAAATAACTATGGAAAAAATTAAGTTTAAAATTAAATATGAGCTTAAAAATTCAAAAGTTATGCTGCAACGATTAAAAAGGGACAAAATATAAAAATATACAAAAAGTTGTAATAAGTACAATTTTTATAAAAATATTATTTTTATATTATTTATTTAATAAAACTACTAATTTTACAATTTAAATAAATTAATTAAACTAAAAATACAAATTAATTAAAAAGTAAAAGTTAAAATAAAACTAATAATAATAATAATAATAATTATTAGGGTTAAATAATAATAATAATTAATTAATACCCGTAATTAATGCTAAATTAGGGCTTTTTGTCGCCTGTCAGAAAGGCTCCGCGAGTCGCGGCATTTATTGCATCAAACCCCGCGAGTCGCGGGGTTCCAGAATTCAGCTAACAGGTTTGAATTTTTACGCGTTTTTCTTTATTTATTTTTTTTTTATTTTCTGTTTTCTGTTTTTAAATAAATAAAAGATTTTAAAATAAAACTTATATTTTTATAAACTAAAATAAAAATAAAGAAACTTATAAAACTTAAATATTTAACAAAATCTTAAAAATACATATATTTTTGTTTTTCTTTTTATATTTTTGAATAATTAAAACGTATTTTTACAAAAACGAATTTTAATAAAAGTTAACTAAAAATCTTTTTTTTTTTTATATTAGCGTTGCGCTTCCGGCGTTTAAGAGTGTTCCCCGGCAGCGGCGCCAAAAATACTTGATGTTATGCGAGGTGTATATAAAATAGTTATTAATTTTAGCAGGAAATACTATTAAATACGATACAATTTTACACAAGATATTTATTTATTTATAGAATGGATATACTTAAACCTTGCTACAACACTTATAGGCAGTGTACCTAATCGTACAGTAGTGTAGTTTTTAGTAAGTCCAGTTCGTTCCACAGGAAAATCTTTAAACAAAGCTCAACGCTATATTAGTTTACTTTTATAAAAATACAAACATATATATAAGTAATATTATTATTATAAAGGGGGTTTTTTTACCGTTTAATGACCGGTTTGTCGATTTTAAGACTTTAGTCGCAGTTAAAACCTAATGTAAAATATTAAATAAATAAAAGACTTAATTTAAAGCGTAAAGTAAATAACGATAATGAAATTGCGAATAATAAAAGTGCGATAAAATAAAATTGCGATAATTAAAAAGTACGATAATTAAAAGTGCGATTAAATAACAATAAATAAAAGTGCGATAATTAGAAGTGCAATTAAATATAAAATAAAGGAAATTAAATATGAAATAAAAGAATTATGCTTATTTAAACTTCCGTAATCATGATGTTTGACGTGTTGATTTTAGTTTTATGCCCATGGGTTAATTGTCCTTTGTCCTGGATTATTTAATCTGTCCGTCTGGTTTTTGTCCATAACAGTCCATCAGTCATAAATATAAAGTGCGAGTGTCCTCATCAAATTATTCTTATACCCGAAGTTAAATATTCCAACTAATTGGGGATTCGAATTGTAACAAGGTTTTAATACTTTGTTTAATGAATACACCAGGTTATCGACTGCGTGTAAACCAAGGTTTTACTACTTTGTTAACAATTACACCAATTACCCTTGAATGTAATTTCACCCCTGTTTTAATTATTCTAGTGGCTATTAATCCATTCCCGTGTCCGGTTAAATGAACGATTATTCGTACATATAAATACCCCGCCCATCGTGTCCGATTGAGTGTATATGGTAATTTATAGGGACGCCCAATTGTAAATCTTTATATTAACATTAACAAACTATCATTTAGTTAAACAAATATAAAGCCCATTAATAGCCCATAGTCTAATTTCCACAAGTGTCGTTCTTTTTATCCAAACCCCAATTATGGTACAAAGCCCAATTACCCAATTTTAGTAATTAGCCCAACATCATGATTACTTTGTTTTAAATAAGCATAATAATAACTTAGCTACGAGACATTAATATAAAAAGGTTGAACATAACTTACAATGATTTAAAAATAGCGTAGCGTTACACGGACAGAATTTCGACTTACACCCTTACAATATTCGCTAACATACCCTTATTATTAGAATTATAATTAAAATTAAAATATAAATTATATATATATATATATATATATATATATATATATATCGTATATATGAGAGAAGAGAGAAATAGAATATGAAAAATGATCAGAATTCGGTTTGCTTTATAGCCAGAGTTGATTTTTGGGGCTCCGCGACTCGCGGCAAAATCCTCTTCAAACTCCGCGAGTCGCGGAGAATGTATTTACAGCTCACACCCTTGGAGTTTCTCTGCCGACGGTTTTATAATATATATATATATAATATATATATAATTAATATAATTAATTATATATTATATTATATTTATATGCATAGTTAACTTGTAATTTTTAGTCCGTTGCGTCGAGCGTTAAGAGTTGACTCTGGTCCCGGTTCCGGATTTTCGAACGTCCTTGCGTACAATTTTATATTTTGTATTTTGCGTTTTGAATCTTGTACTCTTGTAATTTCGAGACGTTTCTTATCAATAATTGGAACCTCTTTGATTGTCTTTTGTACTTTTGAGCTTTTTGGTCGTTTGCGTCTTCAATTCGTCGAATCTGTCTTTTGTCTTCACCTTTTATTATTTAAATGAATATCACTTGTAAATAGAAAAATTGCAACTAAAAGCTTGTCTTTCTTGAGGAATAATGCTATGAAATATATGTTCGTTTTTAGCATTATCAGTGTCCACATCTACTGCTGAAGCATAATACGTTTCTGCTGGTAGTAGTACTGCTCAAGTACTATAGATGCAAAGCCAGCTGAAAGACTATGGTGTTCATGTTACAAAGACTCCAATCTTCTGTGACAACACAAGTGCAATAGCTATCACCAATAATCCTGTAATGCATTCAAGAACAAAGCACATTGACGTTCGATATCGTTTCGTAAGGGATCATGTTCAGAAAGGAGACGTGGAGCTACATTTTATTTCAACAGACCAGCAGTTAGCAGATCTATTCACAAAGCCCTTAGATGAGAAACGTTTTAACTATCTCATCTCTGAGCTGGGTATGCTTGAACTTTAAATAAAAGATAATTTTTGTTGGTGTGCTGGCTCTACAACATGAAGGGCAAACCAGTAAGCAATTTTTGTTATCTTACTGCCTACATGTAAAACACTCAGCACAACAAGGTCTTTTATATTTTGGTTACTCAAAGTTTTTTTTAATTGAAATAATAAATAGCTCACAAAATTAAATGATTCCTTAAAACTGAAAATCATTTACTTCCAATGATTTGAATTAAATTCATAACATATTAAATGTAACAAAGTATCTTGTATTTAATACAACACTTATTTTGTGGTTTTCATTTTTTTTAATAAAAAAATTAATTAAAATCTACTGCATTTAATGTTGAATGGATGGTATGAGTATTCAAGCCGTATATATGTCAAATCATCAGTCTGTGTCCCCTCGAGTGTGCCAGTCTGTCACATCTACCCACGCACCTGCTAATAGCAGTTGTCACTTTCTCTCTCCTGCCTTTTTCACCCAATCACAACCGTTAAAAGTGTGTTTTATCTTCCATAATAACCTTTGGTTATTCAGTTTTCAAATTCACACTCCTCTCTCTAAAAATCCCCAAATCTTCATATCTTCACTTTCTACAATCATCAATGGCAGAACAACAACAACATCAATCACCACCTGCTGAGACCCAGCAACCGAAACAACAATCGGAGCAACCACAAGCATTGGTGGAACCACAATCGGAGCAGCAACCACCGCCGGCTACAGAGGAACAAATTGAACAAGGGCCACTATTCAACCTGCACCCCAATCTTATTAGGGCTGCAAACGCACCTGAACACTCTACGATTCGCCTTTCAAGAGGCAATGCTGCTCATGCCCTTTCTATTCCCAAATCGAAAGTCAATACCGGCTATGAAGAGCTGATTTCTTATATCTGTCAATCCCCTCTGGCAAGAGCCATTACCGGTGTACCTTCACGATTATATCCAGCCTGTTTGGCCAGATTCTGGTATACTGCCACCATGTCCACCACCGAACAGAACGTTCCATGTATTCATGGCATGGTGACTAACAGCTTACCCTGTTCCATTACTGTTGACGCCATCCGACGAGCTCTTCAATTACCCAATGGTCCATTTGTAGATTCACCTACAAGTGATGAGTTTCGAAGGGAGGTACTGGAAATCATTGGCTACTCTCAACCAGTATCTCATACTCCAGTCAGGAAACACATGCCACCACTATGGTATTATTTCTTTGGGTTGCTGACTCAGTGTATCAATCAAAAATCTGGCAGTTTTGATCAATGCTCAGATTATGAATTGAAGATGGGTCACGGGCTGCTGTTCAACCGCAACATATATTATGCCAGTGAAATCTACTTAAGGTTAAGGGAAATGGTGCTTGCACCCAAACGAACACATCTAATCCCCTTTCCAAGGTTTTTGAGCCTTGTTTTTGAAAATGAGCTGGGTGAAGCTTACCAGCAGATTGCTGACAAATCATATAACCTGCCTCTTAAACAAGGGGGGATGCCAAAGGATGAGCCTACTGCTCCATATGCTGTGTTGACACCAGCAATGCTTGAGTATCTAGCAGCTCAGGGTAGAGCTGCCCCATTGACTGCCTCTGGTGTGCACAAGCTGAGGGGGAGGGTCTTCAGCGAAAGCCAGCTATCAAGAGGAAGAAGCCAGCTACCTCAACTAGTACAGCCACCGTCTCACATACTGGTAACGTAGTAGTTGTATTAGAATCTAGTGCTCTCTGATCACAAAGAATAGCCCTAGTCTTATATACTGACTACCCACTTCTAGTATTGGAATCCGTTGCTTAACTATTTCTTGGTAACAGGCAAATCCAAACGTGAAAGAGCTGGCTCCAAGCAAACCACAGGGGGAATTGCACCAGTCTCAACTGCTGCTCCTGCAAAGGATGTAGCTATGGAACCTGGTGCGTTTCTAGACCATACAGCAGAAAATTCTAACATAATTAAAAATCTTTTATCTGCTGACTTGAAAAATGAATGTGGAGTTCAAGGTATAACCCTGGCTCCTAAGCTGACTGGTTTTAAAACTAGTGTTAAGAAGAAGAGCAACTCATACTCCTCTAGCCAGACACTTCCACATTTTTTAAATTTGAACTTCATGTTATATCCTCTGCTGTCAGTACAATCAGCAGAGCACATACCTGACCCCCAAAGCAAACTTGAGCTGGCTCCTCATCGTGTTGAACCAGCTCAGGATACTGCAAAGCCATTATGTTACTCGGATCATGCTAAGAGTCTCACTCCTACATCATTACCAGCCAGAACTCTTACACTATCTGGGTCAACATGTGTCGCCAATGAGTCAGCAGAGTCACAGCTGTACTTACAGACACCTTATTCTGTCTCATTCGGAGGGCTGACCAAATCACCAGTCTGTCCCCAGAGACCAACACCAGATGCAATTGTTGAGTCAAATTTATTTAGTTCTACAGTTGTTAACCTAAAATGTTCTATTATTTCAGTTCTTAGCAGGGAAGATGAACAGATAGAGGGGGAGCAAGTTAAAGATGTTATTATTCCTACTGAGCAGATTGCTGCCTCTGCTACTGGTATTGGTGCTACTGTGTCTCCTACTGGTGGTGTTGATGCTAGTACTGTTGCTTCTACAGCTGCTAGTAATACTGCTCCCAGTATTGTTACTTCCACTACTACACCTGAAGTGCAAGATGAAATCATAGTGGATCCTCCTGTTCTTAAAAAGGTAATTGACAATATTGTCAAGGATGTTCTACTTGATGAACCTGTCACTGAACCAAAGGGTGACATTACGTCTGATGCTGCTACCGATGCACAATATGTTATCATGGAAGCTGATACAAGTGCTACTTTTCCATCTGATGTTATCCTGGATGCTGGTAAAAGTGCTACTTTTCCATCAGATTCTGGTTCAGAGGATGATATTGTTCTGGAGGGTCCTGATTTTGTTAATGCTGGCTATGTTGGCTATGTTCCCACATAACCAACGGTGGATACTGATGCTACTATTGGAGATGCTGCACAGTTACTCACCGATGCTACTGGTTCTACGGAACTCGTTATGGATGCTGGTACCTCTGCTATTGCCACTACTAACTCTTCTCAGGCTACTGTTTCTACTGAGAAGAAACCCTATGTGTGCCAGGTGCCAGATCCTGATGAAGTTGTCCCTAACTTCATCTATCGGGGAGCATCTATCACTCCCAGAGTTGCTCTGCTGGTGGATCAGCTAACTTTTGATCCTCAAACTGCCATAGTATCAGCTAGCAAATTGCCTCGCGAGGAGCTGACTGAACTATTGTCTCAGCTTGACCAACCACCTAGAGAAGAAGTTTATGAGAGACTGGCTACTTTAGAACAGATAAACGAGCAGCCATTTTATCACTATTTTGGCATGGCTCCAGCTGCTTCTCCATGGCCTGGTACATGGAGGCCTCTCAAGTTCATCAGGGATCCCTCTACTGGTAAATATGTTATGCAAAATATTCCTGATTCGCAAGTACCTTCTGATTCATCAGCTTCTTCCTCATCATCTTCTTCTTCTGATGGTGATGCTGATAAAGGTACTGGTAAGGATGAACCAGCCACTCATGATAATGTGACTGGTTCCAAAGAAAAACCAGTGGATCTCACAGATGATACTGATCTTCATGCTGACAAGGATACTAGTGGTTCTAAGCCTTCGGGTGAAGGTAAAAATGATGGTGATCATGGTGATGAGTCAGCTCCTGACCTTCCACCTCCACCACCCCACATAAGTACTCTCGTGTCAGCTGCTTCTGACCAGCCCTCAACCAGCTATCTTAAATTTAATGCTGATGAGGTGGCTGATATTTCAACCTTCGCTGTACTTAGGACACTCAGAGAAGTTACACCAGATCTCCAAAACACCATTCGCACTGCTATTTATGATAGTGTAACTCAAGCCATCCGGAATGCTGGGCAAGTCACCTCTTCAAATATTGAGGCCCAGCTAGGACAAATACGTGCTTTTGCTGATCTTGCAGTATCAGCCATTGTCAAGCAACTGGAAGGGGAGGAGGAATTAAAGAAGCGAATCCTTTCTCACAATGAGTACATGGAGGACATTGCTAGCCTTAAAGCTCATTTGGAGGCTGCCAATCGCAGAGTCCTGTTTCGTAATGAAGAAAATGCTGTTCTGCATGAGAGATTGGAATCGCAGGAACAACAAATGGCTAACATGATTCCTGTCTCTACCTATGTTCAAATGGTGGAGAATATGCAACACCTGGCTGCTCTACAGGGTGATGTTAGGGCTATGGTTGAACAGATGGCTATGGGTGTTGCAAAGAACGAAGTTAGATCCTCCAACCTTCTCCTTAGACAATTTGGTGTGGATCCTGGTGCCCATCTCACTCCTGAAGTTACTGATTGGAACAATTTTGCTTTCTCTGTTCCCAACTTAGATAGTGATCTTGATGTACAAGTCTCCCTTGTTCTTTCTCCTGCCCCTGCTGATGACAAAAAGGGGGAGAAGAAGAAATCTAAGAGTAAATCTAAAAAGAGAAAACAATCAGAGGGGGAGCATGAGCATGAGAAGGCTCCTAAATAACCAAGGAGGGATGGTGATGGTGATGGTGATGGTGATGGTCAAGACTTTGGCACTAAGCCCAGCAACGCTCATACTGAAACTGGTGTACAGGCAGCTGGTGGATCTCAACCCAGTGAGTCTGTCACATCAGTGGATGATATTGGTTCTAGCAGTAAGCCCAGTGATGTTTCTGATATGGCTGTTGCTAAAGCTCTTCTTGTCTCTCAGTCTATTGAAAGGAAAATGAAAAGAAAACTTGAGAGATATCAGAAGAGATAGCAAGACTTAAATTATGCCTTCAATGTCAAATAGGATGCCTATGTTGCTCTTAAACGCCACAGAATTGATCATAGGAGATGGCTGACCCAACAAAAGAAGGACATTGATGATGACCTGACTGGCATTGATCTCTACAAAAAGGAAGCACGAAAAAGAAATGCCAAGTTCATGATCAAATACGACAAAAAGAGGGCAAAGTTGTATACTGAGCGTGCAGACAGAATTAAACGAATGACTCCAGAAGAAATGAAAGATTATCTTGCATCTACTGGATTAGGGGGAGGAGTTAGAGCTGATATTTTTATGAAATGGTTAGATGCTGTGTTAGAAACCAGCTCATCTCCTCGACCAACATCCACTGCTCAGCCAGCTACACAGCAACAACCAGCAGAAACACTCAATCTTGACGTTGATGATACTCAGGGGGAGCATCTTGCTATTGTTCCCTATCTGTCTCCACAAGAACCAGTATCAACACAAGAACCATCAGCTGAACCCAAGCCTATTGACAAACAAAGGGTGAAATCCACTCCAAGGGATAACCAGCCCCTCAGGAAAGGACCCCTATTTGAGGCAGCTGATGAAGATACTGTGACAGTTGTGCCAGCTGATACTAATCAATCAGTTGGTACTGAAGACTCAGCAAGGAGTGCTGAGAAAGAAGACCCAGCCAGAAGTGTGCTACTGGGTGACACAAGTGTTGAAGACCCAGCCAAGGTGGTTGAGCTGGGTGCAAAATCAGATGATGATACGGTTGATCATGCTGACTTTACTGTCTGGGGTAGAGAAGATCACTTATTTGTTCAATCTCCTATCTCTCCTCGGACTCTCACTTATTTTAATAGAACAAAGGATAACCGTGTCAATCAATTCTCAGTAAGTTCATCTGGCATAGATGAATCAAACATGTATCCTCCATCTTCCCCTAAACGTCATGGTAAACACAGAACCTGGGAAGATGATTCAGTTGACCATAGTGAGCCGAATCTTTTCAGAATGAATCCAGATGAAAGAGAAGCTTACAGGCTAGAGATCACTGTTCCAGAATTGCTTGAGCAAAGACAAGCGGAGCTTAATGAAAGAATACACCAAGTCAGATTACTGCATCATCCTCTTTATCAGCCACTCTACATCGCTGCCTTGACCTTTGGCATTGATATTGGTGTATATTTGAATAACAGTGGTCAAAGGCTCTCCACTGATAAGGAGAAAGCTCAATTTCATGAAGCTCATCAGCTGGGTATGTATCTGAAAGAGTATCAGGTTGCTCTAAGAACTGAAGATGGAAGAAAAATGATTGAAGCAGTCAGATCTCTAAAAATTAGCCACACTGATTATCTGCTAGGCTTAGTGGCAGAACAGCAAAAAAGAGAGGCTGCTAATGCTGAACTTACTGAGAGATTAAGGCTTCAGGAAATAGAAGACAAGTTGGCTGCCGATGAAAAGGAAGAGGCTGAGTCCCTCAAACTAATTCAAGCCATTGTCAAAAAACAGGATAAGGCACTTGATGAGAAGGAAGCTGCTGAGAAAGCACCTGCTACTGCTCCTATAAAACCTGTCAGTACTATTGAAGTCCCTGATCATTATTACAGGAGCATATATGGTGATGTAATGAATAGAAGATTAAATCCCAGCTGGATCATCAAAGTGAACAGAGGGTCAAAAAGAGCCTTCAACGTGATGAGGGAGAATAATGTTCAAGAAAGGATTAACTATGATGAGTTAAGATCCCTTGGATTTAGTGAATGGATGGAGATACTGTAGTATTTTATTGGCAAAGGTGATAGTGCCATCAAAAAGACAATTAAATCTGAACTCCAACAGCTCTTCAACAAAGCCACGAAGTTTGGGAATGCACCAGCAGTAGATGTAGAACAGGTTCTTTCTCACAAATTTAAAAGACATCAATCTACTGGTGAAGGACCAACCGAAAGAGGCCCCATCATTCTACCTCCTTCTATCCCTGTTTTTGACCCAGCTGAGATACCTATTCTGTTCTATGAATCCTGGAAAATCAAACAAGAGGAGCTATCTGAAGAAGAACGGGACACAGATAAAGATAGATAGTCTCCTATATGCTTAAATTGAATCTTTTGTCTAACTCACTTTTCATTCTTTTATCACTGTATTTAATGTATATATCCTGGTCTAATGAAAGTGAAATGAGTTTATCTTCAAAATCATATCGAATTATAAGATATAGATAACTCAGCAAAAGATCCCAAAACAAACTTAAAAAGGGACAATCTCACTGCATATTCTTATTTGTTCCCTTGTTGCTGGCTTTAGTGTTTTCTCTATATGTCATAGGTTTTGTCATCATCAAATAGGGGGAGATTGTTGAGTCCCCAAAATAATTAAGGATTTAATTATGACAAAACTGTAATTTATTTACACTAAAATGTTATGTGCAGCCAGCACAAGTTTGTTTATGTTGTTTATGTACAGTCAGCTAATATAGCTGTGTCGAGTGTGTAGTATGTTGGCTGATCTACCAGGACAAGGTAGAATGTATTCTTCGAATCAGCACAGGATGAGTACTCAGCTAATTAAGAATATCAAGTGACTCAGCATATGAAGAACTAGTAGATCTGGATAGCAGCATACAACACAAGACAGCCATGCTCTATTACAAGCATGGTAGTTTCCCAGAGTGGTCTACATCAATGCACTATTCAACAGAAGTCGAAGACAAAGTTGAACAGAAAAGGACAGGAGTCGGCGGCTGACAAGTGACCTTACAAGACCACGTGGGAATGCAGAAGTGGAACGCATGTGCAGACATGTGTTATACTTTATTCATACCTAGGGAACACAACATTCCATTTGTTTAAATCAAATGGTAGTGCCAAACCGAACTGGTGTGTTCCTGCAAATAGCTACCTAAGAGGAAAGAAGGAGAGCACGCCTTCTCACACAATTGTCCCCACAAGTACAAGGCATCCAATGTACTAGTGGACAATAGATTAATTACACGGACAATATGACTACTATATATTGTTGTATTCACTGTTGTATCAACTATGGTGTGGGTTTCATTATTTAGAGTCCTAAACGTGTAATAGCTTTTAGTTTACCTCTTAGCTATAATCTAGGTATTCTGTATCAACCAACTATCATTCCGCCAAGGATAGTTGTAATTCTTTGTGATTCAATAAATAAAGAATAACCATTGAAAATTACCTGTGACTCTATCTAATTTGCATGCTTGAATACATAATCGAGTTTAACTGTTTAGTTAATTGAAAAGTAATTGTATTCACCCCCCCTCTACAATACTCCTGTTTTTATTAAGGGACCAGGTGAACTCAGGTCCTCTACGAGCATTTCATCAAACCTTAACAATTGGTATCTTGTTTTGCTTAAGTCTTTTAACCTCACGATCCATTATTTCGACGGGTTCTTCGATGAATTGAAGTTTTTTGCTGATTTGGATTTCGTCTAACAGAATAGTGAGATCTTCTTTAGCAAAACATTTCTTCAAATTTGAGATGTGGAAAGTGTTATGTACAGCCACGAGTTGTTGAGGTAATTCAAGTCGGTAAGCAACTGGTCCGACACGATCAATAATCTTGAATGGTCCAATATACCTTGGATTTAATTTCCCCCGTTTACCAAATCGAACAACGCCTTTCCAAGGTGCAACTTTAAGCATGACCATCTCTCCAATTTCAAATTCTATATCTTTTCTTTTAATGTCAGCGTAGCTCTTTTGTCGACTTTGGGCAGTTTTCAATCGTTGTTGAATTTGGATGATCTTCTCGGTAGTTTCTTGTATTATCTCCGAACCCGTAATCTGTCTATCCCCCACTTCACTCCAACAAATTAGAGACCTGCACTTTCTACCATAAAGTGCTTCAAACGACGCCATCTCAATGCTTGAATGGTAGCAGTTGTGGTAGGAAAATTCTGCTAATGGAAAGTGTCGATCCCAACTGTTTCTGAAATCAATAACACATGCTCTTAGCATGTCTTCAAGCGTTTGTATCGTCCTTTTGCTCTGCCCATCAGTTTGTGGATGATAAGCAGTACTCATGTCTAGACGAGTTCCTAATGCCTGCTGTAATGTCTGCCAGAATCTTGAAATAAATCTGCCATCCCTATCAGAGATAATAGAGATTGGTATTCCATGTTTGGAGACGACTTCCTTCAAATACAGTCGTGCTAACTTCTTCATCTTGTCATCTTCTCTTATTGACAGGAAGTGTGCTGATTTGGTGAGATGATCAACTATTACCCAAATAGTATCAAAATCGCTTGCAGTCCTTGGCAATTTAGTGATAAAATCCATGGTAATGTTTTCCCATTTCCATTTCGGGATTTCGGGTTGTTGAAGTAGACCTGATGGTTTCTGATGCTCCGCTTTGACCTTAGAACACGTCAAACATTTCCCTACGTATTTAGTAATATCGGCTTTCATACCTGGCCACCAAAAATGTTTCTTGAGATCCTTGTACATCTTCCCCGTTCCAGGATGTATTGAGTATCTGATTTTATGAGCTTCTCTAAGTACCATTTCTCTCATATCTCCAAATTTTGGTACCCAAATTCTTTCAGCCCTATACCGGGTTCCGTCTTCCCGAATATTAAGATGCTTCTCCGATCCTTTGGGTATTTCATTCTTTAAATTTCCTTCTTTTAAAACTCCTTATTGCGCCTCCTTTATTTGAGTAGTAAGGTTATTGTGAATCATTATATTCATAGATTTTACTCGAATGGGTTCTCTGTCCTTTCTGCTCAAGGCGTCGGCTACCAGATTTGCCTTCCCCGGGTGATAACGAATCTCAAAGTCGTAATCATTCAATAATTCAATCCATCTGTGCTGCCTCATGTTCAGTTGTTTCTGATTAAATATGTGTTAAAGACTTTTGTGGTCGGTATATATAATACTTTTGACCACATATAAGTAGTGCCTCCAAGTCTTTAATGCAAAAACAACCGCGCCTAATTCCAAATCATGCGTCGTACAATTTTGCACGTGAATCTTCAATTGTCTAGACGCATAAGCAATTACCTTCGTTCGTTGCATTAATACACAACCGAGACCTTGCTTTGAGGCGTCACAATATATCACAAAATCATCATTCCCTTAAGGTAATGACAATATAGGTGTCGTAGTTAACTTTTTCTTCAACAATTGAAATGCTTTCTCTTGTTCATCCTTCCATTCAAATTTCTTCCCTTTATGTGTTAATGCAGTCAAGGGTTTTGCTATTTTGGAAAAATCTTGGATGAATCTCCTGTAATAACCAGTCAGCCCTAAAAATTGGCGTATGTGCTTCGGAGTTTTTGGGGTTTCCCACTTTTCAACGGTTTCAATCTTTGCTGGATCCACCTGAATACCTTCTTTGTTCACTATATGACTGAGAAATTGAACTTCTTCCAACCAAAATGCACACTTTGAAAACTTAGCGTACAGTTTTTCCTTCCTTAACAACTCTAGCACTTTTCTCAAATGTTCTTCATGCTCTTGGTCATTCTTTGAGTAAATAAGTATGTCATCGATGAAAACAATGACAAACTTGTCAAGGTATGGTCCACACACTCGGTTCATGAGGTCCATGAACACAGCTGGTAAGTTAGTCAACCCAAACGGCATAACCATAAACTCGTAATGACCGTAACGCGTCCTAAAAGCAGTCTTTGGAATATCATCCTCCTTCACCCGCATTTGATGATACCCAGAACGTAAATCAATCTTCAAATAAACCGACGAGCCTTGTAGTTGATCAAATAAGTCGTCGACTCAGGGTAGTGGATAACGATTCTTGATGGTAAGTTTGTTCAACTCTCGGTAGTCGATACACAACCTGAGTGTACCATCCTTCTTCTTGACAAACAAATAAGGAGCTCCCCACGGTGATGTGCTTGGTCGAATGAAACCACGCTCTAAAAGTTCCTGTAACTGACTTTGTAATTCTTTCATTTCGCTAGGTTCGAGTCTGTATGGAGCACGAGCTATTGGTGCAGCTCCTGGTACGAGATCTATTTGAAATTCAACAGATCGATGTGGAGGTAGTCCCGGTAATTCTTTCGAAAATACATCGGGAAATTCTTTTGCGACGGGAACATCACTGATGTTCTTTTCTTCAGGTTTAACTTCCTCAATGTGTGCTAGAATGACGTAACAACCTTTTCTTATTAGTTTTTGCGCCTTCATACTACTAATAAGATTTAATTTCGCGTTATTCTTTTCTCCGTACACCATTAAAGGTTTTCCTTTTTCACGCACAATGCGAATCGCATTTTTGTAACAAATGACTTCTGCTCTCACCTTTTTCAACCATACCATGCCAATTATTACATCAAAACTCCCTAACTCGACTGGTATTAAATCAATTTTAAATGTTTCGTCAACCAGTTTAATTTCTCTATCCCGACATACTTTATCTGCTGTAATTAGTTTACCGTTTGCTAATTCGAGTAAAAATTTTCTTTCCAAAGGCGTCAATGGGCAACTTAATTTAGCACAAAAATCTCTACTCATATAGCTTCTATCCGCACCCGAATCAAATAAAACATAAGCAGATTTATCGTCAATAAGAAACATACCCGTAACAAGCTCCGGGTCTTCCTGCGCTTCTGCCGAATTAATGTTGAAGTCTCGTCCATGGCCTTGTCCATTATTATTCCCTTGATTAGGGCATGCTTTGCTGAAATGGCCCGGCTTTCCGCATCCGTAACAAATAATGGATTTATTTGTTCTGTTATTTTTATATGCCTTTGGTCCATAGACATCACACTTCGTTACACTATGTCCGGTTCTATTACACTTGGTACACACTACTACACAGAACTTATCTGGATGAAACCCTCAACACCTTAGACATTTATTGTTCTGATTGTTGTTGCCATTGTTTTTATTGATTTGGTTGTTGTTGGGATTGTTATTGTTGTTGGAACGGTTGTTGTAGTTGTTGTTGTTGTTGGGACGTTTGTTGTAGTTATTGTTAGGATTGCGGTTATTATTGCGATTGTTATTTCGGTTGTTGGGATAGTTGTTGCGATTGTTATTGTTGTTGTACTGGTGATTCTTGTCACCGTTTTCCTCCCACTTCCTCTTGAGTTGTTTCGTGTTGGCTTCTTCGACCGCCTATTCTTTAATTCTTCCCTCAATTTGATTTATGAGTTTATGAGCCATTCGACTTACCTTTTGTATGGAAGCGAGCTCGTGTGAACTCACATCATCTTGAATCCTTACTGGTAACCCTTTTATAAATGCGTCGATCTTCTCCTCTTCATCTTCGAACGTTCCTGGACATAATAGGCAAAACTCTGTGAATCGTCGTTCATATGTGGTAATGTCGAACCCTTGTGTTCATAAATCTCTAAGCTCTACGTTGAGCTTATTGACTTCGTTTCTAGGACGATACTGCTCGTTCATCAGTTGCTTGAATGCTGACCACGGTAGTGCGTAAGCAGCATTTTGTCCTACCTGTTCAAGATAGGTGTTCCACCACGTTAACGCAGTACCTGTGAAGGTATGCGTAGCGTACTTAACTTTGTCCTCTTTAGTACACTTACTTATGGCAAACACCGATTCGACTTTCTCGGTCCACCGTTTCAATCCAATTGGTCCTTTGGTTCCATCGAATTCCAAAGGTTTGCAGGCAGTGAATTCTTTGTAGGAGCATCCTACACGATTTCTTGTGGGATTAGTTCCACTACTAGAACCAGAGTTATTGTTGTTATTTTGCATTGTAGCCTGCACTGCGGCTATGTTTGCAGCAAGGAAAACACGGAAGTCTTCCTTGCTCATGTTCAAATTCTGACGAGTAGTCGGTGCCATTTCCTTCAAAAATAGCCAAACGAATTAAGTTAATCATATAGAATTTTAAGAGTAGTCAATAGTATTTCGTAGCATAGTATGAACTCATTTATAAAAGCTTTTTCTTCATATTAGCATTTTATAGTTTTTAATTCTGGTAGTACCTACCCGTTAAGTTCATACTTAGTAGCTAATATACAATTCAACTACTATAATTCCATATGAAAAAACTTATTATAATAAAATTTCGCGTTCAATTATATATAATATTTACAACTTACAATACCGTTATTATACATTTAGGATGAAATATAGCACATAATAACTTTGCTACTCGGCAGCTATAAAGGCATTTCTAGTTAATACGCAAGTTGTTCAGCAAAAGAAATAAAGACACGTAATTCATAAGTCCAAAAACAAGTCATGCATTCTGGTTTTACTAAGACAACTTCCCATCCTTGGTCTTGTGGAAAGTAACCATTATGACCATTGGCTAGGCAGCATGTTGTAATGTTGTCAAAAGGACGAGGGTTTCGTAATGCCCAACAGCCTCGTAGCAATCTGAAAACCTTGTTTCTTACTCCAACTACTGAGTCCGTCACTTGTGAGAATGTTTTATTTAAAAGTTTCAACCCAATGTTCTTTTTCTCAATTTGATGAGAAGCGAACATTATTAACCCGTAAGCATAACATGCTTCTTTATGTTGCATGTTAGAAGCTCTTTCTAAAGAATGGAGTCCTATGTTGGGATATGTTGAGTCAAAATAGGTTCGTAACCCGTAGCGTAAAATTGCATCTGGGTTTTCCGCACTAAATGCCTTAAAGAAAACTTGACGTAACTTAAAGTCTCCCCAATGTGATATACCCCATCTTTCAAAGGAAAGCCTTTTATAAACTAAGGCATTTCTGGAAAGTCTTTCAAATGTTTGACAAGTTAATTTCGCCATAACTAAATGTGCTGATGAATTCTGACCGACTCTAGACAACATTTCATCAATCATATCCTCTGGTAGGTCTTCTAAAATATTCGGTTGTCTACCCTTAACGTTCATTTTGTGTTTTTATACTGTAAAATAGATAAGGATTAGATTCGTAAAAGATAATTAACAAACAATACAAGCAATTTTTATATAGAACATAAAAGTACAAGCACACTACAATACTTATAATACACAACATGATTACAACCCTCTAATCTGAATCCCTGGTTTCTTCTTCTTCGGACTTGGTTCGTTTTCCTAATTTTCTGGAGATATATGGTGTTCCTCTAATACGAGCCGTCGTTTTCCATAATGGTTTAGAAAAACCTGGTGGTTTAGAGGTTCCCGGGTTATTGCCACAATTTAGGAAATACGGACGTTGCCGATACATATAAAGTTCATCGGGGTTGGAATCAGGTTTCTCTATTTTTATACCTTTTCCCTTATTATTTTCTTTTGCTTTATAAAATTGGGTCGAGGTAATTTCTATAACATCATCGGAATCCTCATTGGGATCCGATTCATCGAAAAATTGGTAATCTTCCCAATAATTTGCTTCCTCGGCGGAAACACCATTGACCATTTTTAACGTTGGTCCGTTGGTTGAGGATTTTCTTTTATTTAATCAATTTACTGTAGGTATCAATATTTCTTCCTCCGGAACCTCTTCTTCTTCCGGTTCCTCCTCTTTCGATTCCTCTTCTTCCAGTTCCTCCTCTTCCGGTTCCTCCTCTTCTGGTTCCTCCACTTCTTGTTCCTCTTCGGGAATTTGTGAATCTTCCCAAAGTATATTCGACTCTTCATTATTATAAGGTGAGTTGATGGGATTTGTACTAGTGGTAGACATCTATCACACAATATCAAACATTTTAAGAGGTTAATATATCACATAATAATTACATATAGTTTCCAACAAAAGTGTTAAGCAATCATTTTTAAAGAAAATACGGTCGAAGTCCAGACTCACTAATGTATCCTAACAAACTCGATAAGACACACTAATGCAAATTTCTTATTCTCTAAGACCAATGCTCGGATACCAACTGAAATGTCCCGTTCATATTGATTATAAACGTTCCATATTAATTGATTTCGTTGCGAGGTTTTGACCTCTATATGAGACATTTTTCAAAGACTGCATTCGTTCTTTTAAACAAACCATAACCTTTATTTTATCGACAAGGTTAAAAGGACACCACCTAGATTATCAGAAATGATAATCTAAAAATATCACACTTACACACTACCAATACATATTGGTTTACAATATTAATATGTTACAACAATGTAAATCTCGAATGCAGTTTTAAACAATATTATACAAGCATGCTGGCATCAAATCTTATCCATATATTAGCATGCAACAGCGGAAGCTCTTAATAATCACCTGAGAATAAACATGCTTTAAACGTCAACAAAAATGTTGGTGAGTTATAGGTTTAACCTATATATCAAATTGTAATAATAGACCACAAGATTTCATCTTTCAATAACATGCAATCTGCATAAAAATCATTCGTATGGTTGAACACATGGTAACCGACATTAACAAATGCATCTAGAATATCCCCATATATAAATATCGAAGTACTAAAGCAGTTAAAATTCTCTGACTGGGGCTTGTCAATGGCCCATAGATCTATCTTTAGGATTCGCGTCAATTGGTGGCAATTATAATAAACCAATTCTTAGGTTACCAAGTTCAACAAGGGCGATATCCGGTATAACGATTCAACATAGAATGTAGTTTCAATACTTGTGTCTATTTTGTAAATCATTTTCAAAACTGCATGTAATATCATCCCAAAATATTAGATTTTAAAAGTGGGACTATAACTCATTTTCACAGATTTTTACTTCGTCGGGAAGTAAGACTTGGCCACTGGTCGATTCACGAAAAAATATCTACATATATATCAAAGTATGTTCAAAATATATTTGCAACATTTTTAATACGTTTTAATGTTTTAAGTTTATTAAGTCAGCTGTCCTCGTTAGTAACCAACAACTAGTTGTCCACAGTTAGATGTACAGAAAATAAAGCAATATATAATATCTCGAATCAATCCACGACCTCGTGTATACAAGCCTCATGCTAGATCATAACTCAAAGTATATATAATATTTTGGAATCAACCTCAACCCTGTATAGCTAACTCCAACATTACTGCATATAGAGTGTCTATGGTTGTTCCGAAATATATATATATATAGATGGGTCGATATGATATGTCAAAACATTGTATTCGTGTCTATGGTATCCCAAGATTACATAAAATATTAGAATACATGTATAATATAATATGAGTTAGCTAGGATATGATTAATATAGATTTGTTACCAATTTTCACGTAGCTACAATCAAGAAAATTAACCAATCTTGTTTTACCCATAACTTCTTCGTTTTAAATCCGTTTTGAGTGATTCAAGTTGCTATGGTTTCATAATGAACTTAAGTTTATGAATCTAAACAGAAAAAGTATAAGTTTATAATCTGAAATACAGGTTACAAGTCATTTTTGTAAAGGTAGTCATTTCAGTCGAAAGAACGACGTCTAGATGACCGTTTTGGAAAACATACTTCCACTTTGAGTTTAACCATGATTTTTGGATATAGTTTCATGTTCATAAGAAAAATCATTTTCCCAGAAGAACAACTTTTAAATCAAAGTTTATCATAGTTTTTAATTAACTAACCCAAAACAGCCCGCGGTGTTACTACGACGGCGCAAATCCGGTTTTACGGTGTTTTTCGTGTTTTCAGGTTTTAAATCATTAAGTTAGCATATCATATAGATATATAACATGTGTTTAGTTGATTTTAAAACTCAAGTTAGAAGGATTAACTTTTGTTTGCGAACAAGTTTAGAATTAACTAAACTATGTTCTAGTGATTACAAGTTTAAACCTTCGAATAAGGTAGTTTTATATATATGAATCGAATGATGTTATGAACATCATTACTACCTTGGGTTTTGTGGATAAAACGAGTTCAAGTAAGATTTCCACTTGAAATAAGATTGTTAAAGTTATAGAAATTGAATCAAAGATTGAATATGAGTATTACCTTGTATTAGAAAGATATCTTACTGTAAATAAGAAAGATTTCTTTAGATTGGATGATCACTCAAAGTGGATTTTCAAGGTTGGAAGTAAGCTAGAAAACTTGGAAGTGTTGTTGGTGTGTTTTTGAGTAGTTGTTTTATAACTTAGTTTATGTATGGATTTATGAACTAGATTGAGCTAGATTTTGATGAAGATGATGAAGAACACTTAGAACAAAGGAAAAACACTTGAGAGAGATGAGTATGATTCAAGAAAAATTGAAAATGAAAGTGTTTGTGTGTGCTATCCTTCACGTGAAATGGGGTGTTCATAAAGGCTCCATTAGTTTGTAATCTTATGAGATATTTCATGCTAGATGTTAAATTATGGTTCCCACATGGTTAGGTGACTCACATGGGCTACTAAGAGCTGATCATTGGAGTGTATATACCAATAGTAAATACATTTAGAAGCTGTGTATTATACGAGTACAAATACGAGTGCATACGAGTAGAATTGTTGATGAAAATGAATGAGGATGTAATTGTAAGCATTTTTGTTAAATAGAAGTACTTTGATAAGTGTCTTGAAGTCTTTCAAAAGTGTATGAATACATACTAAAACACTGTAGTGACCCGAACTTTTCCATGTTTATATATATTAAATGAAATTGTTATTTACATGATTAAGTGTGTCCAACATGTTAAGCAATCAAACTTGTTAAGACTTTATTAATTGAAATAGGTTTCATATAGACAATTGACCACCCAAGTTGACCGGTGATTCACGAACGTTAAAACTTGTAAAAACTATATGATTTCATATATATGGATATATATATATATATATATATATATATATATATATATATATATATACATATATATATATATATATATACATATATATATATATATATATATATATATATATATATATATATATATATATATATATATAGTTAACATGGTATTATGATAAGTAAACATATCATTAAGTATATTAACAATGAACTACATATGTAAAAACAAGACTACTAACTTAAGGATTTCGAAACGAGGCATATATGTAACGATTATCGTTGTAACGACATTTAATTGTATATATATATATCATATTAAGATATATTAATACATCATAATATCATTATAATGTAATAATTTAACATCTCTTTAGATATAATAAACAATGGGTTAACAACATTTAACAAGATCGTTAACCTAAAGGTTTCAAAACAACACTTACATGTAACGACTAACGATGACTTAACGACTCAGTTAAAATGTATATACATGTAGTGTTTTAATATGTATTCATACACTTTTGAAAGACTTCAAGAAACTTATCAAAGTACTTCTACTTAACAAAAATGCTTACAATTACATCCTCATTCATTTTCATCAACAATTCTACTCGTATGCACTCGTATTCGTACTCGTACAATACCCAGCTTCTACATGTATTTACTATTGGTATATACACTCCAATGATCAGCTCTTAGCAGCCCTTGTGAGTCACCTAACACATGTGAGAACCATCATTTGGCAATTAGCATGAAATATCTCATAAAATTACAAAAATATTAGTAATCATTCATGACTTATTTACAAGTAAACAAAATTACACATCCTTTATATCTAATCCATATACCAACGACCAAAAACACCTACAAACACTTTGATTCTTCAATTTTCTTCATCTAATTGATCTCTCTCAAGTTCTATCTTCAAGTTCTAAGTGTTCTTCATAAATTCTATTAGTTCTAGTTTCATAAAATCAAGAATACTTCCAAGTTTGCTAGCTTACTTCCAATCTTGTAAAGTGATCATCTAACCTCAAGAAATCTTTCTTATTTATAGTAAGATATCTTTCTAATACAAGGTAATACTCATATTCAAACTTTGATTCAATTTCTATAACTATAACAATCTTATTTCGAGTGGAAATCTTATTTGAACTTGCTTTCGTGTCATGATTCTGCTTCAAGAACTTTCAAGCCATCCAAGGATCCTTTAAAGCTAGATCGATTTTTCTCATTTTCAGTAGGTTTACCTATTAAAATTAAGGTAATAATGATGTTCATAACATCATTCGATTCATACATATAAAACTATCTTATTCGAATATTTAAACTTGTAATCACTAGAACATAGTTTAGTTAATTCTAAACTTGTTGGCAAATAAAGTTAATCCTTCTAGCTTGACTTTTAAAATAAACTAAACACATGTTATATATCTATATGATATGCTAACTTAATGATTTAAAACCTGGAAACACGAAAAAAAACACCGTAAAACCGGATATACGCCGCCGTAGTAACACCGCGGGCTGTTTTGGGTTAGTTAATTAAAAACTATGATAAACTTTAATTTAAAAGTTTTTCTTCTGGGAAAATGATTTTTCTTATGAACATGAAACTATATCCAAAAATCATGGTTAAACTCAAAGTGGAAGTATGTTTTCCAAAATGGTCATCTAGACGTCGTTCTTTCGACTGAAATGACTACCTTTACAAAAACGACTTGTAACCTGTATTTATGACTATAAACTTATAACTTTTCTATTTAAATTCATAAACTTAAGTTCAATATGAAACCATAGCAACTTGAAACACTTAAAACGGATTTAAAACGAAGAAGTTATGGGTAAAATAAGATTGGATAATTTTTCTTGTTGTAGCTACGTGAAAATTGGTAACAAATCTATATTAATCATATCCTAGCTAACTCATATTGTATTATACATGTATTCTAATATATTATGTAATCTTGGGATACCATAGACATGAATACAATGTTTTGACATATCATATCGACCCATCTATATATATATTTCGGAACAACCATAGACACTCTATATGCAGTAATGTTGGAGTTAGCTATACAGGGTTGAGGTTGATTCCAAAATATTATATATACTTTGAGTTGTGATCTAGCCTGAGGCTTGTATACACGAGGTCGTGGATTGATTCAAGATAATATATATTGCTTTATTTTCTGTACATCTAACTGTGGATAACTAGTTGTAGGTTACTAACGAGGACAGCTGAGTTAATAAACTTAAAACAGCAAAACGTATTAAAAATGTTGTAAATATATTTTGAACATACTTTGATATATATGTACATATTTGTTATAGGTTCGTGAATCGACCAGTGGCCAAGTCTTACTTCCCGACGAAGTAAAAATCTGTGAAAGTGAGTTATAGTCCCACTTTTAAAATCTAATATTTTGGGATGAGAATACATGCAGTTTATAAATGTTTTAAAAAATAGACACAAGTAAATAAAACTTTATTCTATGGCTGGATTATTAAACCGAATATGCCCCTTTTTAGTCTGGTAATCTAAGAATTAGGGAACATACACCCTAATTGACGCGAATCCTAAAGATAGATCTATTGGGCCCAACGAGCCCCATCCAAAGTACCGGATGCTTTAGTACTTCGAATTCATCATGTCCGAAGGGAGTCCCGGAATGATAAGAGATATTCTATATGCATCTTGTTAAGGTCGGTTACCAGGTGTTTGTTGGGATTTAACAAGTTCATAACATTTAAAACATTTTAAGATTCAAACTTAGCGGAAGCATGTAAGTATTACCATTTTAGAACTTGTTATACTTTAACCAATTAAAGTTAAATCTCAATTAGAATCAAGTTATGAAATATACTTACAAACTACACGAAAGAAAGGAGTTTATACCTATTCCAAGCTTGGTAGTGAGTGATGAAGATGATGATGAAGAATGGAGCTCCAAAAGTATGAAACCTCAAGTAGTTATACCCCAAACTTATGCACCAACACCCTAGATTTGGTTAGGATTTATGAACACTTGATTTTATCTTGCAAAAAAAACTTGAAGAATCCCTTTTGATCCCACAAAACCCACGGCCTGGACAGCAGGTTTTAGAGGGTTTTTGCAGTTTTTTTTCAAGTATTTTGATGTGTATTTGCATGTAGTTTGAGTCTCCAAGAGGTCTTGGTACTTATGCATCTTGAAAATGGAAGTAGCCATTCAAATGGTTAGTCAAATGGCATGCCTACATGGGCTCCAATGCCACTCACAAGTTTGTTATTAAAATAAGTTTTATAAAAGTTAAATTTTATAAAACTATTTTATAAAACTTCCATTTTTATTTATATATACATTTTATTATATAAAACCAATTTATATAAAATGTAACATAAATTAATTAATTATTTAACCTATAAATAATTAAATCTATATTATATAAATTATTCCATAATTTATATATATGTACACATCAAGTAATTTTTCAGAAAACCATTTTTCTTCAAGTTCAAGTGTCGCGTATTTAATCAATGATCCAATCGTTAAGAATAAATACGTATAAGGTGTCGGTAAGTTTGTTATTGGGTATGACCCGACTTGGATCAAAACATATTAGCCACGTTAATTTAATATGTCTCTCGGGCATACGAAATAGCTTCAATCTCCCACTTGCACGAGAAACATAAGAAATTAATGCAAGTGATGGATACCACCTAACGACCGTCCATCACCCCCAATATGTTATGACTTTGTGCCATTCAATAACATCATCCTTTTCGAGTTTCCATCTCGAATATGAATAGGTGAATCTTTCATTCTATCCTTTCGTCCTAGATGTCATGTTAAATCCAAGAGATACAGAGTGATCATTCTCTTCTAGATTTAACTTTATCAGGCCTTAGACATCTGACTCTCAACGAATAAGAGGGATGAATTCCATCTTGACTACATACGTCCTAGATATATACTTTGTATTACACCTGAGATCTTCCTTATGAACTACCATATTTCAGAATATCGAAGGAAAGAATCAAGGAATAATACTTAGTGAATATCCGAACCCAATATGTGTCTTAGGTAAGAGGATACAATGATATTCGCCTTTACTCAAGATTACATGTGATCAACCACAAAGGCTCCATTTAGTAAATCTTGAGGGCGGGTTTCCAATATTTGTATCCCACAAATATCTATGAACCTTGGTTGCAACCTTGCCCCACAATCATCCCGTGAATGTATACCAATCCAAGTTCATAATAGTCTAAACCTCACACTTTCTCCCACAAATGTGATCGACTACGGAATTTAGAATAATAGCTTATTCATGGATAAAATATGCAAAATAGGAACTTTACTCAAAATAAATTAATACCATAATTATATTAATGAGTTTGAACAATTTTGTTCCGTTACAATACTTAAAACAGATCATGACCAATCACTAGAATATCGAAGCCCTAATGCACAAACATGTCCTGCATGTTTTGCTCCATGTAAGAGCTTCGTGAGAGGATCTGCTATATTAAGATCTGTGTGAACTTTGCGAATACATATCTTTCCCTTTTCAACTTCATCCCTTATTGTAACAACCCAACCCGTTAACCATCCGAAAATGTGCCACAATTAAAAAAAATTCTGGAACAGTTGATCTGGACGGTGTCCAAAAGCTTGGACGGCGTCCAGCTCTTAAGACTGGGACGGTGTCCAGACATCTGGGACGGCGTCCAGATGTACTAAAACAGCCTGATCAGTTTTTTGAACACACGCGGGCGAAAACCCGCTTCCCGACACTTTTAAACCAAAACACTTTCACAATATATTACAATAGTTTAAATTAAGAGTTTTTCACAATAAAAACCGAGTTTTACGACACCGGGCCCACAACGACCCAAAATACCACAAGTGACTATTTCGACCCGTTAGTTTATACAAAAACATAGACCGAGAAGTTTATACAAAAACATAGACCGAGCATGGGATTGGGGACATGCTACCCAATCCTAATCAAATCCAAAAGCAAGTCTTCTAAAGCAACTAGGCAAGTCCACTAGTCCCCGCGCTTACCCGAGCCACCGCATCCATGCAATCTATAAAAATGTAAACAACGAGAGGGTAAGCTAACACTTAGTGAATGATAATATACTACATACACATATATGTATAAAATGGACACGCCACACAAATATCAAATACCGCATACCGAAGCATCCAAGTATAAGGCAAGCTAAGCTAAGCATACCGTAGTCACTAAGTAACAAGCTATAGATACATCAACAAATATAGGTTCACCAACGACGATGTGAACAACGCCAAGAAGCTACACCCGGAGGGTTAGCTACATCACGACAATACAACAATATAAATATATACCATAATATAAACGACCAAGGTTAACCCCTTAACCCAAAATCGAGAACCAAATACAACAATGAAGATTGGCCAAACTACACGAGCCTTAGTAAATCCGCATACACACGAGACTACTATCTTCAATAACACGACATCGAGGTTGGCCGAACTACACGAGCCTTAGTAATCCGAAACCACACGAGATTACTACCTCAATAAGATGACCGAACTACACGAGTCACCATGAATCCGAACTACACGAGATTCATTTCGATAAGATGACCGAACTACACGCGTCATCATGAATCCGAACTACATGCGATTCACTTCTCCAACTCAACCCACGGTCACGGGATTATAAAATCCACTACGTCGGGGTTATCCACATCACGACAATATCAACCCTTCGCCATTGGGGTTATAACATCCAAATCACAACCACGTGTGATAACGTACACACAAACGTGTACCTCGCCAAAGGGGGGTCAACCAAAATGCACAACCGTGCCAATTGGACTCATACAAAAGTCCATCAAATCCACCTATTTGTGAAGTGAGCTCTATAGCCGAGAATCACTTCACCCGACCCGCACCCATCCTACACATACATATGTACATAGGATATTAACACTCACCTAGTCGTCTTGATGAATGCTTCTAAGTAATCCGCAACTAGCCAAATGGAAAGTACCTATTCCATTATCACAAACACAACAACACAATTAGGGTTGACTTACAAACCAACCCAATTGACACCTAGTGCAAATTCGACCCATTTGCACTTCCAAGCACGAAACGCGCCCACACTAACCAATATCCACTAACACGAGTGAAAATGGTCCTAACACACCGATTAAGCCCGATCACAAGTGTTAAACACGTGTCATACCCATTTTGACACCAAAAACCTAATTTGACCCATTTCAAAATTAAGCAACCAAACACACCCAAAAGTGTTCCAACACTTCCATAATCACTAAACCTAGTGATTAAACTCACCATCAAACCATAAACAAGGCCAAATCGTCAATCGACCCAAAACCCGCCAAGTGACAAGAACAACAAGTCACCATAAACCCATTTCATCATCTAAAAGGGTTTCATAACAATCTAGCTCAAAACCCTAACTTGAACATCAAATCTAACAAATGAAATTCGGAGTTTGAGCTTACCAATACCACCACAACGTAGCTAAGAGCGAGATGAACAACTATAGAACCCGAGCTTTTGCGAGAATCCGACTCCTTCTTCTCCAAATCCACCTCTCTCTCTAGAACTTCTCCTCTCTCTCTAGATAATATTGGGCGTGTTTGTGAGGATGAAATATGATCCACAAATGACCAAGGAACCAGCCTTGAAGGCTCCAAACCGGCATCTAAGTGATTTTACCATTTTACCCCTTTTAAAATAATTAAAACAGCTGGCTCGACAGACCGTTTGGACGGCGTCCCACCTTTTGTTGCTGGACGGCATCCCCCCTATCGGGACGACGTCCCGACCTAATGCAAAATCAGAAACAAAAATAGGGTGTTACACTTATGTAGTTGAATCTCCGCTCAATGTGACGGGTCTTTTGGTGAGCACGAGGTTCCTTGATTTGAGCAATCGCACCCTCGTTGTCACAAAAGATCTCAAGAGGGTCCTGAATGGAAGGGACTACTCCTAAGTCATCGATGAATTTCTTCATCCATGCAGCTTCCTGAGCTGCCAATGAGGCGGCAATGTACTCTGACTCTGTAGTGGATAATGCAACAACATCCTGTTTTGAACTCTTCCAAGAGACCGCACCTCCATTTAATGTGAATACATAACCGGATTGTGATCGCGAATCATCTCGATCAGTTTAGAAACTCGCATCAACATAACCTTTTACAGCGAGTCTCCTCACCAGACCCATATATTAGAAACATATCCTTAGTCCTCCTAAGGTATTTCAATATACTTTTAACCGCAATCCAATGGCTGTTTCCTGGGTTATTCTGGTATCTACTTGTCAAGCTAAGAGCGCATGACACATCCGGTCTAGTGCATATCATTCCATACATGATTGACCCAATAGCAGATACGTACGGGACTTTCTTCATTCTCTCTTGTTCATCTTTCGTGGTAGGACACTGAGATGAACTGAGAAGCGTTCCTCTTTGAATAGGTACCAAACCTTTCTTAGAGTTGTCCATCTTGAACCTTTTCAAGATCTTTTCAATGTATGCACTTTTGATTCAAACCTATCAGTTTCTTGGGTCTATCCCAATAGATCCCAATCCCCAAAACGTATTGTGCTTCTCCAAGATCCTTAATGGAGAAGCATTTACTTAGCCAAGTTTTAACACCTTGCATTGCCGGAATATCATTTCCAAATAACAATATATCATCCACATATAGTATAAGGAACATGATTATGCTCCCACTAGCTTTCAATACACAAGCTTCATCACCATTTTTAATGAAGCCAAATTTCTTGGCCTCCTCATTAAAAAGATGATTCCACATTCTAGATGCTTGTTTCAATCTGTAGATTGACTTCTTTAACTTGCATACCTTTTTAGGATATTTCGGATTAACAAAACCTTCAGGCTGAACATATAGACATCTTCTTCAAGATGTCCATTTAGGAAAGCAGTCTTGACATCCATTATTCATATTTCATAATCATAATGAACAGCAATGGCAAGTACTATCCTAATAGACTTTAGCATTGCCACAGGCGAAAAAGTTTCATCATAGTCAACCCCTTGAGTTTGAGTGAAACCTTTTGCTACAAGTCTAGCTTTATATGTATCCAAGTTTCCATGTATGTCGGTTTTCATTTTGAAAAGCCATTTACAATCGACTAGCGTTGAGCCAGTAGGTTGTTCAACAAGTTCCCAAACTTGGTTGTCATACATGGATTGCATCTCAGTGTTCATGGCTTCCTGCCATTTATCCTTATCAATCCTTGATAAAGCATCTTGGTAGTTTGTTGGTTCATCCAAATCAACCATATAGCAACCATCCATGAGAAACCCATATCTCTCAGGAGGATTACTAATCCTACCAGATCTGCGAACGTCTTGTGTATTTTGATCATCCATTTGATCACTCTCAACATTTTCATGTTGAGTGCTTGTGTCAACCAATTGTGTATCATCTACTTGATCTTGAACCTCTTCAAGATCTATCTTCCTTTCACTATTTCCTTCCATTAGGAACTTAGTTTCAAGGAATTCAGCCTTTTGAGGAACAAATACATTTTGCTGGATCGGATCATAGAAATAGTATCCCATATCATCCTTGGGATATCCTATGAAGATACACTTCGTGGATGCATTCAACTTATTAGGGACGTAATGCTTAGGATAAGCTTCACATCCCCATACCTTTAAGTATGATAGAGATGGAGGTTTTCCAAACCACATCTCATGAGGAGTTCGTTCCACTTTCTTGGTTGGGCCATATTTAGAATACGAGCCACGGAGCATAGACAATAACCCTAAAATGATAGAGGCAACGAGCATCTACACATCATAGATCGAACCATATCCATTAGGGTTCGGTTCTTCCTTTTGGAAACTCCATTAAGTTGGGGTGTTCCAGGGGGAGTGAGTTGCGAGATAATCCCACAACCTTTAAGATGAACTTGGAAAGCATCGCTTAGGTATTCACATCTTCTATCCGTACAAAGTACCTTGATTGTCTTGTTGAGTTGATTTTGTACTTCGTTTTGATACTCTTTGAATGCCTCGAAAGTTTCGTCCTTATTTCTTAACAAGTAGACATATCTGAAATGACTGAAGTCATCAATGAAAGTAACGAAGTATCTTTCACCATTCCTAGCTATAGGCTTAAAGGGTCCACATACATCCGAATGTATTAATTCCAATAAGTCCTTAGCCCTTTCATAGGTCCCTTTGAAGGTGCTTTAGTCATTTTGCCTTGTAAACAAGATTCACATACATCAAACGAGTCTAGTTCATTTGATTTCAAAAGTCCATTCTTTTGAAGTGTATGCATTCGATTCTTTTTTATGTGACCAAGGCGACAATGCCATAAGTAGGAATCACTCAAATCCCTTTTGAGTTTCTTGGTATTTGCATGGAACATTGAGCTGTTGAATGATGTGTCATCATGAACCAATTCATAAATACCATTCAAAGGCGAAGCCTTAAAATAGAACACATTATCTAAATAAACATGGATATCATCATTAATGAAATTAAGATTAAAACCATATTGTTTCAAACGGGGTACAGAAATAATGTTTCGTGATAAATCGGGTGCATACAAAACACTTTTCAAAATAAGCTCCAAACCACTTGGAAGCTTTAAAACAAAGTCTCCTTGAGCTTTCACTTGCACCCTTGCTCCATTTCCCATGAAGAGACTTGTTGTTCCAGCATCTTGATTACTTCTTATGAACCCCTGCAAAGAATTTCAAATATGAGTTCCACATCCTGTGTCTAATACCCATGTATTAGAAGAAGTAATACTAAGCTCAACGTATACCATAAATACATTACCTGAGGTTTGCCATGCATCCCTCTTTTCTTTCAACTTCTTTAGGTAGACCGGGCAGTTGCATTTCCAGTGACCCATTTAACTGCAACCAAAGCACGGATCTTCCTTGGGGTTAGCTTTACCGACAACCTTTTGCTTCTTGTTATTGTTGGTTGGGGTAACCATCTTCCCCTTTCCCTTGCCCTTGCCTTGGTAGGCGGGTCCTTTTCTTTTAGCAGTCTTTGGCTTAGAAGTGTTATTGTTTTTGGACCCGCCTTCATTAATCATAAACATGGGTGAAGCCCTTTTACCCATGCTCGCTTTGGCCATCTTAAGCATGGCATGTAATTCGCCAATGCTTTTATCCCATCCATTCATGTTGTAATTCATTACAAATGTATCAAACCTCTTTGACAAAGAATTAAAGATAAGGTTCGTGGCTAATTCATTAGACACGTTGCAGTTCAGACGGTTCACTCGATCAATTAGGCTTTTCATCTTAAGGACATAAGATGAAACGGATTGGGAGTCGTCTATCCGACATGCATGAAGTGCTCGAACCATTTCGAAGCGCTCCACACGAGCTTGTTGAAGGAACATCTCCTTCAATAGTGTGATCATGTCATATGCACTATGATGCTCGAAATCCTTTTGGAGTTCTGGTATCATAGTCCTAAGCATGATGCAAGAAACTTGCACCGAATTGGTGCAATATTTCTCCCAATAAGCCATGCCTTCCGTATCATCCTCGTCCGGTTGATCGGGAATGGGGTCTTCCAACACATACGCCCTATCCTCTAGTTTGAGGACAATTCTTAGATTGCGAAACCAATCCATAAAGTTCCTATGTTTGAGTTTTTCCTTTTCGAGGATTGACCTCAATGATAGGTTGTTAAAGTTGATTGGTGCGTTTGGAATGTTGTTGTTATTGGCGGCCATCTACAAAAATTAACAAAGTTGTTTAAGTATTAATTTTGATTTAATAATCAATACCCTTTAAATCCAATTGATATTTATTAAATTATAGAATCTAACGGTAAACAAAATTTCGGTTAGGTGACCTTTATCCCGTCATTTGATTTAGCTAGGTAGTCATTATATGACAATTGCAATCCTTTTGCAACTTCTAAGTTATGGGATCATGCAATCCTTTTACATGGCATATTTATCCCATCAACGCCTATTTGTTCCTCATGCTTCGGTGACCCTAAGTTCATGATTCCCAAATCAAGTCGTCCTACGTGTGCAAACGTGTAAATTTAACATACAAGTGGTTAGGTGACCTTTATCCCACAAGTGTGCGAAATTCACTCTAATCATATTAGTTTGCTCATAATAGTTAGGTGACCCTTATCCCATTATGAGTTCCCTAATATTTTTAAGTGTCACATAAAAGGATGGCGTTAACTTGTTTGCCTTGTTAATAAGGGATTTTAAGTTTTCATTAATTCTAGTTTGAGAAAACATTTACACCATACACCAACATGCATTTAGTGTATGGTACATTTGAAATCCATTTTCATGTCATGTAATAAAGCCAATTTTATTACTTTGATATAAACCATTTTATTATGTTTTAATAACCAATTATTAAAATCCATTTAGCCATTTTTAATTTAACCAATTAAATTATAGTTTGTCCTTTGCCTGTTGTTAATAATTCCTAATTTAAAGAATTAAATTTTAGTTTTGTTTTTTGTTTACTTGTGTGATTAACTTGTAGCATACAAACATACAATCCACAATCATACAATAAACAACCAAGCATGCAAAATAATATGTTCACAATCAAGCCAATATGGTAGACATTTGTTTAGCCGAAAACAAATGTCACCGGTTAAGGGGTTATAACACAAAGTAGGAGATTTTAAATCTCCCACTTAATCTTGCATCCAAATGCTTCTTCTTGTGTTCTTCAAGTCTTCATCATCTTCATCATTTTTTACAAAATATATCCTAATACATTTTTCTCTAAAAAATGAAATTACAACCTAATCTATTTTACATACCAAATATAAAATAAATTACATAACCAAAATAATATTATTACAAACCAAATGAATGAATTAATATTACATACCAAATGAATAATAAATAATCAACCAAACATGCAACCATTCAAACACAAGGTAAAGGCTTGATTGTGAACTTTAACATACAACAAAAATGACTAAATGGCAACTTCCAAACCCATTTGGAACCTCCTAAAATTCGGCCAAACCAACAAACCTACCCAAACATATAATTTTTTACATTTTACTTTCATGCATGTACATAAAATGCAAAATATATAGTGAGTATAATAACCATCTAGAAGCATATTTCAACAACTTCAGCTCTGATACCATTGATACCATTTGTAAGGGTGCAAACCAAAGTCCAACATCGGTCATGGGATAAAAAAAATGTATGTATATAAGTCTAAGGGGAAGTCCCTCTATCACCAATTGGTTTTAGAAAAGGATGGACTCTTGGGCTTATATTGCAGGACATTGTGTTTGGACTATACGATCCTTACAAGTGGTATCAGAGCTAGGCTATAGCCACGATGTGGTGGACGGCACAGTAGGGCGCACCCCTGAGCACACCCAGCGATGTGGCGCACCCCTCGGTCTTGAGCAGCGATGAGTGGACCCAGCTCTCGTTCGAGGGGGACCCTGGCACGATGAGTTGATCCTGGAAGCCTTGTATCGAAATCTCCCTGCCCTCCCACCGGGTTGATAGTTCCGAGTTGGCGGCGGTAAAGGTTGGATCCAGACTATCGTTGGAGGGGAGGCCTAGATGGACTTAGGTTTGAGGGGAGGTTTGTAAGGGTGAAAACCAAAGTCCCACATCAGTCATGGGATAAAACAAATGTATGTATATAAGTCTAAGGGGAAGTCCCTCTATCACCAATTGGTTTTAGAAAAGGATGGACTCTTGGGCTTATATTGCAGGACATTGTGTTTGGGCTATACGATCCTTACAGTGTTCACCATATGAATGATTTTTATCTCTATGTATGGGATGTATATTGAAATATGAAATCTTGTGGTCTATTATTACGATTTGATAAATATAGGTTAAACTTATAACTCACCAATATTTTTGTTGACGTTTAAAGCATGTTTATTCTCAGGTGATTCTTAAGAGCTTCCGCTGTTGCATGCTATTATATGGAAAAGATTTGGTGTCAGCATGCTTGTATAATATTGTTTAAAACTACATTCGAGATTTATTTTGTTGTAACATATTAATATTTGTAAACCAATATGTATTGGTAGTGTGTAAGTGTGATATTTGTTAGATTATCATTTCTGGATAATCTAAGTGGTGTCTTGTTAACCTTGTCGATAAAATAAAGGTTATGGTTTGTTTTAAAAATGAATGCAGTCTTTGAAAAACGTCTCATATAGAGGTCAAAACCTCGCAACAAAATCAATTAATATGGAACGTTTATAAGCAATATGAACGGGACATTTCAGTTGGTATCCGAGCGTTGGTCTTAGAGAACTAGAATTTTTGCATTAGTGTGTCTTACCGAGTTTGTTAGGATGCATTAGTGAGTCTGGAGTTCGACTGTGTTTTTATTAAAAAAAACGATTGCTTAACTTTTTTGTTGGAAACTATATATTATTAACATGTAAATATTATGTGATATATTTAATCTCTTAACGTGTTTGATATTATGTGATAGATGTCCACCTCTAGTACAAATCCCATCGAATCACCTAATAATAATGAAGAGTCGAATATACTTTGGGAAGATTCACAAATTCCCGAAGAGGAACCGGAAGAAGAGGAACCGGAAGAGGAGGAACCGGAAGAGGAGGAACCGGAAGAGGAGGAACCGAAAGAGGAAGAACTGGAAGAAGAAGAGGTTCCGGAGGAAGAAATATTGATACCTACAGTAAATCGGTTAAATAAAAGAAAATCCTCAACCAACGGACCAAATTCAATAATGGTCAATGGTGTTTCCGCCGAGGAAGCAAAATATTGGGAAGATTACCAATTTTCTGATGAATCGGATCCCGATGAGGATTTCGATGATGTTATAGAAATTACCTCGACCCAATTTAATAAAGCAAAAGAAAATAATAAGGGAAAAGGTATAAAAATAGAGAAACCTGATTCCAACCCCGATGAACTTTATATGTATCGGCAACGTCCGTATTTCCTAAAATGTAACAATAACCCGGGAACCTCTAAACCACCAGGTTTTTCTAAGCCATTGTGGAAAACGACAGCTCGTATTAGGGGAGCATCATATATCCCTAGGAAATTAGCAAAATGAACCAGGTCCGAAGAAGAAGAAACGAGTGAGTCAGATTAAAGAGTTGTAATCATGTTGTGTAATATATGTAATACAGTGTGCTTGTGTTTTTTTTTTTTTTTGATAAATGTAAAATTGCTTGTATTGTTTGTTAATTATCTTTTATGAATCTAACCCTCGTCTATTTTTACAGTATAAAAACATAAAATAGACGTTAAGGGTAAACAACCGAATATTTTAGAAGACCTACCGGAGGATATGATTGATGAAATCTTGTCTATAGTCGGTCAGAATTCATCAGCACAATTAGTTATGGCGAAATTAACTTGTCAAACATTTGAAAGACTTTCCAGAAATGCCTTAGTTTATAAAAGGCTTTCCTTTGATAGGTGGGGTATATCACATTGGGGAGACCGTAAGTTACGCCGTGTTTTCTTTAAAGCGTTAAATGCGGGGAACCCAAATGCAATTTTTCGCTACGGATTAAGAACCTATTTTGACTCAACATATCCTAACATAGGATTTCGTGAATTAGAAAGAGCTTCTAACATGCAACATAAAGAAGCATGTTATGCTTACGGGTTAGTGATGTTCGCTTCTCACCAAAGTGAGAAAAAGAACATCGGATTATAACTATTAAATGAAACATTCCCACAAGTGACGGACTCAGTAGTTGGGGTAAGAAACAAGGTTTTTAGATTGCTACGAGGCTGTTGGGCATTAAGAAACCCTCGTCCTTTTGACGACATTACAACATGCTGCCTAGCCAATGGTCATAACGGTTACTTTCCACAAGATCAAGGATGGGGATTCGTTTTAGTAAAACCAGAATGCATGACCTGTTTCTGGACTTATGAATTACGTGTCTTTATTGCCTTTGCTGAACAACTTACGTATTAATTAGAATTACCTTTATAGCTGCAGTGTAGCAAGTTATTATGTGCTATATTTCATCCTATATGTATAATAGTGGTATTGTATGTTTGTAAAATATTGTATAAAAGTTTGAACGCGAAATATTATTGTAATAAGTTTTTCATATAGAATCGTAGTAGTTGAATTGTATAATAGCTACTAAGTATGAACTTAATGGGTAGGTACTACCCAAATTAAAACTATAAAATGCTAATATGAAGAAAAAGCTTTTATAAATAAGTTCATATTATGCTACGAAATACTATTGACTACGAAATAAGTTTATAAATAAGTTCATATTAACTCAATTATTTTGGGCTATTTTTGAAGGAAATGGCACCGGCGACTCGTCAGAATTTGAACATGAGCGAGGAAGACTTCCGTGTTTTCCTTGCAGCAAACATAGCCGTAGTACAGGCTACGATGCAAAATAACAATAACTCTGGATCTAGCAGTGGAACTAATTCCACAAGAAATCGTGTAGGATGCTCCTACAAAGAATTCACTGCCTGCAAACCTTTGGAATTTGATGGAACCGAAGGACCAATTGGATTGAAACGGTGGATCGAGAAGGTCGAATCGGTGTTTGCCATAATTAAGTGTACTGAATAGGACAAAGTTAAGTACGCTACACATACCTTCACAGGTACTGCATTAACGTGGTGGAACACCTATCTTGAACAGGTAGGACAAAATGCTGCTTACGCACTACTGTGGTCAGAATTCAAGCAATTGATGAACGAGCAGTACCGTCCTAGAAACCAAGTCAATAAGCTCAAGGTAGAACTTAGAGAGTTACGAACACAAGGACTCGACATTACCACATATGAACGACGATTCACAGAGTTGTGCCTATTGTGTCGGGAGCGTTCAAAGATGAAGAAGAGAAGATCGACGCGTTTGTAAAAGGGTTACCAGTAAGGATTCAAGAAGATGTGAGTTCACACGAGCCCGCTTCCATACAGAAGGCAAGTCGAATGGCTCATAAACTCATAAATCAGTTTGAGGGGAGAATTAAAGAACAGGCGGCTGAAGAAGCCAACACGAAACAACTCAAGAGGAAGTGGGAGGAAAACGGTGACAAGAGTCACCAGTACAACAACAATAACAATTACAACCACAATCGCAACAACAATCGCAACAATAATCGCAATCCTAACAATAACTACAACAAACGTCCCAACAACAACAACAACTACAACAACCGTTTCAACAACAATAACAATCCCAACAACAACCTCAATAACAACAAACAATAGAAACAACCATGTTTCAGGTGTGCAGAGTACCATCCGAATGTGTTTTGCACAACAGTTTGTACCAAGTGTAAGAGAAGTGGTCATGGCGTGGCAAAATGTAAGATTTACGGACCAAATAACAACAAAAATAAAGAAACAAATAAGGTCGGAACAAATAATGTTGACGTAGTTTGTTATAAATATGGAAAACCGGGCCACATTATTAGAAATTGCCCAAACCAAGGGAATACTAATGGGCAAGGCCTCAGAAGAGTTTTCAATATTAATGCGGCAGAAGCGCAGGAAGACCCGGAACTTGTTACGGATACGTTTCTTATTGACAATACATCTGCTTATGTTTTATTTGATTCGGGTGCGGATAGAAGCTATATAAGTAGAGATTTTTGGGCTAAATTATGTTGCCCATTGACGCCTTTGGATAGTAAACTTTTACTCGAATTAGCAAACGGTAAATTAATTTCAGCAGATAATATATGTCGGGACAGAGAAATTAAACTAGGGGATGAAACGTTTAAAATTAATTTAATACCAGTCGAGTTAGGGAGTTTTGATGTAATAATTGACATGAACTGGTTGAAAAGGTGAGAGCAGAGGTCGTTTGTTACAAAAATGCGATTCGCATTATGCGTGAAAAGGGAAAACCTTTAATGGTGTATGGAGAAAAGAACAATGCAAAATTAAATCTTATTAGTAGTTTGAAGGCGTAAAAACTAATAAGAAAAAGTTGTTACGTCATTCTAGCACACATCAAGGAAGTTAAACCTGAAGAAAAGAACATCAGTGATGTTCCCGTCGCAAAAGAATTTCTCGATGTATTTTCAAAAGAATTACCGGGATTACCCCCACATCGATCCGTTGAATTTCAAATAGATCTTGTACCAGGAGCTGCACCAATAGCTCGTGCTCCATACAGACTCGCACCCAGCAAAATGAAAGAATTACAAAGTCAGTTACAAGAACTTTTAGAGCGTGGTTTCATTCGACCAAGTACATCACCATGGGGAGCTCCTGTTTTATTTGTCAAGAAGAAGGATGGTACATTTAGGTTGTGTATCGACTACCGAGAGTTGAACAAACTTACCATCAAGAACTGCTATCCACTACCGAGAATCGACGACTTATTTGATCAACTACAAGGCTCGTTGGTTTATTCGAAGATTGATTTACGTTCTGGGTATCATCAAATGTGGGTGAAGGAGGATGATATTCCAAAGACTGCTTTTAGGACGCGTTACGGTCATTACGAGTTTATGGTTATGCCGTTTTGGTTGACCAATGCACCAGCTGTGTTCATGGACCTCATGAACCGGGTGTGTGGACCATACCTTGACAAGTTTGTCATTGTTTTCATCGATGACATACTTATTTACTCAAAGAATGACCAAGAGCATGAAGAACATTTGAGAAAAGTGCTAGAGTTGTTAAGGAAGGAAAAACTGTACGCTAAGTTTTCAAAGTGTGCATTTTGGTTGGAAGAAGTTCAATTTCTCGGTCACATAGTGAACAAAGAAGGTATTCAGGTGGATCCAGCAAAGATTGAAACCGTTGAAAAGTGGGAAACCCCGAAAACTCCGAAGCATATACGCCAATTTTTAGGACTGGCTGGTTACTACAGAAGGTTCATCCAAGACTTTTCCAGAATAGCAAAACCCTTGACTGCATTAACGCATAAAGGGAAGAAATTTGAATGGAAAGATGAACAAGAAAAAGCGTTTCAATTGTTAAAGAAAAAGTTAACTACGGCACCTATATTGTCATTACCTGGAGGGAATGATGATTTTGTGATATATTGTCACGCCTCAAAGCAAGGTCTCGGTTGTGTATTAATGCAACGAACGAAAGTAATTGCTTATTCGTCTAGACAATTGAAGATTCACGAGCAAAATTATACGACGCATGATTTGGAATTAGGCGCGGTTGTTTTTGCATTAAAGACTTGGAGGCACTACTTATATGGGGTCAAAAGTATTATATATACCGACCATAAAAGTCTTCAACACATATTTAATCAGAAACAACTGAACATGAGGCAACGTAGGTGGATTGAATTGTTGAATGATTACGACTTTGAGATTCGTTATCACCTGGGGAAGGAAAATGTGGTAGCCGACGCCTTGAGCAGAAAGGACAGAGAACCCATTCGAGTAAAAGCTATGAATATAATGATTCACAATAACCTTACTACTCAAATAAAGGAGGCGCAACAAGGAGTTTTAAAAGAAGAAATTTAAAGGATGAAATACCCAAAGGATCGGAGAAACATCTTAATATTCGGGAAGACGGAACCCGGTATAGGGTTGAAAGAATTTGGGTACCAAAATTTGAAGATATGAGAGAAATTGTACTTAGAGAAGCTGATAATGCTAAAAACGAACATATATTTCATAGCATTATTCCTCAAGAAAGACAAGCTTTTAGTTGCAATTGTTCTGATTACAAGTGATATTCGTTTAAATAATAAAAGGTGAAGACAAAAGACAATCAAAGAGGTTCCAATTATTGATAAGAAACGTCTCGAAATTACAAGAGTACAAGATTCAAAACGCAAAGTACAAAATATAAAATTGTACGCAAGGACGTTCGAAAATCCGGAACCGGGACCAGAGTCAACTCTCAACGCTCAACGCAACGGACTAAAAATTACAAGTCAACTATGCACATAAATATAATATAATATTTAAATAATTCTTATAATTATTTATATATTATAATAAATAATAAAAACCGTCGGCAAGAAAGACTCCAAACTGATATGAGCTGTAATTTCAAACTCCGCGACTCGCGGAGTTTGAAGGCAAAAATGCCGCGAGTCGCGGAGCCTCTAAAGTCGAAAATCCCTATAAAAGCAACCGAATTCTGATCGCAAATCATCATCTTTTTCTTCTTCTCTTATAATACTACGTAAAAATTTATATTTATATTTTAATTTTAATTTTAATTTTAATTTTAATTTTAATTTTAATTATAATTCTAATAATAAGGGTATGTTAGCGAATGTTGTAAGGGTGTAAGTCGAAATTCTGTCCGTGTAACGCTACGCTATTTTTAATCATTGTAAGTTATGTTCAACCTTTTTATATTAATGTCTCGTAGCTAAGTTATTATTATGCTTATTTAATCCGAAGTAATCATGATGTTGGGCTAATTACTAAAATTGGGTAATTGGGCTTTGTACCATAATTGGGGTTTGGACAAAAGAACGACACTTGTGGAAATTAGACTATGGGCTATTAATGGGTTTTATATTAACTAAACAATACCTTGTTAATTTAATATACAAACTTATAATTTGACGTATTTATATATAATCACATACGCTTGACTGGGTACGGTGGGCGGGATATCTATAAATACCAATAATTATTCATTTTACTGTATACGGAACTGGATTAATAGTTAATAAACTTGTTGAAACAGGGGTGAATTACATTCAAGGGTAATTGGTGTAATTGTTAACAAAGTAGTAAAACCTTGGTTTACACGCAGTCGATAACCTGGTGTATTCATTAAACAAAGTATTAAAACCTTGTTACAATTCGAATCCCCAATTAGTTGGAATATTTGACTTCGGGAATAAGAATAATTTGACGAAGGCTTTCGCTCTTTATATTTATGACTGATGGACTATTATGGACAAATCCGTATGGACATATTAAATAATCCAGGACAAAGGACAATTAACCCATGGGCATAAAACTAAAATCAACACGTCAAACATCATGATTACGGAAGTTTAAATAAGCATAATTCTTTTATTTCATATTTAATTTCCTTTATTTTATATTTAATTGCACTTCTAATTATCGCATTTTTATTGTTATTTTATTTAATTGCACTTTTAATTATCGTACTTTTTAATTATCGCAAGTTTATTTTATCGCACTTTTATTATTTCGCAATTTCATTATTGTTATTTACTTTACGCTTTAATTTAAGTCTTGTATTTATTTTTATTATTTTAAATTTGGTTTTAACTGCGACTAAAGTTTTAAAATCGACAAACCGGTCATTAAACGGTAAAAACCCCCCTTTATAATAAGAATATTACTTATATATATGTTTGTATTTTTATAAAAGTAAACTAATATAGCGTTGAGCTTTGTTTAAAAAAGATTCCCTGTGGAACGAACCGGACTTACTAAAAACTACACTACTGTACGATTAGGTACACTGCCTATAAGTGTTGTAGCAAGGTTTAAGTATATCCATTCTATAAATAAATAAATATCTTGTGTAAAATTGTATCGTATTTAATAGTATTTCCTGCTAAAATTTAATAACTATTTTATACCACTCCGCTACCACATCAAGTATTTTTGGCGCCGCTGCCGGGGAACTCTCTTAAAAGCCGGAAGCGCAACGCTACAAAAGAAAAAAAAAAGAGATTTTTAGTTTACTTCTATTAAAAGTCGCTTTTATAAAAATACGTTTTAAATATTCGAAAATATAAAAAGAAAAAACAAAAATATAAGTATTTTTAAGATTTTGTTAAATATTTAAGTTTTATAAAGTTTTTTTATTTTTATTTTATAAAAACATAAGTTTTATTTAAGTATTTTGTTTTTATTTAAAAACATAAAAAAATATATATAAATCTAGTTTTAAGCATTTTATTTATTAAAATTATAAAGTAGTTCTATTTTATTTAAGTTTTTAAAATATAAGTTTTTATACACATATTTTTTTTTTAACAGAAAAATTAAAAAACAGAAAAAAAATAAATAAATAAAGAAAAACGCGTCGAATTTAAATAACCTGTCAGCTGAATTTTGGAACCCCGCGACTCGCGGGGTTTGAAGCTTTGAATACCGCAAGTCGCGGAGCTGCTCTGACACGCTGACAGAACCCTAATTTCACATTAATTATGGATTATATTATAATTATTAATATAAAACCCTAATTAGGTTTTAATTAATTATTAATTTTAGTTTTTATTATTATTTTGTTTAATTAGTTTAATTAAAATATTAAATTAATAGTTTTAATAAATAAATAATATAAAAATAATATTTTTATAAAAATTGTAATTTTTACAACTTTTTGTATATTTTTATATTTTGTCCCTTTTTAATTGTTTTAGCGTAATATTTGTATTTTTAGCTCATATTTAGTTTTAAACTTAGTTTTTGCTATAGTTATTTTTACTCCTAGATTTTTAGTCTTTGCCGTAGAATTCTTTAAGTACTTTTTCTTTAGACTAAGATTTAAGTGCTTTAGAATTTTGCGACGCCTTTTTAAGTTTTAGTTTCTTTTTAAGTTATTTCCATTTGGGATATAGTTTTTCCTATGAGCTTTAATATTTTTAGACACCTTTTACTATGTACCAATTATCATTCCAATTAGTAATTTCAATTTGCGATTATAATTTTAAGTTAGTTGTAGTAATAAGGTTAGGTTAGTCAAGTATTTTTAAGTTTTATAAGTTTCTTTTAATTTTTCCGTCACCTTTTATTTTTCAACCATTTTTCTTTTTCGACTTTTTCCGACGAACTCTTTTTCTTTCTTATTTCTCGCTATTCTAGTTTTAGGACATAGATTTTTATTCTACTTCTTATCTAAATTTCTTAAAATTACGAAAATTTATTTTAAGTGGTTAAATTAATAGACATCAAAATTTTCTGGTTCGTAGTAATAGTTGAATTTGTACGTGGACCGGGTTATTGGAGCCAAACAGTCCTCAATTATATTGAGACCAAACGAATCCTGCCCCTCTGCTGCATCTTTTGGCTATTCGAAACGTGGGCAAAATCAGAAAAGTCTATTGGTTGGATAACTTATTATAATTTTTCTTTCCTTTTAAAAACTAATAGGATATTTAGTGAATGCACCGAGCAAGACGTTCACCACCTTTTGTACGTTCACCACCTGTAACTAGATCAAGACATTTAGCAAATATTACTGCCATTGATTTTTCTTTAGAATCGTCATCCAGTCGACCAAGTACTTCAGTTCAAATTTCCGATAATCCATTTTCTGAACCCGACCTCACAATTGAGAATCCGGAGAATATTCAGGAATAATTCGTAGATCCTGAACCACTAAACTTTCCTCCGGAACCACCAATCATTCAAACAGAGATTATTGAGGAACGAACCATTAAATCAGAATCCTCTAGTGATTCCGATTCAACAAATTCAATTATGGAGAATCTGGAACCTTTAAGTATAGAAGACCGAATGAGAGCTAAACGCACTGGCCAAGGTCACGCAATTACTCATCCAGACATTAATGCGCCAGATTATGAAATCAAAGGACAAATTCTACGCATGGTGACTAATCAATGCCAATTTAGTGGTACACCGAAGGAAGATCCAAATGAACATCTACGTACCTTTAATAGGATCTGCACACTATTTAAAATCCGAGAAGTGGAGGATGAACAGATATATCTCATGTTATTTCCCTGGACTTTAAAGGGAGAAGCCAAAGATTGGTTGGAATCGATACCTGAAGGGGCGATTGATACATGGGATGTTTTAGTTGAAAAATTTCTTAAACAATTCTTTCCTGCATCTAAAGCCGTAAGACTTCAAGCAGAAATTGTTACGTTCACACAGAAACCGAATGAAACTCTATATGAGGCGTGGACAAGATATGGAAAGTTGTTAAGAGGATGTCCGCAACATGGTTTAGACACCTGTCAAATAGTACAAATATTCTACCAAGGATGCGACATCACTACAAGGAAAGACATAGATATAGCAGCTGGTGGTTCTATTATGAAAAAAACCGAAACTGATGCTTACAAAATTATTGATAACACTGCTTCCCACTCACATGAGTGGCACCAAGAAAAAGACATCGTTAGATCATCTAAAGCATCTAGAGCCGATTCTAGCCATGACTTAGATTCCATTTCCGCAAAGATAGATGCTGTGGAACGACGAATGGAAAAGATGACTAAGGATATTCACTCAATACGAATTAGTTGTGAGCAGTGTGGAGGACCACATTTGACAAAAGATTGTCTCAGTATTGAATTAACAATGGAACAAAGAGAGAATATTTCATACATAAACCAAAGGCCTGGAAATAATTATCAGAATAATTATCAACCGCCAAGACCGATTTACAATCAAAACCAGAATTATAACCGAAATATTCCATACAACAACCAACAAGGTCCTAGCAATCAACAAGTATCCAATAATACTTATAATCAGCAAAGACCTAATTTTCAAAACAAACCACCACAACAAACCGATGATAAAAAGCCGAATTTAGAATATATGATGACGAAGCTAGTTGAAACTCAAACGCAATTTTTCACATCTCAAAAACAAACCAATGAACAAAATGCTCAAGCATTTAGAAATCAACAAGCTTCTATTCAAAATCTGGAACAAGAAGTGAGTAACCTAGCAAGGTTAATAGGTGAAAGAAAACCGGAAAGTCTACCTAGTGATACAAATGCTAACCCCCGGAATGAAACAGCTAAAGCTATTACCACAAGAAGTGGTACAACACTTAAACCACCGGAAATACCTGTAACTTCTGATGAAGCTATTCCTACTCCACAAGAACCACAACCTGATCAAGATAAGGAAAAAGAACCGGTAGTTGAAAAGGTTAATGAAGATAACACAGTTAAGGCTAAACCTTATGTTAAACCATACCAACCACCACTTCCTTACCCGAGTAAAATGAAGAAAGAGAAACTTGAAGCCGAGCAATCCAAATTCTTGGATATGTTTAAACAGATAAATGTAAATCTTCCTTTCATTGATGTGATTTCAGGAATGCCTAGATATGCTAAATTCTTGAAAGATCTAATCTCAAATAGAAAGAAAATGGAAGAACTCTCAGCTGTTACTATGAATGCTAATTGTTCAGCAGTGTTGTTGAATAAGATACCAGAAAAACTATCTGATCCAGGAAGTTTCACAATTCCATGTTTTCTGGGTAGTCTTAGTTCAATAGAAGCATTGGCAGACTTAGGTGCTAGTATAAATTTAATGCCATATTCACTATACACTAAACTAGACCTTGGAGAATTGAAACCAACCAGAATAAGCATACAACTAGCCGATAGATCAATAAAATATCCTAGAGGGATAATGGAGAACATGCTAGTTAAAGTTGGTACTTTAGTATTTCCAGTAGATTTTGTTGTTCTAGACATGGAAGAAGATTCTCAAGTTCCTCTCATATTAGGAAGACCATTCTTAAACACGGCTAAAGCAATGATAGACGTGTTCGGTAAGAAACTAACCCTAAGTATAGAGGATGAGAGTGTTACCTTTTCAGTTGATAGAGCAATGCAACAACCACAATCTGCAGATGATACATGTTATTATATTCAAACTATAGATGCACATGCAGAATTATTAGAAGAATTTCCAGAATTACAAGGAACAGGAGAATGTTCTTTAGGAGAAGGTAATGAACCAATTGATGAAGCTGAAATGTTAGCTACACTAATAGCTAATGGATATGAACCAACAACAGAAGAAATTCAAATGCTAAAAGAAGAAGACAGATATCGATACAAATCATCGATAGAAGAACCTCCGAAATTAGAGTTAAAGCCACTTCCAAACCATTTGGAATACGCTTATTTACATGGTGAATCTGAATTACCTGTAATAATATCGTCTTCTCTTACTGAAAATGAGAAATCACAACTCATTTCTGTGTTGAAAGCTCATAAACCAGCCATTGCATGGAAGATTCATGATATTAAAGGAATAAGTCCTTCGTATTGCACACATAAAATCCTTATGGAAGAAGGTCATAAAACGTATGTGCAACGCCAACGAAGACTAAATCCTAATATGCAAGATGTAGTTAAGAAAGAGATTATTAAACTACTAGATGCAGGTCTAATTTATCCAATCTCTGATAGTCCATGGGTAAGACCAGTTCAATGCGTGCCTAAGAAGGGTGGCATGACTGTCATTACAAATGAGAAAAATGAGCTTATTCCTACTAGAACTGTAACAGGATGGCGTGTGTGTATTGATTATAGAAAATTAAATGACGCCACCAGAAAAGATCACTTTCCCTTACCTTTCATAGATCAAATGTTGGAAAGATTAGCCGAAAATAGTTACTATTGTTTTCTAGATGGATTTTCCGGATATTTTCAAATTCCAATAGCACCCGAAGATCAAGAGAAAACCACATTCACGTGCCCTTATGGTACTTTTGCTTACAAACGCATGCCATTTGGACTTTGCAACGCCCCTGCAACCTTTCAAAGGTGTATGATGGCGATTTTTCACGACATGATAGAAGAATGCATGGAAGTTTTCATGGATGACTTTTCAGTCTTCGGTGATACATTTGAATCATGTCTAGTTAATCTGGAACGAATGCTAATTAGATGCGAACAATCAAATCTAGTTCTTAATTGGGAGAAATGCCATTTCATGGTTAAAGAAGGCATCGTTCTTGGACATAAAATTTCAAAAGAAGGAATTGAAGTGGATAGAGCTAAAGTAGATGTAATTGCTAAACTTCCACATCCCACCAATGTTAGAGAAGTTAGGAGTTTTCTAGGGCATGCCGGTTTTTACCGACGTTTCATAAAAGATTTTTCTAAAATTGCCACTCCTATGAATAAACTCCTAGAAAAGGATGCTCCATTCATCTTTTCAGATGAGTGTATCAAATCTTTTAATATTCTTAAAGAGAAACTCACTAATGCACCGATCATGATAACACCAAATTGGAATCTACCATTTGAACTAATGTGCGATGCAAGTGATTTTGCAATGGGAGCCGTTTTAGGACAAAGGATTGAAAAACGATTTCAACCTATATATTATGCTAGTAAGACGTTACAAGGAGCACAAACAAACTATACAACTACTGAAAAAGAACTCCTTGCTATTGTCTTTGCTTTTGACAAATTTCGATCATATCTCGTTCTAGCAAAAACGGTGGTCTATACCGACCATTCTGCTCTTAGATACCTATTTTCAAAACAAGATGCTAAACCAAGATTAATCCGTTGGATCTTACTCTTACAAGAGTTTGATATTGAAATCCGAGATAAAAGAGGAGCAGAAAATCTCGCCGCTGATCATCTTTCTCGTCTTGAAAATCCCGAATTAGAAGTTCTAAATGAATCAGCCATACAAGACAACTTTCCTGATGAATATCTATTGAAGATAGATTATAAAGAAATCCCATGGTTTGCAGACTATGCAAATTATTTAGTTTGTGGATTTCTTGAAAAAGGATTATCATACCAAAGACGAAAGAAATTCTTCAGTGATATAAAACACTATTTTTGGGAAGATCCACATCTGTTTAAAAGTTGTCCCGATGGAATAATACGCCGATGTGTATTTGGAGATGAAGCTAGTAAAATATTAAACCATTGTCACACAGGACCAACAGGAGGGCATTATGAGCCTCAACTAACAGCAAGAAAAGTTTATGAAGCTGGATTCTATTGGCCTACAATTTACAAAGACGCACACCTTCTTTGCAAATCCTGTGATGCATGTCAAAGGGCCGGAAAAATAAATCAACGTGATGAAATGCCACAAAATGTCATCCAAGTATGTGAAGTATTTGACATTTGGGGTATTGACTTTATGGGTCCATTTCCAAAATCTCATAATAATCTATATATACTCGTAGCCATTGATTATGTATCTAAATGGGCGGAAGCACAAGCTCTCCCAACTAACGATGCACGAGTTGTAGTCAACTTTTTAAAACGTCTTTTTGCAAGGTTTGGAACACCGAAAGCTTTAATAAGTGATCGGGGTACTCATTTCTGTAATAATCAACTTGAGAAAGTTCTTAAAAGATATGGAGTAACTCATAAAATCTCCACCGCATATCATCCACAAACAAGTGGACAAGTTGAAAATACCAACCGAGCTTTAAAACGTATTCTAAAGAAAACCGTAGGATCAAATCCGAAGGAATGGTCCATTAAATTGGAGGATGCACTCTGGGCTTTTAGAACAGCCTACAAAACTCCAATTGGAACCACACCTTTTAGACTTGTTTATGGAAAAGCATGTCATCTTCCAGTAGAAATTGAACACAAAGCATTTTGGGCTTTGAAAACATGTAATCTTGATTTACATGAAGCTGGACGTCTACGATTAAGTCAACTAAACGAATTAGAAGAATTAAGACATGAAGCATACGAAAATTCGTTAATCTATAAGGAAAGAACGAAGAAATGGCATGATAAAAGAATCAGAAGTTTAAAAGAATTTAAAGAAGGAGACAGAGTTCTTCTTTTCAATTCACGATTCAAGCTATTTCCTAGAAAATTGAAATCAAGATGGTCTGGACCATTCATAGTCAAAAGAGTTTTCCCATACGGAACGATAGAATTAATAAATTCAAATGGGATTGAATTTAAAGTTAATGGTCACAGAGTTAAACATTACATACATGGTCCGATGGAAGTCGACAATGAAGTTAATCACAATTTCGACACCACAGCTAACTAAGTGTGGGGAGAATCAAGTCTTTAAAAGATAATATGTATTTCTGTTAGAGTTAAATTGTCTGTTTTCATGTAGTTCTCGAAAATGGAACCTGAATGGTCTTTCCCTAGCAGACCCTAAAGAACTAGTCTTCTCCCCCCATTCTGAATTTTTATTTTTTTTAGGTTTTTAGGAAATGAAGACTGCCTGTGAACTAAACCATGGTCTAATGCTACACGCTTTGATCACTAAACGTAATAATGACATACTACCGAGTGAAATAGTATCAGTAATCAGAGAAAGAATGGACGGAGTTAGAAAAGAATCCAGATGCGAAGATAATAAATTACAATTTGGTAAAGGAAAATCAAAATCCGCAGCGAAAAGAAGAGCACGACACCTAGAAAGATGTCACAAATGCGGAAAATGGTCACATGGAGGTAAATGTTCAAATAATCAAACCTATTCAAACACCGAATTTGTTACTTTATGCAGAGACGGACCGTTCATATGTTTAGAAGAAAAGACACTAAATGCTCGAGGTTACGCCTATGTAGCTATGGAAAACCAATTAAACCGACTATCTTATGAATGTGATAGATCATATAACTAAGAAATCTATTTCACAGGTATGTTTGTACAGTTTTTTTTTTTTTTTTTTTTTTAACCTTTTGATAATAAACGCTAATTTGTTCGCTAAAAATTATTAAATTGGTATTGAATAAAATTAGGTTTGGCGACCGAAATTATTGATATCATTCAAAAATTTATTACATCACTGCGAAATTTAACGTTTATTCTTAAGGTATAAATATCTTTAAATAATCAACCCTAAAATATTTCAAAAATTCGTCATGAGTTAAATTAGGTCTTGGAACCGAAATTACTTTACCGAAAAGAGGGGCGCATATTTTTGATAATATTTGATTGATTAAAGTGGGATAAAACGACAAAAAGATTTTTAATTTTATTTTTACCATGTTTTTAAAATTAATATTTAAATCTTAAATTAATATTGTAAACTTTGTAAAAACAATATTTTTAAAATTGTAAATATTTGAAAAATTAATATAAGTTTGGTGTGAATTTATAATATGAATTTTTAAATTAAGTATGGTGTGAAGAATTGTTGTGTACTATAGAGTTGAATGATCGGGTAGCTAGTTTAACCGATCGTTCTTTTATTAGATTTTTGTTAGGCGGTTTGATGCGCCACATGTCTTTACTGGACATGGCTCAGGCTTTACGTATATATACGCCTGCGGAGTTAGCATCTGCCGATTGTAGAGGGTTGATACTAAACGGTAGAAAGATATATGAAAATTTTGATACACACGGTGTGTGGAGTCAAATGACAAGCCATCATCGTTTCAAAGGGGGGAAATTACTCTTATTTGGATATAGATAGAGCCGAATTAAGAGTAATTCATAGGTTTTTAGCTAATTCGATTACACAAAGGGGTAAGAACAAGGAAAAAGTAAATGAACAGGATTTGTTTTACCATATGTGTATTCGAGACCCACAAAGCGCTGTAAGTATACCGTATTGTGTGGGTTATTATTTATCAGCTATGGTTCGGGGGATGAGACCGCATAGCATAATAGGAGGTGGTATTTTTATTACTTTGATTGGTGAATATCTCGGTGTGGATATAAGTCGGGGGGATTATTAGTGGAAGAACCAGAACCCCGCGATACTATAGGTTTAAATGTATACCATGGTGCGAAAGTTTTGAAGAGGCGAAATAACGCCGCAGTACAATACCATGGTAGACATCCACAGGTTGAGAGAAACCAACAGCAAGGTAATGTAGGAGGGGGGAATGAGATGCAAGAAATGCAAAGGTTTATAGCTTCTCAGGAGTACGAAAATGCTAGACAGAGAGCATTTGAAGATTGGCAAGTTCATCAGAACCAAATCATAGCTCATTGCCAACATATAGGTAGAAACTATATTCCTACACCGAAACCCATCTTCCCTCCCTGGTCTATAGAGATGCAGCCACCATATCCTACGTATAACCCTGCCGAAGCATTCTATAGCACCTATGGTTATGCCTGGAACCCCTATTGGTACCAATATCATCCCTAGTCTACTTTTTTTTTTTTTTTTGTAATTTGTAATGATTGATACGTTTAATACTTTTGTTAATATTGTAATAGTTTTTATAATTGTCTAACTTTTATTCTTAGATTTTAATAATTTTTGAATGTGGGGTAATATACCAAACTTCAAAAATATGTATATATGTTTGCAGTTGATCTTATGTACACAACAGGGTAAAACAACGCATTTTCAAAGACTGGCATTAAGTTCAGCAAAAGCAACTAATTTTGACGAGAAGATGCAAAATATATGTGAAATAACAACAAGACGGAATGAAAAAATGATGTGCACCATTTATCATTCAGCAAACAAACGCCAATATATTTGGAAACTTTGGTAAAAATTTAATCATTTTCACACTAATCACCCTAAATAATTTAAATTGTTACTGATTTCTTGCACATGAGGGCATTGCAAGATCTTAAGTGTGGGAAGGGGTTAAAATCTTTCGGATTTTAAAATTTTTTACTTTATACACTTGGTTACCATTAAAAATACTAGTAAAGCAGTAGTTGTATTAGAATCTAGTGCTCTCTGATAAAAAAAAAAAAAAAGAACAGCCCTAGTCTTATATACTAACTACCCAATTCTAGTAAAATTTTTCAAAATTTTCAATTAAATGAACTCAAAATCATGTTTATACATATTTATGAACGATAAAACTAGGTTTTAACACCGAAATTATTGTTACCTCGGAAAGGACATAAATTGAGAAACAAACCAAAATGTTAAAAATTCATTTAAAATGGAATAGAGGACGATAAAAAGGAAAATAAAAGCCAAGTGTGGGAAAATTTACCAAGTTATCTTAAACATATGTCACATATATCTGTAACAAATAACTGAAAATACTTTTGCTTTGGACTAAACTAAACTGTTTCACCCGATAAAAGAAAAGAAGAGATGGATCTACACGATGAATCAATTCCATCATTAAAAGGAAGTAAAGTCTTCCGAAAAAGAAACGCACTTCTTGATTTAGGTCATGAAGTTGTCGTCCAGACCAGCTGTAGGTTGACGAAAAATCTAGAAAAGTCATCACTAAAATCAGCAGGAAATCCACGGACCTCAGCATTAAACAGGGTCGCCAAGTGGTCAGATTTATCCTAACTATGAGAAGGATTTATCTCGTACAATGGGGGGGCACCATGCAAATTAGCTGGATAAGACTAATGAATCAGATCCCCAGAAAGGATAATCTCCTTAAAGATTAAAAATCAGCTTTTAAGACTGATATTACTCAATCCTAGAGATTGACCTTAAAGATTGAGAATTCAAACTCATGGAATTCAATGATATCTAAACTTGAGCTTGAACGAGAAAATATTTTGATCAAAATTACAAACCGATTTGTTTTCTGAAAACCCTATTTTCAATGCGTTCATTACCATTGAACGTCAAATCCTAGGAATTCACCTGGAATTCATTAGGTCACCTGAACTAAAACGGGTGTCAACCGTAAGAACGGTGATCGCATAGCATGGTCAAAGACAGGACCTTGTGCCAGACCGAAAAATCATAAGGGTGAGCTTTACTATTGCTCCTACCAAGGATAGTAATTGCGTCCGACACGTTATAGACCATAATTAAAAGCATGTCAGGGGACATTGCCTTAACAGTTGCTTGTTCAACGCTTTCCTTTACAACCGGACGGTAGTTTATCGAAAGGTAATATACGGGACAAGTGAACTGGACGTGTTGCTTTCCAAATACAAGGTTAGCAAGTGGGTGACACAAAACCATAAGTTTTGAGCTAAAATTTTCAAATCTGAAACCCACCAAACCCACAAAAATATTTTGCAAACACCGGTAAAGGGTTATTCCGGAAAACTTATTTAGGGTAAAAACTATATTTAATTTTCAAAAGATCAAATGTTTTCATAAAGATCCAATTTCCTTAATGGATCTAAATTTTTATAGTCATGTGGGACTGTAAACCATATCGTTACTACCATTGTTCATACCACCGTATAGAAATCACTGATGTACAAAGTGTGAAGAATAAAGAAGTGATTCTAGTATTTCAAGACGATATTGCTTGAGGACAAGCAACGCTCAAGTGTGGGAATATTTGATAATGCTAAAAACGAACATATATTTCATAGCATTATTCCTCAAGAAAGACAAGCTTTTAGTTGCAATTGTTCTATTTACAAGTGATATTCGTTTAAATAATAAAAGGTGAAGACAAAAGACAGATTCGACGAATTGAAGACACAAACGACCAAAAAGCTCAAAAGTACAAAAGACAATCAAAGAGGTTCCAATTATTGATAAGAAACGTCTCGAAATTACAAGAGTACAAGATTTAAAACGCAAAGTACAAAATATAAAATTGTACGCAAGGACGTTCGAAAATCCGGAACCGGGACCAGAGTCAACTCTCAACGCTCGACGCAACGGACTAAAAATTACAAGTCAACTATGCACATAAATATAATATAATATTTAAATAATTCTTATAATTATTTATATATTATAATAAATAATAAAAACCGTCGGCAAGAAAGACTCCAAACTGATATGAGCTGTAATTTCAAACTCCGCGACTCGCGGAGTTTGAAGGCAAAAATGTCGCAAGTCGCGGAGCCCCTAAAGTCGAAAATCCCTATAAAAGCAACCGAATTCTGATCGCAAATCATCATCTTTTTCTTCTTCTCTTATAATACTACGTAAAAATTTATATTTATATTTTAATTTTAATTTTAATTTTAATTATAATTCTAATAATAAGGGTATGTTAGCGAATGTTGTAAGGGTGTAAGTCGAAATTCTGTCCGTGTAACGCTACGCTATTTTTAATCGTTGTAAGTTATGTTCAACCTTTTTATATTAATGTCTCGTAGCTAAGTTATTATTATGCTTATTTAATCCGAAGTAATCATGATGTTGGGCTAATTACTAAAATTGGGTAATTGGGCTTTGTACCATAATTGGGGTTTGGACAAAAGAACGACACTTGTGGAAATTAGACTATGGGCTATTAATGGGTTTTATATTAACAAAACAATACCTTGTTAATTTAATATACAAATTTATAATTTGACGTATTTATATATAATAACATACGCTTGACTGGGTACGGTGGGCGGGATATCTATAAATACCAATAATTATTCATTTTACTGGATACAGAACTGGATTAATAGTTAATAAACTTGTTGAAACAGGGGTGAATTACATTCAAGGGTAATTGGTGTAATTGTTAACAAAGTAGTAAAACCTTGGTTTACACGCAGTCGATAACCTGGTGTATTCATTAAACAAAGTATTAAAACCTTGTTACAATTCGAATCCCCAATTAGTTGGAATATTTGACTTCGGGAATAAGAATAATTTGACGAAGGCTTTCGCTCTTTATATTTATGACTGATGGACTATTATGGACAAATCCGTATGGACATATTAAATAATCCAGGACAAAGGACAATTAACCCATGGGCATAAAACTAAAATCAACACGTCAAACATCATGATTACGGAAGTTTAAATAAGCATAATTCTTTTATTTCATATTTAATTTCCTTTATTTTATATTTACTTGCACTTCTAATTATCGCATTTTTATTGTTATTTTATTTAATTGCACTTTTAATTATCGTACTTTTTAATTATCGCAAGTTTATTTTATCGCACTTTTATTATTTCGCAATTTCATTATTGTTATTTACTTTACGCTTTAATTTAAGTCTTGTATTTATTTTTATTATTTTAAATTTGGTTTTAACTGCGACTAAAGGTTTAAAATCGACAAACCGGTCATTAAACGGTAAAAACCCCCCTTTATAATAAGAATATTACTTATATATATGTTTGTATTTTTATAAAAGTAAACTAATATAGCGTTGAGCTTTGTTTAAAAAAGATTCCCTGTGGAACGAACCGGACTTACTAAAAACTACACTACTGTACGATTAGGTACACTGCCTATAAGTGTTGTAGCAAGGTTTAAGTATATCCATTCTATAAATAAATAAATATCTTGTGTAAAATTGTATCGTATTTAATAGTATTTCCTGCTAAAATTTAATAACTATTTTATACCACTCCGCTACCACATCAGAAGCTCATAAAACCAGATACTCAATACATCCTGGAACGGGGAAGATGTACAAGGATCTTAAGAAATATTTTTGGTGGCTGGGTATGAAAGCCGATGTTGCTAAATATGTAGGAGAATGTTTGACGTGTTCTAAGGTCAAAGCTGAGCATCAGAAACCATCCGGTCTACTTCAACAACCCGAAATCCCGGAATGGAAATGGGAAAACATTGTCATGGATTTCATCACTAAATTGCCAAGGACTGCAAGTGGTTTTGATACTATTTGGGTAATAGTTGATCGTCTCACCAAATCAGCACACTTCCTGCCAATAAGAGAAGATGACAAGATGGAGAAGTTAGCACGACTGTATTTGAAGGAAGTCGTTTCCAGACATGGAATACCAATCTCTATTATCTCTGATAGGGATGGAAGATTTATTTCAAGATTCTGGCAGACATTACAGCAAGCATTAGGAACTCGTCTAGACATGAGTACTGCCTATCATCCACAAACTAATGGGCAGAGCGAAAGGACGATACAAAAGCTTGAAGACATGCTACGAGCATGTGTTATTGATTTCGAAAACAGTTGGGATCGACATCTACCGTTAGCAGAATTTTTCTACAACAACAGCTACCATTCAAGCATTGAGATGGCACCGTTTGAAGCACTTTATGGTAGAAAGTGCAGGTCTCCGATTTGTTGGAGTGAAGTAGGGGATAGACAGATTACGGGTCCGGAGATAATACAAGAAACTACCGAGAAGATCATCCAAATTCAACAACGGTTGAAAACCGCCCAAAGTCGACAAAAGAGCTACGCTGACATTAAAAGAAACGATATAGAATTTGAAATTGGAGAGATGGTCATGCTTAAAGTTTCACCTTGGAAAGGCGTTGTTCGATTTGGTAAAAGAGGGAAATTAAATCCAAGGTATATTGGACCATTCAAGATTATTGATCGTGTCTGACCAGTAGCTTACCGACTTGAGTTACCTCAACAACTCGCGGCTGTACATAACACTTTCCACGTCTCAAATTTGAAGAAATGTTTTGCTAAAGAAGATCTCACTATTCCGTTAGACGAAATCCAAATCAACGAAAAACTTCAATTCATCGAAGAACCCGTCGAAATAATGGACCATGAGGTTAAAAGACTTAACCAAAACAAGATACCAATTGTTAAGGTTCGATGGAATGCTCGTAGAGGACTCGAGGTCACCTGGGAACGAGAAGATCAGATGAAGAAGAAATACCCGCACTTATTTCCAGAAGATACGTCAACACCTCCAACTGCTTAAAATTTCTGGACGAAATTTTTTTAACTGGTAGGTACTGTAGTGACCCGAACTTTTACATGTTTATATATATTAAATGAAATTGTTATTTACATGATTAAGTGTTTCCAACATGTTAAGCAATCAAACTTGTTAAGACTTGATTAATTGAAATAGGTTTCATATAGACAATTGACCACCCAAGTTGACCGGTGATTCACGAGCGTTAAAACTTGTAAAAACTATATGATGTCATATATATATATATATATATATATATATATATATATATATATATATATATATATATATATATATATATATATATATATATATATATATATAGTTAACATGGTATTATGATAAGTAAACATATCATTAAGTATATTAACAATGAACTACATATGTAAAAATAAGACTACTAACTTAAGGATTTCGAAACGAGGCATATATGTAACGATTATCGTTGTAACGACATTTAATTGTATATATATATCATATTAAGATATATTAATACATCATAATATCATTATAATGTAATAATTTAACATCTATTTAGATATAATAAACAATGGGTTAACAACATTTAACAAGATCGTTAACCTAAAGGTTTCAAAACAACACTTACATGTAACGACTAACGATGACTTAACGACTCAGTTAAAATGTATATACATGTAGTGTTTTAATATGTATTCATACACTTTTTAAAGACTTCAAGACACTTATCAAAGTACTTCTACTTAACAAAAATGCTTACAATTACATCCTCATTCATTTTCATCAACAATTCTACTCGTATGCACTCGTATTCGTACTCATACAATACCCAGCTTCTAAATGTATTTACTATTGGTATATACACTCCAATGATCAGATCTTAGTAGACCTTGTGAGTCACCTAACACATGTGGGAACCATCATTGGCAACTAGCATGAAATATCTCATAAAATTACAAAAATATTAGTAATCATTCATGACTTATTTACAAGTAAACAAAATTACACATCCTTTATATCTAATTCATATACCAATGACCAAAAACACCAACAAACACTTTAATTCTTCAATTTTCTTCATCTAATTTGTAGTGACCCGAACTTTTCCATGTTTATATATATTAATTGAGATTGATATTTACATGATTAAATGTTTCCAACATGTTAAGCAATTAATTGAAATATGTTTCATATAGACAATTGACCACCCAAGTTGACCGGTGATTTACGAACGTTAAAACATGTAAAAACTATACGATGACATATATATGGTTATATATATAGTTAACATGATTTTATTATAAGTATGTATCTCATTAGGTATTTTAACAATGAGTTATATACATAAAAATGAGACTATTAATTTAAGAAACTCGAAAACGATATATATAACGATTATCGTTATAACAACGTCTTACTAGGTACATATGAATCATATTAAGATATTGATACACTTGGTTAATTATGTTAAATGATAAGTAAATATATTATTAAGTGTATTAACAATGAATTACATATGTAAAAATAAGACTACTAACTTAATGATTTCGAAACGAGACATATATGTAACGATTATCGTTGTAACGACATTTAACAGTATATACATCATACTAAGATATATTATATATCATAATATCATGATAATATAACAATTTAACATCTCATTTGTTATAATAAACAATGGGTTAACAACATTCAACAAGATCGTTAACCTAAAGGTTTCAAAACAACATTTACATGTAACGACTAACGATGAGTTAACGACTCAGTTAAAATATATATACATGTAGTGTTTTAATATGTATTTATACACTTTTGAAAGACTTAAATACACTTATCAAAATACTTCTACTTAACAAAAATGCTTACAATTACATCCTCGTTCAGTTTCATCAACAATTCTACTCGTATGCACCCGTATTCGTACTCGTACAATACACAGCTTTTAGATGTATGTACTATTGGTATATACACTCCAATGATCAGCTCTTAGCAGCCCATGTGAGTCACCTAACACATGTGGGAACCATCATTTGGCAACTAGCATGAAATATCTCATAAAATTACAAAAATATGAGTAATCATTCATGACTTATTTACATGAAAACAAAATAACATATCCTTTATATCTAATCCATACACCAACGACCAAAAACACCTACAAACACTTTAATTCTTCAATTTTCTTCATCTAATTGATCTCTCTCAAGTTCTATCTTCAAGTTCTAAGTGTTCTTCATAAATTCCAAAAGTTCTAGTTTCATAAAATCAAGAATACTTTCAAGTTTGCTAGCTCACTTCCAATCTTGTAAGGTGATCATCCAACCTCAAGAAATCTTTGTTTCTTACAGTAGGTTATCATTCTAATACAAGGTAATAATCATATTCAAACTTTGGTTCAATTTCTATAACTATAACAATCTTATTTCAAGTGATGATCTTACTTGAACTTGTTTTCGTGTCATGATTCTGCTTCAAGAACTTCGAGCCATCTAAGGATCCGTTGAAGCTAGATCCATTTTTCTCTTTTCCAGTAGGTTTATCCAAGGAACTTAAGGTAGTAATGATGTTCATAACATCATTCAATTCATACATATAAAGCTATCTTATTCGAAGGTTTAAACTTGTAATCACTAGAACATAGTTTAGTTAATTCTAAACTTGTTCGCAAATAAAAGTTAATCCTTCTAACTTGACTTTTAAAATCAACTAAACACATGTTCTATATCTATATGATATGCTAACTTAATGATTTAAAACCTGGAAACACGAAAAACACCGTAAAACCGGATTTACGCCGTCGTAGTAACACCGCGGGCTGTTTTGGGTTAGTTAATTAAAAACTATGATAAACTTTGATTTAAAAGTTGTTATTCTGAGAAAATGATTTTTATTATGAACATGAAACTATATCCAAAAATTATGGTTAAACTCAAAGTGGAAGTATGTTTTCTAAAATGGTCATCTAGACGTCGTTCTTTCGACTGAAATGACTACCTTTACAAAAACGACTTGTAACTTATTTTTCCGACTATAAACCTATACTTTTTCTGTTTAGATTCATAAAATAGAGTTCAATATGAAACCATAGCAATTTGATTCACTCAAAACGGATTTAAAATGAAGAAGTTATGGGTAAAACAAGATTGGATAATTTTTCTCATTTTAGCTACGTGAAAATTGGTAACAAATCTATTCCAACCATAACTTAATCAACTTGTATTGTATATTATGTAATCTTGAGATACCATAGACACGTATACAATGTTTCGACCTATCATGTCGACACATCTATATATATTTCGGAACAACCATAGACACTCTATATGTGAATGTTGGAGTTAGCTATACAGGGTTGAGGTTGATTCCAAAATATATATAGTTTGAGTTGTGATCAATACTGAGATACGTATACACTGGGTCGTGGATTGATTCAAGATAATATTTATCGATTTATTTCTGTACATCTAACTGTGGACAACTAGTTGTAGGTTACTAACGAGGACAGCTGACTTAATAAACTTAAAACATCAAAATATATTAAAAGTGTTGTAAATATATTTTGAACATACTTTGATATATATGTATATATTGTTATAGGTTCGTGAATCAACCAGTGGCCAAGTCTTACTTCCCGACGAAGTAAAAATCTGTGAAAGTGAGTTATAGTCCCACTTTTAAAATCTAATATTTTTGGGATGAGAATACATGCAGGTTTTATAAATGATTTACAAAATAGACACAAGTAAGTGAAACTACATTCTATGGTTGAATTATCGAAATCGAATATGCCCCTTTTTATTAAGTCTGGTAATCTAAGAATTAGGGAACAGACACCCTAATTGACGCGAATCCTAAAGATAGATCTATTGGGCTTAACAAACCCCATCCAAAGTACCGGATGCTTTAGTACTTCGAAATTTATATCATATCCGAAGGGTGTCCCGGAATGATGGGGATATTCTTATATATGCATCTTGTTAATGTCGGTTACCAGGTGTTCACCATATGAATGATTTTTATCTCTATGTATGGGATGTGTATTGAAATATGAAATCTTGTGGTCTATTATTATGGTTTGATATATATAGGTTAAACCTATAACTCACCAACATTTTTGTTGACGTTTTAAGCATGTTTATTCTCAGGTGATTATTAAGAGCTTCCGCTGTCGCATACTTAAATAAGGACGAGATTTGGAGTCCATGCTTGTATGATATTGTGTAAAAACTGCATTCAAGAAACTTATTTTGTTGTAACATATTTGTATTGTAAACCATTATGTAATGGTCGTGTGTAAACAGGATATTTTAGATTATCATTATTTGATAATCTACGTAAAGCTTTTTAAACCTTTATTGATGAAATAAAGGTTATGGTTTGTTTTAAAATGAATGCAGTCTTTGAAAAACGTCTCATATAGAGGTCAAAACCTCGCAACGAAATCAATTAATATGGAACGTTTTTAATCAATAAGAACGGGACATTTCATAATTGATCTCTCTCAAGTTCTATCTTCAAGTTCTAAGTGTTCTTCATAAATTCTATAAGTTCTAGTTTCATAAAATCAAGAATACTTCCAAGTTTGCTAGCTTACTTCCAATCTTGTAAAGTGATCATCCAACCTCAAGAAATCTTTCTTATTTATAGTAAGATATCTTTCTAATACAAGGTAATACTCATATTCAAACTTTGATTCAATTTCTGTAATTATAACAATCTTATTTCGAGTGAAAATCTTACTTGAACTTGTTTTCGTGTCAGGATTCTGCTTCAAGAACTTTCAAGCCATCCAAGGATCCTTTGAAGCTAGATCTATTTTTCTCATTTCCAGTAGGTTTACCTACTAAAATTAAGGTAGTAATGATGTTCATAACATCATTCGATTCATACATATAAAACTATCTTATTCGAAGATTTAAACTTGTAATCACTAGAACATAGTTTAGTTAATTCTAAGCTTGTTCGCAAATAAAGTTAATCCTTCTAACTTGACTTTTAAAATCAACTAAACACATGTTCTATATCTATATGATATGCTAACTTAATGATTTAAAACCTGGAAACACGAAAAAACACCGTAAAACTGGATATACGCCGTCGTAGTAACACCGCGGGCTGTTTTGGGTTAGTTAATTAAAAACTATGATAAACTTTGATTTAAAAGTTGTTCTTCTGGGAAAATGATTTTTCTTATGAACATGAAACTATATCAAAAAATCATTGTTAAACTCAAAGTGGAAGTATGTTTTCCAAAATGGTCATCTAGACGTCGTTCTTTCGACTGAAATGACTACCTTTACAAAAACGACTTGTAACCTATATTTCTGACTATAAACTTATACTTTTTCTATTTAGATTCATAAACTTAAGTTCAATATGAAATAATAGCAACTTGAAACACTCAAAACGGATTTAAAAAGAATAAGTTATGGGTAAAACAAGATTGGATAATTTTTCTTGTTGTAGCTACGTGAAAATTGGTAAAAAATCTATATTAATCATATCCTAGCTAACTCATATTGTATTATACATGTATTCTAATATATTATGTAATCTTAGGATACCATAGACACGAATACAATGTGTTGACATATCATATCAACCCATCTATATATATTTCGGAACAACCATAGACACTCTATATGCAGTAATGTTGGAGTTAGCTATACAGGGTTGAGGTTGATTCCAAAATATTATATATACTTTGAGTTGTGATCTAGCCTGAGGCTTGTATACACGAGGTCGTGGATTGATTCAAGATAATATATATTGCTTTATTTTCTGTACATCTAACTGTGGACAACTAGTTGTAGGTTACTAACGAGGACAGCTGACTTAATAAACTTAAAACAGCAAAACGTATTAAAAATGTTGTAAATATATTTTGAACATACTTTGATATATATGTACATATTTGTTATAGGTTCGTGAATCGACCAGTGGCCAAATCTTACTTCCCGACGAAGTAAAAATCTGTGAAAGTGAGTTATAGTCCCACTTTTAAAATCTAATATTTTGGGATGAGAATACATGCAGTTTATAAATGTTTTACAAAATAGACACAAGTACATGAAACTACATTCTATGGCTGGATTATTAAACCGAATATGCCCCTTTTTAGTCTGGTAATCTAAGAATTAGAGAACATACACCCTAATTGACGCGAATCCTAAAGATAGATCTATTGGGCCCAACGAGCCCCATCCAAAGTACCGGATGCTTTAGTACTTCGAATTCATCATGTCCGAAGGGAGTCCCGGAATGATAGGGGATATTCTATATGCATCTTGTTAAGGTCGGTTACCAGGTGTTCACCATATGAATGATTTTTATCTCTATGTATGGGATGTATATTGAAATATGAAATCTTGTGGTCTATTATTACGATTTGATAAATATAGGTTAAACCTATAACTCACCAACATTTTTGTTAATGTGTAAAGCATGTTTATTCTCATGTGATTATTAAGAGCTTCCGCTGTTGCATGCTATTATATGGACAAGATTTGGTGTCAGCATGCTTGTATAATATTGTTTAAAACTGCATTCGAGATTTATTTTGTTGTAACATATTAATATTTGTAAACCAATATGTATTGGTAGTGTGTAAGTGTGATATTTGTTAGATTATCATTTCTGGATAATTTAAGTGGTGTCTTGTTAACCTTGTCGATAAAATAAAGGTTATGGTTTGTTTTAAAAACGAATGCAGTCTTTGAAAAACGTCTCATATAGAGGTCAAAATCTCGCAACGAAATCAATTAATATGGAACGTTTATAAGCAATATGAACGGGACATTTCAAACACTACATGTATATACATTTTAACTGAGTCGTTAAGTCATCGTTAGTCGTTACATGTAAGTGTTGTTTTGAAACCTTTAGGTTAACGATTCTTGTTAAATGTTGTTAACCCATTGTTTATTATATCAAATGAGATGTTAAATTATTACATTATCATGATATCATGATGTATTAATATATCTTAATATGATATATATACATTAAATGTCGTTACAACGATAATCGTTGCATATATGTCTCGTTTCGAAATCATTAAGTTAGTAGTCTTGTTTTTACATATGTAGTTCATTGTTAATACACTTAATGACATGATTACTTATCATTTATCATGATTAAACATAGTGTAACAATATCTTAATATGATTCATATGTATTTAGTAAGACGTTGTTATAACGATAATCGTTATATATATCGTTTTCGAGTTTCTTAATTCATTAGTCTCATTTTTGTGTATATAACTCATTGTTCCTAATGAGATACTTACTTATCATAATATCATGTTAACTATATATATAACCATATATATGTCATCATTTAGTTTTTACAAGTTTTAACGTTCGTGAATCACCTGTCAACTTGGGTGGTCAATTGTCTATATAAAACCTATTTCAATTAATCAAGTCTTAACAAGTTTGATTACTTAACATGTTGGAAACACTTAATCATGTAAATATCAAATTCATTAAATATATATAAACATGAAAGAGTTCGGGTCACTACATTGTCCCTTTAGGCGAAAGAGTTTTTAAGGCTGGATAATTTTATTGTATTTTATTATTATTATTATTATTATTATTATTATTATTATTATTATTATTATTATTATTATTATTATTATTATTATTATTATATTATTATTATTATTATTATTATTATTATTATTATTATGTTTTTGTTAGTATTTGATCAGATAATAAAATGTGTCACTCTTTTATTTCGGAAAGTGGCAAAACTTTAAAAATTCTTGAACAAATTTTAGCAAACAGTTTCTAGCTTCTCTGCTTTAAGCAATATATATCTTGTTTCCCTGGCAACATTGGGCGTGCTATTCACAAACACTACTTTATGATGCTTTTATCACCTCACTTTCTACATTAGCTTTTGGAGTCTTCATATTATCTTCATTGTTTTTAAGTTGATTCAACTTTCCTTCATTTAGTGCAGGCACTATGCGATCAACCAACTCTTTGCATATGTGCGTATCATGACCATGGTCATTATGGATGGAGCATAATTTTTGCGTGTCACACTTATTTTGGCTGTCCTAAATCTAAAACCGATATTTTATGTATCCAAAATCTCTTGCGGGGTCTTTGAAAAATTAGTTTTCTTGTTTCCACCTTATTGTCGAATATTTTTCCTTAGGCCCATAATTTTGATTGCTTTGCCTAAATCGCTCATTTCACGCGGAGCCTGCTGAACTATATATTCGTGAAAATCCAAATGAACAGTATCCATCATGATTATGTTCATAATCATCATCCCAACCTTTATCCTAGCTCCAGTTGCATGTGTGAGTAGTGGTATCTTCTCCACTTCTCATGTAATTGTAACAAACCCTCATAAGATATGTTAATGTAGGAATTTCCGTAATAATGTTTCATGCTTATCAGGATGTATGTAGTGGATACAACTTGAGATATGTTGATTCTCATTTAATTTTGGGATTTTCTAACACTCGTACATGTACCCTCAGAAAAATTTCGCTAGTGAATCTTTGTACTTCTACTTAATAACGGTTCGATATGCGTGTGTTTTTGCGTGGCTGCAGTTTATGAACTCGCAATAAATGTTTCTCTAGCAGGTCTAGAAAGCCTTCGATGATTTTTCGATATTGGTTGTGAACAACTATCTCTTCAAACCTTGTAGGACAGTTGAAAAATAAATGGCATGCAATTTGTTCATCCCAATTATACATGTGCATAATTTCTTCAAAACGTTGTAAGAAATCTAGCGGGTCTGTTAGTCCTTCGTAAACCCCTAAAGTTGACGGAACAATAGGTGGAATAGAACACTACTAGAAAATCGATTTTAATGGACGGAGGTTTTTCCGGACGATGGCCATCGTCCGGGAAGAGCTACTACACGCCAAAAAACGGACCCACTAGCACCTGCATGTTTGACCCACTTTCCCGGACGACTCCAAATCGTCCCGGAAGATACTATTTAATTATTATTATTTTTGGCTTGAAAATATTTGGCTCCAAAATGTGGCAATTTTGGAGCCTTTTTCTTTCCGGACGATAAATCGTCTGGGAAAACCTTTCCGGACGATAAGCTTCATCAGTCCAAAAATAAATAAAAAAACTCACACAACCGCGCCTAAAATTTCGTTTCCCTCCATTTGATTCCCGGACGATTTATCGTCCGGAACGGGTCGTCCGGGAAAAGTTTCGGCAGAAAAGCTGAAACTTGGCTACTTTTTTCTCACTTTCACCTACCAAAAAAACTCGCACAACTCCGGTGTTATCGAGCGATTTCCCGCTTCTTCCACAACAAATCCAACAATCTTTCATCCCAATCACTACCAAGGTATGTTCTTCACTTTTTTCTTTTTTAATTTTGATTCTTTTTCATGTTTAGTTTGTTAAAACCCCAAATCCGAAAATTGGGGTTACCATTTGATAATTGTTGTGATTATATATGTTTTTGCTTATGATTTTCATGTTTAGTTTGTTACTATGCTTATGTTTGATGATTCCTTGAATATTTAAATCCGAATTTAGTTAGTAAAGTGGTGGGTTTTGTGATGAAATTGTCAAGAACATGAAATTGTTGTATGACAATATGTTTATTTTCATGAATTTCATGCTTAGTTTGTTAAGTTGCTTAAGTTTTGATTATAATTGGTCCTAAAATCCAATTTTAATTAGTAAATTGATAGGTTTGATGAAGAAAATGTTATGTACATTTTTAATTAGAAAAATTAGTATAAGTATATAATTATAAGTATACAAGTATAAGTATATAATTATAAATGTTATTGTTTATGTTTATGTTTATGCTTATGTTTATGTTTATGTTTATGTTTATGTTTATGTTTATGCTTATGCTTATTTTTGTATGCTTATAAGAAAATGGATTATTTAATTTTATACATTTAAGTTATTTATTTGTGTGTTTGTAGAACGAACGTCAAGCCAAGAATGCGAAAATCGGTCCTATAAAAAATTACAAGATCTTGCACATACCCAAGGATCGCACCAAGTGGAATGATTCGTTCATACCGAAAATTAATTACGTAAGTGATACATTTTTATAGATTATGGTGTACTTCTTATAAATAATAGTATAAGTCAATTGGTGTACTCCCGATATATATATATATATATATATATATATATATATATATATATATATATATATATATATATATATATATATATATATATATATATATATATATATAATATAATGGTCTTGTAAGTGATACATTTTTATATGTATGTATGTATATATAAATAATGATATGTTAGTAATATTTATATTTTTTTAACTTTGTAGAAACGAATGAAGACGTTGTTAAAACAATTTCCCGGCACCGACGAGGAAGTTATCATGGAACAAGTTTTGGGCGAACGACCGGGACACCAACGCGGATTGGGCCCGAAGATTCCAAAGTTGGTAACTAATTCTGAATCTTCATCGTCTACCGGTCGGAGTCGTCAACCCGAAATACCACCACAACCATACTACACGGCGGCAGACATTGAACGAATAATTGCTTTTAATAATATGCAAATCCCGGACGATGTTCGACCAAGATTTGGCTATCCTCCCGGTACTTCCACTACCGGTACTTCCAATACCGGTACTTCCACTTCCGGTAACCCGAGCTCGAACGATGACTTTGATAACGATTTGTATAATGATGGATTTGACGATTTGTAATTTGTTTGGTGTGCGTCAAGACAATTATGAAATGGTTGGTACGTTTTGTAAACGATATTTTATTTTGTAGTTTTTCGGATATTGTAATGCATGTTTGGATAAGTATATGTTTCAAGACTTTTGTTTAGTGTTATTATGGTATTTTGTGAATTCGTAATCGTTATTATATAGCAGGTTTTTAATTTGTAAATGTGCTGGAAACTGCAGAATTTGTGCTGTTTTATTAGTCTGGAAATGCAGAAACCAAATCTGCTAAAACTGCAGATACTGGCTTTCCCAGACGATAAGTCGTCTGGGATTAGTTGTCCGGCAAAAGTATTATGCGTCATTATTTTAATATTAAAAGGGAGAAACGACTTCTCGTCCGGGAAAAGTCGTCCGGGAAAACCGTTCACGAATGCAGTGTTGAAAGTCAAAGTGGGGCCCACGTACACGTCTGGGAAAAAAAATCTTCGTCCGGGAATACTTTCAAGGACGGACTTTCCCAGACGACCATTCAGGGACGAAAAGTCGTCCGGGATCAATTTCGGGGACGACTTATCGTCTGGAATTTTCGTCCGGGAAGACCTCGTTTCTAGTAGTGGAATTGGGATATTGAGAAATGTGATCTACGAACATATTTATAACAGATGTCAATTCTGCATCTGTTTTTGGTTTACTTACTTTGTTACTTGCAAAGTAATTTTCCATCATATTTTTTATGTCAATTGGCGCAACCTTTTTAATTATTTCTGTGAGTACCATTTTGCGCTTTTTCCTTCTCCATAGCAGCTTTTTTCTCATCATTATCGATAATTTTCTGCTGTGATGTAGATGCATTTAATAAACCTTATGTGGGCCATGTCATGTTAGGACCTAGAACTATTCCCAAGCCCATTTTACCCCATATCTACTCTGCATTCATTGGAGTAATAAATTTCTTGATTGTCGGTACATCATTCGACGTCTTTATCATGCACATTGTTTTCTCATAATCATTTTACCCTTTTAGCTTTCTGCGTAGACTTGAGTACGACATCTTCTAATTCCAGATCTTCAACGTTCCTTCATGGAATTTTTCTTTTTGAGTGTTTTCTAGATTTGCCTTTTCTTTTGCAGCTTCTTATTTATTTTCTTTATGATCATCAATACACGTAAAGTCCAACATTATTGATATTTAGATGACGAAAATCAAATCCTTCCAGAATTTCATTGATATCTTCATGATCAACGTGCTCGTCGAGAGCCATTATCTCCAATTCTTGACCACAATTCTTGAAAAGGACCTCTATCGAACGAATGACGCTAAATGATTGAACTTATATCGAACCATATAGATTCAAGATAAATCCGAGTTCATAAAAGATGTTGAGATTGTTATTATGTTTTAAGAACCTTATGATTATCATTTCAATTTCATTATCTCAAAATGTATAATCACCATGTCACGCTCATAAAGTTAATACAGTCAATATTTATGAGAGCAACCAAACTTTAACGGAGATTACTACAATCCCATTTATAGTGTTCGTAAATGAATACATAGGACCTTATTGTCATTGGATGATCATATGTACATAATTATTTTGTTATGTACACAACCAATCAGGTTTTACAGTGTTATATTGTACAACACTGTAAAGTATAATTGTTTGTGTAAATAATAGAAATAATTGTGTACATATCACTCTCCATTGTCATTCACTTATTTTAAATTCTATATGCCCAGGTTTATAAATTTATTTTGCACACTTACCAGGGACGGATTTGAGGGCGTGTAATGCGTGCGCTTGCACATAGCCAGTGGCGGAAGCAGGATTTTTCTTCACCGGGGGCGAAATTTTTTTTTAAAACCGTAGCAACTTTTTTGGGCAAAATACGGAGTTTTTGGGACAAAAATTGGAGGTTTTTAGGCAAAATTTTGAGGTTTTTGGATAAAATTTGAAGATTTGTGTGCAAAATTTGAAGGTTTTGGGGCAAAATTTAGAGAATTGTGGGCAAAATTTGAAGGTTTTGAGGCAAAATATGTAGATTTTGGAGCAAATGGCTTTTGGGTTTGGGGCAAATGGCTTTTGGGTTTGGGGCAAAATGAAAAAAATCCAAATTTTTACACTAAAATTTCGAAATCGACTGGGGGCGGGCACCCCCTCTGCCCCCCCTCTAAATTCGCCCCTGCACATGGCTCATAATTCAAAGGGACATATAATCTAACAATATATAGTACTTATAAAAAATAATGTTTTAACTGATGTTAAAACTATACCTAATTTTTTTTTGTATACAAAGGGTCTAATCTTTTTAAATTGAATAGAGTTCCCATGAAAAGTTGTAATCGACGGGACGTCGTGACACTTATTTATGCCGAACCTTATGATCATGTAGCAATATCAATATGGATATATCGTAAAACATGTGACTATACAAGTTTATGAAAAAATGGTTAACCTTTATGCTCCGTACTCCGTTAAATGGTTATAAGGAATATGCCGTTGTTGGCTAGTCATACGTTTTGGAATCTGGGTGCTCTCGTACCTACTTAAACCGCCCTGTATGACTAAGCGATTAAAAATGCGCACGTGTCTCTCATATTCATTGCAAATTACCATTTTCGGCTCCCTATATACGCTCACGCGTTTTCTCGACGGATCACGTCAAGTGACATGATATATCAACATCACCATCTTAATTACTCCTATATGAATTTCTATAAATAACTACTCCTTCCATTTCAATTCTATTTTTAATTATTATGTTACAAATCAAATTAATTAGTTAATTGTCTGCTTTTATAAACAGATTAAAATAATGAAATAAAATTCTTTTATGCGCTTATTTTATACATGAAGACAAAAAATAAGTAAAAATAATTATATAAAACTTGAGAGTTAACCAAAAGTACATGTAATAATCACTATTTTTTCACTGCATATACAATAAATTTTAGACATATAGAATACGATTAAGGCATAAATTTATTATATATAAATATAATTATTTTGTAAATAAGTTAGTTGAAAGTAGTTTTCTACAAAGAGTTGTGGTTTTTTTTTTTTAGTGTACAATCATTTTTTCTTAGTATACAATAATTTGTCCATGTTTCTATTTGTTAAAGATAAGTTTTCCAGTTATATTTAGATAATAAATAAAACATTTAAAGAATATGAAAAATAAACTAAACGAAATGCAAGTAATAAAATTTATTAAGACAATTTTAAACCTAGACTTAAAAAGCTTAGTTTAAACTTACTATATTTCTTGTTTTTTTCTTTTTTTTTGACATCAAAAATTATATTAATAAAAAAAAATCATAGCAAGGATCTAGGAAAGGCTTAACGGCCTACAGCGACTTCAAGAGCCAACCGTTCCAATTTACAATACTTTTTCCTCTACTATTGTACCAAATAAAAGAATATAAGCAAATGGTATCAAACAATAAATTCGTCTTGATCTTTGGAGGAAAAAGCACACTATCTGGTACCGCCAAATATGCCACACAATCCCAGTTATAATCGTGTATAATCTGTCTTTCACTTCAGCTTTTTCCCACCAATCATCGATCCACGAAATCCACTCGGCCCAACTTCGAAACAGAGGCATAGGAACATTGGTCCATCTTCTAACCTTTCTCCATAAATCAGTCGCAATCTGACACTCAAAAATCACATGATTAATAGATATGATCCCTTGATGACATGACACGTACACAACCGATATGTCAATTTCCAAACACCGACGTGAAAGATTAAGGTGAGTAGGGAGTCTATCCATTGCCATGTGAATATTAATCTTTCGTGGAATGGATTTAACCCATCTAGTATATGGCTCAATCTATTGTAAATAAATCTCATTTATATATAAATGTGTTTCAGCCACCGAATAAAAACAATTATTGCCTACAAAACGCTCGTTCAAAGATAACACACCAATCATGTTGACCATTTCATTAAGCAGGTCCATATTTCTATCCCCATGGTTCCATGCCCAAACCCAATTCCCATTCACGCACCTTTATGCCAACATACATTCTTTATTCGATTCAAGATGAACAAACATTGGAACCTATCTTTCAATATACCGTCACCCCGCCAATTGTCAAGCCAAAAACGTATGGGCTGAACATTGCCTTTTTTGCGCGAAGAACGCTAGAAGGTAGTTTGCCTTAACGAATATTTTTGTGATACGCGTTGATAATGTTCGCCCACACTCCTTTTAATTCTAACCCCGAAACATCGATTCCTGCCATTTCACCATGAATCTCACCTCTGGCCAGATCGAGTTACTATACGTCAAAAACCGCCATATCCACTGGAACATAAGTGCACCACTAAAAGACCTCAAACTTCCGATATCTAGACCACCTTTTCGAATAAATCTAAGGTTTGATTCCACCCTACCCAATGCATTTTTGGTTATATTCGCACCTCCCCAAAACAAATCGGCCCTTAACTTTTCAAATTTATTAATTACCATCTCCGGGAAACAGAATAGAGAAAAATAATAAATCCCCAAATTCCTTAAAATAGCCATAATAAGAGTAAGACGCCCGCCTGAAGAAAGAAGATTGGCATTTGCCTTCCATCCAGGCAATTTTTTACTCCCTCCGTCCTATATTAGTAGTCCAACATTCCATTATAGGATGTCTCAAATTAATTGTCTACTTCTATAAATAGAAAAAAATAAGAAGCTTAAGTTCTATTATTCCATTAATGTATGTGGATAGAATTAATTTTGAAAGAAAATGTAAGGGTAAAACTGGAAAGTAAATGAAAAGTACAGTACTTTTATGACATTTTTCTTAAACTGTATGTTTAAGGAAATGAATTTACTTCCATGTCCTTCCAACTTTCCACTAGGTTCATATTGACACCTATATGCATTCCCAAATAAGAAAATGGGAACTCACCTTTTGAACATCCAAATTCACAAACATACGTATATATCGTATCATTATCAACTCCAAGACCGAAAACATGTGATTTAGAAACATTAATATTAAGTCCTGAATACCAATAAAATTCATTCAGGGCCAGAATAGTATTAGATAAACTTTCTCTATTTCATTCAGACAAAATGATTGCGTCATATGCATAAAATAAATGAGAAATATTAGATAAAGAAACACTTATCTAAACACCATGAATATCACCCGAATCCACTTTATTTTGTAAGCATGTGTGTAATCCTTTCATAACAACAAGAAAAAAAAGGACTAAGTGGATCACCAATAACAAAGATCGACGTTCGTGAGTTGACTAGACACATTCGAATCCATGATCACCAAGTTTCTCCGAATCCTAATGTCAATAACATATAATCCAAGAATTTCCAACTTACCCTATCATATGCCTTCTCACAGTCCACTTTAAAAAATATTAATTTCTTCTTCTTTTTTTTAACCATCCCATGAATTCACTAACGATCATAGGGCCGTCTAAAATTTGTTGACCTTTGATAAACGACGATTGGACGTTACTAAGGACTTTATCAACAACTGATGCCATCCCGTTAGCCAAAATATTTGTGATAATTTTATATTGCACACCTATAAGTGAGATTGACCGGTAATCATTGATAACAGATGGGTTCACCACCTTTGGAATGCGAGTAATGAATTCCGAGGATGCACCTTTTGGCATTCTACATGAATTAAATGTTGTAACAATCTACTCCACTAAATCGCCTTTCAAATATTCCTAATATTAATAAAAATGTGAAGCCAACGGGTCCTTAAGCTTTATAATTTCTACAATCCCAACAGCTTTTTATAATTTCCTCCTTTGTTACCGCCCTTTGAATCAGACCATTTTTCACATCTGTTAATATGCATTGTGGGGTCAGGTATGCAATCTGACCACTATTCCAATCACTATCAAATTTATACGAGTAGAATTCCTTGAATGCGTTCTTGATGATTAAAGGCTCCGTGAACCAAACCCCATATAAAGATATTCCTTTTATTTTTTATTCATTTCTTCTATCTTTCAACAACCCATGAAAACATTTTGTATTTTTGTCACCTTCTGAATTCCATTTGATCTTGGCCTTTTATATCACATCTTGATTGTCACGACCCTACTTTTTTCGCTATCTTTTACCGTTTATAATTTAACGCCCGTTAATTGTTATTCGTGCCACATCATTTCTATGAGCTATATTATTATTTTTGAAATAATATATTAATTATTATGTGTTAAATGAATATTTGTTTTCATATTTAAAGTTGTACGTTTCTACGTGTCGTGGATTTCTATCCGGCGAATCTTTTCGGTTTTCAAACCAACGGTCAGACTTTTGGGATTTTTAAATCCAAATTATTTTAAATATGATATTTTGATGTCATATGAACATATATAGTGTTTATATATTTTATTCGTCGCGTGTGCGTTATCTCTCCGAAGATTTAATCGCGTAGTAGCGTTTTCGCGTTTCGGGCTTCGATCGGGCGTTCGGGCTAAAAGTAAATTATCAATTATCAAAATTGGGCCAAGTGGGACCCATCCCACCCTTGGTTCGTCCGAGACCCTCATGGATAGGGGTATTGTGCCATTTTTCCAAACTTGAAGTTTTATGGATCAAAACCTAATCACTACTTCATTTTCTCCAATTTCACATTTTATTTTTTTTGTTCTCTCCCTCCCTTGCTCCCTTGTGCCGTCGCCACCACCATCCATTTTCATCATCTTCTTCTTCAATCAATCAAGCAAATTAAAGGGCTTTCATCATTTCCGGATTTACAGCATCGTTCTCTACGCATCTATACCTTTCATTTCTCGATTAGGGTATAAACCCTAACTGTATATTTTTGATTTTTATTCAATTTTACTAATTTTGAATGATATTATGATAGTATAGCACTTGTGTATTGTTGTATTGTGTGACGACCCGAAAATTTCTGACCAAATTTAAACTTAATCTTTAAATGGTTTCGACATGATAAGCAAAGTTTATTTAATTGAATCTCCAAATCTTTGAACTGTTTACATGGATTTATTTAACCTTGGACTATGCCCGACGATTCATGAACAATTGCGTGTAATAAATATGCAAATATATATATGGATATATACATATATATATATATAAAGCCCGATAACAACACATAAATTACAAACCGTGTATATCAATGTTTATCGCAACATAAAGACACGGGAGAATTAAAAACATTATAACCTCAAGGGCGAAGTAGAAGAAAGCAGATTCCTCTAGTGGAAGTTGGAAAAGGAGAATAATTTGTGCGATAGTAAGGATGAGGACAAGGATCAGAACTGAATTAAGCATTTTCACAATCGTTTGGATGTATGAACTAAGAAAGAAAATATAGGAATGAGGAGAATAATGGAACGAAAGAATTTAATTTATAATGGAAATAACAGACAGAGTAATCGAGGGAGATCACCGTATTTAATTATAGTGATCTTAATTTCCTTATTCGCCGAAGAATCGAATCTTTTAGATTTCGAAAATTTTTTTTAAATCCCCCAAATTCCAGAAAATCAACCATGACTACGTCACTGGTTAAGACAAATCTACAATTACTCATCTCAATCTTTTGTGATAGCTTCACTTATACTCTTCGCGTACTCGAATTGTTTTATCCATATTACTCAATGATGATAAAACTCTAATTTCCAACTCATATAAGTCATGAAAACATTCTTATTGTTATCCATGACGACCTCGATCAAATTTCGGGGACGAAATTTCTTTAACGGGTAGGTACTTTGACGACCCGGAAATTTTTGACCAAATTTAAACTTAATCTTTAAATGGTTTCGATATGATAAGCAAAGTTTATTTAATTGAATCTCCAAATTTTTGAACTGTTTACATGGATTTATTTAACCTTGGACTATGCCCGACGATTCATGAACAATTGGTTGTAAATAAATATGCAAATATATATATGGATATATATATATATATATATATATATATATATATATATATATATATATATATATATATATATATATATATATATATATATATATATATGTGTGTGTGTGTGTGTGTGTGTGTGTGTGTGTGTGTTTAACGACCCGTCAAAGTACACTTGACGACCATCGTTATCTTGGTCCCACAGCTTGATCATAACTCTATATGAATTTAATAAATAACCTTGCATTCTTTATTTAAAAATGATTTCCTATAAAGGAAACCTACCAAAATATGTAAGTTTAGAAAAACCATACATTATTACTTAACCAAAAGTTGACCAAAACAAAGTCAACAACATTCACTATTAAATGTATCAAAATAGAATGCAAGTTAATGTTTAATAAAAGCTGCCATCATAAATATGCAGACTCTCTAAGCACAGCGGAAGCAATCAATCATGAACTTGAGAATAAAACATGCGAGTAACTGTCAACAAAAATGTTGAGTGAATTATAGGTTTAATATTGCAAACAATATTTAATTTAAACCACAAAAATTTATGTTTGAAAACATAAAAACTCCTTTTTGGACTACAAAATTATATGCTAGAAAACATATAAAAATATTATTCCATTTACCGTGAGCCACCTGGTAACCACTTAACCATTTATTTACCCTTACCAAACACAATAAATAATATACACCGAACAAGTGTATCTTCAACTAAATACGAAGTACTAAACATTCCGATTATAAATTGCTAGTGCGACTAGCTCGAAATGGGGTTGTCAAACCCGATAAATCTATCCATAGAATTCGCGTTCAGCAGTAGAAACCAGTGATTACAGTTACCAGACTAGGGAATATTTTTGTTCAACTCACAATGAATAATTTAAACCAACCTCCACTTGTGTCCAAAATATAAAATAAATTGCATGTATTCTCATCCCAAAAGATTTAAATAGAAAAAAATGGGACTATAACTCACCTTAATAGCAAACGAAGTAACCACACAAATATGCGAACATCAAAAGAGGTAAAGTGAGCAAGAATGATCACAACGCCGACCTATAAATAAAGCAGGTCGATATAAATAACTAACTTAGGTCAAGTCTTAGTATGATAGCTATTGTACATGTTGCAAGTAGACATAGAACAACACTCAACATGCATCGGTTTGATCGGAACAGCGTACGGACACACACTTTCTATTTTTAGAAAGTTTCTATTTTTAGAAAGTTTCTATTTTTAGCAGGTTTCCATTTTTGAAAAGTTTCTATTTTTGGAAAGTTTCTATTTTAGGAAAGCTTCTATTTTTGGAAAGTTTCTATTTTTGGAAAGTTTCCAAATTTAGAAAGTTTCCATATTTAGAAAGTTTCTATTTTTAGAAAGTTTTTAAGTTAGGGAAGTTTCCTTAATTAGAAAGTCAACAAAAGTCAATTGAAAGCCAAAGTCAACCAAAAGTCAACCTTGGTCAAACCTAGTCAACATAAATTTTAAAAGTGTAAGTTGTAATAATAATATAAGTTATAATATTAATTAAAGTTAAATATGTACAATTTTGTCATAACATAAGTTTAATTAAATTAAAATGAATTTTTAAAGTTAACATAAGTTTAAATGATATAATTAATATAATATAAGTATTTAATTAATTAATTAAATATTAATCATAATATAAGTATTATTAATTAATAATAAATTTTAATCATAACATAAGTATTATTAATTAATAATGAATTATTAATCATATCATAAGTTTCTAATTATAATTATTAAATCATTAGTATTTAATAATTAAATTATAATTAAATAATAACTAAGTCTTATAATAATTAAATAATAAATTAATCCTTATTATAAGTCTTATAATAATAATCTCATAATATAAGTTTAATACTTATTATAAGTATTTTTCCATTAATAATAAAAGTATTATTAATCATAAGTTTAATTAAATGTTAATTAAATCATAAGTAATTAAATAATGATATAATAAATATATATCATAAGTCTTAAATTATAATAATTACTTTTTATATCATAAGTAATTTAATAATAATTAAAATCATTATTTATCATAAGTTTTAATAATTAACCGTAAGTTTTAATTAAAAGTTCATCGGGTCATAACTTGAGCCCCGTGAATCAGTTTTCGGCGAGTCTTATATATATCTTCACCTAACCAACTCACCCGACACCTTAGTGTGCTCAAGAATACCCTAAGAACAGCAAACAAGTCGTGAGTTACAGCCACTAATCAGTTTGGATCTTCAATCCGCTCAAAAACGTGTTTTAGTCATAACGGGTGATCAGTGGCTCGGATTTCGATGACCCGAACATGAAAGTTCATCCCATCATTATTCCTAACACACTAGTACACCCTAAAGACTCTAAAAATGATCACAAAGTCGGACCATACCTGTACCAATTCGTTTTCACAATTTAATCTTAACAAAATATCATTTTAATTATATCCAGAGTTCCGAGAATCGAAATGACATGAATCCGGAGTCTAAAATTAATGTCTTGATGAGAAGAACTCATCTAGATACTTTAATTTCACTTTTATATCATTTTCACAACCAGAAATGAACAAAAAAGCTGCTGTCCCAATTCAATCAAACCGAAAACATATATATTTGAGCATTTCTATGCATACAATCATCAATACAATAACATGTAATCATCATACTATCAATATAACATATAAAAATAGAAAAATATAAGAAAAATTGAAAATATAGGGTTAGGGTTTATACCCTAATCAAGAAATGGATGACATGAACGCGTAGAGAATCCGATTATGATGAAAGCCCTTTGAAATGACCAACAACTTGATGAAGATGATGATGATGGAGGGTGTTGAAGTCGACGGCCAAAATGGGAGAAAAGGAGAGGAGAAAATAATTTGATTTAGGTTAAAATGAAAGTGAAATGAGGAGGTTATGGATTAAGATCACAAGAATGAGAGTTTGACAACTATTCCCCCTCCCCTTGACAATTTCGGCCAAAAAGGTAGGGTGGGCCCCACTTGTGGGCCATCTTGAAGTATGGACTAAAATCTCTTAGCTCGAACACTCGAACGAAACCCGAAACGCGAAAACACGATTACGCGATTAAAATTTCCGAGAGATAACAAATACGCTACGAAAAATATATATAAATACTATATATAAATATATGACATTAAAATATCATATTTAAAATAATTTGGATTTAAAAATCCCAAAAGCTCGACCGTTGGTTTGAAAATCGAAAAGATTCGCCGGATAGAAATACACGACACGTAGAAACGTACAACTTAAAATATGAATACAAATATTCATATAACACATAATAATTAATATATTATTACAAAAATAATAATATAGGTCATAGAAATGACGTGGCACGAATAACAGTAACGGTCATTAAATAATTAACGGTAAAAGATAACGGAAAAAGTAGGATCGTTACAGTACCTTCCCGTTACGGAAATTTCGTCCCGAAATTTAAGCAGGTGCAGGGGTTTCCTCATCATTTGGGAACAAATGCGGGTACTTCTACCTCATCTGATCTTCACGCTCTCAAGTAAACTCGGGACCGCGTCTGGCGTTCCATCTAACCCGAACAATAGAAATTCTGCTCTGCTTGAGAGTCTTAACCTCTCGGTCCATGATTTCAACAGGTTCCTCAATAAAATGAAGTTGCTTATCAACATGAAGTTCCTCCAGAGGAATAGTCTCATCGGCTTTGGCCAAACACTTCTTTAAATTCGATACATGAAAAACATCGTGAACGGCACTGAGTTCTTGTGGAAATTTCAAACGATAAGCCACGGGTCCAACTCTCTCAATAATCTCAAAAGGTCCAACAAAATGAGGATTCAACTTTCCCCTTTTACCAAAATGTATCACGCCCTTCCAAGGTGAAACCTTTAACATAACACGGTCACTAACCTGAAATTCCATAGCTTTCCTTCCCTTATCGGCATAACTCTTTTTCCGACTTCTGGCGGTTCTCAAACTTTCCTTAATCTGTACGATCTTCTCTGTAGTCTCATGAATAATTCCTGGACCTGTGAGTTGAGCATTCCCAACCTCATTCCAGCAGACAGGAAACCTACACTTTCTACCATACAGCGCTTCAAAAGGTGCGGCATAATACTTGCATGATAACTGTTATTATAAGAAAATTCAGCCAGTGGCAAGTACTTATCCCAACCATTACCAAAATCAATGATGCATGCTCGTAACATGTCTTCCAACGTTTGAATGGTCCTTTCACTCTGACCATCTGACTGTGGATGATAAGCAGTGTTCATATACAATTTAGTTCCCAAAGCATCTTGTAAGGACTGCCAAAACCTCGATGTAAATCGACTGTCTCGGTCCGAAATAATAAATACAGGAACACCATGTCTAGAAACAATCTTCTTCAAATACAAACGAGTAAGCTTCTCCTTCGAATATGTTTCCTTAATTGGCAAGAAATGAGCTGACTTAGTGAGTCGGTCAATAATCACCCCAAATGGTATCATAACCACCCTCAACTCTCGGTAATTTCGCAATAAGTCCATCGTAATACCTTCTCACTTCCACTCAGGAATCTCAGGTTGCACCAAAAGTCCAGACGGTTTTTGATGTTCAGCTTTAACCTTGGCACAGGTCAAACACTTAGCCACATACGTAGCCACATCAGCTTTCAAATTAGACCACCAATACAGCTCCTTAAGATCATGATACATCTTTCCTGAACCAGGATGAATAGAGTACCTAGACTTATGCGCCTTATGCCCTCATCTAACACAAGTTGTCGCAAATCACCAAATTTTGGAACCCAAAGACGTCCCGCAAAATAACGTGTGCCATCTGCTCGTACCGCAAATTTCTTACTCATGCCTCTGACCTTCCTGTTATGAAATTCTCCTCCTTCAAGGCTTCTTGTTGTGCCTCAAGAATCTGCCTAGCGAGGTTAGTTTGTATTGTCATATTCAAGGCTCTAAACCTACGAGGTTCACCCCTCTCTTTAAGACTTAACGCATCGGCCACCACATTGGCCTTCCCCGGATGATATAAAAGTTTGCAATCATAATCATTCAACGTCTCAACCCATCATCGCTGCCTCATATTCAACTGTTTCTGATCAAGGATATGTTGAACACTTTTGTGATCAGTGTACACTGTACTTTTGACCCCATATAGATAATGTCTCCATATCTTAAGCGCCAACACAACAGCTCCCAATTCTAAATCATGGGTCGTATAATTCTGCTCGTGAATCTTCATATGACGTGACACGTAAGCAATGACTTTCTTTCGCTGCATCAAAACACAACCAGAGTCTTGACACGAAGCATCATAATAGATAACAAAATCATCATTACCCTCGGGTAGTGATAATATCGGTGCAGAAATGAACTTCTTCTTCAGAGTTTAGAAAGCAGACTCTCGTACACTCTTTCACTCGTACTTCATCCCCTTATGCGTTAAAGCGGTAAGAGGTTTCGCTACTCGTGAAAAATCTTGAATGAACCTTCTATAATAGTCTGCCAAACCTAGGAACTGACGAATCTGAGTAGGAGTTTTCGGAATCTCCCACTTCTCAATCGCCTCAATCTTAGCAGGATCAACTTGTATTCCCTGTTTACTAACAATATGTCTAAGGAATTGAACTTCTCTTAACCAGAAGGCACACTTAGAGAACTTAGCGTACAACCCTTCTTTTCTCAATAAATCAAGCACCAACCTCAAATGTTCTTCGTGCTCCTCATCACTCTTAGAATAAATAAGGATGTCATCGATGAAAACAATAACGAATTTGTCCAGATAGGGTCTACACACACGGTTCGTGAGGTCCATGAACACAGCAGGTGCATTTATCAATCCGAACGGCATAACAAGGAATTGAAGTGACCATAAAGGGTATGGAAAGCGGCTTTCGGAATATCAGTTTCTTTAACGCGCAATTGGTGATAACCAGAACGAAGACCAATCTTAGAATAAATGGACGAACCTTGAAGTTGATCGAACAGATCATCAATTCTCGGAAGAGGGTAACGGTTTTTAACAGTAAGCTTGTTCAATTCACGATAATCAATGCACAAACGAAACGAACCATCATTCCTCTTAACAAACAAAACAGGAGCTCCCCAAGGGGACGAACTGGGACGAATGAAATATAGTTGCAACAAGGAGTAGTCACATCGGTGGTATAGATATTTAAGGCAATTCTCTCAAAGGAGATAACGAGGATCATGGACTTCAAAGTAAATTTTCATTACATTTCTGAAAGGAAGACGTACGAAAGGTGTGATAATTCCACGAGAGTGAACTTCCTTGTACAACGAGTGAGGAAATCTAGGATTCATCCATATTCTTAAATTTATGTGCGGATGAAAAGAACGCGAAACATGGGTTATAAAGAATGGCCGACTCCAGGTGAGATGAATCTTCAAAAATAATTTCATGCACCTCGAAGTATTGAATCATAGGATTGATGTTTACGAGGGTGTTATGGTTAACAGCGAATATTGAGAGTAGAAACTCCTCAAACGGTATAGTTTAAAATATATCCATGATACCTACTATAACAACAGTTGGGGTAGAAACCCACCTAGTGTAGTGACCCGAACTTTTCCATGTTTATATATATTAATTGAGATTGATATTTACATGATTAAATGTTTCCAACATGTTAAGCAATCAAACTTGTTAAGGCTTGATTAATTGAAATATGTTTCATATAGACAATTGACCACCCAAGTTGACCGGCGATTCACGAACGTTAAAACTTGTAAAAACGACATGACGATATATATATATATATGGATATACATATGGTTAACATGAGATTATGATAAGTAAGTATCTCCATAAGTATATCAACAATGAGTTATATACATATAAACAAGACTACTAACTTAAGGATTTCGAAACGAGACATATATGTAACGATTATCGTTGTAACGACATTTAAATGTATATATATCATATTAAGATATATTAATATATCATAATATCATGATAATATAATAATTTAACATCTCATTAGATATAATAAACAATGGGTTAACAACATTAATTGATATCGTTAACTTAAAGGTTTCAAAACAACACTTACATGTAACGACTAACGATGACTTAACGACTCAGTTAAAATGTATATACATGTAGTGTATTTAGATGTATTAAAATACTTTTGGAAGACTTCAAGACATATATCAAAACACTCATACTTAACGAAAATGGTTACAGTTACTTTCCCATTCTTTTCTTTCATCAAGAATTCTAGTCATATTCTTACCCGTATTATACACAGCTTCAAAACGTACTTACTATGGGTATATACCAATAGGAACTAGCATGGGATTCCACTCTTGATTATGTCATGTATGACTAATCAATTTTAACTTCTACCATGAGCTAGTCAACTAACTAGAACTCCTTTTAACCCCACTCACCACTCACCAATTACCACTCATCATTCAATCCATTTCACTTCCAATTCTCTTTCTAATTCTCTCTCAACACACACACACTATTATGAACGTATTTTTCCAGTAGTAAATCATCATCTTCATCAAAAATCACTTCAAGAATCAAGCTATAATCATCATAGGAAGAACACTTCAAGAACACTTCAAAAATCCCTTCAAGTTTACTAATTTACTTCCAAGCTTTCTAATCCATTCCAAGTAATCATCTAAGATCAAGAAACCTTTGTTATATACAGTAGGTTATCTTTATTATTCAAGGTAATATTCATATTCAAACTTTGATTCAATTTCTATAACTATAAACTATCTTAATTCGAGTAAAAATCTTACTTGAACTTGTTTTTGTGTCATGATCCTACTTCAAGAACTTTCAAGCCATCCAAGATCCTTTGAAGCTAGATCATTTCTTGTCACTTCCAGTAGGTTTACCTACTAAACTTGAGGTAGTAATGATGTTCATAACATCATTCGATTCATATATATAAAACTATCTTATTCGAAGGTTTAAACTCGTAATCACTAGAACATAGTTTAGTTAATTCTAAACTTGTTCGCAAACAAAAGTTAATCCTTCTAACTTGACTTTTAAAATTAACTAAACACATGTTCTATATCTATATGATATGCTAACTTAATGATTTAAAACCTGGAAACACGAAAAACACCGTAAAACCGGATTTACGCCGTCGTAGTAACACCGCGGGCTGTTTTGGGTTAGTTAATTAAAAACTATGATAAACTTTGATTTAAAAGTTGTTATTCTGAGAAAATTATTTTTTATTATGAACATGAAACTATATCCAAAAATTATGGTTAAACTCAAAGTGGAAGTATGTTTTCTAAAATGGTCATCTAGACGTCGTTTTTTCGACTGAAATGACTACCTTTACAAAAACGACTTGTAACTTATTTTTCCGACTATAAACCTATACTTTTTCTGTTTAGATTCATAAAATAGAGTTCAATATGAAACCATAGCAATTTGATTCACTCAAAACGGATTTAAAATGAAGAAGTTATGGGTAAAACAAGATTGGATAATTTTTCTCATTTTAGCTACGTGAAAATTGGTAACAAATCTATTCCAACCATAACTTAATTAACTTGTATTGTATTTTATGTAATCTTGAGATACCATAGACACGTATACAATATTTCGACCTATCATGTCGACACATCTATATATATTTCGGAACAACCATAGACACTCTATATGTGAATGTTGGAGTTAGCTATACAGGGTTGAGGTTGATTCCAAAATATATATAGTTTGAGTTGTGATCAATACTGAGATACGTATACACTGGGTCGTGGATTGATTCAAGATAATATTTATCGATTTATTTCTGTACATCTAACTGTGGACAACTAGTTGTAGGTTACTAACGAGGGCAGCTGACTTAATAAACTTAAAACATCAAAATATATTAAAAGTGTTGTAAATATATTTTGAACATACTTTAATATATATGTATATATTGTTATAGGTTCGTGAATCAACAGTGGCCAAGTCTTACTTCTCGACGAAGTAAAAATATGTGAAAGTGAGTTATAGTCCCACTTTTAAAATCTAATATTTTTGGGATGAGAATACATGCAGGTTTTATAAATGATTTACAAAATAGACACAAGTACGTGAAACTACATTCTATGGTTGAATTATCGAAATCGAATATGCCCCTTTTAATTAAGTCTGGTAATCTAAGAATTAGGGAACAGACACCCTAATTGACGCGAATCCTAAAGATAGATCTATTGGGCCTAACAAACCCCATCTAAAGTACCGGATGCTTTAGTACTTCGAAATTTATATCATATCCGAAGGGTGTCCCGGAATGATGGGGATATTCTTATATATGCATCTTGTTAATTTCGGTTACCAGGTATTCACCATATGAATGATTTTTATCTCTATGTATGGGATGTGTATTGAAATATGAAATCTTGTGGTCTATTGTTATGATTTGATATATATAGGTTAAACCTATAACTCACCAACATTTTTGTTGACGTTTAAAGCATGTTTATTCTCAGGTGAATATTAAGAGCTTCCGCTGTTGCATACTAAAATAAGGACAAGATTTGGAGTCCATGTTTGTATGATATTGTGTAAAAACTGCATTCAAGAAACTAATTTCGATGTAACATATTTGTATTGTAAACCATTATGTAATGGTCGTGTGTAAACAGGATATTTTAGATTATCATTATTTGATAATCTACGTAAAGCGTTTTAAACCTTTATTTATAAAATAAAGGTTGTGGTTTGTTTTAAAAATGAATGCAGTCTTTGAAAAACGTCTCATATAGAGGTCAAAACCTCGCAACGAAATCAATTAATATGGAACGTTTTTAATCAATAAGAACGGGACATTTCAGTTGGTATCCGAGCGTTGGTCTTAGAGAACCAGAATTTTGCATTAGTGTGTCTTATCGAGTTTGTTAGGATGCATTAGTGAGTCTGGACTTCGACCGTGTTTACTTGAAAAATGATTGCTTAACAAATTTTGTTGGAAACTATATATTTTTAACATGTGAATATTATGTGATATATTAATCTCTTAACGCTTTTGATATTATGTGATAGATGTCTACCTCTAGAACAAGTCCCATTGACTCACCTAATAATAATGAAGAGTCAAATGTAAATTGGAATGATTCGTGGACTGATTCACAAGTTCCCGAAGAGGAACCGGAAGAAGAGTCGGAACCAGAAGAAGAATCGGAACCGGAAGAAGAATCGGAACCGGATGAAGAAATAGAACCGGTGGGGGAAATAATAAAACGGTTAAGTAAAAGAAAATCCTCAACCAACCGACCAAGGTTAATTATGGTCAATGGTGTTTCCGCTAAGGAAGCAAAATATTGGGAGGATTACCAATTCTCCGATGAATCGGATTCTGACGAGAATTCCGATGATGTTATAGAAATTACCCCAACTGAATTTAAAAAGGCAAAAGAAAATAATAAGGGAAAGGGCATAAAAATAGAGAAATCTAATTCCAACCCCGATGAACTTTATATGTATCGTCAACCCCCGAAGTCCTTAAGTTGTAACAATGACCCGGGAACCTCTAAACCACCAGGTTTTTCTAAACCAATGTGGAAAACGACGGCTCGTATTAGGGGAACATCATATATCCCTAGAAACTTGGCAAAACGAACCAAAACCGAAGAAGAAGAAACAAGCGAGTCGGAATAAGATAGTTGTATTCATGTGGTGTAATATATGTAATATAGTGTGCTTATGCTTTATGATATATGTAAAAATTGCTTGTATTAATAAGTATTTTTTTTTATGAATCTAACTCTTGTCTATTTTACAGTATAAAAACACAAAATGGATAGACAACCCAATATTTTAAGAGACCTACCCGGAGACATGATTGATGAAATCTTGTCTAGAGTCGGTCAGAATTCTTCGGCACAACTATTTAAGGCGAGATCAGTTTGTAAGACATTCGAAGAACGTTCCAAGAATGCCTTGGTTTATAAAAGGCTTTCGTTCGAAAGATGGGGGATATCACATTGGGAAATCCATAAGTTACGATGTGTTTACTTTGACGCATATATTGCGGGGAACCCAAATGCTATTTTACGCAATGGGTTAAGAAATTATTTTGACTCAATATATCCGAATATTGGACTTCGTGATTTAGAAAAAGCGGCTAACATGCAACATAAAGAAGCATGTTATGCTTACGGATTAGTAATGTTCGCTTCTCACCAAAGTGAGAACAAGAACATCGGCCTACAACTATTAAACAAAACGTTCCCACAAGTGACGGAGTCGGTAATTGGGGTAAGAAATGAGGTTTTTAGATTGTTACGGGACTGTTGGACATTACGTAACCCTCGTCCCTTTGACGACGTTACAACACGCTGTCTTATCAACGGCCATAACGGTTATGTTCCACAAGACCAAGGATGGGAAGTAGTCATAGTAAAACCAGAATGCATGACTTGTTTCTGGACGTATGAATTACGTGTCTTTATTGCCTTTGCTGAACGACTTATGTACTAGTTAGAATTATCTTCACAACTATCTTGTATCAAAGTTATTGTGTGCTATATTTCATGCTTTATGTAAAATAAGCGGTATTGTAAGTTTGTAAAATATTGTATAAAAGTTTGAACGCGAAATATTCTTATAATCAGTTTTTCATATAGAATTGTAGTAGTTGAATTGTATATTAGCTACTAAGTATGAACTTAACGGGTAGGTACTACCCGAATTTAAACTTATAAAACGCTAATATGAAGAAAAAGCTTTTATAAATGAGTTCATATTATGCTACGAAATACTATTAACTACTCTTAATATTCTGTATGATTAACTTGTTCCATTTGACTATTTTGAAGGAAATGGCACCGACTACTCGACACACCGTGAATATGAATGAAGAGGAATTCCGTACTTTTCTAGCTTCAAACATAGCCGCAGTACAGGCTGCGCTACATACCAACAATAATCTTGAATCTAGCAGTACAGGAAATCGTGTAGGATGCACCTACAAAGAATTCACTGCCTGCAAACCTTTGGAATTTGATGGAACCGAAGGACCGATCGAATTGAAACGGTGGACCGAGAAGGTCGAATCGGTGTTTGCCATAAGTAAGTGTACTGAAGAGGACAAAGTAAAGTACGCTACGCATACCTTCACAGGTTCTGCGTTAACATGGTGGAATACCTATCTAGAGCAAGTGGGACAAGACGATGCGTACACACTACCGTGGTCAGCATTCAAGCACTTGATGAACGAGAAGTACCGTCCCAAAACCGAGGTCAATAAGCTCAAGACAGAACTTAGACGGTTACGAACCCAAAGATTTGATATTACCACGTACGAAAGACGATTCACAGAATTGTGCCTATTGTGTCCGGGAGCATTCGAAGATGAGGAAGAGAAGATCGACGCGTTTGTGAAAGGATTACCGGAAAGAATCCAAGAAGATATAAGTTCACACGAGCCCGCCTGCATACAACAGGCATGTAGAATGGCTCACAAACTAGTGAACCAGATTGAAGAAAGAATTAAAGAACAGACTGCTGAAGAGGCCAATGTGAAGCAAGTCAAAAGAAAGTGGGAGGAAAATGGTGATAAGAATCACCAATACAACAACAACAGCAATTACAACAATAATCGCAACAATTATCCCAACAATCGCAACATCAATCGCAACTACAACAAACGGCCCAACAATAACAACAACAACAACAACAACAACAACAACAACAACAACAACAGCAACTACAACAATCATCCCAACAACAATAATAACCGCAACAACAACAACAATCAGAAGCAGCTATGCCAAAGGTGTGAAAAGTATCACTCGGGGTTCTGCACCAAATTTTGCAACAAGTGTAAAAGAAATGGTCATAGCGCGGCGAAGTGTGAGGTCTACGGACCAGGGGTTAATAGAACGAAAGGAACAAATGGTGTCGGAACGAGTAATGGCGGAGCAAGTAGTGTCGGAGCAAGTTATGCCAATGTAGTTTGTTATAAATGTGGAAAACCGGGCCACATTATTAGAAATTGCCCGAACCAGGAGAACACGAATGGACAAGGCCGCGGAAGAGTTTTCAATATTAATGCGGCAGAGGCACAGGAAGACCCGGAGCTTGTTACGGGTACGTTTCTTATTGACAATAAATCTGCTTACGTTTTATTTGATTCGGGTGCGGATAGAAGCTATATGAGTAGAGATTTTTGTGCTAAATTAAGTTGTCCATTGACGCCTTTGGATAGTAAATTTTTACTAGAATTAGCAAATGGTAAATTAATTTCAGCAGATAATATATGTCGGAATCGAGAAATTAAACTGGTTAGCGAAACATTTAAGATTGACTTGATACCAGTAGAGTTAGGGAGTTTTGATGTGATAATCGGTATGGACTGGTTGAAAGAAGTGAAAGCAGAGATCGTTTGTTACAAAAATGCAATTCGCATTATACGAGAAAAAGGAAAACCCTTAATGGTGTACGGAGAAAAGGGCAACACGAAGCTACATCTTATTAGTAATTTGAAGGCACAAAAACTAATAAGAAAAGTTTGCTATGCTGTTCTAGCACACGTCGAGAAAGTACAAACTGAAGAAAAGAGCATCAATGATGTTCCCGTCGCAAAAGAATTTCCCGATGTATTTCCGAAAGAATTACCGGGATTACCCCCACATCGATCCGTTGAATTTCAAATAGATCTTGTACCAGGAGCTGCACCAATAGCTCGTGCTCCATACAGACTCGCACCCAGTGAGATGAAAGAACTGCAAAGCCAATTACAAGAACTTTTAGAGCATGGTTTCATTCGACCAATCACATCACCGTGGGGAGCTCCTGTTTTGTTTTTCAAGAAGAAAGATGGTACATTCAGGTTGTGTATCGACTACCGAGAGTTGAACAAACTTACCATCAAGAACCGCTACCCACTACCGAGAATTGACGACTTATTTGATCAACTACAAGGTTCGTCTGTTTATTCAAAGATTGACTTACGTTCCGGGTATCATCAAATGCGGGTGAAAGAAGATGATATTCCAAAGACTGCTTTCAAAACACGTTACGGTCATTACGAGTTTATGGTCATGCCATTTGATTTAACTAATGCACCAGCTATGTTCATGGACCTTATGAACCGAGTGTGTGGACCATACCTTGACAAGTTTGTCATTGTTTTCATTGATGACATACTTATTTACTCAAAGAATGACCAAGAACACGGTGAACATTTGAGAAAGGTGTTAGAAGTATTGAGGAAGGAAGAATTGTACGCTAAATTTTCAAAATGTGCATTTTGGTTGGAAGAAGTTCAATTCCTCGGTCACATAGTGAACAAAAAAGGTATTAAGGTAGATCCGGCAAAGATAGAAACTGTTGAAAAGTGGGAAACCCCGAAAACTCCGAAACACATACGCCAGTTTTTAGGACTAGCTGGTTACTACAGAAGGTTCATCCAAGACTTTTCCAGAATAGCAAAACCCTTGACTGCATTAACGCATAAAGGGAAGAAATTTGAATGGAAGGATGAACAAGAGAAAGCGTTTCAGTTATTGAAGAAAAAGCTAACTACGGCACCTATATTGTCATTGCCTAAAGGGAATGATGATTTTGTGATTTATTGTGACGCATCAAAGCAAGGTCTCGGTTGTGTATTAATGCAACGAACAAAGGTGATTGCTTATGCGTCTAGACAATTGAAGATTCACGAGAAAAATTATACGACGCATGATTTGGAATTAGGCGCGGTTGTTTTTGCATTAAAGACTTGGAGGCACTACTTATATGGGGTCAAAAGTATTATATTTACCGACCACAAAAGTCTTCAACACATATTTAATCAGAAACAACTGAATATGAGGCAGCGTAGGTGGATTGAATTGTTGAATGATTACGACTTTGAGATTCGTTACCACCCGAGGAAGGCAAATGTGGTAGCCGATGCCTTGAGCAGGAAGGACAGAGAACCCATTCGAGTAAAATCTATGAATATAATGATTCATAATAACCTTACTACTCAAATAAAGGAGGCGCAACAAGGAGTTTTTAAAGAAGGAAATTTAAAGGATGAAATACCCAAAAGATCGGAGCAGCATCTTAATATTCGGGAAGACGGAACCCGGTATAGGGCTGAAAGGATTTGGGTACCAAAATTTGGAGATATGAGAGAAATGCTACTTAGAGAAGCTCATAAAACCAGATAGTCAATACATCTTGGAACGGGGAAGATGTACAAGGATCTCAAGAAACATTTTTGGTGGCCGGGTATGAAAGCCGATGTTGCTAAATACGTAGGAGAATGTTTGACGTGTTCTAAGGTCAAAGCTGAGCATCAGAAACCATCAGGTCTACTTCAACAACCCGAAATCCCAGAATGGAAATGGGAAAACATTACCATGGATTTCATCACTAAATTGCCAAGGACTGCAAGTGGTTTTGATACTATTTGGGTAATAGTTGATCGTCTCACCAAATCAGCACACTTTCTGCCAATAAGAGAAGATGACAAGATGGAGAAGTTAGCACAACTGTATTTGAAGGAAGTCATCTCCAGACATGGAATACCAATCTCTATTATCTCTGATAGGGATGGCAGATTTATTTCAAGATTCTGGCAGACATTACAGCAAGCATTAGGAACTCGTCTAGACATGAGTACTGCCTATCATCCACAAACTGATGGGCAGAGTGAAAGGACGATACAAATGCTTGAAGACATGCTACGAGCATGTGTTATTCATTTCGGAAACAGTTGGGATCGACATCTACCGTTAGCAGAATTTTCCTACAACAACAGCTACCATTCAAGCATTGAGATGGCGCCGTTTGAAGCACTTTATGGTAGAAAGTGCAGGTCTCCGATTTGTTGGAGTGAAGTGGGGGATAGACAGATTACGGGTCCGGAGATTATACAAGAAACTACCGAGAAGATCATCCAAATTCAACAAAGGTTGAAAACCGCCCAAAGTCGACAAAAGAGCTACGCTGACATTAAAAGAAAAGATATAGAATTTGAAATTGGAGAGATGGTCATGCTTAAAGTTGCACCTTGGAAAGGTGTTGTTGATTTGGTAAACGAGGGAAATTAAATCCTAGGTATATTGGACCATTCAAGATTATTGATCGTGTCGGACCAGTAGCTTACCGACTTGAGTTACCTCAACAACTCGTGGCTGTACATAACACTTTCCACGTCTCGAATTTGAAGAAATGTTTTACTAAAGAAAATCTCACTATTCCGTTAGATGAAATCCAAATCAACGAAAAACTCCAATTCATCGAAGAACCCGTCGAAATAATGGATCGTGAGGTTAAAAGACTTAAGCAAAACAAGATACCAATTGTTAAGGTTCGATGGAATGCTCGTAGAGGACCCGAGTTCACCTGGGAGCATGAAGATCAGATGAAGAAGAAATACCCGCATCTATTTCCAGAAGATTCGTCAACACCTTCAACAGCTTAAAATTTCGGGACGAAATTTATTTAACGGGTAGGTACTGTAGTGACCCGAACTTTTCCATGTTTATATATATTAATTGAGATTGATATTTACATGATTAAATGTTTCCAACATGTTAAGCAATCAAACTTGTTAAGGCTTGATTAATTGAAATATGTTTCATATAGACAATTGACCACCCAAGTTGACCGGCGATTCACGAACGTTAAAACTTGTAAAAACGACATGACGATATATATATATATATATGGATATACATATGGTTAACATGAGATTATGATAAGTAAGTATCTCCATAAGTATATCAACAATGAGTTATATACATATAAACAAGACTACTAACTTAAGGATTTCGAAACGAGACATATATGTAACGATTATCGTTGTAACGACATTTAAATGTATATATATCATATTAAGATATATTAATATATCATAATATCATGATAATATAATAATTTAACATCTCATTAGATATAATAAACAATGGGTTAACAACATTAATTGAGATCGTTAACTTAAAGGTTTCAAAACAACACTTACATGTAACGACTAACGATGACTTAACGACTCAGTTAAAATGTATATACATGTAGTGTATTTAGATGTATTAAAATACTTTTGGAAGACTTCAAGACATATATCAAAACACTCATATTTAACGAAAATGGTTACAGTTACTTTCCCATTCTTTTCTTTCATCAAGAATTCTAGTCATATTCTTACCCGTATTATACACAGCTTCAAAACGTACTTACTTTGGGTATATACCAATAGGAACTAGCATGGGATTCCACTCTTGATTATGTCTTGTATGACCAATCAATTTTAACTTCTACCATGAGCTAGTCAACTAACTAGAACTCCTTTTAACCCCACTCACCACTCACCAATTACCACTCATCATTCACTACATTTCACTTCCAATTCTCTTTCTAATTCTCTCTCAACACACACACACACACTATTATGAACGTATTTTTCCAGTAGTTAATCATCATCTTCATCAAAAATCACTTCAAGAATCAAGCTATAATCATCATAGGAAGAACACTTCAAGAACACTTCAAAAATCCCTTCAAGTTTACTAATTTACTTCCAAGCTTTCTAATCCATTCCAAGTAATCATCTAAGATCAAGAAACCTTTGTTATATACAGTAGGTTATCTTTCTTATTCAAGGTAATATTCATATTCAACTTTGATTCAATTTCTATAACTATAAACTATCTTAATTCGAGTAAAAATCTTACTTGAACTTGTTTTTGTGTCATGATCCTACTTCAAGAACTTTCAAGCCATCCAAGATCCTTTGAAGCTAGATCATTTCTTGTCACTTCCAGTAGGTTTACCTACTAAACTTGAGGTAGTAATGATGTTCATAACATCATTCAATTCATATATATAAAACTATCTTATTCGAAGGTTTAAACTCGTAATCACTAGAACATAGTTTAGTTAATTCTAAACTTGTTCGCAAACAAAAGTTAATCCTTCTAACTTGACTTTTAAAATTAACTAAACACATGTTCTATATCTATATGATATGCTAACTTAATGATTTAAAACCTGGAAACACGAAAAATACCGTAAAACCGGATTTACGCCGTCGTAGTAACACCGCGGGCTGTTTTGGGTTAGTTAATTAAAAACTATGATAAACTTTGATTTAAAAGTTGTTATTCTGAGAAAATTATTTTTATTATGAACATGAAACTATATCCAAAAATTATGGTTAAACTCAAAGTGGAAGTATGTTTTCTAAAATGGTCATCTAGACGTCGTTCTTTCGACTGAAATGACTACCTTTATAAAAACGACTTGTAACTTATTTTTCCGACTATAAACCTATACTTTTTCTGTTTAGATTCATAAAATAGAGTTCAATATGAAACCATAGCAATTTGATTCACTCAAAACGGATTTAAAATGAAGAAGTTATGGGTAAAACAAGATTGGATAATTTTTCTCATTTTAGCTACGTGAAAATTGGTAACAAATCTATTCCAACCATAACTTAATCAACTTGTATTGTATATTATGTAATCTTGAGATACCATAGACACGTATACAATGTTTCGACCTATCATGTCGACACATCTATATATATTTCAGAACAACCATAGACACTCTATATGTGAATGTTGGAGTTAGCTATACATGGTTGAGGTTGATTCCAAAATATATATAGTTTGAGTTGTGATCAATACTTAGATACGTATACACTGGGTCGTGGATTGATTCAAGATAATATTTATCGATTTATTTCTATACATCTAACTGTGGACAACTAGTTGTAGGTTACTAACGAGGACAGCTGACTTAATAAACTTAAAACATCAAAATATATTAAAAGTGTTGTAAATATATTTTGAACATACTTTAATATATGTATATATTGTTATAGGTTCGTGAATCAACAGTGGCCAAGTCTTACTTCTCGACGAAGTAAAAATCTGTGAAAGTGAGTTATAGTCCCACTTTTAAAATCTAATATTTTTGGGATGAGAATACATGCAGGTTTTATAAATGATTTACAAAATAGACACAAGTACGTGAAACTACATTCTATGGTTGAATTATCGAAATCGAATATGCCCCTTTTTATTAAGTCTGGTAATCTAAGAATTAGGGAACAGACACCCTAATTGACGCGAATCCTAAAGATAGATCTATTGGGCCTAACAAACCACATCCAAAGTACCGGATGCTTTAGTACTTCGAAATTTATATCATATCCGAAGGGTGTCCCGGAATGATGGGGATATTCTTATATATGCATCTTGTTAATGTCAGTTACCAGGTATTCACCATATGAATGATTTTTATCTCTATGTATGGGATGTGTATTGAAATATAAAATCTTGTGGTCTATTGTTACGATTTGATATATATAGGTTAAACCCATAACTCACTAACATTTTTGTTGACGTTTAAAGTATGTTTATTCTCAGGTGAATATTAAGAGCTTCCGCTATTGCATACTAAAATAAGGACAAGATTTGGAGTCCATGTTTGTATGATATTGTGTAAAAACTGCATTCAAGAAACTGATTTCGATGTAACATATTTGTATTGTAAACCATTATGTAATGGTCGTGTGTAAACAGGATATTTTAGATTATCATTATTTGATAATCTACGTAAAGCTTTTTAAACCTTTATTTATAAAATAAAGGTTATGGTTTGTTTTAAAAATGAATGCAGTCTTTGAAAAACGTCTCATATAGAGGTCAAAACCTCGCAACGAAATCAATTAATATGGAACGTTTTTAATCAATAAGAACGGGACATTGCACCTAGTGCCTTTTCTACAATAGGGTGATCACCGAGTGTATCCCAGAAAATTGTTTTATCGGTCCGCGTTTCGGCCATGTCCAACCATAAGAGGGTAAATTTTTACGAGCGCAAATTCTTTCCAAAAAATTTAATAAAATCGGCATCCAAAGTGGTGTAAGAGTTTATATCAATGAACTTAATGTTAGGTTTCATCCTTAAACGGAGGATGAGAAGAACTGTGATCTAGACACTCTGTAGAGTAATGCGAAAATTTGATAAAATCAATCAAAGGAGTTTTGAAAAGCTTTAAACGTTTGATGTGACAACATAAACGGAACGAAGTTCTTAGTAAATTTAGAAGTATGTACAACGTGTACCATTTTATATAAAACAAATTGACTTAGTCAAACAGCTCAATAATTGAGTGGTTTTTAAAATAATTTTGAAGGTATGATTTAGTATATACTAGCCAAAATAGGTAAGGGTAATTTATTCATTTGAATCCATACGTATATATATGATTTTATAAATTGTATACATGACAAAATATTTCATTACTTCTATTCGCCCATAAATCTCGTGAGAACCGCCAAATTAAACAAATGTGTAAAAATCCCGATGATAAACAGAGTATCTGTATTTCAGAGGTTACAAGTTGAAGTAAGATAATGGAAGATCGAGTAAAGGACTTGAATCGTCATGCGACATTTGACCAACAGATGTTACGAGGTCATGAAAACCAATGAGTTAAATGTTGTTTTGACTATTATCAGGACATAAGTCCTTGGGCCAAAACTGTTCCCGAGCGAAGCTGTTGCTAACAAGCGAGTTATGAAAGATAGAGCATGAGATAGATAATCTGGTTAAAACGAGCTCCTCGCAAATCAACAAATAAGATAATGAATATTTTCCCTACCCATGTAATACATCAGAATTTCTGAATGAGTGGTGTAAAATTTTTTCTTTGACTCGCTTTCTATTCCTCATGTCACAATATTGGGACTTCTTTATGAATTAACGTAATATAATCATGTTGGCATAACGTCATTATATTATACTAATTCATAGCTCCATTCCAATATCACTACATAAGGTCAAGACAAGTGATCAACCTCAAATTTTCACACAATTTTCTTAAAACGATTTCTCAAACGGTGTGCTGAAGATAGCATGAAGTGCCAAGAGTATCAAGAATAATGAACGCGAATAATCAGGACATAAAAATGTCCTCGAAGTATCAAAATCTCTAAAAGTCAAAAATGACATTTTTTTGGTTCGAAAACCAAAGCACCAAGGCACAAAGGCACGTAATATAACAAGAATGTTATATACCTAAACATAATAGCTGACATTGAAATGTCGAGCCTTTAGAAGTCAAGAATGACATCTAGCGTAATATAACTCAAACGTTATACACATAACCATAATAGATGACATAGAAATGTCGAGAATTTCAGAAGTCAAGAATGACATCCCTCGGTTTCACTACCCGAGGTGCTCTTATAAGGATAAGTTCGCAAGAGTCGGAGAATACGTTTAAATCGGAAAGGGAGTTCCTCTCGGATTCAGAACATAATAAAGGTGTATGTACGATAACAATATATATACCAATACGATACAAATAATCACATATACTAATATATTATAGGCCGGGTTGTAGACTAGATTCACTAATGCACCCTATTGACTCGGGTAACGACATCAATGCAGCTTAATTCCCTACAACCAAAGCTCTGATACCAACTTTAACGACCCGTCAAAGTACACTTGACGACCATCGTTATCTTGGTCCCACAGCTTGATCATAACTCTATATGAATTTAATAAATAACCTTGCATTCTTTATTTAAAAATGATTTCCTTTAAAGGAAACCTACCAAAATATGTAAGTTTAGAAAAACTATACATTATTACTTAACCAAAAGTTGACCAAAGCAAAGTCAACAACATTCACTATTAAATGTATCAAAATAGAATGCAAGTTAATGTTTAACAAAAGCTGCCATCATAAATATGCAGACTCTCTAAGCACAGCAGAAGCAATCAATCATGAACCTGAGAATAAAACATGCGAGTAACTGTCAACAAAAATGTTGAGTGAATGATAATGCTAAAAACGAACATATATTTCATAGCATTATTCCTCAAGAAAGACAAGCTTTTAGTTGCAATTGTTCTATTTACAAGTGATATTCGTTTAAATAATAAAAGGTGAAGACAAAAGACAGATTCGACGAATTGAAGACGCAAACGACCAAAAAGCTCAAAAGTACAAAATACAATCAATGAGGTTCCAATTATTGATAAGAAACGTCTCAAAATTACAAGAGTACAAGATTCAAAACGCAAAGTACAAGATATTAAATTGTACGCAAGGACGTTCGAAAATCCGGAACCGGGACATGAGTAAACTCTCAACGCTCGACGCAACGGACCGAAAGTTATAAATTAATTATGTATATAAATATAATATAATATATAATTAATTATATAAATTATATATTTATATTATATTTATATATTAAATTCCGTCGGCAGATTAAAAGACAAAGATGTGTGGGCTGGAAATACGATCTCCGTGACTCGCGGAGTTTGAAGAAGAAAAGGGTCGCGAGTCGCGGAGCCCCAAATGTTGAAACTGCCTATAAAGCTCGCGCATTCTGATCGTAAAAAATTATCCAAAAAATTCAATCTCTCTATATATGTATACGTAAAATATATATATTTATATTTTAATTTTAATTTTAATTTTAATTCCTAATAATAAGGGTATGTTAGCGAATGTTGTAAGGGTATAAGTCAAAATTCTGTCCGTGTAACGCTACGCTATTTTTAATCATTGTAAGTTATGTTCAACCTTTTTAATTTAATGTCTCGTAGCTAAGTTATTATTATGCTTATTTAATCCGAAGTAATCATGATGTTGGGCTAATTACTAAAATTGGGTAATTGGGCTTTGTACCATAATTGAGGTTTGGACAAAAGAACGACACTTGTGGAAATTAGACTATGGGCTATTAATGGGCTTTATATTTGTTTAACTAAATGATAGTTTGTTAATGTTAATATAAAGATTTATAATTGGACGTCCCTATAAATAACCATATACACTCAATCGGACACGATGGGCGGGATATTTATATGTACGAATAATCGTTCATTTAACCAGACACGGGAATGGATTAATAGCCACTAGAATTATTAAAACAGGGGTGAAATTATGTACAAGGACACTTGGCATAATTGTTAACAAAGTATTAAAACCTTGGGTTACACTCAGTCGACATCCTGGTGTAATTATTAAACAAAGTATTAACATCTTGTTACAGTTTAAGTCCCCAATTAGTTGGAATATTTGACTTCGGGTATAAGGATAATTTGACGAGGACACTCGCACTTTATATTTATGACTGATGGACTGTTATGGACAAAAACCAGACGGACATATTAAATAATCCAGGACAAAGGACAATTAACCCATGGGCATAAAACTAAAATCAACACGTCAAACATCATGATTACGGAAGTTTAAATAAGCATAATTCTTTTATTTCATATTTAATTTCCTTTATTTTATATTTAATTGTACTTCTAATTATCGCATTTTTATTTATTGTTATTGTATTTAATTGCACTTTTAATTATCGTACTTTTTAATTATCGCAAGTTTATTTTATCGCACTTTTATTATTCGCAATTTCATTATCGTTATTTACTTTACGCTTTAAATTAAGTCTTTTATTTATTTAATATTTTACATTTGGTTTTAACTGCGACTAAAGTTTTAAAATCGACAAACCGGTCATTAAACGGTAAAAACCCCCTTTATAATAATAATATTACTTATATATATATTTGTATTTTTATAAATTAAACTAATATAGCGTTAAGCTTTGATTAAAAGATTTTCCCTGTGGAACGAACCGGACTTACTAAAAACTACACTACTGTACGATTAGGTACACTGCCTATAAGTGTTGTAGCAAGGTTTAAGTATATCCATTCTCTAAATAAATAAATATCTTGTGTAAAATTGTATCGTATTTAATAGTATTTCCCTGCTAAAATTTAAGCTATTTTATATACACCTCGCATAACATCAAGTATTTTTTGCGCCGCTGCCGGGGACAATCTAGCTTAAAAGCCGGAAGCGCAACGCTAATTATATAAAAAAAAGATTTTTATTTTTAGTTTACTTTTATAAAAATACGTTTTTGTAAAAATACGTTTTAAATATTCGAAAACATAAAAAGAAAAACAAAAATATAATATTTTTAAGAGTTTGTTAAATATTTAAGTTTTATAAAGTTTCTTTATTTTTATTTTATAAAAATATAAGTTTTATTTAAATATTTTGTGTTTATTTAGAACATAAAATTAAAAACCGAAAAAAAATAAATAAATAAATATATAAATCTAGTTTTAAGATTTTTATTTATAAAATTGTAACATATTTTTATTTCTATTCTAGTTTTTAAAATATAAGTTTTATTTAAATTATATAAATATTTTAATTAAATTAAAAACAGAAAAATAAAAAAAATATATATATAAATAAATAAAAAAAACCGAAACCTGTCAAACGAAGCTACCTAATCTGAATTTTCGAACCCCGCGACTCGCGGAGTTTTCCAGCTTCGGGCACCGCAACTCGCGGAGCCGCCCTGACACACGTGACCAGAAACCCTAATCACAATTAATACGGGGTAATTATTATTATTATTAACTTTAAACCTAATTAGGTTATTTATATTATATTAATTAGTTTAGTCATTTTATTATTTGTATTATTTAGTTAAATTAGTTTTATTAATATATAAAAATTAATAGTTTTATAAAATAAATAATATAAAAATGATATTTTTATAAAAATTGTACTTTTTACAACTTTTAGTATATTTTTATATTTTGTCCCTTTTTAATTGTTTTAGCGTAATATTTGTATTTTTCGCTCGTTTTTAGTTTTAAACTTAGTTTTTGCCATAGTTATTTTTACTTCTAGATTTTTAGGCTTTGCCGTAAAATTCCTTAAGTGCTTTTTCTTTAGACTAAGATATAGGTGCTTTAGAATTTTGCAACGCCTTTTTAAGTTTTAATACCTTTTTAAGATATTGCCATTTGGGATATAGTTTTACTTGTAAGCTTTAATATTTTTCGACGCCTTTTACCTATGTATCAATTATCATTCCAATTAGTAATCTCAATTTGCGATTATAATTTTAAGTTAGTGATAGCAATAAGGTTGGGTTAGTCGAGTGTTTTTAAGTTTTATAAGTCATTTTTTTTTTCTTTCTTATTTTTCGACACCTTTTATTTTTCAACCCTTTTCTTTTTCTTTTTCGACGCACTCTTTTTCTTTCTTATTTCTCGCTATTCTAGTTTTAGGACATAGATTTTTTTTTTTCTACTTCTTATCTAAATTTCTTAAAATTACGAAAATTTATTTTAAGTGGTTAAATTGATAGACATCAAAATTTTCTGGTTCGTAGTAATAGTTGGATTTGTACGTGGACCGGGTTATTGGAGCCAAACAGTCCTCAATTATATTGAGACCAAACGAATCCTACCCCTCTGCTGCATCTTTTGGCTATTCGAAACGTAGGCAAAATCAGAAAAGTCTATTAATTGGATAACTTATATAATTTTTCTTTCCTTTTAAAAACTAATAGGATATTCAGTGAATGCACCGAGCAAGACGTTCACCACCTTTTGTACGTTCACCACCTGTAACTAGATCAAGACATTTCGCAAATATTACCGCCGTTGATTTTTCTTTAGAATCGTCATCCAGTCGACCAAGTACTCCAATTCAAATTTCCGATAATCCATTTTTTGAACCCGACCTCACAATTGAGAATCCGGAGAATATTCAGGGATGATTCATAGATCCTGAACCATTAAATTTTTCTCCGGAACCACCAATCATTCAAACAGAGATTGTTGAGGAACGAACCATTAAATCAGAATCCTCTAGTGATTCTGATTCAACAAATTCAATTATGGAGAATCTGGAACCTTTAAGTATGGAAGACCGAATGAGAGCTAAACGCACTGGCCAAGGTCACGCAATTACTCATCCAGACATTAATGCGCCAGATTATGAAATCAAAGGACAAATTCTACACATGGTGACTAATCAATGCCAATTTAGTGGTGCGCCGAAGGAAGATCCAAATGAACATCTTCGTACCTTTAATAGGATCTGCACTCTATTTAAAATAAGAGAAGTTGAGGATGAACAGATATATCTCATGTTATTTCCCTGGACTTTAAAGGGAGAAGCCAAAGATTGGTTGGAATCGTTACCTGAAGGGGCGATTGATACATGGGACGTTTTAGTTGAAAAATTTCTTAAACAATTCTTTCCGGCATCTAAAGCCGTAAGACTTCAAGGAGAAATTGTTACGTTCACACAGAAACCGAATGAAACTCTATATGAGGCGTGGACAAGATTTGGAAAGTTATTAAGAGGATGTCCGCAACATGGTTTAGACACCTGTCAAATAGTACAAATATTCTACCAAGGATGCGACATCACTACAAGAAAAGACATCGATATAGCAGCTGGTGGTTCTATTATGAAGAAAACCGAAACTGATGCTTACAAAATTATTGATAACACTGCTTCCCACTCACATGAGTGGCACCAAGAAAAAGATATCGTTAGATCATCTAAAGCAGCTAGAGCCAATTCTAGCCATGACTTAGATTCCATTTCTGCAAAGATAGATGCTGTGGAGAGACGAATGGAAAAGATGACAAAAGATATCCACTCAATACGAATTAGTTGTGAGCAGTGTGGAGGACCACATTTGACAAAAGATTGTCTCAGTATTGAACTAACAATGGAACAAAGAGAGAATATTTTATACATAAACCAAAGGCCTGGAAATAATTATCAGAATAATTATCAACCGCCAAGACCTATTTACAATCAAAATCAGAACTATAACCGAAATATTCCATACAACAACCAACAAGGTCCTAGTAATCAACAAGTATCCAATAATACTTACAACCAGCAAAGACCTAATTTTCAAAACAAACCACCATAAATCGATGATAAAAAGCCGAATTTAGAAGATATGATGACGAAGCTAGTTGAAACTCAAACGCAGTTTTTCACATCTCAAAAACAAACTAATGAACAAAATGCTCAAGCATTTAGAAATCAACAAGCTTCTATTCAAAATTTGGAACAAGAAGTAAGTAACCTAGCAAGGTTAATAGGTGAAAGAAAACCGGGAAGTTTACCTAGTGATACAAATGCAAACCCCCGGAATGAAACAGCTAAAGCCATTACCACAAGAAGTGGTACAACACTTAAACCACCTGAAATACCTGTAACTTCTGATGAAGCTATTCCTACTCCACAAGAACCACAACCTGATCAAGATAAGGAAAAAGAACCGGTAGTTGAAAAGGTTAATGAAGATAACACAGCTAAGGATAAACCTTATGTTAAACCATACCAACCACCACTTCCTTACCCAAGTAAAATGAAGAAATAGAAACTTGAAGCCGAGCAATCCAAATTCTTGGATATGTTTAAACAGATAAATGTAAATCTTCCTTTCATTGATGTGATTTCAGGAATGCCTAGATATGCTAAATTCTTGAAAGATCTGATCACGAATAGAAAGAAAATGGAAGAACTCTCGGCTGTTACTATGAATGCTAATTGTTCATCAGTGCTATTGAATAAGATACCAGAAAAACTATCTGATCCAGGAAGTTTCACAATTCCATGTTTTCTGAGTAGTCTTAGTTCAATAGAAGCATTGGCAGACTTAGGTGCAAGTATAAATTTAATGCCGTATTCACTATATGCTAAACTAGACCTTGGAGAATTGAAACCAACAAGAATAAACATACAGCTAGCCGATCGATCAATAAAATATCCTAGAGGGATAATAGAGAACATGCTAGTTAAAGTTGGTACTTTAGTATTTCCAATAGATTTTGTTGTTCTGGACATGGAAGAAGATTCTCAAGTTCCTCTCATATTAGGAAGACCATTCTTAAACACGGCTAAAGCAATGATAGACGTGTTTGGTAAGAAATTGACCCTAAGTATAGAGGACGAGAGTGTTACCTTTTCAGTTGATAGAGCAATGCAATAACCGTAATCTGCAGATGATACATGTTATTATATTCAAACTATAGATTCACATGCAGAATTATTAGAAGAATTTCCAGAATTACAAGGAACAGGAGAATGTTCTTTAGGAGAAGGTAATGAACCAATTGATGAAGCTGAAATGTTAGCTACACTAATAGCTAATGGATATGAACCAACAACAGAAGAAATTCAAATGCTAAAAGAAGAAGACAGATATCGATATAAATCATCGATAGAAGAACCTCCGAAATTAGAGTTAAAGCCACTTCCAAACCATTTGGAATACGCTTATTTACATGGTGAATCTGAATTACCTGTAATAATATCGTCTTCTCTTACTGAAAATGAGAAATCACAACTCATTTCTGTGTTGAAAACTCATAAACCAGCCATTGCATGGAAGATTCATGATATTAAAGGAATAAGTCCTTCGTATTGCACACATAAAATCCTTATGGAAGAAGGTCATAAAACGTATGTGCAACGCCAACGAAGACTAAATCCGAATATGCAAGATGTAGTTAAAAAGAAATTATTAAACTGCTAGACGCAGGTCTAATTTATCCAATTTCTGATAGTCCATGGGTAAGCCCAGTTCAATGCGTGCCTAAGAAGGGTGGCATGACTGTCATTACAAATGAAAAAAATGAGCTTATTCCTACTAGGACTGTAACAGGTTGGCGTGTATGTATTGATTATAGAAAATTAAATGACGCCACCAGAAAAGATCACTTTCCCTTACCTTTCATTGATCAAATGTTGGAAAGATTAGCCGGAAATAGTTATTATTGTTTTCTTGATGGATTTTTCGGATATTTTCAAATTCCAATAGCACCCGAAGATCAAGAGAAAACCACGTTCACGTGCCCTTATGGTACTTTTGCTTACAAACGCATGCCATTTGAACTTTGCAATGCCCCTGCAACCTTTCAAAGGTGTATGATGGCGATTTTTCACGACATGATAGAAGAATGCATGGAAGTTTTCATGGATGACTTTTCAGTCTTCGGTGATACATTTGAATCATGTTTAGCTAATCTTGAACGAATGCTGATTAGATGCGAACAATCAAATCTAGTACTTAATTGGGAGAAATGCCATTTCATGGTTAAAGAAGGCATTGTTCTTGGACATAAAATTTCAAAAGAAGGAATTGAAGTGGACAGAGCTAAAGTAGATGTAATTGCTAAACTTACACATCCCACCAATGTTAGAGGAGTTAGGAGTTTTCTAGGGCATGCCGATTTTTACCGACGTTTCATAAAAGACTTTTCTAAAATTGCCACTCCTATGAATAAACTCCTAGAAAAGGATGCTCCATTCATCTTTTCAGATGAATGTATCAAATCTTTTAATATTCTTAAAGAGAAACTCACTAATGCGCCGATCATGATAACACCAAATTGGAATCTACCGTTTGAACTAATGTGCGATGCAAGTGATTTTGCAATGGGAGCCGTTTTAGGATAAAGGATTGAAAAACGATTTCAACCTATATAGTATGCTAGTAAGACGTTACAAGGACACAAACAAATTATACAACTACTGAAAAAGAACTCCTTGCTATTGTCTTTGCTTTTGACAAATTTCGTTCATATCTCGTTCTAGCAAAAACGGTGGTCTATACCGACCATTCTGCTCTTAGATACCTATTTTCGAAACAAGATGCCAAACCAAGATTAATCCGTTGGATCTTACTCTTACAAGAGTTCGATATTGAAATCCGAGATAAAAGAGGAGCAGAAAATCTCGCCGCTGATCATCTTTCTCGTCTTGAAAATCCTGAATTAGAAGTTCTAAATGAATCGGCCATACAAGACAACTTTCCTGATGAATATCTATTGAAGATAGATTATAATGAAATTCCATGGTTTGCAGACTATGCAAACTACTTAGTATGTGGATTCCTTGAAAAAGGATTATCGTACCAAAAACGAAAGAAATTCTTTAGTGATATAAAACACTATTTCTGGAAAGATCCACATCTGTTTAAAAGTTGTCCAGATGGAATAATACGCCGATGTGTATTTGGAGATGAAGCTAGTAAAATTTTAAACCATTGTCACACAGGACCAACAGGAGGGCATTATGGGCCTCAACTAACAGAAAGAAAAGTTTATGATGCTGGATTCTATTGGCCTACAATTTACAAAGACGCACACCTTCTTTGAAAATCCTGTGATGCTTGTCAAAGGGCAGGAAAAATAAGTCAACGTGATGAAATGCCACAAAATGTTATTCAAGTATGTGAAGTATTTGACATTTGGGGTATTGAGTTTATGGGTCCATTTCCAAAATCTCATAATAATCTCTATATTCTCGTAGCCATTGATTATGTATCTAAATGGGCGGAAGCATAAGCTCTCCCAACTAACGATGCACGAGTTGTAGTCAACTTTTTAAAACGTCTTTTTGCAAGGTTTGGAACACCGAAAGCTTTAATAAGTGATCGGGGTACTCATTTCTGTAATAATCAACTTGAGAAAGTTCTTAAAAGATATGGAGTAACTCATAAAATCTCCACCGCATATCATCCACAAACAAGTGGACAAGTTGAAAATACCAACCGAGCTTTAAAACGTATTCTAGAGAAAACCGTAGGATCAAATCCGAAGGAATGGTCCATTAAATTGGAGGATGCACTCTGGGCTTTTAGAACAGCCTACAAAACTCCAATTGGAACCACACCTTTTAAACTCGTCTACGAAAAAGCATGTCATCTTCCAGTAGAAATTGAACACAAAGCATTTTGGGCTTTGAAGACATGTAATCTTGATTTACATGAAGCTGGACGTCTACGGTGAAGTCAACTAAATGAATTAGAAGAATTAAGACATGAAGCATACAAAAATTCATTAATCTATAAAGAAAGAACGAAGAAATGGCATGATAAAAGAATCAGAAGTTCAAAAGAATTTAAAGAAGGAGACATAGTTCTTCTTTTCAATTCACGATTCAAGCTATTTCCTGGAAAATTGAAATCAAGATGGTCTGGACCATTCATAGTCAAAAGAGTTTTCCCATACGGAATGATAGAATTAATAAATTCAAATGGGATTGAATTTAAGGTTAATGGTCACAGAGTTAAACACTACATAGATAGTCCAATGGAAGTTGAAAATGAAGTTAATCACAATTTCGATACCACAGCTAACTAAGTGTGGGGAGAATCAAGTCTTTAAAGGATAATATGTATTTCTGTTAGAGTTAGATTGTATGTTTTCGTGTAGTTCTCGAAAATGGAACCCGAATGGTTTTTCCCTAGCAGACCCTAAAGAACTAGTCTTCTCCCCCCATTCTGAATTTTTATTTTTTTTAAGAAATGAAGACTGCCTGTGAACTAAACCATGGTCTAATGCTACACGCTTTGATCACTAAACGTAATAATGACACACTTCCGAGTGAAATAGTATCAGTAATCAGAGAAAGATTGGACGGAGTAAGAAAAGAATCCAGATGCGAAGATAATAAGTTACAATTTGGTAAAGGAAAATCAAAATCTGCAGCGAAAAGAAGAGCACGACACCTAGAAAGATGTCACAAATGCGGAAAATGGTTACATGGAGGTAAATGTTCAAATAATCAAAGCTATTCAAACACCGAATTTGTTACTTTATGCAGAGACGAACCGTTCATATGTTTAGAAGAAAAAACACTGAATGCTCGAGGTTACGCCTATGTAGCCATGGAAAACCAATTAAACCGACTATCTTATGAATGGGATAGATCATATAACTAAGAATACTATCTCACAGGTAAGTCTGTACAGTTTTTATTTTTTTTATTTTTATTTTTAACCTTTTGATAATAAACGCTAATTTGTTCGCTATAAAGTATTAAATTGGTATTGAATAAAATTAGGTTTGGCGACCGAAATTATTGATATCATTCAAAAATTTATTACATCACTGCAAAATTTAACGTTTATTCTTAAGGTATAAATATCTTTAATCAATCAACCCAAAATATTTCAAAAATTCGTCATGAGTTAAATTAGGTCATGGAACCGAAATTACTTTACCGAAAAGAGGGGCGCATATTTTTGATAATATTTGATTGATTAAAGTGGGATAAAAAGCCAAAAAGATTTTTAATTTTATTTTTACCATGTTTTAAAATTAATATATAAAAATTAAAATAATATTGTAAACTTTTTAAATCAATATATTTAAAATTTTAAATATTTGAAAAATTAATCTTTTTAATATAAGTTTGTATGTATAAAAACAAAAATATAATATAAGTTTGGTGTGAATTTATAATATGAATTTTTAATTAAGTTTGGTGTGAATTTTTAATATTATGCATTTTTAATATTATGCATTTTTAATTAAGTTTGGTGTAAATTTTTAATTTTATGCATTTTTAAATTTAAGTTGTGTGAATTTAAAAATAAAAATTTACTTTATGTCGCTAAGTTAAAAATATGATTTTTAAAATTCGTCGTAAGTTGAAGACTAGGTCTTTGAACCGAAATTTCTTTACCCGAGGGAGGGACGAGAACTTTTATTATCATTATTTTTAATCTTATTGAATTAAAGTATGCCAAAAACATTAAAAAAAACCCAAAAATCTAAGCTTTTAAAACAATCGCTTGAAAAAGACAAATTTTAAAATTTTGTCGAAGGACGGACTAGGACATCGATCCGAAACGACCTCATCCTAAAACAAAGGAAAACAAAATTTTAAATTTATTTTATATTTGTTTTATAAGTTAAGGCTTATTAAAAAAAAAAAACGCCGCGACTTGCGGAGTTTGAAGGGTAAAAATACCGCGACTCGCGGAGGACAAAATTTACAGAAAAAAATATATACGCTGGAAACAGATCAGTTGAACACACCCACAACACAAAACTGCGAAAAACCAACCAAAAACACACACGAAAATCGAATTTTTCACCAAAAATCATCACATTTTTTACTAAAATCATGTTGAGAAGGATGCTATCAAGGAATCACTCAAGAAAAATGACTGAAAGGGGTGAATCTTCATCCCAAGCTCGCAATGCTCCTGCTGAGAATGCGGAACAACAGGAGGTTGATAACTACTACAAACAAGATATACCTCATCCAGTCATGACATTTTCAGATATGCACTTGGAAGATTTGCACCCGAACTTGAGATTTGACAGACGTTGGATAGATTATCCAAAATACCAAAGGGGTTTGCATACTCTTCATTCTAAAGCTGTTGAAGTACCTAGGGTCATAGAATGGGGACCGTTAGAAGCTGTAGAATTAGCCGGGCCAATTAGGGAATTACTTACACAGAGGTATGGTAATTCTACTTTTAACGACTGGGTACGTTTATTCAACATGCGTAGACCTATATAAAAAGTATGGTGTGAAGAATTATTGTGTAGTGTAGAAATAAATGATCCGGTAGTTAGTTTAACCGATCGATCTTTTATTAGATTTTTGTTAGGAGGTTCGATGCGCCACATGTCTTTACTAGACATGGCTCAGGCTTTACGTATATATACTCCTGAGGAGTTAGCATCTGCCGATTGTAGAGGGTTGATACTAAATGGTAGAAAGATAGATGAAAATTTTGATACGCATGGTGTATGGAGTCAAATGACTAGCCATCACCGATTTAAAGGGGGAAATTACTCTTATTTGGATATAGATAGAGCAGAGTTAAGAATAATTCATAGGTTTTTAGCCAATTTGATTACACAACGAGGTAAGAATAAGGAAAAGGTAAATGAACATGATTTGTTTTACCACATGTGTATTCGAGACCTACAAAGCGCTGTAAGTATACCTTATTGTGTGGGTTATTATTTATTAGCTATGGTTAGGGGGATGAGACCGCATAGCATAATAGGAGGTGGTATATTTATTACTTTGATTGCTGAATATCTCGGTGTGGATATAAGTCGGGGGGATTATTAGTCGAAGAACCAGAACCCCGTGATACAATAGGTTTAAATGTATACCATGGTGCGAACGTTTTGAAGAGGCGAAATAACGCCGCAGTACAATACCATGGTAGACATCCACAGGTTGAGAGAAACCAACAGCAAGGTAATGTGGGAGGGGGAAATGAAATGACAGAAATGCAAAGGTTTATAGCTTCACAAGAGTACGAAAATGCTAGACATCGAGCATTTGAAGATTGGAAAGTTCATCAAAACCAAATCATAGCTTATTGCCAACAAATAGGTAGAAACTATATTCCTACTCCATCGCCCGTATTTCCTCCCTGGTCTATAGAGATCCAACCACCGTATCCTACGTATAACCCAGCCGAAGCATTCTATAACACATACGGTTATGCATGGAACCCCTACTGGTATCAGTATCATCCCTAGTCTACTTAGTTTTATTTATTTTATTATTTGTAATGTTGATACATTTAATACTTATGTTAATATTGTAATAGTTTTTATAATTTTCTAACTTTTATTATTAGATTTTAATAATTTTTGAATGTGGGGTAATATGCCAAACTTCAAAAATATGTATATATGTTTGCAGTTTATCTTATGTACACAACAGGGTAAAACAACGCATTTTCAAAGACTGGCATTAAGTTCAGCAAAAGCAACTAATTTTGACGACAAGATGCAAAATAAATGTGATATAACAACAAGACGGAATGAACAAATGATGTGCACCATTTATCATTCAGCAAACAAACGCCAATATGTTTGGAAATTTTGGTAAAATTTAATCATTTTCACACAAATCACCCTCAATAATTTAAATTGTTACTGATTTCTTGCAAATGAGGGCATTGCAAGATCTTAAGTGTGGGAAGGGGTTAAATTCTTTCGGATTTTTAAAATTTTTTTTATCTTAAACACTTGGTTACCATTAAAAATACTAGTAAAGCAGTAGTTGTATTAGAATCTAGTGCTCTCTGATAATAAAAAACAGCCCTAGTCTTATATACTGACTACCCAATTCTAGTAAAATTTTTCAAAATTTTCAATTAAATGAACTCAAAATCATGTTTATACATATTTATGAACGATAAAACTAGGTTTTAACACAGAAATTATTGTTATCTCGGAAAGGACATAAATTGAGAAACAAACCAAAATGTTAAAATTCATTTAAAATGAAATAGAGGACAATAAAAAGGAAAATAAAAGCCAAGTGTGGGAAAATTTACCAAGATATTTTAAACATATGTCACATATTTCTGTAACAAATAACTGAAAATACTTTTGCTTTGGACTAAACTAAACTGTTTTACCCGATGAAAGAAAAGAAGAGATGGATCTACACGATGAATCAATTCCATCATTAAAAGGAAGTAAAGTCTTCCGAAAAAGAAACGCGCTTCTTGATTTAGGTCAGGAAGTTGTCGTCCAGACCAGCTGTAGGTTGATGAAAAATCTAGAAAAGTCATCACTAAAATCCACAGGAAATCCACGGACCTCATCATAAAACAGGGTCGCCAAGTGGTCAGATTTATCCTAACCATGAGAAGGATTTATCTCGTAAAATGGGGGGGGCACCGTGCAAATTAGCTTGATAAGACTAATGAATCAGATCTCCAGAAAGGATAATCTCCTTAAAAGATCAAAAATCAGCTTTTAAGCCTGATATTACTCAATCCTAGAGATTGACCTTAAAGATTGAGAATTCAAACTCATGGAATTCAATGATATCTAAACTCGAGCTTGAACGAGAAAATATTTTGATCAAATTATAAACCTATTTGTTTTCTGAAAACCCATTTTCAATGCATTCATTACCATTAAACGTAAAATCCTAGGAATTCACCTGGAATTCATTAGGTCATCTGAACCAAATCGGGTGTCAACCGTAAGAACGGTGGTTGCATAGCATGGTCAAAGACAGGACCTTGTGCCAGACCGAAAAATCATAAGGGTGAGCCTTACTATTGCTCCTACAAAGGATAGTAATTGCGTCCGACACATTATAGACCATAATTAAAAGCATGTCAGGGGACATTGCCTTAACAGTTGCTTGTTCAACGCTTTCCTTTATAACCGGACGGTTGTTTACCGAAAGGTAATATACGGAGCAAGTATACTGGACGTGTTGCTTTCCTAATACAAGGTTAGCAAGTGGGTGACACAAAACCGCAAGTTTTGAGCTAAAATTTTCAAATCTGAAACCCACCAAACCCACAAAAATATTTTGCAAACACCGGTGAAGGGTTATTCCGGAAAACTTATCTAGGGTAAAAACTAGATTTAAATTTTCAAAAGATCAAATGTTTTCATAAAGATCCAATTTCCTTAATGGATCTAAATTTTATAGTCATGTGGGACTGTAAACCATATCGTTACTACCATTGTTTATACCACCGTAAAGAAATCACTAATGTACAAAGTGTGAAGAATAAAGAAGTGATTCTAGTATTTCAAGACTATATTGCTTGAGGACAAGCAACGCTCAAGTGTGGGAATATTTGATAATGCTAAAAACGAACATATATTTCATAGCATTATTCCTCAAGAAAGACAAGCTTTTAGTTGCAATTGTTCTATTTACAAGTGATATTCGTTTAAATAATAAAAGGTGAAGACAAAAGACAGATTCGACGAATTGAAGATGCAAACGACCAAAAAGCTCAAAAGTACAAAATACAATCAATGAGGTTCCAATTATTGATAAGAAACGTCTCAAAATTACAAGAGTACAAGATTCAAAACGCAAAGTACAAGATATTATATTGTACGCAAGGACGTTCGAAAATCCGGAACCGGGACATGAGTAAACTCTCAACGCTCGACGCAACGGACCTAAAGTTATAAATTAATTATGTATATAAATATAATATAATATATAATTAATTATATAAATTATATATTTATATTATATTTATATATTAAATTCCGTCGGCAGATTAAAAGAAAAAGATGTGTGGGCTGGAAATACGATCTCCGCGACTCGCGGAGTTTGAAGAAGAAAAGGGCCGCGAGTCGCGGAGCCCCAAATGTTGAAACTGCCTATAAAGCTCGCGCATTCTGATCGTAAAAAATTATCCAAAAAATTCAATCTCTCTATATATGTATACGTAAAATATATATATTTTAATTTTAATTTTAATTTTAATTCCTAATAATAAGGGTATGTTAGCGAATGTTGTAAGGGTATAAGTCGAAATTCTGTCCGTGTAACGCTACGCTATTTTTAATCATTGTAAGTTATGTTCAACCTTTTTAATTTAATGTCTCGTAGCTAAGTTATTATTATGCTTATTTAATCCGAAGTAATCATGATGTTGGGATAATTACTAAAATTGGGTAATTGGGCTTTGTACCATAATTGGGGTTTGGACAAAAGAACGACACTTGTGGAAATTAGACTATGGGCTATTAATGGGCTTTATATTTGTTTAACTAAATGATAGTTTGTTAATGTTAATATAAAGATTTACAATTGGACGTCCCTATAAATAACCATATACACTCAATCGGACACGATGGGCGGGATATTTATATGTACGAATAATCGTTCATTTAACCAGACACGGGAATGGATTAATAGCCACTAGAATTATTAAAACAGGGGTGAAATTATGTACAAGGACGCTTGGCATAATTGTTAACAAAGTATTAAAACCTTGGGTTACACTCAGTCGACATCCTAGTGTAATTATTAAACAAAGTATTAAAATCTTGTTACAGTTTAAGTCCCCAATTAGTTGGAATATTTGACTTTGGGTATAAGGATAATTTGACGAGGACACTCGCACTTTATATTTATGACTGATGGACTGTTATGGACAAAACCAGACGGACATATTAAATAATCCAGGACAAAGGACAATTAACCCATGGGCATAAAACTAAAATCAACACGTCAAACATCATGATTACGGAAGTTTAAATAAGCATAATTCTTTTATTTCATATTTAATTTCCTTTATTTTATATTTAATTGTACTTCTAATTATCGCATTTTTATTTATTGTTATTGTATTTAATTGCACTTTTAATTATCGTACTTTTTAATTATCGCAAGTTTATTTTATCGCACTTTTATTATTCGCAATTTCATTATCGTTATTTACTTTACGCTTTAAATTAAGTCTTTTATTTATATAATATTTTACATTTGGTTTTAACTGCGACTAAAGTTTTAAAATCGACAAACCGGTCATTAAACGGTAAAAACCCCCCTTTATAATAACAATATTACTTATATATATATATATATATATTTGTATTTTTATAAATTAAACTAATATAGCGTTAAGCTTTGATTAAAAGATTTTCCCTGTGGAACGAACCGGACTTACTAAAAACTACACTACTGTACGATTAGGTACACTGCCTATAAGTGTTGTAGCAAGGTTTAAGTATATCCATTCTCTAAATAAATAAATATCTTGTGTAAAATTGTATCGTATTTAATAGTATTTCCCTTCTAAAATTTAAGCTATTTTATATACACCTCGCATAACATCAGTGAATTATAGGTTTAATATTTCAAACAATATTTAATTTAAACCATAAAAATTTATGTTTGAAAACATAAAAACTCCTTTTTGGACCACAAAATTATATGCTAGAAAACATATAAAAACATTATTCCATTTACCGTGAGCCACCTGGTAACCACTTAACCATTTATTTACCCTTGCCAAACACAATAAATAATATACACCGAACAAGTGTATCTTCAACTAAATACGAAGTACTAAACATTTCGATTATAAATTGCTAGCGTGACTAGCTCGAAATGGGGTTGTCAAACCCGATAGATCTATTCATAGGATTCGCGTTCACCAGTAGAAACCAGTGATTACAGTTACCAGACTAGGGAATATTTTTGTTCAACTCACAATGAATAATTTAAACCAACCTCCACTTGTGTCCAAAATATAAAATAAATTGCATGTATTCTCATCCCAAAAGATTTAAATAGAAAAAATGGGACTATAACTCACCTTAATAGCAAACGAAGTAACCACACAAATATGCGAACATCAAAAGAAGTAAAGTGATCAGGAATGATCACAACGCCGACCTATAAATAAAGAAGGTCGATATAAATAACTAACTTAGGTCAAGTCTTAGTATGATAGCTATTGTAAATGTTGCAAGTTGACATAGAACAACACTCAACATGCATCGGTTTGATCGGAACAGCGTACGGACACACACTTTCTATTTTTAGAAAGTTTCTATTTTTAGCAGGTTTCCATTTTTGGAAAGTTTCTATTTTTGGAAAGTTTCTATTTTTGGAAAGTTTCTAATTTAGGAAAGTTTCTATTTTTAGAAAGTTTCCAAATTTAGAAAGTTTTCATATTTAGAAAGTTTCTATTTTTAGAAAATTTTTAAGTTAGGGAAGTTTCCTTAATTAGAAAGTCAACAAAAGTCAACTGAAAGTCAAAGTCAACTGAAAGTCAACTCAAAAGTCAACCTTGGTCAAACCTAGTCAACATAAATTTTAAAAGTGTAAGTTGTAATAATAATATAAGTTATAATGTTAATTAAAGTTAAATATGTACAATTATGTCATAACAAACGTTTAATTAAATTAAAATGAATTTTTAAAGTTAACATAAGTTTAAATGATATAATTAATATAATATAAGTATTGAATTAATTAATTAAATATTAATCATAATATAAGTATTATTAATTAATTAATAAATTTTAATCATATCATAAGTATTATTAATTAATAATGAATTATTAATCATATCATAAGTTTCTAATTATAATTATTACATCATAAGTATTTAATAATTAAATTATAATTAAATAATAACTAAGTCTTATAATAATTAAATAATAAATTAATCCTTATTATAAGTCTTATAATAATAATCTCATAATATAAGTTTAATACTTATCATAAGTATTTTCCCTTTAATAATAAAAGCATTATTAATCATAAGTTTAATTAAATGTTAATTAAATCATAAGTAATTAAATAATGATATAATAAATATATATCATAAGTCTTAAATTATAATAATTACTTTTTATATCATAAGTAATTTAATAATAATTAAAATCATTATTTATCATAAGTTTTAATAATTAACCATAAGTTTTAATTAAAAGTTCATCGGGTCATAACTTGAGCCCCGGGAATCAGTTTTCGGCGAGTCTTATATATATATTTGCCTAACCAACTCACCTGACACCTTAGTGTGCTCAAGAATACCCCAAGAACAGCAAACAAGTCATGAGTTACAGACACTAATCAGTTTGGATCTTCAATCCGCTCAAAAACGTGTTTTAGTCATAACGGGTGATCCGTGGCTCGAATTTCGATGACCCGAACATGAACGTTCATCCCATCATAATTCCTAACACACTAGTATACCCTAAAGACTCTAAAAATGATCACAAAGTCGGACCATACCTGTACCAATTCGTTTTCACAATTTAATCTTAACAAAACATCATTTTAATCATATCTAGAGTTCCGGGAATCGAAATGACATGAATCCGGAGTCTAAAATTAATGTCTTAATGAGAGGAACTCATCTAGATACTTTAATTTCACTTTTATATCATTTAAACAACCATAAATGAACGAAAAATATGCTGTCCCAATTCAATCAAACCGAAAACATATATATTTGAGCATTTCTATGCATACAATCATCAATACAATAACATGTAATCATCATACTATCAATATAACATCTAAAAATAGAAAAATATAAGAAAAATTGAAAATATAGGGTTAGGGTTTATACCCTAATCAAGAAATGGATGACATGAACGCGTAGAGATCGATACGGTGAATCCGATTATGATGAAAGCCCTTTGAAATGACCAACAATTTGATGAAGATGATGATGATGGAGGGTGCTGAAGTCGACGGCCAAAATGGGAGAAAAGGAGAGGAGAAAATAATTTGGTTTAGGTTAAAATGAAAGTGAAATGAGGAGGTTATGGATTAAGATCACAAGAATGAGAGTTTGACAACTATTCCCCCTCACCTTGACAATTTTGACCAAAAAGGTAGGGTGTGCCCCACTTGTGGGCCATCTTGAAGTATGGACTAAAATCTCTTAGCCCGAACACTCGAACGAAACCCGAAACTCGAAAACACGATTACGCGATTAAAATTTCTGAGAGATAACAAATACGCTACGAAAAATATATATAAATACTATATATAAATATATGACATTAAAATATCATATTTAAAATAATTAGGATTTATAAATCCCAAAAGCTCGACCGTTGGTTTGAAAACCGAAAAGATTCGCCGGATAGAAATACACGACACGTAGAAACGTACAACTTAAAATATGAATACAAATATTCATATAACACATAATAATTAATATATTATTACAAAAATAATAATATAGGTCATAGAAATGACGTGGCACGAATAACAGTAACGGTCGTTAAATAATTAACGATAAAAGATAATGGAAAAAGTAAGGTCGTTACAATATGTATATATATATATATATATATATATATATATATATATATATATATATATATATATATATATATATATATATATATATATATATATATATAAGTGTATATATAATTGTGAATTAATAAAGTATACTTTAAAAATGAAAAATAATATTTGAAAAATTAAATTAATATTAGAATGAATTTATATATAAATATATGATCTCTATCTATGAAGATTATTATATGTATATTCTAATATATATTAAAGTGTATAAAAATTTGATACTTAATATAAATTATTATTTAATATATAATCAATAAAAAATGTGATACTAATATATTAAATATATAGTTGTTATATTAATATGGTTATTACTTTTATTATTAATATCAATAATAGTGTCATTAATATTATTTTAAATATATAATCTATAAATATGAAATTGATATATATAAATTATTGTAGTATTATTATTATTACCAATATTATTATTATCATTAATAATATTAGTACTATTATAATTAGTATAATTTTAATTAGTATTATTATTAATATTATTATACATATGATTATAAATGTTAACAATATTATTATTTGTGACGATCCGGAAATTTCTGACCAAATTTAAACTTTAATCTTTATATTATTCCGACACGATAAGAAAAGTTTGTTAAGTTAAATCTCAAGAATTTTAAACTGTGTTCATACATTCATTATAACCTCGACCAAATTTCGACGATTCACGAACCGTTATATATAAATAGATATGTATATGTATATATATATTATAACTTGAGAATATTAATAAAGTATTAAACATATAATACTTTACACAAACGTATTTGTTTCAATATGATTTTCGACAAAATTAAAAAAATATATATTAAATGATTGAATTATCAGAAACATTGAATTATGATTACAAGTCTCTGTTGAGAGGTCCACTATGATTTGAGAAAATCTATTCCTCTTAACGATATTCAAAATAATTTGTAAAGCTATTTATAAATAAAAACAAAAAGTGTCATTTACGAAAGTTGGACAAAAGTTAGTGGAGAATTTGTTTCCATAATATTCTATTAATTCACTTTAATAATTCATACTTTAATAAATCACTTTAATAATTCATACTTTAATAATTCACTTTAATAATTCATACTTTAATAATTCACTTTAATAATTCAAAAATCTATTATAAATAGAATTCAATAGGTTTCATTATTTCATAGAAACTTGAAAATATATTTCTCTAAACTCTCTCAATCGATTTATATATATATATATATATATATATATATATATATATATATATATATATATATATATATATATATTTGCTCTGTATTATTTCAAGATATTATTAGTATACATAAAATATTACGACGGAGTGCTGTCCGAGTGATTTCAAAATAGTTTTTTTGAATGAGTCGAAGCTAAGGAAATTATGGGTTATAGCTATGGAGGTGATGGGTATGGTTCATGGGTATGCTAGTGAGGTCAATCTAGTGTTTATCATCTCTGTTGCGTCTACGTACTTTCCTGCAATATTGAATCTCAATATTGATACGTTCGTGAATCCGAGGCCAACCTTGCACTTGTTAAATGACGTTATATGTATTTTTACTACGAAATACAGTATTGTGAGTTTCATTACTCCCTTTTTATATATATTTTTGGGCTGAGAATACATGCGCTATTTTATAAATGTTTTACGAAATAGGCACAAGTACTAAAACTAATTCTATGTGGGTTTAAACCATAAATATATCCTTAGCTTGTTAACATTAAACTACTTGTCTATGTACGGTAGGCGCGAATCCTAAAGATAGATCTATTGGGCTTGACAAACCCCATCCTGACTATGTGATGCTTTAGTACTTCGAGGTTATTTTAAACACACCTGATCTGGTGTACTTCAGAGGGTAAAACATGAACGTTAAGGCTTGTTACCGGGTGCCTACAACTTATAGAATACTTTTATACACTTGCGAGTGTACATATATTTATAAACGGAAATCTTGTGGTCTATTAATATATGGAAATGATTGTTATGATAAACCTATGAACTCACCAACCTTTTGGTTGACACTTTAAAGCATGTTTATTCTCAGGTATTAAAGAAATCTTCCGCTGTGCATTAGCTCATTTTATGGATATTACTTGGAGTCATTCATGGCATATTTTGAAAGACGTTGCATTCGAGTCATTGAGTTCATCAAGAATATTATTAAGCCAATTATAGTTGGATGTATTATGAAATGGTGTGCATGCCGTCAACTTTCGTTGTAAAGAAAGTTTGTCTTTTAAAAACGAATGCAATGCTTGTAAAATGTATCATATAGAGGTCAAATACCTCGCGATGTAATCAACTATTGTGAATCGTTTATAATGTATATGAACGGGTCCTTTCAGTTGGTATCAGAGCGGTGGTCTTAGTTAACCAGGTTTGCATTAGTGTGTCTAACTGATAGTCGTTAGGATGCATTAGTGAGTCTGGACTTCGACCGTGTCTGCATGTCAAAAGTTTTGCTCATCATTTTTGTCGAAAATTACCTGCTTATCATTCTTAGTCTAGACACATCTTATTGCATTGATTGCATGAATAGTGTATAGACAAAATTCATATCTTAACGTATCTGTTAATTCATATATTAGCGTATCTGTTACTGTAAACTTTGCCTGAGATATTCTGTAAATTCCTCCGTAATCTACGAAACCTTTTACTCTATATAATTAGAATACCACCCGATAGCCGAAAAATCATTTCATATCGAAATTTTTTTATTCAATCGTACGAAATGGAATTCGTCATTAGTTCAAGTCCCTCGGATTCCGAAATGGAATCCCACTCAAGTTCCGAAAGCAGTGTGACCGGAATGGATCAACCAATTAGTCATCATCTATTCTGGATGAATTGGGGATGAGTTCGTAGTCTCCTTAATCATTGGAGACAAGAAGAAGGTAATCCCTTCCACCCACCACATTGCCCTCTTGGCGAAGAACCTGAAGCACTTACCGGCGAACCTATCTGAAACACCATTTTCTCTCTTATTTCTAGAGTATCTCGTCACGATTACATACTACACCAAATTCTAGATTTTATTTATCCGCTCGTCCGAACCGACAATCACCCCGGTGTAATAGAAGAAGTCAACGAGCTTCGCGCTCGGGTAGTGGCTTTGGAGAATATGGTGCAAAGGTTACAAACACCAGCAGCAGCACCAGCAGCATAAACAGTACCACCATCAGCAACACCAACAGTACCATCACCACCACCACCAACAACATCCACATCCCACACCGCAACATCACAATATGTATCTCAAACATCAACGTCATACGCCCTGTAAATATCCAGGAATATCAACAACAAAAAACGATGAAGTATTAATTCATAAACTTCATTGAAAAGATATCTCTGCGGCAGTTATGTAATCTCCAAAATCTTAGAGATTATTTAATTCTGACCATAAATCGGATGAGTGAACGGAGATGGTAGAGTAGAAACTTTGATCGAAAATGGTGTACGATTTACAAGCTAGAATTGTTTTACCAACAGCATCAACAGGACTATAGCATCATCAACACAGTCAGTGCCATCAGTATCGTCAGAATCAACAACACCTGTAACATCACAAACTCTGTCAGTTCAAAAATCATTGTGGACATCATTACGAATCAACAACAAATATATTGTATCAACGAGTTATGAAGTATTAACTCATTTCTAATCGAAAGATTTATATGTATATTTTATATGTATAACTTTTTAAACCATAATAAAACTTCCCGTACTAAGCTATTATGTGTGAATCTTAACTACTCAGTTAATTCATATTACAAATATGCAATGATGTACGTCCTTCGTCCGCAACTTAACCATCGTTAATTACAATCTCTGTCTCAATTCAATAAAAATCCAATTCATAATAAATTAAGTGTATTATTCGAATATATGTTTGATTTTACACTTTCATCATCGATGTACTCGAAACTTTTCAAATAACATCATTCGTACCTTGCGAAGTTCACAAGAATTTCACGAAAACCAACAAATAACAAAGTAATGATTCATAATTTCAATATTATTGAAGAAATACTTATGCAATTTATAAAGTTTTAGGGATTACTCAATTCTTGTTCCAACCATAAAACAAATGAGTTTAATTTAATATTAACTCATTAAATCTATATTACATCTAAAGAAAATATACACATATATTTTCATAAAGACTGTAATAAACTTCTTTTGTACAAAATATTAATTGTGAAAATTTTTTTAACGGGTAGGTAATACTCGAGAGATATATAAATTCACAATTAATATATTATATTTTTCGAAACTGATTCAGCAATCATCAACTATACTCCCTACTTTCACAACAATATCCATTCTTTCATATAAATCAAAACAATCATACTCATTCAAATTCAATTACATATTCTGATTTTGAAATCGCATAATTCAATTCGAAATATAACCAGTATCATCACTCTTAGATTCCTATATCTTTCAAAGCTATACTTTGACTTCAAAACTGTGTTAGAACATCATATGTATTAACGATTACAATACGTGCTCAAACCCTTCAAAATTCCTGAAGACACTTTAACTAAAGAACAATCGAGATGATGATCCAACCACATGTTACTCACAGTTATACACCTGAAAAACTCTCAAAACCCAAGTCATAGTTCGACACGTATCCGTGTTAGACCCTTTGGCATTTACCAGCTAAAATAACTTTTCAATTCCGTTTCAAAATAGACAGTTTTGTCACAGCTCCAGCAAGTCAACTTCGACTTCTCAATCAAAACAGTCTTATTATAACCTCGATAGATACGTTGCCCTTTCGCCAACGTTACCAGGGAATCGTTTATATTCACCACATTAGCAATAAACTTACCAACAACTTCACTGATCTTTGACTTTCTAAAAAAAAATCATTATAATTATCGAAACCCTATCATATACTCATTCGTACCTTATAACAAGAATTGCCATACCAATTATTGAGAATCAACAATCAGTATTTTGAAACCTCGCAACATGTCTACATCAACAATTAAATATACACACAACGTCTACCTCCAATACTTACATTCTTTGAATGAGAAATTTCTGAAAAACACCCTAAACTGCGAACCAGTTCTCGAAATTTTGAAAAATGCTGATGAAGCAGGAAAAACTGTAAACGACCTTAACAGTAAAAAGTTGGATGATAAAGGATAGTATATTGGTAAAGCTCAGAAAAAGAGAAGCTTTGGAACTGGAAAATGGATTGAGCAAAGTATGAAGGAGGCTGTGGACAAATCACAAAGGCTGAACCTGCCTTCAAAGAATCCAAAATTTAGTACTTGCTGAAGTCATTAACGAATACCTTGCTCCTGACTCTAAACCCCTGCAGACAATATCCTTCATCATCCTCTGATATTAGACATTCTAAGATATCATCGTATCTTTCATTATAAATATCATCCATACTTCTGAAGATATTTTTATAATTATTCTTATCTGAAATCATTTACCTCTTCACGCTATCTGTATTATATCATAAAAGAAACTATTTTAGTTTCTAAATTCTGAAACATTCGAGTTTAAAATAGGAATATTCTTGAAGAAGTGTTGGGAGCTGAAGCATGAGTTACTATAATATAATGACACTTGATTGATTATATTACAGTAATTCATGCTGAGTTTCTAAATGGAACATGATGATTCATAGATCATAACATCATCATGTGCTATGTTACACGACTCTTGTATTCTCTTTGATCTCTAAATATCAAGAAATATTTCTTGATGATTCGGCCTTTTCCGAGGTATTCTGGTAATTTGATAAGTCAAGATCGTGCCATTACAATTTCCTTCCTAGAACATTAACAATGTTCATTCCGAAATTTATATCTGCGAATTCTAGACCATTACAAGTGGTGCTTAATCGCAAGAAAAAGAAACGAAAGGACAAAGCTCTGAACTAGAAATGGGAGTATAAATCATAGCAAATAGAAGAGAGCATTAACTGTGGATGACAATGATTATAGAAGAAGCAAGACTTTGAAATATAAGGGAAGATATAAAACCCAACAACAACCCAGAAATCACAAACCGTATATATCAATACATATAGCAATATAAAGACATGGGAGAACTAAAAACACTATAAAACCAAGAGTATAGTAGAAGTAAATAGATTCTTCCGGAGCCAGATGAAAAAGAAGAGCGACAGATATGAAAGTGAGGAGTATATGAAGAATCAGCACTGGATGAAGCATATTGACAAATACTTTAAAATATGAGTTGAGAAGGTGTGAGTTGTAAGAAAACAAATGAGGTGGATTTATAGTGAAATATCCGACAGATAAATCAAAATGGATTATCGCATTAATTCGAAGAGGATCATAATTTCCTTAATCGCCGAATAATCAAATCCAATATAGATTACAAAGATTTTCTTTTCGGAGATCAATCGTGATGACGTCAAAAGATACGACGAATCAGTATTATCTTATTTCATTCATTTACGATAACTTCACTCACACGCTTCGAGTAATCGAATTATTTTATCCATTCTTCTTGAACATGATAAAACTCTATAATCGTTATAATAATATTCTCATTGTTAGTCATGACAACCTCTATCAAATTTCGGGGACGAAATTTCTTTAACGGGTAGGTACTGTGACGACCCAGAAATTTCCGACCAAATTTAATTTTTAATCTTTATATTATTCCGACACGATAAGCAAAGTTTGTTAAGTTAAATCTCAAGAATTTTAAACTGTGTTCATACATTCATTATAACCTCGACCAAATTCCGACGATTCACGAACCGTTATATATAAATAGATATGTATATGTATATATATATTATAACTTGAGAATATTAATAAAGTATTAAACGTATAATACTTTACACAAACATATTTGTTTCAATATGATTTTTGACGAAATAAAAAAAATATATTAAATGATTGAATTATCAGAAACATTGAATTATGATTACAAGTCTCTGTTGAGAGGTCCACTATGATTTGAGAAAATCTATTCCTCTTAACGATATTCAGAATAATTTGTAAAGCTATTTATAAATAAAAACAAAAAGTGTCATTTACGAAAGTTGGACAAAAGTTAGTGGAGAATTGGTTTCCATAATATTCTATTAATCTATTTTCAAACGTACAAAGACGTTTTCAGTTTAAAAAGAACTTTATTATTAAAATGTATATAACTTTTATAAATATCTAGAATCACTTTTGACAACTCATTACTTAATCAGTATAATAAATATAACGATATTTATATTTTATTTCATTAAATATATATAACGATTTAAATTAATATTATATATATTTATACGCGTATTATACATACATAATTTTTATACTTTTACTATACTTTAACTTTACCTTTATTTTACTTTTACTTTAATAATTCACTTTAATAATTCATACTTTAATAATTCACTTTAATAATTCATACTTTAATAATTCACTTTAATAATTCATACTTTAATAATTCACTTTAATAATTCATACTTTAATAATTCACTTTAATAATTCATACTTTAATAATTCACTTTAATAATTCATACTTTAATAATTCATTTTAATAATTCATACTTTAATAATTCACTTTAATAATTTAAAAATCTATTATAAATCGAATTCAATAGGTTTCATTATTTCATAGAAACTTGAAAATATATTTCTCTAAACTCTCTCAATCGATTTATATATATATATATATATATATATATATATATATATATATATATATATATATATATATATATATATATATATATTTGCTCTGTATTATTTCAAGATATTATTAGTATACATAAAATATTACGATGGAGTGCTGTCCGAGTGATTTCAAAATAGTTTTTTTGAATGAGTCGAAGCTAAGGAAATTATGGGTTATAGCTATGGAGGTGATGGGTATGGTTCATGGGTATGCTCGTGAGGTCAATCTAGTGTTTATCATCTCCGTTGCGTCTACGTACTTTCCTACAATATTGAATCTCAATATTGATACGTTCGTGAATCCGAGGCCAACCTTGCACTTGTTAAATGATGTTATATGTATTTTTACTACGAAATACAGTATTGTGATTTTCATTACTCCCTTTTTATATATATTTTTGGGCTGAGAATACATGCGTTGTTTTATAAATGTTTTACGAAATAGGCACAAGAACTAAATCTAATTCTATGTGGGTTTAAACCATAAATATACCCTTAGCTTGGTAACATTAAACTACTTGTCTATGTACGGTAGGCGCGAATCCTAAAGATAGATCTATTGGGCCTGACAAACCCCATCCTGACTATGGGATGCTTTAGTACTTCGAGGTTATTTTAAACACACCTGATCTGGTGTACTTCAGAGGGTAAAACATGAACGTTAAGGCTTGTTACCGGGTGCCTATAACTTATAGAATACTTTTATACACTTGCGAGTGTACATATATTTATAAACGGAAATCTTGTGGTCTATTAATATATTGAAATGATTGTTATGATAAACCTATGAACTCACCAACCTTTTGGGTGACACTTTAAAGCATGTTTATTCTCAGGTATTAAAGAAATCTTCCGCTGTGCATTAGCTCATTTTAAGGATATTACTTGGAGTCATTCATGGCATATTTTGAAAGACGTTGCATTCGAGTCATTGAGTTCATCAAGAATATTATTAAGCCAATTATAGTTGGATGTATTATGAAATGGTGTGCATGCCGTCAACTTTCGTTGTAAAGAAAGTTTGTCTTTTAAAAATGAATGCAATGTTTATAAAATGTATCATATAGAGGTCAAATACATCGCGATGTAATCAACTATTGTGAATCGTTTATAATGTATATGAACGGGTCCTTTCATTATTAATACATTAAAAATTATTAATATTATATAAACAGATAAATAACTACAAATACATATAAATACAATTATATACTAATTAATAAACAGATTCAAACGTTTTTTTTATTATTAAAGTCAACATCTGATGTTTGTTTTTTCTTTGTTTTTCTTTTGGTCCGTGATTATATGCCGAGTTTGTTACCAGTCGTACTCATCATAATTAAAAACAGAAAATTTTCACATTATATAATACACTGCAACTGGTTATCAGTTTAAAACAGAAATTTTTTTAAAGAAAACAGATAAAAAAAAGAGAGTCGGCCCTGTTCTTGATTCATTTTAACCAAAGCTCAAAATCAAACGAATTTCCAACATGTATAAATACAGTTTTATTAGGATTCTCACACTCAATCTCTCTGCAAAATTTCACGATACAATTCCTCAAAACGAACTCGAATTTCAAAGTCAAAGGTTTGGTTTTTTAAAAGTCATCTAATGTTCTTCAATCAAATTCGAGTTTTCTATTACGATTCAATTTAAATTGATGATTTTGAAAGTTTCCAAGAATGTTTTCTAACCTAATTCGTGTTATAATCTTTATCTAAAATGTTATCAAAATCAAAAACCAAATTTTTTTTAAAGGTAAGCAGCGACGAGCAGCATATGCTGTTTCCTTTATTTTTTTTTATTTTCTTCAAACCAATCTATCACAAATTAGTATTTATAGGTTGTATATTAAGTCCTAAACTCGATTATGTAATAATTAGTAAGATTAGAAGATGATTTTGAATGGATTGAATTAAGAGAGGAAGAAGAAGATGATGAACACAATAGATACGGGTTAAATATATTTCTGTTGGGTATTAAATCAGAAACGTGAAATAGCTCAGATGGTTGAGTAATGTTTGGGTGAGCGGGAGGTCGAGGGTTCGAGTCCGGTTTGCAACAATTTTTTTTAAAGGCTTCTTTGACGTAGTTAACTAAATTCTTTATTACTTTTATCATTATGGTTACCATTATTATTATTATTATTATTATTATTATTATTATTATTATTATTATTATTATTATTATTATTATTATTATTATTATTATTATTATTATTATTATTATTATTAATTATTAGTATTATTGCTAAGAATTATAGTTATTATTATCATTATTGTAACTAATAAGTATTAGTTACCTTTTATTATTGTCATAATTATAAATGAAATTATAATTATTATTATTAAGATTATGATTATTATTATTATTTTTACTAATGAAAGTTACCATTTATTATTACTAACAAGTAAAAATTACAAATATGACTACTATTATTATTATCATTATCATTACTAGTAATATCATATTAGTATTAATATTATCAATAGCATTACTAAAAGTAAATACTAATATTATTAACCTTACCATTTTAATATTATTATCGATAATACGAATATTATTAGTATTATTAATATTATTATAAAAATAATACAATTTATTATTACTTTCATAAAAATTAGTATTATTATCATTTTAAAAATAGTATAACTATTAGTATTAACATAAGTATGTTAATAAGTATGTTAATAAGGTTATTATCAGTATTTTCATCATTACTAATATTAACTTAGTATAATTAGAACTACTGTTTGGGTAAACGAATGAAATACATAAATATATATATTCAACACATATAACATAACAAAATGTTTTGTTTATAAAAAAAAAATAACATCATTAAACTTATTCGATTACGAGTACGTGTATTGATATATATATATACTTAATATAGGTTCGTGAATCCGAGGCCAACCTTGCATTGCTCAGTTTCGTCGAATGCATATTTTTACTACAAAATATCGTATAGTGAGTTTCATTTGCTCCCTTTTTAAATGATGTTACAATATATATTTTTGGGACTGAGAATACATGCGCTGCTTTTATAAATGTTTTACGAAATATACACAAGTAATCAAAACTACATTCTATGGTTGGATTATTGAATCGAATATGCCTATTTTTAGCTTGGTAGCCTAAGAATTAGGGAAATGGCCCCTAATTGACGCGAATCCTAAAGATAGATCTATGGACCTTGACATGTCCCATTCGGGTTATGAATACTTTAGTACTTCGATTATCATGTCCGATGAGAGTCCCGGAATGATGGGGATATTCTGTATGCATCCTATTAGTTCGGTTATCAAGCGTTCACCATATGAATGATTTTTATCTCTATGCCGTGTGAAATGCCTGATATGAGATTATGTTTATGAGAAATTGAAATATGAAATCTTGTGGTCTATTAAAATGATGAAAATGATTGATTATGATAAACTAATGAACTCACCAACCTTTTGGTTGACACTTGAAAGCATGTTTATTCTCAGGTATGAAAGAAATCTTTCGCTGTGCATATGCTCATTTTAGAGATATTACTTGGAGTCATTCATGACATATTTCAAAAGACGTTGCATTTGAGTCGTCGAGTTCATCAAGATTATTATTAAGTCAATTATAGTTGGATATATTATGAAATGGTATGCATGCCGTCAACCTTTGATGAAATGCAAGTTTGTCTTTTTAAAATCGAATGCAATGTTTGTAAAATGTATCATATAGAGGTCAAGTACCTCGCGATATAATCAACTATTGTGAATCGTTTATAATGTATATAAACGGGTCCTTTCATATTGATGATTGTATGCGTAGAAATGCTCGATTGTGTATGTTTTCGGTTTGATTAATTTTGGACAGCGGACTATTTGATCATTTCAGTACATTTAACTGATGTTTTTGATAAATTAAAGTGTTTAGATGTGTTCCTCTCATCAATACATTGATTTTATACTCCGGATTCATGTTATTTCGAGTCCTGGATCTTAAGTTATGATTAATTTGGTGTTTTCATGGAATTAAAATATAAAAATGAATGTATTCAGTTTTGATCCGACTTTGTGACCATTTTTGGAGTCTCTAGGATGTACTAGTGTGTTAGGATTGATGATTGGATGAACATTCATGTTCGGGTCATCGAAATCCGAGCCACGGATCACCCGGTATGACTAAAACAAGTTTTTGAACGGATTAAAGTTCCAAGTTGATTCATGGCTGTAGGTCATGACTTGGGGACTGATTTTAGGGTGTTATTAAGTACACAAATGTGTCGGGTGGTTTGGTTAGACGAGGATATATATAAGACTCGTCGAAAACCGACACCCGAGGCTCAAGATATGACCCGGCGAACGTTTTAATTAAACTTATGGTTATAAAATTTAACTTATGACATAAAATAATGATTTTCATTATTATTAAGTTACTTATGATATAAAAGTAATTATTCTAAAATTAAGACTTATGATATATATATTTATTATATCATTTATTAATTGCATTATGATTTAATTAAACATTTAATTAAATTTATGATTAATAATATTTTTATTATTAATAAAAATACTTATGATAAGTATTAAACTAATGTTAGGAGATTATTATAATAAGACTTATAATAAAGATTAATTAATTATTTAATTATTATAAGGCTTAGTTATTATTTAATTATAATTTAATTATTAAATACTTATGGTTTAATAATTATAATTAAATACTTATGATGTGATTAATAATTCATTATTAATTAATAATACTTATGAAATGATTAAAAATTTATTATTAATTAATAATACTTATGTTATGATTAATATTTAATTAATTAATTAAATAATTATGTTATATTAATTATATCATTTAAACTTATGTTAACTTATTAATTCAATTTAATTTAATTAAACTTATGATATGATATGATTATACATATAGGACTTTAAATAACATTATGACTTATATTATAAATATAATATACACTTTAAAATTCAATGTCGACTATGTCTGACCAAGGTTGACTTTTGAGTTGACTTTCGGTTGACTTTGACTTTCAGTTGACTTTTGTTGATTTTCTAATTAAAGAAACTTTCCTAAGTTAAAAACTTTAAAAAATAGAAACCTTCTAATTATAGAAACTTTCCTAATATAGTAACCTTCTAAATATGGAAACTTTCCAAAAATAGAAACTTTCCAAAAATAGAAACTTTCCAAAAATGGAAACCTGCTAAAAATAGAAACTTTCTAAAAACAGAAAGTATGTGTTATATGTTGTCCTGATCATACTGAAACATACTGAGTGTTGTTCTATGTTTACTTGCAATAAGTACTATAGCTATCATACTAAGACTTGACCTAAATAGTTATTTATATCGACCTGCTTTATTTATAGGTCGACGTTGTGATCATTCTTGATCACTATTTCATTTGCAGTTCAGGTTTCTGTGTTATTACTTCGATTTCGTTAAGGTGAGTTATAGTCCCATTTTTCATACTATTTAAAGTATTTTTGGGATGTGATTGTATGCATTTTGTTTTACGTTTAGACACAAGTGGCAATTAAATTTAAATTATTCATTATGAGTTGAACGAAAATATTCCCTACTCTGGTAACTGTAATCACTGGTTTCTACTGTGAACGCGAACCCTATGGATAGATCTATCAGGCTTGACAGCCCCATTTCGAGCTAGTCGCGCTAGCAATTTATAATCGGAATGTATTAGTACTTCGTAATTATTTGAAGATACACCTGTTCAGTGTATATTGTGTTTGGTAAGAGTATGGAAATGGTTAAGTGGTTACTAGATGACTCATGGATTAATGGAATAATAGTTTAATGTTTTCTAACATTTTAAATCTTGTGGTCTAAAGTTTATTCGTTTATTTAAACCTATAATTCACTCAACATTTTTATTAACAGTTTACTCACATGTTTTCACAGGTACTTGATTATTTGAGCTTCCGCTGTGTTAGAGTGTCTGCATGCATTTGGGCAGATTTTATAAAACATTAAACTTGCATTCTCTTTTTGTTTATTTAAACTGTGGGTGTTGGTTGACATTGTTTTGGTCAACTTTAGATATTTTAATAAGTTGAGTTTGTTTAGAACTACTTATTTTGGTAAATTTCCTTTTAGGGAAACTTTTTGAATAAAGAATGCAATGTTTTTTAATAAATTCTTTTAAAGTTCGATCAAGCTATGAGACCAAGTGACGGAACCGTTAAGGGTACTTGACGGGGCCATCACATTGATCCTCTTGTTTTTGCAATTCATTTACCTCATTTAGAAGATTTTAATGTTCTTCTAATTCACTTTCCACCACAGAATTATACTCTATTTTTACCTCAATGGACTTGAACTTTTCTTTTGTAACACCTACCCTGCTTGAAGCATTAGCATGAGTAGTAGCCACCTAAGGCTTGATATTAGCTTTTAAAACTTCCTGCTTATCATTAAAGTAGTGTTATTCACTATACTTCGAGCTCACCAAAATGTCTTGCACCATCTCATTAAATCCGAATAACGATAATCATGATTGAAAAGGCTTAAAGGGCGTAGGACCAAAGTCCAATTAACAATTTTGGAACATGATCCGAATACCCACGAGGCAATGCAATTAATTTTATATCTGAAAAATCCTCCACATTCCGAGAAACCAACACCCTATCTAAACGACTCATTTTAGTGGCCGGTGTATTAATTCATGTAAAGTTATGGCCCTCTAGATGGACATCCCCCAAATCTGCATTAGCAATAAAAGAGTTAAAACAATTACTCGGCTCGATTGAGTTCCAAGCCAAATCTTTCCTGCTCATTTCTGACTTCATTTAAGTCGCCAAATAAAATAAACTCTCCAACGTGTTCGTTAATGAAGCATAGTAATTGTTCCACAAATCTCTTTTGTCTCCTGATCTTTGTGGACCATATATGTTGACCATGAAATAATCTCAATTTAAATTTACCCATTTACTTTTAACTATCACATAATTCTCATCACACTATATACAATCCTATATAAAAAAGTTCGGGTCCTATATAGAAATTATACCACCGGATCTCCCTCGAGAAAAACTACATGCATAGTCAAACGGGTAGTTACCCCACATTCACTTTATTCGAAACAACTCAAGCCTTTTCATCTTTGATTCCCGAACTCCCAAAAATTGAATATTATGAGCATAAAGCATCTCCTTAACCCATACCCTTTTTGACCGGGTTTTCTGAAATGTCCCGTTGATATTGATTATAAACGTTCCATATTAATTGATTTCGTCGCGAAGTTTTGACCTCTATATGAGACGTTTTTCAAAGGCTGCATTCATTTTTAAAACAACCATAACATTTATTTTATCTATAAAGGTTTAAAAAGCATTACGTAGATTATCAAATAATGATAATCTAAAATATACCGTTTACACACGACCATTACATAATGGTTTACAATAAGAATTATATTACATCAAAAATAAGTTTCTTGAATGCAGTTTTTACATAATATCATACAAGCATGGACTCCAAATCTTGTCCTTATTTTAGTATGCAACAGCGGAAGCTCTTAATAATCACCTGAGAATAAACATGCTTAAAACGTCAACAAAAATGTTGGTGAGTTATAGGTTTAACCTATATATTATCAAATCATAATAATAGACCACAAGATTTCATATTTCAATATACATCCCATACATAGAGATAAAAATCATTCTTATGGTGAACACCTAGTAACCGACATTAACAAGATGCATATAAGAATATCCCCTATCATTCCGGGAAATCCTTCGGACATGATAAAAACGAATTCGAAGTACTAAAGCATCCGGTACTTTAGATGGGGTTCGTTAGGCCCAATAGATCTATCTTTAGGATTCGCGTCAATTAGTAGATCGGTTTACTAATTCTTAGGCTACCAAGCAAAAGGGGCATATTCGGCTTCGATCATTCACCCATATAATGTAGTTTCATTTACTTGTGTCTATTTCGTAAAACATTTATAAAACTGCATGTATTCTCATCCCAAAATATTAGATTTTAAAAGTGGGACTATAACTCACTTTCACAGATTTTTACTTCGTCGGGAAGTATTACTTGGCCACTGGTCGATTCACGAACCTATAATAAATATGTACATATATATCAAAGTATGTTCAAAATATATTTACAACATTTTTAATACGTTTTACTGTTTTACGTTTATTAAGTCAGCTGTCCTTGTTAGTAACCTACAACTAGTTATCCATAATTAGATGTACAGAAATAAATCGATATATATTATCTTGAATAAATCCACGACCCAGTGTATACATGTCTCAGGCTAGATCACAACTCAAACTATATATATTTTTGGAATCAACCTCAACCCTGTATAGCTAACTCTAACATTACTTCATATAGAGTGTCTATGGTTGTTCCAAATAATATATATAGATGGGTCGATATGATATGTCAAAACATTTGCATACGTGTCTATGGTATCCCAGGATTACATAATATATTAGAATACATGTATAATACAATATAAGTTAGCTAGGATATGATTAATATAGATTTGTTACCAATTTTCACGTAGCTACAACAAGCAAAAATAACCAATCTTGTTTTACCCATAACTTCTTCGTTTTAAATCCGTTTTGAGTGAATCCAATTGCTATGGTTTCATATTGAACTTAAGTTTATGAATCTATATAGAAAAAGTATAAGTTTATAGTCAGAATTACAGGTTAAAAGTCATTTTTGTAAAGGTATTCATTTCAGTCGAAAGAACGACGTCTAGATCACCATTTTGGAAAACATACTTCCTCTTTGAGTTTAACCATGATTTTTGGATATAGTTTCATGTTCATAAGAAAAATCATTTTCCCAGAATAACAACTTTTAAATCAAAATTTATTATAGTTTTTAATTAACTAACCCAAAACAGCCCGCGGTGTTACTACAACGGCGTATATCCGGTTTTACGGTGTTTTTCGTGTTTTCCGGTTTTAAATCATTAAGTTAGCATATAATATAGATATAGAACATGTGTTTAGTTGATTTTAAAAGTCAAGTTATAAGGGTTAACTTTTGTTTGCGAACAAGTTTAGAATTAACTAAACTATGTTCTAGTGATTTCAAGTTTAAACCTTCGAATAAGGTAGTTTTATATATATGAATCGAATGATGTTATGAACATCATTACTACCTCAGGTTTTGTGGATAAACCTACTGGAAATGAGAAAAATAGATCTAGCTTCAAAGGATCCTTGGATGGCTTGAAAGTTCTTGTAGCAGAATCATTACACAAAAACAAGTTCAAGTAAGATTTCAACTCGAAATAAGATTGTTATAGTTATAGAAATTGAATCAAAGTTTGAATATGAGTATTACCTTGTATTAGAAAGATATCTTACTGTAAATAAGAAATATTTCTTGAAGTTGGATGATCACTTTACAAGATTGGAAGTAAGCTAGCAAACTTGGAAGTATTCTTGATTTTATGAAACTAGAACTTATAGAATTTATGAAGAACACTTAGAACTTGAAGATAAAACTTGAGAGAGATCACTTAGATGAAGAAAATTTAAGAATGAAAGTGTTTGTAGGTGTTCTTGATCGTAGGTATATGGATTAGATATAAAGGATGTGTAATTTTGTTTTCATGTAAATAAGTCATGAATGATTACTCATATTTTTGTAATTTTATGAGATATTTCATGCTAGTTTCCAAATGATGGTTCCCACATGTGTTAGGTGACTCACATGGGGTACTAATATCTGATCATTGGAGTGTATATACCAATAGTACATACATCTAAAAGCTGTGTATTGTACGAGTACGAATACGGGTGCATACGAGTAGAATTGTTGATGAAACTAAACGAGGATGTAATTGTAAGCATTTTTGTTAAGTAGAAGTATTTTGATAAGTGTCTTGAGGTCTTTCAAAAGTGTATGAATACATATTAAAACACTACATGTATATACATTTTAACTGAGTCGTTAAGTCATCGTTAGTCGTTACATGTAAATGTTGATTTGAAACCTTTAAGTTAACGATCTTGTTAAATGTTGTTAACCCAATGTTTATTATATCTAATGAGATGTCAAATTATTATATTATCATGATATTATGATATATTAATATATCTTAATATGATATATATACATTTAAATGTCGTTACAACGATAATCGTTACATATATGTCTCGTTTCGAAATCCTTAAGTTAGTAGTCTTGTTTTTACATATGTAGTTCATTGTTAATATACATAATGACATGTTTACTTATCATTTATCATGATTAAACATAGTGTTACAATATCTTAATATGATTCATATGTAATTAGTAAGACGTTGTTATAACGATAATCGTTATATATATCGTTCCGAGTTTCTTAATTCAATAAACACAATTTTATGTATATAACTCATTGTTAAAATACCTAATGAGATACTTACTTATCATAATATCATGTTAACTTTATATATAATCATATATATGTCATCATATAGTTTTTACAAGTTTTAACGTTCGTGAATCACCGGTCAACTTGGGTGGTCAATTGTCTATATGAAACCTATTTCAATTAATCAAGTCTTAACAAGTTTGATTGCTTAACATGTTGGAAACACTTAATCATGTAAATATCAATTTCATTTAATATATATAAACATGGAAAAGTTCGGGTCACTACAGTACCTACTCGTTAAATAAATTTGGTCCCGAAATTTTAAGCAGTTGGAGGTGTTGACGTATCTTCTGGAAATAAGTGCGGGTATTTCTTCTTCATCTGATCTTCTCATTCCCAGGTGAACTCGGGTCCTCTATGAGGATTCCATCGAACCTTAACAATTGGTATCTTGTTTTGTTTAAGTCTTTTAACCTCACGATCCATTATTTCGACGGGTTCTTCGATGAATTGAAGTTTTTCGTTGATTTGGATTTCGTCTAACAGAATAGTGAGATCTTCTTTAGCAAAAAATTTCTTCAAATTCAAGACGTGGAAAGTGTTATGTACAGCCACGAGTTGTTGAGGTAAATCAAGTCGGTAAGCTACTGGTCCGACTCGATCAATAATCTTGAATGGTCCAATATACCTTGGATTTAATTTCCCTCGTTTACCAAATCGAACAACGCCTTTCCAAGGTGCAACCTTAAGCATGACCATCTCTCCAATTTCAAATTCTGTATCTTTTCTTTTAATGTCGGTGTAGCTCTTTTATCGACTTTGGGCGGTTTTCAACCGTTGTTGAATTTGGATGATCTTCTCGGTAGTTTCTTGTATTATCTCCGGACCCGTAATCTGTCTATCCCCCACTTCACTCCAAAAAATCGAAGACCTGCACTTTCTACCATAAAGTGCTTCAAACGGCGCCATCTCAATGCTTGAATGGTAGCTGTTGTTGTAGGAAAATTCTGCTAACGGTAGATGTCGATCCCAACTGCATCTGAAATCAATAACACATGCTCGTAGCATGTCTTCAAGCGTTTGTATCGTCCTTTCGCTCTGCCCATCAGTTTGTGGATGATAGGCAGTACTCATGTCTAGACGAGTTCCTAATGCTTGTTGTAATGTCTACCAGAATCTTGAAATAAATCTGCCATCCCTATCAGAGATAATAGAGATTGGTATTCTATGTCTGGAGACGACTTCCTTCAAATACAGTCGTGCTAACTTCTCCATCTTGTCATCTTCTCTTATTGGCAGGAAGTGTGCTGATTTGGTGAGACGATCAACTATTACCCAAATAGTATCAAAACCACTTGCAGTCCTTGGCAATTTAGTGATGAAATCCATGGTAATGTTTTCCCATTTCCATTCTGGGATTTCGGGTTGTTGAAGTAGACCTGATGGTTTCTGATGCTCCGCTTTGACCTTAGAACACGTCAAACATTCCCCTACGTATTTAGCAACATCGGCTTTCATACCTGGCCACCAAAAATGTTTCTTGAGATCCTTGTACATCTTCCCTGTTCCAGGATGTATTGAGTATCTGGTTTTATGAGCTTCTCTAAGTACCATTTCTCTCATATCTCCAAATTTTGGTACCCAAATTCTTTCAGCCCTATACGGTTCCATCTTCTCGAATATTAAGATGCTTCTCCGATCCTTTGGGTATTTCATCCTTTAAATTTCCCTCTTTTAAAACTCCTTGTTACGCCTCCTTTATTTGAGTAGTAAGGTTAGTGTGAATCATTATATTCATAGCTTTTACTCGAATGGGTTCTCTGTCCTTTCTGCTCAAGGCATCGGCTACCACATTTGCCTTCCTCGGGTGGTAATGAATCTCAAAGTCGTAATCATTCAACAATTCAATCCACCTACGCTGCCTCATATTCAGTTGTTTCTGATTAAATATGTGTTGAAGACTTTTGTGGTCGGTATATATAATACTTTTGACCCCATATAAGTAGTGCCTCCAAGTCTTTAATGCAAAAACAACCGCGCCTAATTCTAAATCATGCGTCGTATAATTCTGTTCGTGAATCTTCAATTGTCTAGACGCATAAGCAATTACTTTCGGTCGTTGCATCAATACACAACCGAGACCTTGCTTTGAGGCGTCACAATATATCACAAAATCATCATTCCCTTCAGGTAATGACAATATAGGTGCCGTAGTTAACTTTTTCTTTAACAATTGAAACGCTTTCTCTTGTTCATCTTTCCATTCAAATTTCTTCTCTTTATGCGTTAATGCAGTCAAGGGTTTTGCTATTCTGGAAAAGTCTTGGATGAACCTTCTGTAGTAACCAGCTAGTCCTAAAAACTGGCGTATGTGTTTCGGAGTTTTTGGGGTTTCCCACCTTTCAACGGTTTCAATATTTGCTAGATCCGCCTGAATACCTTCTTTGTTCACTATGTGACCGAGGAATTGAACTTCTTCCAACCAAAATGCACACTTTGAAAACTTAGCGTACAGTTTTTCTTTTCTCAGCAACTCTAGCACTTTTCTCAAATGTTCTTCGTGCTCTTGATCATTCTTCGAGTAAATAAGTATGTCATCGATGAAAACAATGACAAACTTGTCAAGATATGGCCCACACACTCGGTTTATGAGGTCCATGAACACAGCTGGTGCGTTAGTCAATCCAAACGGCATAACCATAAACTCGTAATGACCGTAACACGTCCTAAAAGCAGTCTTTGGAATATCATCCTCCTTCACCCGTATTTGATGATATCTAGAACGTAAATCGATCTTCGAATAAACAGACGAGCCTTGTAGTTGATCAAATAAGTCATCGATTCTCGGTAGTGGGTAGCGGTTCTTGATGGTAAGTTTGTTCAACTCTCGGTAGTCGATACACAACCTGAATGTACCATCTTTCTTCTTGACAAACAAAACAGGAGCTACCTATGGTGATGTGCTTGGTTGAATGAAACCACGCTCTAAAAGTTCCTGTAACTGACTTTGTAATTCTTTCATTTCGATGGGTGCGAGTCTGTATGGAGCACGAGCTATTGGTGCAGCTCCTGGTACAAGGTCTATTTCAAATTCAACGGATCGATGTATGGGTAATCCCGGTAATTATTTCAGAAATACATTGGGAAATTCTTTTGCGACGGGAACATCACTGATGTTCTTTTCTTCAGGTTTAACTTCCTCGATGTGTGCTAGAATGACGTAACAACCTTTTCTTATTAGTTTTTGCTCCTTCAAACTACTAATAATATTTAATTTCGCGTTGTTCTTTTCTCCGTACACCATTAAAGGTTTTCCTTTTTCACGCATAATGCGAATCGCATTTTTGTAACAAACGACCTCTGCTCTCACCTTTTTCAACCAGTCCATACTAATTATTACATTAAAACTCTCTAACTCGACTGGTATTAAATCAATTTTAAACATTTCATCCCCCAGTTTAATTTCTCTCTCCTGACATATATTATCTGCTGAAATTAATTTACCATTTGCTAATTCGAGTAAAAATTTACTATCCAAAGGCGTCAATGGGCAACTTAATTTAGCACAAAATTCTCTACTCATATAGCTTCTATCCGCACCCGAATCAAATAAAATATAAGCAGATTTATCGTCAATAAGAAACGTACCCGTAACAAGCTCTGGGTCTTCCTGTGCTTCTGCCGCATTAATATTGAAAAATCTTCCACGGCCCTGCCCATTAGTATTCCCCTGATTAGGGCAATTTCTAATAATGTGGCCTGGTTTTCCACATTTATAACAAACAGCGTTGGTATTACTTGCTCCGACACTATTCGTTTCGGCATTACTTGTTCTGACATTATTTGTTCCTTTAGTTATGTTAAACTTTGGTCCGTAGACCTCACACTTTGTCGCGCTATGACCATTTCTTTTACACCTGTTGCAAAATGTCGTGCAAAACTCCTGATGATTTTCTTCACACCTATGACATGGCTGTTTTTGATTTTTGTTGCCGTTGTTGTTATTGAGGTTGTTGTTGGGATTGTTATTGTTGTTGAAACGGTTATTGTAGTTGTTGTTGTTGGCATGTTTGTTGTAGTTATTGTTAGGATTGCGGTTATTGTTGCGATTGTTGTTGCGGTTGTTGGGATAGTTGTTGCGATTGTGGTTGTAATTGTTGTTGTTGTTGTACTGGTGACTCTTGTCACCGTTTTCCTCCCACTTCTTCTTGAGTTGTTTCGTGTTGGCTTCTTCGGCCGCCTGCTCTTTAATTCTTCCCTCAATCTGATTTATGAGTTTATGAGCCATTCGACTTGCCTTCTGTATAGAAGCGGGCTCGTGTGAACTCACATCTTCTTGAATCCTTACTGGTAACCCTTTTACAAACGCGTCGATCTTCTCTTCTTCATCTTCGAATGCTCCCGGACACAATAGGCACAACTCTGTTGTAGTGACCCGAACTTTTCCATGTTTATATATATTAATTGAGATTGATATTTACATGATTAAATGTTTCCAACATGTTAAGCAATCAAACTTGTTAAGACTTGATTAATTGAAATATGTTTCATATAGACAATTGACCACCCAAGTTGACCGGCGATTCACGAACGTTAAAACTTGTAAAAACGACATGACGATATATATATGGATATACATATGGTTAACATGAGATTATGATAAGTAAGTATCTCCATAAGTATATTAACAATGAGTTATATACATATAAACAAGACTACTAACTTAGGGATTTCGAAACGAGACATATATGTAACGATTATCGTTGTAACGACATTTAAATGTATATATATCATATTAAGATATATTAATATATCATAATATCATGATAATATAATAATTTAACATCTCATTAGATATAATAAACAATGGGTTAACAACATTAATTGAGATCGTTAACTTAAAGGTTTCAAAACAACAATTACATGTAACGACTAACGATGACTTCACGACTCAGTTAAAATGTATATACATGTAGTGTATTTAGATGTATTAAAATACTTTTGGAAGACTTCAAGACATATAACAAAACACTCATACTTAATGAAAATGGTTACAGTTACTTTCCCATTCTTTTCTTTCATCAAGAATTCTAGTCGTATTCTTACCCGTATTATACACAGCTTCAAAACGTACTTACTATGGGTATATACCAATAGGAACTAGCATGGGATTCCACTCTTGATTATGTCATGTATGACTAATCAATTTTAACTTCTACCATGAGCTAGTCAACTAACTAGAACTCCTTTTAACCCCACTCACCACTCACCAATTACCACTCATCATTCACTCCATTTCACTTCCAATTCTCTTTCTAATTCTCTCTCAACACACACACACACACACTATTATGAACGTATTTTTCCAGTAGTTAATCATCATCTTCATCAAAAATCACTTCAAGAATCAAGCTATAATCATCATAGGAAGAACACTTCAAGAACACTTCAAAAATCCCTTCAAGTTTACTAATTTACTTCCAAGCTTTCTAATCCATTCCAAGTAATCATCTAAGATCAAGAAACCTTTGTTATATACAGTAGGTTATCTTTCTTATTCAAGGTAATATTCATATTCAAACTTTGATTTAATTTCTATAACTATAAACTATCTTAATTCGAGTAAAAATCTTACTTGAACTTGTTTTTGTGTCATGATCCTACTTCAAGAACTTTCAAGCCATCCAAGATCCTTTGAAGCTAGATCATTTTTTGTCACTTCCAGTAGGTTTACCTACTAAACTTGAGATAGTAATGATGTTCATAACATCATTCAATTCATATATATAAAACTATCTTATTCGAAGGTTTAAACTCGTAATCACTAGAACATAGTTTAGTTAATTCTAAACTTGTTCGCAAACAAAAGTTAATCCTTCTAACTTGACTTTTAAAATTAACTAAACACATGTTCTATATCTATATGATATGCTAACTTAATGATTTAAAACCTGGAAACACGAAAAACACCGTAAAACCGGATTTACGCCGTCGTAGTAACACCGCGGGCTGTTTTGGGTTAGTTAATTAAAAACTATGATAAACTTTGATTTAAAAGTTGTTATTCTGATAAAATGATTTTTATTATGAACATGAAACTATATCCAAAAATTATGGTTAAACTCAAAGTGGAAGTATGTTTTCTAAAATGGTCATCTAGACGTCGTTCTTTCGACTGAAATGACTACCTTTACAAAAACGACTTGTAACTTATTTTTCCGACTATAAACCTATACTTTTTCTGTTTATATTCATAAAATAGAGTTCAATATGAAACCATAGCAATTTGATTCACTCAAAACGGATTTAAAATGAAGAAGTTATGGGTAAAACAAGATTGGATAATTTTTCTCATTTTAGCTACTTGAAAATTGGTAACAAATCTATTCCAACCATAACTTAATCAACTTGTATTGTATATTATGTAATCTTGAGATACCATAGACACGTATATAATATTTCGACCTATCATGTCGACACATCTATATATATTTCAGAACAACCATAGACACTCTATATGTGAATGTTGGAGTTAGCTATACAGGGTTGAGGTTGATTCCAAAATATATATAGTTTGAGTTGTGATCAATACTGAGATACGTATACACTGGGTCGTGGATTGATTCAAAATAATATTTATCAATTTATTTCTGTACATCTAACTGTGGACAACTAGTTGTAGGTTACTAACGAGGACAGCTGACTTAATAAACTTAAAACATCAAAATATATTAAAAGTATTGTAAATATATTTTGAACATACTTTAATATATATGTATATATTGTTATAGGTTCGTGAATCAACAGTGGCCAAGTCTTACTTCTCGACGAAGTAAAAATCTGTGAAAGTGAGTTATAGACCCACTTTTGAAATCTAATATTTTTGGGATAAGAATACATGCAGGTTTTATAAATGATTTACAAAATAGACACAAGTACGTGAAACTACATTCTATGGTTGAATTATCGAAATCGAATATGCCCCTTTTTATTAAGTCTGGTAATCTAAGAATTAGGGAACAGACACCCTAATTGACGCGAATCCTAAAGATAGATCTATTGGGCCCAACAAGCCCCATCCAAAGTACCGGATGCTTTAGTACTTCGAAATTTATATCATATCCGAAGGGTGTCCCGGAATGATGGGGATATTCTTATATATGCATCTTGTTAATGTCGGTTACTAGGTGTTCACCATATGAATGACTTTTATCTCTATGTATGGGATGTGTATTGAAATATGAAATCTTGTGCTCTATTATTATGATTTGATATATATAGGTTAAACCTATAACTCACCAACATTTTTGTTGACGTTTTAAGCATGTTTATTCTAAGGTGATTATTAAGAGCTTCCGCTGTCGCATACTTAAATAAGGTCGAGATTTGGAGTCCATGCTTGTATGATATTGTGTAAAAACTGCATTCAAGAAACTTATTTTGTTGTAACATATTTGTATTGTAAACCATTAGGTAATGGTCGTGTGTAAACAGGATATTTTAGATTATCATTATTTGATAATCTACGTAAAGCTTTTTAAACCTTTATTGATGAAATAAAGGTTATGGTTTGTTTTAAAATGAATGCAGTCTTTGAAAAACGTCTCATATAGAGGTCAAAACCTCACAACGAAATCAATTAATATGGAACGTTTTTAAACAATAAGAACGGGACATTTCAGTTGGTATCCGAGCGTTGGTCTTAGAGAACCAGAAAATTTGCATTAGTGTGTCTTATCGAGTTTGTTAGGATGCATTAGTGAGTCTGGACTTCGACCGTGTTTTCTTTAAAAATGATTGCTTAACATTTTTGTTGGAAACTATATATTTTTAACATATGAATATTATGTGATATATTAATCTCTTAACGTGTTTGATATTATGTGATAGATGTCTACCTCTAGAACAAGTCCCATTGACTCACCTAATAATAATGAAGAGTCAAATGTAAATTGGAATGATTCGTGGACTGATTCACAAGTTCCCGAAGAGGAACCGGAAGAAGAGTCGGAACCGAAAGAAGAATCGGAACTGGAAGAAGAATCGGAACCGGAAGAAGAAATAGAACCGGTGGGGGAAATAATAAAATGGTTAAGTAAAAGAGAATCCTCAACCAACCGACCAAGGTTAATTATGGTCAATGGTGTTTCCGCCAAGGAAGCAAAATATTGGGAGGATTACCAATTCTCCGATGAATCGGATTCCGACGAGAATTCCGATGATGTTATAGAAATTACCCCAACTGAATTTAAAAAGGCAAAAGAAAATAATAAGGGAAAGGGTATAAAAATAGAGAAATCTAATTCCAACCCCGATGAACTTTATATGTATCGTCAACCCCCGAAGTCCTTAAGTTGTAACAATGACCTGGGAACCTCTAAACCACCAGGTTTTTCTAAACCAATGTGGATAACGACGGCTCGTATTAGGGAAACATCATATATCCCTAGAAACTTGACAAAACGAACCAAAACCGAAGAAGAAGAAGAAACAAGCGAGTCGGAATAAGATAGTTGTATTCGTGTGGTGTAATATATGTAATATAGTGTGCTTATGCTTTATGATATATGTAAAAATTTCTTGTATTAATAAGTATTTTTTTTATGAATCTAACTCTTGTCTATTTTACAGTATAAAAACACAAAATGGATAGACAACCCAATATTTTAAGAGACCTACCCGGAGACATGATTGTTGAAATCTTGTCTAGAGTCAGTCAGAATTCTTCGACACAACTATTTAAGGCGAGATCAGTTTGTAAGACATTCGAAGAACGTTCCAAGAATGCCTTTGTTTATAAAAGGCTTTCGTTCGAAAGATGGGGGATATCACATTGGGAAATCCATAAGTTACGATGTGTTTACTTTGACGCATATATTGCGGGGAACCCAAATGCTATTTTACGCAATGGGTTAAGAAATTATTTTGACTCAATATATCCGAATATTGGACTTCGTGATTTAGAAAAAGCGGCTAACATGCAACATAAAGAAGCATGTTATGCTTACGGATTAGTAATGTTCGCTTCTCACCAAAGTGAGAACAAGAACATCGGCCTACAACTATTAAACAAAACGTTCCCACAAGTGACGGAGTCGGTAATTGGGGTAAGAAATGAGGTTTTTAGATTGTTACGGGACTGTTGGACATTACGTAACCCTCGTCCCTTTGACGACGTTACAACACACTGTCTTATCAACGGCCATAACGGTTATATTCCACAAGACCAAGGATGGGAAGTAGTCCTAGTAAAACCAGAATGCATGACTTATTTCTGGACGTATGAATTACGTGTCTTTATTGCCTTTGCTGAACGACTTGTGTACTAGCTAGAATTATCTTCACAACTATCTTGTATCAAAGTTATTGTGTGCTATATTTCATGCTTTATGTAAAATAAGCGGTATTGTAAGATGTAAAATATTGTATAAAAGTTTGAACGCGAAATATTATTATAATCAGTTTTTCATATAGAATTGTAGTAGTTGAATTGTATATTAGCTACTAAGTATGAACTTAACGGGTAGGTACTACCCAAATTTAAACTTATAAAACGCTAATATGAAGAAAAAGCTTTTATAAATGAGTTCATATTATGCTACGAAATACTATTAACTACTCTTAATATTCTGTATGATTAACTTGTTCCATTTGATAATTTTGAAGGAAATGGCACCGACTACTCGACACACCGTGAATATGAATGAAGAGGAATTCCGTACTTTTCTAGCTTCAAACATAGCCGCAGTACAGGCTGTGCTACATACTAACAATAACCTTGGATCTAGCAGTACAGGAAATCGTGTAGGATGCACCTACAAAGAATTCACTGCCTGCAAACCTTTGGAATTTGATGGAACCGAAGGACCGATCGGATTGAAACGGTGGACCGAGAAGGTCGAATCGGTGTTTTCCATAAGTAAGTGTACTGAAGAGGACAAAGTGAAGTACGCTACGCATACCTTCACAGGTTCTGCGTTAACATGGTGGAATACCTATCTAGAGCAAGTGGGACAAGACGATGCGTACGCACTACCGTGGTCAGCATTCAAGCACTTGATGAACGAGAAGTACCGTCCCAGAACCGAGGTCAATAAGCTCAAGACAGACCTTAGAGGGTTACGAACCCAAGGATTTGATATTACCACGTACGAAAGACGATTCACAGAATTGTGCCTATTGTGTCCGGGAGCATTCGAAGATGAGGAAGAGAAGATCGACGCGTTTGTGAAAGGATTACCGGAAAGAATCCAAGAAGATATAAGTTCACACGAGCCCGCCTCCATACAACAGGCATGTAGAATGGCTCACAAACTAGTGAACCAGATTGAAGAAAGAATTAAAGAACAGACTGCTGAAGAGGCCAATGTGAAGCAAGTCAAAAGAAAGTGGGAGGAAAACGGTGATAAGAATCACCAATACAACAACAACAGCAATTACAACAATAATCGCAACAATTATCCCAACAATCGCAACATCAATCGCAACTACAACAAACGGCCCAACAACAACAACAACAACAACAACAACAACAACAACAACAACAACAACAACAATAACAGCAACTACAACAATCATCCCAACAACAATAATAACCGCAACAACAACAACAATCAGAAGCAGCTATGCCAAAGGTGTGAAAAGTATCACTCGGGGTTCTGCACCAAATTTTGCAACAAGTGTAAAATAAATGGTCATAGCGCGGCGAAGTGTGAGGTCTACGGACCAGGGGTTAATAGAACGAAAGGAACAAATGGTGTCGGAACGAGTAATGACGGAGCAAGTAGTGTCGGAGCAAGTTATGCCAATGTAGTTTGTTATAAATGTGGAAAACCGGGCCACATTATTAGAAATTGCCCGAACCAGGAGAACACGAATGGACAAGGCCGCGGAAGAGTTTTCAATATTAATGCGGCAGAGGCACAGGAAGACTCGGAGCTTGTTACGGGTACGTTTCTTATTGACAATAAATCTGCTTACGTTTTATTTGATTCGGGTGAGGATAGAAGCTATATGAGTAGAGATTTTTGTGCTAAATTAAGTTGTCCATTGACGCCTTTGGATAGTAAATTTTTACTCGAATTAGCAAATGGTAAATTAATTTCAGCAGATAATATATGTCGAAATCGAGAAATTAAACTGGTTAGCGAAACATTTAAGATTGACTTGATACCAGTAGAGTTAGGGAGTTTTGATGTGATAATCGGTATGGACTGGTTGAAAGAAGTGAAAGCAGAGATCGTTTGTTACAAAAATGCAATTCGCATTATACGAGAAAAAGGAAAACCCTTAATGGTGTACGGAGAAAAGGGCAACACGAAGCTACATCTTATTAGTAATTTGAAGGCACAAAAACTAATAAGAAAAGGTTGCTATGCTGTTCTAGCACACGTCGAGAAAGTACAAACTGAAGAAAAGAGCATCAATGATGTTCCCATTGCAAAAGAATTTCCCGATGTATTTCCGAAAGAATTACCGGGATTACCCCCACATCGATCCGTTGAATTTCAAATAGATCTTGTACCAGGAGCTGCACCAATAGCTCGTGCTCCTTACAGACTCGCACCCAGCGAGATGAAAGAACTGCAAAGCCAATTACAAGAACTTTTAGAGCATGGTTTCATTCGACCAAGCACATCACCGTGGGGAGCTCCTGTTTTGTTTGTCAAGAAGAAAGATGGTACATTCAGGTTGTGTATCGACTACCGAGAGTTGAACAAACTTACCATCAAGAACCGCTACCCACTACCAAGAATCGACGACTTATTTGATCAACTACAAGGCTCGTCTGTTTATTCAAAGATTGACTTACGTTCCGGGTATCATCAAATGCGGGTGAAAGAAGATGATATTCCAAAGACTGCTTTCAGAACACGTTACGGTCATTACGAGTTTATGGTCATGCCGTTTGGTTTAACTAATGCACCAGCTGTGTTCATGGACCTTATGAACCGAGTGTGTGGACCATACCTTGACAAGTTTGTCATTGTTTTCATTGATGACATACTTATTTACTCAAAGAATGACCAAGAACACGGTGAACATTTGAGAAAGGTGTTAGAAGTATTGAGGAAGGAAGAATTGTACGCTAAGTTTTCAAAGTGTGCATTTTGGTTGGAAGAAGTTCAATTCCTCGGTCACATAGTGAACAAAAAAGGTATTAAGGTGGATCCGGCAAAGATAGAAACTGTTGAAAAGTGGGAAATCCCAAAAACTCCGAAACACATACGCCAGTTTTTAGGACTAGCTGGTTACTACAGAAGGTTCATCCAAGACTTTTTCAGAATAGCAAAACCCTTGACTGCATTAACGCATAAAGGGAAGAAATTTGAATAGAATGATGAACAAGAGAAAGCGTTTCAGTTATTGAAGAAAAATCTAACTACGGCACCTATATTGTCATTGCCTGAAGGGAATGATGATTTTGTGATTTATTGTGACGCATCAAAGCAAGGTCTCGGTTGTGTATTAATGCAACGAATGAAGGTGATTGCTTATGCATCTAGACAATTGAAGATTCACGAACAAAATTATACGACGCATGATTTGGAATTAGGAGCGGTTGTTTTTGCATTAAAGACTTGGAGGCACTACTTATATGGGGTCAAAAGTATTATATATACCGACCACAAAACTCTTCAACACATATTTAATCAGAAACAACTGAATATGAGGCAGCGTAGGTGGATTGAATTATTGAATGATTACGACTTTGAGATTCGTTACCACCTGGGGAAGGCAAATGTGGTAGCCGATGCCTTGAGCAGGAAGGACAGAGAACCCATTCGAGTAAAATCTATGAATATAATGATTCATAATGTAATGACCCGCACTTTTTCGATCATTCTATACTTGTAAGATTAATATTTACATAAATTAAACCTTACCAACATGATAAGCAATCCAAATTGTTGAGATTTATGTTTTTGAAAAGAGTTTTACACAACGTTTGACCGTCTAGTTTAACCGATGATATCACGAACTATATAACATATGATAATTATACGTTTGTGTATATATATATATATATACATATTTAACATGATATAAGAATGTTTTAATATCTCATTTTGTATTAATAACAATAAGTTATATGTATATTTTGAAACTACTAACTTAAGTTTTCAAAACGATAACCATACGCAACGTTATTTGACTTAAATACTTATGACCTATAATGTTTATACATATATCGTATAAGTAATGAATTTAATCACTTTTAAGAACTTAAATACATAAAACCATATAAGTGTATTCACAAAAGATAGCTATATTTGAATCCTCATTCCATTTTTCACAAAATTTTTATACGTATATCTAGAGTATATGTACTCGTATCATACGCAGCTTCTAGATGTATTTACTATTGGTATATACCAATAAAAATCTGCTCCTTAGCAGCCTTAAATGATTAAGAAACATGTGGAACCAACCATTTGTCAAGTAGCATGAATTATTTAGCAAGAAAACAAAGTTAGGTATCTTTTTTTTCCTTTATAACCTAAAAACGTTTTTATGCATGCACACCATTTCTTCACCCCATTTTCTCATACTTACACTTCCATTTCTCTCTCAAAATACTCTTAACTTCATACTTGATCATCTCCAAGCATTTTCTCCATCATTTAGCTTCAAAAACAACACTTAAATCTCATAAGAAAACCTTACAAAAACACTTCAAGAAATCCTTCCAAGAACACAAAATTACTTCCAATCTTTCATCCAATTCCATCACCCTTTTGGTTCTAGGTTCTTACTCCTCTTTTACAGAAACCTTGTCCAAGGAACTTGAGGTAGTATCTATGTTCATAACCTTATTCGATTCATATATATATAGCTATCATATTTTGTGGTATACAATTTTAACAACAAGAACATAGTTTGAATGTTTTCAAACTTGTTTGCAAACTAAATAGATCCTTCTAACTTAACTTTTAAAATACTTCAAGACCTGTAATATAACTTAAATATATGCTAATTTAACAAGGTATAACATGGTTTTTCAAAGAACACCTTAAAAACTGTTTTTACGACGTCGGAGTGTAACCGGGGGCTGTTTTGGGTTGGATAATTAAAAACCATCTTAAACTTTGAATTGAAGGTTTATGTTCTGGAAAAATGATTTTTACTATGAATATGGTAACACATAAAAATTTCATGATTTAAATCAAAGTATAAGTATTTTTAGAAAAATAATCATTTAAGGTTGCCTACATAAAGGAAAAGGTTTAACTTCATAAGTTTCACTAAAGTTTCACCTATGCCGTGTGATTTTGAATACAAACTAAGATATTTACAGTTCATAGTCTTAAAGAGGAACTCGATCCAAGGAGATGGCAAGTTGAATCAACGAAAACGGAGTTGTAACGAAGAAACTATGACCGAAACAAAATTGGCTATCCAAGACTAGTTTAACTTCGGGATTAATTGGAGAAAATTAAAATAAATCACATCTTTTTAAGATAACATGATATTTTATATATATGTACTCATAATTCAATTTTATATGGTTCAGGATCACCCGTAAACAACACGAGAAGATTAATCATAAGATCCCATGTTTGTACGCAACACGTCATTTGACAACACCGGTACTTTATGTACGCAACACGTCATTTGACAACACCGGTACCGTGGGTCAAGATTAATCTCGACCAATACATATACGTTGGGGGTTTTATTTATTTCGTTGGGGGTTTATTAAACATCTAAATATGAACCATTAAAATTGAATTACTAACAACGAACTGCTAACTACGGACTAAGGAATTATAAAAAGTATTAAAAGTATAACAAGAATATATATGTGACGTTGTTTAAAAAGAAAAGGTATTGATATATTATATATGGATAGGTTCGTGATATCAACCGGGAGACCAAGTCAAAATATATATATCTTCAAGACGAAAGTGAGTATATAGTCCCACTTTTAAACTCTAAATATTTCGGGATGAGAATACATGTATTTTATGTTTTACGTTATGGACACAAGTAACTGAAAAATATATTCTACGTTGAGTTGTACCACTGGCATACTTCCCTGTAGCTTGGTAACTAATATTTACAGCGGTATTGTAAACGCGAATCCTGTTGATAGATCTATCGGGCTTGACAACCCCAGCCGGACTGGACGACCAGTATTCAACGGTTGCACAGTACTTCGTTTCGTGACTACACTTGGTACAGTGTAGTAAGATTTCATATTAAAGGGAATATGCGACGTGATTAATTGTTAAGTATGGTTACCAAGTGCTCAACCACTTAGAATATTTTTATTAAACTGTTTATATACGAAATCTTGTGGTCTATATATATATTGCTGCCGACACTAAACCTATATCTCACCAACTTTATGTTGACGTTTTAAACATGTTTATTCTCAGGTGATAATTAGAAGTTTCCGCTGCATTATGTTGAATTTGAGCAGGATCTTGCGTACGCATATTTGTGTCAAAAATAAGACTGCATATCCAAGAACTTGTGTTGTAAAATATGCTAGAAATCGTGTTGTTATCATCATTTGTAAAGTTTGTAAGTCGAAGATTATCGCTAAACGATAATCATCTTTATTTCGTCCAAAGCTTGTATCAAAAATAAGAATCATGGTTTGTAATGTATAATATATGCAGTTTTTCTTTTAAAAATGTCGCATATAGAGGTCAATACCTCGCAATGAAATCATACGTTATCTAACACATTCTTACGGTTAAGGACGGGTTATGACATGTGGTATCAGAGCGGTGGTCTTAGCGAACCAGGTTTGCATTAGTGTGTCTAACTGATAAGTCGTTAGGATACATTAGTAAGTCTGGACTTTGACCGGGTCTGATTTAAAAACCATTGCTTATCATTGTTGGTTAAAATTTATATGTAAATATTATGTAGTACTAATGGGTTAGTTGTTGTGTGATAGATGTCGGGCTCAAAACTTGTTATCACATTCAGCGACTCCGAACCAGAATCTTCAGATGGTGTTCCAGTCATTAACCTATCCGATGACGAAAATAATATCTTTGGGGAAGACTCACAAATTCCGGATGAACCGACTATAGAGAACCCGGAAAGTGAACCCGAGGAGGAAAGTGAACCCGAGGAGGAAAGTGAACCCGAGGAAGAAATACAGGAAATTACAAAAGAAGTGTTCGAACTAGGAAAGAAACGAAAGGCTAATGAATTAGAAAATTCAAATCCTGAGTTTAATAAGGATGATGTGGCACCAACTCCACTAGACACTACCACCCCTATTCCCGCTATTCCTATTCGTTCTATCCCGGCATCCAGTTCTTCAGTCCCACAGCCAAAATATAGGCAGACAGCCAGGATAAGCGTTAAGCGATTCTTTGAACCTAAACGTCCTAGAAAATAGACCAAACGATGCGCTGCCGTATTAAACCATGGGATCATATAATGTTTTGTATAATATTATTAGTGTGGTTTGCTTAATGTTCGATGTAAGATAAGCATATGTAAAATAGTGAAGTGTGAAATGCAATAATTTTCCATGGTTAAGTATTATTTAGATGGTAGTAATTGATTCTGTACTAAGCTATTAAGTATGGACATTAACGGGTAGGTACTACCCTAGATATAATTATAAAACGCTAATAAGAAGAAAAGGCTTTTATAATAATACCTGGTTCATATTATTAATAAGCTATAATGTACTGTAAATATACACTACATCTATAATATTCCATGTGAATAATTATTTTCTTTTCATTCTTATAGAAGAATATGGCGCGATTGAACCGAATGACGGAACAAGAAATCCAGGAACTCATCAATCAGCGAGTGAACGACAGAATGTTATGGGTCGAGGCTGCAAGAGGTGCTGCAGTTAACCCAAATCCTCGTGTGGGGTGCACTTACAAAACATTTCAAGCTTGCAAGCCCTCATCATTCAGTGGAACAGAAGGACCGATCGGTTTAACCCGGTGGATAGAAAAGATGGAAACTGTGTTCAAAATCAGTGGTTGTGTTGAAAAGGACATGACCAAATACGCATCGTGCACTTTACAAGATAGTGCACTCACGTGGTGGAAAAATTATGTGAAGGCTGTAGGAGGAGATGTAGCTTATGATACTCCGTGGGAAGAATTCAAAACAATGTTAATCAATGAATATTGTCCAAGGAACGAGGTTAGGAAGTTGGAAGATGAGTTACGAAGTCTGAAGGTTATTGGTACTGAAATCACCAACTACAATCAGCGATTCATGGAATTAGTTTTGCTATGTCCTGAATTGGTTCCAACCGAAGAACGGAAGATTGAAATGTACAAAGATGGTTTGCCCAAAAAGGTCAAAGCAAATGTTACAGCATCGAAACCTAAGACAATTCATGAAGCTATAACCATGGCAAACGAGCTAATGGATCAGGTCATCATGGATAAGAAAGTATCCAATACTGATGTGAAGGTATCAGGTAACAAAAGAAAGTGGAATGGAAATTATGATCGAGGTAACCAACAACAATCTTTTAAGAAACAAGAAAACACGCAAGGTACGAGTAGTGGTTTAAGCTTTGGTTATAAAGGACAAAATCCTTTATGCAACCGATGCCACAAACATCACTCTGGTTACTGTAATGTGGTATGCAACAAATGTAATCGAAAGGGTCATCTTGCTGAAGATTGTAGGGCTCTCGTTACAAATACAAATGGTACCAAGACTCCTGCCACCAATGCAAATAGAACTGCTTTGGCTACCATTACTTGTTTTGGGTGTGGAAAACAAGGTCACTATAAGAGCCAGTGCCCGAATCCAGAGAAGAATATCGGACCTGCACGTGGAAGAGCATTTGTTATTAATGCTAAAGAGGCATGTGAAGACCCGGAGCTTGTTACGGGTACGTTTACCATTAATAACTTATCCGCATCTATTATATTTGATACTGGTGCTGATAGAAGTTACGTGTGTAGAGACTTTCACGCTAAATTGAATTGTTCATCATTACCTCTCGATGCTAAGTACATGATTGAGTTAGCTAATGGTAAACTAATTAAAGCCGATAAAATTTGTCGTGATTGTAAAATAAATTTAGCCGGAGAAACGTTTAAAATTGACTTGATACCCGTAGAATTAGGAAGTTTTGATGTAATAGTCGGCATGGACTGGATGTCCAAAATAGGAGCTGAAGTTGTGTGCGCCAAGAAGGCAATTCGCATTCCTCGTAAGGATAAAACGCCAGTAATGATTTATGGAGAGAAGGGTAACTCAAAGCTAAAACTCATTAGTTATTTGAAAGCTCAAAAGTGCTTGAAGAAAGGGTTCTATGCTATCTTAGCACATGTTAATAAAGTCGAAACAAAGGAAAAAGTGAAGAGCATCAATGACGTGCCTGTGGCAAGAGATTTTCCTGAAGTCTTTCCGGAAAAGTTGCCGGGATTACCTCCATTTAGATCTGTAGAATTTCAAATAGATTTAGTACCAGGAGCTGCAACAGTGGCTCGTGCTCCATATAGACTTGCACCGTCCGAGTTAAAAGAACTTCAGAGTCAGTTAAAAGAATTACTGGATCATGGATTCATACGACCAAGTACTTCACCGTGGGGAGCTCCGATTCTATTTGTTAAAAAGAAAGATGGATCTTTTAGGATGTGTATAGATTATCGTGAATTAAATAAGTTAACTATCAAGAATCGGTATCCACTACCGAGAATTGACGACTTATTTGATCAACTCCAAGGATCATGTGTGTACTCAAAAATTGACTTAAGGTCGGGCTATCATCAATTACGTGTCAAAGAAGAGGACATTCCGAAAACTGCTTTTCGGACACGTTATGGTCATTACGAATTTTTGGTCATGCCGTTTGGGTTGACAAATGCGCCAGCTGTATTCATGGACCTCATGAATCGAGTTTGTAGTCCATATTTAGATAAGTTTGTTATCGTTTTCATTGATGATATTCTTATCTATTCCAAGAGTGAGCAAGAGCATGAGCAGCATTTAAGGTTGATATTAGAGTTGTTGAGAAAAGAACAGCTATATGCTAAATTTTCTAAATGTGCTTTCTGGTTGAAAGAAGTGCAATTTGTTGGCCACGTTGTTAGTAGCAAAGGAATTCAGGTTGATCCAGCAAAAATTGAAGCCATTGAAAAATGGGAGACTCCTAAGACACCAACGCAGATACGTCAATTTTTGGGTTTAGCCGGTTATTATAGAAGGTTTATTCAAGATTTTTCCCGAATAGCTAAGCCGTTGACAGCGTTAACGCAAAAAGGGAAGAAATATGAATGGACTTCTGAGCAGGAGAGTGCATTTCAATTACTAAAGAAGAAGTTAACTACGGCGCCTATTTTATCGTTACCAGAAGGGAACGATGATTTTGAAATATATTGTGACGCTTCGCGACAAGGTTTTGGTTGCGTTCTTATGCAACGAAAGAAAGTTATTGCATACGCATCCCGACAATTGAAGATTCACGAGCGGAATTATACGACGCATGATCTAGAACTGGGAGCAGTCGTGTTTGCATTAAAGATATGGAGACACTACTTGTATGGGGTTAAATGCACTGTGTTTACTGATCATAAAAGCCTTCAACATATTTTTGATCAGAAACAGCTGAACATGAGACAACGTAGGTGGGTCGAGTTAATAAACGACTATGATTGTGAAATTCGTTATCATCCCGGGAAGGCGAACGTGGTGGCCGATGCTTTAAGCAGAAAGGAACGAGAACCAATTCGAGTACGAGCGATGAACATAAAAATTCGCATGAATCTCAACTCACAAATTAAAGAAGTTCAACGAGAAGCACTTACTAAAGAAAATATAGGAAATGAAATAATGAAGAAGTATGAGAAGCAACTCGTTATGCGGGAAGATGGAATTCGATATTTTGCAAATCGTATTTGGGTACCGAAGTTGGGTGGATTAAGGAAGTTGATATTAAATGAGGCACATAAGACAAGATACTCGATACATCCTGGAGTTGGAAAGATGTACCAAGATCTTAAGACACATTATTGGTGGCCTAATTTAAAGACAGACGTTGCAACATATGTTGGGGAATGTTTAACTTGTTCCAAAGTCAAAGCTGAACACCAGAAGCCGTCAGGGTTACTTCAACAACCAGAAATCCCAGAATGGAAATGGGATGGTATTACCATGGATTTCATCACGAAGTTACCAAAGACTGCCTGGGGATACGACACCATTTGGGTGATTGTTGATCGTCTCACCAAGTCTGCACACTTCTTGCCTATAAAGGAAACGGATAGAATGGAGAAACTATTACGATTGTATATAAAGGAAGTTGTTTCAAGGCATGGAATACCTATTTCCATTATATCCGATCGTGATAGTAGATTTACATCAAAGTTCTGGCAATCACTACAGGAGGCCCTAGGAACTCGTTTGGATATGAGTACCGCGTATCATCCACAAACCGACGGGCAGAGTGAAAGAACGATTCAGACTCTTGAAGACATGCTCAGGGCATGTGTGATCGATTTTGGAAACGGATGGGATAAATATCTACCATTAGCAGAATTCTTGTATAATAATAGTTATCATGCGAGCATTAAAGCTGCGCCATTCAAAGCATTGTACGGAAGGAAGTGTAGATCTCCTATTTGTTGGAATGAAGTAGGAGATCGACAATTAACTGGTCCCGAGATCATACACGAAACGACTGAGAAGATAGTACAAATCAAGGAGAGATTGAAAACAGCCCGTAGTCGCCAAAAGAGCTACGCCGATGTTCGAAGGAAACCATTAGAGTTTCAGATCGGTGACATGGTTATGTTAAAGGTGTCACCTTGGAAAGGTGTAATACGTTTTGGAAAAAGGGGTAAACTAAACCCAAGGTATGTAGGCCCGTTCAAGATCATCGAACGCATTGGACCGGTAGCTTATCGACTCGAGTTACCGCAACAACTTGCCGGAGTACATAATACCTTTCACGTCTCAAACCTTAAGAAGTGTCTTGCAAAGGAAGACCTCACCATTCCTCTTGAAGAAATCCATGTCGACGAGAAACTACAATTCATCGAAGAACCAATCGAAATCATGGATCGTGAAGTTAAACGGCTCAAGCAGAGCAACATACCGATCGTTAAGGTTCGTTGGAATGCTCGAAGGGGTCCCGAGTTTACTTGGGAACGAGAGGATCAAATGAAACAAAAGTATCCACACTTGTTTCCCGATGACGCAAAATAGGTACAATTTTAAAATTTCGGGACGAAATTTATTTAACTGGTAGGTACTGTAATGACCCGCACTTTTTCGATCATTCTATACTTGTAAGATTAATATTTACATAAATTAAACCTTACCAACATGATAAGCAATCCAAATTGTTGAGATTTATGTTTTTGAAAAGAGTTTTACACAACGTTTGACCGTCTAGTTTGACCGATGATATCACGAACTATATAACATATGATAATTATACGTTTGTGTATATATATGTATATATACATATTTAACATGATCTAAGAATGTTTTAATATCTCATTTTGTATTAATAACAATAAGTTATATGTATATTTTGAAACTACTAACTTAAGTTTTCCAAACGATAACCATACGCAACGTTATTTGACTTAAATACTTATGACCTATAATGTTTATACATATATCGTATAAGTAATGAATTTAATCACTTTTAAGAACTTAAATACATAAAACCATATAAGTGTATTCACAAAAGATAGCTATATTTGAATCCTCATTCCATTTTTCACAAAATTTCTATACGTATATCTAGAGTATATGTACTCGTATCATACGCAGCTTCTAGATGTATTTACTATTGGTATATACCAATAAAAATCTGCTCCTTAGCAGCCTTAAATTATTAAGAAACATGTGGAACCAACCATTTGTCAAGTAGCATGAATTATTTAGCAAGAAAACAAAGTTAGGTATCTTTTTTTTCCTTTATAACCTAAAAACGTTTTTATGCATGCACACCATTTCTTCACCCCATTTTCTCATACTTACACTTCCATTTCTCTCTCAAAATACTCTTAACTTCATACTTGATCATCTCCAAGCATTTTCTCCATCATTTAGCTTCAAAAACAACACTTAAATCTCATAAGAAAACCTTACAAAAACACTTCAAGAAATCCTTCCAAGAACACAAACTTACTTCCAATCTTTCATCCAATTCCATCACCCTTTTGGTTCTAGGTTCTTACTCCTCTTTTACAGAAACCTTGTCCAAGGAACTTGAGGTAGTATCTATGTTCATAACCTTATTCGATTCATATATATATAGCTATCATATTTTGTGGTATACAATTTTAACAACAAGAACATAGTTTGAATGTTTTCAAACTTGTTTGCAAACTAAATAGATCCTTCTAACTTAACTTTTAAAATACTTCAAGACCTGTAATATAACTTAAATATATGCTAATTTAACAAGGTATAACATGGTTTTTCAAAGAACACCTTAAAAACTGTTTTTACGACGTCGGAGTGTAACCGGGGGCTGTTTTGGGTTGGATAATTAAAAACCATCTTAAACTTTGAATTGAAGGTTTATGTTCTGGAAAAATGATTTTTACTATGAATATGGTAACACATAAAAATTTCATGATTTAATTCAAAGTATAAGTATTTTTAGAAAAATAATCATTTAAGGTTGCCTACATAAAGGAAAAGGTTTAACTTCATAAGTTTCACTAAAGTTTCACCTATGCCGTGTGATTTTGAATACAAACTAAGATATTTACAGTTCATAGTCTTAAAGAGGAACTCGATCCAAGGAGATGGCAAGTTGAATCAACGAAAACGGAGTTGTAACGAAGAAACTATGACCGAAACAAAATTGGCTATCCAAGACTAGTTTAACTTCGGGATTAATTGGAGAAAATTAAAATAAATCACATCTTTTTAAGATAACATGATATTTTATATATATGTACTCATAATTCAATTTTATATGGTTCAGGATCACCCGTAAACAACACGAGAAGATTAATCATAAGATCCCATGTTTGTACGCAACACGTCATTTGACAACACCGGTACTTTATGTACGCAACACGTCATTTGACAACGCCGGTACCGTGGGTCAAGATTAATCTCGACCAATACATATACGTTGGGGGTTTTATTTATTTCGTTGGGGGTTTATTAAACATCTAAATATGAACCATTAAAATTGAATTACTAACAACGAACTGCTAACTACGGACTAAGGAATTATAAAAAGTATTAAAAGTATAACAAGAATATATATGTGACATTGTTTAAAAAGAAAAGGTATTGATATATTATATATGGATAGGTTCGTGATATCAACCGGGAGACCAAGTCAAAATATATATATCTTCAAGACGAAAGTGAGTATATAGTCCCACTTTTAAACTCTAAATATTTCGGGATGAGAATACATGTATTTTATGTTTTACGTTATGGACACAAGTAACTGAAAAATATATTCTACGTTGAGTTGTACCACTGGCATACTTCCCTGTAGCTTGGTAACTAATATTTACAGCGGTATTGTAAACGCGAATCCTGTTGATAGATCTATCGGGCTTGACAACCCCAGCCGGACTGGACGACCAGTATTCAACGGTTGCACAGTACTTCGTTTCGTGACTACACTTGGTACAGTGTAGTAAGATTTCATATTAAAGGGAATATGCGACGTGATTAATTGTTAAGTATGGTTACCAAGTGCTCAACCACTTAGAATATTTTTATTAAACTGTTTATATACGAAATCTTGTGGTCTATATATATATTGCTGCCGGCACTAAACCTATATCTCACCAACTTTATGTTGACGTTTTAAACATGTTTATTCTCAGGTGATAATTAGAAGTTTCTGCTGCATTATGTTGAATTTGAGCAGGATCTTGCGTACGCATATTTGTGTCAAAAATAAGACTGCATATCCAAGAACTTGTGTTGTAAAATATGCTAGAAATCGTGTTGTTATCATCATTTGTAAAGTTTGTAAGTCGAAGATTATCGCTAAACGATAATCATCTTTATTTCGTCCAAAGCTTGTATCAAAAATAAGAATCATGGTTTGTAATGTATAATATATGCAGTTTTTCTTTTAAAAATGTCGCATATAGAGGTCAATACCTCGCAATGAAATCATACGTTATCTAACACGTTCTTACGGTTAAGGATGGGTTATGACACATAATAACCTTACTACTCAAATAAAGGAGGCGCAACAAGGAGTTTTAAAATAGGGAAATTTAAAGAATGAAATACCCAAAGGATCGGAGAAGCATCTTAATATTCGGGAAGACGGAACCCGGTATAGGGCTGAAAGGATTTGGGTACCAAAATTTGGAGATATGAGAGAAATGGTACTTAGAGAAGCTCATAAAACCAGATACTCAATACATCCTGGAACGGGGAAGATGTACAAAGATCTCAGGAAATATTTTTGGTGGCCGGGTATGAAAGCCGATGTTGCTAAATACGTAGGAGAATGTTTGACGTGTTCTAAGGTCAAAGCTGAGCATCAGAAACCATCAGGTCTACTTCAACAACCCGAAATCCCGGAATGGAAATGGGAAAACATTACCATGGATTTCATCACTAAATTGCCAAGGACTGCAAGTGGTTTTGATACTATTTGGGTAATAGTTGATCGTCTCACCAAATCAGCACATTTCCTGCCAATAAGAGAAGATGACAAGATGGAGAAGTTAGCACGACTGTATTTGAAGGAAGTCGTCTCCAGACATGGAATACCAATCTCTATTATCTCTGATAGGGATGGCAGATTTATTTCAAGATTCTGGCAGACATTACAGCAAGCATTAGGAACTCGTCTAGACATGAGTACTGCCTATCATCCACAAACTGATGGACAGAGCGAAAGGACGATACAAACGCTTGAAGAAATGCTACGAGCATGTGTTATTGATTTCGGAAACAGTTGGGATCGACATCTACCATTAGCAGAATTTTCCTACAACAACAGCTACCATTCAAGCATTGAGATGGCGCCGTTTGAAGCACTTTATGGTAGAAAGTGCAGGTCTCCGATTTGTTGGAGTGAAGTGGGGGATAGACAGATTACGGGTCCGGAGATTATACAAGAAACTACCGAGAAGATCATCCAAATTCAACAACGGTTGAAAACCGCCCAAAGTCGACAAAAGAGCTACGCTGACATTAAAAGAAAAGATATAGAATTTGAAATTGGAGAGATGGTCATGCTTAAAGTTGCACCTTGTAAAGGTGTTGTTCGATTTGGTAAATGAGGGAAATTAAATCCAAGGTATATTGGACCATTCAAGATTATTGATCGTGTCGGACCAGTAGCTTACCGACTTGAGTTACCTCAACAACTCGCAGCTGTACATAACACTTTCCACGTCTCGAATTTGAAGAAATGTTTTGCTAAAGAAGATCTCACTATTCCGTTAGATGAAATCCAAATCAACGAAAAACTCCAATTCATCAAAGAACCCGTCGAAATAATGGATCGTGAGGTTAAAAGACTTAAGCAAAACAAGATACCAATTGTTAAGGTTCGATGGAATGCTCGTAGAGGACCCAAGTTCACCTGGGAGCGTGAAGATCAGATGAAGAAGAAATACTCGCATCTATTTCCAGAAGATTCGTCAACACCTTCAACAACTTAAAATTTCGGGACGAAATTTATTTAACGGGTAGGTACTGTAGTGACCCGAACTTTTCCATGTTTATATATATTAATTGAGATTGATATTTACATGATTAAATGTTTCCAACATGTTAAGAAATCAAACTTGTTAAGACTTGATTAATTGAAATATGTTTCATATAGACAATTGACCACCCAAGTTGACCGGCGATTCACGAACGTTAAAACTTGTAAAAACGACATGACGATATATATATGGATATACATATGGTTAACATGAGATGATGATAAGTAAGTATCTCCATAAGTATATTAACAATGAGTTATATACATATAAACAAGACTACTAACTTAGGGATTTCGAAACGAGACATATATGTAACGATTATCGTTGTAACGACATTTAAATGTATATATATCATATTAAGATATATTAATATATCATAATATCATGATAATATAATAATTTAACATCTCATTAGATATAATAAATAATGGGTTAACAACATTAATTGAGATCGTTAACTTAAAGGTTTCAAAACAACAATTACATGTAACGACTAACGATGACTTAACGACTCAGTTAAAATGTATATACATGTAGTGTATTTAGATCTATTAAAATACTTTTGGAAGACTTCAAGACATATATCAAAACACTCATACTTAATGAAAATGGTTACAGTTACTTTCCCATTCTTTTCTTTCATCAAGAATTCTAGTCGTATTCTTACCCGTATTATACACAGCTTCAAAACGTACTTACTATGGGTATATACCAATAGGAACTAGCATGGGATTCCACTCTTGATTATGTCATGTATTACTAATCAATTTTAACTTCTACCATGAGCTAGTCAACTAACTAGAACTCCTTTTAACCCCACTCACCACTCACCAATTACCACTCATCATTCACTCCATTTCACTTCCAATTCTCTTTCTAATTCTCTCTCAACACACACACACACACACACTATTATGAACGTATTTTTCCAGTAGTTAATCATCATCTTCATCAAAAATCACTTCAAGAATCAAGCTATAATCATCATAGGAATAACACTTCAAGAACACTTCAAAAATCCCTTCAAGTTTACTAATTTACTTCCAAGCTTTCTAATCCATTCCAAGTAATCATCTAAGATCAAGAAACCTTTGTTATATACAGTAGGTTATCTTTCTTACTCAAGGTAATATTCATATTCAAACTTTGATTCAATTTCTATAACTATAAACTATCTTAATTCGAGTAAAAATCTTACTTGAACTTGTTTTTGTGTCATGATCCTACTTCAAGAACTTTCAAGCCATCCAAGATCCTTTGAAGCTAGATCATTTTTTGTCACTTCCAGTAGGTTTACCTACTAAACTTGAGGTAGTAATGATGTTCATAACATCATTCGATTCATATATATAAAACTATCTTATTCAAAGGTTTAAACTCGTAATCACTAGAACATAGTTTAGTTAATTCTAAACTTGTTCGCAAACAAAAGTTAATCCTTCTAACTTGACTTTTAAAATTAACTAAACACATGTTCTATATCTATATGATATGCTAACTTAATGATTTAAAACCTGGAAACACGAAAAACACCGTAAAACCGGATTTACGCCGTCGTAGTAACACCGCGGGCTGTTTTGGGTTAGTTAATTAAAAACTATGATAAACTTTGATTTAAAAGTTGTTATTCTGAGAAAATGATTTTTATTATGAACATGAAACTATATCCAAAAATTATGGTTAAACTCAAAGTGGAAGTATGTTTTCTAAAATGGTCATCTAGACGTCGTTCTTTCGACTGAAATGACTACCTTTACAAAAACGACTTGTAACTTATTTTTCCGACTATAAACCTATACTTTTTCTGTTTAGATTCATAAAATAGAGTTCAATATGAAACCATAGCAATTTGATTCACTCAAAACGGATTTAAAATGAAGAAGTTATGGGTAAAACAAGATTGGATAATTTTTCTCATTTTAGCTACGTGAAAATTGGTAACAAATCTATTCCAACCATAACTTAATCAACTTGTATTGTATATTATGTAATCTTGAGATACCATATACACGTATACAATGTTTCGACCTATCATGTCGACACATCTATATATATTTCGGAACAACCATAGACACTCTATATGTGAATGTTGGAGTTAGCTATACAGGGTTGAGGTTGATTCCAAAATATATATAGTTTGAGTTGTGATCAATACTGAGATACGTATACACTGGGTCGTGGATTGATTCAAGATAATATTTATCGATTTATTTCTGTACATCTAACTGTGGACAACTAGTTGTAGGTTACTAACGAGGACAGCTGACTTAATAAACTTAAAACATCAAAATATATTAAAAGTGTTGTAAATATATTTTGAACATACTTTAATATATATGTATATATTGTTATAGGTTCGTGAATCAACAGTGGCCAAGTCTTACTTCTCAACGAAGTAAAAATCTGTGAAAGTGAGTTATAGTCCCACTTTTAAAATCTAATATTTTTGGGATGAGAATACATGCAGGTTTTATAAATGATTTACAAAATAGACACAAGTACGTGAAACTACATTCTATGGTTGAATTATCGAAATCGAATATGCCCCTTTTTATTAAGTCTGGTAATCTAAGAATTAGGGAACAGACACCCTAATTGACGCGAATCCTAAAGATAGATCTATTGGGCCCAACAAGCCCCATCCAAAGTACCGGATGCTTTAGTACTTCAAAATTTATATCATATCCGAAGGGTGTCCCGGAATGATGGAGATATTCTTATATATGCATCTTGTTAATGTCGGTTACCAGGTGTTCACCATATGAATGACTTTTATCTCTATGTATGGGATGTGTATTGAAATATGAAATCTTGTGGTCTATTATTATGATTTGATATATATAGGTTAAACCTATAACTCACCAACATTTTTGTTGACGTTTTAAGCATGTTTATTCTCAGGTGATTATTAAGAGCTTCCGCTGTCGCATACTTAAATAAGGACGAGATTTGGAGTCCATGCTTGTATGATATTGTGTAAAAACTGCATTCAAGAAACTTATTTTGTTGTAACATATTTGTATTGTAAACCATTATGTAATGGTCGTGTGTAAACAGGATATTTTAGATTATCATTATTTGATAATCTACGTAAAGCTTTTTAAACCTTTATTGATGAAATAAAGGTTATGGTTTGTTTTAAAATGAATGCAGTCTTTGAAAAACGTCTCATATAGAGGTCAAAACCTCGCAACAAAATCAATTAATATGGAACGTTTTTAATCAATAAGAACGGGACATTTCATCTGTGAATCGTCGTTCGTATGTGGTAACGTCGAACCCTTATATTCGTAACTCTCTAAGTTCTGCCTTGAGTTTATTGACTTCGTTTCTAGGACGGTACTACTCGTTTATCAATTGCTTGAATGCCGACCACGGTAGTGCATAAGCAGCATTTTGTCGTACCTGTTCAAGATAGGTGTTCCACCATGTTAACGCAGTACCTTTGAAGGTATGCGTAGCGTACTTAACTTTGTCCTCTTCAGTACACTTACTTATGGCAAACACCGATTCGACTTTCTCGGTCCACCGTTTCAATCCAATTGGTCCTTCAGTTCCATCAAATTTCAAAGGTTTGCAGGCAGTGAATTCTTTGTAGGAGCATCCTACACGATTTCTTGCGCCGTTAGCTGCATTGCTAGATTCAGAGTTATTGTTGGTATGTAGTGCAGCCTGTACTGCGGCTATGTTTGCAGCAAGAAAGGTACGAAATTCCTCTTCGCTCATATTCATGGTGTATCGAGTAGTCGGTGCCATTTCCTTCAAAATAGCCAACTGAATCGAGTTAATCATACAGAATATTTAGAGTAGTCAATAGTATTTCGTAGCATAATATGAACTCATTTATAAAAGCTTTTTCTTCATATTAGCGTTTTATAAGTTTAAATTCGGGTACTACCTACCCGTTAAGTTCATACTTAGTAGCTAATATACAATTCAACTACTACAATTCCATATGAAAATCTGATTATAATAATATATCACATATAAATATTCTTTAATCTTACAACATTGCTATATTACATATAATATGAAATATAGTACACTTTGATACATGACAGTTTTGAAGATAAATCTAGTTAATACGCAAGTTGTTCAGCAAAGGAAATAAAGACACGTAATTCATAAGTCCAGAAACAAGTCATGCATTCTGGTTTTACTAAGACGACTTCCCATCCTTGGTCTTGTGGAAAATAACCGTTATGACCATTGGCTAGGCAGCATGTTGTAATGTTGTCAAAAGGATGAGGGTTTCGTAATGTCCAACAGCCCCGTAATAATCTAAAAACCTTGTTTCTCACCCCAATGAATCCGTCACTTGTGGGAAGGTTTTATTTAAAAGTTACAATCCAATGTTCTTTTTCTCACTTTGGTAAGAAGCGAACATCACTAACCCGTAAGCATAACATGCTTCTTTATATTGCATGTTAGAAGCTCTTTCTAATTCACGAAATCCTATGTTGGGATATGTTGAGTCAAAATAGGTTCTTAACCCGTAGCGTAAAATTGCATTTGGATTCCCCGCATTTAACGCTTTAAAGAAAACACGGCGTAACTTACGGTCTCCCCAATGTGATATACCCCACCTATCAAAGGAAAGCCTTTTATAAACTAAGGCATTTTTGGAAAGTCTTTCAAATGTTTGACAAGTTAATTTCACCATAACTAAATGTGCTGATGAATTCTGACCGAATCTAGACAAGATTTCCTCAATCATATCCTCTGGTAGGTCTTCTAAAATATTCGGTTGTCTACCCTTAACGTCCATTTTGTTTTTATACTGTAAAATAGACAAGGATTAGATTCGTAAAAGATAATTAACAAACAATACAAGCAATTTTTACATAGAACATAAAAGTACAAGCACACTACAATACATATAATACACAACATGATTACAACCTTCTAATCTGAATCACTGGTTTCTTCTTCTTCGGACTTGGTTCGTTTTCCTAATTTTCTAGGAATATAAGGTGTTCCTCTAATACGAGCCGTCGTTTTCCATAATGGTTTAGAAAAACCTGGTGGTTTAGAGGTTCCCGGGTCATTGTTACATTTTAGGAAATACGGATGTTGTCGATACATATAAAGTTCATCGGGGTTGGAATCGGGTTTCTCTATTTCTATACCTTTTCCCTTATTATTTTCTTTCGCTTTATTAAATTAGGTCGAGGTAATTTCTATAACATCATCAGAATCCTCATCGGGATCCGATTCATCAAAAAATTGGTAATCTTCCCAATATTTTGCTTCCTCGGCGGAAACACCATTGACCATTATTAACTTTGGTCCGTTGGTTGAGGATTTTCTTTTATTTAGTCGATTTACTATAGGTATCAATATTTCTTCCTCCGGAACCTCTTCTTCTTCTGGTTCCTCCTCTTCCGATTCATCCTCTTCTGGTTCCTCTTCTTCCGGTTCGTCCTCTTCCGGTTCCTCCTCTTCCGGTTCCTCTTCGGGAATTTGTGAATCTTCCCAAAATATATTTGACTCTTCATTATTATTAGGTGAATCAATGGGATTTGTACTAGAGGTAGACATCTATCACACAATATCAAACACGTTATGAGATTAATATATCACATAATATTTACATGTTAATAATATATAGTTTCCAACAAAAAAATGTTAAGTAATCGTTTTTGAAGAAAAACACGGTCGAAGTTCAGACTCACTAATGCATCCTAACAAACTTGGTAAGACACACTAATGCAATTTTCTGGTTCTCTAAGACCAACGCTCGGATACCAACTGAAATGTCCCGTTCATATTGATTATAAACGTTCCATATTAATTGATTTCGTCGCGAGGTTTTGACCTCTATATGAGACGTTTTTCAAAGACTGCATTCATTTTTAAAACAACCATAACCTTTATTTTATCTATAAAGGTATAAAAAGCATTACGTAGATTATCAAATAATGATAATCTAAAATATACCGTTTACACACGACCATTACATAATGGTTTACAATAAGAATTATATTACATCAAAAATAAGTTTCTTGAATGCAGTTTTTACATAATATCATACAAGCATTGTCTCAAAATCTTGTCCTTATTTTAGTATGCAACAGCGAAAGCTCTTAATAATCACCTGAGAATAAACATGCTTAAAACGTCAACAAGAATGTTGGTGAGTTATAGGTTTAACCTATATATTATCAAATCATAATAATAGACCACAAGATTTCATATTTCAATATACATCCCATACATAGAGATAAAAATCATTCTTATGGTGAACACCTGGTAACCGACATTAACAAGATGCATATAAGAATATCCCCTATCATTTCGGGAAATCCTTCGGACATGATAAAAACGAATTCGAAGTACTAAAGCATCTGGTACTTTGGATGGGGTTCGTTAGGCCCAATAGATCTATCTTTAGGATTCGCGTCAATTAGTAGATCGGTTTACTAATTCTTAGGCTACCAAGCAAAAGGGGCATATTCGGCTTCGATCATTCACCCATATAATGTAGTTTCATTTACTTGTGTCTATTTCGTAAAACATTTATAAAACTGCATGTATTCTCATCCCAAAATATTAGATTTTAAAAGTAGGACTATAACTCACTTTCATAGATTTTTACTTCGTCGGGAAGTAAGACTTGGCCACTGGTCGATTCACGAAGCTATAACAAATATGTACATATATATCAAAGTATGTTCAGAATATATTTACATTTTTAATACATTTTACTGTTTTAAGTTTATTAAGTCAGTTGTCCTTGTTAGTAACCTACAACTAGTTGTCCATAATTAGATGTACAGAAATAAATCGATATATATTATCTTGAATCAATCCACGACCCAGTGTATACACGTCTCAGGCTAAATCACAACTCAAACTATATATATTTTTAGAATCAACCTCAACCCTGTATAGCTAACTCCAACATTACTGCATATAGAGTGTCTATGGTTGTTCCAAATAATATATATAGATGGGTCGATATGATATGTCAAAACATTTGCACACGTGTCTATGGTATCCCAAGATTACATAATATATTAGAATACATGTATAATACAATATAAGTTAGCTAGGATATGATTAATATAGATTTGTTACCAATTTTCACGTAGCTACAACAAGCAAAAATAACCAATCTTGTTTTACCCATAACTTCTTCGTTTTAAATCCGTTTTGAGTGAATCCAATTGATATGGTTTCATATTGAACTTAAGTTTATAAATATATACAGAAAAAGTATAAGTTTATAGTTAGAATTACAGGTTACAAGTCATTTTTGTAAAGGTAGTCATTTCAGTCGAAAGAACGACGTCTAGATGATCATTTTGGAAAACATACTTCCACTTTGAGTTTAACCATGATTTTTGGATATAGTTTCATGTTCATAAGAAAAATCATTTTCCCAGAAGAACAACTTTTAAATCAAAATTTATCATAGTTTTTAATTAACTAACCCAAAACAGCCCGCGGTGTTACTACAACGGCGTATATCCGGTTTTACGGTGTTTTTCGTGTTTTCCGGTTTTAAATCATTAAGTTAGCATATAATATAGATATAGAACATGTGTTTAGTTTATTTTAAAAGTCAAGTTAGAAGGATTAACTTTTGTTTGCAAGCAAGTTTAGAATTAACTAAACTATGTTCTATTGATTTCTAGTTTAAACCTTCGAATAAGGTAGTTTTATATATATGAATCGAATGATGTTATGAACATCATTACTACCTTAGGTTTTGTGGATAAACCTACTGGAAATGAGAAAAATAGATCTAGCTTCAAAGGATCCTTGGATGGCTTGAAAGTTCTTGAAGCAGAATCATGACACGAAAACAAGTTCAAGTAAGATTTCCACTCGAAATAAGATTGTTATAGTTATAGAAATTGAATCAAAGTTTGAATATGAGTATTACCTTGTATTAGAAAGATATCTTACTATAAATAAGAAAGATTTCTTGAAGTTGGATGATCACTTTACAAGATTGGAAGTAAGCTAGCAAACTTGGAAGTATTCTTGATTTTATGAAACTAGAACTTATAGAATTTATGAAGAACACTTAGAACTTGAAGATAAAACTTGAGAGATATCACTTAGATGAAGAAAATTGAAGAATGAAAGTGTTTGTAGGTGTTCTTGGTCGTTGGTATATGGATTAGATATAAAGGATGTGTAATTTTTTTTTCATGTAAATAAGTCATGAATGATTACTCATATTTTTGTAATTTTAAGAGATATTTCATGCTAGTTGCCAAATGATGGTTCCCACATGTGTTAGGTGACTCACATGGGCTACTAAGAGCTGATCATTGGAGTGTATATACCAATAGTACATACATCTAAAAGCTGTGTATTGTACGAGTACGAATACGGGTGCATGCGAGTAGAATTGTTGATGAAACTAAACGAGGATGTAATTGTAAGAATTTTTGTTAAGTAGAAGTATTTTGATAAGTGTCTTGAAGTCTTTCAAAAGTTTATGAATACATATTAAAACACTACATGTATATACATTTTAACTGAGTCGTTAAGTCATCGTTAGTCGTTACATGTAAATGTTGATTTGAAACCTTTAAGTTAACGATCTTGTTAAATGTTGTTAACCCAATGTTTATTATATCTAATGAGATGTCAAATTATTATATTATCATGATATTATGATATATTAATATATCTTAATATGATATATATACATTTAAATGTCGTTACAACGATAATCGTTACATATATGTCTCGTTTCGAAATCCTTAAGTTAGTAGTCTTGTTTTTAAATATGTAGTTCATTGTTAATATACATAATGACATATTTACTTATCATTTATCATGATTAAACATAGTGTAACAATATCTTAATATGATTCATATGTAATTAGTAAGACGTTGTTATAACGATAATCGTTATATATATCTTTCCGAGTTTCTTAATTCAATAAACACAATTTTATGTATATAACTCATTGTTAAAATACCTAATGAGATACTTACTTATCATAATATCATGTTAACTATATATATAATCATATATATGTCATTATATAGTTTTTATAAGTTTTAACGTTCGTGAATCACCGGTCAGCTTGGGTGGTCAATTGTCTATATGAAACCTATTTCAATTAATCAAGTCTTAACAAGTTTGATTGCTTAACATGTTGGAAACACTTAATCATGTAAATATCAACTTCATTTAATATATATAAACATGAAAAAGTTTGGGTCACTACATTTTGATCTCTTCAATATTGATCGATAACAGTTTCATTAATCAAACATAAAAACTTCCACCGATTGTGCCAAATTTTCGAACATTTCTTGGCACTTTACCTCATCTAACCCAGCTTTAATTCCAACTTTGATAAACATCTCGTACTCATTCTTTTCTTGATCTCCCTTAACATATATTAAATGTTGTGGATGTGAAGATGCACCATATTTCTTTTTAGATTGAAGGAAACTCATTCCCATGAAAATACCATCACCATGAACCTCTTATGTTTGTTCCTATTCTTTTGTATCAGGTACTATATCTTCCACATGTGAAAATTCCTCCACATGAATAGGTGAATTAAACTTATATTTTTATTATTCACTGCTGTTCTTCAACAGACGAAACGGATTTATCATCAGGAATCGTGGAGCACGCATCTTTGGAATCAACATTTTCTTCCTCCTCCAATTTAATTGACCAAGAACCTACCTCGTGAACAGATACATCATACTTGACACCATTAATACAACCCTTATTTCTACAATAATAAAATCCTGTTTTGTGGCAATGAAAACTCTTCTCAAACACATAACATTATTACTTTCGTTATCAAAAGACACAAACAGACCGAGTAGACTTGCCATTTTTCTAAAAGAACTCAACTTCCAAGCACATAATGGCATACCTGAAATCTCCATCCATGTAAGCCTTCATCCAACACAAAATTCTTAACGATTGGCCTAGCAATCGAACAAAGAGATTACAATGTGTTACTCATTTTAAAGGCTACATACGCATCCACCGATGGAAACATAAACCAAAGCCATAATCCTCACACATATTGAATTGTAACAACTTCAAAACCTTCTTATTTGCAAACTGTTCGAATACTAGTCATAGTTTTCACATCCTTAAGTTTAACTAAAACTGATTCCATTGTGTTGGACATTTGAACAAGATCTTGTTCACACAAAAAAATAATAGGAATAGTAGGTGTTTTTACCTGGTTGGCATGTCCAAAAATAATGTTGGCATATGAACTGTTACTTAGAAGAAGCAGATTGCGAATGATTACCATTTTGAGTTTTCTTGTTAATTATCTGTTTAGAACATGTACCAACATTCTTCATTGTAGGTGTTTCGCCTTTCGGTTCTCCACGTTGATACCTTGCTACCTTAACGAAAAACTTCATGCCATCAATAGTAATCGTAGATAACAATTTTGCAAACCACTCTGCATCAGTCACAACCTTGAACCTTGCAAATCCGAATCGCTTGTCAATTTTTGAACGCTTAAACGCCACATACGAGTCGATGATTTTGCCGTATGGTTCACACAATAATCATAGTCTTCTACGATCTACTCCCTCTGGCAGATTTGTAACGAAAGAAGTCGTAGACGGTTTAATTAGCTTTGATTGATACGGATTGGATATAAGGTGTAAATCCGATTTGGCACCGTTATAGACTTTGTAGAACCATCTGTCATCTCCTTTAAGATAGGCATAGTGACCTTCTATGATTCCCGGCCCTCCACTGGCACAGAAGAAATTTATCAGATCCGTGAAAATAGCGATCACCCTAATCGCCTTATGAAATTAGTTTAAACTTACTATATTGATATTTATAAACGCAATTGAATAAATTATAAAGTATAAATATTCATTTTTAATACTAAATTTTATTATTTAAATTTTGAATAAGTATTTATTCATGATAATCTTTATATATATATATATATATATATATATATATATATATATATATATATATATATATATATATATATATATATATATATATATATATATAAATCGATGTTAGGGTGCATTTGTTTGCCTCTTAATGAAATGATTCATTGCTGAATGCTGAACCATTTTACATTCAGCATGTTTGTTTCTGACCTCTGAATGACATATGATGCTGAATGATTCAGAATTCAATGCTGAACCATTCTGAGTTGAAACACTCTCTTAATCACTAAGCACCTAATTTTTCTATAATATCCTTCTCAAATCATATGCAGAACATTTAACTAACAAGTATATTGTATTTTTTTACGTTAATAAGGTAATTATACTCAATTCATATTATTCATTTAAAATGATTATCAAACAACTTATTTTTATTTACAACAAACTTTATTCATAATCTTCGAACCATTTAGATTTTAAATCTTAACGCTAAATTATTCAGTTTTATCCAACACACTCTTTTTCTCAATCTTATCTTATTTGAATTTATCAGCTACGAGTAAAATGAAAATGTAACGACCATTAAGCAACAATTAAGTATTACTTATGGTAAGCTTATCTTATCTTCCGTGCTATCAACTTCATCGCATAATAATGCTGTATTTGTAATTACTACTCCATTATTACGCATCTTAACTATTGAGTTGCAGATAAATTAAAGATTTTTTAATCGTAACTTGTTTAATTGTCTATAATACAAATAAAAATAAAATAATTTTAATAAACTGTTATCTATAAATTAATTAGTAAACACATATTTTTTTCATATTTTTTGCACGTTGACCTTACTTGAAGAGCTAGAAAAGCGATTTTTCTAATGATAACCTTTATATTTGTTAAAACAGTAGAAAATGTATAACAACTAATATTTCTAAGGTGAAAGTTACTTATATGTACAACACTTCTAAATATGTTAACGTGAGTGTTATAAAAATTCTTAAAATATTATAAATTAATTATGACTTTCAATAATGATGAACTTATTCATTGATAAATCTCTGAGATCAAAAACAACGAGGCTTCACCACCCCATTGATCATATATATAGGCATATACATGTATAGTTTAAGTACAAAAAGCAACTCAAATACAAAAGCAAACATAACCACAGAAGTAAACAAGTAATTATGCGCTGTGCTTAAACTCTGCGGAGCAGCGCACAAAGTATGTCTGCAAAAGTATCCCGCAGAAATATTGTGGATATGTCTGTGTTGCGTGGTTGTTAGCTCTGCGGAAATCCGAAGCCTATAAATAGGGAGCTTGGCCTCTCATTTTAGGTTGTTGATTATATGCAATTGCTAAGGTTTTTATGGTTTGCTTGTGAACATGCCCAAGCCTTAATCATAATCAAACCAAGGTAATTCGATCAAGAACGGGACATGGTGATTGATCACTTGAATCTACGTGAAAGACGATCATAAGGTCCCAAAAACATTATCAACACCACCATTCACCCCTCATTGCACTCAATTCCTAAATTAGATCTTAACATCTAATTTAGGATTTATCAATTAGCCCCATCCGTGGGACATTAATTACAATTGAAATCGATAAATCTTTTCTGTACAATCGAATGATTTTATTGCGAATTCAATCATAGTCATGTTCTTGTTTAATGATTTGCAGGACGACACATTTATAACACCTGGTTATCTGATTTGAGAAGAAAATGAAAAAGTTAAATGATAATGCAGTCGCTAAGAGAACTGCGAAGTTGTCAAAGCTTTAATGTCAACGGAATAACAAATTCAAAAATGATTCAGAAGTTGGTAATTTGGCAAAAATAAAGCGAAATCGGCTAGCAGAGCTACAAATGTGTAATAATTAATTAGTTTGTGCAAATAATAAGCAAACAAAAGGTTATAAGCGAAAAGCTGCAGAAATGCTTGAAAATGGCGGCTCGCGCCAATAACGTTCCCGCCAATACAGAATTATGGCATGATTGATTCGCCAGTAATCGTATCTTGTAAAATTGCAAACACTGGGATTACAATTATGAAAGTGCATGTGGACTCAAGAAGTAGTGTAGATATCATATATGAGCAATGCTTTCTCAAATTGCCAGAAAGCATTAAAGCAGAATTGATACCTACTACGGTTTCGCTATCTGGTTTTGCAGGAGAATCCGCATGGCCGGTTGGACAATTGCCGCTCAAAGTTGAGCTTGTTGATGAAACAGATGCGAAATTGATGCACCAAGCATGGCTAGATCTGTACGTTATGCGATCTGCTTCACGTTATAATATGTTGTTGGGATGCTCTGCGTTGTCAAAATTTGGTATAATCCCTTCGACTATACATGGAATGATAAAATTCGCAACGTGTAAAGGTGTTGCAACAATGAATTCTTCAATCATACAACCAATATATGCTAATATTAACATGCAAGGCACAGTAATAGATATAGCTAATGCACAGAATAATTTGGCTATTATAAATCATGCTTATCCAGAACAGACAATCAAAGTTGGTAGTAATCTGGATGAGAATATCAAACAGAAATTAGTGCAACTGCTAATTGCAAATATGGATGCCTTTGCATGGTGTGAGTAAGACATGACTGGTGTTTCGCGAAAAATAGCGAAACATAGACTTAATACAAATCCTACGCTAAAGCCAATAATTCAAAAGCGCAGAGGTATGGCTCCAGACCGCATGCAATGGCTATCTAGAGAAGTTGCTAAGCTTGTAAAAGCAGGCATTTTGCGAGAGGTAAAGTATCAAACATGGGTTGCGAACCCAGTGCTTGTTAAAAAGCCTGATGGATCGTGGCGAATGTGTATTGATTTCAAGGATATCAATAAAGCGTGCCCTAAAGATAACTATCTGCTGCCAGAAATTGACTGGAAAATTGAATCTTTGAATGAATATCCTTTTAAGTGCTTTCTTGATGCTTACAAAGGATATCACCAAATTCCGATGGCGGAAGAGGATGAAAAAAAAACTGTGTTTCATACAGGCAAAGGTATATATTGCTATATCAAAATGCCATTTGGACTTAAGAATGCTGGCGCGACATATCAACGATTGATAGATAGCGCATTTGAAAGTCAAATTGGGGGCAATCTTGAAGCATATGTAGATGATCTGGTCATCAAGAGCAAAATGCAGGATGAAATGTTGGATGATATCGAAGAAACATTTCAAAATCTGCGAAGAATAAATATGAAATTAAATCCGTTCAAATGTAGTTTTGGCCAAAAATAGGGCAAATTTTTGGGATATTACATCACTGAACAAGGCATTAAGGCTAATCCCAAAAAGATTTCCGCAATTGAAGATATGACTGCGCCAAAAACAATAAAAGAAGTGCAAAGCTTAACAGGCAAGTTAGCGGCTTTGACCAGATTTTTGTTAAAGGTCGCGGAAAGACAACTGCCATTTTCTAAGACACTTAAAGGATGTTTAAATCAGAAGAATTTTGTCTGGACTGCGAAAGCATAATGTGCGTTTCAAGAAATGAAGTAATTATTGGCGATATTACCAACATTAACTGCGCCAATAAAGGGCGAAATTTTGTATCTTTATGTTACTATTGCAAATGAAGCTTTTGGCTCAGTATTAGTTGCAGAGCGTGAGAAAACGCAGAAACCGATTTATTTTGTAAGTAAGGCACTTACAGGGAGTGATATTAACTATGCTCCAATGGAAAATTTTGTATACGCACTGCTCCTAACATCAAGAAGATTGCGGAGATACTTTCAAGGACATCCTATTCACGTTCTAACTGATTTTCCGATTAAACATGTTCTCAGCAAGCCTGAAATATCCAGAAGGCTTGCTAAATGGGAGATTGAATTAGGATCTTATGAAATCACTTACCTTCTGCGAACTTCTGTGAAGGGGCAAGTTTTAGCAGATTATCTCGCAGAAATGACTGGTGAATTGGAAGTAATTTATGAGCAAACAGAATTGAAACTAGTGCGAGGTGAAACATGAGATTTATTTACTGATGGTACATCATGTGCAGAGGGCGCATGTGCAGGATTAATTTTAACAAGCCCGAACGGTGAAGAACATACATATGCGCTACGATTCAATTTTGATGTTACAAATAATGAAGCTGAATATGAGGCGCTGCTTGCTGGATTGAACATTGCGCTTAAATTAAACATCACTAAGTTACGCGCATATGTTGATTCGCAGTTAGTCTTCAATCAGTTCAATGGATCCTTTGATGCGCATGAGCTCTCTATGCAAAAGTATTTAAAGTTGATAAAATAAACTGCGGAAAAATTTGAGCATTTTGAGCTTGCACAAGTTTCAAGGAGTCAAAACAAAAAGGCAGATGCATTAAGCAAACTTGCGGCCTTAACTTTTTCACATTTTCAAAAGCAAGTTTGGGTAGAGGAGTTGCCCAGCAAAGCAATTGATGGCGGTTTAGTTGTTGCGGTAATTGAAGAGGAATGCCCAAATTGGATGAGTCCAACTATTAAAAATCTTCGCAATAATATACTGCCAGAGAATAAAGATGAAGCAAGATTAGTGCGCATAAGATCGCCTATGTATACCATTAAAAATGGCATCTTATATCACAAATCTTATTATGGGCCATTAATGCGTTGTGTTGGTCCCGCAGAAGCAGAAGTGATCATTGAAGAAGTGAATAGCGGCTCTTGTGCATTGCATTCTGGCTATAAGACTATTGCGTCAAAAATTATGCGGATGAGTTACTTTTGGCCAACTCTATATGGTGATGTTGCAAAAATAGTTAAAAGGTGCAAAAGTTACCAAAGGCATGCGCTTCAAAACAGAAAGTCGAGACATGATATGATTCCAGTTAATTCACCATGGCCGTATTATAAATGGGCAATTGATATTGTCGGGCCATTTCCTGCAGGTGCTGAAAACGTGAAGTTTTTAATTGTTGAAATTGATTATTTTACAAAATGGGTAGAGGCAAAAGTATTGCGCACAATCACAGGAGTGCAAGTGCGAAATTTTGTTTGGGAGCACATTGTTTGTCGATTTGAGATTCCTCGTGAAATTGTAAGTGACAACGGGGCGCAAATAGCAAAAGATCCCTTTAAAAGTTGGTGTGAAGAACTTAATATTGTGCAGAAGTTTACTTCTGTTGCACACCCACAGGCCAATGGCTTATGCGAAGTTACTAATCATGATATTGTTAGCGGCATTAAAAAACGCTTGAATAAAAAGCGGACTGGATGGGTTGATGAACTGTCCAATGTGCTGTGGGCACATCGCACAACATTTAAGAAAATCACAGGCGAAACGCCCTTTAGTTTGGTGTATGGCTCGGAGGCAATGATCCCCGCAGAAATTTTTGTGCCAACACATAGGGTAGCCAATTTTGATGAAACTGCAAATAATGATGTTTTGTGCGAAAATTTAAATTTTGTGGAGGAACGCATATTAATGGTTGCAATAAGAGAAGCGAATAACAAGCAGCAAATTGCGAAATATTATAATAAAAAGGTGCGTGCTTTAGCCTTCGATGTTGGCAAATGGGTTCTGCGTAATAATGAAGCAAGTCGCGCAGAAAATGTTGGTAAATTGGGACCCAATTGGGAATGTCCATACCAAATAATAGCAATCAATGTGGTAGGCTCTTACAAACTTGCAGACCTCGATGGAAGAGTTATTCCTAATGCATGGCATGCTACGCTGTTAAAATAATATTACGCATAAGTTGTAAAAAGTATGCAGAAATGTAACCTTGTACTGCGAAATGCATGTGCAGTTTCTTGTAAAAAAAATGATAACTGTTTATTTCTTTGAAATGGAATGACACTTTGATTAGTGGCTTAATACTTACAATTGCAAAATCGTTAAAGTCCATGCATAATGTTATTAAACACGCATAATTTATTGCGAAGGAAAAGACCGCTACATTGAAACATATTTTATGAAAGTGTTAGCGAAATGATGGAACATATGTATAATTTTCCTAAGTTGTGAATTTGCCCAACTTAGATGCTTCACTATAACACATATTTTTTTCCCAAGGATCGTTTCGGCGGACTTGGAAGATTCGCGAGGTATATTGATATTATACAAGTAAAAGATTGTTTCGCTAAAGTAAATCTTTATTATGTGCACAATAGTAAATGATTGAAAATGCAAAGGACAAGTTTAGTGATTGCGAATATAAATTGAAACTAAGCGCTATAAAAATAAACAATTGCAATTGATTACGATAAAAGGAACTTCATTAATATTAATAAAACGTAGAGACAGCTGCGTTACCTGTTACAAATTAAATGCGCAAAAACTACTGCGCCTGTTTATCACTTTTGCTGAGGTCAAGTTTCATAATGTCCCCAGCGGTAGCATCCCTGTTTTTGCTAATAGCAATAACTTTGGGGATGGGAATCTTAGCAATGTCTGCCTTGGCAAGTTCATATAATTCGTCAGCCTCTTTGCTGCTGCAGAGCATATTTGTTATGTCTTCGGGTAGTGGCTCTGGCAGCTCGCAAATTTTGCCAAGGCGAGCACGAAATTTAACACGTTCACGTTGCTAGAGTGCGGCAACGTAAACATCAAATCTCTCAGAAACTGCATGAGAGTCCATCACCTTTTGCGCAAAAACAGGTAGATGTTGGCGTAGTCTTGAAAATTCTAACTCAGCAGCAACTCTGGAAAATTTTTCTTCATCGCACTCTGAAGTGCGCTCTTCAATTGTCTTATTAGCGGCTTCAAGTGCCGCCTTTAGTTTGTTTTCTTCAGTTGCCTTTTCAGACAACTCCTTTTTAAGAGCCTCCACAGCCTCGTTAGCAGTTTTGAGGTCTGTGGTAAGGGTGGAGCATTGTTACTGAGCAAGAGTTGCCTTCTTGCGCTCCTCTTCAAGCTTTAACTTCTCGTTGTTTAAGAAATTATAAAACTGCTCTTGACGAGCAATCATATCAGCGCCTAAGTTGAAAGCCATGTAAAAATTCTGCACAAATGAATTATGTGCATAAACAGAGTTAAGTTTGACAAATTCCTGACGCAGATCGTCAGGAATTGCAAGTTTCATTTTTTGGAATTGCTCCTCCGCAGCAGCTGGAGAAGCTCATAAGTACCCATGGAAGCCATCAATTCGTACTTAATTGATTTAGTTGGGAGGAGTGCGAAACGCTTCTTCATATTTAGTGAGAGCCAGGTCACCAGACTCTGGAGGAGTGCTGACTTGCTCAGCTGCAAAAAAAAAAAAAAAAAAAAAAAAATATACATGATTAAGTTGAATGTTGTAAATGCATGGTAACATAAATTTCGAAGTCATTGTATGCGTATAAAAGGCAAATGGACTTACGAGTTTTTGTTTCAGAAGAATAATCTGAAACAATGGGGGTTCCAACAAGGTTCTTTGTGTTTGACCGGGTTTGCCTTTGCTCAGATGCAGAAGGGCCGACGTATTTGCGTTTTTTCCCGAGTCTGCAGTAGAAGGCACCTCTGTGCCCTTTTTGGTAGAAGAGGGATGAACCTTAGCTTCAGGGCTTTTAAGTCGAGAAGTAATAAACGACTTTTTTTGATTAAGTTCTTGGATCTTCATCTTGGATCTTCGTCGCCCACGTTGTCGCAATTTGACTCCCCATGATGCCCCCGACGCAGCGTCACACCTGACGCCTCCGAGACATTAGTCACCGTCAGGGCACGCGGCGGCTTCTAATTGGTGCGTATTTTTTTGACCGTTGGCAACGGTTCTTCTTTTTTTTATTAACATTTTCTATATAAACCTCATTTCACTTCATTTATCTTCACACCAACACACTGTATTCTCTCTTTATTTAATTACAAATATATAAAAAAAAATATGGCATCTTATTTGTTTAATTCCGAATCCAATTCGGAAGATGCGTGTATTATTGAGCTTATTCAAGTATTAGAAGATGATAATTCAAAATTCGAGTCCGAGCGGGTTCCGAGAGCCCGAATTTATATTCCACGAGATCGTGAAACGGCGGCACAAAACTTATGGAATGATTATTTTGTGACGACCCGGGAATTTCCGACCAAATTTAAACTTAATCTTATATTGATTTCGACACCATAAACAAAGTCTGTATTGTTGAGTCTCGAAAACATTAGAATAGTTTACATGGATACATTTCAACCCTTGACTATGACCGATGATTCACGAACAATTGTTTGTAAATAGATGTATATATATATATATATATATATATATATATATATATATATATATATATATATATATATATATATATATATATATATATATATATATATATATAAGTACAAGTGTATATAATATCTTTGAACTAATAAAATAATCTTTAATCAATTAGATAGAATAATTAAAATACTATAAATGATAATATTATGAATCAAAATATATGAGTTTCTATTAATGATAATTATTATATTGTAATACATATAAAACATATAAATATCCAATATTCAATAAATGTTATTATATGATTGTTAAATGTTATATAATTAATAAATTTAATATTAATATTTAATATATTAAATGAAATTACAAGTTTAATTATAGTAATTATATTATTATTACATTCATATTTATTAATAATGATATTGGTATTATTTTATTAGTAAAAATTATTATTTGTATTGTTCTTATTATTATTATATTAATTATTGTTATCATTAATAATATATATTATCATATCTAAAATAATACAAAATTATTATTATTATCATTAATAATATTATTATTATCAACTTCCTAATAACTATTACCATTATTATTTATACTATTAATGTAATTATTATTATTAGTAGAATTATTAAAATATTTATTAATTATTAATATTTATTAAATAAATATAAAATATAAAAGTAGATGAATACAAATTTTGTTTAATATCAACATCAAATGGAAACAAAGTGCTGGACACAAAAGTCTTTATGTTGTACGAATCAGATTTACAAGAATCACCATCTGTATTCTTTTTCTTCCTTTTCATTCTGTTTTCTGTCCCACTCTTGTATACTTTTTGAACGTCGACATTTAACAACTCTCTTTATATATATCACTTAAACAAAATACAATATAAATATGCAGATGCATATTGAACTTCAACCATTACCAAATTCATCAATCCCCACACGCACTCACCATTTTATGATTCCCATCACCGGATCACCATCCTCATCACCTCTGTCGTCTGCAACCCATCAAAACTAACTCAAAGTTATCACCAAACAATTCATTTGTTGCTGTCCGAGTTCTTGTACAACCATGAACATCTCAGCACTCTAATTCTGTTATTGTTGTTACTATAATCTTATCCTCTTTCACTGCTGCCATTCTCTTTTGTCGAACCATAATCACCATAACAATCTTCAAGAAACCCTACTATTGAGCTGTTGCTATGCTATACTTTCTGTTATTATTCAACAACCTTCACAATCATTAAAACTAAGAATGCTACTGCTGCATACCAGGCTTCATATGACTATTTCAATTGAGAAAGCTGCTATTACAGTTATAATGTCCGACACCTTTTATTTCGAGTTCAAACAAAAACCAAGCACCATCATTATGCTATTAACATGCTGCTGCTACACCTAACCATCAAAACTAAATTCTAATGTTAAGGTATGCATCAAACCATAAAACCATCTAATATTATTAACCAAATTGAACCTGTTTACAATTTGATACCCAAATCCTTCATACCCCAAACCAAACAGATAAATCAGGTATCGATTAATAACATATGTTAAACATTGATAGCTAATAGAAATATTTACTTATATAAATAGGTAAATAAATAAATGATCACCATATACCGTCCTGCTTTCTGGTTCAACGCAAGACCACACTCAATACCTTTATCAAACCTGCAACACCTTCTATACAATTTAAATCCGACACCCCGATTAAGAAGCCACCATCGAACCCCACAACATATTGCTGTAATTAACAATCAAATCCATAAGCAGAATATATAGAGGAATGAAAATTGAGAGAAGATCAAGGAACCAATTACCTATAACATCAATCATTGAATCGAGTAAATACTTGCATCGATTTATTGACTGATTATAGGATCGATTGATGATGATGACAACTAACGAGGATATTAAAGGCTGAGATGAATTGAAGACCTAATCGACACTTTTAATTTTGCTTAATTGATCGTTGATTAATGAACCGTGGAACTCTTGAACTTTGATTTTGATCGCCTGCATATTGCTCTGCTACTCTCGATCTGTTTCTGAACCGACAACAGTAATACCTACGGAGTACTATTTAACCTGCTTACCAGATATGTGTACTGGACTGTGTTTAAATGGCTGAGTTGGGCCAAATCACGAGCTAAAAGAATTTGCTTCATGGATTGCTTAATTGGGCTTGCTGATCTGTGTTCTAGTTGGACTGAAACCCTATTTAATTAAATGATGTGGAGTAATAATCAGAAAAATCGAAAGTGGATAGATGGTAAGGAATGTTTGAGTTAAATGAGAGGTCGCGTGTTCGAGTCTGGGCAAGGGCGATTATATTCTTTTTGGAACATATTCTTGTGAGGTAGTAGTATTTTATTTTTATTTTATTACTTCATTATTATTATTATCATTATTATTATTATTATTATTATTGTTATTACTATTATTATTATCAAAACTACACCAGCATTATAAAAATTATTATGTTAGTTATTATTATTATCAGTAGTATTATTTTAGTATTATTATCAATATTATTAAGATTATTATTATTATCAAAGTTTTCATTAATAAGTAGGATTGTTATATTAAATGTATCATTTTATTTGATATTATCAGTTCCAACTTCATTAAAAATCTATCAACTTTGAAATTTGCATTTGATTTAAAAATAACTTTTTCATTAATATTATTAATATTACTAATGTTATTATTTTAGTATTATCATTAACTTAACAAACAAACGATAGTATATATAAAATATAGTTAATACACATAACTTAACTATATAAATAATTTTATATATATGAAATGAATACATTTAATAAAATAAATAAGTTATTAAAAATAAAAATTATATCATTAATAATAAAATATATATTTATTTGATTACGATTATATATATTAACGAATACACAAATGATATAGGTTCGTGAATCCGAGGCCAACCCTATACTTGTTCAATGTCGTTCTATGTATTTTTACTACAAAATACATTAGGTGAGTTTCATTAATCCCTTTTTAAATGCTTTCGCAATATATATTTTGGGACTGAGAATACATGCGCTATTTTTATAACTGTTTTACGAAATAGACACAAGTAATTGAAATTACGTTCTATGGTTGAATGATCGAACTGAATATGCCCCTTTTATTAAGTCTGGTAATCTAAGAATTAGGGAACAAAAACCCTAATTGACGCGAACTCTAAAGATAGATCTATCGGGCCCAACAAGCCCCATCCAAAGTACCGGATGCTTTAGTACTTCGAAATTTATATCATGTCCGAAGGAGGATCCCGGAATGATGGGGATATTCGTATATGTTTATTGTGAATGTCGATTACCAGGTGTTCAATCCATATGAATGATTTTTGTCTCTATGTATGGGATGTGTATTGAAATATGAAATCTTGTGGTCTATTAAAATGATGGAAATGATTATTTATGTTAAACTAATGAACTCACCAACCTTTTGGTTGACACTTTAAAGCATGTTTATTCTCAGGTATGAAAGAAATCTTCCGCTGTGCATTAGCTCATATTAGAGACATTACTTGGAGTCAGTCATGGCATATTTCAAAAGACGTTGCATTCGAGTCATTGAGTTCATCAAGATTATTATTAAGTCAATTATAGTTAGAGGTATTATGAAATGGTATGCATGTCGTCAACTTTCGATGAAATGAAAGATTGTCTTTTCAAAAACGAATGCAATGTTTGTAAAATGTATCATATAGAGGTCAAGTACCTCGCGATGTAACCAACTGTTGTGAATCATTTATAATCGATATGGACTTCGTCTGGATGGATTAGGACGGGTCCTTTCAGTTGGTATCAGAGCGGTGGTCTTAGCGAACCAGGTTTTGCATTAGTATATCTAACTGATAGTCGTTAAGATGCATTAGTGAGTCTGGACTTCGACCGTGTCTTCATGTCAAACGTTTTGCTTATCATTCGTGTCGAAAATTACCTGCTTATCATCTTTAGGGAATCATTTGCTTATCATTCTTAGTCTAGACACATCTTACTGCATTGATTGCATGAATAGAATATAGACAAAATTCATATCTTAGCGTATCTGTTATTGTTACCTTTGCCTGATAGCTTCCGTAGATTCCTCCGTAACTTATGGGATTTTAGTATTATATATGCATATGTAAACTATGTATTGCAGGGTATTAATCTACATCCTATAATCTATTTTTATCAAAAATCTTTCATCTGATCGTACAAGATGAATCCCTTAACCAGTTTAAGTCCCTCAAATTTCGATAGCTATTACGATAGTTATTTCGACAGCTATTCCGATATGGATATTCACCTAAGCTCCGAAAGCGGTGTCACCAGAATGAATCCATCAATCAGCCACCCCCAATTCATCTGATGGGTTCGTAGTCGACTTAATCAATAGAGACACGAAGAAGGCGATTCTTTTCACCAACAGAATTTGTCTCTTGACGAAGAACCCGAAGCACTTACCAGTGAACTAGTCTGAAACACCATTTTCACCCTCATTTCCCGAATATATCGCCATGATTATTTTCTATCTAAAATTTTAAACCTCATTCATCCTCTCGTCCGAACCGACAATCATCCCAGCGTAATAGAAGAAGTCAATGAGCTTTGCGCTCGAGTAGTGGCTCTGGAGAATATGGTGCAAAATGTACCAGCTACAGCAACATCACCGGCACCAACAGTACCACCAGTAACAGCACCAGTACCATCAACAATCCATGCCTCAACATCTCATCCTATATCTTTAGCATAATCATCGTTCTACATGATGTTCTATATCATTTATCTTCGTTATATATGACGATTGTGTAATCTCTAATGTTTTAGAGATTATATATTCTTGTTCCAACGGTAAATCAAATGAGTTTAATATCATATTGACTCATTAAATCCATGATTACATCTGAAGAAAATATATATCTATATATTTCATAAAGATTGTAATTAAAAATTCTTTCGTACAAACTGTTAATGGTGAAAATATTTTAACGGGTAGGTAATACCCGAGAAATATTTAGAGTTCACATTAATAAGTTACATTGTACATTCTTCGGACCTGATTCAAGAGCCATTTACTATCCTACTTACATCCACAAGAAATACGTATCCGTTCACCAAAGAATAACTATTTTCATTCAAATTCAATTTCATATTTGGATTTTGACTCACCAGAATCCAACAAGTGGCATAATGAAGAAATAATGGACACAATAAAAATTGATTAGAAACAGACTAATTAACAATATGAAATTTTGTTAAGAAACCACGCTAACAAGATCATAGCTAACTGTTCCTAGCTAACTGTTAATTCCGTATTACATTTTATTTTATCGCAATTTATTTATCGCAATTTAATTATCGTAATTTATTTATTGCAGTGTATTTATCGCAATTTATATTCTTGCAAGTTTATTTATCGTCATTTAATCTCTGTTATTTACTTTACGCACTTTATTTATCGTCATTTAATTTCTGTTATTTATTTTACGCACTTTAAATATCGGGACACGTATACAAGGTTTTGACATATCATATCGACGCATCTATATATATTATTTGGAATAACCATAGACACTCTATATGCAGTAATGATCGAGTTCTCTATACAGGGTTGAGGTTGATTCTACAATAATATATATAGTTTGAGTTGTGATCGAGTCTGAGACATGTACACGGGTCAAGATATGTATTAATTCATCCGAATAATATAAATTAAACTATATATGAATTATTGAATTGCTAACAGTGGACTATCAACTGTGGATTACCAACATTGGACAATTAAAATGAATTAAAATATTGATTATAACATATGAAAATAAACAATTCTTCAAGTTTGCCGCTTGATTTCATTCTAAATCTCATTTGTATCTTGACGATTACAATCTGCGATTCAAACCTTTCATAATTCTTGAAAACACTTCAATCGATAGGATGAACCAACCGCATTCCATCTATGGAAGAAGAAAGATTGATGCATATAGTTATGCACCTGAAAACACTTGGAACCTGTGTAAACATTTAACACGTGTCCGTTCTAGCTCCTTTGGCATTGTTATTATCGAAAATAACATTTCAACTCTTTTTTCAATTAGCCAATTTTGTCATAGCTTCAGCAAATCAACTTCGACTTCCATTCGAATTAGCCTTATTATAACCTCGATATATAAGTTTGCCAGTCGTCATCGTTACCGGGGAACCGTTTATATTCCACCACATTAGCAGTAAACTTACCAGCAACTTCAATGAATTTGAACTCTCCGAAAAATCATTATATTCATTGAAACCCCATCATGTATACATCTATACCCTGTAACAATAATTGTCGTACCAATTACCGAGAATCAGCAATCAGTATTTCGAATTTCGTAGTATTTCTACATCAATAGTTATATGTATACATATAACAATTATCTCCTAGAATTACGACCTTCAATTCTGAAATTTTGGAAAGCACCCAGCCTACGAATCAATACATTGAACTTTGAAAAAGTTGAATGAAGCAACAGAAACTGCGGACAACTGTAAACGACCTTAGTCGTCGGAAGCTTGATGATAAAGAATAGTATGTTGGAAAAGCTCAGAAAAGTTGGAACTGGAAAATGGATTGAGCTAACCACGAAGGAGACCAAGGACAAATACAAGGACCATACCATATATTCAAAGAATCCAGGTAATTCAGGATCCGATGAAACCTTCAACAAATATCTTGCTCCGTACTCATGTCAAAATCTTACGGAAAATCTTTCTCCATCAACAATCGAACCTAGAAATTCCAAAATATCATCATCAATATCTTCGATATTTCTGAGGATATTTTCATAAATATTCTCATCCGAAATTATATACCTCTTCGTGCTTCCTGTGTATCATTAAATCGGAACATTGATAGAAAATTTAGTATCGAAAAGCATATTATGCGAAACTATGAAGAAAGCCTTGGACAAATCACAAAGAATAAGTTTGACTTTAAAGAATCCAAATGATTCAATGTCTGCTAAAGTCTTTAGTGAATATCTTGCTCCTTACTCTAAACCCTTGCAGACAATAGTTTCTATCATCCGCTGATCTTAGATATTCCGAGAAATCATCGTATCTTTCATTATAAATATCCTCCATATTTCTGGAGATAGTTTTGTAACTATTCTTATCTGAAATCATTAATCTCTTCGTACTATCAGTATTACATCATATAGAAACTGCTCATTTCTATATTCTGTAAACTTTCGAGCTTAAAATATGAATGTTATTGAAGTAATGTTGGGAACTGATGTATGAGTTAGTATAATATAATGACACTTGATCAACGTGATTATATTACAGTAAGTCATGCTAAGTTTCTAATGGGACGTGATGATTCACAGCTCCTAACGTCATCACGTGCCATGTTACATAACTCTTTCATTATGCTTAACTTCTGAACATATCAAGAAAGTATTTTCTTGATAATTCTATTCTCAGTGATTCTGGTAATTTGATAAATCAAATCGTGCTAATACATTAGTTCTTATTTAGAACACGATGTTTATTTGAAATCCTATACTTACGAATCCTAGACCATTACTCGCTTTACTAGAGGTCGGGAGGATAATAAAAAGGCAAAGAGCTTCAAAATATAAGAGAAAATATAAAGCCCAACAACAACATCGAAATTACAAACCGTGGATATCAGTGCGTATAGAAATATAAAGACACGGGATGATTATAAATACAATAATCCCTAAAGCATAGTAGAATTAAACGGATTCCTCCGGTGGAAGTTGGAAAAGGAGAATGATTGTTGCGATAATCAGGATAAGGACAAGGATCAGAACTGGATTAAGCATTTCGCGATCTTTTGAATTTGGGAATTGAGTATTGAAGTGGTGAAGATTAATGGAACGAAAAAGGTAAAATTTATAGTGAAAATATCAGACAGAGGAATCGAGGCAGATCACCGCATTTTATTATAGAAATCTAAATTTCCTTATTCTCAGAAGAATCAAATCTTTTAGATTTCGAAGATTTTCTTCAAATCCCTTAAATTCCGGAGTTCAACCAAAACAACGTCAAAAGTTAAGACGCATCCTGTTTTCTAAATTCAATCACGACTATGTCAAAAGTTATGGAAAAATCTCCACTTCTTCATCTCGATCTTTTGTGATAGCTTCATTCATACGTTTCGATTAATCGAATCATTTTATCCATATTACCCAATGATGATAAAACTCTATTTATCAACTCATATTCGTCCTGAAAACATTTTTATTGTTAACCATGACCACCTCACTCAAATTTTGGGACGAAATTTCTTTAACGGGTAGGTACTGTGACGACCCGGGAATTTCTGACCAAATTTAAACTTAATCTTATATTGATTTCGACACCATAAACAAAGTTTGTATTGTTGAGTCTCGAAAACATTAGAATAGTTTACATGGATACATTTCAACCCTTGACTATAACCGATGATTCACGAACAATTGTTTGTAAATAGATGTATATATGTATATATGTATATATATATATATATACATATATACATACATATATATATATATATATATATATATATATATATATATATATATATATATATATATATATATATATATATATATATATATATATATAAGTACAAGTGTATATAATATCTTTGAACTAATAAAATAATCTTTAATCAATTAGATAGAATAATTAAAATACTATAAATGATAATATTATGAATCAAAATATATGAGTTTCTATTAATGATAATTATTATATTGTAATACATATAAAACATATAAATATCCAATATTCAATAAATGTTATTATATGATTGTTAAATATTATATAATTAATAAATTTAATATTAATATTTAATATATTAAATGAAATTACAAGTTTAATTATAGTAATTATATTATTATTACATTCATATTTATTAATAATGATATTGGTATTATTTTATTAGTAAAAATTATTATTTGTATTGTTCTTATTATTATTATATTAATTATTGTTATCATTAATATTATATATTATCATATCTAAAATAATACAAAATTATTATTATTATTATCATTAATAATATTATTATTATCAACTTCCTAATAACTATTACCATTATTATTTATACTATTAATGTAATTATTATTATTATTAGTAGAATTATTAAAATATTTATTAATTATTAATATTTATTAAATAAATATAAAATATAAAAGTAGATGAATACAAATTTTGTTTAATATCAACATCAAATGGAAACAAAGTGCTGGACACAAAAGTCTTTATGTTGTACGAATCAGATTTACAAGAATCACCATCTGTATTCTTTTTCTTCCTTTTCATTCTGTTTTCTGTCCCACTCTTGTATACTTTTTGAACGTCGACATTTAACAACTCTCTTTATATATATATCACTTAAACAAAATACAATATAAATATGCATATGCATATTGAACTTCAACCATTACCAAATTCATCAATCCCCACACGCACTCACCATTTTATGATTCCCATCACCGGATCACCATCCTCATCACCTCTGTCGTCTGCAACCCATCAAAACTAACTCAAAGTTATCACCAAACAATTCATTTGTTGCTGTCCGAGTTCTTGTACAACCATGAACATCTCAGCACTCTAATTCTGTTATTGTTGTTACTATAATCTTATCCTCTTTCACTGCTGCCATTCTCTTTTGTCGAACCATAATCACCATAACAATCATCAAGAAACCCTACTATTGAGCTGCTGCTATGCTATACTTTCTGTTATTATTCAACAACCTTCACAATCATTAAAACTAAGAATGCTATTGCTACATACCAGGCTTCATATGACTATTTCAATTGAGAAAGCTGCTACTACAGTTATACTGTCCGACACCTTTTATTTCGAGTTCAAACAAAAACCAAGCACCATCATTATGCTATTAACATGCTGCTGCTACACCTACAAACCATCAAAACTAAATTCTGATGTTAAGGTATGCATCAAACCATAAAACCATCTAATATTATTAACCAAATTGAACCTGTTTACAATTTGATACCCAAATCCTTCATATCCCAAACCAAACAGATAAATCAGGTATCGGTTAATAACATATGTTAAACATTGATAGCTAATAGAAATATTTACTTATATAAATAGGTAAATAAATAAATGATCACCATATACCGTCCTGCTTTCTGGTTCAACACAAGACCACACTCAATACCTTTATCAAACCTACAACACCTTCTATACAATTTAAATCCGACACCCCGATTAAGAAGCCACCATCGAACCCCACAACATATTGCTGTAATTAACAATCAAATCCATAAGAAGAATATATAGAGGAATGAAAATTGAGAGAAGATCAAGGAACCAATTACCTATAACATCAATCATTGAATCGAGTAAATACTTGCATCGATTTATTGACTGATCATTGGATCGATTGATGATGATGACGACTAACGAGGATATTAAAGGCTGAGATGAATTGAAGACCTAATCGACACTTTTAATTTTGCTTAATTGATCGTTGATTAATGAACCGTGGAACTCTTGAACTTTGATTTTGATCGCCTGCATATTGCTCTGCTACTCTCGATCTGTTTCTGAACCGACAACAGTAATACCTACGGAGTACTATTTAACCTGCTTACCAGATATGTGTACTGGACTGTGTTTAAATGGCTGAGTTGGGCCAAATCACGAGCTAAAAGAATTTGCTTCATGGATTGCTTAATTGGGCTTGCTGATCTGTGTTCTAGTTGGACTGAAACCCTATTTAATTAAATGATGTGGAGTAATAATCAGAAAAATCGAAAGTGGATAGATGGTAAGGAATGTTTGAGTTAAATGAGAGGTCGCGTGTTCGAGTCTGGGCAAGGGCGATTATATTCTTTTTGGAACATATTCTTGTGATATAGTAGTATTTTATTTTTATTTTATTACTTCATTATTATTATTATCATTATTATTATTATTATTATTATTATTATTATTATTATTATTATTATTATTATTATTATTATTATTATTATTATTATTATTATTATTATTATTATTATTATTATTGTTATTACTAATATTATTATCAAAACTACACCAGCATTATAAAAATTATTATGTTAGTTATTATTATTATCAGTAGTATTATTTTAGTATTATTATCAATATTATTAAGATTATTATTATTATCAAAGTTTTCATTAATAAGTAGGATTGTTATATTAAATGTATCATTTTATTTGATATTATCAGTTCCAACTTCATTAAAAATCTATCAACTTTGAAATTTGCATTTGATTTAAAAATAACTTTTTCATTAATATTATTAATATTACTAATGTTACTATTTTATTATTATCATTAACTTAACAAACAAACGATAGTATATATAAAATATAGTTAATACACATAACTTAACTATATAAATAATTATATATATATGAAATGAATACATTTAATAAAATAAATAAGTTATTAAAAATAAAAATTATATCATTAATAATAAAATATATATTTATTCGATTACGATTATATATATTAACGAATACACAAATGATATAGGTTCGTGAAGCCAACCCTATACTTGTTCAATGTCGTTCTATGTATTTTTACTACAAAATACATTAGGTGAGTTTCATTAATCCCTTTTTAAATGCTTTCGCAATATATATTTTGGGACTGAGAATACATGCGCGGTTTTTATAACTGTTTTACGAAATAGACACAAGTAATTGAAATTACGTTCTATGGTTGAATGAACGAACTGAATATGCCCCTTTTATTAAGTCTGGTAATCTAAGAATTAGGGAACAGACGCCCTAATTGTCGCGAACTCTAAAGATAGATCTATCGGGCCCAACAAGCCCCATCCAAAGTACCGGATGCTTTAGTACTTCGAAATTTATATCATGTCCGAAGGAGGATCCCGGAATGATGGGGAGATTCGTATATGTTTATTGTGAATGTCGATTACCAGGTGTTCAATCCATATGAATGATTTTTATCTCTATGTATGGGATGTGTATTGAAATATGAAATCTTGTGGTCTATTAAAATGATGGAAATGATTATTTATGTTAAACTAATGAACTCACCAACCTTTTGGTTGACACTTTAAAGCATGTTTATTCTCACGTATGAAAGAAATCTTCTGCTGTGCATTAGCTCATATTAGAGACATTACTTGGAGTCAGTCATGGCATATTTCAAAAGACGTTGCATTCGAGTCATTGAGTTCATCAAGATTATTATTAAGTCAATTATAGTTAGAGGTATTATGAAATGGTATGCATGCCGTCAACTTTCGATGAAATGAAAGATTGTCTTTTCAAAAACGAATGCAATGTTTGTAAAATGTATCATATAGAGGTCAAGTACCTCGCGATGTAACCAACTGTTGTGAATCGTTTATAATCGATATGGACTTCGTCCGGATGGATTAGGACGGGTCCTTTCATATTTTTGTCTGGCGACCGTGTTTCCGTCATATAAATTTAAAAGACGTTTTCGTATGCGGATTCAATTATTTTTCCAAATTTTACAAGGTATTTCTAATTACAGTATTTTTGATATTCCCGAACATTTTAGATTTTTTACCGAACATTTCGATGCTATCGGTCAGCCGACTTTTACCATATTACAAAAATGTACTTCGGCTCTACGCCAATTGGCGTATTGAACCGGCGCCGATATGTTTGATGAATAATTAAAAATGAGTGAGGCGGTCTCAATACTTTGTTTAGACAACTTTTGTAAATGTATTACCATTTTATACAAATCTTACTACATGAGAACTCCCAATGCATATGATGTTTAACTATTATATAGTAAACATGAGTAGAAACATGGTTTCAAGGGTATTCTCGGAATATTGATTGGATGCATTGGGATTTGATTGTCAAGTTGCTTTGAAGGGACAATACACTCGGGGTGATCATAAAGAACCTACCATTATGTTTGAAGCAGTTGTTTCGCATGACTTGTGGATTTGGCATGCATTTTTTGAGATGACGGGTTTCAACAATAATATAAATATTTTGAATCAATCACCTATTTTTGATAAACTAAAAAACGGAACATCTCCACCCGTATCATTTGAGGTGAATGATCATGAGTACATCAAAGGGTATTACCTAGCGGACGGTATATATCTCGACTGGTCTACTCTGGTCAAAGGTTTTTCGTGTCCTACAGATGAGCCAAGGATTAAGTTTGCAAGGTTTCAACCTAGCGCTCGAAAGGATGTAGAGAGGGCATATGGGGTTCTTCAAGGTTGATTTCATATTTTAAGGCTAACAGCACGAACTATGTCAGTAAACAAGATGCGAAAAGTTATGGAATGTTGTGTCATATTACATAATATGATTTTAGAAGATAATGGTTTTGCGCTAAGTGATGGGAGGAAGCTTTCATTACCGAGGACATGGAGAATCGTCCCGAACGTATAACGAATAGAGGTCAGGATCAAGACATTATCATCCGAGAGATAAGAGATAAGGCGATGCACGACGCATTATCGAAGATCTTGTCGAGCATATTTGGAATCTTCTGTCTACATTCCGCACCATGAATTAGTTTATTTTATGTATTCTTGACATATATTAATTTATGTAATGGTTAAATTTTATGTAATGATTAAATTTTATGAAATATTAATTTGTCACTTTTTTTATTTTATATGTATTTTATTTTATAGCATATAATTTGTATTCATATTTAATAAAAAAAAAAACTAAAACTGGTAGGACCTATAAGAATTTGGCACAGAAATGGGGCGTCAGGGTTAATGAGTGTCAAAAATGACACCGCCACGTCACATACAGACTACATATTTTGACCAAAAAATGCACAATCTACCCGTGACGTTTCAGACAGTGTTAAAAAAGGTCTAATTGTTATGTAAATTGACGTGCTTAAAAATAAAAATATAAAATAATTGATTTGTTATATTTATTTATGTTTTTAATATACTAGTACTAGTATTATACTAGAGTAAAATAAATTAATAATTACATTAAAAAAATTTAATCAATTGTCGGCCCATGGATTTGTTGAGTAGGCAGAATAGCAACTTCCCATCTTCTGCTATAAATAACCCTTCAACATTTTCAAAACGATATCACAATAAAAAAACATTATAAACAATAAAAAACAACTAAATAAATAAAAATTAATGTCTTCGATCGGATTCAGTTATGCTCAGGTAAACTTGCGGCAGCAGCGTTTGAAGAAGAAATTGAAGAACTTAACACAAGAATCGGCGGTTGCGGCAGCAGACCCCACCAAACAGAATAAAATATTGCAGGACCGGAAAGTTCACCCCGCCGGAACTTATCCTTCTCCGGCTGCTTCACATCAATTAGTTTCGTAACGATGATATCGGAGTTCCCCAATTAGAATTTGTGTTTTAATTTTATGTATGAGCAGTATTACGATGTTTAATGTTCATATTTATAGATAATAATTAATTAGTTATGATACGAATTAACGAGCGTATCGCTGTTAAGTGTTAACATTTTTTTATAGGCAAAAACACACTCAAACAAAACTTTTAACACCAATAAACACAAAATATCCGCTATAGAATTTGAACTCATCATCTCAAATTTGGAGAGGTATCTACCCCGGTCTAATCCGTAGTAATTGTTACTAGTACTTTTCTTGGTTCCAAATTATGTACTCAATTTTAAAATGTATGTAAAGATGCAACTGTAAATTCAAAAATTGCACATTATCACCTTCAATTTACATTAATTCCTTTTGATTGACTAATTGTAATATGAAATTAAAAAATAATATGTACACTAGCGGGGGTTAGGTATTTGTAAAGGGCAAAAATGACCCCAAAAAAGAATTTAAGTTACTTAATTTGACAATAAAGGTAATTCTAAATTTGCTTAAGTCCTTAAAAAAGATTACGATTTTTAATTGGACACGGAAAAGGACTATGATTTCAATATTGTTAAAATTGAGGTAAACATTTTCAAATTCATTAAAAATCGTTAGTTAAAAATACACGATTAGTCCCTAAAGTTTATTTAAAATTGCAATGGTCATCCTCTTTATCATCTTTATTATAATCTTCTCAAATTAAAACCTATCAACCCTAATGTTTACAACTCCAACAATTAAAAAATTAGTTCTGTAAACAAAATTAGATTTGGGTTACTAGATAAATACATAGTATTTTTTGGTAAGCGAGGAAATCCCGAACAAACACATTGACTTCCATAGAGTAAAACCTCGAGTAATCAAGCCTCCCAAGCGCGAGATCTAATACTGGCTGAATTGCACATTGTGTACATCCTCTTGTCACACTCCCTTTCTGAAAAATTTGACATAGCCAGGAAGTGAACTCGGGTGATGTGCTTCATTGGGCAACTCAGGTAACCACTCATGCAAGCTCTGGTTGACAAAAGTGATCAATCCTATATTAAAGAGTTACTTAATTAAGGATCGAGTGCATTGATATTAAGATGGAGAATGGGATGTTTGATGATTATTTTGGGCCATGATGATCGTCTTTCATTTTTCAATCAAGTGATCAACCACCCCGACCCGGTCTTAATTGTTAATTAGCATGATTCACCTTAACTCAATGTAAATATTCCTTGGGCAAAGTCACAAGTGAAAATTACAAAGGTCTCGGCAAATGGCAGAGAATCAACAACTTATAAATGAGAGGCCAAACTCTCTATTTATAGTTTTCAGAATATTAGCGGTGTGCGGATTGTTTAACCATCCGCAGTGACTTAGCGAAATATAACGACCCTCATTTTTCCATTCTATATTTTTTCAATATTAAATGCCCAAACAATATAATTAAAACTTAATGATTAAACTTTAATCAACAATTGTTAAGTGTTAAGAGTTATAAAACATATTAATTAACTTTGTGCAATAATTGACAAGTTAATAAAAGATGAAAATAATAAACTGTTAGTCGACACTCACTGCTAATTAAAATTTATGCATTTATGTAATATTATAACTAATAACCAATAAGTAATAAATAAAAAGTGACATTTATATAAATAATAAAACAATTGGGAACTAAATAAAAAAATATATATATAAGTCATGAATTAGTAAAAAGTAAATAATACTTATCATGTAGTAAATGTAATAATAATAATAATAATAATAATAATAATAATAATAATAATAATAATAATAATAATAATAATAATAATAATAATAATAATAATAATAATAATAATAATAATAATGAGACTAAAGAATCTTAAACAATTACATCCTTATGTTGACTAAAAAATAAAATAAAAATTATAAAATAAAATAAAATCATATATATATATAAACTTGTACCACCTATTGTTGACTAAAAATTATAAAATAAAATAAAATCATTAATTAGAACATCCTTATGTTGACTAACACTCTAATACTTGCACTATATAAACACCCTTAGACTCCTAGTTTCTCATTCACAAATCACACCAAAATCCTCTCTCAAAAACAATCTCTCCCTCTCCCTCTCTTGTGGTATTCGGATTTTCAAGCTTGTTCTTCGTGTTTATCAAGATTTTCAAGCGTGTTCTTCATTATTTGGGTTATTTGATCTTCATCACCAAGTTTTCTTCTTGTTTCTTGTTAATCTTCATCATCATTAACAAGGTATGATCCAAAATCTTAAAACTTTTAAATCTTTCTTTCAATTCATGTTTATATTCATAATCATATTCGTGCATGATCTTAACATTCATATTATTTAGATCCTCAAAACCCTAAACCATAATCATTAAAATACTACTTTAATTAACTAACCCTAATTAATGAAACCCTAATACTACTTATACTATTAATTAACATGTATACACTATTACTATTACTAACACCTATAACCTACTACTTATATTATAACACATAAAAACATTTTGGGATATGTATTAGAGATGTATAGATCTTCGAACTTTCTTGATGAATGGTTTCTACGAAACTCTAGGCGGAAGGGTTTGGATTTCCGATTTAAAGGATCCTATAGCTCAAGCCCCTAGACCTAAAATGGCCATTCGAAGGGAAATGGGTGATTGGAAGCTTATCTAATACGGCAAGTATCCTAAAATGGAAAACACTCTTAAAGTAGAAACTTTCTAGTTATAGAAACTTACTAAGATAAGAAATCTACTAAAAGTGGAAACTTTCTAAAAATAGAAACTTACTAGGAAAGGAAACTTATTAAAACGAACTATACTTACAACACTATCATACTTAAACATCTACTTAAACTTGGGCAAAAACACTTACTACTCTTAAATGTCAATAGGTTGACTTTTCTGCTCACTCATCTAACTTTCTATTCCGAGGAATAACTCTCTCTCTCTCTCTCTCTCTCTCTACTTACTAAGGTGAATTCATAGCCCCACTCTTTATTGCTAGCAAACTTATTTAATTTTATTGGGGTGAGACACATGCTACTTTTACTATTTACAATTTAGACACAAGTGCCAACTATTAAAACTATGCTATACCCGGCTACGTTCGACTAAGTCCCTACAGTGATATTTTTAATTGCTCGTTGAATGCATGCTTAATTATTGGGGGTAGGCCTATTGGGAGTAACGCCCCCGATACATTTGACTAAGTCTTTGTATTACTTAATAATGAAATTAAACCGAAAAGTATAAACTACAACTTGTCTTTGGGGCAAACTTGAACGTTTAGTCTAAATATCACGCATTGGCATAACTTTTGGATCTGCGAGATCTACTTTTTGATCCTGCGGGAGATCAACTTTATAAACTAAATCTTGTGGTCTAAAAACAACAATAACTACTTTTGTTAAACCTATGATTTCACTCAACCTTTTTGGTTGACACTTTAGCATATTTGTCTCAGGTGCTGATGGATTCAAGCTTACTTACTTACTGCTTATGTGATGCTACTTGGACTTAGGAACAAGAGATATCGCATTTACTATTCTTGCATTTGAAATATTTACTTTATTGTAATTTCAATTCTTGTAACGACATTTCATTTTCCGCTGCGTACTCTCAATAAAGTTTGATTTTATCATGTAGTATTGTTCTCGTATATTATAATATGTTGGTTTATTTGATATTAGTGACGTTTCTTCCGGACTCTATCTGGAGGACGTTACAGAGTGGTATCAGAGCAAACCAGGCTGTTATAGAGAAACAGGATTGCATCTTTATGTGTGCCTTACTTGCTAGCTAGGGTGCCTTAGCAATCTAGGAAACTATAACCTTTCCTGCCTTAGACTTTAAAGCACTTAGGATTGCCTTATAATCTTAACAACCTTGCCTTGATAATCTTGGCATAAAATGCTAATCAAAGTCTCTTTCCTAATGATAGGATGCCAAGCGTTAATAAAAACGACAAGATAATTCTTTTCAAACCATCTGAAGTAATGACTCACTTCAAACCTGCTATCGAAGAAGATACTGGATATCCTTCAACTGCAAGACCAGTCCAAAGTCCACCTTATGGCTTTGGTTGAAATGACCCGTCCTAATCCATCTGGACGAATACATTACATTTGGTTACATCGCGAGGTACTTGACCTCTATATGATACATTTTACAAACATTGCATTCGTTTTTAAAAGACAAACTTTCTTTACATCAAAAATTGACGACATGCATACCATTTCATAATATATCCAACTATAATTGACTTTTTAATAATCTTGATGAACTCAACGACTCGAATGCAACGTCTTTTGAAATATGTCATGAATGACTCCAAGTAATATCTCTAAAATGAGCAAATGCACAATGGAAGATTTCTTTCATACCTGAGAATAAACATGCTTTAAAGTGTCAACCAAAAGGTTGGTGATTTCATTAGTTTAACATAAATAATCATTTCCATCATTTTAATAGACCACAAGATTTTCATTTTCATTTCTCATAAATATACGTCCCATGCATAGAGACAAAAATCATTCATATGGATTGAACACCTGGTAACCGACATTAACAAGATGCATATAAGAATATCCCCTATCATTCCGGGACATCCATCGGACATGATAAAAACAACATCGAAGTACTAAAGCATCCGCTACAACGGATGGGGTTCGTTAGGCCCAATAGATCTATCTTTAGAATTCGCGTCAATTAGTAGACTGGTTTACTCATTCTTAGATTACCAAGTATAAGGGGCATATTCGACTTCGATCATTCAACCATATAATGTAGTTTCGATTACTTGTGTCTATTTCGTAAAACAGTTATAAAAATTGCGCATGTATTCTCAGCCCAAAAATATAAAGGGTAAAAAGGCAAATGAAACTCACCTACTGTATTTTGTAGTAAAAATACATATGACGACATTTAACAATCATAGGGTTGGCCTCGGATTCACGAACCTATATCACGTTTATATATATTAACACATTATAATATAAATCAACTAAGTTCATATATATTCTGGTATGTATTAAGATTAATATTCTTATATATAATTTCATTAATACTTATAATACGTTATGATACTCATTTGATATTTAATTAATGTTACACCAATAATACTTGTTAAAACAAAATTTTATATAATATTAGTATACTTTATATATATATATATATATATATATATATATATATATATATATATATATATATATATATATATATATATATATATATATATATATATATATCTTTCGTTTGCAAAATTAATAATTTGTAGTAATACTAGCTTAAGGATAATGATAATAGTGATAGTAATAATAGTAATAATAAAAATGTAAATTTTAAAAATATAAATTTTAATAAGGATAATAACTTTAATAATAATGTTATAGTTTTAATAATAAAACAATATAATAATAATAATAATAATGCTAATATAATAATAATAATAATTATAACGTTAATAATAATGATATTAATAATACTTGTGATAATAATAATGTTAATGATATTAATAATAATAGTAATACTTTTTCTAATAATAATACTAATAATGAAAATAATAATACTAATAATAATTTACTACTTTAAGAGTATAAGCTCCAAAAAATATAAAACTGTCTCTGCCAGGAGTCGAACCCGCGACCTCTCGGTTAAACACAACACGCCCAACCATTGAACCATTGTTACTTTTCTTATCTAGTTACGATTTTTATTTCATTTAATCACGATTTGTTTTGTTTTCGTCTTCACTACTATCAACAAAATCTTTAATCTCACTTATCCTCCATCATCATAATCAACTTTATCGTTACCACCTTCGTTCTTCATAATCATTTTCACTAATCCAAATCCCCTCGTCATTTTATCAATAACATATGCTGGTTCTTGGCCAAAGCTTATGGCCCAAACAAAGTGAAATGGCAGCCCAAAACAAAAATCACGGTTGTATTTCACAAGTTAAAAGCCCCACTAATTATTGTAGTCTAAATAAAATATTGTGGGTTGTTTGATTTCCTCCAGCTGCTCAAACGAACAAATTGAATACCGCTACCAATCATACGAATTAAATAAGAAAAAGAAGTGATTGTATACCATCTATTCCCACCCACTGTCGGCCCAACAATATATTTAACTTGAACAATGTGTGGTAGGGTTCGGTTAGCAATAAAACAACTAAAAAGACAATCTAGTTGTTTGTATGCAGCTGTGTTTTCAGTTTATATAAAAGGATACGAATTAGTTCTTGGATTCTCCATTTGTATTACTAGCATCACCATAAGATTTTAGCAAGTGGGGAATAAAAGTGTCGGCCATAAGCTTCATTCTTTGTCCCACAAGAAAATCATTAACAAAAAGATGATAATATAAAAAGAATTTTTGCCTTCGTTGTACCATTATTTGCGGAAGACCACAAGAAGTAAATAAATGTTTCTTAATATATTCGAAGCATCATCATCATTAACTCATAGTAGCAATGATGGTTGTAGCTGTAAGTAGCAAAAATGTTTTCAGCGGTTATGTGATGGCTTCATGGCTCAAAACAAATGAAAAGAGAGAGAAGAGAGGGTGGTGATCGATGGTTGAAGAAACAATGATCAAAGTGATGATTGTCTTGGTGATTGTACATGATGAGGAAGAAAACCAAAAGTGAAACAAGGTGACGGTTTAGGTGTTGGAGATGGTGGTGGATGAAAGGTTCTTGGTTATAACAACAGAAATGGTTTCGATGATGATGGTGATTCGAAAGCGATGGAAAGTTGTCGTTGGTGATGATGAAGACCAAAGGTTGTGAATGAGTGGTGTTCTTGGATTATAATAGTTGTGTACAAGAATCCGGTTAGTGAAGTTCGAAGATGGTGTTCTTGAGTTTAAAACAGAGGTCGACCTCTATTTTTTCTGTTTTTCTTTTTATATATTTGTAGTAGCGATTGACATTTTATATATATTATAATCGAATAATTGAAACTGTTAAGTATGATACGAATTGATTTGCTATGTAATAGAATTGATTTCTCTTCCTTTCTCTCTTGAATTGTAGTTAAAGTGTTTATGAGGTAAGAATGAGAATTAAACAGTCATAGGATTCGTTTATACTTGTTTTGTAGTCTTGATCTTGTCGACACAGAATAAACCAACATGTACGAATAATAATAAAAAAATAAAGAGGAACTCGACTTCTAACGGCCTCGTACGATCGATTATGATGTTTAATAATTCAGGAGATCCAAACAAAGTTTAATACAGTAATTGATTGAGTTGTTTATCTGATTTTGGAGTTGAGTTGGTAATCTGATTTTTGGAGTTGTTATATAAACGCACAATTTATATATATAATTAATTATAATTATATTAATAATAATTAAATTTTCTAATAATATTAATAATAAAATTAATAATAATAAAGCTAATAATAATAAATAATAATACTGATTTCCTTATGTATATATATATCTTGTATATAACGCACATATTTATATCTTTGTATTTTATTTATATAAAGGAACATAATAGTGTTAATTATATGTAAACATTGATATTTAATATTAATTTTATTAATAATAATGAAAGTAATGATCATAATATTAATATAACATTTATACTTTTAACTTGTATTTTTCGTATAATATATTAACCTTACATCTTAAATTTCCAAATGTTTACATTGTATTTTATTAATATATGTTCTTACATTTATATATATATTATATAGATTCATAATAATATTATATATCTATTTATATATGTTATTGTAATAGTAACCTAATTTTTTTTTGTTTATGATCTTACATTATTAATTATAATTGTTTAATGTATAATTATTAATTTAAATTATTATATATACACTTATATATATATATATATATATATATATATATATATATATATATATATATATATATATATATATATATATATATTATATGTATATGTATATATTTACATAATTATTTACCCATTGGTTTCTTGAATCGTCGGGAATGGTCAAGAGGACAAGATGTATTCATGTAAACTGTTCCAAAGTTTTCGAGACTCAACATTACAGACTTTGCTTATCGTGTCGAAATCATATAAAGATTAAGTTTAAATTTGATCGGAAATTTTCGGGTCATCACAGTACCTACCCGTTAAAGAAATTTCGTCCCGAAATTTGAGTGAGGTCGTCATAGCTAACAATAAAAATGCTTTCATGACGAATATGAGCTGATAAATAGAGTTTTATCATCGTTGAGTAATATAGATAAAAAAATTTGATTATCCGAAGCGTATGAGTAAAGTTATCACAAAAGAGCGAGATGTGGAAATATAGATTTGCCTTATCTTTTGACGTAGTCAAGATTGAATTCCGAAATTCAAGGGATTTAGAGAAAATCTTACTAATAAGATTTGATTCTTCGGAATTTAAAGAAATTAAGATCTCTATAATTAAATGTGATAATCTGTTTTGATTTCAACGTCTGATACTCCCACTATAAATGAACCTCTTTCGTTCCATTATTTTAACCACTTCTATACTCAATTCCCAAAATCAAAGGATTGTAAAAATGCTTAATCCAGTTCCGATCCTTGTCCTTATCCTTACTATCGCAACAATCATTCTCCTTTTCCAACTTCCACTGGAACAATCTGTTTACTTCTACTATTAACTTGGGTGATACCATTCTTAATTATACCGTGTCTTTATATTGCTATTCGTATTAATATCCACGGTTTGTAACCTCCGTGTTGTTATTGGGCTTTATATTTTATCTTATATTTTGGAGCTCTTTGCCTTTTTATTATCCTCCCGACCTCTAGTAAAGCGAGTAACGGTCCAGAATTCGTAGGTATAGAGTTTCGAATGATTATAATGTTCTAAGCAGGAATGAAGGTGATAGCACGATTTGATTTTCAAATTTATCAACATCACGGAAGATAGATCCATCAAGAATACATTTTCTTGATATGTTCAGAAGTTAAGTAGAATGAAAGAGTTATGTAACATGACACATGATGATGGTATGATCTACTGTGAACCATCACGTCCCATTAGAAACTCAGCATGACTTACTGTAATATAATCACGTTGGCTGGGCATCATTATATTATACCAACCCATGCTTCAATTCCCAACACTTCTCCACAATTCATTCATAGTTTATACTTAGATTTTACAGAAGTTTCCAATATAATAGAATACAGAAATCACGAAGAGGTAGATAATTTCGGACAAGAATATTTATGAAAATATCCTCAGAAATATCGAAGATATTTATGATGATATTTTGGAATTTCTAAGTTCGAAAGTTGATAAGAAAAAATTTTTCGCAAGATTTTAACATGACTTCGGAGCAAGATATTCTCTAAAGATTTCATCGGATCCAGAATTACCTGGATTCTTTGAATATAGGGTTTGGTCCTTGTATTTGTCCTTGGTCTCCTTCGTGGTTAGTTCAATCCGTTTTTCAGTTCCAACTTTTCTGAGCTTTTCCAACGTATCCTTCTTTACCATCAAACTTCTGACTGTTATGGTCGTTTACGTTGTCTACAGTTTCTGCTACTTCATTCAACTTTTCAATATTCAAAGTATTGATTTGTAGACTGAATGCTCTTCAAAATTTTAGAATGGAAGATGATAATTCTATGAGATAAATGTTATATGTATATGTATAACTTTTGATGTAGAAACGCCGCGAGATTCAAAATACTGATTGTTGATTTCTCGATACTTGGTATGGCAATTCTCGTTACAAGATGCCAATGAGTTCATGATAAGACTTCAATAGATAAATATAGTGATTTGTCGAAGAGATTTAAGCCAAGGAGCAACGAGGTTGCTGGTACGTCTGCTGGTAATATGATGGAATATAAAAGGTTCCCTGGTAACAATAAAAGAGCACGCATATATATCAATGTTATAATAAGGTTGTTTCGAATGAAAAGTCAAAGTTGACTTGTTGGAGCTGTGACAAAATTGACTAAATTGGAAAGAGACTGCAAAGTTATTTTCGGTAATAATAACGCTAAAGGAATTAGCACAGCTACGCGTTAAACGTTTACTCAGTTTCCGAGAGTTTTCAGGCGCATAACTATACGCATCAATCTTTCTTTCTATAGATGAAGTATGGTTGGTTCATCCTCTCGATTGAGGTGTTTTCAAGAATCATGAAAGGTTTGAACGCAGATTGTAATCGTCGAGATACAAATGCGGTTTAAGATGAAATCAAGTGGCAAACTTGAAGAAATGTTTAGTTTCATATGTTATAATCAATATTTTAATTCATTTTAATTTGTCCAATGTTGGTAGTCCTCAGTTGATAGTCCACAGTTAACAATTCAATAATTCATATGTAGTTTAATATATAATATTCGAATTAATTAATACGTATCGTGACCCGTGTACATGTCTCAGACTCGATCACAACTCAAAGTATATATATTATTGTAGAATCAACCTCAACCCTGTATAGCTAACTCCAGCATTACTGCATATAGAGTGTCAATGGTTATTCCAAATAATATATATAGATGCGTCGATATGATATGTCAAAACCTTGTATACATGTCCCGATATTTAAAGTGCGTAAAATAAATAACAGAAATTAAATGACGATAAATTAAATTGCGAAAATTAAATTGCGATAAAATAAATTGCGATAATTAAATTACGATAAATAAATTGCGATAATTAAAATGTAATCAGGAATTAACAGTTAGCTAGGAACAGTTAGCTAGGATTTTGTTAGCGTGGATTCTTAACAAAATTTCTCATAGTTAATTTGTTTGTTTCTAACAAATTTTATTTTGTCTAATGTTTTCTTCATTATGCCACTTGTCGGATTCTGATAGGTCAAAATCCAAATATGAAATTGAATGAAAATGGTTATTCTGCGATGAACGGATACGTATATCTGTGGATGTAAGTAGGATAATAAATGACCGTTGAATCAGATTCAAAGAATGTACAGTGTAACTTATTAATGTGAAATCTAAATATTCCTCGGGTATTACCTACCCGTTAAAATATTTTCATCATTAACAGTTTGTACAAAAGAATTTTTAATTACAATTTTTATGAAAACATATATTTTCATATATATAATTTTTTCAGATGTAATCATGGATTTAATGAGTCAATATGATATGAAACTCATTTGCTTTTCGGTTTGAACTAGAATAGATAATCTCTAAGACTGTAGAGATTACATAATCGCTATGTAGAACGAAGGTAAATGATGTAGAACAATACGTAGGACGATGATTATACTCGAGATACAGATTGAGATGTTGAGGCATGGATTGTTGATGATACTGGTGCTGTTACTGATGGTACTGTTGGTACCGGTGATGTTGCTGAAGCTGGTAAATTTTGCACCATATTCTCCAAATTTGTTTCTCGAGCTCGAAGTTCGTTGACTTCTTCTATTATTCCGGGATGATTGTCGGTCGGAACGAGCGGATGAATGAGATTTAGAATTGTGGATAGAATATAATCATGGCGATATTCGGAAAATGAGTGTGAAAATGGTGTTTCGGATAGGTTCGCCGGTAAGTGCTCCAGGTTCTTCGCCAAGAGGTGAATTTGGTTGATAGAAATGATCACCTTCTTTTTGTCTCCAATGAATAAGTAGGCTACGAACCCATCAAATGAATTGGTGGATTCATTCTGGTAACACTGATTTCGGAGCTTAGGTGAAACTCCATCTCAGAATAGTTGTCGGAATAACTATCGGAATAGCTATCGAAATCTGAGGGACTCGAACTGGTTGAGGGATTCATCTCATACGATCAGATGAAGAATTTTCGATAAGAAATAGATTATAGGATGTAGATTAGTACCCTGCAATACATAATTTACATATGCATATATAATACTAAAATCCCATAAGTTACGGAGGAATCTACGGAAGCTGTCAGGCAAAGGTAACAATAACAGATACGCTAAGATATGAATTAGCAGATACGCTAAGATATGAATTTTGTCTATACACTATTCATGCAATCAATGCAATAAGATGTGTCTAGACTAAGAATGATAAGCAAGTGATTCCCTAAGAATGATAAGCAGGTAATTTTTTGACACGAATGTGACAACCTTGGAATTTCCGACCAAAATTAAACTTAAATCTTATTATGATTCTGACACGATAAGCAAAGTTTATTAAATCAAGTCTCAAAATTTTGAACAATTTTTCATGAATGCATTTGCCCTTTTGACTATTCCCGACGATTCACTAACTATTAATTGTAAATAAATGTTTATATAGATAAATATAAATATAAATATAAATATATGTATATAAAATAATTTGACATAATAATATATGATTTAATTGCTTAAACTAAATATGAAAAATATGATACAAATATGAAATTTATTATGTACAAACTATTTTAGAAATTTTAGTATTAATACTAATTTAAAAAAATTATATATATATATATATAATCTATAACTATAAGTTTTATGGTTATAGTATTATTAATACAAAAATGATTATGATCATTGGTATTATTATAATTAGTATTATTATTAATAATTATTAATTGCATTCCTACTTGAAATATATAAACTATCATATTTAGTAATGATATTATTATTATTATGATTTTATTATTATCATTTATTATTATTAATATTAGCATTCTTATTATTATAAATAATATTATTATCATTAATCATTAATATATTGATAATCAGATTTAAATTATATATAACTACGTATATAAATACAGTTACAGATGTAATCAGATTTATGTAATATAGATATAATCAGATTCATATATAACCAGATATATATAAATAAATATATATACAAAATTATACATACAGGAAATTAAAGAATATGTAATCTGTTTGCAATCGTGATCAAGCTATAGTATTGTTTGATTTTTGCTCCCAATCCAGTACAATTTGATTCCCTTTTGTTCCAGTAGCATACAAGAGCAGTTGAGGGACTATCAGCTTTTAATTTTTTTAATTTATTTTACGTACTGAAGGAATCCTCCCGTCCCCATTTTGTTAGACGTCCTAATCCTTTCTCAGTACAAACAAACTGATAGTACCATCTTTACAGCTTTAATTATTCACTTATAACTTATATACAAAGTTAACTATCACTGCAAATTGTAAGCGTGTACCTCCTGCTATTAACCGAAGCTAAACCAGATATACATTTATATATTTTTTTTTCGTTACCCAAACAAAATCACCATCGACCCTAACCCTTGTTCCACTTTCATGCTACTGCAAGACTTTCTACTTCCTTCTGTTTCAAACCCTTGCAAACACCAACCAACACCATCATCGTGAACCTTCACCTTTATCGTATCTCTCTACAATTTGAATTATAAACCACGGAAACATCAACCAACTCCACGGCCACCACCACAGTGAGCATCACCTTCTTCCTTCTTCTTTCTTGATCCTCTTAGTGAAAACGCCACTACATCAACCATCTTATAAACTACCAAACCGCTACAGCCATTTTTCATCATTCACCAAACAAAACACCACACTTGGCAATTTATTAGTTAGTGGAATTATAGGAGTGTATATTAAAATGGATAGAAAACTTTCTTTCTTGACTCCTTTCCTTCTTTTTGACGTTTACAAACCACAAACACCAAGAATTTAATTAAGTGCTCTTCCTTTTCTTTGTTGGCCGACATTTCACCCCCACATGCTCAATTTTTTTTTCGTTGATATTGTAACAAATAATGGAGAGTATAATAAATTAATCATAAATTAAAGTTTGAGGCCAAGATGATACAAAGTCTTGCGGATATAATTTTTTTTTTATTGAAAGGGTGGGTCATGAAGATTAGAAAAATCCATGATGATGAATTATTATTGAGTGCATGCGATATTTTTTTTTTTTTTTTTTTTGTGTTCCTTCCGTTTGAAACTTCTATCATCAACCCAAAACCCCACTTGAAGTTAATAATAGGATAATCTTGTTGGAGATTGAATTTTGCTGCATGAACTGTAACCCATCGGCCATCGAATTGGGTAAAAACAAATAGAATAGAAGTTGGGCCGTTTATTTGGGGTTTGCTATAGAATTTTGATGGGCTCCGGTTTTCCTTTGGGCCGTAAATTTAACTCATGTTGGGCTGGAACAGTGACAGAGATGATGCATGATGATGTACGTAGAAAGTAATGACAGAAAAATAAAATGAGATAAGAATAATTGGGATATAGAATTAAACATAAAAACAGATGGCGGTTCAATGGTTGTGAGGGTGTTGAGGTTAACGAGGGGTCTCGGGTTCGATCCTTGCTTAATGCAACTTTTTATTTAAAGGGCTTCTAAGGTAGTTTTTAATGCCAAAATTTATTATTATTATTATTATTATTATTATTATTATTATTATTATTATTATTATTATTATTATTATTATTATTATTATTATTATTATTATTATTATTATTATTATTATTATCAATTTCATTATTATTATTATTTTGTTATTATTAGTTATTTTTAAAACTACTAGTGTTATAATTATTAAAAGTATTATATTTAGTATTGTTAACAATAGATTTAAGTATTATTATTATTATTATTATTATTATTATTATTATTATTATTATTATTATTATTATTATTATTATTATTATTATTATTATTATTGTTATTAGTATTAATATTATAGTTATTAACATTATTATTACTAATAAAAGTATTAGGATAAAATTCTCATTTATTATGATTATAAATACAAATATGAAATTTTTTATTATCACTAATAGTTGTATTATTACTATTATTATGATTATGATTAGGATTACTAATATTATTATGAACATAATACAAGTTATCATTAATATCATAACTATCACGAACAGTAAAATTAATATTTTTACAAGTATTACTATTAATATCATCGTTGTTATCACTAATAGAGTTATTATTAACATAGTATATTATTAATGTTATTACCATTATTTTTACTAATAATAACTTAGTATAATTAGAACTACTGTTTCGATAAACAAATGAAATACATACATAAATATATATATTTGACACATATAACATAACAAAATTTAATATTTTTTTATATACAAGATGAACATGTAAAACATATATATTATTATTAACATAAAATGATATAATTAATACATTTACATATATATGTGCTCAATTACAGCTATGAATATTAATAAATATACAAATGATATAGGTTCTTGAATCTGAGGCCAACCCTATACTTGTTCAATGTCGTTCTATGTATTTTTACTACAAAATACATTAGGTGAGTTTCATTTGCTCCCTTTTTAAATGCTTTTGCAGTATATATTTTTGGGACTGAGAATACATGCGCTGCTTTTATAAATGTTTTACGAAATAGACACAAGTACTTAAAATTACATTCTATGGTTGGATTATTAAACCGAATATCGCCCTTCAAGTCTGGTAACCTAAGAATTTAGGGAACTGGCCCCTGATTGACGCGAATCCTAAAGATAGATCTATGGACCTTGACAAGTCCCATTCGGGGTATGAATGCTTTAGTACTTCGAGATTATTATACAGACGAGAGGTTATGTTTTGGAGATATTCTATGCATTAAAGTTAACGTCGGTTACTAGGTGTTCAATCCATATGAATGATTTTTATCTCTATGCAGTTTGCGAAATGCCTGATATGAGATGTATGTTTATGGAAAAATTGAAATCTTGTTGTCTATTAAAATTATGGAAATGATTGATTATGATAAACTAATGAACTCACCAACCTTTTGGTTGACACTTTAAAGCATGTTTATTCTCAGGTATGAAAGAAGTGTTCCGCTGTGCAATTGCTCATTTTAAAGATATTACTTGGATTCATTTACGACATATTTCAAAAGACGTTGCATTCGAGTCATTGAGTTCATTAAGATTATTATTAAGTCAATTATAGTTAGATATATTATAAAATGGTATGCATGCCGTCAACTTTCGATGTAATGAAAGATTGTCTTTTCAAAAACGAATGCAATGTTTGTAAAATGTATCATATAGAGGTCAAGTACCTCGCGATGTAATCAACTGTTGTGAATCGTTTATAATCGATATAGACTTCGTCCGGATGGATTAGGACGGGTCCTTTCAGTTGGTATCAGAGCGTGGTCGTAGCGAACCAGGTCTTGCATTAGTGTGTCTAATTAGGAGTTGTTAGGATGCATTAGTGAGTCTGGACTTCGACTTAGTAGTTGTTAGGTTATATTAATAAGTCTGGACTTGAACCTGGTCTGCATGTCAAAAAGTTTTGCTTATCATTTGGTGTCGAAAATTATCTGCTTATCATTCTTAGTCTAGACACGTCTTTCTGCATTGATTGCATGAATAGTGTATAGACAAAGTTCATATCTTAGCGTATCTGCTAAATCATATCTTATCGTATCTATTACTGTAAACTTTGCCTGACATATCTCGTAAATTCCGCCCTAATCTATGAAACCTTTTGCTCTATATATATATATAGATATTCTATATAGTTAGAGTACCATCCAATATTCAAAAATCAATCCATTATTCAAATCGTACGAAATGGAATTCGTCATTAGTTCAAGTCCCTCGGATTTCGAAATGGAATCTCACTCAAACTCCGAAAGCAGTGTGACCGGAATGGATCAACCAATCAGCCATCATCTATTTTGGATGAATTGGGGATGGGTTCGTAGCCTCCTCAATCATTGGATACAAGAAGAAGGTGATCCTTTCCATCCGCCACATTGCCCTCTTGGCGAAGAACCTGAAGCACTTACCGGCGAACCTATCTGAAACACCATTTTCTCTCTCATTTCCAGAGTGTCTCGTCACGACTACATATTACATCAAATTCTAGATTTCATTTATCCGCTTGTCCGAACCGACAATCACCCCGGTGTGATAGAAGAAGTCAACGAGCTTCGCGCTTGGGTAGTGGCTTTGGAGAATATGGTGCAAAGGTTACAAACACCAGTAGCAGCACCAGCAGCATAACCATTACCACCACCAACAACAACCGCATCGCAAACCTCAACTTCACAATCTGTCCTACGAGCATCGACGTCTTATACCCTGTAGATACCAAGGAATACCAACAACCACAAACGATGAAGTATTGATTCATAACTTCATTGGAGAAATGTTCTGCGGTAATTATGTAATCTCTAAAGTCTTAGAGATTATCTATTCTAGCCCTAACCATAAATCAGATGAATGAACCAAAATGATAAGAGGAAGAATAGAAATTTTGACAAGAATGGCGCGTGATTTACAAGCTAGACTTATTTTACCAACAGCATCAACAGTACCGTTAGCATCATCAGCACAGTCAGTGCCGTCGACATCGTCAGAATCAGCAGCACCTAAACATCACAAACTCCGTCAGTTCAATAATCACCGTGGACATCATTACGAATCAACAACGAGAATATTGTATCAATGAGTTACGAAGAATTAACTCAAGCCCTCCAAAGAATTTATATGTATATCTTACATATATATAAATTTTGAAACCATCATAAATCTTTCCGTACTAAGCTATTATGTGTGAATTTTAACTACTTGGTTAATTCATATTACTAATATGCTATGATTACATCCTTTGTCAGCAAACTTAACGATCGTTAACTACAATCTCTGTTTTAAATTCAACGAATTCTATCTCATAATAAATCAAATGTATTATTCAAATATATGTTGATTTTACTCTTTCATCATCGATGTACTCGAAACTTTTCAGATGACATCATTCGTACCTTGCGAAGTTCACAAGGATTCCACGAACACCAACATCATGCATCAATAAATAATGAAGTATTGATTCATAATTTCAAATACATTGAAGAAATACTCCGTAAAAGTTATGTAATTTCTAAAGTTTTAGAGATTATTCAATTCTAGTTTCAACCGTAAATCAATTGAGTCTAATTTAATATTAGCTCATTAAATCTATGTTACATCTGAAGAAAATATACACATATATATTTTCATGAAGACTGTAATAAAATTCTTTTGTACAAAATATTAATTGTAAAAAAAAATTTTACAGGTAGGTAATACCCGAGAAATATATAGATTTCACATTAGTAAGTTACACTGTACATTCCTTGAATCTGATTCAACAGTCATTTACTATCCTATTTACATTCATCGATATACGAATCCGTTCACCACAGAATAACCATTTTTATTCAATTTCATATTTTTGGATTTTGACTTCTCAGAATCCAACAAGTGGCATAATGAAGAAAACATTGAACAAAATAAAATTTGTTAGGAACAAACAAATTAACTAATTGAAATATTGTTAAGAATCTACGCTAACTGTTCCTAGCTAACTGTTCCAAGCTAACTGGTTACATTTTATTTACCGCAATTTAATTATCACAATTTATATTCTCGCAATTTTATTTATCGTCATTTAATTTCTGTTATTTATTTTACGCACTTTAAATACCGGGACACGTATACAAAGTTTTGACATATCATATCGACGCATACATATATATTATTTGGAATAACCATAGACATTCTATATGCAGTAATGATCGAGTTCTCTATACAGGGTTGAGGTTGATTCTATAATAATATATATACTTTGAGTTGTGATCGAGTCTGAGATATGTACACGGGTCACGATACGTATTAATTAATTCGAATATTATAAACTATATATGAATTATTGAGTTAGTGACTGTAGACTGCAAACTGTGGACTACCAAGATTGGACAATTAAAATGAATTAAAATATTGATTATAACATATGAAACTAAATAATTCTTCAAGTTGCCACTTGATTTCATCTTAAACCTCATTTGTATCTTGACGATTCCAATCTGCGTTCAAACCTTTCATGATTCTTAAAAACACCTCAATCGAGAGGATGAATCAACCGCACTTCATTTGTAACGACCCGACTTTTTCGACTTGCTTTTATGCTTTGTATTTTAGCGAAACTGCGTTTTTGTGCGTACTGTGTTACTTTATACTCTGGAAACTTGATATAGGTGGTTTAGTTCCATTTATATGTTAAAAAGTGTCTTAGAGTACGTAGGATACTTAACTTGTTCAACGGAAGCCTTTTTAACCGTTAGCGTTACTTGACGTTTCGATTAAACCGCGAACTGCGCGCACGTTTGACTTTTGTCGTAATCAGAATATTATGACTGCGAAATATTAATTATTATTTTATAATAATAATTACCTGGGTTTTTGGATGCTTAATTTTAACTAATTATTTACTAGATCACAATAGTTAGTCTTGTTGGACTTTCTACCTTATTGGACCTTAGCCCACCCTGCACTAGCTAGTGGCCCAAATTAAATAGCCCAAGTATTATTACTAGTGACCCATAATAAATAAAATAAATTAATTAATGAGTCATACTAGCATTTGGATAAGGATTATCCATATTGTTACATGAGATTCTAGCATAAGTACATGCTTTAGACAACCACTAACCAAAAAGCAAAATGGTGTCTCCTCCCCTCCCCCTCAAAACCTACGGCCACTAGGGCCTCCACCTCATCAATCCTTGTCAAAACTTTGCTTATAAATACTAGCTATTTACCTCTCATTCAACACTTGCTCTCATTTGGTTTTCACACACATTTGCTCTCTTCTTTCCTTCCTTTCTAGTATTACTTGTAAGTTTCTTTCTCTTCTTCTTTTCCTTCTAATTTCGTGTATCATCATCATCCTTTCATGGAGATCAAGTTCTTTTAACTTTGATCTTGATTATATCTTGTTGATTCAAGCATGAATCCTCAAGAACATTGAAGATTCAAGCTTTCTAGCTTTGAATCTTCACCAACTTTGTAGATCTACTTCTTTTATGCTTTAATCTTGTTATTTTATGATAAAGATTCAAACTTTTGTTTGTTATCTTCATATATCTTAAAGATCCAAGCTTTATGCTTCAAGATCTTCAAGAACAACCAAGATGCAAGCTTTCTAGCTTGAATCTTCATATCTTGTTGTTGGATCTAAGTTTTCTAGCTTATGATCTTGTTGTTTTGTTATAAAGATCAAAACTTGTGTTTATGGTCTTCATGAAACTTAAAGATCCAAGCTTTATGCTTCAAGATCTTCAAGAACACTAAAGGTTCAAGCTTTCTAGCTTTGTGACCTTATAAATTGTGTGAAAGGGATCCAAGCTCTCTAGCATAGGGTTCCATCACTTCATTTGACTTAGATCATGTTCATACTTGTTTGATTGATGTAAAGTTTGTAACTTTGTTGTAAATAGGACTTGTAATTGTGTTAAGACTAAGGATATGATGTAACCTTGGTTCATCATCCATCTAAGACTCTTAAATGAGTTGTGTTACCACTTGGTCTTAACATATTATGTATTGATGGTAGAATCTTGGTCAAAAGTGATGCTAAACCATCAACGAGTTGTACACTTGAAGCTACAAGCATCAAGGATGAGAACCGTGATGAGCATCAAGTACTAAGAACCCCACCGGAGCACCTAACCTACTGTTTTTCGTATCTGATCAGACCACCTGGGCTACTGGAAAGTTTATTTTCATTTAGTTCGGTTCGAGTAGATGATTTTCCGTTTAGGCTTCGTCTTAATCCGAGTTATGGTTTAGGATTTATGGCCCTCCAAGAGTCACTACACCCTATTAACGTTGTGCTGAAATTTCTGACCTACTCACACTTAAACCATCGCCACCGTCAAACGAAGACAATTTAGGTTCTGAAAATTGTTCAGTGGTTAGGGGACTCATATACGGAGCCATAGCCACTGACTATGCATCTTTTTGATTTACGCAGAGGTCGTAGCAGCTGACCGAATTCAGCCTATTGTTTCGATCTCTATTCTTGTCGAACTTACTTAGCTTTTATGATGATGAATGATGATGATGATGACACTTAAACTTATTTTATGCACTATTAGAATTTATAAAGACAACCTACTGACCTAGTAACCTTTGATTTAGGTTGACGACCTTTCGGACCTACTTACTACTTGCGTACTTTCATTACCGACTTTACCGCTTTTATCACTGTGAGTTATAGCATCCCTTTTTACTTTAACTATTTTGGGACTGAGAATACATGCGCTTTTTACATTTTACATGTTAGGCACGAGTACTTAAACTTTATATGTGTGTGGGTTATACAACGGCATAAATTTTCCCCTTAGCACGGTAACGTTTAGTCATTGATTTTTGAACCGGTGAACGCGAATCTTAGATATGGATCCATAGGGTTTGATATCCCCACTCGGGCTAGTCGCGCTAGCATTTAATGGGTGTTTAATACTTCGTGAACATACACACTCGCCAAGTGTACTTTCAGGGGGTTATAAACGTTAAGTCTAGTTACCGGGTGCCCACGGTTATACATATACTTTATCATACTGATTTGAATTACTGATTTGAAACGCTTGTTTGAAGCACTGAAATCTCGTGGCCTATATTATATTACTGATTACAAACAAACTATAGCTCACCAACATTCGTGTTGACTTTTTAAGCATGTATTTCTCAGGTGCTTAGACGTTGTTGCTTCCGCTATTAGACTTGCTGCCTTGGTGTTATAAACTTGATGTTAGACTTGCTGTTATAGACTTGATGTGTTAGACTTCCGCTGCATTACTTAGAGATGTCTCAAGCATGGAACTTTTACTTTGCATTCACAACTTATGTTATTTTCAAAACAATATTTTTTAATGACCTTAGTATCATGTTAATGTTTCCTATTCATCTTATGTAAAACGTTATCTTTTTATGAATGCAAACTGGTTTTCAAACAGCATGTAGTATTCAACCGTGTAAAGATCCTGTTGTTGATGAATCGTATACGATGGTTTTGTACGGGGCATCACATTTGGTATCAGAGCATTGGTTGTAGGGAATTAGGTTGCATTAGTGAGTCTTGGCCGTTAGGATTCGCTAATAGGACTAATCTACAAGTTGCTCGTTTACTTGTTTCTGTGGAACCTGCTGCATGCTACTGTGTTAAATTACTACATGTTACTGCTTACTACTACTGCATGCCACTGCTTACTTTTACTACTGTATGAACTTGCTGCATGCTACCGTTTCCTTTTACTATTATGTAAACTCGCTGCATGCTTTTGATTATTCTAGCTACTGCATGCTACTATCTGCTTTCGATTGCATGTTACTCCTGTTTAGTACTGTTAATATTGCCATGCTATATACTACTGTAGACGATCTAGGTTGCTGTAGTGCCTGATTACGTGCTTGCTTCATGCCTGCTATTGGCTGTACCGTCTTGGAAAACTTATCTTTCCTAGTTCAGATGTTTTTCTGAACCCTTTTCCTACACGTATAACCCTAAGGATTAGTATGGTAATCCACCTGTTACTACCATTCCACCGTTTACAGAGATTGAAACATTACTTCATGCAATCTAGGAGGAGTACCCCTCGGATTACACGCCCACTAAAGTTGATCCTCGAAGGAGGAGATATGTGAGGACTTGTCGGAGTAACCGCACCCCGAGCTCACTCTAATTAGCCACGTACAACGTATGAACATTAGAAGGATGTTCAGTTTCCGCAAGATGACCCGTGTACCATACGCTTTCATGACCATCACCTATCTCTTTCATTCTTCACCACTACTCGATGATCTAACGACACTTCTGGACTTAGGTCTCTAACACTCTTAGGCATTGGAGAAGTCGGGAAGACATCTCCTTTTACAAAGTCATAGTACCTCCCAGCCATACCCAAACACTTGGGAGTCGCCTCAAGACATATCGTATTACTACTTGCTACACGTACAGCTCGACACGAGACCAGATTGAATTTCTAGAAAGGAACCCTACGACATTACCGGAACCCGAACATTTTTGAAGAAATTTCGAGACATTTAGGCATTGATGCATGACCTACGGAACCTACGCACCCACACTGAGAAACCGTGAGATTAATTATGTAGATTTTATTTTGAGATAGCATAGATAAGGTGTAGTGACCTGAACTTTTCCATGTTTATATATATTAATTGAGATTGATATTTACATGATTAAATATTTCCAACATGTTAAGCAATCAAACTTGTTAAGACTTGATTAATTGAAATATGTTTCATATAGACAATTGACCACCCAAGTTGACCGGTGATTCACGAACGTTAAAACTTGTAAAAACTATATGATGACATATATATGGATATATATATATATATATAGTTAACATGATACTATGATAAGTAAACATATCATTAAGTATATTAACAATGAACTACATATGTAAAAACAAGACTACTAACTTAATGATTTTTAAACGAGACATATATGTAACGATTATCGTTGTAAAGACATTTAATGTATATATATCATATTAAGAGATATTCATACATGATAATATCATGATAATATAATAATTTAAAATCTCATATGATATTATAAACATTGGGTTAACAACATTTAACAAGATCGTTAACCTAAAGGTTTCAAAACAACACTTACATGTAACGACTAACGATGACTTAACGACTCAGTTAAAATGTATATACATGTAGTGTTTTAATATGTATTTATACACTTTTGAAAGACTTCAATACACTTATCAAAATAATTTTACTTAACAAAAATGCTTACAATTACATCCTCGTTCAGTTTCATCAACAATTCTACTCGTATGCACCCGTATTCGTACTCGTACAATACACAGCTTTTAGATGTATGTACTATTGGTATATACACTCCAATGATCAGCTCTTAGCAGCCCATGTGAGTCACCTAACACATGTAGGAACCATCATTTAGCAACTAGCATGAAATATCTCATAAAATTACAAAAATATGAGTAATCATTCATGTCTTATTTACATGAAAACAAAATTACATATCCTTTATATCTAATCCATACACCAACGACCAAAAACACCTACAAACACTTTCATTCTTCAATTTTCTTCATCTAATTGATCTCTCTCAAGTTCTATCTTCAAGTTCTAAGTGTTCTTCATAAATTCTACAAGTTCTAGTTACATAAAATCAAGAATACTTTCAAGTTTGCTAGCTCACTTCCAATCTTGTAAGGTGATCATCCAACCTCAAGAAATCTTTGTTTCTTACAGTAGGTTATCATTCTAATACAAGGTAATAATCATATTCAAACTTTGGTTCAATTTCTATAACTATAACAATCTTATTTCAAGTGATGATCTTACTTGAACTTGTTTTCGTGTCATGATTCTGCTTCAAGAACTTCGAGCCATCCAAGGATCCGTTGAAGCTAGATCCATTTTTCTCTTTTCCAGTAGGTTTATCCAAGGAACTTAAGGTAGTAATGATGTTCATAACATCATTCAATTCATACATATAAAGCTATCTTATTCGAAGGTTTAAACTTGTAATCACTAGAACATAGTTTAGTTAATTCTAAACTTGTTCGCAAACAAAAGTTAGTCCTTCTAACTTGACTTTTAAAATCAACTAAACACATGTTCTATATCTATATGATATGCTAACTTAATGATTTAAAACCTGGAAACACGAAAAATACCGTAAAACCGGATTTACGCCGTTGTAGTAACACCGCGGGCTGTTTTGGGTTAGTTAATAAAAAACTATGATAAACTTTGATTTAAAAGTTGTTATTCTGAGAAAATGATTTTTATTATGAACATGAAACTATATCCAAAAATTACGGTTAAACTCAAAGTGGAAGTATGTTTTCTAAAATGGTCATCTAGACGTCGTTCTTTCGACTGAAATGACTACCTTTACAAAAACGACTTGTAACTTATTTTTCCGACTATAAACCTATACTTTTTCTGTTTAGATTCATAAAATAGAGTTCAATATGAAACCATAGCAATTTGATTCACTCAAAACGGATTTAAAATGAAGAAGTTATGGGTAAAACAAGATTGGATAATTTTTTCTCATTTTAGCTACGTGAAAATTGGTAACAAATCTATTCCAACCATAACTTAATCAACTTGTATTGTATATTATGTAATCTTGAGATACCATAGACACGTATACAATGTTTCGACCTATCATGTCGACACATCTATATATATTTCGGAACAACCATAGACACTCTATATGTGAATGTTGGAGTTAGCTATACAGGGTTGAGGTTGATTCCAAAATATATATAGTTTGAGTTGTGATCAATACTGAGATACGTATACACTGGGTCGTGGATTGATTCAAGATAATATTTATCGATTTATTTCTGTACATCTAACTGTGGACAACTAGTTGTAGGTTACTAACGAGGACAGCTGACTTAATAAACTTAAAACATCAGAACATATTAAAAGTGTTGTAAATATATTTTGAACATACTTTGATATATATGTATATATTGTTATAGGTTCGTGAATCAACCAGTGGCCAATTCTTACTTCCCGACGAAGTAAAAATCTGTGAAAGTGAGTTATAGTCCCACTTTTAAAATCTAATATTTTTGGGATGAGAATACATGCAGGTTTTATAAATGATTTACAAAATAGACACAAGTACGTGAAACTACATTCTATGGTTGAATTATCGAAATCGAATATGCCCCTTTATATTAAGTCTGGTAATCTAAGAATTAGGGAACAGACACCCTAATTGACGCGAATCCTAAAGATAGATCTATCGGGCCTAACAAACCCCATCCAAAGTACCGGATGCTTTAGTACTTTGAAATTTATATCATATCCGAAGGGTGTCCTGGAATGATGGGGATATTCTTATATATGCATCTTGTTAATGTCGGTTACCAGGTGTTCACCATATGAATGATTTTTATCTCTATGTATGGGATGTGTATTGAAATATGAAATCTTGTGGTCTATTATTATGATTTGATATATATAGGTTAAACCTATAACTCACCAACATTTTTGTTGACGTTTTAAGCATGTTTATTCTCAGGTGATTATTAAGAGCTTCCGCTGTTGCATACTTAAATAAGGACGAGATTTGGAGTCCATGCTTGTATGATATTGTGTAAAAACTGCATTCAAGAAACTTATTTTGTTGTAACATATTTGTATTGTAAACCATTATGTAATGGTCGTGTGTAAACATGATATTTTAGATTATCATTATTTGATAATCTACGTAAAGCTTTTTAAACCTTTATTGATGAAATAAAGGTTATGGTTTGTTTTAAAATGAATGCAGTCTTTGAAAAACGTCTCATATAGAGGTCAAAACCTCGTAACGAAATCAATTAATATGGAACGTTTTTAATCAATAAGAACGGGACATTTCAGTTGGTATCAGAGCATTGGTCTTAGAGAACCAGAATTTTGCATTAGTGTGTCTTATCGAGTTTGTTAGGATGCATTAGTGAGTCTGGACTTCGACCGTGTTTACTTGAAAAATGATTGCTTAACAAATTTTGTTGGAAACTATATATTTTTAACATGTGAATATTATGTGATATATTAATCTCTTAACGCATTTGATATTATGTGATAGATGTCTACCTCTAGAACAAGTTCCATTGACTCACCTAATAATAATGAAGAGTCAAATGTAAATTGGAATGATTCGTGGACTGATTCACAAGTTCCCGAAGAGGAACCGGAAGAAGAGTCGGAACCGGAAGAAGAATCGGAATCGGAAGAAGAATCGGAATCGGATGAAGAAATAGAACCGGTGGGGGAAATAATAAAACGGTTAAGTAAAATAAAAATCCTCAACCAACCGACCAAGGTTAATTATGGTCAATGGTGTTTCCGCCAAGGAAGCAAAATATTGGGAGGATTACCAATTCTCTGATGAATCGGATTCCGACGAGAATTCCGATGATGTTATAGAAATTACCCCAACTGAATTTAAAAAGGCAAAAGAAAATAATAAGGGAAAGGGCATAAAAATAGAGAAATCTAATTCCAACCCCGATGAACTTTATATGTATCGTCAACCCCCGAAGTCCTTAAGTTGTAACAATGACCCGGGAACCTCTAAACCACCAGGTTTTTCTAAACCAATGTGGAAAACGACGGCTCGTATTAGGGGAACATCATATATCCCTAGAAACTTGGCAAAACGAACCAAAACCGAAGAAGAAGAAACAAGCGAGTCGGAATAAGATAGTTGTATTCGTGTGGTGTAATATATATAATATAGTGTGCTTATGCTTTATGATATATGTAAAAATTGCTTGTATTAATAAGTATTTTTTTTTTATAAATCTAACTCTTGTCTATTTTACAGTATAAAAACACAAAATGGATAGACAACCCAATATTTTAAGAGACCTACCCGGAGACATGATTGATGAAATCTTGTCTAGAGTCGGTCAGAATTCTTCGGCACAACTATTTAAGGCGAGATCAGTTTGTAAGACATTCGAAGAACGTTCTAAGAATGCCTTGGTTTATAAAAGGCTTTCGTTCGAAAGATGGGGGATATCACATTGGGAAATCCATAAGTTACGATGTGTTTACTTTGACGCATATATTGCGGGGAACCCAAATGCTATTTTACGCAATGGGTTAAGAAATTATTTTGACTCAATATATCCGAATATTGGACTTCGTGATTTAGAAAAAGCGGCTAACATGCAACATAAAGAAGCATGTTATGCTTACAGATTAGTAATGTTCGCTTCTCACCAAAGTGAGAACAAGAACATCGGGCTACAACTATTAAATAAAACGTTCCCACAAGTGACGGAGTCGGTAATTGGGGTAAGAAATGAGGTTTTTAGATTGTTACGGGACTGTTGGACATTACGTAACCCTCGTCCCTTTGACGACGTTACAACACGCTGTCTTATCAACGGCCATAACGGTTATGTTCCACAAGACCAAGGATGGGAAGTAATCCTAGTAAAACCAGAATGCATGACTTGTTTCTGGACGTATGAATTACGTGTCTTTATTGCCTTTGCTGAACGACTTGTGTACTAGCTAGACTTATCTTCACAACTATCTTGTATCAAAGTTATTGTGTGCTATATTTCATGCTTTATGTAAAATAAGCGGTATTGTAAGTTTGTAAAATATTGTATAAAAGTTTGAACGCGAAATATTATTATAATCAGTTTTTCATATAGAATTGTAGTAGTTGAATTGTATATTAGCTACTAAGTATGAACTTAACGGGTAGGTACTACCCGAATTTAAACTTATAAAACGCTAATATGAAGAAAAAGCTTTTATAAATGAGTTCATATTATGCTACGAAATACTATTAACTACTCTTAATATTCTGTATGATTAACTTGTTCCATTTGACTATTTTGAAGGAAATGGCACCGACTACTCGACACACCGTGAATATGAATGAAGAGGAATTCCGTACTTTTCTAGCTTCAAACATAGCCGCAGTACAGGCTGCGCTACATACCAACAATAACATTGGATCTAGCAGTACATGAAATCGTGTAGGATGCACCTACAAAGAATTCACTGCCTGCAAACCTTTGGAATTTGATGGAACCGAAGGACCGATCGGATTGAAACGGTGGACCGAGAAGGTCGAATCGGTGTTTGCCATAAGTAAGTGTACTGAAGAGGACAAAGTGAAGTACGCTACGCATACCTTCACAGGTTCTGCGTTAACATGGTGGAATACCTATCTAGAGCAAGTGGGACAAGATGATGCGTACGCACTACCGTGGTCAGCATTCAAGCACTTGATGAACGAGAAGTACCGTCCCAGAACCGAGGTCAATAAGCTCAAGACAGAACTTAGAGGGTTACGAACCCAAGGATTTGATATTACTACATACGAAAGACGATTCACAGAATTGTGCCTATTGTGTCCGGGAGCGTTCGAAGATGAGGAAGAGAAGATCGACGCGTTTGTGAAAGGATTACCGGAAAGAATCCAAGAAGATATAAGTTCACACGAGCCCGCCTCCATACAACAGGCATGTAGAATGGCTCACAAACTAGTGAACCAGATTGAAGAAAGAATTAAAGAACAGACTACTGAAGAGGCCAATGTGAAGCAAGTCAAAAGAAAGTGGGAGGAAAACGGTGATAAGAATCACCAATACAACAACAACAGCAATTACAACAATAATCGCAACAATTATCCCAACAATCGCAACATCAATCGCAACTACAACAAACGGCCCAACAACAACAACAACAACAACAACAACAACAACAACAACAATAACAGCAACTACAACAATCATCCCAACAACAATAATAACCGCAACAACAACAACAATCAGAAGCAGCTATGCCAAAGGTGTGAAAAGTATCACTCGGGGTTCTGCACCAAATTTTGCAACAAGTGTAAAAGAAATGGTCATAGCGCGGCGAAGTGTGAGGTCTACGGACCAGGGGTTAATAGAACAAAAGGAACAAATGGTGTCGGAACGAGTAATGGCGGAGCAAGTAGTGTCGGAGCAAGTTATGCCAATGTATTTTGTTATAAATGTGGAAAACCGGGCCACATTATTAGAAATTGCCCGAACCAGGAGAACACGAATGGACAAGGCTGCGGAAGAGTTTTCAATATTAATGCGGCAGAGGCACCGGAAGACCCGGAGCTTGTTACGGGTAGGTTTCTTATTGACAATAAATCTGCTTACGTTTTATTTGATTCGGGTGCGGATAGAAGCTATATGAGTAGAGATTTTTGTGCTAAATTAAGTTGTCCATTGATGCCTTTGGATAGTAAATTTTTACTTGAATTAGCAAATGGTAAATTAATTTCAGCAGATAATATATGTCGGAATCGAGAAATTAAACTGGTTAGCGAAACATTTAAGATTGATTTGATACCAGTAGAGTTAGGGAGTTTTGATGTGATAATCGGTATGGACTGGTTGAAAGAAGTGAAAGCAGAGATCGTTTGTTACAAAAATGCAATTTGCATTATACGAGAAAAAGGAAAACCCTTAATGGTGTACGGAGAAAAGGGCAACACGAAGCTACATCTTATTAGTAATTTGAAGGCACAAAAACTAATAAGAAAAGGTTGCTATGCTGTTCTAGCACACGTCGAGAAAGTACAAACTGAAGAAAAGAGCATCAATGATGTTCCCGTTGCAAAAGAATTTCCCGATGTATTTCCGAAAGAATTACCGGGATTACCCCCACATCGATCCGTTGAATTTCAAATAGATCTTGTACCAGGAGCTGCACCAATAGCTCGTGCTCCTTACAGACTAGCACCCAGCGAGATGAAAGAACTGCAAAGCCAATTACAAGAACTTTTAGAGCGTGGTTTCATTCGACCAAGCACATCACCGTGGGGAGCTCCTGTTTTGTTTGTCAAGAAGAAAGATGGTACATTCAGGTTGTGTATCGACTACCGAGAGTTGAACAAACTTACCATCAAGAACCGCTACCCACTACCGAGAATCGATGACTTATTTGATCAACTACAAGGCTCGTCTGTTTATTCAAAGATTGACTTACGTTCCGGGTATCATCAAATGCGGGTGAAAGAAGATGATATTCCAAAGACTGCTTTCAGAACACGTTACGGTCATTACGAGTTTATGGTCATGCCGTTTGGTTTAACTAATGCACCAGCTGTGTTCATGGACCTTATGAACCGAGTGTGTGGACCATACCTTGACAAGTTTGTCATTGTTTTCATTGATGACATACTTATTTACTCAAAGAATGACCAAGAACACGGTGAACATTTGAGAAAGGTGTTAGAAGTATTGAGGAAGGAAGAATTGTAAGCTAAGTTTTCAAAGTGTGCATTTTGGTTGGAAGAAGTTCAATTCCTCGGTCACATAGTGAACAAAGAAGGTATTAAGGTGGATCCAGCAAAGATAGAAACTGTTGAAAAGTGGGAAACCCCGAAAACTCCGAAACACATACGCCAGTTTTTAGGACTAGCTGGTTACTACAGAAGGTTCATCCAAGACTTTTCCAGAATAGCAAAACCCTTGACTGCATTAACGCATAAAGGGAAGAAATTTGAATGGAATGATGAACAAGAGAAAGCGTTTCAGTTATTGAAGAAAAAGCTAACTACGGCACCTATATTGTCATTGCCTGAAGGGAATGATGATTTTGTGATTTATTGTGATGCATCAAAGTAAGGTCTCGGTTGTGTATTAATGCAACGAACGAAGGTGATTGCTTATGCGTCTAGACAATTGAAGATTCATGAACAAAATTATACGACGCATGATTTGGAATTAGGCGCGGTTGTTTTTGCATTAAAGACTTGGAGGCACTACTTATATGGGGTCAAAAGTATTATATATACCGACCACAAAAGTCTTCAACACATATTTAATCAGAAAGAACTGAATATGAGGCAGTGTAGGTGGATTGAATTGTTGAATGATTACGACTTTGAGATTCGTTACCACCCGGGGAAGGCAAATGTGGTAGCCGATGCCTTAAGCAGGAAGGACAGAGAACCCATTCGAGTAAAATCTATGAATATAATGATTCATAATAACCTTACTACTCAAATAAAGGAGGCGCAACAAGGAGTTTTAAAAGAGGGAAATTTAAAGGATGAAATACCCAAAGGATCGGAGAAGCATCTTAATATTCGGGAAGACGGAACCCGGTATAGGGCTGAAAGGATTTGGGTACCAAAATTTGGAGATATGAGAGAAATGGTACTTAGAGAAGCTCATAAAACCAGATACTCAATACATCCTGGAACGGGGAAGATGTACAAGGATCTCAAGAAACATTTTTGGTGGCCGGGTATGAAAGCTAAATATGTAGGAGAATGTTTGACGTGTTCTAAGGTCAAAGATGAGCATCAGAAACCATCAGGTCTACTTCAACAACCCGAAATCCCGGAATGGAAATGGGAAAACATTACCATGGATTTCATCACTAAATTGCCAAGGACTTCAAGTGGTTTTGATACTATTTGGGTAATAGTTGATCGTCTAACCAAATCAGCACACTTCCTGCCAATAAGAGAAGATGACAAGATGGAGAAGTTAGCACGACTGTATTTGAAGGAAGTCATCTCCAGACATGGAATACCAATCTCTATTATCTCTGATAGGGATGGCAGATTTATTTCAAGATTCTGGCAGACATTACAGCAAGCATTGGGAACTCGTCTAGACATGAGTACTGCCTATCATCCACAAACTGATGGGCAGAGCGAAAGGACGATACAAACGCTTGAAGACATGCTACGAGCATGTGTTATTGATTTCGGAAACAGTTGGGATCGACATCTACCGTTAGCAGAATTTTCCTACAACAACAGCTACCATTCAAGCATTGAGATGGCGCCGTTTAAAGCACTTTATGGTAGAAACTGCAGGTCTCCGATTTGTTGGAGTGAAGTGGGGGATAGACAGATTATGGGTCCGGAGATTATACAAGAAACTACCAAGAAGATCATCCAAATTCAACAACGGTTGAAAACCGCCCAAAGTCGACAAAAGAGCTACGCTGACATTAAAAGAAAAGATATAGAATTTGAAATTGGAGAGATGGTCATGCTTAAAGTTGCACCTTGGAAAGGCGTTGTTCGATTTGGTAAACGAGGGAAATTAAATCCAAGGTATATTGGACCATTCAAGATTATTGATCGTGTCGGACCAGTAGCTTACCGACTTGAGTTACCTCAACAACTCGCGGCTGTACATAACACTTTCCACGTCTCGAATTTGAAGAAATGTTTTGCTAAAGAAGATCTCACTATTCCGTAAGATGAAATCCAAATCAACAAAAAACTCCAATTCATCGAAGAACCCGTCGAAATAATGGATCGTGAGGTTAAAAGACTTAAGCAAAACAAGATACCAATTGTTAAGGTTCGATGGAATGCTCGTAGAGGACCCGAGTTCACCTGGGAGCATGAAGATCAGATGAAGAAGAAATACCCGCATCTATTTCCAGAAGATTCGTCAACACCTTCAACAGCTTAAAATTTCGGGACGAAATTTATTTAACGGGTAGGTACTGTAGTGACCCGAACTTTTCCATGTTTATATATATATTAATTGAGATTGATATTTACATGATTAAATATTTCCAACATGTTAAGCAATCAAACTTGTTAAGACTTGATTAATTGAAATATGTTTCATATAGACAATTGACCACCCAAGTTGACCGGTGATTCACGAACGTTAAAACTTGTAAAAACTATATGATGACATATATATGGATATATATATATAGTTAACATGATACTATGATAAGTAAACATATCATTAAGTATATTAACAATGAACTACATATGTAAAAACAAGACTACTAACTTAATGATTTTTAAACGAGACATATATGTAACGATTATCGTTGTAAAGACATTTAATGTATATATATCATATTAAGAGATATTCATACATGATAATATCATGATAATATAATAATTTAAAATCTCATATGATATAATAAACATTGGGTTAACAACATTTAACAAGATCGTTAACCTAAAGGTTTCAAAACAACACTTACATGTAACGACTAACGATGACTTAACGACTCAGTTAAAATGTATATACATGTAGTGTTTTAATATGTATTTATACACTTTTGAAAGACTTCAATACACTTATCAAAATACTTCTACTTAATAAAAATGCTTACAATTACATCCTCGTTCAGTTTCATCAACAATTCTACTCGTATGCACCCGTATTCGTACTCGTACAATACACAGCTTTTAGATGTATGTACTATTGGTATATACACTCCAATGATCAGCTCTTAGCAGCCCATGTGAGTCACCTAACACATGTGGGAACCATCATTTAGCAACTAGCATGAAATATCTCATAAAATTACAAAAATATGAGTAATCATTCATGACTTATTTACATGAAAACAAAATTACATATCCTTTATATCTAATCCATACACCAATGACCAAAAACACCTACAAACACTTTCATTCTTCAATTTTCTTCATCTAATTGATCTCTCTCAAGTTCTATCTTCAAGTTCTAAGTGTTCTTCATAAATTCTACAAGTTCTAGTTACATAAAATCAAGAATACTTTCAAGTTTGCTAGCTCACTTCCAATCTTGTAAGGTGATCATCCAACCTCAAGAAATCTTTGTTTCTTACAGTAGGTTATCATTCTAATACAAGGTAATAATCATATTCAAACTTTGGTTCAATTTCTATAACTATAACAATCTTATTTCAAGTGATGATCTTACTTGAACTTGTTTTCGTGTCATGATTCTGCTTCAAGAACTTCGAGCCATCCAAGGATCCGTTGAAGCTAGATCCATTTTTCTCTTTTCCAGTAGGTTTATCCAAGGAACTTAAGGTAGTAATGATGTTCATAACATCATTCAATTCATACATATAAAGCTATCTTATTCGAAGGTTTAAACTTGTAATCACTAGAACATAGTTTAGTTAATTCTAAACTTGTTCGCAAACAAAAGTTAATCCTTCTAACTTGACTTTTAAAATCAACTAAACACATGTTCTATATCTATATGATATGCTAACTTAATGATTTAAAACCTGTAAACACAAAAAATACCGTAAAACTGGATTTACGCCGTTGTAGTAACACCGCGGGCTGTTTTGGGTTAGTTAATTAAAAACTATGATAAACTTTGATTTAAAAGTTGTTATTCTGAGAAAATGATTTTTATTATGAACATGAAACTATATCCAAAAATTACGGTTAAACTCAAAGTGGAAGTATGTTTTCTAAAATGGTCATCTAGACGTCGTTCTTTCGACTGAAATGACTACCTTTACAAAAACGACTTGTAACTTATTTTTCCGACTATAAACCTATAATTTTTCTGTTTAGATTCATAAAATAGAGTTCAATATGAAACCATAGCAATTTGATTCACTCAAAACGGATTTAAAATGAAGAAGTTATGGGTAAAACAAGATTGGATAATTTTTTCTCATTTTAGCTACGTGAAAATTGGTAACAAATCTATTCCAACCATAACTTAATCAACTTGTATTGTATATTATGTAATCTTGAGATACCATAGACACGTATACAATGTTTCGACCTATCATGTCGACACATTTATATATATTTCGGAACAACCATAGACACTCTATATGTGAATGTTGGAGTTAGCTATACAGGGTTGAGGTTGATTCCAAAATATATATAGTTTGAGTTGTGATCAATACTGAGATACGTATACACTGGGTCGTGGATTGATTCAAGATAATATTTATCGATTTATTTCTGTACATCTAACTGTGGACAACTAGTTGTAGGTTACTAACGAGGACAGCTGACTTAATAAACTTAAAACATCAAAACATATTAAAAGTGTTGTAAATATATTTTGAACATACTTTGATATATATGTATATATTGTTATAGGTTCGTGAATCAACCAGTGGCCAATTCTTACTTCCCGACGAAGTAAAAATCTGTGAAAGTGTACTTCCCGACGAAGTAAAAATCTGTGAAAGTGAGTTATAGTCCCACTTTTAAAATCTAATATTTTTGGGATGAGAATACATGCAGGTTTTATAAATGATTTACAAAATAGACACAAGTACGTGAAACTACATTCTATGGTTGAATTATCGAAATTGAATATGCCCCTTTATATTAAGTCTGGTAATCTAAGAATTAGGGAACAGACACCCTAATTGACGCGAATCCTAAAGATAGATCTATCGGGCCTAACAAACCACATCCAAAGTACCGGATGCTTTAGTACTTCGAAATTTATATCATATCCGAAGGGTGTCCCGGAATGATGGGGATATTCTTATATATGCATCTTGTTAATGTCGGTTACCAGGTGTTCACCATATGAATGATTTTTATCTCTATGTATGGGATGTGTATTGAAATATGAAATCTTGTGGTCTATTATTATGATTTGATATATATAGGTTAAACCTATAACTCACCAACATTTTTGTTGACGTTTTAAGCATGTTTATTCTCAGGTGATTATTAAGAGCTTCCGCTGTTGCATACTTAAATAAGGACGAGATTTGGAGTCCATGCTTGTATGATATTGTGTAAAAACTGCATTCAAGAAACTTATTTTGTTGTAACATATTTGTATTGTAAACCATTATGTAATGGTCGTGTGTAAACATGATATTTTAGATTATCATTATTTGATAATCTACGTAAAGCTTTTTAAACCTTTATTGATGAAATAAAGGTTATGGTTTGTTTTAAAATGAATGCAGTCTTTGAAAAACGTCTCATATAGAGGTCAAAACCTCGCAACGAAATCAATTAATATGGAACGTTTTTAATCAATAAGAACGGGACATTTCATAAGGCACCGTTAGGTGGAATTGAGTAGAACTTGGAGTGATCACGTTACATTGACCATATGGAGTGATATTGGAATGAACGTACGATTTAGTACAATATAATGACGCCAGGCCAGCGTGGTTATATTGAAGTAAATCATGCAGAAGTTCCAATGTTACTATATAAGGAATATGAAGCGATTCAAGGGAAATTTTGGTAGGAACCACTTGAGTATACGCATTATGGTCCGATAAAGGTAGGAATAACCACTTAGCCTAGATATTGTACGAGAAGGGCCTGGACTGCAGAATTGGTAACCCGAAAATTTATTATAGATATAGACACCCTGGATACTTAAGGAAAAAGTTCTCAAACAGGAAAAACTTTGGACTTACTTGCAGTCGAGCAATCGTTATCTCAGTTATGGAGACTCACATGGATCCTGATTTTAGTTAGGGTACATTTCTTCACAACGTTTATTGTCTCGAAGTTGTTTAATACTAGAGTGATAGAAACTTTACATCTAAGAACCTTAGTGTTATGACTAGTAAGCCATTAACAACCATGAGAGTTAAGTATTCTATAGGACAAAGTAATGGTAAGCTGGCAGAAATAGAGGAATAATTTAAGGTAGTGCCTTAAAATTAACGGGTGGGTCATTGGAGATGACCTCATGCCAACAAGACTTGGAAGTTTTAAAGTAGTAGTTGGAAAGGATTAGTTATCTACGCACAAACAGATGTTATTTGAGAAGGTTGATAAAATTTTTCGCGATAGTATAATAAGATTTAGTTGGAATGGACTTTAAGATTAACCTAATACTCATCAAGTTAGGAAGCTTTGATGAAATAGTTGGAACGGACTGGCTTTTAAGGATGAAAGCGTAAGTTATTTATAGTAAGAAGATTATTCATATACCTCGCGAGAATGGTGAGCCAAAAGCCATATGGGTTACTTCAACAACCCGAGATCCCACAATGGAAATGGGAAGGGATGACGATGGATTTCATCCTGAAACTACCGAAAACAATAGGCAGTAATGACACTATCTAGGTTATTGTTGACCGCCTCACCAAGTCTGCTCACCTTCTAACCATGAAAGAAACTGATACAATGGACAACGATACATAAAGGAAACTGTATCCCGTCACTTCAGCAATTCAAATTCTATACTACCCAAGAATCGTATTTGATGCTCATTCTTATGCGACACTGAATCCTAACTTATTCCGAGAAAATTCTTAATCAATGATAATCACACCATCACCCTTCTTACGTCGATATTAGTCATACCAGTTCGAGATTTCCAAAATCAACGGGTAGTTAATTCCCACCTTCATACTCTCCCTTTCGTATCTCACTTATAAGCAACAACTTTACACTTAAGCATTTTTGGTCAAAGGACTTATGCCCTACTAATAGTCATCAACCACATTTAAATTCAACAGTTTTCATTACCTCGTGACATTGATGCTCAAATGTCACCCGAAATTTTCAAAAATCTTTTACTCGATCTTTTTCCAACTTGTAACCTCCGAAATATGAAAATTTTTGCTGCAAAATTTTTTCACACACTATTTTACTATGCGATCCTCCCAGGGTTTTATAAAAGTAAATTTATTTTATTTGTCATTCGTGCAAATTTTTGAAATCATATATGTTATAAAAAAAATAAAGTAAATGGTTACTTATTCTTGGCAAGTACATATGAAATTTTACTTTCACTTTTACAAATCAAATCTTTTGTTCAAAAGATCTTTTACTTTGAATGGTACGGGTTGTACGTAACCCTAGTTTACTAAGAACTTCGTTTCTATTCTTACATTATCACCTTAAACAATTTCTATAAAACTTTCGTTGCTTATTATATAAAATTATTCGTTGCTTATTCATATCCAAGTCATCATGAAGACTTTACAACCGTCGAAATCTAGAGATTCATGTGTGTGTGTGTGTGTGTGTGTGTGTGTGTGTGTATGTGATGAAGGCACTTACTACCACGTCATGCAGAGCCTTCGGGCATCCACTAACACTTAAACCATTCAAAATTTTTGCGTTACCCCAGGGATCTTATTTGCCACACCTGTCAGAACGATGATCTTTCTTACATAATTCTAAGTCCTGACTTATTCCAAGGGATTCTCATCTAGCGATATTAACATCATCAGTACTCCAACTTTAATATTGGCCATAACCTTTTTGGCATTTTGCAAATTCAAGAAGCTATTAACTTCTCATCCTCATACTCTATCCTTCATACCTCACTTTTTAACAACGGCTTCGCACGTGAACATTTTTGGACCAAAGACTTAAGTCCTGATAATTGTCAAAACTACATTTAATTCATTAGTTTTTATTACCCGGTGACATGTCACCCGATGATTCAAGGATTTTCCACTCAATCTTTTTCAAATCGTAACCTCTGAAATACGAAAAACTATGTTTATCAAAATTTTTACACGTTGATTTTACACGTTGCTTATTTGTGCGGTCCTCACGAGATTTATGGACAAATGAAAGTACTAAAATCTTTTCTGTCACTTATGCGATTTATAAAATCATATATGTATAGATTTACCTTTACTTATTTTGGTTAGTACATACTAAGTTATACCTTCAAATTATTTAAAAATCGCTCCTTTATTGAGCTGTCTAACTTAAGTCAAATAGTTTTGTGCAAAATGGTACACGTTGTACATACTTCTAAATTTACTAGGAACTTCGTTCCGTTTATGTTGTTACATCAAATGTTTAAAGGTTTTTAAAACTTCATTGGTTGATTTTATTAAAGGTTTTCGTATTAGACTACACCATGTATGGATCACACTTCTTCTCGCCCTCCGTTAGGGATGAAGCTTACTATTAACATCCTTGTTAAAAACGCTTGAGCCACTTTGGGTGGCAGATTTATAAAAATTTGTTAGGAAGTCTTTGTACTCGAAAAATGTTCCTTTTAAGGTTAAACATGGCAAATCGCGGGCCGATAAATCAGTTTTCTGAGGTACACTCAATGGTCACCCCATTGTAGGAAGGGCACTAGGTGGGTTTCTATTCTCAATATTTCATGGCTAATCGCAACATCCTTGTAAACATCATCTCTATGAATCAGTAGGTTGAGGTACAAGGAATCGTTTTGAGATTCTTTTCACTTAGAGTAAACCGTTCTTTACGACCAAGGGTCCACGTATTTTCTTGTCCGCGCATCCCCTTAAGTATAAGGATAAATTCAGAATGAACCGCTCGGAGAATTCACTCTCGTTCGAGAACCACACCTTTCATGCGATTTTCTTTCAGAAATGTAGTATAAAATACTTTAAGAATCTATAAATCTTGTTATCCTTTTGGAAGGGACTGCTTAAAACATATGTATCACGAATATGGTTACCCTACATATTCCTTCCTTCATTGGTCACAACTATATGTTGTTCTAGATTAATGTTAAACCTAACTTCAACATGTAACTGAATGGATAAAGTTACATTATAGAACTGTGCTTTCTTTCCATCCAAGAATGAGTTCACATGCGGTATATTGTGATCGCCCTGTTTTCCATTCTATCTGTCAGCTTGGTACTACAACATAAGCGCTCAATGTTTTAGATGAGTTTGGTAACTTTCATGATGTATTCCATGCATCCAGCTTACTGAAGATGCCTGTAAAGCTAAAAACATCATCTTTCCTTTTGTGGGTATATATTCTGATGACGTACTCATGTTAGCCAGAAACGAAATCATTTTGTTGATCTCTTAGGATAAGAGACTTAATCAATGGCATATACCTATTCTTACCTTTATACGCTAAAGTACCTTTCAAGGTAAACAGCTCGCTTCTGAGACCACGAGTCTCTCAGAACCTTGATATGCTACTTCTTATTTAAATACGGTACCATTTTTAGTCACTCCTTAAATTTCGGGACGAAATTTCCATTAACAGGTGGGTAATGTAATGACCCGACTTTTTCGACTTGCTTTTATGCTTTGTATTTTAGCGAAACTGTGTTTTTGTGCGTACTGTGTTACTTTATATTCTGGAAACTTGATATACGTGGTTTACTTCCATTTATATGTTAAAACGTGCCTTAGAGTACGTAGGATACTTAGCTTGTTCAATGGAAGCCTTTTTAACCGTTAGCGTTACTTGACGTTTCGATTAAACCGCGAACTGCGCGCACGTTTGACTTTTGTCGTAATTGGAATATTATGACTGCGAAATATTAATTATTATGTTATAATAATAATTACCTGGGTTTTTGGATGCTTAATTTTAACTAATTATTTACTAGATCACAATAGTTAGTCTTGTTGGACTTTCTACCTTATTGGACCTTAGCCCACCCTACACTAGCTAGTGGCCCAAATTAATTAGCCCAAGTATTATTACTAGTGACCCATAATAAATAAAATAAATAAAATAAATTAATTAATGAGTCATACTAGCATTTGGATAAGGATTATCCATATTGTTACATAGGATTCTAGCATAAGTACATGCTTTAGACAACCACTAACCAAAAAGCAAAATGGTGTCTCCTCCCCTCCCCCTCAAAACCTATGGCCACTAGGGCCTCCACCTCATCAATACTTGTCAAAACATTGCTTATAAATACTAGCCATTTACCTCTCATTCAACACTTGCTCTCATTTGGTTTTCACACACATTTGCTCTCTTCTTTCCTTCCTTTCTAGTATTACTTGTAAGTTTCTTTCTCTTCTTCTTTTCCTTCCACTTTCGTGTATCATCATCATCCTTTCATGGAGATCAAGTTCTTTTAACTTTGATCTTGATTATATCTTGTTGATTCAAGCATGAATCCTCAAGAACATTGAAGATTCAAGCTTTCTAGCTTTGAATCTTCACCAACTTTGTAGATCTACTTCTTTTATGCTTTAATCTTGTTATTTTATGATAAAGATTCAAACTTTTGTTTGTTATCTTCATATATCTTAAAGATCCAAGCTTTATGCTTCAAGATCTTCAACAACAACCAAGATGCAAGCTTTCTAGCTTGAATCTTCATATCTTGTTGTTGGATCTAAGTTTTCTAGCTTATGATCTAAACTTGTGTTTATGGTCTTCATGAAACTTAAAGATCCAAGCTTTATGCTTCAAAATCTTTAAGAACACTAAAGGTTCAAGCTTTCTAGCTTTGTGACCTTATAAATTGTGTGAAAGGGATCCAAGCTCTCTATCTTAGGGTTCCATCACTTCATTTGACTTAGATCATGTTCATACTTGTTTGATTGATGTAAAGTTTGTAACTTTGTTGTAAATAGGACTTGTAATTGTGTTAAGACTAAGGATATGATGTAACCTTGGTTCATCATCCATCTAAGACTCTTAAATGAGTTGTGTTACCACTTGGTCTTAACATATTGTGTATTGATGGTAGAATCTTAGTCAAAAGTGATGCTAAACCATCAATGAGTTGTACACTTGAAGCTACAAGTATCAAGGATGAGAACCGTGATGAGCATCAAGTACTAAGAACCCCACCGGAGCACCTAACCTACTATTTTTCGTATCTAATCAGACCACCTGGGCTACTGGAAAGTTGATTTTCAGTTATTTAGGTTTGAGTAGATGGTTTTCCGTTTAGGCCTCGTCTTAATCCGAGTTACGGTTTAGGATTTATGGCCCTCCAAGAGTCACTACACCCTATTAACGGTGTGCTGAAATTTCTGACCTACTCGCACTTAAACCGTCGCCACGGTCAAAGGAAGACGAGTTAGGTTCTGGAAATTGGTCAGTGGTTAGGGGACTCATATACGGAGCCATAGCCACTGACTATGCGTCTTTTTGATTTACGTAGAGGTCGTAGCAGCTGACTGAAGTCAGCCTATTGTTTCGATCTCTATTCTTGTCGAACTTACTTAGCTTTTATGATGATGAATGATGATGATGATGACACTTAAAATTATTTTATGCACTATTAGAATTTATAAAGACAACCTACTGACCTAGTAACCTTTGATTTAGGTTGACGACCTTTCGGACCGACTTACTACTTGCGTACTTTCATTACCGACTTTACCGCTTTTATCACTGTGAGTTATAGCATCCCTTTTTACTTTAACTATTTTGGGACTGAGAATACATGAGCTTTTTACATTTTACATGTTAGGCACGAGTACTTAAACTTTATATGTGCGTGGGTTATACAACGGCATAAACATTCTCCTTAGCACGGTAACGTTTAGTCATTGGTTTTTGAACCGGTGAACGCGAATCTTAGATATGGATCCATAGGGTTTGACATCCCCACTCGGGCTAGTCGCGCTAGCATTTAATGGGTGTTTAATACTTCGTGAAGATACGCACTCACCAAGTGTACTTTCAGGGGGTTATAAACGTTAAGTCTAGTTACCGGGTGCCCACGGTTATACATATACTTTATCATACTGATTTGAATTACTGATTTGAAACGCTTGTTTGAAGCACTGAAATCTCGTGGCCTATATTACATTACTGATTACAAACAAACTATAGCTCACCAACATTCGTGTTGACTTTTTAAGCATGTATTTCTCAGGTGCTTAGATGTTGTTGCTTCCGCTATTAGACTTGCTGCCTTGGTGTTATAAACTTGCTGTTAGACTTGCTGTTACAGACTTGCTGTGTTAGACTTCCGCCGCATTACTTAGAGATGTCTCAAGCATGGAACTTTTACGTTGCATTCGCAACTTATGTTATTTTCAAAACAATAGTTTGTAATGACCTTAGTATCATGTTAATGTTTCCTATTCATCTTATGTAAAACGTTATCTTTTTATGAATGCAAACTAGTTTTCAAACAGCATGTAGTATTCAACCGTGTAAAGATCATGTTGTTGACGAATCGTACACGATGGTTTTGTACGGGGCGTCACATCATTTACGGAAGAAAAGATTGATGCATATAGTTATGCACCTGGAAACGCTCAGAACCTGAGTAAACGTTTAACACGCATCTGCGTTAACTCCTTTGGCGTTGCTATTTTCGTAAATAACTTTGCAATTCCTTTCTGAAGTAACGAATTTTGTCACAGCTTCAGCAAGACAACTTCGACTTTTAATTCGAAGCATTCTTATTATAACCTCGATATATACGATGTCCTTTCACCTTCGTTACCGGAGAACTGTTTATGTTCCACCATATTAGCAGTAAACTTACCTGCAACTTCATTACTCATTGGCTTAAGTCTCTTCGAAGAACCATTATTTTTTTTCATTAAAACCTTATCATATATTTGTCTGCATCTTGTAACAAGTATTGCCATACCAAGTACCAGGAATCAGCAAGCAGTATTTTGAATCTCGCAACAATTCTACAACAACAGTTGTAGGAATACATATAACCTTTATCTCTTAGAATTATGACCTTCCATTCTGAAATTTTGAAAAAACACCCAGTCTACGAATCAATACTAGGAATGTTGAAAAAGTTGAATGAAGCAGTAAAAACTGTAAACGATCTTAATAGCCAGAAGTTGATAATAAATAATAGTATGTTGGAAAAGCTCAAAAAAGTTAGAACTGTAAAATGGATTGAGCTAACCACGAAGGAGGCCAAGAACAAATACAAGGACCAAACTCTATATTCAAAGAATCCAGATAATTCTGTATCCAATGAAATCTTTAGAGAAAACCTTGCTCTATACTCATATTAAATCTTGTGGAAAATATTTCTTCATCAACCTTCGATCTTAGAAATTCTGAAAATATCATCATAAATATCTTCGATATTTCTGAGGATATTTTCATAACTCTTCTTACCCAAAATTAGTTATCTCTTTGTGCTATCTGTGTTATATCATAAAAGAAACTATTTTAGTTTCTAAATTCTAAAACCTTCGAGTTTAAAATATGAATGATTCTGAAGTAGTGTTGGAAACTGAAGCATGAGTTAGTGTAATATAATAACACTTGATCAACGTGATTATATTACAGTAAGTCATGCTGAGTTTCTAAATGAAACGTGATGATTCACAGATCATAACGTCATCATGTGCCAGGTTCACGACTCTTGCATTCTGTCTAATCTATAAACATATCAAGAACATATTTTATTGATAGTCCTATCTTTCCTTGAATTCTGGTAATTTGACAAGTCAAATTGTGTTATTACCGTTTCTTTCTTAGGACATTAACAATGTTCATTCTGAAACTTATATCTACGAATTCTGGACCATTACAAGAGATGCCCAATCGCAAGAAGAAGAAACGAAGGGACAAAGCTCCGAAATAGAAAATTGAGTATAAATCGCAGTAAATAGGGGGGAGTATTAACTGGGGATGACAATGATTATAGAAAGCAGAAGCAAGGATTTCGAAGTATAAGGGAAGATATAAAGACCAATAACAACACATAAACTACAAACCATGTATATCAATGTTTATCGCAACATAAAGACACGGGAGAATTAAAAACACTGTAACCCCAAGGGCGAGGTAGAAGAAAACAGATTCCTCTGGTGGAAGTTGGAAAAGGAGGATGATTGTTGTGATAGTAAGGATAAGGACAAGGATCAGGACTGGGTTAAGCATTCTTTACAATCTTTTGAATTTAGGAATTGAGTATAGGAATGGTAAAAGTAACGGAACAGAAGAAGTTATTTTATAATGAAATATCTGATAGAGAAATTGTGATGACCCGGGAATTTCCGACTAAATTTAAATTTTAATCTTCATATGATTCCGACACGATAAGCAAAGTCTGTTATGTTAAGTCTTAAAATTTTGAACTTTGTCCATGTATCCATTTTAACCTTCGACCAGTTCCGACGATTCACGAACAACTATTTGTAAATAGATACATATATATTTTATATGTACAGATAAGTATATATTTGAAGTATAATTTAAAATATTACATACTTTAATTAACTATGTAAAATAAAAATGAAATATGATATTATGATAATTATTATTATTATTATTATATCATCATTATTATTATTATTATTATTATTAATATTATTATTATTATTATTATTATTATTATTAGTATTATTAATTTATTTACTAATTATTGTTAGTTATTAAATATAAAATATGAAGGCAGATGGGTACAAATTATGTTTCAGAGCACTATCACTTTATTTTATTCTTGTCAATTTTGTCTACTCATGAATGAATTCTGGTCGACTTAAACTAAATAAATTGATCAATTATCATCACAATTTTGTTACATATCATCAATCAAGTTTTATTATTATACTATATTAATTATTACGATTATTGCATTTTGAGGATCAGATTGGACAAGTTTGTTAGTTGTTGCAATCATCAGACAACAATTGAAATTATTTCATAAGATTCAAAACTTGTACTATATTTGTTTTCTGTCATTCCACTATCTATTTACATCTACACTATCTTTTTACATCTCATAGATAGATATAGATGATACTTAAATATACAATGCATATAACTAAAATATCACCTTTATCTCTCCTCTCAAACCACATCGTTCTATCTCTTTCTTTCTTCCTCTTTGATCATCAACTTCACGACTACCTTTGAAACCACACCACCATCGATCACCACTTGATACCCGTTTGTTTATGTTTCGGATAAGAACAACCATTAGAACCATCACTTAGAAATCCAATTGTTGATTTCTTTAAACAACCATTCACACACCAACAAGTTATTAAGCTTCTCCTACTTGTCTTTCTTAAATTTTGTGCTCGGTTAACAACACAAAATCACAAAACCCATTCACTGCTGCAAACTATATTTCTGACCTCAATCCACCTTTTCTTATGTAGCTAGCCGTAAATCATCACCAACTAAAACCATCTTTACGTTTATGCAAACCACTTAGCCATCACTATTTTTGATCACCCAAACCGCCACCTATTTACAAGTGGTTAGTGTTGCTACTGCTCGACTACTTACAACCGCTATTAGTTTCGGTTAGAACCAACCCTAAACCCACTTGTTTTCTTGTACACTATTGCTACTATTCTTTCGGTTATGATCATGAACCTTACACCACCAATACTTGTTACTATATTTTTACTCGATCACCATCTTCCATGACTACCCCATTTTTCTTCCTCCTGTCGTTAATCCCTCAAACCGCCACCACCATACTACTGCAGATTATTGCTGCTGCTTGATACTTCTATTAAAACCACAAACTAAAACACCTCTATCTCTTCTCTCTTTCTTCGAAACCATGTCGTTTTCTTCTGTTATTCAGCTGCAAAACCACTACAACTCGCCACCATCATCATAATTACTATTGCTTCTGTTTGATCGAGTTTCTGGTACAACTGATACACGAAAACACCACCCTCAACAAACCACCAAGAACAACCATCGAATATCACATATAAAATTGCATCTCTACTCTCGTTTTTCTGTTTCTTTCTGCGATCTCTATTATTTCCAAACAAGTAAGTATTAAAGAATGATGATGTACTTTAAAAGAGAGATGATGATACATGTGATTATGATATTAATAAAGCAGATAGGATAATAATATTAGGCGTGATAGTTGTTTTAGAGTAGGGCCGACACCCACTACCTCCTGTCCAATTCACAAGTTGGATATTTTAATACGTATGTTAAGAAATTGAATGCAAGTAGGGACTGCAAACTGGATTATCTTTTCTTAAACTTAATCGAGCCAGAGGCTAGTTGATGCTTCGGTTGGGCTGTTACAAAAGAAATGGGCCTTGGGCTTTCATGAGTTCTCAAGTGATTACATATATGCAGCGTATATTTTTTCTGTTTTTCCTGCTGCAACTTCGCAAACCATCACTCAATCACTATATTTTTCTTCTGGTTGTTTGTTTCTCATCGCTGTTGCTACACTGCAGCTTTAGGTGTCTGTTTCTAATGGGTTCTAACAATGAAGCTTAAATGATAACGATATACGATAAATGTTAATCAAGATGATGATGAGTATAACGGGTTATTGGTGACGAAATGATGTTACTATGTGAAGATGATGATGTTCTAGTAAGATGATGATGCTTATGGTACCTAAAATGATAATAAGCAACGATTAGGATAATCGAGATGGAACACGATTATGAGATAATAAACTCGCGATGATGATGGGTTAAATAAATTAAAGTGGGAATGTAAAATCAGAAACTGAAGAGTGGCGTAGATGGTTAGGGCATGGGTTGTTTTCCAGGAGGTCACAGGTTCAATCCTGAAATATAGCATTTTTTTTTAAATGAATGAGAAGAAGAAACAGACTGTTGATGGGTTAAATAGATATAGGTACAATTATGATCAGGAAAAACAGATTAGCTGGTATGGTTTGGGTGTGTTTGGATTAGCGAGGGGTCATGGGTTCGAGTCCTGTTTCGGGCAGTTTATTACTTTTAATGCTTCTAAGGTATTATTTGTTATTATTATTATTATTATTATTATTATTATTATTATTATTATTATTATTATTATTATTATTATTATTATTATTATTATTAGTAACATATTGTACATATATTTTATTATCATTATATCTATTAACATTATTATTACAATTATTATTATCAATATTATTATTATTAGTATTATTATTATAATTATCATTTTTTTTAAATTAATATTATTATTATCATTATTATTGATTTAACTAAAGTTACCAAAAGTATTATTATTTTCATTACAACGAATATTATTTATAATTACTACATATAGCATAAGTATAATAATATTACGAGTTACCATATTTTTATATCTTAACTAACCTATTATTATAACATTAAATTATATAATTTATATATAACATAACCTATTATAGGTACTAACATAAGTAAACATAAAAATATTAATATTAATACAGTATAAAATGTATATAAACTTTATTCGATTACAAGTATATGTGTTAATATATATATATATATATATATATATATATATATATATATATATATATATATATATATATATATATATATATATATATATGAATGATATAGGTTCGTGAATCTGAGGCCAACCCTGCATTGTTCAGTTGTTCAATATCGTCATGTGTATTTTTACTACAAAATACAGTATTGTGAGTTTCATTTACCTTTTTACCCTTTATATTTTTGGGCTGAGAATACATGCGCAATTTTTATAAATGTTTTTACGAAATAGACACAAGTAATCAAACTACATTATATGGTTGAATGATGAAATCGAATATGCCCCTTTTTATTAAGTCTGGTAATCTAAGAATTAGGGAACAGACACCCTAATTGACGCGAACTCTAAAGATAGATCTATCGGGCCCAACAAGCCCCATCCAAAGTACCGGATGCTTTAGTATTTCGAAATTTATATCATGTCCGAAGGAGGATCCCAGAATGATGGGGATATTCTTATATGTATATTGTGAATGTCGATTACCAGGTGTTCAATCCATATGAATGATATTTTTGTCTCTATGCATGGGAAGTATGTTTATGAGAATTGGAAATATGAAATCTTGTGGTCTATTAAAATTTATGAAATGATTCTTGATGATAAACTAATAAACTCACCAACCTTTTTGGTTGACACTTTAAAGCATGTTTATTCTCAGGTATGAAATAAGTCTTCCGCTGTGCAATTGCTCATTTTAAAGATATTACTTGGAGTCATTCATGACATATTTCAAAAGATGTTGCATTCGAGTCGTTGAGTTCATCAAGATTATTATTAAGACAATTATAGTTAGATATATTATGAAATGGTATGCACGCCGTCAACTTTCGATGTAATGAAAGATTGTCTTTTCAAAAATGAATGCAATGTTTGTAAAATGTATCATATAGAGGTCACGTACCTCGCGATGTAATCAACTATTGTGAATCGATTATAATCGATATGGACTTCGTCCGGATGGATTAGGACGGGTCTTCACAGTTGGTATCAGAGCTGGTATAACGCCGTCCATGTGTGGCGGATTAGTCGTAAAGGAGGTTCTCACAGTGTTGCCTGTGACGAAGCATTGGCTCTTACTCCTTGCGATCCCTTACGAGGGTTGGCAGTAGCCGAGAGGCAGGCCCTAAAATCAGTATCTGAGGTACACTCAGTGGTCACCAGGCGGTTAGCTGGGAAGGCACTGGGTGAGACAGTGGTTGTCCCCACTGTATTCACAGTTGGTATCAGAGCGGTGGTCTTAGCGAACCGGGTCTTGCATTAGTGTGTCTAACTAATAGTCGTTAGGATGCATTAGTGAGTCTGGACTTCGACCGTGTCTGCATGTCAAAAGTTTTGCTTATCATTTCGTGTCGAAAATTACCTGTTTATCATTCTTAGAGAATCACTTTCTTATCACTCATAGTCTAGTCACATTTTACTGCATTGATTGCATGAATAGTGTATAGACGAAATTCATATCTTAGCGTATCTGCTGCCTTATATCTTAGCGTATCTGTTACTGTAACTTTGCCTGAAAAATTCCGTAGATTCCTCCGTAACTTATGGGATTTTAGTATTAAATATACATATGTGAATTATGTATTGCAGGGTACTAATCTACATCCTATAGTCTATTTCTTATCAAAAATCCTTCAATCTGATCGTACGAGATGAATCCCTCAACCAGTTCGAATTCCTCGGATTCCGACAGCTATTCCGACATCGAGTTCACCTAAACTCCGAAAGCTGTGTCACTAGAATGAAAACAACCAATCAGCCATCCCCAATTCATCTGATGGGTTCGTAGTCTATTAAATCAATGGAGACACAAAGAAGGCGATCCTTTCCATCAACCGAATTCACCTCTTGGCGAAGAACCTGAAACAATTACCGGCGAACCTATTCGAGACACCATTTTCTCTCTCATTTCCAGAGTAGCTCGACACGATTATATTCTATCCACAATTCTAAACCTTATTCATCCGCTCGTTCCGACCGACAATCATCCCGGAATAATATAAGAAGTCAACGAACTTCGTACACTAGTTGTAGCCTTAGAAAAATATGGTTCAAAACATACCAGCCCCAGCAACATCACTGGCACCAACAGTACCATCAATAACAGCACCAGTACCATCAACAATCCATGCCTCAACATCTCATTCTGTACCTCGAGTATAAACATCATTCTACGTATCGTTCTACATCAATTATCTTCGTTCTTCATGGCGATTATGTAATCTCTAATGTTTTAGAGATTATGTATTCTAGTTCGAACGTTAAACCAAATGAGATTAATATCATATTATCTCATTAAATCCATAATTACATCTGAAGAAAATATATATATGTAAGTATATTTTCATAAAGATTGTAATTAAAAATTCTTTTGTACAAAGTGATAATGGTGAAAATATTTTAACGGGTAGGTAATACCCGAGGAATATTTAGATTTCACATTAATAAGTTACACTGTACACTCTTTGAATCTGATTCAACAGTCGTTTACTATCCTACTTATACCTACCGATAAACGTACCCGTTCACCAAGGAATAACTATTTTCATTCAAATTCAAATTTCATATTCGGATTTTGACATATCAGAATCCAACAAGTGGCATAATGAAGAAAAATGGAAACAATAAAAATTGATTAGAAACAGAATAATTAAAAATATGAAATTTTGTTAAGAATCCACACTAACAAAATCCTAGCTAACTGTTCCTAGCTAACTGTTAATTCCGTATTACATTTTATTTATCGCAATCTATTTTATCGCAATTTAATTCTCGCAATTTTATATATTGTTATTTAAATTCTGTTATTTACTTTACGCACTTTATTTATCGTTATTTAATTTCTGTTATTTATTTTACGCACTTTAAATATCGGGACACGTATTCAAGGTTTTGACATATCATATCGACGCATCTATATATATTATTTGGAATCACCATAGACACTCTATATGCAGTAATGATCGAGTTCTCTATACAGGGTTGAGGTTGATTCTACAATAATATATATAGCTTGAGTTGTGATCGAGTCTGAGACGTATACGGGTCACGACACGTATTAATTAATTCGAATATTATATATTAAACTATATATATGAATTATTGGACTGTCAACTGTGGACTATCGACTGTGGACTAATAACATTAAATAATTAAATTGAATTAAAATATTGATTATAATATATGAAACTAAACAATTCTTCAAGTTTGCCACTTGATTTCATCTCAAACCTCATTTGTATCTTGACGATTACGTCCCACGTTCAAACCTTTCATGATTCTTGAAAACATCTCAAACAAGAGAATGAACCAACCGCACTTCATCTACGGGAGAAAAGATTAATGCATTTAGTTATGCATCTGAAAAACTCTCGGAAACTGAGTAAACGTTTAACACGTAGTTGTGTTAATTCCTTTAGTGTTATTATTACCCAAAATAACTTGGTAATTCCTTTCAAAGTAGAAAATTTTGTCACAGCTTCAGCAAGTCAACTTCGACTTTTCACTCAGATTAGCTTATTATAACTCTGATATATAAGTTTACCTTTCGTCATCGACACCGAAAAACCGTTTATATCTCACTACATTAGCAGTAAACTTACCAGCAACTTCATTGATCTTTGATTTTATGAAAAGTTATTATATTTATTGAAATCCTATCACCTACTCATCTGCATCTGATAACGAGAATTGTTGTACCAAATACCGAGAGTCAGCAATCAGTTTTGAAATCTCGCAGCATGTCTACATCAACAGTTATATGTATGACATTTATCTCTTAGAATTATGATCTCTCATTCTGAAATTCTGAAAAGCACTCAGTCGCAAATCAATACTCTGAATGTTGAAAAAGCTGAATGAAGCAGCAGAAACCATAGACAACAGTAAATGACTTTAATCATCGGAAGCTTGATGAAAAAGAATAATACGTTGGAAAAGCTCAGAAACGTTGGAACTGGAAAATGAATTGAGATAATCACGAAGGAGACCAAGGACAAATACAAGGACCAAACCCTATATTCAAAGAATCCAGGTAATTCTGGATCCAATGAGACCTTCAACAAATATCTTGCTCCGTACTCATGTTAAAATCTTGCGGAAAATCTTTATCCATCAACCATCGAATTTAGAAATTCCAAAATATCTTCATCAATATCTTCGATATTTCTGAGGATATTTTCATAAATATTCTTGTCCGAAATTATATACCTCCTCGTGCTTCCTGTGTATCATTATATTGGAAACATTCAATAGAAAGTTTAGTACCGAAAAGCGGATTATGCGAAACTATGAAGGAAACCGTGGACAAATCACAAAGAATAAGTTTGACTTCAAAGAATCCAAATAATTCAATGCCTGCTGAAGTCTTTAGCAAATATCTTGCTCCTTACTCTAAACCCTTACGGACAATAGTCTCCATCATCTTCTGATCTTAGATATTCAAAGATATTATCGTATCTTTAATTATAAATATCCTCCATATTTCTGAAGATATTTTCATAACTATTCTTATCTGAAATCATTAATCCCTTCATGCTATCAGTGTTACATCATATAGAAACTGTTAGTTTCTATATTCTGTAAACTTTCGAGTTTAAAATATGAATGTTATTGAAGTAATGTTGGGAACTGATGCATGAGTTAGTATAATATAATGACACTTGATCAACGTGATTATATTACAGTAAGTCATGCTGAGTTTTTAATGAGACGTGATGATTCATAGGTCATAACATCATCACGTGCCATGTTACATAACTCTTTCATTCTGCTTAACTTCTGAACATATCAAGAAAATATATTCTTGATAGTTCTATTCATAGTGATTCTAGTAAATTAACAAATCAAATCGTGCTAATACGTTCTTTCTTGTTTAGAACATGATGTTCATTCGAAAAACCATACTTACGAATTTTGGACCATTATTCGCTTGATTTAAAGTCGGGAAGAGAAAACAATAGCATGAAGCTCCAATATATAAGAGAAAATATAAAACCCAAAAACAACACCGAAATTACAAACTATGGATATCAGTGCGTATAGCAATATAAAGACACGGGAGGATTATGAATACAATAATCCCTAGAGCATAGTAGAAATAAACAAATTCTTCCGGTGGGAGTTGGAAAGGAAGAACGATCATTGCGATAGTCAGAATAAGAACAAGGATTAAAATAGGATTAAGCATTATTATAATCTTTTGGATATATGAACTGAGAAAGAAGGTATAGAAGTGGTGGAAACTAATGGAACGGAAAAGGTTAGTTTATAATGGAAATATCAGGCAGAGGAATAGAGGCAGATCACCGCATTTAATTATAGAAATCTAAATTTCCTTATTCGTAGAAGAATCAAATCTTTTAGATTTCGAAGATTTTCTTCAAATCCCTTAAATTCCGGACTTCAACCAAAACAACGTCAAAAGTTAAGACGCACCCTGTTTTCTAAATTCAATCGTGACTACGTTAAAAGGTTAAGATGCATCTTACTTTCCAAATTCAACCCTGACTCTGTCAAAAGTTATGACGAATCTTTACTTATCCTATTTCAATCTTTTGTGATAATTTCACTCGTACGCTTCGAATAATTGAGTTGTTTTTATTCAAATCATCTGATGGTGATAAAACTTTAATTATTAACTCATATTCGTCATGAAAACATTTTTATTATTAGCCATGACGACCACACTCAAATTTCGGGACGAAATTTCTTTAACGGGTAGGTACTGTGATGACCCGGGAATTTCCGACTAAATTTAAATTTTAATCTTCATATGATTCCGACACGATAAGCAAAGTCTGTTATGTTAAGTCTTAAAATTTTGAACTTTGTCCATGTATCCATTTTAACCTTCGACCAGTTCCGACGATTCACGAACAACTATTTGTAAATAGATACATATATATTTTATATGTAAAGATAAGTATATATTTGAAGTATAATTTAAAATATTACATACTTTAATTAACTATGTAAAATAAAAATAAAATATGATATTATGATAATTATTATTATTATTATTATATCATCAATATTATTATTATTATTATTATTATTATTATTATTATTAATATTATTATTATTATTAGTATTATTAATTTATTTACTAATTATTGTTAGTTATTAAATATAAAATATGAAGGCAGATGGGTACAAATTCTGTTTCAGAGCACTATCACTTTATTTTATTCTTGTCAATTTTGTCTACTCATGAATGAATTCTGGTCGACTTAAACTAAACAAATTGATCTATTATCATCATAATTTTGTTACATATCATCAATCAAGTTTTATTATTATACTATATTAATTATTACCATTATTGCATTTTGAGGATCAGATTGGACAAGTTTGTTAGCTGTTGCAATCATCAGACAACAATTGAAATTATTTCACAAGATTCAAAACTTGTACTATATTTGTTTTCTGTCATTCCACTATCTATTTACATCTACACTATCTTTTTACATCTCATAGATAGATATAGATGATACTTAAATATACAATGCATATAACTAAAATATCACCTTTATCTCTCCTCTCAAACCACATCATTCTATCTCTTTCTTTCTTCCTCTTTGATCATCAACTTCACGACTACCTTTGAAACCACACCACCATCGATCACCACTTGATACTCGTTTGTTTATGTTTCAGATAAGAACAACCATTAGAACCATCACTTAGAAATCCAATTGTTGATTTCTTTAAACAACCATTCATACACCAACAAGTTATTAAGCTTCTCCTACTTGTCTTTCTTAAATTTTGTGCTCGGTTAACAACACAAAATCACAAAACCCGTTCACTGCTGCAAACTATATTTCTGACCTCAATCCACCTTTTCTTGTGTAGCTAGCCGTAAATCATCACCAACTAAAACCATCTTTACGTTTATGCAAACCACTTAGCCATCACTATTTTTGATCACCCAAACCGCCACCTATTTACAAGTGGTTAGTGTTGCTACTGCTCGACTACTTACAACCGCTATTAGTTTCGGTTAGAACCAACCCTAAACCCACTTGTTTTCTTGTACGCTATTGCTACTATTCTTTCGGTTATGATCATGAACCTTACACCACCAATACTTGTTACTATATTTTTACTCGATCACCATCTTCCACGACTACCCCATTTTTCTTCCTCCTGTCGTTAATCCCTCAAACCGTCACCACCATACTACTGCAGATTATTGCTGCTGCTTGATACTTCTATTAAAACCACGAACTAAAACACCTCTATCTCTTCTCTCTTTCTTCGAAACCATGTCATTTTCTTCTGTTATTCAGCTGCAAAACCACTACAACTCGCCACCATCATCATAATTACTATTGCTTCTGTTTGATCGAGTTTCTGGTTCAACTGATACACGAAAACACCACCCTCAACAAACCACCAAGAACAACCATCGAATATCACATATAAAATTGCATCTCTACTCTCGTTTTTCTGTTTCTTTCTGCGATCTCTATTATTTCCAAACAAGTAAGTATTAAAGAATGATGATGTACTTTGAAAGAGAGATGATGATACATGTGATTATGATATTAATAAAGCAGATAGGATAATAATATTTGGCGTGATAGTTGTTTTAGAGTAGGGCCGACACCCACTACCTCCTGTCCAATTCACAAGTTGGATATTTTAATACGTACGTTAAGAAATTGAATGCAAGTAGGGACTGCAAACTGGATTATCTTTTCTTAAACTTAATCGGGCCAGAGGCTAGTTGATGCTTCGGTTGGGCTGTTACAAAAGAAATGGGCCTTGGGCTTTCATGAGTTCTCAAGTGATTACATATATGTAGCGTATATTTTTTTCTGTTTTTCCTGCTGCAACTTCGCAAACCATCACTCAATCACTATATTTTTCTTGTTGTTGTTTGTTTCTCATCGCTGCTGCTACACTGCAGCTTTACGTGTCTGTTTCTAATGGGTTCTAACAATGAAGTTTAAATGATAACGATATATGATAAATGTTAATCAAGATGATGATGAGTATAACGGGTTATTGGTGACGAAATGATGTTACTATGTGAAGATGATGATGTTCTAGTAAGATGATGATGCTTATGGTACCTAAAATGATAATAAGCAACGATTAGGATAATCGAGATGGAACACGATTATGAGATAATAAACTCGCGATGATGATGGGTTAAATAAATTAAAGTGGGAATGTAAAATCAGAAACTGAAGAGTGGCGTAGATGGTTAGGGCATGGGTTGTTTTCCAGGAGGTCACAGGTTCAATCCTGAAATATAGCATTTTTTTTTAAATGAATGAGAAGAAGAAACAGACTGTTGATGGGTTAAATAGATATAGGTACGGTTATGATCAGGAAAAACAGATTAGCTGGTATGGTTTGGGTGTGTTTGGATTAGCGAGGGGTCATGGGTTCGAGTCCTGTTTCGGGCAGTTTATTACTTTTAATGCTTCTAAGGTATTATTTGTTATTATTATTATTATTATTATTATTATTATTATTATTATTATTATTATTATTATTATTATTATTATTATTATTATTATTATTATTATTAGTAACATATTGTACATATATTTTATTATCATTATATCTATTAACATTATTATTACAATTATTATTATCAATATTATTATTATTAGTATTATTATTATAATTATCATTTTTTTTACATTAATATTATTATTATCATTATTATTGATTTAACTAAAGTTACCAAAAGTATTATTATTTTCATTACAACGAATATTATTTATAATTACTACATATAGCATAAGTATAATAATATTACGAGTTACCATATTTTTATATCTTAACTAACCTATTATTATAACATTAAATTATATAATTTATATATAACATAACCTATTATAGGTACTAACATAAGTAAACATAAAAATATTAATATTAATACAGTATAAAATGTATATAAACTTTATTCGATTACAAGTATATGTGTTAATATATATATATATATATATATATATATATATATATATATATATATATATATATATATATATATATATATATATATATATATATATATAAATGATATAGGTTCGTGAATCTGAGGCCAACCCTGCATTGTTCAGTTGTTCAATATCGTCATGTGTATTTTTACTACAAAATACAGTATTGTGAGTTTCATTTACCTTTTTACCCTTTATATTTTTGGGCTGAGAATACATGCGCAATTTTTATAAATGTTTTTACGAAATAGACACAAGTAATCAAACTACATTATATGGTTGAATGATCGAAATCGAATATGCCCCTTTTTATTAAGTCTGGTAATCTAAGAATTAGGGAACAGACACCCTAATTGACGCGAACTCTAAAGATAGATCTATCGGGCCCAACAAGCCCCATCCAAAGTACCGGATGCTTTAGTATTTCGAAATTTATATCATGTCCGAAGGAGGATCCCGGAATGATGGGGATATTCTTATATGTATATTATGAATGTCGATTACCAGGTGTTCAATCCATATGAATGATATTTTTGTCTCTATGCATGGGAAGTATGTTTATGAGAATTGGAAATATGAAATCTTGTGGTCTATTAAAATTTATGAAATGATTCTTGATGATAAACTAATGAACTCACCAACCTTTTTGGTTGACATTTTAAAGCATGTTTATTCTCAGGTATGAAAGAAGTCTTCCGCTGTGCAATTGCTCATTTTAAAGATATTACTTGGAGTCATTCATGACATATTTCAAAAGATGTTGCATTCGAGTCGTTGAGTTCATCAAGATTATTATTAAGACAATTATTGTTAGATATATTATGAAATGGTATGCACGTCGTCAACTTTCGATGTAATGAAAGATTGTCTTTTCAAAAACGAATGCAATGTTTATAAAATGTATCATATAGAGGTCACGTACCTCGCGATGTAATCAACTGTTGTGAATCGTTTATAATCGATATGGACTTCGTCCGGATGGATTAGGACGAGTCTTCACAGAAATCAAGGCAAATCTCCGCATTTAATTAGAGAGATCCTAAATTCCTGATTTGCCGAAGAATCAAATCTTTTAGATTTCGAAGATTTTCTTTAAATCTCTTGAATTCCGAAATTCAACCATGTTTACGTCAAAAGCTAAGGAAAATCTTATTTTCTTCAAATCACTCTTTTACGATAGCTTCATTCGTATTCTTAGAATAATCGAATTATTTTATCATTATTATTCAATGATGATAAACCTCTAATTATCAACTCATATAGGTCATGAAAACATTTTTATTGTTATCCATGACCACCTCACTCAAATTTCGGCACGAAATTTCTTTAACGGGTAGGTACTGTGACGACCCGGGAATTTTCGACTAAATTTAAACTTAACTCTTATTATGAATCTGACATGATAAGCAAAGTTTATTAAATCAAGTCTCAAAGTGTTTAAACAATTTTTCATGAATGCATTTGCCCTTTTGACTATTCCCGACGATTCACGAACTATTAATTGTAAATAAATGTTTATACAGATAAATATAAATATAAATATAAATATAAATATAAATATAAATATAAATATAAATATATGTATATAAAATAATTTGACATAATAATATATGATTTAATTGCTTAAACTAAATATGAAAAATATGATACAAATATGAAATTTATTATGTACAAACTATTTTAGAAATTTTAGTATTAATACTAATTTAAAAAAATTATATATATATATATATATATATATATATATATATATATATAATATATATATATATATATATATATATATATATATATATATATATATATATATATATATATATAATCTATAACTATAAGTTTTATGGTTATAGTATTATTAATACAAAAATGATTATGATCATTGGTATTATTATAATTAGTATTATTATTAATAATTATTAATTGCATTCCTACTTGAAATATATAAACTATCATATTTAGTAATGATATTATTATTATTATGATTTTATTATTATCATTTATTATTATTAATATTAGCATTCTTATTATTATAAATAATATTATTATCATTAATCATTAATATATTGATAATCAGATTTAAATTATATATAACTACATATAAAAATACAGTTACAGATGTAATCAGATTTATGTAATATAGATATAATCAGATTCATATATAACCAGATATATATAAATAAATATATATACGAAATTATACATACAGGAAATTAAAGAATATGTAATCTGTTTGCAATCGTGATCAAGCTATAGTATTGTTTGATTTTTTCTCCCAATCCAGTACAATTCGATTCCCTTTTGTTCCAGTAGCAAACAAGAGCAGTTGAGGGAATATCAGCTTTTAATTTTTTTAATTTATTTTACGTACTGAAGGAATCCTCCCGTCCCCATTTTGTTAGACGTCCTAATCCTTTCTCAGTACAAACAAACTGATAGTACCATCTTTACAGCGTTAATTATTCACTTATAACTTATATACAAAGTTAACTATCACTGCAAATTGTAAGAGTGTACCTCCTGCTATTAACCAAAGCTAAACCAGATATACATTTATATATATTTTTTTTCGTTACACAAACAAAATCACCATCGACCCCAACCCTTGTTCCACTTTCATGCTAATGTAAGACTTTCTACTTCCTTCTGTTTCAAACCTTTGCAAACACCAACCAACACCATCATCGTGAACCTTCACCTTTACCGTATCTCTCTACAATTCGAATTATAAACCACGGAAACATCAACCAACTCCACGGCCACCACCACAGTGAGCATCACCATCACCTTCTTCCTTCTTCTTTCTTGATCCTCTTAGTGAAAACGCCACTACATCAACCATCTTATAAACTACCAAACCGCTACAGCCATTTTTCGTCATTCACCAAACAAAACACCACACTTGGCAATTTATTAGTTAGTGGAATTATAGGAGTGTATATTAAAATGGATAGAAAACTTTCTTTCTTGACTCCTTTCCTTCTTTTTGACGTTTACAAACCACAAACACCAAGAATTTAATTAAGTGCTCTTCCTTTTCTTTGTTAGCCGATATTTCTCCCCCACATGCTCAATTTTTTTTTCGTTGATATTGTAACAAATAATGGAGAGTATAATAAATTAATCATAAATTAAAGTTTGGGGCCAAGATGATATAAAGTCTTGCGGATTTAAATTTTTTTTATTGAAAGGGTGGGTCATGAAGATTAGAAAAATCCATGATGATGAATTATTATTGAGTGCATGCGATATTATTTTTTTTGTGTTCCTTCCGTTTGAAACTTCTATCATCAACCCAAAACCCCACTTGAAGTTAATAATAGGATAATCTTGTTGGAGATTGAATTTTGCTGCATGAACTGTAACCCATCGGCCATCAAATTGGGCAAAAACAAATAGAATAGAAGTTGGGCCGTTTATTTGGGGTTTGCTATAGAATTTTGATGGGCTCCAGTTTTCCTTTAGGCCGTAAATTCAACTCATGTTGGGCTGGAACAGTGACAGAGATGATGCATGATGATGTACGTAGAAAGTAATGACAGAAAAATAAAATGAGATAAGAATAATTGGGATATAGAATTAAACAGAAAAACAGATGGCAGTTCAATGGTTGTGAGGGTGTTGAGGTTAACGAGGGGTCTCGGGTTTGATCCTTGCTTAATGCAACTTTTTATTTAAAGGGCTTCTATGGTAGTTTTTAAGGCCAAAATTTTTTATTATTATTATTATTATTATTATTATTATTATTATTATTATTATTATTATTATTATTATTATTATTATTATTATTATTATTATTATTATTATTATTATTATTATCAATTTCATTATTATTATTATTTTGTTATTATTAGTTATTGTTAAAATTACTAGTGTTATAATTATTAAAAGTATTATATTTAGTATTGTTAACAATAGATTTAAGTATTATTAGTATTATTATTATTATTAGTATTATTATTATTATTATTATTATTATTATTATTATTATTATTGTTATTAGTATTAATATTATAGTTATTAACATTATTATTACTAATAAAAGTATTAGGATAAAATTCTCATTTATTATGATTATAAATACAAATATGAAATTTTTTATTATTATCACTAATAGTTGTATTATTACTATTATTATGATTATGATTAGGATTACTATTATTATTATGAACATAATACAAGTTATCATTAATATCATAACTATCACGAACAGTAAAATTAATATTTTTACAAGTATTGCTTTTAATATCATCGTTGTTATCACTAATAGAGTTATTATTAACATAAGTATATTATTAATGTTATTACCATTATTTTTACTAATAATAACTTAGTATAATTAGAACTACTGTTTTGATAAACAAATGAAATACATACATAAATATATATATTTGACACATATAACATAACAAAATTTAATATTTTTTTATATACAAGATGAACATGTAAAACATATATATTATTATTAACATAAAATGATATAATTAATACATTTACATATATATGTGCTTAATTACAGCTATGAATATTAATAAATATACAAATGATATAGGTTCGTGAATCCGAGGCCAACCCTATACTTGTTCAATGTCGTTCTATGTATTTTTACTATAAAATACATTAGGTGAGTTTCATTTGCTCCCTTTTTAAATGCTTTTGCAGTATATATTTTTGGGACTGAGAATACATGCGCTGCTTTTATAAATGTTTTACGAAATAGACACAAGTACTTAAAATTACATTCTATGGTTGGATTATTAAACCGAATATCGCCCTTCAAGTCTGGTAACCTAAGAATTTAGGGAAATGGCCCCTGATTGACGCGAATCCTAAAGATAGATCTATGGACCTTGACAAGTCCCATTCGGGGTACGAATGCTTTAGTACATCGAGATTATTATACAGACGAGAGGTTCTGTTTTGGGGATATTCTATGCATTAAAGTTAACGTCGGTTATCAGGTGTTCAATCCATATGAATGATTTTTATCTCTATGCAGTTTGCGAAATGCCTGATATGAGATGTATGTTTATAGAAAAATTGAAATCTTGTGGTCTATAAAAATTATGAAAAAAATGATTGATTATGATAAACTAATGAACTCACCAACCTTTTGGTTGACACTTTAAAGCATGTTTATTCTCAGGTATGAAAGAAGTCTTCCGTTATGCAATTGCTCATTTTAAAGATATTACTTGGATTCATTTATGACATATTTTAAAAGACGTTGCATTCGAGTCATTGAGTTCATCAAGATTATTATTAAGTCAATTATAGTTAGATATATTATAAAATGGTATGCATGCCGTCAAATTTCGATGTAATGAAAGATTGTCTTTTCAAAAACGAATGCAATGTTTGTAAAATGTATCATATAGAGGTCAAGTACCTCGCGATGTAATCAACTGTTGTGAATCGTTTATAATCGATATGGACTTCGTCCGGATCGATTAGGATGGGTCCTTTCAACGAACTGATAAGCAAAACTTTTGACATGCAGACACGGTCGAAGTCCAGACTCACTAATGTATCCTAACGACTATCAGTTAGACACACTAATGCAGACCTGGTTCGCTAAGACCACCGCCCTGATACCAACTGAAATGACCCGTCCTAATCCATCTGGAAGAATACATTACATTTGGTTACATCGCGAGGTACTTGACCTCTATATGATATATTTTACAAACATTGCATTCGTTTTTAAAAGACAAACTTTCTTTACATCAAAAATTGACGACATGCATACCATTTCATAATATATCCAACTATAATTGACTTATTAATAATCTTGATGAACTCAACGACTATAATGCAACGTCTTTTGAAATATGTCATGAATGACTCCAAGTAATATCTCTAAAATGAGCAAATGAACAGCGGAAGATTTCTTTCATACCTGAGAATAAACATGCTTTAAAGTGTCAACCAAAAGGTTGGTGAGTTCATTAGTTTAACATAAATAATCATTTCCATCATTTTAATAGACCACAAGATTTTCATTTTCATTTCTCATAAATATACGTCACATGCATAGAGACAAAAATCATTCATATGGATTGAACACCTGGTAACTGACATTAACAAGATGCATATAAGAATATCCCCTATCATTCCAGGACATCCATAGGACATGATAAAAACAACATCGAAGTACTAAAGCATCCGCTACAACGGATGGGGTTCGTTAGGCCCAATAGATCTATCTTTAAGATTCGCATCAATTAGTAGAATGGTTTACTAATTCTTAGGTTACCAAGTAAAAGGGGCATATTCGGCTTCGATCATTCAACCATATAATGTAGTTTCGATTACTTGTGTCTATTTCGTAAAACAGTTATAAAAATTGCGCATGTATTCTCAGCCCAAAATATAAAGGGTAATAAGGCAAATGAAACTCACCTACTGTATTTTGTAGTAAAAATACATATGACGACATTTAACAATCGTAGGGTTGCCCTCGGATTCACGAACCTATATCATGTATATATATTAACACATTATAATATAAATCAACTAAGTTCATATATATTTTTTTATGTATTAAGATTAATATTCTTATATACAATTTCATTAATACTTATAGTACGTTATGATACTCATTTGATATTTAATTAATGTTACACCAATAATATTTGTTAAAACAAAATTTTATATAATATTAGTATACTTTATATATATATATATATATATATATATATATATATATATATATATATATATATATATATATATATCTTTCATTTGCAAAATTAATAATTTGTAGTAATACTAGCTTAAGGATAATGATAATAGTGATAGTAATAATAGTAATAATAAAAATGTAAATTTTAAAAAATTTAATTTTAATAAGGATATTAACTTTAATAATAATGTTATATGATAGTTTTAATAATAAAATGATATAATAATAATAATGCTAATATAATAATAATAATAATTATAACGTTAATAATAATGATATTAATAATACTTGTGATAATAATAATGTTAATGATATTAATAATAATAGTAATACTTTTTCTAATAATAATACTAATAATGAAAATAATAATACTAATAATAATTTACTACCTTAAGAATATAAGCTCCAAAAAATATAAAACTGTCTCTGCCAGGAGTCGAACCTGCGACCTCTCGGTTAAGCACAACACGCCCAACCATTGAACCATTGTCACTTTTCTTATCTAGTTACGATTTTTATTTCATTTAATCACGATTTGTTTTGTTTTCGTCTTCACTACTATCACCAAAATCTTCAATCTCACTTATCCTCCATCATCATAATCAACTTTATCGTTACCACCTTCGTTCTTCATAATCATTTTCACTAATCCTATTCCCAATCCCCTCGTCATTTTATCAATAACATATGCTGGTTCTTGGCCAAAGCTTACGGCCCAAACAAAGTGAAATTGCAGCCCAAAACAAAAATCACGGTTGTATTTCACAAGTTAAAAGCCCCACTAATTATTGTAGTCTAAATAAAATATTGTGGGTTGTTTGATTTCCTCCAGCTGCTCAAACGAACAAATTGAATACCGCCACCAATCATATGAATTAAATAAGAAAAAGAAGTGAATGTATGCCATCTATTCCCACCCACTGTCGGCCCAACAATATATTTAACTTGAACAATGTGTGGTAGGGTTCGGTTAGCAATAAAACAACCAAAAAGACAATCTAGTTGTTTGTATCCAGCTGTGTTTTTAGTTTATATAAAAGGATACGAATTAGATCTTGGATTCTGCATTTGTATTACTAGCATCACCGTAAGATTTTGGCAAGTGGGGAATAAAAGTATCGGCCATAAGCTTCATTCTTTGTCCCACAAGAAAATCATTAACAAAAAGATGACAATATAAAAAGAATGTTTGCCTTCGTTGTACCATTATTTGCGAAAGACCACAAGAAGTAAATAAATGTTTCTTAATATATTCGAAGCATCATCATCATTAACTCATAGTAGCAGTGATGGTTGTAGCTGTAAGTAGCAAAAATATTTCCAGCAGTTATGTGATGGCTTCATGGCTCAAAACAAATGAAAAGAGAGAGACGAGAGGGTGGTGATCGATGGTTGAAGAAACAATGATCAAAGTGATGATTGTCTTGGTGATTGTACATGATGAGGAAGAAAACCAAAAGTGAAACAAGGTGACGGTCTAGGTGTTGGAGATGGTGGTGGATGAAAGGTTCTTGGTTATAACAACACAAATGGTTTCGATGATGATGGTGATTCGAAAGCTATGGAAAGTTGTCGTTGGTGATGATGAAGACCGAAGGTTGTGAATGAGTGGTGTTCTTGGATTATAATAGTTGTGAACAAGAATCCGGTTAGTGAAGTTCAAAGATGGTGTTCTTGAGTTTAAAACAGAGGTCGACCTCTATTTTTTCTGTTTTTCTTTTTATATATTTGTAGTAGCGATTGACATTTTATATATGTTATAATCGAATAATTGAAACTGTTAAGTATGATACGAATTGATTTGTTATGTAATAGAATTGATTTCTCTTCCTTTCTCTCTTGAATTGTAGTTAAAGTGTTTATGAGGTAAGAATGAGAATTAAACAGTCATAGTATTCGTTTATACTTGTTTTGTAGTCTTGATCTTGTCGACACAGAATAAACCAACAGGTACGAATAATAATAAAAAAATAAAGAGGAACTCGACTTCTAACAGCCTCGTACGATCGATTATGATGTTTAATAATTCAGGAGATCCATGTGACAACCCGGAAATTTCCAACCAAATTTAAACTTTAATCTTTATATGTTTCTGACACCGGAAATTTCCAACCAAATTTAAACTTTAATCTTTATATGTTTCCGACATGATAAGCAATATTTGTTAAGTTAAATTTCAAGAATTTTAAACTATGTTCATACATTCATTCAACCTCGACCAAGTTCCAACGATTCACGAACCATTAAACGAATATGATTATATATGTATATGTGTATATATATTATAACTTGAAACATAAACAAAATATTAGATTAAATACTTTATATGATTGTATCTGTTTCAAAATGTTTATCAATGGAATTAGAAGATAAGATCAAATGATTGAATTATCAGATATATTGAATTATGATTACAAGTCTCTGTTGAAAGGCCCACATTAATTTGAGAAATCTTTCCATTTTAACAATATTCGGAAAATGGTAAAGTGATTTATAAATAAGAACAAATTGTCAATCATTGAGAACTAGACAAAGGATAGTGGAAGATTGAATCTCATAAAGACTCGATTGATCTATTTAGTTTCAAACGTACAAAAACGTTTTCAGTTTAAAAAGAACTTTATTATTAAAACGTATATAACTTTTATAAATATCTAGAACCACTTTTGACAACTCATTACTTAACTAGTATGATAAAGATAACGATATTTATATTTTATTTTATTAAATATATATAACGATTTAAATTAATATTATATATATTTATACGCGTATTATACGTACATAGTTTTATACTTTTACTATACTTAAACTTTACCTTTACTTTATTTTTACTTTACTTTAACTTTAATAATTCATACTTTAATAATTCACTTTAATAATTCATACTTTAATAATTCACTTTAATAATTCATACTTTAATAATTTACTTTAATAATTCATACTTTAATAATTCACTTTAATAATTCATACTTTAATAATTCACTTTAGTAATTCAAAAATCTATTATAAATAGAATTCAATAGGTTTCATTATTTCATAAAAACTTGAAAATATTTTTCTCTAAACTCTCTCAATCGATTTACATATATATATATTTACTCCGTATTATTTCAAGATATTATTAGTATACATAAAATATTACGACGGAGTGCTGTCCGAGTGATTTCGAAATTGTTTTTCGAGTAGGATAGGATTAAAGAAATTATGGGTTATAGCTATGGAGGTGATTGAGTATGGTTCATGGGTATGCTCGTGAGGTCAATATAGTGTTTATCATTTCCGTTGCGTCTACGTACCTTTCCTGCAATATTGAATCTCAATATTGATACGTGAGTACTCATAATTTAACTTTTACATACTAATAGTGTATCCCTGACTAGTGCTCGAGTATTTAGGATTATGCATGCTTGTACTTTTGATATTGCCCTTAGACAGGTTAGGTTGAATCTTGAATTAGTTACACTTACGGTTGAGATAAGGTATAAGATATGCATGTCCTTGGAAAGCTAGCGAAAAATTAAGAACTTTTCCTTTAGATATCGAATGGTTTCGATGAACGGATTAGAAGTTATAATCAATTGAATTTTCGATATTTTTATTAAAAATGATTATTATTATCGTCGTTTTTATCGTCGTTCTAGTTTTATCTTATTATTATCATTATTATTATCTTTATCAATAAAAGGGATTTATCATTAAAAATTGTTATTTTTTTATTATTACTATCGTTATTATCGTTAAAGTTATAATTAGTATTATTATTATTATTATCCAATTATTATTATTATTATTATTATTATTATTATTATTATTATTATTATTATTATTATTATTATTATTATTATTATTATTAGTATTATTATTATTATTATCATTATTAATATGTATATCATTATTTAAAAATGGTTATTGTTATTGTTATTATTATTATTACTATATTATCATTAAGATAATTATTAGTATTATCGTTAATAATGTTATAGTAACTATCATTATTAATATTAGTGTAATTAAAACAAATATTTGTAACACCTAATATTTTGATTACTATTATTATCATTATTATGAACACGATATAAAAGATGATTAAAAACTATTAAACGAAACGATTAGGAAATAATGAGTAAGAGTATCATGATGAAATTAAAATATTATAAGATATTGATTTAGATAAAATTATCGTTCTTATTATTTTTATCATTACTATTATTATTAAAAGTATCGTTAGTATTAAAACTATCATTTTAACAAAAATTATCATTTTAATAGAAATGTCATTGTTACTATAAAATATCATTATTATTATTATTTTAAATAGAATTATTATTTTAAAGATAATACTAAAAATTATCGTAAATATTAAAGTTATCATAATTAGAATTATCGTTTTATCATAATGACATCTTAGTAATTATAAATATTGATATTTTTATAATAATAATTATTATTATTACAAAATAATACAACTTTTACTTACTATCATTGTAGATATTATTTTATCAAATAAATATATGATACAAATATATTTTACTACGTGTAATAACTTACTTTAATAATACCTATCATATTATCTTTATGATATTAAATGAACCCTATAAATTTTATTACTTAATATATATAAAAGTATATTTTATTATATAAATTTAATATAAAATTTTATTTATTAATAAATAAATTATATTATTTACTCTAATAAATCTTTTAAAAATATTTAAAAATATAAAACGACGATATTTAAACTATATATTAATCATGTATAGATTTTTGAAAATTATTTTGAGTCAAATTTACTTTTGTTGACTTTTGCATATTAGTCTCGAGCATTAGGATTGTGGTACACTATGACTTGACCTAATTTGTTAGACAAATATTGACCAACACATAAATATATATAATTAATTTAGGTTCGTGAATCCGAGGCCAACCTTGCACTTGTTTAATGACGTTATATGTATTTTTACTACGAAATACAGTATGGTGAGTTTCATTTGCCTTTTTACCCTTTATATTTTTGGGACTGAGAATACATGCGCTTTTATAAATGTTTGACGAAATAGACACAAGTAATTAAAACTACATTCTATGGTTGAATTATCGAAATCGAATATGCCCTTTTTTATTAAAGTCTGGTAATCTAAGAATTAGGGAACAGACACCCTAATTGACGCGAATCCTAAAGATAGATCTATTGGGCCTAACAAACCCCATCCAAAGTACCGGATGCTTTAGTACTTTGAAATTTATATCATGTCCGAAGGAGGATCTCGGAATGATAGGGGATATTCTTATATGTATCTAGTTAATGTCGGTTACCAGGTGTTCACCATATGAATGATTATTTTTGTCTCTATGCATGGGACGTATATTTATGAGAAGTGAAAATGAAATTCTTGTGGTCTATTAAAATGATGGAAATAAATGATTATGAAAAACTAATGAACTCACCAACCTTTTGGTTGACACTTTAAAGCATGTTTATTCTTAGGTGTTAAAGAAATCTTCCGCTGTGCATTTGCTCATTTTAAAGGTATTACTTGAAGTCTTTCATAGCATATTTCGAAAACGTTACATTCGAGTCATTGAGTTCATCAAAGATTATTATTAAATCAATTTATAGTTGGATAGTGGATATTAGGAAATGGTATGCATGCCTGTCAATTTTTGATATAAAGAAAGTTTATCTTTTTAAAACGAATGCAATGTTTGTCAAATGTATCATATAGAGGTCAAATACCTCGCAATGTAATCAACTATTGTGAATTGTTTATAATGTATATGAACGGGTCCTTTCAGTTGGTATCAGAGCGGTGGTCTTAGCGAACCAGGTCTGCATTAGTGTGTCTAACTGATAAGTCATAAGATGCATTAGTGAGTCTGGACTTCGATCGTGTCTGCATGTCAAAAGTTTTGCTTATCATTTTGTGTCGAAAATTAACTACTTATCATCCTCAGGAAATTACCTGCTTATCATTTTTAGTCTAAGACACGTCTTGCTGCATTGATTGCATGAATAGTGTATAGACAAAAATTCATATCTTAGCATATCTGCTAAATCATATCTTATCGTATCTGTTACTTTAAATTTTGCCTGACATATCCCGCAAAGTCCTCCGTAATCTAGGAAATCTTTTGATCTATATATATATATATATATATATATATATATATATATATATATATATATATATATATATATATATATATATATATATATATATATATATATATATATATTCTATGTAATTAGAATACCATCCGTTAGCCAAAATCATTTCATATCGAAAAAAAAAAAATCCTTTATCCAATCGTACTAAATGGAATTCGTCATCAGTTCAAGTCACTCAGATTCCGAAATGGAATCCCATTCAAGCTCCGAAAGCAGTGTGACCAGAATAGATCAACCAATCAGTCATCACCTATTCTGAATGAATTGGGGATGGGTTCGTAGCCTCCTCAATCATTGGAGATAAGAAGAAGGTGATCCCTTCCATCCACCACATTGCCCTCTTGACGAAGAACCTGAAGCACTTACCGGCGAACCTGTCCGAAACACCATTTTCTCGCTCATTTCCAGAGTATCTCGTCACGATTATATATTACATCAAATTTTAGATTTTATTTATCCGCTCGTCCGAACCGACAATCACCCCGGTGTAATAGAAGAAGTCAACGAGCTTCGCGCTCGGGTAGTGGCTTTGGAGAATATGGTGCAGAGATTACAAACACCAGCAACAGCATCAGTAGCATAACCAGTACCACCATCATCAACGCCAACAGTACCATTACCACCTCCAACCACAACCGCGTCGTAAACCTCAACTTCACAATCTGTCCCACGAGCATCAACTTCATACGCACCATAGATACCAAGGAGTACCAACAACAATAACTGACGAAGTATTAATTCATAACTTCATTGGAGAAACATTCCGCGGCGATTATGTAATCTCTAAAGTCTTAGAGATTATCTAATCTAGCCCTAACCATAAATCAGTTAAGCGAACCAAAATGATAGAAGGAAGAGTAGAAACCCTGACAAAAATGGTGTGTGATTAACAAGCTAAACTTGCTTTACCAACAGCATCAACAGTACCGTCAGCGTTACCAGCATCGTCAGTACAGTCAACATCCGAATCAACAACACCGGTAACATCACAAACTCCGTCAGTTCAAGAATCACTGTGGACATCATTACGAATCAATAACGTGTATATTGTATCAACGAGTTATGAAGAATTAACTCATTCCCTCTGAAGAAATTATATGTATATTATATATATATATATATATATATATATATATATATATATATATATATATATATATATATATATATATATATATATATATATATATATATATATATATATATATATATTGAAATAAATCTTTCTGTGCTAAGCTATTGTGTGTGAATCTTAACTACTCGGTTAATTCATATTACAAATATGCAATAATGTACGTCCTTCGGCCGCAACTTAACCAGCGTTAACTACAATCTCTGTCGCAATTCAACAAATTCCAATTCATAATAAATCAAGTATATATTTGATTTTACACTTTCATCATCGATGTACCCAAAACTTTTCAGATAACATCATTCGTACTTTGCGAAATTCACAAGAATTCCACGAACCGAACATCATACATCAATAAATAACGAAGTATTGATTCATAATTTCAATGTCATTAAAGAAATACTGCATAAAAGTTATGTACTTTTTAAAGCCTTTAGGAAATATTCAATTCTAGTTTCAACCGTAAATCAAATGAGTTTAATTTAACATTAACTCATTAAATCTATGTTACATCTGAAGAAAATATACATATATATATATTTTCATAAAGACTGTAATAAAATTCTTTTGTACAAAATATTAATTGTGAATTTTTTTTTAACGGGTAGGTAATACCCGAGAGATATATAAATTCACAATTAATATGTTACATTCTTCGAATCTGATTCAGCAAATCATCCATTATACTCCCTACTTTCACAACAATATACATTCTTTTATAGAAATCAAAACAACCATACTCATTCAAAATTTAATTACATATTCTGATTTTGAAATCTCAAAATTCAACTTGAGATATGACCAAAATCATCACTCTTAGATCCTTACATCTTTCACAAGCTATATTTTGACTTCAAAACTGTGTTAGAATATCAAATGTATGTTAACGATTACAATCTGTGTTCAAACCCTTCGAAAATTTCTGAAGACACTTTGAATGATGAGCAATCGAGATGATGATCCAACCACATGTTACCCACAGTTATGTACCCGAAAAACTCTTGAAACCAAAGTAAAAGTTTAAACAACGTATCCGCGTCAGATTCTTTGGCATTTATTAGCAAAAATAACTTTGCGACTCCTATTCAAAGTAGCCAGTTTTGTCACAGCTCCAGCAAGTCAACTTCGACTTTTTAGTCAGACTAACCTTATTATAACCTTGAGATATACACCATCGTTACCAGTGAACCTTTTACATTCCACCACATTATTAGCAGATGTACCAACAACTTCATTACTCTTTGACTTTAGCCTCTCCAAAAAGTCATTATAATTATTCATTGAAACCCCATCATTTACTCATTTGCATCTTGTAATGAGAATTGCCATACGAATCATTGGGAATTAGCAATCAGTATTTTGAAATCTCGCAGCATGTCTACGCCAACAGTTATATGTGTATATATAACGTCTATCTTCTGGACTTAATTTGAATGTGAAGTTTCTGAAAAACACTCCGAACTACGAATTGGTTCTCCGAAAATGGAAAAAATGCTGATGAAGTAGCAAAAACTATAAACGACTTTAAACGGTAAAAGCTGGATGATAATGATGAAGTGTGATGGCAAAGCGCGGAAAAAGAGAAGTTTTGAAACTGGAAAACGGATTGAGCAAAGTAGGAAGGAGGCTGTAGACAAATTACAAAGACTGAACCTGACTTCAAAGGATCCAAATAATTCAGTACCTGCTGAAGTCATTAACGAATACCTTGCTCCTGACTCTAAACCCCTGCGGACAATATTCTTCATCATCCTCTGATATTAGAAATTCTAAAATATCATCATATCTTTCATTATAAATATCCTCCATATTTCTGAAGATATTTTCTTATTTTTTCTTATTTGAAATCATTTACCTCTTCGCGCTATCTGTATTACATCATAAAAGAAACTATTTTAGTTTCTAAATTCTGAAACATTCAAGTTTAAAATAGGAATATTTTGAAGTAGTGTTGGGAACTGAAGCATGAATTAGTATAATATAATGACAATTGATCAATGTAATTATATTACAGTAAGTCATGCTGAGTTTCTAAATGGAACGTGATGATTCACAGATCATAACATCATCATGTGCCATGTTATACGACTCTTGTATTCTATTTAACCTCTAAAATATCAAGAAAATATTTCTTGATGATTCGGCCTTTTCCAAGATATTCTAGTAATTTGACAAGTCAAGATCGTGCCATCACAATTTCCTTCCTAGAACATTAACAATGTTCATTCCGAAATTCATATCTGTGAATTCTGGACCATTACAAGCGATGCTTAATCGCAAGAAGAAGAAACGAAAGGACAAAACTCCGAAATAGAAATTTGGGTATAAATTGCAGCAAATAAAAGAGAGCATTAACTGTGAATGATAATGATTATAGAAGACAGAACCAGAGACTTTGAAATATAAGGGAACATATAAAGCCCAACGACTAACCAGAAATTATAAACCATATATATCGATGCATATAGCAATATAAAGACACGGGAGAACTAGAAACACTATAAACCCAAGAGTATAGTAGAAGTAAATAGATTCTTCCGGCGGTAGATGAAAAAGAAGAATGACCGATATGAAAGTTAGAAGTATATCGAGAATCAGAACTGGATGGAGCATATTGATGAATACTTTAAAATATGAGTTGAGGGGGAAAGAATAGAAGGTGATGAAATATGACTAGGAACTTAGAAATCAATAGATTTAACTCACACAATAGCGGAATAAGTGAATCAAACCCTCTAGTGAATAGGTTAAGTTTTTTTTGACTAATTTAGTCAAACCACAACTAAATCAAGTGTGATTAGATCAACACATAGAGCTATTATTCACCACCTGAGTGATTTGGACTGAGAGAGAATCGGAGGAGCTCACTAGATCTGAGTGTGTGTAACAAATGAGGGGCTTAACCTAAAATGAAGAACATAATACTTTATATACCCCTGCTATTGACTCACCCATACGATTCATTCATCACACGTACGAGTTGGCTTCATCAGCCGTACGGGTGATCACTCACTCGTGTATTCTCATTTAGGTTATAATTGTGACTTAGCTCAGCATCAACCGTGCGTATGAGCCTGTCAGCCGTACTAGTGAGGCTTCACTCATACGTATGACTAAGTCTAACATAGTCAAACATCTAAATCTCGTTCCTGCAGTTCCTGTAACCACATACAAACACGGATAGGATAATAACGAGCAATCATGGTGGCCTGTAAACTGTTGTACCTACAATGGACGTGGGTAGATGTCTAGGGACTTGCATAAAATGCATCAACAGAAGGTGTGAGTTGTAAGGAAACGAAGGAGGTGAATTTATAAGAAAATCTCCGACAGAACAATTAAAATGGACGATCGCATTTAAAGCGGATCCTGATTCCCTTGATTACCGGAGAGTCAAATCTTATTAAGAAGATTTTCTTCAAATCCCTTGAAATCTGGGAATCAATCATATCTACGTCAAATGATAAGATGAATCTACACTTACTCATTTCACTCTTCTATGTTAGCTTCATTCGTACTCTTCATATAAATGGATTCTTTATCTAAATTATTCGCTGATGATAAAACTCTAATTTTCAGCCCGTATGCATCATGAAAATATACTTATTATCATTCACGACCTTTTCACTCAAATTTCGGGACTAAATTTCTTTAACGGGTAGGTACTGTGACAACCCGGAAATTTTTAACCAAATTTAAACTTTAATCTTTATATGTTTCCGACACGATAAGCAATATTTGTTAAGTTAAATTCCAAGAATTTTAAACTATGTTCATACATTCATTCAACCTCGACCAAGTTCCAACGATTCACGAACCATTAAACGAATATGATTATATATGTATATGTGTATATATATTATAACTTGAAACGTAAACAAAATATTAGATTAAATACTTTATATGATTGTATCTGTTTCAAAATATTTATCAATGGAATTAGAAGATAAGATCAAATGATTGAATTATCAGATATATTGAATTATGATTACAAGTCTCTGTTGAAAGGCCCACGTTGATTTGAAAAATCTTTCCATTTTAACAATATTCGAAAAATGGTAAAGTGATTTATAAATAAGAACAAATTGTCAATCATTGAGAACTAGACAAAGGATAGTGGAAGATTGAATCTCATAAAGACTCGATTGATCTATTTAGTTTCAAACGTACAAAAATGTTTTCAGTCTAAAAAGAACTTTATTATTAAAATGTATATAACTTTTATAAATATCTAGAACCACTTTTGACAACTCATTACTTAACTAGTATGATAAAGATAACGATATTTATATTTTATTTTATTAAATATATATAACGATTTAAATTAATATTATATATATTTATACGCGTATTATACGTACATAGTTTTATACTTTTACTATACTTAAACTTTACCTTTACTTTATTTTTACTTTACTTTAACTTTAATAATTCACTTTAATAATTCATACTTTAATAATTCATACTTTAATAATTCACTTTAATAATTCATACTTTAATAATTCACTTTAGTAATTCAAAAATCTATTATAAATAGAATTCAATAGGTTTCATTATTTCATAGAAACTTAAAAATATTTTTCTCTAAACTCTCTCAATCGATTTACATATATATATTTACTCCGTATTATTTCAAGATATTATTAGTATACATAAAATATTACGACGGAGTGCTGTCCGAGTGATTTCGAAATTGTTTTTCGAGTAGGATAGGATTAAGGAAATTATGGGTTATAGCTATGGAGGTGATTGAGTATGGTTCATGGGTATGCTCGTGAGGTCAATATAGTGTTTATCATTTCCGTTGCGTCTACGTACCTTTCCTGCAATATTGAATCTCAATATTGATACGTGAGTACTCATAATTTAACTTTTACATACTAATAGTGTATCCCTGACTAGTGCTCGAGTATTTAGGATTATGCATGCTTGTACTTTTGATATTGCCCTTAGACAGGTTAGGTTGAATCTTGAATTAGTTACACTTATGGTTGAGATAAGGTATAAGATATGCATGTCCTTGGAAAGCTAGCGAAAAATTAAGAACTTTTCCTTTAGATATCGAATGGTTTCGATGAACGGATTAGAATTTATAATCAATTGAATTTTCGATATTTTTATTAAAAATGATTATTATTATCGTCGTTTTTATCGTCGTTCTAGTTTTATCTTATTATTATCATTATTATTATCTTTATCAATAAAAGGGATTTATCATTAAAAATTGTTATTTTTTTTTATTATTACTATCGTTATTATCGTTAAAGTTATAATTAGTATTATTATTATTATCCAATTATTATTATTATTATTATTATTATTATTATTATTATTATTAGTATTATTATTATTATTATTATCATTATTAATATGTATATCATTATTTAAAAATGGTTATTGTTATTGTTATTATTATTATTACTATATTATCATTAAGATAATTATTAGTATTATCGTTAATAATGTTATAGTAACTATCATTATTAATATTAGTGTAATTAAAACAAATATTTGTAACACCTAATTATTTTGATTACTATTATTATCATTATTATGAACACGATATAAAAGACGATTAAAAGCTATTAAACGAAACGATTAGGAAATAATGAGTAAGAGTATCATGATGAAATTAAAATATTATAAGATATTGATTTATATAAAATTATCGTTCTTATTATTTTTATCATTACTATTATTATTAAAAGTATCGTTAGTATTAAAACTATCATTATAATAAAAATTATCATTTTAATAGAAATGTCATTGTTACTATAAAATATCATTATCATTATTATTATTATTTTAAATAGAATTATTATTTTAAAGATAATATTAAAAATTATCGTAAATATTAAAGTTATCATAATTAGAATTATCGTTTTATCATAATGTCATCTTAGTAATTATAAATATTGATATTTTTATAATAATAATTATTATTACAAAATAATACAACTTTTACTTACTATCATTATAGATATTATTTTATCAAATAAATATGTGATACAAACATATTTTACTACGTGTAATAACTTACTTTATTAATACCTATCATATTATCTTTATGATATTAAATGAACCCTATAAATTTTATTACTTAATATATATAAAAGTATATTTTATTATATAAATTTAATATAAAATTTTATTTATTAATAAATAAATTATATTATTTACTCTAATAAATCTTTTAAAAATATAAAATGACGATATTTAAACTATATATTAATCATGTATAGATTTTTGGAAATTATTTTGAGTCAAATTTACTTTTGTTGACTTTTGCATATTAGTCTCGAGCATTAGGATTGTGGTACACTATGACTTGACCTAATTTGTTAGACAAATATTGACCAACACATAAATATATATAATTAATTTAGGTTCGTGAATCCGAGGCCAACCTTGCACTTGTTCAATGACGTTATATGTATTTTTACTACGAAATACAGTATGGTGAGTTTCATTTGCCTTATTACCCTTTATATTTTTGGGACTGAGAATACATGCGCTTTTATAAATGTTTGACGAAATAGACACAAGTAATTGAAACTACATTCTATGGTTGAATTATCGAAATCAAATATGCCCCTTTTTATTAAAGTCTGGTAATCTAAGAATTAGGGAACAGACACCCTAATTGACGTGAATCCTAAAGATAGATCTATTGGGCCTAACAAACCCCATCCAAAGTACCGGATGCTTTAGTACTTTGAAAGTTATATCATGTCCGAAGGAGGATCCCGGAATGATAGGGGATATTCTTATATGTATCTAGTTAATGTCGGTTATCAGGTGTTCACCATATGAATGATTATTTTTGTCTCTATGCATGGGACGTATATTTATGAGAAGTGGAAATGAAATTCTTGTGGTCTATTAAAATGATGAAAATAAATAATTATGATAAACCAATGAACTCACCAACCTTTTGGTTGACACTTTAAAGCATGTTTATTCTCAGGTGTTAAAGAAATCTTCCGCTGTGCATTTGCTCATTTTAAAGATATTACTTGAAGTCTTTCATAGCATATTTCGAAGAACGTTGCATTCGAGTCATTGAGTTCATCAAAGATTATTATTAAATCAATTTATAGTTGGATAGTGGATATTATGAAATGGTATGCATGCCTGTCAATTTTCGATGTAAAGAAAGTTTGTCTTTTAAAAACGAATGCAATGTTTGTAAAATGTATCATATAGAGGTCAAATACCTCGCAATGTAATCAACTATTGTGAATCGTTTATAATGTATATGAACGGGTCCTTTCAATCCAAACAAAGTTTAATACAGTAATTGATTGAGTTGGTAATCTGATTTTGGAGTTGCGTTGGTAATCTGATTTTTGGAGTTATTATATAAACGCACGATTTATATATATAATTAATTATAATTATATTAATAATAATTAAATTTTCTAATAATATTAATAATAAAATTAATAATAATAAAGCTAATAATAATAAATAATAATACTGATTTCCTTATGTATATATATATATCTTGTATATAACGCACATATTTATATCTTTGTATTTTATTTATATAAAGGAACATAATAGTGTTAATTATATGTAAACATTGATATTTAATATTAATTTTATTAATAATAATGAAAGTAATGATCATAATATTAATATAACATTTATACTTTTAACTTGTATTTTTCGTATAATATATTAACCTTACATCTTAAATTTCCAAATGTTTAAATTGTATTTTATTAATATATGTTCTTACATTTATATATATATTATATAGATTCATAATAATATTATATATCTATTTATATATGTTATTGTAATAGTAACCTAATTTTTTTGTTTATGATCTTACATTATTAATTATAATTGTTTAATATATAATTATTAATTTAAATTATTATATATACACTTATATATATATATATATATATATATATATATATATATATATATATATATATATATATATATATATATATATATTTACATAATTATTTACCCATTGGTTCGTGAATTGTCGGGAATGGTCAAAAGGACAAGATGTATTCATGTAAACTGTTCCAAAGTTTTCGAGACTCAACATTACAGACTTTGCTTATAGTGTCGAAATCATATAAAGATTAAGTTTAAATTTGATCAGAAATTTCCGGGTCGTCACATTGGTGGTCCTCCCTCACCAAACTATAGTCCGGATACTTTACCTAATTCTCCCGAATACTGCCCGACTCCAAGAACGGAAAGTAAAGGGAAACACCCTACTGATTTTAAAGAAAATGGCCCGTTAAAGAAAAGATCCCGATCTCCTTCCTACTAAGAAGTTGATGCCAAGTACGAGATCATGAATCTGCGAAAAACTACCGATGGCCTAATTCATCATATTGCAAGGATCGATGTTCAAATGAAGGAAAAATACCTAGCGATCAGGAAGCTCATGGAGGAAAATGCTGAGCTAAAGAAGGAGATAAAGTTGGTGAAGTATGAAGGTGATAGAAATGCCCGATGGGGGAAGCAATCTCTTGCCTACCTAAGAGAAGATGTTAACTTTAGAATGAAGATGGAGGAAAACCGCCTCGAGTTCCTGCATGAGAAACAAAAGGCGAAGAATGAGAAAGTTGAGAAGTTTATGAAGAAGGTTGAGGACGAGAAGAAGAAATATGAAGACTACTTCAATCCTAATATTTCCTAGTTTATCCGATTCCAATTTCTCATCTATGTAAAGGCTATGCCTTAAACCATTTCTATATCCTAATCGTGTATTAAAAAGGCTTATTTAATGCCTCGTTCTTAATAATATAAAGTGTTTCCACAATGATATACATAAATTTTGCGGTCAATGTACGTGATATCTTTTCCGCAATCTTCGAATCCGGCATCTCTTCTCTGCTGCTTCTCATCTTATTTGACACCATCATTACTCTAGCAAAATACTCCGTAACGGTTTCATCACTTTTCATAGCCAACACTTCAAATTCTCGACGCACAGAGTTTAACAGAGATCACTTTACTTAGTGTTCCCTCCGAATTTTGATTTCATGGATTCCCATATGACCTTGGAATTGCGTCTATTCAAGATCTGCTCAAAGATTTCCCAATCCAAAGCTTGGAACAAAAAATGTGATCAGTCTCGACTTTCTTTTGCTGCGCCTCACTCAGAGTGACTCCCTGCTTTCGTCCTTGAACAATAGATTCAACAATATACCACAAACCCTTGGCTCGAATTAGATTCTCCATTAATTCGCTCCAATGATCGTAGTGACCATCGAAGTGAGGTATTTGAATGTGAGTCTTTTCTTCTCCCATCGGATCTTACTGAATTGATGATATGCCAATTAATAATAACTCTTGATACCAATTGTAATTGTTTGCTAAACAATTGTGATATTCGCCAATAAAAATGCTTGACTTTATTAATGAAAACTTACAGCTATATAAAGCAAATACAAAATAGGAATGGAAACTAAATTTGTAACACCCTAGGCAAATCCCACATCGCCCACGAACATGAGTGATCATGGGATTATAAGGTAATACTCACGCTTAAATGACACAACGCGTTTTGGGATCACAGGCTGAGTAGAAGTGCGAGTACGTTGTGGTTAAGCGTGCTCGGGCGAGAGCACTACCAGGATGGGTGACCTCCTGGGAAAGTGCTTCTCGTGTGTGGTCGCCAAGAAAAAGCCGTGCGCCTGCGGGCAAAGCGGACAATATTGTGGTCATGTTAAGCTGGGGTATTACAGAATGGTATCAGAGCCACTCATGTGCCGTTGGGGGTGGTGGGGCAAACCTCATCGAGGACGATGAGTCCCTAAGGGGGGTGAATGTAACACCCTAGGCAAATCCCACATCGCCCACGAACATGAGTGATCATGAGATTATAAGGTAATACTCACGCTTAAATGACACAACGCGTTTTGGGATCACAGGCTGAGTAGAAGTGCGAGTACGTTGTGGTTAAGCGTGCTCGGGCGAGAGCACTACCAGGATGGGTGACCTCCTGGGAAAGTGCTTTTCGTGTGTGGTCGCCAAGAAAAAGCCGTGCGCCTGCGGGCAAAGCAGACAATATTGTGGTCATGTTAAGCTGGGGTATTACAGAATGATCTGTAGTGACCCGACAAAATCTTCATTGACGGCGCCGCTAACTTAGGTCCCGTTACGTGGTCGTAGTCTCTATATGAGACTCGTTTGACCAAAATTACGTCGCATTCATTTGAAAAGTACAAGACTTGCAAAGTTTAGTTTGCCAAACGGATTGAATACAAGTTTAAGTTTACAAAAGTATAAAGTATAAATGGAATAACTTGCGACATAATTAGTTTAAAATCACGGTTGCTATAAATAGCTTAAGTCTGTAGACAAAAGTTTGAATCCAAAGGTGCTATCATTAGCGTATGTATGTATGTATGTATGTATGTATGTATGTATGTATGTATGTATGTATGTATGTATGTATGCTTGACCCCAAGCAAGAAATCAGAGTGTATGCATGTATGCTTGACTCCAAGCAAGTATGAGTGTACGCGGAAGCATGTATCAAAATAGCCAAGTATGAACCTGAGAAACATATAGAAAACTGTCAACGAAAAACGTTGGTGAAATCATAGGTGTTTTAGTAAACGTTGTATTTGAACCACAATATTTAATATAAGATGATTATCAAAATCATTTGCATTCCAAAGTTGTTATTTGTATCGCGGGCACCCAACTATCAAACTTAACTGTTTTGCACCCTTTGCGTAGTGTTAGAACATACACTAGACCCGAAAATATATTTCATCCGCTAACGGTAGCGAACCGTCCGAATGAGGCTCGTCAAGCCCATGTGATCACATAATATAAGTTCACGTTTACACCCTGCAAGTGTAACTAATGATAATTGAATTGAGGCTTTTTGTTCAAACCCGTACGTGGAATGTTCGTTTCCGTACTTGTGTTCAAAGTGTAAAAGTATGTGGTATAAAACCGTATATGTTTCTCATCCCATGATTTAAAAGTATAAAAGTTGTTGAAAGATGGGACTATGATCTCACCTCGAGTGCACGAGTATAAAAGTACTTCACAAAGTAAACGTGTGCATGAAAGTTGCTTAGCCTTGACCTAAACAAGTAAGTTGTATCAATACCGGGTAAGACACAAACAAGGTCGATCGAAATGTGTTCAATTAGTCCTATGACTCGTTACGACTCGAATAGTATAGCATGTGAATCACGTTGTCAAGTTTCATGCAAGAATCAAGTATAAAATAAGATTAGAACGATTGCATAAACGTTTGGTTAAGTTTAACTAAAAGTCAAACTCGGTCAAGTCAAAGTCAACAAAAAATCCAACAAGTTCGGGTCGGGTCCCGAACTATTTTTCTATGCTTAGAAGTCATATTTGAGCATGCTGGCCAAGTTACATGTTAATCGGAGGTGCGTAGCATAGTTGGAATTAAACAAAAACGTGTAAAGTTGAACAGTCCCCAAACACGGCCATTGCCGCGCCGCGACAGAGGAGGGCTGCGCCGCGACATTAGGCGTGGCCTGGTACCTGGGCTGTTTCAAAAGTTCAAGTCTTGATCCAAATTCATTTTAGCACAAAATACAACCCGTAAACACTTAGAATGCGTATCTTATATCGTTGGAAAGCTCTTTTGACAAGGAATACAACTACCTACCTTTCACCAAGCAAAAACATCAATTACAATAATCGAAAACTCGTCAAATGATCATTAAAGGTTTATTTTCAAAGTTTCAAGTTCACAAAATGCATTTTAAGATTCGGGAATCCAATTCACACATGTGATTTGCCGTTTTGAAGGTAATGAAACATACATTACAACTAAACACTTACTAATAACATTTCATGGCATTCGAAACATCAAAAGCTCGTTTTAAGTCTATCAAACCCTAACCAAAATCCACAAAAATCAATAATCATGTTCTTGAAGTTTTCTTAATCAACCTACGCATCAAAACGAAGCTAGTGATACTAGTAACACAATTAAAACATGGACTTTAGCATTTAAACAACATTTAATCTTCCAAAAAGCAAGGTTAAGCAAACCCATTTCAAATGTTCAAACTAGTTACTAAAAACAACAAATCGAGCAACCAAAACATATATTCATGTTATACGAGCCATAGACACTAACTAACACCATTTCAAGTCAAAAACATGAATTTAGAGAAATCTAGAGTTTTAGAAATGTTACCCAAACGAGATGAAATTGGTACCAAAATGTAGAGGATGAAGAGAGGATCACGAATATGTAATTTGTTTTGATGTTTGCTTCTTGATTCGGTTTTGGATGATGAATCTTTGTTGAGAGGATTTGAGAGAAATGGTGAAAGTGTTAAGGAAAAGAAAAAGAAAAATGGTGGATAATGGGTGGTGGTGAGGATACCTTGACTAGTTGACCTAGTCAAGAGTTTAGTCTCTTGGCAAGTTTAGTCCCTCAAGTTTGTAGTCGGGTGCGGGAATTAACTGAACGAATATTTTGAAAACGTTCGAGTAACCGAGTGATGTTATAATTAAATAGCGGGAATATTATGAACGTTTGTCAACGGAATCTACGAATATAAATAACGAAAGATATTTATTTAAAAAAAAGACAGTGTTAAAAATAAATTTAACGGAAAAACGCGGGATGTTACATTACCTACACCTTAAAAGAAATTTCGTCCCGAAATTTAGTTGGAAGTAGTAGATGTTGTTTCTTCTTCGAAACCTTGCGTTGCAAATTCTACGAATAAGTGAGGGTACTTCCTTGGGCATTTCAACGAACTTTGACAGTCGGGATTTTTACATTTGTTTAAAGTTTGGTTTCACGATTTACAGTTTCAACCGGTCCTCCTAGGAAGTGAAGTTTATCATTGATAGTAAGTTCATCGAAGAGGATAACAAGTTCTTGTTTCGCAAGACACGCCTTTAAGTTTGATACACAGAATGTAGGATGAACGGTATTTGTTTGAGTTGAAAGTTTGAAGCGGTAAGCAACGGGCACAACACGCCCCAAGATTTCAAAAGGACTAAAAATATCGCGGATTTAGATTTCTACGCTTCCGAAACGGACTACACCTTTTCAAGGTGCGACTTTAATGTTACGCGGTTTCCCACGTGGAATTCGAAAGGTTTACGTCTAACATTGGCATAGCTCCTTTGGCGACTACGGGCCGTCTCGAGCCTTTCTCGGATTGGAACGATCTTAACGATTACTCCATGAATGAGTCCGGGTTCGGTGACTTGATTATCATTTACTTGGTTCTACAAAAGGAGAATGACGTTTCCGGTCATATAAGATTTCAAAAGGTGTGACGTTAAGACTTGAATGATAACCATCGTTGTAAGAGAATTTGGTTAAAGGCAAAAACTTTTCTCAAGTAAATTTGAAGTTGATAACGCAAAATCTTATTATGGTTTCCAAGGTTTGAATCATGTGTTTGATTGGTCCGTCGGTTTGTGGATGATACGCGGTACTCATGTTTAAACGTGGTCCCGAGGCTTTTTGTAAGGCACCCTGAAATTTAGAAGTGAAACGAGAATCTCGATCCGAAGCGAAGTACATTTCTTTAAGGTATATTTGAAAAAGTTTGTTAGGACTTGAAAACGTTTGTTAGAACAAGTTTCTCAAGAAATTCGCGCCGCGGAAAATTTATCGATTTTCGAAGACGTTTATTAGAGCAAGTTTCGTATCGGGTTCTGAAAAACGTTCATTAGGACTATTCACCCTCGTGGGGAATACTTGTATAACGTGAAGAGTCTATCCCTCCATTGAGAATTTAGATAAAAGATTTCCTTATACGGAAGTACGAGTTTAAGGCGAGAGAAGTTTTCGTCTCGATGTGAGTATAACAAGCATATTGTAGTTCGTCGATAAAATTGTGCGAAAACGAAATAGTATACTCGTATAGCATATGGTTGAAGTCGAAGGAATTTGTCATTCATTCGGAAGCATAAGTATGGTTCAATAATAATCGACGATGTGTCCCGGGTATGGTTGTTATCAGTATTCTCGGAGTTGTCGGATGTTCAAAAAAGAAAAATGAAGTCATGTACATGGTACATGGTGGTGATTAGGTTGATCGAGTCCAACCACCATCACGTGTCATTAGAACTTTGGTATGACTTACCATAATATAACCACATTGATCGAGTGTCGTTATATTACGCTAACTCATACCTCCATTCCCACATCACTCCATAGATTCAAGTTCGTGTAATCGTGAAGATTTAAAATGAACAAAGTGTAACGACGTCCCTAACGTGACTCGTATTGAATCGAAAGAATTAGTGCAACTCTAAAGAAGCGTTCCCCGAGGGAAGTGTATAAATGATTGTTCACGTTAATGCGGTTCAAGTCAAACGGTAATGTATTTAGGTATGGAAAGAGTAAGGAATCATGATAACGAATAGTACGTAACCGTAGTGATAAATAGTGACGAAGATACTCACCTAGAGTAGCGATGGTAGTAACAAGAAGTGGTAGATAGTAAGGAACACCGGTGTGACACCGATAGTAAGTTGAAACGGTGGTGAATAACAATCTGGGAGACAGAGTTCCCGAACAAGTGTGACTAATGAAGTCGTCGTCATCCTTACGCGTATGAATCTTGAATTTACGTGTGTTACCAGAAAGTGGCAGAATACGGATTCGTATGATGAAAACTTGGTACCATTAAGAGGTTCACCTAAGAATAATTCAAGTATAATGCACAAGTAGTCAAGTAAGTGCTATCTATAGCAAATGTATGTCAGAATGCAATGGCTAACTATCCGGTTATAGTCTAGATTCACTAATGCGTCCTAACGACTCTGTCAGACACACTAATGCACATCCTAGTTCCCTACAACCAACGCTCTGATACCATCTGTAGTGACCCGACAAAATCTTCATTGACGGCGCCGCTAACTTAGGTCCCGTTACGTGGTCGTAGTCTCTATATGAGACTCGTTTGACCAAAATTACGTCGCATTCATTTGAAAAGTACAAGACTTGCAAAGTTTAGTTTGCCAAACGGATTGAATACAAGTTTAAGTTTACAAAAGTATAAAGTATAAATGGAATAACTTGCGACATAATTAGTTTAAAATCACGGTTGCTATAAATAGCGTAAGTCTGTAGACAAAAGTTTGAATCCAAAGGTGCTATCATTAGCGTATGTATGTATGTATGTATGTATGTATGTATGTATGTATGTATGTATGTATGCTTGACCCCAAGCAAGAAATCAGAGTGTATGCATGTATGCTTGACTCCAAGCAAGTATGAGTGTACGCGGAAGCATGTATCAAAATAGCCAAGTATGAACCTGAGAAACATATAGAAAACTGTCAACGAAAAACGTTGGTGAAATCATAGGTGTTTTAGTAAACGTTATATTTGAACCACAAGATTTAATATAAGATGATTATCAAAATCATTTGCATTCCGAAGTTGTTATTTGTATCGCGGGCACCCAACGATCAAACTTAACTGTTTTGCACCCTTTGCGTAGTGTTAGAACATACACTAGACCCGAAAATATATTTCATCCGCTAACAGCAGCGAACCGTCCGAATGAGGCTCGTCAAGCCCATGTGATCACATAATATAAGTTCACGTTTACACCCTGCAAGTGTAACTAATGATAATTGAATTGAGGCTTTTTGTTCAAACCCGTACGTGGAATGTTCGTTTCCGTACTTGTGTTCAAAGTGTAAAAGTATGTGGTATAAAACCGTATATGTTTCTCATCCCATGATTTAAAAGTATAAAAGTTGTTGAAAGATGGGACTATGATCTCACCTCGAGTGCACGAGTATAAAAGTACTTCACAAAGTAAACGTGTGCATGAAAGTTGCTTAGCCTTGACCTAAACAAGTAAGTTGTATCAATACCGGGTAAGACACAAACAAGGTCGGTCGAAATGTGTTCAATTAGTCATATGGCTCGTTACGACTCGAATAGTATAGCATGTGAATCACGTTGTCAAGTTTCATGCAAGAATCAAGTATAAAATAAGATTAGAACGATTGCATAAACGTTTGGTTAAGTTTAACTAAAAGTCAAACTCGGTCAAGTCAAAGTCAACAAAAAAGTCAACACGTTCGGGTCGGGTCCCGAACTATTTTTCTATGCTTAGAAGTCATATTTGAGCATGCTGGCCAAGTTACATGTTAATCGGAGGTGCGTAGCATAGTTGGAATTAAACAAAAACGTGTAAAGTTGAACAGTCCCCAAACACGGCCATTGCCGCGCCGCGACAGAGGAGGGCCGCGCCGCGACATTAGGCGTGGCCTGGTACCTGGGCTGTTTCAAAAGTTCAAGTCTTGATCCAAATTCATTTTAGCACAAAATACAACCCGTAAACACTTAGAATGCGTATCTTATATCGTTGGAAAGCTCTTTTGACAAGGAATACAACTACCTACCTTTCACCAAGCAAAAACATCAATTACAATAATCGAAAACTCGTCAAATGATCATTAAAGGTTTATTTTCAAAGTTTCAAGTTCACAAAATGCATTTTAAGATTCGGGAATCCAATTCACACATGTGATTTGCCGTTTTGAAGGTAATGAAACATACATTACAACTAAACACTTACTAATAACATTTCATGGCATTCGAAACATCAAAAGCTCGTTTTAAGTCTATCAAACCCTAACCAAAATCCACAAAAATCAATAATCATGTTCTTGAAGTTTTCTTAATCAACCTACGCATCAAAACGAAGCTAGTGATACTAGTAACACAATTAAAACATGGACTTTAGCATTTAAACAACATTTAATCTTCCAAAAAGCAAGGTTAAGCAAACCCATTTCAAATGTTCAAACTAGTTACTAAAAACAACAAATCGAGCAACCAAAACATATATTCATGTTATACGCGAGCCATAGACACTAACACCATTTCAAGTCAAAAACACGAATTTAGAGAAATCTAGAGTTTTAGAAATGTTACCCAAACGAGATGAAATTGGTACCAAAATGTAGAAGATGAAGAGAGGATCACGAATATGTAATTTGTTTTGATGTTTGCTTCTTGATTCGGTTTTGGATGATGAATCTTTGTTGAGAGGAATTGAGAGAAATGGTGAAAGTGTTAAGGAAAAGAAAAAGAAAAATGGTGGATAATGGGTGGTGGTGAGGATACCTTGACTAGTTGACCTAGTCAAGAGTTTAGTCTCTTGGCAAGTTTAGTCCCTCAAGTTTGTAGTCGGGTGCGGGAATTAACTGAACGAATATTTTGAAAACGCTCGAGTAACCGAGTGATGTTATAATTAAATAGCGGGAATATTATGAACGTTTGTCAACGGAATCTACGAATATAAATAACGAAAGATATTTATTTAAAAAAAAAAAGACAGTGTTAAAAATAAATTTAACGGAAAAACGCGGGATGTTACAAAATTGCCACGATTCAAATAATTCGGATCTAAAGCTAACAAACAGGACTCCAAAACAAACCCCAACTCACGTTCATGAACATTTATTTAGTCCCTAAAGACGCGGTCTTCATCTGACTTGGTAATTATCCAACACAAATGTGATAATATGAGTCACCTACATTGAATTATTTGATGGTACAAATGCATTATTTTTATGTAGAGGTTGCTGGTTTGTAAATAAATATAGCTGAATGAAAGCCATAAACATTTTGTGCCATAAACATTTTGTTGATTCTTATGTATTGAACAAACATTTTGATGTGGCTTTATGGTATCTATTTATGATATATTTAGTGTCAACTGGCGTCTGGCGCTGTATTTATTTGGTGTGCATTTTTTATTAGTCAACTATTGTATACGAACCTAAATATTCAGCTTTGTTGCTGATTGTCATTAATTGTATAATTACAGAGTAGCAAGGGACAGGTGAAGTTGAAGGTTTTATTGCAGCAACAGAATTGTTTACTCATTTTTCTAAAACTGATTCATCTGCTTCTCAGAAAAAGGTAAAGCCTTAACTTCTATATGTCTCAGCGTTAAAATGATTAAACTTTATGATTGGTTTTATGTAAATTTAGCTTATAAGTTGGAGTGTATTTATAGATGACCAATGCATGTTTTATGTCTTTGTATTGTGACTTCTATCTTTATCTCTATACTAGTGCAGAGACCCGTAGAGTCACGAGATTTTAAAGTAAATTTTTTTGAATGATATGTTATATAATCGTAGATAAAATAACTCCGATAACTTTCATAAAACTAAGCCAGTTTCTATTCTATTAGCCACAGAATACCCATAAAACTTCAATATCCACCAGCAAAAATTTATAATGTCCATTTCAACCCTAATAACATCTATAATCCAATAACGTCCCATATTATACATAAAGCTCTGATAACAGCTAAATTGACCCATATTATTATAAAAGTGGTAATAGTAACCCATATCTTCATTATAGTACCAAACTTGGCCCAATTCCTAACTGCGGTATACAATTTGACCCATATCAGATGTGCATATACAAAACTGACCCATCACAACATTGCAGCAGAAATTTAGACCCAAATCAAGCATCCAAGTCCAACATCATCTTGTAACCAATATAAACCTTTGTATATATTTGAGCATTATAACAGCAACATCCTTAAAATAAATAACTCTTCAACAACAACATAATCCAGCATGAACAATAACAGAGTTTTCTGAATTGAAACCATGGTTAGAAGCCTTCAATACAGCAAATGTAGAAATCTGTGTATTATTCCTTTCACGTACCTTACAATCATGGTTGCAAAACTCGGCCACCTCGGCCGATTAGTCGGGGATAAATCGTCAAAATTGTTCCAGCGAGTAATCGTAGTCTAACTAGTCCAAAAACGAGGTCAACTGCCGGTCAACGGTGGTCAACGGCGTCGGAAAACTCAGAATTTACCGGAAACGAGAAAAGAAGAAGAAGAAAAACAGAAAAGGAAAGAAGAAGAAGAGAGAAGGTACTTTAAGAAGCTGAAAAATAGATACAGATATACAATAAAATATGAAAGATGAATCTATATATACATGTAATCAGCCATGTTGATATATATTGTTCCACGACTAAACACTACTGGTATTATTATCTTTGTAACTCACAAGGATATTAATTTATAAGTTACAAAAAAGACTATTGATGAAAGTTAAATGGAATGAAAAAGTACCTATGAGGTGAACAATGAAATTGTTTGTGGTGGTCACTGATGCAAGGGTGCGATCTATAACTAACAACACAAAAGTTGTTACTGAACAGCCCATCAATAATAGAAGCAGCCCATCATCACTAATGCTGTATTCTAAACACACACTATGCAGCTCACAAAATGCAGCTCAACAACCCAGCAGCTGTACAAACTCAGCTCAAAGAGATGCAGAGGGAGCATCTCAGATCATCTGAATTTTAAACGGTTCTACCAACAGGGTGTTCCTAGTGAGATTTTTGACCTGCATAATGACAAAAACAAAAGGAAATGAGTTTAAGCGTGAATGTAAATAGCTGTGAACGTGAATTTGAATAGACACAAATTCCTACCCATTTCTTTATATCTCAAGGCTGATACAGCATATTTGTTTAATGAAAAATATGTGCAAGTTCTAATAAGTTTAAGAAATCACCAAACATCAATTTGATGAAGTTATATGGCTGAGTGTAAAACTTTATATTGGTCGTCCTAAAAGAACAAAATAGAATACCTAAGAGTTTAACAACAATTTAAGAGTAAGAAGCGATCATTGTTGAGAAAGCCATGTCTTGAACAAAAAAGGCCTGCATGTATATAGTTCTCTTCTACATAGCATAACCATTCAGCAAGTTAGTACAAAAAACATGGAAAGTAACATAGTTTAGGTAGCTTACTCATCAGGATTCTTCATCGAATCTACAAAACGTTGGTCAATACCTCAATAAAAAAGTTCATGATTAAAAAAAAGTTTAAAAAATTAAAAATATATCTCACCACCACCGTGTGTAATAAGTGAAGTCACATTCTCCACCTGCTCTGCTTTTCTTATCTCAACCCCTAAAACTCCAATCCTCCTTAACTCTGCATAAATATATAACAAACGCTGTAAAATCGATTAAGAATAAATTAACCTAATTAGTTTTAGAATAAATTAATAGCCTAAAATTAACAATTAGCAAAATCAATTAAGAACAAAACATTTAAGCAAGCAATTAAAACATTTTAATTCCTATTCTATTGAAACAATTAATGAAACTGCTAATGTGCAATATAGGTATTACTCACCAAATAAAGTTTTGATGAAACATACATAAAAAATTAAAATCACTATGGATAAAAGAGGATTGTAAAACCTATTTACAGTATCCACATCAACCTCGTTCATATTCTTCATGATTTTTCAGCATATGGATTTTTAGACGTGATTTTCTTTTTGAAGAATTAGAAGGATGAAGAAAACAATCAGAGATTGAATTTTCAATTTTAAAAATTAGCTTGCTTTTGAATAATGATTATTGAGGCGTGCCTTTCTTTGATACCGAGTATTTACCTTCCCAACAACAGATAAGGAGGGAATTGATATTTCCAAACATGTATTTGATAGATCCAACTAGATTTACTAAACTGCTGATCAATCCTAGATTATCCAATTACGGTTAATCAAGAATTGAGTGCAATGAGGGATATAATGGATGTCGATTATGGTTTTGGGACCTTATTGTCATATTTCGTTAAGTGTTAAACGATCAACAACCATGTCCCGGTCTTCGTAAATTACCTTAACCAAATAATGATTTAGTCTCGGGCAAAGTCACGAGAGAAATGAATATGGCTAGGGCAACCCTTCCAGAATCAACAACGTAAAATGAGAGGCCAAGCTCCCTATTTATAGGTCCAGGAGTTACGCGGAAGTAAGTTGTGCAGGCACTTAGGCATTCTGCACAAATACTGCGAGAAGCCTTCGCACTCTTTAATGTTCTGCGCAATCCTACTGCATTATACCGAGGTTTATCTGTCTTGTGCATTCACCTCTAAAAGGCCTTCCGCACTAAAAATATACATATACATAAGTATGTATATGATCAAGTCCCCCCAGTTTATTGTGTTACATTTTCGCAGAAAAGGTAAGACAATAAACTCTTAAAAAATAAAAAATTGTAGTGTTTATGGGGTTCTCTTTTTTAAAAAAATCATTCGCATAGCTTACGCAGTGTCACACACCACGTAAATGATCCATCCGCATTGCAGTTTTCCTGCTAACGGCTGTATTTCTAACCGTTGCAATCCCTTCGCATTTTAATAACCGTTGGATCATCATGATTATTCTTAAATGGCTACTTGCAATCGTGCAAGTTTAAATAGAAAACATCACCGCATATGTCCATTTTCACTTTCTCACACTATTTTCTCTCTCTAAAAAAGCATACTTACAATTTTCATCGCACTCAATCATCTTTCTGTGTTTTTCATTCTTACACTTAACCAAACCACCTCCCTACTTTTATCATGTCTACGTCACGATCCCCAACAACTTCCGGACCTTCAGTACATGACTTTAATTCGCTAATTACCAAATAATTGCTTGAGCAGATCAAACGTAACTATCCATTGCTTGATCAATTCGCACCTGTTGCACCTGCAACAGGTGTTACTGCAGACAATCCTCCAGAAGGATATATTACGATCTACGAAACCTCCCTATATTCAGGCAATCTGAGGCTTCCTTTCACTAACTTTTTCTTATCCGCATGTCAGTTTTATGCGGTTGGTCCTGGCTAATTGCATCCGAATGCGGTAGCTAAACTTATAGTGTTCGAGATGTACTGCAATGCCATAAACAGGCCACCTTCTGTAGATGTATTTTGCAAATTCTCCTCCATCCTAACACATGATGCTAGCTGGCTTAGCTTCAAATGCCGCAATGGTGTCATGGATACACCAAAGGAAAATGTTGGCAAATGGCAACAATCTTACTTCTTCATAAAAAGAACCGCCCTCCGCGATTATAAAAAGATTAACACCTGGGTTAGCTCCTGCTCTAAAAAAAGCAAGGATCGCGTTACACTTGACGAGTATGAAACCGAGACTTTCCAACAGCTCGTCAATGCACGTTTGCAGATTCGCCCATATGGGATCGTGCCTCTTTATGTAGGCAGAATTTCCACATATTGGCCCTGGGCAAACCAGCTTGGCATCTTCAAGGATGCAGATGACAATGGTATACACTTGTTTTTTATTTCAATTTGCATTTTGTTACTGCGTATTTTAATATATACGACTGTGCAATAATTATTATAACTTTCGCAGAGATCACCCTCGATCAAATTATGCGCTAGAAGAACATTCAAGGCTGCACCTCATACCGTCGTTCATTGGAGAACAACGAAGTTATTGATGTTGAGGAACCGTTGATTAATGAGAACCAGATTGCGGAAATCCACGATAAGGGTAAACGCAAAAGTTCTACCATTAACCCTACCATGTCAGGAAAGAAACGCGGAAAACAAGTCATTCAAGAAGATTCTAAAGAAGAAGAAGAAGGTATGCAAAATATTTTCTGCAATTACTTTATACAAAATTCTTCATTATTAATGCGACTGTAACGCATTCACACTGCGTTTTATGCGTAACATTCATTATTGTAATTTTTTCGCAGAAACCATCGACCTTACTAAAGGTTCACAAGAAGACGTGCAGTTCAATATCTCGCAGGATATTCCACACAATGTTTTCAGCAAAGAGTTCACTCCAGCAAGCTCTATTATGCCAATAAAATTTGACAATTTTCATGAGCACATAAACATCGACCGCGCAACAGCCGCAAATCAATTAAAGCAGCTTGCATCTGCGGTTCCTGCAGATGTTCGTGCAGAATTTCAAAAATTTGACGATGAGACCGTGGAAAGTACACGGGTGCAAAATTTATATACTGCGTTATGCCTTCTTGTGGATGATGTCCCCCGCAGGGACAAGTTGGTGACAGAGCTTATGGCTCAAGAAAAAGCTTTAAAGTAAGCTGATAAGAAGATTGAGCGTCTAGAGAAGGAAAACGCAACACTAAAGAAAGATCTTGGATCTTCTCAAACCGCACTTCAATCCGCGGAAGCTCAAGTGACCACACTGACTACCGCACTTGAGTCCCAGCCACAAGCTGAAGCTACAGATGAGCAATTTAAATAACTCGTCGCGTATCTTCCCACCCTTAGCCATAAGATAATGGATTCCAACCCTGTATCGCAGAAATTCCAAGAGTACCTTAATGCGGCTAAACTCCTTGAACGTTGCGAATCTCTGTCGATAATTGAAAATGCTTATGGGATTGGTGCACCGTATCCAGAGGTCATCGACAAGGAAATATGCGAAATAGAGGTTGCGAAGCAGATTTATGATGAAACCAGTAAAGGCATCAAATGTATTGACATTCCGGCGCTCTCTGCGCTTTGCCAAGAGGAAAATGTTACCATGAAAGATATTATGGAACTTAATTTGTAATGATGTAGATAATCCGCAATAATGATTGCGTGTATTTTTGTTTGTAACACTTGATCGTAGTCATATGCGGTTTTTAATAGAAAATGTTCATATTAGTTGCAACTTTTAATTTTTATAGCGCTTTAAGTACTGTTTAATATTCATAACCACTAGCATTGTCCTTTGCATGTTCACTGTTTATTATTGTGCACATAATAAACAATTACTTTATGCAAAACAACCTGTATGCGCGTGCTAATCTGCACATTATGAATCTTCTAAGTCCGCCGAAACGATCTTTAGGCATATAAATTTGTGTTTTTTGCGAAGCATCCAAGTACGGCTAAATCTAATACTTTGGGCAAAATTTCCAATATTTACCTTTTCGTATACACATTCCATATGTTTATTACCGAACACTAAGTGGGCTTTTCCATCACTTATTCAATTTTGAACTTTGCATCCTCATGTTGCTACTGATTTATAATTTTCGCATTTATGTGCATTATTTAATTTCACATAACAGAGTTAATGCGGCTTCACAATGGCTAACATTATTTTGATGCAATCAACTGTATTCTTAGTTTCAACAGAATATTGCATAAAGTGGGCTTTTCCATCACTTTTATGCCATACCTTAATAACTTTCTTGTTTTATGCATCGTAATTAACTTTACGCACAACAACATCATAAGAAAAATCAACATACTTTATTTATTTACATTTGATTGTTTTCAAACAACAATCAATAGGTGAAAACACTTGGCATTGTTACTTTTAAACAAGAATATGCAAATCACAATTCAGATGATCTATCATTCGCATTAAATCTTCTATGCGGAACTTCAAATATTCACATTTTAATATCACTCAATCACCATGACATTTGCGTTTGTTACCACCATATGGCCTTCTGTTCCCGCATTATCATTCAACATTACAGATGCACATAATGACTGACGAACCGCAGATGTAACTGTCGCAATGTCATTGGTTGTTGCAAATTTTACCATCCCGTGAATTGGGGAGGAAATAATGCCCAGTCTGCAAACAGCTGTGCACCCCAAAAGAATGTTATAGCGCGAAACAGTATTCATCACATACAAACTCAATTGAGCTTTATGCGAAAGTTGTGCGTTTTGCTCATCAACAACTTCAATTTCCAACTCCAACTGCCCTATAGGCCACGCAGACTCACCAGAAAAGCCTGACAAAGACATTGCGGTTGGCCTCAACTTGGATTGAACATCTTTTGGCAATTTGCAAAAACACTGGTTATACATAACATCAACACTACTACCAGTGTCTATGTGGACTTTCATCACTTGAATACCCAACTCCGCAATCTTGCATGATATAACAATTGGTTCCTCCAAAAATGCGCAATCATTTTCTGCCACAAAAGTTATAGGCACAAGTTGCCAATTTTCATAGCTTTCCAATGGCTTTTGCTGTTGTGTATCACCATTAATAGTCACCATATTTATAACTTGAATTTGCTGCAAAGTATCCTTTTTCCCAACCACCTTCGCACCCAATGTAACACCCCGTCAAAATTGACATTGACGCAAATGTTAACTCTGGTCCCAGTGCATGGCTTGACTTTTAAGTATCAGCACAGTTCTACAGCGGAAGCATAATATCTAAGTACCTGAAACAAAACATGTTTAAAAGTGTCAACCAAAAGGTTGAGTGAAGTTCATAGGTTTATAAATAATAACATATGTTTTAGAACATAAGATTTAGCTTGATAAATAACGATACACCGCAGTGTACAAAAGCATTCTATAAGTTTCGGACACCCGGTAACTAGCCTTAACAAATAATATTGATTACCCCTGTGTTATAATAATATGTGCACCGAATCAAGTGCGTTCCGTTAACCTCGAAGTACTAAACACCCGCCCACTAGCTCTAATGTCTAGTGCAGCATCCTGGGTGGGGGTGTAAAACCCGATAGATCTACCTTTAGGATTCGCGCCTACCGGTTCATAAACCAATAGTTAAAGTTACCAAGCTAGGGGATTTTTGATTCAAACCCACGTAGAATTAGTTTTAGTACTTGTGTCCATTTTATAAAACAGTTATAAAAGCAAGCATGTGTCTCACACCAAAAGTTGTAAAACAGTTATGAAATAGTAAAAAGTGGGGCTATGAAGTTCACCTTAAAATAGCAGGAGAAGATATAACAAGTACACGAATAAAGAAGATCAAGAGTGATCTAGACTCCAACCTAAATAATACGATAGGTCAGAACATATCTAACTTATGTCATGTAATTGTATGATAGTCCTAGTGCTTGAAGTGACTTTGGAATTATGTGACAAAAGATTTGAATAAGTATTAAGTGTACTTTCTATTTTTAGTAAGTTTCCATTTTTAGAAATTTTCTATTTTAGGAAATTTTCTATTTTTGAAAAGTTTTCTATTTTTTTTTTTTGGGAAGTTTCTATTTTTAGAAAGTTTCTTCATTTAGATTGTTTCTTTATTTAGAAAGTCAACTCAAAAATTCAATAATCAAACGTAACCTTAAAGGTCAACACTCAACTCAAACAAATTTTCAAAAGTCAACGGTCAACGTTGAAAGTCATCAAGACTTATAAACAAATTTTAAAACTTATTTATACTCATTTCAAAATCATATTATCATAATATTTAGTCTTGGTAGTTAATTGACTTGGAAAAAATTACAAACTCAAAAATATTGTAAAAATGACTAAACTGTCTACTTTAGGAATTTTTATAAAAATCAGTGGGACCTTGCTTGAAAATCAGCCAATGCAAAGTGTTACTTTTTACCACAAAGAGACTACACAAAAAGTTTCAGGAAACAACTCGATTTGCGCAACTCGTGGCAACCGATGCCGTTTCGACATTTCAATGATTTTGTTTCAGCTTTTCAGAAAAAGTATATATATGACCAAGTGACCTACTTTGACTATTTTTATAAAAATTCACAGACCTTGGATTGACGAACGGGAAAATCCTAGAGCCTCCTATTACCACAAAGTTACAACATGAATTAATTTAGAACCTAATTCGTATTCAAATGGCCTCGGCGATCGAAAAGATTTTGATATTTTAAGTTTCTGATTTTTCAGCATTTCAGAAAAAAGTACAAGTGCGCTTAGGTGACCTACTTTGACAATTTTAAAAATGACACTCGGAACTCGGTTTGACAAACGAAAAGAACCAATAGCTTACCCTTGCTATCAAGATGCTACATGATTTATTTGACTATTTTTACCGAGTTTAAATGACCATGGTGGCCGACACGATTTTGATGTTTCAAAGGAATTTCTATCAGCTTTTCAGAAAATACCAAAATATGACCAGACAGCCACTTTTGGCGATTTTTAGAAAACTCCTAGAACATTGGTTTGACAAATGGTCTGAGCCTAACTCTTAACATTACAGAAAGGAAGTAACATGATTTTTTTCAAAGCCTAAATCGAAGCTAATCAACGGGAAATTCAGTTCCCATTTCGACATTTATCAAAATTTCCATCAGCACTTTTTAATAAAACTAATATTTTTTATAAAACTTCAAAAATTCATATAAATCCAAAAAAAATGCAAACGACATGAATCAAGTGTCCAAACTTATTAAATTTTCGACACGCACGCAACCGTCAACCTTGATTTCCGAGTTCGGGTTGCACGCATTCCGAGGCAACTGTTCTGTCCAAATATTTATCAACCGAAAAACTCAATTTTAACATTTTTTTAATTCATCCAAACATCACCACAATTAATTCCAAGCACTACAACTAATCATACAACTAAAATAACATAATAATAAGTAATAATTGAAAAAGATGAAGTTTAGGTCTACCTCAAATCAAGAAAAGAGACGGACAGAAACGTAGAACGGATCGAGAGGAACTCAAATATCCAATTTGTTTTGAAAGAGGATGAAGAAATAGGATGATGATGATTGTCGATTGCTTGAGGGTTTGGAGATTTTTTTTTTTTTTTGTCGAACGCAAATAAGCAGAGCAAATATTCTTTTTTTTTTTTTTGAATTATGTTTTGATAATTATATGGATGGATTTCAAGATAAAGTCTAGTTAAGCAAAAAATTTGGTTGATGAGCTTATCCCCAATGAGGTCGGCCAAGAATTTGGGATACAATTAAAAAAAAATAAAATTTTTTTTAAGTAATATGGTAAATGAGATAATATCAAGTCTCCTTTTTTCTCCCTCTCATCCGAACACCTAGCTTACAAATAATCATCCCCCTCACATCCGACACATCAATTTCGCCGGCCAGTCTTCTGGCTGATGATGTTTTGAACGGTATGTCGAAGCCAAATGGCTATTCGTGCGCAAAGTCGTGTGATAATCGAGTAACATCGTTCTTGATTTTTAACTTCCCGGATTCATGGTCTCGAGTAGATTGCCTGAATGTATTCGAGAAATACGGCACTCTTAAAGACGTGTTCTTTCCTCGAAAGAGATTGTTGAGCGGTCAACGTTTCGGTTTTGTTCGTTTTGATGGCATTATTGATGTCGATTCTTTCACAAAAACCTTGAACACCATACAAGTTAACGGGAGGTGGATTCGAGCTTACAAGGCATTGGAAAGAAACATAGATAATCGTGCATCGAATATGGATCGTGAGAAAAAATGAATGTCGAAGGGTATGATGACTTTCCACCCGCACCTTGGAGCCGTGGACCGTCTATTCCAACTAAATGGGATGGGAAAAGCTTTGTTGATTCACTTACAAGTTCTATACATGAAGCCAAGGTGTCTCAGATTCATGTGAATAATCGTATCGAGATAAAGGTCGGAGGTAGATATATCGAAATTAATCTTCCTGAGTCAGTGAACAATCACAATCTCGTGTTTAGTTTTAACAAAGATCGACTTGCTTGGTCATTGGTAGAAGTGAATCATATCGGATTTGCTGCTGATACCGAAGATGACGAAAAAAACTCCAGTAACCTTCAGCCCAAATCAGAACCTAACAATGACAGTAGCGTGGGAGAAAATGTAGTGACCCGAACTTTTCCATGTTTATATATATTAATTGAGATTGATGTTTACATGATTAAATGTTTCCAACATGTTAAGCAATCAAACTTGTTAAGACTTGATTAATTGAAATAGGTTTCATATAGACAATTGACCACCCAAGTTGACCGGTGATTCACGAACGTTAAAACTTGTAAAAAAACTATATGATGACATATATATGGTTATATATATAGTTAACATGATATTATGATAAGTAAACATATCATTAATTATATTAACAATGAACTACATATGTAAAAACAAGACTACTAACTTAATGATTTTGAAACGAGACATATATGTAACGTTTATCGTTGTAACGACATTTAATGTATATATATCATATTAAGAGATATTCGTACATCATAATATCATGATAATATAATAATTTAAAATCTCTTTTGATATTATAAACATTGGGTTAACAACATTTAACAAGATCGTTAACCTAAAGGTTTCAAAACAACACTTACATGTAACGACTAACGATGACTTAACGACTCAGTTAAAATGTATATACATGTAGTGTTTTAATATGTATTTATACACTTTTGAAAGACTTCAATACACTTATCAAAATACTTCTACTTAACAAAAATGCTTACAATTACATTCTCGTTCAGTTTCATCAACAATTCTACTCGTATGCACCCGTATTCGTACTCGTACAATACACAGCTTTTAGATGTATGTACTATTAGTATATACACTCCAATGATCAGCTCTTAGCAGCCCATGTGAGTCACCTAACATATGTGGGAACCATCATTTGGCAACTAGCATGAAATATCTCATAAGATTACAAAAATATGAGTAATCATTCATGACTTATTTACATGAAAACAAAATTACATATCCTTTATATCTAATCCATACACCAACGACCAAAAACACCTACAAACACTTTCATTCTTCAATTTTCTTCATCTAATTGAACTCTCTCAAGTTCTATCTTCAAGTTCTAAGTGTTCTTCATAAATTCCAAAAGTTCTAGTTTCATAAAATCAAGAATACTTTCAAGTTTGCTAGCTCACTTCCAATCTTGTAAGGTGATCATCCAACCTCAAGAAATCTTTGTTTCTTACAGTAGGTTATCATTCTAATACAAGGTAATAATCATATTCAAACTTTGGTTCAATTTCTATAACTATAACAATCTTATTTCAAGTGATGATCTTACTTGAACTTGTTTTCGTGTCATGATTTTGCTTCAAGAACTTTGAGCCATCCAAGGATCCATTGAAGCTAGATCCATTTTTCTCTTTTCCAGTAGGTTCATCCAAGGAACTTAAGGTAGTAATGATGTTCATAACATCATTCGATTCATACATATAAAGCTATCTTATTCGAAGGTTTAAACTTGTAATCACTAGAACATAGTTTAGTTAATTCTAAACTTGTTCACAAACAAAAGTTAATCCTTCTAACTTGACTTTTAAAATCAACTAAACACATGTTCTATATCTATATGATATGCTAACTTAATGATTTAAAACCTGGAAACACGAAAAACACCGTAAAACCGGATTTACGCCGTCGTAGTAACACCGCGGGCTGTTTTGGGTTAGTTAATTAAAAACTATGATAAACTTTGATTTAAAAGTTGTTATTCTGAGAAAATGATTTTTATTATGAACATGAAACTATATCCAAAAATTATGGTTAAACTCAAAGTGGAAGTATGTTTTCTAAAATGGTCATCTAGACGTCGTTCTTTCGACTGAAATGACTACCTTTACAAAAACGACTTGTAACTTATTTTTCCGACTAAAAACCTATACTTTTTTGTTTAGATTCATAAAATAGAGTTCAATATGAAACCATAGCAATTTGATTCACTCAAAACGGATTTAAAATGAAGAAGTTATGGGTAAAACAAGATTGGATAATTTTTCTCATTTTAGCTACGTGAAAATTGGTAACAAATTTATTCCAACCATAACTTAATCAACTTGTATTATATATTATGTAATCTTGAGATACCATAGACACGTATACAATGTTTCGACCTATCATGTCGACACATCTATATATATTTCGGAACAACCATAGACACTCTATATGTGAATGTTGGAGTTAGCTATACAGGGTTGAGGTTGATTCCAAAATATATATAGTTTGAGTTGTGATCAATACTGAGATACGTATACACTGGGTCGTGGATTGATTCAAGATAATATTTATCGATTTATTTCTGTACATCTAACTGTGGACAACTAGTTGTAGGTTACTAACGAGGACAGCTGACTTAATAAACTTAAAACATCAAAATATATTAAAAGTGTTGTAAATATATTTTGAACATACTTTGATATATATGTATATATTGTTATAGGTTCGTGAATCAACCAGTGGCCAAGTCTTACTTCCCGACGAAGTAAAAATCTGTGAAAGTGAGTTATAGTCCCACTTTTAAAATCTAATATTTTTGGGATGAGAATACATGCAGGTTTTATAAATGATTTACAAAATAGACACAAGTACGTGAAACTACATTCTATGGTTGAATTATCGAAATCGAATATGCCCCTTTTTATTAAGTCTGGTAATCTAAGAATTAGGGAACAGACACCCTAATTGACGCGAATCCTAAAGATAGATCTATTGGGCCTAACAAACCCCATCCAAAGTACCGGATGCTTTAGTACTTCGAAATTTATATCATATCCGAAGGGTGTCCCGGAATGATGGGGATATTCTTATATATGCATCTTGTTATTGTCGGTTACCAGGTGTTCACCATATGAATGATTTTTATCTCTATGTATGGGATGTGTATTGAAATATGAAATCTTGTGGTCTATTATTATGATTTGATATATATAGGTTAAACCTATAACTCACCAACATTTTTGTTGACGTTTTAAGCATGTTTATTCTCAGGTGATTATTAAGAGCTTCCGCTGTCACATACTTAAATAAGGACGAGATTTGGAGTCCATGCTTGTATGATATTGTGTAAAACTGCATTCAAGAAACTTATTTTGTTGTAACATATTTGTATTGTAAACCATTATGTAATGGTCGTGTGTAAATAGGATATTTTAGATTATCATTATTTGATAATCTACGTAAAGCTTTTTAAACCTTTATTTATGAAATAAAGGTTATGGTTTGTTTTAAAAATGAATGCAGTCTTTGAAAAACGTCTCATATAGAGGTCAAAACCTCGCAACGAAATCAATTAATATGGAACGTTTTTAATCAATAAGAACGGGACATTTCAGTTGGTATCAGAGCGTTGGTCTTAGAGAACCAGAATATTTGCATTAGTGTGTCTTATCGAGTTTGTTAGGATGCATTAGTGAGTCTGGACTTCGACCGTGTTTTCTTTAAAAATGATTGCTTAACATTTTTGTTGGAAACTATATATTTTTAACATATGAATATTATGCGATATATTAATCTCTTAACGTGTTTGATATTATGTGATAGATGTCTACCTCTAGAACAAGTCCCATTGACTCACCTAATAATAATGAAGAGTCAAATGTAAATTGGAATGATTTGTGGACTGATTCACAAGTTCCCGAAGAGGAACCGGAAGAAGAGTCGGAACCGGAAGAAGAGTCGGAACCGGAAGATGAATCGGAACCGGAAGAAGAATCGGAACCGGATGAAGAAATAGAACCGGTGGGGGAAATAATAAAACGATTAAGTAAAAGAAAATCCTCAACCAACCGACCAAAGTTAATTATGGTCAATGGTATTTCCGCCAAGGAAGCAAAATATTGGGAGGATTACCAATTCTCCGATGAATCGGATTCCGACGAGAATTCCGATGATGTTATAGAAATTACCCCAACTGAATTTAAAAAGGCAAAAGAAAATAATAAGGGAAAGGGCATAAAAATAGAGAAATCTAATTCCAACCCCGATGAACTTTATATGTATCGTCAACCCCCGAAGTCCTTAAGTTGTAACAATGACCCGGGAACCTCTAAACCACCAGGTTTTTCTAAACCAATGTGGACAACGACGGCTCGTATTAGGGGAACATCATATATCTCTAGAAACTTGGCAAAACGAACCAAAACCGAAGAAGAAGAAACGAGCGAGTCGGAATAAGATAGTTGTATTCGTGTGGTGTAATATATGTAATATAGTGTTCTTATGCTTTATGATATATGTAAAAATTGCTTGTATTAATAAGTATTTTTTTATGAATCTAACTCTTGTCTATTTTACAGTTTAAAAACACAAAATGGATAGACAACCCAATATTTTAAGAGACCTACCCGGAGACATGATTGATGAAATCTTGTCTAGAGTCGGCCAGAATTCTTCGGCACAACTATTTAAGGCGAGATCAGTTTGTAAGACATTCGAAGAACGTTCCAAGAATGTCTTGGTTTATAAGAGACTTTCGTTTGAAAGATGGGGGATATCACATTGGGAAACCCATAAGTTACGATGTGTTTACTTTGACGCATATATTGCGGGGAACCCAAATGCTATTTTACGCAACGGGTTAAGAAATTATTTTGACTCAATATATCCGAATATTGGACTTCGTGATTTAGAAAAAGCGGCTAACATGCAACATAAAGAAGCATGTTATGCTTACGGATTAGTAATGTTCGCTTCTCACCAAAGTGAGAACAAGAACATCGGGCTACAACTATTAAACAAAACGTTTCCACAAGTGACGGAGTCGGTAATTGGGGTAAGAAATGAGGTTTTTAGATTATTACGGGACTGTTGGACATTACGTAACCCTCGTCCCTTTGATGACGTTACAACACGCTGTCTTATCAACGGCCATAACGGTTATGTTGCACAAGACCAAGGATGGGAAGTAGTCCTAGTAAAACCAGAATGCATGACTTGTTTCTGGACGTATGAATTACGTGTCTTTATTGCCTTTGCTGAACGACTTGTGTACTAGCTAGAATTGTCTTCACAACTATCTTGTATCAAAGTTATTGTGTGCTATATTTCATGCTTTATGTAAAATAAGCGGTATTGTAAGTTTGTAAAATATTGTATAAAAGTTTGAACGCGAAATATTATTATAATCAGTTTTTCATATAGAATTGTAGTAGTTGAATTGTATATTAGCTACTAAGTATGAACTTAACGGGTAGGTACTACCCGAATTTAAACTTATAAAACGCTAATATGAAGAAAAAGCTTTTATAAATGAGTTCATATTATGCTACGAAATACTATTAACTACTCTTAATATTCTGTATGATTAACTTGTTCCATTTAACTATTTTGAAGGAAATGGCACCGACTACTCGACACACCGTGAATATGAATGAAGAGGAATTCCGTACTTTTCTAGCTTCAAACATAGCCGCAGTACAGGCTGCGCTACATACCAACAATAACCTTGGATCTAGCAGTACAGGAAATCGTGTAGGATGCACCTACAAAGAATTCACTGCCTGCAAACCTTTGGAATTTGATGGAACCGAAGGACCGATCGGATTGAAACGGTGGACCGAGAAGGTTGAATCGGTGTTTGCCATAAGTAAGTGTACTGAAGAGGACAAAGTGAAGTACGCTACGCATACCTTCACAGGTTCTGCGTTAACATGGTGGAATACCTATCTAGAGCAAGTGGGACAAGATGATGCGTACGCACTACCGTGGTCAGCATTCAAGCACTTGATGAACGAGAAGTACCGTCCCAGAACCGAGGTCAATAAGCTCAAGACAGAACTTAGAGGGTTACGAACCCAAGGATTTGATATTACCACGTACGAAAGACGATTCACAGAATTGTGCCTATTGTGTCCGGGAGCATTCGAAGATGAGGAAGAGAAAATCGACGCATTTGTGAAAGGATTACCGGAAAGAATCCAAGAAGATATAAGTTCACACGAGCCCGCCTCCATACAACAGGCATGTAGAATGGCTCACAAACTAGTGAACCAGATTGAAGAAAGAATTAAAGAACAGACTGCTGAAGAGGCCAATGTGAAGCAAGTCAAAAGAAAGTGGGAGGAAAACGGTGATAAGAATCACCAATACAACAACAACAGCAATTACAACAATAATCGCAACAATTATCCCAACAATCGCAACATCAATCGCAACTACAACAAACGGCCCAACAACAACAACAACAACAACAACAGCAACTACAACAATCATCCCAACAACAATAATAACCGCAACAACAACAACAATCAGAAGCAGCTATGCCAAAGGTGTGAAAAGAATCACTCAGGGTTCTGCACCAAATTTTGCAACAAGTGTAAAAGAAATGGTCATAGCGCGGCGAAGTGTGAGGTCTACGGACCAGGGGTTAATAGAACGAAAGGAACAAATGGTGTCGGAACGAGTAATGGCGGAGCAAGTAGTGTCGGAGCAAGTTATGCCAATGTAGTTTGTTATAAATGTGGAAAACCAGGCCACATTATTAGAAATTGCCCGAACCAGGAGAACACGAATGGACAAGGCCGTGGAAGAGTTTTCAATATTAATGCGGTAGAGGCACAGGAAGACCCGGAGCTTGTTACGGGTACGTTTCTTATTGACAATAAATCTGCTTACGTTTTATTTGATTCGGGTGCGGATAGAAGCTATATGAGTAGAGATTTTTGTGCTAAATTAAGTTGTCCATTGACGCCTTTGGATAGTAAATTTTTACTCGAATTAGCAAATGGTAAATTAATTTCAGCAGATAATATATGTCGGAATCGAGAAATTAAACTGGTTAGCGAAACATTTAAGATTGATTTGATACCAGTAGAGTTAGGGAGTTTTGATGTGATAATCGGTATGGACTGGTTGAAAGAAGTGAAAGCGGAGATCGTTTGTTACAAAAATGCAATTCGCATTATACGAGAAAAAGGAAAACCCTTAATGGTGTACGGAGAAAAGGGCAACACGAAGCTACATCTTATTAGTAATTTGAAGGCACAAAAACTAATAAGAAAAGGTTGCTATGCTGTTCTAGCACACGTCGAGAAAGTACAAACTGAAGAAAAGAGCATCAATGATGTTCCCATCGCAAAAGAATTTCCCGATGTATTTCCGAAAGAATTACCGGGATTACCCCCACATCGATCCGTTGAATTTCAAATAGATCTTGTACCAGGAGCTGCACCAATAGCTCGTGCTCCTTACAGACTCGCACCCAGCGAGATGAAAGAACTGCAAAGCCAATTACAAGAACTTTTAGAGCGTGGTTTCATTCGACCAAGCACATCACCGTGGGGAGCTCCTGTTTTGTTTGTCAAGAAGAAAGATGGTACATTCAGGTTGTGTATCGACTACCGAGAGTTGAACAAACTTACCATCAAGAACCGCTACCCACTACCGAGAATCGACGACTTATTGATCAACTACAAGGCTCGTCTGTTTATTCAAAGATTGACTTACGTTCCGGGTATCATCAAATGCGGGTGAAAGAAGATGATATTCCAAAGACTGCTTTCAGAACACGTTACGGTCATTACGAGTTTATGGTCATGCCGTTTGGTTTAACTAATGCACCAGCTGTGTTCATGGACCTTATGAACCGAGTGTGTGGACCATACCTTGACAAGTTTGTCATTGTTTTCATTGATGACATACTTATTTACTCAAAGAATGACCAAGAACACGGTGAACATTTGAGAAAGGTGTTAGAAGTATTGAGGAAGGAAGAATTGTACGCTAAGTTTTCAAAGTGTGCATTTTGGTTGGAAGAAGTTCAATTCCTCGGTCACATAGTGAACAAAGAAGGTATTAAGGTGGATCCGGCAAAGATAGAAACTGTTGAAAAGTGGGAAACCCCGAAAACTCCGAAACACATACGCCAGTTTTTAGGACTAGCTGGTTACTACAGAAGGTTCATCCAAGACTTTTCCAGAATAGCAAAACCCTTGACTGCATTAACGCATAAAGGGAAGAAATTTGAATGGAATGATGAACAAGAGAAAGCGTTTCAGTTATTGAAGAAAAAGCTAACTACGGCACCTATATTGTCATTGCCTGAAGGGAATGATGATTTTGTGATTTATTGTGATGCATCAAAGCAAGGTCTCGGTTGTGTATTAATGCAACGAACGAAGGTGATTGCTTATGCGTCTAGACAATTGAAGATTCACGAACAAAATTATACGACGCATGATTTGGAATTAGGCGCGGTTGTTTTTGCATTAAAGACTTGGAGACACTACTTATATGGGGTCAAAAGTATTATATATACCGACCACAAAAGTCTTCAACACATATTTAATCAGAAACAACTGAATATGAGGCAGCGTAGGTGGATTGAATTATTGAATGATTACGACTTTGAGATTCGTTACCACCCGGGGAAGGCAAATGTGGTAGCCGATGCCTTGAGCAGGAAGGACAGAGAACCCATTCGAGTAAAATCTATGAATATAATGATTCATAATAACATTACTACTCAAATAAAGGAGGCGCAACAAGGAGTTTTAAAAGAGGGAAATTTAAAGGATGAAATACCCAAAGGATCGGAGAAGCATCTTAATATTCGGGAAGACGGAACCCGGTATAGGGCTGAAAGGATTTGGGTACCAAAATTTGGAGATATGAGAGAAATGGTACTTAGAGAAGCTCATAAAACCAGATACTCAATACATCCTGGAACGGGGAAGATGTACAAGGATCTCAAGAAACATTTTTGGTGGCCGGGTATGAAAGCCGATGTTGCTAAATACGTAGGAGAATGTTTGACGTGTTCTAAGGTCAAAGCTGAGCATCAGAAACCATCAGGTCTACTTCAACAACCCGAAATCCCGGAATGGAAATGGGAAAACATTACCATGGATTTCATCACTAAATTTCCAAGGACTGCAAGTGGTTTTGATACTATTTGGGTAATAGTTGATCGTCTCACCAAATCAGTACACTTCCTGCCAATAAGAGAAGATGACAAGATGGAGAAGTTAGCACGACTGTATTTGAAGGAAGTCGTCTCCAGACATGGAATACCAATCTCTATTATCTCTGATAGGGATGGCAGATTTATTTCAAGATTCTGGCAGACATTACAGCAAGCATTAGGAACTCGTCTAGACATGAGTACTGCCTATCATCCACAAACTGATGGGCAGAGCGAAAGAACGATACAAACGCTTGAAGACATGCTACGAGCATGTGTTATTGATTTCGGAAACAGTTGGGATCGACATCTACCGTTAGCAGAATTTTCCTACAACAACAGCTACCATTCAAGCATTGAGATGGCGCCGTTTGAAGCACTTTATGGTAGAAAGTGCAGGTCTCCGATTTGTTGGAGTGAAGTGGGGGATAGACAGATTACGGGTCCGGAGATTATACAAGAAACTACCGAGAAGATCATCCAAATTCAACAACGGTTGAAAACCGCCCAAAGTCGACAAAAGAGCTACGCTGACATTAAAAGAAAAGATATAGAATTTGAAATTGGAGAGATGGTCATGCTTAAAGTTGCACCTTGGAAAGGCGTTGTTCGATTTGGTAAACGAGGGAAATTAAATCCAAGATATATTGGACCATTCAAGATTATTGATCGTGTCGGACCAGTAGCTTACCGACTAGAGTTACCCCAACAACTCGCGGCTGTACATAACACTTTCCACGTCTCGAATTTGAAGAAATGTTTTGCTAAAGAAGATCTCACTATTCCGTTAGATGAAATCCAAATCAACGAAAAACTTCAATTCATCGAAGAACCCGTCGAAATAATGGATCGTGAGGTTAAAAGACTTAAGCAAAACAAGATACCAATTGTTAAGGTTCGATGGAATGCTCGTAGAGGACCCGAGTTCACCTGGGAGCGTGAAGATCAGATGAAGAAGAAATACCCGCATCTATTTCCAGAAGATTCGTCAACACCTTCAACAGCTTAAAATTTCGGGACGAAATTTATTTAACGGGTAGGTACTGTAGTGACCCGAACTTTTCCATGTTTATATATATTAATTGAGATTGATGTTTACATGATTAAATGTTTCCAACATGTTAAGCAATCAAACTTGTTAAGACTTGATTAATTGAAATAGGTTTCATATAGACAATTGACCACCCAAGTTGACCGGTGATTCACGAACGTTAAAACTTGTAAAAAAACTATATGATGACATATATATGGTTATATATATAGTTAACATGATATTATGATAAGTAAACATATCATTAATTATATTAACAATGAACTACATATGTAAAAACAAGACTACTAACTTAATGATTTTGAAACGAGACATATATGTAACGTTTATCGTTGTAACGACATTTAATGTATATATATCATATTAAGAGATATTCGTACATCATAATATCATGATAATATAATAATTTAAAATCTCTTTTGATATTATAAACATTGGGTTAACAACATTTAACAAGGTCGTTAACCTAAAGGTTTCAAAACAACACTTACATGTAACGACTAACGATGACTTAACGACTCAGTTAAAATGTATATACATGTAGTGTTTTAATATGTATTTATACACTTTTGAAAGACTTCAATACACTTATCAAAATACTTCTACTTAACAAAAATGCTTACAATTACATTCTCGTTCAGTTTCATCAACAATTCTACTCGTATGCACCCGTATTCGTACTCGTACAATACACAGCTTTTAGATGTATGTACTATTGGTATATACACTCCAATGATCAGCTCTTAGCAGCCCATGTGAGTCACCTAACACATGTGGGAACCATCATTTGGCAACTAGCATGAAATATCTCATAAGATTACAAAAATATGAGTAATCATTCATGACTTATTTACATGAAAACAAAATTACATATCCTTTATATCTAATCCATACACCAACGACCAAAAACACCTACAAACACTTTCATTCTTCAATTTTCTTCATCTAATTGAACTCTCTCAAGTTCTATCTTCAAGTTCTAAGTGTTCTTCATAAATTCCAAAAGTTCTAGTTTCATAAAATCAAGAATACTTTCAAGTTTGCTAGCTCACTTCCAATCTTGTAAGGTGATCATCCAACCTCAAGAAATCTTTGTTTCTTACAGTAGGTTATCATTCTAATACAAGGTAATAATTATATTCAAACTTTGGTTCAATTTCTATAACTATAACAATCTTATTTCAAGTGATGATCTTACTTGAACTTGTTTTCGTGTCATGATTTTGCTTCAAGAACTTTGAGCCATCCAAGGATCCATTGAAGCTAGATCCATTTTTCTCTTTTCCAGTAGGTTCATCCAAGGAACTTAAGGTAGTAATGATGTTCATAACATCATTCGATTCATACATATAAAGCTATCTTATTCGAAGGTTTAAACTTGTAATCACTAGAACATAGTTTAGTTAATTCTAAACTTGTTCACAAACAAAAGTTAATCCTTCTAACTTGACTTTTAAAATCAACTAAACACATGTTCTATATCTATATGATATGCTAACTTAATGATTTAAAACCTGGAAACACGAAAAACACCGTAAAACCGGATTTACGCCGTCGTAGTAACACCGCGGGCTGTTTTGGGTTAGTTAATTAAAAACTATGATAAACTTTGATTTAAAAGTTGTTATTCTGAGAAAATGATTTTTATTATGAACATGAAACTATATCCAAAAATTATGGTTAAACTCAAAGTGGAAGTATGTTTTCTAAAATGGTCATCTAGACGTCGTTCTTTCGACTGAAATGACTACCTTTACAAAAACGACTTGTAACTTATTTTTCCGACTAAAAACCTATACTTTTTTGTTTAGATTCATAAAATAGAGTTCAATATGAAACCATAGCAATTTGATTCACTCAAAACGGATTTAAAATGAAGAAGTTATGGGTAAAACAAGATTGGATAATTTTTCTCATTTTAGCTACGTGAAAATTGGTAACAAATTTATTCCAACCATAACTTAATCAACTTGTATTATATATTATGTAATCTTGAGATACCATAGACACGTATACAATGTTTCGACCTATCATGTCGACACATCTATATATATTTCGGAACAACCATAGACACTCTATATGTGAATGTTGGAGTTAGCTATACAGGGTTGAGGTTGATTCCAAAATATATATAGTTTGAGTTGTGATCAATACTGAGATACGTATACACTGGGTCGTGGATTGATTCAAGATAATATTTATCGATTTATTTCTGTACATCTAACTGTGGACAACTAGTTGTAGGTTACTAACGAGGACAGCTGACTTAATAAACTTAAAACATCAAAATATATTAAAAGTGTTGTAAATATATTTTGAACATACTTTGATATATATGTATATATTGTTATAGGTTCGTGAATCAACCAGTGGCCAAGTCTTACTTCCCGACGAAGTAAAAATCTGTGAAAGTGAGTTATAGTCCCACTTTTAAAATCTAATATTTTTGGGATGAGAATACATGCAGGTTTTATAAATGATTTACAAAATAGACACAAGTACGTGAAACTACATTCTATGGTTGAATTATCGAAATCGAATATGCCCCTTTTTATTAAGTCTGGTAATCTAAGAATTAGGGAACAGACACCCTAATTGACGCGAATCCTAAAGATAGATCTATTGGGCCTAACAAACCCCATCCAAAGTACCGGATGCTTTAGTACTTCGAAATTTATATCATATCCGAAGGGTGTCCCGGAATGATGGGGATATTCTTATATATGCATCTTGTTATTGTCGGTTACCAGGTGTTCACCATATGAATGATTTTTATCTCTATGTATGGGATGTGTATTGAAATATGAAATCTTGTGGTCTATTATTATGATTTGATATATATAGGTTAAACCTATAACTCACCAACATTTTTGTTGACGTTTTAAGCATGTTTATTCTCAGGTGATTATTAAGAGCTTCCGCTGTCACATACTTAAATAAGGACGAGATTTGGAGTCCATGCTTGTATGATATTGTGTAAAACTGCATTCAAGAAACTTATTTTGTTGTAACATATTTGTATTGTAAACCATTATGTAATGGTCGTGTGTAAATAGGATATTTTAGATTATCATTATTTGATAATCTACGTAAAGCTTTTTAAACCTTTATTTATGAAATAAAGGTTATGGTTTGTTTTAAAAATGAATGCAGTCTTTGAAAAACGTCTCATATAGAGGTCAAAACCTCGCAACGAAATCAATTAATATGGAACGTTTTTAATCAATAAGAACGGGACATTTCAGAAAATGTTCTGCCAAACAAGGGAGTGTATAGTGGTACCCGTGATGAAGAAAACAAGGTAAAATCTGGTGATAGAACACTTAATTTTGAAACTGCAGATGGAAAGGTTGATATGGAAGATGGTGAGTTCATCCCGTCCAATCGCTTCGATGATCAAGTTTTGTCTGATGAATCTGAGGATTTTCCGGTTGATTCCTCACCGGAAATTATTTCAGGTGATAGTCCGTCAACGTGTGAAGCTCAAGGGCTGAAAGTTGATGATGTGAATTCCAATGATGGTTGTGTAGGTTTCGAGGATTTCAATAGCACGCGTGAGATCTTAGATGATTATATGTCGATGTGTGATGCTCAAAGGTCGAGCGTGGATGGTGGGAATTCCAATGACGGCCCTGCAGGTTTTGAGGGTTTTAATTGCACGCGTGATTCCCTTTCTGATCCTCAAGTTCCAACAAAATCACTTTCTGGGCTTGAGCATGACACACCAATTGGGCCAACCCACTCTAATGATTCTGAGATGGGCAATCATGGGATGGGCCTGGTGGGTGATCCTTGTTTAAACAAAAACAAATGTATCGACTTGCAGGACGTGACCGCAGTTGCTCGTTTTCGCGTCAAAGAGAGAAAAATCCATCCATTAATTAAAAGTCATTTCATTAAATATGTTTGGGGAAGGAGAAATATGAAGCGTAGACAGCGTCGAGATAATTTTCATTGGCACGAAAGATATTTTATTGAAAACGTGATGAAAGATTCGGATGAGGACGATGATGAAGTTGTTTGTTGCTCATGCTCCTCCTGCGCACCCTCGGATTCGGATTCTTAGTCCCCCTTGTCGTCGGGTGTGTGTTTTGGTGCTAGTGTCCCTTTTTTGTTTCGAGTTTTGTTTGTTTTGTGAGTTTTATTCGTGGTTTTAGTGTGTGGTCTCATGTGCGTTTTGTGCGGTCTGTGTCTTTTCTAGCTACTTGCTAGTGTAATTCGTGTTCGTCTTTTTATATAATGAAAAATCTACTTGCCTTTCAAAAAAAAAAAAAAAAAAAAAAAAAAAAAGAGATAATATCTTTCAAAATTAGATGATATCAAATGTTAACATAAAACAAAAGTACGGCCATATGAGATAGCCGATTGACTTGGGACATATGTTTATTTATTTTACCCTCTTTTTTTTCTTTTTCTTTTTACCTTAAACCTTATCCAATTTGATACATATAATTTAAATAAACAAAAAGAATAAACTAGTAATAAAATAACTAAAAAAATATATATATATGGTCAAATGAAGGGAAAAAAAAAACTACGGCCGATATTGGTATGAAGTTTTTTTTAAAGTCTATTTATTTATTTATTTATTTTTTAATCTTATCCATAATTATATTTACTTAATTAGTTAAATTAAGTAACGGGCTAGAAAAATACAATTAAAAGAAAATGGATAACCCATGACCACCACATATGGGTCGACCAAATTGGGCTAGGAGAATGGGCCCTACATCAAAGTTAAATTTCATGTATTGGTCCGAACGCTTAAACGCACGTGATCTGATAAATAATATTACGCGATTTATGATACACGAGATGAATAATAATTCAAGAAATAAAATATAGGAATACTTTATTATTACGAATGACATAGAAATGTCACAAAGAAGAATTCGGATTTGGAAATCACGAATGTATAATCGTTGGATTGGAAACCGAGACGATTAATCGAAATATAATCGTTATACGTAGAAATGTACTAACACGTAGTCACTCATTAATTTTAATGCTTGTAATATTAACTAAAGTATAATATAAAAATAATATAAACTTTAATTAACAAAATGTGTCGACTAAAAATTAATATTTAGTCAGCATTGTATTAAAGTAGAGTAATTACTTATTAATTTCAATATTAATAAGCATGCGGAAACCCTAGGGGCAAAATAGTCATTTCAAGTATGAAATTTTGAGGGTTGTTATAGTATCCCCCTGTTAATGGAAACTTCGTCCCGAAGTTTTATGTAGACTTCTCGGATGCATCAGCGGTTGAGAAGAGAGAGATGGGAATATTTTCCATTTCATTTAGTCTTCACGTTCCCAGGTATACTCGGGGCCATGTAGTGAATTCAAATGGATTTTTTTTAATATAAGAATATTGTTCTGTTTCAAGCATTTGAATCTTACGATCCATAACTTCTACAGGTTCTTTTATGACGTGCATTTTATTATCAATGCGAAGGTCATTCAAAGGAATTACAAGAGTGTCATCTCACTAGGTTTCCTCGAAAGAGATGATGATGCCATACAAGCTTTTCAGTAAGCTGGGTGCATGAAATGCGGCATGAACATTACTAGGCTCAAAACCTCGAGTGTTTATGCCACAATACTAGGGCAGACAAACAGATAGGAATACGTGGAGATTACGGTCATGTATTTTGTTGCATGGCATGTGTTTGTACAAATTTTAATTCCGGAAGGTAACCATAGACATGATGTCTAATGTGAATAAATGAGACCAGATGCCAGCTGAAGAATCACTAATCAGGCTTATATGCAAAGTAAGCCATAACTAAATGCCCTCAGAAGGGTCAGAGCGAAAAGATATCGTTTAGTATACTATAATACATGTGAAGTTATCGTTGGAAAGAATTTTTGAAAGCACATTTGTAGAATATAGCTATATGATTATGATTTCAGTTACAGAGGTTGAAATCCGACTAGGATGACACCTAGTTGCAGTCAATGAAAGAAGAGTAGACACATCAATGTACTAAATGTTTAAGGTATCCCCTTCAGAGAGGGTAGCGAGGATCATAGATAAAAATAATGTATATTACGTTTCCGAAAGAGAACCGTACGAAAGGTGTGATCTCTTAACGAGAGGATGCCCTCGCACAGACAGCGAGTCGATCTAGGGTTTATCCTCACTCATAAGTTTAAGTGCGGACAAGAAGAAAAATATGAATTATTTGCTATAATGAATAGTTTACACTATGTGAGAAAATCTTCGCAAATGATTTCTCATGCCACGAAATATTGAATCACAGAATTGATGATTACGAGGGTGTTGCGATTTAGCGGTGAAATATCAGAAGTAAAAACTTCTCACGGTCAACCTTAAAAGGGAAAAGTTGATGAGAACAGAGAGTTTTAAATGATGAACCTAATGATAAGTTTCGGAGGGCGAGAGGAATTGTAATTAATATGTGGTGTAGAATAATACGAGAAAAAAAAATTATATAAACCAGCAATGCAAATTTTATAGAAGTTCGAGTCGTTTAAGGTGACAATGTAAAAAGGAACGAAGTTCTTAGTAAAATTAGAGTTATCTACATCATGTACTATTTTAAGTAAAATAACTTTTGAATTAGTTAAAATGTAAAAGAATTGATTCATATAAGTGAAAGTATAATTTGATATGTACTAGTCAAAATAAGTAAAGGTAAATTTATTTATATAATATAATATGATTTTATTAATCGCAAATTACAAAAAACTTACACCCGTCGTCATTAACCGCCTCCATATCCATCAATTAGGGTTTCATTCATCGCCTCTCAAACACCATCCAAATTCTTCATCCTGAAGTTCAATTGTCTTCTTCTTTGTTACCAATTATTGCTATCAATTATCCCTACCAAACGTTTGATTACTTCTCATGATACCATTACGTTATCGCTACCAAATATTCGCCATCGATGGTTCGTAACGAACCCTTCATCGCTGATATCCGTTTATCAGGTAATTAGTGGATTTATTATGATTCATCAATTAAAAACCTTGTTGAATGGATCGATTATGAAGAACTCCAAAGATAATAACAAAATTTGGTTGTCTAATCTCAGGGATCGATTACTGTATGATGAAGAACGGCATAGATGTTAGAGAGTATATCAATTGAAGCTGTGTATTTGTTTTCGCGGATTTGAAGAGTAAACAATTTAACCCTAGCCATAGATAATAAAAAAAAATTGGTTGTTTAATATCAGGGATCGATTAGTGTATGATGAAGAATGCTATAAAATGTTAGAGAGTAATGTTTTCGTGGATTTGAAGCGTAAACAATTAAGATAGGGGTAGTAAATTTTGTAATTCAATTTATCTATAAATTTTGAGAGAATCGGAGATTAAAATAATGTGTAAGAAATTTTGAAAAACGGGGTGTTTGTGTTTCGGAGGTTACGTGTTCGAGATAGATCGATTGAAGACTCTGAATTATCGGGTGACATTTGAGTAACAACTGTTAAAAAGGTAATGAAAACTAATGAATTGACTATTATCAGGGCATAAGTTCTTGAACCAAAATATTCATGTGTGAAGCTGTTGCTGACAAGTGAGATATGAATGGTAGAGTATGAGGATGAGAATTTATCACCCATTGATTTTGCAAAATTCCGAACCGGTGTGACTAACATTAAAGTAAGAAGGGTGATGGTGTGATTATCATCAAATGAGTAATCTCTCTGAATGAGTTAGGAATTAGAGTTGCATAAGAAAGAGTATCAAATAAGATCTGCAACTTTGAATCATTCGAGTGATAGTGAGAGTTCGAGAACTCACTATGAATAATCTGACAGTGACATAGACAAGTTTAAAGACATGCTAAAGCAGTGACTTTTGACTATGTAGTGATTGTTTGAATTCAGCCTTAATTGGCCCGAGAGGAAGATACGTTAGAGTATGATGGAATTATTTCAATTGTTATAGCAGATTTCAGATGTAATGAGTTTAGCTCAAGCCGCAACCCACGGGGAAATGGAGGAACTTAAGATGGTGTACCTCACCTTAGATTCTGAATTGACAGTGATCGATTATTATTTAGGTATGACATCATTACTCGCATGGTGCCAAGTAATCTACTACTAATGAATGCACGAGAGCGAAAATTTTTCTTGATTATGGCAATCAAAAAGATATCCGTAGGAAGGTTCTATTATTCAGAAGATTGTGTCTGTGAGATATTTACCATTTCGGCATAGAAAATGTAATAGTGAACATGGTGTTTGTAAGATCGACGTTTGAGAATTTGAATGAAATGGGTTCGTGAAAATTATATGAAATTTTACACCAAGGGCGTAGTAATAGAGTGAACCCGGATACAAGTGATGATTAAACGTCAAGGATAAAGATATATGTCATTAAGAAGAATGAATGTAAAGTTTCAAGGTTCCTTGGTTTACAACCTTTCTTGCGTGGGAGAGATTGTTAATCTACTAATAAGTATGAGAACGAGTTCTACGAATAAGAAGGTGATTATTTTTTTTTATTTTTTTTTACCCGTTATGTAATAACATTGGGATTTTTTTTTTTTAATGAACTGCATGAGAATTTTTCTTTGATTCACTTTCTATTCCTCATGTCATGATATTGGAATTTCTATATGAATTACCGTAATGTAATCACGTTGATCAGTCGTCATTACATTTCACTAATTCATATTTCCATTCCAACCTCACTCCATAAGGTCAGGATACGTGATCAAACTACAGAATTTTCTATTAGAAAACTTTCTAAGGACTTAATTGTTGTTTACAAAGTTCCTAGACAAAAGCGTTTCCCTAACCAACGTACTAAGGATAGCACGATAATACAAAAATTGTAAGGGTGGGGAATATGAACAATGATGACATAATAATGTCTTTGAGTTATCGAGAATCTTTATGGGTCAATAATGACGTTTTTCGGTTCGCAAACCAATGCATGAAGGCACAAGGTCACAAAGGTACATAATATAACAAGGAGGTTATATACGTGTAAGTATGAGTAGTAACTGTCATAGGAATGGCATAAATTTCAAAAGTCATGGATGATGTTTCACGTAATACATACGTTATACACATAACCATGATAGATGACATAGGAATGTCGAGAATTTCATAAATCATGAATGTCATCCCTCAGTTTCACTAACCAAGGTGGTCTTATAAAGATAACTCACGTGAGTCAAAGAATACCTTGAATCACAATGGGAGTTCTTCCCGGAGTCAGAGAGTTAGAGATATGTATTTATACGATGCAAGTAATAAGATTCTAAAGCTATAGGTCGGCTGTAGACTAGACTCTAATTCACCCTATTATTCAGGGTTGACCACATTAGGACTGCCTAGTTCCCTACAACCACTGCTCTGATACCAACTGTAACACCCCGTCAAAATTGACATTGACGCAAATGTTAACTCTGGTCCCAGTGCATGGCTTGACTTCTAAGTATCAGCACAGTTCTACAGCGGAAGCATAATATCTAAGTACCTGAAATAAAACATGCTTAAAAGTGTCAACCAAAAGGTTGAGTGAAGTTCATAGGTTTATAAATAATAACCAAAGTTTTAGAACACACGATTTAGCTTGATAAATAACGATACACCGCAGTGTACAAAAGCATTCTATAAGTTGCGGACACCCGGTAACTAGCCTTAACAAATAATATTGATTATCCCTGTGTTATAATAATATGTGCACCGAATCAAGTGCGTTCCGTTAACCTCGAAGTACTAAACACCCGCCCACTAGCTCTAATGTCTAGTGCAGCATCCTGGGTGGGGGTGTAAAACCCGATAGATCTACCTTTAGGATTCGCGCATACCGGTTCATAAACCAATAGTTAAAGTTACCAAGCTAGAGGATTTTTGATTCAAACCCACGTAGAATTAGTTTTAGTACTTGTGTTCATTTTATAAAACAGTTATAAAAGCAAGCATGTGTCTCACACCAAAAGTTGTAAAACAGTTATGAAATAGTAAAAAGTGGGGCTATGAAGTTCACCTTAAAATAGCAGGAGAAGATATAACAAGTACACGAATAAAGAAGATCAAGAGTGATCTAGAACATATCTAACTTATGTCATGTAATTGTATGATAGTCCTAGTGCTTGAAGTGACTTTGGAATTATGTGACAAAAGATTTGAATAAGTATTAAGTGTACTTTCTATTTTTAGTAAGTTTCCATTTTTAGAAATATTCTATTTTAGAAAATTTTCTATTTTTGAAAAGTTTTCTATTTTTTTTTTTGAAAAGTTTCTATTTTTAGAAAGTTTATTCATTTAGATTGTTTCTTTATTTAGAAAGTCAACTCAAAAATTCAATAATCAAACGTAACCTTAAAGGTCAACACTCAACTCAAACAAATTTTCAAAAGTCAACGGTCAACGTTGAAAGTCATCAAGACTTATAAACAAATTTTAAAACTTATTTATACTCATTTCAAAATCATATTATCATAATATTTAGTCTTGGTAGTTAATTGACTTGGAAAAAATTACAAACTCAAAAATATTGTAAAAATGACTAAACTGTCTACTTTAGGAATTTTTATAAAAATCAGTGGGACCTTGCTTGAAAATCAGCCAATGCAAAGTGTTACTTTTTACCACAAAGAGACTACACAAAAAGTTTCAGGAGACAACTCGATTTGCGCAACTCGTGGCAACCGATGCCGTTTCGACATTTCAATGATTTTGTTTCAGCTTTTCATAAAAAGTATATATATGACCAAGTGACCTACTTTGACTATTTTTATAAAAATTCACAGACATTGGATTGACGAACGGGAAAATCCTAGAGCCTCCTATTACCACAAAGTTACAACATGAATTAATTCAGAACCTAATTCGTATTCAAATGGCCTCGGCGATCGAAAAGATTTTGATATTTTAAGTTTCTGATTTTTCAGCATTTCAGAAAAATGTACAAGTGCGCTTAGGTGACCTACTTTTACAATTTTAAAAATGAAACTCGGAACTCGGTTTGACAAACGAGAAGAACCAATAGCTTCACCTTGCTATCAAGATGCTACATGATTTATTTGACTATTTTTACCGAGTTTAAATGACCATGGTGGTCGACACGATTTTGATGTTTCAAAGGAATTTCTATCAGCTTTTCAGAAAATACCAAAATATGACCAGACAGCCACTTTTGGCGATCTTTAGAAAACTCCTAGAACATTGGTTTGACAAATGGTCTGAGCCTAACTCTTAACATTACATAAAGGAAGTAACATGATTTTTTTCAAAGCCTAAATCAAAGCTAATCAACAGGAAATTCAGTTCCCGTTTCGACATTTATCAAAATTTCCATCAGCACTTTTTAATAAAAATAATATTTTTATAAAACTTCAAAAATTCATATAAAATCCAAAAAAAAATGCAAACGACATGAATCAAGTGTCCAAACTTATTAATTTTTCGACACGCATGCAACCGTCAACGCTGATTTCCGAGTTCGGGTTGCACGCATCCCGAGGCAACTATTCTGTCCAAATATTTATCAACCGAAAAACTCAATTTTAACATTTTTTTAATTCATCCAAACATCACCACAATTAATTCCAAACACTACAACTAATCATACAACTAAAATAACATAATAATAAGTAATAATTGAAAAAGATGAAGTTTAGGTCTACCTCAAATCAAGAAAAGAGACGGACAGAAACGTAGAACGGATCGAGAGGAACTCAAATATTCAATTTGTTTTGAAAGAGGATGAAGAAATAGGATGATGATGATTGTCGATTGCTTGAGGGTTTGGAGACTTTTTTTTTTTTTTTTGTCGAACGCAAATAAGCAGAGCAAATATTCTTTTTTTTTTTGAATTATGTTTTGATAATTATATGGATGGATTTCAAGATAAAGTCTAGTTAAGCAAAAAATTTGGTTGATGAGCTTATCCCCAATGAGGTCGGCCAAGAATTTGGGATACAATAAAAAAAATAAATTTTTTTTTAAGTAATATGGTAAATGAGATAATATCAAGTCTCCTTTTTTCTCCCTCTCATCCAAACACCTAGCTTACAAATAATCATCCCCCTCACATCCGACACATCAATTTCGCCGGCCAGTCTTCTGGCTGATGATGTTTTGAACGGTATGTCGAAGCCAAATGGCTATTCGTGCGCAAAGTCGTGTGATAATCGAGTAACATCGTTCTTGATTTTTAACTTCCCGGATTCATGGTCTCGAGTAGATTGCCAGAATGTATTCGAGAAATACGGCACTCTTAAAGGCGTGTTCTTTCCTCAAAAGAGATTGTTGAGCGGTCAACGTTTCGGTTTTGTTCGTTTTGATGGCATTATTGATGTCGATTCTTTCACAAAAACCTTGAACACCATACAAGTTAACGGGAGGTGGATTCGAGCTTACAAGGCATTGGAAAGAAACATAGATAATCGTGCATCGAATATGGATCGTGAGAAAAAAATGAATGTCGAAGGGTATGATGACTTTCCACCCGCACCTTGGAGCCGTGGACCGTCCATTCCAACTAAATGGGATGGGAAAAGCTTTGTTGATTCACTTACAAGTTCTATACATGAAGCCAAGGTGTCTCAGATTCATGTGAATAATCGTATCGAGATAAAGGTCAGAGGTAGATATATCGAAATTAATCTTCCTGAGTCAGTGAAAAATCACAATCTCGTGTTTAGTTTTAACAAAGATCGACTTGCTTGGTCATTGGTAGAAGTGAATCATATCGGATTTGCTGCTGATACCGAAGATGACGAAAAAAATTCCAGTAACCTTCAGCCCAAATCAGAACCTAACAATGATAGTAGCGTGGGAGAAAATGTTCTGCCAAACAAGGGAGTGTATAGTGGTACCCGTGATGAAGAAAACAAGGTAAAATCTGGTGATAGAACACTTAATTTTGAAACTGCAGATGGAAAGGTTGATATGGAAGATGGTGAGTTCATCCCGTCCAATCGCTTCGATGATCAAGTTTTGTCTGATGAATCTGAGGATTTTCCGGTTGATTCCTCACCGGAAATTATTTCAGGTGATAGTCCGTCAACGTGTGAAGCTCAAGGGCTGAAAGTTGATGATGTGAATTCCAATGATGGTTGTGTAGGTTTCGAGGATTTCAATAGCACGCGTGAGATCTCAGATGATTATATGTCGATGTGTGATGCTCAAAGGTCGAGCGTGGATGGTGGGAATTCCAATGACGGCCCTGCAGGTTTTGAGGGTTTTAATTGCACGCGTGATTCCCTTTCTGATCCTCAAGTTCCAACAAAATCACTTTCTGGGCTTGAGCATGACACACCAATTGGGCCAACCCACTCTAATGATTCTGAGATGGGCAATCATGGGATGGGCCTGGTGGGTGATCCTTTTTTAAACAAAAACAAATGTATCGACTTGCAGGACGTGACCGCAGTTGCTCGTTTTCGCGTCAAAGAGAGAAAAATCCATCCATTAATTAAAAGTCATTTCATTAAATATGTTTGGGGAAGGAGAAATATGAAGCGTAGACAGCGTCGAGATAATTTTCGTTGGCACGAAAGATATTTTATTGAAAACGTGATGAAAGATTCGGATGAGGACGATGATGAAGTTGTTTGTTGCTCATGCTCCTCATGCGCACCCTCGGATTCGGATTCTTAGTCCCCCTTGTCGTCGGGTGTGTGTTTTGGTGCTAGTGTCCCTTTTTTGTTTCGAGTTTTGTTTGTTTTGTGAGTTTTATTCGTGGTTTTAGTGTGTGGTCTCATGTGCGTTTTGTGCGGTCTGTGTCTTTTCTAGCTACTTGCTAGTGTAATTCGTGTTCGTCTTTTTATATAATGAAAAATCTACTTGCCTTTCTAAAAAAAAAAAAAAAAATGAGATAATATCTTTCAAAATTAGATTATATCAAATGTTAACATAAAACAAAAGTACGGCCATATGAGATAGCCGATTGACTTGGGACATATGTTTATTTATTTTACCCTCTTTTTTTTCTTTTTCTTTTTACCTTAAACCTTATCCAATTTGATACATATAATTTAAATAAACAAAAAGAATAAACTAGTAATAAAATAACTAAAAAAATATATAGATATGGTCAAATGAAGGAAAAAAAAAACTACGGCCGATATTGGTATGAAGTTTTTTTTAAAGTTTATTTATTTATTTATTTATTTTTTAATCTTATACATAATTATATTTACTTAATTAGTTAAATTAAGTAACGGGCTAGAAAAATACAATTAAAAGAAAATGGATAACCCATGACCACCACATATGGGTCGACCAAATTGGGCTAGGAGAATGGGCCCCACATCAAAGTTAAATTTCATGTATTGGTCCGAACGCTTAAACGCACGTGATCTGATAAATAATATTACGCGATTTATGATACACGAGATGAATAATAATTCAAGAAATAAAATATAGGAATACTTTATTATTACGAATGACATAGAAATGTCACAAAGAAGAATTCGGATTTGGAAATCACGAATGTATAATCGTTGGATTGGAAACCGAGACGATTAATCGAAATATAATCGTTATACGTAGAAATGTACTAACACGTAGTCACTCATTAATTTTAATGCTTGTAATATTAACTAAAGTATAATATAAAAATAATATAAACTTTAATTAACAAAATGTGTCGACTAAAAATTAATATTTAGTCAGCATTGTATTAAAGTAGAGTAATTAATTATTAATTTCAATATTAATAAGCATGCGGAAACCCTAGGGGCAAAATAGTCATTTCAAGTATGAAATTTTGAGGGTTGTTATACCCAAGTTTTTAACCGCGGGTGCTTTGCGTTCTTGTTGCACCACTGTGTTAACATTTGGCATTTTTGGGGTAGCTGCCAATGCGGGCACAACCATCGCGTCAGTGGAACTTGCTTCCTTGGTAATCAAAAGATGATTGAATTTTCCCTGTCCAACCGCGTCTGCGATTAACTCAACAAGGTCGCGACAACGATTTGTATCATGCCCATAGTCGTCATGAAAAATACAAAATTTTGATTTGTCACGCCTATTATTATCACTCAACTGCGGTGGATCTGGAAATGCTTTAGCAACACGCTCCTGCAAAAGGATCTCTTTTGGTGATTTTGTCAAAGTTTGAATTACCGCAAAGGAATCATTATTCCATTTACGCGTATAATTCCTGTCACGATTATTATAACCTTGATTACCACCATCTCCCCCATTACGCTGTCGGTCATTGCGCCAATTTCCACCATTATTGTTCCTTCTTTGCTGACCAAATCCGCGATTATAATCGCGGTAACCATCCCCATTACCATCACGGTATGTGTCATTATCATCACGCCAACTCCTATCCTTGCCCCAGCCGCAGTTTTGCATTATGTTACTGTCTTCACCACAGTGGATGTAATCATATGTTTCTTGCATGACTTTAGCAAAACTGTGCGGAACATCTCTGCGAAGACGCCGCACAAGAGTTGGGTGTTTCTGCGGATTTATTGCATGTACAAAACCAGAGATTTTTTTATCCTCGTGGAGATTTGGAATTTTTTGACACTCATAAATGTATCTTGTCAGCAAACTTCCTAATGTCTCTTTAAAGATTTGTTTGATGTCGTGGCACTCTATGTGGGTCTTTTTCTGCGGTAACAAGTTTTGAAATTGCAAGAGAAATTTTTCTCTTAAATCAACAAAACCCGCAATGCTTCTTGCGTTTAGATTATGAAACCACTCACGCACTAATCCCTGCAACACCATTGGGAAAACGCGGCACGCAATTGCTTCATCCCAGTTATACGTGCTAACCACTCCTTCAAATCTTTGCAAAAAATCAAGTGGATCTGTTAACACTGAATATACACCCAAAGTTGCTGGCACAATGGGTGGTGTAGTGATTGGGTAATCAGATATGTGCTCCACAAACTTATCTATCGCGAATGTTATTTCAGTTGCCTTTTTCGGCCGCACTTCCTTATTTTCCACGCAATACTTCTCTATCATTTGCTGTATAACATCTGGATGCTCAAATTTATGTTGCATATCCCTTGGTGCCAATTTTTTGAACATATCCGCCAAAAATGTTTGCGCATTCTCCATTTTCGCAGCCTGAGATGTCTCTCCTTCTTCATAATAACGTGGAACAGGCGTGGAAGGCCTTTTACGTTTCAATTTCGCAATTTCTACCACTTCAGGATCACTTTCAGAATTTTCAGAATTATCTGAATTTGGCATTATAACTTTTGCGATTTTTGCTTTCTTTAAAAGCAACACTGGCGAACCAAAAGCTCTTTGATCTTGCTCTTCATCACGCACTCTTTCATCATGTTGGATGATTAACCTTTGCGTATTCGGTGATGATTCATTAAGTGGTCATTCAAAATTGTTTGGAATATGGAGGTCAAAACCTCTTTCTTTTAATAATTGCTTTGCCTCTAAGGGCGTGAGCAATTTTTTCGCAGTCTTTTTTGACGCTCCTTTTTCTGCGGTTTCAGCGCCATTATGCGCATTACCTTCATTGATCAAGGTTTTATCTAATTTTGTCTGCGCACTTGCAGAAGTTACTTTTGACCTCATTTCATCTGTTTTCTGCTCTTCACGGTTCTGCGGCACATTACGCCTGGCCGCATTCACCTTTTCAGTTGCAACATTCATTTGTGTTTCTTCCATTGCGTTAGCATTTACAGATGCTTTCACAAGCAACTCTTTAGTTTGCTGGCTAACATCAGGACTTGATTGAAAATCAAAATTCGAAGCATTTTTTTGGATCTAATGCACCTATAGTGCTTGCATTCTTCTTTTTATTGCACGTAGACATGTTTATCCAAGAATATCTTAAAATTTTCACTTCTTGTGAATTAAAAACACTTTCCTGCAATACAAAACAGAGAACAACACGATTAGAATTAGGAAATGAGTTTAATAGCTCGATTAAAACGAACACGAATTTCTCATTTCAATTCTATTCGAGTCCCACGGATGTCGCCAATTGATCAATCCTAGATTATCCAATTACGGTTAATCACGGATTGAGTGCAATGAGGGGGTATAATGGATGTCGATTATGGTTTTGGGACCTTATTGTCATATTTCGTTAAGTGCTAAACGATCAACAACCATGTCCCAGTCTTCGTAAATTACCTTAACCAAATAATGATTTAGTCTCGGGAAAAGTCACGAGAGAAATCAATATGGCTAGGGCAACCCTTCCAGAATCAACAACGTAAAATGAGAGGCCAAGCTCCCTATTTATAGGTCCAGGAGTTACGCGGAAGTAAGTTGTGTGGGCACTTAGGCATTCCGCACAAATACTGTGAGAAGCCTTCGCACTCTTTAATGTTCTGCGCAATCCTACCGCATTATGTGACGCCCCGTACCAAATCATCATGTACGGACCATCAACAACAGGATCATTACAAGGTTAAGTACTATATGCGTTTTCAAAAAGAGTTTGCATTCATAATTAAAAGTGATGTCAAACCAACATCGAAAGTTTTACAATCCAAAAGTATGCTTCACTAAGTAGAAGCAATAAATAAGTGTATGTGACCACAAAGGTCGTTACAAGTCATAATTCAAAAGTACAAATGTTTGAATGCAAAGTAAAGTAGTTCATGCGTTGACAACTCTAAGCAGCGGGTGTCTACAGCACAAACTAGTACACGGCGGAAGCAACCTCAAGCACCTGAGAAATACATGCTTAAAAATGTCAACACAAAGGTTGGTGAGCTATAGTTTAAGTATAACAGTAATGTAAGTAGGCCACGAGATTTCAGTGCTACAACGAGCGTTTTGAAAGTATGTAAAAGTATATGCTAACCGTGGGCACTTGGTAACTAACTTAACGTTTATACCCCCTGAAAGTACACTTGACAAGTGCGTATGTCTACGAAGTATTAAACACTCGTTAAATGCTAGCGCTACTAGCCCGATTGGGGATGTCAAACCCTATGGATCCATATATAAGATTCGCGTTCATGGTTCAAAAACCAATGATTAAACGTTACCGAGCTAAAGGGAATGTTTATACCGTTGTATAACCCACACATATATAAGTTTAAGTACTCGTGCCTAGTATGTAAAACATAAAATCCGCATGTATTCTCAGTTCCCAAAATAAGTTAAAGTAAAAAGGGGATGCTATAACTCACAATGATAATGTAATCGTAAAGTCGGTTCGAAAAAGGTGTGCAAGTAATCGGTCCGAAGGTCCTCAACCTAAGGCAAATAGTACTAAGTCAGTAAATCGTCTTAATAGGTTTAAAAGTATGTAAATAAGGTCTTAAGGGTCATCATCATTCATCATCAAACAAAAGGCGTAAAGTAGGTTTCGTTTATGAAAGTAGTTTAAAACAAAGTCTGACTTCAGTCAGTCACCACGGCCTCTACCCTTACTGAATTAAGGTCAGACCAGTGGCCATGGCTCCGTCTATGAGTCTCTTAAGTGTGGTAAAAATTCCAGAAGCAGACTCGTCTTCGTTTAACCGTGGTGACTGTTTAAGTGCGAGTAGGTCAGAAATTTCTGCACAACGTTAAAGGACATAGTGACGATCGGAGGGCCATAAATCCTAAACCATAACTCGGATTAAGACAAGTCCTATATGAAAAGTTATCTACACGAACTGAGATATCTGAAAATCAAGGTTACAGTAGCCCAGGTGTACTGGTCTGTTACAGAAACCAGAAGAACAGAAACTATAAACAGAAAGCAGAAAAATAAATGGACATAGTGACGCTCGGAGGGCCATAGATTCTAAACCGCAACTCGGATTAAGGCGAGTCTTATATGAAAAGTTATCTACTTGAAAAGATCTATTTGAAAATCAAAATCAAAACAGCCCAGGTCTACTGGTCTGATACAGAGACAGTAGGTCAGTAGGGTTTGGACAGAAACAGTAAGATAATGGGTTCCAGTGCTCGATGCTTATCACGGTTCTCATCCTTGATGCACATAGCTTCAAGTGTAAAACTCATTGATGTGTTTGCATCTTATTGACCAAGATTTGACCATCATAACCCAAGTGCAAGTCTAAGACATGAAGCACAACTCACTTAAGAGTTGTATGAAGTTTGATGCACCAAAGTTACATCAAGGTCTTAGATCTAACACATACATGAACTTTAAAGCTAATAACAAGTTACAAACTTGAAAGTAAACTAACTAATCAAGATCTTAAGATGTAGAACATAGTTCTTTAGTTAGATCTTGAAGATCCAAGACCCAAAAGTCTAGATCAAGCATAAGTATACAAAGTTATTTTTAAAGAAAACTTATTTGTGTGTTCTTGAACTTTCAAGGTTAACTTTTAGTTCAAGATTAATGAGATCAAGACTAACTTGTAGTACTTGACCATTTAAACTAATTACATGAAAGTAAAGTGCAAGAAGAAGTAAACTAAGTAAACAAGTAAATTATTCATGGTTGTTCATACTTTAAAGATTCAAACCAAAGTTTGATCTTTAGAAAGTAAACTTTAAAGTTTACTTCATGAACTTCATGTATGAATTTAATCAACACATGAACTTGCAATCTTTTAAGAAAGTATATGTAGAATCATAACTAGTAAGTTATGTTCTTGAGTGTTCTTGATAAATACAAGAAATAAGAAGAATCAAACTAGAAAGTTTATTCTTGTAACAAGTAAAGAACAACTAACAATTACATGTAACAAACTAACAACAACAAGTAACAAAAGATGATGATGATTATGTGATGTTTGAATTCAGTTTTGGTTAAAGAAAAAGAAGAGAAATTAAAGCTTTTTACTTACTACAACTAGAGAGAAAAGAGAGAAAACTTGGAAGTATTTTTGTGTGTGTGTTTGAGAGAGTAACAAGTGAAGTAGTAATAAGAGAAATGAAACAAAAAAGGCACTCCCCATGGCCCTAACATTCGGCCAGCTGCAGCAAAAGAGGAGGGGAGGGTTTAGTTTGGTGGTCACTTGCAAGTAAAGCTTCAAAAGTTGGATATTTGGTGTGTTTACATGGGAATGGCAAGTTAACTAGATTCCTAAACAAGTTAACTAACTAGTTATACTTGTAAGTACTACTTACATATAATATTGAGCTAGTTAAGTCCACTAATAATGTAGGGTGGGCTTGGAAGCCCAAAGTCATAAGTCCATTTCACTACTAAAGCCCAAGTTCACTTAATTAACAAATTAATCCATTTAAAGCCCAAGTAATTAACCAACAACCTTAGTTAATTAAAATGATTAATAAAACTAATCATGAATGTAAATAATACTTGAAAATATTATTCGTGCAAGTTCCGGGTGTCACAAAGACGTTTCGGGCAATTAAAGTCAAGTTCGGGCAATCATAGCAACATGTAAATGTAATAACGTACATTCGTTTAATCACACGTAATAATAATAATAATTATTGATAAATAAACGTTGGAAATTCCAGGGTCGTTACATTACCCACCTGTTAAAGAAAATTTCGTCCCGAAATTTTAAGCTGAGGTAGATGGAGGAGTCGGGAAAAGGTGAGGATACTTCCTCATCATTTGGTCCTCTCGCTCCCAAGTAAACTCAGGTCCTCGTTTGGCATTCCATCGCACTCGGACGATCGGAATCTTGTTGCGTTTCAAAGTTTTGATCTCATGATCCATGATTTCAACAGGTTCTTCCACAAAGTGAAGTATGTCGTCAATCGTAAGTTCCTCAAGTGGTATGATAAGTTCCGGTGCAGCAAGACACTTCTTCAAGTTTGACACATGGAAGGTAGGATGAACTGAGCTCAATTGCGCTGGTAGATCCAAACGGTAAGCAACGGGTCCAACCCGTTCCAAGATTTCAAAAGGACCAATGTATCGTGGGTTCAACTTTCCACGTTTTCCAAAACGGATCACACCTTTCCAAGGTGCAACCTTCATCATTACACGATCACCCACGTTGAATTCAAAGTCCTTACGTTTAAGATCGGCATAACTCTTTTGACGATTGCGGGCAGTCTTAAGTCTAGCTTGGATCTGAGCAATCTTCTCCGTCGTTTCATGGACTACCTCGGGTCCGGTGATTTGCTTTTCGCCTACTTCGGCCCAACAAATAGGAGATCGGCACTTGCGGCCATACAATGCTTCAAAAGGTGCGGCATTAATGCTAGAGTGATAACTGTTGTTGTACGAGAATTCGGCGAGTGGAAAATGCCTTTCCCAGGCCTTTTCGAAATCAATGACACATGCACGCAACATGTCTTCCAAGGTCTGAATCATTCGCTCACTTTGCCCGTCAGTCTGTGGATGATACGCAGTACTCATGTCGAGACGAGTTTCCATGGCTTCTTGCAAAGAATGCCAAAATCTAGAGGCAAAATGGGGATCGCGATCGGAGATGATCGATAAAGGTACAACATGACGAGATACAACCTCCTTGATGTATAATTGAGCAAGTCTCTCCATTGTATCCGTTTCCTTCATCGCTAGAAAGTGTGCAGATTTGGTAAGGCGGTCAACAATAAACCAAATAGTATCGTATCCGCCCACCGTCTTTGGTAGCTTGGTGATGAAATCCATTGTTAGCCTTTCCCACTTCCATTGTGGGATCTCCGGTTGCTGAAGTAACCCAGAAGGTCTCTGATGCTCGGCTTTAACCTTCGAGCAAGTCAAACACTTACCAACATAAGTCGCAACGTCCTTCTTAAGATTCGGCCACCAATACTGTTCTTTAAGGTCGTGGTACATTTTGCCCGCTCCAGGATGAATCGAATATCTCGATTTGTGTGCTTCATCAAGTATAAGGTTCCGTAGATCTCCATAAAGAGGTACCCAAATTCTTCCGGCATAACATCGGAGTCCAGACTCCCTAACCTCGAATCGAGAGACAAGTATGTTCAAATGTTCGTGAGATATATTCTCCTCCTTGAGAGCCTCAACTTGGGCTACTCTGATCTGGTTGTTGAGGTTCGAATGGATGGTGATGTTCAGAGCCCTAACACGAAGAGGTGTCGTCCTCTCCTTTCGGCTTAAAGCGTCAGCCACAACATTGGCCTTGCCAGGGTGATAACGGAGTTCACAATCGTAGACATTGAGCATCTCGATCCATCGACGCTGTCTCATATTTAGTTGCTTCTGATCAAAGATGTGCTGGAGACTCTTGTGATCGGTGAAGATAGTGCTCTTAGTTCCATACAAATAGTGTCTCCACAATTTAAGTGCAAAGACAACGGCTCCAAGTTCAAGATCATGTGTAGTGTAGTTCCGCTCGTGAATCTTCAATTGGCGGGAGGCATAGGCAATAACCTTTGATCGTTGCATCGGTACACAACCAAAACCACTCTTCGATGCATCACAATAAACAATAAAGTCGTCACTGCCTTCAGGAAGTGATAGGATAGGTGCGGTGGTTAACTTCTTCTTCAAATTTTGAAATGCTGATTCGTGTGCGGGTTCCCAAATGAACTTCTTGCCCTTGTGAGTCAGTGCGGTCAAAGGGCGCGCAATCAGAGAAAATCCTTCGATGAATCTTCGGTAATAACCGGCGAGACCTAGGAATTGGCGAATATGCGTTGGAGTAGTGGGGGTCTCCCACTTGCTGATAGCTTCAATCTTGGCGGGGTCAACTTTGATACCCTGGTCGCTCACAACATGACCCAGAAACTGGACTTCCTTCAACCAAAATTCACACTTGGAGAATTTGGCGTAAAGTTGCTCTTGTCTTAAGAGTTCAAGCACTAATCGGAGGTGTTGCTCATGCTCTTCTTCGCTCTAAGAGTAGATGAGGATATCATCTATGAAGACGATTACAAACTTGTCCAAGTAAGGCTTGCAGACACGATTCATGAGATCCATGAACACGGCAGGTGCATTTGCCAAACCGAATGGCATCACGAGGAACTCATAATGACCATAACGGGTTCTGAATGCAGTCTTCATCACGTCACTTTCCTTCACCCTCAACTGGTGATAGCCGGATCACAAATCGATCTTTGAGTAGACACTCGATCCTTGTAGTTGATCAAAAAGATCGTCAATTCGTGGAAGAGGATACCGATTCTTGATTGTCAATTTGTTGAGCTCACGGTAGTCGATACACATACGAAAGGATCCATCCTTCTTCTTCACAAACAGAACAGGTGCGCCCTAAGGCGAGAAACTTGTTTGGATAAAGCCTCGGTCAAGTAGCTCTTGTAGTTGACTCTGTAATTCTTGCATCTCGGAAGGTGCGAGTCTATAAGGTGCGCGAGCTACAGGTGCAGCTCCTGGCACTAAGTCAATCTGAAACTCTACTGCTCTCTGCGGCGGTAATCCAGGAAATTCCTCTGGGAAGACATCGGAAAATTCGTTCACAATTCGAACGTCGTTCACGCTCTTCACCTCAGTTTCTACCGCTTTCACATGTGCTAGGACAGCAAAGCGTCCCTTCTTCATAATCTTTTGCGCTTTCACGCAACTAATGAGGTTCAACTTCGAGGTACATCTCTCTCCATAGATAACCAGTGGTTCGCCATCTCCTTGTGGTATGCGAAGTGCTTTATCTCCGTAGATTATATCGGCCTTTATCTTGCTCAACCAATCCATACCGACGATCACGTCAAAACTTCCCAGTTTGATAGGTATCAAATCAATTTCGAAATCTGCACCAACTATGTTGATAATAGCTCCATGACTAATATGGTCAACCTTTTCAAGTTTTCCATTTGCGACCTCGACAAGCATACTTTCTTTTAACGGGACTAATGACCAATTAATCTTATCGCAAAAATGTCTACATACATAACTTCTATCCGTACCAGTATCAAACATGACAGAAGCTAAAAGATTGTTGATTGTGAATATACCTGTCACCAAGTCGGGGTTATCGCGTGCATCCCTTGCATTAACATTAAAAGCTCGTCCACGGGGTGGTCCGACATCTTTTCGCTTGTTGGGGCATGCATTTCTGAAATGGCCCGTCTGCCCGCATTCGTAGCACTTCTTCGGCCCATTGGTGTTTGGCTTCTCATTCAAAGTAGTGACCTTGCAGTCCTTCCCGATGTGCCCAGCCCGTTGGCACTTCTCACAGACAACATTGCAATACCCAGTGTGGTGTTTGTAACATCGCTTGCATTGAGGTAAGGTTCCTTTGTAGTTCGGGTTGGTGTTGGTATTGTTGTTGGGATTAGGGTTTCCACCGTTGTTGTGCCTCTTGGCGGGGGTTTGATCGTAGTTTCTCCCCCTGTTGTTATTGTTGTTGTTGTTGTTGTTGTTGTTGTTGTTGTTTTTGTTGTTGTTGTTGTTGTGGTTGTTGTGGTTGTTGTGGTTGTTGTCCCATTTCCTCTTTTCGCTACTACCAGCCTCAAACTTAGCCTTCTCCAGCTCATCAATAAGAATATGATTCATGAGAGTATGCGCCATGCGCATTGCTTCGGGAACAGTCGGTGGTTTGGATGAGGTGACATTCCCCTTGATGGACTTAGGAAGTCCCCAAAAGTATTGCTCCATTCGTTTGAATTCGGGGGTGACCATAGTTGGACACATCAGCGCTAACTCTAAAAACCTACGGTTGTAGTTGTCAAGATCGTTTCCTACGGCCTTATGTTGCATGAATTCAATCTCCATCTTTTGAACCTTGGTTCTCGGACAGTATTCCTCAATCATAGCACATTTAAACTCTTCCCAAGGCGTAGCATACGCCTCATCGATTCCTTGCGCTTGGGCCATGGTATTCCACCATGTAAGCGCGCCATCAGAAAGCGTGCAAGAAGCAAACTTGGTCTTATTATCCTCTGAACAGTTGCTAACTCAGAATACTGATTCAAGTTTCTCGAACCATCTGGTGAGACCAACCGGTCCCTCGGTGCCGCTGAAGTTATGCGGTTTGCAGCTCTGGAATTCCTTGTAAGTACAACCATTTCGAACGGGTGGGATAACTGGTGGTGGTGGCGGTGGAACTTGAAGATTTCTTTCTGCTAGGGCTGCAGCGACCCGTTCGTTGATCATGTCCTCAATCTGGGCGGCGGTAGGTGTGGATCTTCCGTTAGCCATGGTATTATAAACAAAATTTTTGACTCAAGTCAAAATCCAGTATGCAAGTAGTAATAATACAGTATATAGTGACCAACATGGAATCAAAACATCACATGTTATTAAATAATGCATCTAGGTACAAATACCACAGAATCATCGTACAGCAATGTAAATAGAACATCGTGCAAGAATTAAATAACGCAAAGTTCCATTCATTAATAATAATAAGTTTCATACATCTGAATAAGTTCGTACAATACATATGAAATACATGAAACTATATCTAGATTACATCATGAAATCTAAATACAAGGTCCTACGGTGAAGGCGGGTGAACTGCTCCTCGAGCCAACTGCTCCTCGAGCTCAGTGACTCGAGCTCGGAGAGTCTCAATCTCCCTCATCAGTTCCTCGTTAGAGGGAGCTGGTGGGGCAGGCGGTGCAGGTGGGGCGGGTGGGGCGGGTGGTGCCGGTGGTGCTGATGTAGATGGTCCGGCTCCGGATGTAGACGGTACGTCCCTAGATGTAAGTGGTCCGTATCTAAATCTAGGTGGTACGGTTCCAGGAATAGTCAATACGTAATGGGGAACCTTATGTATCTGTGGGTTGGCAGGGTATGGCACAACTCGTTTACGAGCAGTAACCCTACGACGATGGCCGAATGCGTCAGTAAAAGCACGACCTCCATTCACCCCTGGAATGACGGTGCCGTCGAAACGGTACCGCTTCTTCGGCGGGGTGGAGGGTGCCTGAATAGGTCTATCAGCAGGATCCTCATCATCGCTGGAGTCGTCTGATGATGAAGAATCGACGGATGATGAGTCATTCGAATCGTGTGGTGGTGACACTGGTGGCTGAGCTGGTAATCCGAAGCCTCCGAAGGTGGCCAACATCTGTCTGTGTCTGCCTGGCGGAATCACGACTAAACGTCCGTCGGGAGTGCGTCGGCAAGGCGTGCGCATGTGGTTACGAAACGGCCCTTCCCCGAACTCTGCGGGGATCTCAATACCACCAATGCGGGGCTGTGACCTCGAGGGTCCGGGAGCAGACACTGGGGCAGGTGTACTAGTACCAGCTCCGGAAGTGGAAGCGCCGGGATCACTAGTGGGTGTCGGGGCCGGTGTATCGGTAGTAGCAGCAGCAGGTGTAGTAGTAGGTAGGGCGACGGGGTCTGAGTCTGTACTGCCCGAAATGCCAGTAGGTGGAACATCCGACATCTGAACAAGGAAAAATAAATTTTCCATGTCAGTATGTCATAAAGCAAGCAATTAATAGGCCAACAGTTTAAATCATGTATAACAGTAACTAGCATGGAAATAACAGCAATTCGTATGAAAGTAGCATGTAATCAAAAGCAAATAGCATCATGCAGTAGTGATATCATGTAGTAGCATACGGCATATAGCAGAAAAAGTAAGCATTAGCATGTAGTAAGCTCAGCGGAAACAAGTAAACTAGCAAGTTGTAGATTAATCCTATTAGTGAATCCTACTCGGGTCGGTCTTAGACTCACTAATGCAACCTAATTCCCTACAACCAATGCTCTGATACCAAATGTGACGCCCCGTACCAAATCATCATGTACGGACCATCAACAACAGGATCATTACAAGGTTAAGTACTATATGCGTTTTCAAAAAGAGTTTGCATTCATAATTAAAAGTGATGTCAAACCAACATCGAAAGTTTTACAATCCAAAAGTATGCTTCACTAAGTAGAAGCAATAAATAAGTGTATGTGACCACAAAGGTCGTTACAAGTCATAATTCAAAAGTACAAATGTTTGAATGCAAAGTAAAGTAGTTCATGCGTTGACAACTCTAAGCAGCGGGTGTCTACAGCACAAACTAGTACACGGCGGAAGCAACCTCAAGCACCTGAGAAATACATGCTTAAAAATGTCAACACAAAGGTTGGTGAGCTATAGTTTAAGTATAACAGTAATGTAAGTAGGCCACGAGATTTCAGTGCTACAACGAGCGTTTCGAAAGTATGTAAAAGTATATGCTAACCGTGGGTACTTGGTAACTAACTTAACGTTTATACCCCCTGAAAGTACACTTGGCAAGTGCGTATGTCTACGAAGTATTAAACACTCGTTAAATGCTAGCGCTACTAGCCCGAGTGGGGATGTCAAACCCTATGGATCCATATCTAAGATTCGCGTTCATGGTTCAAAAACCAATGATTAAACGTTACCGAGCTAAAGGGAATGTTTATGCCGTTGTATAACCCACACATATATAAGTTTAAGTACTCGTGCCTAGTATATAAAACATAAAATCCGCATGTATTCTCAGTTCCCAAAATAAGTTAAAGTAAAAAGGGGATGCTATAACTCACAATGATAATGTAGTCGTAAAGTCGGTTCGAAAAAGGTGTGCAAGTAATCGGTCCGAAGGTCCTCAACCTAAGGAAAATAGTACTAAGTCAGTAAATAGTCTTAATAGGTTTAAAAGTATGTAAATAAGGTCTTAAGGGTCATCATCATTCATCATCAAACAAAAGGCGTAAAGTAGGTTTCGTTTATGAAAGTAGTTTAAAACAAAGTCTGATTTCAGTCAGTCACCACGGCCTCTACCCTTACTGAATTAAGGTGAGACCAGTGGCCATGGCTCTGTCTATGAGTCCCTTAAGTGTGGTAAAAATTCCAGAAGCAGACTCGTCTTCGTTTAACCGTGGTGACGGTTTAAATGCGAGTAGGTCAGAAATTTCTGCACAACGTTAAAGGACATAGTGACGATCGGAGGGCCATAAATCCTAAACCGTAACTCGGATTAAGACGAGTCCTATATGAAAAGTTATCTACACGAACTGAGCTATCTGAAAATCAAGGTTACAGTAGCTCAGGTGTACTGGTCTCTTACAGAAACCAGAAGAACAGAAACTATAAACAGAAAGCAGAAAAATAAATGGACATAGTGACGCTCGGAGGGCCATAGATTCTAAACCGTAACTCGGATTAAGGCGAGTCTTATATGAAAAGTTATCTACTCGAAAAGATCTATTTTAAAATCACAATCAAAACAGCCCAGGTCTACTGGTCTGATACAGAGACAGTAGGTCAGTAGGGTTTGGACAGAAACAGTAAGATAATGGGTTCCAGTGCTCGATGCTTATCACGGTTCTCATCCTTGATGCACATAGCTTCAAGTGTACAACTCATTGATGTGTTTGCATCATCTTGACCAAGATTTGACCATCATAACCCAAGTGCAAGTCTAAGACATGAAGCACAACTCACTTAAGAGTTGTATGAAGTTTGATGCACCAAAGTTACATCAAGGTCTTAGATCTAACACATACATGAACTTTAAAGCTAATAACAAGTTACAAACTTGAAAGTAAACTAACTAATCAAGATCTTAAGATGTAGAACATAGTTCTTTAGTTAGATCTTGAAGATCCAAGACCCAAAAGTCTAGATCAAGCATAAGTATACAAAGTTATTTTTAAAGAAAACTTATTTGTGTGTTCTTGAACTTTCAAGGTTAACTTTTAGTTCAAGATTAATGAGATCAAGACTAACTTGTAGTACTTGACCATTTAAACTAATTACATGAAAGTAAAGTGCAAGAAGAAGTAAACTAAGTAAACAAGTAAATTATTCATGGTTGTTCATACTTTAAAGATTCAAACCAAAGTTTGATCTTTAGAAAGTAAACTTTAAAGTTTACTTCATGAACTTCAAGTATGAATTTAATCAACACATGAACTTGCAATATTTTAAGAAAGTATATGTAGAATCATAACTAGTAAGTTATGTTCTTGAGTGTTCTTGATAAATACAAGAAATAAGAAGAATCAAACTAGAAAGTTTATTCTTGTAACAAGTAAAGAACAACTAACAATTACATGTAACAAACTAACAATAACAAGTAACAAAAGATGATGATGATTATGTGATGTTTGAATTCAGTTTTGGTTAAAGAAAAAGAAGAGAAATTAAAGCTTTTTACTTACTACAACTAGAGAGAAAAGAGAGAAAACTTGAAAGTATTTTTGTGTGTGTGTTTGAGAGAGTAACAAGTGAAGTAGTAATAAGAGAAATGAAACAAAAAAAGGCACTCCCCATGGCCCTAACATTCGGCCAGCTGCAGCAAAAGAGGAGGGGAGGGTTTAGTTTGGTGGTCACTTGCAAGTAAAGCTTCAAAAGTTGGATATTTGGTGTGTTTACATGGGAATGGCAAGTTAACTAGATTCCTAAACAAGTTAACTAACTAGTTACACTTGTAAGTACTACTTACATGTAATATTGGGCTAGTTAAGTCCAATAATAATGTAGGGTGGGCTTGGAAGCCCAAAGTCATAAGTCCATTTCACTACTAAAACCCAAGTTCACTTGATTAACAAATTAATCCATTTAAAGCCCAAGTAATTAACCAACAACCTTAGTTAATTAAAATGATTAATAAAACTAATCATGAATGTAAATAATACTTGAAAATATTATTCGTGCAAGTTCCGGGTGTCACAAAGACGTTTCGGGCAATTAAAGTCAAGTTCGGGCAATCATGGCAACATGTAAATGTAATAACGTACATTCGTTTAATCACACGTATTAATAATAATAATAATTAATAAATAAACGTTGAAAATTCCAGGGTCGTTACACATTATACCGCGGTTTATCTGTCTTGTGCGTTCACCTCTAATAGGCATTCCGCATCAACTGCCCTTAATGATATGTTACACAAATTTCTTGATACAATTTTTTGAAGGGCATTATTGGAAAAAAGCAACAAATGTGTGTGGATCTATCAATTTAAAGTTTGGAAGTATCACTTCTCTTTTTTTAGCTTTTTTAATTCTAATTATGCTCTGTATTTATTTAATTTAATTAATTAAAATTAATTAATTTAATGATGTCATTAGTAGTGTCCAAATCGTGCCACCTGTCCCCTGATTTTTTTTTTTAGCTATACTTTTAATTACTTCATGACATCATGCAGTTAGTAATTTAATAGCATTGATTGATAGATTAGATTCTGTGATATACCCGCATAATTTAACACCTTAGTTTGCTCAGCTAATAATAACCAATTTTTTTAATTTCAGATAGTTGATTGATTTAAAATTTAAAATATGAAGGTGGTGAATAAGCTATTTTCCTTTGCGTTTTCTACATTCACTAATGGAACCAACAATGTAGCATTATCATCTCAATCGAAAAAAAGGAAATTAGAGAATTTGTCAGCTTATGAAGTTCAAGATCAAATTCAAATCCAAAGTCAAAGCAGTCCATGTCTTAAGAAGAGTCGATCATATTCTTCTGGTACCCTTCATGAAAGTGAAAGTGAATCTCCTTGTAGTAGCAGTAATAATGTCTCTCAAAAGCGGAGGTATGTTTCTCGGTCTTCACGGTAATCCATTCTATAACTTTCTTTCATTCAGGTTAATGTTTTTGGAGTTGACTTTTAAGGTCAATTTGACTGTCCATAAGTTTGTAAATTGAACTTATTATTATGCTACTGTATATTTAGACATTCTGGCCAATTTAGTCTTATTGATCCATCTGATACAAATAAAATAAAATGGTTATCTAATATTGTGATAGATTTTTGGTAAGGATTAAATAATAGGCACGACAAATATGCAACTGGTAGCTTGATAATCTTAAAAGTTTATATATATTTATTACACTGGCTATATAATAAACATATTTTGTTAATAAGATTGCGACTCAAAATATAATCCATTTTGATATTTTTTATTGGTAAAAATTGATGATAAAGAACACCAAGACGAAAGTTGCTTACAAGCAGATGGTCGAGGAGGAAAAAGACCACCACGATCTCATTCATTTAGAGACCCTAACAAAGAATCTGTACTCTATGATATGTCTACTCGAGATTGGGTCGAGAACGGAATTGGGGCAAATGGGGGTCCCCCAGAAAACTAGTGAAACAGGTCATCGAGAGACTTTCTCAGTCTCGTGTTTTGCCTAAGAATATTAACCCTGATGATATTCTTCCCATCACAGTCGAAGATATCTATGGTGGGTCGTCCCTAAATTGTTTACTTTGTGATTCGAGTTATGAAGAAAGAAACTGTGATTTTGATGATAATTGTAGTAAGGTTTTAGAGTATGAAGAAACAGAAGTGGAGACTGATGAGATTACGTTACTAAGGGACGAACTCAATTCGCGTACACGAAAACTGGAGAAAGAGAAAAACGAGTTGCAGATGGAACTGGAGAGGGAATTAACTGAATGTGTATCGAAGCTCGAAAAATTCCGAATGGAAGAAAAAAGGCTTTGGAAGAGAGTAAGGGAACTTGCGGAACAAAACGTGTCTCTTGAAAGAGAAGTATCAATATATCGAGAAAAAGAATTGGAGAGTCAAGGTAAAATTGCCCATTCTGATCAACAAGTAAAGAATTTGACCGTAAAGGTGGAGGAATTAGTCAAAGACAAGGAAGATAGAGATTTGTTCAAAAGAAGCTATGAAGAGAAATATAGGGAATGCAAGGAGTTACATCTAGCTGTCACACGATTCCTAAAAACGTTCAACGAACAAGAAAAAACAATTGAAGGATTGCGTGAAGGGTTGTTGACTAAACAAGTGAGGAACTTTGATCATAACTCGCAGCAGTCTAATCTGGAAATCGAGCAGTTGAGATTAACCGGTGTCGAACAAGCTTTAAGAAAAGAAGTAGAAAGTTATAGGCTTGAAATCGATTCTCTGAGGCGCGAGAATATTAATCTTCTACATCGATTAAAAGCAAGTTCAAAAGACAAGGGATTTTCAAGCTTTAAACTTGATCAAGAACTATGGAGCCGTATTCATTGCTTGCAAAATCAAGGGACATGCTTGATCGACGATACTTTAGAGTTATGCTCAAAGTTAATTGAAAAAATTAAAGAAAGAGGGGCCCACTCGTTGTCATCGTTGGAATACAATGAAGCTTTGCAGAATGGCTTAGATAGCCAATTTATAGTTGAATCTGATTGTTTCAATTAATTAATAATTTGATAATGATAATTGATAATCTGATCTTGTATTGAATAATAGATTTATTTGATATAATAGAATTGGATTTTTATGTTACATTTGATATGTGTTTTATACACAAGAAGCTACAACAGCTATTTCTAAAAAAGGATTGGATCCAATATGACTTTTGGAACCCCTTTTGCAATTGTGGAAAGATGTTGTGTAGTGCAGCCTGCTCTAGCCGTTGAAGCTGTCCCACATGTACACTTGTGATCTTCTATATTGGGAAGTGATGAAGATTGACTCTTCTGATCCTAAAGTCAATTACCCAAACATGTAAGTCATATTATTTCTAACACTCCCCCTCAAGTTGAATAGTGGAATTTTCGATATTCAACTTGCTAAGAACTTCACTAAACAGTCTTCCATTGACCGATTTGGTGAGAATGTCAGCCAGTTGATCTTCTGATCTGATGGATGGAAGAGAAATTATTTCCCCATCTAGTTTCTCTCTGATAAAGTGTATGTCTGCTTCAACATGTTTAGTTCGATCATGTTGAACAAGATTTTCTGGTATAGCGATGGCTGCTTCATTGTCGCATAAGATTTGGATGGCTTCTTTTGGAGGGAATCCAATTTCTGTTAAAAGTTTTCGAATCCATAATGCTTCGACTACCCCTTTTGCTATTCCTCTAAATTCTGATTCAGCACTTGACAGAGAAACAACCTTTTGTTTCTTATTCTTCCATGCAACTAAGTTTCCTCCAACTATTGTGAAGAAACCTGAAGTTGATCGTCTATCTCCTTTTTCTTCAGCCCAACTTGCATCCGTATAAACTTGTGCTTCAAGGTGCCCATTCTTTTTTAATACAACTCCATTGCCTGCTGTTTTCTTTAAGTATCTGATGATCCTCATTACAGCTTCCATATGGTGAACCTGTGGTTGATGCATAAACTGGCTCACAACTCCAACTGCATGTGCTATATCTGGCCGAGTGTGAGCAAGATAGATGAGTTTTCCCACCATCCTTTGGTATTGCCCTTTGTCAGCAAGATCAGCTTCGTCTTCCATATATAACTTTTGGTTTGGAATCATTGGAGTATCAGCTGGTTTACAATCAATCAAACCTGTTTCTGCAAGAAAATCAAGAACATACTTCTTTTGACAGATAAATATTCCCTGTTGGGTTCGTAATACCTCAATCCCCAAAAAATACTTAAGGCTGCCCAAATCTTTCATTTCAAATTCTTTAAATAAGTTCATTTTTAAGTTAGAAATTTCCTCTTTATCATTTCCTGTTATTATCATATCATCAACATAAATGATTAAACATGTAATTAAATTTCCTTTTCGTTTAAAAAAGAGAGTATGATCCGAGTTGCTTTGTTTAAAATCATATTTTTTCATAAATAGTGTCAATCTCCCAAACCAAGCCCGTGGTGATTGTTTTAACCCATATAAAGCCTTTTTAAGTCGACAAACTTCCCTGTTTCTAAAGTTGTCGGTGAATCCAGGTGGTGCTTCCATATAGACTTCCTCTTTTAATTCGCCATGGAGAAAAGCATTCTTCACATCAAATTGATGAAGCGGCCAATCTTCATTTGCAGCGATAGAGAAGAGAACTCTAATGGTATCAATCTTTGCAACTGGTGAGAAGGTTTCGGAGTAATCAATCCCGTATGTCTGAGTGTACCCTTTCGCAACCAGTCGTGCTTTGTATCTTTCAATTGTTCCATCGGGTTTATATTTTATCGTATATACCCATCGACATCCCACTGCTTTCTTTCCTTGAGGTATGACACATTTTTCCCAAGTGTCATTATCATTCAGAGCTTCCATTTCAACTTCCATTGCTTTTTTTTCAGTTTTTTGATTTGAACGCTTGTTCAATAGAAGTTGGAATATTTTCAAAGTAAATTGCGGAATTAAATTTTTGAGCTTCTTTTGACAGGTTTCCTTGTGCTATATTAGCCATAGGATATCTAGATCTTTGCGCTTCTTTTTCTGGAGAATATCGTTTTGGTGGGACACCTCTATTGACTCTTTGAGGTAGGACATATCGTTGGGTGGTTTCATCGAAATTTGTGTCATTTTGTTTCTCATGTGTTTGATGTTCATTGTTCGAGGAGGTTTCAGTAGTCTCATGGTTTGGTGGGATAGTTTCTGTGGGTTCATGGTTTTGTGTTGGTTGTGTTGGCTCGGAGTTTAGTGTTGGAGTTTGTATAGGTTTGGGGTTTTGTGTTGGCTCGGGCTCTAGTGTTTGAGGTGGTTCAGGGTTTTGTGTTTGAGGTATTTGATGTGGAACCCATGTCATCCAACTGAGAGTGTCATTACTTTCATTCTCCCCTTCACTCGTAAGTTTGGTATTTTTGTAAAAGTATTCAGTTTCAATAAAATCACAGTTCATTGTAGTAAAAACATGACGTCTTTTGGGACTGTAACACCGATATCCTTTTTGGTTTATTCCATAACCAACCATGACACATTTTTCCGCACATGGATCTAGTTTGGTACGCTCATGTTTTGGAATATGGACGAAGACGGAGCACCCAAATATTCGAGGTTCAATGCTAAATGAAGTCGGAAGGGCATGGAATTGGGAAAGCGTATCTTTAGGGGTTTTTGTGCCCAAAACCTTAGTAGGTAAACGGTTAATAAGATATGTAGCGGAAGCAAGGGCTTCGGGCCAAAAACTTTTCGGAGCCTTTGATTCAATTAATAAGGCTCTTGTCATTTCTAAAAGTAGTCGATTTTTACGTTCAGCTACGCCATTTTGCTCAGGGGTATGAGCACACGAGGTTTGATGAATAATCCCATTATCTCCGTAAAAAGATTTCATTGACGAGTTTACAAATTCACCCCATTATCGGATCTAACATTTGTATGTTTTTATTAAATTGGGTTTTAACCATTTTATAAAAATGAGAAAATTTTTCAAACACTTCCGATTTGTGAGTTAAAAAATAAATCCAGGTCATGCGATAAGGATCATCAATAAATAGGATAAAATATCGGAAGTTTTTCCCGCCAGTGACCGGTGCAGGACCCCAAACATCCGAATGGATTAAAGCAAAAGGAACATCTTTTCTTGTATTACTCGGTTTAAAAGTACTTCGGTGGCTTTTAGCTAAAATACAAGTTTCACAATTTAAAGTAACGTTTGATGGAAAAAGACTTGGAAATAAAGCATGTAAGTATTCGGCAGATGGGTGACCCAACCTCCTATGCCATAACCAAGCTTCCCTCGTAGGTGTTCCGTGAGCAAGCATCACATTACCTTGTTGGGTTACTTCGTTCACATAGTACAACCCGCCCCGTTCGGTGCCACGTCCAATAATCACCCCAGTTCGAATATCTTGAAGGATACAAAACGTGGGGTGTAGTAAAACTGAACAATTTAACTCTTTTGTCACGTGACTAACTGATAAAAGTTTGTGTGACAAGGTTGGAATATATAAACAATTAGATAAGTTCATAGTCGGAGTGATTTCAATTTTTCCGGCCCCTTCAACTTGCACAACACCTCCGTTGGCAGTTTGAATTTTACTAACCCGAGGTTTTGATTGAGCATAAAAATCAGATTTTTCAAAACTCATGGTATGAGTAGCACCACAATAAAAAATCCATTCGTTATTTTTAACGTTATTTGAAATAATATTAGCTTTTCCCATACACCATAAGTTATTAGTTAAATTTTTATTTTCAAAATTTTCGACATTAAGAACGTTCGACTTTTGGGCATGATTAGTAATTTGGGTCTTATCAAAGTTATTTAATTTCAAAAAGTTGGCCTTTTTAACAAAACATTTTAAATTTTGGTTTTTAGAAAAGTTGGGCTTAGTTTTCTGTTGAGAAACGTCAAGCTCAATATTGGTTTTAGCCCAATTAATATTATTTGGGTTTTTGAAAAGGCTCTTATTATTTTTTTGTGGTCCAATATAGCCATATCCCATACCCAATTTATTACGGGTATAATTTATTAATTCCATCCCACCCGTTCCTTTTTTCAACCACCCTTTATCGTTTCCTTTTCCCAACCTGGTTTGTGAATTCCCATATTCATCTATACCACATACGCGTGGGTTCAAAACCCCAGATTGTTCATCATCTTTAACCTTTTTTTCAATACATGACAAGTCTGATTGAACAAAGAGGTTTAATTCTCTCTTTTCTTTATTAATGGTTCTAAAATTGGTCGAGTGGTCGATCTGTTTTTCTTTTTCTTTGTCTATACGACAGAAACAAGATCCAAAATTAGGGTTCCCATTCGTTTGGTCAGGTGGTGTGTAACACCCCGTTTTCCCCGTATATGATTTATAGGTGTATTGTGTATGTACGATAGGCGTATGAAGGGTTCGGGACATGTTCGGGTGTTGAGGTCTTGTATGCAAGAAAATGACTCAGATCACGCTGTGTGTCGCGGCGCGACAAATGAGGCCGCGGCGCGGCAATTAACTGGAAATCAAATCAGAAGTCCAACAAAAAATGATCCCAGACCTAGGCAAATGTCGCGGCGCGACATTTAAGGCCGCGGCGCGGTAATGTGTTCATCATTCAAATTTGGGGCTTTTGATTGTATGATTCATAGATAGAACCCATTTAGTTGTTAATTGAAGGTTAACACCAATATTCGGGTTTATAAGTGTTAAAGGCGGGTTTTGGGTTGGTTAATGATTTAACCATGTTTAAGACTTGTAAATGGTGTACAATCACTAGCATTAGTGATTATTGGTGTTTTGGAGACTTTTAGGGTTTTCGTGGTTGACTAATTTTGACTAGAGTCAAAATTAGGGTTTGTTGAGGATTATGACCCGAATGTTGATTCGATGAGGTTTGTAAACTTAAAATGGATTAAGTTGAAGTATAAAACTGAGTTAAATATGTTTTGGTGTCAAAACTTGTAATTGGTGAGATTTTGACTTTATGGGTCAAAATTAGGGTTTATGGGCGATTTTGAGAACGATAAGTGTTTAACACTTGTGTTCGGGTTTAATTGGCATATTAGGACCATTATCACTTGTGTTAGTGATTATTGGTTAGTTTGGGCGCGGTTTGTACTTGGAAGTGCATTTGGGTCGAAATTGCACTAAGTGTTGAATTGGGTTGGTTTGTAGATCCAATCTAAGTGTGTTGTTAAATTTGTGATAATGGAATAGGTACTTTCCATTGACGAGTTGTCGATTACTTAGAAGCATTCTTCAAGGCGACAAGGTGAGTGTTAATATCCTATGTGCATATGTATGTGTAGGATGGGTGCGGGTTGGGTGAAGTGGTTCTCGGTTATAGAGCTCACTTCACATATAGGTGGATTTGGTGGACTTGTGTATAGGTCCAATTGGCACGGTTGTGCATTTTGGTTGACCACCTTTGGCGAGGTACACGCTTGTGTGTACGTTATCACACGTGGTTGTGATTTGGATGTTATAACCCCAATGGCGAAGGGTTGATATTGTTGTGAAGTGGATGATCCCGATGTGGTGGATTTTATAATCCCGTGACCGTGGGTTTTGATGTTGAGAAGTGAATCGCGTGTAGTTCGGATTCACGATGACTCGTGTAGTTCGGTCATCTTATTGAGGTAGTAATCTCGTGTGATTTCGGATTGCTAAGGCTCGTGTAGTTCGGCCAACCTCGATGTTGTGAAGATAGTAATCTCGTGTGGGTTCGGATTACTAAGGCTCGTGTAGCTCGGCCAATCTTCATTGTGGTGTTTGGTATTCGTTAATGGGTTAAGGGGTTAACCTTATTCGTTTATATATTGTTCTTTGTATATTAATGTAATGTTGTGTTGTAGCTAACTCTCCGGGTGTAGCTTATTGGCGTTGTTCACATCGTCGTTGGTGAACTTATACTTTGTTGATATCTTTAGCTTGTTGCTTAGAGATCGTACGGTATGCTTAGGGTAGTTGCCTTATACATGGATGCTTCAGTATGCGGTATTTGATTATTTGTGTGGCGTGTCCATTTTATACATATATATGTATGTAGTATATTATCATTCACTAAGCGTTAGCTTACCCTCTCGTTGTTGCTATTTTATAGGTTCGCATGATGGTGGTTCGGGTAAGCATGGGGATTAGAGATCTTGGCTAGTCTACTTTAGAAGATCTTGCTTTTGTACTTGATTAGGATTTGGGTAGCGTAGTCCCAAATCACCATGATCGGTTTATGTTTTAAATAACGTATTATTGTATTAAGGAGCTTAAACTATTAATGTATGTTTTAAGTTCGTTGAACTTACTTCGGTAGCAAATATGTTTTGGAAATTGTGTATTGGGACCTAAAGTATTATTTAACGCGTATTAAAAGGAAAAAATTTTATGGGCCGGTTTTAATACGGGTTAGGTCGTTACAAGTGGTATCAGAGCATGGTCTAAGGGATTTAGGTGACTTGAGATAGGTGCCTAGACTTAGACTTTTTTGTGTGCTTATTGTTGCGGGACTTGTAGGTGAACGGGTCGGAACGGGTTATAGTTAGTGCCTTGTTTGTAGGTGGACTAACTAGGATTTTTGGCTTGTGTTGTGATGTTATTCCCTTGCGTGTATTTATATCGCGTGGAATCATCGTTGTGTTGGTCATATCATCGAGCGAGGCGGTCGTTGTACTAACGAGTTGAGATGACGTGTGTGCGTAATAAGGACTTGCAAACCTTATTACGGGTGCAAATCGTGTCTAACAAGTGATGTACGACGAGTGTTGAGCAAGATGGGGCGGTGTTATGTGTGTTGTTTTATACGTTCGTGGACTAATCGTTTTGCATCCTTTAGAATGACGACGCGAAACGAGATCGAGACGAATGACGAGGAGTTTAACTCTAGAGTTGCGGCCGCCGTTGCGGAGCAAATGAGTGCGTTTCGAGAAGAAATGGATAGGAAGTATTCCGAATTTCGGGGTAGTAGTGAAATGGAGAGTTGTCTTAAGAGCTTCATGAGGACTAAACCCCCGATGTATGACGGGAAACCGGATCCTTTGGTAAAAACAATTTGGATCTCGGATGTCGAAGGGTGTTTTCATAATATTGAATGCCCTCCTGAGAAGAAGACGAGACTCGCTACTAGTTTGTTGCGGGGTAGGGCAAAGGATTGGTTGGATGGTAAGATTGATCTTGTCGGTGGTGAACCGTTTATGGCGTTATCGTGGGACGGGTTTAAGAAGGAATTCTTCGAGGAGTTCCGGACTTCAGCCGATTTGTCAGAAATACGTAATGAGTTGCGAAATTTGCAACAAGGTTCTATGGATTTGAATACTCTCAAGACGACCTTTATGGCGAAGGCTCGTTTTTGCCCGGAGTATTTGGGGAATGATAATTTGTTGATGCAAGATTTCTATCGAACCTTGAATGATGACTTGAAGAATAAGATGATTCGGGGTTACGCAAAATCGTTTGCGGAATTATTCGCCGTGGCTAGAGGTTTCGAGTCGTATACGCGATCAAAGATTGGTGAACCTTCAAGTGAGAGAAGGGTTTTTTCGTATGGTGCTCCGAGTAAGAGGACTAAGGGTCCGAGTGTGAGCACGGGTGGTACGCGGAAAGGTATACCGGATTCTAGTGCATCTAGATGTTACAATTGTGGCATGAGGGGTCACAAGTCTTGGGAATGTTCGGTACCAAAGGGTGATGGTATGGTGTGTTTCAATTGCCAAGAAGAAGGACATCGTAAGTCGGAATGTCCCAAGTTAGCGGGGACGGGGCCGGCAAGGAGACGTTAAGGTACGTTTCGTTTTAATAAATATGCCCTTTGATTATTTATTAAGTGCCGTTTGAATTTGAGTTTATTAAATGCATTGTGTTGTGCATGTTGTTATTATGGGTGACGTTCCTAATGGAAGTACCCTATGGTGACGTTTGATTGTCGGGCGAAGGGCGTAAGACTTGGTGCAACCAAGCATTCCTTAGTATTTGGGAAATGTTTCTACCAAACCATGGAAATGGGTTTTGGTGTTCGGTCATTAAGCGCGTGCTCGCTTTTAGGTTGCAGTTGATGAACCATGAGGTTCAATGTGTGGGATGAAACCTGAGAAATCAAGTGTTGATCTCGATGCATGTTGGTAAAGGAGTCTACGTAACGCGACATTAGGTGCCTCTTTTATACCTACTAGCATGGTGTTCGACTCCGATTGTGTTGTGGTTACATTGTACTTAGGGTACCGGAGTGAAACCCTTAGGTACATGAGTGACTAGGTGGAAATTGACAAACTAGAGCAATTGGATGATTACGAGTGTGTGGTTTGTGTAGTTGTGGTACACTTTTTGTTCGAAGTGTTTAAGGATTGAATGAAATCCTTCGTGTGCTCAAGGCTGGAGCAAGATATGGTGATGGGTCGTGTGAGCCCAATCATTTGTAAAGTCTACCCTTGGTAGCATTGTGTGGTTGTACGAGTTGTGGATATGGGACGTAGTTCCAAGTGGGGGAGTTACACTCCCGCACGAGGAAGTTTTAGTGTGAGATTTCAGATGATGCTTTTGGTAGATCCGGAAAATGTTGTCGAGACCTGGTTTTGGTCGATTTGTGGTAGATTACAATTTCGGATAAATTGTACTTATGGTTTAGATTTAAATTATCATCGAGGTGGTAATGTGGTAAATCTCGTTGAGAGATAATGGACGTGTTTGGTGAGCAAGGTGAAATCCTTCGGTTAAGGGAGGTGTGTGTCGGATTCTCTTCTAGAGAATTGTTGTTTTGTGCCTATGTTTGATATAGGTGGTTCTTGCTCGAGTGTGTGAATGGTTAGTGGTACCCGTTAGGATTCACTATGGCGTAGCAGAGCGCGATGTTATTGTGATGACCCGGGAATTTCCGACCAAATTTAAACTTAATCTTTATATGTTTCCGACACGATAAGCAAAGTCTGTAATGTTAAGTCTCGAAAATTTTGGAACAATGTTCATATAATCATTTACCCTGTGACTATGCCCGACGATTCACGAACAGCGGTGGAAAATAATTGTATAAATATATATAAATATAAATATAATATAAGGGTATATGTATTAACTCGGATTAACAAAATATAAAATAATCATTAGAACTCAATAGGTAAAATAAAATACAAGATAAGGAAGTTGTTATTAAAATAAATCTATGTATTGTTATATATATGAATTTTATACAAAAGTATTAGATGTATACTGAGATATATAAAATTTATAAAGGATCAATAAAAGATATTGTATGATTATTAAATATTACATATTTGATAATTAACAAGTTAAAATATAGTCGTTAAAGTAATAATATTATTATTTTTATTATTGCTAATATTAAAATTAATATTAATAATTAATCTCGGTATTAGTTATATTTTTACAGATAATATATGAATATGAAGTATAACACATCTAATTTGTCATATTTACTATTATTATTATTATTAATACTCTCATTACTATCATTAGAATAAATAGTTAATCAGTGTTGTTGTTATTATTATGTAGAATACATAAATACGAAATTTGATATAATTAATGAATTGTATTACTAGTATTATTAATAATATTATTGTTATTAATTTTAGTATGTTTATTATTAAACTTATTTAAGTTAACATTTTTTTTTATGATTATAGTATCATTGTTATTTATTACTATTATTATTAATAGAATTAGTGATTTTATTTTTATTATTATTATTATTAGTATTTGTATTATTACTAATAAAATTATCAATATTTATTATTAATAATATAATTATTAATACAAAATTTCATAATAGCACCAAGATCAGATTCATATCAACTGTATTCAGTTTTTGGATTTGTCTCCAATCAGTTACCCATCTCCTTCAAACCCTACCAAATTGAGATATCAAATCTGCCTTTTGTTTATTTAATTATTTTTATTTTCTTTGCTGATCGAATTTAGTGTACTTCTTGTCTATCAATTTGGAAATGTCGAATTCAATTATCAATACAAACAAACTGGAATTCAATAATACTTCACTACAATTCCATTATATCAGAGGGGGTAGCAACTCACAGGAAAAAGATTATTTTTTTTTATTTTACACCGATACCCCTGTTCTTGATAATTTCTTCCATAATTCGAATTCAATTACCTTTTAAAAATCTAAAAATGCAGTTTCATTTGAAATCCTCTAGTGAAACATTTTGTAAAGTTTCAATTTCCAGTTCCTCAAAACGAATTTGAATTTGGGAGTCAAACTTTCGGTTTTTAAAGTCAAACGAACATTCCAAGATCGAATTGAAGATTTATAAGGTGTTTTAGTTGAAATTAATGATTCATAAAGTTTCTATTTGGGATTTAAAACACATTTTGTTTTATAGTCAATATCTAAAAGTGTCTGAAATTGCGAATCAAACTTTGAATTTATAATTTTTTTTCCTTCGCGTTCAGCTTCTGTTTCCCTTTTAGTTAATTTTTTTTTCTGGTAATTCAAGTTAGACTCAACTGATCGTTTCTGTTTTAGTTTCATATCATAATTTGAAATAGCAAGTCGTTTTAAGAGTAGTTATATTCTCTGGTCGAGATTTGGTATGAAGAAGATGAATGGCAACGGACACAAACGGTTTAAATATAATTCAATTGTAATAATAAACAGAAAATAAGAGATGGACTAATGGTTAGAGGGTGTGTCGGGTACCGAAAGGTCGCGGGTTCAAGTCCTTCTAATGGCGAATTTTTTTTGGTTTCTTCAAAGGTTGTAATTATTCTTCATTATTATTATTATTATTATTATTATTATTATTATTATTATTATTATTATTATTATTATTATTATTATTATTATTATTATTATTATTATTATTATTATTATTATTATTATTATTATTGTTATGTGTTTATTGTTACTTACCATTATTGATGTAATACTAACTATTATCATTATTATTAATAACATAGTCATAAAGATTATTATGTTTAATATAGTTTATATTATTAACATTTCTAATATTATTAGTATTAACATTATTATTACTATTAGTATTATTATTATTGTATTACTATTGTTATTACTAAGTATTGTGATTAAGATTATAGTTATGATACTACTAACATGTGTATTATAAATATTATTAACATTAAAGCAATTAATATTACTATTATCATTAGTATTATCAAGTTAATTATATTTACTAACTATATTAGTACCATCATTTAGTATTATCATCAATAATATTATTACTTATAGTATTACTTGTATTATTTTGTTAGTAATAATATTAGAATTTCGAGAATACTAAACAGGTTAAGTTATGATAAAAAGTGTTAGGATAAAGATTAAGAGACTGATTATAATTAATTGAACACATGTAAGTTATGATTAATACAACTATGAATATACAAGTTTAATAATATTGTTAAGATTAGAAATATAGAAATTTATATATAAATATTATTATGAAAATTATCAAGATCTTAATTAATGTAGGTTTTAAAAGAATTATTATAATAAATATTATCATAGTTACTTTAATACATGTTAATATTATTGTCATTACTAATATCATTATTAACATTATTATTATCACTTTTATCATTATTATAAAGTATCAATATTATTACTAATATTATTATTATCATAATTATTAATTACAAACAAGTAATCCTCAAATAAAAATATATTTATCTTAACTCTATCAACAATTATATTTGTATTTAATCGATTACGATTATACGTATTAATGAATATACAAATGATATAGGTTCGTGAATCCGAGGCCAACCCTGCATTGTTCAGTTGTTCAAAATAGTCTTATGTATTTTTACTACAAAATACATTAGGTGAGTTTCATTTGCTCCCTTTTTACTCATTACATTTTTGGGCTGAGAATACATGCAAATGCTTTATTAACTGTTTTACAATATTTATATGCGTGAGTTTCATTTGATTCCCTTTTACTCTTTACGTTTTTGGGCTGAGAATACATGCAAATATTTTATTAACTGTTTTACAATAATTATATGCGTGAGTTTATTTGATTCCCTTTTACTCTTTATATTTTTGGGACTGAGAATACATGCGCTGCTTTTATAACTGTTTTACGAAATAGACACGAGTAAATCAAAACTACATTATATGGTTGAATTATCGAAATCGAATATGCCCCTTTTTATTAAGTCTGGTAATCTAAGAATTAGGGAACAGACATCCTAATTGACGTGAATCCTAAAGATAGATCTATCGGGCCCAACAAGCTCCATCCAAAGTACCGGATACTTTAGTACTTCGAAACTTATATCATGTCCGAAGGAGGATCCCGGAATGATGGGGTTATTCTTATATGTATATTGTGAATGTCGGTTACCAGGTGTTCAATCCATATGAATGATATTTTTGTCTCTATGCATGGGATGTATGTTTGTAAAAAACGGAAATATGAAATCTTGTGGTCTATTAAAATTATGAAATGATTATTTATGTTAAACTAATGAACTCACCAACCTTTTGGTTGACACTTGAAAGCATGTTTATTCTCAGGTATGAAAGAAATCTTCCGCTGTGCAATTGCTCATTTTAAAGATATTACTTGGAGTCATTCATGGCATATTTCAAAAGACGTTGCATTCGAGTCGTTGAATTCATCAAGATTATTATTAAGTCAATTATAGTTAGATATTATAAAATGGTATGCATGACGTCCACTTTCGATGTAATGAAATATTGTCTTTTCAAAAACGAATGCAATGTTTGTAAAATGTATCATATAGAGGTCAAGTACCTCACGATGTAATCAACTGTTGTGATTCGTTTATAATCATTATGGACTTCGTCCGGATGGATTAGGACGGGTCTTCACAGTGGGTATCAGAGCAGAGGTCTTAGCGAACCAGGTCTGCATTAGTGTGTCTAACTGATAAGTCGTTAGGAGGCATTAGTGAGTCTGGACTTCGACCGTGTCTGCATGTCATAAGTTTTGCTTATCATTTCTAGTCGGAATTCATTTGCTTATCACCCTTAGTAAATTACCTGCTCATTATTCTTAGTCTAGACACATCTTATTGCATGGACTGCATGAAAAGTGTATAGACAAAATTCATATCTTAGCGTATCTGCTAATTCATATCTTAGCGTATCTGTTATTGTTATCTTTGCCTGACAGTTTCCATAGATTCCTCCGTAATTTATGAGATTTTAGTATTATATATGCATATATAAATTATGTATTGCAGAGTACTAATTTACATCCTATAATCTATTTCTTATCGAAAATCATTCATCTGATCGTATGAGATGAATCCTGCAACCAGTTCGAGTCCTTCAGATTCCGATAGCTATTTCGATAGTTATTCCGATAGTTATTCAGAATGGATAGTCATCTAAGCTCCGGAAGCAACGACACCAGAATGAATCAACCAATCATCCATCCCCAATTCATCTGATGGATTCATAGTCGACTTAATTAATGGAAATGCGCAGATGGCAATCCCTTCCACCAACCGAATTCACCTCTTGACAATGAACTTGAAGCGTTTACCGACGAACCTGTTCGAGACACCATTTTCAGTCTCATTTCCAGGGTAACTCGACAAGATTATATTCTATCCACAATTCTGAACCTTATTCATCCGCTCGTTCCGACCGACAATCATCCTGGAGTAATAAGTCAACGAACTTCGCGCTCGAATAATCAATTCGGAAAATGTGGTGCAAAATGTACCAGCTTCAGCAAGATCACCGGCACCAACAGTACCATCAATAACAGCACCAATACCATCAACAATCCATGCTTCAATATCATCATCTGTACTTTGAGTATGATCTTCTTTCTATGTATCGTTCTACCTCATTTATCTTCGTTCGACACGGCGAATATGTAATCTCTAAAGTTTTAGAGATTATTTATTCTAGTTCCAACCAAAAACTAAATGAGTTTAATATTAAGTTAACTCATTAAATCCATGATTACATCTGAAGAAAATATACATGTATAAATGTTTTCATAAAGATTGTAATTAAAAATTCTTTTGTACAAACTGTTAATGGTGAAAACATTTTAACGGGTAGGTAATACCCGAGGGATATTTAAGATTTCACATTAATAAGTTACATTGTACGTTCTTCGAATCTGATCCAACAGTCATATACTATCCTACTTACATCCACCGATATACAAATCCGTTCACCACAGAATAACCATATTCATCCAATTACATATTTGGATTTTGACCTATCAGAATCCAACAAGTGGCATAATGAAGAAATAATGGACACAATAAAAATTGATTAGAAACAGATTAATTAACAATATGAAATTCTATTAAGAATCCACGCTAACAAAATCCTAGCTAACTGTTCCAAGCTAACTGTTATTTCCGTATTACCATTTAATTATCGCAATTTATTTATCGCAATTTATTTTATCACAATTTAATTATCACAATTTTAATTATCTTTATTTAAATTCTGTTATTTACTTTACGCATTTTATTTATCGTCATTTAATTTCTGTATTTATTTTACTCACTTTAAATATCGGGACACGTATACAAGGTTTTGACATATCATATCGACGCATCTATATATATTATTTAGAATCACCATAGACACTCTATATGCAGTAATGATCGAGTTCTCTATACAGGGTTGAGGTTGATTCTCAAATAATATATATACTTTGAGTTGTGATTGAGTCTGAGATGTATACGGGTCACGATCCGTATTAATTAATTCGAATATTATATAGTAACTTATATATGAATTATTATTTGTACACTACTAACTGAGGACTATCAACATTGGACAATTAAAATGAATTAAAATATTAATTATAACATATGAAACTAAATAATTCTTCAAGTTTGCCACTTGATTTCATCTTAAACCTCATTTGTATCTTGACAATTCTAATTTGCGTTCAAACCTTTCATGATTCTTGAAAACACCTCAATCGATAGGATGAACCAACCGCACTTCATTTACGGAAGAAAAGATTTATGCATATAGTTATGCACCTGAAAACTCTCGACAACTGAGTAAAAGTTTAACACATAGCCGCGTCAGATCCTTTGGCATTTATTAGCAAAAAAAAAAATTAAAAAAAAATAACCTTGCGATCCCTTTTCAAAGTAGCCAATTTTGTCACAGCTCCAGTAAATCAACTTCGACTTTTCATTCGAAGTAGCCTTACTATAATCCTGATATATACAATTATCCTTTTGATACCGGAGAATTCTTTTATATTCCACCACATTACCAGCAAATGTACCAGTAACCTTGTCGCTCCTTAGTTTAAATCCCTCCGACAAATCACTATAATTATCTATTGAAGTCTCGTCATGTACTCATCTGCATCTTGTAACGAGAACTGCCATAACAATTACCGGGAATCAGCAAACAGTACTTTGAAAACTCACAGCATATCTACATCAACAGTTATATGTATAACATTTATCTTTTAGAATTATGGTCTCTTATTCTGAAATTCTGAGAAGCACTCAATCTACAAATCAATACTCTGAATGTTAAAAAAACTGAATGAAGCAGCAGAAACTGTAGGAACCCGTAAACGACTTTAGTCATCGGTAGTTTGATGATAAAGAATAATATGTTGGAAAAGTTCAGAAACGTTGGAACTGGAAAACGGATAGAGTTAACCATGAAGGAAATCAAGGACAAATACAAGGACCATACCCTATATTCAAAGAATCCAGATAATTCTGGATTCGTTGAAATCTTTAGAAAATATCTTGCTCCGAAGTCATGTTAAAATCTTGCGGAAAACCTTTCTCCATCAACCATCGAACTTAGAAATTCTAAAATATCATCATCAATATCTTCGATATTTCTGAGGATATTTTCATAAATATTCTCGTCCGAAATTATATACCTCCTTATGCTTCCTGTGTATCATTATATTAGAAACATTCAGGAGAAAATTTAGTACCGAAAAACAGATTATGCGAAACTATGAAGAAAGTCGTGGACAAATCACAAAGAATAAGTTTGACTTCAAAGAATCCAAATGATTCAATGTCTGCTAAAGTCTTTAGTGAATATCTTGCTCCTTACTCTAAACCCTTGCAGACAATAGTTTCTATCATCTGCTGATCTTAAATATTCTGAGATATTATCGTATCTTTCATTATAAATATCCTCCATATTTCTGGAGATATTTTTATAACTATTCTTATCTGAAATAATTAATCCCTTCGTGCTATCAGTATTACATCATATAGAAACTGTTAGTTTCTATATTCTGTAAAGTTTCGAGCTTAAAATATGAATGTTATTGAAGTAATGTTGGGAACTGATGCATGGGTTAGTATAATATAATGACACTTGATCAACGTGATTATATTACATTAAGTCATGCTGAGTTTCTAATGGGACGTGATGATTCACAGATCCTAACGTCATCACGTGCCATGTTACATAACTCTTTCATTATGCTTAACTTCTGAACATATCAAGAAAGTATATTCTTGATAGTTCCATTCTCAGTGATTCTGGTAATTTGATAAATCAAATCGTGCTAATACATTAGTTCTTATTTAGAACACGATGCTTATTCAAAATTTCATACTTACGAATTCTCGACCGTTACTCGCTTTACTAGAGGTCGGGAAGATAATAAAAAGGCAAAGAGCTCCAAAATATAAGAGAAAATATAAAGCCCAATAACAACACCGAAATTACAAACCGTGGATATCAGTGCGTATAGCAATATAAAGACACGGGAGGATTATAAATACAATAATTCCTAAAGCATAGTAGAAATAAACGGATTCCTCTGGTGGAAGTTGGAAAAGGAGAATGATTGTTGCGATAATCTGGATAAGGACAAGGATCAGAACTGGATTAAACATTTTCACGATCTTTTGAATTTGGGAATTTAGTATTGAAGTGGTAAAAATTAATGGAACGGAAAAACTAAAATTTATAGTGAAAATATCAGACAGAGGAATCGAGGCAGATCACCGCATTTAATTATAGAAATCTAAATTTCTTTATTCGCAGGAGAATCAAATCTTTTAGAATTCGAAGATTTTCTTCAAATCCCTTAAATTTCGGAATTCAACCAAAACAACGTCAAAAGTTAAAACGCACTTTATTTTCTAAATTCAATCATGACTAGTCAAAAGTTATGATGAAATTTGTCTTTCTCATTTCACTCTTTTGTGATAACTTCACTCGTACGCTTCGCATAATCGAATCGTTTTGACTATAGTACTCAATGATGATGAAACTCAATTTATCAACTCATATTTGTCATGAAAACATTTTTATTGTTAGTCATGACCACCTCACTCAAATTTCGGGACGAAATTTCTTTAACGGGTAGGTACTGTGATGACCCGGGAATTTCCGACCAAATTTAAACTTAATCATTATATGTTTCCGACACGATAAGCAAAGTCTGTAATGTTAAGTCTCGAAAATTTTGGAACAATGTTCATATAATCATTTACCCTGTGACTATGCCCGACGATTCACGAACAGCGGTGGAAAATAATTGTATAAATATATATAAATATAAATATAATATAAGGGTATATGTATTAACTCGGATTAACAAAATATAAAATAATCATTAGAACTCAATAGGTAAAATAAAATACAAGATAAGGAAGTTGTTATTAAAATAAATCTATGTATTGTTATATATATGAATTTTATACAAAAGTATTAGATGTATACTGAGATATATAAAATTTATAAAGGATCAATAAAAGATATTGTATGATTATTAAATATTACATATTTGATAATTAAAAAGTTAAAATATAGTCGTTAAAGTAATAATATTATTATTTTTATTATTGCTAATATTAAAATTAATATTAATAATTAATCTCGGTATTAGTTATATTTTTATAGATAATATATGAATATGAAGTATAACACATCTAATTTGTCATATTTACTATTATTATTATTATTAATACTCTCATTACTATCATTAGAATAAATAGTTAATCAGTGTTGTTGTTATTATTATGTAGAATACATAAATACGAAATTTGATATAATTAATGAATTGTATTACTAGTATTATTAATAATATTATTGTTATTAATTTTAGTATGTTTATTATTAAACTTATTTAAGTTAACATTTTTTTTATGATTATAGTATCATTGTTATTTATTACTATTATTATTAATAGAATTAGTGATTTTATTTTTATTATTATTAGTATTAGTATTTGTATTATTACTAATAAAATTATCAATATTTATTATTAATAATATAATTATTAATATAAAATTTCATAATAGCACCAAGATCAGATTCATATCAACTGTATTCAGTTTTTGGATTTGTCTCCAATCAGTTACCCATCTCCTTCAAACCCTACCAAATTGAGATATCAAATCTGCCTTTTGTTTATTTAATTATTTTTATTTTCTTTGCTGATCGAATTTAGTGTACTTCTTGTCTATCAATTTGGAAATGTCGAATTCAATTATCAATACAAACAAACTGGAATTCAATAATACTTCACAACAATTCCATTATATCAGAGGGGGTAGCAACTCACAGGAAAAAGATTATTTTTTTTTATTTTACACCGATACCCCTGTTCTTGATAATTTCTTCCATAATTAGAATTCAATTACCTTTTAAAAATCTAAAAATGCAGTTTCATTTGAAATCCTCTAGTGAAACGTTCTGTAAAGTTTCAATTTCCAGTTCCTCAAAACGAATTTGAATTTGGGAGTCAAACTTTCGGTTTTTAAAGTCAAACGAACATTCCAAGATCGAATTGAAGATTTATAAGGTGTTTTAGTTGAAATTAATGATTCATAAAGTTTCTATTTGGGATTTAAAACACATTTTGTTTTATAGTCAATATCTAAAAGTGTCTGAAATTGCGAATCAAACTTTGAATTTATAATTTTTTTTTTCTTCGCGTTCAGCTTCTGTTTCCCTTTTAGTTAATTTTTTTTTCTGGTAATTCAAGTTAGACTCAACTGATCGTTTCTGTTTTAGTTTCATATCATAATTTGAAATAGCAAGTCGTTTTAAGAGTAGTTATATTCTCTGGTCGAGCTTTGGTATGAAGAAGATGAATGGCAACGGGCACAAACGGTTTAAATATAATTCAATTGTAATAATAAACAGAAAATAAGAGATGGACTAATGGTTAGAGGGTGTGTCGGGTACTGAAAGTTCGCGGGTTCAAGTCCCTCTAATGGCGAATTTTTTTTGGTTTCTTCAAAGGTTGTAATTATTCTTCTTCATTATTATTATTATTATTATTATTATTATTATTATTATTATTATTATTATTATTATTATTATTATTATTATTATTATTATTATTATTATTATTATTATTATTATTATTATTATTATTATTATTATTATTATTATTATTATTATTGTTATTATTATTGTTGTTATTATTATTATTGTTATGTGTTTATTGTTACTTACCATTATTGATGTAATACTAACTATTATCATTATTATTAATAACATAGTCATAAAGATTATTATGTTTAATATAGTTTATATTATTAACATTTCTAATATTATTAGTATTAACATTATTATTATTATTGTATTACTATTGTGATTACTAAGTATTGTGATTAAGATTATAGTTATGATACTACTAACATGTGTATTATAAATATTATTAACATTAAAGCAAGTAATATTACTATTATCATTAGTATTATCAAGTTAATTATATTTACTAACTATATTAGTACCATCATTTAGTATTATCATCAATAATATTATTATTTATAGTATTACTTGTATTATTTTGTTAGTAATAATATTAGAATTTCGAGAATACTAAACAGGTTAAGTTATGATAAAAAGTGTTAGGATAAAGATTAAGAGACTGATTATAATTAATTGAACACATGTAAGTTATGATTAATACAACTATGAATATACAAGTTTAATAATATTGTTAAGAGTAGAAATATAGAAATTTTATATATAAATATTATTATGAAAATTATCAAGATCTTAATTAATGTAGGTTTTAAAAGAATTATTATAATAAATATTATCATAGTTACTTTAATACAAGTTAATATTATTGTCATTACTAATATCATTATTAACATTATTATTATCACTTTTATCATTATTGTAAAGTATCAATATTATTACTAATATTATTATTATCATAATTATTAATTACAAACAAGTAATCCTCAAATAAAAATATATTTATCTTAACTCTATCAACAATTATATTTGTATTTAATCGATTACGATTATACGTATTAATGAATATACAAATGATATAGGTTCGTGAATCCGAGGCCAACCCTGCATTGTTCAGTTGTTCAAAATAGTCATATGTATTTTTACTACAAAATACATTAGGTGAGTTTCATTTGCTCCCTTTTTACTCATTACATTTTTGGGCTAAGAATACATGCAAATGCTTTATTAACTATTTTACAATATTTATATGCGTGAGTTTCATTTGATTCCCTTTTACTCTTTATGTTTTTGGGCTGAGAATACATGCAAATGTTTTATTAACTGTTTTACAATAATTATATGCGTGAGTTTATTTGATTCCTTTTTACTCTTTACATTTTTGGGACTGAGAATACATGCGCTGCTTTTATAACTGTTTTACGAAATAGACACGAGTAAATCAAAACTACATTATATGGTTGAATTATCGAAATCGAATATGCCCCTTTTTATTAAGTCTGGTAATCTAAGAATTAGGGAACAGACATCCTAATTGACGCGAATCCTAAAGATAGATCTATCGGGCCCAACAAGCCCCATCCAAAGTACCGGATGCTTTAGTACTTTGAAATTTATATCATGTCCGAAGGAGGATCCCGGAATGATGGGGATATTCTTATATGTATATTGTGAATGTCGGTTACCAGGTGTTCAATCCATATGAATGATATTTTTGTCTCTATGCATGGGATGTATGTTTATGAAAAACGGAAATATGAAATCTTGTGGTCTATTAAAATTATGAAATGATTATTTATGTTAAACTAATGAACTCACCAACCTTTTGGTTGACACTTGAAAGCATGTTTATTCTCAGGTATGAAAGAAATCTTCCGTTGTGCAATTGCTCATTTTAAAGATATTACATGGAGTCATTCATGGCATATTTCAAAAGACGTTGCATTCGAGTCATTGAATTCATCAAGATTATTATTAAGTCAATTATAGTTAGATATTATAAAATGGTATGCATGACGTCCACTTTCGATGTAATGAAATATTGTCTTTTCAAAAATGAATGCAATGTTTGTAAAATGTATCATATAGAGGTCAAGTACCTCGCGATGTAATCAACTGTTGTGATTCATTTATAATCAATATGGACTTCGTCCGGATGGATTAGGACGGGTCTTCACAGTTATGCTACTCGTCGATCGAGGCCAAAAGGGCGTTGATTGATGAAGCATGACTTTCGGAGTCCGCTGACTTCATCATGGTATTGGTGATTGATGAAGCATGACCTTTAGGGTCTGCTGACTTCATCATGGGAGTATGCGATTGGTGGAGCATGACCTTCGGGGTCCGCTGACTTCATCATGAGCGATATGATATATCGGTGAAGCATGACCTTTGACGGGGTTCGCTGACTTCATCCGGTGTTGAGATTGGTGAAGCATGATCTTCGGGTCCGCTGACTTCATCATGGTAGTGGATCACGTGTGGTTTCGGATTCATGATGACGCGTGTGGTTTCGGTCATCTTATTGTGGAAGTGAGTCGCGTGTAGTTCGGATTCACAAATGACTCGTGTGGTTTCGGTCATTGTATTGAGGAGTGAGTCTCGTGTAGTTCGGATTCACAAATGACTCGTGTAGTTCGGTCATTCCTCCGGGATAGTGACTCTCGTGTAGTTCGGATTCACTAAGGCGCGTGTAGTTCGGCCAATCCCAATTGTTGTTGTGGTGAAGGTAGTGAGTCGCGTGTAGTTCGGATTCACTAAGGCGCGTGTGTTTGCGGAAAGCCTTCGTGTTGTGGGAACTATCGGTTGTTTTATACGCCGATGGTGGGGTCGTGAGGACCATGTTGTATGATTAGTGATGCGATAGCCGTGTTTCGCTCACATGTTGCTACGGGTGTGACGATAGTCGATTTTGTACACCTTGGGATTAACGTTACGATAGTCGTTTTGGGCGTTATCGGTCTTAACCGTTTGTTATGATGTTACGGTAGTTGCGTATTGGTCGTATTGCGCACTACAAGGGATGTATAGTGATTGTTGTTATCCGTAAGGATTCATTTGGTTCGGTCTTCATCGCTTCGGGTTGTTGACCTTAGGTTGAGACTTGGTGGTTTTTAGCGTCGTACTCGGTAAGGGTATGCTAAGGAATTAATATCTCGATACGAGATTGGTTGAGTTTTCCCGATGTGAGGAATTGAGTTAGTGCTAGTGCTCGGAATTATGGAATTTGATAAATCGCGGGTGACGATTTAGCTGTTAAGGGTAACTCTTTGAGAAGAATTGTCTAAGGGATCGTTGTAGACTTCGGTTGTTGCGTGTATTGTACGTCTCGGGATGCGATCAAGTTGTGTAATTTGTCATTGGATTAACCATCGGGTTAGCGAATTTGTGGTAGAAGTCGGTTTGAAATGCATGATTCGACGACCATTGAGTGTGGGTCCGTTTGGGTTCGTGACTAGGATCACGAGGACGTGATCGAATCTAAGTGGGGGAGAGTTGTAACACCCCGTTTTCCCCGTTTATGATTTATAGGTGTATTGTGTATGTACGATAGGCGTATGAAGGGTTCGGGACATGTTCGGGTGTTGAGGTCTTGTATGCAAGAAAATGACTCAGATCACGCTGTGTGTCGCGGCGTGACAAATGAGGCCGCGGCGCGGCAATTAACTGGAAATCAGATCAGAAGTCCAACAAAAAATGATCCCAGACCTAGGCAAATGTGGCGGCGCGACATTTAAGGCCGCGGCGCGGCAATGTGGGCGAACTGGTTCCTGTTTTCGCAATATTTAGGTAAAGTGGGGGGCATTTTGGTCTTTTCATGTTTGAGCCATATTTGAGGCTTTAACCTCATCCACTCATTCATTTTCTCATTTTATTTTCCATTTTCATTTCATTTTCCTCTCAAAAACTCAAACACCCAATTGGATTCAAACGGATTTTTGGAAAGGAAGAAGCGGGATTTGATCTTTGGCGTAGCTGACAAGTTTGTTCTCATCGTTCTTAGCTACACGGTGATACTAGTGGCAAGCTCTAACTTCGAATTTCATTTTCGTGTTCATCATTCAAATTTGGGGCTTTTGATTGTATGATTCATAGATAGAACCCATTTAGTTGTTAATTGAAGGTTAACACCAATATTCGGGTTTATAAGTGTTAAAGGCGGGTTTTGGGTTGATTAATGATTTAACCATGTTTAAGACTTGTAAATGGTGTACAATCACTAGCATTAGTGATTATTGGTGTTTTGGAGACTTTTAGGGTTTTCGTGGTTGACTAATTTTGACTAGAGTCAAAATTAGGATTTGTTGAGGATTATGACCCGAATGTCGATTCGATGAGGTTTGTAAACTTAAAATGGATTAAGTTGAAGTATAAAACCGAGTTAAATATGTTTTGGTGTCAAAACTTGTAATTGGTGAGATTTTGACTTTATGGGTCAAAATTTGGGTTTATGGGCGATTTTGAGAACGATAAGTGTTTAACACTTGTGTTCGGGTTTAATTGGCATATTAGGACCATTATCACTTGTGTTAGTGATTATTAGTTAGTTTGGGCGCGGTTTGTACTTGGAAGTGCATTTGGGTCGAAATTGCACTAAGTGTCGAATTGGGTTGGTTTGTAGATCCAATCTAAGTGTGTTGTTGAATTTGTGATAATGGAATAAGTACTTTCCATTGACGAGTTGCGGATTATTTGGAAGCATTCTTCAAGGCGACAAGGTGAGTGTTATTATCCTATGTGCATATGTATGTGTAGGATGGGTGCGGGTCGGGTGAAGTGGTTCTCGGTTATAGAGCTCACTTCACATATAGGTGGATTTGGTGGACTTGTGTATAGGTCCAATTGGCACGGTTGTGCATTTTGGTTGACCACCTTTGGCGAGGTACACGCTTGTATGTACGTTATCACACGTGGTTGTGATTTGGATGTTATAACCCCAATGGCGAAGGGTTGATATTGTTGTGAAGTGGATGACCCCGATGTGGTGGATTTTATAATCCCGTGACCGTGGGTTTTGATGTTGAGAAGTGAATCGCGTGTAGTTCGGATTCACGATGACTCGTGTAGTTCGGTCATCTTATTGAGGTAGTAATCTCGTATGGTTTCGGATTGCTAAGGCTCGTTTAGTTCAGCCAACCTCGATGTTGTGAAGATAGTAATCTCGTATGGGTTCGAATTACTAAGGCTCGTGTAGCTCAGCCAATCTTTATTGTGGCGTTTGGTATTCGTTAATGGGTTAAGGGGTTAACCTTATTCGTTTATATATTGTTCTTTGTATATTAATGTAATGTTTTGTTGTAGCTAACCCTCCGGGTGTAGCTTATTGGCGTTGTTCACATTGTCGTTGGTGAACTTATACTTTGTTGATATCTTTAGCTTGTTGCTTAGAGATCGTACGATATGCTTAGGGTAGTTGCCTTATACATGGATGCTTCAGTATGCGGTATTTGATTATTTGTGTGGCGTGTCCATTTTATACATATATATGTATGTAGTATATTATCAATCACTAAGCGTTAGCTTACCCTCTCGTTGTTGCTATTTTTATAGGTTCGCATGATGGTGGTTCGGGTAAGCATGGGGACTAGAGATCTTGGCTAGTCTGCTTTAGAAGATCTTGCTTTTGTACTTGATTAGGATTTGGGTAGCGTAGTCCCAAATCACCATGCTCGGTTTATGTTTTAAATAACGTATTATTGTATTAAGGAGCTTAAACTATTAATGTATGTTTTAAGTTCGTTGAACTTACTTCGGTAGCAAATATGTTTTGGAAATTGTGTATTGGGACCTAAAGTATTATTTAACACGTATTAAAAGGAAAAAATTTTATGGGCCGGTTTTAATACGGGTTGGGTTGTTACATGGTGAATGAAGATTGGGGTTTAAATCCCATTCTTCAATTGATTGCAAGCTATGAAAACGATTAAGATGAGTAAAGGAAGCTGATTTAGGGAACCAATTTGGATTTTCCTTTTTCACTTTTCTATGAACAGGTTCAATGATTTTAGGGTTTGAGGGTTTAACCCTCACCCATTTGGTTGATTTGTGGAATTGGGGCAATGAATTAAGAGTACCTCTTGTTATTTTCTGAGATGATTCAGAGCTGCTATTCCTAGTGACCCCATGGTTTCCGTCGGCAGCATCTGTTACTCTCATCACCCTTCCATCGTTTCCTTGTTTGATCCACCCCTTCGGATAACCAATAAGTTTGAAACAATTGATTACAGTGTGATTTATTCTTCTACAATACACACAATTCAATGGTTGTGGTTGATGACGATTTGCAGGAGTGTTTTCAGTTTTGACAATCGTTGGTGTTTGACACAGAACATCCAGGTAAGTTATTTTGCTACCGTCATTATTTGACATGGCAGCTTGATTAATAACTTTATCTTGATTTAAGAAGCTAGTTTCTTGCTTCCTTAATATTGAGCTACCGTCGATTATTGACATGGCAGCTCGATTTTGATCCTGGTAAATGATTGAAGCTAAAAACACGAGTGAATTGATCTCAGATCTTCACCGTTAGCTCTGATACCATGTTTCAATTGATAATTTGATAATGATAATTGATAATCTGATCTTGTATTGAATAATATATTTATTTGATATAATAGAATTCGATTTTTATGTTACATTTGATATGTGTTTTATACACAAGAAGCTACAAAAGCTATTTCTAAAAAAGGATTGGATCCAATATGACTTTTGGAACCCCTTTTGCAATTATGGAAAGATGTTGTGTAGTGCAGCCTGCTCTAGCCGTTGAAGCTGTCCCACATGTACACTTGTGATCTTCTATATTGGGAAGTGATGAAGATTGACTCTTCTGATCCTAAAGTCAATTACCCAAACATGTGAGGCATATATTTTCTAACACTGATATGAAACTTTAAGGGTTTAAGACGGGAGTCGAAAGCCTGATGACAAGTTTGCTAACTGTATCTGATGTGTTGCGTGACAAGTCCTGCACGGATAATGACCACCGTTGTTGTGAGGTAAAGTTGACATCTTTCTGCTTTTGAAGTCACCTTTAATTTTCATATAATACTACTATACTATTTTCAAGTTGATATTAATAATTTTATTAGTGGAGTTGTGATAAATCTTTTGTTGTTGTGCAGAATGTTGTGAAATTTACGGATTTGAAAGCAGAAGCGTTGATGACAAGTTTGTTGAGGGAGAAGTTGTATTCGAAAGATGTGGCTGTCGAGATTCTAGAAGCTGAGGTGACAACAGCTGTTAGAGGAAATGAAATTTTGAGATGTCAAGTGCAGAACGCGATGAAGAATCTTTCTTGCATTACTCACAAATTCAAAGACCTGGAAATGCAGGTAATTAATGCTACCTGCTATCAGAACTAAAATAAAATATATTTCTCTTTGTAATGTAACCAACCTGTGAGGATTCTAAATATGTGAGTGATGTTTTGTTTGCTTGTTTGTTTGTTGATAATAAATGAATATATTCCAACAGTTGATGAAGAAAGATGAGAGTGTTTATCGTTTGACAAACGAGTTCCAAGATTGCAAAAAAGAAGTAATGATTGTGAATGGGGTATTATTCAAAGTGTCGGAAGAACGAGACAAATTGTGGGAGGAAGTGAAGCAGCACAGAGAGAATAACATGCTGTTGAATGGTGAAATCGGAATGTTAAAGAATAAAGTTGAGAGTTTGGATGAAGACGTATTGTTCAAGGAAGGCCAGATCACGATACTGAAAGATGCACTCGCGAACAAGCATACCCCTTTTGATTACTACTGAATAAAGTAGTGAAGAGTTTTGGATGATTTTGATTTCTTTTGCAAGGTGGTAAATGGTAGGGAGTAATAGTTTGTGAACAGATCTTATACATATACTTTGAAACTTGATCCATATATATATATATATATATATATATATATATATATATATATATATATATATATATATATATATATATATATATATATATATATATAGTGGTAGGATCAAGAGGGAAGTAACCAATCGGGGGGAAGCGGGGGAGGCAAAACCTTTTTTTTTCGTTTTTTGAAAAAATTTTGTTCACGAACATTATAGATGGGATGAAAATATGAACATTTAGTAGAGACACTTTGTGATAAATGTTTTTATTTTGGCGGAAAAACGATCGTAGAAATAATATATAACAATTATCGTGTTTTTCGAGCGTATGTTGAGGTTTTAGCTATTGGGGTTTGGATATTAGGGTTTAGATATTTGGGTTTATAGGGTTTAGATATTAGGGTTTAAAAATTTAGGGTTTAGGGTTTAGATTTAGGATTTAGATTGAGTTTTTAACACGAATGGTTTAGGGTTTAGGGTTTGTTGTTTTGGGTTTATGGAATAAACCCAAAACACCAAACCCTAAACCCTAAACTCTAAAACGGGCTAAATTTTACTTCACAAAACATGGAAAAAAAAACGTTCATATTTTTCACGAACAATATTATCTTGAATGTTATTTTTGTCGATCGTTTTCCCGCCTAAATAATAACATTTATCACGAAGTGTCTCTTCTAAATGTTCATATTTTCGTGTGATCTTGATGCCGGAAAAAAAAATTCCAAAAAAAACGAAAAAAAAAAATTTTACTTCCCTCGGCTTCCCCCCGATTGGTTACTTCCCCATTGATCCTGCCCTTATATATATATATATATATATATATATATATATATATATATATATATATATATATATATATATATATATATATATATATATATATATATATATATATATATATATATATGGCTGCTCAAAAACCATTTCAAATCATTTAGTAATATCGATTATATAGTTTATAAGGAGTTGGATAAATTTCACTAATGGCACACAGTTTTTCTTAAAAATGTTACTCGTATAACTTGGTATTGATACTCATGAAATTTAAAAGTGTAATTGAGATGCTGCATAATTCAGATTAAAAAGAGTTCAACCCCACTTAATTGTTACGAAATAATCACCAAGTACTTGTTTACTTGAAGATGGCACAATTTAGTAGTGTTTGTTCACCTTTCATTTCTTTAAGTCGCCGTGTATGAAGATGGAACTATAGATAATGATTTACTGTACGCAATAATCGGTTAATGAATTATCATGTTTACTCATTATGGAGAATTAAAATTTTGATCGGTGAAAAAATCAATAGGTTTCCCCTACGTTAATAAACCTACAAAATTAATATTTTACACCAATAAACAACATATTTGATAACTTTTAGAAGCCTTCGAAATTAAGTATATATGAGAAAACAAATGAAATATAAATATTAAACAACTTTTCGGTAGACTTAATAGACCTGAACTTCCAAAATGTCCAATGATTTATGAAAGTTAAGCACTTTGCATTTATAAAAATAGAATGAGCTATGAAGATGAATTGTATATTATAAAGGGCGGAGCTTAGGGTAACTCAAAGGGGTATCTGCCCCACCTGAATTTAACGGAAAAAAAAAATGTTTACACTAAAATTTTTTTTACTAAAAAATAACTTTTTTATTAGTGTTTACCGCCGCTGGAAATGAAAAATTTATTCAATTTTTGCATCCGCTCCATCGGTCTCTGAGTTCAAGTTCCACCACTGTATATTACCTTGTGCTAGAAATCACTTTGCATTGTCTTAATGAACTAATTACTTTCTTTCAGTTAAATAATTTGAGTAATCCATAATCTAATGGATCAAAGCTATGTAGAAAGAGAGTTAAGTTCGCTAACATCTCATACAAACTGATGTTAAAGCTAAGGGGTATAAAATACTATTAAATTTTACAAGAAAATACTATTAAATACGATATAATTTTACACAAGATATTTATTTATTTAGAGAATGGATATACTTAAACCTTGCTACAACACTTATAGGCAGTGTACCTAATCGTACAGTAGTGTAGTTTTTAGTAAGTCCGGTTCGTTCCACAGGGAATCTTTTAACAAAGCTTAACGCTATATTAGTTTTATTTTATAAAAATACAAATATATATATAAGTAATATTATTATTATAAAGGGGGGTTTTTACCGTTTAATGACCGGTTTGTCGATTTTAAAAACTTTAGTTGCAGTTAAAACAAAATGTAAAATATTAAATAAATAAAAGACTTAATTTAAAGCATAAAGTAAATAACGATAATGAAATTGCGATAAATAAAAGTGCGATAAAATAAACTTGCGATAATTAAAAAGTACGATAATTAAAAGTGCAATTAAATACAATAATAATAAATAAAAGTGCGATAATTAGAAGTGCAATTAAATATATAATAAAGGAAATTAAATATGAAATAAAAGAATTATGCTTATTTAAACTTCCGTAATCATGATGTTTGACGTGTTGATTTTAGTTTTATGCCCATGGGTTAATTGTCCTTTGTCCTGGATTATTTAATATGTCCGTCTGGTTTTTGTCCATAACAGTCCATCAGTCATAAATATAAAGTGCGAGTATCCTCGTCAAATTATCCTTATACCCGAAGTTAAATATTCCAACTAATTGGGGACTTAAACTGTACCAAGATTTTTTAATACTTTGTTTAATAATTACACCAGGTTATCGACTGCGTGTAACCCAAGGTTTTAATACTTTGTTAACAATTATGCCAAGTGTCCTTGTACATAATTTCACCCCTGTTTTAATAATTCTAGTGGTTATTAATCCATTCCCGTGTCCGGTTAAATGAACGATTATTCGTACATATAAATACCCTGCCCATCGTATCCGATCGAGTGTATATGGTTATTTATAGGGACGTCCAATTGTAAATCTTTATATTAACATTAACAAATTATCATTTAGTTAAACAAATATAAAGCCCATTAATAGCCCATAGTCTAATTTCCACAAGTGTCGTTCTTTTGTCCAAACCCCAATTATGGTACAAAGCCCAATTACCCAATTTTAGTAATTAGTCCAACATCATGATTACTTCGTTTTAAATAAGCATAATAATAACATAGCTACGAGATATTAAATTAAAAAGTTTGAACATAACTTACAATGATTAAAAATAGCGTAGCGTTACATGGACAGAATTTCGACTTACACCCTTACAACATTCGCTAACATACCCTTATTATTAGAATTAAAATTAAAATATATATATATATATATATATATATATATATATATATATATATATATATATATATATATATATATATATATATATATATATATATATATATATATATTACGTTTACATATAGAGAAAGAGAGATTTTATGGATTTTTTTACGATCAGAATTCGCTGGCTTTTATAGGAATTTTCGTCCAGGGGGACTCCGCTGTGACAACCCGGAAATTTCCAACCAAATTTAAACTTTAATCTTTATATGTTTCCGACACGATAAGCAATATTTGTTAAGTTAAATTTCAAGAATTTTAAACTATGTTCATACATTCATTCAACCTCGACCAAGTTCCAACGATTCACGAACCATTAAACGAATATGATTATATATGTATATGTGTATATATATTATAACTTGAAACGTAAACAAAATATTAGATTAAATACTTTATATGATTGTATCTGTTTCAAAATATTTATCAATGGAATTAGAAGATAAGATCAAATGATTGAATTATCAGATATATTGAATTATGATTACAAGTCTCTGTTGAAAGGCCCACGTTGATTTGATAAATCTTTCCATTTTAACAATATTTGGAAAATGGTAAAGTGATTTATAAATAAGAACAAATTGTCAATCATTGAGAACTAGACAAAGGATAGTGGAAGATTGAATCTCATAAAGACTCGATTGATCTATTTAGTTTCAAACGTACAAAAACGTTTTCAGTTTAAAAAGAACTTTATTATTAAAACGTATATAACTTTTATAAATATCTAGAACCACTTTTGACAACTCATTACTTAACTAGTATGATAAAGATAACGATATTTATATTTTATTTTATATATATAACGATTTAAATTAATATTATATATATTTATACGCGTATTATACGTACATAGTTTTATACTTTTACTATACTTAAACTTTACTTTTACTTTATTTTTACTTTACTTTAACTTTAATAATTCACTTTAATAATTCATACTTTAATAATTCACTTTAATAATTCATACTTTAATAATTTACTTTAATAATTTATACTTTAATAATTCACTTTAATAATTCATACTTTAATAATTCACTTTAATAATTCATACTTTAATAATTCACTTTAATAATTCAAAAATCTATTATAAATAGAATTCAATAGGTTTCATTATTTCATAGAAACTTGAAAATATTTTTCTCTAAACTCTCTCAATCGATTTACATATATATATTTACTCCGTATTATTTCAAGATATTATTAATATACATAAAATATTATGACGGAGTGCTGTCCGAGTGATTTCGAAATTGTTTTTAGAGTGGGATAGGATTAAGGAAATTATGGGTTATAGCTATGGAGGTGATTGAGTATGGTTCATGGGTATGCTCGTGAGGTCAATATAGTGTTTATCATTTCCGTTGCATCTACGTACCTTTCCTGCAATATTGAATCTCAATATTGATACGTGAGTACTCATAATTTAACTTTTACATACTAATAGTGTATCCCTGACTAGTGCTCGAGTATTTAGGATTATGCATGCTTGTACTTTTGATATTGCCCTTAGACAGGTTAGGTTGAATGTTGAATTAGTTACACTTGCGGTTGAGATAAGGTATAAGATATGCATGTCCTTGGAAAGCTAGCGAAAAATTAAGAACTTTTCCTTTAGATATCGAATGGTTTCGATGAACGGATTAGAAGTTATAATCAATTGAATTTTCGATATTTTTATTAAAAATGATTATTATTATCGTCGTTTTTATCGTCGTTCTAGTTTTATCTTATTATTATCATTATTATTATCTTTATCAATAAAAGGGATTTATCATTAAAAATTGTTATTTTTTTTATTATTACTATCGTTATTATCGTTAAAGTTATAATTAGTATTATTATTATTATCCAATTATTATTATTATCATTATTATTATTATTATTATTATTATTATTATTATTGGTATTGTTATTATTATTATCATTATTAATATATATATCATTATTTAAAAATGGTTATTGTTATTGTTATTATTATTATTACTATATTATCATTAAGATAATTATTAGTATTATCATTAATAATGTTATAGTAACTATCATTATTAATATTAGTGTAATTAAAACAAATATTTGTAACACCTAATTATTTTGATTACTATTATTATCATTATTATGAACACGATATAAAAGACGATTAAAAGCTATTAAACGAAACGATTAGGAAATTATAGGTAAGAGTATCATGATGAAATTAAAATATTATAAGATATTGAATTAGATAAAATTATCGTTCTTATTATTTTTATCATTACTATTATTATTAAAAGTATCGTTAGTATTAAAACTATCATTTTAACAAAAATTATCATTTTAATAGAAATGTCATTGTTACTATAAAATATCATTATTATTATTATTTTAAATAGAATTATTATTTTAAAGATAATATTAAAAATTATCGTAAATATTAAAGTTATCATAATTAGAATTATCGTTTTATCTAATGTCATCTTAGTAATTATAAATATTGATATTTTTATAATAATAATTATTATTACAAAATAATACAACTTTTACTTACTATCATTATAGATATTATTTTATCAAATAAATATGTGATACAAACATATTTTACTACGTGTAATAACTTACTTTAATAATACCTATCATATTATCTTTATGATATTAAATGAACCCTATAAATTTTATTACTTAATATATATAAAAGTATATTTTATTATATAAATTTAATATAAAATTTTATTTATTAATAAATAAATTATATTATTTACTCCAATAAATCTTTTAAAAATATTTAAAAATATAAAACAACGATATTTAAACTACATATTAATCATGTATAGATTTTTGGAAATTATTTTGAGTCAAATTTACTTTTGTTGACTTTTGCATATTAGTCTCGAGCATTAGGATTGTGGTACACTATGACTTGACCTAATCTGTTAGACAAATATTGACCAACACATAAATATATATAGTTAATTTAGGTTCGTGAATCCGAGGCCAACCTTGCACTTGTTCAATGACGTTATATGTATTTTTACTACGAAATACAGTATGGTGAGTTTCATTTGCCTTTTTACCCTTTATATTTTTGGGACTGAGAATACATGCGCTTTTATAAATGTATGACGAAATAGACACAAGTAATTGAAACTACATTCTATGGTTGAATTATCGAAATTGAATATGCCCCTTTTTATTAAAGTCTGGTAATCTAAGAATTAGGGAACAGACACCCTAATTGACGCGAATCCTAAAGATAGATTTATTGGGCCTAACAAACCCCATCCAAAGTACCGGATGCTTTAGTACTTCGAAATTTATATCATGTCCGAAGGAGGATCCCGGAATGGTAGGGGATATTCTTATATGTATCTAGTTAATGTCGGTTAGCAGGTGTTCACCATATGAATGATTATTTTTGTCTCTATGCATGGGACGTATATTTATGAGAACTGGAAATGAAATTCTTGTGGTCTATTAAAATGATGGAAATAAATGATTATGATAAACTAATGAACTCACCAACCTTTTGGTTGACACTTTAAAGCATGTTTATTCTCAGGTGTTAAAGAAATCTTCCGATGTGCATTTGCTCATTTTAAAGATATTACTTGGAGTCTTTCATAGCATATTTCGAAGAACGTTGCATTCGAGTCATTGAGTTCATCAAAGATTATTATTAAATCAATTTATAGTTGGATAGTGGATATTATGAAATGGTATGCATGCCTGTCAATTTTCGATGTAAAGAAAGATTGTCTTTTAAAAACGAATGCAATGTTTGTAAAATGTATCATATAGAGGTCAAATACCTCGCAATGTAATCAACTATTGTGAATCGTTTATAATGTATATGAACGGGTCCTTTCAGTTGGTATCAGAGCGGTGGTCTTAGCGAACCAGGTCTGCATTAGTGTGTCTAACTGATAAGTCGATAGGATGCATTAGTGAGTCTGGACTTCGACCGTGTCTGCATGTCAAAAGTTTTGCTTATCATTTTGTGTCGAAAATTAATTACTTATCATCCTCAGGAAATTACCTGCTTATCATTTTTAGTCTAAGACACGTCTTGTTGCATTGATTGCATGAATAGTGTATAGACAAAAATTCATATCTTAGCATATCTGCTAAATCATATCTTATCGTATCTGTTACTTTAAACTTTGCCTGACATATCCCGCAATGTCCTCCGTAATCTACGAAATCTTTTGATCTATATATATATATATATATATATATATATATATATATATATATATATATATATATATATATATATATATATATATATATATATATATATATATATATATATATATATATATATATATATATATATATATATATATATTCTATGTAATTAGAATACCATCCGTTAGCCAAAATCATTTCATTAAAAAAAAAAAAAATTCTTTATCCAATCGTACGAAATGGAATTCATCATCAGTTCAAGTCACTCAGATTCCGAAATGGAATCCCATTCAAGCTCCGAAAGCAGTGTGACCGGAATAGATCAACCAATCAGTCATCACCTATTCTGGATGAATTGGGGATGTGTTCGTAGCCTCCTCAATCATTGGAGACAAGAAGAAGGTGATCCCTTCCATCCACCACATTGCCCTCTTGACGAAGAACCTGAAGCACTTACCGGCGAACCTGTCTGAAACACCATGTTCTCGTTCATTTTGCAGAGTATCTCGTCACGATTATATATTACATCAAATTTTAGATTTTATTTATCCGCTCGTCCGAACCGACAATCACCCCGGTGTAATAGAAGAAGTCAACGAGCTTCGCGCTCGGGTAGTGGCTTTGGAGAATATGGTGCAGAGATTACAAACACCAGCAGCAGCATCAGCAGCATAACCAGTACCACCATCATCAACGCCAACAGTACCATTACCACCTCCAACCACAACCGCGTCGTAAACCTCAACTTCACAATCTGTCCCACGAGCATCAACGTCATACGCACCATAGATACCAAGGAGTACCAACAACAATAACTGACGAAGTATTAATTCATAACTTCATTGGAGAAACATTCTGCGGCAATTATGTAATCTCTAAAGTCTTAGAGATTATCTAATCTAGCCCTAACCATAAATCAGTTAAGCGAACCAAAAATGATAGAAGGAAGAGTAGAAACCCTGACAAAAATGGTGTGTGATTAACAAGCTAAACTTGCTTTACCAACAGCATCAGCAGTACCGTCAGAGTTACCAGCATCGTCAGTACAGTCAACATCCGAATCAACAACACCGATAACATCACAAACTCCGTCAGTTCAAGAATCACTGTGGACATCATTACGAATCAATAACGTTTATATTATATCAACGAGTTATGAAGAATTAACTCATTCCCTCTCAAGAAATTATATGTATATTATATATATATATATATATATATATATATATATATATATATATATATATATATATATATATATATATATATATATATATATATATATATATATATATATATATATATATATATATATATATATATATATTTTGAAATAAATCTTTCCGTGCTAAACTATTGTGTGTGAATCTTAACTACTCGGTTAATTCATATTACAAATATGCAATAATGTACGTCCTTCGGCCGCAACTTAACCAGCGTTAACTACAATCTCTGTCGCAATTCAACAAATTCTAATTCATAATAAATCAAGTATATATTTGATTTTTCACTTTCATCATCGATGTACCCGAAACTTTTCAGATAACATCATTCGTACTTTGGGAAATTCACAAGAATTCCACGAACCGAACATCATACATCAATAAATAATGAAGTATTGATTCATAATTTCAATGTCATTAAAGAAATACTGCGTAAAAGTTATGTACTTTTTAAAGCCTTTAGGGATTATTAAATTCTAGTTTCAACCGTAAATCAAATGAGTTTAATTTAACATTAACTCATTAAATCTATGTTACATCTGAAGAAAATATACATATATATATTTTCATAAAGACTGTAATAAAATTCTTTTGTACAAAATATTAATTGTGAAATTTTTTTTTTAACGGGTAGGTAATACCCGAGAGATATATAAATTCACAAATAATATATTACATTCTTCGAATCTGATTCAGCAAATTATCCATTATACTCCCTACTTTCACAACAATATACATTCTTTTATAGAAATCAAAACAACCATACTCATTCAAAATTTAATTACATATTCTGATTTTGAAATCTCAAAATTCAACTCGAGATATGACCAAAATCATCACTCTTAGATCCTTACATCTTTCACAAGCTATATTTTGACTTCAAAACTGTGTTAGAACATCAAATGTATGTTAACGATTACAATCTGTGTTCAAACCCTTCGAAAATTTCTGAAGACACTTCTAATGATGAGCAATCGAGATGATGATCCAACCACATGTTACCCACAGTTATGTACCCGAAAAACTCTTGAAACCAAAGTAAAAGTTTAAACAACGTATCCGCGTCAGATTCTTTGGCATTTATTAGCAAAAATAACTTTGCGACTCCTATTCAAAGTAGTCAGTTTTGTCACAGCTCCAGCAAGTCAACTTCGACTTTTCAGTCAGACTAACCTTATTATAACCTTGAGATATACACCATCGTTACCAGGGAACCTTTTACATTCCACCACATTATTAGCAGATGTACCAACAACTTCATTACCCTTTGACTTTAGCCTCTCCAAAAAGTCATTATAATTATTTATTGAAACCCCATCATTTACTCATTCGCATCTTGTAATGAGAATTGCCATACGAATCATTGAGAATTAGCAATCAGTATTTTGAAATCTCGCAGCATGTCTACGCCAACAGTTATATGTGTATATATAACGTCTATCTTATGGACTTAATTTGAATGTGAAGTTTCTGAAAAACACTCCGAACTAAGAATTGGTTCTCCGAAAATGGAAAAAATGCTGATGAAGCAACAAAAACTAAAAACGACTTTAAATGGTAAAAGCTGAATGATAATGATGAAGTGTGCTGGCAAAGCGCAGAAAAAGAGAAGTTTTGGAACTGGAAAACGGATTGAGCAAAGTAGGAAGGAGGCTTTGGACAAATTACAAAGACTGAACCTGACTTCAAAGGATCCAAATGATTCAGTACCTGCTGAAGTCATTAACGAATACCTTGCTCCTGACTCTAAACCCCTGCGAACAATATTCTTCATCATCCTCTGATATTAGAAATTCTAAAATATCATCATATCTTTCATTATAAATATCCTCCATATTTCTGAAGATATTTTCTTAATTTTTCTTATTTGAAATCATTTACCTCTTCGCACTATCTGTATTACATCATAAAAGAAACTATTTTAGTTTCTAAATTCTGAAACATTCAAGTTTAAAATAGGAATATTTTGAAGTAGTGTTGGGAACTGAAGCATGAATTAGTATAATATAATGACACTTGATCAACGTGATTATATTACAGTAAGTCATGCCGAGTTTCTAAATGGAACGTGATAATTCACAGATCATAATATCATCATGTGCCATGTTATACGACTCTTGTATTCTATTTAACCTCTAAAATATCAAGAAAATATTTCTTGATGATTCGGCCTTTTCCAAGGTATTCTAGTAATTTGACAAGTCAAGATCGCGCCATCACAATTTCCTTCCTAGAACATTAACAATGTTCATTCTGAAATTCATATCTGTGAATTCTGGACCATTACAAGCGGTGCTTAATCGCAAGAAGAAGAAACAAAAGGACAAAACTCCGAAATAAAAATTGGGGTATAAATTGCAGCAAATAAAAGAGAGCATTAACTGTTAATGATAATGATTATAGAAGACAGAAGCAGAGACTTTGAAATATAAGGGAACATATAAAGCCCAACGATAAACCAGAAATTATAAACCATATATATCGATGCATATAGCAATATAAAGACACGGGAGAACTAGAAACACTATAAACCCAAGAGTATAGTAGAAGTAAATAGATTCTTCCAGCGGTAGATGAAAAAGAAGAATGACCGATATGAAAGTTAGAAGTATATCGAGAATCAGAACTGGATGGAGTATATTGATGAATACTTTAAAATATGAGTTGAGGGGGAAAGAATAGAAGGTGATGAAACATGACTAGGAACTTAGAAATCAACAGATTTAACTCACACAATGGCGGAATAAGTGAATCAAACCCTCTAGTGAATAGGTTAATTTTTTTTGATTAATTTAGTCAAACCACAACTAAATCAAGTGTGATTAGATCAACACCTAGAGCTATTATTCACCACCTGGGTGATTTGGACTGAGAGAAAATTGGAGGAGCTCACTAGATCTGAGTGTGTGTAACAAATAAGAGGCTTAACCTAAAATGAAGAACATAAGACTTTATATACCCCTGATGTTGACTCACCCATACGATTCATTCATCACACGTACGAGTTGGCTTCATCAACCGTACGGGTGATCACTCACTCGTGTCTTCTCATTTAGGTTGTAATTGTGACTTAGCTCAGCATCAACCGTGCGTATGAGCCTGTCAGCCGTACTAGTGAGGCTTCACTCGTACGTCTAACTAAGTCTAACATAGTCAAACATCTAAATCTCATTCCTGCAGTTCCTGTAACCACATACAAACACGTATAGGATAATAACGAGCAATCATGGTAGCCTGTAAACTGTTGTACCTGCAATGGACGTGGGTAGATGTCTAGGGACTTGCATAAAATGCATCAACAGAAGGTGTGAGTTGTAAGGAAACGAAGGATGTGAATTTATAAGAAAATCTCCGACAGAACAATTAAAATGGACGATCGCATTTAAAGCGGATCCTAATTTCCTTGATTACCGGAGAGTCAAATCTTATTAAGAATATTTTCTTCAAATCCCTTGAAATCTGGGAATCAATCATATCTACGTCAAATGATAAGATGAATCTACACTTACTCATTTCACTCTTCTATGTTAGCTTCATTCGTACTCTTCATATAAATGGATTGTTTATCCAAATTATTCGCTGATGATAAAACTCTAATTTTTAGCCCGTATGCATCATGAAAACATACTTATTATCATTCACGACCTTTCCACTCAAATTTCGGGACGAAATTTCTTTAACGGGTAGGTACTGTGGCAACCCGAAAATTTTCAACCAAATTTAAACTTTAATCTTTATATGTTTCCGACACGATAAACAATATTTGTTAAGTTAAATTTCAAGAATTTTAAACTATGTTCATACATTCATTCAACCTCGACCAAGTTCCAACGATTCACGAACCATTAAACGAATATGATTATATATGTATATGTGTATATATATTATAACTTGAAACGTAAACAAAATATTAGGTTTAATATTTTATATGATTGTATATGTTTCAAAATGTTTATCAATGGAATTAGAAGATACGATCAAATGATTGAATTATCAGATATATTGAATTATGATTACAAGTCTCTGTTGAAAGGCCCACGTTGATTTGAGAAATCTTTCCATTTAACAATATTCGGAAAATGGTAAAGTGATTTATAAATAAGAACAAATTGTCAATCATTGAGAACTAGACAAAGGATAGTGGAAGATTGAATCTCATAAAGACTCGATTGATCTATTTAGTTTCAAACGTACAAAAACTTTTTTAGTTTAAAAAGAACTTTATTATTAAAACGTATATAACTTTTATAAATATCTAGAACCACTTTTGACAACTCATTACTTAACTAGTATGATAAAGATAACGATATTTATATTTTATTTTATATATATAATGATTTAAATTAATATTATATATATTTATATGTATATTATACGTACATAGTTTTATACTTTTACTATACTTAAACTTTACTTTTACTTTATTTTTACTTTACTTTAACTTTAATAATTCACTTTAATAATTCATACTGTAGCGACCCGACAAAATCGTCATTGACGGCGCCGACTACTTAGGTCCCGTTGCGTGGTCGTAGTCCCTATATGAGACTCGTTTGACCAAAATTATGTCGCATTCATTTGAAACGTACAAGACTTTCAAAGTTTAGTTTACAAACCATTCGACAACAAGTTTAAGATTACAAAAGTAGTAAAGTATAAATGAAATAACTTGCGACATAATATAAGTTGAAAATCACAGTTGCTATAAATAGCGTAAGTATGTATGCATGCTTGACTCCAAGCAAGTAATCAGAGTGTATGCATGTATGCTCGACCCCAAGCAAGTATGAATGTACGCGGAAGCATGTATCAAATAGCCAAGTATGAACCTGAGAAAACATATAGAAAACTGTCAACGAAAAACGTTGGTGAAATCATAGGTGTATTAATAAAAGTTATATTTTGAACCACAAGATTTAGTATTTCCATAAATTGATCATCCAAAAGTTGCATTCCAAAAGTTGGTTCGCGAGCACCCAATTATCAATGCTTAACATTTCCTTCCATAGAACCCCATCACAATAGTGTTAGAACATACACTGTTTCACGAAAATATATTCCATTCGTAAACGGTAGCGAACCGTTTGAATGAGGGTTTGTCAAACCCATATGGATCCATACAACATAAGTTCTCGCTTACACCCGGCAAGTGTAACTAATGATAATCGAATTGAGGATTTTTGTTCTAAACTCGCTGTAGAATGTTTGTTTCATCGGACTTGTGTTCAAAACATAAAAGTAAGTAGTATAAGATGTAACAAAGTATATGTTTCTCAGCCCACGATTTAAAAGTATAAAAGTTGTTGAAAAGGTGGGACTATGATCTCACCTCGAGTGCACGAGTATAAAAGTACTTCACAAAGTAAACGTGTGCATGAAAGTTGCTTAGCCTTGACCTAAACAAGTAAGTTGTATTAATTAACCGGTTACGACACATGGTCGGGTGAAATGTGTTCAATTAGTCCTATGGCTCGTTACGACTCGAATATATAGCATGTGAATCACGTTGTCAAGTTTCATGCAAGAATCAAGTATAAAATAAGATTAGAACGATTGCATAAGTGTTTTGTTATGTTTGACTAAAATTCAAACTTGGTCAAAGTCAACGAAAAAGTCAACGGGGTCGGGTCGGGTCCCGAACTATTTTCCTAAGCTTAGAAATCATATATGAGCATGTTGTCCAAGTTTCATGTTGATCGGGGGTGTGTAGCATACTTAGAATTAAGCGAAAATTGACATTTTTGGGCAGTCTGCCTCAGATGCGCCGCATCTGAGGCAGATGCGCCGCATCTGCAGCTGTATCAGCAATTCTGGGGCAGTTTTTACTTATACGATTTCAACTTCAAACGATCATAACTTTTGACTCGTTAACATTCAAAACACGTATCTTATATCGTTGGAAAGGTAATTTAAAGAGGAATACAACTAAACACATTTCATGAATCAAATCCATCATTAACAACAATGAAAACCTCATCAAATGATCATTAAACGTTCAAAATCAAAGTTTCAAGTTCACAAAACGCATTTCTTGACTCGGGAATCCAATTTACACATACGATACATCGTTTTGAAGGTAATGAAACATACAATACAATTAAACACTTACTAACAACATTAACAAGCATTCAATGCATCAAAATCCCGTTTTAAAGTTCATCAAACCCTAACCAAAATCATGAATTCAACAATTTTGTAAATGAAGCTTTTCTAAATCAACCTACACATCAAAATGAAGCTAATGATGCTAGTAACACATTTAATACATGAACTTTAACATTTAAACAACATTTAATCATCCAAAATTAAAGATTAAGTACACCCATTTCAAATGTTCAAACTAGTTACTCAAGACAACAAATCGAGCAAGTAACTCATATATTCATGCTAGACACGAGCCATAGACACTAACTAACACCATTTCAAGTATATAAAAAGAATTTAGAGAAATCTAGTATTTTAGAAACGTTACCCAAACGAGATGAAGTTGGTATCAAATTGTAGAGGATGAAGAGAGGATTCCAAATATGTAATTTGTTTTGTTGTAAGTCTCATAGATCGAATTTAGATGATGAATGATTGAATTGGGTGTTTGTGTGTGTGTTCTTGCTAGAGAAAAAGAGAGAGAAATGGAGATGATTGAATGGTGGTGATTGGGGTGGACTAGTTGACCTAGTCAACTAGTTTGCCCCGTGTCAATTTTAGTCCCTCGAGTTTAGAAGCGGGTGCGGGATTTTACCGAACGAATATTTTGAAAACGCTCGAGTAAATGAGTGATGTTATAATTAAATAACGGAAATATTATGAACGTTAGTCAACGGAAACTACGAATTTAGATAACGGAAGATATTATCTAAAAAAAAATGACGGTCGTTAAAATAATTTAACGGAAAAATGCGGGATGTTACATTACCTACACCTTAAAAGAAATTTCGTCCCGAAATTTAGTTGAAAGTAGTAGTCGTTGTTCCTTCATCGAGATCGTGCGTTGCCCATTCTACGGATAAGTGAAAGTACTTCATCGGGCATTTCAACGAACTTTGACAGTCGGGGTTTTACGTTGTTTCAGAGTTTGGTTTCATGATTCAAAATTTCAACCAGTCCTCCTAGGAATGCGGAGTTTGTCATCGATAGTAAGCTCATCGAAAAGGATAACAAGTTCTTGTTCCACAAGACACTTCTTTAAGTTTAATACATCGAATGTAGGATGAACGGAGACTCAATTGAGTCTGAAATCTAAACGGCTAACAACGGGTCCAAAACGCCCCAAGATTTCCAAAGGATCAAAATATCGCGGATTTAGCTTTCTACGTTTCCCGAAACGGATTACACCTTTTCAAGGTGTGACTTTTAACATTACGCGGTTTCCCACATGGAATTCGAAAGGTATACATCTAACATTGGCATAGCTCCTTTGGCGACTACGGGCCGTCTCGAGCCTTTCTCGGATTGGAAGGATTTTAACGGTTACACCATGAATGAGTCAAGGTTCGGTGACTTGATTATCATTTACTTGGTTCTACAAAAGGAGAATGACGTTTCCGGTCATATAAGATTTCAAAAGGTGTGACGTTAAGACTTGAACGATAACCATCGTTGTAAGAGAATTTGGTTAAAGGCAAAGACTTTTCTCAAGAAATTTTGAAGTTGATAACACAAATTCGTATTATGGTTCCCGAGGTTCGAATCGTACATTTGCTTTATTCGTCGATGCGTGGATGACACGCAGTACTTATGTCTAAACGTGGTCCCGAGGCTTTTTGTGAGGCACTCCGAAATCTAGAAGTGAAACGAGGATCTCGATCCGAAATGAGGTACAGTTCTTTTATGATACATTTGAACAAGCTTGTTAGGACCTGAAAATGTTTGTTAGAAAAAGTTTCTGTTTCTCAAGAATTTCGCGCCGCGGAAGATTTATCGGTTTTCAAAAATGTTCGTTAGAGCATGTTTCTTATCGGGTTCTGAAAAATGTTCCTTAGGACTATTCACCCTCATGGCGAATACTAGTATAACGTGAAGAGTCTCTCTCTCCATTGAGAATTTAGAATAAATATTTCCTTAAACGGAAGTACGAGTATAAGGCGAGAGAAGTTTCCGCCTCGATATGAGCATACCAAACATTTTGTAGTTCGTCGATAAAACTGCTCGAAGACGAGATAGTATACACGTGTAACGTATGTTTGAAGTTGGAAGAATTTGTCATTCATTCGGAAGCATAAATATGGTTCGACAATAATCGACGATGTGTCCCGGGTATGGTTGTTATCAGCATTCTCGGAGTTTTCGGATATCCAAACAAGAAAAATAAAAATGAAGTCATGTACATGGCAGATGGTGGTGATTAGGTTGATCGAGTCCAATCACCATCACGTATCATTAGAACTTTGGTATGACTTACCATAATATAACCACGTTGATCGAGGGTCGTTATATTATGCTAACTCATACCTCCATTCTCACATCACTCCATAAAATCAAGTTCTTGTAATCGTGAAGATTTAAAATGAACAAAGTGTAACGACGTCTCAAACGTGACTCGTATTAATCGTAAGAATTAGTACAACTCTATAGAAGCGTTCCCCGAGGGAAGTGTATAAATGATTGTTCATGTCCATGCGGTTCAAGTCAAATAATAATGTATTTAGGTATGAAAAGAGTAACGAATCATGATAACGAGTAGTACGCAACCGTAGTGATAAATAGTGATGACGATACTCACCTAGAGTAGTGGTGGTAGTAACAAGAAATGATAGATAGTGAGGAACACCGGTGTGACACCGATAGTAAGTTGAAACAGTGGCGAATAACAATCTGAGAGACAGAGTTCCCGAACAAGTGTGACTAATGAAGTCGTCGTCATCCTTACGCGTGTAAATCATGAATTTACGTGTGTTACTAGAAAGTTGCAGAATACGAGTTCGTATGATGAAAGCTTGGTACCATTAAGAAGTTTGCCTAAAAATGATTTAAGTATAATGCACAAGTAGTCAAGTAAGTGCTGTCTATAGCAAATGTATGTCAGAATGCAATGATTAACTATCCGGTTGTAGTCTAGATTCACTAATGCGTCCTAACGACTCTGTCAGACACACTAATGCGCATCCTAGTTCCCTACAACCAATGCTCTGATACCATCTGTAGCGACCCGACAAAATCGTCATTGACGGCGCCGACTACTTAGGTCCCGTTGCGTGGTCGTAGTCCATATATGAGACTCGTTTGACCAAAATTATGTCGCATTCATTTGAAACGTACAAGACTTGCAAAGTTTAGTTTACAAACCATTCGACAACAAGTTTAAGATTATAAAAGTAGTAAAGTATAAATGAAATAACTTGCGACATAATATAAGTTGAAAATCACAGTTGCTATAAATAGCGTAAGTATGTATGCATGCTTGACTCCAAGCAAGTAATCAGAGTGTATGCATGTATGCTCGACCCCAAGCAAGTATGAATGTACGCGGAAGCATGTATCAAATAGCCAAGTATGAACCTGAGAAAACATATAGAAAACTGTCAACGAAAAACGTTGGTGAAATCATAGGTGTATTAATAAAAGTTATATTTTGAACCACAAGATTTAGTATTTCCATAAATTGATCATCCAAAAGTTGCATTCCAAAAGTTGGTTCGCGAGCACCCAATTATCAATGCTTAACATTTCCTTCCATAGAACCCCATCACAATAGTGTTAGAACATACACTGTTTCACGAAAATATATTCCATTCGTAAACGGTAGCGAACCGTTTGAATGAGGGTTTGTCAAACCCATATGGATCCATACAACATAAGTTCTCGCTTACACCCGGCAATTGTAACTAATGATAATCGAATTGAGGATTTTTGTTCTAAACTCGCTGTAGAATGTTTGTTTCATCGGACTTGTGTTCAAAACATAAAAGTAAGTAGTATAAGATGTAACAAAGTATATGTTTCTCAGCCCACGATTTAAAAGTATAAAAGTTGTTGAAAAGGTGGGACTATGATCTCACCTCGAGTGCACGAGTATAAAAGTACTTCACAAAGTAAACGTGTGCATGAAAGTTGCTTAGCCTTGACCTAAACAAGTAAGTTGTATTAATTAACCGATTACGACACATGGTCGGGTAAAATGTGTTCAATTAGTCCTATGGCTCGTTACGACTCGAATATATAGCATGTGAATCACGTTGTCAAGTTTCATGCAAGAATCAAGTATAAAATAAGATTAGAACGATTGCATAAGTGTTTTGTTATGTTTGACTAAAAGTCAAACTTGGTCAAAGTCAACGAAAAAGTCAACGGGGTCGGGTCGGGTCCCGAACTATTTTCCTAAGCTTAGAAATCATATATGAGCATGTTGTCCAAGTTTCATGTTGATCGGGGGTGTGTAGCATACTTAGAATTAAGCGAAAATTGACATTTTTGGGTAGTCTGCCTCAGATGCGCCGCATCTGAGGCAGATGCGCCGCATCTGCAGCTGTATCAGCAATTCTGGGGCAGTTTTCACTTATACGATTTCAACTTCAAACGATCATAACTTTTGACTCGTTAACATTCAAAACACGTATCTTATATCGTTGGAAAGGTAATTTAAAGAGGAATACAACTAAACACATTTCATGAATCAAATCCATCATTAACAACAATGAAAACCTCATCAAATGATCATTAAACGTTCAAAATCAAAGTTTCAAGTTCACAAAACGCATTTCTTGACTCGGGAATCCAATTTACACATACGATACATCGTTTTGAAGGTAATGAAACATACAATACAATTAAACACTTACTAACAACATTAACAAGCATTCAATGCATCAAAATCCCGTTTTAAAGTTCATCAAACCCTAACCAAAATCATGAATTCAACAATTTTGTAAATGAAGCTTTTCTAAATCAACCTACACATCAAAATGAAGCTAATGATGCTAGTAACACATTTAATACATGAACTTTAACATTTAAACAACATTTAATCATCCAAAATTAAAGATTAAGTACACCCATTTCAAATGTTCAAACTAGTTACTCAAGACAACAAATCGAGCAAGTAACTCATATATTCATGCTAGACACGAGCCATAGACACTAACTAACACCAATTCAAGTATATAAAAAGAATTTAGAGAAATCTAGTATTTTAGAAACGTTACCCAAACGAGATGAAGTTGGTATCAAATTGTAGAGGATGAAGAGAGGATTCCAAATATGTAATTTGTTTTGTTGTAAGCCTCCTAGATCGAATTTAGATGATGAATGATTGAATTGGGTGTTTGTATGTGTGTTCTTGCTAGAGAGAAAGAGAGAGAGATGGAGATGATTGAATGGTGGTGATTGGGGTGGACTAGTTGACCTAGTCAACTAGTTTGCCTCGTGTCAATTTTAGTCCCTCGAGTTTAAAAGCGGGTGCGGGATTTTACCGAACGAATATTTTGAAAATGCTCGAGTAAATGAGTGATGTTATAATTAAATAACGGAAATATTATGAACGTTAGTCAACGGAAACTACGAATTTAGATAACGGAAGATATTATCTAAAAAAAAAAGACGGTCGTTAAAATAATTTAACGGAAAAATGCGGGATGTTACACATACTTTAATAATTCACTTTAATAATTCATACTTTAATAATTTACTTTAATAATTCATACTTTAATAATTCACTTTAATAATTCATACTTTAATAATTCACTTTAATAATTCATACTTTAATAATTCACTTTAATAATTCAAAAATCTATTATAAATAGAATTCAATAGGTTTCATTATTTTATAGAAACTTGAAAATATTTTTCTCTAAACTCTCTCAATCGATTTACATATATATATTTACTCCGTATTATTTCAAGATATTATTAATATACATAAAATATTACGACGGAGTGCTGTCCGAGTGATTTCAAAATTGTTTTTCGAGTGGGATAGGATTAAGGAAATTATGGGTTATAGCTATGGAGGTGATTGAGTATGGTTAATGGGTATTCTCGTGAGGTCAATATAGTGTTTATTATTTCCGTTGCATCTACGTACCTTTCCTGCAATATTGAATCTCAATATTGATACGTGAGTACTCATAATTTAACTTTTACATACTAATAGTGTATCCCTGACTAGTGCTCGAGTATTTAGGATTATGCATGCTTGTACTTTTGATATTGCCCTTAGACAGGTTAGGTTGAATGTTGAATTAGTTACACTTGCGGTTGAGATAAGGTATAAGATATGCATGTCCTTGGAAAGCTAGCGAAAAATTAAGAACTTTTCCTTTAGATATCGAATGGTTTCGATGAACGGATTAGAAGTTATAATCAATTGAATTTTCGATATTTTTATTAAAAATGATTATTATTATCGTCGTTTTTTATCGTAGTTCTAGTTTTATCTTATTATTATCATTATTATTATCATTATCAATAAAAGGGATTTATCATTAAAAATTGTTATTTTTTTTATTATTACTATCGTTATTATCTTTAAAGTTATAATTAGTATTATTATTATTATCTAATTATTATTATTATCTAATTATTATTATTATTGGTATTATTATTATTATTATCATTATTAATATGTATATCATTATTTAAAAATGGTTATTGTTATTGTTATTATTATTATTACTATATTATCATTAAGATAATTATTAGTATTATCATTAATAATGTTATAGTAACTATCATTATTAATATTAGTGTAATTAAAACAAATATTTGTAACACCTAATTATTTTGATTACTATTATTATCATTATTATGAACACGATATAAAAGACGATTAAAAGCTATTAAACGAAACGATTAGGAAATAATGGGTAAGAGTATCATGATGAAATTAAAATATTATAAGATATTGATTTATATAAAATTATCGTTCTTATTATTTTTATCATTACTATTATTATTAAAAGTATCGTTAGTATTAAAACTATCATTTTAATAAAAATTATCATTTTAATAGAAATGTCATTGTTACTATAAAATATCATTATTATTATTATTTTAAATAGAATTATTATTTTAAAGATAATATTAAAAATTATCGTAAATATTAAAGTTATCATAATTAGAAGTATCGTTTTATCATAATGTCATCTTAGTAATTATAAATATTGATATTTTTATAATAATAATTATTATTACAAAATAATACAACTTTTACTTACTATCATTATAGATAATATTTTATCAAATAAATATGTGATACAAACATATTTTACTACGTGTAATAACTTACTTTAATAATACCTATCATATTATCTTTATGATATTTAATGAACCCTATAAATTTTATTACTTAATATATATAAAAGTATATTTTATTATATAAATTTAATATAAAATTTTATTTATTAATAAATAAATTATATTATTTACTCCAATAAATCTTTTAAAAATATTTAAAAATATAAAACAACGATATTTAAACTATATATTAATCATGTATAGATTTTTGGAAATTATTTTGAGTCAAATTTACTTTTGTTGACTTTTGCATATTAGTCTCGAGCATTAGGATTGTGGTACACTATGACTTGACCTAATCTGTTAGACAAATATTGACCAACACATAAATATATATAATTAATTTAGGTTCGTGAATCCGAGGCCAACCTTGCACTTGTTCAATGACGTTATATGTATTTTTACTACGAAATACAGTATGGTGAGTTTCATTTGCCTTTTTACCCTTTTATATTTTTGGGACTGAGAATACATGCGCTTTTATAAATGTTTGACGAAATAGACACAAGTAATTGAAACTACATTCTATGGTTGAATTATCGAAATCGAATATGCCCCTTTTTATTAAAGTCTGGCAATCTAAGAATTAGGGAACAGACAACCTAATTGACGCGAATCCTAAAGATAGATCTATTGGGCCTAACAAACCCCATCCAAAGTACCGGATGCTTTAGTACTTCGAAATTTATATCATGTTCAAAGGAGGATCCCGGAATGATAGGGGATATTCTTATATGTATCTAGTTAATGTCGGTTACCAGGTGTTCACCATATGAATGATTATTTTTGTCTATATGCATGGGGCATATATTTATGAGAACTGGAAATGAAATTCTTGTGGTCTATTAAAATGATGGAAATAAATGATTATGATAAACTAATGAACTCACCAACCTTTTGGTTGACACTTTAAAGCATGTTTATTCTCAGGTGTTAAAGAAATCTTCCGATGTGCATTTGCTCATTTTAAAGATATTACTTGGAGTCTTTCATAGCATATTTCGAAGAACGTTGCATTCGAGTCATTGAGTTCATCAAAGATTATTATTAAATCAATTTATAGTTGGATAATGGATATTATGAAATGGTATGCATGCGTGTCAATTTTCGATGTAAAGAAAGATTGCCTTTTAAAAACGAATGTAATCAACTATTGTGAATCGTTTATAATGTATATGAACGGGTCCTTTCATCCGCGACTCGCGCCCTTTTTGCTCTTCAAACTCCGCGAGTCGCGGAGTTTGTATTTACAGCTCACCCAACTTTGGCTCTTTGTTTACCGACAGATTTTTATATTATATAATATATAAATAATTATAAGAATTATTTAAATATTATATTATATTTATGTGCATAGTTGACTTCTAACTTTTAGTCCATTGCGTCGAGCGTTGAGAGTTGACTCTGGTCCCGATTCCGGATTTTCAAACATCCTTGCGTACAATTTAATATCTTGTACTTTGCGATTTGAATCTTGTACTCTTGTAATTTCGAGACATTTCTTATCAATAATTGGAACCACTTTGATTGTATTTTGTACTTTTGAGCTTTTTGGACCTTTGCGTCTTCAATTCGTCGAATCTGTCTTTTGTCTTCACCATTTATTATTTAAACGAATATTACTTGTAAATAGAACAATTGCAACTAAAAGTTTGTCTTTCTTGAGGAATAATGCTATGAAATATATGTTCGTTTTTAGCATTATCACAAACTCTTAATTGTTCTTAACTAAGACTCAAAATAATTGTACCAACACTCTATTAATTTCAGTACCTTTTTTTTAGAAAGGCAGGCAATATTATAAAACAACACGAAACAAGAGTTACAAAGGACTGGGAATACCCAGGAAAACACGAGCTCGAAGCCAATCGATGGTACCTTTTTGCATAACATGAATCAAAGACATACAATATGAATCATCGTTGTTTTACACGTTACAGTGATTTTATTGTTCCGAATCCGACATGAATCGATCGACGATTTTGTGATTTGAACTTGAACATGCCGATAATTTGAAACGTTAAAGTTATCCAAGATGACTCGATCTGAAAATATATCGATTTGACTGGTTTCTTCCGATTTCATATCTAAATATGGTTTTGTGTCGGACTAAATAATCATTATAAATAAGTGAAGAATGATACTGCACAATTTTGTTAAGAACAAATTACCTGAAGGAGAGAGAAAGTGAATGAAATAATAGGATAACGTTTTGTGATTATACTAGATTTATGAGCCCATGCATTGCATGGGGACTCATCCGCAAATATTATTGGTTTTTAAACTTATATATGAAAAAACGATATTATAGAAAAAGTGTTAAAAGTACTGTTGTGGACTTTGGTTGAATTAGTAAAATTTATTTTTGTAAACAACACACATTAGTAAAACTTTGATAAATCATAAATAGATTTTAAGAGCCTGTACGTTGCACGGTAGCTATAAAAAATTGTTTCCCTAACTTAATTATGTCATTATGTAAAGTACCTAATATAGAAAACAATGTGGACAACATCAATATTGTTAATAATGAATCAGAGTATTGGTAGCAAATAATCCACTAACATCTATATATAGTGGATAGCCACTTTCTAATTGTATTCAAAATTGCATAGATTCAGTCTTTTTAATCAATTTAAAATTGAACACTAATATAAAGAAACGACGAATGAGCAAGAACCACAAATGAATTTTTTAAAACCCCATTTTTCATATAAAGATAGTATGACAAATATATATATTTTAAAGGTAAATACACACCCTAGAAATAAAGGCTGTGAAAACCATATGTTCAACGGATGGGTCGCACATACTTTAGCCGAAGTGACCCATTGAAAAACCTTGTATTGTCCATACCAAAGAGGCTTAAAACAAAAACTCCCATTAAAAGTAGACTTCTTAGCACATAAGCATGACACGGTTAAATGAGTCCATTAAAACCAAATGTCTTTCTTCTCGGCTTCACTTTGTGTCGCATACACATTAAATTAAGCACATCTACAAATTAGCACATAAGCATGACACGGTTAAATGAGCCCGTACTCTATATACAAATTAGCACATAAGCATGACAAATTATCTATACACTGTTAAAGTTGGTCAACTTGATTTGAGTTTGTAAAGCAAATTGGTCAAATATGCTAACTAAAAATGGTGAAACATGATAACCCACGCTAATCAAATTTACCAACCAAATGTTATTTTGCTCTGGTAAAAAGTCAAAGTGGTTAAGTAAGTTAAGAAAAAAAATAAGCCCAAAGTCAAGATTGACTACGGTTATAGCATAACAAACTCCACTGCAACTACTTTAGAAAGAAAGTGCATCTTTTACTATAGACTATTTAAATTCGCAAAACATAGTACAGTAAGTCAAATTGTTCAACTTTGTTAGGTCAAATATGGTTAATGAGAGAGAGTGGTCAAAATTACAAAGACAAAATTATGTAGAACCTAATAAATTGTTACATTTAAGAGTTTTTGTGATTTTGCTTTACTCAAAACTAATCTTTTACCGGTATAAAATATAGCCCTATTTGAAGTAACCCATTTTTGACACTTGTAAGTTGTAACAATAGTCCATAATAATTCCCTGAGTCACTACCACTATTACATTAACTGTGTGCATATGACAACCTAAGTTAAATACGCAATTATGACCAAAAAAGTGCTGAAACCATTAAGAGAACTAATTTATACAGTACCACAACATGAAATAATTTAAAAAAAGGCATTAACTCCTCTAATATGGCTAAAAGGTTTTTTATCCTTCAGAAAAGAAACAAACTGCTTGATCCTCATCTGGAAAACACTTGCCACAATATAAGCTCTACCAGCAATTACATCGCTAAGACCAAATGATTGTCTAGGTCATTCAATATTAGAAGCCACCATTTAAGAGAAACATATCAATAGCAGTTCAATATAAAGCGCTACTATAAAATGTATACCGAAACTTCTTAATCTATAAAGTCAACAAATTCAACAAAAACAACACTTTTTATTCTATAAAGTCAACAAAGCAAAAATTAAAGATATTAGAGATTTTATACTATCATTCACAATGATTAGCATATAAAGTCAGTGAAACTGAAAATGGTCAACTGATATAAGCCTACTAGCAAGCCTGTACGCATATATAAGTGTGTATCAGAAGGTACCATATTAGTAAGGACTAAAAAAAGGAAGAAGAAGAAGAGTACCTGAGCAACAGGGCCAAAAGGTTTGTCTTTCTTCAGATAGCTAATGTTTTTTTTCTTTACTTTCATATAAAATATCCGCGATGCAATATCTGCTCGGTCATCCATAGTCAAAAGCAGGTACTGTCGCACGAACCTCGTTAATTCTAGCCATTTAGGGTTGCATGTGAACATAAAAAAGAACGGTTAGAAAGTTACGGCTTCACAAAATAACCAAAAAGTTGACTGATGATGTTACCAAGTGATGTCCTGCACATCAAGAAGCATACAAAGTCTTATTTTGACATCAATTTAAAACCCAGTTATACTCGAAATAGGCGTGTATGACCCAAATGGGTTATAAATTTCCAATTCAACCAAAATATACCCAAAACTCATTTCCAAAGCAACAAAACTTTCAAACTCAGTTTACTCGACATATGGGGACGTGTCTAATTTGACAGTTACCCAAATTGACCCCCATTTCACACTGCCTCATTTTGGCTATTGTTTTACTATCAACATCTACAAAACACGCGCACCATGTTGAATTATGTGTAATTGATGAACTCCAGTGATTTATACCTAAGATTCACCACAATCAGTCAAATCATATTCTATAACATTTAAAATGAGTCAACATATTATAGCCTAAAAATTAGTGCTAACTTGAAAGTTTTATAAATATTATTTGGTATATATCAATGAATCACGTCAGCGATTCATGATCAGTTTGTCTAATCAGAGACTTAGCAATTGTACCAAACCCATTCAACATTTAGACAAAATTCAACACATTTGGCCCACTAAGTTTTCCTTTATAGACATTCCATTTTAGGCTACTTTTTACCTATTACCATGTAAAAGAAAATTAAATTTATATTGTTGAAGTATTAACGAAAAAAGACAGCTTAAGTTCGCTGAACCAAAAAACAACAATTGGAAACCACCGCATAGGTACCATTAAAACCCCATTGCAATATAAACTTTGTTCGAAAACTAATTTTCTTATTTACAAATAGGTTCTTTTTCCCCCGCCACAACAAATCATTAGTTGCTTATCAATTTATATGATACTTAAATTTTCATTGAGGATATTAGTTGCCACTTTGGGCACATCATAACATTAAACTGGCCATCTTACAAACCTACTAAACACAGTTACCTGAAAGGGCTTGAATCACATTACAAACTGTTTAAATCGAGCGTTTCTAAAATCATCGGTGCCGCATACCCTAAAATAACAGATGTAATCAATGGTTGTTTGAATTTAATGATCGTTTGATGTATATTGAAAACCGTATCATTGGATGTAATCGCAACCCGATTAAGAAACAGAAGAATATAGTTTTCAGAATTAGAGAACGGAGATTGAATTAGTGTGTGTTATATTTGAGGAATTGGTTTGTGATCCGGTGGAAACCCCGAAAATATAACAACTCACGCTGTTATTTCCACCCTTCAATTGATTTTGCGACGTGTAATTTTTTAAGGATTAATTATTAGGGTTTGTAGCATATGAATGGAAATGAAAGTTGTTAGAATTCTTCTGCGTGATTTTTCATTCAGGATTTGAGATGCCTACGTGGATTTTGAGTTGATTAATTAGTGCTAATTGTGGTTAATTAAGAATATTACATCTCAGCATTCTTGATTAAGAAGTAATTATGGGGTGACACATAGGATTAATCTTCATGATTTATTAGATGTAATAGATAGATTTGTGTTTAATGCCACTACCGTGTATTATGTTTCAATTAAATTTGTGTTTAATCAATTTATTTAATTACTAGTGAAATCACCCGTGAAATCACGGGTTTGTTTAAACGAAACAGTTTAATGATAGATATTAAGTGAACTTAAATGCTAAAGTTATTTAGTTTAATGACCCGTAGAACCACATAGTTTGACTAAAAAACTCGTTAGCTGAACATTTCATCAAACTCCTAAAATGCATATTTAACAATCCACATCCAATCATAAGAGATAATATTGGTTGTCATTTTATTTTAAGAGTGTAAATTAAAATATAAATGTAGAATTGGTTTCCTTCTGCCTAACTTTTATAAATAATTAATTAAAATAATTTAAAATAATTTAATTTTAATAATTAAAATAATTATTAATTATATTTAATAATAATAATTAATTAATAAGATTAAATTTTAATTAAAAATTATTTAGATTAATGACATCATCCACCATACTTAGATTTTTTTCTTTTTCTTTTTAATTTTTTCTTAATAAAGGAATCAGCCTAATAATGACATCATCATTTTAGCAATATAATAGAAACTATAGATTATGTTTCAATTAAATTTGTGTTTAATCAATTTATTTAGTTGATTTAATCATAATAACTAAGAATTTGACATGTGTAAATTGCAATTGTCATAATTTTCTATTAATATGGCTCTAATGACAAATAGGCAAAATTAATCTCTTATTTATATAAGTAATATATATATATATATATATATATATATATATATATATATATATAGTGGTAGGATCAATAGGGAAGTAACCAATCGGAGGGAAGCGGGGGGAAGCAAAAACTTTTTTTTTCGTTTTTTGAAAAAATTTTGTACACGAACATTATAGATGGGATGAAAATAAGAACATTTAGTAGAGACACTTTGTGATAAATGTTTTTATTTTGGCGGGAAAACGCTCGAAGAAGTAATATATAACAATTATCGTGTTTTTCGAGCGTATGTTGAGGTTTTAGCTATTGGGGTTTAGATATTAGAGTTTAGATATTAGGGTTTATAGGGTTTAGATATTAGGGTTTAGAAATTTAGGTTTTAGGGTTTAGATTTAGGATTTAGATTGAGTTTTTAACACGAACGGTTTAGAGTTTAGGGTTTAGGGATTGGTGTTTTGGGTTTATGGAATAAACCCAAAACACCAAAACCTAAACCCTAAACCCTAAACTCTAAATCAGGCTAAATTTTACTTCACAAAACATGAAGAAAAAAAACATTCATATTCTTCACGAACAATATTATCTTGAATATTATTTTGTCGATCGTTTTCCCGCCTAAATAATAACATTCATCACGAAGTGTCTCTTCTAAATGTTCATATTTTCGTGTAATCTTGATGCTGGGAAAAAAAAATTCCAAAAAAACGAAAAAAAAACTTTGCTTCCCCCCGATTGGTTACTTCCCCATTGATCCTACCCTTATATATATATATATATATATATATATATATATATATATATATATATATATATATATATATATATATATATATATATATATATATATATATATATATCTTTTATCTTTTATATACATAAATCACAAACATAAATCAGACACGTGTCGCGTCCTGGTTTATCCTCAACAATTATAATTTTCTCAAAATTTTGAATTAAAAAATGACTAATTATGTTGTGTTCAAATGGGTCAATTGTCACTGGAAAAAACTATGTACGACCTTATACATGTATGTATCAGCCATGTAATTTTGGATTTGCCTTTTGGGCCTAAGTATCCATGACTAAAGAGAATTCTCTATGAGAGTTTATTCATTATTCTATAACTGATAATTACTATGTATTGATTTTATTGAGTCAAAGTAGTAATTGTGAAGTTTTCAATTATAAAGGGCAAAACAGTTACGTGGAGATAGCCATAGGTTTGGATAGAATAAATTTATGTTGGAAAATATGTTTGTGAATTTGTTGTATGTTTGACTATGCTAATTCAAAACTGGAAAAGTCAAATTAGTCATATCGTAATGTACAAAGTCAAACTTATTATTGGATAAATAACTGTACAATTGTGCAATAGTTGCTGTTATTGTTAACTGTATGATTTTATACGTCATTTTTCAACACATCACTTCTTATTTTTCAGGTTTTGCATATTCTTTTCAACACATCACTTCATATTATTGGATTATGATTCCTGGTAAAGAAAAGGCTTTATTTTTCATTATATCACCTGGTTTGTTCTATTACTCATTAGTTGTATTTAGAGATTTGTTATAATCAAAGCAATTGTACTAATGTTGATCATTAAGTAATGAAAGCTCTTTAAGCATAGGTGTCAAAATGGGTCAACTGAAAAAGAAACTTATTGACGAAGATCGCGGTCTCACCAAATATTATTACACTGGCTCAGTCTAGAGCTTCACCTCAGTCGCATTCGAGTTCTGTTACACTAATTGAAACCTTTCATTACGTATTTTTCAATAGATTCACGTGTGAGGGGGTCATCGAGCAAGTGGGTCGACACAAAGATTGGTTGTAAATCTTGCGAGAGTTGGAACAAGAAGATTATGAACTCCATAACTAACTTTGAGCGCACTGATCATGGAACAAAATCGACGAGTAGGCTCATGTAAGCATTACCTGATAACACATTATTGTTCAACCTAAACAACGCTTCTCAACCATGTACAAATGACAGGTATATACTAAAAAAAGCTTACAAAAGTTTAATAAATTGGGTCAATTGCCATATATGTAATTCGTTTTTATGTTTGTAGGTTATTGTACGAGACTTTGTTGTTTATGTGTATCTTAATACGTAATTCGTTTTTCTGTTTGCGGATTATTGTATGAGAGTTTGCAGTCATCTTTATTAGGTACGTTTTTTGCGTTCTTATTGTTTTTCAGTTAGTTTAGTTGGTTATGTAATGCCATTTTTGGTAATGTGGTATGTAATACCATCAAGTTAGTTATTATGTTTGTTTTATTGGTATTTAGCATAGATTCTCAGGTTGTTTTAGTCAACTCTAATAGGTGTTGTGTTTAAAACCTAGATTATATGTGCCTTTGATTTTGGTATTGTTGATGAAAGTCGTCCTACACTCTTCAAATGTGGTCATGATTATCTAAATGTATAAATGGAATTTCTCATGAAATAATGCGTGAAGTTGGATTTTAACCCATTGATTGGATAGTTTAATATTGTTATATGCTTGCAGTTTAATGGTTGATTGTTTTTAACAATGTAGTTAAGCTATTACATTGAGCCATTAGGGGAGTTGTGTTCTTAATTGGTGGTTTTTAAGATCAATGAAATTGGCATCCGTTAATTTTACTCTAGTAGTTGTATGAAAGTGATTGTTATTAAAATCTTTATTTGTAGTGATTGAATGTTGAAACAATGTAGCCACTGGTGCATCTGCTTCTTTACTTCTAGTGACCTAACGATCAAATGAGATATGGATACGAAATTGTTGGAAGTTATAATAATACGTAGTTATGTATTAGTTTTTATATATCTTTTGCCGTTATAGTTGCAAAAGGATTCCCATTTCTCAAGTAATCTGATGACTTGACTTTCATCAAACCCGTGTAATCACGTACCAAGAGGTATTATCACCATTTGATTGTTACTTACTTAGCTTTATGTCTTCTTTTTTTTTTAAGCAAACATTACCTACTTAGCTTTATGTCTTTTAATTGTGTCAAAATTTGAATGATTTGTATTTGTTCTTCACACCAAGAAAATGATTTGGACTGCATATCAATATACAAGTGTTACTTTGAAAAATCAAATACAGAGAAAGAAGAAACCTTTATTTGTGAATATAACTACCTCTAATAATGTTTTCTGAGTTAGTATACTAACAAATAATCGTGTTAAAATGCAACTTATAAACAAGTATTATACTTGAGACTCAAGTATAGAACTGTTCGAAATAGGATTACAAAGGTGATTAACACAACTTAAATACTTACAATTTGTTGATTGCAAGTTTTTGTACAAATAAATTTGTAAAAGGATGCTTATTGCTGACTGCATCTTTAAGATAGAGAAATATTTAAGTTATTGATTTGATCTTCACAGATGTCTGCAAATGTTAATGTATATGGTCCTGCTTTGAGGATAAATAATACAAAGTCATCAGATTTTGGTTTGTTCTCAGTTTTGAATCAGCAGTTACGTCACAGTTTTGTTTTACCTTTTAAGGATTCAGGCTGAAGTTTCCATGATTTTTTTGGATATATCGATGGTACCCTACCATTTTGGTAATGATCTCATCATGATCATGTTTGTTTTTAGTTTTTGTCTGCTATTCTTTGTCAATATCTTTCAGTTGGTATTCCTATCATCATTGGTAAAGATCTTGCCCAGGTATATATTGATTTACGATCGCAATCGTCTATGATTATTGATGAAACATGACTAGGAACTTCGAAATCAACAGGTTTAATTCACACAAAGGCGGAATTAGTGAATCAAACCAATCTAGTGAATATTGTGCTTTTTGGGATTAATTTAGTCAAACCACAACAATGGATTGTGTGATTAGATTAACACCTAGAGCTATTATTCACCTCTTGAGTGATTTGGGTTGAGAGAGAATCGGATACAGCTACCAGATCTGAGTGATGTGTGTGTAATGAGAGGCTTAACCTAAAATGAAGAACATAACACTTAAATACCCCTGCTGTTGAGTCAACCACGCGAGTCAGCTGTCACTCGTACGAGTGATATGTCTTAGCCGTGCGGGTGATCACTCACTCGTGTATGTATACTCAGATTAGATTTGTGACTCAGCTCAGCTCAACCGTGCGTATGAGCTTGTCAGCCGTACGAGTGAGACTTCACTCGTACGTCTGACAGAGTCTAATAGTGTCAGACATTCTTATCGCGTTTCTACAGTACCTGTAACCACATATAAACACAGATAGGATAATATCGAGCGATCATGGTAGCCCATAAACTGAAGTACTGTTCACAAACGTAAGCTAGATGTCTAGGGACTTACAGAAAATGAATCAACAACTCCCCCTAGGACCTAGACCATCGATTACAATAAAGTAAACGTTCATGAAATACATATAAGTCTAAAAGTAACATCAGTTTAACATCAAATACACATCCAGATTCTCTCTCTCGCATAAATACATCATCAAAAACAAAATACAAACTAGCAATACAGTATCCGACAGGATTAAGTTGGCCTGAGCTTGGTTTGAGCTTTGAGCATCACTTTCTCTATTGAGGTATGCATAGTAGACAACCATCACACGTTGATATCTTATAGCTTCCTCCTTTTTATCATCTCTGAACGTAATGTGATGGCTATGAAGAGTCTCCACATCAAATCTCGATAAGTTCCTTAGCCACATAGGATCTAAAATTCTCACATTGTCGAACTGTATGCTTCCATCTTCCTTTTCATTTGCACTCAGAATCACTGCTTCTTCCGACAGCTCGTCATAGAACCACCATCTGAAGTTTTTACATATATCCTTGGGTAAGGGCATCAAGGGTGATTGCTTCATGTACTTGGCTGGACGGAACTTAACAACGCGAACAGGTCTACCTTTCGAATTTCTCTTTGTCGGATGCATGGTGTCATACCCCCAAATAGGGCAGGGGAAATATGACTTCACAATATCACAACACAAGTATGTATAAATGAGAACGACTCTATATGAGACGTTTTAATTAAAAACCAATGTATTGTTTGCAGCGAAAAGTATTAAGTCATTACAATAGGTGTTCTAATGCAATAATATGAATGTATAAATGCAACTAATCTTTAGCAATCTTCACCTAAGACAAAACATGCTTAAAGTGTCAACCAAAAATGGTTGAGTGAACAACATAGGTTTATCAATAATAACCGAGTTTTTAGACCACAAGATTTAATTATAAAGTTTTAATCAATTCGGCAGTAGTGCTGGTGTATATGATATCGAAACTAACCATAAGTTACCCTAAACACATCACGTTCGTGTCGTGAATCATTATTATGTATCCATTTACCAACGATCATCCGGATAGAGACGTCACTCTCAATAGCGCTACTCACAATAACCAAGCTTGCCTTTATACATAGCAATTAACGATATCATGGTAGGGATTTAGCATGAATCAAAGCATGTTAGCACAGTTTGAACTAATCAAAATAAAGTTTGAGTACTTGCGTCTAATCGTAAAACAGTTTGAAAGCAAGCATGTGTCTCACCACAAAAGTTCAAAATAAGTATATAAAGAAAGTTAAAAAGTGGGGCTATGAAGTTCACCTTAGTAGCAAGTAGATATTCCTCGCAAGTAGTAAGAACGGAGTATGTAATTGGAGATCTCAACCTAGAGATTTGATGTTCAATTAGTTAATGTCTATTAGACATAAGTTTGTTTATTAATATAGTAAACTATATTAACAGTGACCATTTTTCAAGAAAAGTTATATTTATATAAATGATAATATACTTAGTGTACTTAAGTGTTACTATATAGATAAGTGTATAGGTTATACTAATAATAGTATTATTAGTTTTTAATTATTCAACTGTTATGTAAACCTATCATTATATGTTACGTATATAATTATACCTATGTGATACATATATATATATATATATATATATATATATATATATATATATATATATATATATATATATATATATATATATATATATATATATATATATATATATATATATTCTTTATTATTACTATACATGTATGTGTTCATAACTATATGGTATATATGTATATATATATATATATATATATATATATATATTAGGTGTAGGTGTGGCATATATATAAGTGTAAGATGATATATATATATATATATATATATATATATATATATATATATATACACTTATTACTTTTATTATTATATTCACTAACTTATATAACTTACATAATACACATTCATACACACATACACACGTACATATACATACATATATACACTTACATATACACGTATGTATATATTTACATATACATAAGCACATACTTACAATATACACTGTACATACATACGTATGCATGCATGCATGCATGTATATCATTATCATTATTACCTATTAATCAAACTTATGCACATAAAATCATAACTTTTATTCATGATCATAACCTAATATCCTTACTCATCACATAAAATCATAATCTTAATAATTATTCATAACCTAGTACTTATTATTCTAATCAATTCATACTCATATCTTATGCCATAATCATATTCTTTATGATCATACTTTTAACCTTTTCATTTAACATTAACAAATTATTACTACATCATAATCATACTTATTAAACTAGTTCTTTATCAAACTAATTACTTAACCTCAAATCATAATCTTTCATGTACCGTATCATAATACTTATAACTAATCATGATTAATCTTATAAACAATATAACTAATCATAATCTTTTATCATACCTTATTTAATAATCATCTTCATGATCATTATAATTAATACAATACACTAAAAAAAACAACTTAAAAAGTATAATTAAATTAAGGTGTTTAGAATACCTCAAAGGAGATTGAAGCAAGAAAAAGACAATGAATGATGGTGATTATAAACCGGGACAGTAGCAGCGAAAACACAGCAAAGAGGTGGCAAAACGGACGGGTTCTTGAACTGTTTTAATCACGCAGGTACAGCAGGAAGATAGCAGCAAAATAGTCAACTCCTAGGCTGTTTGAATAGCAAATCACTTCAGAAATAGGAGCTGTTTGGGTGGCGTCTGTGGCTGCAATTAGACAACTATTTGGGCCGACTAACACAGCAAAAAGAAGCTGCAAAACAGGAGGTTTGGTGGTGGTTATGGTGGTCGAATTGCAGCAGGTTTGGAGAGGGTTGTTGTGCCGATTAAAAGGGAGGAAAAAGCTGATGATTCAGGTCGACTGCATCAACAGTTCTTGGGGTTTATGCAGTCGACAAAAGAAGGAGGGAAAGTAAGAGGAAAAAGTCGATTAATATGCAGTTTGTGGCATTATTTAATCGAATAAAGTTGAGGAAAAACTGTAGGATATATGTCGACTAAAAGCAAGCTAAGGAAGGAAATTTTGGGGTTTATTTTTGTGGTGAGATTTAGGAATAACATGGTGCTTTATATAGATGTATTTAGTTTCCTAGCCTCACTCAAATTACTTGAAGATTAAGGAGTTGTATTAGGATCTAATTAGGATTTGTTTTGCTTTAAGATCAAGTTAATATATCCCTTTTTTTTTTCTTAAACTAGCCGATATGTATAAGACTAATACATAATTTTTTACGGCATTTACTATATTTATATATACATTATTATTTTTTTATATTATTACTATTATTATTATTATTATTAAAGTTACATTTATTTAAATTTTTCCATATCTTTTATTGATTTAAATTTACTTCTAATTAGTTTTTAATTTATAATTTGTCACCACTTAAAATTATATATAGTTTATTTATTAATTTAATATTAGGTTTAGGGTTTAAGTCTTAAATATTAAATGGTATTAGGGTTTAGCATTTAATGCATAGGGTTTTAATAATAAATACGATCATTTAATGGAAGCATAAATTTTTAGTTCATTGGTCGTAACGGACAACAACCCTAAATCGATTACACGGAGGAAAAAATGAAAAAAAACCCCAAGGGCATTTTAGTCATTTCATGATGGAAAAATGAGGGTTGTTATACATGGAAAACCTGGCGGCTGTTGACTTAAAGATATCTCATTTTCCTCTCTTGTACTCATATCTGAGTTTTCTCTGAAACACCCTGGAAAGGTCACTATCTTCAGCGTTCAATATCTTCAGCTTCGCAAGTTGCATGATCTCAAAGTAAGGTAGAGTTTTGAAGTGACTCGGTCTTGCCATATAATCAACTCCTCCTTCACTCTTGATCGCAAAAGAATTGATCTCCTTGAAGTAACCCCAGCTCAAAATTTTACCCTTGGAATACTTCTTGGTTCTCTTTCCCCTTTCATAGAAGCTAACAAACTTCGGCTCGAGTTCTGGCTTATTCAACTGATCAGGGTTAACAATGTTTTATTTCCACCAACTCTGACGGATCTCGTCTTCTTCAACGTTTCTGTTAACTTTAACCCTATCACGTTCGAACCACTTGTTAATCTCATTCCATGCCTCGGCTCTAGCTTGCTCGGGTCGGAGTTTCTTCTTCTTCAGCTCAGTCTCTTTTCTTTCTTTCTCAATGAGCAGTTTCTCATGTCGGATTTTCTTATTCCTTTCCATTAACACATCAAATTCCTTGATTTGCTCCTTGTATACCTTCCTCGCTTCTTCTAAATCATTCAATCTATTTGTTTTCACCTCACTACTCAAATTGAAAAAGTCACTTAAAGTGTTGAGTGACGGATTTGAGTATGGCTCAAGCGAAGGCAAAACAATTTCAACTTCTTCTTCTTCTTCTTCATCAGATTCTGTTACCAATTCATCTTCAGATTCAACAATCACATCCTCTTTTACATTATCCTTACCAACAGAATCTTCACTCTTTTCATCCGCAAACAAATTATCGAAATCACTTAAGTTGATATTTTGGATTGATTCAGGAGGGATACTGGCAAATGACTCTTCTTGTGGAGCCTTGTTCTCAGCTTCAACTGTCTTTGTATCCTCTGTGACAACCCGAAAATTTCCGATCAAATTTAAACTTAATCTTTAAATGATTTAATATTTCCGACACGATAAGCAAAGTCTGTAATTTGGAAATCTCAAAAACTTTGAACTGTCCAATATAGCCATATCCCATACCCAATTTATTACGGGTACAATTTATTAATTCCATCCCACCCGTTCCTTTTTTCAACCACCCTTTATCGTTTTCCTTTTCCCAACCTGGTTTGTGAATTCCCAGATTCATCTATACCACCTACGCGTGGGTTCAAAACCCCAGATTTTTCATCATCTTTAACCTTTTTTTCAACACATGACAAGTCTGATTGAACAAAGAGGTTTAATTCTCTCTTTTCTTTATTAATGGTTCTAAAATTGGTCGAGTGGTCGATCTGTTTTTCTTTTTCTTTGTCTATACGACAAAAACAAGATCCAAAATTAGGGTTCCCATTCGTTTGGTCAGGTGGTGATCGAAGATTGGGGTTTAAATCCCCTTCTTCAATTGATTGCAAGCTATGAAAACGATTAAGATGAGTAAAGGAAGCTGATTTAGGGAACCAATTTGGATTTTACTTTTTCACTTTTCTATGAACAGGTTCAATGATTTTAGGGTTTGAGGGTTTAACCCTCACCCATTTGGTTGATTTGTGAGATTGGGGCAATGAATTAAGAGTACCTCTTGTTATTTTCTGAGATGATCCAGAGCTGTTATTCCTGGTGACCCCATGGTTGCCGTCGGCAGCATCTGTTACTCTCATCACCCTTCCATCGTTTACTTGTTTGTTCCACCCCTTGGGATAACCAATAAGTTTGAAACAATTGATTACAGTGTGATTTATTCTTCTGCAATACACACAATTCAATGGTTGTGGTTGATGACGATTTGCAGGAGTGTTTTCAGTTTTGACAATCGTTGATGTTTGACACAGAACATCCAGGTAAGTTATTTTGCTACCGTCATTATTTGGCATGGCAGCTTGATTAATAACTTTATCTTGATTTAAGAAGCTAGTTTTTTTGCTTCCTCAATATTGAGCTACCGTCGATTATTGACATGGCAACTCGATTTTGATCCTGGTAAATGATTGAAGCTAAAAACACGAGTGAATTGATCTCAGATCTTCACCGTTAGCTCTGATACCATGTTTCAATTGATAATTTGATAATGATAATTGATAATCTGATCTTGTATTGAATAATAGATTTATTTGATATAATAGAATTGTATTTTTATGTTACATTTGATATGTGTTTTATACACAAGAACATACAACATCTATTTCTAAAAAAGGATTGGATCCAATATGACTTTTGGAACCCCTTTTGCAATTGTGGAGAGATGTTGTGTAGTGCAGCCTGCTCTAGCCGTTGAAGCTGTCCCGCATGTACACTTGTGATCTTCTATATTGGGAAGTGATGAAGATTGACTCTTCTGATCCTAAAGTCAATTACCCAAACATGTAAGTCATATATTTTCTAACACTGATATGAAACTTCAAGGGTTTAAGACGGGAGTCGAAAGCCTGATGACAAGTTTGCTAACTGTATCTGACGTGTTGCGTGACAAGTCCTGCACAGATAATGACCACCGTTGTTGTGAGGTAAAGTTGACATCTTTCTGCTTTTGAAGTCACCTTTAATTTTCATATAATACTACTATACTATTTTCAAGTTGATATTAATAATTTTATTAGTGGAGTTGTGATAAATCTTTTGTTGTTGTGCAGAATGTTGTGAAATTTACGGATTTGAAAGCAGAAGCGTTGATGACAAGTTTGTTGAGGGAGAAGTTGTATTCGAAAGATGCGGCTGTCGAGATGCTAGAAGCTGAGGTGGCAACAGCTGTTAGAGGAAACGAAATTTTGAGATGTCAAGTGCAGAACGCGATGAAGAATCTTTCTTGCATTACTCACAAATTCAAAGACCTGGAAATGCAGGTAATTAATGCTACCTACTATCAGAACTAAAATAAAATATATTTCTCTTTGTAATGTAACCAACCTGTGATGATTCTAAATATGTGAGTGATGTTTTGTTTGCTTGTTTGTTTGTTGATAATAAATGAATATATTCCAACAGTTGATGAAGAAAGATGAGAGTGTTTATCGTTTGACAAACGAGTTCCAAGATTGCAAAAAAGAAGTAATGATTGTGAATGGGGTATTATTCAAAGTGTCGGAAGAACGAGACAAATTGTGGGAGGAAGTGAAGCAGCACAGAGAGAATAACATGCTGTTGAATGGTGAAATCGGAATGTTAAAGAATAAAGTTGAGAGTTTGGATGAAGACGTATTGTTCAAGGAAGACCAGATCACGATACTGAAAGATGCACTCGCGAACAAGCATACCCCTTTTGATTACTACTGAATAAAGTAGTGAAGAGTTTTGGATGATTTTGATTTCTTTTGCAAGGTGGTAAATGGTAGGGAGTAATAATTTGTGAACAGATTTTATACATATACTTTGAAACTTGATCCACTTATATATATATATATATATATATATATATATATATATATATATATATATATATATATATATATATATATATATATATATATATATATATAGTGGTAGGATCAAGAGGGAAGTAACCAATCGGGGGGAAGCGGGGGAAGCAAAACTTTTTTTTTTTTCGTTTTTTGAAAAAACTTTGTTCACGAACATTATAGATGGGATGAAAATATGAACACTTAGTAGAGACACTTTGTGATAAATGTTTTTATTTTGGCGGGAAAACGCTCGAAGAAATAATATATAACAATTATCGTGTTTTTCGAGCGTATGTTGAGGTTTTAGCTATTGGGGTTTGGATATTAGGGTTTATAGGGTTTAGATATTAGGGTTTAAAAATTTAGGGTTTAGGGTTTAGATTTAGAATTTAGATTGAGTTTTTAACACGAATGGTTTAGAGTTTAGGGTTTAGGGTTTAGGGTTTGGTGTTTTGGGTTTATGGAATAAACCCAAAACACCAAACCCTAAACCCTAAACTCTAAATCGGGCTAAATTTTACTTCACAAAACATGGAAAAAAAAAACGTTCATATTCTTCACGAACAATATTATCTTGAATGTATTTTTGTCGATCGTTTTCCCGCCTAAATAATAACATTTATCACGAAGTGTCTCTTCTAAATGTTCATATTTTCATGTGATCTTGATGCCGGAAAAAAAAATTTCAAAAAAACGAAATATTTTTTTTTTGCTTCCCTCGGTTCCCCCCGATTGGTTACTTCCCCATTGATTCTGCCCATATATATATATATATATATATATATATATATATATATATATATATATATAGTTAATATTAAAATGCTAAAATGATGATGTCATTATTAGGCAAATTCTTTGTTAAGTAAAAATAAAAAAGAAAAAGAAAAAAATCTAAGCATGGTGGATGATGTCATTAATATAAATAATTTTGAATTAAAATTAAATTTAATTAATTAATTATTATTATTAAATTCTAAATTTATATTTTGATTTAAACTTTTAAAATAAAATAACAAACAATATCATCTCTTATGATTGGATGTGGATTGTTTAATATGCACTTTAGGTGTTTGATGAAATGTCCAGCTGACGAGTTTCTTAGTGAGACTCTGTGATTCCACGAGTCATTAAACTAAATAACTTTAGCATTTACGTTCACTTAATACCTAAAACTTATCATTAAACTGTTTCGTTTAAAAAAACCCGTGATTCCACGGGTCATTTCACTAGTATATACATATATATATATATATATATATATATATATATATATATATATATATATATATATATATATATATATATACATATATATATATATAGCTGCTCAAAAACAATTTCAAATCATTTAGTAATATCGATTATTATATAGTTTATAAGGAGTTGGATAAATTTCACTAATGGCACACAGTTTTTCTTAAAAATGTTACTCGTATAATTTGGTATTGATACTCATGAAATTTAAAAGTGTAATTGAGATGCTGCATAATTCAGATTAAAAAGAGTTCAACCCCACTTAATTGTTACGAAATAATCACCAAGTACTTGTTTACTTGAAGATGGCACAATTTAGTAGTGTTTGTTCACCTTTCATTTCTTTAAGTCGCCGTGTATGAAGATGGAACTATAGATAATGATTTACTGTACGCAATAATCGGTTAATGAATTATCATGTTTACTCATTATGGTGAATTAAAATTTTGATCGGTGAAAAAATCAATAGGTTTCCCGTACGTTAATAAACCTACAAAATTAATATTTTACACCAATAAACAACATATTTCATAACTTTTAGAAGCCTTCGAAATTAAGTATATATGAGAAAACAAATGAAATATAAATATTAAACAACTTTTCGGTTGACTTAATAGACCTGAACTTCAAAAATGTCCAATGATTTATGAAAGTTAAGCACTTTGCATTTATAAAAATAGAATGAGCTATGAAGATGAATTGTATATTATAAGGGGCGGAGCTTAGGGTAACTCAAAGGGGTATCTGCCCCACCTGAATTTAACGGAAAAAAAAATGTTTACACTAAAAATTTTTTTACTAAAAAATAACTTTTTTATTAGTGTTTACCGCTCTATCGGTCTCTGAGTTCAAGTTCCGCCACTGTATATTACCTTGTGCTAGAAATCACTTTGCATTGTCTTAATGAACTAATTACTTTCTTTCAGTTAAATAATTTGAGTAATCCATAATCTAATGGATCAAAGCTACGTAGAAAGAGAGTTAAGTTCGCTAACATCTCATACAAACTCTTAATTGTTCTTAACTAAGACTCAAAATAATTGTACCAACACTCTATTAATTTCAGTACCTTTTTTTTTTAGAAAGGCAGACAATATTATAAAACAACACGAAACAAGAGTTACAAAGGACTGCGAATACCCAGGAAAACACGAGCTCGAAGCCAATCGATGGTACCTTTTTGCATAACATGAATCAAAGACATACAATATGAATCATCGTTGTTTTACACGTTACAGTGATTTTATTGTTCCGAATCCGACATGAATCGATCGACGATTTTGTGATTTGAACTTGAACATGCCGATAATTTGAAACGTTAAAGTTATCCAAGATGACTCGATCTGAAAATATATCGATTTGACTAGTTTCTTCCGATTTCATATCTAAATATGGTTTTGCGTCGGACTAAATAATCATTATAAATAAGTGAAGAACGATACTGTACAATTTTGTTAAGAACAAATTACCTGAAGGAGAGAGAAAATGAATGAAATAATAGGATAACGTTTTGTGATTATACTAGATTTATGAGCCCATACGTTGCACGGGGACTCATCCGCAAATATTATTGGTTTTTAAACTTATATATGAAATAACGATATTATAGGAAAAGTGTTAAAAGTACTGTTGTGGACTTTGGTTGAATTAGTAAAATTTATTTTTGTAAACAACACACATTAGTAAAAGTTTGATAAATCATAAATAGATTTTAAGAGCCTGTACGTTGCACGGTAGCTATAAAAAATTGTTTCCCTAACATAATTATGTCATTATGTAAAGTACCAAATATAGAAAACAATGTGGACAATAATGGTGTATCCTATCGTATACACGCATAAAAGGCGTAATGGTTGCATAAAAGTAGCACCAGGAAGGCTGGAAACAACAGTTTTGTGGAGTTGTCCGTCCAGCGTTCTCCGCTATACAGGATGCTCCGTCATGCGTAAGCCCTGGCCGGAGAACGCCACCTTCAGCATAAATTTCGGATCACGAATAACAGAACGTATCATCATCTGACACGTGTCCCCGAGCAATCTGGTGGATCTGACACTATAAATAGACCCCTTGGGTCGTCATTTTACAGAGTTCAGATATTCTGACAACTTTGAGAGCTGAGACTTCACTCTTCTCTCTCTCTAACACTTTCTCTCACTAGAAGTCATCCGGCTAGCACTTTTACGCTCTACGGACGACAGATTGATTAAGCCACCCCACAAGTTTCTACACTTGTGAACCGGGTCTGGAGGGATTATTTCCCAAGGGTAAACATCAATCGGCAATACTCCGCCCTCCTAAAGCTAGATAACTTCTAGTATTGTGTTGACACGCTAAGCCTTACCTCATAAGGAAATAAGTGTTAACAATGGCGCCATCCATTATTAAGACGAATCATCTCACCAACACTGATAAAGACGGCGAGGATAACGAATTCATACCCATAGAGGTGGGCATGATACATCCATGAAAAGCTGGACAACGGAGGAAGGCAGAAGTGTTAGAAGATTGGGAAGAGCAATTAATATCATTTCCTTCTATGTGCAACACAAATCCATCCGATGGTCCAGTGGTTATAGAAGCGCGAGTTGCTAATTGCTTAATAAGCAACATTTACACTGACACAGGAGCTGGAGCAGACATTATGTATGAACATTGCTTCATACAGCTTCCCAAAGATGTACAAGAAAAAATGAAGGAAACATATATGTCGTTAGCAAGTTTTATAAGTGAGCCGTCCTGGTCTGAAGGAAGTATTCTGCTTGAAGTAACCTTGGGCAAGCCACCCCTAAGACGCACAGCCAACATTGAGTTCTTGGTGGTTAAAGCAAATTCACAGTACAACATAATTTTGGGAAGAACTGCTTTAATGACGTTTGGAGCTGTAACATCAACTGTACATGGTATGATGAAGTTTCCAACGCCAGGCGGAGTAGCAACGTTATATGCAGAACGACAGAAGTCAATTGAGTGTTCTCAAGTAACAAAGGCAGTAATTAAGCCAATCATACACGATGATGGGTCAATTTCACCAAATCTTAAATTTCCAGATCAGAAAATCATAATTGGGCACACGTTGTCCGCCGAATGTAAAGAAAAATTATACAACATTTTGACAACAAATTTAGACATTTTTGCATGGCAACCGTCTAATATGACCGGTGTTCCAAGGGAAATTGCAGAGCATAGGCTAAACGTGAATCCCAACATATATCCTGTTTGTCAGAAAAAGCGTGGCATGGCGCCAGAAAGAAGTAAATTCCTCCGTGATGAGGTACGAAGTTTGGTGGATGCTGGGATCTTGCGAGAGGTCAAATATCAGACATGGGTAGCCAATCCAGTCATGGTTAGGAAGCCGGATAACTCATGGTGGATGTGTGTGGATTTCACGGATATCAATAAAGCATGTCCAAAGGATAATTATTCTTTACCTGAAATTGATTGGAAGGTTGAATCATTGGCAGGATATCGATTCAAATGTTTCCTAGATGCAGCTAAGGGATATCATCAAATCCCAATGGCTTTAAAAGATGAAGACAAAACGGCTTTTCACACTACGGAAGGAATATTCTGTTACATGAAAATGCCTTTTGGTTTGAAGAATGCAGGAGCAACATATCAACGACTTATTGATATGGCGTTTAAGGATCAAATTGGGCAAAACTTAGAAGCTTATGTTGATGATATTGTCATCAAAAGTCATACTGAAGAAAAGATGTTACGAGATATATAGGAAACTTTTGCATCTCTGCGAAAAATTAACATGAAATTAAATCCCAAGAAGTGCACGTTTGGTGTAGAAGAGGGAAAATTCTTAGGTCATATTATCACAGAACGTGGTATTAAAGCTAATCCTAAGAAAATTCAAGCAATTAAAGATATGAAGTCACCAACTAGCAAGAAATATGTTCAACGGTTACATGGATGTCTAGCAGCATTAACAAGATTATTGTCTAGAGCAGCTGAAAAGTCGCTTCCATTCATGAAGGTGTTAAAGGGCTGTTTAAATAAAAAAGATTTTGTGTGGACGGCGGAAGCCGAAAATTCATTCCAAGAGGTCAAGCAGTTGCTAAAAATATTACCTACATTAACAGCACCAAAAGAGGGGGAAACCCTAATTTTATACTTAGCTGTCTCAAAGGAAGCAATAAGTTCTGTCCTAATCGCAGAACGGAACGGCGTGCAAATGCCTATATATTTTGTTACCCAAGTGCTGCAGCTTAGTGAAACAAATTATCCACCATTTCACCGCATGGTTTATGCCCTTGTGCATACTGCACGACGTTTACGAAGATATTTTCAAGGTCATCCCATTTTAGTGTTAACAGATCAACCATTGAAGCAAATACTCCGGCGTCCAGAATCATCTGGCCATTTACCAAAATGGGCCATCGAGTTGGGGGAGTATGAAATCAATTTTGCTCCCCGGAATGCAGTTAAAGGACAAATTTTGGCAGATTTCCTCTTGGAGACAAATGAAAAAGTAGAGTATGACAACAAAATGGCACCATCACAGCATGAGTGGGAGTTACACACTGATGGAGCATCCAGTGAAGAGGGAACATGCGCAGGACTAGTTTTAACAAGTCCAGACGGTAAAGAGTATACTTATGCATTGAAATTTTATTTTTATGCTTCAAACAATGAAGCAGAGTATGAGGCATTACTCTCCGGCCTCTGCATAGCGGTAGAAATGGGCATAAAAAATTTACGAGCATATGTTGATTCTCAAATTGTCACCCAGCAGGTTAATGGAATGTTTGATGCAAGGGATACATCCATGAGTCAATATGTAAAGTTGGTGGAGGCAATTTCAAAGAAATTTGATAATCTTGAAGTCGTGCAAATTCCTCGAAAGAAGAACAAAAAAGCTGACGTCTTGAGAAAGTTAGCTACTTTAACCTTTGATCATTTGCACAAACGAGTGTTGGTTGAAGAGCTTAAGGAGAAATCAATACATGGAAAACCAATTATTGCAATAGTTGAAGGAGCTAAGGAAACTTGGATGACTCCGTATTTGAGATATTTGCATGACGGATGGATACCTGTTGATAAGGCGGAAGCAAGAAGAATAAGAGTGACTGCACCAATGTATGAAATTGTTAATGATGTCCTTTATCGAAAATCATACAATGGTCCATTGTTAAGGTGTTTAACCGATGATGAAGTATTAAAAGTGGTCAAAGAAATGCATGAAGGAGTTTGTTCTCAACACTCCGGTTTCCGTACTGTGGCATCACGAATCATGCGACAAGGGTATTTTTGGCCTTCCCTTTATCGGGATGTCGCAGAAATCATAAAAACATGTGAGAATTGTCAGAGGCATGGTACAATTCAGCGTCTTCCAAAGTATCACTTGATACCGGTGCCATCCGTTTGGCCGTTCTGCAAGTGGGCTATTGATATTGTGGGGCCATTCAATAGGAGCACTGGTAATGCTAAGTTCTTGGTGGTAGCGATCGATTTTTTCATGAAATGGGTTGAAGCAAAGGCTTTAGCAAAAATCACAGGAGAAAATGTCAAGAAGTTTGTCTGGCATGATATTGTATGCCGTTATGGGGTGCCAAATGAAATAGTCAGCGATAACGGCAAGCAATTTGCAGAAAATCCATTTCGGAGTTGGTGTGAAGAGCTGGGCATAAAGCAAAACTTTAAATCTGTTGCTCATCCTCAAGCGAACGGACAAGTGGAGGTTACCAACAAGGAAATCATTGCTGGCATTAAGGCACGGTTGGGTCTGAGTCAAACTGGATGGGTGGATGAGCTGCCAAATGTATTGTGGGCACACCGAACGACGCCAAAGCGGAGCACGGGGGAAACACCTTTCAGTCTTGTGTATGGAATAGAGGCAGTGATACCGGCTGAAATATGTGTGCCAACGCAACGCATTATGGCATTTGATGTTGAGGCTAATTCTGAGGCATTAAGGGAGAATCTCAACTTGTTGGAGGAAAGAAGGTTGATGGCCGCCATCCGGCAAGCAGATCACAAGCATAAAATGGCAAAATATTATAACAAGAAAGTGCAGCATGTGCAGTTTGAAGTAGGTGATTTAGTACTACGAGATAATGAGGCAAGCAGGCAAATCAAATTTGGAAAGCTAGCCCCAAAATGGGAAGGACCTTATAAGGTCACAAAAGTAAATCAGAATGGATCATACATGCTTGCTGCGCCTTCCGGCGAGCAATATGAAAGAGCTTGGAATGCAATGAATTTAAAGAAATTTTATGCGTAGCACTATATGCATGGACAGCTTGATCAACTGTCAAATGCATGAGATATAGTCATAAATGTAAAAATTTCTTTAAGAATATGAATAATAGCAATTATTCTTATGGCAATATTTTTCATAAGTTTTATCCGGCCAAGGATTTTTTAGCCTAGGTGTCACATAGCTGTGTGTCATCCCTACCCGCAGAAAGAAAGAAACCCTTTCGGTGGTAGAAGTACAATCATACTCAAAATGGTTGTATCGATAGTGAGACATGTAGAACTCACTAAAGCATCGAAGCGATGAAACGAATCTACAAAAAATGTCATGACACAACTTATATACACAAAATGCAGAGCAAAACGGAAAATGGACCATGGTGTCCAGCAAAATATTTAAAGGCGAAAATAATTCATAACTTTTCCTCATGAGTTTTATGACGAAAAGCGTATAATGGAGAATATGATTTCAATATTTACAAGCATAATGATTGCAAAGTACAATCTCAATATCTTATGCATTGTTCACTACAACAATCTTACTAAGTTACATCATATTTCTAATATATACAACCAAGTACAATATTAAACGTTATGCAAAAGAAAATGTATAAAACATAGTATTTCATTCATCCTGCGGAGTATAATTCAATACATCATCTATTGTTACATCCGCCCTTTTACAAAGATTTTCAAGATCAGAAAACTTCATATTTTCTATTAGTGCACCAGCTGCGCCAGCTTCTTTTATGGCATTTTCATTAATCTTCGATGTAATAACAACAGGCATTGGATTAGGCAATTCTGGCAGTTTTCTTTTCATAAAGTTGAAAAAATTTAGTCGTTCAGCAGACTTCGCAAGACGGACAAACTCACGTATCCTGTGAGACAGAGCTTAGCAATTAAAGATACGCTCTACAAGCGCAGGGATTCCAGTTATCATTCGTCTTTCGTTCTCCTTTTTGGCTTTAAGCTGTTCTTTCAACATGTTATTCTCCTCAAGCATTTTTTCATTCTCCTTTACTAGTTCATCAATTTTGCTCAGATGCCGCTTTTCTCTGGAGGATAGTTCTTTGACTTGCTCCTTATACTCCGCCCTCTGATTGTTGCTATTATCATAAAGCCTCTTCATTGTCTCGTATTCCCTCTTTATCTCTGTAGCTATTTGTTCAGTCCTGGCTACTTTCTCCTTTTCAGCAGATAGCTCCTTATTTGTAGTGACTTCATTGTTTTGCAACTCAGATAGGCGTTGAATGTCATTTAAGCCAGAAGCAATGTTCAGAATGATACTTTGTGCCTTAACCTTCTTGGCATCTGCATTAGATAGGCTGCTAAAGAATTGGGCTAGTGAAGGACACACCATGGCATTCAAAAAAGTCATGAAATCTTCGTACGAGTGTGGTGGTCCTTTTAAAAGGGAGGAAAGCATATTTGTGTCAAGATTGGGAAGCGTAATTTGTTTGTTGAGAAGAACTAGGGCCAGCTCCATGTTGAGCGGATGACGGAGGAATTTGACCAGTTCTTCTCCTCTTGGCGGAAGGCGGAAGAGTCACTAATGTAGTGTCTTGATGTGATACACTAGCTGTTGGAGATAAAGGGAAATTGTTAATTATAAAAGAGTTCCAATATGCTTCACAACATTTCAAGGGTGGCATACAATATAAGGAAGGGTTTGGATTATAAAATCCACCAGTACTGGGCATACAAGAAAACAAGTACAGGTTTTGGTATGGTATTTTACATAATTCAGTGTTATCATTCTCATTACCCGAGGCACGACGTTCTCTAGAGGAAACTCGATTCATACCTATGTCTCCTTCTTCTTCTTCATCTTCCTCCTCCCTCACTTCATCTATTTTGGGGGTATCATCAATAATTTTCTGAGTTGTAAAGGTAAGCTGTGAATAACACGATGACCGCATGGCGGTAAGCGGAGTAATTTCTGTAAAAGTTTAAAAGTCACAGTGGTTAATTGGATAGATAAAGGAGGGCATCTTATCAAGCATATGTAACAAAAGTAAATGCTTACTCTTCCTCCCAGCAAGAACACAGGCATAACCTTGTGTGATATCCCAATCTTGGCTTACGGATGTCAGCGAAAGCATGTGTTCCCCATATTTAATGTCATTGATTTGTTCAGCTTTAATCTTCTTAAACAAAATGTTTTCCTTGTTAACGAGTTTTGGAAAGGTAACTGATACGGTATGCGAGTATTTGCGCCACACCCGAGTAGCTGAGTATTGGTCATCAATTGCATCTTCATTAATAAAGATAAATGAAGCATACCAGTTATCGCCGGGATGATCAAGTGCAGATTTCAGAAATCCATGAACTTTATTGAATGTGAACCAACCATTTTCATGGCGTGCTATACGTACCAAATGGCAAAATATCCGAATAGATGTCTCAATATTCCTTGCGTGACAATACATTTCAAAAATCAAGATCTTTCGAATTGATGCTGGTTTGAATTGACCAACAACAACACCGTAAAACTTGCAAACTTCTAAGAAGAATGGTGTAAATGGCAGACGCAAGCAAAAGTTGAAAATTGAGTGGCCATAAATAGCAACCTTGCCAGGGGGCGGTGAGCAGGCTCTGGAATTGATTACAGGAATCATTGGTTCAACACCAGCTAATCTAGGAAAATGTTGCCGTAGCTCCCCTAAATATTTCTCATTTACTCTGCTATGAATAGCTGAAACATCCTTTATGGCTGCCATTAATGTTCTAATGAAATAGGAAGTAAAGAAGGTATTGATGGAAGAAGATGAACACTGTAGAAGGAAGTTGTAAAAAGTAAATGATCGGTTAGGGTTTATGGTGGTTAAAAAGCAAAAAGATATAATAGCTGTAATCGATGGTGATTTTGGGGGTTTTGTTTTCAGCCACACACGTGTAAGGACAAGATAAAAAGGCGAGTACATCGAAAAGCCTTTTTACAGCTAGAGGCGCATGCGGTATCATAGCTGTGTAAAAAGCAATCATCATAATGTCAGTAAAATTCGCCTATCATTTAATGCCTGTGATGTGTTCCCCGATGCAAAAGGAAAATGTGAAGACTTGGTTGGCATGCGTTATTCCAAGTTTAACACCTTAATCAATTTTCAAATGCTTAAGTCATTAAACTGGGGGGACTTAATGGTGTATCCTATCGTATACACGCATAAAAGGCATAATGGTTGCATAAAAGAAGCATCGGGAAGGCTGGAAACAACAGTTTTGTGGAGTTGTCCGTCCAGCGTTCTCCGCTATACAGGCTGCTCCGTCATGCGTAAGCCCTGAAGGCCGCCTAGCGCGTAAGCCCTGGCCGGAGAACGCCACCTTTAGCATAAATTTCGGATCACGAATAACAGAACATATCATCATCTGACTCGTGTCCCCGAGCAATCTGGTGGATCTGACACTATAAATAGACCCCTTGGGTCGTCATTTTACAGAGTTCAGATATTCTGACAACTTTGAGAGCTGAGACTTCACACTTCTCTCTCTAACACTTTCTCTCACTAGAAGTCATCCGGCTAGCACTTTTACGCTCTACAGACGACATATTGATTAAGCCACCCTACAAATTTCTACACTTGTGAACTGGGTCTGCAAGGATTATTTCCCAAGGGTAAACATCAATCGGCAACTCTCCGCCCTTCTAAAGCTAGATAACTTCTAGTATTGTGTTGACACACTAAGCCTTACCTCATAAGAAAATAGGTGTTAACAGACAACATCAATATTGTTAATAATGAATCAGAGTATTGGTAGCAAATAATCCACTAACATCCATATATAGTGGATAGCCACTTTCTAATTGTATTCGAAATTGCCTAGATTCAGTCTTTTTAATCAATTTAAAATTGAACACTAATATAAAGAAACGACGAATGAGCAAGAACCACAAATGAATTTTTTAAAACCCCATTTTGCATATAAAGACAGTATGACAAATATATTTTTTTTAAAGGTAAATACACACGCCCTAGAAATAAAGGCTGTGAAAACCATATGTTCAACGGATGGGTCGCACATACTTTAGCCAAAGTAACCCATTGAAAAACCTTGTATTGTCCATACCAAAGAGGCCTAAAACAAAAACTCCCATTAAAAGTAGACTTCTTAGCACATAAGCATGACACGGTTAAATGAGCCCATTAAAACCAAATGTCTTTCTTCTCGGCTTCACTTTGTGTCGCATACACATTAAATTAAGCACATCTAAAAATTAGCACATAAGCATGACACGGTTAAATGAGCCCGTACTCTATATACAAATTAGCACATAAGCATGACAAATTATCTATACACTATTAAAGTTGGTCAACTTGATTTGAGTTTGTAAAGCAAATTGGTCAAATATGCTAACTAAAAATGGTGAAACATGATAACCCACACTAATCAAATTTACCAACCAAATGTTATTTTGCTCTGGTAAAAAGTCAAAGTGGTTAAGTAAGTTAAGAAAAAAAATAAGCCCAAAGTCAAGATTGACTACGGTTATAGCATAACAAACTCCACTGCAACTAGTTTAGAAAGAAAGTGCATCTTTTACTATAGACTATTTAAATTCGCAAAACATAGTACAGTAAGTCAAATTGTTCAACTTTGTTAGGTCAAATATGGTTAATGAGAGAGAGTGGTCAAAATTACAAAGACAAAATTATGTAGAACCTAATAAATTGTTACATTTAAGAGTTTTTGTGATTTTGCTTTACTCAAAACTACTCTTTTATCGGTATAAAATATAGCCCTATTTGAAGTAACCCATTTTTGACACTTGTAAGTTGTAACAATAGTCCATGATAATTCCCTGAGTCACTGCCACTATTACATTAACTGTGTGCATATGACAACCTAAGTTAAATACGCAGTTATGACCAAAAAAGTGCTGAAACCATTAAGAGAACTAATTTATACAGTACCACAACATGAAACAATTTAAAAAAAGGCATTACCTCCTCTAATATGGCTAAAAGGTTTTTTATCCTTCAGAAAGGAAACAAACTGCTTGATCCTCATCTGGAAAACACTTGCCACAATATAAGCTCTACCAGCAATTAGATCGCTAAGACCAAATGATTGTCTAGGTCATTCAATATTAGAAGCCACCATTTAAGAGAAACATATCAATAGCAGTTCAATATAAAGCGCTACTATAAAATGTATACCGAAACTTCTTAATCTATAAAGTCAACAAATTCAACAGAAACAACACTTTTTATTCTATAAAGTCAACAAAGCAAAAATTAAAGATATTAGAGATTTTATACTATCATTCACAATGATTAGCATATAAAGTCAGTGAAACTGAAAATGGTCAACTGATATAAGCCTGCTAGCAAGCCTTTAGGCATATATAAGTGTGTATTAGAAGGTACCATATTAGTAAGGACTAAAAAAAGGAAGAAGAAGAGTACCTGAGCGAACAGAGCCAAAAGGTTTATCTTTCTTCAGATAGCTAATGTGTTTTTTCTTTACTTTCATATAAAATATTTGCGATGCAATATCTGCTCGGTCATCCATAGTCAAAAGCAGGTACTGTCGCATGAACCTCGTTAATTCTAGCCATTTAGGGTTGCATGTGAACATAAAAAAGAACGGTTAGAAAGTTACGGCTTTACAAAATAACCAAAAAGTTAACTGATGATGTTACCAAGTGATGTCCTGCACATCAAGAAGCATACAAAGTCTTATTTTGACATCAATTTAAAATCCAGTTATACTCGAAATAGGCGTGTATGACCCAAATGGGTTATAAATTTCCAATTCAACCAAAATATACCCAAAACTCATTTTCAAAGCAACAAAACTTTCAAACTCAGTTTACTCGACATATGGGGACGTGTCTAATTTGACAGTTACCCAAATTGACCCCCATTTCACTCTGCCTCATTTTGGCTATAGTTTTACTATCAACATCTACAAAACACGTGCACCATGTTGAATTACGTGTAATTGATGAACTCCAGTGATTTGTACCTAAGATTCACCACAATCAGTCAAATCATATTCTATAACATTTAAAATGAGTCAACATATTATAGCCTAAAAACTAGTACTAACTTGAAAGTTTTATAAATATTATTTGGTATATATCAATGAATCACGTCAGCGATTCATGATCAGTTTGTCTAATCAGAGACTTAGCAATTGTACCAAACCCATTCAACATTTAGACAAAATTCAACACATTTGGCCCACTAAGTTTTCCTTTATAGACATTCCATTTTAGGCTATTTTTTACCTATTACCATTTAAAATAAAATTAAATTTATATTGTTGAAGTATTAACGAAAAAAGACAGCTTAAGTTCGCTGAACCAAAAAACAACAATTGGAAACCACCGCATAGGTACCATTAAAACTCCATTGCAATATAAACTTTGTTCGGAAACTAATTTTCTTATTTACAAATAGGTTCTTTTTCCCCCGCTGCAACAAATAATTAGTTGCTTATCAATTTATATGATACTTAAATTTTCATTGAGGATATTAGTTGCCACTTTGGGCACATCATAACATTAAACTGGCCATCTTACAAACCTACTAAACACAGTTACGTGAAAGGGCTTGAATCACCTTACAAACTGCTTAAATCGAGCGTTTCTGAAATCCTCAGTGCCGCATACCCTAAAATAACAGATGTAATCAATGGTTGTTTGAATTTAATGATCGTTTGATGTATTTTGAAAACCGTATCATTGGATGTAATCGCAAACCGATTAAGAAACAGAAGAATATAGTTTTCGGAATTAGAGAACGGAGATTGAATTAGTGTGTGTTATATTTGAGGAATTGGTTTGTGATCCAGTGGAAACCCCGACAATATATCAACTCACGCTGTTATTTCCACCCTTCAATTGATTTTGCGACGTGTAATTTTTTAAGGATTAATTATTAGGGTTTGTAGCATATGAATGGAAATGAAAGTTGTGAGAATTCTTCTGCGTGATTTTTCATTCAGGATTTGAGATGCCCACGTGGATTTTGAGTTGATTAATTAGTGCTAATTGTGGTTAATTAAGAATATTACATCTCAACATTCTTGATTAAGAAGTAATTATGGGGTGACACATAGGATTAATCTTCATGATTTATTAGATGTAATAGATAGATTTGTGTTTAATGCCATTACCGTGTATTATGTTTCAATTAAATTTGTGTTTAATCAATTTATTTAATTACTAGTGAAATCACCCGTGAAATCACGGGTTTGTTTAAACGAAACAGTTTAATGATAGATATTAAGTGAACGTAAATGCTAAAGTTATTTAGTTTAATGACCCGTAGAACCACATAGTTCGATTAAAAAACTCGTCAGCTGAACATTTCATCAAACACCTAAAATGCATATTTAACAATCCACATCCAATCATAAGAGATAATATTGATTGTCATTTTATTTTAAGAGTGTAAATTAAAATATAAATGTAGAATTGGTTTCCTTCTGCCTAACTTTTATAAATAATTAATTAAAATAATTTAATTTTAATAATTAAAATAATTATTAATAAGATTTAATAATAATAATTAATTAATAAGATTAAATTTTAATTAAAAATTATTTAGATTAATGACATCATCCACCATGCTTAGATTTTTTTCTTTTTCTTTTTGATTTTTTCTTAATAAAGGAATTAGCCTAATAATGACATCATCATTTTAGCAATATAATAGAAACTATAGATTATGTTTCAATTAAATTTGTGTTTAATCAATTTATTTAGTTGAATTAATCATAATAACTAAGAATTTGACATGTGTAAATTACACTTGTCATAATTTTCTATTAATATGGCTCTAATGACAAATAGGCAAAATTTATCTCTTATTTATATAAGTAATATATATATATATATATATATATATATATATATATATATATATATATATATATATATATATATATATATATATATATATATATATATATAGTAGTAGGATCAATAGGGAAGTAACCAATCGGAGGGAAGCAAAAACTTTTTTTTTTCGTTTTTTGAAAAAATTTTGTTCAAGAACATTATAGATGGGATGAAAATAAGAACATTTAGTAGAGACACTTTGTGATAAATGTTTTTATTTTGGCGGAAAAACGCTCGAAGAAGTAATATATAACAATTATCGTGTTTTTCGAGCGTATGTTGAGGTTTTAGCTATTGGGGTTTAGATATTAGAGTTTAGATATTAGGGTTTATAGGGTTTAGATATTAGGGTTTAGAAATTTAGGGTTTAGGATTTAGATTTAGGATTTAGATTGAGTTTTTAACACAAACGGTTTAGAGTTTAGGGTTTAGGGATTGGTGTTTTGGGTTTATGGAATAAACCCAAAACACCAAAACCTAAACCCTAAACCCTAAACTCTAAATCGGGCTAAATTTTACTTCACAAAACATGACGAAAAAAAATGTTCATATTCTTCACGAACAATATTATCTTGAATATTATTTTTGTCGATCGTTTTCCCGCCTAAATAATAACATTCATCACGAAGTGTCTCTTCTAAATGTTCATATTTTCGTGTGATCTTGATGCCGGGAAAAAAAATTCCAAAAAAATGAAAAAAAAACTTTGCTTCCCCCCGATTGGTTACTTCCCCATTGATCCTGCCCATATATATATATATATATATATATATATATATATATATATATATCTTTTATCTTTTATATACATAAATCAAAAACATAAATCAGACACGAGTCGCGTCCTGGTTTATCCTCAACAATTATAATTTTCTCAGAATTTTGAATTAAAAAAATGATTAATTATGTTGTGTTCAAATGGGTCAATTGTCACTGGAAAAAACTATGTACGACCTTATACATGTATGTATCAGCCTTGTAATTTTGGATTTGCCTTTTGGGCCTAAGTATCCATGACTAAAGAGAATTCTCTATGAGAGTTTATTCATTATTCTATAACTGATAATTACTATGTATTGATTTTATTGAGTCAAAGTAGTAATTGTCAAGTTTTCAATTATAAAGGGCAAAACAGTTACGTGGAGATAGCCATAGGTTTGGATAGAATAAATTTATGTTGGAAAATATGTTTGTGAATTGGTTGTATGTTTGACTATGCTAATTCAAAACTGGAAAAGTCAAATTAGTCATATCGTAGTGTACAAAGTCAAACTGATTATTGGATAAATAACTGTACAATTGTGCAATAGTTGCTGTTATTGTTAACTGTATGATTTTATACGTCATTTTTCAACACATCACTTCTTATTTTTCAGGTTTTGTATATTCTTTTCAACACATCACTTCATATTATTGGATTATGATTCCTGGTAAAGAAAAGGCTTTATTTTTCATTATATCACCTGGTTTGTTCTATTACTCATTAGTTGTATTTAGAGATTTGTTATAATCAAAGCAATTGTACTAATGTTGATCATTAAGTAATGAAAGCTCTTTAAGCATAGGTGTCAAAATGGGTCAACTAAAAAAGAAACTTATTGACGAAGATCGCGGTCTCACCAAATATTATTACACTGGCTCAGTCTAGAGCTTCACCTCAGTCGCATTCGAGTTCTGTTACACTAATTGAAACCTTTCATTACGTATTTTTCGATAGATTCACGTGCGAGGGGGTCATCGAGCAAGTGGGTCGACACAAAGATTGGTTGTAAATCTTGCGAGAGTTGGAACAAGAAGATTATGAACTCCATAACTAACTTTGAGCGCACTGATCATGGAACAAAATCGACGAGTAGGCTCATGTAAGCATTACCTGATAACACATTATTGTTCAACCTAAACAACGCTTCTCAACCATGTGCAAATGACAGGTATATACTAAAAAAAGCTTACAAAAGTCTAATATATTGGGTCAATTGCCATATATGTAATTCATTTTTATGTTTGTAGGTTATTGTACGAGACTTTGTTATTTATGTGTATCCTAATACGTAATTCGTTTTTCTGTTTGCGGGTTATTGTACGAGAGTTTGCTGTCATCTTTATTAGGTACGTTTTTTGCGTTCTTATTGTTTTTCAGTTAGTTTAGTTGGTTATGTAATGCCATTTTTGGTAATGTGGTATATAATACCATCAAGTTAGTTATTATGTTTGTTTTATTGGTATTTAGCATAGATTCGCAGGTTGTTTTAGTCAACTCTAATAGGTGTTGTGTTTAAAACCTAGATTATATGTGCTTTTGATTTTGGTATTGTTGATGAAAGTCGTCCTACACTCTTCAAATGTGGTCATGATTATCTAAATGTATAAATGGAATTTCTCATGAAATAATGCTTGAAGTTGGATTTTAACCCATTGATTGGATAGTTTAATATTGTTATATGCTTGCAGTTTAATGGTTGATTGTTTTTAACAATGTGGTTAAGCTATTACATTGAGCCATTAGGGGAGTTGTGTTCTTAATTGGTGGTTTTTAAGATCAATGAAATTGGCATCCGTTAATTTTACTCTAGTAGTTGTATGAAAGTGATTGTTATTAAAATCTTTATTTGTAGTGATTGAATGTTGAAACAATGTAGCCACTGGTGCATCTGCTTCTTTACTTCTAGTGACCTAACGATCAAATGAGATATGGATACGAAATTGTTGGAAGTTATAATAATACGTAGTTATGTATTAGTTTTTATATATCTTTTGCCGTTATAGTTGCAAAAGGATTCCCATTTCTCAAGTAATCTGATGACTTGACTTTCATCAAACCCGTGTAATCACGTACCAAGAGGTATTATCACCATTTGATTGTTACTTACTTAGCTTTATGTCTTCTTTTTTTTTTAAGCAAACATTACCTACTTAGCTTTATGTCTTTTAATTGTGTCAAAATTTGAATGATTTGTATTTGTTCTTCACACCAAGAAAATGATTTGGACTGCATATCAATATACAAGTGTTACTTTGAAAAATCAAATACAGAGAAAGAAGAAACCTTTATTTGTGAATATAACTACCTCTAATAATGTTTTCTGAGTTAGTATACTAACAAATAATCGTGTTAAAATGCAACTTATAAACAAATATCATACTTGAGACTCAAGTATAGAACTGTTCAAAATAGGATTACAAAGGTGATTAACACAACTTAAATACTTACAGTTTGTGGATTGCAAGTTTTTGTACAAATAAATTTGTAAATGGATGCTTATTGCTGACTGCATCTTTAAGATAGAGAAATATTTAAGTTATTGATTTGATCTTCACAGATGTCTGCTAATGTTAATGTATATGGTCCTGCTTTGAGGATAAATAATACAAAGTCATCAGATTTTGGTTTGTTCTCAGTTTCTAATCAGCAGTTACGTCACAGTTTTGTTTTACCTTTTAAGGATTCAGGCCGAAGTTTCCATGATTGCTTTGGATATATCGATGGTACCCTACCATTTTGGTAATGATCTCATCATGATCATGTTTGTTTTTAGTTTTTGTCTGCTATTCTTTATCAATATCTTTCAGTTGGTATACCTATCATCATTGGTAAAGATCTTGCCCAGGTATATATTGATTTACGATCGCAATCGTCTATGATTATTGATGAAACATGGCTAGGAACTTCGAAATCAACAGGTTTAATTCACACAAAGGCGGAATTAGTGAATCAAACCAATCTAGTGAATATTGTGCTTTTTGGGATTAATTTAGTCAAACCACAACAATGGATTGTGTGATTAGATTAACACCTAGAGCTATTATTCACTTCTTGAGTGATTTGAGTTGAGAGAGAATCGGATACAGCTACCAGATCTGAGTGATGTGTGTGTAATGAGAGGCTTAACCTAAAATGAAGAACATAACACTTAAATACCCCTGTTGTTGAGTCAACCGCGCGAGTCAGCTGTCACTCGTACGAGTGATATGTCTCAGCCGTGCGGGTGATCACTCACTCGTGTACGTATACTCAGATTAGATTTGTGACTCAGCTCAGCTCAACCGTGCGTATGAGCTTGTCAGCCGTACGAGTGAGACTTCACTCGTACATCTGACAGAGTCTAATAGTGTCAGACATTCTTATCGCATTTCTGCAGTACCTGTAACCACATATAAACACAGATAGGGTAATATCAAGCGATCATGGTAGCCCATAAACTGGAGTACTGTTCACAAACGTAAGCTAGATGTCTAGGGACTTACAGAAAATGCATCAACAACTCCCCCTAGGACCTAGACCATCGATTACAATAAAGTAAACGTTCATGAAATACATATAAGTCTAAAAGTAACATCAGTTTAACATCAAATACACATCCAGATTCTCTCTCTCGCATAAATACATCATCAAAAACAAAATACAAACTAGCAATACAGTATCCGACAGGATTAAGTTGGCCTGAGCTTGGTTTGAGCTTTGAGCATCACTTTCTCTATTGAGGTATGCATAGTAGACATCCATCACACGTTGATATCTCATAGCTTCCTCCTTTTTATCATTTCTGAACGTAATGTGATGGCTGTGAAGAGTCTCCACATCAAATCTCGATAAGTTCCTTAGCCACATAGGATCTAAAATCCTCACATTGTCGAACTGTATGCTTCCATCTTCCTTTTCAATTGCAGTCAGAATCACTGCTTCTTCCGACAGCTCGTCATAGAACCACCATCTGAAGTTTTTACATATATCCTTGGGTAAGGGAATCAAGGGTGATTGCTTCATGTACTTAGATGGACGGAACTTAACAACGCGAACAGGTCTAACTTTCGAATTTCTCTTTGTCGGATGCATGGTGTCATACCCCCAAATAGGGCAGGGGAAATATGACTTCACAATATCACAACACAAGTATGTATAAACGAGAACGACTCTATATGAGATGTTTTAATTAAAAACTAATGTATTGTAAGCAGCGAAAAGTATTAAGTCATTACAATAGGTGTTCTAATGCAATAATATGAATGTATAAATGCAACTAATCTTTAGCAATCTTCACCTAAGACAATACATGCTTAAAGTGTCAACCAAAAATGGTTGAGTGAACAACATACATTTATCAATAATAACCGAGTTTTTAGACCACAAGATTTAATTATAAAGTTTTAATCAGTTCGGCAGTAGTGCTGGTGTATATGATATCGAAACTAACCATAAGTTACCCTAAACACATCACGTTCGTGTCGTGAATCATTATTATGTATCCATTGACCAACGATCATCCGGATAGAGACGTCACTCTCAATAGCGCTACTCACAATAACTAAGCTTACCTTTATACGTAGCAATTAACGATATCATGGCAGGGATTTAGCATGAATCAAAGCATGTTAGCACAGTTTGAACTAATCAAAATAAAGTTTGAGTACTTGCGTCTAATCGTAAAACAGTTTGAAAGCAAGCATGTGTCTCACCCCAAAAGTTCAAAATAAGTATATAAAGAAAGTTAAAAAGTGGGGCTATGAAGTTCACCTTAGTAGCAAGTAGATATTCCTCGCAAGTAGTAAGAATGGAGTATGTAATTGGAGATCTCAACCTAGAGATTTGATGTTCAATTAGTTAATGTCTATTAGACATAAGTTTGTTTATTAATATAGTAAACTCTATTAACAGTGACCATTTTTCGAGAAAAGTTATATTTATATAAATGATAATATACTTAGTGTACTTAAGTGTTACTATATAGATAAGTGTATAGGTTATATACTAATAATAGTATTATTAGTTTTTAATTATTCAACTGTTATGTAAACCTATCATTATATGTTACGTATATAATTATACCTATGTGATATATATATATATATATATATATATATATATATATATATATATATATATATATATATATTCTTTATTATTACTATACATCTATGTGTTCATAACTATATGGTATATATGTATATATATATATATATATATATATATATATATATATATATATATTAGGTGTAGGTGTTGCATATATATAAGTGTACGATGATACGTACATATATATATATATATATATATATACACTTATTACTTTTATTATTATATTCACTAACTTATATAACTTACATAATACACATTCATACACACATACACACGTACATATACATACATATATACACTTACATATACACGTATGTATATATTTACATATACATAAGCATATAATTACAATATACACTGTACATACGTACGTATGCATGCATGCATGCATGTATATCATTATCATTATTACCTATTAATCAAACTTATGCACATAAAATCATAACTTTTATTCATGATCATAACTTAATATCCTTACTCATCACATAAAATCATAATCTTAATAATTATTCATAACCTAGTACTTATTATTCTAATCAATTCATACTCATATCTTATGCCATAATCATATTATTTATGATCATACTTTTAACCTTTTCATTAAACATTAACAAATTATTACTACATCATAATCATACTTATTAAACTAGTTCTTTATCAAACTAATTACTTAACCTCAAATCATAATCTTTCATGTACCGTATCATAATACTTATAACTAATCATGATTAATCTTATTAACAATATAACTAATCATAATCTTTTATCATACCTTATTCAATAATCATCTTCATGATCATTATAATTAATACAATACACTAAAAAAAAAACAACTTAAAAAGTATAATTAAATTAAGGTGTTTAGAATACCTCAAAGGAGATTTAAGCAAGAAAAAGACAATGAATGATGGTGATTATAAACCGGGACAGTAGCAGCGAAAACACAGCAAAGAGGTGGCAAAACGGACGGGTTCTTGAACTGTTTTAATCATGCAGGTACAGCAGGAAGATAGCAGCAAAACAGTCGACTCCTAGGCTGTTTTGAATAGCGAATCACAGCAGAAACAGGAGCTGTTTGGGTGGTGTTTGTGGCTGCAATTAGACAACTATTTGGGCCAACTAACACAGCAAAAAGAAGCTGCAAAACATGAGGTTTGGTGGTGGTTATGGTGGTCGAATTGCAGCAGGTTTGGAGAGGGTTGTTGTGTCGATTAAAAGGGAGGAAAAAGCTGATGATTCAGGTCGACTGCAGCAACAGTTCTTGGGGTTTATGCAGTCAACAAAAGAAGGAGGGAAAGCAAGAGGAAAAAGTCGATTAATATACAGTTTGTGAGATTATTTAATCGACTAAAGTTGAGGAAAAACTGCAGGATATATGTCGACTAAAAGCAAGCTAAGGAAGGAAATTTTGGGGTTTATTTTTGTGGTGAGATTTAGGAATAACATGGTGCTTTATATAGATGTATTTAGTTTCCTAGCCTCACTCAAATTACTTGAAGATTAAGGAGTTGTATTAGGATCTAATTAGGATTTGTTTTGCTTTAAGATCAAGTTAATATATCCCTTTTTTTTTCTTAAACTAGCCGATATGTATAAGACTAATACATATTTTTTTACGGCATTTACTATATTTATATATACATTATTTATTATTATTATTATTATTATTATTATTATTATTATTATTATTATTATTATTATTATTATTATTATTATTATTATTATTAAAGTTACATTTATTTAAAATTTTCTATATCTTTTATTGATTTAAATTTACTTCTAATTAGTTTTTAATTTATAATTTGTCACCACTTAAAATTATATATAGTTTATTTACTAATTTAATATTAGGTTTAGGGTTTAAGTCTTAAATATTAAATGTTATTAGGGTTTATCATTTAATGCATAGGGTTTTAATAATAAATACGATCATTTAATGGAAGCATAAATTTTTAGTTCATTGGTCGTAACGGATAACAACCCTAAATCGATTACACGGAGGAAAAAATGAAAAAAAACCCCAAGGGCATTTTAGTCTTTTCATGATGGAAAAATGAGGGTTGTTATACATGGAAAACCTGGCGGCTGTTGACTTAAAAATATCTCATTTCCCTGTCTTGTACTCATATATGAGTTTTCTCTGAAACAGCCTGGAAAGGTCACTATCTTCAGCGTTCAACATCTTCAGCTTCGCAAGTTGCATGATCTCAAAGTAAGGTAGAGTTTTGAAGTGACTCGGTCTTGCCATATAATCAACTCCTCCTTCCCTCTTGATCGCAAAAGAATTGATCTCCTTGAAGTAACCCCAGCTCAAAATTTTACCCTTGGAATACTTCTTGGTTCTCTTTCCCCTTTCATAGAAACTAACAAACTTCGGCTCGAGTTCTGGCTTATTAAACTGATCAGAGTTAACAATGTTTTGTTTCCACCAACTCTGACAGATCTCGTCTTCTTTAATGTTTCTGTTAACTTTAACCCTATCATGTTCGAACCACTTGTTAATCTCATTCCATGCCTCGGCTCTAGCTTGCTCGGCTCGGAGTTTATTCTTCTTCAGCTCAGTCTCTTTTCTTTCTTTCTCAATGAGCAGTTTCTCATGTCGGATTTTCTTATTCCTTTCCATTAACACATCAACTTGCTTGATTTGCTCCTTGTATACCTTCCTCGCTTCTTCTAAATCATTCAATCTCTTTGTTTTCACCTCACTACTCAAATTGAAAAAGTCACTTAAAGTGTTGAGTGACGGATTTGAGTATGGCTCAAGCGAAGGCAAAACAATTTCAACTTCTTCTTCTTCTTCCTCATCAGATTCTGTTACCAATTCATCTTCAGATTCAACAATCACATCCTCTTTTACATTATCCTTACCAACAGAATCTTCACTCTTTTCATCCGCAAACAAATTATCGAAATCACTTAAGTTGATATTTTGGATTGATTCGGGAGGGATACTGGCAAATGACTCTTCTTGTGGAGCCTTGTTCTCAGCTTCAACTGTCTCTGTATCCTCTGTGACAACCCAAAAATTTCCGATCAAATTTAAACTTAATCTTTAAATGATTTAATATTTCCGACACGATAAGAAAAGTCTGTAATTTGGATATCTCAAAAACTTTGAACTGTCTAATATAGCCATATCCCATACCCAATTTATTATGGGTACAATTTATTAATTCCATCCCACCCGTTCCTTTTTTCAACCACCCTTTATCGTTTCCTTTTCCCAACCTGGTTTGTGAATTCACAGATTCATCTATACCACATACGCGTGGGTTCAAAACCCCATATTGTTCATCATCTTTAACCTTTTTTTCAACACATGACAAGTCTGATTGAACAAAGAGGTATAATTCCCTCTTTTCTTTATTAATGGCTCTAAAATTGGTCGAGTGGTCGATCTGTTTTTCTTTTTCTTTGTCTATACGACAGAAACAAGATCCAAAATTAGGGTTCCCATTCGTTTGGTCAGGTGGTGATCGAAGATTAGGGTTTAAATCCCCTTCTTCAATTGATTGCAAGCTATGAAAATGATTAAGATGAGTAAAGGAAGCTGATTTAGGGAACCAATTTGGATTTTCCTTTTTCACTTTTCTATGAACAGGTTCAATGATTTTAGGGTTTGAGGGTTTAACCCTCACCCATTTGGTTGATTTGTGAGATTGGGGCAATGAATTAAGAGTACCTCTTGTTATTTTCTGAGATGATTTAGAGCTGCTATTCCTGGTGACCCCATGGTTGCCGTCGGCAGCATCTGTTACTCTCATCACCCTTCCATCGTTTCCTTGTTTGTTCTACCCCTTGGGATAACCAATAAGTTTGAAATAATTGATTACAGTGTGATTTATTCTTCTGCAATACACACAATTCAATGGTTGTGGTTGATGACGATTTGCAGGAGTGTTTTCAGTTTTGACAATCGTTGGTGTTTGACACAGAACATCCAGGTAAGTTATTTTGCTACTGTCATTATTTGACATGGCAGCTTGATTAATAACTTTATCTTGATTTAAGAAGCTAGTTTTTTGCTTCCTCAATATTGAGCTACCGTCGATTATTGACATGGCAGCTCGATTTTGATCCTGGTAAATGATTGAAGCTAAAAACACGAGTGAATTGATCTCAGATCTTCACCGTTAGCTCTGATACCATGTTTCAATTGATAATTTGATAATGATAATTGATAATCTTATCTTGTATTGAATAATAGATTTATTTGATATAATAGAATTGGATTTTTATGTTACATTTGATATGTGTTTTATACACAAGAAGCTACAACAGCTATTTCTAAAAAAGGATTGGATCCAATATGACTTTTGGAACCCCTTTTGCAATTGATGTTGTGTAGTGCAGCCTGCTCTAGCCGTTGAAGCTGTCCCACATGTACACTTGTGATCTTCTATATTGGGAAGTGATGAAGATTGACTCTTCTGATCCTAAAGTCAATTATCCAAACATGTAAGTCATATTATTTATAACACTGATATGAAACTTTAAGGGTTTAAGACGGTAGTTGAAAGCCTAATGACAAGTTTGCTAACTGTATCTGACTTGTTGCGTGACAAGTCCTGCACGGATAATGACCACCGTTGTTGTGAGGTAAAGTTGACATCTTTCTGCTTTTGAAGTCACCTTTAATTTTCATATAATACTACTATACTATTTTCAAGTTGATATTAATAATTTTATTAGTGGAGTTGTGATAAATCTTTTGTTGTTGTGCAGAATGTTGTGAAATTTACGGATTTGAAAGCAGAAGCGTTGATGACAAGTTTGTTGAGGGAGAAGTTGTATTCGAAAGATGTGGCTGTCGAGATGCTAGAAGCTGAGGTGGCAACAGCTGTTAGAGGAAACGAAATTTTGAGATGTCAAGTGCAGAACGCGATGAAGAATCTTTCTTGCATTACTCACAAATTCAAAGACCTGGAAATGCAGGTAATTAATGCTACCTACAATCAGAACTAAAATAAAATATATTTCTCTTTGTAATGTAACCAACCTGTGATGATACTAAATATGTGAGTGATGTTTTGTTTGCTTGTTTGTTTGTTGATAATAAATGAATATATTCCAACAGTTCATGAAGAAAGATGAGAGTGTTTATCGTTTGACAAACGAGTTCCAAGATTGCAAAAAAGAAGTAATGATTGTGAATGGGGTATTATTCAAAGTGTCAGAAGTGTAGTGACCCGAACTTTTCCATGTTTATATATATTAAATAAAATTGATATTTACATGATTAAGTGTTTCCAACATGTTAAGCAATCAAACTTGTTAAGACTTGATTAATTGAAATAGGTTTCATATAGACAATTGACCACCCAAGTTGACTGGTGATTCACGAACGTTAAAACTTGTAAAAACTATATGATGACATATATATGATTATATATATAGTTAACATGATATTATGATAAGTAAGTATCTCATTAGGTATTTTAACAATGAGTTATATACATAAAAATGAGACTATTGAATTTAAGAAACTCGAAAACGTTATATATAACGATTATCGTTATATCAACGTCATACTAAGTACATATGTAACGATTATCGTTGTAACGACATTTAACTGTATATATATCATACTAAGATATATTATATATCATAATATCATGATAATGTAACAATTTAACATCTCTTTAGATATAATAAACATTGGGTTAACAACATTTAACATGATCGTTAACTTAAAGGTTTCAAATCAACATTTACATGTAACGACTAACGATGACTTAACGACTCAGTTAAAATGTATATACATGTAGTGTTTTAATATGTATTTATACACTTTTGAAAGACTTCAAGACACTTATCAAAATACTTCTACTTAACAAAAATGCTTACAATTACATCCTCGTTCAGTTTCATCAACAATTCTACTCGTATGCACCCGTATTCGTACTCGTACAATACACAGCTTTTAGACGTATGTACTATTAGTATATACACTCTAATGATCAGCTCTTAGCAGCCCATGTGAGTCACCTAACACATATGGGAACCATCATTTGGCAACTAGCATGAAATATCTCATAAAATTACAAAAATATGAGTAATCATTCATGACTTATTTACATGAAAACCAAATTACACATCCTTTATATCTAATCCATATACCAACGACCAAAAACACCTACAAACACTTTTGATTCTAAGTGATCTCTCTCAAGTTCTATCTTCAAGTTCTAAGTGTTCTTCATAAATTCTATAAGTTCTAGTTTCATAAAATCAAGAATACTTCCAAGTTTGCTAGCTTACTTCCAATCTTGTAAAGTGATCATCCAACCTCAAGAAATCTTTCTTATTTACATTAAGATATCTTTCTAATACAAGGTAATACTCATATTCAAACTTTGGTTCAATTTCTATAACTATAACAATCTTATTTCGAGTGATGATCTTACTTGAATTTGTTTTCGTGTCATGATTCTGCTTCAAGAGCTTTCAAGCCATCCAAGGATCCTTTGAAGCTAGATCCATTTGTCTCTTTTTCAGTAGGTTTATCCACAAAACTTGAGGTAGTAATGATGTTCTTAACATCATTCGATTCATACATATAAAGCTATCTTATTCGAAGGTTTAAACTTGAAATCACTAGAACATAGTTTAGTTAATTCTAAACTTGTTCGCAAACAAAAGTTAATCCTTCTAACTTGACTTTTAAAATCAACTAAACACATGTTCTATATCTATATGATATGCTAACTTAATTATTTAAAACCAGAAAACACGAAAAACACCGTAAAACCGGATATACGCCGTTGTAGTAACACCGCGTGCTGTTTTGGATTAGTTAATTAAAAACTATGATAAATTTTTATTTAAGAGTTGTTTTTCTGGGAAAATGATTTTTCTTATGAACGTGAAACTATATCCAAAAATCATGGTTAAACTCAAAGTGGAAGTATGTTTTCCAAAATGGTCATCTAGACGTCGTTCTTTCGACTGAAATGACTACCTTTACAAAAACAACTTGTAACCTGTAATTCCGACTATAAACTTATACTTTTTCTGTATAGATTCATAAACTTAAGTTCAATATGAAACCATAGCAATTGGATTCACTCAAAACGGATTTAAAACGAAGAAGTTATGGGTAAAACAAGATTGGTTATTTTTGCTTGTTGTAGCTACGTGATAATTGGTAACAAATCTATATTAATCATATCCTAGCTAACTTATATTGTATTATACAAGTATTCTAATATATTATGTAATCTTGGGATACCATACACACGTATGCAAATGTTTTGACATATCATATCGACCCATCTATATATATTATTTGGAACAACCATAGACACTCTATATGCAGTAATGTTGGAGTTAGCTATACAGGGTTGAGGTTGATTCCAAAAAATATATATAGTTTGAGTTGTGATCTAGCCTGAGACGTGTATACACTGGGTCGTGGATTGATTCAAGATAATATATATCGATTTATTTCTGTACATCTAATTATGGACAACTTGTTGTAGGTTACTAACGAGGACAGCTGACTTAATACACTCAAATCTTTAAAACATAATAAAAATGGTTGTAATTATATTTTGACCATACTTTGATATATATGTACATATTTGTATAGGTTCGTGAATCGATCCGTGGCCAAGTCTTATTTTCGAGGAAGGAAATATCTGTGAAAGTGAGTTATAGTCCCACTTTTAAAATCTAATATTTTTGGGATGAGAATACATGCAGGTTTTATAAATGATTTACAAAATAGACACAAGTACATGAAACTACATTCTATGGTTGAATTATCGAAATCGAATATGCCCTTTTTTATTAAGTCTGGTAATCTAAGAATTAGGGAATAGACAACCTAATTGACGCGAATCCTAAAGATAGATCTATTGGGCCTAACAAACCCCATCCAAAGTACCGGACGCTTTAGTACTTCGAAATTTATATCATATCCGAAGGGTGTCCCGGAATGATGGGGATATTCTTATATATGCATCTTGTTAATGTCGGTTACCAGGTGTTCACCATATGAATGATTTTTATCTCTATGTATGGGATGTGTATTGAAATATGAAATCTTGTGGTCTATTGTTACGATTTGATATATATAGGTTAAACCTATAACTCACCAACATTTTTGTTGACGTTTAAAGCATGTTTATTCTCAGGTGAATATTAAGAGCTTCCGCTGTTGCATACTAAAATAAGGATAAGATTTGGAGTCCATGTTTGTATGATATTGTGTAAAAACTGCATTCAAGAAACATATGTCGATGTAATATATTTCTATTGTAAACCATTATGTAATGGTCGTGTGTAAACAGTATATTTTAGATTATCATTATTTGATAATCTACGTAATGTTTTTAAAACCTTTATTGATAAAATAAAGGTTATGGTTGTTTTAAAAATGAATGCAGTCTTTGAAAAACGTCTCATATAGAGGTCAAAACCTCGCAACGAAATTAATTAATATGGAACGTTTATAATCAATATGAACTTGACATCTTAGTTGATATCCGAGCGTTGGTCTTAGAGAACCAGAAAATTGCATTAGTGCGTCTTACCGAGTTTTTTAGGATGCATTAGTGAGTCTGGACTTCGACCGTGTTTTTCTTCAAAAACGATTGCTTAACATTTTTTGTTGGAAACTATATATTATTAACATGTAAATATTATGTGATATATTAATCTCTTAACATGTTTGATATTGTGTGATAGATGTCTACCTCTAGTACAAATCCCATTGATTCACCTAATAATAATGAAGAGTCGAATATATTTTGGGAAGATTCACAAATTCCCGAAGAGGAACCGGAAGAAGAAGAACCGGAAGAGGAGGAACCGGAAGAAGATGAACCAGAAGAGGAGGAATCGGAAGAGGAGGAACCAGAAGAAGAGGTTCCAGAGGAAGAAATATTGATACCTATAGTAAATCGATTAAATAAAAGAAAATCCTCAACCAACAGACCAAAGTTAATAATGGTCAATGGTGTTTCCGCCGAGGAAGCAAAATATTGGGAAGATTATCAATTTTCCGATGAATCAGATCCCGATGAGGATTCCGATGATGTTATAGAAATTACCTCGACCCAATTTAATAAAGCGAAAGAAAATAATAAGGGAAAAGGTATAAAAATAGAGAAACCCGATTCCAACCCCGATGACCTTTATATGTATCGACAACATCCGTATTTCCTAAAATGTAACAATGACCCGGGAACCTCTAAACCACCAGGTTTTTCTAAACCATTGTGGAAAACGACGGCTCGTATTAGAAGAACACCATATATTCCTAGAAAATTAGGAAAATGAACCGAGTGTGAAGAAGAAGAAACCAGTGATTCAGATTAGAAGGTTGTAATCATGTTGTGTATTATATGTATTGTAGTGTGCTTGTACTTTTATGTTCTATGTAAAAAGTACTTGTATTGTTTGTTAATTATCTTTTACGAATCTAATCCTTGTCTATTTTACAGTATAAAAACAAAATGGACATTAAGGGTAGACAACCGAATATTTTAGAAGACCTACCAGAGGATATGATTGAGGAAATCTTGTCTAGAGTCGGTCAGAATTCATCAGCACATTTAGTTATGGCGAAATTAACTTGTCAAACATTTGAAAGACTTTCCAGAAATGCCTTAGTTTATAAAAGGCTTTCCTTTGATAGGTGGGTATATCACATTGGGGAGACCGTAAGTTACGCCGTGTTTTCTTTAAAGCGTTAAATGCGGGGAACCCAAATGCAATTTTACGCTACGGGTTAAGAACCTATTTTGACTCAACATATCCCAACATAGGATTTCGTGAATTAGAAAGAGCTTCTAACATGCAACATAAAGAAGCATGTTATGCTTACGGGTTAGTGATGTTCGCTTCTTACCAAAGTGAGAAAAAGAACATTGGATTGCAACTTTTAAATAAAACCTTCCCACAAGTGACGGATTCAGTATTTGGGGTGAGAAACAAGGTTTTTAGATTATTACGGGGCTGTTGGACATTACGAAACTCTCGTCCTTTTGACGACATTACAACATGCTGCCTAGCCAATAGTCATAACGGTTATTTTCCACAAGACCAAGGATGGGAAGTCGTCTTAGTAAAACCAGAATGCATGACTTGTTTCTGGACTTATGAATTACGTGTCTTTATTTCCTTTGCTGAACAACTTGCGTATTAACTAGATTTATCTTCAAAACTATCCTGTATCATAGTGTACTATATTTCATGTTATATGTAATATAGCGAAGTTGTAAGTTGAAGAATATTTGTATGTGATATATTATTATAATCAGTTTTTCATATGGAATTGTAGTAGTTGAATTGTATATTAGCTACTAAGTATGAACTTAACGGGTAGGTAGTACCCGAATTTAAACTTATAAAACGCTAATATGAAGAAAAAGCTTTTATAAATGAGTTCATATTATGCTACGAGATACTATTGACTACTCTTAATATTCTGTATGATTAAATTGTTTTATTTGACTATTTTGAAGGAAATGGCACCGACTACTCGACACACCTTGAATATGAGCGAAGAGGAATTTCGTGCCTTTCTTGCTTCAAACATAGCCGCAGTACAGGCCGAGCTACATACCAACAATAACTCTGAATCTAGCAATACAGCTAACGGCGCAAGAAATTGTGTAGGATGCTCCTACAAGGAATTCACTGCCTGCAAACCTTCAGAATTTGATGGGACTGAAGGACCAATCGTATTGAAACGGTGGACTGAGAAAGTTGAATCGGTGTTTGCCATTAGTAAGTGTACTGAAGGAGACAAAGTGAAGTACGCTACGCATACCTTCACAGGTATTGCGTTAACATGGTGGAATACCTATCTAGAGCAAGTGGGACAAGATGCTGCTTACGCGCTATCGTGGTCAGCATTCAAGCACTTGATGAACAAGAAGTACCGTCCCAGAACCGAGGTCAATCAGCTTAAGTCAGAACTTAGAGGGTTACGAACACAGGGATTCAATATTACTTGGTATGAAAGACGATTCACAGAATTGTGCCTATTATGTCCGAGAGCGTTCGAAGATGAGGAAGAGAAGATCGACGCGTTTGTGAAAGGGTTACCGGAGAAAATCCAAGAAGATATAAGTTCACACGAGCCTGCCTCCATACAAAAGGCATGTAGAATGGCTCACAAACTAGTGAACCAGATTGAGGGAAGAATTAAAGAACATGCGGCCGAAGAGGCCAACGTGAAGTTAGTCAAAAGAAAGTGGGAGGAAAACGGTGATAAGAGTCACCAAAACAACAACAACTATCCCAACAATCGCAACATCAATCGCAACTACAACAAACGGCACAACAACAACAACTACTACTACAACAATCATCCCAACAACAATAACAACCGCAACAACAACAACAATCAGAAGCAGCTATGCCAAAGGTGTGAAAAGTATCACTCGGGGTTCTGCACCAAATTTTGCAACAAGTGTAAAAGAAATGGTCATAGCGCGGTGAAGTGTGAGGTCTACGAACCATGGGTTAACAGAACGAAAGGAACAAATGGTGTCGGAACGAGTAATGGCGGAGCAAGTAGTGTCGGAGCAAGTTATGCCAATGTAGTTTGTTATAAATGTGGAAAATCAGGCCACATTATCAGAAATTCCCCGAACCAGGAGAACACGAATGGACAAGGCCGCGGAAGAGTTTTCAATATTAATGCGGCAGAGGCACAGGAAGACCCGGAGCTTGTTACGGGTACGTTTCTTATTGACAATAAATCTGCGTACGTTTTATTTGATTCGGGTGCGGATAGAAGCTATATGAGTAGAGATTTTTGTGCTAAATTAAGTTGTCCATTGACGCCGTTGGATAGTAAATTTTTACTCGAATTAGCAAACGGTAAATTAATTTCAGCAGATTATATATGCCGGAATCGAGAAATTAAACTGTGTAGCGAAATATTTAAGATTGATTTGATACCAGTAGAGTTAGGGAGTTTTGATGTAATAGTTGGCATGGACTGGCTGAAGGAGATGAAAGCAGAGATCGTATGTTACAAAAATGCAATTCGCATTATACGAGAAGAAGGAGAACCCTTAATGGTGTACGGAGAAAAGGGCAACACGAAGCTACATCTTATTAGTAATTTGAAGGCACAAAAACTAATAAGAAAAGGTTGTTATGCTGTTCTAGCACACGTCGAGAATGTACAAACTGAAGAAAAGAGCATCAATGATGTTCCCGTCGCAAAAGAATTTCTCGATGTATTTTCGAAAGAATTACCGGGACTACCTCCACATCGATCTGTTGAATTTCAAATAGATCTTATACCAGAAGCTGCACCAATAGCTCGTGCTCTTTACAGACTCGCACCCAGCTAGATGAAAGAACTGCAAAGCCAACTGCAAGAACTATTAGAACGTGGTTTCATTTGACCAAGCACATCTCCATGGGGAGCTCCTGTTTTGTTTGTCAAGAAGAAGGATGGTACATTTAGGTTGTGTATTGACTACAGAGAGTTGAATAAACTTACCATAAAAAACTGTTATCCACTACCGAGAATTGACGACTTATTTGATCAACTACAAGGCTCGTCGATTTATTCAAAAATCGATTTACATTCTGGATATCATCAAATGCGAGTAAAGGAGGATGATATTCCCAAAACTGCTTTTAGGACGCGTTATGGTCATTACGAGTTTATGGTTATGCCGTTTGGATTGACTAACGCACCAGCTGTGTTCATGGACCTTATGAACCGAGTGTGTGGGCCATATCTTGACAAGTTTGTCATTGTTTTCATCGATGACATACTTATTTACTCAAAGAATGATCAAGAGCACGAAGAACATTTGAGAAAAGTGCTAGAAGTATTGAGGAAAGAAAAATTGTACGCTAAGTTTTCAAAGTGTGCATTTTGGTTGGAAGAAGTTCAATTCCTCGGTCACATAGTGAACAAAGAAGGTATCCAGGTGGACCCAGCAAAGATCAAAACCGTTGAAAAGTGGGAAACCCCAAAAACTCCGAAGCATGTACGTCAATTTTTAGGATTGGCTGGTTACTACAGAAGATTCATCCAAGATTTCTCCAAAATAGCAAAACCCTTGACTGCATTAACGCATAAACGGAAGAAATTTGAATGGAAGGATGAACAAGAGAAGGCGTTTTAGTTATTGAAGAAAAAGCTAACTACGGCACCTATATTGTAATTGCCTAAAGGGAATGATGATTTTGTGATTTATTGTGACGCATCAAAGCAAGGTCTCGGTTGTGTATTAATGCAACGAACGAAGGTGATTGCTTATGCGTCTAGACAATTGAAGATTCACGAGCAAAATTATACAACTCACGATTTGGAATTGGGTGCTGTTGTTTTTGCATTAAAGACTTGGAGGCATTATTTATATGGGGTCAAAAGTATTATATATACCGATCACAAAAGTCTCCAACATATATTTAATCAGAAGCAACTGAATATGAGACAGCGCAGGTGGATTGAATTGTTGAATGATTACGACTTTGAGATTCGTTACCACCCGAGGAAGGCGAATGTAGTAGCCGACGTTTTGAGTAGAAAGGACAGAGAACCCATTCGAGTAAAATCTATGAATATATTGATTTACACTAACCTTACTACTCAAATAAAGGAGGCGCAACAAGGAGTTTTAAAAGAGGGAAACTTAAAGGATGAAATACCCAAAGGATCGGAGAAGCATCTTAATATTCAAGAAGACGGAACCCGGTATAGGGCTGAAAGAATTGGGGTACCAAAATTTAGAGATATGAGGGAAATGATACTTAGAGAAGCTCATAAAACCAGATACTCAATACATCCTGGAACGGGGAAGATGTACAAGAATCTAAAGAAACATTTTTGGTGGCCAGGTATGAAAGTCGATGTTGCTAAATACGTAGGGGAATGTTTGACGTGTTCTAAGGACTGCAAGTGGTTTTGATACTATTTGGGTAATAGTTGATCGTCTCACCAAATCAGCACACTTCCTGCCAATAAGAGAAGATGACAAGATGGATAAGTTAGCACGACTGTATTTGAAGGAAGTCATCTCTAGACATGGAATACCAATCTCTATTTTCTCTTATAGGGATGGCAGATTTTTTTCAAGATTCTGGCAGACATTACAGCAAGCATTAGGAACTCGTCTAGACATGAGTACTGCCTATCATCCACAAACTGATGAGCAGAGCAAAAGGACGATAAAAATGCTTGAAGACATGCTACGAGCATGTGTTATTGATTTCGGAAATAGTTGGGATCGACATCTACCGTTAGCAGAATTTTCCTACAACAATAGCTACCATTCAAGCATTGACATGGCGCCGTTTGAAGCACTTTATGGTAGAAAGTGCAGGTCTCCGATTTGTTGGAGTGAAGTGGGGGATAGACAGATTACGGGTCTGGAGATAATACAAGAAACTACCGAGAAGATCATCCAAATTCAACAACGATTGAAAACCGCCCAAAGTCGACAAAAGAGCTACGCTGACATTAAAAGAAAAGATATAGAATTTGAAATTGGCGAGATGGTCATGCTTAAAGTTTCACCTTGGAAAGGCGTTGTTCAATTTGGTAAACAAGGGAAACTAAATCCAAGGTATATTGGACCATTCAAGATTATTGAACGTGTCGGACCAGTAGCTTACCGACTTGAGTTACCCCAACAACTCGCAGGTGTACATAACACTTTTCACGTCTCAAATTTGAAGAAATGTTTTGCTAAAGAAGATCTCACTATTCCGTTAGACGAAATTCAAATCAACTAAAACTTCAATTCATTGAAGAACCCGCCGAAATAATGGATCATGAAGTTAAAAGACTTAAGCAAAACAAGATACCAATTGTTAAGGTTCGATGGAATGCTCGTAGAGGACCCGAGTTCACCTGGGAGTGTGAAGATCAGATGAAGAAGAAATACCCGCACCTATTTCCAGAAGATTCGACAACACCTCCAACTGCTTAAAAATTTCGGGACGAAATTTATTTAACGGGTAGGTACTGTAGTGACCTGAACTTTTCCATGTTTATATATATTAAATGAAATTGATATTTACATGATTAAGTGTTTCCAACATGTTAAGTAATCAAACTTGTTAAGACTTGATTAATTGAAATAGGTTTCATATAGACAATTGACCACCCAAGTTGACCGGTGATTCACGAACGTTAAAACTTGTAAAAACTATATGATGACATATATATGATTATATATATAGTTAACATGATATTATGATAAGTAAGTATCTCATTAGGTATTTTAACAATGAGTTATATACATAAAAATGAGACTATTGAATTTAAGAAACTCGAAAACGTTATATATAACGATTATCGTTATATCAACGTCTTACTAAGTACATATGAATCATATTAAAATATTGATACACTTGGTTAATTATGTTAAATGTTAAGTAAATATATCATTAAGTGTATTAACAATGAACTACGTATGTAAAAATAAGACTACTAACTTAATGATTTCGAAACGAGACATATATGTAACGATTATCATTGTAACGACATTTAACTGTATATATATCATACTAAGATATATTATATATCATAATATCATGATAATGTAACAATTTAACATCTCTTTAGATATAATAAACATTGGGTTAACAACATTTAACATGATCGTTAACTTAAAGGTTTCAAATCAACATTTACATGTAACGACTAACGATGACTTAACGACTCAGTTAAAATGTATATACATGTAGTGTTTTAATATGTATTCATACACTTTTGAAAGACTTTAAGACACTTATCAAAATACTTCTACTTAAAAAAATGCTTACAATTACATCCTCGTTCAGTTTCATCAACAATTCTACTCGTATGCACCCGTATTCGTACTCGTACAATACACAGCTTTTAGACGTATGTACTATTGGTATATACACTCTAATGATCAGCTATTAGCAGCCCATGTGAGTCACCTAACACATATGGGAACCATCATTTGGCAACTAGCATGAAATATCTCATAAAATTACAAAAATATGAGTAATCATTCATGACTTATTTACATGAAAACCAAATTACACATCCTTTATATCTAATCCATATACCAACTACCAAAAATACCTACAAACACTTTTGATTCTTCAATTTTCTTCATCTAAATGATCTCTCTCAAGTTCTATCTTCAAGTTCTAAGTGTTCTTCATAAATTCTATAAGTTCTAGTTTCATAAAATCAAGAATACTTCCAAGTTTGCTAGCTTACTTCCAATCTTGTAAAGTGATCATCCAACCTCAAGAAATCTTTCTTATTTACAGTAAGATATCTTTCTAATACAAGGTAATACTCATATTCAAACTTTGGTTCAATTTCTATAACTATAACAATCTTATTTCGAGTGATGATCTTACTTGAATTTGTTTTCGTGTCATGATTCTGCTTCAAGAACTTTCAAGCCATCCAAGGATCCTTTGAAGCTAGATCCATTTGTCTCTTTTCCAGTAGGTTTATCCACAAAACTTGAGGTAGTAATGATGTTCTTAACATCATTCGATTCATACATATAAAGCTATCTTATTCGAAGATCTAAACTAGTAATCACTAGAACATAGTTTAGTTAATTCTAAACTTGTTCGCAAACAAAAGTTAATCCTTCTAACTTGAATATTAAAATCAACTAAATAAATATTCTATATCTATATGATATGCTAACTTAATGATTTAAAACCAGAAAACATGAAAAACACCGTAAAATCGGATATACGCCGTTGTAGTAACACCGCGGGCTGTTTTGGGTTAGTTAATTAAAAACTATGATAAATTTTGATTTAAAAGTTGTTCTTCTGGGAAAATGATTTTTCTTATGAACATGAAACTATATCCAAAAATCATGGTTAAACTCAAATTGGAAGTATGTTTTCCAAAATGGTCATCTAGACGTCGTTCTTTCGACTGAAATGACTACCTTTATAAAAACGACTTGTAACCTGTAATTCAGACTATAAACTTATACTTTTTATGTATAGATTCATAAACTTAAGTTCAATATGAAACCATAGCAATTGGATTCACTCAAAACGGATTTAAAACGAAGAAGTTATGGGTAAAACAAGATTGGTTATTTTTGCTTGTTGTAGCTACGTGAAAATTGGTAACAAATCTATATTAAACATATCCTAGCTAACTTATATTGTATTATACATGTATTCTAATATATTATGTAATCTTGGGATACCATAGACACGTATGCAAATGTTTTGACATATCATATCGACCCATCTATATATATTATTTGGAACAACCATAGACACTCTATATGCAGTAATGTTGGAGTTAGCTATACAGGGTTGAGGTTGATTCTAAAAAATATATATAGTTTGAGTTGTGATTAGCCTGAGACGTGTATACACTGGGTCGTGGATTGATTCAAGATAATTTATATCGATTTATTTCTGTACATCTAATTATGGACAACTAGTTGTAGGTTACTAACGAGGACAACTGACTTAATACACTCAAATCTTTAAAACATAATAAAAATGGTTGTAATTATATTTTGATCATACTTTGATATATATGTACATATTTGTATAGGTTCGTGAATCGATCCGTGGCCAAGTCTTATTTTCGAGGAAGGAAATATCTGTGAAAGTGAGTTATAGTCCCACTTTTAAAATCTAATATTTTTGGGATGAGAATACATGCAGGTTTTATAAATGATTTACAAAATAGACACAAGTACGTGAAACTACATTCTATGGTTGAATTATCAAAATCGAATATGCCCCTTTTTATTAAGCCTGGTAATCTAAGAATTAGGGAACAGACACCCTAATTGACGCAAATCCTAAAGATAGATCTATTGGGCCTAACAAACCCCATCCAAAGTACCGGATGCTTTAGTACTTCGAAATTTATATCATATCCGAAGGGTGTCCCGGAATGATGGGGATATTCTTATATATGCATCTTGTTAATGTCGGTTACCAGGTGTTCACCATATGAATGATTTTTATCTCTATGTATGGGATGTGTATTGAAATATGAAATCTTGTGGTCTATTGTTACGATTTGATATATATAGGTTAAACCTATAACTCACCAACATTTTTGTTGACGTTTAAAGCATGTTTATTCTCAGGTGAATATTAAGAGCTTCCGCTGTTGCATACTAAAATAAGGACAAGATTTGGAGTCCATGTTTGTATGATATTGTGTAAAAACTGCATTCAAGAAACATATGTCGATGTAATATATTTCTATTGTAAACCATTATGTAATGGTCGTGTGCAAACAGTATATTTTAGATTATCATTATTTGATAATCTACGTAATGTTTTTAAAACCTTTATTGATAAAATAAAGGTTATGGTTGTTTTAAAAATGAATGCAGTCTTTGAAAAACGTCTCATATAGAGGTCAAAACCTCGCAACGAAATCAATTAATATGGAACGTTTATAATCAATATGAACGGAACATTTCAGGAAAAACGAGACAAATTGTGGGAGGAAGTGAAGCAGCACATAGAGAATAACATGCTGTTGAATGGTGAAATTGGAATGTTAAAGAATAAAGTTGAGAGTTTGGATGAAGACGTATTGTTCAAGGAAGGCCAGATCACGATACTAAAAGATGCACTCGCGAACAAGCATACCCTTTTTGATTACTACTGAATAAAGTAGTGAAGAGTTTTGGATGATTTTGATTTCTTTTACAAGGTGGTAAATGGTAGGGAGTAATAGTTTGTGAACAGATCTTATACATATACTTTGAAACTTGATCCAATATATATATATATATATATATATATATATATATATATATATATATATATATATATATATATATATATATATATATATATATATATATATATATATATATAGTGGTAGGATCAAGAGGGAAGTAACCAATTAGAGGGAAGCGGGGGAAGCAAAACCTTTTTTTTTTTTTTGTTTTTTGAAAAAACTTTGTTCACGAACATTATAGATGGGATGAAAATATGAACATTTAGTAGAGACACTTTGTGATAAATGTTTTTATTTTGGCGGGAAAACGCTCGAAGAAATAATATATAACAATTATCTTGTTTTTCGAGCGTATGTTGAGGTTTTAGCTATTGGGGTTTGGATATTAGGGTTTACATATTAGGGTTTATAGGGTTTAGATATTAGGGTTTAAAAATTTAGGGTTTAGGGTTTAGATTTAGGATTTAGATTGAGTTTTTAACACGAATGGTTTAGAGTTTAGGGTTTAGGGTTTGGTGTTTTGAGTTTATGGAATAAACCCAAAACACCAAACCCTAAACCCTAAACTCTAAATCGGGCTAAATTTTACTTCACAAAACATGGAAAAAAAAAACGTTCATATTCTTCACGAACAATATTATCTTGAATGTTATTTTTGTCGATCGTTTTCCCGCCTAAATAATAACATTTGTCACGAAGTGTCTCTTCTAAATGTTCATATTTTCGTGTGATCTTGATGCCGGAAAAAAAATTCCAAAAAAACGGATTTTTTTTTTCTTCCCTCGGCTTCCCCCGATTGGTTACTTCCTCATTGATCCTGCCCCTATATATATATATATATATATATATATATATATATATATATATATATATATATATATATATATATATATATATATATATATATCTCTATAGTTAATATTAAAATGCTAAAATGATGATGTTATTATTAGGCTAATTCTTTGTTAAGTAAAAAAAGAAAAAGAAAAAAATCTAAGCATGGTGGATGATGTCATTAATATAAATAATTTTGAATTAAAATTAAATTTAATTAATTAATTATTATTATTAAATTCTAAATTTATATTTTGATTTACACTTTTAAAATAAAATAACAAACAATATCATCTCTTATGATTGGATGTGGATTGTTTAATATGCACTTTAGGTGTTTGATGAAATGTTCAGCTGACGAGTTTTTTAGTCAGACTCTGTGATTTCACGGGTCATTAAACTAAATAACTTTAGCATTTACGTTCACTTAATACTTAAAACTTATCATTAAATTGTTTCGTTTAAACAAACCCGTGGTTTCACGGGTCATTTCACTAGTATATATATATATATATATATATATATATATATATATATATATATATATATATATATATATATATATATATATATATATATATAGGGGCGAAGTCTTGCGTTCGAACGCCGGTGGAAAATACTGAAGTTTTCCCAATAGAAGTAGGCCTACATCAGGGATCGGACCTTAGCCCTTTTCTTATATATATATATATATATATATATATATATATATATATATATATATATATATATATATATATATATATATATATATATATAGTTTATAGTCATGACTTGCAGATCTCTAGGTCTGCTCGGGGGAGGCTAGGTCAACCCAATGTCTGTCGCCCTCCGATCAAGAACTTCGAGCCATCCAAGGATCCGTTAAAGCTAGATACATTTTTCTCTTTATTTCAAATCATTTAGTAATATCGATTATATAGTTTATAAGGAGTTGGATAAATTTCACTAATGGCACACAGTTTTTCTTAAAAATGTTACTCGTATAACTTGGTATTGATACTCATGAAATTTAAAAGTGTAATTGAGATGCTGCATAATTCAGATTAAAAAGAGTTCAACCCCACTTAATTGTTACGAAATAATCACCAAGTACTTGTTTACTTGAAGATGGCACAATTTAGTAGTGTTTGTTCACCTTTCATTTCTTTAAGTCGCCGTGTATGAAGATGGAACTATAGATAATGATTTACTGTACGCAATAATCGGTTAATGAATTATCATGTTTACTCATTATGGTGAATTAAAATTTTGATCGGTGAAAAAATCAATAGGTTTCCCCTACGTTAATAAACCTACAAAATTAATATTTTACACCAATAAACAACATATTTGATAACTTTTAGAAGCCTTCGAAATTAAGTATATATGAGAAAACAAATGAAATATAAATATTAAACAACTTTTCGGTAGACTTAATAGACCTGAACTTCCAAAATGTCCAATGATTTATGAAAGTTAAGCACTTTGCATTTATAAAAATAGAATGAGCTATGAAGATGAATTGTATATTATAAGGGGCGGAGCTTAGGATAACTCAAAGGGGTATCTGCCCCACCTGAATTTAACGAAGAAAAAAAAATGTTTACACTAAAATTTTTTTTACTAAAAAATAACTTTTTTATTAGTGTTTACCCCCGCTGAAAATGAAAAATTTATTCAATTTTTGCATCCGCTTCATCGGTCTCTGAGTTCAAGTTCCGCCACTGTATATTACCTTGTGCTAGAAATCACTTTGCATTGTCTTAATGAACTAATTACTTTCTTTCAGTTAAATAATTTGAGTAATCCATAATCTAATGGATCAAAGCTACGTAGAAAGAGAGTTAAGTTCGCTAACATCTCATACAAACTCTTAATTGTTTTTAGCTAAGAATCAAAATAATTGTACCAACACTCTATTAATTTCAGTACCTTTTTTTTTTTTAAAGGCAGGCAATATTATAAAACAACACGAAACAAGAGTTACAAAGGACTGGGAATACCCAAGAAAACACGAGCTCGAAGCCAATCGATGGTACCTTTTTGCATAACATGAATCAAAGACATACAATATGAATCATCGTTGTTTTACAAGTTACAGTGATTTTATTGTTCCGAACCCGACATGAATCGATCGACGATTTTGTGAGTTGAACTTGAACATGCCGATAATTTGAAACGTTAAAGTTATCCAAGATGGCTCGATCTGAAAATATATCGATTTGACTGGTTTCTTCCGATTTCATATCTAAATATGGTTTTGCGTCGGACTAAACAATCATTATAAATAAGTGAAGAACGATACTGTACAATTTTGTTAAGAACAAATTACCTGAAGGAGAGAGAAAATGAATGAAATAATAGGATAACGTTTTGTGATTATACTAGATTTATGAGCACATACGTTGCACGGGGACTCATCCGCAAATATTATAGGTTTTTAAACTTATATATGAAATAACGATATTATAGGAAAAGTGTTAAAAGTACTGTTGTGGACTTTGGTTGAATTAGTAAAATTTATTTTTATAAACAACACACATTAGTAAAAGTTTGATAAATCATAAATAGATTTTAAGAGCCTGTACGTTGCACGGTAGCTATAAAAAATTGTTTCCCTAACATAATTATGTCATTATGTAAAGTACCTAATATAGAAAACAATGTGGACAATAATTGTGTATCCAATCGTATACACGCATAAAAGGCGTAATGATTGCATAAAAGTAGCATCAGGAAGGCCGGAAACAACAGTTTTGTGGAGTTGTCCGTCCAGCGTTCTCCGTTATACAGGATGCTCCGTCATGCGTAAGCCCTGGCCGGAGAACGCCACCTTCAGCATAAATTTTGGATCACGAATAACAGAACGTATCATCATCTGACACGTGTCCCCGAGCAATCTGGTGGATCTGACACTATAAATAGACCCCTTGGGTCGTCATTTTACAGAGTTCAGATATTCTGACAACTTTGAGAGCTGAGACTTCACTCTTCTCTCTCTCTCTAACACTTTCTCTCACTAGAAGTCATCCGGCTAGCACTTTTACGCTCTACGGACGACAGATTGATTAAGCCACCCCACAAGTTTCTACACTTGTGAACCGGGTCTGCAGGGATTATTTCCCAAGGGTAAACATCAATCGGCAACACTCCGCCCTCCTAAAGCTAGATAACTTCTAGTATTGTGTTGACACACTAAGCCTTACCTCATACGAAAATAGGTGTTAACAATGGCGCCATCGATTATTAAGACGAATCATCTCACCAACACTGATAAAGACGGCGAGGATAACGAATTCATACCCATAGAGGTGGGCATGATACATCCATGAAAAGCTGGACAACGGAGGAAGGCAGAAGTGTTAGAAGATTGGGAAGAGCAATTAATATCATTTCCTTCTATGTGCAACACAAATCCATCCGATGGTCCAGTGGTTATAGAAGCGCGAGTTGCTAATTGCTTAATACGCAACATTTACACTAACACAGGAGATGGAGCAGACATTATGTATGAGCATTGCTTCATACAGCTTCCCAAAGAAGTACAAAAAAAAATGAAGGAAACATATGTGTCGTTAGCAAGTTTTACAAGTGAGCCGTCCTGGTCTGAAGGAAGTATTCTGCTTGAAGTAATCTTGGGCAAGCCACCCCTAAGACGCACAGCCAACATTGAGTTCTTGGTGGTTAAAGCAAATTCACAGTACAACATAATTTTGGAAAGAACTGCTTTAATGACGTTTGGAGCTGTAACATTAACTGTACATGGTATGATGAAGTTTCCAACGCCAGGCGGAGTAGCAACGTTTTATGCAGAACAGCTGAAGTCAATTGAGTGTTCTCAAGTAACAAAGGCAGTAATTAAGCCAATCATACACGATGATGGGTTAATTTCACCAAATCTTAAATTTTCAGATCAGAAAATCATAATTGGGCACACGTTGTCCGCCGAATGTAAAGAAAAATTATACAACATTTTGACAACAAATTTAGACGTTTTTGCATGGCAACCGTCTGATATGACCGGTATTCTAAGGGAAATTGCAGAGCATAGGCTAAACGTGAATCCCAACATACATCCTGTTTGTCAGAAAAAGCGTGGCATGGCGCCAGAAAGAAGCAAATTCCTCCGTGATGAGGTACGAAGTTTGGTGGATGCTGGGATCTTTCGAGAGGTCAAATATCAGACATGGGTAGCCAATCCAGTCATGGTTAGGAATCCGGACAACTCATGGCGGATGTGTGTGGATTTCACGGACATCAATAAAGCATGTACAAAGGATAATTATCCTTTACCTGAAATTGATTGGAAGGTTGAATCATTGACAGGATATCGATTCAAATGTTTCCTAGATGCAGCTAAGGGATATCATCAAATCCCAATGGCTTTAAAAGATGAAGACAAAACGGCTTTTCACACGACGAAAGGCATATTCTGTTACATGAAAATGCCTTTTGGTTTGAAGAATGCAGGAGCAACATATCAACGGCTTATTGATATGGCGTTTAAGGATCAAATTGGGCGAAACTTAGAAGCTTATGTTGATGACATTGTCATCAAAAGTCATACTGAAGAAAAGATGTTACGAGATATACAGGAAACTTTTGCATCTCTGCGAAAAATTAACATGAAATTAAATCCCAAGAAGTGCACGTTTGGTGTAGAAGAGGGAAAATTCTTAGGTCATATTGTCACAGAATGTGGTATTAAAGCTAATTCTAAGAAAATTCAAGCAATTGAAGATATGAAGTCACCAACTAGCAAGAAAGATGTTCAACGGTTACATGGATGTCTAGCAGCATTAACAAGATTCTTGTCCAGAGCAGCTGAAAAGTCGCTTCCATTCATGAAGGTGTTAAAGGGCTGTTTATATAAAAAAGATTTTGTGTGGACGGCGGAAGCCGAAAATACATTCCAAGAGGTCAAGCAGTTGCTAAAAACATTACCTACATTAATAGCACCAAAAGAGGGGGAAACCCTAATTTTATACTTAGCTGTCTCAAAGGAAGCAATAAGTTCTGTCCTAATCGCAGAACGGAACGGCGTGCAAATGCCTATATATTTTGTTAGCAAAGTGCTGCAGCTTAGTGAAACAAATTATCCACCACTTCACCGCATGGTTTATGCCCTTGTGCATACTGCACGACGTTTACGAAGATATTTTCAAGGTCATCCCATTTTAGTGTTAACAGATCAACCATTGAAGCAAATACTCCGACGACCAGAATCATCTAGCCGTTTAGCAAAATGGGCCATCGAGTTGGGGGAGTATGAAATCAATTTTTCTCCCCGGAATGTAGTTAAAGGATAAATTTTGGCAGATTTCCTCTTGGAGACAAATGAAAAAGTAGAGTATGACAACAAAATGGCACCATCACAGCATGAGTGGGAGTTACACACTGATGGAGCATCCAGTGAAGAGGAAACAGGTGCAGGACTAGTTTTAACAAGTCCAGATGGTAAAGAGTATACTTATGCATTGAAATTTTGTTTTTACGCTTCAAACAATGAAGCAGATTATGAGGCATTACTCTCCGGCCTCCGCATAACGATAGAAATGGGCATAAAAAATTTACGAGCATATGTTGATTCTCAAATTGTCGCCCAGCACGTTAATGGAACGTTTGATGCAAGGGATACATCCATGAGGTAATATGTAAAGTTGGTGGAGGCAATTTCAAAGAAATTTGATAACCTTGAAGTCGTTCAAATTCCTCGAAATAAGAACAAAAAAGCTGACGTCTTGAGCAAGTTAGCTACTTTAACCTTTGATCATTTGCACAAACGAGTGTTGGTTGAAGAACTTAAGGAGAAATCAATACATGGAAAACCAATTATTGCAATAGTTGAAGGAGCTAAGGAAACTTGGATGACTCCGTATTTGAGATATTTGCATGACGGATGGTTACCTGTTGATAAGGCGGAAGCAAGAAGAATAAGAGTGACCGCACAAATGTATGAAATTGTTAATGGTGTCCTTTATCGAAAATCATACAATGGTCCATTGTTAAGGTGTTTAACTGTAACGACCCTGGATTTTCCAACGTTTATTTATTAATAATTGTTATTATTAACACTTGTGATTTAACGAATGTATGTTATTACATTTACATGTTGCCATGATTGCCCGTACTTGACTTTAAATGCCGGAAACGTCTTTGTGACACACGAAACTTTCACGAATAATATTTTCAAGTATTATTTACATTCATGATTTAGTTTTATTAATCATTTTGATTAACTATGGATATTAGTTAATTACTTGGGCTTTATTTGGATTTTATTGTTAAATACTTGGACTTGGGCTTTATTAGTATTAGTGGACTTTAGAAGCCTACCCTACTTCTTTAATGGACTACTTAGCCCATTCATTCATGTAAGTAATCCATTTAATTGTAACTAGTTAGTTTAAGAGCAATTGGAATCTAGTTGCAACTCTTTCCCATGAACAACCACCTCATTAACCAACTTTTTCAAGCTTTACATGCAAGTGACCAAGGAACATTTTCTCCCCCCTTTTTTTCTGCTGAAAGACGTAGGCCATATGGCCATGAGGGAGTTCAAATTCTTTTTTTTTTTTTGTATTACTTCTTACTTGCATCCTCATTTCTCACAAACACACACTACTTGCATTTCATTTCTCTCTCACTTTTCTCTCAAATTGTAAGTAGCAAGAACACTTTCTCCCTTCCTTTCTTTGTCTTAAAACCGTGACCATACACACCCATAATCATCATCATTTGCTTGTTGTTACTTGTTCATGTTTATGATTTACTTACTTACTTGTTGTTTGTTACTTACTTACATATTTCAAGAATCAAACTTACTAGTTTCATTCTTCTTTTATCTTGTATTACAAGAACACTCAAGAACATAAACTTACTAGTTTATGATTCTACTTTTATTGTTTCAAAAGATTTAAGGTTCATGTGTTGTAAATCATACTTGTAATTCATGTTAGTAAACTTTAAAGTTTACTTTCTTAAAGATCAAACTTTGGTTTGAATCTTTAAAGTATGCAACCCATGAACTTATTAACTTGTTTACCTAGCTTATTTACTTCATTTACTTGCACTTTAATTTCATGATTTATGTTCTTGTTGGTCAAGTGTTACTAGTTAACATTGATCTCATTAATCTTGAACTAAAAGTTAACTTTAAAAGTTCAAGAACATGTAAGTAAGTTTTCTTTAATTATAACTTTGTACACTTATGTTAGATCTAGACTTTTGAGTCTTGGATCTTCAAGATCAAACTAAGAACTATGTTCTACAACTTAAGATCTTGATTTCATAAGTTCACTTTCAAGTTTGTAACTTATTATTAGTTTTAAAGTTCATGTATGTGTTAGATCTAAGACTTTGATGTAACTTTGGTTCATCAAAACACTTGCAACACTTAAGTGAGTTGTGCTTCATGTCTTAGACTTACACTTGGGTTATGATGGTCAAACCTTGGTGAAAATTATGCAAACACATCAACGAGTTGTACACTTGAAGCTATATGCATCAAGGATGAGAACCATGATAAGCATCGAGCACCAAGAACCACCGGAACCTACTGACCCTACTGTTCTACTGTTTCTGTGTCTGAACCGTATGACCTGGGCTACTGTAATTATGATTTTAAGATAGCTCTGTTCTGTAGATAACTTTTCATATAGGACTCGTCTTAATCCGAGTTACGGTTTAGGATTTATGGCCCTCCGATCGTCACTATGTCCTTTTAACGTTGTGCTGAAAATTCTGACCTACTCGCACTTAGACCGTCGCCACGGTCAAACGAAGACGAGTTTGCTTCTGTAATTTTTACCACAACTAAAGGACTCATAGGCGGAGCCATGGCCACTGGTCTCACCTTATTTCAGTAGGTATAGAGGCCGTGGTGACTGACCGAACTCAGCCTTTGTTTTAAACTACTTTCATGAACGAAACTTACTTTATACCTTTTGTTTGATGATGAATGATGATGACCCTTAAGACCTTATTTACATACTTTTAAACCTTTTCGTACGATTTACTGACTTAGTACTATTTGACCTAGGTTGAGGACCCGTTTGGACAACCTTCATTACTTGCTTACTTTCCGAGTCATGCTTTACCGCTACTTTATCATTGTGAGTTATAGCATTCCCTTTTTACTTTAACTTATTTTGGGAACTGAGAATACATGCGGATTTTATGTTTTACATACTAGGCACAAGTACTTAAACTTATATATGTGTGGGTTATACAACGGCATAAACATTCCCTTTAGCTCGGTAACGTTTAGTCATTGGTTTTTGAACCGGTGAACGCGAATCTTAGATATGGATCCATAGGGTTTGACATCCCCACTCGGGCTAGTAGCGCTAGCATTTAATGAGTGTTTAATACTTCATAGACATACACACTTTCCAAGTGTACTTTTAGGGGGTATAAACATTAAGTTAGTTACCAAGTGCCCACGGTTAACATATACTTTATCATACTGTTTTGAAATGCTCTTTGTAGCACTGAAATCTCGTGGCCTACCTTACATACTGTTATACTTAAACTATAGCTCACCAACCTTTGTTTTGATGTTTTTAAGCATGTTTTTCTCAGGTGCTTAAGGTTTGCTTCCGCTGAGTACTAGTCTTGCCGTAGACACCCGCTGCTCTAGTGTTATCACCGCATGAACTGTTTATCTTGCATTCAAACTTAATTACATTTGAAACTATGTTTTGTAATGACCTAAGGGTCATATTCATTTATTCATGCTTGCTATTCGTAGAAGCATACTGTTGGTGTAAAACAATTGATGTCGGTTATGACGTCATCTTTTTATCGTGAATGCAACTTCTTTTATTACAGCATATAGTACTTAACCTTGTAATGATCCTGTTGTTGATGATTCGTACACGATGGTTTTGTACGGGGCATCACATTAACCGATGATGAAGCATTAAAAGTGGTTAAAGAAATGCATGAAGGAGTTTGTTCTCAACACTCTGGTTTCCGTACTGTGGCATCACGGATCATGCGACAAGGGTATTTTTGGCCTTCCCTTTATCGGGATGTCACAGAAATCATAAAAACATGTGAGAATTGTCAGAGGCATGGTACAATTTAGCGTCTTCCAAAGTATCACTTGATACCGGTGTCATCCGCTTGGCCGTTCTGCAAGTGGGCTATTGATATTGTGGGGCCATTCAATAGGAGCACTGGTAATGCTAAGTTCTTGGTGGTAGCGATCGCTTTTTTCACGAAATGGGTTGAAGCAAAGGCTTTAGCAAAAATCACAGGATAAAATGTCAAGAAGTTTGTCTGGCATGATATTGTATGCCGTTATGGGGTGCCAAATGAAATAGTCAGCGATAACGGCAAGCAATTTGCAGAAAATCCATTTCGAAGTTGGTGTGAAGAGCTGGGCATAAAGCAAAACTTTACATCTGTTTCTCATCCTCAAATGAACGGACAAGTGGAGGTTACCAACAAGGAAATCGTTGCTGGCATTAAGGCACGGTGGGGTCTGAGTCAAACTGGATGGGTGGATGAGCTGCCAAATGTATTGTGGGCACACCGGATGACGCCAAAGCGGAGAATGGGGGAAACACCTTTCAGTCTTGTATATGGAACAGAGGCAGTGATACCGGCTGAAATATGTGTGCCAACGCAACGCATTATGGCATTTGATGTTGAGGCTAATTCTGAGGCATTAAGGGAGAATCTCAACTTGTTGGAGGAAAGAAGGTTGATGGCCGCCATCCGGCAAGCAGATCACAAGCATAAAATGGCAAAATATTATAACAAGAAAGTGCAGCATGTGCAGTTTGAAGTTGGTGATTTAGTACTACGAGATAATAAGGCAAGTAGGCAAATCAAATTTGGAAAGCTAGCCCCAAAATGGGAAGGACCTTATAAGGTCACAAAAGTAAATCAGAATGGATCATACATGCTTGATGCGCCTTCCGGCGAGCAATATGAAAGAGCTTGGAATGCAATGAATTTAAAGAAATTTTATGCGTAGCACTATATGCATGGACAGCTTGATCAACTGTCAAATGCATGAGATATAGTCATAAATGTAAAAATTTCTTTAAGAATATGAATAATAGCAATTATTCTTATGGCAATATTTTTCATAAGTTTTATCCGGCCAAGGATTTTTTAGCCCAGGTGTCACATAGCTGTGTGTCATCCCTACCCTCAGAAAGAAAGAAACCCTTTCGGTGGTAGAAGTACAATCATACTCAAAATGGTTGTATCGATAGTGAGACATGTAGAACTCACTAAAGCATCGAAGCGATGAAACGAATCTACAAAAAATGTCATGACACAACTTATATACACAAAATGCAGAGCAAAACGGAAAATGGACCATGGTGTCCAGCAAAATATTTAAAGGCAAAAATAATTCATAACTTTTCCTCATGAGTTTTATGACGGAAAGCGTATAACGGAGAATATGATTTCAATATTTACAAGCATAATGATTGCAAAGTACAATCTCAATATCTTATGCATTGTTCACTACAACAATCTTACTAAGTTACAACATATTTCTAATATATACAACCAAGTACAATATTAAACGTTATGCAAAAGAAAATATATAAAACATAGTATTTCATTCATCCTGCGGAGTATAATTCAATACATCATCTATTGTTACATCCGGCCTTTTACAAAGATTTTCAAGATCAGAAAACTTCATATTTTCTATTAGTGCACCAGCTGCGTCAGTTTCTTTTATGGCATTTTCATTAATCTTCGATGTAATAACAACAGGCATTGGATTTGGCAATTCTGGCAGTTTTCTTTTCATAAAGTTGAAAAAATTTAGTCGTTCAGCAGACTTCGCAAGACGGACAAACTCACGTATCCTGTGAGACAGAGCTTGGTAATTAAAGATACGCTCTACAAGCGCAGGGATGCCAGTTATCATTCGTCTTTCGTTCTCCTTTTTGACTTTAAGCTGTTCTTTCAACATGTTATTCTGCTCAAGCATTTTTTCATTCTCCTTTACTAGTTCATCAATTTTGCTCAGATGCCCTTTTCTCTGGAGAATAGTTCTTTGACTTGCTCCTTATACTCCGCCCTCTGATTGTTGCTATTATCATAAAGCCTCTTCATTGTCTTGTATTCCCTCTTTATCTCTGTAGCTATTTGTTCAGTCCTGGCTACTTTCTCCTTTTCAGCAGATAGCTCCTTATTTGTAGTGACTTCATTGTTTTGCAACTCAGATAGGCGTTGAAGGTCATTTAAGCCAGAAGCAATGTTCAGAATGATACTTTGTGCCTTAACCTTCTTGGCATCTGCATCAGATAGGCTGTTAAAGAATTGGGCTAGTGAAGGACACACCATGGCATTCAAAAAAGTCATGAAATCTTCGTACGAGTGTGGTGGTCCTTTTAAAAGGGAGGAAAGCATATTTGTGTCAAGATTGGGAAGCGTAATTTGTTTGTTGAGAAGAACTAGGGCCAGCTCCTTGTTGAGCGGATGACGGAGGAATTTGACCAGTTCTTCTCCTCTTGGCCGAAGGCGGAAGAGTCACTAATGTAGTTTCTTGATGTGATGCACTAGCTGTTGGAGATAAAGGGAAATTGTTACTTATAAAAGAGTTTCAATATGCTTCACAACATTTCAAGGGTGGCATACAATATAAGGAAGGGTTTGGATTATAAAATCCACCAGTACTAGGCATACAAGAAAACAAGTACAGGTTTTGGTATGGTATTTTACATAATTCAGTGTTATCATTCTCATTAACCGAGGCACGACGTTCTCTAGAGGCAACTCGATTCATACCTATGTCTTCTTCTTCTTCTTCATCTTCCTCCTCCCTCACTTCATCTATTTTGGGGGTATCATCAATAATTTTCTGAGTAGTAAAGGTAAGCTGTAAATAACACGATGACCGCATGGCAGTAAGCGGAGTAATTTCTGTAAAAGTTTAAAAGTCACAGTGGTTAATTGGATAGATAAAGGAGGGTATCTTATCAAGCATATGTAACAAAAGTAAATGCTTACTCTTCCTCCCAGCAAGAACACATGCATAACCTTTTGTGATATCCCAATCTTGGCTTACGGATGTCAGTGAAAGCATGTGTTCCCCATATTTAATGTCATTGATTTGTTTAGCTTTAATCTTCTTAAACAAAATGTTTTCCTTGGTAACGAGTTTTGGAAGGGTAACTGATACGGTATGCGAGTATTTGCGTCACACTCGAGTAGCTGAGTATTGGTCATCAATTGCATCTTCATTAATAAAGATAAATGAAGCATACCAGTTATCGCCGGGATGATCAAGTGCAGGTTTCAGAAATCCATGAACTTTATTGAATGTGAACCAGTCATTTTCATGGCGTGCTATACGTACCAAATGGCAAAATATCCGAATAGATGGCTCAATATTCCTTGCATGACAATACATTTCAAAAATCAAGATCTTTCGAATTGATGCTGGTTCGAATTGACCAACAGCAACACCGTAAAACTTGCAAACTTCTAAGAAGAATGGTGTAAATGGCAGACACAAGCAAAAGTTGAAAATTGAGTGGCCATAAATAGCAACCTTGCCAGGGGGCGGTGAGCAGGCTCTGAAATTGATTGCAGGAATCATTGGTTCAACACCAGCTAATCTAGGAAAATGTTGCAGTAGCTCGCCTAAATATTTCTCATTTACTCTGCTATGAATAGCTGAAACATCCTTTATGGCTGCCATTAATGTTCTAATGAAACAGGAAGTAAAGAAGGTATTGATGGAAGAAGATGAACACTGTAGAAGGAAGTTGTAAAAGTAAATGATCGGTTAGGGTTTATGGTGGTTAAAAAGCAAAAAGATATAACAGCTGTAATCGATGGTGATTTTGGGGGTTTTGTTTTTAGCCACACACGTGTAAGGACAAGATAAAAAGGCGAGTACATCGAAAAGCCTTTTTACAGCTAGAGGCGCGTGCAGTATCATAGCTGTGCAAAAATCAATCATCATAATGTCAGTAAAATTGGCCTATCATTTAATGCCTGTGATGTGCTCCCCGATGCAAAAGGAAAACGTGAAGACTTGGTTGGCATGCGTTATTCCAAGTTTAACAACTTAATCAATTTTCAAATGCTTAAGTCATTAAACTGGGGGGACTTAATGGTGTATCCTATCTTATACACGCATAAAAGGCGTAATGGTTGCATAAAAGTAGCATCAGGAAGGCTAGAAACAACAGTTTTGTGGAGTTGTCAGTCCAGCGTTCTCCGCTATACAGGCTGCTCCGTCATGCGTAAGCCCTGAAGGCCGCCTAGCGCGTAAGCCCTGGCCAGAGAATGCCACCTTCAGCATAAATTTCGGATCACGAATAACAGAACGTATCATCATCTGACACGTGTCCCCGAGCAATCTGGTGGTTCTAACACTATAAATAGACCCCTTGGATCGTCATTTTACAGAGTTCAGATATTCTGACAACTTTGAGAGCTGAGACTTCACTCTTCTCTCTCTCTAACACTTTCTCTCACTAGAAATCACTAGCACTTTTACGCTCTACGGACGACAGATTGATTAAGCCACCCCACAAGTTTCTACACTTGTGAACCGGGTCTGCAGGGATTATTTCCCAAGGGTAAACATCAATCGGTAACACTTCGCCCTCCTAAAGCTAGATAACTTCTAGTATTGTGTTGACACACTAAGCCTTACCTCATAAGGAAATAGGTGTTAACAGACAACATCAATATTGTTAATAAGGAATCAGAGTATTGGTAGCAAATAATCCACTAACATCCATATATAGTTGATGTATGCGAGGTGGTGTATAAAATAGTTATATATTTGCTACAAAATACTATTAAATATGATACAATTTTACACAAGTGATTTATTTATTTATAGAGTGGATATACCTAAACCTTGCTACAACACTTATAGGCAGTGTACCTAATCGTACAGTAGTGTAGTTTTTAGTAAGTCCGGTTCGTTCCACATGGATCTTTAGCCAAGCTTAACGCTATATTTTTAACTTATAATTGTAAAAATACAAAGATATATATAAGTAGTATTATTATTATAAAAGGGGGTTTTTACCGTTTAATGACCGGTTTGTCGATTTTAAAACTTTAGTTAGAGTTAAAACCTAATGTAAAATATTAAATATATAAAAGACTTAATTTAAAGCGTAAAGTAAATAACGACAATGAAATTTGCGATAAATAAAAGTTCGATAAAATAAAATTGCGATAATTAAAGAGTACGATAATTAAAAGTGCAATTAAATAAAATGACAATAAATAAAAGTGCGATAATTAAAAGTGCAATTAAATATGAAATATATAAATTATGCTTATTTAAACTTCCGTAATTATGATGTTTGACGTGTTGATTTTAGTTTATTCCCATGGGTTAATTGTCCTTTGTCCTGGATTATTCAATATGTCCATCTGGTTTTTGTCCATAACAGTCCATCAGTCATAAATATAAAGTGCGAGTGTCCTCGTCAAATTATCCTTATATCCGAAGTCAAATATTCCAACTAATTGGGGACTTAAACTGTAACAAGGTCTTAATACTTTATTTAATAATTACACCAAGTTATGGACTGCGTGTAACCCAAGGTTTTAATACTTTGTTAACAATTACGCCAAGTGTCCTTGTACATAATTCACCCATGTTTTAATAAGTCTATTAACTATTAATCCATTCCCGTGTCCGGTTAAATGAACGATTATTCGTACATATAAATATCCCGCCCATCGTGTCCGATCGAGTGTATATGGTTATTTATAGGTACGTCCAATTATAAATCTTTATATTAAATTAACAAACTATCATTTAATTAAACAAATATAAAGCCCATTAATAGCCCATAGTCTAATTTTCACAAGTGTCGTTCTTTTGTCCAAACCCCAATTATGGTACAAAACCCAATTACCTAATTTTAATATTTAGCCCAACATCACGATTACTTCGGCATTAAATAAGCATAATAATAACTTAGCTACGAGACATTAAATTAAAAATAACATTAACCATAACTTACAGTGATTAAAAATAGCGTAGCGTTACACGGACAGAATTTCGACTTATACCCTTACAACATTCGCTAACATACCCTTATTATTAGAATTAAGATTAAAATTAAAATTAAAATTATAATATATATATATTATACGAGTGAGATAGAGAGAAAGATAAATGGATGTTTTAAAATCATCACCAAACTGCCAAATTTATAGGACCTGAGCTGAAAAAGTGTGACATGCGATCGCATGGCTTTTGTGCCTCCAGGCCATGCGATCGCATGGAGGTAGGTACCAGCTCACATTTTTTGTTCACAAGCTTGTCGACGTTTTAATAAATAAATATAATATATAAATAATTATAAGAATTATTTAAATATTATATTATATTTATGTGCATAGCTGATTTGTAATTTTTAGTCCGTTGCGTCGAGCATTGAGAGTTAACTTTGGTCCCGGTTCTGGATTTTCGAACGTCCTTGCGTACAATTTAATATCTTGTATTTTGCATTTCGCGTCTTGTACTCTTGTAATTTTGAGACGTTTCTCATTAATAATTTGAACCACTTTAATTGTACTTTGTACTTTTGAGCTTTTTGGTCATTTGCGTCTTCAATTCGTCGAATTTGTCTTTTGTCTTCACCTTTTATTATTTAAACGAATATCACTTGTAAATAGAACAATTGCAACTAAAAGCTTGTCTTTCTTGAGGGATAATGCTATGAAATATATGTTCGTTTTTAGCATTATCAAATATTCCCACACTTGAGCGTTGCTTGTCCTCAAGCAATATAGTCTTGAAATAAAAATACTAGAATCACTTCTTTATTCTTCACACTTTGTAAATCAGTGATTTCTATACGGCGGTATGAACAATGGTAGTAACGTTGTGGTTTACAGTCCCTCATGACTATAAAAATTTAGATCCTTAAGGAAATTGGATCTTTATGAAAACATTTGATCTTTTTGAAAATTAAATCAAGCTTTTACCCTAGATAAGTTTTCTGGAATAACCCTTCACCGGTGTTTTTGTACGGGGAAATGTTTTTGTGGATTTTGTGGGTTTCAGATTTGAAAATTTTAGCTCAAAACTTGCGGTTTTGTGTCACCCACTTGCTAACCTTGTATTTGGAAAGCAACACGTCCAGTATACTTGCTCCGTATATTACCTTTCGGTAAACTACCATCCGGTTGTAAAGGAAAGCGTTGAACAAGCAACTATTAAGGCAATGTCCCCTGACATGCTTTTAATTATGGTCTATAACGTGTCGGATGCAATTACTATCCTTGGTAGGAGCAATAGTAAAGCTCACCCTTATAATTTTTTGGTTTGGCGCAAGGTCCTATCTTCGACCATGCTATGCAACCACCGTTCTTACGGTTGACACCCGATTTGGTTCAGGTGACCTAATGAATTCCAGGTGAATTCCTAGGATTTTACGTTCAATGGTAATGAACGCATTAAAAATGGGTTTTTCAGAAAACAAATCGATTTTTAATTTTGATCAAAATATTTTCTCTTTCAAGCTCGAGTTTAGATATCATCGAATTCGATGAGTTTGTAATTCTCAATCTTTAAGGTCAATCTCTAGAATTGAGTAATATCAGTCTTAAAAGCTGATTTTTAATCTTTAAGGAGATTATCCTTTCTGGGGATCTGATTCATTATGAAAGGACCCGTCCTAATCCATCCGGACGAAGTCCATATCGATTATAAATGATTCACAACAGTTGATTACATCGCGAGGTACTTGACCTCTATATGATACATTTTACAAACATTGCATTCGTTTTGAAAAGACAATCTTTCATTTCATCTAAAGTTGACAGACATGCATACCATTTCATAATATATCTAACTATAATTGACTTAATAATGATCTTGATAAACTCAACGACTCGAATGCAACATCTTTTGAAATATGTCATGAATGACTCCAAATAATATCTTTAAAATGATCAAATGCACAGCGAAAGATTTCTTTCGTACCTGAGAATAAACATGCTTTCAAGTGTCAACCAAAAGGTTGGTGAGTTCATTAGTTTAACATAAATAATCATTTCATAATTTTTAATAGACCACAAGATTTCATATTTCCATTTCTCATAAACATACGTCCCATGCATAGAGACAAAAATATCATTCATATAGATTGAACACCTGGTAACTGACATTCACAATATACATATAAGAATATCCCCATCATTCTGGGATCCTCCTTCGGACATGATATAAATTTCGAAGTACTAAAGCATCCGGTACTTTGGATGGGGCTTGTTGGGCCCGATAGATCTATCTTTAGGATTCACGTCAATTAGGGTGTCTATTCCCTAATTCTTAGATTACCAGACTTAATAAAAAGGGGCATATTCGATTTCGATAATTCAACCATATAATGTAGTTTCAATTACTTGTGTCCATTTTGTAAAACAGTTATAAAAGCAGCGCATGTATTCTCAGTCCCAAAAATATATATTGCAAAAGTATTTAAAAAGGGAGCAAATGAAACTCACGCTTATAAATATTGTAAAACAGTTAATAAAGCATTTTCATGTATTCTCAGTCCCAAAAATGTAAAGAGTAAAAGGGCAAATGAAACTCACACATATAATTATTGTAAAACAGTTAATAAAGCATTTGCATGTATTCTCAATCCCAAAAATGTAAAGAGTAAAAGGGGAGTAAATGAAACTCACACATATAATTATTGTAAAACAGTTAATAAAGCATTTGCATGTATTCTCAGTCCCAAAAATGTAAAGAGTAAAAGGGGAGTAAATGAAACTCACCTAATGTATTTTGTAGTAAAAATACATATGACTATATTGAACAATGCAGGGTTAGCATCGGATTCACGAACCTATATCATTTATGTATATATTAACACATATAATGGAAATCGAACAAATTTATTTATATTATATTTATATATTATAATTGTTATCTGAGTAGATTAGGTGTTTCATTTGTAATCTAATTAAATGTATTTATTTTGTATACTTTAAGAAAATAAATATATTAACATAGTTTTGTTAAGTATATTTTTATATGACTAATTTTTATAGTCATATTGATAATAATATTAATAGTAGTATTGATAATAGTAAGATAGTTATAATGAATACGATAATAATAATAATAATACTAGTAGTAAAAATAATAATAATATTAATAATGATAATGATAATAATAATAGTAATGATAATAATAATAAAAATGTAAATGTAAATTTTTAATAAGATAAAGATAATAACTTTACTAATAATGTTAAATTTTGATAAGTAGATGATAGATTTAATAAAAATGATAACTTTGATAATTTTAGTTACAATGGTACTCTTAATAGAAATGATAATAATAATAATAATTTTAATAATAATAAGAAAAAAAATGATAATTTTTGTAAAAATGATAATAAAAATAATAGTTTTTAGTAATACTCATAATACTTATTTTAATGATAATAACATCTTTAATACTTATAAATATAAATATGACATTAGTAAGAATAATTATAATTCTAACAATCATAATAATAATAATCATACTCTTAACAATAATTAATAATACACATAATTCTAATAATAATAATAATAATAATAATAATAATAATAATAATAATAATAATAATAATAATAATAATAATAATAATAATAATAATAATAATAATAATAATAATAATAATAATATTATTATTATTATTATTAATAAAGGTAATTGTGTATACCCTTAAAGCTTTTGCCTAAAAAGAATGCTCCAGCCAAGATTCGAACCCAAGACCTCACGCTTTGTGAATAGACGCCTAACCATCAGTACTAATTCTCATTTGGGTTACTAATTCCAACCCCACGTATATATATATGTGCATTCGGCCCATCAGGAAACTAGAAACATAGACCTAACAATCATATCCTAGCCCACACTAATTCTTGTGGCCCAACAAACATGGCAGCCCAACAGTTTCTATTAAAAATAAAAAGAATATTGTAGTGGCCTGGGTTCGAACTCAGGACCTCTCGTTCTCCACCAACACTCCAAACCATTACACTGCCATTTATTTTCTGGATTAATAACAACCTAGAATTATATAATCCATTTCCTGTTTCACTTCTTCTTCTTCTCCAAAATGAAACCCAAAACTATTCTTCATCATCAAAACAAAATTCGTTATTCATCAACATTATCTTAACTTTATAATTATTTTCATAATTATCTTCTTGGATCATTGTAATTCATTGTCTCCATCAACCTTTATCATCATCATCGATATCCTATTGTTATACATCATCGTGGACGTCTTGGTTTTTCTCAAAAAAAATCGGCAAGATCAAATATAAAAAAAAAATCTATACGAACACAATGATTAGAAACCTTAGTGGGTTTCCTTTTTTTTTGTCCCACCACAAAGATGAAAAGAATAAATGTCCCTTGATTTTTATAATGTTTTCATTTGGCTTCAATAGCCTTGGAACACTTTTAACAACCGAGACTCAATAAAAATATATAACTCGGTTCAAATAAATGAAAAAGAAAAGGTGGCTCACAATGATTTGTAACAATCTTTTCATTCTTTAAAAATGCAAGTGGAATTGTTTGGTCGGCTATTAAACAATATAGTACTCCTTTATAAGTAACAATAACGTAAAGCATGAGGCTAATGGGTGTCGTGTGGTTTGGCACTTATAGAAACAAAGAAAAAAAATATAGTGGTGAAGAGGGTGGTTGATCGTGGTTGTTGTGGTTTCGAAATAGAAAGTAGACAGAAAACGTAGCAGTAGGGACAATGATAGTAGCAGCAGTTACTGCAGTGGTTTACGGTTGCAAAGATGGTAGATGGGTGACGGTGGTGCTTGGTAGACGGCTTAGGAGAATGAGTTGAAACAGAAAAACAAATGAATGGTGTTGGTTTTCGAATGGGTTCATGATTTCAGCAGCATAAGAATATGATGGTGATCGATGGCTTAATTAAAGTGGTGATCAAAGGTAGTTAACAAGAAAGTAAGGGTGATGTACCATGATCTAGTAGAAAGATATAGGGTGGCCAAGGTTCATAGTTGCAATAAGGTGGTGGTGAAGGCGATGAATGATTGAAGAAGATGATGGAGAGGATGTTTCAATATCAGTTTTGTATATGTATAATATATCTCTGCATTTTATTATTATTATTATTTTTTTTTATTTCGATCGAATTATAGCTACGTTATATGATATGATGGGAGTAGGTTAATAATGTTTATAGTTTGAAATTGAGATTTACCTGTGACTCTGTAATAGACAATAAGTACAGAAAGATTTCCAAATCAGTAGAAAGTAATATAGAAATAAAAGTCGATGGAGACCTGCAACCGAAATTGTTTGTTTCTGTGAGTTATATTTGACTGGTATCCAGTTAAAGAACAAGAATCAAAATCATAAATAGTTCGATAGCTCTATGAAATGGATTGTACCTTTTTTCTGATATTTATTGTTTATATAATAATTAATAATTAATAAATGTATTAATAATAATTATTATTTTAATAACAATCATAAATAATGATAATAATAATAATAATACTTTTAATAATAACACAAATAATAATAATAAATAATATTGATAATAATAATAATAATAAATAATAATTCTAATAATAATAGTTATAAGGATGATAATAACATTATTTAGGATAATAATAATATATGTTGTTTCATTTAAAAAAAATGATAACTATAGAATAATGCTTTTTAATGATAATGGTAATGATACTTTCTACCATAATGATAATCATAATACAACTTAAACACATCATAATTTATATATATATATATATATATATATATATATATATATATATATATTTATATATATATATATATATATATATATATATATTTATTTATTTATTTTAAATCAATAGTTCGTGAATCGTCAGGCATGGTCAAATGGTATTTGATTACATGAATATAGATTTCAAAACTTTTGAGACTCATCATTATAGATTTTGCTTATCGTGTCGGAAATATATAAAGATTAAAGTTTAAATTTGGTCAGAAATTCCCGGTCATCACAGTACCTACCCGTTAAAGAAATTTCGTCTCGAAATTTGAGTGAGGTGGTCATGGATAACAATAGAAATGTCTTCATGACCAATATGAGTTGATAATTAGAGGTTTATCATCATTGAATAAAAATGATAAAATAATTCGATTATTCTAAGAATACGAATGAAGCTATCGCAAAAGAGTGAATTGAAGAAAATAAGATTTTCTTTAGCTTTTGACGTAAACAGGGTTGAATTCCGGAATTCAAGGGATTTATAGAAAATCTTCGAAATCGAAAAGATTTGATTCTTCGGTGAGTAAGGAAATTAAGATCTCTATAATTAAATACCATGATCTGCCTTGATTACTCTGTCTGATACTTCCATTATAAATCAAACTCTTCCATTCCATTATTCTCACCATTCATATACTTTCTTTCTTAGTCCATACATCTAAAAGATTATGAAATGCTTAATCCCGTTCTAATCCTTGATATTTTCCTAGTTATCATTTCTGTCATCCTTATTCTTACTATCGTAACAATCATTCTCCTTTTCCAACTTCCACCCGAGGAATCTGCTTACTTCTACTTTGCTTTTGGGGTTATAGTGCTTTTAATTCTCTCGTGTCTTTATGTTGCGATAAACATTGATATACACAATTTGTAATTTATGCATTGTTATCGAGCTTTATATCTCTCCTTATATTTCAATGTCCTCATTTATGTTTCCTATAATCATTGTCATCCACAGTTAATACTCCCTCCTATTTGCTGCGATTTATACTCCAATTTCTATTTCAGAGCTTTGTCCCTTCGTTTCTTCTTCTGGCGATTTGGCATCTCTTGTAATGGTTCAAAATTCGCAGATATAAGTTTCAGAATGAACATTATTAATGTTCTAAATAAGAAGGAACGTAATAGCACGATTTGATTTGTCAAATTACCAGATTCATTGAGAATAGAACTATCAAGAATATACTTTCTTGATATGTTCAGAAGTTAAGCAGAATGACAGAGTTATGTAACATGGCACATGATGACGTTATGATCTGTGAATCATCACGTCCCATTAGAAACTCAGCATGACTTACTGTAATATAATCACGTTGATCAAGTGTCATTATATTATACTAACTCATGCATCAGTTCTCAACATTACTTTAATAACATTCATATTTTAATCTCGAAAGTTTACAGAATATAGAAACTAACAGTTTCTATATGATGTAACACTAATAGCACGAAGAGATTAATGATTTCAGATAAGAATAGTTATAAAAATATCTTCAGAAATATGGAGGATATTTATAATGAAAGATACGATAATATCTTTGAATATTTAAGATCAGAGGATGATGGAGACTATTGTCCGCAACGGTTTAGGGTAAGGAGCAAGATATTCGCTAAAGACTTCAGCAGGCATTGAATCATTTGGATTCTTTGAAGTTAAACTTATTCTTTATGATTTGTCCATGGCTTTCTTCATAGTTTCGCATAATCTGCTTTTCGATACTAAATTTTCTATTGAATGTTTCCGATATAATGATACACAGGAAGCACGAATAGGTATATAATTTCGGACGAGAATATTTATGAAAATATCCTCAGAAATATCGAAGATATTGATGAAGATATTTTGGAATTTCTAAGTTCGATGGTTGATGGATAAAGGTTTTCCGCAAGATTTTAACATGACTTCGGAGCAAGATATTCTCTAAAGATTTCAACGGATCCAGAATTATCTGGATTCTTTGAATATAGGGTATGGTCCTTGTATTTGTCTTTGGTCTCCTTCATGGTTAACTCTATCCGTTTTCAAGTTCCAACGTTTCTGAGCTTTTCCAACATATTATTCTTTATCATCAAACTTCCGATGCTTAAGGTCGTTTACGGTTGTCTACGGTTTCTGCTGCTTCGTTCAGCTTTTTCAACATTCAGAGTATTGATTTATAGACTGAGTGCTTTTCAGAATTTCAGAATGAAAGATCATAATTCTAAGAGATAAATGTTATACATATAACGGTTGATGTAGATATGTTGTGAGTTTCAAAATACTGATTGCTGATTCCCAGTAATTGGTATGGTAGTTTACGTTACAAGATGCGGACGAGTATATGATAGGGTTTCAATGAATAAATATAATGATTTATCAGAGAGATTTAAGCCAAGAAACAACGAGGTTGCTGGTGAAAGGACCCGTTCATATACATTATAAACGATTCACAATAGTTGATTACATTGCGAGGTATTTGACCTCTATATGATACATTTTACAAACACTGCATTCGTTTTTAAAAGACAAACTTTCTTTACATCAAAAATTGACAGGCATGCATACCATTTCATAATATCCACTATCCAACTATAAATTGATTTAATAATAATCTTTGATGAACTCAATGACTCGAATGCAACGTTCTTCGAAATATGCTATGAAAGACTCCAAGTAATATCTTTAAAATGAGCAAATGCACAGCGGAAGATTTCTTTAACACCTGAGAATAAACATGCTTTAAAGTGTCAACCAAAAGGTTGGTGAGTTCATTAGTTTATCATAATCATTTATTTCCATCATTTTAATAGACCACAAGAATTTCATTTCCAGTTCTCATAAATATACGTCCCATGCATAGAGACAAAAATAATCATTCATATGGATTGAACACCTGGTAACCGACATTTACAATATATATATAAAAATATCCCCATCATTCCGGGATCCTCCTTCGGACATGATATAAATTTCGAAATACTAAAGCATCTGGTACTTTGGATGGGGCTTGTTGGGCCCGATAGATCTATCTTTAGAGTTCACGTCAATTAGGGTGTTTGTTCTCTAATTCTTAGATTACCAGACTTAATAAAAAGGGGCATATTCGATTTCTATCATTCAACCATATAATGTAGTTTCAATTACTTGTGTCTATTTCGTAAAACAGTTATAAAAACAGCGCATGTATTCTCAGTCCCAAAAATATATATTGCGAAAGCATTTAAAAAGGGAATAATGAAACTCACGCATATAAATATTGTAAAACAGTTAATAAAGCATTTGCATGTATTCTCAGCCTAAAAACATAAAGAGTAAAAAGGGCAAATGAAACTCACCATACTGTATTTCGTAGTAAAAATACATATAACATCATTGAACAAGTGTAAGGTTGGCCTCGGATTCACGAACCTATATTAATTATATATATTTACATGTTGGTCAATATTTGTCTGACAATTTAAGTTAGGTCATAGTGTACCAAAATCCTAATGCTCGAAACTAATATGCAAAAGTCAACAAAAGTCAATTTGACTCAAAATGATTTCCAAAGTTTATACATGATTATTATATAATTTAAATATCGTCGTTTTATATTTTTAAATATTTTTTAAAAGATTTATTTGAGTAAATCATATAATTCATTTATTAATAAATAAAATTTTATATAATAATATACTTTTATATATCTTAAATAATAAAGTTCATTTAATCTCATAAAAATACTATGATAGGTTTTAATAATATAATAATATTATTTGTATTACCTATTTATTTGATAAAATAACATTGATAATAAGAATAAATAAAAATTGTATTACTTTGTAGTAATAATTATTATTTTTCTTATTAGTAAAAATATCAATATTTATATTTACTAAAAAAATGATATTACGATAAAATGATAATTCTAGTTATGAAAACTTTAATATTTACGATACTTTAAAATAACCATTTTATTTAAAATGATAATAATAATGATATTTTATAGTAACAATGACATTTCTATTAAAATGATAATTTTTGTTAAAGATGAAAGTTTTAATACTAACGATACTTTTATTAATGATAATAATGAATAAAATAACAAGAACGATAATTTTTCTAAATCAATATCTTACAATATTTTAATTCCATCATGAAACTCATACTCATTATTTCCTAATCAATATGATAATAGTTTTTAAATCGTCTTTTATACCGCGTTCATTTTAATGATAAAATAGTAATCATAATAATTAAGTATTACTAATAATAATGAATATTATGATAAGGGTAATTACTAATAACTAGTTAAATGATATAAATAATAAGAATAATAATAATACTAATTGTAATTTTTAATGATAATAACGATAGTAATAATAATTATTAATGGTAATACCTTTTATTAATAATAATAATAATAATAATAATAATAATAATAATAATAATAATAATAATAATAATAATAATAATAATAATAATAATAATAATAATAATAAAATTTAGAACGACGATAATAATAATCATTTTTAATAATAATACAAAAATTCATTTGACGATAACTTCTAATCCATCCGTCAAAACCATTCGGTATCTAAAGGAAAAGTTCTTAATTTTTCGCTAGCTTTCCAAGGACATGCATATCTTATACCTTATCTCAACCGCAGGTGTAACTAATTCAAGATTCAACATAACTTATCTAGGGGCAATATCAAAAATACAAATATGCATAATCCTATTTTCTCGAGCACTAGTCAGGGATACACTATTAGTATGTGAAAATTAAATTATGAGTACTCACGTATCAATATTGAGATTCAATATTACAGGAAGGTACGTAGACGTAACGGAGATGATAAACACTAGTTTGACCTCATGAGCATACCCCCGAACATTACCCACAACCTCCATAGTTATAACCCATAATTTCCTTAGTTTTATCCCACTCATAAAACCCGTTTTGGAATGGCTTGCTCATGACCTCGTCGTAATATTTTATGTATATTTAATACTAATTATACTCCTAATCCTAAGATTAATAATAATATTAATCTTAATAATAATAATAATAATAATAATAATAATAATAATAATAATAATAATAATAATAATAAAATTAGTATATAAATAAATTAAATAAGTAAATATTACGTAGCAATATGTGATATGTGTGTTTTGTGTTTTAAGTGAAATGAATCAAGGAAAGAATCTACAAGCTTTATACATGTTTTGTCAAACTGTCGCATGCCCAAAATTTCCAGCTGGTATCCATCTTCTAACTCTACCGACACCTTTTATTTCTTACATTTCAAATGATACGTAAAATTTATATATTATTTAATATATATTATATTTAATCTTTAGAATTAATTAAATATTATATTATATTTACGCTCATGGTATAAATATAATTTTTACAAAAATGACACGGTTGTGGTCTCACGACTCATTTACCACTTTCGGTTTTTCGAGCGCACTTTCGTACGTTTAGAAAACTAGTCTTTTACGTTACGCGACGTGTACCTTTTACAAAAATTAGACTTACTTATCAATAATTTATCTTTATAAAAATCTCACTTATAAAATTTAGCGTTGTGGTCATTTACTTATTTAAATCAAAGTCTCGTTGTTTATCAAAATATTTTATTTTAAAATAAACATTTTGTGACATGTACCTTTATTAATAGCTAGACTTAAATTAATTAAAAACTAACCCACTCAAAGTGTAACTTACTCTTTTGAGTGTTTTGATCATTTCCTTTTATAATTCATAATCTTGTTATTTATCAAAGCCTATTTATTAATATTAGTTTAAAATCAAAATGTTTTATGACTAATTTAAAATATAGATATATATTTAAAATTTATCTAATAACATACTAGTTAACTTTTCAAAACCAATTATATTTCAAAGTTTGTTTTATAATCATTTAGAAAATATTATAACACGTTTTGTTTATTCTTTAAGGCTTTAAATAGATTCAATTTCTTTATGCACTAACGTTTTTAAATATCAACCGTATCACTAAGAGAGTGTTACTATCGTGTGCTTAATGAATCTAGAAAACATATATTCTAAATACAAGTCGCAGGTTTTCTATATATATGACTAATAATCGAAATACCAACTTACGTTATTTAAATAAATATATTTTAATAACCAGTTCTATTATATCGAAAAACGTTTTCACACGTTTGAAAATAGATCAATCAATGTATTGTGAAATTTAATTCTCCACTAACTTTTGTCTAACTCTCGATAAGTGACACCTTGTTCTTATTTGAAGATCACTTCACCATTATTTCCGAATACCGTTAAAAGTAAGTGTTCTCTAATTCAAAGTGGACCTCATAACAGAGACTCGTAATCCTAATTCAATGTATTTGATGATTCAATCATTTGTTATTATCTTTTAATCTCGTCGATTAACTTACATCTAATAAATACGTTCATGTAAAGTATTATTCATTCAGTACCTTGATAGCATTTCCAAATTCATAAAATAGATCTCATAGCTTATATTCATATTAACTAATCTGTTCAATGTTTCATTAATATAACTCAATTTAATAATCATACATATGTATACGTATATCTAATTATTTACACATAATTGTTCGTGAATCGTTAGGCATGGTCAAAGGATATTTGTTTACATGAATATAGTTTCAAAGCTTTCGAGACTCAACATTACAGATTTTTCTTATCGTGTCGGGAACGTATAAAGATTAAAGTTTAAATTTGATCAGAAATTTCCGGGTCATCACAGCTGGTACATCTGCTGGTAATATGGTGGAATATAAAAGAATTCTCCGATATCAAAAGGGTAATCGTATATATCAGGATTTATAGTAAGGCTACTTCGAATGAAAAGTCGAAGTTGACCTGCTGGAGCTGTGACAAAATTGGCTACTTTGAAAAGGGATCGCAAAGTTATTTTTAGCTAATAAATGTCAAAGGATCTGACGCGGCTACGTGTTAAACTTTTACTCAGTTGCTGAGAGTTTCTTAGGTGCATAACTATATGCACAAATCTTTTCTTTCGTAGATGAAGTACGGTTGATTCATCCTATCGATTGAGGTGTTTTCAAAAATTATGAAAGTTTGAATGCAGATCGGAATCGTTAAGGTACAATTAAGGTTTAAGATGAAATCAAGTGGCAACTTGAAGAATTGTTTAGTTTCATAAGTTATAATCAATATTTTAATTCATTTTAATTGTCCAATGTTGATAGTCCACAGTTAGCAATTCAATAATTCATATATAATTATATATATAATATACGAATTAATACGTATCGTGACCCGTATACATCTCAGACTCGATCACAACTCAAACTATATATATTATTGTAGAATCATCCTCAACCCTGTATAGAGAACTCGATCATTACTGCATATAGAGTGTCTATGGTGATTCTAAATAATATATATAGATGCGTCGATATGATATGTTAAAACCTTGTATACGTGTCCTGATATTTAAAGTGCGTAAAATAAATAACAGAAATTAAATGACGATAAATAAAATTGCAAAAATGTAAATTGCGATAATTAAATTGCTATAATTAAAATGTAACCAGTTAGCTAAGAATAATTAGCTAGGAACAGTTAGCGTGGATTCTTAACAGAATTTCAATTAGTTAATTCGTTTATTTCTAATAACTTTTATTGTGTCCAATGTTTTCTTCATTATACCACTTGTTGGATTATGATAAATCAAAATCCAAATATGAAATAAAAAAAATTGGTTATTCTGCGGTGAACGGATTCGTATCTCTGTCGATGTAATTAGGATAGTAAATGGATATTGAATCAGATTCAAAGAATGTACAGTATAACCTATTAAAGTGAAATCTAAATATTCCTCGGGTATTACCTACCCGTTAAAATATTTTCACCATTAACAGTTTATACGAAAGAATTTTTAATTACAATCTTTATGAAGATATACTTACATATATATTTTCTTCAGATGTAATCATAGATTTAATGAGTTAATATAATATTAATCTCATTTGATTTACCGTTAGAACTAGAATATATAATCTCTAAAACATTGAAGGTTACATAATCGTCATGTCGAACGAAGATAAATGACGTAGAACGATACGTAAAATGATGATTATACACGAGATACAGATTGTGATGTTGAGACGTGTGTTGTTATTGTTGGTGGTACTAGTGATGTTGGTGCTGAGGCTGGTGATGTTACTGGTGTTGGTGATACTGCTGGTGCTTTCAAATTATGTACCATGTTCTCTAAAGTTAACACTCGAGCTCGGAGTTCTTTGACTTCTTTTACTAACCCTGGTTGGTTATCAGTGTGAGGTAGAGGTCAGATATCTTCTCTAGTTCCGTTAATGGTAGCCTCAAGACGAAAAATTCTTGCAAAAAGGGTATAAACGGTGTTGCGAACAGGTTCGCCGGTGAGCGGGTCGAGTACTCCAAGGTTAGGTGGTAGATTCGGTTCATGATATAGAGTACCTTCTTCCCTTCTCCATAGGGTGAGTATGTCGCGAACCCACCCCCATTTTCTCCAGTAATCACGGTAGTTGATTGGTTGGTGTGCTCCTGTCACGCTGTCTTCGGAGTCAGAGGAACTTGGTCGATTCGTAGAGGCCATCTTACGCGATCTCAGGAAAGATTTTTGGTATGAAGAGTTTAGTGACAGCAATTGATAGTTGGATGGTATTCTCAATGCATAATTTGCATAGATATATATAGTACCAGGATCCCTTAAATTACGGAGAAATTTACAAGAGATAACAGGAAAGGTCAACAGTAACATATACGCTAAGATATGAATTGTCAGATACGCTAAGATATGAATTTAGTCTATACACTATTCATGCAGTCAATGCAGTAGAACGTGTCTAGACTAAGAATAATGAGCAGGTAATTTCCTAAGGATGATAAGCAGATGATTTTCGGCAAAAATGATAAGCAAAACTTTTGACATGCAGACACGGTCGAAGTCCAGACTCACTAATGCATCCTAACGACTATCAGTTAGACACACTAATGCAATACCAGGTTCGCTAAGACCACCGCTCTGATACCAACTGAAAGGACCCGTCCTAATCCATCCGGACGAAGTCTATATCGATTATAAATGATTCACAATAGTTGATTACATCGCGAGGTACTTGACCTCTATATGATACATTTTACAAACATTGCATTCGTTTTGAAAAGACAATCTTTCATTTCGTCTAAAGTTAACAGACATGCATACCATTTCATAATATATCTAACTATAATTGACTTAATAATGATCTTGATAAACTCAACGACTCGAATGCAACATCTTTTGAAATATGTCATGAATGACTCCAAATAATATCTTTAAAATGATCAAATGCACAGCGAAAGATTTCTTTCGTACCTGAGAATAAACATGCTTTCAAGTGTCAACTAAAAGGTTGGTGAGTTCATTAGTTTAACATAAATAATCATTTCATAATTTTTAATATACTACAAGATTTCATATTTCCATTTCTCATAAACATACGTCCCATGCATAGAGACAAAAATATCATTCATATAGATTGAACACCTGGTAACCGACATTCACAATATACATATAAGAATATCCCCATCATTCCGGGATCCTCCTTCGAACATGATATAAATTTCGAAGTACTAAAGCATCCGGTACTTTGGATGGGGCTTGTTGGGCCCGATAGATCTATCTTTAGGATTCGCGTCAATTAGGGTGTCTGTTCCCTAATTCTTAGATTACCAGACTTAATAAAAAGGGGCATATTCGATTTCGATAATTCAACCATATAATGTAGTTTCAATTACTTGTGTCCATTTCGTAAAACAGTTATAAAAGCAGCGCATGTATTCTCAGTCCCAAAAATATATATTGCAAAAGTATTTAAAAGGGGAGCAAATGAAACTCACGCATATAAATATTGTAAAACAGTTAATAAAGCATTTGCATGTATTCTCAGTCCCAAAAATGTAAAGAGTAAAAGGGCAAATGAAACTCACACATATAATTATTGTAAAACAGTTAATAAAGCATTTGCATGTATTCTCAGTCCCAAAAATGTAAAGAGTAAAAGGGGAGTAAATGAAACTCACACATATAATTATTGTAAAACAGTTAATAAAGCATTTGCATGTATTCTCAGTCCCAAAAATGTAAAGAGTAAAAGGGGAGTAAATGAAACTCACCTAATGTATTTTGTAGTAAAAATACATATGACTATATTGAACAATGCAGGGTTGGCCTCGGATTCACGAACCTATATCATTTATGTATATATTAACACATATAATGGAAATCGAACAAATTTATTTATATTATATTTATATATTATAATTTTTATCTTAGTAGATTAGGTGTTTCATTTGTAATCTAATTAAATGTATTTATTTTGTATACTTTAAGGAAATAAATATATTAACATAGTTTTGTTAATTATATTTTTATATGACTAATTTTTATAGTCATATTGATAATAATATTAATAGTAGTATTGATAATAGTAAGATAGTTATAATGAATACGATAATAATAATAATACTAGTAGTAAAAATAATAATAATATTAATAATGATAATGATAATAATAATAATAATAGTAATGATAATAATAATAAAAATGTAAATTTTTAATAAGATAAAGATAATAACTTTACTAATAATGTTAAATTTTGATAAGTAGATGATAGATTTAATAAAAATGATAACTTTGATAATTTTAGTTACAATGGTACTCTTACTAGAAATGATAATAATAATAATAATAATTTTAATAATAATAAGAAAAAAAATGATAATTTTTGTAAAAATGATAATAAAAATAATAGTTTTTAGTAATACTCATAATACTTATTTTAATGATAATAACATCTTTAATACTTATAAATATAAATATGACATTAGTAATCATAATAATAATAATCATACTCTTAACAATAATTAATAATACACATAATTCTAATAATAATAATAATAATAATAATAATAATAATAATAATAATAATAATAATAATAATAATAATATTATTATTATTAATAATATTAATAATATTTATAAAGGTAATTGTGTATACCCTTAAAGCTTTTGCCTAAAAAGAATGCTCTAGCCAAGATTCGAACCCAAGACCTCAAGCTTTGTAAATAGACGCCTAACCATCAGTACTAATTCTCATTTGGGTTACTAATTCCAACCCCACGTATATATATATGTGCATTCGGCCCATCAGGAAACTAGAAACATAGACCCAACAATCATATCCTAGCCCACACTAATTCTTGTGGCCCAACAAACATGGCAGCCCAACTATAACGACCCTCATTTTTTCATCTATATTTTCTTCCGTATAATTTAAAATGCCCGAAAAAAAAAGATTAAGTATTAATGAATGGTCGTTATATATATATATATATATATATATATATATATATATATATATATATATATATATATATATATATATATATATATATATATATATATATATATATATATATATATATATATATATATATACGAAACTAACAAACGTTAAACGGATAAATATTATTCAACAAAGTACATCTATAAGTTTATATTATATAACGAAACCTAAACTTATCAAGTAATTCATATAATGTATACTTAAAATAAATAAGTTTACAACATATAAATTCATATCAAGTAACATAAGTTTATTAGTTAAATTTATAAACTTTATACTTGACAAAGTTATATATACATATATATTTATATATAACTAAAAAGTATATACATATTTATAAGATGTAAAGTTTATGTAAATATGTTACCACTTACAAAAACTAATCTATACAATGATATCTTTTATGAAGGTTATAGTCATTGTAAAAATATATATATATATATATATATATATATATATATATATATATATATATATATATATATATATATATATATATATATATATATATATATATATATATATATAAAAGTTACTGTAGTGCCGAATAGTAAAAAAAAAAATTTAATACTTTTTGTTTTTTATTTTTTTAATTTTATTCTAGATCTAGATCTAGCTTTATAAAAACACTTTTCTTTATTTAATACAAATTATGGGCTGATACAATTATTAATATTTTTATTTTTATTTTCTTTTTCTTTTTATTTTTTTTATACATTTTTTTTTATACCAAGTTTTCACCTATAAATATTAGCCATTTCTTTCAAAATCCTTTACACCTCAAAAATTTATTCTCACTTGAAGATCATACTTTCAAACCTCTGCAAAAATTATTTTGTAAGTTCTCTATATTATTTTTATAGTTTTTGTTTAGTTTTTATCATATTTTTGTGCTAGTTTTATGTTAAATACCAAATAAATACGAAATTAATTATAATAAATAATGTAAATACATGATAATTAGTATTAAGTATCCTAATGACTATAAAAATTATTTTTATGAATTATACATTCGAATTTATATTTATTAAAAATCAAAAACTGACTTTTTTTATATTCGGTATATATAGATAATGAAGAAATAAATAGTAAACAATTTTATATATTATGTTTTATAATTTTCGCTTGTTCCTTAGGTCATAAAAGTAATTATAAAAATTTATGTTTGATTTATTTGTCATTTTAAATAATTAATTTGTATTTTCTTCTACTTTTACTACAGTACCGGAAAATCTGTTTTAAAAAAAAATAGAATTTAATGATATAACATGTTTATGACTACAATAATCAATGGAAATTACTTAGGAACTAATAAGAAAGTTATAAAAATTATTTTTAGAATTAATAATTATATATTTTTATTTAATTCCGAATTTAAACTAAAAACAATACAAAAGTTGAATTAAATAGTTAAACTATTAATATAAATGTACAAATAATTTTTCTAAGCTTAATACACTATATTAGGCATACGAAAATTTTAGATGAATTAACTGAGTTGATATAATAATTATTACTTTATAAATTTTGATTTATCTTGAACCGAAAAAGAAATTAGAAATAAATACTTTTACACCATAACAAAAATTTATAAATTTTTTCTAAGTTTATTTTGGTCATTAGAACCTAAGAAAAATATAAAATGTGTTGTTAAACTTGTTTATCTATTTATTTGTATTTTAGCTATAAAAAAAATTTAATATTTAATACATAAAACTTAATATTTATGTATAGAAAATTTTTATAATGTTTTATACATGTCACTTACTGTTATGAAATCAATAAAACACTTGTTAGAATTTTTAGATAATTATTGGTACTTATATTGACATAAAACTTAAAATTAAACTATACATATTTTAACATATAAGATATATATATATATATATATATATATATATATATATATATATATATATATATATATATATATATATATATATATTAACTTGATATTAATACATACCCATTCATAAAACACAATTTCTATGTATAACACTTGTTTACCTACTTAAATATATCCTACTTATTATTAGGATTTAAAAACCAAACAATCTTAATAACGATAATACAATCGAACTTAAGTAAATACTTATTGTATAAAGTATTTAAAGTGTTGTATTCCTATACGCACCTAAAAACGTATTGGAACGGTATATTAGATGGGTATAGATCTTGATCTTTCTCGAGTGGATGGACGCTCGAAAGTCTAGGCGGAGAGTTTGGATTACCGAGTTAAAGGATCCTGTGGCTCAGAAACCTATGACCTAAAAAGGCCATTTTAAATTGAAAGTGTTAGATTGGAAGCTTGTCTAGTATGAAAAGCCTTTCCAAAACGATAAACCTTCTTTAAACTTACTATAAAAGAAAATACTTACACTTATCATAATACGGGCAAAACATCTAAACTATTCTCAACTTATTCTTAGGTTGACTTATTCCGTGCTTCGATCATCCATACTTCCTCTTTAAGGATTACTTTATCTCATCGAATTACTAAGGTGACTTTCATAGCCCCACTCTTATTGCTATAGCACTTTTTATACTTACTGGGGTGAGACACATGCTGCTTTTATACTTTAAACAACTTAGACACAAGTACGAACCTAAACTGTACTATGACTAGCTTATGCTACTAAGACCCCACAGTGATATTTTTTAATTACTTTCAGGATAAGGCATTCTTAATTATTGGAGGTAGGCCTATCGGGAGTAACGTCCCCGATACATTTGACCGCGATGTCTTTGTATTGCTTAATAATGATTTAAACATGGTGATAAGGTACTGCCAACTTATCATCGGGGCAACAAAACAAACGTTTAGTCTAAAATATCACGAATCAGTACTACTTTTGGATCTGCGTGATCTACTTTTATAACAAATCTTGTGGTCTAAAAACAAACGGTCAAACATATTTGTTAAACCTATGAATTTCACTCAACTTTTTTGGTTGACACTTTTAGCATGTTTGTCTCAGGTACTGAATGATCAGGACCTCTATATCTACTGCTTATGTGATGACTTACTTGGCTAGGATCAAGACTTATCGCATATTTACTTTTCTACATTTGAACAATTTATAATTCTTGTAACGACATTATTAATTCTTCCGCTGCGTTTATTCAAATACAATTTGGTTTTATTCATATAGTTATTGTTCTCATTTTATAATATGTTGGTATGTATTATGATATTGAATCACATTTCGCCCAGGCCCTAACTGGGGGTGTGACACCAACAGTTTCTATTAAAAATAAAAAAATATTGTAGTGGCCTGGGTTCGAACTCAGGACCTCTCGTTCTCCACCAACACTCCAAACCATTACACTGTCATTTATTTTCTGGATTAATAACAACCTAGAATTATATAATCCATTTCCTGTTTCACTTCTTCTTCTCCAAAATGAAACCCAAAACTATTCTTCATCATCAAAACAAAATTCGTTATTCATCAACATTATCTTAACTTTATAATTATTTTCATAATTATCTTCTTGGATCATTGTAATTCATTGTCTCCATCAACCTTTATCATCATCATCGATATCCTATTGTTATACATCATCGTGGACGTCTTGGTTTTTCTCAAAAAAATTCAGCAAGATCAAATATAAAAAAAAAATCTACACGAACACAATGATTAGAAACCTTAGTGGGTTTCCTTTTTTTTTTTTTTTTGTCCCACCACAAAGATGAAAAGAATAAAGGTCCCTTGATTTTTATAATGTTTTCATTTGGCTTCAATAGCCTTGGAACACTTTTAACAACCGAGACTCAATAAAAATATATAACTAGGTTCAAATAAAGGAAAAAGAAAAGGTGGCTCACAATGATTTGTAACAATCTTTTCATTCTTTAAAAACGCAAGTGGAATTATTTGGTCGGCTATTAAACAATATAGTACTCCTTTATAAGTAACAATAACGTAAAGCATGAGGCTAATGGGTGTCGTGTGGTTTGGCACTTACAGAAATAAAGAGAAAAAAATATAGTGGTGAAGAGGGTGGTTGATCGTGGTTGTTGTGGTTTCGAAATAGAAAGTAGACAGAAAACGTAGCAGCAGGGACAATGATAGTAGCAGCAGTTACTGCAGTGGTTTACGGTTGCAGAGATGGTAGATGGGTGACGGTGGTGCTTGGTAGACGGCTTAGGAGAATGAGTTGAAACAGAAAAACAAATGAATGGTGTTGGTTTTCGAATGGGTTCATGATTTCAGCAGCATAAGAATATGATGGTGATCGATGGCTTAATGAAAGTGGTGATCAAAGGTAGTTAACAAGAAAGTAAGGGTGATGTACCATGATCTAGTAGAAAGATATAGGGTGGCCAAGGTTCATAGTTGCAATAAGGTGGTGGTGAAGGCGATGAATGATTGAAGAAGATGATGGAGAGGATGTTTCAATATTAGTTTTGTATATGTATAATATATCTCTGCATTTTATTATTATTATTATTATTTTATTTCGATCGAATTATATCTACGTTATATGATATGATGGGAGTAGGTTAATAATGTTTATAGTTTGAAATTGAGATTTACCTGTGACTATGTAATAGACAATAAGTATAGAAAGATTTCCAAATCAGTAGAAAGTAATATAGAAATAAAAGTCGATTGAGACCTGCAACCGAAATTGTTTGTTTCTGTGAGTTATATTTGACTGGTATCTAGTTAAAGAACAAGAATCAAAATCATAAATAGTTCGATAGCTCTATGAAACGGATTGTACCTTTTTTTTCTGATATTTATTGTTTATATAATAATTAATAATTAATAAATGTATTAATAATAATAATTATTATTATTTTAATAACAATCATAAATAATGATAATAATAATAATAATACTTTTAATAATAACACAAATAATAATAATAAATAATATTGATAATAATAATAATAAATAATAATTCTAATAATAATAGTTATAAGGATGATAATAACATTATTTAGGATAATAATAATATATGTTGTTTCATTTAAAAAAAAATGATAACTATAGAATAATGCTTTTTAATGATAATGGTAATCATACTTTCTACCATAATGATAATCATAATACAACTTAAACACATCATAATTTATATATATATATATATATATATATATATATATATATATATATATATATATATATATATATATATATATATATATATATTTATTTATTTATTTTAAATCAATAGTTCGTGAATCGTCAGGCATGGTCAAATGGTATTTGATTACTTGAATATAGATTTCAAAACTTTTGAGACTCATCATTACAGATTTTGCTTATCGTGTCGGAAATATATAAAGATTAAAGTTTAAATTTGGTCAGAAATTCCCGGGTCATCACACATTAGTCTTATCAAGCTAATTTGCATGGCGTCCTCCCCATTTTACGAGACAGATCCTCTCATGGTTAGGATAAGTCTGACCACTTAGCGACCCTGTTTGATGCTGAGGTCCGTGGATTTTCTGCTGATTTTAGTGATGACTTTTCTAGATTTTTCGTCAACCTACAACTGGTCTGGACGACAACTTCATGACCTAAATCAAGAAGCGCGTGTCTTTTTCGGAAGACTTTACTTCCTTTTAATGATGAAATTGATTCATCGTGTAGATCCATCTTTCTTTCAAATATATTACAGTAAATCGGGTAAAACTGATTAGTTTAGTCTAAAGCAAAAGCATCTTCAGTTATTTGTACAAAAATATGTGATATATGTTCAAAATAACTTGGTAAATTTTTCCCACACTTGGCTTTTATTTTCCTTTCTTTGCCTTTTTATTGTCCTCTATTCCATTTTAAATGAATTCTAACATTTTAGGTTGTTTCTTAATTTATGTCCTTTCCGAGGTAACAATAATTTCGGTGTTAACACCTAGTTTTATCGTTCATAAATATGTATAAACATGATTTTGAATTCATTTAATTGAAAATTTTACTAGAATTGGGTAGTCAGTATATAAGGCTAGGGCTGTTCTTTATTATCAGAGAGCACTAGATTCTAATACAACTACTGCTTTACTAGTATTTTTAATGGTAACCAAGTGTTTAAGTTAAAATTTTAAAAATCCGAAAGAATTTAACCCCTTCCCACACTTAAGATCTTGCAATGTCCTCATTTGCAAGAAATCAGTAACAATTTAAATTATTGAGGGTGATTAGCGTAGAAAAATGATTAAATTTTATCAAAGTTTCCAAACATATTGGCGGTTGTTTGTTGAATGATAAATGGTGCACATCATTTGTTCATTCCCTCTTGTTGTTACATCACATTTGTTTTTCGTTTTGTCGTCAAAATTAGTAGCTTTTGCTGAACTTAATGCCAGTCTTTGAAAATGCGCTGTTTTACCCTGTTGTGTACAATTGACAATATACATACATACAAATATAGACATGCATGGTAATTTGAAATGGGACTTAAAATTCCACTTTCAAATCAAATATGAAATATTAGTACCAAATAATAAAAATATTAAACAATACATTAATGTATCACAATATCATATGTTTAAACATAAATAAATAAAAATAATAAAAAAGATAAAAATCATAGAAATCACCAACTGGAACTATATCAATCTGGATAGGGGTTCCAGTTCATGTCGTCGTCCGGGTTCCATGGTTGGTGATAGGTGTACTGGTAGGCCTGGTTAGGGTCGTAGAGAGTATATGGTGGTCTCATCTCGGGCTGGTGTGGAGGATAGTAAGCGGGTCGGGTCAGAACGTAGTGATCCTGAGGTGACAGCCGGCTCATAATCTGACGCTGATGATAGTCACATCTATCAAGCTGTCGTTGCCTGGAATGCTCGTAATCATTCCGGGCTTACCACTGCTCCATCCGACTAAATCTCTCCCCGTTTGTCATATCTACCTCATCTACACGCTGGTAGACGTCAGTAATAGCCTCCCTAATGACATCCCTAATATCATCCACTTCCTCCATATCCTCATCTGAAACTCTCTCTACCTGAGGATGACTACTTTCATAGGGTACTGCCTGGTTGCGTCTGCTCTTTAATACCTTAGCACCCTGATAGACCTTCAATCCTAAAGGCTCAACCTGTTCCCTACATTCCAAAAGTGGACCCCCTTGGTTCCTATCTACACCTAAATACTCTCCAATGAGAGTAACAAAAATACCTCCTCCTATAATCCCCCCTTCCTGTATTCCTTCCACCATCTTATACAAATAAAAACCAACACAGTAGGGGATATTAACAAAGCTTCTTGGGTCTCGAATACACTTTAAGTAAAATAAATCATGTAAGGTCATTTTCTCCTTGTTGTGACCTCTCTGTGTAATCGAGTTAGCCAGAAATCTATGAATTATACGAAGTTCGGCTTTGTTAATATGTAAGTAGGAGTGTTTTCCTCCCAGCGTAAAAACATTATAGTTTGACATACGCCTCCAGATGGCGTTCACATCAAAATTCCTATCTACCCTTTCACCACGATAAATCAAATTCATACAATCGGGTAGTAGCAATTCACTAGGAGTGTAAATCTGTAATGCCCTGGCCATGTCCAGCATGGACATCCTGTACATCCTACGGCCAAGTATAAATCTAAGAAAACTTCTATCATCTAATCTATCTACATCTACATTTAATGCTATAGTACTCATAAGCTCTATACACCATTCCTTATATACAGGTCTACGAATGGTGAATAAACGTTCCCAATCATGAAAAGAAGTGCTGCCATACCTTTGAATCAAATGCTGTCTAACTGAGTTAGCAAGTTGGACCCTTTCCAAAGGCTCTCAATCGATTACCCTTGGCACTTCTACATTTTTCGGTATCAGTTTGAATTTGTTACTTTGATATGATGGGTAATCTCTCCAGCTTCTATCAAATCTCAGATTAGGATGCAACGTGTGTTCAGGAATCGTTGGGTATTCTACAGGCGGATGTATCGAAAATACTCTGAAGGCATCAACAAATTGTAGCGGATCATAATAAGGTACGTGTTGATCAGGCTGATGTTGTTGTTCCTGTTGTGGTTCTTGTTCGGGTTCATATTGCATTTCTGGTTCAGGTTCTGGAGCAGGTCGTCTAGATGATGATGATGAACCTCCAATTTCAGTATTAGTAAATCTTTGCAAAACACAGTAAACACAAAATTTGTGCATCCAAATATGCATTAGTGTTAGTAAAATAACAAATTAACACAATTACAATAACATGTTCAATCAAAATTAAACTTATACACATTTTCACATTTTAACAATTCTACACTTTTTCAAATAAGCATATATGAAAATGTATACAAAGTTCATAAGCATTTAACTTAAATAACATGTCAAAATAGTCATTACTAGCATTTAAACAAGTCTCAAATGGCAATTATATCAAATTAATCAAGTTCATGAATTTTGGACTTAAAAAGTCCACTTTAATTCTCAAAAATCATGTTTAGGATCAAAGTTTAAATCATTTAGCTACCTAAACATGTTACACTACTTAATTTAGCAATAATTCATGAAAAAATTTGGCCATAACCTGTTTATATCAAAAAGCCCCAAATTGCTCAAGAACACAAACCCTAGATTCCTAAAAATTTTGAAGTTTTTGGCTTCAAATCATGTTAAATAGCATCAATCTAGGTTATACATGCATAATATACTAACAATTTAACACTAATTACACTAGAAATTAACAAAATCAAATTAGGAAAAATATAGCTCAAGAACACTAAAAATTAAATTTAAAGAGATTTATGGGTGAAATTGTTACCCTTTTTGATAAACTTCTTATCAAATTCATGTTTAAAGCGGATTGCAGCAAGAAATTTGGTGAATTTTGGTGTTAAAATGGTGATTTTTGGGTGATATGTGTGTGTGTTTTCGTATGTTTGTGTATGTGTGAAGTGTGAGACAGAACAGGTCGCTGGGACTTTTGATCCTGTCCTGATTTTCAGCTCCATGCGATCGCATGGAGTTGCAGTTCAAAAACCATGCGATCGCATGGGTCTGCTATTTTTTTTTTTTTATGAAACCTTTACTAATAAAACATATAAATGATTAAAAATTAAAATTTTGTTTCTTTTTAGGAAGAGGGTGCTTCGGAACGGTGTCCTAGTCCGTCCCTCAACAAAATTTTAAAATTTTGTCATTTTTAAGCGTGGTTTTAAAAGCAAAGATTTTTGGGTTTTTTAAATATTTTTGGCATACTTTAATTCAATAAGGCTAAAAATAATGATAATAAAAGTTCTCGTCCCTCTCTTGGGTAAAGCAATTTCGGTTCAATGACCTAGTCTTCAACTTACGACGAATTTTTAGAAATTAAATTTTTAACTTAGCGAAATAAAGTAAATTTTTGTTTTTAAATTCACACCAAACTTAAATTTAAAATGCATAAAATTAAAAATTCATATTATTAAAATTTTAAAAATTCACACCAAATTTATATTATATTTTTGTTTTTATACATACAAACTTATATTAAAAATATATATTTTTTTAAATATTTACAAACTTAAATATATTGATTTTAAAAAGTTTACAATATTATTTTAATATTAATTTTAAAAACAAAGTAAAAATAAAATTAAAAATCTTTTTGGTCTTTTATCCCACTTTAATCAATCAAATATTATCAAAAATATACGCCCCTCTTTTCGGTAAAGTAATTTCGGTTCCATAAGATTAGAAATTAAACACGAAGCTTATAATAAATCTGATTATTATTATTATTAACACTGTTGTTATTATTATTTTTATCATTATATTATTAAAGTAAAATATCATTTTTATTATTAGAATTATTATTATTATTATTATTATTATTATTGTGAAAATAATAAAATTTATTATTAGTATTAGTATCATTTTATAATTAATAGTATTATTATTAATATTATTAACATATGTATTATTATTATTAATATTATCATTTTTATGATTAACATAATTATCATACTTAATATTATTATTATTATTATTACTATTATTATTATTATTATTATTATTATTATTATTATTATTATTATTATTATTATTATTATTATTACAACAACAACAACTATTATTTATATAAGAATATATTTATTACAAATACCATAATACTACCTGCTACTATATTTTAATATATTAAATAATATTAATTACATTTACATAATATTATACATATATTAATAAGAGATTTACTATACTACTAAACTATTGATGAAAATGAATTAACGAATGTAATTATTTAAAATACATAAAACAAATATATATAAACATATAAGTATATAAATCTGTTCGATTACGTGTTTTAATATATATATGAATGCTATAGGTTTATGAATCCGAGGCCAACCTTGCACTTGTTCAATGACGACATATGTATTTTTACTACGAAATACAGTATAGTGAGTTTCATTACTCCCTTTTTATATATATTTTTGGGACTGAGAATACATGCGCTGCTTTTATAAATGTTTTACGAAATAGACACAAGCACTTAAAATTACATTCTATGGTTGGATTATTAAACCAAATATCACCCCTTTTAGCTTGGTAACCTAAGAATTAGGCAGATGAGAGGTTCTGTTCCTAATTGACACGAATACTAAAGATAGATCTATTAGGCCTAACAACCCCCATTCAGGTTATGGATGGCTTTAGTACTTCGAGATTATTATTATACAGACGAGAGGTTCTGTTTGGGGATATTCTATGCATTAAAGTTAATGTCGGTTACCAGGTGTTCAATTCATATGAATGATTTTAACCTTATACAGACGAGATGTTCTGTTTATAAATACGAAAATCTTGTGGTCTATTAAAATTAGGGAAATGATCGATTATGATAAATTAATGAACTCACCAACCTTTTAGTTGACACTATAAAGCATGTTTATTCTCAGGATTGAAAGAAATCTTCTGCTGTGCATTTGCTCAATTTAAAGATATTACTTGGAGTCATTCATGGCATATTTCAAAAGACGTTGCATTCAAGTCATTGAGTTCAGTAAAGAATATGATTAAGTAAATGACAGATTAGCTCATTTATAGTTGGATATTATGAAATGGTATGCATGCCTGTCAACTTTCGATATAATGAAAGTTTGTCTTTTAAAATAAATGCAATGTTTGTAAAATGTATTATATAGAGGTCAAATACCTCGCAATGTAATCATATGTTATTGTATTCGTTCTTATGGATTAGAACGGGTCTTTACATCCTCTGTATCGTTTTCACTATCATATGCTAGAGCAGCAAGCTGTTCTACAGGGAAATCACTTGGTGGAACGTCCCCCTTTTCTGCATCATCAAAAACATTTGAATAATTCATATAATATTCAGCAATAAAGACCTCACCATATTCATTAAAGCTTCGAATAGGTATCACTAACGGTATTTCAAAAGAGGGTCCTCCAGTTCCAGCATCTTCTTCATCATCTTTCTCGTCATCACCACCTAAATCAGAGGAATATTCTTCTCATCTTTCCTTAATCAACTTTGTTTTACCAGAGGTAAGTAATTCGATCTCATCGTTCATCTCCTTCAACTTCTCCTTGTTCTGACTCATAATTGCCAAAATCTTCTTCTTCAACTTATCCGTCCTTCCCTTCTGACGGTCCAATCTTTTCCATAACCTCTTGTGTTCTTTAGCTAACGACTTAATCTTCGTGTCACTGATCTTCTTCTCCTCAGTGGCTTGATTCTCTAGATTGGTTATTTTTGTGATCAAAGACAACAAAAAATTTTGATGTGTCTTGAATTCGGATGATGTGACCTGAGGTGTTGTGGTGGCAGGTCTCGGTGAGGTAACAGCGGCTCTTGCATCCTTCATGAAACTGGATGGTTGTCTCTGAGCTTGTTGTTTCGAACCTCCCTAAGATGACCTTTGAGATGAGTCATAATTGTGTTTTGTTCTCTTCTCCTTCTTCTTGGGTGTTTCTGAAGTCATTGCTTCTTTACCTTTCCTCTTCCTTTGAATCAAACTGACATCTTCCTCAGTTGCTTCATCATCATCTTCAATAATTTCATCATTAACATTACCTCCTCCTTGAGCTTCACCGGTAGCTCTCTGATTATCATCTCCACCTTCCTCATCTGTAACTTCGTAGTTAGAGTCAGAATCGTCGTTTCTCCACGCGTTACCAGCCGGACATCGATAATTCTCCTTAATCAGATGGCAAACAAGCTTTCTATTAAAATCATGTTTCAAACCCTCGTTTCTTGTTTCCTCCATTCTTCGAAAGGTTATCGGATTCATTGGCTTTAGGTGAATAATATCCTCTTCAAGCTTCGGTAGGTCTGGTGCAGCGTCATTTATAATCATCTGAAGAAAACGAGCATAAATAAGATATCTCTGAGTATAACTGAAAAAATTCGCTTTGAAGTAGTAGAAGACGAATCCTGAGAAATCGTATGGAGCTCTTAGGACAAGTGCCACAAACATACTCTGTACTTTCTCGTTCAACTTATCAAACCCAGCTTTGCGTCCACTCAAGCAATGCATGATCACATGAGCAAGATATCGAAAAGGTGGAGGCAGAAGTGTCTTCATCAGTTCAGACTTACCAGCAATGTAGCCAGAATATCTACATCTCTTAAAGCATCCATGAATTATCTCACGATCGATTGTCATGTGAGAACAGTTCTCATCATTAAAACTTAAAATCCTCCTTATCACAGTCTTAGAGACGATGATCTCATGCCCTTGAACAGTACTGACTATCTTAGTCTCATCTTCCGATACATCAAGTGCTGCATTTCTCCAGAATTCTCTTTGATGATTGTAGTAAGCCGTGCAATGAGTAGAAATAGCAATATGTATCCTTGATCTCTGAAGAAAAGCTACAATCTCCTTAAAATGATCACCCCTCTCGAGAGTAGTGTCATAGAGAGCGACTTGATTGTTCAGATCACCCTTCTCTATAATAGTTTCTTATTGAGCATGTGGGCTAACGGGATTTACTTGAGGATTCACTTACTCCCCCTGTCCTTCTAGATTCACAACTGGAACATTGACTTGTTGTTCAGCCATTGATGATATCTTAACGAACTGAAACATTTACAGAAATGTTAGAAATACAACCCACATATCATAAAACATCAAAGCATTCGCATCAAAGTGTCATAAATTTGTTAAACATGATAAACCGTGCGAGTGATACTATCATACGTGCGGCTGAGGGATCAGACGTGCGAGTAACATAGTCACTCATGCCACTGTTGACACGTTTGAGCAGTAATATGGTTTCAGACAAAGTACACGGTTGAGGCAACATTTATAAGCGAGTGAGTCAACCGTGTGGTGACTCGTGCGGTTAATCACACATTTCAGCTCAATTAAGCGAGTGAGCAACCAAATCAAATCGAACGAGTGAGCTCAAAGGTTCACACGGTTAATCATCAACCGCGTACTGACTCGTGCGAGTCATGTCTCACTCATGCGAGTGATGTCACTCGTGCATGTCTGATGAAACCGATATTAAATGCATTTTTAAATCACTGAGATTACATGATTGATCGTTTTAGGGGCCGATTTACATCACAATAGCAACATTAGGTATCGTTTAACATAAAACAATAATTGATAAGCAACAAAACAAGCTTCAATTTGACAAAATTCGACTTACAAACCCTTAGGGTTTCGAAACATTCAAACAACGAATTAACACACTAAAACTTGATGAAAATATACCTAGATGGTGGCGCTGTGGTCGGCTAAACGTGCTTAACAAACACTGCGGTGGAAAACAAGATTGGTGATGATCGAACTTTGAGAGAAAATAGGTAGAGTGTGCAAGAGTGAGCGACTATGCTCAACACTCTCTATTTATACTCTCGTTATCAACCGTACGGTTGATCACACGATCCATCATCAACCGCGCGTCTCACATAATCACTCGTGCGTGTGACCCAGATATCTTAGGACAATTCTAGAACGGGGTCATTCGTACAGTTAACCTTACACGTGTGGTTACTCGTACGGTTCACACATCAGTAGTGCGAGTGAGCCACTTAGGCAATTTCAAATTTTCAATTTTTCACAAACTTAGGATTTCGACTCGTTTGTCAATCTTAGAGCTAACTAGCACTTTCAATTTGAGTCAAAAATCATTAATCCATCAAGGTATGATCATTAACACTTAGGCAGATCAAGAAACTTAACCAAAACGAGGTTATTACTCTAAACATTCTGTTTCACATGAGTAAGTCCTACAGTGCAATAATCATCTTAAGTTCACTAATACCTTAAATCATTAAAATCCTTCAAATAATCACAAGCTCTACAAACTTCTATCTTGTAGATTTGGTGGCCAAAAATATCTTGGTCTTGACAAGGTTCTTTCAGATGTCATTGTACATTCAGAGGATAATCAGAAAACAAAAGAACGAAAGAAATCTTTATAAATTTTATGAGATATAATGTCATGCAACTAAAAATATGCAAATTAAAGACATTCTATCATGAAATGCAATAACATGTAAACCAAAATCTTTTTGTTGTTTTACAGTTTTCAATGCAAGCTATTTAATAAATAGATAAGCAAGGTATACAAATCCACATTCTTTTTGTGAGCAGGATGATTAACAATTTAAAAATGGATCAGAACTGACATATTGAATCAACTTCTGTTGTTCATTCATGATTATCCAGTCTATGTCTATTATCATGCAATTACTGATATCAATCCTCATTAAACATGAACATATTCATTCCGGACACTTCGACAATCATGTTGGCATTAATTACTTGAACACTATAAAGCAGTGATTTTTGAAATCACGCTAAGTTCATTGATCCTTGATTCTTTCATCACTTATGATTGTGAGTTTTTATTAGGTTGTCAATTCATTACGCGTAACTTTCCGTTATCTCTTTCAATGTACTTCATTCAAATTGAACAGGATGGTTCTCATGACATTTTGAATAACCCTGTCAGCCTTTGGCTTCTACCAATGTGTTGACAATCTTCAATCTAGTTGGTTCGGCAGATCTTAGGATATATTGGAATATCCGAATAGGCACATTATTTACTGCGGGGATTGGTCTACAGTTAAAGCAGACTTGCCTGATGACCAGTTGTCACACGAAATAAATCTCAAGGCCCTTAACTTCTTTATGTTCAAGTTGATATGGAAAACGGAATCGAAAGTTAAACTTTCATATATATATTATTTAGAGTATATCTAGGTAAGTATCTTTCCAACTTACAGTCTTAATAGGTATAACTCTATATTGCAGACGACAAGAATCTTGATAGTTCAGTGTGAACATCGTGATTAAGCAATTCAAGCTGCGTGGGGGCATCACACTAAGAATGATCAGAGTTCTTTATGAGCACATCATGAATCGACATTCTTCATACTTTCAGGACTTTGCCATCTTGATACGCCAATTATTTTTGACTTTGATTTTCTTTTGATATTTTTTTTCAGCATATCACTATCTTTTGATATATTGATTTTGAACGCCATCATAAATGGATTTTCCATTGTTATTCATGAACTCATGTTTCTTTGTTGTGTGCTCAGATCACTCGAAGGTGTTCTCCCTTAAATGCTTGAACGGTCCGCTATAAGGAATTATACTTTTCAACCTTAAGCGAGAAGGGACACTTACTTCGACATAAACTAATTTTCTCTGATATTTTCGGGGTTTAGTTTCGATTATAAAGTCTTAGGCCCGTGACAACGTGGTATGCACCAGCCAAACAGATAATCCTCAACCTTAAATCCACCCCCAACCTTTTCTAGTGATTATCAATTATGATAGGGGATACCCTCAACCGACTGTTGAGTTCGTCAACAATTATCATTAGATATAGTTTCGGAGATAATTAGGTGACTACCTTCAAACGCTACAGATCGTTCATGACTTCTGAATCTTAGATGATCGTTATTCTTAGTATGATTCGCCAGTCACGTCTATCAGTACATCACACAACAGATAAACATAAACGTTTAAATCAGTCATTACTAATCAAATATATCAATTCTCAGTACAGTAATTTCTTCATTTCCCACATATTAATCAAAACATTCTCATTTTCGGAATTTTTTGACTTTTTAGGGTTTTCTGATGAGACATTTTACACTTTTTAGGAATTTTCTGTTGAAACATATACTCCCCCTAAAATACTAAAACATAAAATCTTTTTGTCTTTTAACATTTTAACAAAAGAAACAGAAAATAACTACAGACAAGCATGCAAACATGAAAGAAATCATGCAAAGAAATGTAGACATGAAGCAAAAATATGCAATACAGATAATAAGAAACTAAAATCTATATGTCATGCATCCTACATGCAAAGTCTAAAAGTTTGATTAACCCTCATAAACAACATCCGAAATTACTTTATCTGGATCAACAATGCCATTCATCTCTAAAAGTAGCAAGAACCTAGGTTTATCAAAAGCCTTAGTGAAAAGATCAGCCCTCTGGTCCTTAGTACCTATTCTCTTAACCTCAATTATCTTTTTCTCATGGTAATCCCTAAGAAAATGATACTTAACACCTATGTGTTTTGTCTTAGAATGTTGCACAGGATTCTTAGTAATTGCAATAGCAGCAGTATTATCAATATAAAGAGGAGAGAAAGAGATTCTAAGTCCGTAATCGCGAAGTTGTTGTTGAATCCAAACAATTTGCGAACAGCAACTAGCAGCAGCAATATATTCAGCTTCACATGTGGAAAGCGTAACTGCAGTTTGTTTCTTGCACTACCAGGTCACCAGCCTTTCATCTAAAAATTGACATCCTCCTGATGTAGATTTGTTGTTGATTTTGCAACCTGCATAATCTGAATCACTGTATGTCACAAGATCAAACTTGTCTTCGTTCGAATACCAGATGCCGAGATTTGGAGAATGTAACAAATAACGAAGAATTCTTTTGGCAGCTGTAAGATGAACTGTATTCGAATTAACTTGATAACGAGCACACAGACATGTTGCGAACATAATATCTGGCCTAGATGCAGTGAGATACATGAGCAATTCGATGATTGCTCGATAGTATGTAGGATCGACATGCTCCCCTTCACAGTCTAACGAAATACCATGATTCACAGCTAGCGGGGTTGACACAGGACATTCTTGAGTCATACCGAAACGTTCAAGTATATCATTTACATACTTTGCTTGATGAAGAAAAATTCCATTATCAGTCTGTTCGACTTGCAAACCAAGAAAGTAGTGTAAGAGACCCAATTTGCTCATTTTGAATTCGTCCTTCATAACCTGTTCGAACTCATCGATGAGTTCCTGCTTAGTAGAACCGAAAATAATGTCGTCTACATAGATCTGGACTAAAATAATATCATCATCTTTAACCTTCGTGAACAGAGTACAATCTACCGTGCCCATTTGATAACATTTTTCGATCAGATAACTTGACAAACGTCCATACCAAGCTCTCGGGGCTTGATGTAAACCATATAGGGCTCTTCGTAAATGGTAAACTTTGTCAGGATGAAGATGATCTTCAAAACCCGGTGGTTGATTGACATATACTCTTTCATTCAGCTTGCCATAAAGAAATGCACTCTTGACATCCATTTGAAACACTTTGAACTTCATAAATGAAGCAAAAGTTAAGAAAATTCGAATAGCTTCCAATCTGGCAACAGGAGCAAAAACTTCATCATAATCGAATTCAGGATCTTGATGATAACCTTTAGTAACTAATCTTGCTTTGTTATGGATAACATTGCCATCTTCGCCAAATTTGCATTTCCAAACCCATTTGAGATCAATTACTTTAGCACCATGTGGCTTAGTAACTAGCTTCCAAATATCTAAACGATGAAATTGCTGAATCTCTTCTTGCATAGCCATAACCCAATCAACATGTTTCAAGGCTTCTTTTGTTGTCTTTGGCTCTATTCTAGAAATATGACATGAGTACTCGTAGTATGCAGCAGCAGTTGTCATATGAGTATCAACTTGACGATCAAACTGAACGTGCCTTCTTATTCTAACACATGCATTTGGATCTCCAATAATATTCTCTCTTGGATGAGCGGTTGTAGTTCTGGGAACTGGTTGTGCGGGAACAGGTATCTCATGATGTAGATTCGTAGTATCACCAATATCTTCATGATTATCAGAACTCTAACTTGAAATATCAGATCCGCAGGTATCGTACACTGGATCAACGTCTTGATCTGAATCTTGAACTGGTTCATTGACAGTGGGTAATGGAGTTGGAGTTGATGTAGGTGCAGAAACTTCTGGTTCATTCTATAAATCGAACAGCATTTGTAACTCAACTTCATTCTCCGTCTGATCTGGAGCAAGATTGAATGAATCAATCAGCTCATCATAGTTATAAATCCAAGGATGACTTTTAGAAGCACTCTTCGTATGATTCCTCTGGACCTCAACTTCAGACCATTCTTCAACACATCTTGTCTCATTGTTGAAAACTCGATTGTTAGGAGAACTATACCCAAGAAATACTCCAGTAACCACTTTTGAATCAAACTTACTTCCTGGTTTTCTTTTCAAGATGGTACACGGTGCACCAAATGGTTCTAGATGCTTCAAAGATGGTTTTCTCCCATGCAATAGCTCATAACAAGTTTTACCCAGTCGTTTAACAGTCAGAAGTCGATTCATAGTGTAACACGCATTTGCAACAGCTTCACTCCAAAAATGAACAGGTAACGATGAATCTGCTAGCATTGTTCTAGCTATCTCGATCAATACTTTATTCTTTCTTTCAGCAAAACCATTCATCTGAGTAGTGTATGCAGAACTGAACTGCATATTGATACCTTTTTCAATACAGAAACCTGCAAGATACTGATTCTTGAATTCTGTACCGTTATCGCAACGAATCTTTCTTACCTTTAGATTGAAACCTGTACCTAATCGATTGATTAGCACTTTAAATTTTTCAAAAGTATCAGACTTCTCTTTTAAAAACATTACCCAAGAAAATTTTGAATAATCATCAGTTACAACCAGACAATACTTACTTCCATCAATGCTTTCAAAACGAATTGGACCGAAAAGCTCCATATATAACAATTCAAGTGGAGCAGAGATTGGATTATACTTCACCAGCTTATGAGCTTTCTTGCTCTGCTTACCCTTATTACACGGAACACATGTTCCTGGAATCTGAAAATATCGAAGATCAACACCTTCTACAAGATTGTTGTGGACAAGGTGATTCATTTTCCGAAAACTTAAATGACCCTTGCGTTTGTGCCATGTAATAGAATCTTGTTCAGTCGCTTTAAAAACAAAAGCTTGATGATGTTCAGCAGTTGAAGTAGCAACATTCATATCTAGCATGTATAAGTTGGCTTGTCTAGGAGCTTTCATCAAAATCATTTCAGGAGGAATCACAAACTCTGGCTTCAAAATGTAGCTGAATTCGTCATCAAATGCTACCTTGAAAGATTTTTCACAGATTTGTGAAACTGACAACAAATTGTTTGCAAGCTCTTGACAATAGTTCACTTTGTCGAAACTAACTTTTTCATTCTTCAATAAACCTTGAGCTGAAATGTGACCTCCTTTATCTCCAGCAAATGCTACATAACCTCCCTTAATTGGGTGTACATCCGAAAGAAGAGATAGTTGTCCAGTCATATGTCTCGAAGCGCCGCTATCCACAATCCATGTGTTATTTGCAGGTACCCTGGTTCCCTGCACATCACATTAAGAGAATTAATTAATAATGGGAACCCACGCCCTGACGGCAGTAGGTTGTCCATTAATACCCATAACTTGAAATTCCATCCATTTCCCGTTTGAGTCCGGTGGAATCTCATCATTAGAAACCGTAAACTTAGACAGTTTAGAAGTAGCAATATTGCTCTTCTGGTTTTTCACATTTTGTTCATCTTCAGAGCGATTCACTCGTGGTCTGGTACGAGAAAAGTATTTTCGATGACTATCTTTTTGTGAAGGCGATCGTGCCTTTGGTTCAAAAGCTCTACTATGATCACTTGATTTAGCAACTCTTGCCTCAGTATCCTGTTTAAAAACCTTAATCTTCACAGGAGAAATTGACCTATTGAAGTTCTTTCTCTTATACTCTCCATAGACAACATTTGTCGTATAATTTTTAACACGAACTTCATCATTAACAAGTGAACCTGTTCTATGAGCATAAGATGATCGGTGATCATCATATGTGAGGTCAATCTTCTGTCTGGGTGATCTATATCTTCTAGGACAATTAGCAGCAATATGTCCAAAAATAGCACAATTAAAACATTAACGAAACTCTCTATATCCTCTAAATTCATACACGTTATTAGAGTTTGATGATGACGGATCTTGTGTTCTTACAAACACAGGAGAATCATTTGTTTTATTTCTTGGAACGGGCTTAGGTGTAACAGGAGGAGCTGGTCTGTTAGCAAATCTAGGATTTCTTAAAACTTTAACAGGACCTTTCGGTGTTCTAACTCTACTTATCTTAGAGTTATCTCCTAACCCAATTTTCCTATCTTCCTCATGATCTAGAGCACCTTCAGTAGTATCATCAGAAGTTGTATTCTTAGTTGAGTTACATTTTTTATTATTTTCAACATAATCTTCATAACTAGGAGGGATACAATCTTCTGGTCGACAGTCAACTATGTTTGCATTAACAAATGTGTTCTGAAAAGGAGGAGATGCAGACTCATATCCAATACCCTTGCCCTTGGTGTCATTAAGTTCCACCATTAATGCATTCCATTGTGACGCACTTGCCCAACATTTCATTTTAATTGAAATTGCTTCTAAATCAGCTTTAACGCATTCATTTTCTTTCTTTAGTTCATTAATTGTGTCAACACGTTTAATTAAGGCTTGATTTATGTCAAAGTTATAACATTTAAGATCGTGAAGTTGCTTTTTATATACTTTGATTTGATCTTTCAACTCGTTTTCAACCTTAGTGGTCACATGGTCTGCATGCCATTTTTCTTTCATCTCCGCATATGCCTTTGTTAAATTATCTATTATAATCTTAGATTCAGTTCATTTAACACATTCAATAACAGTAGATGGATCAGAAGATACCCGTTGAGCGTTATTTGATTAAGAAGTCTCAGCCATAAATGCAAAGTAATTTGTCTTCTTCCCATCATCGAGCTCATCTTCTGATTCTGACTAGTCTGTAAGGAACTCCGATGTATCAGTATCTTTACCCAAATGAATCTGTTCAAGTCTGTCCCAAATATCTTTTGCTCTAGTTAACCCGGAGACCTTCTCAAGATCACTTTTTGATAAGCACATCCTTAGTAAGTCTACTGCTTGCTTATTCAATGCTTCAAAATCAGTTTGGTTAACTTCAGTAAGGTCAGCATTATCTTCAAATTCTGATTCTGAGATTTTATTTGATTCATTATCTTCTGAATTTTCACTCTCAAAATTTGAACCTTCACCCATAAGAACTAACATTTCCAGCTCATCGGCAATCATTCTACCCCATTCGTCTAGTTCTTTATCAGCAACAACCAATGTTTCTTCACTATGATCAGCTTCTAGACTTTCTTCAAACACTGAGGTATCACCATATTTATCCTTCCAATTGTTGAAGTAGTAGTCCTCTGACGATGTTGGTGAAACACTTCCAGATTCAGGTGTATGAGGAACTGAATCACGTGCCTTCTTGAATTTATCTTTAACCTGTTTCTGAATCTTCTCTTTTCGAATTGTTCGAGACAATCTTTCAGCTCTTTCATCACGAGCAGTCAGCTTCTCAACTAAATTCTGATCAGTAACACAATCTGCTACAGATTCAGTGATCTTTGCCATGTTAGCTTTAGGTTGTTGATCATCTACATTCAATTTGATAGACCAATCATCATCATCTCCATGAATGACAACCAAAGCTTTGTTAGGAATCTCAGCTGTTTCTGGTTCATTTACTTTATCAGTAATGTAGATCTCACGCTTAGTAGTTTGACTCTGTGAACTGTAGTTCTGATTCTTGAACGTATTACGATTACCCTGCTTCTTTTGATTTTTGCACTGTCTTGAAAAATGACCTAATTCTCTACAGTTGTAACAAGTAACAGTATTCACATCAAATCCCAGTTTTGTATCTTTGGTCAGACTGATTGGTTTTCCAGTTCGCTCTTCGTAATCTCTTGCTCGTCTCATAAGATTTGCCATACCCCACATAATATCCATCTTTTCTGCTTCATCTCTATCAAGTTGATGATAATCTTCTGTCGTTAGATGAATGTTACCCACATGACCATCAAGATAACAATCATAAGAATTAACCAGGCTTGACAGTAAAGCTATATCTTCACTAATCTTTTCTTTCCCAACTTTCCTTATATTTTCAATCTTAAGTGCAGAAAGAACATCTGATGCAGTCGGTGTAGATGACCCTGTAGTATTGGAAGTAGGCTGTGATTGAGTATTGAGAGAACATGGTGAAACTTGTGGTGGATACGAAGGTTGTTGAATAGGTGCATTGCTAACATTCAAACCATACATATTCTGATTGTTCATAGCAAAAGCTGTTTGAAATGGTGCATGAGCTGACTTAGGCGGTGTGTAATCATTTGGACAATACATTTTCGTGTCTTGAACTTGTTTAGACCTCTTGACTTTGTTTAACAACTCTAATTCTTCTTCTTGAAGTCTTGCAATAAACGAGTTCACTGTAGCAGTAGCAAGTTCTCCACTGGTTTTCATAGTTAATACGAAACCATTCCATTCTAAAGGTAATGCTCCAGCTAGACATGTTACTTTGTCTTTCTCAGCAATGGTCACATCATGCTTGTGTAGTTCAGCTAGCAAATAACGATATCTTTCAACCAATTCTGTAATAGATTCTCCAACTTGCCAATGAAAATGATCAAACTCAACTTTCAACTCTAAACCTTTTCTAGTTCTGTAAGATGTATTTCCTTCATTGAAAGTACGAAGTGCTTCCCATATCTTGAATGAGTTATCATGACACAAAAATTGATGGAAAATCGGACCATCAATGTGACGACCTGGAAATTTCCGATCAAATTTAAACTTAATCTTCAGATGATCTCGACACAATAAGCAAAGTCTATTAAACTGAGTCTCAAATTTTTTGAACTATTTACATGGATTCTTTTGACCTTTGACTATTCCCGACGATTCACGAACTGTTATGTGCAAATAAATAAAAAAATATATATATATATATATATACATATATATATCTAAGTACATATAATAATTTAAAATTTTAATTTAAACAAAAAGTAAATATGTAAAATAAGATATAAAAATAATTAAGTGTAGTTTAAGATGAATATATATATATATATGATTTCTATGTACAACCACTATATGTATATTGTAATATATATGTATATAATTTATAAATAAGAAATGCTTAATAAAAATTATTATATAACATATTATGTGATTATTAAGTTTTACATAATTAATAATAATAAGTAAAATATAATTGTTAAAGTAATATTATTACTTCATTATTATGACTACAGATATTAATAACTAATATCAGTATTAGATATATTATTATAGATATTATATAGATAGGAAATTAACTCATTTAAATTGTTATCTTTACTAATAATAATTACTTTCACTATTAATATTGATATCGGTATAATTAATTTAAATATGAAATTTGATAAGCATAATTTATTATATTATTAGTGTTATCAATATTAATATCATTATTTTCAAATTCATTATTAATTAAAGTAATCATTATTATTATTATTATTACAATTTTTATTATTAGAACTATTGATATTATTGCTAGTAGTATTATTATTATTATTATTATTATTATTATTATTAGTTTCATTTTAATTAGTAATATTGAATATTAATGTGGTATAATTATTATTAATATCATTATTATTCTTATATTTATTGGAAAATAATGCATTTTATCATTATTAACACTAAATAATTACTACCATTTGTATGATCATTAGCTGTATTATTAATTATTTTTATTATTAATATTAATATTATTATTATTATATAAGTATTAATTAATGATATTAATTATTAATTATATAAATCATGAACTTGAACTAATTGTACGAAGTTGTTTAATTTCACTATCTAACTGTTTTAGATTGATGCTCCTGTCTCTAATCTGGTTAAAATTGATATCCAATCACAAGAACAATATAAAAGCAGTTATACATCTATATCTACTTTATTTATTTTATTTTTATTTATCCCATATTTTCTTGTATGAGTAAAAAAAATGGTCGACCCTGGCATTCTTTGTATAAATTCGATTAATTCAATTTGTTAAGTAATTCATTCACTTCCTATCATCGATTAACCATTACAACTGATGCAATTTGATTAAGCTTATTAAACTAATCAGAAAAATAAAAAAAAACTGCCATTATTCTCTGTTTTTCATCAAAATTCAAATTCGAAATCAAATTCAAAATCTGTTAATGCAGTGTTGATAAGAATCCCTTACTCAAACTCTCCGTAAATTTTCAAATCCCAATTCCTTATATCAAGTCCTAATTTTAGGGTCAAAGTTAATTTTGTAAAAAGTCAAACGTTTGTTCTTCGACGAATTTGAGTTAACGGTTACGCTTCAAGTTCAATTGACGATTCTAAAAGTTACTAGGATCAATTTGCAATATATTTCGTGTTATCATCTTTGTCTAATACGTTCGAAAAATTGAAATCAATTTTTTTTAGTTCCAAACAGCGACAGGTATGTTGCTGTATTCATTTTTTTCGTTTTATATATTTTTTTGATTATCAAAAAAAAAACATCAATTTCTGATTTCTAGTTGTCTACAAGTCTTAAAGAAACCACGAATTCATTTTTCTTTGGTCCTCTGGTCGATTAGTGCAATGAAGAAGAAGAAGAAGAAGAAGATAGAACACTATTAGGATGGGTTAAATAAACATAAAACGAGTATATATCAGGAAAAAAACACAATAGAGCAGCTGGTCAAGGTGTTGGGGTGTGAGCTGGAGGTCACGGGTTCGAACCCAGGCTGAGTCAACCTTTTTTTTGTAAAGACCTTACACTAAGAGGTAGTTATCTTAATTTATTTTTTATTTTTTTCTTATTATTATTATTACTATTATTATTATTGTTATTATTATTATTGTTATTCTAATTATTAGTAATTATTGTTATTTTGTTAGTTATGATTATTCAATAGGTGATTATTTTTATCATTAATGTAATTTATAATATTATCATTATTAATACTAGTATTACCATTTAAAAACTATTAGTATTGTCACTATTAAAATTATCATTATTAGTATTATTATTGTTGTATTATTATTGCTAGTATTACTAATAGGATTCCAAGAATATTAAACTTGTTAATAATGTAAATATATAACAAAAGACGATTATTAAATTGATTATATGAATACATGTAAGTTATGATTATAATTACAAATTAATGTTATAACAAGCTATAGTTATTAGTTTATAAATTAAACAAAAAAAATTATGATTATTATAACTATGAATATAAAGGTTTAAATGATATTGTTAAGATTATAAATGTAGAAATTTTGGATATAAATATTATTATGAAAAGGATTAAAATTTTAATTAAATTATGCTTTTTAAAAGGAATTATTAAAAATAATTATAATTATTGTTATCATGATTATTATAATGAAACTTAGTATTATTATCATTATTAATATCATTATTTTTAGTAATATTATTATTATCACCTTTATCATTGTTATTATATAGTATCAATATTATAACTAATATTAGTATTATCACAAGTATTAATGACACAAACAAATAATCTTCATATAAAAATATATTTAATATACATAACTTAACTATATCAATATTTATAGTCATTCAAGATATATGAAATAAAGATATTTAATTAAATAACGAAATATATAAGTTACTAATGTAAAAAATTATATTATTAATATTAATATATACATATATAATTGTTCGACTGCAAGGATATGTATTAATATATATATACAAATGATATAGGTTCGTGAATCCGAGGTCAACCCTATACTTGTTCCATGTCGTTCGATGTATTTTCACTACAAAATACAGTATGGTGAGTTCATTTGATTCCCTTTTACTCTTTACATTTTTGGGACTGAGAATACATGCGCTGTTTTTATAACTGTTTCCTAAATGCTTTTGAGATATATTTTTGAACTGAGAATACATGAACTGCTTTTATAAATGATTGACGAAATACACACAAATATTCAAAACTGCATTCTATGATATAATTATTTGGATTCAGAGGTTCGATTTAGTAGTTAACGGAGAGATGATTTTGCATTGCGTACGCATTAGCTCCTGTTTTAACTACCATCGGAGGGATGATTTTGCATTGCACGCACGCACTGGCCCCCGATGTATTGTATTGTATTATAGTCGACTTTGTAGTTGGTAACGGAGGGATGATTTTACATTGCGTACGCATTAGTCCCCGTTTCAGCTACCCTCGGAGGGATGATTTTGCATTGCGTACGCATTAGCCCCCGTTGTAAGAATTATATTGTATTAACTACCACGGTGAGATGATTTCGTCATTGCACTACGCGTTAGCTACCGTTGGTTAGTTGTTTGAAAGGTTCCGGTGTTCTTCATATGAATGATTTTTATAGCAGTGAGCAGACCTGCACAGATTGTTTTCTAAATATGAATATCTTGTGGTCTATTATACTATCGGAAATGATTATTTATGATAAACTAATGAACTCACCAACCTTTTGGTTGACACTTTAAAGCATGTTTATTCTCAGGTATGAAAGAAATCTTTCGCTGTGCATTTGCTCATTTTAGAGATATTACTTGGAGTCATTCATGACATATTTCAAAAGACGTTGCATTCGAGTCGTTAAGTTCATCAAGATTATTATTAAGTCAATTATGTGGGATATATTATGAAATGGTATGCATGTCGTCAACTTTCGATGTAATGAAAGTTTGTCTTTTAAAAACGAATGCAATGTTTGTAAAATGTATCGTATAGAGGTCAAGTACCTTGCAATGAAATCAACTATCGTGAATCGTTTATAATGTATATGAACGGGTCCTTTCAATCAAGAGCACTTGTCAAGTTGCAGTACATCTTCTTTTCCAAGTTATATTCTTCACGTTCTTCCGAAGGCATATTATGCAACGTATACAATTCATTTGTAACAGGTGAACGTGGCCATTGAAATTCGGTTTCAATGTACTTCCAAAGCTTCGTGTCCTGACCATCAGACCAAATCTTAAATCTCGACTTCCAAGTGGAATAGTTATCCATATTCATTAACCTCGGACATTTCGTACCACTTTCGGATTCACTTTCAGCAAGGAGTAATCGTTTAGTCATATTCGTAATACTCTGAACTAACGGTGCAGCTAATGCATAATCGTTTGAATTAAACATCTTGAAAATTTTACCAAAGGTAAACCCTGTGGTTCAGGATATCAACCGTACCTGTCACAACTCAAGCATACGTGTCACTACTTAATCGTACGTGTCAAGACTCAAACAAAAGAACCAAACACAAAGTCTCAGACGTGCGAGTAAGGATCACCCGTGTGATTACTCGTGCATGTCACTGTCAACCGCTTGATCACTCGTGTGATCAGACAGTAGTCTCTTAACCTAACAAGGTTATGCTAAACCGTGCGTGTGAGTTCACGAGTGATGTCAACCGTCTGGTCAACCGCACGAGTGATCAAATTTTTTGACCCACTCGTGTGAGCTGCTGTTCACCCTAATTCACTCAAAAACCCTAGAAATTAACGCTAAACCTCAATTTCTTCATTCATAAGCTGGATAGCACTAAACTAACATAAACACACTCTCTAATCACGATTACACACGTAAAAATGATTCCTTTTTGATCAAAATCACTCTAAAACTCAAAAACCCAAAATAACAAACTCTTTAATCACCAAAATCACTAGATGATATTGAAATCACAACCAACGCTCTGATACCAATGATGAAACATGACTAGGAACTTCGAAATCAACATGTTTAATTCACACAAAGGCGGAATTAGTGAATCAAACCAATCTAGTGAATATTGTGCTTTTTGGGATTAATTGAGTCAAACCACAACAATGGATTGTGTGATTAGATTAACACCTAGAGCTATTGTTCACCTCTTGAGTGATTTGGGTTGAGAGAGAATCGGATACAGCTAACAGATCTGAGTGATGTGTGTGTAATGAGAGGTTTAACCTAAAATGAAGAACATAACACTTAAATACCCCTGCTGTTGAGTCAACCGCGCGAGTCAGCTGTCACTCGTACGAGTGATCTGTCTCAGCCGTGCAGGTGATCACTCACTTGTGTATGTATACTCAGATTAGATTTGTGACTCAGCTCAGCTCAACCGTGCGTATGAGCTTGTCAGCCGTACGAGTGAGACTTCACTCGTACGTCTGACAGAGTCTAATAGTTTCAGACATTCTTATCGCGTTCCTGCAGTACCTGTAACCACATATAAACACAAATAGAATAATATCGAGCGATCATGGTAGCCCATAAACTGAAGTACTGTTCATAAACGTAAGCTAGATGTCTAGGGACTTACAGAAAATGCATCAACAATTATAGTTTTTATCGTATTATGCATTGTAATAAGTGATAAAGTTTTAATCTTTTTTATTTTCTGAATCACGGGGTTAATAAAGTTTTGATCTTTTTTTTTTTTTTGAATACTGTAGATATGCAGTACAGAGTACGACACAGTTTTAAATTCTTTGTCGGTTATTCAAAATAGGTCCAACTTTTAAACAAGTTTTTTATTGTAGTTTTGAGACAGATTGAGTTGCATTGAGCAGAAGGTTTCACGTGTTTTTTGAAGTCTATATAATTAGTGTGTTAATAATCTAATTTAATAAATATCTTGATTTGGGAGGTTATATGCATTGGAAATACACTTGCATCTACTTAAACTATGTTTACCAAGCTCATAATATCTAAGTTTAACCATTTTACTCTCGGGTAGAAAATGACTTTTAGCGGTAATTCATGATTTACCTCATCACAGTTGGCTTGTGTCATCAGTATTTTAAAGCATAAAGTTTGATGCATGTTAGAATATTGTCAGCACACCGGACACCTGAACTTTGGTTTCTTATGCAACATATGGTCGTGGGTGCAAATCATTTGCCAGGTTCATCATCTTTTAATTTTTGTTAAAATTCATTTGTTTGTAATTAATATTATTAGTTGTTTAGTTATTGATGATTTGTTGTTATATGATGTTGTGGATGTATATCAACTATCTACTATCTTCAATAATTTTGTTAATATTGATGATGAAATGGCAACTAAGAAGAGACAAAAAAGGTAGACAATGTTGTATCTTCAGTTGATGCTGGTATTAGCAGTAATAAATTACTAAACTCTATTGAAAAATCGATCGATTTATGGTAAGAAAATTCGGTCTGAGGGTAGTAAGTGTGTCACTACATTTTGCGCACAAAGGTCTTCGAATAGTCAACCAAAGTGTGTGGTTTCTAAAGCTTCTGAGTTAAATGTGTATCTATGTGGACAATCCATCAATGTTGCAACTTCTAATTGTGTAGGTACGTGTTTTTTTTACCTTTTTTATTTTAAAGCTACACATAAATTTTGTCATTTATATTTGATATTGATATTGAAGGAGTTTATTTCGTTGCAGTATCTGGTGTTTCAGATGCCAAGACGATACATTCTTATCGCAATTCTTTACATCCTTCTTTGTCCTTATGTCCAACGGACGGACTCATAATATTTTTAGCTCATAATCTTTTTGTATCATGGGGCAAGTGCAGGAAATTTGGTGACAATTACTATTACTATACACAATTGATTGTAGCATTGTAATTGTATACACGGGCTCATATACATTTGCATGAAATTTGGTGATAATGACCGTATAATATCGTTATTTCATATAAATTTGCAAAAAACTAGATAATATTTTCGGATGAGTACCCGTGCAACGCACGGGCTCATAAATCTATTATATATATATATATATATATATATATATATATATATATATATATATATATATATATATATATATATATATATATATATATATATATATATATATATATATTGGTAGGATCAAGAGGGAAGTAACCGGGGAAAGCGGGGGGAAGCAATTTTTTTTTTTTCGTTTTCTGAAAAAACTTTGTTCAGGAACATTATAGATTGGATGAAAATATGAACATTTAATAAAGACACTTTTTGATAAATATTTTTATTTTGGCGGGAAAGATGCTTGAAGAATTAATGTATAACAATTATCGTATTTTTCGAGCGTATGTTGAGGTTTTGGATACGTATTAGGGTATAGATATTAGGGTTTATAGGGTTTAGATATTAGGGTTTAGAAATTTAGGGTTTAGGGTTTAGATTTAGGATTTAGATTGAGTTTTTAACACGAACGATTTAGAGTTTAGGGCTTAGGGTTTTAGGGTTTGGTGTTTTAGTTCTTACTTCTGTTTCCATGGTATTTTGATAACAGAATTTCGCATGAACTATTTAATAACCCCAAGTGGCCAGATCGACTACGGAGATGCAGGATTCTTTTGGTTCTAACATAATTTGAGACTGTTTAGAAAATCCAACAACCAAGTCCGTGTATAATTGTCCATCTTAGGACCCACTCAAAGCTTGTAAATAAGTTTGATATGAAACAATATCGTGTAATACCATTCCCCGTCAACGGCACCAAAAAAACTTACTTCTCTACTTGATATGACCAAACCGGACGGTTTATTTTAGTGTGGTACATCGTTAGGCTATGACCGTCTATCAAGGCTAATACAAGAAGAGGTAATGTTTATAATTTATAATAGCGGGGCCTAAATCCACTACTCCTTCATATGGGTGAGAAAGTATGACTATGATCGTTCATTTAAAAAACAACATAATCGAACCTTCGGAATAGCAAACTTAGTAGACTAATCAAGGAGTAGTTTGGGTAATTTTGATTTTCTATTTTCTAAGAAAAACAGATAAATAAATAAATAATATGATAAAGATAAAATTTATATTTCAGATAATTTTAAAGCAAGTGTATGTCATTACTTCATCAGTTACTTTCTGAGAATGTATAAGGATGACTCATGGATTGTTGATGACCTTAGACTCGTTATGCTGTTTCTAGACTCCAGTCAAATGAATGACATGTCACTGGGTAATTACGCTAGGTTTGTAATTAAGCCTTCCTCTTTAAAATCAGTCATTTTATGTGTAAATATGTTTTAGTTATACTGATTCAGTTTGGAAGGACCAAGAGCTACAAATGTTTAGGTATCCTTTCAAGAAAACCTTTTATATATTTATATGATTACCACACTTTTTTCCTTCACTTCAACAATATATGATACACATTTCCTAGCTATCAAGGTACTTTTTTGTTTTGCTAACTGATAAAAATCTACTCGTACAATATAGGTTTAATCAGTTTGGGTGAAATCATATTGCCCAATTTTTACTGTTTGCTAACACGATACTCATTAAGACATGGCTAATGTTAACACTTGAAGGGCTGAATTATACTCCCTCCGTTCCACTACAAGTGTCCACTTACTTTTTACACACAGTTTTAGGAAATCTCACTAACTTCATTTCCACCAATCAGGAATCTTCTCTCTTCAGAATAACATCTTCTCATTGGTTGAAATACAAAGTGGACACTTGAAATGGGGCATTCCAAAATGGAAATGTGGATACTTGTGGTGGGACAGAGGGAGTATTAGTTAATTATGGTAACCTGTTAAAATGGGTTGGTTGGTCATGATGTTTTTATACTATAAATGGGGTCGGGTATTATTGGGTATTGTTTTAGTTTGGATATACATTTGAGTGTTGGGTTTTTTCTGGTTTCGGTATAGTTAAGGTGAGGCTCGGTACCATTAGTGTTATGGAAAATTTTAATGGTCTCGAAAGGAAAAATCAAAGCATTTATGAGGCGGTCATCCGGATAAATAAATTACCATCGTCGTATTATTAATTTGTTACTTAACACAGACTTAAGTTACCACCTTCAATGCATAGTGACCACTTTCCCATAAAATGATATGTACCACATATATAAATTTAAAAATGTTAATGCTTCTGGAGATATTGTAAGTAGTCTAATGATTATTTATTTTTTGTGACCCATATGTACTTTTCTGATATGGTAACACTATGAAAAAGTTAGACTGGCTGGATATAGTATCACTGCTATGATATAGTTGTTGATGTTGATATGTTTTCTGGTGGTTATACTGAGACTGGTGGGTGATAAATCTAATTTACCTACATGTTTTTTTTTCAACTTCAGTTTCAGGTCAATGATCTTTCTGAACGGTAAGTATCTCATAGTTTTATTCATTGCATCACTATTAAACATAAGCTGTCGCAAGAATGCAATCATTTGGTGAGTACCACCCCAGTTTATTCATTATATTATTACATCTCTAATTTACCTACGGTACATGTTTTTTTTTCAACCTCAGTTTCATCCAAATATAGAAAAAATACTTTATGTGGTTGACTTCTGTCCTCGGAGCTTTTGCAATCTCTGCTCACGATCCAATCAGTGTTCTATTGACCATGGATATGTCACCCGCCACAAAGGTTAGCAACTTTTATTTTTTTTCATCTAAACACTATTTGTGGCAACATGATTTTCCCTGTAATTTGTTGGGTTTATTATCTTCTAATATCTTTCGGTTCTAATCTTATTTTCGTCATTTTGAAACCCTACTAGATTTAAGAGATTATGCGTTACACGACAGCTCTATAAAATAGTATTTGAAAACGTTAGTATATGTACCCAATTAGACGTATCCATTATTAGTTAGACGTGTTCGGTTCTAGGAGTCTATAAGACGTGTTCATTTAATCAATTAGACGTGTTCCCGGAAGACGTCTAATTACTAAATGGACACTCCTAATTGTAAATGGAACATGTCTAAATTAATTAAATTAGACGTGTTCGTGGCTGATTAAAATTTCAAATATTTCAAATAATACTATATATACTTGTCAAATTAGTTTATTTAACATATTGTTTAGAAGTTTAATTAGTGACACCTTTTAACATGGCATAGATAAGAGTTTTTTAGATTTATTATATCTTTGTTGATTTCATCATTTTTTGTGAAAACATATATTACATGTATTAAACAATTTAGACGTGTTCCATTTTCAATTAGGCGTGTCCATTTAAAATTAGGTGTCTTTCGAGAACACGTCTAATTGATTAAATGAACACGTCTTATAGACTTCCAGGACCGAACACGTCTAATTAATAATGGATATGTCTAATTGGGTTTTTTAGAGCGGTCCCATGAACCGCAATTTATTTCATACAACAATTAGTGCTATACATCTAGACGTGTTGAAAAACACGTCTAATTAGTCTTTTTAACACATCACTACAAATAAAATTACATTTAGTGGCATACAAAATGTGCCACAAAATGCTTAAAATATGCCACTAAAACACGTTCCAGGAATGTGTGGCACACAAAAAAAAGTGCCACTAGAAGCGCTACCACTAAAGACCTCTAGTGGTACGTTTTGATTGTGCCACACATTACACTTAAAACATTAGTGGCACTTTTTGGTTGTGCCACACATTAAACATGAGATTTTAGTGGCACTTATTGATTGAGTCACTACATGCTTGCAAACTTTAGTGATAATTTTTCATTGTGCCATTGTATAAATCTGAGATTGTAGTGGCACTTGTTAGTTGTGTCGCTGCAAACATTCAAGTCATTGACAATGTTGACTGTCACGTAAAGTTATCTTTCTTTAGTGTTGCTATAGAATACTAATTTGTTAATGGCACTTTTGTTTTGTGTCAATGTAAATACTTGTTAATAGCTTTTTTTTTTTTTTGAAAGGCAACAATAATTATTATTATTAATACGACACTAGCAAGATGCTAGGATACAATACACTTCATCGACTTTTAACACACAATTAAACACGAATATAACCAAACACGACACACGAAACATGACACGACACAACATTCCTAAAGCCATCACTCGAAAAGTCCTATAACACACGATTTTAAACAAGACGCGGCATATGAAGGATCGAACCATCAGGATGTCTCTAGATAATCAAACCAAAACACATTACCTAACCACACAAGGGCAATCACTCGATAGAGTATGAAATTGGAGCAGCTCGAAGCACACAAACAACAAACACGAAATCAAGCCAATAATCCAACCACACAATCACATCGAGAGGTGATAATGTAATATGTCAAGGTGGTTTTACAAGAAACATGATAGAGCGACCGCCACATGAAGAAACTACTAACCACCAGATCCAACCGAGATAAAAAACCACCTGCTACCACTCAAAAACACGAATAGAACCCCATTCAAAACTCGAACCCGAAAAGACCAAGCCACATAACCCGAACCCTGAAATGCAATGCAACCCGAAATAACGTAACCCACGAGACAGGGTACTCAAAACTCTTAAAACCACGAAACCACACGAATCCATCATCCACGAACCTACAAACTCGAATCTGGAAATATGAAGCTGAAATCACGAACAAAAACCCCCCACAAATCCATCATCACTGAAGGTATTTTTAAGATGGAGCAGCAGCAGGCCGAATCCAGTGTGGTGGTAGCAGACAACCGACAGGGGGATCAACACGACAGTGAAAGGAATGAAAAAGAAGCAAGGGCACTAACCGTACAAAAACCGACGACCACTGCAGTGTTGTGAAGAAAGTAACTCCGGTGACCAGTACAATCGCCGATTAACAAATAGCCGGCACAAAAACGACAAGAACCAGTCCCCCAAAGTCCAAACACCACTCACCTCCACCGCAAACACCACAGGAATCCAGATCTGCTCGAATTAATCACCGGCGAGAGACGGAAGAGGTATGAAAAGGCACGCATGAAGGACACAAATAGGAAAACAAGGAAAAGGGATGGAGCGAGATCCAGACCACCGGCGGAGAGCCGGTGGTCGAAGGAAACAAGGCGGCGCTTTTTTTTTAAAACTAGGGTAAGAAGGTTTAGGCGAGAGAGTTTTAAATACTTGTTAATAGCTTAAATTGTTCTAAAGAAATGATTATATGCCATATATATATATATATATAATATTTTATAATAGAATAAATCAAAGTACAAAGCGGTTAAGAGAACATAAAAACTATATCATTGAGCTCTAATTCACGGTAACATTGTTGTTAAACAACCATATTCATCTAAATTAAAAAGACATTTGTGTTCATGGCGCAAAAAAAGATAACCACTAATAAATAAAAAGAAACTCAAAAGTTACAAAAATGATAGTTGAATTCGCAAATAATGATTCTTTCGGCTATATCCGTGTTCAATCCACCTCGTCTTATGTCTTTTGTTGAAAAGAACTTAACAATTTCTCCTGTAGAATAAATCAAATATATAATTGAAATGGTTTCTCTGTATCTTTCTCATTGCACACAAAAACAATATATAGTACAACATTTACAACTGTCATCCATGAATTACGGATGTGACAAAGCTATTTACAACTCATAAGAGATCAAGATAATAGCTATTCTAAAAATACATAAAGATACTAAATATAGAAAAGATATACACGTCTTAATATGCCCCCGCAGTTGGAACGGGAGGTAAGGAACGTACGTTCAAACTGGATTTAAACTCCGTAAATAACCGAGTAGGTAGTCCCTTAGTAAAGATATCAGCATACTGAGAAGAGGTAGGGACGTGCAGAACACGAATGTCACCTCTAGCAACCTTATCACGAACGAAATGGATGTCGATCTCAATGTGTTTCGTGCGTTGATGTTGGACCGGATTGGTGGAAAAGTAAACTGCACTCACATTATCACAATAGACCAAAGTAGCATGAGAGAGAGGTGAGTGAAGTTCGCGAAGAAGGTTGCGTATCCAACAAGTCTCAGCAACAGAATTTGCGACTGCGCGATATTCAGCTTCGGTACTGGAGCGAGACACGGTTGCTTGTCTTTTAGAAGACCAGGATAAGAGATTGTCACCAAGAAAAACACAATACCCAGATGTAGAGCGGCGAGTGTTAGGACATCCTCCCCAATCTGCGTCTGAGTAGGCAATGAGTTTTGCGATGGAGGACGGAAAAATCTGAAGTCCATTATCAATAGTCCCACTAACATAACGTAATACACGTTTAAGGGCACTGAAGTGAGGTTCTCGTGGGTCATGCATAAACAAACACAACTGTTGAACTGCATATGTAATGTCAGGCCGGGTAAAGGTCAAATATTGTAGAGCACCTGCTAGGCTGCGATATAGAGTTTGATCTGCGACTGGGGGCCCATTGGGTCCAAGTTTGGATTGTGTATTAACAGGAGTGCTGCAAGGCTTACAATTAGACATATCAGCCCGATCCAAAATATCAAGTGCATATTTCCGTTGAGATAAAAACATGCCTTGTGAAGTACGAGTGGCGGAAATCCCCCAAAAAATAATCAAGTGGTCCGATATCAGTCATGGAAAATTCTTTGCCAAGTGAAGAAATAATCTGTCTTAGAAGAGGCGTGGAGGAAGCAGTGAGAATAATGTCATCAACATAGAGTAATAAATAGGCTACATTAGTCCCCTGTCTGTAAATAAAAAGTGAGCTATCACATCGACTGTGAGTAAACCCAACCTGTAAAGCATACTGAGCAAATCGGTAAAACCAAGATCGAGGTGCCTGTTTGAGTCCATACAGAGATTTGCGAAGACGACAAACATAATCAGGGTTACATGAATCCCGAAAACCCGGAGGCTGGTGCATATAAACAGTCTCGGACAGATCACCATGTAAAAATGCATTTTTGACATCAAGTTGATGGATAGGCCAATTCCGAGAAACAGAGAGACTCAAAACAGTCCGAATAGTCGCGGGTTTAACCACTGGACTAAAAGTCTCACCAATCGATACCAGGTCTTTGACTTTTCCCATTAGCCACCAAGCGAGCTTTAAACCTGTCTAAAGACCCCTCAGAGCGTAACTTACTTAAACAACCACATAGATCTAACAATATTGACCCCTGAAGGTCGCGGAACCAAAACCCAAGTACCATTCTTAATCAAAGCATTATATTCATCGATCATTGCCTGTTTCCAGTTAGGGTCAGTAAGGGCTTGGATGTGCAATTTGGGGATGTCGGGTGGGGTAGTAACATGTAAGTTCATGCGAGAGATGGGTTTAGAAATTCCGGTTTTAGCACGTGTGAGCATGGGATGTTGGTTCTGGGTGGTGGAGGAAGAGGGGACCGGACCAGTCGGAGTGAAGGAGGAGGGGCTCCGATATTGGAAGAAGGCAAAGGTGGAGGAGACAAGGGTAAGTCTGAGGATGCGAAATTGGAGGTAGTGATTGGAGGTTCGCGATGATGATGAGGGTTAGGTTGAAACTCACCAGGGATATCGAGGAAGGGATATGAGGGAGAAGATTTAGGTTGCATGGAACCAAAAGGGAAGGTAATCTCATCAAAGGTGACATGACGAGATATTATAATCTTTTTAGATTCTAAGTCAAGGCATCGATACCCGCGATGGTTGGATGGGTAACCAAGAAAGATGAATGGGGTGGAGCGTTTTGCGAGTTTGTGAGTGGTGTGGAGGTGTGGATAGCATAAACATCCAAACACACGAAGATGAGAGAATTTAGGGTTTTTGTTAAAAAGACGGGTGAAAGGGATGTCATTTGAGATGGATGTAGAGGGTAGGATGTTAAGGAGATGTGTGGCCATATGAAGAGCCTCAACCCAATATTCGGGAGGTATGCGGGCGTGAAAAAGTAGCGAGCGGATGCAGTTATTGATGGTGCGGATCATGCGTTCTGACATCCCATTTTGTTGGGAGGTATATGGACATGAGAAGCGAAATTCAATACCGTGAGTGGCAAAGAGTTCATGAAAGGAGGTGTTGTCGTATTCTCCCCCATTATCACACTGAAAGGTTTTGATTTTGGTGTTAAAGTGGTTTTGGACATATGCATGAAACTGGAGGAATTTTGAGTAGACGTCAGATTTCTTTCGAAGGGGATAAACCCATAAAATATGCGTATAATGGTCTAATAATAACATATAATATTTAAAACCTCCTACGCTAGTAATGGGTGATATCCATAAATCAGAATGTATTATCTCAAATGGTTTGGAAACAATCGAAGTAGAACGAGAAAAAGGTAAACGAATATGTTTTCCTAACTGACACGCATTACATAAAGTATTAGCCGGAGCTTTATTACAATTGAAAAAACCACGAGATACTAAAGTGCGTAAAATATGATCGCCTGGGTGTCCAAGTCGGTTATGCCAAAGAGGTTGACTTGTTGAAAGTAAAGCAATCTTGGATAGTTTTGAAGGGGTGACAGGATAAAGGTCACCATCACTGTCACATCGGAGAAGGGTGTGTCTGGTCCGGGCATCCTTCACAGAAAAACCAAAATCGTCAAACTCAATTGTAATCTTATTATCTTTGTTGAATTGTTTAACAGAAATTAAGTTTTTGACAATATTGGGTGTAACAAGAATATTATGGAGGTGTAAAGGTAAATATGGGTTGGGTAAGGTAGCATTACCAGAGGTTAATACAGGTATGGTGGAACCGTCACCGACAATAACCGATGAAACAATGTTTTTATTAAAAATAGAACTGAGTTTACCTGGATCCGAGGCAAGATGGGATGTAGCTCCAGTGTCCATGTACCAACCGTCATCATTAGGATCTTGGAGTGAACATGCATTAAATGCATGAGGGAGGGAGGTGGCATCTGTAGTGACCCGAACTTTTCCATGTTTATATATATTAATTGAGATTGATATTTACATGATTAAATGTTTCCAACATGTTAAGCAATCAAACTTGTTAAGACTTGATTAATTGAAATATGTTTCATATAGACAATTGACCACCCAAGTTGATCGGTGATTCACGAACGTTAAAACTTGTAAAAACTATATGATGACATATATATGGATATATATATATAGTTAAAATGATACTATGATAAGAAAACATATCATAAAGTATATTAACAATGAACTACATATGTAAAAACAAGACTACTAACTTAATGATTTTTAAACGAGACATATATGTAACGATTATCGTTGTAAAGACATTTAATGTATATATATCATATTAAGAGATATTCATACATGATAATATCATGATAATATAATAATTTAAAATCTCATTTGATATTATAAACATTGGGTTAACAACATTTAACAAGATCGTTAACCTAAAGGTTTCAAAACAACACTTACATGTAACGACTAACGATGACTTAACGACTCAGTTAAAATGTATATACATGTAGTGTTTTAATATGTATTTATACACTTTTGAAAGACTTCAATACACTTATCAAAATACTTCTACTTAACAAAAATGCTTACAATTACATCCTCGTTCAGTTTCATCAACAATTCTACTCGTATGCACCCGTATTCGTACTCGTACAATACACAGCTTTTAGATGTATGTACTATTGGTATATACACTCCAATGATCAGCTCTTAGCAGCCCATGTGAGTCACCTAACACATGTGGGAACCATCATTTGGCAACTAGCATGAAATATCTCATAAAATTACAAAAAATATGAGTAATTATTCATGACTTATTTACATGAAAACAAAATTACATATCCTTTATATCTAATCCATACACCAACGACCAAAAACACCTACAAACACTTTCATTCTTCAATTTTCTTCATCTAATTGATCTCTCTCAAGTTCTATCTTCAAGTTCTAAGTGTTCTTCATAAATTCCAAAAGTTCTAGTTTCATAAAATCAAGAATACTTTCAAGTTTGCTAGCTCACTTCCAATCTTGTAAGGTGATCATCCAACCTCAAGAAATCTTTGTTTCTTACAGTAGGTTATCATTCTAATACAAGGTAATAATCATATTCAAACTTTGGTTCAATTTCTATAACTATAACAATCTTATTTCAAGTGATGATCTTACTTGAACTTGTTTTCGTGTCATGATTCTGCTTCAAGAACTTCGAGCCATCCAAGGATCCATTGAAGCTAGATCCATTTTTCTCTTTTCCAGTAGGTTTATCCAAGGAAATTAAGGTAGTAATGATGTTCATAACATCATTCGATTCATACATATAAAGCTATCTTATTCGAAGGTTTAAACTTGTAATCACTAGAACATAGTTTAGTTAATTCTAAACTTGTTCGCAAACAAAAGTTAATCCTTCTAACTTGACTTTTAAAATCAACTAAACACATGTTCTATATCTATATGATATGCTAACTTAATGATTTAAAACCTGGAAACACGAAAAACACCGTAAAACCGGATTTACGCCGTCGTAGTAACACCGCGGGCTGTTTTGGGTTAGTTAATTAAAAACTATGATAAACTTTGATTTAAAAGTTGTTATTCTGAGAAAATGATTTTTATTATGAACATGAAACTATATCCAAAAATTATGGTTAAACTCAAAGTGGAAGTATGTTTTCTAAAATGGTCATCTAGACGTCGTTCTTTCGACTGAAATGACTACCTTTACAAAAACGACTTGTAACTTATTTTTCCGACTATAAACCTATACTTTTTCTGTTTAGATTCATAAAATAGAGTTCAATATGAAACCATAGCAATTTGATTCACTCAAAACGGATTTAAAATGAAGAAGTTATGGGTAAAACAAGATTGGATAATTTTTTTCATTTTAGCTACGTGAAAATTGGTAACAAATCTATTCCAACCATAACTTAATCAACTTGTATTGTATATTATGTAATCTTGAGATACCATAGACACGTATACAACGTTTCGACCTATCATGTCGACACATCTATATATATTTCGGAACAACCATAGACACTCTATATGTGAATGTTGGAGTTAGCTATACAGGGTTGAGGTTGATTCCAAAATATATATAGTTTGAGTTGTGATCAATACTGAGATACGTATACACTGGGTCGTGGATTGATTCAAGATAATATTTATCGATTTATTTCTGTACATCTAACTGTGGACAACTAGTTGTAGGTTACTAACGAGGACAGCTGACTTAATAAACTTAAAACATCAAAATATATTAAAAGTGTTGTAAATATATTTTGAACATACTTTGATATATATGTATATATTGTTATAGGTTCGTGAATCAACCAGTGGCCAAGTCTTACTTCCCGACGAAGTAAAAATCTGTGAAAGTGAGTTATAGTCCCACTTTTAAAATCTAATATTTTTGGGATGAGAATACATGCAGGTTTTATAAATGATTTACAAAATAGACACAAGTACGTGAAACTACATTCTATGGTTGAATTATCGAAATCGAATATGCCCCTTTTTATTAAGTCTGGTAATCTAAGAATTAGGGAACAGACACCCTAATTGACGCGAATCCTAAAGATAGATCTATTGGGCCTAACAAACCCCATCCAAAGTACCGGATGCTTTAGTACTTCGAAATTTATATCATATCCGAAGGGTGTCCCGGAATGATGGGGATATTCTTATATATTCATCTTGTTATTGTCGGTTACCAGGTGTTCACCATATGAATGATTTTTATCTCTATGTATGGGATGTGTATTGAAATATGAAATCTTGTGGTCTATTGTTACGATTTGATATATATAGGTTAAACCTATAACTCACCAACATTTTTGTTGACGTTTAAAGCATGTTTATTCTCAGGTGAATATTAAGAGCTTCCGCTGTTGCATACTAAAATAAGGACAAGATTTGGAGTCCATGTTTGTATGATATTGTGTAAAAACTGCATTCAAGAAACTGATTTCGATGTAACATATTTGTATTGTAAACCATTATGTAATGGTCGTGTGTAAACAGGATATTTTAGATTATCATTATTTGATAATCTACGTAAAGCTTTTTAAACCTTTATTTATGAAATAAAGGTTATGGTTTGTTTTAAAAATGAATGCAGTCTTTGAAAAACGTCTCATATAGAGGTCAAAACCTCGCAACGAAATCAATTAATATGGAACGTTTTTAATCAATAAGAACGGGACATTTCAGCATCTCCACTGTTTTGTGAAGGAAACCATGACCATGGAGGCGTCATTCCAGAAGAATTTCCAGCAACGAAGGCTTGTGGGTTGGGTCCAAGAATCCCAGAAGTGTTGGGCTGAGAGTACTGCTGCCTGTTGGACTTATTAATGTGATTAAGGCCACTGTTAAAATAATTATGTGAGTAGTTGGGCCTCCAAGTCCATGGTGGAGGCTGAGCCCAATTAAAATTGGGAGCTAAATACGTAACAGTACCATAGGGATTAATATTCCCTCCGTCTCTTTTGTTTCCATGAGAATTACCGCCGCTGCTATTCTTGTTATCATTAATACGCCTACCACCACCATCTCTATTATATCGATTCCCGTTATTATTATTCCAGTTATTATTCCGGCCGCCGTTGTTCCTATTTCCACCAATTGTTCCATTATTGCTGTTGTGGTTTGAATCAGTGAACAAAATTGTGGGGCTAGAACTATGGTCAGAATGTGAAGGAGTGGCGAGCGGAGGTTTGCGATTATTCATTCGTTTCTCTGCTAGCAAAAGCATCGAACGAGCCTGGAGGAAGGTCGGGAACTTTTCTCGGTGAGTGATTATTTCAGCAGTATTATTGAATTTTTCGGGCAAACCGTTTACCATGTGCATGACAAGAGTTTTATCTTCCACCGGAGAGTCAATATTTTCGATCAAGTCTGCGATGGTTTGAATTCGACGGCAATATTCGGTGATGGTGTTGTCACCGAGGACAATTGAACGGAGTTCATTGTGAAGTTCAACAACACGGCTTTCCTTATTGCTACGGAACAAACTCTCAATATGTTCCCAAAGTTGATGCGCGGAGAATCGGCGTTTGACAACCGATTGAAGAAGAGGTTTGGTGAGAGTTCCATAGATCCACAGCTTTACCAGGGAGTCGGTTTTCTTCCATACTTTGTCATCGTCACCGGTTGGTTTGCTCGAGCCATCTAGATGACCGATGAGATCAAAAGTCATACAATGGGTCTCAAATAGTTCTCGCCATGAATCATAATTGAGTTCCTCAAGGTCGAGATTCAAAGGGACGAATGTACGAATATTTGAGACACCAAAGTTGTTTGAGAGGGAGAGCTCTTTTCCTTCTGCCATAATATGGGTGAATAGAGGTGTAGGGAAGAAAAAAGAAAAACAATTTGTGAGAGGCTTGAAGGAAGATAATTAGGGTGAGAGGATTGTAGAAGATGAAGAAATTATGGAAGAGATGAATGCTCTGATTACCATATAATTGAAATGGTTTCTCTGTATCTTTCTCATTGCACACAAAAACAATATATAGTACAACATTTACAACTGTCATCCATGAATTAGGGATGTGACAAAGCTATTTACAACTCATAAGAAATCAAGATAATAGCTATTCTTAAAATACATAAAGATACTAAATATAGAAAAGATATACACGTCTTAATAAAATATAAGTGGTTCAATAAGGAAAGAATAAAAAGAAGAATTAATTAACAATATTTAAAATTACAAATTAGATAATAGAAGAAATAAAGATTACCATGGTCATAATGGCTTCAAGAAGATGATTGTACATTCACTCAAAGTGAGCGCTTTGACTAATCAGGAATCTGAAATAAATAAAGAAAAATTAGATTGTTGCATAAGGTAAGTACGAAACAATGATCAGTTATATTTCGTAAGAAGATGAACATTATCAATTGTGAGATTTAGAATAAGAATAATACCTTTCAATGAGGAATTGAAGACACGCAAACTTTCATCAGTGTGTCGCTACCTAAAAAAAAGATGGATTCATATTATGCAATGTGAAAATTGATACCTACTCTAAAATTCTAATGCTAAATATTACTAATTATAAATTATGATGATAAACATGGAGATAAGTTGCTTGTAGTGTGATTTTGAGGCGGTAGAAATACAAGTGTAGATTAGCAATTGATAAAATAATGAAGGAATCAAGATATAATGGATGCACTGGAATTTAGGAAGGTTGGAAATTTAAGAGATTTAAAAAGATTTAGGAACTTTGAGAGGGAAATCCAAATAATTCTGAGCGCCTTCTTTTTATTATTTATTTTAAATTTTTTCCCATGTTAACACGAGAATTATAAAATCATACTACCTCCGTCTCATTCTAATAGGTCAGTATTCTATTTTGGGCTGTCCCATTCTGATAGTCCACTTCCATAAATAGAAAGGAAAGAAGATATTTCATGGGTGGATCTGGAGAGAGAAGATATTTCATTGGTAGAGAAATGAAGTTAATGGGATTTCCTAAAACTGCGTGTTTGTTGTCTGTTGATTATTGTTCCTCTAAAATGTGTGTATCTTATTAACATGTATTATTTGTGCCACTATTGTACATGTGCATTAATGACATATATGAAATTGTCTCAATTAATTGTGTGTACATTAATGCCTTATACTCCAGTATTATTTATGTCACTAAGATATATGTATATTAATGGCTTATATAAAATTGTGTCACTAAAATGCAGGGGCGGATCTATAGTGTCTTGAGTGGTAGCACAGGACACCACTCAAATACGCGATCTAGTGGGGGAAAAATTGGGTTTTTAGCTAGTAACATGAGTAAAAAGTGTAAATTTCATTTTGTGCCACCATTGAAATCAAGGCGGATCCAAGAAAAGGCAGGTGTATGCAACAAATTCTAAGGTCATTTTTTTATATTAATTGTAAGAAAATACAGAAATAGAAGCTTATGTGTTTTTCTATGGAGTAAATTACTATCAGATCATTGTTGGGGAAGACAAGGCACAGAGTCCCATAGGCTTTCACTACTGTATTACGTAATCTATTTACCATTTCTACCCTTGTTGATATATGTATATTATCATTTAGTCCATCCATTTACTACTATCAATTTAATTAAATATATGTAAATGTCATTTCACATGAAATATCAATTCTTTGTTTCGAGTCTTCTTTTTTTTTTTTTTTTATGAAGGTCTCGACTCTCGAGTTGTTATAAAGTTCAAGTTTTTTTGCAAAAAAAATAAAATAAAATGAAATATTAATTCTTTAAGGAAATTGTAAAATGGAAAAACCATATCTATATGCTTTACGAAACTTATTTTTTTTTTTTTTAAATATGTATAAATACATTTTATGTGATGTATAAACTTGAAATTTGAAGCTTATCTTTTCATATTGCCTTTCAATAAGATGTAGTCTCAAGTTTACCAAATTAAGTTTTTAGATGTTCATGGGATAAAATTTGTTAAAATTTAACTATTATGTTTTTTATGAATGTATATCGAGAATTGTACTAATATGTTAACATTAAGTTAAGCAAATTATTAAATCTTAATTTTTAGTAAACTTTTTTGCCACCCCTAAAAAAATATATCTGGATCCGTCACTGATTGAAATAGTCGTCTAGTAGATTTTTTTATTTTTTTTTTTTTAGTTTTTAACCAGTAACACCACTGAATCTCATTTCTAGATCCGCCACTGCTAAAATGTGTAAACATTAATGACATATAATATTTATGCCACAAATATACTTGTGAAATAATGGCATATACGAACTTGTGCCACTAAAAATGTGTTTGTATTCACAGCATATGATAGCTGTGCCACTAAAATGTGTCTCCATTAATGGCTTATAATATTTGTGCTAATATACATGTGCAATAATGACATATACGAAATTGTACCACTAATACTATAAACTTTAATGGCATTTATGAAATTGTGCCACTAATGTATTCGTATAATAATGGCGCAATGTTAATAATGCTACTAAAATTCATAGGTAATTTAGTGGCATACATTCAAGTGCCATTATAAGCAATGTTTAATGGCACATAAAAGAAATGCCATTAAATATGTATGCCACTAAATGTCATTTTATTTGTAGTGCGTCTAATTAACGATTTTTGTAGTAGTAATTAACCTTGTACTCCTATTGTTAGTCAGAGTTTTCATTACAAATGCGTCATCTGCCGGAATCCGTAGAGTAGGTTGACATACTACAATCGTTGTGCCTCTGTCAAGCGCACTATGTATCCGACAGAGTTTTCTTACCAAGAGGTGACACAGATAGTGTACTCCGAATCGGGGTTCGAGACTTCCCAATAACAGAGACTATAACCACGTTCCATTAGATGGAAAAGCGATTGAGTTTGAAGCATAGTTGGAAAGCATTTCGACAACATCTCATTATTTCAGCATCGTAACTGACTACGTCGTAACATACACTTAAATATAACTACTCGTTAATCATGGCCATAATATTAACTATTAACTTTAACTATCACACTAATAATGGAAGACATTATAAAAGATAGGTAAAAGGATAGAAGTACCAATAGATTAATCGAGTTCCGAAAGTAAAAAAGTAACAACTTCAGACGCACCTCCAAATATTTACAGACTCCGTTTACCGCCTACTCTAGGTAATTATCGGTAGTTGATAATTACTTCATAATGCTTGGAGAGAAACTAGAGAGAGAAGTGAGATTGAGAGTAAATTGTGTTTTGCAGTGTGTGAAAAATGAATGACAAATGTACTCTATATATACCATTTCTGACCCTGACAGCTCGTGTACACAGACCGTGTGGATTGGGCAGGCCGTGTACACGACCCGTGTACAAAGGGCGTGTAGAGATGGATGCCTGGACGTGGAACTGTGTATATGGGGCATGGCACGTGTGGCAGCCCGTGTGGCTCTAGGTGGCAGCCCGGGCAAGGAGACCGTGTGGTTCTATCTTCAGACCAGGCTAGATGTTTCCGGGATCGTAACTTGGTTTTCATCGTGTAGATTTTTCGTTTAAAGTCCGTTTTCTTCGATTCTTATTGCATTGTCTCCATAATCACTTAATCTACAAAATTAAGCAAATAAACACTTAATTCTTTGATAAAGTTAATTACTTTATTGTTTTGAGGTTCAAGAGCGGGGTAAAAACGTGACTTTTTGGCCGATATCATTCATGTTATTTATCCGTTTATTATGCGTTGTGTGATAACTTGAGTTATGGCTCGCTAAAACTCCTAACAATGTCAAACTTGTTTTCCTTTATTTTATCACCTGCTATACGGATTAGAATAGTATGTTAGAGTATTTCACAACTGTGTATTGATAACAATAGCATGTTATTTGCGGAGTATCGAATTATCGATGACAATTGATAATGAATCAAGGATGGAATTATGCTCTCTTGAGTTGTCTATACACTATTGGCTTTGAAAAAAATTTGATTATGGTCTTCAAAGGAGGATTAGCATACGAAAGATATATGAAAGAAACATGAAACACATTGACACTTACACAATATTATAGACCAAATAAAAAATAATCCTGAAGGTTAATGCCTTTAAACATATATGTTATAGACATATCAAACGATAAATTGTAGAACATTTTCAACGATGATATCACAATCATTCTTCAAGTTCCAACACTTCAGTGGATAGCGAACCCTTGGGGTAAATTTTATTGGTGCCTCCATGTTTAACTACAACGTTCATCATTTCGACGGGTTGCATGATTTTCGAATCACATTGCTTCTTTCTGTCCCTAAGACGCTCTTCGTGTGCGTTGATGTGAGCAAATATGAAGCCTATGGACCACATTAATTATTCCTATGCTAAATATTTGATAATGTGATTTTGGTGAGACGAAGAGAATGTATATATAACATCAAACTTATTTATTGTCATATATTTTATAAATTGGAATAGGACCCATGAATTAAACAAGTAGCTAGAAACCACTAAACACGGTTTGGATGTTTATATGATAAGTAACAGGTGAGATGATGGTGGTGTTTATAATATACTAGTTTATAAGAGCACGTGCGTTGCACGGAGGGCCCTAATCAAAACTAAGTATAAAATATGAATGAAGTTATTAACAAACAACAAAATATAATCCATATAAAACATATAAGTTGACATTTAAACAAAAAATGTTCTGAATTCAACCAATCCAATTAAGTTTTTCTAATGAATGTTGTAAAAATTAATAAAGTACATAAAAGTTGTTCGTAAAAGACCACCCGATCTCAAAATATCACAAAGAACCTAAAAACTATTGCCTTGTAGTATCTTCTCGATCTCATGTAATACAGGATTTACTAACATTTATGTGAATGGTTCTAATCCTGCCAACTTTACTTCAAAGAAAATAGCATGTGGATACCGTGCAAGTAAAGAATAGTCTTCTCATATGAATTTTTAAATTTTAGTATTTTGAGTATTTTTTTAAATGATCCACGTACCCGAATACCTGTCCAGTGAGGTCCACCTGAAAAGCCAATAATTCAAAATTTAAACTTTTAAACTTCATGTTTAACTTTCAAAAAAAAAAAAAAAAAAAAAAATTTAAAAATTAAAAATAAATAAATCAAAAGCAGAACCAATGCAGTTAAACATCTAATTTAAGAACGAATAACACGAAACTTAGAGATGTAAATTTTGAGTATCATTTTTATTTTGTTCGTTTCATATAAATTACATATAATCAGATTTATATATTTACACCTATCATAAGCATAAAATTTCAGTAATTTTTAGTCAAAAATTTGGTCTTTGTCCGAAACATGGCAAAATTGGCTTTTCCAATAGTATAAAGGACTTGTTGGCCCCTTGAATAACTTTTAAGATTAATCCTTTTTTAATATATATAAACCATGTGTTTAGCCTTTTGTGCTTCCATCCTGCATCTTTTTGTGGCTATATGACCGGTGTAGGTACAATTGTTACGGGCAAAAAAAAGGAGTAACCTTATCAGTTTTTCAAGTTAGCCTATTTCTTTTATGTATAACAAAACTACAAGTATAATTATTGTTTTAAAAAAACTTAACAATATTACCTGTCCGGGATCACAAGATCTTCATAATCAGCCAAATAATCATCTAGCAAAGTCTTGTACTTAAATAAAGAATCAGCAAAAAATCATTCAAAATTACACAATGTCTTGACAAAATTCAAAACGTACTCATTAACAACAATAACATTATATTCAAAAAAAAAAAAAAAAGGTACATGGGTTCAAAAAAAGGGTACCTGGGGTTCAATAACATTATATTTAAAGTTCTTCACGTACCTGGGCAAAAAGTCATAGTGCCAAACCTTAATCCGTTGACTTTTTGAAATCTTTGGCAGCTCACGATTAGTATACCATGGTTCAATAAATGTGTCCATGGACCATGATCATGATATCACCAAGTTTAGTCTCTAACTTTGTAGCTCCACCCTTGGTCCAATATTCTGCCATTTGACTATTTAAGGTAAAACTTAAACCAGACTATCCGAAAATACCACAACTAAATTTCCCCCAATACAACCAATTAGCAGCGCATTTATCAAATTCAGATACCATCTCAAACCAAATATCACTAATCAAAAACATGACATGTTGACTGTTGGAAGTCAACTTTCCTGCAATAACCCTAAATTATGCTCTATTAACCATTCTACTCATTCTAATGGGGATCATTTTATCAAAAGTGAACAACAAATCATATACAAGAGGTCATAAATAGTAAGGCCCACCAGCAAGCCACCTCTTTTACCTGGTTACTGCAAAAGTATCTCTTGACCAAGTTTTAACAGAAAGAAATGAGAAAGATTATGAACGAAATGTATTTTCAGAAGCTATATTTACCTCTCGAGGTATGTCTCTAGGTACACTACTCGATCAGGTGCCAGCAGCGTCACCGATGGAGCCTGCATAATAATATCAATTATCAACAAAAAAAGGCATTTGGAACTTCAATGTCAAAAACAATACATGTAGGAAATTCGATTTATAACCTTAACTTAATTATGAAAAAGAATAAAAAATATAATTAAATAAAAGACATGTTGTCTACATGTTTCTTTTTCAGTCAGCATGCAAATATGAATTCTCCACTTTTGATAAAGTATTTGCTAACAACCATTGTTAATTAGTCTAACGTGAATGAATTAAAAAATGATAGTCACCCGCCCTACATATTAAACTATTTCGAATTCGTAATATAGAATTCTAAATATCAACAACCTGCACTTTGTACCCAAATCATAGATAGTCTTTGTAAGTAATTTCTAATGCAAAACATACTTAGTGTTGATCAGCAATGTAGATTAGACAATTGGGAAGCTTAAAAATTTAATATAGAGAGATTGATTCTACCTGAAGGAACAGCCAAATGTCGCGGCGCTTGAGGCATAATTCTAACGGCTACTGCAATATCAAGAATGCACCTAAGTTTTGTTCAACAAATAAAGTCAAAAGTACACGTTAACTCACCTGGAGAAGAAGCGAATGGTTGTGCAGGCTGAGGTCAGAATCATCTCAGGGAATTTATGTGATATCTGAAAACTATGATGAACAGATATAAATAAAGAATATTAAAAAGTCAATACCGACTTTGTAAAGAACATGATTGTTAAAACTACAATTAAACACGCATGTTTGGAGGTATACTTTTCTTTAACTTTGTTAGTTTTTAAAAATTGAAAAACAAAAATTCCATTCACCACAAACCATGATAGATTGCAACCTTGAGACATGATCGACCATTAAAAGGGAACATAACTTCAAACATGGAAAGAAAAAAAAATCCATTTTAAGACACAAATATGCAGGGACATGACTGCATTTTTTTGGAGCTAATATTTGAACGTGGCAAAAAAATCAATTTTTTTTAATGATACCTAAATTTATATCTGTGTAAAAAATAAGAACTATGAATTGAACATATGTTACCAAATATGAAAAATTCTTCACCATGATTAACAGATGAACTAAATCGGAGATATTATAGAAAATTTATACCTTCATTAGTTTAGCAGTACAAAATTTATTCTTAACCAAATATTATACAAAACCCTAAATCATTAATTTTCAAACCACACTAATCAAAAAGGAATATTAACAAATTCAAATCCGAATTGATTATTAATAGCCGATTGTCTAATAGGTGACGATTATACCCATGTCTTGTTCCTTTCATAATCTGGAACTTATTTGAAAAATACGAAACCCAAATTGAGCTGACAAATTAAATCAAGAATTCAATTGAATATGAAAAATACCTCATATGACATTTACTTTGATGCCGATTTGTTCAACCGTTCATTTAATGGAGTCGATTTTGGGAAGCGGATGATTCTGAAATCCCTAATTTTACACTGCGAATTTAGGAATAATAGTTAGTGAATACAAATAATTTAATGAAATCGACGGGTGTTAACAGTTGATTTAAGATATGAATCCGATTAATGTTGGGTGGTTACCGGAACAATGATTAAAATCGAAATTAGGGTTTTAACAATATCAATGTGGTACGAATAATTAGAAAATCATAAAACAGGTTAATATAATACGAAACGACAAATTAACAAAATCGAAGGTTACCGGAATAAGATGAATTTTGGATGTCGACCGGTGTAGTGTTAATAGAGTGAACTCTGGGTGGGTAAGATTATCCGGCGAGCTTCCGTTCATCGGACCGATTAGATTCAGCGAACACCGGTAGTAATACGATTAATCGGTACAGTTATGCTTGTAAAAATGTAAGGAATAATACTGTAAACTTTTCGTTTGATTTTTTCGTCGAAGGATCAGAGTTTTGGCCGGAATTTGAAGAATGGATTTTTTGGTTTTTTTGGATCTGAGAGGAAATACGAATGGAAGATGAGAGAGAGTGGATGAAATTTGTATGTGTTTTGTATTGGGTAATTTTGATATTGGGCGCGTGTTATCATCAGGGGACAAAAAGAAGTAGAATTTAGGGAGTAGTAGTGTGACACTTGTCATTCAGTGAGTGAAGGCAGGGGCTTCTGACACATTGGCAGGGAATGTCACGCTTTATGTAATGTAAGGGATTAATATTATCAAGGTTACCTTTAAGTTAGGAAAATGCATTAATACTGGATGATTGTTTGGAGTTAGGTCATTTATTTTGTTAGCATTTGCACTTGAAATATTATGAAAGCTAATAAACCGGTTGGTGGCTTTTGTTTTTTGGTTTGCGCATTATAACCATTGTGTTTGTGTGTATCTATTTGTTTTTTTTTTTTTTTTTTTTTTTTAGTATCCATTAATTTCTTGCTTTCTTCAATTCTTCCCCAACATGAGATTATGAGCTGTTTTGCAATAGCTAGCTAATAGTAATTTTATTTTTCCCAAATATGGTGTGGTACGTTGGTTGATATCAAATACGGAGTATGTTTTTGTGTTCCTTATTGACTGAACTAATCGTAAGAAACAGAAAATCAACCTAAAAGCTTAAACTAAGAACAAGCTTTCGAATTGATTCCGAATTGAATGCTTATTGAATACGATTGATAGTAATTGAATACAAAATTGAGATAGAATACAGAGAAGTATTAGAACACAAATTGATTAGCTAACTTTATCACAAAACCATTAGCTCACTTATACAATCTTTAATTGAATAACTAGTTATATACTCATCTAACTGAATACAAGTCGATAATAACCTTTTGACGGGAAAAGTTGTTAAAATTGTAACAAACGTCATGTGCCAAGCTCGTCTACTAAGTAACTGTTGTACCATTACGCGAATCATTATACAACAAACAAGTCCTATCAAAGACAGAAGAGTAAATACGATCCAGAATAGAAAATTATCAATATTATTAATATAAAAACGTCAAAATTACAATTAATTTAAACAGAGAAATATTGATTGGCCATGAGAGATCGAGCATGATCTCCCATATGCTATAGAATCGCCAAAAATGGCTCTCCCAACATTATGGTAAAAACTAAGAAGGCAAAAGGTAGAAGGTTTTTCCTGTTCGGGCTACATGTGAGGGTGAGTAATTTGATCACATACTCTGATGTACGCAGCCAGCAGGTTTACTCCCTGATTGTTTCCAACTCAACCCTGAACACCACTAAATATTCGTCCTAGACAGAATTCGAAATTGAGACCTCTTGCGACGAACTCATGGCCCCAACCACTGAGCTATCTTGCAAGGAACTCAGGAACTCGGGCCCCCATACTCTAAGAGGGTAAAAACTCTCAAGTCTAAATGACACACGAAACTTGTATTTTATGCCTGCAAGTCCATTCGTACAGATGGACCTTGGTTTGTACAGATGAGAACACTTACTCGTACGGATAGACATTCTAACTGACAAGGCCTTCATCCGTACGTACGAAACTCTCATTCGTATGGATGAACACTCCATCCGCATAAGCTCCCCGATTGACGAGTTTCAAACTTTTACATCAATCCTGGTGAACAACATAATTCATAAACATCCCTAAACTATTCCTCAGGCTACGACGACACAAAATATGCATCACCAAATTCCCCCTTGATGATGCTAGTAATGTGTTGTAAAAACCTCTTAAATTCTTTAGTCTATCTATGTCATAGTACCATAGTCTATAGACTGCAATCTTCGTTAAAAGTCTTCAAGAATGCTTGAAAATCCAAACTTCGAGCATAAATGATTCCCGACATTGAAGTCAAAATTCTATTGACATTCTGTAGTTTCTTCAACTTTGCTTGAATGTGTTATCCATAGTACCATGTCAAAAAGATTCCCCCTCGGACTAAACTCTACAGGTTATAACATGATCATCTCTTTGATGTTCAGTCTTCACGTAACCCATCTGCTCAATCACCTACTTGAGTTCTTCCCCCTTCACTGTTAGCACATATAAACATTATAGCTCATATCGTCTTCATGACTTAATACTGTAATAGACAAGAGTTGAAGGCTTCCATACCACAGCTAACAACTCCAAACAGATTAGCAAGCGTTCAAACCTATCAAAAATCACATTTCAAAATCATGTGATTGTGTATCAATAACCCAAAATAAAATCAAATTCCCTCCACGGAACGGAATTAATAAAGTGTGGAATATCAAATATAACTTTGTCAGCCTATAGATAATCAGATACTCATGATTACCCCACAATAACATATGAATTACACAGTTGTGTTCTTTAACTAATCACAATAACATATCAAATATAACTTTGCCATTAACCCCAAGGTAGTTGACTCCAAGTAGATGACTATGTTACTTGTTAAGAGCCTTTTGCAGCTTCACAGACGAATGTAAAAGTAAACATGCATTGCATTAATTTTTTTTTATCAATTTTTCACTTGCTACCACTCATATGAATAGTAGTGGTAAAAGAATTGACATTCTTGACATACTCTTAACCATAAAGATAACAAAGTTCAAACACTGGAACCGAGACAAAAATCATGTTCTACCTTCATCCATCACATTGCCTTTAAGATTATAAATGCCAAAAAGGACAACGTACAATCATAAACACATAATCTAACCAATGAGTATATATCAAAGTTTTAAAGCTTTCAATCGAACTAACTACTGATGCCCTAAATGAGGGCAGTTTTCTTTTTTGTTTGAAAATCATTTAAATTCAAGCAAAAAATAAAGTAACTAGTAATACATCAATTTACCTTGTTTGTCACTGGGTCCCTACTCTGCTTTGCAGAGATAAGATCCTAATCGGAGTATAAACTTCAAGTCCGTTTCTCTACATTATCATGGAGAAGATGAAGGTATAAACATAATAAAGTTGTTCATCTCAGAAGTAACAACTTTTTTATTTATATGTTTTCCTCGTCACATATAAGAATTGCAGGAACCTCTTTGTAGCATGTTCAAAGATATCAGGTACAAACATGAACTGTGTACATAATATCAAGAAACATTCCATTTAAGAACCTTGATGAGGCTCATATTGGTAGAATGATCCGAAAAAAGAGGATTAAACGCCAAACCCTCGGGTGCATCATTAGACTAGAAAATGAGCTTATCCATTTCTACACTAGACAAACAGAGAAATAAGTTACAGAAATCTCATATCAAGGCTTAACTAAGAAAAATAGAAATTCATTACTACAACCCATGTTTTATTGTTTTGGTGCGTACATCCAAGTTTATGTTATAACTAGATGTTGAACTTTTAACTCTTGGCATATATCAATGAAGACTCGGTTAATGGTATCTGCAAGTGCATCATTTAATGGTATCTGCAAGTGCATCATTTAAGCTCTCAAAGACAAAGCGGTTTTCTTTAAGTATCATAGGAACAGAGGTCAAAGAAACTTGATGTTGAATGACAAGAGTTTAAAGATCAACCAAACCAACAAAGCTAACACATAAACTAGTTAACATGGGTCTTGACATGAAAGTAAGTTTAATTTACATACATGTAATCAAAACAAGATCACACCGATCAATAATGATCATACCAACTTAAATCTCTTAAACCCCAAAATCGGATCAAAACACTTGCAGACGTACAATTATGAACCTAATTACTTGAATGAACACGTATACAGTTTCTTGAACCCTAATTTTGAAAAATGACACAAAATCTAAAGAAAAAAACCCTAAGTTTTAAAAAATTAACAAAATCGATAGAAAAAACTAATTTCCAAAAAAACAGCTCAAATTCTTAACACCTTGTAACAAAATCAGAAGAAAAAAATTCAATTTCCCGATAATTTAAAATTCATAAGAAGAACGCTAACTTTGATTGGACAAGTATGAAGTAAAGTGATATGATCTAATTCGGATTAACATTCATGTGCCACTTAAAGAACCACTTTAAAACTAACGGTCATTTAACGGATGATAACAATCTCTCCCCCTTCAAAAATCATTCTTGACCTCAAGAATGGTTATCAAGAACATCGAATGCTGGAAATCGACACTGTATATCTTCAATTAATTCCCATGTTGCGTCATCCCGAGTTCCATTGGACCATTGGATTAGATTGTACACTGCAGCAACATTCTTTATTTTGACAATTTTTCGATCTAGCACTTTGACAGCTTCTGGAGCTAATTGACTTAATTGGTTAACTGGTGGCATGATTCCCATTATGACAGGTGTAGCTATGAAAACAAAGAGATAAATACATCTAAATAGATTTAAAATTCAAGGGGCGATTAGGATGACTTACAGGAAAATCAAGATCAGCATCGATGTGTATTCTTCTATTATTCTGCTTCGCTTTTCTTGATCTTTATTGTTTCTTTATTTCTTCTAGTTTAATTTTAATAATGGGAAAAACTCTTGAGGATATTAGAAGCGTTATACTACGACTTTTAAACCCAAACTAGAGTTTTATGTAATCGATGAATTGGTTGAGAGGTTAGTACAGAGTCGATGAATAGTGATGATGCTGCAATTAAAACCCTAAATTTTTAAGTTTGTGGGGTTTAGAGTTTACAGCATACCTAGAGTTTAGTTTAGAGTTTGAGGTGTAGAGTTCGTCCATGTTTCAATTTGAAATTGATTTTATCGAATCTTTTATAAAATAGGTAAATATGATAGTTTTAGTACTTAGATCTTAGATTTGGTACGTTTGATATTGTGTTATATATATATATATATATATATATATATATATATATATATATATATATATATATATATATATATATATATATATATATATATATATATATATATATATATATATATATATATATATATATATATATATGGGCGCGATTCATAGCTAAGTTTAAGAACGACTAAGAATGGATAAGCAAAATTTCAATTTTTTTAAATTATCTTTTTAGGGTCTCTTAATATGCAAATTGAAGAAAACGCAAAAATTAAAATATAAAAATAATGAAATCGTTAAAAAATCGATGATGAATGATAATAATTGATATCGGCCAAAAAGTCATGTTTTTACCCCCGTTAATAAGCCCTAAATCCATAAAGTTCCAAACTTTATCGCAATATTTATCGTTTTGTTGTTTGATTTTGTAAATTTAGTGATTACGAAGGCGATGCAAAAAGAATCAAGTAAAACGGAGCTAAAACGAAGAATCTAGAGCGAAAGCGGTGAAAGTCAAGTTACGATCCAGGAAACTGGCTGACGAGGGCACCAAACGGACTGTCAAACGGTCTGCCCCTATGGCAAACGGCCTGCCACTGGTCAAGCAAACGGGCATCAAAAACGGCTGACGAAGCCAAACGACCCCTGCAAACGGCCTGCCAGCCGTTTGCAGGCAAAATCCAAGTCTATTTAAAGGGCTACTTCCATCCATTTCAACACACACTCAATTTGTATTTCACTCTATATTTTTAAGATTTTTAGTTAGTTTTTAGTAGTAGCTAGCTTAGCTTTTATTTTTCAGAGAATATCCCGGCGAGTCCCTGCGATCTCGGGCAGATTTCTTAAGCCTTTTCAGGTTTTTATCAGAAACGCTTGTCTTTTGTATTAAACATGTTTTGTTACCATTTATGTTTAATAATGCGTTCTGATATTACCATGTTAGCTTAATTAATCTGTATGTTGCCATGATAGAAGTCAGGGTTAGCGTAGTTATGTTAATTTAGTATGGTTACTATTGTTATGCTGAACTTGTAAGTCTGATAGATTTGTATGCTAGCATCTTTAAGGATTGAGCAACCTAGGTTGTGATCAGGATTTGTCCACCCATATGAATTTAGCTACTTCATAGGATTAAGACATTTGGTTATACTATATCTGAATATTCTATGAACTCGGTATGGTCGGAGTTCCCGAGAGGCATCTAATGCGCTTTAAGGACACGAAACCTAGGAATTGAGACATGAATGACCTAGTATGTCTATTGACTGTTTCAAAGAGACCTCTTAGGAGCTGTTAAGATCTAGCTAGTGCCTTAACTGTATGATCCAAACCTATTGCATGTTCTTGTCTAATTGTTGCCCTAGGATTAAGTTATATCAACTGTTTAGGTATATGTTAGGTTTCTATCTGCTTTACTTTCAGTATATCAACTGTAATGCTGTATAATGTTTGATTTGGTATGATCTCATTAGTATGATGAAATGGTTGTTAGTTTTCATTTAAGGTTTTGTCAACTTAACTCGACGGACTCCTTCCGTTTGTGATCAGTGTTCAATCAACACGGCACGTTGTTATTTAGTTATCCAAACTGATAACGAGGGTTAGGATTAGAACTCAACTCACTAATAAACCTAGTAATTTACTAAGGATAACCTCCAAGGTATAGTTACATTTTAATTATACAACCAAGTGACATGATTTTCACTACTCAACGAGAACTCCGAGAGTCTAGAGATAAGTATGTCTATGTAATTGGCTCATCCAATCAGATCTACACCATTCCAATCTTAGCCTTAACATAGACATAATTACCTTAACCTAACCCAAACTAATATCTTGGTCAACATTTCCCTGATCTACATGCTCCGGATATCCTTCCACTTCCTTCACTTTTCTGCAATTAGGACCATTATCTTAAAATCACTACTATCCCTTATCCAGGTAACTTAACTAAAGACAATTATCCACTTGATCTTCAATTCGTTAAACCATTCAAAAACACGATCCTAGGTTAACTTACACCTTCTACATCTTAGAAAGTTAAAAGTAAATTTAGGCCCCGCACAATATAAATAATAAACAACTGTTTGCTACTCTGATCAGTTGATTCTGACACCCTGCGGCCTAACAACACCGCACGAATAAAACCGTTCGTTTCGGTCATATCATTGTAGAGTCGAGTTTTTGGCGCCGCTGCCGGGGATCGAATATTTTAATTGAGAAAGATTTTAAAGAGACAAAAGTATTGTTTGGTGGTGTCTAAGAAAGACAATTATACACGGACTTAGTTGTTGGATTTTCTGAACAGTCTCTAATTATATTAGAACCAAAAGGATCCTGCATCTCCGTAGTCGGCCTGGCCACCTAAATACGAAGTGATCTGTAAGAAGTCATATCAATTGAAATATTTGATAAGGTTAGTGATCGAATTTCAAGAATAACTATTTTTATTAATTTATCGATCCTTTTAGTCAATTAATATTTTCTAAAAGTTACCTTCCATGTCTTTTTAAACAGAAAATCTAAAAAATGGAAAAACAAAATACCCTTGCTTCTACGCAAAAATCATGCGTAGAAGAAAGAGGATGACCAATCAATTTAGGAACCGAAGGGACTCCTGAAATCAGTTCACATATGATCAAGCTGGTCAGTATGATCTGCAAATTTCAAGGATTACCGACTGACGATCCAAGCTTTCACTTAAACAAATTTATCAGTCTGGTTAACTCTTTTAAAAAGGAAGTAAACGAGAAAAACATTTTAAAATTTCATCTTTTTCAATATTCTCTGTCTACACGCGCTTTAACATGGTTTGATGAGCTTAAACCGAATTCAATACATTCATGGGAGGAACTAGCCACCAAGTTTTTAAACAAATTTTATCCACCCTCCCTGCAAACCTGTTTAAGAAATGACATCACAAACTTTTCTCAAAAAGAAAACGAGTCATTGTGTCAAGCATGAAATAGAGTAAATGTGATGCTTAAAAGATGTCTGAATCATTCGTTAAGTTGGGCAGACATAATCTGCACGCTTTACAATGGTTTGACCAAGAATGATAAGTTTCTCCTAGACATGGCCTCGCAAGGCAATTTCATGTCACGAACAGCAGACGAAGCTTGGAATGTTTTGGACACAATAGCTGCACATAGGATGACGTCTTCACTCAAACAGTAAAAATGTTGGAAACCAAGTTACAAGATCTCACCCTCACTCTTCAAAGTTTACCAATTCCTAAAGATCCCGATGCTACTAGAACCAATTTAAGATATCCTTACCCTGGATGGGCATATAAACAGCAAAATAGCTCGGATTTTAATTTAATGTTCCCATTGCACCAACCTACTCTCCGCTCTAAGGAAACTTTAGTTGAATTTATGAAAAAACAGTACACGATAAACCTTCAAGTCATAGAATGCCAAAATAAGTTTGATACTCTATTAAAGACTTTTGAATAATTAATAATCAATTTGCAGCTTACGCTTAAATGATTAACCACTAAAGTTGAATTAGAGTGTAGTGAGTTTGATGCCCTAGTAGTCACTAGAGGTGGGAAGAAAACAACTGTTAACATACCCATACAAGATTTTTCCGATACGGAACCTGTGCCAATTGACCCAGTTGTCAATCCACCGGAACCTATCTCTCCTAGAGCCCCGAAAATTATTCCGCGTGCCCGCATACCTTTCCCAGGTAGGCTTAGGAAGGAAAAGCAGGAAGCACAATTCACTAAGTATTCGGATATTATTAAGAATCTGCATTTGAATGTACGACTAGTAGATGCTTTAGTAGAAATGCCAAACTGCGCTAAATTTTTCAAAGAACTACTTTCAAACAAAGAGAGATTAAGAGAGATAGTTAGCTTACCCTTAAGTGAAGAATGCTGATTAGTGTTACAACATGGTATTCCCCCTAAGTTAGGAGATACAGGAAGATTTACGGTAACTTGCTACCTGCAAGGTGTCCAAATTAGCAATGCGTTAGCAGACTTAGGAGCCAGTGTAAACCTAATGCCCTATTCATTATTCAAAAAGCTAGGATTAGAAGACTTAAGGCCTACCAGAATGACTATCTAACTCTCGGACAGATCAGTTAAGATTCCTCAAGGAATAGCTGAAGATGTCCTAGTCAGAGTGGATAAGTTTGCATTCCCCGTCGATTTCATCATTATGGATATTGAGGAAGACACGAAGGTCCCACTCATACTTGGAAGACCATTCTTGAATACTGCCAAGGCCGTAATTGATGTACACGAGAAATCATTAAAATTAAGAGTTGGAAGTGAAGAAGTCACATTCAATGTCGACCGACTCATGAGCCATCCTCGTGAAGAAAATCTTAATCTCGCTGATTCTTTTCAAGAACTCGTTAACGAATATCTAGAGGATACCATGGTTATATGTAGTCAAGATCAAATTTCTAAGGATCTGTTCTTTACACCTCCTGAAGAAAATCTCGACATCCATTCAGCCATAAATCCTGGTCAAAATCAATCCCCCCTCTTCGAAAGTAACTTTCTTGGCAAGACAATTCAAATAGCACTGCTAGGTCAAGGCATTCCCCTACCTCTGTTAAGGAGAAGACCGAATGAAGAAACAGATTTCATTCCGGTATTTCAGGAACCGCAGTTAAAATAGGACCGTGTCGAGATTCCTGAACCAATCTTCGAAACTAAAGAAGACGTTTCTGAAGAGGAAGCATTAAGAAGGACAATATCCAGAACCAAAGAACAGATAGCATCAATGACCGCCATTAAGGAAGAAGAATCAGAATTCCAGGAGAGGTATAACTCGTTAGATAGAACAGAAATAGCTAGAATGAAACCATCTATCGAGGAACCTCCGGAGTTGGAGTTGAAGAAGTTACACGAACTTCTGGAGTATGCATTCTTAGAAGGAGAATCGCAAGTCCCCATAATCATTTCGAAAGACCTCACGCCACACGAGAATGTGAAATTGATTCAGGTTCTGAAGTCACATAAGAAAGCAATTGCTTGGAAGATTTCCGACATAAAAGGAATCAGTCCCAACTATTGCACCCACAAGATCTTCATGGAAGATGATTTCAAACCATCAGTTCAGAGGCAAAGAAGAGTCAATCCTATGATTCAAGAAGTCGTCAAGAAAAAAGTAATCAAACTTCTGGACGTCGGTCTGATCCATCCTATTTCTGATTCACCATGGGCCAGTCCTATTCAAGTTGTACCTAATAAGGGAGGAATGACTGTAATCTAAAATGAGAATAATGAACTTATTCCAACACGGGAGGTCACCGGTTAGAGGGTTTGCATAGATTATCGTAAACTTAACAATGCAACCCGAAAAGATCATTTTCCATTACCATTCATTGATAAAATATTGGAACGTCTATCAGGAAATGAGTTCTATTGTTTCCTTGACGGTTTTTCTGGCTACTTTCAATTTCCCCTCTATCCAAAGGACCAAGAAAAGACAACCTTCACCTGTCCTTACGGAACATTTTCTTATCGACGCATGCCCTTTGGGTTGTGCAATGCACCAGCTACATTTCAGCGATGCATGGTAGCAATATTCCACGACATGATCGAACGTTGTATGGAAGTCTTCATGGATGACTTCTCAGTTGTTGGTAGCACCTTTTATTCGTGCCTTTCTAACCTTGACAAGATGCTCACCCGATGTGAAGATTCAAATTTAGTTCTAGATTGGAAAAAATGTCACTTCATGGTGAAAGAAGGCATAGTTTTAGGACATAATATTTCAAAGTCAGGAATAGAAGTCGATAAGGCAAAAATTGAAACCATAGCTAAACTTCCAGAACCTACCACAGTAAAAGCGGTAAGGATTTTCCTTGGATACGCCGGTTTCTACCGACGTTTCATCAGAGATTTTTCAAAGGTCACGCGACCTATTACTCATCTCCTCGGAAAGGAAGTTCCGTTTGTCTTTAATGAAGAATGTGTACATGCATTCAACTATCTGAAGGAACAACTCACACATGCACCCATCATGATAGCTCCTGATTGGAGTTTACCATTCGAAATCATGTGTGATGCGAGTGACTTTGCAGTTGGAGCTGTACCAGGACAACGGAAAGATAAGCACTTTGATTCAATCTATTACGCCAGCAAAACCTTAACCAGAGCTCAAGAGAACTACACTACCACAGAAAAGGAGCTGCTAGCAGTAGTTTTCGCCTTCGAAAAATTCCGTTCCTATCTCATCTTGTCCAAAACTACAGTTTACACAAATCATTCAGCCTTAAAATATCTATTCACTAAACAAGATGCTAAACCAAGACTCCTACGATGGATCTTACTCCTTCAAGAATTCAATATTGAAATTAAAGATAAGAAAGGAGCAGAGAACGTCGCAGCAGATCATCTTAGTCGTTTGGAGAACCCAGCAATGGAACAACCTGCTGAACAAGATATCAGAGACAAATTTCCGGAAGAACAGCTTATGAGCTTAGGACAAGCTAACATAGGATCGCAATTCAATGATACTCCTTGGTATGCTGACATAGCCAACTACCTAGTTGCTGGAGTAGTATGCAAAGGAATGAGCACATCCCGAAGAGGAAGTTCTTCAGGAACGCTAAATACTACTACTAGGAAGATCCGTACCTGTTCAGATTTTACCCTAATCAGATAATCAGGAGGTGCATAGATGAGAAACAAGCAACAGGGATTCTTCACCAGTGTCACCACGGACCAACTGGAGGTCATTGATAATGCTAAAAACGAACATATATTTCATAGCATTATTCCTCAAGAAAGACAAGCTTTTAGTTGAAATTGTTCTATTTACAAGTGATATTTGTTTAAATAATAAAAGGTGAAGACAAAAGACAGATTCGACGAATTGAAGACGCAAACGACCAAAAAGCTCAAAAGTACAAAAGACAATCAAAGAGGTTCCAATTATTGATAAGAAACGTCTCTAAATTACAAGAGTACAAGATTCAAAACGCAAAGTACAAGATATTAAATTGTACGCAAGGACGTTCGAAAATCCGGAACCGGGACCAGAGTCAACTCTCAACGCTCGACGCAACGGACTAAAAATTACAAGTTAACTATGTATATAAATATAATATAATATATAATTAATTATATTAATTATATATATATTATATTTATAAATAAAAACTGTCGGCAGAGAAAGACTCCAAAGTTGTGAGCTGTGATTTCAATCTCCGCGACTCGCGGAGTTTGAAGGCAAAAATGCCGCGAGTCGCGGAGCCCCAAATTCAGAAACCCCCTATAAAGCTCGCGCATTCTGATCGTAAAATATCATCTTTTTTCTCCTCATTCATACGATATATTTATATTTATAATTTATATTTTAATTTTAATTTTAATTTTAATTATAATTCTAATAATAAGGGTATGTTAGCGAATATTGTAAGGGTGTAAGTCGAAATTCTGTCCGTGTAACGCTACGCTATTTTTAATCATTGTAAGTTATGTTCAACCTTTTTACATTAATGTCTCGTAGCTAAGTTATTATTATGCTTATTTAAAACGAAGTAATCATGATGTTGGGCTAATTACTAAAATTGGGTAATTGGGCTTTGTACCATAATTGGGGTTTGGACAAAAGAACGACACTTGTGGAAATTAGACTATGGGCTATTAATGGGCTTTATATTTGTTTAACTAAATGATAGTTTGTTAATGTTAATATAAAGATTTACAATTGGGCGTCCCTATAAATTACCATATACACTCGATCGGACACGATGGGCGGGGTATTTATACCAACGAATAATCGTTCATTTAACCGGAAATGGGAATGGATTAATAGCCACTAGAATAATTAAAACAGGGGTGAAATTATGTACAAGGACACTTGGTATAATTGATAACAAAATATTAAAACCTTGGGTTACACTCAGTCGACATCCTGGTGTAATTATTAAACAAAGTATTAAAATCTTGTTACAGTTTAAGTCCCCAATTAGTTGGAATATTTAACTTCGGGTATAAGGATAATTTGACGAGGACACTCGCATTTTATATTTATGACTGATGGACTGTTATGGACAAAAATCAGACGGACATATTAAATAATCCAGGACAAAGGACAATTAACCCATGGGCATAAAACAAAAATCAACACGTCAAACATCATGATTACGGAAGTTTAAATAAGCATAATTCTTTTATTTCATATTTAATTTCCTTTATTTTATATTTAATTGCACTTCTAATTATCGCACTTTTATTTATTGTTATTTAATTGCACTTTTAATTATCGTCTTTTTTTTTAATTATCGCAAGTTTATTTTATCGCACTTTTATTATTCGCAATTTCATTATCGTTATTTACTTTACGCTTAAAATTAAGTCTTGTATTTATTTATTATTTTACATTTGGTTTTAACTGCGACTAAAGTTTTAAAATCGACAAACCGGTCATTAAACGGTAAAAACCCCCCTTTATAATAATAATATTACTTATATATATATATTTGTATTTTTATAAAAGTAAACTAATATAGCGTTAAGCTTTGTTTAAAGATTTTCCCTGTGGAACGAACCGGACTTACTAAAAACTACACTACTGTACGATTAGGTACACTGCCTATAAGTGTTGTAGCAAGGTTTAAGTATATCCATTCTATAAATAAATAAATAACTTGTGTAAAATTGTAGCATATTTAATAGTATTTCGCACTAAAATAATACTATTTTGTATACACCCCCTACGACATCAAGTATTTTTGGCGCCGCTGCCGGGGAACTTTCTAAACGCCGGAAGCGCAACGCTAATATAAAAAAAAAGATTTTTAGTTTACTTCTATTAAAAGTCGCTTTTGTAAAAAAAACATTTTAAATATTCGAAAATATAAAAAGAAAAACAAAAATATAAGTATTTTTAAGATTTTGTTAAATATTTAAGTTTTATAAGTTTCTTTATTTTTATTTTAGTTTATAAAAATATAAGTTTTATTTAAATATCTTTTATTTATATAAAAACAGAAAAAAAATAAATAAATAAAGAAAAACGCGTCGAAGATTAAACCTGTCATCTGAATTTCTGAACCCCGCGAGTCGCGGGGTTTGAAGTTTTGAGTACCGCAAGTCGCGGAGGGGACCTGACACACGAACAGGAAGCCCTAATCCTGCATTTATTACGGATTATTATTAATTATTATTATTAACCCTAATTATTATTATTATTATAATTAAGTTTATTTTTAATTTAAGTTTTATTTAATTTATATTTTAGTTAAATTAGTTTAATTAAATTGTAAAATTAGTAGTTTTATTAAATAAATAATATAAAAATAATATTTTTATAAAAATTGTAATCTTTACAACTTTTAGTATATTTTTATATTTTGTCCCTTTTTAATCGTTGTAGCATAATATTCGTATTTTTAGCTCATATTTAGTTTTAAACTTAGTTTTTGCTATAGTTATTTTTACTCCTAGATTTTTAGGCTTTGCCGTAAAATTCCTTAAGTGCTTTTTCTTTAGACTAAGATTTAGGTGCTTTAGAATTTTGCGACGCCTTTTTAAGTTTTAGTTTCTTTTTAAGTTATTTCCATTTGGGATTTAGTTTTTCCTGTAAGCTTTAATATTTTTAGACGACTTTTACCTATGTATCAGTTATCATTCCAATTAGTAATTTCAATTTGCGATTATAATTTTAAGTTAGTTATAGTAATAAGGTTAGGTTAGTCAAGTATTTTTAAGTTTTAAAAGTTTCTTTTATTTTTTCGTCACCTTTTATTTTTCAACCATTTTTCTTTTTCGACCTTTTTCCGACAAACTCTTTTTCTTTCTTATTTCTCGCTATTCTAGTTTTTAGGACATAGATTTTTATTCTACTTCTTATCTAAATTTCTTAAAATTACGAAAATTTATTTTAAGTGGTTAAATTAATAGACATCAAAATTTTCTGGTTCGTAGTAATAGTTGGATTTGTACGTGGACCGGGTTATTGGAGCCAAACAGTCCTCAATTATATTGAGACCAAACGAATCCTGCCCCTCTGCTGCATCTTTTGGCTATTCGAAACGTGGGCAAAATCAGAAAAGTCTATTGATTGGATAACTTATTATAATTTTTCTTTCCTTTTTAAAACTAATAGGATATTCAGTGAATGCACCGAGCAAGACGTTCACCGCCTTTTGTACGTTCACCACCTGTAACTAGATCAAGACATTTAGCAATTATAACCGCCGTTGATTTTTCTTTAGAATCGTCATCCAGTAGACCAAATACTTCAGTTCAAATTTCCGATAATCCATTTTTTGAACCTGACCTCACAATTGAGAATCCGGAAAATATTCAGGAATGGTTCGTAGATCCTGAACCATTAAACTTTCCTCCGGAGCCACCAATTATTCAAACAGAGATTGTTGAGGAACGAACCATTAAATCAGAATCATCTAGTGATACCGATTCAACAAATTCAATTATGGAGAATCTGGAACCTTTAAGTATGGAAGACCGAATGAGAGCTAAACGCACTGGCCAAGGTCACGCAATTACTCATCCAGACATTAATGTGCCAGATTATGAAATCAAAGGACAAATTCTACACATGGTGACTAATCAATGCCAATTTAGTGGTGCGCCGAAGGAAGATCCAAATGAACATCTACGTACCTTTAATAGGATCTGCACACTATTTAAAATCCGAGAAGTGGAGGATGAACAGATATATCTCATGTTATTTCCCTGGACTTTAAAGGGAGAAGCCAAAGATTGGTTGGAATCGTTACCTGAAGGGGCGATCGATACATGGGACGTTTTAGTTGACAAATTTCTTAAACAATTCTTTCCTGCATCTAAAGCCGTAAGACTTCAAGCAGAAATTGTTACGTTCACACAGAAACCAAATGAAACTCTATATGAGGCATGGACTAGATATGGAAAGTTGTTAAGAGGATGTCCGCAACATGGTTTAGACACCTGTCAAATAGTACAAATATTCTACCAAGGATGCGACATCACTACAAGAAAAGACATAGATATAGCAGCTGGTGGTTCTATTATGAAGAAAACTGCAACTGAAGCTTATAAAATCATTGATAACACTGCTTCCCACTCACATGAGTGGCATCAAGAAAAAGATATCGTTAGATCATCTAAAGCAGCTAGAGCCGATTCTAGTCATGACTTAGATTCCATTTCCGCAAAGATAGATGCTGTGGAAAGACGAATGGAAAAGATGAATAAAGATATTCACGCTATACGAATTAGTTGTGAGCAGTGTGGAGGACCACATTTGACAAAAGATTGTCTCAGTATTGAACAAACAATGGAACAAAGAGAGAATGTTTCATACATAAACCAAAGGCCTGGAAATAATTATCAGAATAATTATCAACCGCCAAGACAGATTTACAATCAAAACAAGAATTATAACCGAAATATTCCATACAACAACCAACAAGGTCCTAGCAATCAACAAGTATCCAATAATACTTACAATCAGCAAAGACCTAATTTTCAGAACAAGCCACCACAACAAACTGATGATAAAAAGCCGAATTTAGAAGATATGATGACGAAGCTAGTTGAAACTCAAACGCAGTTTTTCACATCTCAGAAACAAACAAATGAACAAAATGCTCAAGCATTTAGAAATCAACAAGCTTCTATTCAAAATCTAGAACAAGAAGTGAGTAACCTAGCAAGGTTAATAGGTGAAAGAAAACCGGGAAGTCTGCCTAGTGATACAAATGCTAACCCCCGGAGTGAAACAGCTAAAGCCATTACCACAAGAAGTGGCACAACACTTAAACCACCTGAAATACCTGTAACTTCTGATGAAACTATTCCTACTCCACAAGAACCACAACCTGATCAAGATAAGGAAAAAGAACCGGTAGTTGAAAAGGTTAATGAAGATAACACAGTTAAGGATAAACCTTATGTTAAACCATACCAACCACCACTTCCTTACCCGAGTAAAATGAAGAAAGAGAAACTTGAAGCCGAGCAATCCAAATTCTTGGATATGTTTAAACAGATAAATGTAAATCTTCCTTTCATTGATGTGATTTCAGGAATGCCTAGATATGCTAAATTCTTGAAAGATCTAATTTCAAATAGAAAGAAAATGGAAGAACTCTCGGCTGTTACTATGAATGCTAATTGTTCAGCAGTGCTGTTGAATAAGATACCAGAAAAATTATCTGATCCAGGAAGTTTCACAATTCCATGTTTTCTGGGTAGTCTTAGTTCAATAGAAGCATTGGCAGACTTACGTGCTAGTATAAATCTAATGCCGTATTCACTATACGCTAAACTAGACCTTGGAGAATTGAAACCAACCAGAATAAGCATACAACTAGCCGATAGATCAATAAAATATCCTAGAGGGATAATGGAGAACATGCTAGTTAAAGTTGGTACTTTAGTATTTCCAGTAGATTTTGTTGTTTTGGACATGGAAGAAGATTCTCAAGTTCCTCTCATATTAGGAAGACCATTCTTAAACACGGCTAAAGCAATGATAGACGTGTTCGGTAAGAAATTGACCCTAAGTATAGAGGATGAGAGTGTTACCTTTTCAGTTGATAGAGCAATGCAACAACCACAATCTGCAGATGATACATGTTATTATATTCAAACTATAGATGCACATGCAGAATTATTAGAAGAATTTCCAGAATTACAAGGAACAGGAGAATGTTCTTTAGGAGAAGGTAATGAACCAATTGATGAAGCTGAAATGTTAGCTACACTTATAGCTAATGGATATGAACCAACAATAGAAGAAATTCAAATGCTAAAAGAAGAAGACAGATATCGATACAAATCATCGATAGAAGAACCTCCGAAATTAGAGTTAAAGCCACTTCCAAACCATTTGGAATACGCTTATTTACATGGTGAATCTGAATTACCTGTAATAATATCGTCTTCTCTTACTGAAAATGAGAAATCACAACTCATTTCTGTGTTGAAAGCTCATAAACCAGCCATTGCATGGAAAATTCATGATATTAAAGGAATAAGTCCTTCGTATTGCACACATAAAATCCTTATGGAAGAAGGTCATAAAACGTATGTGCAACGCCAACGAAGACTAAATCCTAATATGCAAGATGAAGTTAAGAAAGAAATTATTAAACTGCTAGATGCAGGTTTAATTTATCCAATCTCTGATAGTCCATGGGTAAGCCCAGTTCAATGCGTGCCTAAGAAGGGTGGCATGACTGTCATTACAAATGAGAAAAATGAGCTTATTCCTACTAGGACTGTAACAGGATGGCGTGTATGTATTGATTATAGAAAATTAAATGACGCCACCAGAAAAGATCACTTTCCCTTACCTTTCATAGATCAAATGTTGGAAAGATTAGCCAGAAATAGTTACTATTGTTTTCTAGATGGATTTTTCGGATATTTTCAAATACCAATAGCACCCGAAGATCAAGAGAAAACCACATTCACGTGCCCTTATGGTACTTTTGCTTACAAACGCATGCCATTTGGACTTTGTTACGCCCCTGCAACCTTTCAAAGGTGTATGATGGCGATTTTTCACGACATGATAGAAGAATGCATGGAAGTATTCATGGATGACTTTTCAGTCTTCGGTGATACATTTAAATCATGTCTAGTTAATCTGGAACGAATGCTAATTAGATGCGAAAAATCAAATCTAGTTCTTAATTGGGAGAAATGCCATTTCATGGTTAAAGAAGGCATCGTTCTTGGACATAAAATTTCAAAAGAAGGAATTGAAGTGGATAGAGCTAAAGTAGATGTAATTGCTAAACTTCCACATCCCACCAATGTTAGAGGAGTTAGGAGTTTTCTAGGGCATGCCGGTTTTTACCGACGTTTCATAAAAGATTTTTCTAAAATTGCCACTCCTATGAATAAACTCCTAGAAAAGGATGCTCCATTCATCTTTTCAGATGAGTGTATCAAATCTTTTAATATTCTTAAAGAAAAACTCACTAATGCGCCGATCATGATCACACCAAATTGGAATCTACCATTTGAACTAATGTGCGATGCAAGTGATTTTGCAATGGGAGCCGTTTTAGGACAAAGGATTGAAAAACGATTTCAACCTATATATTATGCTAGTAAGACGTTACAAGGAGCACAAACGAACTATACAACTACTGAAAAAGAACTCCTTGCTATTGTCTTTGCTTTTGAAAAATTTCGATCATATCTCGTTCTAGCAAAAACGGTGGTCTATACCGACCATTCTGCTCTTAGATACCTATTTTCAAAACAAGATGCTAAACCAAGATTAATCCGTTGGATCTTACTCTTACAAGAATTTGATATTGAAATCCGAGATAAAAGAGGAGCAGAAAATCTCGCCGCTGATCATCTTTCTCGTCTTGAAAATCCTGATTTAGAAGTTCTAAATGAATCGGCCATTCAAGATAACTTTCCCGATGAATATCTATTGAAGATAGATTATAGTGAAATTCCATGGTTTGCTGACTTTGCAAACTACTTAGTATGTGGATTCCTTGAAAAAGGGTTGTCGTACCAAAAACGAAAGAAATTCTTTAGTGATATAAAACACTATTTCTGGGAAGATCCACATTTGTTCAAAAGATGTCCCGATGGAATAATACGCCGATGTGTATTTGGAGATGAAGCTAGTAAAATATTAAACCATTGTCACACAGGACCAATAGGAGGGCATTATGGGCCTCAACTAACAGCAAGAAAAGTTTATGAAGCTGGATTCTATTGGCCAACAATTTACAAAGACGCACACCTTCTTTGCAAATCCTGTGATGCATCTCAAAGGGCCGGAAAAATAAGTCAACGTGATGAAATGCCACAAAATATCATCCAAGTATGTGAAGTATTTGACATTTGGGGTATTGACTTTATGGGTCCATTTCCAAAATCTCATAATAATCTATATATACTCGTAGCCATTGATTATGTATCTAAATGGGCGGAAGCACAAGCTCTCCCAACTAACGATGCACGAGTTGTAGTCAACTTTTTAAAACATCTTTTTGCAAGGTTTGGAACACCGAAAGCTTTAATAAGTGATCGGGGTACTCATTTCTGTAATAATCAACTTGAGAAAGTTCTTAAAAGATATGGAGTAACTCATAAAATCTCCACCGCATATCATCCACAAACAAGTGGACAAGTTGAAAATACCAACTGAGCTTTAAAACGTATTCTAGAGAAAACCGTAGGATCAAATCCGAAGGAATGGTCCATTAAATTAGAGGATGCACTCTGGGCTTTTAGAACAGCCTACAAAACTCCAATTGGAACCACACCTTTTAGACTTGTTTATGGAAAAGCATGTCATCTTCCAGTAGAAATTGAACACAAAGCATTTTGGGCTTTGAAGACATGTAATCATGATTTACATGAAGCTGGACGTCTACGATTAAGTCAACTAAACGAATTAGAAGAATTAAGACATGAAGCATACGAAAATTCGTTAATCTATAAAGAAAGAACGAAGAAATGGCATGATAAAAGAATCAGAAGTTCAAAAGAATTTAAAGAAGGAGACAGAGTTCTTCTTTTCAATTCACGATTCAAGCTATTTCCTGGAAAATTGAAATCAAGATGGTCTGGACCATTCATAGTCAAAAGAGTTTTCCCATACGGAACGATAGAATTAATAAATTCAAATGGGATTGAATTTAAAGTTAATGGTCACAGAGTTAAACATTACATACATGGTCCGATGGAAGTCGACAACGAAGTTAATCACAATTTCGACACCACAGCTAACTAAGTGTGGGGAGAATCAAGTCTTTAAAGGATAATATGTATTTCTGTTAGAGTTAGATTGTCTGTTTTCGTGTAGTTCTCGAAAATGGAACCCGAATGGTCTTTCCCTAGCAGACCCTAAAGAACTAGTCTTCTCCCCACATTCTGAATTTTTATTTTTTTAGGTTTTTACAAAATGGAGACTGCCTGTGAACTAAACCATGGTCTAATGCTACACGCTTTGTTCACTAAATGTAATAATGACATACTACCGAGTGAAATAGTATCAGTAATTAGAGAAAGAATGGACGGAGTTAGAAAAGAATCCAGATGCGAAGATAATAAGTTACAATTTGGTAAAGGAAAATCAAAATCCGCAGCGAAAAGAAGAGCACGACACCTAGAAAGATGTCACAAATGCGGAAAATGGTCACATGGAGGTAAATGTTCAAATAATCAAACCTATTCAAATACAGAATTTGTTACTTTATGCAGAGACGGACCGTTCATATGTTTAGAAGAAAAGACACTGAATGCTCGAGGTTACGCCTATGTAGCCATGGAAAATCAATTAAACCGACTATCTTATGAATGGGATAGATCATATAACTAAGAAATCTATTTCACAGGTATGTCTGTACAGTTTTTATTTTTATTTTTATTTTTAACCTTTTGATAATAAACGCTAATTTGTTCGCTAAAAAGTATTAAATTGGTATTGAATAAAATTAGGTTTGGCGACCGAAATTATTGATATCATTCAAAAATTTATTACATCACTGCGAAATTTAACGTTTATTCTTAAGGTATAAATATCTTTAATCAATCAACCCAAAATATTTCAAAAATTCGTCATGAGTTAAATTAGGTCTTGGAACCGAAATTACTTTACCGAAAAGAGGGGCGCATATTTTTGATAATATTTGATTGATTAAAGTGGGATAAAAAGCCAAAAATATTTTTAATTTTATTTTTACCATGTTTTTATAATTAATATTTAAATCTTAAATTAATATTGTAAACTTTGTAAAAACAATATATTTAAAATTGTAAATATTTGAAAAATTAATATAAGTTTGGTATGAATTTATAATATGAATTTTTAATTTTATGCATTTCAAATTTTAAGTTTGGTGTGAATTTTTAATATTAATTTTGAATTTTATATTTAAGTTGTGTGAATTTAAAAATAAAAATTTACTTTATCTCATTAAGTTAAAAATATGATTTTTAAAATTCGTCGTAAGTTGAAGACTAGGTCTTTGAACCGAAATTGCTTTACCCGAGGGAGGGACGAGAACTTTTATTATCATTGTTTTTAATCTTATTGAATTAAAGTATGCCAAAAACATTAAAAAAACCCAAAAATCTTAGCTTTTAAAACAATCGCTACAAAAAGACAAATTTTGAAATTTTGTCGAGGGACGGACTAGGACATCGATCCGAAACGACCTCGTCCTAAATAACAAAGGAAACAAAATTTTAAAATTAAGTACTTAATTGTTTTATAAGTTAATGACTATATAAAAAAAAAAAAAAATATCAAACTCCGCGAGTCGCGGAGTTTGAAGGGTTATTCACCGCGAGTCGCGGAGTTACGAAAAATCAGAAAAAAAATAAAGAGCTGGAACAGATCAGTCCCAACCCCAAAACAAAAACATACTGCGAAAAACTGCACGCAAAAACCCGAAAAATACACCCCAAAATCACAATTTTTAACCGTTAATCACCAAATTTTTTACTAAAATCATGTTGAGAAGGATGCTATCTAGGAATTACTCAAGAAAAACGGTAAATTTCTACACCTAAACACCATTTAATCCGAAATTTGGTGTTCTTGAGCAATTTTTTTCCCAATTTGATTTTGATGCTTTTTAGTGTAATTATGCTTAAATTGTTTATGTATTATGCTTGTATAACCTAGATTGATGCTATTTAACATGATTAGAAGCCTTAAACTTCAAATTTTGAATAATCTAGGGTTTATGTTCTTGAGCAATTTGGGGCTTTTTGATATAAACAGGTTATGGCCGATTTTTGTCATGAATTGTTGCTAAATTAAGTAGTGTAACATGTTTAGGTAGTTAAATGATCCAAACTTTGAGCCTAAACATGATTTTGAGAATTAAAGTGGACTTTTTCAAGTCTAAAATTCATGAACTTGATTTTTGAAAGATAATGCCATTTGAAACTTGTTTAATTGCTAGTAATGATTATTTTGACATGTTATTTGAGTTGAATGCTTATGAACTTGGCGAACATTTTCGTATATGCTTATTTGAAAAAGTGTAAATTTGATAAAAATGTGAAAATGAGCTTAAGTTTGATATAAATTGATAATGTCATTGTAATTATTTTGATTGATGATTTTGCTGACACTAATGCATATTTGGATGCACAAAATTTGTGTTTGATGTGTTTTGCAGACTGAAAGGGGTGAATCTTCATCCCAAGCCCGTAATACTCCTGCTGAGAATGCGGAACAACAGGAGGTTTATAACTACTACAAGCAGGATATACCTCATCCAGTCATGACCTTTTCTGATATGCACTTGGAAGAATTGCACCCGAACCTGAGATTTGACAGACTTTGGATAGATTATCCAAAATATCAAATTGGTTTGCATACTCTTCATTCTAAGGTTGTTGAGGTACCAAGGGTCATAGAATGGAGACCCTTAGAAGCTGTAGAATTGGCCGGGCCAATTAGGGAATTACTTGTACAGAGGTATGGTAATTCTTCTTTTAATGACTGGGTACGTTTATTCACCATGCGTAGACCTGTATATAAAGTATGGTGTGAAGAATTGTTATGTAGTATAGAGTTGAATGATCGGGTAGCTAGTTTAACCGATCGTTCTTTTATTAGATTTTTGTTAGGCGGTTCGATGCGCCACATGTCTTTACTGGACATGGCTCAGGCTTTACGTATATATACGCCTGAGGAGTTAGCATCTGCCGATTGTAGAGGGTTGATACTAAACGGTAGAAAGATAGATGAAAATTTTGATACACACGGTGTGTGGAGTCAAATGACAAGCCATCACCGTTTCAAAGGGGTAAATTACTCTTATTTGGATATAGATAGAGCCGAATTAAGAGTGATTCATAGGTTTTTAGCTAATTCGATTACACAAAGGGGTAAAAACAAGGAAAAAGTAAATGAACAGGATTTGTTTTACCATATGTGTATTCGAGACCCACAAAGCGCTGTAAGTATACCGTATTGTGTGGGTTATTATTTATCAGCTATGGTTCGGGGGATGCGATTTCATAGCATAATAGGAGGTGGTATTTTTATTACTTTGATTGGTGAATATCTCGGTGTGGATATAAGTCAGGGGGGATTATTAGTAGAAGAACTGGAACCCCGCGATACTATAGGTTTAAATGTATACCATGGTGCGAAAGTTTTGAAGAGGCGAAATAACGCCGCAGTACAATACCATGGTAGACATCCACAGGTGGAGAGAAACCAACAGCAAGGTAATGTAGGAGGGGGGAATGAGATGCAAGAAATGCAAAGGTTTATAGCTTCTCAGGAATACGAAAATGCTAGACAGAGAGCATTTGAAGATTGGCAAGTTCATCAGAACCAAATCATAGCTCATTGCCAACATATAGGTAGAAACTATATTCCTACACCGAAATCCATCTTCCCTCCCTGGTCTATAGAGATGCAGCCACCGTATCCTACGTATGACCCTGCCGAAGCATTCTATAGCACCTATGGTTATGCCTGGAACCCCTATTGGTACCAGTATCATCCCTAGTATACTTAGTTTTATTTATTTTGTAATTTGTAATTATTGATACGTTTAATACTTTTGTTAATATTGTAATCATTTTTATAATTATCTAACTTTTATTCTTAGATTTTAATAATTTTTGAATGTGGGGTAATATACCAAACTTCAAAAATATGTATATATGTTTGCAGTTTATCTTATGTACACAACAGGGTAAAATAACGCATTTTCAAAGACTGGCATTAAGTTCAACAAAAGCAACTAATTTTGACGACAAGATGCAAAATATATGTGAAATAACAACAAGACGGAATGAACAAATGATGTGCACCATTTATCATTCAGCAAACAAACGCCAATATATTTGGAAACTTTGGTAAAATTTAATCATTTTCATACAAATCACCCTCAATAATTTAAATTGTTACTGATTTTTTGCAAATGAGGGCATTGCAAGATCTTAAGTGTGGGAAGGGGTTAAATTCTTTCGGATTTTAAAATTTTTTACTTTATACACTTGGTTACCATTAAAAATACTAGTAAAGCAGTAGTTATATTAGAATCTAGTGCTCTCTGATAAAAAAGAACAGCCCTAGTCTTATATACTGACTACCCAATTCTAGTAAAATTTTTCAAAATTTTCAATTAAATGAACTAAAAATCATGTTTATACATATTTATGAACGATAAAACTAGGTTTTAACACCGAAATTATTGTTACCTCAAAAAGGACATAAATTGAGAAACAAACCAAAATGTTAAAATTCATTTAAAATGGAATAGAGGACGATAAAAAGGAAAATAAAAGCCAAGTGTGGGAAAATTTACCAAGTTATCTTAAACATATGTCACATATATCTGTAACAAATAACTGAAAATACTTTTGCTTTGGACTAAACTAAACAGTTTTACCCGATGAAAGAAAAGAAGAGATGGATCTACACGATGAATCAATTCCATCATTAAAAGGAAGTAAAGTCTTCCGAAAAAGACACGCGCTTCTTGATTTAGGTCATGAAGTTGTCATCCAGACCAGCTGTAGGTTGACGAAAAATCTAGAAAAGTCATCACTAAAATCAGCAGGAAATCCACGAACCTCAGCATTAAACAGGGTCGCCAAGTGGTCAGATTTATCCTAACCATGAGAAGGATTTATCTCGTACAATGGGGGGACACCATGCAAATTAGCTGGACAAGACTAATGAATCAGATCCCCAGAAAGGATAATCTCCTTAAAGATTAAAAATCAGCTTTTAAGACTGATATTACTCAATCCTAGAGATTGACCTTAAAGATTGAGAATTACAAACTCATGGAATTCAATGATATTTAAACTCGAGCTTGAACGAGAAAATATTTTGATCAAAATTACAAACCGATTTGTTTTCTGAAAACCCTATTTTCAATGCGTTCATTACCATTGAACGTAAAATCCTAGGAATTCACCTGAAATTCATTAGGTCACCTGAACCAAATCGGGTGTCAACCGTAAGAACGGTGGTTGCATAGCATGGTCAAAGACAGGACCTTGTGCCATACCGAAAAATTATAAGGGTGAGCTTTACTATTGCTCCTACCAAGGATAGTAATTGCGTCCGACACGTTATAGACCATAATTAAAAGCATGTCAGGGGACATTGCCTTAACAGTTGCTTGTTCAACGCTTTCCTTTACAACCGGACGGTAGTTTACCGAAAGGTAATATACGGGACAAGTAAACTGGACGTGTTGCTTTCCAAATACAAGGTTAGCAAGTGGGTGACACAAAACCATAAGTTTTGAGCTAAAATTTTCAAATCTGAAACTCACCAAACCCACAAAAATATTTTGCAAACACCGGTAAAGGGTTATCCCGAAAAACTTATCTAGGGTAAAAACTAGATTTCAAAAGATCAAATGTTTTCATAAAGATCCAATTTCCTTAATGGATCTAAATTTTTATAGTCATGTGGGACTGTAAACCATATCGTTACTACCATTGTTTATACCACCGTATAAAAATCACTGATGTACAAAGTGTGAAGAATAAAGAAGTGATTCTAGTATTTTAAGACGATATTGCTTGAGGACAAGCAACGCTCAAGTGTGGGAATATTTGATAATGCTAAAAACGAACATATATTTCATAGCATTATTCCTCAAGAAAGACAAGCTTTTAGTTGAAATTGTTCTATTTACAAGTGATATTCGTTTAAATAATAAAAGGTGAAGACAAAAGACAGATTCGACGAATTGAAGACGCAAACGACCAAAAAGCTCAAAAGTACAAAAGACAATCAAAGAGGTTCCAATTATTGATAAGAAACGTCTCGAAATTACAAGAGTACAAGATTCAAAACGCAAAGTACAAGATATTAAATTGTACGCAAGGACGTTCGAAAATCCGGAACCGGGACCAGAGTCAACTCTCAACGCTCGACGCAACGGACTAAAAATTACAAGTTAACTATGTATATAAATATAATATAATATATAATTAATTATATATATATTATATTTATAAATAAAAACCGTCGGCAGAGAAAGACTCCAAAGTTGTGAGCTGTGATTTCAATCTCCGCGACTCGCGGAGTTTGAAGGCAAAAATGTCGCGAGTCGCGGAGCCCCAAATTCAGAAACCCCCTATAAAGCTCGCGCATTCTGATCGTAAAATATCATCTTTTTTCTCCTCATTCATACGATATATTTATATTTATAATTTATATTTTAATTTTAATTTTAATTTTAATTATAATTCTAATAATAAGGGTATGTTAGCGAATATTGTAAGGGTGTAAGTCGAAATTCTGTCCGTGTAATGCTACGCTATTTTTAATCATTGTAAGTTATGTTCAACCTTTTTACATTAATGTCTCGTAGCTAAGTTATTATTATGCTTATTTAAAACGAAGTAATCATGATGTTGGGCTAATTACTAAAATTGGGTAATTGGGCTTTGTACCATAATTGGGGTTTGGACAAAAGAACGACACTTGTGGAAATTAGACTATGGGCTATTAATGGGCTTTATATTTGTTTAACTAAATGATAGTTTGTTAATGTTAATATAAAGATTTACAATTGGGCGTCCCTATAAATTACCATATACACTCGATCGGACACGATGGGCGGGGTATTTATACCAACGAATAATCGTTCATTTAACCGAACACGGGAATGGATTAATAGCCACTAGAATAATTAAAACAGGGGTGAAATTATGTACAAGGACACTTGGTATAATTGATAACAAAATATTAAAACCTTGGGTTACACTCAGTCGACATCCTGGTGTAATTATTAAACAAAGTATTAAAATCTTGTTACAGTTTAAGTCCCCAATTAGTTGGAATATTTAACTTCGGGTATAAGGATAATTTGACGAGGACACTCGCATTTTATATTTATGACTGATGGACTGTTATGGACAAAAACCAGACGGACATATTAAATAATCCAGGACAAAGGACAATTAACCCATGGGCATAAAACAAAAATCAACACGTCAAACATCATGATTACGGAAGTTTAAATAAGCATAATTCTTTTATTTCATATTTAATTTTCTTTATTTTATATTTAATTGCACTTCTAATTATCGCACTTTTATTTATTGTTATTTAATTGCACTTTTAATTATCGTCTTTTTTTTTAATTATCGCAAGTTTATTTTATCGCACTTTTATTATTCGCAATTTCATTATCGTTATTTACTTTACGCTTAAAATTAAGTCTTGTATTTATTTATTATTTTACATTTGGTTTTAACTGCGACTAAAGTTTTAAAATTGACAAACCGGTCATTAAACGGTAAAAACCCCCCTTTATAATAATAATATTACTTATATATATATATTTGTATTTTTATAAAAGTAAACTAATATAGCGTTAAGCTTTGTTTAAAGATTTTCCCTGTGGAACGAACCGGACTTACTAAAAACTACACTACTGTACGATTAGGTACACTGCCTATAAGTGTTGTAGCAAGGTTTAAGTATATCCATTCTATAAATAAATAAATAACTTGTGTAAAATTGTAGCATATTTAATAGTATTTCGCACTAAAATAATACTATTTTGTATACACCCCCTACGACATCAAGTATTTTTGGCGCCGCTGCCGGGGAACTTTCTAAACGCCGGAAGCGCAACGCTAATATAAAAAAAAAAGATTTTTAGTTTACTTCTATTAAAAGTCGCTTTTGTAAAAAAACATTTTAAATATTCGAAAATATAAAAAGAAAAACAAAAATATAAGTATTTTTAAGATTTTGTTAAATATTTAAGTTTTATAAGTTTCTTTATTTTTATTTTAGTTTATAAAAATATAAGTTTTATTTAAATATCTTTTATTTATATAAAAACAGAAGAAAAAAAAATAAATAAATAAATAAATAAAGAAAAACGCGTCGAAGATTAAACCTGTCATCTGAATTTCTGAACCCCGCGAGTCGCGGGGTTTGAAGTTTTGAGTACCGCAAGTCGCGGAGGGGACCTGACACACGAACAGGAAGCCCTAATCCTGCATTTATTACGGATTATTATTAATTATTATTATTATTAACCCTAATTATTATTATTATTATAATTAAGTTTATTTTTAATTTAAGTTTTATTTAATTTATATTTTAGTTAAATTAGTTTAATTAAATTGTAAAATTAGTAGTTTTATTAAATAAATAATATAAAAATAATATTTTTATAAAAATTGTAATCTTTACAACTTTTTGTATATTTTTATATTTTGTCCCTTTTTAATCGTTGTAGCATAATATTCGTATTTTTAGCTCATATTTAGTTTTAAACTTAGTTTTTGCTATAGTTATTTTTACTCCTAGATTTTTAGGCTTTGCCGTAAAATTCCTTAAGTGCTTTTTCTTTAGACTAAGATTTAGGTGCTTTAGAATTTTGCGACGCCTTTTTAAGTTTTAGTTTCTTTTTAAGTTATTTCCATTTGGGATTTAGTTTTTCCTGTAAGCTTTAATATTTTTAGACGACTTTTACCTATGTATCAATTATCATTCCAATTAGTAATTTCAATTTGCGATTATAATTTTAAGTTAGTTGTAGTAATAAGGTTAGGTTAGTCAAGTATTTTTAAGTTTTATAAGTTTCTTTTATTTTTTCGTCACCTTTTATTTTTCAACCATTTTTCTTTTTCGACCTTTTTCCGACGAACTCTTTTTCTTTCTTATTTCTCGCTATTCTAGTTTTTAGGACATAGATTTTTATTCTACTTCTTATCTAAATTTCTTAAAATTACGAAAATTTATTTTAAGTGGTTAAATTAATAGACATCAAAATTTTCTGGTTCGTAGTAATAGTTGGATTTGTACGTGGACCGGGTTATTGGAGCCAAACAGTCCTCAATTATATTGAGACTAAACGAATCCTGCCCCTCTGCTGCATCTTTTGGCTATTCGAAACGTGGGCAAAATCAGAAAAGTCTATTGATTGGATAACTTATTATAATTTTTCTTTCCTTTTTAAAACTAATAGGATATTCAGTGAATGCACCGAGCAAGACGTTCACCGCCTTTTGTACGTTCACCACCTGTAACTAGATCAAGACATTTAGCAATTATAACCGCCGTTGATTTTTCTTTAGAATCGTCATCCAGTAGACCAAGTACTTCAGTTCAAATTTCCGATAATCCATTTTTTGAACCCGACCTCACAATTGAGAATCCGGAAAATATTCAGGAACGGTTCGTAGATCCTGAACCATTAAACTTTCCTCCGGAGCCACCAATTATTCAAACAGAGATTGTTGAGGAACGAACCATTAAATCAGAATCATCTAGTGATACCGATTCAACAAATTCAATTATGGAGAATCTGGAACCTTTAAGTATGGAAGACCGAATGAGAGCTAAACGCACTGGCCAAGGTCACGCAATTACTCATCCAGACATTAATGCGCCAGATTATGAAATCAAAGGACAAATTCTACACATGGTGACTAATCAATGCCAATTTAGTGGTGCGCCGAAGGAAGATCCAAATGAACATCTACGTAACTTTAATAGGATCTGCACACTATTTAAAATCCGAGAAGTGGAGGATGAACAGATATATCTCATGTTATTTCCCTGGACTTTAAAGGGAGAAGCCAAAGATTGGTTAGAATCGTTACCTGAAGGGGCGATCGATACATGGGACGTTTTAGTTGACAAATTTCTTAAACAATTCTTTCCTGCATCTAAAGCCGTAAGACTTCAAGCGGAAATTGTTACGTTCACACAGAAACCAAATGAAACTCTATATGAGGCATGGACTAGATATGGAAAGTTGTTAAGAGGATGTCCGCAACATGGTTTAGACACCTGTCAAATAGTACAAATATTCTACCAAGGATGCGACATCACTACAAGAAAAGACATAGATATAGCAGCTGGTGGTTCTATTATGAAGAAAACTGCAACTGAAGCTTATAAAATCATTGATAACACTGCTTCCCACTCACATGAGTGGCATCAAGAAAAAGATATCGTTAGATCATCTAAAGCAGCTAGAGCCGATTCTAGTCATGACTTAGATTCCATTTCTACAAAGATAGATGCTGTGGAAAGACGAATGGAAAAGATGACTAAAGATATTCACGCTATACGAATTAGTTGTGAGCAGTGTGGAGGACCACATTTGACAAAAGATTGTCTCAGTATTGAACAAACAATGGAACAAAGAGAGAATGTTTCATACATAAACCAAAGGCCTGGAAATAATTATCAGAATAATTATCAACCGCCAAGACAGATTTACAATCAAAACCAGAATTATAACCGAAATATTCCATACAACAACCAACAAGGTCCTAGCAATCAACAAGTATCCAATAATACTTACAATCAGCAAAGACCTAATTTTCAAAACAAGCCACCACAACAAACTGATGATAAAAAGCCGAATTTAGAAGATATGATGACGAAGCTAGTTGAAACTCAAACGCAGTTTTTCACATCTCAGAAACAAACAAATGAACAAAATGCTCAAGCATTTAGAAATCAACAAGCTTCTATTCAAAATCTAGAACAAGAAGTGAGTAACCTAGCAAGGTTAATAGGTGAAAGAAAACCGGGAAGTCTACCTAGTGATACAAATGCTAACCCCCGGAGTGAAACAGCTAAAGCCATTACCACAAGAAGTGGCACAACACTTAAACCACCTGAAATACCTGTAACTTCTGATGAAACTATTCCTACTCCACAAGAACCACAACCTGATCAAGATAAGGAAAAAGAACCGGTAGTTGAAAAGGTTAATGAAGATAACACAGTTAAGGATAAACCTTATGTTAAACCATACCAACCACCACTTCCTTACCCGAGTAAAATGAAGAAAGAGAAACTTGAAGCCGAGCAATCCAAATTCTTGGATATGTTTAAACAGATAAATGTAAATCTTCCTTTCATTGATGTGATTTCAGGAATGCCTAGATATGCTAAATTCTTGAAAGATCTAATTTCAAATAGAAAGAAAATGGAAGAACTCTCGGTTGTTACTATGAATGCTAATTGTTCAGCAGTGCTGTTGAATAAGATACCAGAAAAATTATCTGATCCAGGAAGTTTCACAATTCCATGTTTTCTGGGTAGTCTTAGTTCAATAGAAGCATTGGCAGACTTAGGTGCTAGTATAAATCTAATGCCGTATTCACTATACGCTAAACTAGACCTTGGAGAATTGAAACCAACCAGAATAAGCATACAACTAGCCGATAGATCAATAAAATATCCTAGAGGGATAATGGAGAACATGCTAGTTAAAGTTGGTACTTTAGTATTTCCAGTAGATTTTGTTGTTTTGGACATGGAAGAAGATTCTCAAGTTCCTCTCATATTAGGAAGACCATTATTAAACACGGCTAAAGCAATGATAGACGTGTTCGGTAAGAAATTAACCCTAAGTATAGAGGATGAGAGTGTTACCTTTTCAGTTGATAGAGCAATGCAACAACCACAATCTACAGATGATACATGTTATTATATTCAAACTATAGATGCACATGCAGAATTATTAGAAGAATTTCCAGAATTACAAGGAACAGGAGAATGTTCTTTAGGAGAAGGTAATGAACCAATTGATGAAGCTGAAATGTTAGCTACACTTATAGCTAATGGATATGAACCAACAACAGAAGAAATTCAAATGCTAAAAGAAGAAGACAGATATCGATACAAATCATCGATAGAAGAACCTCCGAAATTAGAGTTAAAGCCACTTCCATGGTTGTTCATACTTTAAAGATTCAAACCAAGGCTTGATCTTTAAGAATGTAAACTTTAAGTTTACAAACATGAATTACAAGTATGATTTTACAACATATGAACTTACAATCTTTTAAAACAATAAATGTAGAACATAACTAGTAAGTTAGGTTCTTGTGTGTTCTTGTAAATACAAGATAATATGAAGAATCAAACTAAAGAGTTTGATTCTTAACAACATGTAAGTAATCAACAACAACTAACAAGTAAGTAATCTACAAACAAGAACAAGTAACAAAACAACAATCAAAGAGTGATGATGATGAGTTGGGATTCGGTTTTGGACAAGTGAAAAGGAAGAAAAAGAAGTTCTTGTTACTCACAATTTAGAGAGAAAAAGGAGAGAAAAGTTGAGAGGAATTTGCAAGTAAAAGTGTGTGTGTGAAAATGAGAGAGTATGAGTGCATAAGTTAACAAAAATTGAAAGCAAAATCCACTCCTCATGGCCTGCACAAGGAAAGGGGAAAGGGGAAAGATCCACAAGATACTTGCATGTAATTGTCTTAAAAGTGGGTTATTAGGGGTGTTTTCATGGGGATAAGGTGTAACCATACAAGTAACTAGATTCCATAAGTATTAAACTATCTAGTTGTTACATAATGTAATACTTACATGAAAGATGGGCCAATTAATCCATTTAAGTGTGTAGGGTGGGTTTCTAAGCCCATGTACAATTATAAAGCCCAAGTATGCATGTAAGTAACTAATTAAATAAATAAGCCCAAGTAATTAACTAGTAATCTTAGTTAATTAAAATGATTAATAAAACTTAATCATGAATGTAAATAATATTCTAAAAATATTATTCGTGTAATGTTCGTGTGTCACAAAGACGTTTCGGGCATTCAAAGTTAATCTCGGTAACAAGTAAATGTATAACAATACATTCATTTAAACACAAGTATTAATAATAATATCAATAAATAAACGTTGAAAAATCCAGGGTCGTTACATTACCCACTTGTTAAAGAAAATTTTGTCCCGAAATTTTAAGCTGAGGTAGATGGACGAGTTGGGAAAAGGTGAGGATACTTCCGCATCATTTGATCCTCTCGCTCCCAGGTAAACTCAGGTCTTCGTTTGGCATTTCATCGTACTCTGACGATCGGAATCTTGTTGCGTTTCAAAGTTTTGACCTCACAGTCCATAATCTCGACAGGCTCTTCCACAAAGTAGAGTTTGTCGTCAATCCTAAGTTCCTCCAGTAGTATGATAAGTTCGGGTGCAGCAAGACACTTCTTCAAGTTTGACACGTGGAAGGTAGGATGAACTGAGCTCAATTGAGTTGGAAGATCCAAACGGTAAGCAACGGGTCCAACACGCTCCAAGATTTCAAAAGGACCAATGTATCGTGGGTTCAACTTTCCACGTTTTCCAAAATTAATCACACCTTTCTAAGGTGCAACCTTCAACATTACACGGTCACCCACATTGAATTCAAAGTCTTTACATTTATGGTCTGCATAACTCTTTTGACGATCACGGGCCGTCTTAAGTCTAGCTTGAATCTGGGCAATCTTCTATGTTGTTTCGTGGACTACCTCGGGTCCGGTGATTTGCTTTTCGCCTACTTCGGCCCAACAAATAGGAGATCGGCACTTGCGGCCATACAATGCTTCAAAAGGTGCATCATTAATGCTCGAGTGATAACTGTTGTTGTAAGAGAATTCGGCGAGTGGCAAATGCCTTTCCCAGGCCTTTCCGAAATCAATGACACATGCACGCAACATGTCTTCCAATGTCTGAATCGTTCGTTCACTTTGCCCGTCGGTCTGTGGGTGATAAGCAGTACTCATGTCGAGACGAGTTCCCATGGTTTCTTGCAAAGAACGCCAAAATCTGGAAGCAAAACGGGGATCGCAATCTGAGATGATCGATAAAGGTACACCATGACGAGATACAACCTCTTTGATGTATAATTGAGCAAGTCTCTCCATCGTATCCGTTTCCTTCATAGCCAAGAAATGTGCAGATTTGGTAAGACAATCAACAATAACCTAAATGGTATCGTATCCGCCCACCGTCTTTGGTAGCATGGTGATGAAATCCATCGTTATCCTTTCCCACTTCCATTGTGGGATTTTCGGTTGTTGAAGTAATCCAGAGGGCCTCTGATGCTCGGCCTTAACTTTTGAGCAAGTCAAACACTTAACAACATAAGTTGCAATGTCCTTCTTAAGATTGGGCCACCAATACTGTTCCTTAAGATCGTGGTACATTTTGCCCGCTCCGGGATGAATCGAATATCTCGATTTGTGGGCTTCATCAAGTATAAGGTTTCGTAGATCTCCATAACAAGGTACCCAAATTCTTCAGGCATAACATCGGAGTCCAGTATCCCTAACCTCGAATCGATAAATAAGAATGTTCAAATGTTCGTGAGATATATTCTCCTCCTTGAGAGCCTCATCTTGGGCTACTCGGATCTGACTATTGAGATTCGAATGAATGGTGATGTTCAGAGCCCTAAAACGAAGAGGTGCCGTCCTCTCCTTTCGGCTCAAAGCGTCAACTACAACATTGGCCTTGCCAGGATGATAACGAAGTTCACAATCATAGTCGTTTAGCGTCTCGATCCATCGACGCTGTCTTATATTCAGTTTCTTCTGATCAAAGATGTGCTGGAGGCTTTTGTGGTCGGTGAAAATAGTGCTCTTAGTTCCATAAAGATAGTGTCTCCACAATTTGAACGCAAAGACAACGGCTTCAAGTTCAAGATCTTGAGTAGTGTAGTTTCGTTCGTGAATCTTCAATTGACGGGAAGCATAGGCGATAACCTTTGATCTTTGCATCAGTACACAACCAAAACCACTTTTCGAAGCATCGCAATAAACGACGAAATCGTCACTGCCTTCAGGAAGAGATAAGATAGGTGCGGTGGTCAACTTCTTCTTCAAGGTTTGGAATGTTGATTCGTGTGCGGGTTCCCAAATGAATTTCTTCCCTTTATGAGTCAGCGCAGTCAAAGGACGTGCAATCAGAGAGAAACCTTCAATAAACCTTCGGTAGTAACCGGCGAGACCTAAAAATTGGCAAATGTGCGTCGGAGTAGTGGGGGTTTCCCACTTGCTGATAGCTTCAATCTTAGCGGGATCAACTTTGATACCCTGGTCGCTCACAACATGACCCAGAAATTGGACTTCCTTCAACCAAAATTCACACTTGGAGAATTTCGCATAAAGTTGCTCTTGTCTCAAGAGTTCAAGTACTAGTCGGAGGTGTTGCTCATGCTCTTCTTCACTCTTAGAGTAGATGAGGTTATCATCTATGAAGACGATAACAAACTTATCCAAGTATGGCTTGCAGACACGGTTCATGAGATCCATGAACAAGGCAGGTGCGTTGGTTAAACCGAATGGCATCACGAGAAACTTATAATGACCAGAACGAGTTCTGAATGCAATCTTCATCACATTGCTTTCCTTCACCCTCAACTGGTGATAACCGGATCGCAAATCGATCTTGGAGTAAACACTCGATCCTTGAAGTTGATCAAAAAGATCGTCAATGCGGGGAAGAGGATACCGATTCTTGATTGTCAATTTGTTGAGTTCACGATAGTCGATACACATACGGAAGGATCCATCCTTATTCTTCACAAACAAAATAGGTGCACCCCAAGGCTAGAAACTTGGTTGGATGAATCCACGTTCTAGCAGTTCTTGTAATTGGCTCTGTAATTCTTGCATCTCGGAAGGTGCGAGTCGATAAGGTGCGCGAGCTACAGGTGCAGCTCCTGGTACTAAATCGATCTGAAACTCTACTGTTCTCGGTGGTGGTAATCCAGGCAATTCTTCAGGGAAGACATCGAAAAATTCGTTCACAATTCGAACGTCGTTCACACTCTTCACCTCGGTTTCTACCGTTTTCACATGTGCTAGCACGACAAGACGTCCTTTCTTCATGATCTTTTGCGCTTTCACGCAACTAATGAGGTTCAGCTTCGAGGTACATCTCTCTCCGTAAATGATCAGTGGCTTACCATCTCCTTGTGGTATACGAAGAGATTATCTCTACAAATAATATCGGCTCTTACTTTGGTCAACCAATCCATTCCGACAATAACATCAAAACTTCCCAATTTGATAGGTATTAAGTCAATTTCGAATTCCGCACCAGCTATGTTGATAATAGCTCCTCGACTAATATGGTCAACTTTTTAAAGTTTTCCATTGGCGACCTCGACAAGCATACTCTCTTCTAACGGGACTAACGACCAATTAATCTTATCGCAAAAGTGTCTACATACATAACTCCTATCGGCACCAGTATCAAATAGGACAGAAGCTAATAAATTGTTGATAGTGAATATACCTGTCACCAAGTCGGGATTCTCGCGTACATCCCTTGCATTAATGTTGAAAGCTCTACCACGCGGTGGTCCACCATCTTTTCGCTTGTTGGGGCACGCATTTCTGAAATGGCCCGTTTGTCCGCATTCGTAGCACTTTTTCGGTCCATTGGTCTTCGGCTTCCCATTCAAAGTGGTGACCTTGCAGTCCTTACCGATATGTCCAGTCTGTTGGTACTTTTCACAAACAATGTTACAATACCCAGTATGGTGCTTATAGCACCGCTTGCATTGTGGTAAGGTTCCCTTGTAGTTGGGGTTTGAGTTGGTGTTCGGATTGGGGTTTCCACCGTTGTTGTTTCCTCTGGAACCCTCATGTCGCTTCGCCGGGTTTTGATCATAGGTCCTTCCCCTGTTGTTATCCCATTTGCGCTTCTCACTACTACCCGCTTCAGACTTAGCCTTCTCCGGTTCATCGATGATAATTTGATTCATTAAAGTATGCGCCATGCACATCGCTTCTTGGACATTGGGTGGCTTGGACGAGGTGACGTTTCCCTTAATGGACTTAGGAAGTCCCCACAAATATCTCTCCATACGCTTGAATTCTGGGGTGACCATGGTAGGACACATCAGGGCTAGTTCCAAATATCTACGATTGTACCCATCGAGATCATTTCCCACGACCTTTAGCTGCATAAACTCAATCTCCATCTTCTGGATCTCGGTCCTAGGGCAATATTCCTCAATCAGGGCCCCTTTGAACTCCTCCCATGGGGTAGCAAATGCCTCATCAATACCTTTCGCTTGAGCCAACGTGTTCCACCATGTTAGTGCGCCGTCAGACAGCGTGCATGAAGCAAACTTGGTTTTATTCTCCTCTGAACAGTTACTAACTCGAAACACAGATTCTAACTTCTCGAACCATCTAGTGAGACCAACCGGCCCGTCTGTTCCACTGAAGTTGTGGGGTTTGCAGCTTTGGAACTCTTTGTACGTGCACCCATTACGAATGGGTTGAATAACCGGTGGCGGTGGAGCTTGGAGGTTCCTTTATGCTAAAGCTGCGGTGACTCGCTCATTGATCATCTCCTCGATTTGGGCTGCGGTAGGAGTTGATCGTCCGTTGGCCATGGTGTTCTAAACAAAAATTTTGACTCAAGTCAAAATCCAGTATTCAAATAGTAATAATACAGTATATGGTAACCAACATGGAATCAACACATCACATGTTTACTAAGTAATGCAACCAGGTACAAATACCATAGAATCATACAGTAACGTAAATAGAACATCGTGCAAGAATTAAATAACGCAAAGTTCCATTCATTAATAATAATAAGTTGCATACATTCGCATAATTTCGTACCATACATAAGTGAAACATAAAACTACAACTAGATTACATAATGAAATCTACTACAAAAGTCCTACGGTGATGGTGGGTGTAGGATGTCCAATACGTGAGACATCTGGTCCTCGAGCTTAGTTACCCGAGCACGGAGGATCTCCACCTCCCTCATCAGTTCCTCGACAGAGGGAGTGGGTGGGGCAGGCGGTGCAGTCGGTACGGGTGGTGCTGGTGGTGCAGACGGTCCGGCTCCAGAAGTAGAGGCTGCAAAGTGGTAAGGCTTACGGATGAAGGGATCAGCAGAATACAGCACAAGCCGTTACGGGCGGTAACCCTACGATGCCGACCAAATGCGTCAGTGAATGATCGACCTCCGTTGATCCCCGGAATAATGGTGCTGTCGAAATGGTACCGCTTCTTCGGCGGGGTGGAGGGTGGTTGAACAGGTGCATCATCAAGGTCCTCCTCGTCGGAGTCATCGTCACTAGAGTCGTCTGTGGATGAGTCGTCGGATGAAGGGTCATCAGAATCATGTGGAGGTGGCTGCACGGGTGGATGTACTAGCTCTCCTCGGGCGGCCATCATCTGTCGGTATCTAAAAGGCGGGATCGGCATGAGTCATCCATCAGGAGTGCGTCGACACCAATGGCGATACTGATTATGGAATGGACCTTCCCCAAATTCCGCGGGAATCACAACATCACCGGAGCAAGGCTGTGACCCCGAGGGTCCTGGGGCAGATGGAGCTGGAATCTTCGGAGGGTCCTGAGCTCTGTTAGAAGTAACCACTGGGGCAGGATCATGGCTGCTAGCTCCGGAGGATGAAGCGCCGGGGTTACTGGTGGGTAACGGGATCGGTGTGTCGGCAGCAGCAGTAGGTGAGGTAGCTGATGAGTCTAAACTGCCCAAAATGATAGCAGGTGGTATATCCGACATTTGAACAAGAAAAAATAAATTTTCCATGTCAGTAATTCATAAAGTAAGCACGTATTAGGCCAAGTAACTACAACAGTCTAAATCATGTATAACAGTAAGTAGCATGGCAATAACGACAAGTATCATGCAATCGAAAGCAGATAATAGCATGCAGTAGTGAAATCATGTAATAGCATACGTCATATAGCAGTAAAAGTAAGCAGCATCATGCAGTAAGTTTAGCGTAAACAAGTAAACTAACAAGTTGTAGATTAGTCCTATTAGTGAATCCTACTCGGGTCGGTCTTGACTCACTAATGCAACCTAATTCCCTACAACCAATGCTCTGATACTAAATGTGATGCCCCATACTAAATCATCATGTATGGACCATCAACAACAGGATCATTACAAGGTTAAACACTATATGCGTTTTCAAAACAAGTTTGCATTCATGATAAAAGGTGACATCATAACTAACGTCGAATATTTTACAACCAAAGTATGCTTCTATGAACAGAAGCAAATATAATAGTACGTAACCCTTAGGTCGTTACAAATCATAGTTTCAAAAGTAATAATGTTTATGAATGCAAGATAAACGTTCATGCGGTGACATCTCTAAAGCAGCGGGTGTCTACAGCAAGACTAGTACACATCGGAAGCAACCTTAAGCACCTGAGGAAAACATGCTTAAAAACATCAGCACAAAGGTTGGTGAGCTATAGTTTAAGTATAACAGTCTGTAAGGTAGGCCACGAGATTTCAGTGCTACAAATAGCGTTTCAAAACAGTATGATAAAGTATATGTTTAACCGTGGGCACTTGGTAACTAACTTAACGTTTATGACCCCCTGAAAGTACAGTGCGTATGTTTACAAAGTATTAAACACCCGTTAAATGCTAGCGCTACTAGCCCGAGTGGGGATTTCAAACTCTATGGATCCATATCTAAGATTCGCGTTCACCGGTTCAAAAACCAATGACTAAATGTTACCGAGCTAAAGGGAATGTTTATGCCGTTGTATAACCCACACATATATAAAGTTTAAGTACTTGTGCCTAGTATGTAAAACGTAAAATGCGCATGTATTCTCAATTCCCAAAATAGTTAAAGTAAAAAAGGGATGCTATAACTCACAGTGGTAAAGTAGTGGTAAAGTCGAGTCGGGAAATAAGCAAGTACGTAGGTCCGGAAAGTCCTCAACCTAAGTCAAATAGTACTAAGTCAGTAAATCGTCCCAATAGGTTTAAATGTATGTAAATTAGGTCTTAAAGGTCATCATCATTCATCATCAAACAAAAGGTGTAAAGTAAGTTTCGTTCTAGAAAAGAGTTTAAAACAAAGGCTGACTTGGATCAGTCACCACGGCCTCTATACCTACTAAAATAAGGTGAGACTAGTTTCCATGGTTCCGTATATGAGTCCTTTAATTGTGGTAAAAATTCCAGAAGCAAACTTGTCTTTGTTTGACCGTGGCGACGGTCTAAGTGCGAGTAGGTCAGAATTTTCAGCACAACGTTAAAAGGACATAGTGATGATCGGAGGGCCATAAATCCTAAACCGTAACTCGGATTAAGATGAGTCCTAAATGAAAAGTTATCTACTAGAACAGAGCTAACTGAAAATCATCTTTACAGTAGCTCAGGCCATACTGATCAGACCCAGAAATAGTAAATAGTAGGTTCCGGTGGGTTTCTTGGTACTCGATGCTTATCACGGTTCTCATCCTTGATGCATATAGCTTCAAGTGTACAACTCGTTGATGTGTTTGCATCATATTAACTAAGGTTTCACCATAATAATACTTGTGTAAGTCTAAGACATGTAGCACAACTCAATTAAGTGTTGTATGTAGTTTGATGAACCAAAGTTACATCAAAGTCTTAGATTTAACACATACATGAACTATAAAAGTAATATTTGAACTGCAAACTTGAAAGTAAACTAACTAATCAAGATCCTAAGATGTAGAACATAGTTCTTAGTTAGATCTTGAAGATCTAAGACCCAAAAGTCTAGATCTAAAGTTATTGAGTTAAATCCTAAGTATTAACACTTGAATCTTTACTTTAATGAAACCATAAGCTACAAAACTTAGATTTTCATCTTATAAAGTGTATGTAAGCTTACAAGCTTTTGTTAATGACAAAATAAGTAGACCATAAGCTATAGAACTGAGATCCATCACAAGTATATGAAGTTATAACTAAAAAGTTATACTTCCATGTTCTTGAACCTTTAAAGTTAACTTTTGTTCAAGAAAAATGAGATCAAAGTTAACTAGTAACACTTGACCAACTACAACCAAAATCACGATTTTAAAAGATGCAAGAAATGAAGTAATAAAATAAGTAATCAAGTAACTAGTCCATGGTTGTTCATACTTTAAAGATTCAAACCAAGGCTTGATCTTTAAGAATGTAAACTTTAAGTTTACAAACATGAATTACAAGTATGATTTTACAACATATGAACTTACAATCTTTTAAAACAATAAATGTAGAACATAACTAGTAAGTTAGGTTCTTGTGTGTTCTTGTAAATACAAGATAATATGAAGAATCAAACTAAAGAGTTTGATTCTTAACAACATGTAAGTAATCAACAACAACTAACAAGTAAGTAATCTACAAACAAGAACAAGTAACAAAATAACAATCAAAGAGTGATGATGATGAGTTGGGATTCGGTTTTGGACAAGAGAAAAGGAAGAAAAAGAAGTTCTTGTTGCTTACAATTTAGAGAGAAAAAGGAGTGAAAAGTTGAGAGGAATTTGCAAGTAAAAGTGTGTGTGTGAAAATGAGAGAGTATGAGTGCATAAGTTAACAAAAATTGAAGGCAAAATCCACTCCTCATGGCCCTTTGGCCGACGGCCTGCACAAGGAAAGGGGAAAGGGGAAAGATCCACAAGATACTTGCATGTAATTGTCTTAAAAGTGGGTTATTAGGGGTGTTTTCATGGGGATAAGGTGTAACCATACAAGTAACTAGATTCCATAAGTATTAAACTATATAGTTGTTACATAATGTAATACTTACATGAATGATGGGCCAACTAATCCATTTAAGTGTGTAGGGTGGGCTTCTAAGCCCATGTACAATTATAAAGCCCAAGTATGCATGTAAGTAACAAATTAAATAAATAAGCCCAAGTAATTAACTAGTAACCTTAGTTAATTAAAATGATTAATAAAACTTAATCATGAATGTAAATAATATTCTAAAAATATTATTCGTGTAATGTTCGTGTGTCACAAAGACGTTTCGGGCATTCAAAGTTAATCGCGGTAACAAGTAAATGTATAACAATACATTCATTTAAACACAAGTATTAATAATAATATAAATAAATAAACGTTGGAAAATCCAGGGTCGTTACACAAGGTATTATATCTATGAAAAATGAAATGCCTCGGACTAATATCCAAGCTTGCGAGATCTTCGATATATGGGGATTAGACTTTATGGGGCCATTCCCTAAGTCTAATGGGACAGAATATGTCCTCGTAGCAGTAGATTACGTCTCCAGATGGGTTGAAGCCCAAGCATTTCTAACCAATGATGCCAAGGTTGTCACCAACTTCCTGAAGAGACTCTTCTGCCGATTCGGAGCTCCCCGCTCTATAATAAGTGATAGAGGTACACACTTCTGCAATATACAATTCATGAAGGTAATGCAACAATACGGAGTTACCCACAAGATGTCCACTACCTATCATCCGCAGACTAACGGACAAGCAGAGGTCACTAACAGAGCACTAAAGAGAATTCTAAAACACACTGTCGGCCATCATGGGAATAAATGGGCCGAGAAACTAGATGATGCTCTATGGACATTCCGGATTGCTTACAAGAATCCTCTAGGAACTACACCCTATCGTATGATTTATAGAAAAGCCTGTCACCTTCCGCTAGAACTAGAGTACAAAGCTCTCTGGGCATTGAAGACCTGTAACCTTGATCCTTCAGTAACCGCTAGGCATCAGAAGATGCAGATGAATGAACTAGCTGAATTAAGAGACCAAGCTTATGAAACGTCATATATATAGAAGGAACGAACGAAGCTGACACACGATGCAAAACTGATATCTACAAAGTTCGCTCCTGGTGATAAAGTTCTACTCTTTAATTCACGATCGAAGAAGTTCGCTGGTAAATTCAGATCAAGGTGGAGTGAGCCATACAAAGTAATACATACTTTTCCACACGAAGCCGTAGAATTAGAAGGACCTACTGGTAACTTCAAAGTTAATGTCCACGGACTAAAAGCCTATCTAGAAGATCCCAACAAGGAGGAGCATCTCTTCTCCTTATATCCATTTTGAAGACAAGCCAGGAAAAGTTGAGCTGTAACGACTTGATAAACAAAGCGCTCTTGGGAGGCACCCCTTGCTTATCCTTTTTATTTCCTTAATTTTTATTTCAAATTATTTTCAGCCTACAAAAATATTATCCATCTGCACTAACCCTAAGTGTGTAACGACCCAACTTTTTTGACTTACTTTGTGCTTTGTGTTTTTGCAAAACTGCGTATTTGTGCATTTTTATACTCTGGAATCTTACTACATATAGATTACTTTCATTTATATATTAAAACGTGCCTTTAAGTACGTATGTTACTTAACTTGATCACCGGATGCCTTTATGATCGTTAGTGTCACTTGACGTTTCGAACAAACTGCGTACTGCGTACACGTTTAACTTTTGTCGTAATCGGAATATATGACTATGTAATATTAATTGTTATTTTATAATAACAATTACTTGGGTTTTTGGATACTTAATTACGCTTAGTAATTTACTTATGCTTACTAGTTAGTCTTGTTGGACTTTAGCCCACCCTACACTAGTTAGTGGACTATTTAATTAGCCCAATTATAAGTAACTAGTGACCCATTAATAAGTAAGACAAATGTCCATTTATTAGAGGGAACATGCTAGCATTTTTGTCAAGTATTATCCTTAATGTTGAACGAGATCCTAACATAAGCACCAACTTTAGACAACCATTAACCAAAAAGTGAAAAAGGTGTCCCCCTTGTCCCCTTGGTAAGCTACGGCCTAAACCACCCCACCATCACCTCACCACCTATAGGTATCAATATTTCTTCCTCCGGAACCACTTCTTCTTCTGGTTCCTCCTCTTCCGATTCATCCTCTTCTGGTTCCTCCTCTTCCGGTTCCTCCTCTTCCGGTTCCTCCTCTTCCGATTCCTCCTCTTCCGGTTCCTCTTCGGGAATTTGTGAATCTTCTCAAAATATATTCGAATCTTCATTATTATTAGGTGAATCAATGGAATTTGTACTAGAGGTAGACATCTATCACACAATATCAAACACGTTAAGAGATTAATATATCATATAATATTTACATGTTAATAATATATAGTTTCCAACAAAAAAATGTTAAGCAATCGTTTTTGAAAAAAAAACACGGTCGAAGTCCAGACTCACTAATGCATCCTAACAAACTCGGTAAGACACACTAATGCAATTTTCTGGTTCTCTAAGACCAATGTTCGGATACCAACTAAAATTTCCCGTTCATATTGATTATAAACGTTCCATATTAATTGATTTCGTCGCGAGATTTTGACCTCTATATGAGACATTTTTCAAAGACTGCATTCATTTTTAAAACAACCATAACCTTTATTTTATCTATAAAGGTTTAAAAAGCATTACGTAGATTATCAAATAATGATAATCTAAAATATACCTTTTACACACGACCATTATATAATGGTTTACAATAAGAATATATTATATCAAAAATAAGTTTCTTGAATGCAGTTTTTACATAATATCATACAAGCATGGACTCCAAATCTTGTCCTTATTTTAGTATGCAACAGCGGAAGCTCTTAATAATCACCTGAGAATAAACATGCTTAAAGCGTCAACAAAAATGTTGGTGAGTTATAGGTTTAACCTATATATTATCAAATCATAATAATAGACCACAAGATTTCATATTTCAATATACATCCCATACATAGAGATAAAAATCATTCATATGGTGAACACCTGGTAATCGACATTAACAAGATGCATATAAGAATATCCCCTATCATTCCGGGAAATCCTTCAGACATGATAAAAACAACATCGAAGTACTAAAGCATCCGGTACTTTGGATGGGGTTCGTTAGGCCCAATAGATCTATCTTTAGGATTCGCGTCAATTAGTATATCAGTTTACTAATTCTTAGGTTACCAAGCAAAAGGGGCATATTCGGCTTCGATCATTCACCCATATAATGTAGTTTCATTTACTTGTGTCTATTTCGTAAAACATTTATAAAACTGCATGTATTCTCATCCCAAAATATTAGTTTTTAAAAGTGGGACTATAACTCACTTTCACAGATTTTTACTTCGTCGGGAAGTAAGACTTGGCCACTGGTCAATTCACGAACCTATAACAAATATGTACATATATATCAAAGTATGTTCAAAATATATTTACATCATTTTTAATACGTTTTACTGTTTTAAGTTTATTAAGTCAGTTGTCCTTGTTAATAACCTACAACTAGTTGTCCATAATTTGATGTACAGAAATAAATCGATATATATTATCTTGAATCAATCCACGAACCAGTGTATACATGTATCAGGCTAGATCACAACTCAAACTATATATATTTTTGGAATCAACCTCAACCCTGTATAGCTAACTCCAACATTACTGCATATTGAGTGTCTATGGTTGTTCCAAATAATATATATAGATGGGTCAATATGATATGTCAAAACATTTGCATATGTGTCTATTGTATCCCAAGATTACATAATATATTAGAATACATGTATAATACAATATAAGTTAGCTAGGATATGATTAATATAGATTTGTTACCAATTTTCACGTAGCTACAACAAGCAAAAATAACCAATCTTGTTTTACCCATAACTTCTTCGTTTTAAATCCGTTTTGAGTGAATCCAATTGCTATGGTTTCATATTGAACTTAAGTTTATGAATCTATAGAGAAAAAGTATAAGTTTATAGTCAGAATTACAGGTTACAAGTCATTTTTGTAAAGGTAGTCATTTCAGTTGAAAGAACGACGTCTAGATGACCATTTTGGAAATCATACTTCCACTTTGAGTTTAACCATGATTTTTGGATATAGTTTCATGTTCATAGGAAAAATAATTTTCCCAGAAGAACAAATTTTAGATCAAAATTTATCATCGTTTTTAATTAACTAACTCAAAACAGCCTGCGGTGTTACTACAACGGCGTATATCCGATTTTACGGTGTTTTTTTGTGTTTTTCGGTTTTAAATCATTAAGTTAGCATATCATATAGATATAGAACATGTGTTTAGTTGATTTTAAAAGTCAAGTTAGAAGGATTAACTTTTGTTTGCGAACAAGTTTAGAATTAACTAAACTATGTTCTAGTGATTTCAAGTTTAAACCTTCGAATAAGATAGCTTTATATGTATGAATCGAATAATGTTATGAACATCGTTACTACCTCAAGTTTTGTGGATAAACCTACTGGAAATAAGAAAAATAGATCTAGCTTCAAAGGATCCTTGGATGGCTTGAAAGTTCTTGAAGCAGAATCATGACACAAAAACAAGTTCAAGTAAGATTGTTATAGTTATAGAAATTGAATAAAAGTTTGAATATGAGTATTACCTTGTATTAGAAAGATATCTTACTATAAATAAAAAAGATTTCTTGAAGTTGGATGATCACTTTACAAGATTGAAAGTAAGCTAGCAAACTTGGAAGTATTCTTGATTTTATGAAACTAGAACTTATAGAATTTATGAAGAACACTTAGAACTTGAAGATAGAACTTGAGAGAGATCACTTAGATGAATAAAATTGAAGAATGAAAGTGTTTTTAGGTGTTCTGGTCGTTGGTATATGGATTAGATATAAAGGATGTGTAATTTTATTTTCATGTAAATAAGTCATGAATGATTACTCATATTTTTGTAATTTTATGAGATATTTCATGCTAGTTGCCAAATGATGGTTCCCACATGTGTTAGGTGACTCACATGGGCTGCTAAGTAGAAGTATTTTGATAAGTGTCTTGAAGTCTTTCAAAAGTGTATGAATACATATTAAAACACTACATGTATATACATTTTAACTAAGTCGTTAAGTCATCGTTAGTCGTTACATGTAAATGTTGATTTGAAACCTTTAAGTTAACGATCTTGTTAATTGTTGTTAACTCAATGTTTATTATATCTAATGAGATGTTAAATTATTATATTATCATGATATTATGATATATTAATTTATCTTAATATGATATATATACAGTTAAATGTCGTTACAACGATAATCGTTACATATATGTCTCGTTTCGAAATCATTAAGTTAGTAGTCTTATTTTTACATATGTAGTTCATTGTTAATACACTTAATGATATATTTACTTATAATTTAACATAATTAACCAAGTGAATCAATATCTTAATATGATTCATATGTAATTAGTAAGACGTTGTTATAACGATAATCGTTATATATATCGTTTCGAGTTTCTTAATTCAATAAACACAATTTTATGTATATAACTCATTGTTAAAATACCTAATGAGATACTTACTTATCATAATATCATGTTAAGTATATATATAATCATATATATGTCATCATATAGTTTTTACAAGTTTTAACGTTCGTGAATCACCGGTCAACTTGGGTGGTCAATTGTCTATATGAAACCTATTTCAATTAATCAAGTCTTAACAAGTTTGATTGCTTAACATGTTGGAAACACTTAATCATGTAAATATTAATTTCATTTAATATATATAAACATGGAAAAGTTCGGGTCACTACATTTCTTTCCCGTTAAATAAATTTCGTCTCGAAATTTTAAGCAGTTGGAGGTGTTGACGTATCTTCTGGAAATAAGTGCGGGTATTTCTTCTTTATCTGATCTTCTCATTCCCAGGTGAACTCGGGTCCTCTACGAGCATTTCATCGAACCTTAACAATTGGTATCTTGTTTTGTTTAAGTCTTTTAACCTCACGATCCATTATTTCGACGGGTTCTTCGATGAATTGAAGTTTTTCGTTGATTTGGATTTCGTCTAACGGAATAGTGAGATCTTCTTTAGCAAAACATTTCTTCAAATTTGAGACGTGAAAAGTGTTATATACAGCCGCGAGTTGTTAAGGTAACTCAAGTCGGTAAGCTACTAGTCCGACACGATCAATAATCTTGAATGGTCCAATATACCTTGGATTTAATTTCCCTCATTTACCAAATTGAACAACGCCTTTCCAAGGTGTATCCTTAAGCATGACCATCTCTCCAATTTCAAATTCTATATATTTTTTTTAATATCGGCGTAGCTCTTTTGTCGACTTTGGGCGGTTTTCAACCGTTGTTGAATTTGGATGATCTTCTCGGTAGTTTCTTGTATTATCTCCGGACCCGTAATCTGTCTATCCCCCATTTCACTCCAACAAATCGGAGACCTACACTTTCTACCATAAAGTGCTTCAAATGGCGCCATCTCAATGCTTGAATGGTAGTTGTTGTTGTAGGAAAATTCTGCTAACGGTAGATGTCGATCCCAACTGTTTCCAAAATCAATAACACATGCTCGTAGCATGTCTTCAAGCGTCCTTTCGATCTGCCCATCAGTTTGTGGATGATACCAGGCCTGTCGGCTGAGGTTACCAGGCCTGTCAAATCAGGTCATGCGATCGCATGGCCTGACTGTTGAAATACCATGTGATCGCATGGTCTACGAATTTGGGCCAGACTTTGGGCTGTTACAGTGATCGGGCCGAGTGCTTATTTATTTTTTTTACTTTTTTTATGTTTTCTGATTTAGATATTTATATAATATATTTATATAAATTAAATAAAACTTATATTTTTACAAAATAAAAATAAAGAAACTTTATAGAACTTAAATATTTAACAAACTCTTAAAAATATATAAATTTTGTTTTTCTTTTTATATTTTAGAATATTTAAAACGTATTTTTATAAAAGTGTAGTTTTATAAAAGTAAACTAAAAATTAATAAAAATCTTTTTTTTATATATAGTGTTGCGCTTCCGGCGTTTAAGCAAGAATGTCCCCGGCAGCGGCGCCAAAAATACTTGATGTGTGCGAGGTGTACTAGGAAATAGTATTATTTTTACAACGTAATACTATTAAATATGATACAATTTTACACAAGATATTTATTTATTTATAGAATGGATATACCTAAACCTTGCTACAACACTTATAGGCAGTGTACCTAATCGTACAGTAGTGTAGTTTTTAGTAAGTCCGGTTCGTTCCACAGGGATCTCTTAAACAAGCTTAACGCTATAATTTTAAAAACTATATTTGTAAAAATACAAAAATATATATAAGTAATATTATTATTATTAAAGGGGGTTTTTACCGTTTAATGACCGGTTTGTCGATTTTTAAAACTTTAGTCGCAGTTAAAACCTAATGTAAAATATTAAAAATAAATATAACTTAATTTAAAGCATAAAGTAAATAACGATAATGAAATTGCGATAAATAAAAGTGCGATAAAATACGATGACAATAAATAAAAGTGCGATAATTAAAAGTGCAATTAAATATGAAATAAAAGAATTATGCTTATTTAAACTTCCGTAATCATGATGTTTGACGTGTTGATTTTTAGTTTATTCCCATGGGTTAATTGTTCTTTGTCCTGAATTATTTAATATGTCCGTCTGGTTTTTGTCCATAACAGTCCATCAGTCATAAATATAAAGTGCGAGTGTCCTCGTCAAATTATCATTATATCCGAAGTCAAATATTCCTACTAATTGGGGACTTAAACTGTATAAGGTTTTAATACTTTGTTTAATAATTACACCAGGATATCGACTGCGTGTAACCCAAGGTTTTAATACTTTGTTAAAAATTATGCCAAGTGTCCTTGTACATAATTTCACCCCTGTTTTAATAATTCCATAGACTATTAATCCATTCCCGTGTCCGGTTAAAGGAACGATTATTCGTACATATAAATATCCCGCCCATCGTATCCGATCGAGTGTATATGGTTATTTATAGGTACGTTCAATTGTAAATCTTTATATTAAATTAACAAACTATCATTTAGTTAAACAAATATAAAGCCCATTAATAGCCCATAGTCTAATTTCCACAAGTGTCGTTCTTTTGTCCAAACCCCAATTATGGTACAAAGCCCAATTACCCAATCTTAATAATTTAGCCCAACATCATGATTACTTCGGTATTAAATAAGCATAATAATAACTTAGCTACGAGACATTTATTTTAAAAATAACATTAACCATAACTTACAGTGATTAAAAATAGCGTAGCGTTACACGGACAGAATTTTGACTTACACCCTTACAACATTCGCTAACATACCCTTATTATTAGAATTTAAAATTAAAATTAAAATTATAATATAAATATAAATATATTTACGTATAGATAGAGAGATGGATATGGATATTTTTTTCGTTCACCAAACTGCGAATTTATAGGACCTGGGGCTGAAAAAGTGTGCCATGCGATCGCATGGCTTTCTGCCTTCCAGGCCATGCGATCGCATGGCCAGCTGGTGAAGTTCACATGCCTTTGTTTCTTTGCTTGTCGACGTTTATAAATAATAATATAATATATAAATAATTATAAGAATTATTTAAATATTATATTTTATTTATGTGCATAGTTAACTTGTAATTTTTAGTCCGTTGCGTCGAGCGTTGAGAGTTGACTTTAGTCCCGGTTTCGGATTTTCGAACGTCCTTGCATATAATTTAATATCATGTACTTTGCATTTCGCGTCTTGTACTCTTGTAATTTTGAGACGTTTCTTATCAATAATTGGAACCTCTTTGATTGTATTTTGTACTTTTGAGCTTTTTGGTCGTTTGCGTCTTCAATTCGTCGAATCTGTCTTTTGTCTTCACTTTTTATTATTTAAACGAATATCACTTGTAAATAGAACAATTGCAACTAAAAGCTTGTCTTTCTTGAGGAATAATGCTATGAAATATATGTTCGTTTTTAGCATTATCAAATATTCCCACACTTGAGCGTTGCTTGTCCTCAAGCAATATAGTCTTGAAATAAAAATACTAGAATCACTTCTTTATTCTTCACACTTTGTACATCAGTGATTTCTATACGGCGGTATGAACATTGGTAGTAACGATGTGGTTTACAGTCCCACATGACTATAAAAATTTAGATCCTTAAGGAAATTGGATCTTTATGAAAACATTTGATCTTTTGAAAATTAAATCTAGCTTTTACCCTAGATAAGTTTTTCGGAATAACCCTTCACCGGTGTTTGCAAATTGTTTTTGTGGGTTTAGTGGGTTTCAAATTTGAGTATTTTAGCTCAAAACTTGCGGTTTTGTGTCACCCACTTGCTAACCTTGTATTGGGAAAGCAACACGTCCAGTATACTTACTCCGTATATTACCTTTCGGTAAACTACCGTCCGGTTGTAAAGGAAAGCGTTGAACAAGCAACTGTTAAGGCAATGTCCCCTGACATGCTTTTAATTATGGTATATAACGTGTCGGATGCAATTACTATCCTTGGTAGGAGCAATAGTAAAGCTCACCCTTATAATTTTTCGGTCTGGCACAAGGTCCTGTCCTTGACGATGACATGCAACCACCGTTCTTACGGTTGACACCCGATTTGGTTCAGGTGACCTTAATGAATTCCAGGTGAATTCCTAGGATTTTACGTTCAATGGTAATGAACGCATTGAAAATGGGTTTTCAGAAAACAAATCAGTTTGTAATTTTGATCAAAATATTTTCTCGTTCAAGCTCGAGTTTAGATATCATCGAATTCCATGAATTTGTAATTCTCAATCTTTAAAAGTCAATCTCTAGGATTGAGTAATATCAGTCTTAAAAGCTGATTTTTGATCTTTTAAGGAGATTATCCTTTTTGGGGATCTGATTCATTAGTCTTATCCAGCTAATTTGCACGACGTCCTCCCCATTTTACAAGACAGATCCTCTCATGGTTAGGATAAGTCTGACCACTTGGCGACCCTATTTGATGCTGAGGTCCGTGGATTTCCTGCTGATTTTAGTGATGACTTTTCTAGATTTTTCGTCAACCTACAGCTGGTCTGGACGACAACTTCATGACCTAAATCAAGAAGCGCGTTTCTTTTTAGGAAGACTTTACTTCCTTTTAATGATGGAATTGATTCATCGTGTAGATTCATCTTTCTTTCATATATATTATAGTAAATTGGGTAAAACTGTTTAGATTAGTCCAAAGCAAAAGTATCTTCAGTTATTTGTACAAAAATATGTGATATATGTTTTAAATAACTTGGTAGATTTTCTCACACTTGGCTTTTATTTTCCTTTTTATTGTCCTCTATTCCATTTTAAATGAATTCTAACATTTTGGTTTGTTTCTCAATTTATGTCCTTTCCGAGGTAACAATAATTTCGGTGTTAACACATAGTTTTATCGTTCATAAATATGTATAAACATGATTTTGAGTTCATTTTAAAAATTTTTACTAGAATTGGGTAGTCAGTATATAAGACTAGGGCTGTTCTTTATTATCGGAGAGCACTAGATTCTAATACAACTACTGCATTACTAGTATTTTTAATGGTAACCAAGTGTATAAAAAAAATTTTAAAAATCCGAAAGAATTTAACCCCTTCCCACACTTAAGATTTTGCAATGCCCTCAGTTGCAAGAAATCAGTAACAATTTAAATTATTGAGGGTAATTAGAGTAGAAAAATGATTAAATTTTACCAAAGTTTCCAAACATATTGGCGTTTGTTTGCTGAATGATAAATGGTGCATATCATTTGTTCATTCCATCTTGTTGTTACATCACATTTGTTTTTCGTTTTGTCGTCAAAATTAGTAGCTTTTGCTGAACTTAATGCCAGTCTTTGAAAATGCGCTGTTTTACCCTGTTTTGTACAATTGACAATATACATACATACAAATATAAACATGCATGGTAATTTGAAATGGGACTTAAAATCCCACTTTCAAATCAAATATGAAACATTAGTACAACATAATAAAAATATTAAATATTATAATAAAAGTATCATAATATAATGTGTTTGAACATAAATAAACAGAAATAATAATAAAAATTAGAAATTATATAAATTACCAACCGGAACTAAATCAATCTGGATAGGGGTTCCAGTTCATGTCATCGTCCAGGTTCCATGGTTGGTGATAGGTGTACTGGTATGCCTGGTTAGGGTCGTAGAGTGCATAAGGTGGTCTCATCTCGGGCTGGTGTTGAGGATAGTAAGCGGGTCGGGTCAGGACGTAGTGATCCTGAGGTGACAGCCGACTCATAATCTGACGCTGATGATAGTCCCATCTATCATGCTGTCATTGCCTGGAATGCTCGTAATCATTCCGGGCTTTCCACTGCTCCATCCGACGAAATCTCTCCGCGTTTGTCATATCTAACTCCTCTACACGCTGGTAGACATCAGTCATAGCCTCCCGAATGACATCCCTAATGTCATCCGCTTCCTCTATCTCCTCATCTGATCCTCTTTCTACCTGCGGATGACTACCTACATAGGGTATTGCCTGGTTGCGTCTACTCTTCAATACCTTAGCATCCGCATAAACCCTCAATCCTAAAAGCTCAACCTGTTCCCTACATTCCAAAAGTGGACCCCCTTGGTTCTTATCTACACCTAAATACTCTCTAATGAGAGTAACAAAAATACCTCCTCCTATAATCCCCCCTTCCTGTATTCCTTCAACCATCTTAGATAAATAAAAACCAACACAGTAAGGGATATTAACAAAGCCTCTTGGGTCTCGAATACACTTTAGGTAAAATAAATCATGTAAGGTCAATTTTTCCTTGTTGTGACCTCTCTGTGTAATCGAGTTAGCCAAAAATCTATGAATTATACGAAGCTCGGCTCTGTTAATATGTAAGTAGGTATGTGTTCCTCCCCGCCCAAAAATATTATAATCAGACATACGCCTCCAAACGGCGTTCGCGTCAAAATTCCTATCTACCCTTTCACCATGATAAATCAAATTCATACAATCGGGTAGTAGTAATTCAGTGGGCGTATATATCTGTAATGCCCTGGCCATGTCCAGCAAGGACATCCTGTACATCCTACCGCCTAGTATAAACCTAAGAAAACTTCTATCATCTAATCTATCTACATCTACATTTAATGCTATAGTACTCATCAGCTCAACACACCATTCCTTATATACGGGTCTACGAATGGTGAATAGACGTTCCCAATCGGTAAAAGAAGAACTGCCATACCTTTGAATCAGATGCTCCCTAACACAGTCAGCTAGTTGGACCCTTTCCAAAGGATCCCAATCAATTACCCTAGGCACCTCTACATCTTTCGTTATTAATTTGAATTTATTACTTTGATATGCCGGGTAATCTCTCCATCGTCTATCGAATCTCAGATTAGGATGCAACGTGTGTTCAGGAATCGTTGGGTATTCTACACGTGGATGCATCGGAAATACTATGAATTCATTAACAAACTGTAGCGGATCATAATAAGGTACATGTTGATCAGGCTGATGTTGTTGTTCCTGTTGTGCTTCTGGTTCGGGTTCTGGTTCTTGAGCAGGTCGTCTAGATGATGATGATGATGATGAACCTCCAGTATCGGCTCTCTGTAAAACACATTAAACACAAAATTTGTGCATCCAAATATGCATTAGTGTTAGTAAAATAACAACTTAAAACAATCACAATAACATGTTCAATCAAAATTAAACTTATACACATTTTCACAATTTTTTTTACAATTTTACACTTTTTCAAATAAGCACATATGAAAATGTATACAAAGTTCATAAGCATTTAACTCAAATAACATGTTAAAACAACCTTTACTAACAATTAAACAAGTCTCAAATGACAATTATATCAAATTAATCAAGTTCATGAATTTTGCACCTAAAAAGTCCACTTTAATCTTCAAAAATCATGTTTAGGATTAAAGTTTGGATCATTTAGCTACCTAAACATGTTACACTACTCAATTTAGCAATAATTCATGACAAAAATCGGCCATAACCTGTTTATATCAAAAAGCCCCAAATTGCTCAAGAACACAAACCCTAGATTTCTAAAAATTTTGAAGTTTTTGGCTTCAAATCATGTTAAATAGCATCAATCTAGGTTATACATGCATAAAATACTAATAATTTAACTCTAATTACACTAAAAATTAACAAAATCAAATTATGAAAAATATAGCTCAAGAACACTTAAAATCAAATTTAAAGAGATTTACGGGTGAAATTGTTACCCTTTTTGATAAACTCCTTATCAAATTCATGTTTAGAGCGGATTGTAGCGAGAAATTTGGTTGAATTTGGTGAAAAATGGTGAATTTTAGAGAGAATTTTGGGGTATTTTCGTGGGTTTGTGTGTGTGTGTTTTGATGAAGAACAGCTTACTGAGAGCTTTTGTTTCTGGCCAAAATTCCAGGGCCATGCGATCGCATGGCTATAAAGGCCAAACTCCATGCGATCGCATGGAGGTCCGGGAACAGTACCATTTGTTTTTTTTTTAATATAAAAAAAACTTTAAAACTTATAAAACATATAATTAATAAAATTTTTAAAATTTGTTTCTTTTTAGGATGAGGGCGTTTCGGATCGTTGTCCTAGTCCGTCCCTCGACAAAATTTTAAAATTTGTCATTTTTAAGCTCAATTTTAAAAGCAAAGATTTTTAGGTTTTTTTTTAAATGTTTTTGGCATACTTTAATTCAATAAGGCTAAAAATAATGATAATAAAAGTTCTCGTCCCTCCCTTGGGTAAAGCAATTTCGGTTCAACGACCTAGTCTTCAACTTACGACGAATTTTTAGAAATCAATTTTTTTAACTTAGCGAAATAAAGTAAATTTTTGTTTTTAAATTCACACCAAACTTAAATTATATTTTTGTTTTTATACATACAAACTTATATTAAAAATATTAATTTTTCGAATATTTACAATTTTAAATATATTGATTTAAAAAGTTTACAATATTATTTTAATATTAATTTTAAAAACAAAGTAAAAATAAAATTAAAAATCTTTTTGGTCTTGTATCCCACTTTAATCAATCAAATATTATCAAAAACATACGCCCCTCTTTTCGGTAAAGTAATTTCGGTTACATAACCTAGTTTAACTCATGACGAATTTTTGAAATATTTTGGGTTGATTGATTAAAGATGTTTATACCTTAAGAATAAACGGTAAATTTCGCAGTGATGTAATAAATTTTTGTATGATATCAATAATTTCGGCCGCAAAACCTAATTTTATTGAGTACCAATTTAATACTTTATAGCGAACGATTTAGCGTTTATTATCAAAAGGTTAAAAACAATAAAAAATAAAAATAAAAATTGAAAACTGTACAAACTTACCTGTGAAATAGAATTCTTAGTGACCTGCTTTAGCCCACTCATAAGATAGTCGGACTAATTGGTTTTCCATAGCTACATAGGCGTAACCTCGAGCATTTAATGTTTTTTCTTCTAAACATATGAACGGTCCGTCTCTGCATAAAGTAACAAATTCGGTATTGGAATATGTCTGATTCGTCGAGCATTTTCCTTCGTGTGACCATTTTCCGCATTTGTGACATCTTTCAAGGTGTCGTGCTCTTCTTTTCGCTGCGGATTTTGATTTTCCTTTACCAAATTGTAACTTATTATTTTCGTTTCTGGATTCTTTTCTTACTCCATCCAATTTACCTCTGATTAATGATACTATTTCACTTGGAAGGGTGTCATTATTACGTTTAGTGATCAAAGCGTGTAGCATTAGACCATGGTTTAGTTCACAGGAAGTCTTCATCTCGTAAAACCTAAAAAAAAAAAAAAATTCAGAATGGGGGGGGGGAGAAGACTAGTTCTTTAGGGTCTGCTAGGGAAAGACCATTCGGGTTCTATTCTCGAAAACTACACGAAAACAGAACATCTAACTCTAACAGAAATACATATTATCCTTTAAAGACTTGATTCTCCCCACACTTAGTTAGCTGTGGTGTCGAAATTGTGATTAACTTCGTTGTCGACTTCCATTGGACTATCTATGTAATGTTTAACTCTGTGACCATTAACTTTAAATTCAATCCCATTTGAATTTATTAACTCTATTGTTCCGTATGGGAAAACTCTTTTGACTATGAATGGTCCAGACCATCTTGATTTCAATTTTCCAGGAAATAGCTTGAATCGTGAATTGAAAAGAAGAACTCTATCTCCTTCTTTAAATTCTTTTGAACTTCTGATTCTTTTATCATGCCATTTCTTCGTTCTTTCCTTATAGATTAAAGAATTTTCGTATGCTTCAAGTATTAATTCTTCTAATTCGTTTAGCTTACTTAATCGTAGACGTCCGGCTTCATGTAAATCAAGATTACATTTCTTCAAAGCCCAAAATGCTTTGTGTTCAATTTCTACTGGAAGATGACATGATTTTTCGTAAACGAGTTTAAAAGGTGTGGTTCCAATTGGAGTTTTGTAGGCTATTCTAAAAGCCCAGAGCGCATCCTTCAATTTAATGGACCATTCCTTCGGATTTAATCCTACAGTTTTTTCTAGAATACGTTTTAAAGCTCGGTTGGTATTTTCAACTTGTCCACTTGTTTGTGGATGATATGCGGTGGAGATTTTATGAGTTACTCCATATCTTTTGAGAACTTTCTCAAGTTGATTATTACAAAAATGAGTACCCCGATCACTTATTAAATCTTTCGGTGTTCCGAACCTTGCAAAAAGACGTTTTAAAAAATTGACTACAACTCGTGCATCGTTAGTTGGGAGAGCTTGTGCTTTCGCCCATTTAGATACATAATCAATGGCAACGAGAATGTAGAGATTATTATGAGATTTTGGAAATGGACCCATAAAGTCAATACCCCAAATGTTAAATACTTCACACACTTGAATGACATTTTGTGGCATTTCATCACGTTGACTTATTTTTTCGGCCCTTTGACAAGCATCACAGGATTTGCAAAGAAGGTGTGCGTCTTTGAAAATTGTAGGCCAATAGAATCCAGCATCGTAAACTTTTCTTGCTGTAAGTTGAGGCCCATAATGCCCTCCTGTTGGTCCTGTGTGACAATGGTTTAAGATTTGACTAGCTTCATCTCCGAATACACATCGGCGTATTATTCCATCGGGACAACTTTTAAACAAATGTGGATCTTCCCAAAAATAGTGTTTTATATCACTAAAGAATTTCTTTCGTTTTTGGTACGACAATCCTTTTTCAAGGAATCCACATACTAAGTAGTTTGCATAGTCTGCAAACCATGGAATTTTATTATAATCTATCTTCAATAGATATTCATCAGGAAAGTTGTCTTGTATGGCCGATTCATTTAGAACTTCTAATTCGGGATTTTCAAGACGAGAAAGATGATCAGTGGCGAGATTTTCTGCTCCCTTTTTATCTCGGATTTCAATATCGAACTCTTGTAAGAGTAAGATCTAACGGATTAATATTGGTTTAGCATCTTGTTTCGAAAATAGGTTTTGCTAGAACGAGATATGAACAAAATTTGTCAAAAGCAAAGACAATAGCAAGGAGTTCTTTTTCAGTAGTTATGTAATTTGTTTGTACTCCTTGTAATGTCTTACTAGCATAATATATAGGTTGAAATCGTTTTTCAATCCTTTGTCCTAAAACAGCTCCCATTGCAAAATCACTTGCATCGCACATTAGTTCGAATGGTAGATTCCAATTTGGAGTTATCATGATCGGTGCATTAGTGTGTTTTTCTTTAAGAATATTAAAAGATTTGATGCATTCATCTGAAAAGATGAATGGAGCATCCTTTTCTAGGAGTTTATTCATAGGAGTGGCAATTTTAAAAAAATCTTTTATAAAACGTCGGTAAAAACCGGCATGCTCTAGAAAACTCCTAACTCCTCTAACATTGGTGGGATGTGGAAGTTTAGCAATTACATCTACTTTAGCTCTATCCACTTCAATTCCTTTCTTTGAAATTTTATGACCAAGAACGATGCCTTTTTTAACCATGAAATGGCATTTCTCCCAATTAAGTACTAGATTTGATTGTTCGCATCTAATAAGCATTCGTTCAAGATTAACTAGACATGTTTCAAAAGTATCACCGAAGACTGAAAAGTCATCCATGAAAACGTCCATGCATTCTTCTATCATGTGGTGAAAAATCGCCATCATGCACCTTTGAAAGGTTGCTGGGGCGTTGCAAAGTCCAAATGGCATGCGTTTGTAAGCAAAAGTACCATAAGGGCACGTGAATGTGGTTTTCTCTTGATCCTCGGGTGCTATTGGAATTTGAAAATATCCGAAAAAACCATCAAGAAAACAATAGTAACTATTTCCGGCTAATCTTTCCAACATTTGATCAATAAAAGGTAAGGGAAAGTGATCTTTTCTGGTGGCGTCATTTAATTTTCTATAATCGATACAAACACGCCATCCTGTTACAGTTCTAGTAGGAATAAGCTCATTTTTTTCATTTGTAATGACAGTCATGCCACCCTTCTTAGTCACGCATTGAACTGGGCTTACCCATGGACTATCAGAAATTGGATAAATTAGACCTGCATCTAGCAGTTTAATAATTTCTTTCTTAACAACATCTTACATATTAGGATTTAGTCTTCGTTGGCATTGCACATACGTTTTATGACCTTCTTCCATAAGGATTTTATGTGTGCAATACGAAGGACTTATTCCTTTAATATTATGAATTTTCCATGCAATAGCTGGTTTATGAGCTTTTAGCACAGAAATGAGTTGAGATTTTTCATTTTCAGTAAGAGAAGACGATATTATTACAGGTAATTCAGACTCACCATGTAAATAAGCGTATTCCAAATGGTTTGGAAATGGCTTTAACTCTAATGTCGGTGGTTCTTCTATCGATAATTTGTATCGATATCTGTCTTCTTCTTTTAGCATTTGAATTTCTTCCGTTGTTGGTTCATATCCATTAGCCATAAGTGTAGCTATCATTTCAGTTTCATCAATTGCTTCAGTTCCTTCTCCTAAAGAAGATTCTCCTGTTCCTTGTAATTCTGGAAATTCTTCTAACAATTCTGCATGTGATTCTATAGTTTGAATATAATAACATGTATCATCTGCAGATTGCAGTTGTTGCATGGATCTATCAACTGAAAAGGTAACACTCTCGTCCTCTATACTTAGGGTCAGTTTCTTACCAAACACGTCTATTATTGCTTTAGCCGTGTTTAAGAATGGTCTTCCTAATATGAGATGTACTCGAGAATCTTCTTCCATGTCCAGAATAACAAAATCTACTGGAAATACTAAAGTTCCAACTTTAACTAGCATATTCTCCATTATCCCTCTAGGATATTTTACTGATCTATCGGCTAGTTGTATGCTTATTCGTGTTGGTTTCAATTCTCCAAGGTCTAGTTTAGCGTATAGTGAATACGGTATTAGATTTATACTAGCACCTAAGTCTGCCAATGCTTCTATTGAACTAAGACTACCCAGAAAACATGGAATTGTGAAACTTCCTGGATCTGATAATTTTTCTGGTATCTTATTCAACAGCACTGCAGAACAATTAGCATTCATAGTAACAGCTGAGAGTTCTTCCATTTTCTTTCTATTTGTGATTAGATCTTTCAAAAATTTAGCATATCTAGGCATTCCTGAAATCAGATCAATGAAAGGAAGATTTACATTTATCTGTTTAAACATATCCAAGAATTTTGATTGCTCGGCTTCAAGTCTCTCTTTTCTCATTTTACTCGGGTAAAGAAGTGGTGGTTGTATGGTTTAACATAAGGTTTAGCCTTAACTGTGTTATCTTCATTAACCTTTTCAACTACCGGTTCTTTTTCCTTATCTTGATCAGATTGTGGTTCTTGTGGAGTAGGAATAGCATTATCAGAAATTACAGGTATTTCAGGTGGTTTAAGTGTGATACCACTTCTTGTGGTAATGACTTTAGCTGTTTCATTCCGGGGGTTAGCCTTAGTATCACTAGGTAGACTTCCCGGTTTTCTTTCACCTATCAACCTTGCTAGGTTGCTCATTTCTTATTCCAGATTTTAAATAGAAGCTTGTTGATTTCTAAATGCTTGAGCATTTTGTTCATTGGTTTGTTTCTGAGATGTGAAAAATTGAGTTTGAGATTCAACTAGCTTCGACATCATGTCTTCTAAATTTGGCTTTTTATCATCGGTTTGTGGTGGTTTATTTTGAAAAATAGGTCTTTGCTGATTGTAAGTATTGTTAGATACTTGTTGATTGATAGGACCTTGTTGGTTGTTGTATGGAACATTTCGGTTATAATTCTGGTTTTGATTGTAGTTTGGTCTTGGCGGTTGATTATTCTGATAATTATTTCCAGGCCTTTGGTTTATGTATGAAACATTTTCTCTTTGTTCCATTGTTAGTTCAATACTGAGACAATCTTTTGTCAAATGTGGTCCTCCACACTGCTCACAACTAATTCGTATTGAGTGAATATCTTTAGTCATATTTTCCATTCGTCTCTCAACAGCATCTATCTTTGCGGAAATGGAATCTAAGTCATGGCTAGAATCGGCTCTAGCTGCTTTAGATGATCTAATGATATCTTTTTCTTGGTGCCACTCATGTGAGTGGGAAGCAGTGTTATCAATAATTTTGTAAGCGTCAGTTCTGTTTTCTTCATAATGGAACCACCAGCTGCTATATCGATGTCTTTTCTTGTTGTGATGTCGCATCCTTGGTAGAATATTTGTACTATTTGACAAGTGTCTAAACCATGTTGCGGACATCCTCTCAATAACTTTCCAAATCTTGTCTACGCCTTATATAGAGTTTCGTTTGGCTTTTGTGTGAACGTAACAATTTCTCCGTGAAGTCTCACGGCTTTAGATGCCGGAAAGAATTGTTTAAGAAAATTTTCAACTAAAACATCCCATGTATCAATCGCCCCTTCAGGTAACGATTCTAACCAATCTTTGGCTTCTCCCTTTAAAGTCCAGGGAAATAACATGAGATATATCTGTTCATCCTCCACTTCTCTTATTTTAAATAGTGTGCAGATCGTATTAAAGGTACGAAGATGTTCATTTGGATCTTCCTTCGGCGCACCACTAAATTGGCATTGATTAGTTACCATGTGTAGAATTTGTCCCTTGATTTCATAATCTGGGGCATTTATGTCAGGTTGAGTAATTGCATGACCTTGGCCAGTGCGCTTAGCTCTCATTCGGTCTTTCATACTTAGAGGTTCCAGATTCTCCATGATTGAATTTGTTGAATCTTAATCACTATAGGATTCTAATTTAATGGTAGGTTCCTCAACAATCTCTGTTTGAATGATTGGTGGTTCCGGAGGAAAGATTAATGGTTCAGGATCTATGAATTGTCCCTGAATATTCTCCGGATTCTCAATTGTGAGGTCGGGTTCAAAAATGGATTATCGGAAATTTGAATTGGAGTACTTGGTCGACTGGATGACGATTCTAAAGAAAAATCAACGGCGACAATATTTGCTAGATGTCTTGATCGAGTTACAGGTGGTGAACGTACAAAAGGTGGTGAACGTTTTGCTCGGTGCATTCACTGAATATCCTATTAGTTATTGATGTGGTGGCAGAGTAGTATATAATACTATTAAATTTTAGCAGAAAATACTATTAAATACGATACAATTTTACACAAGATATTTATTTATTTATAGAATGAATATACTTAAACCTTGCTACAACACTTATAGGCAGTGTACCTAATCGTACAGTAGTGTAGTTTTTAATAAGTTCGGTTCGTTCCACAGGGAATCTTTTTTTTTTTAAACAAAGCTCAACGCTATATTAGTTTACTTTTATAAAAATACAAACATATATATAAGTAATATTATTATTATAAAGGGGGGTTTTTACCGTTTAATGACCGGTTTGTCGATTTTAAAACTTTAGTCGCAGTTAAAACCAAATGTAAAATATTAAAAATAAATACAAGACTTAAATTAAAGCGTAAAGTAAATAACGATAATGAAATTGCGAATAATAAAAGTGCGATAAAATAAACTTGCGATAATTAAAGAGTACGATAATTAAAAGTGCAATTAAATAAAATAACAATAAAAATGCGATAATTAGAAGTGCAATTAAATATTAAATAAAGGAAATTAAATATGAAATAAAAGAATTATGCTTATTTAAACTTCCGTAATCATGATGTTTGACGTGTTGATTTTAGTTTTATGCCCATGGGTTAATTGTCCTTTGTCCTGGATTATTTAATATGTCCGTCTGGTTTTTGTCCATAACAGTCCATCAGTCATAAATATAAAGTGCGAGTGTCCTCGTCAAACTATCCTTATACCCGAAGTTAAATATTCCAACTAATTGAGGACTTAAACTGTAACAAGATTTTAATACTTTGTTTAATAATTACACCAGGATGTCGACTGAGTGTAACCCAAGGTTTTAATATTTTGTTATCAATTATACCAAGTGTCCTTTTACATAATTTCACCCCTGTTTTAATTATTCTAGTGGCTATTAATCCATTCCCGTGTCTGGTTAAATGAACGATTATTCGTACATATAAATACCCCGCCCATCGTGTCCGATCGAGTGTATATGGTAATTTATAGGGACGCCCAATTGTAAATCTTTATATTAACATTAACAAACTATCATTTAGTTAAACAAATATAAAGCCCATTAATAGCCCATAGTCTAATTTCCACAAGTGTCGTTCTTTTGTCCAAACCCCAATTATGGTACAAAGCCCAATTACCCAATTTTAGTAATTAGCCCAACATCATGATTACTTCGTTTTAAATAAGCATAATAATAACTTAGCTACGAGACATTAAATTAAAAAGGTTGAACATAACTTACAATGATTAAAAATAGCGTAGCGTTACACGGACAGAATTTCGACTTACACCCTTACAATATTCGCTAACATACCCTTATTATTATAATTATAATTAAAATTAAAATTAAAATATAAATTATAAATATAAATATTACGTATGAATGGAGAGAAGAGAAAGATAGATGGATATTTTGGTTCACCAAAGCTCGATTTTTATAGGCATGTGGGCTGGAACTGGGGCTCATGCGATCGCATGGATTTATGCCTTCCAGGCCATGCGATCGCATGGCCAGCTGGGGAGGCTCAGTTTTGGTTGTTTTCTTCTGCCGACGGTTTTATAAATAATATAATATATTAAATAATTATAAGAATTATTTAAATATTATATTATATTTATGTGCATAGTTGACTTGTAATTTTTAGTCCGTTGCGTCGAGCGTTGAGAGTTGACTCCCGTCATCGTGTAGATCCATCTCTTCTTTTCTTTCATCGGGTAAAATGGTTTAGTTTAGTCCAGAGCAAAAGTATTTTCAGTTATTTGTTACAGATATATGTGACATATGTTTAAGATAACTTGGTAAATTTTCCCACACTTGGCTTTTATTTTCCTTTTTATCGTCCTCTATTCCATTTTAAATGAATTTCAACATTTTGGTTTGTTTCTCAATTTATGTCCTTTCCGAGGTTACAATAATTTCGGTGTTAAAACCTAGTTTTATCGTTCATAAATATGTATAAACATGATTTTGAGTTCATTTAATTGAAAATTTTAAAATTTTTTACTAGAATTGGGTAGTCAGTATACAAGACTAGGGCTGTTCTTTATTATCAGAGAGCACTAGATTCTAATACAACTACTACGTTACTAGTATTTTTAATGGTAACCAAGTGTATAAAGATAAAAATTTAAAAATCCGAAAGAATTTAACCCCTTCCCACACTTAAGATCTTGCAATGCCCTCATTTGCAAGAAATCAGTACAATTTAAATTATTGAGGGTGATTAGCGTAGAAATGATTAAATTTTACCAAAGTTTCCAAATATATTGGCGTTTGTTTGCTGAATGATAAATGGTGCATAGCATTTGTTCATTTCGTCTGTTGTTACATCACATTTATTTGTCATCTTGTCGTCAAAATTAGTAGCTTTTGCTGAACTTAATACCAGTCTTTGAAAATGCGCTGTTTTACCCTGTTTTGAACAATCGACAATATACATATATACAAGTATAATCATGCATGGCAATTTGAAATGGGACTTAATATCCCACTTTCAAATTCTAAATATGAAATATTAGTACACAATAATAATAAAAATTACACAAATATATCCAATAACATAAGTTTAAACATGAAAAAGTCAAAAGATAAAAACATAAAAATCATAAAAATAACCAAATGGAACTAAATCAGTCTGGATAGGGGTTCCAGTTCATCTCATCGGGTGGGTTCCATTGTTGGTTATAGGTGTTCTGATAGACTTGGTCATAGTCATACCGGTTAAAGGGTGGTCGGAAATCGGGGCTATGTGGCGGAAAATGAGCAGGTCGAGTAGGTACATAGTTATTTGGTACCTGATATGATAGCTGGCTCATGATTTGGTGCTGATGAACTAACCAGCTATCATGTTGGCGTCGCCTATAATCCTCGTATACTCGCTCGGAGTTCCACTGCTCATACATACTATGTCTTGCCGCGTTCGTCATTGCTTCCTCATCTATACGAACGTGGACGTCAAGAATAGCATCTCGAAAGACATCCCTAATGTCTTCCGCCTCCTCCATTTCCTCGTCTGAGCCTCTCTCTACCTGAGGATGAGATCCCTCATAGGGTACTGCCTGGTTGCGTCTACTTTTCAATACCTTAGCACCCACATAAACTTTCAATCCTAAGGGCTCAACCTGTTCTCTACAAATCTGTAATGGACCCCCTTGGTTCCTATCAACACCTAAATACTCTCCAATGAGAGTAACAAAAATACCTCCTCCTATTATACTCCCGTCCTGCATTCCCTCTACCATTTTAGATAAATAAAAAGCAACACAGTAAGGGATATTGACAAAGCTTCTAGGATCCCGAATACACTTTAGGTAGAATAAATCATATAAGGTAATTTTTTCTTTATTATGACCTCTTTGTGTAATCGAGTTAGCCAAAAATCTATGAATAATACGAAGCTCGGCTCTGTCAATATGTGTATAGGAGTGTCCTCCTGCTCGTGTAAAAACATCAAAATGTGACATACGCCTCCAAATGGCGTCAGCGTCAAAGTTACTATCTACCCGTTCACCATAATGAATCAAGTTTGTACAATCGGGTAATAGCAACTCACCAGGAGTATATATCTGTAAGGCCCTGGCCATGTCTAGCATGGACATTCTGTACATCCTACCACCAAGGATAAACCTAAGAAATCTTCTATCATCTATCCTAACTATATTTGTATCAAGTGATACAGTACTCATCAACTCAACACACCATTCCTTATATACAGGTCTACGAATGGTGAAAAGACGTTCCCAATCTGTAAAAGAAGAACTGCCATACCTTTGAACTAAAAGCTGTCTAACACGGTCAGCTAGATGGACCGTTTCCAAAGGGGCCCAATCGATTACCCTTGGCACCTCTACATTTTTTGTTACCAATTTGAATTTGTTCCTTTGATATGTCTCGTAATCTCTCCATCTTCTATCAAATCTCAGATTAGGATGTAGAGTGTGCTCAGGAATCGTTGGGAATTCTACTGGCGGCCTCATTGGGAATACTATGAATTCATCAACAAACTGTACTGGATCATAATAAGGTATGTGCTGATCAGGCTGTTGTTGTTCCTGTTGCGGTTCTTGTTCGTGTTGCATTTCTGGTTCTTGTTCTGGTGCTGGTGCTGGTCGTCTAGATGATGATGCTCCTGAACCTCCAGTATCGGCTCTCTGTAAAACACATTAAACACAAAAATTGTGCATCCAAATATGCATTAGTGTTAGCAAAATAACAACTTAAAACAATCACTATAACATGTTAAATCAAAATTAAACTTATACACATTTTCACAATTTTTCACAATTCTACACTTTTCAAATAAGCACATATGAAAATGTATACAAAATTCATAAGCATTTAACTCAAATAACATGTCAAAATATTCATTATTAATAATTAAACAAGTCTCAAATGGCAAATATATCAAATAAATCAAGTTCATGAATTTTGGACTTAAAAAGTCCACTTTAATCTCCAAAAATCATGTTTAGGATCATTGTTTGGATCATTTAACTATCTAAACATGTTACACTACTCAATTTAGCAATAATTCATGACAAAAATCGGCCATAACCTGTTTATATCAAAAAGCCCCAAATTGCTCAAGAACACAAACCCTAGATTTCTAAAAATTTTGAAGTTTTTGGCTTCAAATCATGTTAAATAGCATCAATCTAGGTTATACATGCATAAAATACTAACAATTTAACACTAATTACACTAGAAATTAACAAAATTGCATTAGGTAAAAAATTGGTAATTATCACAAAAACTTGGAATTTATAGAGTTTAGGGGTGTAATTTTTACCAATTTGCTGAGGAATGAGAATCTAGGCATGATTAGAGCAAGAAATTTGATGAATTACGGTGGAATTTTGGTGAAATTTGGTGAATATTTGGGAGTATTTTCGGGTATGTGTGTGTTGTGGTGTAGAAGCAGACTCGCTGAGAGTTTTTGATCTGGCCAGTTTTCCAGCCTCATGCGATCGCATGAGGTTGGTGTGTAAACCCCATGCGATCGCATGGGGTGCCGGCTACAGTGTTTTCAGCCATATTTTTTTTTTTTTTTTAAACCTTATGCTTTATAAAACTTATAATTAATTAAATTTTAAAAATTTTATTTTCCTTTAGGAGCGAGGGCGTTTCGGATCGTTGTCCTAGTCTGTCCCTCGACAAAATTTTAAAATTTGTCAAATCAAAGCGCGGTTTTTAAAAGTAAAGATTTTTGGGTTTTTTAATGTTTTTGGCATACTTTAATTTAATAAGATTAAAAATAATGATAATAAAAGTTCTCGTCCCTCCCTCGGGTAAAGCAATTTCGGGTCAAAGACCTAGTCTTCAACTTACGACGAATTTTAAAAATCATATTTTTAACTTAATGAGACAAAGTAAATTTTTGTTTTTAAATTCACACAACTTAAATATAAAATTAAAAATTCACACCAAACTTAAAATTTGAAATGCATAAAATTAAAAATTCATATTTTAAAAATTAAAAATTCACACCAAACTTAATTTTAAAAATTCACATTATAAATTCACACTAAACTTATATTAATTTTTCAAATATTTACATTTTTAAAAATATTGTTTTTACAAAGTTTACAATATTAATAAGGGTTCAAATATTAATTTTAAAAACATGGTAAAAATAAAATTAAAAATCTTTTTGTCTTTTTATCCCACTTTAATCAATCAAATATTATCAAAAATATGCGCCCCTCTTTTCGGTAAAGTAATTTCGGTTCCAAGACCTAATTTAACTCATGACGAATTTTTGAAATATTTTGGGTTGATTGATTAAAGATATTTATACCTTAAGAATAAACGTTAAATTTCGCAGTGATGTAATAAATTTTTGAATGATATCAATAATTTCGGTCGCCAAACCTAATTTTATTCAATACCAATTTAATACTTTTTAGCGAACAAATTAGCGTTTATTATCAAAAGGTTAAAAATAAAAATAAAAATAAAAACTGTACAGACATACCTGTGAAATAGATTTCTTAGTTATATGATCTATCTCATTCATAAGATAGTCGGTTTAATTGGTTTTCCATGGCTACATAGGCGTAACCTCGAGCATTCAGTGTCTTTTCTTCTAAACATATGAACGGTCCGTCTCTGCATAAAGTAACAAATTCGGTATTTGAATAGGTTTGATTATTTGAACATTTACCTCCATGTGACCATTTTCCGCATTTGTGACATCTTTCTAGGTGTCGTGCTCTTCTTTTTGCTGCGGATTTTGATTTTCCTTTACCAAATTGTAACTTATTATCTTCGCATCTGGATTCTTTTCTAACTCCGTCCATTCTTTCTCTGATTACTGATACTATTTCACTCGGTAGTATGTCATTATTACGTTTAGTGATCAAAGCGTGTAGCATTAGACCATGGTTTAGTTCACAGGCAGTCTTCATTTTGTAAAAACCTAAAAAAAATAAAAATTCAGAATGGGAGAAGAAGACTAGTTCTTTAGGGTCTGCTAGGGAAAGACCATTCGGGTTCCATTTTCGAGATTTACACGAAAACAGACAATCTAACTCTAACAGAAATACATATTATCCTTTAAAGACTTGATTCTCCCCACACTTAGTTAGCTGTGGTGTCGAAATTGTGATTAACTTCGTTGTCGACTTCCATCGGACCATGTATGTAATGTTTAACTCTGTGACCATTAACTTTAAATTCAATCCCATTTGAATTTATTAATTCTATCGTTCCGTATGGGAAAACTCTTTTGACTATGAATGGTCCAGACCATCTTGATTTCAATTTTCCAGGAAATAGCTTGAATCGTGAATTGAAAAGAAGAACTCTGTCTCCTTCTTTAAATTCTTTTGAACTTCTGATTCTTTTATCATGCCATTTCTTCGTTCTTTCTTTATAGATTAACGAATTTTCGTATGCTTCATGTCTTAATTCTTCTAATTCGTTTAGTTGACTTAATCGTAGACGTCCGGCTTCATGTAAATCAAGATTACATGTCTTCAAAGCCCAAAATGCTTTGTGTTCAATTTCTACTGGAAGATGACATGCTTTTCCATAAACAAGTCTAAAAGGTGTGGTTCCAATTGGAGTTTTGTAGGCTGTTCTAAAAGCTCAGAGTGCATCCTCCAATTTAATGGACCATTCCTTTGGATTTGATCCTACGGTTTTCTCTAGAATACGTTTTAAAGCTCGGTTGGTATTTTCAACTTGTTCACTTGTTTGTGGATGATATGCGGTGGAGATTTTATGAGTTACTCCATATCTTTTAAGAACTTTCTCAAGTTGATTATTACAGAAATGAGTACCCCGATCACTTATTAAAGCTTTCGGTGTTCCAAACCTTGCAAAAAGACGTTTTAAAAAGTTGACTACAACTCGTGCATCGTTAGTTGGGAGAGCTTGTGCTTCCGCCCATTTAGATACATAATCAATGGCTACGAGTATATATAGATTATTATGAGATTTTGGAAATGGACCCATAAAGTCAATACCCCAAATGTCAAATACTTCACATACTTGGATGACATTTTGTGGCATTTCATCACGTTGACTTATTTTTCCGGCCCTTTGACAAGCATCACAGGATTTGCAAAGAAGGTGTGCGTCTTTGTAAATTGTAGGCCAATAGAATCCAGCATCGTAAACTTTTCTTGCTGTAAGTTGAGGCCCATAATGCCCTCCTGTTGGTCCTGTGTGACAATGGTTTAAGATTTGACTAGCTTCATCTCCGAATACACATCGGCGTATTATTCCATCGGGACAACTTTTAAACAAATGTGGATCTTCCCAAAAATAGTGTTTTATATCACTAAAGAATTTCTTTCGTTTTTGGTACGACAATCCTTTTTCAAGGAATCCACATACTAAGTAGTTTGCATAGTCTGCAAACCATGGGATTTCTTTATAATCTATCTTCAATAGATATTCATCAGGAAAGTTGTCTTGTATGGCTGATTCATTTAGAACTTCTAATTCGGGATTTTCAAGACGAGAAAGATGATCAGCGGCGAGATTTTCTGCTCCTCTTTTATCTCGGATTTCAATATCAAACTCTTGTAAGAGTAAGATCCAACGGATTAATCTTGGTTTAGCATCTTGTTTTGAAAATAGGTATCTAAGAGCAGAATGGTCGGTATAGACCACTGTTTTTGCTAGAACGAGATATGATCGAAATTTGTCAAAAGCAAAGACAATAGCAAGGAGTTCTTTTTCAGTAGTTGTATAGTTTGTTTGTGCTCCTTGTAACGTCTTACTAGCATAATATATAGGTTGAAATCGTTTTTCAATCCTTTGTCCTAAAACGGCTCCCATTGCAAAATCACTTGCATCGCACATTAGTTCAAATGGTAGATTCCAATTTGGTGTGATCATGATCGGCGCATTAGTGAGTTTCTCTTTAAGAATATTAAAAGATTTGATACACTCATCTGAAAAGATGAATGGAGCATCCTTTTCTAGGAGTTTATTCATAGGAGTGGCAATTTTAGAAAAATCTTTTATGAAACGTCGGTAAAAACCGGCATGCCCTAGAAAACTCCTAACTCCTCTAACATTGGTGGGATGTGGAAGTTTAGCAATTACATCTACTTTAGCTCTATCCACTTCAATTCCTTCTTTTGAAATTTTATGTCCAAGAACGATGCCTTCTTTAACCATGAAATGGCATTTCTCCCAATTAAGTACTAGATTTGATTGTTCGCATCTAAGAAGCATTCGTTCCAGATTAACTAGACATGATTCAAATGTATCACCGAAGACTGAAAAGTCATCCATGATGAAATGTCCCGTTCTTATTGATTAAAAACGTTCCATATTAATTGATTTCGTTGCGAGGTTTTGACCTCTATATGAGACGTTTTTCAAAGACTGCATTCATTTTAAAACAAACCATAACCTTTATTTCATCAATAAAGGTTTAAAAATCTTTACGTAGATTATCAAATAATGATAATCTAAAATATCCTGTTTACACACGACCATTACATAATGGTTTACAATACAAATATGTTACACAAATTAAGTTTCTTGAATGCAGTTTTTACACAATATCATACAAGCATGGACTCCAAATCTCGTCCTTATTTAAGTATGCGACAGCGGAAGCTCTTAATAATCACCTGAGAATAAACATGCTTAAAACGTCAACAAAAATGTTGGTGAGTTATAGGTTTAACCTATATATATATCAAATCATAATAATAGACCACAAGATTTCATATTTCAATACACATCCCATACATAGAGATAAAAATCATTCATATGGTGAACACCTGGTAACCGACATTAACAAGATGCATATATAAGAATATCCCCATCATTCCGGGACACCCTTCGGATATGATATAAATTTCGAAGTACTAAAGCATCCGGTACTTTGGATGGGGTTTGTTAGGCCCAATAGATCTATCTTTAGGATTCGCGTCAATTAGGGTGTCTGTTCCCTAATTCTTAGATTACCAGACTTAATAAAAAGGGGCATATTCGATTTCGATAATTCAACCATAGAATGTAGTTTCATGTACTTGTGTCTATTTTGTAAATCATTTATAAAACCTGCATGTATTCTCATCCCAAAAATATTAAATTTTAAAAGTGGGACTATAACTCACTTTCACAGATTTTTACTTCGTCGGGAAGTAAGACTTGGCCACTGGTTGATTCACGAACCTATAACAATATATACATATATATCAAAGTATGTTCAGAATATATTTACAACACTTTTAATATATTTTGATGTTTTAAGTTTATTAAGTCAGCTGTCCTCGTTAGTAACCTACAACTAGTTGTCCACAGTTAGATGTACAGAAATAAATCGATAAATATTATCTTGAATCAATCCACGACCCAGTGTATACGTATCTCAGTATTGATCACAACTCAAACTATATATATTTTGGAATCAACCTCAACCCTGTATAGCTAACTCCAACATTCACATATAGAGTGTCTATGGTTGTTCCGAAATATATATAGATGTGTCGACATGATAGGTCGAAACATTGTATACGTGTCTATGGTATCTCAAGATTACATAATATACAATACAAGTTGATTAAGTTATGGTTGGAATAGATTTGTTACCAATTTTCACGTAGCTAAAATGAGAAAAATTATCCAATCTTGTTTTACCCATAACTTCTTCATTTTAAATTCGTTTTGAGTGAATCAAATTGCTATGGTTTCATATTGAACTATATTTTATGAATCTAAACAGAAAAAGTATAGGTTTATAGTCGGAAAAATAAGTTACAAGTCGTTTTTGTAAAGGTAGTCATTTCAGTCGAAAGAACGACGTCTAGATGACCATTTTAGAAAACATACTTCCACTTTGAGTTTAACCATAATTTTTGGATATAGTTTCATGTTCATAATAAAAATCATTTTCTCAGAATAACAACTTTTAAATCAAAGTTTATCATAGTTTTTAATTAACTAACCCAAAACAGCCCGCGGTGTTACTACGACGGCGTAAATCCGGTTTTACGGTGTTTTTCGTGTTTCCAGGTTTTAAATCATTAATTTAGCATATCATATAGATATAGAACATGTGTTTAGTTGATTTTAAAAGTCAATTTAGAAGGATTAACTTTTGTTTGCGAACAAGTTTAGAATTAACTAAACTATGTTCTAGTGATTACAAGTTTAAACCTTCGAATAAGATAGCTTTATATGTATGAATCGAATGATGTTATGAACATCATTACTACCTTAATTTCCTTGGATAAACCTACTGGAAAAGAGAAAAATGGATCTAGCTTCAATGGATCCTTGGATGGCTCGAAGTTCTTGAAGCAGAATCATGACACGAAAACAAGTTCAAGTAAGATCATCACTTGAAATAAGATTGTTATAGTTATAGAAATTGAACCAAAGTTTGAATATGATTATTACCTTGTATTAGAATGATAACCTACTGTAAGAAACAAAGATTTCTTGAGGTTGGATGATCACCTTACAAGATTGGAAGTGAGCTAGCAAACTTGAAAGTATTCTTGATTTTATGAAACTAGAACTTTTGGAATTTATGAAGAACACTTAGAACTTGAAGATAGAACTTGAGAGAGATAAATTAGATGAAGAAAATTGAAGAATGAAAGTGTTTGTAGGTGTTTTTGGTCGTTGGTGTATGATATAAAGGATATGTAATTTTGTTTTCATGTAAATAAGTCATGAATGATTACTCATATTTTTGTAATTTTATGAGATATTTCATGCTAGTTGCCAAATGATGGTTCCCACATGTGTTAGGTGACTCACATGGGCTGCTAAGAGCTGATCATTGGAGTTTATGTACCAATAGTACATACATCTAAAAGTTGTATATTGTACGAGTACGAATACGGGTGCATACGAGTAGAATTGTTGATGAAACTGAACGAGGATGTAATTGTAAGCATTTTTGTTAAGTAGAAGTATTTTGATAAGTGTCTTGAAGTCTTTCAAAAGTGTATGAATACATATTAAAACACTACATGTATATACATTTTAACTGAGTCGTTAAGTCATCGTTAGTCGTTACATGTAAATGTTGTTTTGAAACCTTTAGGTTAACGATCTTGTTAAATGTTGTTAACCCAATGTTTATAATATCAAATGAGATTTTAAATTATTATATTATCATGATATTATCATGTATGAATATCTCTTAATATGATATATATACATTAAATGTCTTTACAACGATAATCGTTACATATATGTCTCGTTTAAAAATCATTAAGTTAGTAGTCTTGTTTTTACATATGTAGTTCAATGTTAATATACTTAATGATATGTTTAATTATCATAGTATCATGTTAACTATATATATATCCATATATATGTCATCATATAGTTTTTACAAGTTTTAACGTTCGTGAATCACCGGTCAACTTGGGTGGTCAATTGTCTATATGAAACATATTTCAATTAATCAAGTCTTAACAAGTTTGATTGCTTAACATGTTGGAAACATTTAATCATGTAAATATCAATCTCAATTAATATATATAAACATGGAAAAGTTCGGGTCACTACAGTACCTACCCGTTAAATAAATTTCGTCCCGAAATTTAAAGCTGTTGAAGGTGTTGACGAATCTTCTGGAAATAGATGAGGGTATTTCTTCTTCATCTGATCTTCACGCTCCCAGGTGAACTCGGGTCCTCTACGAGCATTCCATCGAACCTTAACAATTGGTATCTTGTTTTGCTTAAGTCTTTTAACCTCACGATCCATTATTTCGACGGGTTCTTCGATGAATTGAAGTTTTTCGTTGATTTGGATTTCATCTAACGGAATAGTGAGATCTTCTTTAGCAAAACATTTCTTCAAATTTGAGACGTGGAAAGTGTTATGTACAGCCGCGAGTTGTTGAGGTAACTCAAGTCGGTAAGCTACTGGTCCGACACGATCAATAATCTTGAATGGTCCAATATACCTTGGATTTAATTTCCCTCGTTTACCAAATCGAACAACGCCTTTCCAAGGTGCAACTTTAAGCATGACCATCTCTCCAATTTCAAATTCTATATCTTTTCTTTTAATGTCAGCGTAGCTCTTTTGTCGACTTTGGGCGGTTTTCAACCGTTGTTGAATTTGGATGATCTTCTCGGTAGTTTCTTGTATAATCTCCGGACCTGTAATCTGTCTATCCCCCACTTCACTCCAACAAATCGGAGACCTGCACTTTCTACCATAAAGTGCTTCAAACGGCGCCATCTCAATGCTTGAATGGTAGCTGTTGTTGTAGGAAAATTCTGCTAATGGTAGATGTCGATCCCAACTGTTTCCGAAATCAATAACACATGCTCGTAGCATGTCTTCAAGCGTTTGTATCGTCCTTTCGCTCTGCCCATCAGTTTGTGGATGATAGGCAGTACTCATGTCTAGACGAGTTCCTAATGCTTGCTGTAATGTCTGCCAGAATCTTGAAATAAATCTGCCATCCCTATCAGAGATAATAGAGATTGGTATTCCATGTCTGGAGACGACTTCCTTCAAATACAGTCGTGCTAACTTCTCCATCTTGTCATCTTCTCTTATTGGCAGGAAGTGTGCTGATTTGGTGAGACGATCAACTATTACCCAAATAGTATCAAAACCACTTGCAGTCCTTGGCAATTTAGTGATGAAATCCATGGTAATGTTTTCCCATTTCCATTCTGGGATTTCGGGTTGTTGAAGTAGACCTGATGGTTTCTGATGCTCAGCTTTGACCTTAGAACACGTCAAACATTCTCCTACGTATTTAGCAACATCGGCTTTCATACCCGGCCACCAAAAATGTTTCTTGAGATCCTTGTACATCTTCCCCGTTCCAGGATGTATTGAGTATCTGGTTTTATGAGCTTCTCTAAGTACCATTTCTCTCATATCTCCAAATTTTGGTACCCAAATCCTTTCAGCCCTATACCGGGTTCCGTCTTCCCGAATATTAAGATGCTTCTCCGATCCTTTGGGTATTTCATCCTTTAAATTTCCCTCTTTTAAAACTCCTTGTTGCGCCTCCTTTATTTGAGTAGTAAGATTATTATGAATCATTATATTCATAGATTTTACGCGAATGGGTTCTCTGTCCTTCCTGCTCAAGGCATCGGCTACCACATTTGCCTTCCCCGGGTGGTAACGAATCTCAAAGTCGTAATCATTCAATAATTCAATCCACCTACGCTGCCTCATATTCAGTTGTTTCTGATTAAATATGTGTTGAAGACTTTTGTGGTCGGTATATATAATACTTTTGACCCCATATAAGTAGTGCCTCCAAGTCTTTAATGCAAAAACAACCGCGCCTAATTCCAAATCATGCGTCGTATAATTTTGTTCGTGAATCTTCAATTGTCTAGACGCATAAGCAATCACCTTAGTTCGTTGCATTAATACACAACCGAGACCTTGCTTTGATGCGTCACAATAAATCACAAAATCATCATTCCCTTCAGGCAATGACAATATAGGTGTCGTAGTTAGCTTTTTCTTCAATAACTGAAACGCTTTCTCTTGTTCATCATTCCATTCAAATTTCTTCCCTTTATGCGTTAATGCAGTCAAGGGTTTTGCTATTCTGGAAAAGTCTTGGATGAACCTTCTGTAGTAACCAGCTAGTCCTAAAAACTGGCGTACGTGTTTCGGAGTTTTCGGGGTTTCCCACTTTTCAACAGTTTCTATCTTTGCCGGATCCACCTTAATACCTTCTTTGTTCACTATGTGACCGAGGAATTGAACTTATTCCAACCAAAATGCACACTTTGAAAACTTAGCGTACAATTCTTCCTTCCTCAATACTTCTAACACCTTTCTCAAATGTTCATCGTGTTCTTGGTCATTCTTTGAGTAAATAAGTATGTCATCAATGAAAACAATGACAAACTTGTCAAGGTATGGTCCACACACTCGGTTCATAAGGTTCATGAACACAGCTGGTGCATTAGTTAAACCAAACGGCATGACCATAAACTCGTAATGACCGTAACGTGTTCTGAAAGCAGTCTTTGGAATATCATCTTCTTTCACCCGCATTTGATGATACCCGGAACGTAAGTCAATCTTTGAATAAACAGACGAGCCTTGTAGTTGATCAAATAAGTCGTCGATTCTCGGTAGTGGGTAGCGGTTCTTGATGGTAAGTTTGTTCAACTCTCGGTAGTCGATACACAACCTGAATGTACCATCTTTCTTCTTGACAAACAAAACAGGAGCTCCCCACGGTGATGTGCTTGGTCGAATGAAACCACGCTCTAAAAGTTCTTGTAATTGGTTTTGCAGTTCTTTCATCTCGCTGGGTGCGAGTCTGTAAGGAGCACGAGCTATTGGTGCAGCTCCTGGTACAAGATCTATTTGAAATTCAACGGATCGATGTGGGGGTAATCCCGGTAATTCTTTCGGAAATACATCGGGAAATTCTTTTGCAATGGGAACATCATTGATGCTCTTTTCTTCAGTTTGTACTTTCTCGACGTGTGCTAGAACAGCATAGCAACCTTTTCTTATTAGTTTTTGTGCCTTCAAATTACTAATAAGATGTAGCTTCGTGTTGCCCTTTTCTCCGTACACCATTAAGGGTTTTCCTTTTTCTCGTATAATGCGAATTGCATTTTTGTAACAGACGATCTCTGCTTTCACTTCTTTCAACCAGTCCATACCGATTATCACATCAAAACTCCCTAACTCTACTGGTATCAAATCAATCTTAAATGTTTCGTTAACCAGTTTAATTTCTCGATTCCGACATATATTATCTGCTGAAATTAATTTACCATTTGCTAATTCGAGTAAAAATTTACTATCCAAAGGCGTCAATGGACAACTTAATTTAGCACAAAAATCTCTACTCATATAGCTTCTATCCGCACCCGAATCAAATAAAACGTAAGCAGATTTATTGTCAATAAGAAACGTACCCGTAACAAGCTCCGGGTCTTCCTGTGCCTCTGCCGCATTAATATTGAAAACTCTTCCGCGGCCTTGTCCACTCGTGTTCTCCTGGTTCGGGCAATTTCTAATAATGTGGCCCGGTTTTCCACATTTATAACAAACTACATTGGCATAACTTGCTCCGACACTACTTGCTCCGCCATTACTCGTTCCGACACCATTTGTTCCTTTCGTTCTATTAACCCCTGGTCCGTAGACCTCACACTTCACCGCGCTATGACCATTTCTTTTACACTTGTTGCAAAATTTGGTGCAGAACCCCGAGTGATTCTTTTCACACCTTTGGCATAGCTGCTTCTGATTGTTGTTGTTGTTGCGGTTATTATTGTTGTTGGGATGATTGTTGTAGTTGCTGTTGTTGTTGTTGTTGTTGTTGTTGTTGGGCCGTTTGTTGTAGTTGCGATTGATGTTGCGATTGTTGGGATAATTGTTGCGATTATTGTTGTAATTGCTGTTGTTGTTGTATTGGTGATTCTTATCACCGTTTTCCTCCCACTTTCTTTTGACTTGCTTCACATTGGCCTCTTCAGCAGTCTGTTCTTTAATTCTTTCTTCAATCTGGTTCACTAGTTTGTGAGCCATTCTACATGCTTGTTGTATGGAGGCGGGCTCGTGTGAACTTATATCTTCTTGGATTCTTTCTGGTAATCCTTTCACAAACGCGTCGATCTTCTCTTCCTCATCTTCGAACGCTCCCGGACACAATAGGCATAATTCTGTGAATCGTCTTTCGTACGTGGTAATATCAAATCCTTGGGTTCGTAACCCTCTAAGTTCTGTCTTGAGCTTATTGACCTCGGTTCTGGGACGGTACTTTTCGTTCATCAAGTGCTTGAATGCTGACCACGGTAGTGCGTACGCATCGTCTTGTCCCACTTGCTCTAGATAGGTATTCCACCATGTTAACGCAGAACCTGTGAAGGTATGCGTAGCGTACTTCACTTTGTCCTCTTCAGTACACTTACTTATGGCAAACACCGATTCGACCTTCTCGGTCCACCGTTTCAATCCGATCGGTCCTTCGGTTCCATCAAATTCCAAAGGTTTGCAGGCAGTAAATTCTTTGTAGGTGCATCCTACACGATTTCCTGTACTGCTAGATCCAAGGTTATTGTTGGTATGTAGCGCAGCCTGTACTGCGGCTATGTTTGAAGCTAGAAAAGTACGGAATTCCTCTTCATTCATATTCACAGTGTGTCGAGTAGTCGGTGCCATTTCCTTCAAAATAGTCAAATGGAACAAGTTAATCATACAGAATATTAAGAGTAGTTAATAGTATTTCGTAGCATAATATGAACTCATTTATAAAAGCTTTTTCTTCATATTAGCGTTTTATAAGTTTAAATTCGGGTAGTACCTACCCGTTAAGTTCATACTTAGTAGCTAATATACAATTCAACTACTACAATTCTATATGAAAAACTGATTATAATAATATTTCGCGTTCAAACTTTTATACAATATTTTACAAACTTACAATACCGCTTATTTTACATAAAGCATGAAATATAGCACACAATAACTTTGATACAAGATAGTTGTGAAGATAATTCTAGCTAGTACACAAGTCGTTCAGCAAAGGCAATAAAGACACGTAATTCATACGTCCAGAAACAAGTCATGCATTCTGGTTTTACTAGGACTACTTCCCATCCTTGGTCTTGTGGAACATAACCGTTATGGCCGTTGATAAGACAGCGTGTTGTAACGTCGTTAAAGGGACGAGGGTTACGTAATGTCCAACAGTCCCGTAATAATCTAAAAACCTCATTTCTTACCCCAATTACTGACTCCGTCACTTGTGGAAACGTTTTGTTTAATAGTTGTAACCCGATGTTCTTGTTCTCACATTGGTGAGAAGCGAACATTACTAATCCGTAAGCATAACATGCTTCTTTATGTTGCATGTTAGCCGCTTTTTCTAAATCACGAAGTCCAATATTCGGATATATTGAGTCAAAATAATTTCTTAACCCGTTGCGTAAAATAGCATTTGGGTTCCCCGCAATATATGCGTCAAAGTAAACACATCGTAACTTATGGGTTTCCCAATGTGATATCCCCCATCTTTCAAAAGAAAGTCTCTTATAAACCAAGACATTCTTGGAACGTTCTTCGAATGTCTTACAAACTGATCTCGCCTTAAATAGTTGTGCCGAGGAATTCTGACCGACTCTAGACAAGATTTCATCAATCATGTCTCCGGGTAGGTCTCTTAAAATATTGGGTTGTCTATCCATTTTGTGTTTTTAAACTGTAAAATAGACAAGAGTTAGATTCATAAAAAAATACTTATTAATACAAGCAATTTTTACATATATCATAAAGCATAAGCTCACTATAGTACATATATTACACCACACGAATACAACTATCTTATTCCGACTCGCTTGTTTCTTCTTCTTCGGTTTTGGATCGTTTTGCCAAGTTTCTAGGGATATATGATGTTCCCCTAATATGAGCCGTCGTTGTCCACATTGGTTTAGAAAAACCTGGTGGTTTAGAGGTTCCCGGGTCATTGTTACAACTTAAGGACTTCGGGGGTTGACGATACATATAAAGTTCATCGGGGTTGGAATTAGATTTCTCTATTTTTATGCCCTTTCCCTTATTATTTTCTTTTGCCTTTTTAAATTCAGTTGGGGTAATTTCTATAACATCATCGGAATTCTCGTCGGAATCCGATTCATCGGAGAATTGGTAATCCTCCCAATATTTTGCTTCCTTGGCGGAAACACCATTGACCATAATTAACTTTGGTCGGTTGGTTGAGGATTTTCTTTTACTTAACCGTTTTATTATTTCCCCCACCGGTTCTATTTCTTCATCCGGTTCCGATTCTTCTTCCGGTTCCGATTCTTCTTCCGGTTCTGACTCTTCTTCCGGTTCCTCTTCGGGAACTTGTGAATCAGTCCACGAATCATTCCAATTTACATTTGACTCTTCATTATTATTAGGTGAGTCAATGGGACTTGTTCTAGAGGTAGACATCTATCACATAATATCAAACACGTTAAGAGATTAATATATCACATAATATTCATATGTTAAAAATATATAGTTTCCAACAAAAATGTTAAGCAATCATTTTTAAAGAAAACACGGTCGAAGTCCAGACTCACTAATGCATCCTAACAAACTCGATAAGACACACTAATGCAAATTTTCTGGTTCTCTAAGACCAACGCTCGGATACCAACTGAAATATCCCGTTCTTATTGATTAAAAACGTTCCATATTAATTGATTTCGTTGCGAGGTTTTGACCTCTATATGAGACGTTTTTCAAAGACTGCATTCATTTTAAAACAAACCATAACCTTTATTTCATCAATAAAGGTTTAAAAATCTTTACGTAGATTATCAAATAATGATAATCTAAAATATCCTGTTTACACACGACCATTACATAATGGTTTACAATACAAATATGTTACACAAATTAAGTTTCTTGAATGCAGTTTTTACACAATATCATACAAGCATGGACTCCAAATCTCGTCCTTATTTAAGTATGCGACAGCGGAAGCTCTTAATAATCACCTGAGAATAAACATGCTTAAAACGTCAACAAAAATGTTGGTGAGTTATAGGTTTAACCTATATATATATCAAATCATAATAATAGACCACAAGATTTCATATTTCAATACACATCCCATACATAGAGATAAAAATCATTCATATGGTGAACACCTGGTAACCGACATTAACAAGATGCATATATAAGAATATCCCCATCATTCCGGGACACCCTTCGGATATGATATAAATTTCGAAGTACTAAAGCATCCGGTACTTTGGATGGGGTTTGTTAGGCCCAATAGATCTATCTTTAGGATTCGCGTCAATTAGGGTGTCTGTTCCCTAATTCTTAGATTACCAGACTTAATAAAAAGGGGCATATTCGATTTCGATAATTCAACCATAGAATGTAGTTTCATGTACTTGTGTCTATTTTGTAAATCATTTATAAAACCTGCATGTATTCTCATCCCAAAAATATTAAATTTTAAAAGTGGGACTATAACTCACTTTCACAGATTTTTACTTCGTCGGGAAGTAAGACTTGGCCACTGGTTGATTCACGAACCTGTAACAATATATACATATATATCAAAGTATGTTCAGAATATATTTACAACACTTTTAATATATTTTGATGTTTTAAGTTTATTAAGTCAGCTGTCCTCGTTAGTAACCTACAACTAGTTGTCCACAGTTAGATGTACAGAAATAAATCGATAAATATTATCTTGAATCAATCCACGACCCAGTGTATACGTATCTCAGTATTGATCACAACTCAAACTATATATATTTTGGAATCAACCTCAACCCTGTATAGCTAACTCCAACATTCACATATAGAGTGTCTATGGTTGTTCCGAAATATATATAGATGTGTCGACATGATAGGTCGAAACATTGTATACGTGTCTCTGGTATCTCAAGATTACATAATATACAATACAAGTTGATTAAGTTATGGTTGGAATAGATTTGTTACCAATTTTCACGTAGCTAAAATGAGAAAAATTATCCAATCTTGTTTTACCCATAACTTCTTCATTTTAAATTCGTTTTGAGTGAATCAAATTGCTATGGTTTCATATTGAACTATATTTTATGAATCTAAACAGAAAAAGTATAGGTTTATAGTCGGAAAAATAAGTTACAAGTCATTTTTGTAAAGGTAGTCATTTCAGTCGAAAGAACGACGTCTAGATGACCATTTTAGAAAACATACTTCCACTTTGAGTTTAACCATAATTTTTGGATATAGTTTCATGTTCATAATAAAAATCATATTCTCAGAATAACAACTTTTAAATCAAAGTTTATCATAGTTTTTAATTAACTAACCCAAAACAGCCCGCGGTGTTACTACGACGGCGTAAATCCGATTTTACGGTGTTTTTCGTGTTTCCAGGTTTTAAATCATTAAGTTAGCATATCATATAGATATAGAACATGTGTTTAGTTGATTTTAAAAGTCAAGTTAGAAGGATTAACTTTTGTTTGCGAACAAGTTTAGAATTAACTAAACTATGTTCTAGTGATTACAAGTTTAAACCTTCGAATAAGATAGCTTTATATGTATGAATCGAATGATGTTATGAACATCATTACTACCTTAATTTCCTTGGATAAACCTACTGGAAAAGAGAAAAATGGATCTAGCTTCAATGGATCCTTGGATGGCTCGAAGTTCTTGAAGCAGAATCATGACACGAAAACAAGTTCAAGTAAGATCATCACTTGAAATAAGATTGTTATAGTTATAGAAATTGAACCAAAGTTTGAATATGATTATTACCTTGTATTAGAATGATAACCTACTGTAAGAAACAAAGATTTCTTGAGGTTGGATGATCACCTTACAAGATTGGAAGTGAGCTAGCAAACTTGAAAGTATTCTTGATTTTATGAAACTAGAACTTTTGGAATTTATGAAGAACACTTAGAACTTGAAGATAGAACTTGAGAGAGATCAATTAGATGAAGAAAATTGAAGAATGAAAGTGTTTGTAGGTGTTTTTGGTCGTTGGTGTATGGATTAGATATAAAGGATATGTAATTTTATTTTCATGTAAATAAGTCATGAATGATTACTCATATTTTTGTAATTTTATGAGATATTTCATGATAGTTGCCAAATGATGGTTCCCACATGTGTTAGGTGACTCACATGGGCTGCTAAGAGCTGATCATTGGAGTTTATGTACCAATAGTACATACATCTAAAAGTTGTGTATTGTACGAGTACGAATACGGGTGCATACGAGTAGAATTGTTGATGAAACTGAACGAGGATGTAATTGTAAGCATTTTTGTTAAGTAGAAGTATTTTGATAAGTGTCTTGAAGTCTTTTAAAAGTGTATGAACACATATTAAAACACTACATGTATATACATTTTAACTGAGTCGTTAAGTCATCGTTAGTCGTTACATGTAAATGTTGTTTTGAAACCTTTAGGTTAACGATCTTGTTAAATGTTGTTAACCCAATGTTTATAATATCAAATGAGATTTTAAATTATTATATTATCATGATATTATCATGTATGAATATCTCTTAATATGATATATATACATTAAATGTCTTTACAACGATAATCGTTACATATATGTCTCGTTTAAAAATCATTAAGTTAGTAGTCTTGTTTTTACATATGTAGTTCATTGTTAATATACTTAATGATATGTTTAATTATCATAGTATCATGTTAACTATATATATATCCATATATATGTCATCATATAGTTTTTACAAGTTTTAACGTTCGTGAATCACCGGTCAACTTGGGTGGTCAATTGTCTATATGAAACATATTTCAATTAATCAAGTCTTAACAAGTTTGATTGCTTAACATGTTGGAAACATTTAATCATGTAAATATCAATCTCAATTAATATATATAAACATGGAAAAGTTCGGGTCACTACACATGAAAACTTCCATGCATTCTTCTATCATGTCGTGAAAAATCGCCATCATACACCTTTGAAAGGTTGCAGGGGCGTTACAAAGTCCAAATGGCATGCGTTTGTAAGCAAAAGTACCATAAGGGCACGTGAATGTGGTTTTCTCTTGGTCCTCGGGTGCTATTGGAATTTGAAAATATCCGGAAAATCCATCTAGAAAACAATAGTAACTATTTCCGGCTAATCTTTCCAACATTTGATCTATGAAAGGTAAGGGAAAGTGATCTTTTCTGGTGGCGTCATTTAATTTTCTATAATCAATACACACACGCCATCCTGTTACAGTCCTAGTAGGAATAAGCTCATCTTTTTCATTTGTGATGACAGTCATGCCACCCTTCTTAGGTACACATTGAACTGGGCTTACCCATGGACTATCGAAAATTGGATAAATTAAACCTGCATCTAGCAGTTTAATAATTTCTTTCTTAACAACATCTTGCATATTTGGATTTAGTCTTCGTTGGCGTTGCACATACGTTTTATGACCTTCTTCCATAAGGATTTTATGTGTGCAATACGAAGGACTTATTCCTTTAATATCATGAATCTTCCATGCAATGGCTGGTTTATGAGCTTTCAACACAGAGATGAGTTGTGATTTCTCATTTTCGGTAAGAGAAGATGATATTATTACAGGTAATTCAGATTCACCATGTAAATAAGCGTATTCCAAATGGTTTGGAAGTGGCTTTAATTCTAATTTCGGTGGTTCTTCTATCGATGATTTGTATCGATATCTGTCTTCTTCTTTTAGCATTTGAATTTCTTCTGTTGTTGGTTCATATCCATTAGCTATAAGTGTAGCTAACATTTCAGCTTCATCAATTGGTTCATTACCTTCTCCTAAAGAACATTCTCCTGTTCCTTGTAATTCTGGAAATTCTTCTAATAATTCTGCATGTGCATCTATAGTTTGAATATAATAACATGTATCATCTGCAGATTGTGGTTGTTGCATTGCTCTATCAACTGAAAAGGTAACACTCTCATCCTCTATACTTAGGGTCAATTTCTTACCGAACACGTCTATCATTGCTTTAGCCGTGTTTAAGAATGGTCTTCCTAATATGAGAGGAACTTGAGAATCTTCTTCCATGTCCAGAACAACAAAATCTACTGGAAATACTAAAATACCAACTTTAACTAGCATGTTCTCCATTATCCCTCTAGGATATTTTATTGATCTATCGGCTAATTGTATGCTTATTCTGGTTGGTTTCAATTCTCCAAGGTCTAGTTTAGCGTATAGTGAATACGGCATTAAATTTATACTAGCACCTAAGTCTGCCAATGCTTCTATTGAACTAAGACTACCCAGAAAACATGGAATTGTGAAACTTCCTGGATCAGATAATTTTTCTGGTATCTTATTCAACAGCACTGCTGAACAATTAGCATTCATAGTAACAGCCGAGAGTTCTTCCATTTTCTTTCTATTTGAGATTAGATCTTTCAAGAATTTAGCATATCTAGGCATTCCTGAAATCACATCAATGAAAGGAAGATTTACATTTATCTGTTTAAACATATCCAAAAATTTGGATTGCTCGGCTTCAAGTTTCTCTTTCTTCATTTTACTCGGGTAAGGAAGTGGTGGTTGGTATGGTTTAACATAAGGTTTATCCTTAACTGTGTTATCTTCATTAACCTTCTCAACTACCGGTTCTTTTTCCTTATCTTGATCAGGTTGTGGTTCTTGTGGAGTAGGAATAGCTTCATCAGAAGTTACAGGTATTTCCGGTAGTTTAAGTGTTGTACCACTTCTTGTGGTAATGGCTTTAGCTGTTTCATTCCGGGGGTTAGCATTTGTATCACTAGGTAGACTTCCCGGTTTTCTTTCACCTATTAACCTTGCTAGGTTACTTACTTCTTGTTCCAGATTTTGAATAGAAGCTTGTTGATTTCTAAATGCTTGAGCATTTTGTTCATTGGTTTGTTTTTGAGATGTAAAAAACTGCGTTTGAGTTTCAACTAGCTTCGTCATCATATCTTCTAAATTTGGCTTTTTATCATCGGTTTGTTGTGGTGGTTTGTTTTGAAAATTAGGTCTTTGCTGATTATAAGTATTATTGGATACTTGTTGATTGCTAGGACCTTGTTGGTTGTTGTATGGAATATTTCGGTTATAATTCTGGTTTTGATTGTAAATCGGTCTTGGCGGTTGATAATTATTCTGATAATTATTTCCAGGCCTTTGGTTTATGTATGAAATATTCTCTCTTTGTTCCATTGTTAATTCAATACTGAGACAATCTTTTGTCAAATGTGGTCCTCCACACTGCTCACAACTAATTCGTATTGAGTGAATATCTTTAGTCATCTTTTCCATTCGTCTCTCCACAACATCTATCTTTGCGGAAATGGAATCTAAGTCATGGCTAGAATCGGCTCTAGCTGCTTTAGATGATCTAATGATGTCTTTTTCTTGGTGCCACTCATGTGAGTGAGAAGCAGTATTATCAATAATTTTGTAAGCATCAGTTTCGGTTTTCTTCATAATAGAACCACCAGCTGCTATATCTATGTCTTTTCTTGTAGTGATGTCGCATCCTTGGTAGAATATTTGTACTATTTGACAGGTGTCTAAACCATGTTGCGGACATCCTCTTAACAACTTTCCATATCTAGTCCATGCCTCATATAGAGTTTCATTTGGTTTCTGTGTAAACGTAACAATTTCTGCTTGAAGTCTTACGGCTTTAGATGCAGGAAAGAATTGTTTAAGAAATTTGTCAACTAAAACGTCCCATGTATCAATCGCCCCTTCAGGTAACGATTCCAACCAATCTTTGGCTTCTCCCTTTAAAGTCCAGGGAAATAACATGAGATATATCTGTTCATCCTCCACTTCTCGGATTTTAAATAGTGTGCAGATCCTATTAAAGGTACGTAGATGTTCATTTGGATCTTCCTTCGGCGCACCACTAAATTGGCATTGATTAGTCACCATGTGTAGAATTTGTCCTTTGATTTCATAATCTGGCGCATTAATGTCTGGATGAGTTATTGCGTGACCTTGGCCAGTGCGTTTAGCTCTCATTCGGTCTTCCATACTTAAAGGTTCCAGATTCTCCATAATTGAATTTGTTGAATCGGAATCACTAGAGGATTCTGATTTAATGGTTCGTTCCTCAACAATCTCTGTTTGAATGATTGGTGGTTCCGGGGGAAAGTTTAGTGGTTCGGGATCTACGAATCGTTCCTGAATATTCTCCGGATTCTCAATTGTGAGGTCGGGTTCAAAAAATGGATTATTGGAAATTTGAACTGAAGTACTTGGTCGACTGGATGACGATTCTAAAGAGAAATCAACGGTGGTTATATTTGCTAAATGTCTTGATCTAGTTACAGGTGGTGAACGTACAAAAGGTGGTGAACGTCTTGCTCGGTGCATTCACTGAATATCCTATTAGTTTTAAAAAGGAAAGAAAAATTATAATAAGTTATCCAATTAATAGACTTTTCTGATTTTGCCCACGTTTCGAATAGCCAAAAGATGCAGCAGAGGGGCAGGATTCGTTTGGTCTCAATATAATTGAGGACTGTTTGGCTCCAATAACCCGGTCCACGTACAAATCCAACTATTACTACGAACCAGAAAATTTTGATGTCTATCAATTTAACCACTTAAAATAAATTTTCGTAATTTTAAGAAATTTAGATAAGAAGTAGAATAAAAATCTATGTCCTAAAAGTAGAATAGCGAGAAATAAGAAAGAAAAAGAGTTCGTCGAAAAAGGTCGAAAAAGAAAAATGGTTGAAAAATAAAAGATGACGGAAAAATAAAAGAAACTTATAAAACTTAAAAATACTTGACTAACCTAACCTTATTACTACAACTAACTTAAAATTATAATCGCAAATTGAAATTACTAATTGGAATGATAATTGGTACATAGTAAAAGGTGTCTAAAAATATTAAAGCTTATAGAAAAAACTATATCCCAAATGGAAATAACTTAAAAAGAAACTAAAGACGTCGCAAAATTCTAAAGTACCTAAATCTTAGTCTAAGAAAAAGCACTTAAGGAATTCTACGGCAAATCCTAAAAATCTAGAAGTAAAAATAACTATGGCAAAATCTAAGTTTAAAACTAAATATGAGCTAAAAATAAAAATATTACGCTAAAACGATTAAAAAGGGACAAAATATAAAAATATACAAAAAGTTGTAAAAAGTACAATTTTTTTTTATAAAAATATTATTTTTATATTATTTTATAAAAGTATCAATTTTATAATTTATTAAAACAAAATAAAATTAATTAAAACTAAAAAATACAAAATAAACTAAATAATAAAATAACAATACCCTAATTAGGGTTAATTAATAATAATTATAATTAATTTAAACCCTAAACTAGTCGGACTAGGTTACCAGACCTGTCAACTCACCTCATGCGATCGCATGAGGTGTTAGTTGTTTTACCATGCGATCGCATGGCTTGCGAATTCGGGTCACACTTTGGGCTGCAACAGTGATCGGGCCGAGTGGTTTTTTTACTACTTTTTTTTTTAAATTTCTGTTTTAATATTTATAAAAAGTATTTATATAAATTAAATAAAACTTATCTAAAAAACTAAGATAAAAATAAAATACTTTATGATTTTATACAATCTAAAAAAAATAGATTTATATATAATTATTATTTTTTTTCGGTTTTAAAATATATTTATAAAATAAATTAAATAAAACTTATATTTTTACAAACTAAAGAAACTTTATAAAACTTAAATATTTATCAAACTCCTAAAAATATTTATATTTTTGTTTTTCTTTTTATATTTTCGAATATTTAAAACGTATTTTTTTTTATAAAAATGAATAAAAGTAAACTAAAAATCTTTTTTTTTTTTTTATATTAGCGTTGCGCTTCCGGCTTTTAAGAGTTTCCCCGGCAGCGGCGCCAAAAATACTTGATGTGGTGGCAGAGTAGTATATAATACTATTAAATTTTAGCAGAAAATACTATTAAATACGATACAATTTTACACAAGATATTTATTTATTTATAGAATGAATATACTTAAACCTTGCTACAACACTTATAGGTAGTGTACCTAATCGTACAGTAGTGTAGTTTTTAATAAGTTCGGTTCGTTCCACAGGGAATCTTTTTTTTTTAAACAAAGCTCAACGCTATATTAGTTTACTTTTATAAAAATACAAACATATATATAAGTAATATTATTATTATAAAGGGGGGTTTTTACCGTTTAATGACCGGTTTGTCGATTTTAAAACTTTAGTCGCAGTTAAAACCAAATGTAAAATATTAAAAATAAATACAAGACTTAAATTAAAGCGTAAAGTAAATAACGATAATGAAATTGCGAATAATAAAAGTGCGATAAAATAAACTTGCGATAATTAAAGAGTACGATAATTAAAAGTGCAATTAAATAAAATAACAATAAAAATGCGATAATTAGAAGTGCAATTAAATATAAAATAAAGGTAATTAAATATGAAATAAAAGAATTATGCTTATTTAAACTTCCGTAATCATGATGTTTGACGTGTTGATTTTAGTTTTATGCCCATGGGTTAATTGTCCTTTGTCCTGGATTATTTAATATGTCCGTCTGGTTTTTGTCCATAACAGTCCATCAGTCATAAATATAAAGTGCGAGTGTCCTCGTCAAACTATCCTTATACCCGAAGTTAAATATTCCAACTAATTGAGGACTTAAACTGTAACAAGATTTTAATACTTTGTTTAATAATTACACCAGGATGTCGACTGAGTGTAACCCAAGGTTTTAATATTTTGTTATCAATTATACCAAGTGTCCTTTTACATAATTTCACCCCTGTTTTAATTATTCTAGTGGCTATTAATCCATTCCCGTGTCTGGTTAAATGAACGATTATTCGTACATATAAATACCCCGCCCATCGTGTCCGATCGAGTGTATATGGTAATTTATAGGGACGCCCAATTGTAAATCTTTATATTAACATTAACAAACTATCATTTAGTTAAACAAATATAAAGCCCATTAATAGCCCATAGTCTAATTTCCACAAGTGTCGTTCTTTTGTCCAAACCCCAATTATGGTACAAAGCCCAATTACCCAATTTTAGTAATTAGCCCAACATCATGATTACTTCGTTTTAAATAAGCATAATAATAACTTAGCTACGAGACATTAAATTAAAAAGGTTGAACATAACTTACAATGATTAAAAATAGCGTAGCGTTACACGGACAGAATTTTGACTTACACCCTTACAATATTCGCTAACATACCCTTATTATTATAATTATAATTAAAATTAAAATTAAAATATAAATATTACGTATGAATGGAGAGAAGAGAAAGATAGATGGATATTTTGGTTCACCAAAGCTCGCTTTTTATAGGCATGTGGGCTGGAACTGGGGCTCATGCGATCGCATGGATTTATGCCTTCCAGGCCATGCGATCGCATGGCCAGCTGGGGAGGCTCAGTTTTGGTTGTTTTCTTCTGCCGACGGTTTTATAAATAATATAATATATTAAATAATTATAAGAATTATTTAAATATTATATTATATTTATGTGCATAGTTGACTTGTAATTTTTAGTCCGTTGCGTCGAGCGTTGAGAGTTGACTCCGGTCCCGGTTCCGGATTTTCGAACGTCCTTGCGTACAATTTAATATATTGTACTTTGCGTTTTGAATCTTGTACTCTTGTAATTTCGAGACGTTTCTTATCAATAATTGGAACCTCTTTGATTGTATTTTGTACTTTTGAGCTTTTTGGTCGTTTGCGTCTTCAATTCGTCGAATCTGTCTTTTGTCTTCACCTTTTATTATTTAAACGAATATCACTTGTAAATAGAACAATTGAAACTAAAAGCTTGTCTTTCTTGAGGAATAATGCTATGAAATATATGTTCGTTTTTAGCATTATCAGTTATAAAAATAAGAAAAATTATATAAGTTATCAAATTAATAGACTTTTCTGATTTTGCCCACGTTTCGAATAGCCAAAAGATGCAGCAGAGGGGCAGGATTCGTTTGATCTCAATATAATTGAGTACTGTTTGGCTCCAATAACCCGGTCCACGTACAAATCCAACTATTACTACTAACCAGAAAATTTTGATGTCTATCAATTTAACCACTTAAAATAATTTTTCGTTAAAGTTTAAAGAAATTTAGAGAGAAGAAATAGAAAAATTCTATGTCCTAAAAACTAGAATGTCGAGAAATAAGAAAGAAAAAGAGCGCGTCAAAAGACGTCGAAAAATAAAAAGTCGAAAAATAAAAATAAGAATGTAGCGCGTCGAAACTTAAAAAGGAACTAAAACTAAAAATTAAAAGTTGCGTCTAAAAATATTAAAGCTTAAAAGAAATTCTATATCCCAAATGGCAATAACTTAAAAAGGTACTAAAATATAAAAACGGCGTCGCAAAATTCTAAAGCACTTAAATCTTAGTCTAAAGAAAAAGCACTTAAGGAATTTTACGGCAAAGCCTAAAAATATAGAAGTAAAAATAACTATGGCAAAAACTATGACTTGAAACTAAAAACGAGCGAAAAATACAAATATTACGCTAAAACGAATAAAAAGGTACAAAATATAAAAATATACTTAAAGTTGTAAAAAGTATAATTTTTATAAAAATATTATTTTTATATTATTTATTTAATAAAACTATTAATTTTATAATTTATTAAAACTAATTAAACTAATTAAAAACTAAACTAAATTAATTAAATACTAAACCCTAATTAGGGTTTTAAATATATAATAATTATAATTATAATTAAACCCTAACTGTCGGCTGAGGTTACCAGGCCTGTCAAATCAGGTCATGCGATCGCATGGCCTGACCGTTGAAATACCATGCGATCGCATGGTCTACGAATTTGGGCCAGACTTTGGGCTGTTACAGTGATCGGGCCGAGTGCTTATTTATTTTTTTTATTTTTTTTATGTTTTCTGATTTAGATATTTATATAATATATTTATATAAATTAAATAAAACTTATATTTTTACAAAATAAAAATAAAGAAACTTTATAGAACTTAAATATTTAACAAACTCTTAAAAATATATAAATTTTGTTTTTCTTTTTATATTTTAGAATATTTAAAACGTATTTTTATAAAAGCGTAGTTTTATAAAAGTAAACTAAAAATTAATAAAAATCTTTTTTTATATATAGCGTTGCGCTTCCGGCGTTTAAGCAAGAATGTCTCCGGCAGCGGCGCCAAAAATACTTGATGTGTGCGAGGTGTACTAGGAAATAGTATTATTTTTACAACGTAATACTATTAAATATGATACAATTTTACACAAGATATTTATTTATTTATAGAATGGATATACCTAAACCTTGCTACAACACTTATAGGCAGTGTACCTAATCGTACACTAGTGTAGTTTTTAGTAAGTCCGGTTCGTTCCACAGGGATCTCTTAAACAAGCTTAACGCTATAATTTTAAAAACTATATTTGTAAAAATACAAAAATATATATAAGTAATATTATTATTATTAAAGGGGGTTTTTACCGTTTAATGACCGGTTTGTCGATTTTTAAAACTTTAGTCGCAGTTAAAACCTAATGTAAAATATTAAAAATAAATATAACTTAATTTAAAGCATAAAGTAAATAACGATAATGAAATTGCGATAAATAAAAGTGCGATAAAATACGATGACAATAAATAAAAGTGCGATAATTAAAAGTGCAATTAAATATGAAATAAAAGAATTATGCTTATTTAAACTTCCGTAATCATGATGTTTGACGTGTTGATTTTTAGTTTATTCCCATGGGTTAATTGTTCTTTGTCCTGAATTATTTAATATGTCCGTCTGGTTTTTGTCCATAACAGTCCATCAGTCATAAATATAAAGTGCGAGTGTCCTCGTCAAATTATCATTATATCCGAAGTCAAATATTCCTACTAATTGGGGACTTAAACTGTAACAAGGTTTTAATACTTTGTTTAATAATTACACCAGGATATCGACTGCGTGTAACCCAAGGTTTTAATACTTTGTTAAAAATTATGCCAAGTGTCCTTGTACATAATTTCACCCCTGTTTTAATAATTCCATAGACTATTAATCCATTCCCGTGTCCGATTAAATGAACGATTATTCGTACATATAAATATCCCGCCCATCGTATCCGATCGAGTGTATATGGTTATTTATAGGTACGTCCAATTGTAAATCTTTATATTAAATTAACAAACTATCATTTAGTTAAACAAATATAAAGCCCATTAATAGCCCATAGTCTAATTTCCACAAGTGTCGTTCTTTTGTCCAAACCCCAATTATGGTACAAAGCCCAATTACCCAATCTTAATAATTTAGACCAACATCATGATTACTTCGGTATTAAATAAGCATAATAATAACTTAGCTACGAGACATTTATTTTAAAAATAACATTAACCATAACTTACAGTGATTAAAAATAGCGTAGCGTTACACGGACAGAATTTTGACTTACACCCTTACAACATTCGCTAACATACCCTTATTATTAGAATTTAAAATTAAAATTAAAATTATAATATAAATATAAATATATTTACGTATAGATAGAGAGATGGATATGGATATTTTTTTCGTTCACCAAACTGCGAATTTATAGGACCTGGGGCTGAAAAAGTGTGCCATGCGATCGCATGGCTTTCTACCTTCCAGGCCATGCGATCGCATGGCCAGCTGGTGAAGTTCACATGCCTTTGTTTCTTTGCTTGTCGACGTTTATAAATAATAATATAATATATAAATAATTATAAAAATTATTTAAATATTATATTTTATTTATGTGCATAGTTAACTTGTAATTTTTAGTCCGTTGCGTCGAGCGTTGAGAGTTGACTTTGGTCCCGGTTTCGAATTTTCGAACGTCCTTGCGTATAATTTAATATCATGTACTTTGCATTTCGCGTCTTGTACTCTTGTAATTTTGAGACGTTTCTTATCAATAATTGGAACCTCTTTGATTGTATTTTGTACTTTTGAGTTTTTTGGTCGTTTGCGTCTTCAATTCGTCGAATCTGTCTTTTGTCTTCACTTTTTATTTTTTAAACGAATATCACTTGTAAATAGAACAATTGCAACTAAAAGCTTGTCTTTCTTGAGGAATAATGCTATGAAATATATGTTCGTTTTTAGCATTATCAGTAGTTAACTTTTTCTTTAACAATTGAAACGCTTTCTCTTGTTCATCTTTCCATTCAAATTTCTTCCCTTTATGCGTTAATGCAGTTAAGGGTTTTTCTATTCTGGAAAAGTCTTGGATGAACCTTCTGTAGTAACCAGCTAGTCCTAAAAACTGGCGTATGTGTTTCGGAGTTTTCGGGGTTTTCCAGTTTTCAACGGTTTCAATCTTAGCTGGATCCACCTGAATACCTTCTTTGTTCACTATGTGACCGAGGAATTGAACTTCTTCCAACCAAAATGCACACTTTGAAAACTTAGCGTACAGTTTTTCTTTTCTCAGCAACTCTAGCACTTTTCTCAAATGTTCTTCGTGCTCTTGATCATTCTTCGAGTAGAAAAGTATGTCATCGATAAAAACAATGACAAACTTGTCAAGATATGGCCCACACACTCGGTTCATGAGGTCCATGAACACTGTTGGTGTGTTAGTCAATCCAAATGGCATAACCATAAACTCGTAATGACCGTAACGCGTCCTAAAAGCAGTCTTTGGAATATCATCCTCCTTCACCCGCATTTGATGATATCCATAACGTAAATCGATCTTCGAATAAACAGACGAGCCTTGTAGTTGATCAAATAAGTCGTCGATTCTTGGTAGTGGGTAGCGGTTCTTGATGGTAAGTTTGTTCAACTCTCGGTAGTCGATACTCAACCTGAATGTACCATCTTTCTTCTTGACAAACAAAACAGGAGCTCCCCATGGTGATGTGCTTGGTCGAATGAAACCACGCTTTAAAAGTTCCTGTAACTGACTATGTAATTCTTTCATTTCGCTGGGTGCGAGTCTGTATGGAGCACGAGCTATTGGTGCAGCTCCTGGTGCAAGGTCTATTTGAAATTCAACGGATCGATGTGGGGGTAATCCCGATAATTCTTTCGGAAATACATCGGGAAATTCTTTTGCGACGGGAACATCACCGATGTTCTTTTCTTCAGGTTTAACTTCCTCAATGTGTGATAGAATGACGTAACAACCTTTTCTTATTAGTTTTTGGGCCTTCAAACTACTAATAAGATTTAATTTCGCGTTGTTCTTTTCTCCGTACACCATTAAAGGTTTTCCTTTTTCACGCATAATGCAAATCGCGTTTTTGTAACAAACGACCTCTGCTCTCACCTTCTTCAACCAGTCCATGCCAATTATTACATCAAAACTCCTTAACTCGACTGGTATTAAATCAATCTTAAACGTTTCATCACCCAGTTTAATTTCTCTATCCCGACATATATTATCTGCTGAAATTAATTTACCATTTGCTAATTCGAGTAAAAATTTATTATCCAAAGGCGTCAATGGGTAACTTAATTTAGCACAAAATTCTCTACTAATATAGCTTCTATCCGCACCCGAATCAAATAAAACATAAGCAGATTTATCGTCAATAAGAAACGTACCCGTAACAAGCTCCGGGTCTTCCTGTGCTTCTGCCGCATTAATATTGAAAACTCTTCCACGGCCCTGCCCATTAGTATTCCCCTGATTCGGGCAATTTCTAATAATGTGGCCCGGTTTTCCACATTTATAACAAACAGCGTTGGTATTACTTGCTCCGACACTATTCGCTTCGGCATTACTTGTTCTGACATTATTTATTCCTTTAGTTCTGTTAAACTTTGGTCTGTAGACCTCACACTTTGTCGCGCTATGACCATTTCTTTTACACCTGTTGCAAAATATCGTGCAAAACCCCTGATGATTTTCTTCACACCTATGACATGGCTGTTTTTGGTTTTTGTTGCCGTTGTTGTTATTGAGATTGTTATTGGGATGTTTGTTGTAGTTATGGTTAGGGTTGCGGTTATTGCTGCGATTGTTGTTGCGGTTGTTGGGATAGTTGTTGCGATTGTGGTTGTAATTTTTGTTGTTGTTGTTGTACTGGTGACTCTTGTCACTGTTTTCCTCCTACTTCCTCTTGAGTTGTTTCGTGTTGGCTTCTTCGGCCGCCTACTCTTTAATTCTTCCCTCAATCTGATTTATGAGTTTATGAGCCATTCGACTTGCCTTCTGTATAGAAGCGGGCTTGTGTGAACTCACATCTTCTTGAATCCTTACTGGTAACCCTTTTACGAACGCGTCGATCTTCTCTTCTTCATCTTCGAATGCTCCCGGATACAATAGGCACAACTCTGTGAATCGTCCTTCATATGTGGTAACGTCGAACCCTTGTGTTCGTAACTCTCTAAGTTCTGCCTTGAGTTTATTGACTTCGTTTCTAGGACGGTACTGCTCATTCATCAATTGCTTGAATGCTGACCACGGTAGTGCGTAAGCAGCATTTTGTCGTACCTGTTCAAGATAGGTGTTCTACCATGTTAACGCAGTACCTGTGAAGATATGCATAGCGTACTTAACTTTGTCCTCTTCAGTACACTTACTTATGGCAAACACCGATTCGACTTTCTCGGTCCACCGTTTCAATCCAATTGGTCATTTGGTTCCATCAAATTCCAAAGGTTTGCAGGCAGTGAATACTTTGTAGGAGCATCCTACACGATTTCTTGTGCCGTTAGCTGCATTGCTAGATTCAGAGTTATTGTTGGTATGTAGCGCAGGCTGTACTGTGGCTATGTTTGCAGCAAGAAAGGTACGAAATTCCTCTTCGCTCATATTCATGGTGTGTCGAGTAGTCGGTGCCATTTCCTTCAAAATAGCTAACTGAATCGAGTTAATCATACAGAATATTAAGAGTAGTCAATAGTATTTCGTAGCATAATATGAACTCATTTATAAAAGCTTTTTCTTCATATTAGCATTTTATAAGTTTAAATTCGGGTACTACCTACCATTTAAGTTCATACTTAGTAGCTAATATACAATTCAACTACTACAATTCCATATGAAAATCTGATTATAATAATATATCACATATAAATATTCTTCAAACTTACTACATCGCTATATTACATATAACATGATATATAGTACACTTTGATACAGGATAGTTTTGAAGATAAATCTAGTTAATACGCAAATTGTTCAGCAAATGAAATAAAGACACGTAATTCATAAGTCCAGAAATAAGTCATGCATTCTGGTTTTACTAAGACGACTTCCCATCCTTGGTCTTGTGGAAAATAACGGTTATGACCATTGGCTAGGCAGCATGTTGTAATGTCGTCAAAAGGACGAGGGTTTCGTAATGTCCAACAGCTCCGTAATAATCTAAAAACCCTGTTTCTCACCCCAACTACTGAATCCGTCACTTGTGGGAAGGTTTTATTTAAAAGTTGCAATCCAATGTTCTTTTTCTCACTTTAGTAAGAAGCGAACATCACTAACCCGTAAGCATAACATGCTTCTTTATGTTGCATGTTAGAAGCTCTTTCTAATTCACGAAATCCTATGTTGGGATATGTTGAGTCAAAATAGGTTCTTAACCCGTAGCGTAAAATTGCATTTGGGTTCCCCGCATTTAACGCTTTAAAGAAAACACGGCGTAACTTACGGTCTCCCCAATGTGATATACCCCACCTATCAAAGGAAAGCCTTTTATAAACTAAGGCATTTCTGGAAAGTCTTTCAAATGTTTGACAAGTTAATTTCGCTATAACTAAATGTGCTGATGAATTCTGACCGACTCTAGACAAGATTTCCTCAATCATATCCTCTGATAGGTCTTCTAAAATATTCGGTTGTCTACCCTTAACGTCCATTTTGTTTTTATACTGTAAAATAGACAAGGATTAGATTCGTAAAAGATAATTAACAAATAATACAAGCAATTTTTACATAGAACATAAAAGTACAAGCACACTACAATACATATAATACACAACATGATTACAACCTTCTAATCTAAATCACTGGTTTCTTCTTCTTCGGACTTGGTTTGTTTTCCTAATTTTCTAGGAATATATGGTGTTCCTCTAATACGAGCCGTCGTTTTCCATAATGGTTTGGAAAAACGTGGTGGTTTAGAGGTTCCCGGGTCATTGTTACATTTTAGGAAATACGGATGTTGCCGATACATATAAAGTTCATCGGGGTTGGAATCGGGTTTCTCTATTTTTATACCTTTTCTCTTATTATTTTCTTTCGCTTTATTAAATTGGGTCGAGATAATTTCTATAACATCATCGGAATCCTCATCGGGATCCGATTCATCGGAAAATTGGTAATCTTCCCAATATTTTACTTTCTCGGCGGAAACACCATTGACCATTATTAACTTTGGTCCGTTGGTTGAGGATTTTCTTTTATTTAATCGATTTACTATAGGTATCAATATTTCTTCCTCCGAAACCTCTTCTTCTTCTGGTTCCTCCTCTTCCGATTCTTCCTCTTCCGGTTCCTCTTCTTCCGGTTCCTCCTCTTCTGGTTCCTCCTCTTCCGGTTCCTCCTCTTCCGGTTCCTCTTCTGGAATTTGTGAATCTTTCCAAAATATATTCGAATCTTCATTATTATTAGGTGAATCAATGGGATTTGTACTAAAGGTAGACATCTATCACACAATATCAAACACGTTAAGAGATTAATATATCACATAATATTTACATGTTAATAATATATAGTTTCTAACAAAAAAAATGTTAAGCAATCGTTTTTGAAGAAAAAACACGGTCGAAGTCCAGACTTACTAATGCATCCTAACAAACTCGGTAAGACACACTAATGCAATTTTCTAGTTCTCTAAGACCAACGCTCGGATACCAACTGAAATGTCCCGTTCATATTGATTATAAACGTTCCATATTAATTGATTTCGTCGCGAGGTTTTGACCTCTATATGAGACGTTTTTCAAAGACTGCATTCATTTTTAAAACAACCATAACCTTTATTTTATCTATAAAGGTTTAAAAAGAATTACGTAGATTATCAAATAATGATAATCTAAAATATACCGTTTACACACGACCATTATATAATGGTTTACAATAAGAATATATTACATCAAAAATAAGTTTCTTGAATGCAGTTTTTACATAATATCATACAAGCATGGACTCCAAATCTTGTCCTTATTTTAGTATGCAACAGCGGAAGCTCTTAATAATCACCTAGGAATAAACATGCTTAAAACGTCAACAAAAATGTTGGTGAGTTATAGGTTTAACCTATATATTATCAAATCATAATAATAGACCACAAGATTTCATATTTCAATATACATCCCATACATAGAGATAAAAATCATTCATATGGTGAATACCTGGTAACCGACATTAACAAGATGCATATAAGAATATCCCCTATCATTCCGGGAAATCCTTCGGACATGATAAAAACAACATCGAAGTACTAAAGCATCCGGTACTTTGGATGGGGTTCGTTAGGCCCAATAGATCTATCTTTAGGATTCGCGTCAATTAGTATATCGGTTTACTAATTCTTAGGTTACCAAGCAAAAGGGGCATATTCGGCTTCGATGATTCACCCATATAATGTAGTTTCATTTACTTGTGTCTATTTCGTAAAACATTTATAAAACTGCATGTATTATCATCCCAAAATATTAGTTTTTAAAAGTGGGACTATAACTCACTTTTACAGATTTTTACTTCGTCGGGAAGTAAGACTTGGCCACTGGTCGATTCACGAACCTATAACAAATATGTACATATATATCAAAGTATGTTCAAAATATATTTACAACATTTTTAATACGTTTTACTGTTTTAAGTTTATTAAGTCAGCTGTCCTTGTTAGTAACCTACAACTAGTTGTCCATAATTAGATGTACAGAAATAAATCGATATATATTATCTTGAATCAATCCACGACCTAGTGTATACACGTCTCAGGCTAGATCACAACTCAAACTATATATATTTTTGGAATCAACCTCAACCCTGTATAGCTAACTCCAACATTACTGCATATTGAGTGTCTATGGTTGTTCCAAATAATATATATAGATGGGTCGATATGATATGTCAAAACATTTGGATATGTGTCTATGGTATCCCAAGATTACATAATATATTAGAATACATGTATAATACAATATAAGTTAGCTAGGATATGATTAATATAGATTTGTTACCAATTTTCACGTAGCTACAACAAGCAAAAATAACCAATCTTGTTTTACCCATAACTTCTTCGTTTTAAATCCGTTTTGAGTGAATCCAATTGCTATGGTTTCATATTGAACTTAAGTTTATGAATCTATACAGAAAAAGTATAAGTTTATAGTCGGAATTACAGGTTACAAGTCGTTTTTGTAAAGGTAGTCATTTCAGTCGAAAGAACGACGTCTAGATGACCATTTTGGAAATCATACTTCCACTTTGAGTTTAACCATGATTTTTGGATATAGTTTCATGTTCATAGGAAAAATAATTTTCCCAGAAGAACAACTTTTAAATCAAAATTTATCATAGTTTTTAATTAACTAACCCAAAACAGCCCGTGGTGTTACTACAACGTCGTATATCCGGTTTTACGGTGTTTTTCGTGTTTCCCGGTTTTAAATAATTAAGTTAGCATATCATATAGATATAGAACATATGTTTAGTTGATTTTAAAAGTCAAGTTAGAAGGATTAACTTTTGTTTGTGAACAAGTTTAGAATTAACTAAACTATGTTCTAGTGATTTCAAGTTTAAACCTTCGAATAAGATAGCTTTATATGTATGAATCGAATGATGTTATGAACATCATAACTACCTCAAGTCTTGTGTATAAACCTACTAGAAATAAAAAAAATAGATCTAGCTTCAAAGGATCCTTGGATGGCTTGAAAGTTCTTGAAGCAGAATCATGACACGAAAACAAGTTCAAGTAAGATTTCCACTCGAAATAAGATTGTTATAGTTATAGAAATTGAATCAAAGTTTGAATATGAGTATTACCTTGTATTAGAAAGATATCTTACTGTAAATAAGAAAGATTTCTTGAAGTTGGATGATCACTTTACAAGATTGGAAGTAAGCTAGCAAACTTGGAAGTATTCTTGATTTTATGAAACTAGAACTTATAGAATTTATGAAGAACACTTAGAACTTGAAGATTGAACTTGAGAGAGATCACTTAGATGAATAAAATTGAAGAATGAAAGTGTTTGTAGGTGTTTTTAGTCGTTGGTATATGGATTAGATATAAAGGATGTGTAATTTTGTTTTCATGTAAATAAGTCATGAATGATTACTCATATTTTTGTAATTTTATGAGATATTTCATGCTAGTTGCCAAATGATGATTCCCACATGTGTTAGGTGACTCGCATAGGCTGCTAAGAGCCGATCATTAGAGTGTATATACCAATAGTACATATATCTAAAAGCTGTGTATTGTACGAGTACGAATACGGGTGCGTACGAGTAGAATTGTTGATGAAACTGAACGAGGATGTAATTGTAAGTATTTTTATTAAGTAGAAGTATTTTGATAAGTGTCTTGAAGTCTTTCAAAAGTGTATGAATACATATTAAAACACTACATGTATATACATTTTAACTGAGTCGTTAAGTCATCGTTAGTCGTTATATGTAAATGTTGATTTGAAACCTTTAAGTTAACGATCTTGTTAAATGTTGTTAACTCAATGTTTATTATATCTAATGAGATGTTAAATTATTATATTATCATGATATTATGATATATTAATATATCTTAATATGATATATATATATATATATATATATATATATATATATATATCCAGTTAAATGTCGTTACAACGATAATCGTTACATATATGTCTCGTTTTGAAATCATTAAGTTAGTAGTCTTATTTTTACATATGTAGTTCATTGTTAATACACTTAATGATATATTTAATTATCATTTAACATAATTAACCAAGTGTATCAATATCTTAATATGATTCATATGTAATTAGTAAGACGTTGTTATAACGATAATCGTTATATATATCGTTTCGAGTTTCTTAATTCAATAAACACAATTTTATGTATATAACTCATTGTTAAAATACCTAATGAGATACTTAATTATCATAATATCATGTTAACTATATATATAATCATATATATGTCATCATATAGTTTTTACAAGTTTTAACGTTCGTGAATCACCGGTCAACTTGGATGGTCAATTGTCTATATGAAACCTATTTCAATTAATCAAGTCTTAACAAGTTTGATTGCTTAACATGTTAGAAACACTTAATCATGTAAATATTAATTTCATTTAATATATATAAACATGGAAAAGTTCGGGTCACTACATTTCTTTCCCTAAGAAGTGTAAGTAATTAATTTTTCTTCTTCTTCTTTCCTTCCCCATTCACGTGATCATCATCATCATCTAAGGATCTAGCTTTTTAGCTTTGATCTTGATTACATCTTGTAGATTCAAACATGGATTTAAATCCTTCAAGAACATGGAATATTCAAGCTTTCTAGCTTTGAATCTTCACCTACTTTGTAGATCTAAATCTTTTAACTTTAATCTTGTTATTTTGTTATAAAGATTCAAAATTGTGTTTGTAATCTTCATATAACTCAAAGATCCAAGCTTTATGCTTCAAGATCTTCAAGAACAACCAAGATGCAAGCTTTCTAGCTTGAATCTTCATATCTTTTGTTGGATCTAAGTTTTTTAACTTATGATCTCATTACTTTGTTATAAAGATCAAAACTTGTGTTTATGGTCTTCATGTGACTTAAAGATCTAAGCTTTATGCTTCAAGGTCTTCAAGAACACCAAAGGTTCAAGCTTTCTAGCTTTGTAATCTTATAACTTCTGTGAAAAGGATCCAAGCTCTCTAGCTTAGGGTTCCATTACCTTATTTGATTTAGATTATGTTCATACTTGTTTGATTGAAGTAAAGTTTGTAGCTTTAGTTGCAAATGGAACTTGTAATTGTGTTAAGACTAAGGATATGATGTAACATTGGTTCATCATCCATTTAAGACTCTTAAATGAGTTGTGTTCTTAATTGGTCTTAAAATATTGTGTGTTGATGGTAGAATCTTGGTCAAGTTGATGCTAACCCATCAACGAGTTGTACACTTGAAGCTACAAGCATCAAGGATGAGAACCGTGATGAGCATCAAGCACTAAGAACCCCACCGGAGCACTTGTTACTGTTTTTCGGGATCTGATCAGATTTTAAGACTTCTGGAAAACTGATTTTCAGTTATTTCATTTCGAGTAGATGACTTTTCATTTAGGCCTCGACTTAATCCGACATACGGTTTAGGATTTATAGCCCTCCGAAAGTCACTACGCCCTTGTAACGTTGTGCTAAAATTTCTGACCTACTCGCACTTAAACCGTCGCCATGGTCAAACGAAGATGTGTTTGGTCCTAGAAATTGGTCAGAAAGTAGAGGACTCCCATACGGAGCCATAGCCACTGATTTCGCGTCTTTTCGATTTACATAGAGGCCGTGGCAGCTGATCAAAGTCAGCATATTGTTTCGACCTCTATACTTGTTAAACTTACTTAGCTTTTACGATGATGAATGATGATGATGATGATGATGATGACATTTAAACTTATTTTATGCACTATTAGAACTTATGAGGATAACCTACTGACTTAGTAACCTTTGACTTAGGTTGAAGACCTTTTGGACCGACTTACTACTTGCACACTTTCGTGACGACTTTTACTGCTTATTCACTGTGAGTTATAGCATCCCTTTTTTACTTTAACTATTTTGGGACTGAGAATACATGCGCTTTTTACGTTTTACTTACTAGGCACGAGTACTTAAACTTTATATATGTGTGGGTTATACAACAGCATAAACTTTCCCCTTAGCTCGGTAACGTTTAGTCATTGGTTTTTGAACCAGTGAACGCGAATCTTAGATATGGATCCATAGGGTTTGACATCCCCACTCGGGCTAGTCGCGCTAGCATTTAACGGGTGTTTAATACTTCGTAAACTTACACACTCGCCAAGTGTACTTTTAGGGGGTAATATTACGTTAAGTTAGTTACCGGGTGCCCACAGATAAGCATATACTTTATCATACTGATTTGAAACGCTGGTTTGAAGCACTGAAATCTCGTGGCCTACATTACATTACTGATTACAAACAAACTATAGCTCAGCAACATTCGTGTTGACTTTTTAAGCATGTATTTCTCAGGTGCTTAGACGTTGTTGCTTCCGCTATTAGACTTGCTGCCTTGGTGTTATAAACTTGCTGTTATAGACTTGCTGTTACGGACCTGCTGTGTTAGATTTCCGCTGCATTACTTAGAGATGTCTCAATCATGGAACTTTTCTTTTGCATTCGTAATTTATGTTATTTTCAAACAATGGTTTTGTAACGACCTTTGGGTCACATATTTATGTTATTGCTTCTATTCATAGGAAGCATGTTATCTTTTGTAAAACGCTATCTTTTCATGAATGCAAAACTGGTTTTCAAACAGTATATAGTGTTTGACCTTGTAATGATCCTATTGTTGATGATCCGTACACGATGGTTTTGTACGGGGTGTCATATTTGGTATCAGAGCATTGGTTGTAGGGAATTAGGTTGCATTAGTGAGTCTAGACCAGGCCGAGTAGGATTCACTAATAGGACTAATCTACAACTTGCTTGTTTACCTGTTTCTGCGGAACTGCTGCATGATACTGTATTATATTACTGTATGTTACTGCTTACTACTACTGCATGCTACTACTTACTTTTACTACTATATGAACTTGTTGCATGCTACTGCCTACTTTCACTGCTATGTGAACTTACTGTATACTGCTGCTTATTCTCGCTACTGCATGCTACTATCTGCTTTTTGCATGATACTTCTATTGATACTGCTATTACTGCCATGCTATGTACTGCTGTAGACGCACTAGGCTGCTGTAGTTACTATGCCTGATTACGTACTTGCTACCCGTCTGCTATTCACTGTACCGACTTCGAAAACTTACCTTTCCTAGTTCAGATGTTTTTCTGAACCCTTTTCCCACACGTCTAACCCTAAGGATTAGTATTGTAATCCACCTGTTACTACTGTTCCACCATTCCGGAGATCGAAATGTTACTTCACGCAATCTAGGAAGAGTACCCCTCGGATTACACACCCGCTAAAGTTGATCGTCAGAGGAGGAGACATGTGAGGGCTTGTCGGAGTAACCGCACCCCGAGCTCACTCTAATTAGCCACGTACAACGTATGAACATTAGAAGGATGTTCAGTTTCCGCGAGTTGACCCGTATCCCGTAGGCTTTCGTGACCGTCACTTATCTCTTTCATTCTTCACCACTACTCGACGATCTAACGACACTTCTGGACTTATGTCCCTAACACTCTTAGGAATTGGAGAAGTCGAGAGGACATCTCCTTCCACAAGGTCAGAGCTTCTTCTACTAAGGCTCAGCCATACTCAAAGACTTGGGAGTCGCCTCAAGACATATCGTATTACTACTTGCTACACGTATAACTTGACGCGAGACCCAGATTGAATTTCTAGAAAGGAAGCTAACGACGTTACTTAAACCCGTACATTTTGAAGAAATTTCGGGACATTTAGGCATTGATACATGACCTACGGAACCTACTCACCCACACCGAAAGACCGTGAGGTTAATTATGTAGATTTGGTTTTGAGATAGCATAGATAAAGCACCGTTATATGAAATTGAGTAGAACTTGAAGTGATCACATTACATTGACCATATGGAGTGATATTGGAATGAACGTACAATTTAGTACAGTATAATGACGCCAGGCCAGCGTGATTATATTGAAGTAAATCATGCAGAAGTCCCAATGCTACTATATAAGGAACATGAAGTGATTCAAAGAAAATTTTGGTAGGAACCACTTGAGTATACGCATTACGGTCTGCTAGAGGTAGGGAAAGAATAACCACCTAGCCCAGATACTGTACAAGGAGGGCCTTTATTGCAGAATTGATAACCCGAAAATTTGTTATAGATATAGACACCCTGGATACTTAAGGAAAGAGTTCTCAAATAGGAAAAACTTTGGACTTACTTGCGGTAGAGCAATCATTATCTCAGCTATGGAAACTCGCATGGATCCTGATTTTAGTTAGGGTACGTTTCATCACAACATTTTATTGTCTCGGAATTATTTACTACTAGAGCGATATAAACCTTATATCTAAGAGCCTTAGTGTTATGACAAATAAGCCATTAACAACCATGAGAGTTAAGTATTCTATAGGATAAGCTAATGGTTAGCTGGCAGAGATAGGGGAATAGTTTAAGGTAGTACCTTAAAACTAACAGGTGGGTCATTTGGAGATGACCTCACGTCAACTAAACTTGGAGGTTTTAATGTAGTAGTGGGAAAGGATTAGTTGCCTATGCACAAGCAGATGTTATTTGAGAGGATTGATAGAATTTTTCATGACAGTATAATAAGGTTTGGTTAGAATGAACCTTAAGATTAACCTAATACCCATCAAGTTAGAAATCTTGATGTAAAAGTTGGAATGGGCTTTAGGATTAACCTAATACTCATCAAGTCGGGAAGCTTGATTAAATATTCGGAACGGACCGGCTTTCAAGGATGAAAGCAAAAGTTATTTATAGTAGGAAGATTATTCATATACCTCGCGAGAATGGTGAGCCAAAAGCCATATGGGTTACTTCAACAACCCGAGATTCCACAATGGAAATGGGAAGGGATGACGATGGATTTCATCCTGAAACTACCAAAAACAATTGGCAATTATGACACTATCTAGGTTATTGTTGACAGCCTCACCAAGTCTGCTCACTTTCTAGCCATGAAAGAAACCCATTCAACGGACAAACTTGCATAACAATACATAAAGGAAATTGTATCCCGTCACATCAGCGATTCAGATTCTATGTAAGGACTAGCCAGGAATCTTATTCAAAACTCATTCTTACGCGATTCTAAATCCTAACTTATTCTGAGAGATTTCTTATTCGATGGTAATCACACCATCATCCTTCTTACCTCGATATTAGTCATACCAGTTCGAAATTTCCAAAATCAATGGGTAGTTAAATTCCCATCCTCACACTCTCCCATTCGTATCTCACTTATAAGCAATAACTTCACACTTAAGCATTTTTGGTCGAAGGACTTATGCCCTACTAATAGTCATCAACCACATTTAAATTCAATAGTTTTTATTACCTCAAATATCACCCGAAATTTTCTAAATTCTTTTACTCAAACCTCATCAATCTTTTTTTCAACTTGTAATCTCCGAAATATGAAAATTTTGTTTGCCAAAAATTTTTCACACTATTTTACGATACGATCCTCTCAAAGTTTTATAAAAGTAAATTTATTTTATTTGCCATTCGTGCAAATTTTTGAAATCGTCTATGTTATATAAAATAAAGTAAATGATTACTTACTTTTGACAAATATGTGATGACCCGGAAATTTCCAATCAAATTTAAACTTTAAACTTTATATGTTTCCGAAACGATAAGCAAAAATCTGTAATGTTGAGTCTCGAATGTTTTGAAATCTATATTCATGTAATCAATTACCCTTTGACTATGCTCAACGATTCACGAACATTTATGTGTATATTGATATGTATATATAATATACTTATTAGTTGAAAACATTAACAAAGTATTAGATATATAATACTTTATATGAACGTATTTTGTTTCAATATAAGTTATTATAGTTATCAACGAGATTAAAAAATAATATCAAATGATTGATTTATCAGATATATTGTATGATTACGAGTCTCTATTATGAGGTCCACATTGATTTGAGAAATCGTTTCTTTTTAACGATATTCGGAATAAATGGTAAAGTAATTTACAAAGGAGAACAAAGTGTCACTTATCGAAAGTTAGACAAAAGTTAGTGGAGAATTGAATTCCATAATATTTGATTGATCTATTTGCAAACGTGCGAAAATGTTTTTCGATATAATAAAGCTTGTTTATTAAAATGTCTTTGTTTAGATATCGTAAGTTGGTATATTGATTATTAGATATATATAACTTGCAACGTACATTAAAACGTGTTCATTAAATATATATGTTTTAAATTATTTTTGTACACGATAGTAACATTTGCTTAGTGATGCGATTGATATTTAAAAAGTTAATATATAAATGAATTGTATTAAGTTTTTAAATGAAAACGTTACTTTGAAAAATAATTGGTTTAGAAAGACTAAATATTGTATCATTAGATAAATATTTCAAACATATATTATGTACAAATTTACAATTCTAAATTAAAAAATATATATATATTTTAATTTAGTCATAAAACGTCCTGATTTAAAATAATATATTTTGATAAACAACGAGTCACTGATTTATAGAAGTAAATGACCACAACACTCAATTTTATAAGTTACATTTTTTATAAGATAATTTATTGATGAGTAAGTCAAATTATTAATAAGGGTACACGTCGCGTAACGTAAAAGGCTAGTTTTCTAAACGTACGAAAGTGCGCTCGAAAAACCGAAAGTGGTACATGAGTCGTGTGACAACGTACGAGTCATTTGAACAAAAATTACATTTTTACTATGCATGTAAATATAATATAATATTTAATTAATTCTAAAGATTAAATATATTAAATATTAAATAATATTAAATCTATATATATATATATATAAGTTAGTTTTGGACGATTCATGTATGTTAAGTTAGGCCGCAAATTGCGGTTCCCATTTCTTTCATCACTCCGAAATTTCGGAGGTAATGGGTCCCAAAGTCTAGCTATAAAACTCGAACGCATTGTGAATTCATTTCATTCATAATCATATATCCATCGATATCACTACTCCGTATAATATTTATTTATATTATTATTATTATTATTATTATTATTATTATTATTATTATTATTATTATTATTATTATTATTATTATTATTATTATTATTATTATTATTATTATTATTATTATTATTATTATTACTATTATTATTAATATTATTAAGATTAATAATATTATTATTATTAAGAGGTATTATTAGTAGTAGTATTAGTATTATACATAAAATACTACGACGAGGTTCTGCTGGCATGTTTTCAAAAACGGGTTTTAGGAGCGGGATAGAGTTAAGGAAATTATAAGTTATAGCTATGGAGGTTATGGGTATAGTTCATGGGTATGCTCGGGAGGTCAATTTAGTGTTTATCATCTTCGTCACGTCTACGTACCTTTCCTGCAATATTGAATCTCAATATTGATACGTGAGTACTCGTAAATTAATTTTTACATATTAATAGTGTATCCCAGACTAGTGCTCGAGAAAATAGGATTATGCATGCTTGTACTTTTGATATTGCCCTTAGATAGGTTATGTTGAATCTAGAATTAGTTACACCTACGGTTGAGATAAGGTATAAGATATGCATGTCCTTGGAAAGCTAGCGAAAAATTAAGAACTTTTCCTTTAGATATCGAATGGATTCGATGAACGGATTAGAAGTTATAGTCAATTGAATTTTTGTAAAAATGATTATTATTATCGTCGTTATTATCGTCGTTCTAATTTTTATCTAATTATTATTATTATTATTATTATTATTATTATTATTATTATTATTACTATTATTATTATTATTATTATCATCATCATCATCATCATCATCATTATTATTATTATTATTATCATTATCAATAAAAAGTATTATCGTCAAAAATTTATTATTATTATAACTATCGTTATTATCATTAAAATTATAATTAGTATTATTATTATTATTATCATTAAAATAGTTATTAGTATTATCCTTATCATAATATTTATTATTATTAGTATTATTATAATTAAAACTAATATTAGTAACACGTAATTATTAAGATTACTATTATAATTATTATTAAAATGAACGCGATATAAAAGACGATTTAAAAGCTATTAATAGATTGATTAAGAAATAATGAGTATGAGTATCATAATGAAATTTAAAGATATTGATTTAGATAAATTATCATTTTTCATTATTTTTATCATTATTAATATTAAAAGTATTATTATTAATATTAAAAATATCATCTTTACAAAAATTATTATTTTTAATAGGAATATCATTGTTAATATAAAATTTCATTATTAATAAGAATTATCATATTGTTATAATACCATTTTTGTAAATATAAATATTGTTATTATTATTAGTAGAATAATAATAATTATTAATACAAAATAATATAACTTTTACTTATTATTATTATCGATGTTATTTTATCAAATAAAAATGTAATACAAATAATATAATTACCTTAATAAAACCTATCATAATTTTATATGATATTCAATGAACTTTATAAATTTCATTATCTAAGATATATAAAAGTATATTTTTATATAAAGTTTTATTTATTAATAAATGAATTATATTATTTACTCTATTAAATTTAAAAAAAAATATATTTAGAATATAAAACGACGATATTTAAACTATATAATAATCATGTATAAATTCTGGAAATCATTTTGAGTCAAATTGACTTTTGTTGACTTTTGCATATTAGTCTCGAGCAATAGGATTGTGGTACACTATGACTTAACTTAATTTGTTAGACAAATATTGACCAACATATGAATATATATAATTAATATAGGTTCGTGAATCCGAGGCTAACCTTACACTTGTTCATTGATGTTATATGTATTTTTACTACGAAATACAGTATGGTGAGTTTCATATGATCCCTTTTACTCTTTACATTTTTGGGCTGAGAATACATGCGCTGCTTTATAACTATTTTATGAAATTCATACAAATACTAAAACTGATTTTTGCGTTAGTTTCATTTGCTCCCTTTTTAAATGCTTTTGTAATATATATTTTTGGGACTGAGAATACATGCGCTATTTTTATAACTGTTTTACGAAATAGACACAAGTAATTGAAACTACATTATATGGTTGAATTATCGAAATCGAATATGCCCCTTTTTATTAAGTCTGGTAATCTAAGAATTAGGGAACAGACACCCTAATTGACGCGAATCCTAAAGATAGATCTATCGGGTCCAACAAGCCCCATCCAAAGTACCGGATGCTTTAGTACTTCGAAATTTATATCATGTCCAATGGAGGATCCCGGAATGATGGGGATATTCTTATATGCATTTTGTTAATGTCGGTTACCAGGTGTTCACCATATGAATGATATTTTGTCTCTATGCATGGGACGTATATTTATAAGAAATGAAAATCTTGTGGTCTATTAAAAATATGAAATTTATGAATTTTGATAAACTAATGAACTCACCAACCTTTTGGTTGACACTTGAAAGCATGTTTATTCTCAGGTTTGAAAGAAATCTTCCGCTGTGCATTTGCTCATTTTAAAGATATTACTTGGAGTCATTCATGACATATTTCAAAAGACGTTGCATTCGAGTCGTTGAAGTTCATTAGAGATTATTATTAAGTAAATGACAGATTAGGTCATTTATAGTTTGGATATTATGAAATGGTATGTATACTTGTCAAATTTCGATGAAATGAAAGTTTGTCTTTTAAAAACGAATGCAATGTTTGTAAAATATATCATATAGAGGTCAAATACCTCGCGATGTAATCATATGTTATTGTATTCGTCCTGATGGATTGGGACGGGTTATCTCATGTGGTATCAGAGCGGTGGTCTTAGCGAACCAGGTCTTGTATTAGTGTGTCTAACAGAAAGTCGTTAAGATGCATTAGTGAGTCTGGACTTCGACCGTGTCTGCATGTCAAAATTTTTGCTTATCATTTTTAGTCAGAAATCATCTACTTACCATCCTTAGGAAATTACATGTTATCATTCTTAAGTTTGGACGCGTTTTCCTGCATTTATTGCATAATAGTGTATAGACGTCTTATCTTAGCATATCTGTTACTGTGAACTTTGACTAACATCTTTCAAAGATTCTCCGTAAGTTACGGGATTTTGATATTATATATACATATGCAAATTATGTAATTGAAGAATACCAAATCTAAGTTCTACAATCTATTGCATACCAAAAATTCTTTCCCTGATTCTACGAGATGGATCCCTCAACCAGTTCGAATTCCTCAGATTCCGACAGCTATTCCGATATGGATATCTACCTGAGCTCCGAAAGCAGCGTCACCGGAATGGATCAACCAATTTCCCATCATCTATTTTGGATGAATTGGGGATGGGTCCGTAGTCTACTCAATCATTGGAGACAAGAAGAAGGTGATCCCTTCCATCCACCACATTGCCCTCTTGGCGATGAACCTGAAGCACTTACCGGCGAACCTGTTCGAGACACTATTTTCTCACTCATTGCTAGAGTATCCCGTCACGATTATATACTATCCCATATTGCGAATCTTATTCATCCGCTCGTTCCAACCGCCAATCATCCCGGTGTACTAGCAGAAGTTACCGAACTTCGCGCTCGCATGACGGCTTTGGAAATTATGGTACAAGGATTACAAACACCATCATCAACACCAACAGTATCATTACCACCAACAACAATCACAACCGCATCACACACCTCAACATCACAATCTGTATCTCGGATATCAACATCATACGCACCATAGATACCAAGGAATACCAACAACAACAAACGATGAAGTATTGATTCATAACTTCATCGGAGAAACATTCTGCGGTGATTATGTAATCTCTAAAGCCTTAGAGATTATCTATTTCAGCCTTAACCATAAATCAGATAAGTGGACATAGATGACAGGAAGAAGAATCGAAACCCTGACAAGAATGGTGCGCGATCTACAAGTTAGACTTGTTATACAAATATCACCATCAGTTACCGACAGTATCACCAGCGCCAACAATATCGTCAGCACTACCAGCACCATCTGTACTGTCAGCATCATCAGCATTAGCAGCACCTATAACATCACACATTCCGCCAGTTCAAGAATCACCGTGAACGTCATCATTGATCAACAACACGTATATTATATCAACGAGTTATGAAGTATTAACTCATTCTTTCTAATTTATATATATATTTTTTATATATATGAATTTTGAAACTATAATAAATCTTTTCGTACTAAGCTATTAAGTATGAATTGAGAAAGAGTAGATACTACTCGTTTAAATTCGTATGACTAATAGGCTATGATGTACATCCTTCGTTAACAACATAACCATCTTTAACTACGATCTCTGTTTCAATTAAATGAATTCGGTTTCATAATAATCCAAGTGAATTATTCAATAACTTGTTTGATTTTACACTTTCATCTTCGATGTACTCGAAACTTACTGGAAAACAACATTCGTATCTTGCGAAGTTAGCGAGAGTTCTATGAGCATCAGCATGATTCACTAAGGAAATATCTATAAATGATGAAGTATTGATCACAGTAGTAAAATACTCTGTGAAGATTAAGTAATCTCTAATATTTTAGAGATTATTCTTTACTAATTCAAGCAAAAAAAAAATAAAAAAAAAATCAAATGAGCTTAATATGATATTAACTCATTAAATCTGTATTACATCTGAAGAAAATATAGATACATATATTTTCATAAAGACTGTAATGAAAAATTCATGTTCAAAATATTATTTGTGAAATTTTTTTTAACGGGTAGGTAATACCCGAGAGATATATAAATTCACAATTATTATATTACATTCTTCGATTCTAATTCAGTAAATCATCAACTATACTCCCTAGTTTCACAACAGTATACATTCTTTTATAAGAAATCAAAACAACCATACTCATTCAAATTCAATTACATATTCTGATTTTGAAATCTCAGAATGCAACTCGAGATATAAGCAAAAATCATCACTCTTAGATCCTTACATTTTTCAAAGCTATAATTTGACTTCAAAACTGTGATAGAACATCACTTTTATTTGTAACACTCGGGAGGATATGAGAATCATTCGAGATTCATGACGATTTCATCCTTTGGATATTGACAATGCCAAGATGCATTTAAAACACTTCGAAATTTTGGAAGACACTTCAAATAATGAACAATCGAGATGATGATCCAACCACACATTACCCGAAGTCTTGTACCTGAAAAACCCTCGAAACCAAAGTCATAGTTTAACACGTACCCGCGTCGAATTCTTTAGCATTTATTAGCAAAAATAACATTACGATTCCTTTTCAAAGTAGCCAGTTTTGTCACAGCTCCAGCAAGTCAACTTCGACTTTTCAGTAAAACTAATTTTATTATAACCTCGATAGATACGTTGCCCTTTCGTCATTGTTACTAGGGAACCTTTTATATCTCGCCACATTAGCAGTAAACTTATCAACAACTTCATTAACCTTCGACTTAAGCCTCTCCGAAACATCACTATATTTATTCATTGAAACCCCACCTTTTACTCATCCGCATCTTGCAATAAGAATTGCCATACCAATTACTGAAAATCAGCAATCAGTATTTTGAAATCTCGCAGCGTCTCTACTTCAATAGTTATATATACATATAACGTCTATCTCTTAAACTTGCACACTTCGAATGTGAAGTTTCTGAAAAACATCTCAAACTATGAACTAGTTCTCGAAATGCTAATGAAGCAGCAAAAAAAAAAATTGTAAACGACTTTAACAGTCAAAAGTTTGATAATAAAGAATAATGTGTTGGTAAAGCCCAGAAAAAGAGAAGAGTTGGTACTGAACAACGGATTGAGCAGACCGTGAAGGAGACCAAGGATAAATACAAGGACCAAAGTCTATATTTAAAGAATCTTGATGATTCTGTTTCTGATGAAGTCATTAACGAATACCTTGCTCCTGACTCTAAACCTTTGCGGACAATATTCTTCATCATCATCATATCTTAAACATTCTATGATATCATCGTATCTTTCATTATAAATATCTTCGATATTCCTGAAGATATTTTCACAACTATTCTTATCCGAAATCATTTATCTCTTCGCAATATCTGCGTTACAATATGAAAGAAACTGTGTTAGTTTCTAAATTCTGAAAAATTAGAATTTAAAATATGAATGTTTTTAGTAATGTTGGGAACTGAAGCATGAGTTAGTATAATATAATGACACTTGATCAACGTGATTATATTACAGTAATTCATGCTGAGTTTCTAATGGAACGTGATGATTCACAGAACATACCGTCATCATGTACCATTTACACGACTCTTACATTCTACTCAATCTCTAAACATAATAAGAATATATCTTATTGATAGTTCTATCTTTTCGGATACTCTGGAAATTTATCAAATCTAGATCGTGCCATTATGATTTCCTTTTTAGAACATTAATAATGTTCATTCCGAAATTCATATCTTCAAATTCTGGATCATTACAAGCGATGCTAAATCACAAGAAGAAGAAACGAAAGGACAAAACTCTAAAATAGAAATTGGGGTATAAACCGCAGCAAATAGGAGGGGACATTAACTGTGGATGAAAATGATTATTGAAGACAGAAGCAGGGACATCGAAATATAAGGGAAGATATAAAACCCAACAACCACCCAGAAATTTTAAACCGTATATGCCGATGCATATAGCAATATAAAGCTTGACAACAACACATAAATTACAAACCGTGCATATCAATACGTATTGCCACGTAAAGGCACGGGAAAATTAATACAACTATAACTTCAAGATAATAGTAGAAGTAAATAAAATCCTCTGGTGGTAGATGAAAGAGAAGAATGACAGATATGAAGGTTAGAAGTATATCAAGGATCAAAACGGAATGAAGCATATTAACAAATACTATAAAGTATAAAATAAGGAGAAAGAATAGAAGATGTGAGATATGGAAATAAGGAAACGAAGGGGGTGGATTTATAGTGAAATATCCGACAGAGAAATCGAAACAGATTATTGCATTTAATCAAAGGAGATCCTGATTTTCTTAATTGCCGAAGAACCAAATCTTATTACAAAGATTTTTTTTAAATCCATTAAATTTCGGAAATCAATCATAATTATGTCATCGGTTAAAACGAATATACGTTACTCATTTCACTCTCTTGCGATAGCTTCACTTATACTCTTCGCATAATCAAATTATTTTATCTATATTACTCAATGATGATAAAACTCTAGTTATCAACTCATATTCGTCATGAAAACATTATTATAGTTAGCCATGACGACCTCGATCAAATTTCGGGATGAAATTTCTTTAACTGGTAGGTACTGTGATGACCCGGAAATTTTCGATCAAATTTAAACTTTAAACTTTATATGTTTCCGAAACGATAAGCAAAAATATGTAATGTTGAGTCTCGAATGTTTTGAAATCTATATTCATGTAATCAATTACCCTTTGACTATGCTCAACGATTCACGAACATTTATGTGTATATTGATATGTATATATAATATACTTATTAGTTGAAAACATTAACAAAGTATTAGATATATAATACTTTATATGAACGTATTTTGTTTCAATATAAGTTATTATAGTTATCAATGAGATTAAAAGATAATATCAAATGATTGATTTATCAGATATATTGTATGATTACGAGTCTCTGTTATGAGGTCCACATTGATTTGAGAAATCGTTTCTTTTTAACGATATTCGGAATAAATGGTAAAGTAATTTACAAAGGAGAACAAAGTGTCACTTATCGAAAGTTAGACAAAAGTTAGTGGAGAATTGAATTCCATAATATTTGATTGATCTATTTGCAAACGTGCGAAAACGTTTTCCGATATAATAAAGCTTGTTTATTAAAATGTCTTTATTTAGATATCATAAGTTGGTATATTGATTATTAGATATATATATAACTTGCAACGTACATTAAAACGTGTTCATTAAATATATATGTTTTAAATTATTTTAGTACACGATAGTAACATTTGCTTAGTGATGCGATTGATATTTAAAAAGTTAATATATAAATGAATTGTATTAAGTTTTTAAATGAAAACGTTACTTTGAAAAATAATTGGTTTAGAAAGACTAAATATTGTATCATTAGATAAATATTTCAAACATATATTATGTACAAATTTACAATTCTAAATTAAAATATATATATATTTTAATTTAGTCATAAAACGTCCTGAATTAAAATAATATATTTTGATAAACAACGAGTCACTGATTTATAGAAGTAAATGACCACAACGCACAATTTTATAAGTTACATTTTTTATAAGATAATTTATTGATGAGTAAGTCAAATTATTAATAAGGGTACACGTCGCGTAACGTAAAAGGCTAGTTTTCTAAACGTACGAAAGTGCGCTCGAAAAACCGAAAGTGGTACATGAGTCGTGTGACAATGTATGAGTCATTTGAACAAAAATTACATTTTTACTACGCACGTAAATATAATATAATATTTAATTAATTCTAAAGATTAAATATATTAAATATTAAATAATATTAAATCTATATATATATATAAGTTAGTTTTGGACGATTCATATATGTTAAGTTAGGCCGCAAATTGCGGTTCCCATTTCTTTCATCACTCCGAAATTTCGGAGGTAATGGGTCCCAAAGTCTAACTATAAAACTCGAACGCATTGTGAATTCATTTCATTCATAATCATATATCCATCGATATCACTACTCCGTATAATATTTATTTATATTATTATTAATATTATTAAGATTAATAATATTATTATTATTAAGAGGTATTATTAGTAGTAGTATTAGTATTATACATAAAATACTACGACGAGATTCTGCTCGCATGTTTTCAAAAACGGGTTTTAGGAGCGGGATAGAGTTAAGGAAATTATGAGTTATAGCTATGGAGGTTATGGGTATAGTTCATGGGTATGCTCGGGAGGTCAATTTAGTGTTTATCATCTTCGTCACGTCTACGTACCTTTCCTACAATATTGAATCTCAATATTGATACGTGAGTACTCGTAAATTAATTTTTACATATTAATAGTGTATCCCTGACTAGTGCTCGAAAAAATAGGATTATGCATGCTTGTACTTTTGATATTACCATTAGATAGGTTATGTTGAATCTTGAATTAGTTACACCTGCGATTGAGATAAGGTATAAGATATGCATGTCCTTGGAAAGCTAGCGAAAAATTAAGAACTTTTCCTTTAGATATCGAATGGATTCGATGAACGGATTAGAAGTTATAGTCAATTGAATTTTTGTAAAAATGATTATTATTATCGTCGTTATTATCGTTGTTCTAATTTTTATCTAACTATTATTATTATTATTATTATTATTATTATTATTATTATTATTATTATTATTATCATTATTATTATTATTATTATTATTATTATTATCATCATCATTATTATTATTATTATTATTATCATTATCAATAAAAAGTATTATCGTTAAAAATTTATTATTATTATAACCATGGTTATAATCATTAAAATTATAATTAGTATTTTTATTATTATTATCATTAAAATAGTTATTAGTATTATCCTTATCATAATATTTATTATTATTATTATTATTATTATTATTATTATTATCATTATTATTATTATTATTATTATAATTAAAACTAATATTAGTAACACGTAATTATTAAGATTACTATTATTATTATTAAAATGAACGTGATATAAAAGACGATTTAAAAGCTATTAATAAATTGATTAGGAAATAATGAGTATGAGTATCATAATGAAATTTAAAGATATTGATTTAGATAAATTATCATTTTTCATTATTTTTATCATTATTAATATTAAAAGTATTATTATTAATATTAAAAATATCATCTTTACAAAAATTATTATTTTTAATAGGAATATCATTGTTAATATAAAATTTCATTATTAATAAGAATTATCATATTGTTATAATACCATTTTCGTAAATATAAATATTGTTATTATTATTAGTAGAATAATAATAATTATTAATACAAAATAATATAACTTTTACTTATTATTATTATCGATGTTATTTTATCAAATAAAAATGTAATATAAATAATATAATTACCTTAGTAAAACCTATCATAATTTTATATGATATTCAATGAACTTTATAAATTTCATTTTCTAAGATATATAAAAGTATATTTTTATATAAAGTTTTATTTATTAATAAATGAATTATATTATTTACTCTATTAAATTTTTTAAAAAAATATTTAGAATATAAAATGATGATATTTAAACTATATAATAATCATGTATAAATTATGGAAATCATTTTGAGTCAAATTGACTTTTGTTGACTTTTGCATATTAGTCTCGAGCAATAGGATTGTGGTACACTATGACTTAACTTAATTTGTTAGACAAATATTGACCAACATATAAATATATATAATTAGTATAGGTTCGTGAATCCGAGGCTAACCTTACACTTGTTCATTGATGTTATATGTATTTTTACTACGAAATACAGTATGGTGAGTTTCATATGATCCCTTTTACTCTTTACATTTTTGGGCTGAGAATAAATGCGCTGCTTTATAACTGTTTTATGAAATGGATACAAATACTAAAAGTGATTTTTGCGTGAGTTTCATTTGATCCCTTTTTAAATGCTTTTGTAATATATATTTTTGGGACTGAGAATACATGCGCTATTTTTATAACTGTTTTACGAAATAGACACAAGTAATTGAAACTACATTATATGGTTGAATTATCGAAATCGAATATGCCCCTTTTTATTAAGTCTGGTAATCTAAGAATTAGGGAACAGACACCCTAATTGACGCGAATCCTAAAGATAGTTCTATCGGGCCCAACAATCCCCATCCAACGTACCGGATGCTTTAGCACTTCGAAATTTATATCATGTCCGATGGAGGATCCCGGAATGATGGGGATATTCTTATATGCATTTTGTTAATGTCGGTTACCAGGTGTTCACCATATGAATGATATTTTGTCTCTATGCATGGGACGTATATTTATGAGAAATGAAAATCTTGTGGTCTATTAAAAATATGGAATTTATGAATTTTGATAAACTAATGAACTCAGCAACCTTTTGGTTGACACTTGAAAGCATGTTTATTCTCAGGTTTGAAAGAAATCTTCCGCTGTGCATTTGCTCATTTTAAAGATATTACTTGGAGTCATTCATGACATATTTCAAAAGACGTTGCATTCGAGTCATTGAAGTTCATTAGAGATTATTATTAAGTAAATGACAGATTAGGTCATTTATAGTTTGGATATTATGAAATGGTATGCATACTTGTCAACTTTCGATGAAACGAAAGTTTGTCTTTTAAAAACGAATGTAATGTTTGTAAAATGTATCATATAGAGGTCAAATACCTCGCGATGTAATCATATGTTATTGTATTCGTCCTGATGGATTGGGACGGGTCATCTCAAAATACATATGAAATTTTACTTTCAATTTTACAAACCAAATCTTTTATTTAAAAGATATTTTACTTTGAATAGTACGGGTTGTACGTAACCCTAGATTACTAAGAACTTCGTTTCTTTTCTTACATTGTCACCTTAAACGATTTCTATAAAATTTTCGTTGCTTGTCAAATAAAATTTTCGTTACTTATTCGTATCCAAGTCATCATGAAGACTTTACAACCGTCGAAATCTAGAGATTCATGTGTGTGTGTGTGTGTATGTGATGAAGGCACTTACTACCACGTCATGCAGAGCCTTCGGGCATCCAACAACACTTAAACCATTCAAAATTTTTGCGTTACCCCAGGGATCTTATTTGCCACACCTGTCAGAGCGATGATCTTTCTTACATAATTCTAAGTCCTGACTTATTCCAAGGAATTCTCATCTAGCGATATTAACATCATCAGTACTCCGACTTTAATATTGGCCATAACCTGTTTGGCATTTTACAAAGTCAAGAAGTGATTAACTTCTCGTCCTCATGCTCTATCCTTCATACCTCACTTTTTAGCAACAACTTCACACGTGAACATTTTTGGTCCAAAGACTTATGTCCTTATAATTATCAAAACTACATTTAATTCATTAGTTTTCATTACCTAGTAACATGTCACCCGATGATTCAAAGATTTTCACTCGATCTTTTTCAACTCGTAATCCCTGAAATACAAAAAACTATGTTTATCAAAATTTTTACACGTTGCTTATTTGTGCGGTCCTCACGAGATTTATGGACAAATGAAAGTACTAAAAACTTTTCGGTCACTTATGCAATTTATAAAATCATATATGTATGTATATGATTAAGTTAACAATTTACCCTTACTTATTTCGGTTAGTACATACTAAGTTGTACCTTCAAATTTATTTAAAAATCGCTTCTTTATTGAGCTGTTTAACTTAAGTCAAATAGTTTTGTGCAAAATGGCACACGTTGTACATACTTCTAAATTTACTAGGAACTTCGTTCCGTTGTCACATCAAACATTTAAAGGTTTTTCAAAACTTTCTTGGTTGATTTTATTAAAGGTTTTCGTATTAGACTACACCAAGTATGGACCACACTTCTTCTCGCCCTCCGTTAGGGATGAAGCTTACGATTAAGATCTTTGTTAAAAACTCTTGAGCCACTTTGGATGGCAGTTTTATAAAATTTGTTAAGAAGTCTTTGCGCTCATAAAATGTTCCTTTTAAGGTTAAACATGGCAAAAACGCGGGCCGATAAATCAGTTTTCTGAGGTACACTCAGTGGTCACCCTATTGTAGGAAAGGCACTAGGTGGGTTTCTATTCTCAATATTTCACGGCTAATCGCAACACCCTCGTAAACATCATCTCTATGAATCAGTAGGTTGAGGTACAAGGAATCGTTTTTGAGATTCTTTTCACTTAGAGTAAACCGTTCTTTACGACCAAGGGTCCACGTATCTTCTCATCCGCGCATCCCCTTAAGTATAAGGATAAATTCAGAACAACCCGCTCGAAGAGTTCACTCTCGTTCAAAGATCACACCTTACGTGCGATTTTCTTTCAGAAATATAATATAGATTACTTTAGAAATCTAAGAATCATGTTATCCTCTTGGAAGGGACTGCTTAAAACGTCTATAACACTGATGTGGTTACTCTATATGTATCTTCCTTCATTGGTTGCAACTATGTGTTGCTCTGGTCGATGTTAACCATAACTTCAACATGTAACTGAAAGGATAAAGTTACATTATGGAACTGTGCTTTCATTCCATCCAAGGATAAGTATGCAGTATATTGTGATCACCATATTTTCCATTCTATCTGTCAGCTTGTATTGCGACATAAGTGCTCAATGTTTTAGATGAGTTTAGTAACATTCATGATGTAATTCATGCATCCAGCTTACTGGAGATGCCTGTAGGGCTAAAAACATCAACTTTCCTTTTGTGGGTATATATTCGGATGCCATATTCGTGTTAGCAAGAAACGAAATAAATTTGTTGATCTCTTTGGACAAGAGACTTAATCAATGGCGTATACATATTCTTACTTTTATACGCTCAAGTACCTTTCCAAGGTAAATAGCTCACTTCTGAGCCCACGAGTCTCACGGAACTTTGATACGCTCCTTCGTATTCAAATACGGTACCATTGTTGGTCACTCCTCAAAATTTCGGGAGGAAATTTTCTTTAACAGGTGGGTAATGTAACGACCCGACTTTTTTGACTTGCTTTTGTGCCTTGTGTTTTTGCGAAACTGCGTATTTGTGCGTACTGTGCTATTTTATACTCTAGAATCTTACTACATGTGGATTACTTTCATTTATATATTAAAATGTGCCTTTAAGTATGTAGGTTACTTAACTTGATCACCGGATGCCTTTATGACCGTTAGTGTCACTTGATGTTTCGAACAAACTGCGTACTGCGTACACGTTTAACTTTTGTCGTAATCGGAATATTATGACTACGAAATATTAATTGTTATTTTATAATAACAATTACGTGAGTTTTTTGATGCTTAATTACGCTTAGTAATTTACTTATGCTTACTAGTTAGTCTTGTTGGACTTTCTACCTTGTTGGACTTTAGCCCACCCTACACTAGTTAGTGGACTATTTAATTAGCCCAATTATAAGTAACTAGTGACCCATTAATAAGTAAGACAAATGCCCATTTATTATAGGGAACATGCTAGCATTTTTGTCAAGTATTATCCTTAATGTTGCATGGGATCCTAACATAAGCACCAACTTTAGACAACCATTAACCAAAAAGTGAAAAAGGTGTCCCCCTTGTCCCCTTGGTAAGCTACGGCCTAAACCACCCCACCATCACCTCACCACCTATAAATATAAGCCTTATTCCATCCATTTTACACTTGCTCTCATTTGCATTTCACACACACTTACTCTCAAATTCTTTCTCTAGTATTTCTTTCCCTAAAAAGTGTAAGTAATTGATTTTTCTTCTTCTTCTTTCCTTCCCCATTCACGTGATCATCATCATCATCTAAGGATCTAGATTTTTAGCTTTGATCTTGATTACATATTGTAGATTCAAACATGGATTTGAATCCTTCAAGAACATGGAAGATTCAAGCTTTCTAGCTTTAAATCTTCACCTACTTTGTAGATCTAAATCTTTTAACTTTAATCTTGTTATTTTATTATAAAGATTCAAACTTGTGTTTGTAATCTTCATATAACTTAAAGATCCAAGCTTTATGCTTCAAGATCTTCAAGAACAACCAAGATGCAAGCTTTCTAGCTTGAATCTTCATATCTTTTATTGGATCTAAGTTTTTTAACTTATGATCGCATTACTTTGTTATAAAGATCAAAACTTGTGTTTATGGTCTTCATGTAACTTAAAGATCTAAGCTTTATGCTTCAAGGTCTTCAAGAACACCAAAGGTTCAAGCTTTCTAGCTTTGTAATCTTATAACTTGTGTGAAAAGGATCCAAGCTCTCTAGCTTAGGGTTCCATCACCTTATTTGATTTAGATTATGTTCATACTTGTTTGATTGAAGTAAAGTTTGTAGCTTTTGTTGCAAATGGAACTTGTAATTGTGTTAAGACTAAGGATATGATGTAACATTGGTTCATCATCCATTTAAGACTCTTAAATGAGTTGTGTTCTTACTTGGTCTTAACATATTGTGTGTTGATGGTAGAATCTTGGTCAAGGTAATGCTAACCCATCAACGAGTTGTACACTTGAAGCTACAATCATCAAGGATGAGAATCGTGATGAGCATCAAGCACCAAGAACCACACCGGAGCACTTGTTACTGTTTTTCGGGATCTAAACAGATTCTAGGACTTCTGGAAAATTTATTTTCAGTTATTTAATTTCGAGTAGATGACTTTTCGTTTAGGCCTCGACTTAATCCGACATACGGTTTAGGATTTATAGCCCTCCGAAAGTCACTACGCCCTTGTAACGTTGTGCTAAAATTTCTGACCTACTCTCAGCAAGTAGAGGACTCCCATACGGAGCCATAGCCACTGATTTCACGTCTTTTTGAATTACATAGTGGCCGTGGCAGCTGATCAAAGTCAGCCTATTGTTTTGACCTCTATACTTGTTAAACTTACTTTGCTTTTACGATAATGAATGATGATGATGATGACACTTAAACTTATTTTATGCACTATTAGAACTTATGAGGATAACCTACTGACCTAGTAACCTTTGACTTAGGTTGACGACCTTTCGGACCGACTTACTACTTGCACACTTTCGTGACGACTTTTACTGCTTATTCACTGTGAGTTATAGCATCCCTTTTTTACTTTAACTATTTTGGGACTGAGAATACATGCGCTTTTTACGTTTTACTTACTAGGCACGAGTACTTAAACTTTATATATGTGTGGGTTATACAACGGCATAAACTTTCCCCTTAGCTCGGTAACGTTTAGTCATTGGTTTTTGAATCGGTGAACGCGAATCTTAGATATGGATCCATAGGGTTTGACATCCCCACTCGGGCTAGTCGTGCTAGCATTTAACGGGTGTTTAATACTTTGTAAACTTACACACTCGCCAAATGTACTTTTAGGGGGTAATATTACGTTAAGTTAGTTACCGGGTGCCCACGGATAAGCATATACTTTATCATACTGATTTGAAATACTGATTTGAAACGCTGGTTTGAAGCATTGAAATCTCGTGGCCTACATTAAATTACTGATTACAAACAAACTATAGCTCAGCAACATTCGTGTTGACTTTTTAAGCATGTATTTCTCAGGTGCTTAGACATTGTTGCTTCCGCTATTAGACTTGCTGCCTTGGTGTTATAAACTTGCTGTTATAGACTTGCTGTTACGGACCTGCTGTGTTAGATTTCCGCTGCATTACTTAGAGATGTCTCAATCATGGAACTTTTCTTTTGCATTCGTAATTTATGTTATTTTCAAACAATGGTTTTGTAACGACCTTTGGGTTACATACTTATGTTATTGCTTCTATTCATAGGAAGCACGTTATCTATTGTAAAATGCTATCTTTTCATGAATGCAAAACTGGTTTTCAAACAGCATATAGTGTTTGACCTTGTAATGATCCTGTTGTTGATGATCCGTACACGATGGTTTTGTACGGGGCGTCACAAAGTGCCATACTTGCACTTAGTACTTACGAGTTTGTTGAATGTATTCAGGCAAAATGCCAAGCTCAGGAGCTTCCTATTGCATTCCAATTCACAGGAGAAGGACCCCCAGAGTTTACCTATTGGAGAGTAGCACTGATCAGTTTAGGCCTTCAACGGGACAGTTAGGTCCAAGGCGTTTGATTCTCGAGAGTGTTGAGGAGGACATCAGTACGGCACCGCCAGTCCCTCCAGTATGACGCTCCAGGCGTTTAGCTTCGAGACCCGCTGAGCATGTAGAGACACGTGAGCCGCAGACTGTGATACATTATGGAGCCACCTTGAATGACCCAGATGTTACATGGGCATTACTTAGAGACCAGCAGAGACTCTATCGAGCTCTCAGAGCATACCTTCAGTGTGAAGGAATGCCCTGTAGTACTTTAGGCCCTTCGTCATTCAGACTGGCGTGCCGTGTTTTGCCAACACGACAAGCTACTCCCAGGAGCTCTACCCCGGTCTCAGTTCATTCAGTAGCCTCAGCCGCCGTCCCAGTTCATGCTGCTCCCATCACACTACCCGTCATAGCTGTTTCACCTGCTCCGATCATTGAGACGGTTCCTGTTCGTAAGCTACCTGAGGGCTGCCACTTAGTGACAATACCTATCTCAGTACAGCTACCCACAGCCCAGATTTTTGAGATTACCGGGAGCATCCCTGATGAGGAGCCATTCCCGAGCCTATCACACTTGGAGTTGCCATCGGACCTTTGTCTAGACACACTTCTGGAACATGAATTAGATTCAGGACAACCGCTTTAGTATTTGCCGAGACTTGAGGACGATGATGATCCCTTCGGACTTAATGGATACTTCGCAGACACCGCTCTACAAACTATCCAGGAGAGTATTCCGTAGACTACTTTATTTTATTTTAGTTTTATCTTTTAAAAGCATTATATAAAAAGTTATATATAGTGGAAATGCTTCCTTTCTCTCGTTTGTTCTACATGGAGAATTTTATCAAAGAGACTGGTCCTTTCCTGCATTAGGAGCCTGACCGTAGGAAAGTCCAGCACTAGGAGGAGTAACTTGACCGTAGAGAAGTAATCTTTCCTCAAACCTCTTTTAATTATTACGCACTAAAATCTCTAAGTGTGGGGTCACCCCCGCAACTAACTTAGATATTCTAAGAGATACTGTCATTAATTTATAAAGTATTATATTTCAGAGAATATTAGGGACAATGTTCTTCTAAGTGTGGGGTATTGGGTAAAGGTTTAAGGACAAGTAACCGTAAAACACCAAATTTTGAAAAATTCTTTTGTCTAAAAGTGATTGTCAAGAATATTTAGGTAATTTTGAAAAATTCTTACTTCCTTTTACCCAAAAGATTCTATAAAATTGCTAGAAATCGACTTTTGAACATTCATTAGAACGGAACGATTAAGCTAAAACTCATGATTTGTGTCAAAATATGTCTTTCAAAAAAATATGTAAAAGGATACGCATGACCAAGCACGACCCCTACTCCCAAAAAGTGAGGACTCTTGTACCCAAAGGATCTGTGTGACCCATCGAATCTACAGTACTTTTTCAATTCATTTGATGAGCGTGCCGGTGTATGGTTTAAGTTAGAACTTGGTTTTGACATTCGTTTCGAGACCAATGGTTAGTAAGCGCCATACGTGGTGCATGTGCGATACTCCTTTCGAAATCATTCTGAATTGAGAAGACAAAAATCATCTGTTTCCGTTTCCACTCCACACATTTAAAATCGACCAACTCACACAAAGAGTTGATGAATAAGAAAATACTCACCCCAAATTCACCCCCAAAATACACTACCCATTCACCTTCATTCCTTTTCCTCTTAAAGATCCAGAGATTAATAAAGAGATAGATCGATCAAATTCGCTTCAAAAGCACTTGTTAAAAGATTTCGAACCCATGATTGTTTTTGATAGGTCAAAGACCTATTTTCGGTGAATCATCACTTCCTCTCTGGGAACCAGGAACGAAACACAAAAGTTATGAAGAAAAGGTATGCCAAAAAAAATGATGAATGATTGTGAAAGAGCAAAGTCTCTAAATAAAGGCAAGAAAAACCCAAGAAGTTGCCTAAAGAAGGATTGCCGGAAGAGCCAAGAAAAATTCTAGACAAAAGTCTTAGCAAAATCCGAATCTTTCGAAGAAACTGTTTACGGAATTCAAGCCGTTTTCTATCCAAAATGGATACTCTGAAGAATCAAAATCTATCAATTCTCCTTAAAGGTTAAAAGATCTGGCTACTTTTCACCATTCCATAAACTCCTCAACTAACCCTATAACCTGTCTTCCTCTTGAAATAATGCCTAGGAAGAAGATCAGTGTTGTCCTTACTTAACCGGTGGAGATATCGATGCTTTACCAAGCCTATGATGAAGAACTGTTTCACGACTGGCTTTTAAGCGACAATACAACTAGATTAGGGCACCCTAAACACTTGAGTGATATGAGTGATCCGCTAGTGAGAAACCTGGTCATGTATACTCTACATCTGAGAGTTGGAAACTACACCTTTTTCACTATGGACGCGATTGAAATCTAGTGACTAAAATCATCGAAGTTTGAAACTTTCTCTAATACTTTCGAAGGATGTGACAACTTCTGATGATGGCATAATAAAAGGATCCGAGGGTGGGCATAGAAAAATCTATTAGAAAGAACCTTATATTCCCGCTTTTTGCTTGAGGACAAGCAAAGCTAAGTGTGGGGTATTTGATATCGGCCAAAAAGTCATGTTTTTACCCCTGTTATTAAGCCCTAAATCCATAAAGTTCCAAACTTTATCGCAATATTTATCGCTTTATCGGTTGATTTTGTAGATTAAGTGATTACGAAGGCAATGCAAAAAGAATCAAGTAAAACGGAGCTAAAACGAAGAATCTAGAGCGAAAACGGTGAAAGTCAAGTTACGATCCAGGAAATAGGCTGACCAGGGCACCAAACGGCCTGCTAAACAGTCTGCCACTATGGAAAATGGTATGCCATACCGGTCAAGCAAACGAACATCAAAAACGGCTGACCAAGCCAAACGGCCCCGGCAAACGGCCTGCCAAACGGCCTGTCAGCCGTTTGCAGGCAAATCCAAGTCTATTTAAAGGGCTCCTTCAATCCATTTCAATACACACTCAATTTGTATTTCACTTTATATTTTTAAGCTTTTTAGTTAGTTTTTAGTAGTAGCTAGCTTAGTTTCTATTTTCCGGAAGATATCCCGGCGAGTCCCTACGATCGCGGGCAGATTTCTTCAGATTATTCAGGTTTTTATCTGAAATGCTTGTCTTTTGTATTAAACATGTTTTGTTACCATTTATGTTTAATAATGCGTTATGATATTACCATGTTAGCTTAATTAATCTGTATGTTGCCATTACAGAAGTCTGGGTTAGCGTAGTTATGTTAATTTATTATACTGAACTTGTGAGTCTGATAGATTTGTATGCTAGCATCTTAAGGATTGACCAACCTAGGTTGTGATTAATACTTGTCCACCAATATGAACTTAGCTACTTCATAGGATTAAGACCCATGGTTATACTATATCTGAAGATTCTATTAACTCGGTATGGCCGGAGTTCCCGAGAGGCATCTAATGCGCTTTTAGGACACGGAACCGTGGAATTGAGACATGAATGACCTAGTATGCCTATTGACTATTCTAAAGAGACCTCTTAGGATCTGTTAAGATCTAGCTAGTGCCTTAACTGTATGATCCAAACCTATTGCATGATTTTGTCTGATTGTTGCCCTAAGATTAAGTCATATCAACTGTTTAGGTACCTATTAGGTTTCTATCTGCTTTACTTTCAGTATATCAACTGTAATGTTGTATAATATTTGATTTGGTATAATCTCATTAGTATGATGAAATGGTTGTTAGTTTTCATTTAAGGTTTTGTCAACTTAACTCGACAGACTCCTTCCGTTTGTGATCAGTGTTCAATCAACACGGCACGTTGTTATTCAGTTATCCAAACTGATAACGAGGGTTAGGATTAGAACTCAACTCACTAATAAACCTAGTACTTTACTAAGATAACCTCCAAGGTATAGTTACCTTTCAATTATACAACCAAGTGACATGCTTTTCACTACTCAACGAGAACTCCGAGAGTCTAGAGATAAGTAGGTATGTGTAATTGGCTCATCCAACCAGATCTACACCATTCCAATCTTAGCCTTTACATAGACATAATTACCTTAACCTAACCCAAACTAATATCTTGGTCAACATTTCCCTGATCTGCATACTCCGGATATCCTTCCACTTACTTTACTTTTCTGCAATTTGGACCATTAGATTGAAATCACTACTATCCCTTATCCAGGTAACTTAACTAAAGACAATTATCCACTTGATCTTCAATTCATTAAACCATTCAAAAATACGACCCTAGGTTAACTTACACCTTCTACATCTTAGAAAGTTAAAAGTAAATTTAGACCCCGCACAATATAAATATTAGACCACTGTTTGCTACTCTGATCAGCTGATTCTGACGCCCTGCAGCCTAACGATACCGCACGAATAAAACCGTCCATTTTGGTCATGTGACGACCCGGAAACTTCCGATCAAATTTAAACTTAGTCTTTATATGATTTCGACACGATAAGCAAAGTCTGTAATGTTGAGTCTCGAAAATTTGGAACAGTTTACATGAATGCATTTACCCTGTTACCATTCCCGACGATTCACGAACAAATGTTTGTAAATAAATATGTATATATAAATGTAAGTATACATATATAAATTTGAAATTATAAAATATAATTTAAGCATTATAATTAAATATGTAAAATAAGAAACAAAATAATTAAGTCATGATTAAAATGAATATATAAATAGATATATGATATTATTATGAATCAATATAGTAATATATATAAAAGGTCACTATTAATAATTATTATATTGTAACATTTATAAAATATAAAAAATATTAAATATCCAATAGATGTACTCATATAATATATGACATAAATTGTAATATAAATATATTAAATGTAATTACAAGTTTAATTATAATTATTATATGATTATTATTACATTCATTATTATCAATATTATTAAAATTATAATACTAAAATTGATACATTTAATTTGTTAATATCATTATAACTAATAGTAAAGTTATGATTTTAGTTATTATGATTAGTAATATTATTAAATATTATCATTACCATTTTCATTAAGAATTATTATTATCATTACAAATTAATATTATTATTATTATAATTATTACTATTATTAGAAAACAATATAATTTATTAATATTATTCTTAATAATATTATTATCATTTTTATGATTCTTGTATCATTATTATTTATTATTATTATTATTATAAAATTATAATGATAGTTATTATTATGATTATTATTAAAAATCATCATTCTATTATTATTATCATTATCTTATTTACTTTCATCATTATTCTTATTATTAGTGTTATTAATATTATTTTTATTATTAATTCTATTATTATTATTATTAGTATTTTTTTTATTTAATGTATTATTAATTATTAATATTAATGAATTAATTATCGAATAAGGCAATCTGTTTCCAGTACAGATCCAATTACGAACACATCTAAATTCTATCGTGTGTCTCAATCAGCTTTATAATTATTTTCCTTATTTTTTTTTCTTTTTTTTTTCTTCGCGTATCTGATTGATCAAAATCCTGTCGACTCATGTTTCTGTTATAAGACAATGGTAAATCTCTTGTTAATTGATGAAAAGTCATTCAGCATCACTTTATTTTATTTCCCTGCTCTTGATTTGTACTACATCTGTTCTATATCGATTCCAATCAGATATAAGGAAACAAATTTTGTTAGATGTTGCAATCTCCTTTTTATTTGTTTATTTTTTTCTGTCCTACCTTTGTTCTGAGCGATACTAAGTCGACCTTATACAAATATACAAACAACACTCATCTTGGTTTCGGCATCGTTTTTCTTTTCGAACTCAACCACCCTTTACAACCCTTGAGCCACGGGAACCATCATCATTCACCACTTCAATCTCTCTACAATTCTAACTCGAGAACCATGGTAACCCTACCATCTTCTACTACCATCGTGAATCATCACCCCCATCACTTCATAATCTACCACCATCATCATTGAACTACAACTATTTCTGGTATGCTTCTATTTTCAACCAAACACGCCACCATGATTTATGCTTTGTGTTATTGTGTCGACATTCAAAAGAAAAACAAGCTGATATAAATGCTTTTCTGTTTACTGCAACAATCACCAACGACGTGTTTTGCTGCTACTAGCGAACTAAGACTGCTGATACAGCTCGTGTATTTCGGTGTCTGTCTGATAAAACTTCACAAACCACCACACCATAAACAACCATGGTTCACCAACCATTAAACCATCACCGACCCAACATCATATCTTCAATAACCAAAAACTTTTTCTTGTTCCTTTTGTTTATTAACCCAACAAAAACATATCAAGCATGCTGCACTTTCTGTTGTTTCATTTATACAAAACATAGACCCATTAAACCACTTTCACCCTATAAATCATCGTGACATCATAAACCTTCACCACCTCTTCCATGTATATACACACGTGCATCATCACCAATAAAAATCCCTTCTGTTTTGTTACTCATTCCACTCGACCGCTGATATTTTTCTGTTATGTAACGGCACCACAAACCGTGATGTTTGTTTATGATAAAAATGATTTAATATGTTCACAGGCTCTATGAATTGTCAACTTAAATATAGTATGATAATTGAGCATTAACAAAATCATAATGGTGGGACAAATTATAATATGATGGCCGATAATTGTGACCCCTTTCCCTTCATTATTCTGTCGCTGCTATACAGCTGAGTGGAACTACATGTGGTCGACTTATTTTTAAAAAAATAAAAAATAAATAAAGCCTTTTGAATTATAAAAGGGCACGAAGACTTTATTTTATTTTATTTTATTTTTTTTGCTATGGGATCGGACTAAGGAAGAAAAGAAAAGTGAACGAATCCCTTATTGTTTTGTTATTGGACCAAAATTTTACTTCTAGTTTGGGCCGCCAGTCATTAGTCTTTTTGTGTTGAGCCTGCCTTTAAGATTGGGCTGTGTTGTTGGGCTAACACCCTGCGTACTCATTTCCTATTTCGATTATCAGAGATACGGGTTAAGTAAAGTATAACTAGCTAAATAAAATAGAAATGATATGGCAGAGGAACGGTTGGGAGTGTTGTGTGGAATGAGAGGTCGTGAGTTCGAGCCTTGCCTGAGACATTTTTTTTTAATCCTTTTTGGGTTTGAGGTAGAATCTCTACTTATTATTATTGTTATCATTATTATTATTAATTTTATTAGTGGTATTATTATTATTATTATTATTATTATTATTATTATTATTATTATTATTATTATTATTATTATTATTATTATTATTATTATTATATTATTATTATTATTATATTATTATTATTATTATTATTATATTATTATTATTATTATTATTATTATTATTATTATTATTATTATTATTATTATTATGATTCTAAGGAGATTAAGCATAATTAACAAAGAAAATGTATAATTAAAGATGATATGATTAAGATTACGAAATTGGATATAATTATATGAATACATGTAAAAATTACGATTATGACTACAAACTAAAATTATAATAAAACTATAATCATAAGTTTATAAATTAAACACGAAAATTATGATTATTATAACAACGAATATAAAGGTTTTAATAATACAGTTAAGATATCAAATATAGAAATTTTAGATATAAATATTATTATGAAAATAATTAAAAGGAATTATTAAAACTATTATCATTATTGTTATCATAGTTATTATAATACGACTCAGTATCATTATTATTATTATTATTATCATCAATTTCATTAATATCATTATCATCACTTTTATCATTATTATTACCAATATTAGTATTATGATAATTATTAATTTCACCAACAAATGATTTTCATATAAAAATATATTTAAAATATATAACTTAACTATATCTATATTTTTATATATAATATGGATTCATTTAATTAAATAATAAAATATATAAGTTATTAATATAAAAACCATATCAATACTAATAATCTGTATATTCGTTCGATTACGAGTATATGTTTTAATATATATACGAATGTTATAGGTTCGTGAATCCGAGGCCAACCTTGCACTTGTTCAATGTCGTCATATATATTTTTACTACAAAATACAGTATCGTGAGTTTCATTTGCTCCCTTTTTAAATGTTTTTGCAATATATATTTTTGGAATTGAGAATACATGCGCTGCTTTTATAACTGTTTTACGAAATAGACATAAGTACTTAAAACTACATTCTATGGCTGGATTATTAAACCGAATATGCCCCTTTTTAGTCTGGTAATCTAAGAATTAGGGAACAGACACCCTAATTGACGCGAATCCTAAAGATAGATCTATCGGGCCCAACAAGCCCCATCCAAAGTACCGGATGCTTTAGTACTTCGAATTTATCATGTTCAAAGGGAGTCCCGGAATGATAGGGGATATTCTATATGCATCTTGTTAAGGTCGGTTACCAGGTGTTCAATCCATATGAATGATTTTTGTCTCTATGCAAGGGACGTATATTTATGAGAAATGGAAATGAAAATCTTGTGGTCTATTAAAATGATGAAAATGATCGATTATGATAAAATAATGAACTCACCAACCTTTTGGTTGACACTTTAAAGCATGTTTATTCTTAGGTATGAAAGAAATCTTCCGCTGTGCGTTTGCTCATTTTAGAGATATTACCTGGAGTCATTCATGACATATTTCAAAAGACGTTGCATTCGAGTCATTGAGTTCATCAAGAATATTATTAAGTCATTTATAGTTGGATATATTATGAAATGGTATGCATGTCTGTCAACTTTCGATGAAATGAAAGTTTGTCTTTTAAAAACGAATGCAATGTTTGTAAAATGTATCATATAGAGGTCAAGTACCTCTCAATGTAATCAAATGTAATGTATTCGTCCGGATGGATTAGGACGGGTCACCTCATGTGGCATCAGAGCTGGTATAATGCCGTCCATGTGTGGCAGATTAGTCGTAAAGGAGGTTCTCACAGTGTTACCTGTGACGAAGCATTGGCTCTTACTCCTTGCGATCCCTTACGAGGGTTGGCAGTAGCCGAGAGGCAGGCCCTAAAATCAGTATCTGAGGTACACTCAGTGGTCACCAGGCGGTTAGCTGGGAAGGCACTGGGTGAGACGTGTGGTGTCCCCAACTGAAGCTTCATGTGGTATCAGAGTGGTGGTCTTAGCGAACTAGGTCTTGTATTAGCGTGTCTAACTGATAGTTGTTTAGATGCATTAGTGGGTCTGCACTTCGACCGTGTCTGCATGTCAAAAGTTTTGCTTATCATTTAGTGTCAAAAATTATTTGCTTATCATCCTTAAAGTCTAGACACGTCTTACTACCTCTATTGCATAGACAGTGTATAGATAAATTCATATCTTAGCATATCTGCTAATTCATATCTTAGCGTATCTGTTATTGTTACCTTTGCCTGACAGATTTCGTAGTTTCCTCCGTAACTTATGGAATTTTAGTATTATATATGCATATGTAAATTATGTATTGCAGGATACTAATCTACATCCTATAATCTATTTCTTATCGAAAATCCTTCATCTGGTCGTACGAGATGAATCCCTCAACTAGTTCGAGTCCCTCGGATTCCGACAACTATTCCGATAGTTATCCCGACAGTTATTCCGAATGGATAGTCATCTAAGCTCCGGAAGCAACGTCACCAGAATGAATCAACCAATCAGCCATCCCCAATTCATCTGATGGGTTCGTAGCCTCCTTAATCAATGGAGACGCGAAGAAGGCGATCCCTTCCATCCACCATATTGCTCTCTTGGCAAAGAACCTGAAGCACTTACCTGCGAACCTATGCAAGACACCATTTTCAGCCTCATTTCCAGGGTAGCTCGTCACGATTATATTCTATCCACAATTCTAGATCTTATTCATCCGCTCGTTCTAACCGACAATCATCCCGAAATAATGGAAGAAGTCAACGAGCTTCGCACCCGAATTGTAGCCTTGGAAAATATGGTGCAAAACATATCAGCTTCAGCAACATCACCGGCACCAACAGTACCACCAGCATCAACACCAGTGCCACCAACAACCCAAGTTTCTACATTATACATCTCAACATCACAATCCATACCTCGAACTTAATCATCATTCTACGAATCGTTCTACATCATTTATCTTCGTTCTACATGACGATTATGTAATCTCTAAAGTCATAAAGATTATATATTCTCGTTCTAACGGTAAATCAAATAAGATTAATATCTTATTGACTCATTAAATTCATGATTACATCTGGAGAAAATATATGTGTATATATATTTTCATAAAGATTGTAATTAAAAATTCTTTTGTACAAACTGTTAATGGTGAAAATATTTTAACGGGTAGGTAATACCCGAGGAATATTTAGATTTCACATTAATAAGTTACATTGTACATTCTTCAAATCTGATTCAACATTCATTTACTATCATACTTACATCTACAAAGATACGAATCCGTTCACCGCAGAATAACCATTTTCATTCAATTTTATATTTGGATTTTGATCTATCAGAATCCAACAAGTGGCATAATGAAGAAAACACTGGACAAAATAAAATTTGTTAGAAACAAACAAATTAATTACGAGAAAAATTTTGTTAAGAATCCACGCTAACTGTTCCTAGCTAACTGATTACATTTTATTTATCGCAATTTATTTATCGCAATTTATATTCTCGCAGTTTTATTTATCGTCATTTAATTTCTGTTATTTATTTTACGCACTTTAAATATCGGGACACGTATACAAGGTTTTGACATATCATATCGACGCATCTATATATATTATTTGGAATAACCATAGACACTCTATATGCTGTAATGATCGAGTTCACTATACAGTATTGAGGTTGATTCGACAATAATATATATACTTTGAGTTGTGATCGAGTCTGAGACATGTACACGGGTCACGATACGTATTAATTAATTCGAATATTATATATTAAACTATATATGAATTATTGGACTGTTAACTGTGGACTATCGACTGTGGACTAATGACATTGGACAATTAAAATGAATTATAATATGGATTATAATATATGAAACTAAACATTTCGTCAAGTTTGCCACTTGATTTCATCTTAAACCTCATTTGTATCTTGACGATTACAATCTGCGTTCAAACCTTTCATGATTCTTGAAAACACCTCAATCGAGAGGATGAACCAACAACACTTCATCTACGAAAGAAAAGATTGATGCATATAGATATGCACCTGAAAACACTCGGAACCTGAGTAAACGTTTAACACGTATCTGTGCTAGCTCCTTTGGCATTGTTATTTCCGAAAATAACAATGCAATTTTTTTTCAAATTAGCCAATTTTGTCACAGCTCCAGCAAATCAGCTTCAATTTTTCATTCGAATAAATCTTATTATAAAGATTACCCCTTCATCATCGTTACCGGAGAACCTTTTATGTTTCACCATATTAGTAGTAAACGTACCAGCAACATCAGTATTCTCTGGTGTAAGTCCCTCCTATAAATCACTATACAAATTCATTGAAACCCTATCAAGTACTCATCCTTATCTGATAACAAGAATTGCCTTGCCAATTACCGAGAATTAGCAAATCTGTATTTTGAATGTCGCAACATTTCTACATCAACAGTTAGAGGTATACATATAACATTTATCTCTTAGAATTATGATCTTTCATTCTGAAATTCTGAAAAGCACACAGTCTACAAATCAATACTTCAAATTCTGAAAAAGCTGAATACAGCAGCAAAAACTGTACACGACCTTAACAGTCGAAGGTATAAAGATAAAGAATAAGTGTGTTTGCAAAGCTCAAAAAAGTTGAAACTGGAAAACAAATTAAGCAAACCATGAAGAAGGCTGTGGACAAATCACAAAGACTAAACCTACCATCAAAGAATCCAATTGATTCAGTATCTGCTGAAGTCATTAACGAATACCTTGCTTCTGACTCTAAACTCTTACGGACAAATTTTCTTCATCTTCCATCGATATTAGAAATTCTAAGATATCATCGTATCTTTCTTTATTAATGTCCTCAATATTTCTGAAGATATCTTCATAAATATTCTCGTCCGATATTAATTATCTCTCCGCGCTATCTGTATTATATCATTAAAGGAAACTGTTTTAGTTTCTATATTATGTGAACCTTCGAATTTAAAATATGAATGTTTTTTTTTTTTTTTTGAAGTAGTGTTGGGAACTGATGCATGAGTTAGTATAATATAATGACACTTGATCAACGTAATTATATTACAGTAAGTCATGCTGAGTTTCTAAATGAAACGTGGTGATTCACAGACCATAACGTCATCATGTGCCATGTTACACGAATCTTACATTCTACCTAATCTCCAAACATATCAAGAACATATTTTTTTGATAGTTCTATCTTCTCTCTGGAAATCTGGTAATTTAACCAATCAAGATCGTGCTATTACAATTTCTCTCTTAGAACGTTAGTCATGTTCATTCGAAACTTCATACTTACGAAATCGGGACCATTATTCGCTTGACTTAAAGTCGGGAAGAGAAAACGAAAGGATGGAACTCCAAAATATAAAGGAAATGAAGAGGGTGGATTTATAGTGAAATATCCGACAGAGCAATCAAAACAGATTATCGCATTTAACCAAAGAGGATTCTAATTTCCTTAATTACCGAAAAGTCAAAACTTATTTCGAAGATTTTCTTTAATTCCTTGAATTCCGAAAATCCACTGTAACTACGTCAACATTTAAGACGAACCTCTATTTACTTCATTTCACTCTTTTGTGATAGCTTCACTCGTAATCCTCACATAAATGAATTTTTTATCCATATTACTCACGGATGATAAAAACTCTAAATTCTAGCTCGTATACGTCATGAAAACATATTTATTGTTAGCTATGACCATCCCAATCAAATTTCGGGACGAAATTTCTTTAACGGGTAGGTACTGTGACGACCCGAAAACTTCCGACCAAATTTAAACTTAATCTTTATATGATTTCGATACGATAAGCAAAGTCTGTAATGTTGAGTCTCGAAAATTTGGAACATTTTACATGAATGCATTTGCCCTGTTACCATTCCCGACGATTCACGAATAAATGTTTGTAAATAAATATGTATATATAAATGTAAGTGTACGTATATAAATTTGAAATTATAAAATATAATTTAAGCATTATAATTAAATATGTAAAATAAGAAACAAAATAATTAAGTCATGATTAAAATGAATATATAAATAGATATATGATATTATTATGAATCAATATAGTAATATATATAAAAGGCACTATCAATAATTATTATATTGTAACATTTATAAAATATAAAAAATATTAAATATCCAATAGATGTACTCATATAATATATGACATATATTGTAATATAAATATATTAAATGTAATTACAAGTTTAATTATAATTATTATATGATTATTATTACATTCATTATTATCAATATTATTAAAATTATAATACTAAAATTGATACATTTGATTTGTTAATATCATTATAACTAATAGTAAAGTTATGATTTTAGTTATTATGATTAGTAATATTATTAAATATTATTATTACCATTTTCATTAAGAATTATTATTATCATTACAAATTAATATTATTATTATAATAATTATTACTATTATTAGAAAATAATACAATTTATTAATATTATTCTTAATAATATTATTATCATTTTTATGATTCTTGTATCATTATTATTATTATTTATTATTATTATTATTATTATTATTATTATTATTATTATTATTATTATTATTATTATTATTATTATTATTATTATTATTATTATTATTATAAAATTATAATGAGAGTTATTATTATGATTATTATTAAAAATCATCATTCTCTTATTATTATCATTATCTTATTTACTTTCATCATTATTCTTATTATTAGTGTTATTAGTATTATTTTTATTATTAATTCTATTATTATTATTAGTACTTTTTTTATTTAATGTATTATTAATTATTAATATTAATGAATTAAATATCGAATAAGGTAATCTGTTTCCAGTACATATCCAATTACGAACACATCCAAATTCTGTTGTGTGTCTCAATTAGCTTTATAATTATTTTCCTTATTTTTTTTCTTCGCGTATCTGATTGATCAAAATCCTGTCGACTCATGTTTCTGCTATAAGACAATGGTAAATCTCCTGTTAATTGATGAAAAATCATTCACCATCAATTTATTTTATTTCCCTGCTCTTGATTTGTACTACATCTGTTCTATATCGATTCCAATCAGATATAAGAAAACAAATTCTGTTAGATGTTGCAATCTCCTTTTTATTTGTTTATTATTTTTTTCTGTCCTCTCTTTGTTCTGAGCGATACTAAGTCGACCTTATACAAATATACAAACAACACTCATCTTGGTTTTGGCATCGTTTTTCTTTTCGAACTCAACCACCCTTTACAACCCTTGAGCCACGAGAACCATCATCATCCACCACTTCAATCTCTCTACAATTCTAACTCGAGAACCATGGTAACCCTACCATCTTCCACTACCATCGTGAATCATCACCCCCATCACTTCATAATCTATCACCATAATCATTGAGCTACAACTATTTCTGGTATGCTTCTGTTTTCAACCAAACACGCCACCATGATTTATGCTTTGTGTTATTCTGTCGACACTCAAAAGAAAAACAAGCTGATATAAATGCTTTTCTGTTTATTGCAATAATCACCAACGACGTGTTTACCTTTTTGCTGCTACTAGCGAACTAAGACTGCTGATACAGCTCGTGTATTTCGGTGTCTGTCTGATAAAACTTCACAAACCACCACACCATAAACAACCATGGTTCACCAACCATCAAACCATCACCGACCCAACATCATATCTTCAATAACCAAAAACTTTTTCTTATTCCTTTTGTTTATCAACCCAACAAAAACATATCAAGCATGTTGCACTTTTTGTTGTTTCATTTATACGAAACATAGACCCATTAAACCACTTTCACCCTATAAATCATCGTGACACCATAAACCTTCACCACCTCTTCCATGTATATACACATGTGCATCATCACCAATAAAAATCCCTTCTGTTTTGTTACTCGTTCCACTCGACCGCTAATATTTTTCTGTTATGTAACGGCACCACAAACCGTGATGTTTGTTTATGATAAAAGTGATTTAATATGTTCACAGGCTCTATGAATTGTCAACTTAAATATAGTATGATAATTGAGCATTAACAAAATCATAATGGTGGGACAAATTATAATATGATGGCCGACAATTGTGACCCCTTTCCCTTCATTATTCTGTCGCTGCTATACAGCTGAGTGGAACTACATGTGGTCGACTTATTTAAGAAAAAAAAAAAAAACCTAAAGCCTTTTGAATTATAAAAGGGCACGAAGACATTTTTTTTTTTTTTTTGCTGTGGGATCGGACTAAGGAAGAAAAGAAAAGTGAACGAATCCCTTATTGTTTTGTTATTGGACCGAAATTTTACTTCTAGTTTGGGCCGCCAGTCATTAGACTTTTTGTGTTGAGCCTGCCTTTAAGATTGGGCTGTGTTGTTGGGCTAACACCCTGCGTACTCATTTCCTATTTTGATTATCAGAGATACGGGTTAAGTAAAGTATAACTAGCTAAATAAAACAGAAATGATATGGCAGAGGAACGGTTTGGAGTGTTGTGTGGAACGAGAGGTCGTGAGTTCGAGCCTTGCTTGAGACATTTTTTTAATCCTTTTTGGGTTTGAAGTAGAATCTCTACTTATTATTATTGTTATCATTATTATTATTACTTTTATTAGTAGTTTTATTATTATTATTATTATTATTATTATTATTATTATTATTATTATTATTATTATTATTATTATTATTATTATTATTATTATTATTATTATTATTATTATTCTAAGGAGATTAAGCATAATTAACAAAGAAAATGTATAATAAAAGATGATATGATTAAGATTACGAAATTGGATATAATTATATGAATACATGTAAAAATTACAATTATGACTACAAACTAATACTATAATAAAACTATAATCATCAGTTTATAAATTGAACACGAAAATTATAATTATTATGACAATGAATATAAAGGTTTTAATAATACAGTTAAGATATCAAATATAGAAATTTTAGATATAAATATTATTATGAAAATAATTAAAAGGAATTATTAAAACTATTACCATTATTGTTATCATAGTTATTATAATACGACTCAGTATCATTATTATTATTATTATTATCATCAATTTTATTAATATCATTATCATCACTTTTATCATTATTATTACCAATATTAGTATTATCATAATTATTAATTTCACCAACAAATGATTTTCATAAAAAATATATTTAAAATATATAACTTAACTATATTTATATTTTTATATATAATATGGATTCATTTAATTAAATAATAAAATATATAAGTTATTAATATAAAAACCATATCAATACTAATAATATGTATATTCGTTCGATTACGAGTATATGTTTTAATATATATACGAATGTTATAGGTTCGTGAATCCGAGGCCAACCTTGCACTTGTTCAATGTCGTCATATGTATTTTTACTACAAAATACAGTATCGTGAGTTTCATTTGCTCCCTTTTTAAATGCTTTTGCAATATATATTTTTGGAATTGAGAATACATGCGCTGCTTTTATAACTATTTTACGAAATAGACACAAGTACTTAAAACTACATTCGATGGCTGGATTATTAAACCGAATATGCCCCTTTTTAGTCTGGTAATCTAAGAATTAGGGAACAGACACCCTAATTGACGCGAATCCTAAAGATAGATCTATCGGGCCCAACAAGCCCCATCTAAAGTACCGGATGCTTTAGTACTTCGAATTTATCATGTCCGAAAGGAGTCCCGGAATGATAGGGGATATTCTATATGCATCTTGTTAAGGTCGGTTACCAGGTGTTCAATCCATATGAATGATTTTTGTCTCTCTGCATGGGACGTATATTTATGAGAAATGGAAATGAAAATCTTGTGGTCTATTAAAATGATGAAAATGATCGATTATAATAAAATAATGAACTCACCAACCTTTTGGTTGACACTTTAAAGCATGTTTATTCTCAGGTATGAAAGAAATCTTCCGCTGTGCGTTTGCTCATTTTAGAGATATTACTTGGAGTCATTCATGACATATTTCAAAAGACGTTGCATTCGAGTCGTTGAGTTCATCAAGAATATTATTAAGTCGTTTATAGTTGGATATATTATGTACCATATAGAGGTCAAGTACCTCGCGATGTAACCAAATGTAATGTATTCGTCCGAATGGATTAGACGGGTCGCTTCAGGTCATATCAATAATCATGATGAATGATTACTTTATCATTCATCTGAATATTGATGAATGATTAATTTATCATTCAACACTATATATATATGGGAGAGATCAAGGGATAAACATTCTTTTGAGGATAAGGGATAAGCAAAAAAAAAAAAAATTATATCTTTAAAATTAAAGTTTGGATTTTAAATTTTTTATTTATGGGGTTAATATTTATTGTTTAGATTCAGAAAAAAATATAATTTTTTTACATAACGTTAAAATACATCAGATGTATCTTAATAACTAACATACATCTGATTTATGTTAACTCGGAAGGTTAACATACATCAGATGTATGTTAACGAGCTTGTTAAAAAAATTTATTTTTTTTCATAAGCTACACAATGAATGTTAATTACAGAAGAAAAAAAAATCTTAGAATGATCTCTAATTTTAAAGATATAAAAAAGTCGAATTTGCTTATCCATTATCCCCATAAGACCACTTGTATTGGTTAAGACGTTTCTTGCTCGTGTCACTTGCTTTTTTGCACTTTTTGAATGAGTAGAATATGTTTCTTTTTTTATTGGAGTAGTGATGGTGTTTCTTTTTGATGTTAGTTAGGATTATTGTGATGATGTGTTAAAATATAATTGGGTTAAGTATTAAAAGAGGATAAAAATAATATTTTTAAATTAATAAAAAAATAAAATAAACAAGTGACACACGTTTCTTTTGGTGTCACTTTCTTACTGACGCCTAAAAAACGCCTAAAGTGACACACGGATACAGGAGGAGGGAGGCGTTTCTTGGTGTCCACATGGACAAGTGACCCCGTCACTTGACCCCTATGCAAGTAGGGATGGCAATGGTCACCCGATCCACCCGCTTTGTGATGGATATGGACGAACTTAAATGGATATGGATACGGATATGGATAAACCTAAATGGATATGGATATGGACATGGATGGAAAGTTTCATCCATGGATATATCCATTACCACCCGAAATACATATACAAATACATAATTATAAATATATGCTTATATATTTACTATTACAAGTTCATTACTATTAGATTTATATTTTACTTTCAACCTTATAATAAAATAACTATAATATATTAAAATAAAACACGCATATCTGATAAAATAAACTTACAAGTTTCATATATAATTTTTCATAATCCATGTTTTATAGTAAAATTTAACATATTTTGTTATATCTTCGACAAAGATTACAGATTTTTATCGATAGATTTTAATTATGTAATGTTATATTTATTTATGCTATACTACGTTTTTATTTTAATCGCATATTAGAAAATATCGTAACATTTTTTTAATATCCATTGGATATCCATTAACCCGCTTAATCCATTGGATATGGATATGGATGGATGTCCTAAAACTAAACGGATATGGATATGGATATGGATGAACAACAACTAAATGGATATGGATATGGATACGGCATCACCCGCTCCATATCCGATCCATTGCCATCCCTATATGCAAGTGGTCTAAAGGGTGCTGAATTCTGAATCTTCTTTCTATATATATATATATATATATATAAAAGTATCAAGAAGAGAATATTTATATTATCTTATAAATTTGTAAAATGATGATACTTATATATATATATATATATATATATATATATATATATATATATATATATATATATATATATATATATATATATATATATATATATATATATATATATATATAAGTATCAAGAAGAGAATATTTATATTATCTTATAAATTTGTAAAATGATGATAATATCACTTTTGCTTATGTGGCAATGTCTCATGAAAAACCTTTTGTTTTGCTTGTCACAAAATTTTAAAATTAAATATTAAATAATTGAAATTGTAGAATAGTAGTACTACTTTATATTTAAAATTAAAAATTAACAATGCTGCTAAAAAGTAATTAATGTCAATGCATTTACGAAAACTTTTAACACGTATACTTAAATTTTAATAGTCTAAACCTAAATACACAATGAATTTAATAAATGCTGTAACTATACCATACGATATTTTCGTTATTTATAATTTTTTTTATTTATATTCTTTCTACATTCTTTGAAGATTTTCTAGACAAACTTCTATCTACATACCAATACCAATTAATTATAATACGGAGTATAGAACAAGCTTTAATGTGATTAATTAGTCTACATAAAGTAAATCTAATAATGTCAATTATTAAATTTTTTTATATATTTGATTTAAATAAACATGTGAATTCATTAATCTTTTAACTAGTACTATGATATTATATCTCTATTATAAATCTATCTATAAGTTCTATTAAATTCCTAAAATGATGACATCATAAATATGCTTTTCCATTCATTAAAAAAAATCAAAAAAGAAAAAGAAACATTTAGAGACAATGTACATGATGTCATAATTCTTAATTAATTTAAAATTAAATAATTAAGGAAATCTTTTATAAAAGGAAATAATAATCTCTCACATTTACAAATTTTAAAGCATATTGTACAACCTTTATATAATAATTCTATTTTAATTTTTCTAAAAAAATTTCAAAAGGCATTTGTTATTATCACTAATAATTATTATTAAAAATATAAATACTCAACTTTGAGCAAACTTTATTATTATTATTTATTTATTTTTATTATACTAATCATAATTATAATTATTATATTATTAATATTCTAATATGGATTCTCTTTACGAGATTAATTACGTTACATATGTATGCGACAATACATGTCTCTATATATTTGTAAAAACAACGACAAGTTTTCTTAATCGAACGGGTCATTAAAATAAATGGCTTTAACATTTACATTTACTTAATACCTAAAACATGTCATTAAATTATTTCGTTTAAATAAACTCGTGATTTCACGAGTCATTTCACTAGTTTACTATTAAAGGACTAATAATAAAATAAATAAAATTAAAAGTTAATTTAATGATCATAACAATTGTAAAGGATTAACGAGGATCATATATATGAAATAAAGGACCATTAACATAATTAAAAATTACAAAAAAATAAACACGGTTTTTGAGGAGAATGTTAAACGTAACTATGTTTAAACATTTACTATAAATTGTTAATTTTCATATTATAACGTATTTTTCATATTCATTCATTAATTAAAATGTGTAATTTTATATTAAAAATATTAACTTTACAATTAATGCTTAAACATAGCCCGAGTTACGTTTATCATATTTTTATTAAGTACAAAAAAACATCAACATAGTTTTCTTATCTCTCTCTAATAAAATTAAATGTTCAAATTAATTTTCGGTTATACTATTTTTTTACTGTATTAAATATTGTGCATGATCAAAATTGGGGTAAGAATCACCTCTTTTAATAATTACCGTTAGTTTGACTTTGAGGGTTGTGTTTGACTGACGCTGGATGCGTATCTATAAATACGGTAAGCGTTGATATACGTCAATAAAAATAAAAACACCCAAATCAGTTTCCGGTACAAAATTCATCCGTTCAAACCCCCCTAATCAATCTCGCTGGTATTTGAACAACCCTAATCAATCACGCTCGTACTTGAACCCTAATCAATCGCAGATCACAAGGTGGTGTTTTTGTTTTTGTTTAATCAAAGTTCATCCGTTCAAACCCTAATCAATCACGCTGGTATTTGAACCCTAATCAATCGCAGATCACAAGGTGGTGTTTTTGTTTAAACAAAATTCATCCGTTCAAACCCTAACTAATCACGTTGGTATTTGAACCCTAATCAGTCACGCTGGTATTTGAACCCTAATCAATCACGCTGGTATTTGAACCCTAATCAATCGCAGATCACAAGGTGGTGTTTTTGTTTAAACAAAGTTCATCCGTTCAAACCCTAATCAATAACGCTGGTATCTAAACCCTAATCAGTCGCAGGGAAGATCACACTCACAAGGTGTTGTTATTATTTTTATTTTTATTTTATTTTTCCTAATTTTACTTAAATTTAGGGTTCCTTTGTCGTTGTTGTGATACTTATAGCCTCACTCACTATCCTTAATTAATTCTGCACTCAGTATGGATGCATATAACAGTACTAATCGTGACACAACTCAAGTGTTTAAAGCGTCGAAATTAGGAAATCCTTTGAGGATTTTTGAGGATGTTGATAGTCAAAATGTTGGATTTAAGACATCAGAACAGAAACTGCTGCTAAACTCAATTGAAATTGTTAAGAAAGAAGTTATGGAAGAATTAGATGGATTGAAGAGAACACCATCTGCTATTAAGGCAGAGCGTGATAGAAAGCTAAGAATTTTAATGTCAATGAGGTGAGGTAATATTAGGCATAGGCGTTTTTTGTTTTTAGTAATAGCATTGGTGATATTAGGGTCTGTGAGTTATATAACACATTTATAGATCAGAACCTAAGAGTGCACATGACATCTTGTATCACAGCTAGTTATAATGTTGTTTGATGATATTTTGAGTTTTTGACTATGTTTCCAATTATAATGTTGCTTAATGATATTTGATCATTCTTGTATTTGTTCTATTTTGTTTAAACTCATATGTATAACCGCAAGGTCTGCTAAATTATTAGTTGTCATCTGCCGTAATTGACTAATTTGACCATAAGGTAAAGTAGTTTAACTAAGTTATTTTTTGCTTCAGTTTAAATGATTTTGTTTTTTTTTTTAAAAGTAAATACATTTGAGACATTAGGAGTTAATTTGATTGCAAGACTCGAAACTTTGGATATATATTCATATGGATAGCTTCTGTCTTTGTGTATGTATGTCATCCTTTTTAGAATTTATAAGTTCAAATTCATTGCGGTTGATAAAGCTGGAATAGGATTTCATATCGTTTCCACTGTATGTTTGATTTTATGGTTAATAAGCATATGCAGTTTGAGTAAGTGGGCATGCAATTCAACGAGTTGATAATTAACTGAAAGGGGTAAAATATGGAAGGAGGCTTCTGAATACAAAAAGCCCAAATGCAGAGTAGTTCATTTCTCATATTATTTAGTTTTTGGCCCAGAACTTAACAAAACCATTTCACAGGTATATCGTTCTTACTCAGTTCCTCTTCATCATCGCATGAGCATATCCATTCCATTCACGGAAGCTTTACAAGAAAGCCCTTAGCAGAATCATTCATCATCTTCGTTGCCAGTATTAGTTTGCAGGTTTGTTCATCTATTTACAAATCAGTATTAGAATCGTTCTCAAACTCATTCGTAGCTTTCTTCATTTTATCAATTTTCAAGTTAAGGTTTCATCAGTTAGTTGTATCTATTAGTTTAGTTAGGGTTTCATCAATTAGTTGTATCTATTAGTTTAGTTAGGGTTTATTCAATTCGCTTATTCAGTAATTGATTCATAGTTTGAAATCGGAGATTACTTGCTTGCTGCATTGAATTGATTGATTCACAGGTTAGGGTTTTGGAGTTGATATTCAGAAGCTGAAATCAAAACTTTTACTATAACAAATTGCTTATAATTGTAGTCTATTTCATATCCTCTTTCTTGTAACTAATCATATAAAGTCGTATTAATATCAATGGTTAATTAACAGATTTCTGCAAATATAGTTATGGAGTTTAAAGTGAACAGAATTGTCTACATCTGGATGATATATTGATGGTATACTAAGATTGAAGAACTGTCCTCATGTGGAAGTTGTTGATGATTATGGTGTTGTAAGTGCTCCATGTTGATTATATGTACTTGCCATTTTCTTACGGAAGATAATATTAATTAGATTTGCATCAACTTCGATTTTTTAAGTCTTTAATCTGACTGTTTCCCTGGAAATGTTTACAGGATGCACTACTATTGTACATTACGGAGTATAAATCCAGTTAACAGTTGTGAGTAATCTTTACTGTCTTTTTGGTTAAACAGTAAGCACTCATTCGACCAATTACATGATATCTTTTGTGAAATTTTATCCTTCTTTTTGTGATTTGGTAATTGAATACGTGGTTAACTATAGAGGTGAAAGATATATATATTTTTTGCTATCGTACAGTGCCCCATACATATCTTGTTAAAAGTGCAAAAAGACTTCAGGTGGAGGGTCTTGCGATATTAATTCTCTTGACTTACTCTTTTTAAGTCAGCTAATGTGCTAGATCAGTGGATCAACTTAACCACCCAGAGCCGGGTTCGTTTTGTTCGGCAGAACAGTGATGCTTGTCAATTTTATACATTAAGTTGGGTATTGCCCTCATGTTTCTACACAAACAATACTCATGTACAATAGCTTTATGCTAATATTCCGCGTCTTTATTTATGTCCAGGCTTCTACAACTATTTTGTCAGGTGGTTCCTTGTCTCTAAAAATTCGTTGACATATGACAAATATACATGTACTATTCAATCAAAAATTTTATCAGTTCACAAACTATAGCTTGATCAGCTATAGAGAGCTATCATAAGGCCCGTGTTTCCAAAATGATCAAAGATCACTACTCATATAGATCTTTGACTAAATCGTTGTTGTTTGACTATGCAGGTATCTACTTCCATGAAGGACTTTTGTCATGATGTATTCGATGTGATAAAGGAAAAGAAAGATCCAAAGTCTGAATTAAACAGTGGTAAAATGTCTATTACTTTCAACTCTTAGTCTTTTCACTTGTTGCCATTTTCACCGTGGGTATGAGTTGTTACTTAAGAATAGAATGCAAACAAACTAAGATGTGTAAACTTATTTAATGTCTGCCATATTTTGCTTGAGTGGTTATCTTATCATATATGCTTTCTTATCAGGTACCTCTATCCCAGCCTCGTCTGTTGATCAATATTTGTATTTGGGGATGTTTGGATTGAGTTATGGTATCTTGAAGTAATCATAATATGTTGAAATAATTCGGGTTATGCAAAAAGAGTAACTGTACTAGCTCATTTATACAGATCACATAAATCAAGGTTGCATGCTAGCTAATTCGCAGGTTAGGTCTCATTCTGAACAACCGTCGATTAAACTTAAAATTTAGAAATCAAAACTGAACTCAAATGGTTACTGATAGAAGTCCTTAGGCGTGGATTTAAAAACCAAATTCAATTTTTAGTGTTATTCAAGCTTTAGTGTTGACTTTTTATAAGTTATCCACTTGATTTTAGAGTCCAAACTTGGTGGACCAGCTAATTATAGATGGATGTATCCGGCCGAACGGTAATTGATTTTTCTTGTATAATTTAACCATTTAAACTTGCTATGTAATGTGATATATCATATATTTATTTGTCTTTTGTTTTCTTTAATCATTTGTAATAGGGTACTTGATGCTTTGTGTTACTAAACGATAGAAAAATCTACTTTTTCGATTTAGACTGTATTATGTATTTTAAAAGTAGTTGAATTATAAATGTATATGACAATGAATAATGTAGACTTGAAGGATGTTTATTCATTAATAATAGCTCCACTTTTATTTATTTGTCTTTTGTTTTCTTTAATCATTTGTAATAGGGTACTTGATGCTTTGTGTTACTAAACGATAGAAAAATCTACTTTTTCGTATTATTTTTAACTTGCTATATAATGATATTAGAGTATGAAACTACGTTTATGGTATGATTAACAAAAATATGATCATTGGTGTCTTTCATGTTCTTCAGTTGCGATGGAATTTTGTGGAAGCATTCAACCTGCTGATTATTCAATTGATTACTTCAAGATTTTGGTTTGCAAGCTGGATTATGATATGAAGAATGTTCACTGGAAGATTTTGGTTTCGATTTAGACTGTATTATGTATTTTAAAAGTAGTTGAATTATAAATGTATATGACAATGAATAATGTAGACTTGAAGGATGTTTATTCATTAATAATAGCTCCACTTTTATTATTCAGTTTTGTTTGATAAAAAGTATACCTCTACTCATCAAAAAGTAATAGGTCTATTAAAGCTTAGCATAACTTCGTGCAGTATAAGGTTTTTGACGATTCCAACTGTCAAAAAGTATAATGTTTTTGACGCTTTTAGACGTCTGAAAAGTGAAGTGTTTTTGACGCTTTTAGCAGCCAAAAAATGGAGAACTCCTTAACGCTTAAAGGTTTACTAAAATTTTCTGACGCCGGATATTTCGACCGTAGATGAAAGCGTCAAATATTATAATTCTGTGCCGTTTTAAACGTTAAGCATGTATTAAAAAAGCGTTAAAAAATCAACAATTTGTTGTAGTGTCCGTACATAGCCAACGAAGAAAGAAGAGGTAATTGGCCGGGTTTGGGGTACTTTTTGATGTTGAATCTGATGTACCCTCAAATGCAAAGATAGTTGCCAAAGTAGTAAGTCATATTTGTCTGTTACTGTGATTATCTAAAACAAGTGTATGGCGCATTACCCACCATGTGGGCTATATATCTTTATGTTAAGTTGTCGGTTAGTTCTACGGTAATTTCGAGATGAATGTCAATTTTGTACTAAAGGAATGCAGTTAATATAGACCGACTGATATATTAGAATGCTAAGTATTGGAATGCAGATGACTTCAAGTATTGCAACTAATTATAATGTTGCTTGATGATACTGCATTTGTTTATTTTTCTTTTGTTACATGAATCTAATAATAATGTTGCTTGATGAAATTTGATCATTCTTCAACTGTGCATTTTTTTTTTCTTCCAAGTCATATGTACAACTGCATGGCCTGCTAAATTATCAATTGTCATCAGCTGTTATTAGACTGGATAGATAAGTAGGAGGCTCAATGTGTATATATATATATATATATATATATATATATATATATATATATATATATATATATATATATATATCATGTATCTCTCATATTAACACACATAATAAATATTAAAGTAAACATTTTATCTATTCGGATAATATTAAACATGCATCACATGCCCCTTTTCTATTCTTTACTTATTAATCTTGCTATGAAACATTATTTTTGGATAATGACTAGAAAAAAATTCGACCGCGCGTTGCTGCGGTTGTATTCCACTCGCGGTCGAATTTGGAAATATGTTGTTTGGTACCTAATATATCTAATAGGTTGAGTTGTTTGTTGTACGTGTATGTATATGTATGAAATACAGCCCGAAATGTTTAGTGTTTTTTTTAACGATGTGCGTTTCGCGCGTAGTTAGTCCCGTTGTGTTCGTTTGATTTTTTCGAGTTGAACGATGATTTCTGTAAAATTTAACTCGCACCTAGCGATATGAAATATAGCCCGAAATATTTAGTGTTTTTTTTAACGATGTCCGTTTCGCGCGTAGTTAGTCCCGTTGTGTTCGTGAGTAATTTTCGAGTTGAACGGTGGTCTCGAAAAAATTTAACTCGAACCGAGCGAGAAGATAGGGCCCGTTGAAAATTCGGGTGGAATTAGTTTCTTTTATTTTAATAAAATTCGATATTTACGCTTTATACTCCTGAAAAAGTGTAAACTCTAGGGGTCGTTGTGTAAATCAAGGTGAAGTTGAGGGACCCGTTGTAATGTTAGCGCAAACTCAAAACGACAATCCGATATAACTAAAACGACGGAGTTTGCCATGTGTTTCATTATATAGGGGTAATATCGTTGGTATGTGTTGGAGTGTCTTCTCTGTCACAGATTGTATAATTTTTCTGTTGGATATGGTACCCATTTCTCTGCATCTTACACTAGCTGCTTTGGCTATGTACTGAAAGGTATAAAACATGGAAGGAGGTATCCACATACCAATTACCAGTTGGTCTGTACAGAGCCGGTGATAAAAAGAGGTAAATGGGTTTGGGTACTTATTGATGTTGAATCTAATGTAAACTCAGATGCATAGTTAAATGCCAAAGCAGTAAGTCATCTGGGTCTACTACTGTGACATAAAACAAGTGTTTGAAACATTATCTGCCATGTGGGTTTATATGTTTATGGTGTCGTTTAGTTTTGTAATAATTTCGAGCTGAAATGTTATTCAAGTACTAGGATATAGTAGTAGCTTCAGTTAATATTACAATGCTAATGTCTATACGAATGTACAATACTTCTTGTATTGCAACTAATTATAATACACAATTTATTCAATTGCGTATGGTTAAGTAGCCATCACTTGAAAGATTGTACAACTAATGTGTAATACACAACTTATTCAATATTATGTATTTCATCTTTGGTGTATATTGAAACGCCCCGTCCTAATCCATCCGGACGAAGTCCATATTGATTATAAACGATTCACAACAGTTGATTACATCGCGAGATACTTGACCTCTATATGATACATTTTACAAACACTGCATTCATTTTTGAAAAGACAATCTTTCATTACATCGAAAGTTGACGACAGGCATACCATTTCATAATATATCTAACTATAATTGATTTAATAATAATCTTGATGAACTCAACGACTCGAATGCAACGTCTTTTGAAATATGTCATAAATGACTCCAAGTAATATCTCTAAGATGAGCAAATGCACAGCGGAAGATTTCTTTCATACCTGAGAATAAACATGCTTTAAAGTGTCAACCAAAAGGTTGGTGAGTTCATTAGTTTATCATAAATAATCATTTCATAATTTTAATAGACCACAAGATTTCATATTTCCATTTCTCATAAATATACGTCCCATGCATAGAGACAAAAATATAATTCATATGGATTGAACACCTGGTAACCGACGTTAACTTAATGCATAGAATATTTCCAAAGCAGAACCTCTCGTCTGTATAATAATCTCGAAGTACTAAAGCATTCGTACCCCGAATGGGACTTGTCAAGGTCCATAGATCTATCTTTAGGATTCGCGTCAATCAGGGGCCATTTCCATAAATTCTTAGGTTACCAGACTTGAAGGGCGATATTCGGTTAATAATCCAACCATATAATGTAGTTTTTGATCACTTGTGTCTATTTCGTAAAACATTTATAAAATCAGCGCATGTATTCTCAGCCCAAAAATATAAAGGGTAAAAAGGCAAATGAAACTCACCATAATGTATTTTGTAGTAAAAATACATATAACGATATTTAACAACTGAACAATGCAGGGTTGGCCTCGGATTCACGAACCTATATTCAATCATGTATATTAAAACATGTAATGGTAATCGAACAAATATATATATATATATATATATATATATATATATATATATATATATATATATATATATATATATATATATATATATATATATATATATATATATATATATTATTATTAGTGATTGTATTTGTTATTTTAATAAAATATGTGTTTCATTAATAACTTAATTAACTACTTTTATTCGATACACTTTTAGATATATAATTAGTATTTATATCTATCTATATGTTTATTATTAAAGGTAGAAATTCAATAGTTTGTTATATATGAGTATAAAAAAAAATATTAATATGTTTGATATATGGTTTTATAGTTAGAATATATGTAATAAGTATATTCTATGTACATTACTTATCGATAAAGAATATAATAGTTTTGATAATATTAATGATAATACATGTGATAATAATAATGATAATAATGATATTACAATTTATTAGATGAATAATACTAAATAAGATAATACTAATATTAATATTAATGAACTTAATAATAAATTTTTATTATCTTCATAACATTTCTAATAATAATAATTGTTATTATAATATTAGTAATAAATGGAAATTTTAATCCTAGATCTTATATTTGTAATATTAATAATTATTATACTAATACTAATAATATTAATATTGATAATACTAATAATAAATGATATTCGTAATACATAATAATGTTAATAATACTAATAATAATACTAATACTTAATAGTAATATCAATCAATAAAAGCAATATTAACAATAACAATAACAATCTATAATAATAATAATAATAATAATAATAATAATAATAATAATAATAATAATAATAATAATAATAATAATAATAATAATAATAATAAAGGATGAATGACTACCTCATAGTGTAAAAAAAACGGAATGCAGATACAGGTTTGAACCCACAACCAGTAGTTCTCCCACATCAACAATTAACCACTGGACCACTTCTATTTTCTGTTATAATACTGAAACGTTTTTTTTTATTTACTCAGTTTTTCCTGTTCTATCTTCTTCCTCTTAATCCATAGTCGACCAGAGGGATATTTATAACAAAAATTTTATACTTTCATTTTAAAATCCAAACTGAAACGTAGTGATACTTTACTGATTTAATAAACAAAAAAAATATACAAACAAGATGCTGCACAGCAGCCTGTTCGTGAAAAAAAATATATATACAAGTTAAAAATTGATTCAACAATCTACACCGTTTTAGACCATGAGTTCTTCATAAAAAACGTTCAAAATAGTTATTAGAAACTTACTGGATCGTTAGTTTAACTTAACTCATAATAGCAACTTCGAATTCGTCCAAGAACAAAAGTTTGACTGACTTTTTATTTCAAAGATTTTGACTTCGAAATTAGAACTCGATAGAGGGAATTGGAAAGTGTAATTTTGCAGATAGTTTGGCTTAATAATTCCTAACAAAATGGCATTTTTAGTTTTTGTAATGAGTTTTGAAATTTGAGTTTTCAAAAAGAGGAACACGAACAGAGTAAGTCGATGGGTGTTCTCTCTATTTTCTGTTTAAATTTGATTAAATAAAAACTGTAAAGGGTAATTGTGATAGTTAATAGATAATTTACAAATGATTGGTATCCTTTTACAGCTGGATTTGATCGATTATATACTAAGGTGGGTGTTGATTCTTCTCAATCAAACAAGGACAGAAACAAAAATAGATATATAAAAAATATAAAGATGAATCTGATTTCAAACAGAATATTGATTATATCTGTGATTGGTACGACTTTTTGGAATTACATTACAGTAGGAAAGCAACCTACAACTGAATTCTGATTCTCAATCCTACTTTACGATATATATAACAATTTTAATAATTAATAATTATAATTAATAAAAATCAAAATACTAACAATAATAATAATAATATTAATAATTAATAATAATAATAATAATAATAATAATAATAATAATAATAATAATAATAATAATAATAATAATAATAATAATAATAATAATAAGTCACAATAATAATATTTTTGGCAAATTTGATAATAGTAATATTATTAATGATATTAATAATAATAATAATAATAATACAAATAATAATACTAATAATAATACTAATAATATAATAATAACAATAATAAATATATTTATGATAAAGATACTAATAAAAATAAATAATAACAATATGATAATATTAATAAGTAATAACAATAATAATACTTATATACATATAATAACTATATAAAAACATAGATATTATTATTTTACATAAAATATCTATAAATTACAATATACCTATAGTAGTTATGTAGAGAACTTATAGTATAGTATAATATGATATCTACAATTGTTTATATATAATTATTTGTTTATTAATTTCATATTTAACTTGTTTAATATCAAACGAGATGACAATCGAGTATTAAAGTGAATTAATAATTATGTTCCATATATACTTTATATACGTATATACATAGATTCATAACAGATTTCATTATATCTTATTTTATTTTACATATTTTTTTTTAATAATTAAATCTTATATTCTATTAAATTATAGTACAAATTATGATACATACATACATATATATATATATATATATATATATATATATATATATATATATATATATATATATATATATATATATATATATATATATATATATATATATTGCAACTAGTTGTTCGTGAATCGTCGGAAATGGTCAAGGTCAAATGTACACATGAACACAGTTCAAAGGTTTTGAGACTTCAACATTACAGACTTTGCTTATCGTGTCGAAACCATATAAGATTTAAGTTTAAATTTGATCAAAAATTCCCGGGTCATCACAGTACCTACCCGTTAAAGAAATTTCGTCCCGAAATTTGAGTGAGGTCATCATGGCTAACAATAAAAATGTTTTCATGCCGAATATGAGTTGATAAATAGAGTTTTATCATCATTGAGTAATATGGATAAAACAATTTGATTATTCGAAGAGCACGAGTGAAGCTATTCACAAAAGAATGAAATGAGAAACAACGATTTGTTTTTAACTTTTGACGTAGTCAGGTTTGAATTCTGGAATTCAAGGGATTTAAAAGAAAATCTTGAAGATCTATAAGATCTGATTCTTCGGGATTTATGAAAATTAAGATCTCTTTAATTAAATACGGTGATCTGCCCCGATTACTACGTCTGATATTTCCTTTATAAATTTACCTTTTCCGTTCCATTTGTTTTCACCACTTCTATACTCAATTCCCAAATTCAAAAGATTTATGAAAATGCTTAACCCTGTTCTGATCCTTTTTCTTATTCTAACTATCGCAATAATCGTTCTTCTTTTCCAACTCCCACATGAAGAATCTGTTTATTTCTATTATACTCTAGGGATTATTGTATTTATAATCCTCCCGTGTCTTTATATTGCTATACGTACTGATATCCACGGTTTGTAATTTCGGTGTTGTCATTGGGCTTTATATTTTCTCTTATATTTTGGATCTCTTTGCCTTTTTATTATCCTCTCGACCTCTATTAAAGCGAGCAACAGTCCAGAATTCATAGATATGAATTTTGAAATGAACATAGTTAATGTTCTAAGAAAGAAATGGTAATAACACGATCTTGATTCGTCAAATTACCAGAATATCCGGGAAAGATAGAACTATCAAGAAAATATATTCTTGATATGTTTATATATCAGATAAAATGTAAGAGTCGTGTAACATGGCACATGATGACGTTATAATCTGTGAATCATCATGTCCCATTTAGAAACTTGGCATGACTTACTGTAATATAATCACGTTGATCAAGTGTCATTATATTATACTAACTCATGCATCAGTTCCCAACATTACTTCAATAACATTCATATTTTAAGCTCGAAAGTTTACAGAATATAGAAACTAACAGTTTCTATATGATGTAACACTGATATCATGAAGAGATTAATGATTTTAGATAAGAATAGTTATGAAAATATCTTCAGAAATATAGAGGATATCTATAATGAAAGATACGATGATATCTTGGAAATTCTAATATCGATGGATGATGAAGAAGATTTATCCGTAAGGGTTTAGATTCGGAAGCAAGGTATTCACTAAAGATTTCATCAGAAACAGAATCATCAGATTCTTTAAATACAGAGTTTGGTCCTTGTATTTGTCCTTGGTCTCCTTCGTAGTTAGCTAAATCCGTTTTCCAGTTCCAACTTTTCTGAACTTTTCTAACATACTATTCTTTATCATTAAACTTCTGACGATTAAGGCCGTTTACGGTTGTCTACAGTTTCTGCTGCTTCATTCAGCTTTTTCAACATTCAGAGTATTGATTTGTAGACTAAGTACTGTTCAGAATTTCAGAATAAAAGACCATAATTCTAAAAGATAAATGTTATACATATAACTATTGATGTAGATATGCTGTGCATTTTCAAAGTACTGATTGCTGACTCCCGATAATTGGTATGGTAGTTCTCGTTACAAGATGCGGATGAGTATATGATAAGGTTTCAATGAATAAATATAATGATTTATCGGAGAGATTTAAACCAAGAAGCAACGAGGTTACTGGTACGTCTGCTGGTAATGTGGTAGAATATGAAAGGTTCCCCGGTAACAATAAAAGAGCACGCATATATATCAAGGTTATAATAAGGTTGTTTCAAACGAAAAGTCAAAGTTGTCTTGCTGGAGCTGTGACAAGATTGACTAATTTGAAAAGGAATTGCAAAGTTATTTTCGGTAATAACAACGCCAAAGGAGCTAGCACAGATACGTGTTAAACATTTACTCAGGTTCTGAGTGGTTCAGGTGCATAACTATATGCATCAATCTCTTCCTCCGTAGATGGAGTGCGGTTGGTTCATCCTATCAATTGAAATGTTTTCAAGAATTATGAAAGGTTTGAACGCAGATTGTAATTGTCAAGATACAAATGAGGTTTAAGATGAAATCAAGTGGCAAACTTGAAGAATCGTTTAGTTTCATATGTTATAGTCAATATTTTTATTCATTTTAATTGTCCAATGTTATTAGTCCACAGTCGATAGTCCTCAGTTGACAGTCTAATAATTCATATACAGTTTAATATACAATATTTGAATTAATTAATACGTGTCGTGACCCGTATACGTCTCAGACTCGATCACAACTCAAACTATATATATTATTGTAGAATCAACCTCAACCCCGTATAGCTAACTCCAGCATTACTGCATATAGAGTGTCTATGGTTATTCCAAATAATATATATAGATGCGTCGATATGATATGTCAAAACCTTGTATACGTGTCCCGATATTTAAAGTGCGTAAAATAAATAACAGAAATTAAATGACGATAAATAAAGTGCGTAAAGTAAATAACAGAAATTAAATGACGATAAATAAAATTGTGATAATTAAAATTGCGATAAAATAAACTGCGATAAATAAAATGTAATCAGTTAGCTAGGAACAGTTAGCGTGGATTCTTAACAAATTTCCTCATAGTTAATTTGTTTGTTTCTAACAAATTTTATTTTGTCAAATATTTTCTTCATTATGCCACTTGTTGGATTCTGATAGATCAAAATCCAAATATGAATTGGATTAATATGGTTATTCTGTGGTGAACGGATTTGTATATCGGTGGATGTAAGTAGGATAGTAAACGACTGTTGAATCAGCTTCGAAGAATGTACATTGTAACTTATTAATTTGAAATCTAAATATTCCCCGGGTATTACCTACCCGTTAAAATATTTTCACCATTAACAGTTTGTACAAAAGAATTTTTAATTACAATCCTTATGAAAATATACTTACATATATATTTTCTTCAAATGTAATCATAGATTTAATGAGTTAATATAATATTAATCTCATTTGATTTACCATTAGAACTAAAATACATAATCTCTAAGACATTAGAGATTACATAATCGTCATGTCGAACGAAGATAATTGATGTAGAATGATACGTAGAACGATGATTGTACTCGAGGTATAGAATGAGATGTTGAGGCATGGATTGTTGATGGTTTATGTTGTTGCTGGTGGTACTATTGATACTGTTGATGTTGCTGAAGCTGGTACGTTTTGCACCATATTTTCCAAGGCTACAACTCGGGCGCGAAACTCATTGACTTTTATTACTCCGGGATGATTGTAGGTAGGAACGAACAAATGAATAAGGTTTAGAATTGTGGATAGAATATAATCGTGACGAGCTACCCTGGAAATGAGGCTGAAAATGGTGTTTCAGATAGGTTAGCCGGTAAGCGCTTCAGGTTCATTGTCAAGAGGGCAATTTGGTTGGTGGAAAAGATCGCCTTATTCACGTCTCCATTGTTTAAGTCGACTACGAACCTATCTCCAATTCATCCAGAATAAATGATGGCTAATTGGTTAATTCATTCTGGTTATACTGCTTTCGGAGCTCGAGTGGAAATCCATATCGGAATAGCTGTCGAAATAACTATCGGAATAGCTATCGAAATCTGAGGGACTCGAACTGGTTGAGGGATTCATCTCGTACGATTAAATGAAATATTTTCGGTAAGAAATAGATTATAGGATGTAGATTAGTACCCTGCAATACATAATTTACATATGCATATAAAATACTAAAATCCCATAAGTTACGGAGGAATCTACGGAAGCTGTCAGGCAAAGTCTACAGTAACATATAGGCTAAGATATGAATTTTTTTTGTCTATACACTATTCATGCAGTCAATGCAGTAAAACGTGTCCAGACTAAGAATGATAAGTAGGTAATTTCATAAGGATGATAAGCAGATGATTTTCGACTAGAAACGATAAGCAAAACTTTTGACATGCAGACACGGTCGAAGTCCAGACTCACTAATGCTTCCTAACGACTTATCAGTTAGACACACTAATGCAGACCTGGTTCACTAAGACCATCGCTCTGATACCAACTGAAGCGCCCCGTCCTAATCCATCCGTACGAAGTCCATATTGATTATAAACTATTCACAACAGTTGATTACATCGCGAGATACTTGACCTCTATATGATACATTTTACAAACACTGCATTCATTTTTGAAAAGACAATCTTTCATTACATCAAAAGTTGACGATAGGCATACCATTTCATAATATATCTAACTATAATTGATTTAATAATAATCTTGATGAACTCAACGACTCGAATGCAACATCTTTTGAAATATGTCATAAATGACTCCAAGTAATATCTCTAAGATGAGCAAATGCACAGCGGAAGATTTCTTTCATACCTGAGAATAAACATGCTTTAAAGTGTCAACCAAAAGGTTAGTGAGTTCATTAGTTTATCATAAATAATCATTTCATAATTTTAATAGACCACAAGATTTCATATTTCCATTTCTCATAAATATACGTCCCATGCATAGAGACAAAAATATCATTCATATGGATTGAACACCTGGTAACCGACGTTAACTTAATGCATAGAATATTTCCAAAGCAGAACCTCTCGTCTGTATAATAATCTCGAAGTACTAAAGCATTCTTACCCCGAATGGGACTTGTCAAGGTCCATAAATCTATCTTTAGGATTCGCATCAATCAGGGGCCATTTTCCTAAATTCTTAGGTTACCAGACTTGAAGGGCGATATTCGGTTAATAATCCAACCATATAATGTAGTTTTTGATCACTTGTGTCTATTTCGTAAAACATTTATAAAATCAGCGCATGTATTCTCAGCCCAAAAATATAAAGAGTAAAAAGGCAAATGAAACTCACCATAATGTATTTTGTAGTAAAAATACATATAACAATATTTAACAACTGAACAATGCAGGGTTGGCCTCGGATTCACGAACCTATATTCAATCATGTATATTAAAACATGTAATGGTAATCGAACAAATATATATATATATATATATATATATATATATATATATATATATATATATATATATATATATATATATATATTATTAGTGATTGTATTTGTTATTTTAATAAAATATGTGTTTCATTAATAACTTAATTAACTACTTTTATTCGATACACTTTTAGATATATAATTAGTATTTATATCTATCTATATGTTTATTATTAAAGGTAGAAATTCAATAGTTTGTTATATATGAGTATAAAAAAAAATGTTACTATGTTTGATATATGGTTTTATAGTTAGAATATATGTAATAAGTATATTTTATGTACATTACTTATCGATAAAGAATATAATAGTTTTGATAATATTAATGATAATACATGTGATAATAATAATAATGATAATAATGATATTACAATTTATTAGATGAATAATACTAAATAAGATAATACTAATATTAATACTAATGAACTTAATAATAAATTTTTATTATCTTCATAACAGTTCTAATAATAATAATTGTTATTATAATATTAGTAATAAATGGAAATTTTAATCCTAGATCTTATATTTGTAATATAAATAATTATTATACTAATACTAATAATATTAATATTGATAATACTAATAATAATAATAATAATAATAATAATAATAATAATAATAATAATAATAATAATAATAATAATAAAAATAATAACAATAATAAAGGATGAATGACTACCTCATAGTGTAAAAAAAATGGAATGCAGATACAGGTTTGAACCCACGACCAGTAGTTCTCCCACATCAACAATTAACCACTGGACCACTTCTATTTTCTGTTATAATACTGAAACTTTTTTTTTATTTACTCAGTTTTTCCTGTTCTATCTTCTTCCTCTTAATCCATAGTCGACTAGAGGGATATTTATAACAAAAATTTTATACTTTCATTTTAAAATCCACACTGAAACGTAGTGATACTTTACTGATTTAATAAACAAAAAAAATATACAAACAAGATGCTGCACAGCAGCCTGTTCGTGAAAAAAAATATATACAAGTTAAAAATTGATTCAACGATCTACACCGTTTTAGACCACGAGTTCTTCATAAAAAACGTTTAAAATAGTTATTAGAAACTTACTGGATTGTTAGTTTAACTTAACTCATAATAGCAACTTCGAATTCGTCCAAGAACAAAAGTTTGACTTTTATTTCAAAGATTTTGACTTCGAAATTAGAACTCGATAGAGGGAATTGGAACGTGTAATTTTGCAGATAGTTTGGCTTAATAATTCCTAACAAAATGGCATTTTTAGTTTTTGTAATGAGTTTTGAAATTTGAGTTTTCAAAAAGAGTAACACGAACAGAGTAAGTCGATGGGTGTTCTCTCTATTTTCTGTTTAAATTTGATTAAATAAAAACTGTAAAGGGTAATTGTGATAGTTAATAGATAATTTACAAATGATTGGTATCCTTTTACAGCTGGATTTGATCGATTATATACTAAGGTGGGTGTTGATTCTTCTCAATCAAACAAGGACAGAAACAAAAATAGATATATAAAAAATATAAAGATGAATCTGATTTCAAACAGAATATTGATTATATCTGTGATTGGTACGACTTTTTGGAATTACATTACAGTAGGAAAGCAACCTACAACTGAATTCTGATTCTCAATCCTACTTTACGATATATATATATATATATATATATATATATATATATATATATATATATATATATATATATATATATATATATATATATATATATATAACAATTTTAATAATTAATAATTATAATTAATAAAAATCAAAATACTAACAATAATAATAATAATAATAATAATAATAATAATAATAATAATAATAATAATTAATAATAATAATAATAATAATAATAATAATAATAATAATAATAATAATAATAATAATAATAATAAGTCACAATAATAATATTTTTGGTAAATTTGATAATAGTAATATTATTAATGATATTAATAATAATAATAATACAAATAATAATACTAATAATAATACTAATAATAATACTAATAATATAATAATAATAATAATAAATATATTTATGATAAAGATACTAATAAAAATAAATAATAACAATATGATAATATTAATAAGTAATAACAATAATAATACTTATATACATATAATAACTATATAAAAAAATAGATATTATTATTTTACATAAAATATCTATAAATTACAATATACCTATAGTAGTTATGTATAGAACTTATAGTATAGTATAATATGATATCTACAATTGTTTATATATAATTATTTGTTTATTAATTTCATATTTAACTTGTTTAATATCAAACGAGATGACAACCGAGTATTAAAGTGAATTAATAATTATGTTCCATATATACTTTATATACGTATATACATAGATTCATAACAGATTTCATTATATCTTATTTTATTTTGCATATTTTTTTTTAATAATTAAATCTTATATTCTTTTAAATTATAGTACAAATTATGATACATACATACATACATACATACATATATATATATATATATATATATATATATATATATATATATATATATATATATATATATATATATATATATATATATATATATATATATATATATATATATATATATATATATATATATATATATATATATATATTTGCAACTAGTTGTTCGTGAATTGTCAGAAATGGTCAAGGTCAAATGTACACATGAACACAGTTCAAAGGTTTTGAGACTTCAACATTAAAGACTTTGCTTATCGTGTCGAAACCATATAAGATTCAAGTTTAAATTTGGTCAGAAATTCCCGGGTCATCACATATATTCAAACAAAGGATCAGATATAATTGTACCCTTGGTAAGTACTAAATGATATGTCTCTGTTATAGGTTAATAACCCCCGTTGATATAAAGAGGTGTTTCAGATTGCATATGGATTATGGGTTGAAAATCTGTGCTGCAAGTCTTGCTTGAGACATATGTCTACATACAGAGATACTTCCATTCAGGTAATTGGTAAAGATTGATGTGGTTTCAATTTTGAGGTAATTTTAAGCACGTAAAAGGTCAATTTTCTAATGACCCATCCTAATCCATCTGGATGAATACATTACATTTGGTTACATCGCGAGGTACTTGACCTCTATATGATACATTTTACAAACATTGCATTCGTTTTTAAAAGACAAACTTTCATTACATAGAAAGTTGACGACATGCATACCATTTCATAATATATCCAACTATAATTGACTTAATAATAATCTTGATGAACTCAACGACTCGAATGCAACGTCTTTTGAAATATGTCATGAATGACTCCAAGTAATATCTCTAAAATGAGCAAATGCACAGCGGAAGATTTCTTTAACACCTGAGAATAAACATGCTTTAAAGTGTCAACCAAAAGGTTGGTGAGTTCATTAGTTTATCATAATCATTCATTTTTATCATTTTAATAGACCACAAGATTTCAGATATTCAATTGTACACGTAACCCGAGTACATAATAACACGCGTAACCCGCGAATTAAAAATCATTCATATGGTGAACGCTTGATAACCGACTTAACTTTAATGCATAGAACATCCCCAAACAGAACCTCTCGTCTGTATAATAATAATAATCTCGAAGTACTAAAGCATCCGTACCCCGGATGGGACTTTTCGAGGTCCATAGATCTATCTTTAGGATTCGCGTCGATTAGGGACCATACCCGTTTCCTAATCATTAGGTTACCAAGCTAAAAAGGGGTGATATTCGATATTCATAATCCAGCCATAGAATGTAGTTTTTGATCACTTGTGTCTATTTCGCAAAACATTAATAAAATCAGCGCATGTATTCTCAGTCCCAAAAATATATATAAAAAGGGAGTAATGAAACTCACTATACTGTATTTTGTAGTAAAAATACATATGACGACATTGAACAAGTGCAGGGTTGGCCTCGGATTCACGAACCTATATCAATTGTATATCTATTAACACGTGTAATTGTAATCGAGAGAGTTTATATAAATTATTATTAATAATATGCTTGTTATATTATATGTTATTTAGTTAAATTTAATATATTTAATTTGTATATTTTATATATACTAATATTTATCTTTCTTTATAACAGGTTATAAATAAAAACTTATACTAGGGTTTTTATATGATAAAAATATATTTATATATTAATTGATATCTTTTATAACTTAATTAGTATCATTAAAAAAAATGGTGATATGTATTACTAATATTATAGTAATGAAATTTTATATACGATTATCTATTTGTAATAATTTTGATAATGATCAGTGATAATAATAATAATGATCTTTCATTTATAATTTTCTTGAAAACAGTATATTTATTTTAAAAAATCTATTTTCATAATCCCTTCTAATTTCAAATATAATTATATTGATAATACTAATAATAATAATACCAGTATTAGTTCTCATTTTAACAAAGTGATAATAATTATAATGATAATAGTTTTTAACAATAATAATATTAGTGATAATAATCATGCTAATAATAATAATAATGATAGCATTAATAATAGTTCTTATGATAATAATAATTATAAGTATGGTAATAGCACTAATATTAATGATAATGATAATAGGTTGTATTATTTTCCTAGTAATGATAATAATAATCATAATCATAATAATAATGATAATACTTATAATAATAATTATAATGATAGTACTAATAATCATAATGATAATACTAGTATTACTAGTATTACTAGTAATACTTTTAATAATAATAATACTAATAACAACATTAGTAATAACAATAATAAAAGATAATAATAATCATAATAATAATAATAATAATAATAATAATAATAATAATAATAATAATAATAATAATAATAATAATAATAATAATAATAATAATAATAATAATAATAATAAATAATAATGATAATGATAATAATAGTAATAAAAATAATAAGGTAATTAAATGACTACCTCAAAAGAAGCTTTTAAAAAAAAGTATTGTCGCGAACCGGACTCGAACCCCCGACCTCTCGAATACCCGTCACTCCTCTAAACCATCACGCCATATATATTTTTCTGACTAACATCACATTTGAATTATTTTAAACCCGTATTATTTAGTTTTTATTCTCTTCATCATCTTCAACACCACATCGATCGAGACTAAATCAATTCCTCATTTAATATTTGATGTAGCAATCGAAACAGCAACAACTATTATTTGTGATATCAGTTAACAGACACGAAAACAAATTAAAAATAAAAATGAAGAACAGCCACTGTTTGCTCGAAAAAAAATTTGAAGAACTAAAATCTGAATCTCGAATTCTAGGAAGTATTAGACAAAAATTATAACACGAATTTTATTTCAAAACACTCCTAGAAACTTTCTCAATAATCAATTGCTTCATAAACTCAAGAACGAATTCAAATTTATTGAAGAACAAATTGTTTGACTTTTTAGAATTAAACTTTGACTCACAAATTGAAATACGATAGGAATAATTGGGTTTTGAAAACTTTCAGATAGATTAAATGGACAATTCCTAATAGGACTGCATTATTACATTTTCAAATTTGATTCAAATTCAAGGTTTTCATAAATTGACTCAAGAACAGAGTTTGAGTTATGTGTTCTTCAAATAAACTTTTTGATTCTGTTCTTTTTGCTCGAATTGTATTGGTAGATAAATATATGGAGGTTATCAAATATTCTTACAGCTAATTGACTCAATTATCATTTTTTTTGTAGCTAAGATATGTTGACGGCAAATATTCTATCAGGTACGAAGGAAAATAAAAAAATAAAAGAAGACTTTGATGGCTAACAGAATTTGGATATACTTGTAGTTGAATTCGTTTTGGTACAGATTTGGGATTGATTGGAATCAATTCTTGCAGACAGAAACAAATTTTAACCACAGTTTGATCGAGATGTTCAACTGAATGGGTCTTGTATTCGTATAATTATTCTACATAATTAATATTAATAATTATAATTAATAATAATCTAAATACAAATAATATTAATAATAATAATAATAATAATAATAATAATAATAATAATAATAATAATAATAATAAGAGTAATAATAAGTAACAATAATAAAATTTTAATGGAATAGATAATAATAATATTAATAAAACTAATAATAATAATGTTAATAGAAATAATAATGATATTAATACTAATAAGAATAATAATACTAATAGTTATAATAATGTTTATAATAATATTATTAATGAAAATATTAATAAATTATATTATTTTTATAATATTAATAATGATAATATATAACAATGATAATGATTCTTAATGATAATACATAATAATAATACTAGTAATGTCAAGTTACATGTTTCAATTTTTATATCTATATATATAATATATTATAATAATATTAATACTACAAATAATAATATTAATATCAATATTAATAATAATAATAATAATGGGAGTAATACTAATAATATCGATATAACAGTTTATACTTATCAAATCTCATATATATATATATATATATATATATATATATATATATATATATATATATATATATATTAAATTAAAAATATTAATAATACTGATATCAATATTACTAATAAGAGTAATATAATAATTGTATTTTAACTTGTAATTAAATTTATTATAATAATGTTACTTATTATTAATTATGTAATACTGTTACTATATAATAACATATTTTGAATATTTAATATGTATATATATTATATATATTACAACATACATATGATATTAATTGTGTACAAAATTCATACATATAATTTTTATATAACAACTTATTTATTTTTGTATATTACTCTACATGTTTAATTTAAATGATTAAATGGTATTATATTAATTCAAATTAGTATATATACTTATATTTATATTTATATATATATATTTATTCACATATTTATTTGCACACAATTTTTCATGAATCGTCGGGAATGGTCAAAAGGGCAAATGTATTCATGTAAACTGTTCCAATGTTTTCGAGACTCAACGTTACAGATTTTGCTTATCGTGTCGGAAACCTATAAAGATTAAGTTAAAATTTGGTCGGAAATTTTCGGGTCGTCACAAATTTGTTTAATTTACTCACTTTTACTAAAAGGAAGTTAAAGTATGATGACCGATTATTAACTAACACTTAAAGGTCTTCTGAAGGTTGACGTTGCTCCTAAATAATTGTCAGAAGTATTACGTATTGAAGACGTGTATCATGGGTCACTTATAGACTAAGTATACTACCATGTGATGTAATGATACTTTCATACTGAACGCCTTCGGAAGGTGTAGCTCTTATCGAAGAGCATATAATATAAAATCAACTGTGAAAATGTGCAAGTTTCAAAATTTAATCTCATCAATCAAGCAAAATAAGCATCATACACGCCATTGTTATGTATGTCTATTATTAACACAATATTTGAATACTTGAAAAACATCATTAAGTACAAAGCATATATATCAACTTAAAATATTTAAGTTTCACAATTTAATATGCAAATTTGGCTTCTGCAGCAGCACAGTTTTAGAAAGAAAAAGAAAAATGTTAAAACTATATTAAAGCACACAAGCAATCCTTTATATATCGTTCAGATCATACATTTACCAGGACGGCAAGTATCGTACCTTGTTTACTTCAAATAGATACTACGATCTCATGATTGATCAAGCAAAAGAAGCATTTCATGGTAATTATATACATCAAATCCATACTCGACTTCCTCAGTCCCAATCTCAGTGAAGCGTTCTGAGTTGGGTTAAAAAACATGAAATCCATGTCCCAACTTAAAACAACCTCCCATTTCAATTATAGGTGTGCCACTCTTTGTAAATCCAATAATCGACAACCAGTCTGGTAACAGAGTTGATGCTTTAATGGTGAATAGATTTGTAAACGTTTTTGAGATATTATCATTCATCATCATCCATACTTCACAGACTAGTAGACTACTTTCTCGGTTCTCAAATATGTATGCGAGACAAGAGTGTTTCTTCGCCAATGGTAACTCTAACAAGTTTTGGGTCACGAGTAACATGACAAACTCCAAAAGAAACTCTCCTTACCTTAGGGTAAGAATCCTTTATTGTTTGAGGATCCTCCATAACAACCGATTTTCTAATTGATGGATTCTATATTACATACATTAATCTGCCCGTAATACGATGCTTACAACACAAGCAGAACAAGCCATGGAAGCTACCAAGTATTCTGTAATTATCACGAATATGAACTTTTGATGTAAGCATGGGAACAATAGTTTGACCAAAAAATAGACTGTCATAATTATCATCATCATCATCACTATCTAAAAATGACATAAAAGCAGAAGTAGACGGTTTCCAGGACTATACAAGTAAGTGATGATGCATTTGAATACCGTCGATGATGCCATAACTAGCAACAAACTTAGGGCTGTCGATCAAAGGCTTCCATGTTTTTGAGACTAATTGGAATCGAAGTAAAGACTTGACTGAAAGGACCCGTTCATACCGATTATAAACGATTCACCATAGTTGATTTCATTACGAGGTACTTGACCTCTATATGATACATTTTACAAACATTGCATTCGTTTTTAAAAGACAAACTTTCATTACATCGAAAGTTAACAAGCATGCATACCATTTCATAATATATCCAACTATAATTGACTTAATAATAATCTTGATGAACTCATTTACTCGAATGTAACATCTTTTGAAATATGTCATGAATGACTCTAAATAATATCTCTAAAATGAGCAAATGCACAGCGGAAGATTTCTTTCATACCTGAGAATAAACATGCTTTAAAGTGTCAACCAAAAGGTTGGTGAGTTCATTAGTTTATTGTAATCAATCATTTCTATAATTTTAATAGACCACAAGATTTCATTTAATAAATAATCTTACACTCGCAAGTGTATAAAAATCATTCGTATGATGAACACCTGGTAACCGACATTAACATAATGCATAAAGAATATCCCCCGCATACTCGCAAGTATGCCATAAATATTGGCAATCGCAATCACCATTTAAATCGAAGTACTAAAGCATTCCAAATTCCAGAATGGGGTTTGTTAGGCCAATAGATTTATCTTTAGGATTCGCGTCAATTAGGGGCCATTTCCCTAATTCTTAGGTTACCAGACTTGAATGGGCGATATTCGGTATAGTAATCCAACCATTGAATGTAGTTTCAAGTACTTGTGTCTATTTCGTCAAAAATTTATAAAAGCAGTGCATCTATTCTCAGCCCAAAAATATATATTGTAAAAGCATTTAAAAAGGGAGCAAATGAAACTCACGATACTGTATTTTGTAGTAAAAATACATATGACTGAACTGAACAGTGCAGGGTTGGGGTTGTATCATCAAGTTAAAAAATTGCTTTTGAGCAATATAAATGTCATAACCCTACCGTCCACTTGCTTTTGTCTCCATCAATTTGTCGACCACAAGCATAAAAGAAAGGAACTTGCCAAACCTTTAAACTATCATAATCCTTAATCACATCACCATCTCCCTCATGTTTAATATAACTATCAGTATTTTAAATACTCCAACCGTCATCCTTTTTCATTATGATTACGATCACCATGTATCATTATTCACTACATCGTCACAGGAACACTATCATCCTCATTTTTCATTATATCATAACCGAATCACCTATTATTCTCACTGTAAAAGAGAGAAAGAAAAAAAATATATATATATGTGATGATGGTGGTTGGGTTTTTCGGCCAAGACAACTAAAAGGTGGCGGTTTTAACTGTTGATGGTGGTGACATTCGAAAGCAACCATAAAGCAAAAGCTACAGCAAGGATGGTTGGCTTGGATGATGATCGTGGTTAAACATAAATAGAAACATAATTACGCGTATAATAGTTGTGATTGTGGATTGCATATGGTGGTGGTTATTGATGAAATAGAAACAAAAAACCTGGTATGTAACTTCAATAGTTTGTCGATGGTGGTACTTGACTGGAGACCATACAGTAACAGTGAAGAAATAGCAGCAATAGCAGCTCACATAGATGATTGATGGTGGTGTCTTTGTGGTCTTGTAAAGAAGAAAAAGTGAGAGATAGATAGAGATATAGATATTTGATGGTTCACAGGTAAACAGAAGAAAATAAAAGGACGAAAGTGATCTCTAACCGAATTTGTTTGTATCTTTGATTTGATTCCACTTGTACCCACTGAGACATGAATAAATTCAAACACTGTATGCTCGAGATGTGAAACTGAATCCGTGACTCTATATTTTTATATATGTATTTTCATCGTATTTGTATAAATATATATATATCAGTATACGTATTTATATATATATATATATATATATATATATATATATATATATATATATATATATATATATATATATATATATATATATATATATATATATATATCAGTATTTTATATATATAAGTATTTATATATCTGATTTTTATACATCTATTTATATATATGTGTTTATTTATATAAAATTCATAAGTTTTTGTTAATTAACAAATATATTAATAATATTAATAAAACTAATAATAAGAATAATAATGAAAGTAAATAAGATAATGATATTAATAATAAAAATGATTTTTAGTAATAATAATATATTATGATAATAAGTTATATCTTAATAATAATAAATTTTAATAGTAATGATTCTTAATGATATTGGTAATAATAATATCTAATAAGAATAAAGATATAACAATTACATGTTTCAAATTTTATATCAATATATTATATATTAAAATAATAATATTAATAATACTGGTCTTATTATTACTATTGATATCTATTTTAAAGATAATAATAAAAGTATTAATGGCAACATAATAACTGTCTTTTAACTTGTAATTACACTTAACATGTTAAGATTATACATTATAATTATACATTATATATTATATGATAGCATGTGTTGTATATTTATTATAAATACTTTATATAATAAGGGTATGTGTCATACCCCGTCCTAATCCCTCCGGACGAAGTCCATATTGATTATAAATGATTCACAACAGTTGATTACATCGCGAGGTACTTGACCTCTATATGATACATTTTACAAACATTGCATTCGTTTTTGAAAAGACAATCTTTCATTACATCGAAAGTTGACGGCATGCAAATCATTTCATAATATAACTAACTATAATTAACTTAATAATAATCTTGATGAACGCAACGACTCGAATGCAACATCTTTTGAAATATGTCATGAATGACTCCAAGTAATATCTCTAAGATGAGCAAATGCACAGCGGAAGATTTCTTTCGTACCTGAGAATAAACATGCTTTCAAGTGTCAACCAAAAGGTTGGTGAGTTCATTAGTTTAACTTAAATAATCATTTCATAATTTTAATAGACCACAAGATTTCATATTTCCATTTCTCATAAACATACGTCCCATGCATAGAGACTAAAATATCATTCATATGGATTGAACACCTGGTAACCGACATTCACAATATGCATATAAGAATATCCCCATCATTCCGGGATCCTCCTTCGGACATGATATAAATTTCGAAGTACTAAAGCATCCGGTACTTTGGATGGGGCTTGTTGGGCCCGATAGATCTATCTTTAGAGTTCGCGTCAATTAGGGTGTCTGTTCCCTAATTCTTAGATTACCAGACTTAATAAAAAGGGGCATATTCGATTTCGATCATTCAGCCATATAATGTAGTTTCAATTACTTGTGTCTTTTTCGTAAAATAGTTATAAATACAGCGCATGTATTCTCAGTCCCAAAAATATATATTGCAAAAGCATTTAAAAAAGGGATTAATGAAACTCACGATACTGTATTTTATAGTAAAAATACATATGGCGACATTGAACAATGCAGGGTTGGCCTCGGATTCACGAACCTATATTAATTGCATTTCTATTAAAACATATAATTGAAATATCATAATTTCAATTGTTAATATATATTATTTTTATATATATTTTGTAGTTATATAAGATTTATACTAAATTCCATTTAAAACATATAGTTTATGTTATATCTTAAATCATATGTTATATATTTTTATTTGTATATGTATTTAAAGTGATTAGTGTGTTTATATTAATATTTATATATATATATATACATTTAGTATAATATTAAAAAATACCTATTTTGTTGTATGTAAGTTTTTGTCTAAGAAATGTTAATATCGCTTACATGTTGTTATATGGAATATTAATATGATCGTAGTATATATAATAAATATGTTCTATGTACATAATATTTATTTGTTTAAAAAAAACGATAATTTTGATATTAATAATTTACTAATAATAATAATAATACAATTTTATTTATATTAACAATACTGATAATACTAATAATAAGGATATTGTTAACAATGATAATTATGTTAATGATAATAATACTAGTAATTATGGAAAAGATACTAATATTAATGTTAGTGAAAATAATCATAATTTGCATCATCTTATTAATAATAATAATTTTATTCATTGTTTTTATGTTTACATAATAATAATGATACTATATACATTAGTTGTCCATAGATATCATAATAATAATAATAATTATAATAGCAATACTCTAAATTTTAACTATGGTCATAATAATAATAATGATAACCATGATAATATTAGTAGTAATACTTATATTAATAATCTTATACACTAAATGATATTACTAATTCTAATAATAATGATAATAATATTAATTGCATAATAATAGTAATTATCTTAATCAATAATAATAATAATAATAATAATAATAATAATAATAATAATAATAATAATAATAATAATAATAATAATAATAATAATAATAATACTTGAAATAAAAGTAATGAAAATATACCCTTTAGAAGCTTTTTGTAAAAATAAATGCCCTGAACGGGACTTGAACCCGCGACCTCCCACTCATTACACACTCCCCTAAACCGTTGGGCTGCTGCCCATTTCCTGTTTTATAACCCCAGTGTAATTAATATAACCCGTAATAGTTTCCCTCTAATGCTTCTTCTTCTCCACTCAGACACCATCGACCAAAAATCACTTTAACTTACATTCAATCATTTAAACGATTTGAGAATCAATATTTAATTAATCTATATCAGTTATGAACTAATTTGAAAACGAATAAAAAGAAAAAAAAAGAAACAGGCCGCTGCTGTTTGGTTCAGAAAAAAAAAAATAAACTCATATTATAATTATGAATTCTAGATCGTATTAGACTAAACTTATAACATGAAATAGATTTAAAATCATTACTGAAAACTATAGGAACCCTCAATTTGACTTAATTCATAACAGAAAGTTTGAATTCGACTGAAGAACATTGTTTGACTTTTTGATATAATAACTTTGACCTTCGAATTCGGTTTCGTTTTGTAAAATTAAACTTTGAAAGTTTGCAGATACGTTTAATAGATAAATCCTAACAACTCCTCAATTCTAGATTTTTACAATTCATTCGATTTCGAGTTTTGAAAAAAAAAATGGAACAGAGGTATAACGAGTTTAGTTTTTTTATTTATAAAAACATTCGTTTAATTCATCAGAACTAATGATTGGTAACAGTTATATTTGATACCTGATGATAAAAAGTTTTTATAAACAAAGCCAACAAAATCAAATGTTATATAAAGAAAGTATAAGGGTCTCAATCTCCATTTACAGGGAAAAAAAAATAAAGAGTATAAAGGTTGAAGTGCTCACTAATTGATTTTTGGATTTGTATGAGACAGGATTAAGATTCAGATACACTCGTGATATATAGGAAACTAATTTCGTCCCTTTTTCCCTTATTTTTATAATTTATATAATTTATATAATAATTAATAAATATCTTAGAAATAATAATAATTATATTAATAATAATATTAATTAATAATGATACTAATAATAATAAAAATGATACTAATAATATTATTAATGTTAATAATAATATATTGAATTATTTTCTATTAATACTAACTATAAGAATAATAGTCATAATATTGAACATAATAACATTATTAATAATCAATAATGATAATCATAGTAATATTAATAATAATATAATAAATTACATGTAGCAAATTTTATACTACTGATAATAATATTGTTAATAATACTATTGATAAAGAGATTAATAATAATAATGATATTAACAATGATCCAATATTATTAGTAATTATATTAACTCAAATGTATAAGTCTTAATAATATTATTAATATTGAATGTAATGATGTAACAACTATACTTGTAATTTAATATCTCACAATTTATAAATTTTATTCTAGTTACTAATTATATAATATAATATATTATATAATAACTTATATTAAATATTTAATATTTATAGTTTACAATCCATATAATATTATTTATGTCCAGAATTCATATATATATATATATATATATATATATATATATATATATATATATATATATATATATATATATATATATATATATATATATTTTAATAATAACTTATTTATTCTGTATTTTATTTTCACATTATTAATTCCAAATTGATTGGAATACATTTTATTAGTTCATAATAATATCTATGTATACTTGTATTCATATTTATCTATACATTTATTTACAACCGAATGTTCGTGAATCATCGGAAATAGTCAAAGGGTAATTTGATATATGAAACAGTTCAAACTTTTTGAGACTTAACATTATAGGCTTTCCTTATCATGTCAAAACCATATAAAGATTAAGTTTAAATTTGGTCGGAAATCTTCGGGTCATCACAGTACCTACCCAAATATATATATATATATATATATATATATATATATATATATATATATATATATATATATATATATATATATATATATATATATATTAATAATAACTTATTTATTCTGTATTTTATTTTCACATTATTAATTCCAAATTGATTGGAATACATTTTATTAGTTCATAATAATATCTATGTATACTTGTATTCATATTTATCTATACATTTATTTACAACCGAATGTTCGTGAATCATCGGGAATAGTCAAAGGGTAATTTAATATATGAAACAGTTCAAAATTTTTGAGACTTAACATTATAGGCTTTCCTTATCATGTCAAAACCATATAAAGATTAAGTTTAAATTTGGTCGGAAATCTCCGGGTCATCACAGTACCTACCCGTTAAAGAAATTTCGTCCCGAAATTTGAGTGTGGTTGTCATGGTTAACAATAAAAATGTCTTCATGACGAATATGAGTTGATAAAATAGAATTTTATTACCATAGAGTAATGTGGATAATATGATTCGATTGCTTGAAGCGGGTGAGTGAAGTTATCACAAAAGAGTGAAATGAGAAAAACAGGTTTCATCATAACTTTTGACTAGTCATGGTTGAATTTAGAAACTAAAGTTCGTCTTAACTTTTAACGTTGTCTTGATTGAATTCCGGAATTCAAGGGATTTAGAGAAAATCCACGAAATCTAAAAGATTTGATTCTTCGGCGAGTAAGGGAATTAAGATCTCTATAATTAAATACGGTGATCTGCCTCAATTTCCATGTCTGTTATTTCCTTTATAAATTAAACTCCTCCGTTCCATTATTCTCACCATTTCTATACTTTCTTTCTTAGTTCATACATCCAAAAGATTGTGAAAATGCTTCATCCAGTACTAATTCTTGATATTTTTCTAATTATCATTTCTGTCATCCTTCTTTTCAATCTTCCACCAGAAGAATTTGTTTACTTCTACTATTACCTTGGGGGTGATACTATTCTTAATTATACCGTGTCTTTATATTGTTATTCGTATTAATATCCATGGTTTGTAATTTCTGCGTTGTTGTTGAATTTTATATCTTCCCTTATATTTCAATGTCCCTGCTTCTGTCTCCTATAATTATTGTCATCCACAGTTAATACTCTCTTTTATTTGCTGCGATTTATACCCCAATTTCTATTTCGGAGCTTTGTCCCTTCATTTCTTCTTCTTGCGATTTGGCATCTCTTGTAATGGTCCAGAATTCGCAGATATAAGTTTCAGAATGAACATTGTTAATGTTCTAAGAAAGAAACGGTAATAGCACAATATGACTTGTCAAATTACCAGAATTCAAGGAAAAGATAGGACTATCAAGAATATATTTTCTTGATATGTTCGGAAGTTAATCAGAATGAAAGAGTTATGTAACATGACACATGTTGGCGTTATAATCTGTGAATCATCATGTTCCATTTAGAAACTCAGCATGACTTACTGTAATATAATCACGTTGATAAAGTGTCATTATATTATACTAACTCATGCATCAGTTCCCAACATTACTTCAATAACATTCATATTTTTAATCTCGAAAGTTTACAGAATATAGAGGTAACACTGATAGCACGAAGAGATTAATGATTTCAGATAAGAATAATTATAAAAATATCTTCAGAAATATGGAGGATATTCATAATGATAGATACGATGATATCTTGGAATTTCTAATATCGAAGGATGATGAAGAAGATTTATCCCCAAGGGTTTAGATTCTGAAGCATGGTGTTGGCTAAAGATTTCATCAGATATAGAATCATCAGGATTTTTAATGTACAAGTTTAGCCCTTGTGATTTGTTCAGAGACTCCTTTGTAGTTCGCTCAATCAGTTTTCCAGTTCCAACTTTTCTGAGTTTTTCCAACATACTATTCTTTATCATCAAACTTCCGATGATTAAGGTCGTTTACGGTTGCCTACGGTTTCTGCTGCTTCATTCAGCTTTTTCAACATTCAGAGTATTGATTTGTAGACTGAGTGCTTTTCAGAATTTCAGAATGGAAGATCATAGTTCTAAGAGATAAATGTTATATGGATACATATAACTGTTGATGTGGAATCGTTGCGAGACTCAAAATACAAATTTGCTGATTCCCGGTAATTGGTATGGCAATACTTGTTACAAGATGCAGATGTGTACATGATGAGACTTCAATAGATAAATATAGTGATTTGTCGGAGAGATTTAAATCAAGGAGCGACGAGGTTGCTGGTACATCTGCTGGTAATAAAGTGGAATTTAATAAAAAGTTCCCCGGTAACAATAAAAGAGCACCTATATAAATCAAGGTTATAATAAGGTTGTTTCGAATGAAAAGTCAAAGTTGACTTGCTGGAGCTGTGACAAAATTTGCTAATTTGGAAAGGGATTGCAAAGTTATTTTGGGTAATAATAACACTAAGAAATTAGCATAGCTACATTTTAAACGTTTACTCAGTTGCCGAGTGTTTCTCGGGTAAATAGCTATATGCATCAATCTTTTCTTTCGTAGATGAAGTGCGGTTGGTTCATTCTCCCGATTAAGGTGTTTTCAAGAATCATGAAGAGTTTGAACGCAGATTGTAATCGTCAAGATACAAATGAGGTTTAAGATGAAATCAAGTGGCAAACTTGAAGAATTGTTTAGTTTCATATATTATAATCAATATTTTAATTCATTTTAATTGTCCAATCTTATTAGTCCACAGTCGATAGTCAACAGTTGACAGTCCAATAATTCATACAAAGTCTAATATATAATATTCGAATTAATTAATACGTGTCGTGACCCGTATACGTCTCAGACTCGATCACAACTCAAAGTATATATATTATTGTAGAATCAACCTCAACCCTGTATAGCGAACTCGTTCATTACAGCATATAGAGTGTCTATGGTTATTCCAAATAATATATATATATATATGCGTCGATATGATATGTCAAAACCTTGTATACGTGTCCCGATATTTAAAGTGCGTAAAATAAATACAGAAATTAAATGACGATAAATAAAATGCGTAAAGTAAATAACAGAAATTAAATGACGATAAATAAAATTTCGAGAATTAAATTGCGATAAATAAAATGTAATAAGGAATTAACAGTTAGCTAGGAACAGTTAGCTAGGATTTTGTTAGCGTGGTTTCTTAACAAAATTTCATATTGTTAATTAGTCTGTTTCTAATCAATTTTTATTGTATCCATTATTTCTTCATTATGTCACTTGTTGGGTTCGGATAGATCAAAATCCAAGTATGAAATTGAATGAAAATGGTTATTCTGCGGTGAACGGATTTATTTATCTGTGGATGTAAGTAGGATAGGAAATGACTGTTGAATCAGATTTGAAGGATGTACAGTGTAACTCATTAATGTGAAATCTGAAATATTCCTCGGGTATTACCTACCCGTTAAAATATTTTTATCATTAACAGTTTGTACGAAAGAATTTTTAATCACAATCCCTATGAAAATATATATACATATATATTTTCTTCAGATGAAATCATGGATTTAATGAGTCAATATAATATTAGACTCATTTGATTTTTGATTTGAGCTAGAATAAGTAATCTCTAAACCTATTAGGATCCACATCTTCTTCGCAGAATATTGATGAAGTTATGGATCAATACTTCATCGTTAATTGCTGTTGGTACTCCTTGATATCTATGGTGCGTATGATGTTGATGTTCGTGGGACAGATTGTGAAATTGAGGCTTGGGATACGGATGTTGTTGTTGGTGGTACTGGTGTTGTCGGTACTATTGTTGATGGTACCATTGGTGCTGGTAATGTTGCTGAAGCTGGTACATTTTACACCATACTTTTCACGGCTATAACTCGAGTGCGAAGCTCGTTGACTTCTTCTATTATTCCGGGTTGATTGTCGGTCGTAACAAATGAATGAATAAGGTTTAAAATTTTAGATAGAATCTAATCGTGGCGAGGTATTCGGGAAATGAGTATGAAAATGGTGTTTCTAATAGGTTCACCGGTAAGTGCTTCAGGTTCGTTGCCAAAAGGGAAATTTGATTGGTGAAAAGGATCGCCTTCTTATCGTCTCTATTGATTAAATTGACTACGAACTCATCAGATGAATTAGGGATGGCTGATTGATTGATTCTTTCTGGTGACGCTGCTTTCGGAGCTGGAGTGGGACTCCATATCGGAATCTGAGGGACTTGAACTAGGGGTGAGTTCCATTGCGTACGATTGAATAAAGGATTTTTTTTTTCGATATGAAATGATTTTTGACTTTCGAATGGTATTCGAATTACATAGAATATCTATATGTATAGAACAAAAGATTTCGTAGATTACGGAGAAATTTACGAAATATATCAGGCAAAGTTTATGGTAACATATACGCTAAGATATGGATTAGCAGATACGCTAAGATATGAATTTTTGTCTATACACTATTCATGCAGTCAATGCAGTAAGATGTGTCTAGACTAAGAATGATAAGCAGGTAATTTTCGACAAGAAATGATAAGCAAAACTTTTGACATGCAGACCAGGTTCAAGTCCAGACTTATTAATATAACCTAACAACTACTAGGTCGAAGTCCAGACTTCACTAATGCATCCTAACAACTCCTAGTTAGACACACTAATGCAGACCTGGTTCTCTAAGACCACCGCTCTGATACCAACTGTCATACCCCGTACTAATCCCTCCAGACGAAGTCCATATCGATTATAAACGATTCACAACAGTTGATTACATCGCGAGGTACTTGACCTCTATATGATACATTTTACAAACATTGTATTCATTTTTGAAAAGACAATCTTTCATTACATCGAAAATTGAGGGCATGCAAATCATTTCATAATATAACTAACTATAATTGACTTAATAATAATCTTGATGAACGCAACGACTCGAATGCAACATCTTTTGAAATATGTCATGAATGACTCCAAGTAATATCTCTAAGATGAGCAAATGCACAGCGGAAGATTTCTTTCGTACCTGAGAATAAACATGCTTTCAAGTGTCAACCAAAAGGTTGGTGAGTTCATTAGTTTAACTTAAATAATAATTTCATAATTTTAATAGACCACAAGATTTCATATTTCCATTTCTCATAAACATACGTCCCATGCATAGAGACTAAAATATCATTCATATGGATTGAACACCTGGTAACCGACATTCACAATATGCATATAAGAATATCCCCATCATTCCGGGATCCTCCTTCGGACATGATATAAATTTCGAAGTACTAAAGCATCCGGTACTTTGGATGGGGCTTGTTGGGCTCGATAGATCTATCTTTAGAGTTCGCGTCAATTAGGGTGTCTGTTCCCTAATTCTTAGATTACCAGACTTAATAAAAAGGGGCATATTCGATTTCGATCATTCAACCATATAATGTAGTTTCAAATACTTGTGTCTATTTCGTAAAACAGTTATAAAAACAGCGCATGTATTCTCAGTCCCAAAAATATATATTGCAAAAGAATTTAAAAAAGGGATTAATGAAACTCACGATACTGTATTTTGTAGTAAAAATACATATGACGACATTGAACAATGCAGGGTTGGCCTCGGATTCACGAACCTATATTAATTGCATTTCTATTAAAACATATAATTGAAATATCATAATTTCAATTGTTAATATATATTATTTATATATATATTTTGTAGTTATATAAGATTTATACTAAATTCCATTTAAAACATATAGTTTATGTTATATCTTAAATCATATGTTATATATTTTTATTTGTATATGTATTTAAAGTGATTAGTATGTTTATATTAATATTTATATATATATACATTTAGTATAATATTAAAAAATACCTATTTTGTTGTATGTAAGTTTTTTTCTAAGAAATGTTAATATCGCTTACATGTTGTTATATGGAATATTAATATGATCGTAGTATATATAATAAATATGTTCTATGTACATAATATTTATTTATTTAAAAAAAACGATAATTTTGATATTAATAATTTACTAATAATAATAATAATAATAATAATAATACAATTTTATTTATATTAACAATACTGATAATACTAATAATAAGGATATTGTTAACAATGATAATTATGTTAATGATAATAATACTATTAATTATGGAAAAGATACTAATACTAATGTTAGTGAAAATAATCATAATTTGCATCATCTTATTAATAATAATAATTTTATTCATTGTTTTTATGTTTACATAATAATAATGATACTATATACATTAGTTGTCCATAGATATCATAATAATAATAATAATTATAATAGCAATACTCTAAATTTTAACTGTGGTCATAATAATAATAATGATAACCATGATAATATTAGTAGTAATACTTATATTAATAATCTTATACACTTAATGATATTACTAATTCTAATAATAATGATAATAATATTAATTGCATAATAATAGTAATTATCTTAATCAATAATAATAATAATAATAATAATAATAATAATAATAATAATAATAATAATAATAATAATAATAATAATAATAATAATAATAATAATAATAATAATAATAATAATAATACTTGAAATAAAAGTAATGAAAATATACCCTTTAGAAGCTTTTTGTAAAAATAAATGCCCTGAACGGGACTCAAACCCGCGACCTCCCGCTCGTTACACACTCCCCTAAACCGTTGGGCTGCTGCCCATTTCCTGTTTTATAACCCCAGTGTAATTAATATAACCCGTAATATTTTCCCCTTAATGCTTCTTCTTCTCCACTCAGACACCATCGACCAAAAATCACTTTAACTTACATTTAATCATTTAAACGATTTTAGAATCAATATTTAATTAATCTATATCAGTTATTAACTAATTTGAAAACGAATAAAAAGAAAAAAAGAAACAGGCTGCTGCTGTTTGGTTCAGAAAAAAAAAAAAAAAACTATAAAAGAAACAGGCCGCTGCTGTTTGGTTCAGAAAAAAAAAAACTCATATTATAATTATGAATTCTAGATCGTATTAGACTAAACTTATAACATGAAATAGATTTAAAATCATTACTGAAAACTATAGGAACCCTCAATTTGACTTAATTCATAACAGAAAGTTTAAATTCGACTGAAGAACATTGTTTGACTTTTTGATATAATAACTTTGACCTTCGAATTCGGTTTCGTTTTGTAAAATTAAACTTTGAAAGTTTGCAGATACGTTTAATAGATAAATCCTAACAACTCCTCAATTCTAGATTTTTACAATTCATTCGATTTCGAGTTTTTGAAAAAAAAATATGGAACAGAGGTATAACGAGTTTAGTTTTTTTTTTATATAAAAACATTCTTTTAATTCATCAGAACTAATGATTAGTAGCAGTTATATTTGATACCTGATGATAAAAAGTTTTTATAAACAAATCCAACAAAATCAAATGTTATATAAAGAAAGTATAAGGGTCTCGATCTCCATTTACAGAGAAAAAAAAAATAAAGAGTATAAAGGTTGAAGTGCTCACTAATTGATTTTTGGATTTGTATGAGACAGGATCAAGATTCAGATACACTCGTGATATATAGGAAACTGATTTCGTCCCTTTTTCCTTATTTTTATAATTTATATAATAATTAATAATTATCTTAGAAATAATAATTATATTAATAATAATATTAATTAATAATGATACTAATAATAATAAAAATGATACTACTAATATTATTAATGTTAATAATAATATATTGAATTATTTTCTATTAATACTAACTATAAGAATAATAGTCATAATATTGAACATGATAACATTATTAATAATCAATAATGATAATCATAGTAATATTAATAATAATATAATAAATTACATGTAGCAAATTTTATACTACTGATAATAATATTGTTAATAATACTATTGATAAATAGATTAATAATAATAATGATATTAACAATGATACAATATTATTAGTAATTATATTAACTCAAATGTATAAGTCTTAATAAAATTATTAATATTGAATGTAATGATGTAACAACTATACTTGTAATTTAATATCTCACAATTTATAAATGTTATTCTAGTTACTAATTATATAATATATTATATAATAACTTATATTAAATATTTAATATTTATAGTTTACAATCCATATAATATTATTTATGTCCAGAATTCATATATATATATATATATATATATATATATATATATATATATATATATATATATATATATATATATATATATATATATTAATAATAACTTATTTATTCTGTATTTTATTTTCACATTATTAATTCCAAATTGATTGGAATACATTTTATTAGTTCATAATAATATCTATGTATACTTGTATTCATATTTATCTATACATTTATTTACAACCGAATCTTCGTGAATCGTCGGGAATAGTCAAAGGGTAATTTGATATATGAAACAGTTCAAAAATTTTGAGACTTAACATTACAGGCTTTGCTTATCATGTCGAAATCATATAAAGATTAAGTTTAAATTTGGTCGAAAATCTCCGGGTCATCACAGTATGCATATTAAATATGAAAATGTAATTGTCTTATATATAAATAAGTATTGTATATATATTTATTTAAATTATAATATTCTCTCATCATAGAAATAAATTTAAGCATATATTATTTATAATTTATATATATATATATATTTTCCAATATCCATATGATAATAATTATTACATATTGTTCGTGAATCGTCGAAAATAGTCTGAGGTTAAATGAATATATTGAAATAGTTCAATAATTTTTGAGACTTAACATTACAGTCTTTGCTTATCGTGTCAAAATCATTTAAAGATTAAGTTTAAATTTGGTCGGAAATTTCCGGGTCGTCACATTGACAGCAAGTCTCTTTATGATTTCTGTTTGAATATCAAAACAGATGTGGTCTGACATTGATCTGGTTCTGGTTTTCAAGATATGAATGAACTTGTACGTTGAAGGGTTTTTTTGTTTTGCTCTTTTGACACTCTGAAAGACAATTGCGTTACCTACCTTTATTTCATCGTTTATATTACGATCACATGGATTAAAAGCCCGTTTAAGCCTAATATTTCGGTCCCACTTAGACATATTTAGGTTATGGGCCTAGTTATATTTTTATTGAGGCTTGACTAACCCAAACGTGATTTTTCAAACAAACTGTTACGGAGTATAATTTACTTTTTTTTTTATTAATTTTTTTTTTGCAAATTTGTTCTTGCCATTCGCAAGCAAATGGCTAATTGTCTTTGCGATTTGTGACTTCCAGAATCAGATCACGACATGTGAAGTTTGAAAAGTCATGATTCAGATTTAGTCACAGTTTTGTTTTCTTAATCATGTAACTTATCGAGATCTTTTTATTTTTATTTACAACTGATATTTTATAAAAGGCTAGTAAGACGCTAAAGCCAAATGAAAGGCATTACAAAAGAAAGCAATACAACGAAACTAAAAAAAGAAACAAAAATAAGGAGATTAAAACGGATAACGAAGAAAGGTAATCCAAGTAGGAGCAAGTTTGGATCTTGCTTTAAGCCATGAAAAAAGAGGTAAGCCCGATGTTGTCGAAAAGATAACGTTGTTTAATTTATCCAGTTCCGTGATGTGTAACTTTTCGAGATCTATCTGCTAGCAAAATACCGAAATCCCATTTTTTAAAAAGTTCGACCTCATATTACCAAGAGAAAATTGCGCGGATAGTCCCTGTGGTTTGTACCAGCCAGCATGGATAGACAAAGTTGTTGTTTTGAGTGTGGATAGTCCTTGTGACTTAAAAGTGGAGTAATGATAGCCCAATTCATTAACACTGTTAACTTTTTCCATTAAAACGGAATCATGTGCCAAGCATGTGAGGGTATTTTCGTCATTTATCCTTCTAAAATATATCCACTCACATTTTTTATACATCCACTACTTTTTCATGTAACTACCCAAAATACCCTTTAGAATTAATTATTATTTTCTCCCTTTTGACATTACTTCCCTGTACATTTTGTCACTCACTCTTCCTAACTCAATGCTCGTCTCTTTCACCTCTCAATCCCTCACCCATCTCTTTTCCTCAATAAATTAGCATTTCTATAGTATAATTTTATATCTACCCATTCAATTTAATCTTTCACGAACTATCAGGTATATTTTTATGTTTTAATTTCTCAATTAGTGGCTATATTCTAACAGATCTGTAGTGGTTGTGGCGGAGGTGGGTTTGCCGGAACGGATCTAGCGAAGATGGTACACCATCCATTTTCCATCCTGCAAAACTCAATTTCTCTTTTCTTCCCATTGAATACTTTTTCTTTCTTCCATATTCAGTCTCTTCATTTTCTTCATCTCTTTAAACAATTCCTTCCTGAATGAAAATGTTAAAATCAAACTTGCATATCAGTGAGATTACAAACACCTCAATCGTTTATCTTCCATCTTTAACAACAACAAAAAAAAATTAACCCGAATTTCATTGAAGGTAGATGAAAAGTTCGGTGGTGATGATTGATTCAAAAATCGGTGACAGTTATTGATTCTGGTGAAGATGATAAAGAAGGTTTGTTGAAGAAGGATCTATAACATTTATATTTTCGCATCTTCTTCAATCATACAATTGGATGTATGTATGTGTATATTTGTGTATATAGAGGAGTGGACTGATGGAGGGACATATAAAGACTGATGGAGGTAAATGACCCAATCCACATTCAATTCGATTCATGTATATCACCTAAATAATTTTCAGATCTGTATATGTATTTGTTCGTTTTTTTTTATTTTAAGAAATAGGTACAAAAGGTGGGTTTAGAGAGAAGGAAGAAATAGGTACAGAAATATGTTCCAATCGTATAACTCAGATTTTTGTTAAATTTGTTTGTTATGTATAAAATCTAGAACTCGGATGTATATGTTGAAGAAATGTTTTAATATATATAGTTATATATAATCCAGATCTTGTTTGTTGATTTCAATTTGTTGAAAATGTTTGATTAAGAAGAAAAGAAAGAGATGAAGAAATTGAGTGGAAGGTAGAACTACCAATAGAATTTAATTGGGTTTAAAAGAAAAGTAGGTGGTTGGGTGGGGATATTCAAATGTAATAATATAAAGACCAAAATACCCTCTTGTGAAATGCACATGGCAATGAGTTAACGGAAGAATCAAACAGAAAACGTCACTTGGGCTATCCTTGCTCACATTTCAAAAATAATGACTATCCAACCCCAAATCACCAACTTTGTCTATTCACGCTGGGTGCTACAAACCACAGGGACTATCCGCGCAATTTTCTCTATTACCAATGAAAAGTTCACCAATTTTTTTTCTTATTTTTTGTAATTAAGTGTAAATAGTTACTGTATTACTTGACACTTATTTTATTTCTCAAACATGTATTCGTTTACACATGTTTATAAAGAACAAGAAGCACTCGAGTCATCATCGAGGTTTTTTTAATTAGAATAATAACCTCAATGACCCGACTTACGTCTTGCTTCCCCTACGTCCTTCAACAGTTTTTGCATACTATGTCTACTCTCAAGTATTACTAAAGTAGAAATCTCTGTAAAATTTCACTGAAGCAAGCAACTGTATTCGAATAGTCCATAGCTACTTTTTATAACATATCCAGCTAAAGTTGTTCTTCAGATTCCACCCATCCCACAAATCCAAAACTAAAATACAAGTCAATAAAGATGCAGAAGCTTCAACATCCCAATTTTTTGGTTAGAGTATGAGTGGAGATTGATGGTTTTAATAAATCAATAAATAAAGTTGATATAAGAAAGGTAGAAACGAGTTATTTTCACAACTTCTAGTCATGTACCTCCGAATTTGGATACGGATAAAGGAGATTTGGAGCAGGTTCATCCATTTGCCGTTTTTGATGTTATGATGAATAATATGGTTGCCGAGTCTGATAAGGTTGTGACGACCCGGAAACTTCTGACCAAATTTAAACTTGATCTTTATATGATTTCAACACGATAAGCAAAGTCTGATAGATTGAGTCTCAAAAATTTTGAACTGTTTCATATATTCAATTTACCTTCGACCATTCTCGATGATTCACGAACAACTAATTGTAAATAGATGCATGTATATTTAAAAATATATATATATATATATATATATATATATATATATATATATATATATATATATATATATATATATATATATATATATTAATTCGAAATATAATTTGAAATATTATATTATTTAGTTATTAGAATTAATTTTGTAAAATAATATAAGATATAATAAAGATTATTATTAAAATGAATGTATATATATATAGTATATTAAATGTAATTATTTAATGATTGTAATACTCGTTGGACGTTTCGATTATTATTTAGAGATGTTCAATTCGAACTTATGTAATTTCAAAATAAATGGTGATCCGAAAATAAGTTGTATGAATTATAGCTTTGTTAAAAATATAATTAGAATCTATTGGATTAGTTTTAACATTTAGTATTTTTACTTGGGATTGAGAGCTAATAAGTAATTTAATTTTTATTTAATAATGGTAAACAATTAATGACCAATTTCATTCCATAATGACTAAAATAATTAAAGACATTTAATTTTGAGATTTTTCTGAGAACATGTATCCGCCACCGATCATCAATGGAGCACGAATTTCAGTCCGAAAATGAAATAGTAAACGACGGCTAACAATTTACACGTTTATATTTTCTTTGATTATTATTATATTATTTATTATTATTAGTATTAATTATTATATTAAATGACTACCTTAAATTTGATAGAATTATATCCGTAAACTTTGCAATTGATATTTGTTTGGTCCTGTGCCTAATTGAGAATTTAGTACAGTGTGATATGTTGTTATCTGTCCAATCCCCACTTTCAAGATATTGATATGCGAGACAAGAAAGTTAAAACCCCACTTGGATATATATTTGATACTATATGTTCATGGATCACCAAGCAGTCAAACACCTTATTCATATATATACATATACATATGTATCACACATACTAATAAACACACCAACTTGTCTCTTTTCTTTCTCTTCTTGATTCAGCAGTCTCCAAACAACTACCTTCTTCAGTTACCACTTTCCTTAAACCATCAATGTAAACCATCACAAATTACAACTATCGAGGACCACCTGCTCAACACACTGTTACTTCTGTTTTCCGTTTAAAACAATAATCATCACATTTGATCATCACTTACAAACCACACTCATAAACCTTCGAATTATTATTACTGTTACGCGTCTCTTGGTTGCAACCCTTGCTGCTATATCCTGACCAAAAACAACAACCATATCGTTAAACCACCATTAACACATCACGAAAACCACTTGCATCCTGTTGCCTTGCTATGCAGTTTAAATGACCACCATCACTAGAACCCTCAAACAAAATCAACAATTGTTATTACTACACTTTTGTTTACAATCAATCTCACTATCTTCATTAATCCCCACCACTTAAACATCACTTTTGTTCTGAGTTCACTACACCAACACGAACCATCACCATGTTCACACCATCGCCGAAACCACAATAAACAGCCCTATTAAGATCCTGCTACACTTGTGTTGTTCCGGCTACTGCCGATTTGTTTCTGTTTCAGTCCGTCCCCAAACCAACACCCATTTGAGCACTACCATTAGAACCCATCATCATCGTCACCCAGAACCATCATCTTTCTCTCTCTCTCTCTCTCTCTCTCTTACTCTCTCTCATCTTCAAAACCACAACCACCAAACCCATTTAATCACCTTGTTAACACCACCTCGAACCATCATAACACAAACCGTCAATTACTTCTGTTGTAAACTCACGCGAAGACCCATATGATACTTAGATATGTTTCTACTTTTAATTAAGTTTCTACGCTGCAATTGCAGCTACAATATTCTGATTCAATTAATATATATATATATATATATATATATATATATATATATATATATATATATATATATATATATATATATATATATATATATATATAAGCGAATAAAGATGATGATAAAGTAACGAGCTGTAAATTCGATGCAATTATTAAAGTGGTATCAATTTGGACGGTAATCTGCCTAATGTGATTATAATAAGAGTTGATGGATGATGAGCAGATCATGATGAAATCATGATGAATGCATAAATATATGTTTGTGTATCTAACTCGTGATACCAGGCCAAAAGAAAACCCATGTTTTGCAATTGGATTAGCCTGTTTTGGATTTTTACTGCAGTATGGGTCGAACCCTACTAGGCTATTAAAATAAGATAAGTTTATAATCGGCCCAATGTTCACTTAGATTTTTTTTTTTTTACAACGAGTTAGTGATGCTATGATTGGTTTTAAGCTCAGTATGAGCAGACACGAAACAAATAAGAATTATTTTAACGATAAGCATGATGACGAGGGCATGAGTTGATGATGAAGGATGATAATGGTTTAGGCTTATGATGATATGTTAATAATATTATTGTTGAAGTCCTATTTCTGTTAATATTTTTTTTCTCTCCGGACGTCAATACACCAAACAGCTGGACTGTGTATTCGTTTGAATCATGGGCCTGTTATCGGGTTATTTGTTTGGGCTGCATTTTTATTAGACTTTCTAGTGGACTCGTAATTCTATTTGGGCCGCAGGCCACAAAAACTAGGAAGTGGATTATACTATAGGCCTTTGAAGTGATTCATGATGGGTTTGATAATGATAATAGGTAAGACGGATTTCGATCAAATATAGAAACAATGATGATATACGTATATGATGTTAGGAGATGATGGTTAGTAAATGGTAATGATAGAAGAACCATGATGTTATGTTAATGATGTTAAATTATGATGATGAAGATGATAAAAGATAATAACAAGAATATATGATGATAATAATAATACACACGATGAAGTTGATTATGCTTATTATGATTCTGTGATGACATATGAATTGATGATGATGAGAGGCTTAGGTTATGACGATGGTGATAATGTGATATCATTTTTGTTTTCGAGATTAGTTTAATTGGTTGGATTTTAGTTTAAGGGAAAAGCAAACAGTTTTATACGTATTAAATGTTTAAACGGGCGAAGTATTACAAGAAGTAACTAGTAGATCAATGGTTGGTAGCATGTTCGTTAGGCGAGTGGTCGTGGGTTTGAGCCCGGTTCGGGGCATCTCTTTTTAGAAAAGCTTGGAAGGTAGTTTTCAATACCAAAGTTATTATTATTATCAGTATTATTATTATTATTATTATTATTATTATTATTATTATTATTATTATTATTATTATTATTATTATTATTATTATTATCATTATTACTAAAAGTATAATAATTTTTAAATTTGTCATTTTTTATTAAAATTTGTATTAATATTATTATTATTATTATTAGTATTATTAATATACTAAATAAAGATTTTTCAATATAAAGATATATTTATGACATAAAACATAACAATACCAATATTTTTGCAATAAATATTAATTATCTATTTAAAGTATATAAAAATAAATATATCTATTTAAGTTATAAATAAAACATATAAATAACAATTATATCACAATTTAAATTTGTTCGACTACAATATGTTAATATATATACAAATGATATAGGTTCGTGAATCCGAGGTCAACCCTGCATTGTTCAATATAGTCATATGTATTTTTACTACAAAATACAGTATGGTGAGTTTCATTTGCCTTTTTACCCTTTATATTTTTGGGCTGAGAATACATGCGCAATTTTTATAAATGTTTTATAAAATAGACACAAGTAATCGAAACTACATTATATGGTTGAATGATCGAAACCAAATATGCCCCTTTTTGCTTGGTAACCTAAGAATTAGGGAACATCACTAATTTTGAGAATTAGTGTACGCCTAATTGACGTGAATCCTAAAGATAGATCTATTGGGCCTAATGATAATGCTAAAAACGAACATATATTTCATAGCATTATTCCTCAAGAAAGACAAGCTTTTAGTTGCAATTGTTCTATTTACAAGTGATATTCGTTTAAATAATAAAATGTGAAGACAAAAGAAAGATTCGACGAATTGAAGACGCAAATGACCAAAAATCTCAAAAGTACAAAATACAATCAAAGAGGTTCCAATTATTGATAAGAAACGTCTCAAAATTACAAGAGTACAAGATTCAAAACGCAAAGTACAAGATATTAAATTGTACGCAAGGACGTTCGAAAATCCGGAACCGGGCCCAGAGTCAACTCTCAACGCTCGACGCAACGGACTAAAAATTACAAGTCAACTATCCACATAAATATAATATAATATTTAAATAATTACTAAAATTATTTATATATTATATTTATTTATATAATCCGTCGACAAGCTAGGAGCCAAGGTTTGGTGAGCTGTAAAAACAAACTCCGCGACTTGCGGAGTTTGAAGAAGAAATGGACCGCGAGTCGCGGAGATCCCCTGGACGAAAATTCCTATAAAAGCCAGCGCAGTTCGACGTAAAAAATATCCATTAATCTATCTCTCTCTCAATATCTATACGTAAATATTTATATTTATATTTTAATTTTAATTTTAATTTTAATTTTAATTTTAATTTTAATTTTAATCCTAATAATAAGGGTATGTTAGCGAATGTTGTAAGGGTGTAAGTCGAAATTCTGTCCGTGTAACGCTACGCTATTTTTAATCATTGTAAGTTATATTCAACCTTTTTACATTAATGTCTCGTAGCTAAGTTATTATTATGCTTATTTAAAACGAAGTAATCATGATGTTGGGCTAATTACTAAAATTGGGTAATTGAGCTTTGTACCATAATTGGGGTTTGGACAAAAGAACGACACTTGTGGAAATTAGACTATGGGTTATTAATGGGCTTTATATTTGTTTAACTAAATGATAGTTTGTTAATTTTAATATAAAGATTTACAATTAGACGTCCCTATAAATAACCATATACACTCAATCGGACACGATGGGCGGGATATTTATATGTACGAATAATCGTTCATTTAACTGGACACGGGAATGGATTAATAGCCACTAGAATTATTAAAACAGGGGTGAAATTATGTACAAGGACACTTGGCATAATTGTTAACAAAGTATTAAAACCTTGGGTTACACGCAGTCGATAACCTGGTGTAATTATTAAACAAAGTATTAAAATCTTGCTACAGTTTAAGTCCCCAATTAGTTGGAATATTTAACTTCGGGTATAAGGATAATTTGACGAGGACGCTCGCACTTTATATTTATGACTGATGGACTGTTATGGACAAAAACCAGACGGACATATTAAATAATCCAGGACAAAGGACAATTAACCCATGAGCATAAAACTAAAATCAACACGTCAAACATCATGATTACGGAAGTTTAAATAAGCATAATTCTTTTATTTCATATTTAATTTCCTTTATTTTATATTTAATTGCACTTCTAATTATCGCACTTTATTTTATTGTTATTGTATTTAATTGCACTTTTAATTATCGTACTTTTTAATTATCGCACTTTTATTTATCGAAATTTCATTATCGTTATTTATTTTACGCTTTAAATTAAGTCTTTTATTTATTTAATATTTTACATTTTGTTTTAACTGCGACTAAAGTTTTCAAAATCGACAAACCGGTCATTAAACGGTAAATAACGATGGTGACTAAATAACGGTAAATCAACAAATTCAATTATGGAGAATCTGGAACCTTTAAGTATGGAAGACCGAATGAGAGCTAAACGCACTGGCCAAGGTCACGCAATTACTCATCCTGACATTAATGCGCAAGATTATGAAATCAAAGGACAAATTCTACACATGGCGACTAATCAATGCCAATTTAGTGGTGCGCCGAAGGAAGATCCAAATGAACATCTTCGTGCCTTTAATAGGATCTGCACACTATTTAAAATAAGAGAAGTGGAGGATGAACAGATATATCTCATGTTATTTTCCTGGACTTTAAAGGGAGAAGCCAAAGATTGGTTGGAATCGTTACCTGAAGGGGCGATTGATACATGGGACGTTTTAGTTGAAAAAATTCTTAAACAATTCTTTCCGGCATCTAAAGCCGTAAGACTTCAAGGAGAAATTGTTATGTTCACACAGAAACCGAATGAAACTCTATATGAGGCGTGGACAAGATTTGGAAAGTTATTAAGAGGATGTCCGCAACATGGTTTAGACACCTGTCAAATAGTACAAATATTCTACCAAGGATGCGACATCACTACAAGGAAAGACATAGACATAGCAGTTGGTGGTTCCATTATGAAGAAAACAGAAACTGACGCTTATAAGATTATTGATAACACTGCTTCCCACTCACATGAGTGGCACCAAGAAAAAGATATCGTTAGATCATCAAAAGCAGCTAGAGCCGATTCTAGCCATGACTTAGATTCCATTTCAGCAAAGATAGATGCTATCGAGAGACGAATGGAAAAGATGACTAAGGATATACACTCAATACGAATTAGTTGTGAGCAGTGTGGAGGACCACATTTGACAAAAGATTGTCTCAGTATTGAACTAACAATGGAACAAAGAGAGAATGTTTCATATCTAAACCAAAGGCCTGGAAATAATTATCAGAATAATTATCAACCGCCAAGACCGATTTACAACCAAAACCAGAATTATAATCGAAATGTTCCATACAACAACCAACAAGGTCCTAGTAATCAACAAGTATCTAATAATATTTACAATCAGCAAAGACCTAATTTTCAAAACAAACCACCACAAACCAATGATAAAAAGCCAAATTTAGAAGATATGATGACAAAGCTAGTTGAAACTCAAACGCAGTTTTTCACATCTCAAAAATAAACTAATGAACAAAATGCTCAAGCATTTAGAAATCAACAAGCTTCTATTCAAAATTTGGAACAAGAAGTAAGTAACCTAGCAAGGTTAATAGGTGAAAGAAAACTGGGAAGTTTACCTAGTGATACAAATGCAAACCCCCGGAATGAAACAGCTAAAGCCATTATCACAAGAAGTGGTACAACACTTAAACCACCTGAAATACCTGTAACTTCTGATGAAACTATTCCTACTCCACAAGAACCACAACCTGAACAAGATAAGGAAACAGAACAGGTAGTTGAAAAGGTTAATGAAGATAACATAGTGAAGGCTAAACCTTATGTTAAACCATACCAACCACCACTTCCTTACCCGAGTAAAATGAAAAAAGAGAGACTTGAAGCCGAGCAATCCAAATTCTTGGATATGTTTAAACAGATAAATGTAAATCTTCCTTTCATTGATGTGATTTCAGGAATGCCTAGATATGCTAAATTTCTGAAAGATCTAATCTCAAATAGAAAGAAAATGGAAGAACTCTCGGCTGTTACTATGAATGCTAATTGTTCAGCAGTGCTGTTGAATAAGATACCAGAAAAACTATCTGATCCAGGAAGTTTCACAATTCCATGTTTTCTGGGTAGTCTTAGTTCAATAGAAGCATTGGCAGACTTAGGTGCTAGTATAAATTTAGTGCCGTATTCACTATACACTAAACTAGACCTTGGAGAATTGAAACCAACAAGAATAAGTATACAACTAGCCGATCGATCAATAAAATATCCTAGAGGGATAATGGAGAACATGCTAGTTAAAGTTGGTACTTTAGTATTTCCAGTAGATTTTGTTGTTCTGGACATGGAAGAAGATTCTCAAGTTCCTCTCATATTAGGAAGACCATTCTTAAACACGGCTAAAGCAATGATAGACGTGTTTGGTAAAAAATTGACCCTAAGTATAGAGGACGAGAGTGTTACCTTTTCAGTTGATAGAGCAATGCAACAATCGCAATCTGCAGATGATACATGCTATTATATTCAAACTATAAATTCACATGCAGAATTGTTAGAAGAATTTCCAGAATTACAAGGAACGGGAGAATGTTCTTTAGGAGAAGGAACTGAACCAATTGATGAAGCTGAAATGTTAGCTACACTAATAACTAATGGATATGAACCAACAACAGAAGAAATTCAAATGCTAAAAGAAGAAGACAGATATCGATACAAATCATCGATAGAAGAACCTCCGACATTAGAGTTAAAGCCACTTTCAAACCATTTGGAATACGCTTATTTACATGGTGAATCTGACTTACCTGTAATAATATCGTCTTCTCTTACTGAAAATGAAAAATCTCAACTCATTTCTGTGTTGAAAGCTCATAAACCAGCCATTGCATGGAAGATTCATGATATTAAAGGAATAAGTCCTTCGTATTGCACACATAAAATCCTTATGGAAGAAGGTCATAAAACGTATGTGCAACGCCAACGAAGACTAAATCCTAATATGCAAGATGTTGTTAAAAAAGAAATAATTAAACTGCTAGATGCAGGTTTAATTTATCCAATTTCTGATAGTCCATGGGTAAGCCCAGTTCAATGTGTGCCTAAGAAGGGTGGCATGACTGTCATTACAAATGAGAAAAATGAGCTTATTCCTACTAGGACTGTAACAGGATGGCGTGTGTGTATTGATTATAGAAAATTAAATGACGCCACCAGAAAAGATCACTTTCCCTTACCTTTTATTGATCAAATATTGGAAAGATTAGCCGGAAATAGTTACTATTGTTTTCTTGATAGATTTTCCGGATATTTTCAAATTCCAATAGCACCCGAGGACCAAGAGAAAACCACATTCACATGCCCTTATGGTACTTTTGCTTACAAACACGTGCCATTTGGACTTTGCAACGCCCCTGCAACCTTTCAAAGGTGCATGATGGCGATTTTTCACAACATGATAGAAGAATGCATGGAAGTTTTCATGGATGACTTTTCAGTCTTCGGTGATACATTTGAAACATGTCTAGCTAATCTTGAACGAATGCTTATTAGATGCGAACAATCAAATCTAGTACTTAATTGGAAGAAATGCCATTTCATGGTTAAAGAAGGCATCGTTCTTGGTCATAAAATTTCAAAGGAAGGAATTGAAGTGGATAGAGCTAAAGTAGATGTAATTGCTAAACTTCCACATCCCACCAATGTTAGAGGAGTTAGGAGTTTTCTAGGGCATGCCGGTTTTTACCGACGTTTCATTAAAGATTTTTCTAAAATTGCCACTCCTATGAATAAACTCCTAGAAAAGGATGCTCCATTCATCTTTTCAGATGAATGCATCAAATCTTTTAATATTCTTAAAGAGAAACTCACTAATGCGCCGATCATGATAACACCAAATTGGAATCTACCATTTGAACTAATGTGCGATGCAAGTGATTTTGCAATGGGAGCCGTTTTAGGACAAAGGATTGAAAAACGATTTCAACCTATATATTATGCTAGTAAGACGTTACAAGGAGCACAAACAAATTACACAACTACTGAAAAAGAACTCCTTGCTATTGTCTTTGCTTTTGACAAATTTCGTTCATATCTCGTTCTAGCTAAAACGGTGGTCTATACCGACCATTCTGCTCTTAGATATTTATTTTCGAAACAAGATGCCAAACCAAGATTTATCCGTTGGATCTTACTCTTACAAGAATTCGATATTGAAATCCGAGATAAAAAAGGAGCAGAAAATCTTGCCGCTGATCATCTTTCTCGTCTTGAAAATCCCGAATTAGAAGTTCTAAATGAATCGGCCATACAAGACAACTTTCCTGATGAATATCTATTGAAGATAGATTATAATGAAATTCCATGGTTTGCAGACTATGCAAACTACTTAGTATGTGGATTCCTTGAAAAAGGATTGTCGTACCAAAAACGAAAGAAATTCTTTAGTGATATAAAACACTATTTCTGGGAAGATCCACATTTGTTTAAAAGTTGTCCAGATGGAATAATACGCCGATGTGTATTCGGAGATGAAGCCAATCAAATCTTAAACCATTGTCACACAGGACCAACAGGAGGGCATTATGGGCCTCAACTAACAGCAAGAAAAGTTTATGATGCTGGATTATATTGGCCTACAATTTACAAAGACGCACACCTTCTTTGCAAATCCTGTGATGCTTGTCAAAGGGCCGGAAAAATAAGTCAACGTGATGAAATGCCACAAAATGTCATTCAAGTATGTGAAGTATTTGACATTTGGGGTATTGACTTTATGGGTCCATTTCCAAAATCTCATAATAATCTTTACATTCTCGTAGCCATTGATTATGTATCTAAATGGGCGGAAGCACAAGCTCTCCCTACTAACGATGCACGAGTTGTAGTCAATTTTTTAAAACGTCTTTTTGAAAGGTTTGGAACACCGAAAGCTTTAACAAGTGATCGGGGAACTCATTTCTGTAATAATCAACTTGAGAAGGTTCTTAAAAGATATGGAGTAACTCATAAAATCTCCACCGCATATCATCCACAAACTAGTGGACAAGTTGAATATACCAACCGAGCTTTAAAATGTATTCTAGAGAAAACCGTAGGATCAAATCCAAAGGAATGGTCCATTAAGTTGGAGGATGCACTCTGGGATTTTAGAACAGCCTACAAAACTCCAATTGAAACCACACCTTTTAGACTCGTTTATGGAAAAGCATGTCATCTTCCAGTAGAAATTAAACACAAAGCATTTTGGGCTTTGAAGACATGTAATCTTGATTTACATAAAGCTGGACGTCTACGGTTAAGTCAATTAAACGAATTAGAAGAATTAAGACATGAAGCATACGAAAATTCATTAATCTATAAAGAAAGAACGAAGAAATGGCATGATAAAAGAATCAGAAGTTCAAAAGAATTTAAAGAAGGAGACAGAGTTCTTCTTTTTAATTCATGATTCAAGCTATTTCCTGAAAAATTGAAATCAAGATGGTCTGGACCATTCATAGTCAAAAGAGTTTTCCCATACGGAACAATAGAATTAATAAATTCAAATGGGATTGAATTTAAGGTTAATGGTCACAGAGTTAAACACTACATAGATAGTCCAATGGAAGTCGACAACGAAGTTAATTACAATTTCGATACCACAGCTAACTAAGTGTGGGGAGAATCAAGTCTTTAAAGGATAATATGTATTTCTGTTAGAGTTAGATTTTCTGTTTTTGTGTAGTTCTCAAAAATGGAACCCGAATGGTCTTTCCCTAGCAGACCCTAAAGAACTAGTCTTCTCCCCCCATTCTGAATTTTTATTTTTTTTAGGTTTTTACGAAATGAAGACTTCCTGTGAACTAAACCATGGTCTAATGCTACACGCTTTGATCACTAAACGTAATAATGACACACTTCCGAGTGAACTAGTATCAGTAATCAGAGAAAGATTGGACGGAGTAAGAAAAGAATCCAGATGCGAAGATAATAAGTTACAATTTGGTAAAGAAAAATCAAAATCCGCAGTGAAAAGAAGAGCACGACACCTAGAAAGATGTCACAAATGCGGAAAATGGTCACATGGAGGTAAATGTTCAAATAATCAAACCTATTCAATCACCGAATTTGTTACTTTATGCAGAGACGGACCGTTCATATGTTTAGAAGAAAAAACACTGAATGCTCGAGGTTACGCCTATGTAGCTATGGAAAACCAATTAAACCGACTATCTTATGAGTGGGATAGATCGTATCACTAAGAATACTATCTCACAGGTAAGTCTGTACAGTTTTTATTTTTTTATTTTTATTTTTAACCTTTTGATAATAAACGTTAATTTGTTCGCTATAAAGTATTAAATTGATATTCGATAAAATTAGGTTTGGCGACCGAAATTATTGATATCATTCAAAAATTTATTACATCACTGCGAAATTTAACGTTTATTCTTAAGGTATAAATATCTTTAATCAATCAACCCAAAATATTTCAAAAATTCGTCATGAGTTAAATTAGGTCATGGAACCGAAATTACTTTACCGAAAAGAGGGGCGCATATTTTTGATAATATTTGATTGATTAAAGTGGGATTAAAAGCCAAAAAGATTTTTAATTTTATTTTTACCATGTTTTTAAAATTAATAAATTAATATTAAAATAATATTGTAAAATTTTTAAATCAATATATTTAAAATTGTAAATATTTGAAAAATTAATATTTTTAATATAAGTTTGTATGTATAAAAACAAAAATATAATATAAGTTTGGTGTGAATTTATAATATGAATTTTTAATTAAGTTTGGTGTGAATTTTTAATTTTATGCATTTTAAATCTAATTTTGGTGTGAATTTAAAAACAAAAATTTACTTTATTTCGCTAAGTTAAAAATATGATTTTTAAAATTCGTCGTAAGTTGAAGACTAGGTCGTTGAACCGAAATTGCTTTACCCGAGGGAGGGACGAGAACTTTTATTATCATTATTTTTAATCTTATTGAATTAAAGTATGCCAAAAACATTAAAAAACCCAAAAAATAAAAAATCTAAGCTTTTAAAAAACAATCGCTTGAAAAAGACAAATTTTAAAATTTTGTCGAAGGACGGACTAGGATATCGATCTGAAATGACCTCGTCCTAAAACAAAGGAAAACAAAATTTTAAATTTATTTTATATTTGTTTTATAAGTTAAGGCTTATTTAAAAAAAAAAAAAATCGCCGCGACTCGCGGAGCTTGCGAAATCCAGAAAAAAAAATAAAACGAGCTGAACAGACAGCTCCTTCCCCATTTCCACAAAATACTGCGAAATACACACACAAACACATCTCAAATTCGCAATTTTTCACCATTTTTCATCAAATTTTTTACTAAAATCATGTTGAGAAGGATGCTATCAAGGAATTACTCAAGAAAAACGGTAAATTTCTACACCTAAACACCATTTAATCCGAAAATTAGTGTTCTTGAGCAATTTTTTACCCAATTCAATTTTGATGCTTTTTAGTGTAATTATGCTTAAATTGTTTATGTATTATGCTTGTATAACCTAGATTGATGCTATTTAACATGATTAGAAGCCTTAAACTTCAAATTTTGAGTAATCTAGGGTTTGTGTTCTTGAGCAATTTGAGGCTTTTTGATATAAACAGGTTATGACCGATTTTTGTCATGAATTATTGCTAAATTAAGTAGTGTAACATGTTTAGGTAGTTAAATGATCCAAACTTTGAGCCTAAACATGATTTTTGAGAATTAAAGTGGACTTTTTCAAGTCTAAAATTCATGAACTTGATTTTTGAGAGATAATGCCATATGAAACTTGTTTAATTGCTAATAATGATTATTTTGACATGTTATTTGAGTTGAATGCTTATGAACTTGACGAACATTTTCGTATATGCTTATTTGAAAAAGTGTAGATTTGATAAAAATATGAAAATAAGCATAAGTTTGATATAAATTGAACATGTCATTGTAATTATTTTGATTGATGATTTTGCTGACACTAATGCATATTTGGATGCAAAAAAATTGTGTTTGATGTGTTTTGCAGACTGAAAGGGGTGAATCTTCATCCCAAGCTCGCAATGCTCCTCCTGAGAATGCGGAACAACAGGATGTTGATAGCTATTATAAACAAGATATACCTCATCTAGTTATGACATTTTCAGATATGCACTTGGAAGATTTGCACCCGAACTTGAGATTTGACAGACGTTGGATAGTGTGATGACCCGAAAATTTTTGACTTATTTAAACCAATTCTCTATACGATTTATTATTTTAACACGTTAAACAAAGTCTGTTAGATTGAGTCTCAAAATTTTAGAACTGTTTCATATATACAATTACCTTTGACTACTCTCGACGATTCATGAACAATTATATGTATGTATATATATATATATATATATATATATATATATATATATATATATATATATATATATATATATATATATGTACAAGTAAAAACGACTTTTTTACAGTAAAACCCTATTTGCTACAGTAAAAATTACTTTGCTACAGTAAAACACTATTTGCTACATTAAAACACTATTTGCTACAGTAAACACTATTTGCTACAGTAAACACTATTTGCTACAGTAAACACTATTTGCTACAGCAACACTATTTGATGTCGACGAACTAGCAAACAAAAACGGAAAAGGCGGCCATGCGATCGCATGGCAAAAACACTGAAAACTCATGCGATCACATGAGCTACAGTAAATCGAAAAGTACTATAAAAGGCCAGTTTGTTCGATGAGTTATTCACATTTTATTTTTCATCTCTAATTTAAATTTAAATTTATAATTATAATTATAATTTTAATTTAAGTTTAATAATAATAAGGTATATTTGATGGTGTTTTAATTCGGGTTTCAAACCGCTTTAAGCTAAAGAAATATTGGGTATTGTTCGGGGTATTGTTCTTGAATCCAAGGCCAACCATACAGTCGTCTACCATCATTACGTCTACGCAATTTGCCTACAATATTGAATTGCAATATTGAACTGTGAGTTTATAGTCTCCCTTTTTAAATACTTTAAATATTTTTGGGCTGAGAATACATGCAATTTATTTTAAACGCGATAAGACACAAGTACATACTAAATTCTACACTGAGTTAAACCGAAAATCCCTTAGCTTTGGTAAGTAGTAGCTGCCAGTACATAGGATATGGACTGGTGGGCGTGAATAATTGTATATCGATCCATAGGGCTTGACATCCCCGTCCGAGCTAGAGCGCTAGCCTTTTAACGGACGTATGTTATTTGAGTTTAAGACATGTTGGTTTGCGTGTATTAAAACGAATGGGGTAATTATCATTATAGCGTTAAGTTTAGTTACTAGGGTGCTCTGTTATGTAGAATCTATTGATAAACTTTTGATGAAATCTTGTGGTCTATCTTTATATATGTTTACGACTCGAGCAATTAAACCTATAACTCACCAACATTCGTGTTGACTTTTTAGCATGTTTTATTCTCAGGTCCTTAGAATGCTTCCGCTGTGATGTGCTTGTTGCCTGCATGGAGTCTCTCATGCTTTGTACAAAGTTTATTTCATTCAAAATAAAACTGCGTTGTGTAATAAATAATTGGACTGTGATGTCAACCTGTAAATTAAAGACTTATGTATTTCGGGGTTTTGCTTATACCTAAGCACTCGCGCACATGTTTATAACTTTCTATGTTTAGAAAGTCACTTATTTTAATGAATGCAATATTTTATCAAAACGTATCATATAGAGGTCAAAACCTCACTGTGGAATCAATGATTAACGTGCCGCGTCAATAGCGATTTTGACGGGTCGTTACAGATAGATTATCCAAAATACCAAAGGGGTTTACATACTCTTCATTCTAAAGCTGTTGAAGTACCTAGGGTAATAAGATGGGAACCATTAGAAGCCGTAGAATTGGCCGGGCCAATTAGGGTTTTACTTACACAGAGGTATGGTAATTCTACTTTTAATGATTGGGTACGATTATTCAACATGCGTAGACCTGTATATAAAGTATGGTGTGAAGAATTATTGTGTAGTATAGAAATAAATGATCGGGTAGCTACTTTAACCGATCGATCTTTTATTAGATTTTTGTTAGGAGGTTCAATGCGTCACATGTCTTTACTAGACATGGCTCAGGCCTTACGTATATATACGCCTGAGGAGTTAGCATCTGCCGATTGTCGAGGGTTGATATTAAATGGTAGGAAGATAGACGAAAATTTTGATACGCATGGTGTATGGAGTCAAATGACTAGCCATCACCGATTTAAAGGGGGAAATTACTCTTATTTGGATATAGATAGAGCTGAATTAAGAGTAATTCACAGGTTTTTAGCCAATTCGATTACACAACGAGGTAAGAATAAGGAAAAGGTAAATGAACAGGATTTGTTTTACCACATGTGTATTCGAGACCCACAAAGCGCTGTAAGTATACCTTATTGTGTGGGTTATTATTTATCATCTATGGTTAGGGGCATGAGACCGCACAGTATAATAGGAGGTGGTATATTTATTACTTTGATTGCTAAATATCTCGGTGTGGATATAAGTCGGTGGGAATTATTAATCGAAGAACCAAAACCCCACGATACAATTGGTTTAAATGTATATCATGGTGCTAAAGTTTTGAAGAGGTGAAATAACGCCGCAGTACGATATAATGGTAGACATCCACAGGTTGAGAGAAATCAACAGCCAGGTAATGTGGGAGGGGGAAATGAAATGACAGAAATGCAAAGGTTTATAGCTTCACAAGAGTATGAAAATGCTAGACATCGAGCATTTGAAGATTGGCAAGTTCATCAAAACCAAATCATAGCTCATTGCCAACATGTAGGTAGAAACTATATTCCTACTCCATCGCCCGTATTTCCTCCCTGGTCTATAGAGATGCAACCACCGTATCCTATGTATAACCCATCCGAAGCATTCTATAACACATACGGTTATGCATGGAACCCCTACTGGTATCAGTATCATCCCTAGTCTACTTAGTTTTATTTATTTTATTATTTGTAATGTTGATACATTTAATACTTATGTTAATATTGTAATAGTTTTTATAATTTTCTAACTTTTATTATTAGATTTTAATAATTTTTGAATGTGGGGTAATATACCAAACTTCAAAAATATGTATATATGTTTGCAGTTTATCTTATGTACACAACAGGGTAAAACAACGCATTTTCAAAGACTGGCATTAAGTTCAGCAAAAGCAACTAATTTTGACGACAAGATGCAAAATAAATGTGATATAACAACAAGACGGAATGAACAAATGATATGCACCATTTATCATTCAGCAAACAAACGCCAATATGTTTGGAAACTTTGGTAAAATTTAATCATTTTTCTACGCTAATCACACTCAATAATTTAAATTGTTACTGATTTCTTGCAAATGAGGGCATTGCAAAATCTTAAGTGTGGGAAGGGGTTAAATTCTTTCAGATTTTAAAATTTTTACTTTAAACACTTGGTTACCATTAAAAATACTAGTAAAGCAGTAGTTGTATTAGAATCTAGTGCTCTCTGATAACAAAGAACAGCCCTAGTCTTATATACTGACTACCCAATTCTAAAAAAAAATTTCAAAATTTTCAAATAAATGAATTAAAATCATGTTTATACATATTTATGAACGATAAAACTAGGTTTTAACATCGAAATTATTGTTACCTTGGAAAGGACATAAATTGAGAAACAAACCAAAATGTTAGAATTCATTTAAAATGGAATAGAGGACAATAAAAAGGCAAATAAAAGAAAATAAAAGGCAAGTGTGGGAAAATTTACCAAGAAATTTTAAATATATATCACATATTTCTGTAACAAATAATTGAAAATACTTTTGTTTTGAACGATAATTAACTGTTTTACCCGATTTACTGTAAGAAAGATGGATCTACACGATGAATCAATTCCATCATTAAAAGGAAGTAAAGTCTTCCGAAAAAGAAACGCGCTTCCTGATTTAGGTCATGAAGTTGTCGTCCAGACCAGCTGTAGGTTGACGAAAAACCTAGAAAAGTCATCACTAAAATCAGCAGGAAATCCACGGACCTCAGCATGAAACAAGGTCGCCAAGTGGTCAGACTTATCCTAACCATGAGAGGATCTGTCTTGTAAAATGGGGAGGGCGCCGTGCAAATTAGCTGGATAAGACTAATGAATCAGATCCCCAGAAAGGATAATCTCCTTAAAGATCAAAAAATCAGCTTTTAAGACTGATATTACTCAATCCTAGAGATTGACCTTAAAGATTGAGAATTCAAACTCATGGAATTCGATGATATCTAAACTCGAGCTTGAACGAGAAAATATTTTGATCAAAATTACAAACCGATTTGTTTTCTGAAAACCCTATTTTCAATGCGTTCATTACCATTGAACGTAAAATTCTAGGAATTCACCTGGAATTCATTAGGTCACCTGAACTAAATCGGGTGTCAACCGTAAGAACGGTGGTTGCATAGCATGGTCGAAGACAGGGCCTTGTGCCAGACCGAAAAATTATAAGGGTGAGCTTTACTATTGCTCCTACAAAGGATAGTAATTGCGTCCGATACGTTATAGACCATAATTAAAAGCATGTCAGGGGACATTGCCTTAACAGTTGCTTGTTCAACGCTTTCCTTTACAACCGGACGGTAGTTTGCCGAAAGGTAATATACGGGACAAGTAAACTGGACATGTTGCTTTCTTAATACAAGGTTAGCAAGTGGGTGACACAAAACCATAAGTTTTGAGCTAAAATTTTCAAATCTAAAACCCACAAAAATATTTTGCAACACCGGTGAAGGGTTATTCCGGAAAACTTATCTAGGGTAAAAGCTAGATTGAATTTTCAAAGATCAAATGTTTTTATAAAGATCCAATTTCCTTAATGGATCTAAATTTTTATAGTCATGTGGGACTGTAAACCATATCGTTACTACCATTGTTTATACCGCCGTATAGAAGTCACTGATGTACAAAGTGTGAAGAATAAAGAAGTGATTCTAGTATTTCAAGACTATATTGCTTGAGGACAAGCAACACTCAAGTGTGGGAATATTTGATAATGCTAAAAACGAACATATATTTCATAGCATTATTCCTCAAGAAAGACATGCTTTTAGTTGCAATTGTTCTATTTACAAGTGATATTCATTTACATAATAAAAGGTGAAGACAAAAGACAGATTCGACGAATTGAAGACGCAAACGACCAAAAAGCTCAAAAGTACAAAATACAATCAAAGAGGTTCCAATTATTGATAAGAAACGTCTCAAAATTACAAGAGTACAAGATTCAAAACGCAAAGTACAAGATATTAAATTGTACGCAAGGACGTTCGAAAATCTAGAACCGGGACCAGAGTCAACTCTCAACGCTCGACGCAACGGACTAAAAATTACAAGTCAACTATGCACATAAATATAATATAATATTTAAATAATTACTAAAATTATTTATATATTATATTTATTTATATAATCCGTCGACAAGCTAGGAGCCAAGGTTTGGTGAGCTGTAAAAACAAACTCCGCGACTTGCGGAGTTTGAAGAAGAAATGGACCGCGAGTCGCGGAGATCCCCTGGACGAAAATTCCTATAAAAGCCAGCGCAGTTCGACGTAAAAAAATATCCATTAATCTATCTCTCTCTCAATATCTATACGTAAATATTTATATTTATATTTTAATTTTAATTTTAATTTTAATCCTAATAATAAGGGTATGTTAGCGAATGTTGTAAGGGTGTAAGTCAAAATTCTGTCCGTGTAACGCTACGCTATTTTTAATCATTGTAAGTTATGTTCAACCTTTTTACATTAATGTCTCGTAGCTAAGTTATTATTATGCTTATTTAAAACGAAGTAATCATGATGTTAGGCTAATTACTAAAATTGGGTAATTGGGCTTTGTACCATAATTGGGGTTTGGACAAAAGAACGACACTTGTGGAAATTAGACTATGGGCTATTAATGGGCTTTATATTTGTTTAACTAAATGATAGTTTGTTAATTTTAATATAAAGATTTACAATTGGACGTCCCTATAAATAACCATATACACTCAATCGGACACGATGGGCGGGATATTTATATGTACGAATAATCGTTCATTTAACCGGACACGGGAATGGATTAATAGCCACTAGAATTATTAAAACAGGGGTGAAATTATGTACAAGGACACTTAGCATAATTGTTAACAAAGTATTAAAACCTTGGGTTACACGCAGTCGATAACCTGGTGTAATTATTAAACAAAGTATTAAAATCTTGTTACAGTTTAAGTCCCCAATTAGTTGGAATATTTAACTTCGGGTATAAGGATAATTTGACGAGGACACTCGCACTTTATATATATGACTGATGGACTGTTATGGACAAAAACCAGACGGACATATTAAATAATCCAGGACAAAGGACAATTAACCCATGGGCATAAAACTAAAATCAACACGTCAAACATCATGATTACGGAAGTTTAAATAAGCATAATTCTTTTATTTCATATTTAATTTCCTTTATTTTATATTTAATTGCACTTCTAATTATCGCACTTTATTTTATTGTTATTGTATTTAATTGCACTTTTAATTATCGTACTTTTTAATTATCGCACTTTTATTTATCGAAATTTCATTATCGTTATTTATTTTACGCTTTAAATTAAGTCTTTTATTTATTTAATATTTTACATTTTGTTTTAACTGCGACTAAAGTTTTAAAAATCGACAAACCGGTCATTAAACGGTAAAAACCCCCCTTTATAATAATAATATTACTTATATATATATCTGTATTTTTTATAAATTAAACTAATATAGCGTTAAGCTTTGTTTAAAGATTTTTTTTCCCTGTGGAACGAACCGGACTTACTAAAAACTACACTACTGTACGATTAGGTACACTGCCTATAAGTGTTGTAGCAAGGTTTAAGTATATCCTTTCTATAAATAAATAAATATCTTGTGTAAAATTGTATCGCATTTAATAGTATTACCTTGTAAAATTTAATAGTATTTTATACCCCTTAGCTTTGACATCACCTAACGAACCCCATCCGTTGAAGCGGATGCTTTAGTACTTCGATGTTGTTTTATCATGTCTGAAGGATTTCCCGGAATGATAGGGGATATTCTTATATGCATCTTGTTAATGTCGGTTACCAGGTGTTCAATCCATATGAATGATTTTTATCTCTATGCATGGGACGTATATTTATGAGAACTGGAAATGAAATTCTTGTGGTCTATTAAAAAGATGAAAATGATCGTTTATGATAAACGAATGAACTCACCAACCTTTTGGTTGACACTTTAAAGCATGTTTATTCTCAGGTATGAAAGAAATCTTCCGCTGTGCATTTGCTCATTTTAAGGATATTACTTGGAGTCATTCATGACATATTTCAAAAGACGTTGCATTCGAGTCGTTGAGTTCAGTAAAGATTATGATTAAGTAAATGACAGATTAGATCATTTATAGATAGATATTATGAAATGGTATGCATGCCTGTCAACTTTCGATGTAATGAAAGTTTGTCTTTTAAAACGAATGCAATGTTTGTAAAATGTATCATATAGAGGTCAAATACCTCGCGATGTAATCATATGTTATTGTATTCGTTTTTATGGATTAGGACGGGTTTTTACATGTGGTATCAGAGCGGTGGTCTTAGTGAACCAGGTCTTGCATTAGTGTGTCTAACTGATAGTTGTTTAGATGCATTAGTGAGTCTGGACTTCGACCGTGTCTGCATGTCAAAAGTTTTGCTTATCATTTCTAGTCTATAATCATCTACTTATTATCCTTAGGAAATTACCTGCTTATCATTCCTAGTCTAGACACATCTTACTGCATTGATTGCATGAATAGTGTATAGACAAAATTTATATCTTAGCGTATCTGTTATTGTTACCTTTGCCTGACAGCTTCCGTAGATTCCTCCGTAACTTATGGGATTTTAGTATTATATATGCATATGTAAATTATGTACTGCAGGATACTAATCTACATCCTATAATCTATTTCTTATCGAAAATCCTTCATCTGATCGTACGAGATGAATCCCTCAACCAGTTCGAGTCCCTCAGATTTCGATAGCTATTCCGATAGTTATTCCGACAGCTGTTCCGACATGGATATTCACCTAAGCTCCGAAATTGGTGTCATTAGAATGAATTAATCAATCAGCCATCCCCAACTCATCTGATGGGTTCGTAGTCGACTTAATCAATGGAGACGCAAAGAAGGCGATCTTTTCCACCAACCAAATTGCCCTCTTGGCGAAGAATCTGAAACACTTACCGGCGAACCTGTTCGAAACACCATTCTCACATTCATTTCCAGAGTATCTCGCCACGATTATATTCTATCTAAAATTCTAAACCTTATTCATCCGCTCGTTCCGACCGACAATCATCCCGGAATAATAGAAGAAGTCAACGAACTTCGCGCTCGAGTAATCAATTTGGAGAATATGGTGCAAAACTTTCCAGCTTCAGCAACATCACCAGCACCAACAGTACCATAAATAATAGCACCAGTACCATCAACAATCCATGCCTCAACATCTCATTCTGTACCTCGAGTATGATCATCGTTCTACATGACGTTCTACATCATTTATCTTCGTTAGACATGGCGAATATATAATCTCTAATGTTTTAGAGATTATATATTCTTGTTCTAACGGTAAAGCAAATGAGATTAATATCATATTAACTCATTAAATCCATGATTACATCTGAAGAAAATATATATGTATATATGTTTTCATAAAGATTGTAATTAAAAATTCTTTTGTACAAACTGTTAATGATGAAAATATTTTAACGGGTAGGTAATACCCAAGGAATATTTAGATTTCGCATTAATAAATTACACTGTACATTCTTCGAATCTGATTCAACAAGCCATTTACTATCCTACTTACATCCACAGATATACGTATCTGTTCACCGCAAAATAACCCTTTTCATTCAATTTTATATTTGGATTTTGACTTATCAGAATTCAACAAGTGGCATAATGAAGAAAACATTTGACAAAATAAAATTTGTTAGAAACAAACGAATTAACTATGAGAAATGCTGTTAAGAATCCACGCTAATAAAATCCTAGCTAACTGTTCCTAGCTAACTGATTACATTTATTTATCGCAGTTTATTTATCGCAATTTAATTATCGCAATTTTATTTATCGTCATTTAATTTCTGTTATTTACTTTACGCATTTAATTTATCGTCATTTAATTTCTGTTATTTATTTTACGCACTTTAAATATCGGGATACTTATACAAGGTTTTGACATATCATATCGACGCATCTATATATATTATTTGGAATCACCATAGACACTCTATATATTGTAGTGCTAGAGTTCGCTATACAGGGTTGAGGTTGATTCTATAATAATATATATACTTTGAGTTGTGATTGAGTCTGAGACATGTACACGGGTCACGATACGTATTAATTAATTCGAATATTATAAACTATATAAGAATTATTGGACTGTTAACTGTGGACTATCGACTGTGGACTAATAATATTGGACAATTAAAATAAATTAAAATATTGATTCTAATATATGAAACTAAATATTTCTTCAAGTTTGCCACTTGATTTAATCCTAAACCTCATTGTATCTTGACGAATACAATCTGCGTTCAAACCTTTCATGATTCTTGAAAACACCTCAATCAAGAGAATGAACCAACCACACTTCATCTACGGAAGGAAAGATTTATGCATATAGTTATGCATCTAGAAAACTCTCAGAACCTGAGTAAACGTTTAACATGTATCTGTGCTAGATCCTTTAGCATTATTATTACCCAAAATAACTTTACAATCCCTTTTCAAAGTAGTAAATTTTGTCACAGCTTCAGCAAATCAACTTCGACTTTCATTCGAAACAACCTTATTATAACCTTGAAATATATGCGTGCTCTTTTACTATTACCGGGGAACCTTTTATATTCCACCATATTACCATCAGCGTTTAATCATCTAAAATCACAATTCTCTTGAGACCACCTTGGATTGATAACCGATGATTCAGATATCATAGCATTAAATGCAGAGAAAACAGAAAAATTGTAGATGGTCTAAATGGCCAAAAGTTTGATGATAAAAAAGGAAGTGTTAGGAACACTCGATAGAAAATTTGGTACTGAAGAACAGATTAAGTAAACCATGAAGGAGACCAAGGCCAAATACAAGGACCATACTATATATTCAAAGAATCCAGGTAATTCTGGATTCGATGAAACCTTCAACGAATATCTTGCTCCGTACTCATGTTAAAATCTTGCTGAAAATCTTTCTTCACCAACCATCGAACTTAGAAATTCCAAAATATCATCATAAATATCTTCGATATTTCTACAGATATTTTCATAAATATTCTCATCCGAGATTATCTATATCTTCGTGCTATCTATATTACATCATAAAGGAAACTATTTTAGTTTCTAAATTTCTTTAAAATTTGAGTTTGAATCATGAATGATTTTGAAGTAGTGTTGGGAATTGAAGCATGAGTTAGTATAATATAATGACACTTGATCAACGTGATTATATTACAGTAAGTCATGCTGAGTTTCTAAAGGAACGTGATGATTCACAGATCATAACGTCATCATGTGCCATGTTACAAGACTCTTGTATTCTATTTAGCCTCAAAAATATCAAGAAAATATTTTCTTAATGATTCAGTCTTTTCCGGATATTCTGGTAATTTGACAAATCAAATCGTGCTGCTACCTTTCCTTTCTACCTTGTATATTATGATAATTCGAAACTCCATATCTACAAATTCTGGACCATTACTTGCTTTATTTAAAGTCGGGAAGAGAAAACAAAAGCACGGAGCTATGAAACATAAAGGGGAATATAAAGTCCGATAACAACACATAAATTACAAACCGTGGATATTAATTCGAATAGCAATATAAAGACACGGTAGAATTAAGAATAGTATCACCCCAAGGTAATAATAGAAGTAAACAGATTCTTCTGGTGGAAGATTGAAAAGAAGAATGACAGAAATGATAATTAAGAAAATATCAAGGATTAGAACCAAATTAAGTATTTCACAATCTTTTGGATGTATGAACTAAGAAAGAAAGTATAAGAATGGTTAGAATAATAGAACGGAAGAGATTAATTTATAATGGAAATATAAGACAGAGTAATGAGACAGATGACCGCATTTAATTAAAGAGATCTTAATTTCCTTATTCGCCGAAGAATCAAATCTTTTAGATTTCGAAGATTTTCTTTAAATCTCTTGAATTCTGGAATTCAACCCTGACTCTGTCAAAAGTTAAGACGAATATTTACTTTTTCTATTTCAATCTTTTGCGATACCTTCACTCATACGCTTCGAATAATCGAATTGTTTTATTTGTATTACTCAATAATGATAAAACTCTATTTATCAACTCATATTCGTCATGAAAACATTTTTATTGTTAACCATGACCACCTCACTCGAATTTCGGGATAAAATTTATTTAACGGGTAGGTACTGTGACGACTTGGAAACTTCCGACCAAATTTAAACTTGATCTTTATATGATTTCGACACGATAAGCAAAGTCTGATAGATTGAGTCTCAAAATTTTTGAACTGTTTCATATATTCAATTTACCTTCGACCATTCTCGATGATTCACGAACAACTAATTGTAAATAGATGCATGTATAATTAAAAATATAAATATATATATTAATTCGAAATATAATTTAAAATATTATATAATTTAGTTATTAGAATTAATTTTGTAAAATAATATAAGATATAATAATGATTATTATTAAAATGAATGTATATATATATATATATATATATATAGTATATTAAATGTAATTATTTAATGATTGTAATACTCGTTGGACGTTTCGATTATTATTTAGAGAGGTTCAATTCGAACTTATGTAATTTCAAAATAAATGGTGATCCGAAAATAAGTTGTATGAATTATAGCTTTGTTAAAAATATAATTAGAATCTATTGGATTAGTTTTAACATTTAGTATTTTTACTTGGGATTGAGAGCTAATAAGTAATTTAATTTTTATTTAATAATGGTAAACAATTAATGACCAATTTCATTCCATAATGACTAAAATAATTAAAGACATTTAATTTTGAGATTTTTCTGAGAACTTGTATCCGCCACCGATCATCAATGGAGCACGAATTTCAGTATGAAAATGAAATAGTAGGTGACGGCTAACAATTTACACGTTTATATTTTCTTTGATTATTATTATATTATTTATTATTATTAGTATTAATTATTATATTAAATTACTACCTTAAAGTTGATAGAATTATATCTGTGAACTTTGTAATTGATATTTGTTTGGTCATGTGCCTAATTGAGAATTTAGTACAGTGTGATATGTTATTATTTGTCCAATCCCCACTTTCAAGATATTGATATGCGAGACAAGAAAGTTAAAACCCCACTTGGATATATATTTGATACTATATGTTCATGGATCACCAAGCAGTCAAACACCTTATTCATATATATACATATACATATGTATCACACATACTAATAAACACACCAACTTGTCTCTTTTCTTTCTCTTCTTGATTCAGCAGTCTCCAAACAACTACCTTCTTCGGTTACCACTTTCCTTAAACCATCAACGTAAACCATCACAAACTACAACTATCGAGGACCATCTGCTCAACACACTGTTACTTCTATTTTCCGTTTAAAACAATAATCATCACATTTGATCATCACTTACAAACCACACTCATAAACCTTCGAATTGTTATTACTGTTACGCGTCTCTTAGTTGCAACCCTTGCTGCTATATCCTGACCAAAAACAACAACCATATCGTTAAACCACCATTAACACATCACGAAAACCACTTGCATCCTGTTGCCTTACTATGCAGTTCAAACGACCACCATCACTAGAACCCTCAAACGAAATCAATAATTGTTATTACTACACTTTCGTTTACAATCAATCTCACTATCTTCATTAATCTGCACCACTTAGACATCACTTTTGTTCTGAGTTCACTAGACCAACACGAACCATCACCATGTTCAAACCACCGCCGGTTTATTCACACCACCATCGAAACCACAACAAACAGCCCTATTAAGATCCTGCTACACTCGTGTTGTTCCGGCTACTGCCGTGTTTCAGTCCGTCCCCAAACCAACACCCATTTGAGCACCACCATTAGAACCCATCATCATCGTCACCCAGAACCATCATCTTTCTCTCTCTCTCTCTCTCTTTCTCTCTCTCTCTCTCTCTTACTCTCTCTCATCTTCAAAACTACAACCACCAAACCCATTTAATCACCTTGTTAACACCACCTCGAACCATTATAACACAAACCACCAATTACTTCTGTTGTAAACTCACGCGAAGACCCATATGATACTTCGATATGTTTCTACTTTTAATTAAGTTTCTACGCTGCAATTGTAGCTACAATATTCTGATTCAATTAATATATATATATATATATATATATATATATATATATATATATATATATATATATATATATATATATATAAGCGAATAAAGATGATGATAAAGTAACGAGCTGTAAAGTCGATGCAATTATTAAAGTGGTATCAATTTGGACGGTAATCTGCCTAATGTGATTATAATAAGAGTTGATGGATGATGAGGAGATCATGATGAAATCATGATGAATGCATGAGTATATGTTTGTGTATCTAACTCGTGATACCAGGCCAAAAGAAAACCCATGTTTTGCAATTGGATTAGCCTGTTTTTGGATTTTTACTGCAGTATGGGTCGAAGCCTACTAGGCTATTAAAATAAGGTCAGTTTATAATCGGCCCAATGTTCACTTAGATTATTATTTTTTTGACAACGATTTAGTGATGCTGTGATTGGTTTTAAGCTCAGTATGAGCAGACACGAAACAAATAAGAATGATTTTGACGATAAGCATGATGACGAGGGCATGAGTTGATGATGAAGGATGATAATGGTTTAGGCTTATGATGATATGTTAATAATATTATTGTTGAAGTCCTATTTCTGTTAATATTTTTTTCTCTCCGGACGTCAATACACCAAACAGCTGGACTGTGTATTCGTTTGAATCATGGGCCTGTTATCGGGTTATTTGTTTGGGCTGCATTTTTATTAGACTTTCTAGTGGACTCGTAATTCTATTTGGGCCGCAGGCCACAAAAACTAGGAAGTGGATTATACTATAGGCCTTTGAAGTGATTCATGATGGGTTTGATAATGATAATAGGTAAGACGGGTTTCGATCAAATATAGAAACAATGATGATATACGTATATGATGTTAGGAGATGATGGTTAGTAAATGGTAATGATACAAGAACCATGATGTTATGTTAATGATGTTAAATTATGATGATGAAGATGATAAAAGATAATAACAAGAATATATGATGATAATAATCATATACACGATGAAGTTGATTATGCTTATTATGATTCTGTGATGACATATGAATATATGGTGTGAATTTATAATATGAATTTTTAATTAAGTTTGGTGTGAATTTTTAATTTTATGCATTTTAAATCTAATTTTGGTGTGAATTTAAAAACAAAAATTTACTTTATTTCGCTAAGTTAAAAATATGATTTTTAAAATTCGTCGTAAGTTGAAGACTAGGTCGTTGAACCGAAATTGCTTTACCCGAGGGAGGGACGAGAACTTTTATTATCATTATTTTTAATCTTATTGAATTAAAGTATGCCAAAAACATTAAAAAACCCAAAAAATAAAAAATCTAAGCTTTTAAAAAACAATCGCTTGAAAAAGACAAATTTTAAAATTTTGTCGAAGGACGGACTAGGACATCGATCCGAAATGACCTCGTCCTAAAACAAAGGAAAACAAAATTTTAAATTTATTTTATATTTGTTTTATAAGTTAAGGCTTATTTAAAAAAAAAAAATCGCCGCGACTCGCGGAGTTTGAAGTGAAAAACCACCGCGACTCGCGGAGCTTGCGAAATCCAGAAAAAAAAATAAAACGAGCTGAACAGACAGCTCCTTCCCCATTTCCACAAAATACTGCGAAATACACACACAAACACATCTCAAATTCGCAATTTTTCACCATTTTTCATCAAATTTTTTACTAAAATCATATTGAGAAGGATGCTATCAAGGAATTACTCAAGAAAAACGGTAAATTTCTACACCTAAACACCATTTAATCCGAAAATTAGTGTTCTTGAGCAATTTTTTACCCAATTCAATTTTGATGCTTTTTAGTGTAATTATGCTTAAATTGTTTATGTATTATGCTTGTATAACCTAGATTGATGCTATTTAACATGATTAGAAGCCTTAAACTTCAAATTTTGAGTAATCTAGGGTTTGTGTTCTTGAGCAATTTGGGGTTTTTTGATATAAACAGGTTATGACCGATTTTTGTCATGAATTATTGCTAAATTAAGTAGTGTAACATGTTTAGGTAGTTAAATGATCCAAACTTTGAGCCTAAACATGATTTTTGAGAATTAAAGTGGACTTTTTCAAGTCTAAAATTCATGAACTTGATTTTTGAGAGATAATGCCATATGAAACTTGTTTAATTGCTAATAATGATTATTTTGACATGTTATTTGAGTTGAATGCTTATGAACTTGACGAACATTTTCGTATATGCTTATTTGAAAAAGTGTAGATTTGATAAAAATATGAAAATAAGCATAAGTTTGATATAAATTGAATATGTCATTGTAATTATTTTGATTGATGATTTTGCTGACACTAATGCATATTTGGATGCAAAAAAATTGTGTTTGATGTGTTTTGCAGACTGAAAGGGGTGAATCTTCATCCCAAGCTCGCAATGCTCCTCCTGAGAATGCGGAACAACAGGATGTTGATAGCTATTATAAACAAGATATACCTCATCTAGTTATGACATTTTCAGATATGCACTTGGAAGATTTGCACCCGAACTTGAGATTTGACAGACGTTGGATAGTGTGATGACCCGAAAATTTTTGACTTATTTAAACCAATTCTCTATACGATTTATTATTTTAACACGTTAAACAAAGTCTGTTAGATTGAGTCTCAAAATTTTAGAACTGTTTCATATATACAATTACCTTTGACTACTCTCGACGATTCATGAACAATTATATGTATGTATATATATATATATATATATATATATATATATATATATATATATATATATATGTACAAGTAAAAACGACTTTTCTACAGTAAAACCCTATTTGCTACAGTAAAAATTACTTTGCTACAGTAAAAATTACTTTGCTACAGTAAAACACTATTTGCTACATTAAAACACTATTTGCTACAGTAAACACTATTTGCTACAGTAAACACTATTTGATACATTAAACACTATTTGCTACAGCAACACTATTTGATGTCGACGAACTAGCAAACAAAAACGGAAAAGGCGGCCATGCGATCGCATGGCAAAAACACTGAAAACTCATGCGATCACATGAGCTACAGTAAATCGAAAAGTACTATAAAAGGCCAGTTTGTTCGACGAGTTATTCACATTTTATTTTTCATCTCTAATTTAAATTTAAATTTATAATTATAATTATAATTTTAATTTAAGTTTAATAATAATAAGGTATATTTGATGGTGTTTTAATTCGGGTTTCAAACCGCTTTAAGCTAAAGAAATATTGGGTATTGTTCGTGGTATTGTTCTTGAATCCAAGGCCAACCATACAGTCGTCTACCATCATTACGTCTACGCAATTTGCCTACAATATTGAATTGCAATATTGAACTGTGAGTTTATAGTCTCCCTTTTTAAATATTTTAAATATTTTTGGGCTGAGAATACATGCAATTTATTTTAAACGCGATAAGACACAAGTACATACTAAATTCTACACTGAGTTAAACCGAAAATCCCTTAGCTTTGGTAAGTAGTAGCTGCCAGTACATAGGATATGGACTGGTGGGCGCGAATAATTGTATATCGATCCATAGGGCTTGACATCCCCGTCCGAGCTAGAGCGCTAGCCTTTTAACGGACGTATGTTATTTGAGTTTAAGACATGTTGGTTTGCGTGTATTAAAACGAATGGGGTAATTATCACTATAGCGTTAAGTTTAGTTACTAGGGTGCTCTGTTATGTAGAATCTATTGATAAACTTTTGATGAAATCTTGTGGTCTATCTTTATATATGTTTACGACTCGAGCAATTAAACCTATAACTCACCAACATTCGTGTTGACTTTTTAGCATGTTTTATTCTCAGGTCCTTAGAATGCTTCCGCTGTGATGTGCTTGTTGCCTGCATGGAGTCTCTCATGCTTTGTACAAAGTTTATTTCATTCAAAATAAAACTGCGTTGTGTAATAAATAATTGGATTGTGATGTCAACCTGTAAATTAAAGACTTATGTATTTCGGGGTTTTGCTTATACCTAAGCACTCGCGCACATGTTTATAACTTTCTATGTTTAGAAAGTCACTTATTTTAATGAATGCAATATTTTATCAAAACGTATCATATAGAGGTCAAAACCTCACTGTGGAATCAATGATTAACGTGCCGCGTCAATAGCGATTTTGACGGGTCGTTACAGATAGATTATCCAAAATACCAAAGGGGTTTACATACTCTTCATTCTAAAGCTGTTGAAGTACCTAGGGTAATAAGATGGGAACCATTAGAAGCCGTAGAATTGGCCGGGCCAATTAGGGTTTTACTTACACAGAGGTATGGTAATTCTACTTTTAACGATTGGGTACGATTATTCAACATGCGTAGACCTGTATATAAAGTATGGTGTGAAGAATTATTGTGTAGTATAGAAATAAATGATCGGGTAGCTACTTTAACCGATCGATCTTTTATTAGATTTTTGTTAGGAGGTTCAATGCGCCACATGTCTTTACTAGACATGGCTCAGGCCTTACGTATATATACGCCTGAGGAGTTAGCATCTGCCGATTGTCGAGGGTTGATATTAAATGGTAGGAAGATAGATGAAAATTTTGATACGCATGGTGTATGGAGTCAAATGACTAGCCATCACCGATTTAAAGGGGGAAATTACTCTTATTTGGATATAGATAGAGCTGAATTAAGAGTAATTCACAGGTTTTTAGCCAATTCGATTACACAACGAGGTAAGAATAAGGAAAAGGTAAATGAACAGGATTTGTTTTACCACATGTGTATTCGAGACCCACAAAGCGCTGTAAGTATACCTTATTGTGTGGGTTATTATTTATCAGCTATGGTTAGGGGCATGAGACCGCACAGTATAATAGGAGGTGGTATATTTATTACTTTGATTGCTAAATATCTCGGTGTGGATATAAGTCAGTGGGGATTATTAATCGAAGAACCAGAACCCCACGATACAATTGGTTTAAATGTATATCATGGTGCTAAAGTTTTGAAGAGGTGAAATAACGCCGCAGTACGATATAATGGTAGACATCCACAGGTTGAGAGAAATCAACAGCCAGGTAATGTGGGAGGGGGAAATGAAATGACAGAAATGCAAAGGTTTATAGCTTCACAAGAGTATGAAAATGCTAGACATTGAGCATTTGAAGATTGGCAAGTTCATCAAAACCAAATCATAGCTCATTGCCAACATGTAGGTAGAAACTATATTCCTACTCCATCGCCCGTATTTCCTCCCTGGTCTATAGAGATGCAACCACCGTATCCTATGTATAACCCATCCGAAGCATTCTATAACACATACGGTTATGCATGGAACCCCTACTGGTATCAGTATCATCCCTAGTCTACTTAGTTTTATTTATTTTATTATTTGTAATGTTGATACATTTAATACTTATGTTAATATTGTAATAGTTTTTATAATTTTCTAACTTTTATTATTAGATTTTAATAATTTTTGAATGTGGGGTAATATACCAAACTTCAAAAATATGTATATATGTTTGCAGTTTATCTTATGTACACAACAGGGTAAAACAACGCATTTTCAAAGACTGGCATTAAGTTCAGCAAAAGCAACTAATTTTGACGACAAGATGCAAAATAAATGTGATATAACAACAAGACGGAATGAACAAATGATATGCACCATTTATCATTCAGCAAACAAACGCCAATATGTTTGGAAACTTTGGTAAAATTTAATCATTTTTCTACGCTAATCACACTCAATAATTTAAATTGTTAGTGATTTCTTGCAAATGAGGGCATTGCAAAATCTTAAGTGTGGGAAGGGGTTAAATTCTTTCAGATTTTAAAATTTTTACTTTAAACACTTGGTTACCATTAAAAATACTAGTAAAGCAGTAGTTGTATTAGAATCTAGTGCTCTCTGATAACAAAGAACAGCCCTAGTCTTATATACTGACTACCCAATTCTAAAAAAAAATTTCAAAATTTTCAAATAAATGAATTCAAAATCATGTTTATACATATTTATGAACGATAAAACTAGGTTTTAACATCGAAATTATTGTTACCTTGGAAAGGACATAAATTGAGAAACAAACCAAAATGTTAGAATTCATTTAAAATGGAATAGAGGACAATAAAAAGGCAAATAAAAGAAAATAAAAGGCAAGTGTGGGAAAATTTACCAAGAAATTTTAAATATATATCACATATTTCTGTAACAAATAATTGAAAATACTTTTGTTTTGAACGATAATTAACTGTTTTACCCGATTTACTGTAAGAAAGATGGATCTACACGATGAATCAATTCCATCATTAAAAGGAAGTAAAGTCTTCCAAAAAAGAAACGCGCTTCCTGATTTAGGTCATGAAGTTGTCGTCCAGACCAGCTGTAGGTTGACGAAAAACCTAGAAAAGTCATCACTAAAATCAGCAGGAAATCCACGGACCTCAGCATGAAACAAGGTCGCCAAGTGGTCAGACTTATCCTAACCATGAGAGGATCTGTCTTGTAAAATGGGGAGGGCGCCGTGCAAATTAGCTGGATAAGACTAATGAATCAGATCCCCAGAAAGGATAATCTCCTTAAAGATCAAAAAATCAGCTTTTAAGACTGATATTACTCAATCCTAGAGATTGACCTTAAAGATTGAGAATTCAAACTCATGGAATTCGATGATATCTAAACTCGAGCTTGAACGAGAAAATATTTTGATCAAAATTACAAACCGATTTGTTTTCTGAAAACCCTATTTTCAATGCGTTCATTACCATTAAACGTAAAATTCTAGGAATTCACCTGGAATTCATTAGATCACCTGAACTAAATCGGGTGTCAACCGTAAGAACGGTGGTTGCATAGCATGGTCGAAGACAGGGCCTTGTGCCAGACCGAAAAATTATAAGGGTGAGCTTTACTATTGCTCCTACAAAGGATAGTAATTGCGTCCGATACGTTATAGACCATAATTAAAAGCATGTCAGGGGACATTGCCTTAACAGTTGCTTGTTCAACGCTTTCCTTTACAACCGGACGGTAGTTTGCCGAAAGGTAATATACGGGACAAGTAAACTGGACATGTTGCTTTCTTAATACAAGGTTAGCAAGTGGGTGACACAAAACCATAAGTTTTGAGCTAAAATTTTCAAATCTAAAACCCACAAAAATATTTTGCAACACCGGTGAAGGGTTATTCCGGAAAACTTATCTAGGGTAAAAGCTAGATTGAATTTTCAAAGATCAAATGTTTTTATAAAGATCCAATTTCCTTAATGGATCTAAATTTTTATAGTCATGTGGGACTGTAAACCATATCGTTACTACCATTGTTTATACCGCCGTATAGAAGTCACTGATGTACAAAGTGTGAAGAATAAAGAAGTGATTCTAGTATTTCAAGACTATATTGCTTGAGGACAAGCAACACTCAAGTGTGGGAATATTTGATAATGCTAAAAACGAACATATATTTCATAGCATTATTCCTCAAGAAAGACAAGCTTTTAGTTGCAATTGTTCTATTTACAAGTGATATTCATTTACATAATAAAAGGTGAAGACAAAAGACAGATTCGACGAATTGAAGACGCAAACGACCAAAAAGCTCAAAAGTACAAAATACAATCAAAGAGGTTCCAATTATTGATAAGAAACGTCTCAAAATTACAAGAGTACAAGATTCAAAATGCAAAGTACAAGATATTAAATTGTACGCAAGGACGTTCGAAAATCTAGAACCGGGACCAGAGTCAACTCTTAACGTTCGACGCAACGGACTAAAAATTACAAGTCAACTATGCACATAAATATAATATAATATTTAAATAATTACTAAAATTATTTATATATTATATTTATTTATATAATCCGTCGACAAGCTAGGAGCCAAGGTTTGGTGAGCTGTAAAAACAAACTCAGCGACTTGCGGAGTTTGAAGAAGAAATGGACCGCGAGTCGCGGAGATCCCCTGGACGAAAATTCCTATAAAAGCCAGCGCAGTTCGACGTAAAAAAATATCCATTAATCTATCTCTCTCTCAATATCTATACGTAAATATTTATATTTATATTTTAATTTTAATTTTAATTTTAATCCTAATAATAAGGGTATGTTAGCGAATGTTGTAAGGGTGTAAGTCAAAATTCTGTTCGTGTAACGCTACGCTATTTTTAATCATTGTAAGTTATGTTCAACCTTTTTACATTAATGTCTCGTAGCTAAGTTATTATTATGCTTATTTAAAACGAAGTAATCATGATGTTAGGCTAATTACTAAAATTGGGTAATTGGGCTTTGTACCATAATTGGGGTTTGGACAAAAGAACGACACTTGTGGAAATTAGACTATGGGCTATTAATGGGCTTTATATTTGTTTAACTAAATGATAGTTTGTTAATTTTAATATAAAGATTTACAATTGGACGTCCCTATAAATAACCATATACACTCAATCGGACACGATGGGCGGGATATTTATATGTACGAATAATCGTTCATTTAACCGGACAAGGGAATGGATTAATAGCCACTAGAATTATTAAAACAGGGGTGAAATTATGTACAAGGACACTTAGCATAATTGTTAACAAAGTATTAAAACCTTGGGTTACACGCAGTCGATAACCTGGTGTAATTATTAAACAAAGTATTAAAATCTTGTTACAGTTTAAGTCCCCAATTAGTTGGAATATTTAACTTCGGGTATAAGGATAATTTGACGAGGACACTCGCACTTTATATTTATGACTGATGGACTGTTATGGACAAAAACCAGACGGACATATTAAATAATCCAGGACAAAGGACAATTAACCCATGGGCATAAAACTAAAATCAACACATCAAACATCATGATTACGGAAGTTTAAATAAGCATAATTCTTTTATTTCATATTTAATTTCCTTTATTTTATATTTAATTGCACTTCTAATTATCGCACTTTATTTTATTGTTATTGTATTTAATTGCACTTTTAATTATCGTACTTTTTAATTATCGCACTTTTATTTATCGAAATTTCATTATCGTTATTTATTTTACGCTTTAAATTAAGTCTTTTATTTATTTAATATTTTACATTTTGTTTTAACTGCGACTAAAGTTTTAAAAATCGACAAACCAGTCATTAAACGGTAAAAACCCCCCTTTATAATAATAATATTACTTATATATATATCTGTATTTTTTATAAATTAAACTAATATAGCGTTAAGCTTTGTTTAAAGATTTTTTTTTCCCTGTGGAACGAACCGGACTTACTAAAAACTACACTACTGTACGATTAGGTACACTGCCTATAAGTGTTGTAGCAAGGTTTAAGTATATCCTTTCTATAAATAAATAAATATCTTGTGTAAAATTGTATCGCATTTAATAGTATTACCTTGTAAAATTTAATAGTATTTTATACCCCTTAGCTTTGACATCACCTAACGAACCCCATCCGTTGAAGCGGATGCTTTAGTACTTCGATGTTGTTTTATCATGTCTGAAGGATTTCCCGGAATGATAGGAGATATTCTTATATGCATCTTGTTAATGTCGGTTACCAGGTGTTCAATCCATATGAATGATTTTTATCTCTATGCATGGGACGTATATTTATGAGAACTGGAAATGAAATTCTTGTGGTCTATTAAAAAGATGAAAATGATCGTTTATGATAAACGAATGAACTCACCAACCTTTTGGTTGACACTTTAAAGCATGTTTATTCTCAGGTATGAAAGAAATCTTCCGCTGTGCATTTGCTCATTTTAAGGATATTACTTGGAGTCATTCATGACATATTTCAAAAGACGTTGCATTCGAGTCGTTGAGTTCAGTAAAGATTATGATTAAGTAAATGACAGATTAGATCATTTATAGATAGATATTATGAAATGGTATGCATGCCTGTCAACTTTCGATGTAATGAAAGTTTGTCTTTTAAAACGAATGCAATGTTTGTAAAATGTATCATATAGAGGTCAAATACCTCGCGATGTAATCATATGTTATTGTATTCGTTTTTATGGATTAGGACGGGTTTTTACATGTGGTATCAGAGCGGTGGTCTTAGTGAACCAGGTCTTGCATTAGTGTGTCTAACTGATAGTTGTTTAGATGCATTAGTGAGTCTGGACTTCGACCGTGTCTGCATGTCAAAAGTTTTGCTTATCATTTCTAGTCTATAATCATCTACTTATTATCCTTAAGAAATTACCTGCTTATCATTCCTAGTCTAGACACATCTTACTGCATTGATTGCATGAATAGTGTATAGACAAAATTCATATCTTAGCGTATCTGTTATTGTTACCTTTGCCTGACAGCTTCCGTAGATTCCTCCGTAACTTATGGGATTTTAGTATTATATATGCATATGTAAATTATGTACTGCAGGATACTAATCTACATCCTATAATCTATTTCTTATCGAAAATCCTTCATCTGATCGTACGAGATGAATCCCTCAACCAGTTCGAGTCCCTCAGATTTCGATAGCTATTCCGATAGTTATTCCGACAGCTGTTCCGACATGGATATTCACCTAAGCTCCGAAATTGGTGTCATTAGAATGAATTAATCAATCAGCCATCCCCAACTCATCTGATGGGTTCGTAGTCGACTTAATCAATGGAGACGCGAAGAAGGCGATCTTTTCCACCAACCAAATTGCCCTCTTGGCGAAGAACCTGAAACACTTACCGGCGAACCTGTTCGAAACACCATTCTCACATTCATTTCCAGAGTATCTCGCCACGATTATATTCTATCTAAAATTCTAAACCTTATTCATCCGCTCGTTCCGACCGACAATCATCCCGGAATAATAGAAGAAGTCAACGAACTTCGCGCTCGAGTAATCAATTTGGAGAATATGGTGCAAAACTTTCCAGCTTCAGCAACATCACCAGCACCAACAGTACCATAAATAATAGCACCAGTACCATCAACAATCCATGCCTCAACATCTCATTCTGTACCTCGAGTATGATCATCGTTCTACATGACGTTCTACATCATTTATCTTCGTTAGACATGGTGAATATATAATCTCTAATGTTTTAGAGATTATATATTCTTGTTCTAACGGTAAAGCAAATGAGATTAATATCATATTAACTCATTAAATCCATGATTACATCTGAAGAAAATATATATGTATATATGTTTTCATAAAGATTGTAATTAAAAATTCTTTTGTACAAACTGTTAATGATGAAAATATTTTAACGGGTAGGTAATACCCAAGGAATATTTAGATTTCGCATTAATAAATTACACTGTACATTCTTCGAATCTGATTCAACAAGCCATTTACTATCCTACTTACATCCACAGATATACGTATCTGTTCACCGCAAAATAACCCTTTTCATTCAATTTTATATTTGGATTTTGACTTATCAGAATTCAACAAGTGGCATAATGAAGAAAACATTTGACAAAATAAAATTTGTTAGAAACAAACGAATTAACTATGAGAAATGCTGTTAAGAATCCACGCTAATAAAATCCTAGCTAACTGTTCCTAGCTAACTGATTACATTTATTTATCGCAGTTTATTTATCGCAATTTAATTATCGCAATTTTATTTATCGTCATTTAATTTCTGTTATTTACTTTACGCATTTAATTTATCGTCATTTAATTTCTGTTATTTATTTTACGCACTTTAAATATCGGGATACTTATACAAGGTTTTGACATATCATATCGACGCATCTATATATATTATTTGGAATCACCATAGACACTCTATATATTGTAGTGCTAGAGTTCGCTATACAGGGTTGAGGTTGATTCTATAATAATATATATACTTTGAGTTGTGATTGAGTCTGAGACATGTACACGGGTCACGATACGTATTAATTAATTCGAATATTATAAACTATATAAGAATTATTGGACTGTTAACTGTGGACTATCGACTGTGGACTAATAATATTAGACAATTAAAATAAATTAAAATATTGATTCTAATATATGAAACTAAATATTTCTTCAAGTTTGCCACTTGATTTAATCCTAAACCTCATTGTATCTTGACGAATACAATCTGCGTTCAAACCTTTCATGATTCTTGAAAACACCTCAATCAAGAGGATGAACCAACCACACTTCATCTACGGAAGGAAAGATTTATGCATATAGTTATGCATCTAGAAAACTCTCAGAACCTGAGTAAACGTTTAACATGTATCTGTGCTAGATCCTTTAGCATTATTATTACCCAAAATAACTTTACAATCCCTTTTCAAAGTAGTAAATTTTGTCACAGCTTCAGCAAATCAACTTCGACTTTCATTCGAAACAACCTTATTATAACCTTGAAATATATGCGTGCTCTTTTACTATTACCGGGGAACCTTTTATATTCCACCATATTACCATCAGCGTTTAATCATCTAAAATCACAATTCTCTTGAGACCACCTTGGATTGATAACCGATGATTCAGATATCATAGCATTAAATGCAGAGAAAACAGAAAAATTGTAGATGGTCTAAATGGCCAAAAGTTTTATGATAAAAAAGGAAGTGTTAGGAACACTCGATAGAAAATTTGGTACTGAAGAACAGATTAAGTAAACCATGAAGGAGACCAAGGCCAAATACAAGGACCATACCATATATTCAAAGAATCCAGGTAATTCTGGATTCGATGAAACCTTCAACGAATATCTTGCTCCGTACTCATGTTAAAATCTTGCTGAAAATCTTTCTTCACCAACCATCGAACTTAGAAATTCCAAAATATCATCATAAATATCGTCGATATTTCTGCAGATATTTTCATAAATATTCTCGTCCGAAATTATCTATATCTTCGTGCTATCTATATTACATCATAAAGGAAACTATTTTAGTTTCTAAATTTCTTTAAAATTTGAGTTTGAATCATGAATGATTTTGAAGTAGTGTTGGGAATTGAAGCATGAGTTAGTATAATATAATGACACTTGATCAACGTGATTATATTACAGTAAGTCATGCTGAGTTTCTAAAGGAACGTGATGATTCACAGATCATAACGTCATCATGTGCCATGTTACAAGACTCTTGTATTCTATTTAGCCTCAAAAATATCAAGAAAATATTTTCTTAATGATTCAGTCTTTTCCGGATATTCTGGTAATTTGACAAATCAAATCGTGCTGCTACCTTTCCTTTCTACCTTGTATATTATGATAATTCGAAACTCCATATCTACAAATTCTGGACCATTACTTGCTTTATTTAAAGTCGGGAAGAGAAAACAAAAGCACGGAGCTATGAAACATAAAGGGGAATATAAAGTCCGATAACAACACATAAATTACAAACCGTGGATATTAATTCGAATAGCAATATAAAGACACGGTAGAATTAAGAATAGTATCACCCCAAGGTAATAATAGAAGTAAACAGATTCTTCTGGTGGAAGATTGAAAAGAAGAATGACAGAAATGATAATTAAGAAAATATCAAGGATTAGAACCAAATTAAGTATTTCACAATCTTTTGGATGTATGAACTAAGAAAGAAAGCATAAGAATGGTTAGAATAATAGAACGGAAGAGATTAATTTATAATGGAAATATAAGACAGAGTAATGAGACAGATGACCGCATTTAATTAAAGAGATCTTAATTTCCTTATTAGCCGAAGAATCAAATCTTTTAGATTTCGAAGATTTTCTTTAAATCTCTCGAATTCCGGAATTCAACCCTGACTCTGTCAAAAGTTAAGACGAATATTTACTTTTCCTATTTCAATCTTTTGCGATACCTTCACTCATACGCTTCGAATAATCGAATTGTTTTATTTGTATTACTCAATAATGATAAAACTCTATTTATCAACTCATATTCGTCATGAAAACATTTTTATTGTTAACCATGACCACCTCACTCGAATTTCGGGATAAAATTTATTTAACGGGTAGGTACTGTGATGACTTGGAAACTTCCGACCAAATTTAAACTTGATCTTTATATGATTTCGACACGATAAGCAAAGTCTGATAGATTGAGTCTCAAAATTTTTGAACTGTTTCATATATTCAATTTACCTTCGACCATTCTCGATGATTCACGAACAACTAATTGTAAATAGATGCATGTATATTTAAAAATATAAATATATATGTTAATTCGAAATATAATTTAAAATATTATATAATTTAGTTATTAGAATTAATTTTGTAAAATAATATAAGATATAATAAAGATTATTATTAAAATGAATGTATATATATATATATATATATATATATAGTATATTAAATGTAATTATTTAATGATTGTAATACTCGTTGGACGTTTCGATTATTATTTAGAGAGGTTCAATTCGAACTTATGTAATTTCAAAATAAATGGTGATCCGAAAATAAGTTGTATGAATTATAGCTTTGTTAAAAATATAATTAGAATCTATTGGATTAGTTTTAACATTTAGTATTTTTACTTGGGATTGAGAGCTAATAAGTAATTTAATTTTTATTTAATAATGGTAAACAATTAATGACCAATTTCATTCCATAATGACTAAAATAATTAAAGACATTTAATTTTGAGATTTTTCTGAGAACTTGTATCCGCCACCGATCATCAATGGAGCACGAATTTCAGTATGAAAATGAAATAGTAGGTGACGGCTAACAATTTACACGTTTATATTTTCTTTGATTATTATTATATTATTTATTATTATTAGTATTAATTATTATATTAAATTACTACCTTAAAGTTGATAGAATTATATCTGTGAACTTTGTAATTGATATTTGTTTGGTCATGTGCCTAATTGAGAATTTAGTACAGTGTGATATGTTATTATTTGTCCAATCCCCACTTTCAAGATATTGATATGCGAGACAAGAAAGTTAAAACCCCACTTGGATATATATTTGATACTATATGTTCATGGATCACCAAGCAGTCAAACACCTTATTCATATATATACATATACATATGTATCACACATACTAATAAACACACCAACTTGTCTCTTTTCTTTCTCTTCTTGATTCAGCAGTCTCCAAACAACTACCTTCTTCGGTTACCACTTTCCTTAAACCATCAACGTAAACCATCACAAACTACAACTATCGAGGACCATCTGCTCAACACACTGTTACTTCTATTTTCCGTTTAAAACAATAATCATCACATTTGATCATCACTTACAAACCACACTCATAAACCTTCGAATTGTTATTACTGTTACGCGTCTCTTAGTTGCAACCCTTGCTGCTATATCCTGACCAAAAACAACAACCATATCGTTAAACCACCATTAACACATCACGAAAACCACTTGCATCCTGTTGCCTTACTATGCAGTTCAAACGACCACCATCACTAGAACCCTCAAACGAAATCAATAATTGTTATTACTACACTTTCGTTTACAATCAATCTCACTATCTTCATTAATCTGCACCACTTAGACATCACTTTTGTTCTGAGTTCACTAGACCAACACGAACCATCACCATGTTCAAACCACCGCCGGTTTATTCACACCACCATCGAAACCACAACAAACAGCCCTATTAAGATCCTGCTACACTCGTGTTGTTCCGGCTACTGCCGTGTTTCAGTCCGTCCCCAAACCAACACCCATTTGAGCACCACCATTAGAACCCATCATCATCGTCACCCAGAACCATCATCTTTCTCTCTCTCTCTCTTTCTCTCTCTCTCTCTCTCTCTTACTCTCTCTCATCTTCAAAACTACAACCACCAAACCCATTTAATCACCTTGTTAACACCACCTCGAACCATTATAACAAAAACCACCAATTACTTCTGTTGTAAACTCACGCGAAGACCCATATGATACTTCGATATGTTTCTACTTTTAATTAAGTTTCTACGCTGCAATTGTAGCTACAATATTCTGATTCAATTAATATATATATATATATATATATATATATATATATATATATATATATATATATATATATATATATATATATATATATATATATATATATATAAGCGAATAAAGATGATGATAAAGTAACGAGCTGTAAAGTCGATGCAATTATTAAAGTGGTATCAATTTGGACGGTAATCTGCCTAATGTGATTATAATAAGAGTTGATGGATGATGAGGAGATCATGATGAAATCATGATGAATGCATGAGTATATGTTTGTGTATCTAACTCGTGATACCAGGCCAAAAGAAAACCCATGTTTTGCAATTGGATTAGCCTGTTTTTGGATTTTTACTGCAGTATGGGTCGAAGCCTACTAGGCTATTAAAATAAGGTCAGTTTATAATCGGCCCAATGTTCACTTAGATTATTATTTTTTTGACAACGATTTAGTGATGCTGTGATTGGTTTTAAGCTCAGTATGAGCAGACACGAAACAAATAAGAATGATTTTGACGATAAGCATGATGACGAGGGCATGAGTTGATGATGAAGGATGATAATGGTTTAGGCTTATGATGATATGTTAATAATATTATTGTTGAAGTCCTATTTCTGTTAATATTTTTTTCTCTCCGGACGTCAATACACCAAACAGCTGGACTGTGTATTCGTTTGAATCATGGGCCTGTTATCGGGTTATTTGTTTGGGCTGCGTTTTTATTAGACTTTCTAGTGGACTCGTAATTCTATTTGGGCCGCAGGCCACAAAAACTAGGAAGTGGATTATACTATAGGCCTTTGAAGTGATTCATGATGAGTTTGATAATGATAATAGGTAAGACGGGTTTCGATCAAATATAGAAACAATGATGATATACGTATATGATGTTAGGAGATGATGGTTAGTAAATGGTAATGATACAAGAACCATGATGTTATGTTAATGATGTTAAATTATGATGATGAAGATGATAAAAGATAATAACAAGAATATATGATGATAATAATCATATACACGATGAAGTTGATTATGCTTATTATGATTCTGTGATGACATATGAATTGATGATGATGAGAGGCTTAGGTTATGACGATGGTGATAATGTGATATCATTTTTGTTTTCGAGATTAGTTTAATTGGTTGGATTTTAGTTTAAGGGAAAAGCAAACAGATTTATACGTATTAAATGTTTAAACGGGCAAAGTATTACAAGAAGTAACTAGTAGAGCAATGGTTAGTAGCATGTTCGTTAGGCGAGTGGTCGTGGGTTCGAGCCCGGTTCGGGGCATCTCTTTTTAGAAAAGCTTGAAAGGTAGTTTTCAATACCAAAGTTATTATTATTATCAGTATTATTATTATTATTATTATTATTATTATTATTATTATTATTATTATTATTATTATTATTATTATTATTATTATCATCATCATTATTGCTAAAAGTATAATAATTTTTAAATTTATCATTTTTATTAAAATTAGTATTATTATTATTATTATTATTAGTATTATTAATATACTAAATAAAAAATTTTCAATATAAAGATATATTTATGACATAAAACATAACAATACCAATATTTTTGCAATAAATATTAATTATCTATTTAAAGTATATAAAAAATAAATATATCTATTTAAGTTATAAATAAAACATATAAATAACAATTATATCACTATTTAAATTTGTTTGACTACAATGTGTTAATATATATACAAATGATATAGATTCGTGAATCCGAGGTCAACCCTGCATTGTTCAATATAGTCATATGTATTTTTACTACAAAATACAGTATGGTGAGTTTCATTTTCCTTTTTACCCTTTATATTTTTGGGCTGAGAATACATGCGCAATTTTTATAAATGTTTTACGAAATAGACACAAGTAATCGAAACTACATTATATGGTTGAATGATCGAAGCCGAATATGCCCTTTTTGCTTGGTAACCTAAGAATTAGGGAACATCACTAATTTTGAGAATTAGTGCACGCCTAATTGACGCGAATCCTAAAGATAGATCTATTGGGCCTAATGAACCCCATCCGTTGAAGCGGATGCTTTAGTACTTCGATGTTGTTTTATCATGTCCGAAGGATTTTTCGGAATGATAGGGGATATTCTTATATGCATCTTGTTAATGTCGGGTACCAGGTGTTCAATCCATATGAATGATTTTTGTCTCTATGCATGGAACGTATATTTATGAGAACTGGAAATGAAATTCTTGTGGTCTATTAAAATGATGAAAATGATCGTTTATGATAAACGAATGAACTCACCAACCTTTTGGTTGACACTTTAAAGCATGTTTATTCTTTGGTATGAAAGAAATCTTCCGCTGTGCATTTGCTTATTTTAAGGATATTACTTGGAGTCATTCATGACATATTTCAAAAGACGTTGCATTCGAGTCGTTGAGTTCAGTAAAGACTATGATTAAGTAAATGACAGATTAGATCATTTATAGATAGATATTATGAAATGGTATGCATGCCTGTCAACTTTTGATGTAATGAAAGTTTGTCTTTTAAAATGAATGTAATGTTTGTAAAATGTATCATATAGAGGTCAAATACCTCGCGATGTAATCATATGTTATTGTATTCATTCTTATGGATTAGGACGGGTCTTTACAAAGGTAGATGTCATGTACATTAATTCCGAGGTTGCTTTCTTGAAGTCGATTAAAGTGAAGAAACCAAGAAAACGCTGGGTTAAGGGTCCGAAAGGAAGAAATTTGCAGAGTTCATCAAAGACGCATAAGTGTTTCTCTTTGTGCGCTTGCGCGGTAGCGATGGTTGGTAATCTTTCGTCCCTCATTTGATTGGTTACTCTATTTATTTCGTTGGATGTTCATGTAGCGTGCATTCGTATTTATTTCGTTTCATTGATGTCATGTTTATGTTCGAGGACGGTTTGGTTTCCATGCTAGTTTCTTGGGCTTGGTTTGGTTTTAATTTAATGCTTAACTAGCTTAGTGCCCGCGAATTCGCGGGGCTACTTTATTGGAAACAACAGGTATTGGTTTTACGTGAGTAAATGTGAATAATTTTTTTATTTTGCATGTGTTGTAGCAACTTCGACATTCAGATAATATTACACTGCATAATAGTAGTACCCGTTTGAGTGAATCTTAGTATTACACTTCATGCCTATTTTGCCACCTCTATCAGCTAAAATTGATACAAAGTATGAACTGATACCTTATTCAATGGAATACCATAGAATACCATTTTTCGATGCAAACATATTAAGCTGTCCAATCAGTTACACAATGTATAAACATAATCTATTATATAACAGTTCAAACAAAGAAGAAAGATCGGTACTGACTTAACATCAATTGCAAAATATTTTAATTACAATTGTTAATTGTGATAATATTGGCTTTTCAATCTCTGTACCCATTCCCAACAGACTAATAAAAATGTATAAACATAAGAAGTTTTTGCAGGTCAACCCGACCCGGCCAAATTTAGCCCATGCTAGATATGGTCTGTTTCAACCCGCCAGACTCATATTGACCATCTACAACTGATACACAAGAAAAAGTTACTATATCCGAAACCTAACTCAGCAGCTTGCATGGCGGCTTTTCGTTCATCCACTTGTGTTACTCGGCCAACCCAAACAAACACCTCTGACCCACAGTCTAACAAATAGCATTTTTTGTTTTCAAGTAACGATTTTGACAGTTCACCATCTACATCCTTAACCTGACCTTCACTGATGCTGCAGAAAACACAATGCACAGTCAGCCTGGTAACAATGGGCTTTTCTACATTCGCTTCTATATGGTAGATCTATATACATTAACAGAAAACAAAAATCACAAGGGTTATATTATAGTATTATACCAATAAAGTTTTGGAGGTGTTTTTTCTAGGATGACATCGTCGTCACTTGCGACCTTTTTGCCGATAGGAGCAAAGCCACCAAAGATTACCCTAAATTCACCAGAGTCACCCTCCGCTTGTAGCTTTCCATCGTCTGAATAAGTAAAAAAAAAAGTTATGTATACAATGAATTAGCAACTAAAAGAAAAGTTAAAAAAAAGTTATGTATATAGTGAATTAGCAACTAAAAGAAAAGTAAAACAAAAGTTAATACAATGAATTAGCAACTAAAAGAATTTGATTTAAATTAATTATTTAAAGTTTAAACTAAAACTGTATAACATATGGCGTACCATACCTTATAGTCTAGATTTTGAAGGGAGCATTTGAAGTTCCAATAATCATTTTAAGTTTTTCAACATGTGTATGTTAATGAAAATCAAGACATTTTGTCTACCCATTATTCCAGAACTATGCCTATCCATTTTGGAAAAACTTAACCCAGTCCGCCCATTTTGCACCCTACAATCTATTCTTTATGAGCTTCCCTTGATACATCAGTCTAGCAAGCTAAACCTATTATTAACTTAAATTTAACATAACAGAATCAATATCTCAAAAACGACCAAAATCTCTAATTATTTAGAAACTGCAGAATCAGAAGATATACCATAATTTCATATAATTTAAGAAGATGAAATCTTTTTCAAGTGAATGAGTAATTGTTACTAATATGCTACAAAATGAATGGGGGCCTGCAGAAAACTCTTAACATCAACAATCGGTTGTATCACTTTGAAAGCCTGAGTCAAGATAACACCACAAACAGTTTATAATGGAAAATATTTAACATCTAGAAAAACTCCATGTAAAAAGACGTGTTATAAATACTTAAATTTGACATGTAAACCTGTAAAGATGAAGGCAACTTATATAATCATGAAATTGGTGCACTTCAACTTATGTTATCATCAATTGGGAGTCTGAGACCTCAATATTAAAAAAAAAAAAAAGCAGACTTCTTATTCCACCTCATTTTTCGTGGAATTCACATATCATCTGCCCAATCTTTCAAGGTCAGCTACAATGCAATATATCCATTCCTCATTTCCTAATATCGACACAGATAGACACATACAAAGACAAATCACAGTGAAACAAAAGACAACTGCATTCGTATTATCAGTAGTTTCAAAAACCATAATTTTTTACTCAGCTCCACAAACTGACAAAACCCAAAAATAAACTTCACAAACAAAATACTGCAAATTAACTTCGGAAAATAACTTCCCTGAAAATGACAACCGATAACAAAAAGAAGTAGCAATATATTAGAATATGAAAGCGTTTGGTAAACACTGAAAAATCTGTGAAACATTCATCAATTCTAAAAGCCCTGTAAAACAAATCGAACCATGATTTTTAAATCCATCAATTCTGTTTTAGCTTGCAACCACACAACAAATATCAGGGTCAATTGTACGTATAGGTTTCTTAAGTAACCAAACAATATAAACATCTGACTATTAGAACTTAAACAACAAAAGCACATCCAAAACCCATTCCTACAATCCGCTTAGCTACTACTGATATTTATAAGCACCATCAAACCTCACATTTTTACATCACGTACGCTAAAATTGAAAAGGAAATTACCTTTAAAGGTGGAGCTGAGTAGATATAAGATAACAACGATCCACCCAAAGCAAGATAGAATATTGTAGGAAACTTATGCCCTGCCTAAAACAAAATGGTCCTTATAAACTCACATTTTTTTAATTTTTTAAATTAAAACAAAACCTAAAGTGAAGATGACAAAACGTACCCACACGTCTATTATACCAGCCAATCCAATGCCTCCTAGAAAAATTACCCAAATTTGAGTAATGACCTGAAAATTATAAATAAAATAATCTGAATTATATTCGTTTACTAATGATAAAAAGAAACTCAACTTTACAATAAAGAATCAGTTAACTAACCTCATCTTGAGATATGGCTCCTGAAGCAATTGGACGGTACGGTTCATTAATAGCATCAATGTCTCTACCATACTGAAATGTCCTGTTCATATTGATTATAAACGTTCCATATTATTTGATTTCATCGCGAGGTTTTGACCTCTATATAAGACGTTTTTCAAAGACTGCATTCATTTTTAAAACAGCCATAACCTTTATTTTATCTATAAAGGTTTAAAAAACATTACGTAAATTATCAAATAATGATAATCTAAAATATACCGTTTACACACGACCATTACATAATGGTTTACAATAAGAATATATTACATCAAAAATAAGTTTCTTGAATGCAGTTTTTACATAATATCATACAAGCATGGACTCCAAATCTTGTCCTTATTTTAGTATGCAACAGCGGAAGCTCTTAATAATCACCTGAGAATAAACATGCTTAAAACGTCAACAAAAATGTTGGTGAGTTATAGGTTTAACCTATATATCATCAAATCATAATAATAGACCACAAGATTTCATATTTCAATATACATCCCATTCATAGAGATAAAATTCATTCATATGGTGAACACCTGGTAACCGACATTAACAAGATGCATATAAGAATATCCCCTATCATTCCGGGAAATCCTTCGGACATGATAAAAACGAATTCGAAGTACTAAAGCATCCGGTACTTTGGATGGGGTTCGTTAGGCCCAATAGATCTATCTTTAGGATTCGCGTCAATTAGTAGATCGGTTTACTAATTCTTAGGCTACCAAGCAAAAGGGGCATATTCGACTTCGATCATTCACCCATATAATGTAGTTTCATTTATTTGTGTCTATTTCGTAAAACATTTATAAAACTGCATGTATTCTCATCTCAAAATATTAGATTTTAAAAGTGGGACTATAACTCACTTTCACATATTTACTTCGTCGGGAAGAAAGACTTGGCCACTGGTCGATTCACGAACCTATAACAAATACGTACATATATATCAAAGTATGTTCAAAATATATTTACAACATTTTTTTAATACGTTTTACTGTTTTAAGTTTATTAAGTCAGCTGTCCTCGTTAGTAACCTACAACTCGTTGTCCACAGTTAGATGTACAGAAATAAATTGATATATATATTATCTTGAATCAATCCACGACCCAGTGTATACACGTCTCAGGCTAGATCACAACTCAAAGTATATATATTTTTGAAATCAACCTCAACCCTGTATAGCTAACTCCAACATTACTGCATATAGAGTGTCTATGGTTGTTCCAAATAACATATATACATGGGTCGATATGATATGTCAAAACATTTGCATACGTGTCTATGGTATCCCAAGATTACATAATATATTAGAATACATGTATAATACAATATAAGTTAGCTAGGATATGATTAATATAGATTTGTTACCAATTTTCACGTAGCTACAACAAGCAAAAATATCCAATCTTGTTTTACCCATAACTTCTTCGTTTTAAATCCGTTTTGAGTGAATCAAATTGCTATGGTTTCATATTGAACTCTATTTTAAGAATCTAAACAGAAAAAGTATAGGTTTATAGTCGAAAATATAATTTACAAGTCGTTTTTGTAAGAGGTAGTCATTTCAGTCGAAAGAACGACGTCTTGATGACCATTTTGAAAAACATACTTCCACTTTGAGTTTAATCATGATTTTTGGATATAGTTTCATGTTCATAAGAAAAATCATTTTCCTAGAATAACAACTTTTAAATCAAAGTTTATCATAGTTTTTAATTAACTAACCCAAAACATCCCGCGGTGTTACTACGACGGCGTATATCTGGTTTTACGGTGTTTTTCGTGTTTTCAGGTTTTAAATCATTAAGTTAGCATATCATATAGATATAGAATATGTGTTTAGTTGATTTTAAAAGTCAAGTTAGAAGGATTAACTTTTGTTTGCGAACAAGTTTAGAATTAACTAAACTATGTTCTAGTGATTACAAGTTTAAACCTTCGAATAAGATAGTTTTATATGTATGAATCGAATGATGTTATGAACATCATTACTACCTCAAGTTTAGTAGGTAAACCTACTGGAAGTGACAAGAAATGATCTAGCTTCAAAGGATCTTGGATGGCTTGAAAGTTCTTGAAGTAGAATCATGACACGAAAACAAGTTCAAGTAAGATTATCACTCGAATTAAGATAGTTATAGTTATAGGAATTGAATCAAAGTTTATATATGAGTATTACCTTAATTTAGAATGATATCTTACTGTAAATAACAAGGATTTCTTGAGGTTGGATGATTACTTTACAAGATTGGAAGTGAGCAGTAAACTTGGAAGTATTCTTGATTTTATGAAACTAGAACTTGTAGAATTTATGAAGAACACTTAGAACTTGAAGATGGAATTTGAGAGAGATCAATTAGATGAAGAAAATTGAAGAATGAAAGTGTTTGTAGGTGTTTTTGGTCATTGGTATATGGATTAGATATAAAGGATATGTAATTTTGTTTTCATGTAAATAAGTCATGAATGATTACTCATATTTTTGTAATTTTATGAGATATTTCATGCTAGTTGCCAAATGATGGTTCCCACTGTATTAGGTGACTCACATGGACTTTTAAGAGCTGATCATTAGAGTGTATATACCAATAGTACATACATCTAAAAGCTGTGTATTGTACGAGTACGAATACGGGTGCATACGAGTAAAATTGTTGATGAAACTGAACGAGGATGTAATTGTAAGCATTTTTGTTAAGTAGAAGTATTTTGATAAGTGTATTGAAGTCTTTCAAAAGTGTATAAATACATATTAAAACACTACATGTATATACATTTTAACTGAGTCGTTAAGTCATCGTTAGTCGTTACATGTAAATGTTGTTTTGAAACCTTTAGGTTAACGATCTTTTTAAATGTTGTTAACCCATTGTTTATTATATCTAAAGAGATGTTAAATTATTACATTATCATGATATTATGATATATTAATATATCTTAGTATGATATATATACAGTTAAATGTTGTTACAACGATAATCGTTACATATGTGTCTCATTTCAAAATCATTAAGTTAGTAGTCTTGTTTTTACATATATAGTTCATTGTTAATACACTTAATGACATGTTTACTTATCATTTATCATGATTAAACATAGTGTATCAATATCTTAATATGATTCATATGTATTTAGTAAGACGTTGTTATAACGATAATCGTTATATATATCGTTTCGAGTTTCTTAATTTAATAAACTCAATTTTATGTATATCACTCATTGTTAAAATACCTAATGAGATACTTAATTATCATAATATCATGTTAACTATATATATAATCATATATATGTCATCATATAGTTTTTACAAGTTTTAACGTTCGTGAATCACCGGTCAACTTGGGTGGTCAATTGTCTATATGAAAACTATATCAATTAATCAAGTCTTAACAAGTTTGATTGCTTAATATGTTGGAAACACTTAATCATGTAAATATCAATTTCATTTAATATATATAAACATGGAAAAGTTCGGGTTACTACAGTACCTACCTGTTAAATAAATTTCGTCCCGAAATTTTAAGCAGTTGGAGGTGTTGACGTATCATCTGGAAATAAGTGTGGGTATTTCTTCTTCATCTGATCTTCTCATTCCCAGGTGAACTCGGGTCCTCTACGAGCATTCCATCGAACCTTAACAATTGGTATCTTGTTTTGTTTAAGTCTTTTAACCTTACGATCCATTATTTCGACGGGTTCTTCGATAAATTGAAGTTTTTCGTTGATTTGGATTTCGTCTAACGGAATAGTGAGATCTTCTTTAGCAAAACATTTCTTCAAATTCGAGACGTGGAAAGTTTTATGTACAGCCGCGAGTTGTTGAGGTAACTCAAGTCGGTAAGCTACTGGTCCGACACGATCAATAATCTTGAATGGTCCAATATACCTTGGATTTAATTTCCCTCGTTTACCAAATCGAACAACGCCTTTCCAAGGTGCAACCTTAAGCATGACCATCTCTCCAATTTCAAATTCTATATCGTTTCTTTTAATGTCGGCGTAGCTCTTTTGTCGACTTTGGGCGGTTTTCAACCGTTGTTGAATTTGGATGATCTTCTTGGTAGTTTCTTGTATTATCTCTGGACCCGTAATCTGTCTATCCCCCACTTCACTCCAACAAATTGGAGACCTGCACTTTCTTTCATAAAGTGCTTCAAACGGCGCCATCTCAATGCTTGAATGGTAGCTGTTGTTGTAGGAAAATTCTGCTAACGATAGATATCGATCCTAACTGTTTCCGAAATCAATAACACATGCTCGTAGCATGTCTTCAAGCGTTTGTATTGTCCTTTCGCTCTGCCCATCAGTTTGTGGATGATAGGCAGTACTCATGTCTAGACGAGTTCCTAATGCTTGCTGTAATATCTGCCAGAATCTTGAAATAAATCTGCCATCCCTATCAGAGATAATAGAGATTGGTATTCCATGTCTGGAGATGACTTCCTTCAAATACAGTTGTGATAACTTCTCCATCTTGTCATCTTCTCTTATTGGCAGGAAGTGTGCTGATTTGGTGAGACGATCAACTATTACCCAAATAGTATCAAAACCACTTGCAGTCCTTAGCAATTTAGTGATGAAATCCATGGTAATGTTTTCCCATTTCTATTCCGGGATTTTGGGTTGTTGAAGTAGACCTGATGGTTTCTGATGCTCCGTTTTGACCTTAGAACACGTCAAACATTCCCCTACGTATTTAGCAACATCGGCTTTCATACCTGGCCACCAAAAATGTTTCTTAAGATCCTTGTACATCTTCCCCGTTCCAGGATGTATTGAGTATCTGGTTTTATGAGCTTCTTTAAGTACCATTTCTCTCATATCTCCAAATTTTGGTACCCAAATTCTTTCAGCCCTATACCGGGTTCCATCTTCCCGAATATTAAGATGCTTCTCTGATCCTTTGGGTATTTCATTCTTTAAATTTCCCTCTTTTAAAACTCCTTGTTGTGCCTCCTTTATTTGAGTAGTAAGGTTATTGTGAATAATTATATTCATAGATTTTACTCGAATGGGTTCTCTGTCCTTTCTGCTCAAGGCGTCGGCTACCACATTTGCCTTCCCTGGGTGGTAACGAATCTCAAAGTCGTAATCATTCAATAATTCAATCCACCTACGCTGCCTCATGTTCAGTTGTTTCTGATTAAATATGTGTTGAAGACTTTTGTGGTCGGTATATATAATACTTTTGACCCCATATAAGTAGTGCCTCCAAGTCTTTAATGCAAAAACAACCGCGCCTAATTCCAAATCATGCGTCGTATAATTTTGCTCGTGAATCTTCAATTGTCTAGACGCATAAGCAATTACCTTCGTTCGTTGCATTAATACACAACCGAGACCTTGCTTTGAGGCGTCACAATATATCACAAAATCATCATTCCCTTCAGGTAATGACAATATAGGTGCCGTAGTTAACTTTTTCTTCAATAATTGAAATACTTTCTCTTGTTCATCCTTCCATTCAAATTTCTTCCCTTTATGCGTTAATGCAGTCAAGGGTTTTGCTATTTTGGAAAAATCTTGGATGAATCTCCTGTAATAACCAGCCAGCCCTAAAAATTAGCGTATGTGTTTCGGAGTTTTCGGGGTTTCCCACTTTTCAACGGTTTCAATCTTTGCTGGATCCACCTGAATACCTTCTTTGTTCACTATATGACCGAGGAATTGAACTTCTTCCAACCAAAATGCACACTTTGAAAACTTAGCGTACAGTTTTTCTTTTCTCAACAACTCTAGCACTTTTCTCAAATGTTCTTCGTGCTCTTGATCATTCTTCGAGTAAATAAGTATGTCATCGATGAAAACAATGACAAACTTGTCAAGATATGGCCCATACACTCGGTTCATAAGGTCCATGAACACAGCTGGTGCATTAGTCAATCCAAACGGCATAACCATAAACTCGTAATGACCGTAACACGTCCTAAAAGCAGTCTTTGAAATATCATCCTCCTTCACCCGCATTTGATGATACCCAAAATGTAAATCAATCTTCGAATAAACCGACGAGCCTTATAGTTGATCAAATAAGTCTTCGATTCTCGGTAGTGGGTAGCGGTTCTTGGTGGTAAGTTTGTTCAACTCTCGATAGTCGATACACAACCTAAATGTACCATCCTTCTTCTTGACAAACAAAACAGGAGCTCCCCACGGTGATGTGCTTGGTCGAATGAAACCACGCTCTAAAAGTTCTTGTAATTGGCTCTGAAGTTCCTTCATTTCACTGGGTGCGAGTCTGTATGGAGCACGAGCTATTGGTGCCGCTCCCGGTACAAGGTCTATTTGAAATTCAACGGATCGATGTGGAGGTAGTCCCGGTAATTCTTTCGGAAATACATCGGGAAATTCTTTTGCGACGGGAACATCACTGATGTTCTTTTCTTCAGGTTTAACTTCCTCGATGTGTGCTTGAATAACGTAATAACCTTTTCTTATTAGTTTTTGCGCCTTCAAACTACTAATAAGATTTAATTTCACGTTGTTCTTTTCTCCGTACACATTAAAGGTTTTCCTTTTTCACGCATAATACGAATCGTATTTTTGTAACAAACGACCTCTGCTCTTACCTTCTTCAACCAGTCCATGCCAATTATTACATCAAAACTCCCTAACTCGACTGGTATTAAATCAATCTTAAACGTTTCATCACCCAGTTTAATTTCTCTATCCCGACATATATTATCTGCTGAAATTAATTTACCATTTGCTAATTCGAGTAAAAATTTATTATCCAAAGGAGTCAATGAGCAACTTAATTTAGCACAAAATTCTCTACTCATATAGCTTCTATCCGCACCCGAATCAAATAAAACATAAGCAGATTTATCTTCAATAAGAAACGTACCCGTAACAAGCTCCGGGTCTTCCTGTGCTTCTGTCGCATTAATATTGAAATCTCTTCCACGGCCCTGCCCATTAGTATTCCCCTGATTCGGGCAATTTCTAATAATGTGGCCTGGTTTTCCACATTTATAACAAACAGCGTTGGTATTACTTGCTCCGACACTATTCGTTTCGGCATTACTTGTTCCGACATTATTTGTTCCTTTAGTTCTGTTAAACTTTGGTCCGTAGACCTCACAATTTGTCGCGCTATGACCATTTCTTTTACACCTGTTGCAAAATGTCGTGTAAAACCCCTGATGATTTTCTTCACACCTATGACATGGCTGTTTTTGGTTTTTGTTGCCGTTGTTGTTATTGAGGTTGTTGTTGGGATTGTTATTGTTGTTGAAACGGTTGTTGTAGTAGTTGTTGTTGTTGGGATGTTTGTTGTAGTTATTGTTAGGATTGCGGTTATTGTTGCGATTTTTGTTGCGGTTGTTGGGATAGTTGTTGCGATTGTGGTTGTAATTGTTGTTGTTGTTGTACTGGTGACTCTTTTCACCGTTTTCCTTCCATTTCCTCTTGAGTTATTTCGTGTTGGCTTCTTCGGCCGCCTGCTCTTTAATTCTTCCCTCAATCTGATTTATGAGTTTATGAGCCATTCGACTTGCCTTCTGTATAGAAGCGGGCTCGTGTGAACTCACATCTTCTTGAATCCTTACTGGTAACCCTTTTACAAACGGGTTAATCTTCTCTTCTTCATCTTCGAATGCTCCCGGACACAATAGGCACAACTCTGTGAATCGTCGTTCATATGTGGTAACGTCGAACCCTTGTGTTCGTAACTCTCTAAGTTCTGCCTTGAGTTTATTGATGTAGCGACCCGACCAAATCGTCATTGACGTCGCCGACTACTTAGGTCCCGTTGCGTGGTCATAGTCCCTATATGAGACTCGTTTGACCAAAATTATGTCGCATTCATTTGAAACGTACAAGACTTACAAAGTTTAGTTTACAAAACAATTCGACAACAAGTCTAAGTTTACAAAAGTTGTAAAGTATAAATGAATTAACTTGCGACATAATTAGTTTAAAATCACGGTTGCTATAAATAGCGTAAGTATGTAGACAAAAGTTTGAATCCAAAGGTGCTATCACTAGCGTATGTATGTATGTATGTATGTATGTATGTATGTATGTATGCTTGACTCCAAGCAAGAATGAGTGTACGCGGAAGCATGTATCAAATAGCCAAGTATGAACCTGAGAAACATATAGAAAACTGTCAACGAAAAACTTTGGTGAAATCATAGGTGTTTGTAAACGTTGTTTTTGAACCACAAGATTTAATATACGATGATTATCAAAATCATTTGCATTCCAAAGTTGTTGTTTGTATCCTGGGTACCCAATGATCAAACTTAACTGTATTGCACCCTTTGCGTAGTGTTAGAACATATACTAGACCCAAAAATATATTTCATCCACTAACGGTAGCGAACCGTCCGAATGAGGCTCGTCAAGCCCATGTGATCACATAATATAAGTTCACATTTACACCCTGCAAGTGTAACTAATGATAATTGAATTGAGGCTTTTTGTTCAAACCCGTACGTGGAATGTTCGTTTCCGTACTTGTGTTCAAAGTGTAAAAGTATGTAGTATAAAACCGTATATGTTTCTCATCCCATGATTTAAAAGTATAAAAGTTGTTGAAAGATGGGACTATGATCTCACCTCGAGTGCACGAGTATAAAAGTACTTCACAAAGTAAACGTATGCATGATTGTTGCTTAGCCTTGACCCAAACGAGATGAAATTGGTACCAAAATGTAGAGGATGAAGAGAGGATCACGAAAATGTAATTTGTTTTGATGTTTGCTTCTTGATTCGGTTTTAGATGATGATTTTGTGAGTTGGTTGTTTAAGTTCCAAAAATGGAAGTATGAAGAGAGAAAGAGGAGAAAGAGATGAGAAGGTGGGTGGAAATGAATGGGTGGATGAGGTGGGTTGACTAGTTGACCAAGTCAACTAGTTTGCCCACTTGGCAACCTCGGTCCCTCAAGTTTCAAAGCGGGTGCGTGAATTCGCCAAACGAATATTTTAAAAACGCTCGAGTAACCGAGTGATGTTATAATTAAATAGCAGGAATATTATGAACGTTTGTCAACGGAATCTACGAATATAAATAACGAAAGATATTATTTAAAAAAAAGATAGTGTTAAAAATAAATTTAACGGAAAAACGCGGGATGTTACATTACCAACACCTTAAAAGAGATTTCGTCCCGAAATTTAGTTGGAAGTAGTAGTTGTTGTTTTTTCTTCGAAACCTTGCGTTGCAAATTCTATGGATATGTGAAGGTACTTCCTTGGGCATTTCAACGAACTTTGACAGTCGGGATTTTACGTTGGTTTAAGGTTTGGCTTCACGATTTATAGTTTCAACCGGTCCTCCTAGGAAGTGAAGTTTATCGTTGATAGTAAGTTCATCGAAGAGGATAACAAGTTCTTGTTTCGCAAGACACGCCCTTAAGTTTGATACACAGAATGTAGGATGAACTGAATTTATTTGAGTCGGAAGTTTGAAGCGGTAAGCAACGGGCACAACACGCCCCAAGATTTCAAAAGGATTAAAATATCGCGGATTTAGCTTTCTACGTTTCCGAAACGGACTACACCTTTTCAAGGTGAGACTTTTAAAGTTACGCGGTTTCCCACATGGAATTCGAAAGGTTTACGTCTAACATTGGCATAGCTCCTTTGGCGACTACGGGCCGTCTCGAGCCTTTCTCGGATTGGAACGATCTTAACGGTTACTCCATGAATGAGTCCGGGTTCGATGACTTGATTATCATTTACTTGGTTCTACAAAAGGAGAATGACGTTTCCGGTCATATAAGATTTCAAAAGGTGTGACGTTAAGACTTGAATGATAACCATCGTTGTAAGAGAATTTGGTTAAAGGCAAATACTTTTCTCAAGTAAATTTGAAGTTGATAACGCAAACTCTTATTATGGTTTCCAAGGTTTGAATCGTATGTTTGTTTGGTCCTTCGGGTTGTGGTTGATGTGTTGTACTAATGTCTAAACGTGGTCCCGAGGCTTTTTGTACGGCACTCCAAAATCTAGAAGTGAAACGAGGATCTCGATCCGAAACGAGGTACATTTCTTTAAGGTATAGTTGAACAAGTTTGTTAGGACTTGAAAACGTTAGATAGAACAAGTTTCTCAAGAAATTTGCGCCGCGGAAGATTTATCGGTTTTCAAAAATGTTCGTTAGGACTATTCACCCTCGTGGTGAATACTAGTATAACGTGAAGAGTCTCTCCCTCCAATGAGAATTTAGAATAAAGATTTCCTTATACGAAAGTACGAGTGTGATACGAGAGAAGTTTCCGCCTCGATATGAGCATAACAAACATATTGTAGTTCGTCGATAAAACTGTAAGAAAACGAGATAGTATACACGTGTAACATATGTTTGAAGTCGAAAGAATTTGCCATTCATTCGGAAGCATAAATATGGTTCGACAATAATCGAAGGTGTGTCCTTGGTATCGTTGTTATCAATATTCTCGGAGTTTTCGGATACCTAACAAGAAAGATGAAGTCATGTACATGGCACATGGTGGTGATTAGGTTGATCGAGTCCAACCACCATCACGTGTCATTAGAACTTTGGTATGACTTACCATAATATAACCAAGTTGATCGAGTGTCGTTATATTACGCTAACTCATACCTCTATTCCCACATCACTCCATAGATTCAAGTTTGTGTAATCATAAAGATCTAAAACGAACAAAGTGTAACGACGTCTCAAACGTGACTTGTATTGAATCGAAAGAATTAGTGCGACTCTAAAGAAGCGTTCCCCGAGGGAAGTGTATAAATGATCGTTCACGTAAATGCGGTTCAAGTCAAACGATAATGCCTTTAGGCATGAAAAGAGTAACGAATCGTGATAACAAATAGTACGCAGCCGTAGTGATAAGCATTGATGATGATACTCACATAGAGTAGTGATGGTAGTAACAAGAAGTGGTGGATAGTAAGGAACACCGGTGTGACACAGATAGTAAGTTGAAACGGTGGTGAATAACAATCTGGGAGACAGAGTTCCCGAACAAGTGTGACTAATGAAGTCGTTGTCATCCTTACGCGCATGAATCTCGAATTTACGTGTGTTACCAGGAAGTGGCAGATACGGATTCGTATGATGAAAGTTTGGTACCATTATGGAGTTCACCTAAGAAAGATTCAAGTATATATGCACAAGTAGTCAAGTAAGTGCTATCTATAACAAATGCAAGTCAGGATGCAATGATCAACTATCCGGTTGTAGTCTAGATTCACTAATGCGTTCTAACGATACTGTCAGACACACTAATACACATCCTAGTTCCCTACAACCAACGCTCTGATACCATCTGTAGTGACCCGACCAAATCGTCATTGACGGCGCCGACTACTTAGGTCCCGTTGCGTGGTCATAGTCCCTATATGAGACTCGTTTGACCAAAATTATGTCGCATTCATTTGAAACGTACAAGACTTACAAAGTTTAGTTTACAAAACAATTCGACAACAAGTCTAAGTTTACAAAAGTTGTAAAGTATAAATGAATTAACTTGCGACATAATTAGTTTAAAATCACGGTTGCTATAAATAGCGTAAGTATGTAGACAAAAGTTTGAATTCAAAGGTGCTATCACTAGCGTATGTATGTATGTATGCTTGACTCCAAGCAAGTATGAGTGTACGCGGAAGCATGTATCAAATAGCCAAGTATGAACCTGAGAAACATATAGAAAACTGTCAACGAAAAATGTTGGTGAAATCATAGGTGTTTGTAAACGTTGTTTTTGAACCACAAGATTTAATATAAGATGATTATCAAAATCATTTGCATTCCAAAGTTGTTGTTTGTATCCCGGGCACCCAATTATCAAACTTAACTGTTTTGCACCCTTTGCGTAGTGTTAGAACATACACTAGACCCGAAAATATATTTCATCCGCTAACGGTAGCGAACCGTCCGAATGAGGCTCGTCAAGCCCATGTGATCACATAATATAATTTCACGTTTACACCCTGCAAGTGTAACTAATGATAATTGAATTGAGGCTTTTTGTTCAAACTCGTACGTGGAATGTTCATTTCCGTACTTGTGTTCAAAGTATAAAAGTATGTAGTATAAAACCGTATATGTTTCTCATCCCATGATTTAAAAGTATAAAAGTTGTTGAAAGATGGGACTATGATCTCACCTCGAGTGCACGAGTATAAAAGTACTTCACAAAGTAAACGTGTGCATGATTGTTGCTTATCCTTGACCCAAACGAGATGAAATTGGTACCAAAATGTAGAGGATGAAGAGAGGATCACGAAAATGTAATTTGTTTTGATGTTTGCTTCTTGATTCGGTTTTAGATGATGATTTTGTGAGTTGGTTGTTTAAGTTCCAAAAATGGAAGTATGAAGAGAGAAAGAGGAGAAAGAGATGAGAAGGTGGGTGGAAATGAATGGGTGGATGAGGTGGGTTGACTAGTTGACCTAGTCAACTAGTTTGCTCACTTGACAACCTCGGTCCTTCAAGTTTCAAAGTGGGTGCGTGAATTCACCAAACGAATATTTTAAAAACGCTCGAGTAACCGAGTGATGTTATAATTAAATAGCGGGAATATTATGAACGTTTGTCAACGGAATCTACGAATATAAATAATGAAAGATATTATTTAAAAAAAAAGATAGTGTTAAAAATAAATTTAACGGAAAAACGCGGGATGTTACAATTGACTTCGTTTCTAGGACGGTACTGCTCGTTCATCAATTGCTTGAATGCCGACCACGGTAGTGCGTAAGCAGCATTTTGTCCTACCTGTTCAAGATAGGTGTTCCACCACGTTAACGCAGTACCTGTGAAGGTATGCGTAGCGTACTTAACTTTGTCCTCTTCAGTACACTTACTTATGGTAAACACCGATTTGACTTTCTCAGTCCACAGTTTCAATCCAATTGGTCCTTCGGTTCCATCAAATTCCAAAGGTTTGCAGGCAGTGAATTCTTTGTAGGAGCATCCTACACGATTTCTTGTGCCATTTGCTGCATTGCTAGATTCAGAGTTATTGTTGGTATGTAGCGCGGCCTGTATTGTGGCTATGTTTGCAGCAAGAAAGGTACGAAATTCCTCTTCGCTCATATTCATTGTGTGTCGAGTAGTCGGTGCCATTTCCTTCAAAATAGCCAACCGAATCGAGTTAATCATACAGAATATTAAGAGTAGTCAATAGTATTTCATAGCATAATATGAACTCATTTATAAAAGCTTTTTCTTCATATTAGCGTTTTATAAGTTTAAATTCGGGTACTACCTACCCGTTAAGTTCATACTTAGTAGCTAATATACAATTCAACTACTACAATTCCATATGAAAAACTGATTATAATAATATATCACATACAAATATTCTTCAAACTTACAACGTCGCTATATTACATATAACATGAAATATAGTACACTATGATACAGGACAGTTTTGAAGATAAATCTAGTTAATACGCAAGTTGTTCAGCAAAGGAAATAAAGACACGTAATTCGTAAGTCCAAAAACAAGTCATGCATTCTGGTTTTACTAAGACGACTTCCCATCCTTGGTCTTGTGAAAAATAACCGTTATGACCATTGGCTAGGCAGCATGTTGTAATATTGTCAAAAGGACGAGGGTTTCATAATGTCAACAGCCCCGTAATAATCTAAAAACCTTGTTTCTCACCCCAACTACTGAATCCGTCACTTGTGGGAAGGTTTTATTTAAAAGTTGCAATCCGATGTTCTTTTTCTCACTTTGGTAAGAAGCGAACATCACTAACCCGTAAGCATAACATGCTTCTTTATGTTGCATGTTAGAAGCTCTTTCTAATTCACGAAATCCTATGTTGGGATATGTTGAGTCAAAATAGGTTCTTAACCCGTAGCGTAAAATTGCATTTGGGTTCCCCGTATTTAATGCTTTAAAGAAAACACGGCGTAATTTACGGTCTCCCCAATGTGATATACCCCACCTATCAAAGGAAAGCCTTTCATAAACTAAGGCATTTCTGGAAAGTCTTTCAAATGTTTGACAAGTTAATTTCGCCATAACTTGTCATAACCCGACCTTAACCATAAGGACGAATACAATAACATATGATTTCATCGCGAGGTATTGACCTCTATATGCGACATTTTTCAAAAACTGCATTCGTTTTTACAATACAAACCATAGCTTTTATTACAAATACAAGGTTTAAACAACTTAATAATGATTATCGTTTAGCGATAATCTTAGACTTACAAACTTTACATGTGATAATAACAATACGACTTCCAACATATTTTACATTACAAATCCTCCGATATGCAGTTTTATTTTTGACACAAATATGCATACTCAAGATCTTGCTTAAATTCAACATGTTGCAGCGGAAGCTTTTAGTTATCACCTGAGAATAAACATTCTTAAAACGTCAACATAAAGTTGGTGAGATATAGGTTTAATGCCGGCAGCGTTATAAATATAGACCACAAGATTTCATATATAAACGTTATAATAAAAATATTCTAAGTTGTTGAGCACTTGATAACCATACTTAACATTTAATCAACGTCGCATATTCCCTTTATTATGACATCTTACTACACCGTACCAAGTGTAGTCACCGAAATGAAGTACTGTGCAACCGTTGAATACTGGTCGTCCAGTCCGGTTGGGGTTGTCAGGCCCGATAGATCTATCAACAGGATTCGCGTTTACAATACCTCATGTAAATAGTAGTTACCAAGTTACAGGGAAGTATGCCAGTGGTACAACTCAACGTAGAATATATATTTTTAATCACTTGTGTCCATAACGTAAATCATAAAATGCATGTATTCTCATCCCGAAATATTTAGAGTTTAAAAGTGGGACTATACACTCACCTTTGTCTTGAAGGTATTTAACTCGACTTGGTCTCCGATAGATATCACGAACCTAACCATATATATAATATATCAACATATTTTCTTTTTAAGTAATCGTTACATATATATATATATATATATATATATATATATATATATATATATATATATATATATACTTTTAATACTTTTAATATTTTCTTAGTCCGTAGTTAGCAGTCCGATGTTAGTGGTCCACAATTAGTTGCTTAAATAAAATAAATAAAGACCCCATCGTATTCGTATTGATCAGAATTAATCTCGACCCATGGTACCATGTTGTTAAGTGACGTGTTGCGTACATAAAGTACCGTGTTGTCAAATGACGTGTTGCGTACAATCATGAGGTCTTATGATTAATCTTCTCGTGTTGTTTACGGGTGGTCCTGAAATATATAAAATCAAATCATAAGTAAATATATATTAAATATTATGTTAATTAGCCAAGATATGATTAATCCGATTTTGTCATAATATGATATATTACAGGTCTTGAAGTGTTTTTAAAAATCAAATTAGAAGGATCTATTTAGTTTGCGAACAAGTTTGAAATCACTCAAACTATGTTCTTGTTGTTAAAATTTTACAACACAAAATAAGATAGCTATATAAATATGAATCAAATAAGGTTATGAATAAGGTTACTACCTCAAGTTACTTGGACAAAGCTACTGGAAAAGGTAAGAAAAATCTTGGAATCAAAAGAGTGGTGGAGTGGGATTGAAAGTTTGGAAGTAATCTCCTTGAAATCGGATGACTATATTGATACGTTCTTGAGTAGGTAAATGAAGAGAGATTAGGGAGTGAATTAACTTGAAAGAAAATTGGAAATGGAATTGTATGTGTGTGTGTGCAAAATAGCATGATTATGGGATGGATATATAGGAGATTTAGTTTGTTTTCTTGCACAAAAGTCACACATGAGGTTAAATGGCTAGTTCCCACATGTAACATCATGTATAGTGGCTGATCATTGAAGTTTATTGTTGGTATATACCAATAGTAAATACGTATAGAAGCTGGGTATGATACAGTTACATATACCCTAGATATACTTGTAGAAATTTTGAGGAATCGGAACGAGAATTCAAATATGGACGGGTTTATAACTGTAAAAGAGGCTCAAAACTGGGCTTTTATTTTTGGGTCAAACCGGGCCAAAATAAAATTTTAAGACATTTTTAATAAAGCAATGTTTGCCCAAAAAAAATTTCTAAGCTGACCTGGCAGCTCGACCCCAGCCAGGGGCTCTGCCCCTTGGACCCCGCCAGGGGTTGCCACCCCTTGGACCCCGCTTATCGGGGGCGCTGCCCCCGAACCCCCGTCATAATCAAGATAAGTTCAAACAAGTGTGCACTCCACACTTCCCCAAACTTGTTCGATATTTATCAAGATTATTTTGGTTACAAATTAATCCCATTACACTTAAATCATATTGGTGACATAGATCACCAACACATTATAGATTGTAAGTATATATATCAAAGAACGTTACATATAGTTATCGTTTTGAAAACTTAAGTTAGTGGTCTCAAAGTATACTTATAACTCATTGTTGTTAGTTCACAATGAAATGTTAAACCATCCTAAAATCATGTTAAATATGTATAGATATGTACATATACATAATCGTATAATTATCGTGTGTTATATAGTTCGTGATATCATCGGTCAAATTGGACGGTCAAACGTTGTGTGAAACTCTTTTCAAAAACATAAGTCTCACCAGTTTGGATTGCTTATCATGTTGGTAAGGTTTATTTTATGTAAATATTAATCTCATAAGTATAAAATGATCGGAAAAATCCGGGTCGTTACAGTACCTACCCGTTAAATAAATTTCTTCCCGAAATTTTAAAGTTGTACCTATTTTGCGTTGTCGGGAAACAAATGTGGATACTTTTGTTTCATCTGATCCTCTCGTTCCCAAGTAAACTCGGGACCCCTTCAAGCATTCCAACAAACCTTGACGATTGGTATGTTGCTCTGCTTGAGTTGTTTAACTTCACGGTCCATGATTTCGACTGGTTCTTCTATGAATTGTAGTTTCTCGTCGACTTGGATTTCTTCAAGAGGAATGGTGAGATCTTCCTTTGCAAGACATTTCTTGAGGTTTGAGACGTGAAATGAATTATGTACCCCAGCGAGTTATTGTGGTAACTCGAGTCGATAAGCTACCGGTCCGATGCGTTCGATGATCTTGAACGGGCCTACATACCTTGGGTTCAGTTTACCCCTTTTTCCAAAATGTATTACACCTTTCCAAGGTGACACCTTTAGCATAACCATGTCACCGATCTGAAATTCTAATGGTTTCCTTCGGACATCCGCGTAGCTCTTTTGGCAACTACAGGCTATTTTCAATCTCTCCTTGATTTGCACTATCATCTCAGTAGTTTCATGGATGATCTCGGGACCAGTTAATTGTCGATCTCCTACTTCATTCCAACAGATAGGGGATCTACACTTCCTTCCATGCAGTGCTTCGAATGGTGCAGCTTTAATGCTCGCATGATAACTATTATTATACGAGAATTCTGCTAATGGTAGATATTTATCCCATCCGTTTCCAAAATCGATCACACATGCCCTGAGCATGTCTTCAAGAGTCTGAATTGTTTTTTCACTCTGCCCGTCAGTTTGCAGATGATATGCGGTGCTCATATCCAAACGAGTTCCCAGGGCCTCCTGTAGTGATTGCCAAAACTTTGATGTAAATCTACTATCACGATCGGATATAATGGAAATAGGTATTCCATGCCTTGAAACAATTTCCTTTATGTACAGTCGTAATAGTTTCTCCATTCTATCTGTTTCCTTTATAGGCAAGAAATGTGCAGATTTGGTGAGACGATCAACTATTACCCAAATGGTGTCATAACCCCATACAGTCTTAGGTAACTTTGTGATGAAATCCATGGTAATACCATCCCATTTCCATTCTGGGATTTCTGGTTGTTGAAGTAACCCTGACGGCTTCTGGTGTTCTGCTTTAACTTTAGAACAAGTTAAACATTCCCCAACATACGTTGCAACGTCTGTCTTTAAATTAGGCCACCAATAATGCGTCTTAAGATCTTGGTACATCTTTCCAACTCCAGGATGTATCGAGTATCTTGTCTTGTGCGCCTCATTCAATATCAACTTCCTTAATCCACCCAACTTCGGTACCCAAATACGGTTTGCAAAATATCGAATTCCATCTTCTCGTATAACGAGTTGCTTCTCATACTTCTTCATTATTTCATTTCCTATGTTTTCTTTAGTAAGAGCTTCTCGTTGAGCCTCTTTGATTTGTGAGTTGAGATTCATGCGAATTTTTATGTTCATCGCTCGTACTCGAATTGGTTCTCGTTCCTTTCTGCTTAAAGCGTCGACCACTACATTTGCTTTCTCGGGATAATAGCGAATCTCACAATCGTAGTCGTTTATCAGCTCGACCCACCTACGTTGCCTCATGTTCAGCTGTTTCTGATAGAAAATATGTTGAAGGCTTTTATGATCAGTAAACACAGTGCATTTAACTCCATATAAATAGTGTCTCCATATCTTCAATGCAAACACTACTGCCCCCAATTCTAGATCATGCGTCATATAATTCCGCTCGTGAATCTTCAATTGTCGGGATGCGTATGCAATAACTTTCTTTCGTTGCATAAGAATGCAACCAAAACCTTGTCGCGAAGCGTCACAATATATCTCAAAATCATCGTTCCCTTCAGGTAACGATAAAATAGGTGCCGTGGTCAACTTCTTCTTGAGTAATTGAAATGCACTCTCCTGCTCAGAGGTCCATTCGTACTTCTTCCCTTTTTGTGTTAACGCTGTCAATGGTTTAGCTATTCGGGAAAAATCTTGAATAAACCTTCTATAATAACCGGCTAAACCCAAAAATTGGCGTATCTGCGTTGGTGTCTTAGGAGTCTCCCATTTTTCAATGGCCTCAATTTTAGCTGGGTCAACCTGAATTCCTTTGCTACTAACAACATGACCAAGAAATTGCACTTCTTTTAACCAAAACGCACACTTAGAAAATTTGGCGTATAATTGTTCTTTTCTTAACAATTCTAATACCAATCTTAAATGCTGCTCATGCTCTTGCTCACTCTTGGAATAGATAAGAATATCGTCAATGAAAACGATAACAAACTTATCTAAATACGGACTACAAACTCGATTCATGAGATCCATGAATACAGCTGGCGCATTAGTCAACCCAAACGGCATGACCAAAAATTCATAATGACCGTAGCGTGTCCGAAAAGCAGTTTTCGGAATATCTTCTTCTTTGACACGTAGTTGATGATAGCCCGACCTTAGGTCGATTTTTGAGTAAACACATGATCCTTGCAATTGATCAAATAAGTCATCAATTCTCGGTAGTGGATACCGATTCTTGATAGTTAACTTATTTAATTCACGATAATCTATACACATTCGGAAAGATCCATCTTTCTTCTTGACGAATAAAATCGGAGCTCCCCACGGTGAAGTGCTCGGTCGAATGAAACCACGGTCCAGTAATTCTTGTAACTGGCTTTGTAACTCTTTCATCTCAGATGGTGCAAGTCTATATGAAGCACGAGCCACTGGTGCAGCTCCTGGTACTAGATCTATTTGAAATTCTACAGATCTAAATGGAGGTAATCCCGGCAACTCTTCCGGAAATACTTCAGGAAAATCTCTTGCCACAGGCACTTCGTTGATGCTCTTCACTTTTTCCTTCGTTTCGACTTTATTAACATGTGCTAGGATAGCATAGCACCCTTTCTTCAAGCACTTTTGAGCTTTCAAACAACTAATGAGTTTTAGCTTTTAGTTACCCTTCTCTCCATAAATCATTAATGGCGTTCTATCCTTACGAGGAATGCGAATTGCCTTCTTGGCGCACACAACTTCAGCTCCAATTTTGGACATCCAGTCCATGCCGACTATTACATCAAAACTTCCTAATTCTACGGGTATCAAATCAATCTTAAATGTTTCTCCGGCTAAATTTATTTTACAATCACGGCAAATTTTATCGGCTTTAATTAGTTTACCATTAGCTAACTCAATCATGTACTTAGCATCTAGAGGTAATGATGAACAATTCAATTTAGCGTGAAAGTCTCTACACACGTAACTTCTATCGGCACCAGTATCAAATATAATAGATGCGGATAAGTTATTAATGGTAAACGTACCCGTAACAAGCTCCGGGTCTTCATACGCCTCTCTAGCATTAATAACAAATGCTCTTCCACGTGCAGATCTGTTATTCTTCTCTGGATTAGGGCACTGACTCTTATAATGACCCTGTTTCCCACACCCATAACAAGTAACAGTGGCCAAGCAGTTCTATTTGCATTGGTGGCAGGAGTCTTGGTACCATGTGTATTTGTAGCGGGAACCCTACAATCTTCAGCAAGATGACCTTTTCGATTACAATTGTTGCACTCCACATTACAATAACCAGAGTGATGTTTGTGGCATCTGTTACATAAAGGATTTCGTCCTTTGTAACCTGAGTTTGAACCGCTACCCGCACCTTGCGTGGTTTCTTGTTTCTTGTTGGATTGTTGATGATTACCTTCCCACTTTCTTTTATTTCCCGATGTCTTGACATTGGTGTTCTTATCCAGAATAATCTGGTCCATCAACTCGTTCGCCATGGTGATAGTTTCATGAATAGTCTTGGGTTTGGATGCTGTAACATTTGCCTTGACCTTTTTAGGCAAACCGTCTTTGTACAGTTCAATCTTCCGTTCTTCGGTTGGTACCAATTCGGGACATAGCAAAGCTAATTCCATGAATCGCTGATTGTAGTTGGTGAGTTCAGTACCAACAACTTTCAGGCTTCGTAATTCAGCTTCCAACTTCCTAACCTCGTTTCTTGGACAATATTCGTTGATTAGCATTATTTTGAATTCTTCCCAAGGAGTATCATAAGCTACATCTCCTCCTACGGCCTTCACATAGTTTTTCCACCACGTGAGTGCACTATCTTGTAGGGTGCACGATGCATACTTGGTCATGTCCTTCTCAATACAACCACTAATTTTAAACACAGACTCAATCTTTTTGATCCACCGGGTTAAACCAACCGGTCCTTCTGTTCCACTGAATGATGAGGGCTTGCAACCTTGAAAAGTTTTGTAAGTGCACCCCACACGAGGATTTGGGTTAACTGCAGCACCTCTTGCAGCCTCGACCCATAACATTCTATCGTTCACTCGCTGATTGATGAGTTCCTGGATTTCTTGTTCCGTCATTCGGTTCAATAGCGCCATAATCTTCAACAAGATAGAAAAAAAATAATTATTCACATGAAATATTATAGATGTAGTATGTATTTACAGTACATCGTAGCTTATTAATAATATGAACCAGTTATTATTATAAAAGCCTTTTCTTCTTATTAGCGTTTTATAATTATATCTAGGGTAGTACCTACCCGTTAAAGTTCATACTTAATAGCTTAGTACGAAAATCAATTACTACCACCCAAATAATACTTAACCATGGAAAATTATTGCATGTCACACTTCACTATTTTACATATGCTTATCTTACATCAAACATTAAGCAAACCACACTAGTAATATTATACAAAACATTATATGATCCCATGGTTTAAAACAACAGCGCATCATTTAACCCAAAGCGTTTGTGTTCAAAGAAATCGCTTAAAGGTTATCCTGGTTGTCTCCCTGCGTTTTGGCTGAGGAACCGAAGAACTGGATGTCGGGGTAGGACTAATAGGAATAGCGGGAATAGGTGTGGAAGTATCTGGTGGAGTTGGTGCCACAACATCCTCTCTAGACTAGGGATTTGGATTTTCCATTTCAGTAGCCTTTCGTTTCTTTCCTCGTTCGAACTTGTCTTTCGTAATTTCCTGTATTTCTTCCTCCTCAGGATCACTTTCTGGTTCCTCTTCAATTGATTCATCCGGAACTTGTGAGTCTTCCCCAAATGTGTCGTTTTCATCATCGGATAGGTTAATGACTGGAACACCATCTGAAGATTCTGGTTCGGAGTCGCTGAATGTGATAATAAGTTCTAAGCCAGACATCTATCACATAACAACTAGCACGTTAATACCACATAATATTTACATATTAATTTTTAACCAACAAGGATAAGCAATAGTTTTCGAAATCAAACACGGTCAAAGTCCAGACTCACTAATGCATCCTAACAAACTCGATAAGACACACTAATGCAAATTTTCTGGTTCTCTAAGACCAACGCTCTGATACCACATGTCATAACCCGACCTTAACCATAAGGACAAATACAATAACATATGATTTCATCGCGAGGTATTGACCTCTATATGCGACATTTTTCAAAAACTGCATTCATTTTTACAATACAAACCATAGCTTTTATTACAAATACAAGGTTTAAACAACTTAATAATGATTATCATTTAGCGATAATCTTAGACTTACAAACTTTACATGTGATAATAACAATACGACTTCCAACATATTTTACATTACAAATCCTCCGATATGCAGTTTTATTTTTGACACAAATATGCATACTCAAGATCTTGCTTAAATTCAACATGTTGCAGCGGAAGCTTTTAGTTATCACCTGAGAATAAACATTCTTAAAACGTCAACAAAAAGTTGGTGAGATATAGGTTTAATGCCGGCAGCGTTATAAATATAGACCACAAGATTTCATATATAAACGTTCTAATAAAAATATTCTAAGTTGTTGAGCACTTGATAACCATACTTAACATTTAATCAACGTCGCATATTCCCTTTATTATGAAATCTTACTACACCGTACCAAGTGTAGTCACCGAAACGAAGTACTGTGCAACCGTTGAATACTGGTCATCCAGTCCGGTTGGGGTTGTCAGGCCCGATAGATCTATCAACAGGATTCGCGTTTACAATACCTCATGTAAATAGTAGTTACCAAGTTACAGGGAAGTATGCCAGTGGTACAACTCAACGTAGAATATATATTTTTAATCACTTGTGTCCATAACGTAAATCATAAAATGCATGTATTCTCATCCCGAAATATTTAGAGTTTAAAAGTGGGACTATATACTCACCTTTGTCTTGAAGGTATTTAACTCGACTTGGTCTCCGATAGATATCACGAACCTAACCATATATATAATATATCAACATATTTTCTTTTTAAGTAATCGTTACATATATATATATATATATATACATACTTTTAATACTTTTAATATTTTCTTAGTCCGTAGTTAGCAGTCCGATGTTAGTGGTCCACAATTAGTTGCTTAAATAAAATAAATAAAGACCCCATCGTATTCGTATTGATCAGAATTAATCTCGACCCATGGTACCATGTTGTCAAGTGACGTATTGCGTACATAAAGTACCGTGTTGTCAAATGACGTGTTGCGTACAATCATGAGGTCTTATGATTAATCTTCTCGTGTTGTTTACGGGTGGTCCTGAAATATATAAAATCAAATCATAAGTAAATATATATTAAATATTATGTTAATTAGCCAAGATATGATTAATCCGATTTTGTCATAATATGATATATTACAGGTCTTGAAGTGTTTTTAAAAATCAAATTAGAAGGATCTATTTAGTTTGCGAACAAGTTTGAAATCACTCAAACTATGTTCTTATTGTTAAAATTTTACAACACAAAATAAGATAGCTATATAAATATGAATCAAATAAGGTTATGAATAAGGTTACTACCTCAAGTTACTTGGACAAAGCTACTGGAAAAGGTAAGAAAAATCTTGGAATCAAAAGAGTGGTGGAGTGGGATTGAAAGATTGGAAGTAATCTCCTTGAAATCGGATGACTATATTGATACGTTCTTGAGTAGGTAAATGAAGAGAGATTAGGGAGTGAATTAACTTGAAAGAAAATTGGAAATGGAATTGTATGTGTGTGTGTGCAAAATAGCATGATTATGGGATGGATATATAGGAGATTTAGTTTGTTTTTTTGCACAAAAGTCACACATGAGGTTAAATGGCTGGTTCCCACATGTAACATCATGTCTAGTGGCTGATCATTGAAGTTTATTGTTGGTATATACCAATAGTAAATACGTATAGAAGCTGGGTATGATACAGTTACATATACCCTAGATATACTTGTAGAAATTTTGAGGAATCGGAACGAGAATTCAAATATGGACGGGTTTATAACTGTAAAAGAGGCTCAAAACTGGGCTTTTATTTTTGGGTCAAACCGGGCCAAAATAAAATTTTAAGACATTTTTAATAAAGCAATGTTAGCCCAAAAAAAATTTCTAAGCTGACCTGGCAGCTCGACCCCAGCCAGGGGCTCTGCCCCTTGGACCCCGCCAGGGGTTGCCACCCCTTGGACCCCGCTTATTGGGGGCGCTGCCCCCAAACCCCCGTCATAATCAAGATAAGTTCAAACAAGTGTGCACTCCACACTTCCCCAAAATTGTTCGATATTTATCAAGATTATTTTGGTTACAAATTAATCCCATTACACTTAAATCATATTGGTGACATAGATCACCAACACATTATAGATTGTAAGTATATATGTCAAAGAACGTTACATATAGTTATCGTTTTGAAAACTTAAGTTAGTGGTCTCAAAGTATACTTATAACTCATTGTTGTTAGTTCACAATGAAATGTTAAACCATCCTTAAATGATGTTAAAATATGTATAGATATGTACATATACATAATCGTATAATTATCATGTGTTATATAGTTCGTGATATCATCGGTCAAATTGGACGGTCAAACGTTGTGTGAAACTCTTTTCAAAAACATAAGTCTCACCAGTTTGGATTGCTTATCATGTTGGTAAGGTTTATTTTATGTAAATATTAATCTCATAAGTATAAAACGATCGGAAAAATCCGGGTCGTTACATAACTAAATGCGCTGATGAATTCTGACCGACTCTAGACAAGATTTCCTCAATCATATCCTCTGGTAGGTCTTCTAAAATATTCGGTTGTCTACCCTTAATGCCCATTTTGTTTTTATACTGTAAAATAGACAAGGATTAGATTCGTAAAAGATAATTACTAAATAATACAAACAATTTTTACATAGAACATAAAAGTACAAGCACACTACAATACATATAATATACAACATGATTACAACCCTCTAATCTGAATCACTGGTTTCTTCTTCTTCGGACTTGGTTCGTTTTCCTAATTTTCTAGGAATATATGGTGTTCCTCTAATACGAGCCGTCGTTTTCCACAATGGTTTAGAAAAACCTGGTGGTTTAGAGGTTCCCGGGTCATTGTTACATTTTAGGAAATACGGATGTTGCCGATACATATAAAGTTCATCGGGGTTGGAATCGGGTTTCTCTATTTTTATACCTTTTCCCTTATTATTTTCTTTCGCTTTATTAAATTGGGCCGATGTAATTTCTATAACATCATCGGGATCCTCATCGGGATCCGATTCATCAGAAAATTGGTAATCTTCCCAATATTTTGCTTCCTCGGCGGAAACACAATTGACCATTATTAACTTTGGTCCGTTGGTTGAGAATTTTCTTTTATTTAATCGATTTACTATAGGTATCAATATTTCTTCCTCCGGAACCTCTTCCTCTTCCGATTCCTCCTCTTCCGATTCCTCCTCTTCTGGTTCCTCCTCTTCCGGTTCCTCTTCGGGAATTTGTGAATCCTCCCAAAATATATTTGACTCTTCATTATTATTAGGTGAATCAATGGGATTTGTACTAGAGGTAGACATCTATCACACAATATCAAACACGTTAAGAGATTAATATATCACATAATATTTACATGTTAATAATATATAGTTTCCAACAAAAAAAATGTTAAGCAATCGTTTTTGAAGAAAAACACGGTCGAAGTCCAGACTCACTAATGCATCCTAACAAACTCGGTAAGACACACTAATGCAATTTTCTGGTTCTCTAAGACCAACGCTCGGATACCAACTGAAATGTCCCGTTCATATTGATTATAAACGTTCTATATTAATTGATTTCGTCGAGACGTTTTGACCTCTATATGAGACGTTTTTCAAAGACTGCATTCATTTTTAAAACAACCATAACCTTTATTTTATCTATAAAGGTTTAAAAAGAATTACGTAGATTATCAAATAATGATAATCTAAAATATTTCGTTTACACACGACCATTACATAATGGTTTACAATAAGAATATATTACATCAAAAATAAGTTTCTTGAATGCAGTTTTTACATAATATCATACAAGCATGGACTCCAAATCTTGTCCTTATTTTAGTATGCAACAACAGAAGCTCTTAATAATTACCTGAGAATAAACATGCTTAAAACGTCAACAAAAATGTTGGTGAGTTATAGGTTTAACATATATATCATCAAATCATAATAATAGACCACAAGATTTCATATTTCAATATACATCCCATTCATAGAGATAAAATTCATTCATATGGTGAACACCTGGTAACCGACATTAACAAGATGCATATAAGAATATCCCCTATCATTCTGAGAAATCCTTCGGACAAGATAAAAACGAATTCGAAGTACTAAAGCATCCGATACTTTGGATGGGGTTCGTTAGGCCCAATAGATCTATCTTTAGGATTCGCGTCAATTAGTAGATCGGTTTACTAATTCTTAGGCTAACAAGCAAAAGGGGCATATTCGGCTTCGATCATTCACCCATATAATGTAGTTTCATTTACTTTTGTCTATTTCGTAAAACATTTATAAAACTGCATGTATTCTCATCCCAAAATATTAGATATTAAAAGTGGGACTATAACTCACTTTCACAGATTTACTTCGTCGGGAAGTAAGACTTGGCCACTGGTCGATTCACGAGCCTATAAAAAATACGTACATATATATCAAAGTACGTTCAAATACAACATTTTTTTAATACGTTTTACTGTTTTAAGTTTATTAAGTCAGCTGTCCTCGTTAGTAACCTACAACTAGTTGTCCACAGTTAGATGTACAGAAATAAATTGATATATATATATTATCTTGAATCAATCCATGACTCAGTGTATACACGTCTCAGGCTAGATCACAACTCAAAGTATATATATTTTTGAAATCAACCTCAACCCTGTATAGCTAACTCCAACATTACTGCATATAGAGTGTCTATGGTTGTTCCAAATAACATATATACATGGGTCGATATGATATGTCAAAATATTTGCATACGTGTCTATGGTATCCCAAGATTACATAATATATTAGAATACATGTATAATACAATATAAGTTAGCTAGGATATGATTAATATAGATTTGTTACCAATTTTCACGTAGCTACAACAAGCAAAAATATCCAATCTTGTTTTACCCATAACTTCTTCGTTTTAAATCCGTTTTGAGTGAATCAAATTGCTATGGTTTCATATTGAACTCTATTTTAAGAATCTAAACAGAAAAAGTATAGGTTTATAGTCGGAAATATAAGTTACAAGTCGTTTTTGTAAGAGGTAGTCATTTCAGTCGAAAGAACGACGTCTTGATGACCATTTTGAAAAACATACTTTCACTTTGAGTTTAATCATGATTTTTGGATATAGTTTCATCTTCATAAGAAAAATAATTTTCCTAGAAGAACAACTTTTAAATCAAAGTTTATCATAGTTTTTAATTAACTAACCCAAAACAGCCCGCGGTGTTACTACGACGGCGTATATCCGGTTTTACGGTGTTTTTCGTGTTTTCAGGTTTTAAATCATTAAGTTAGCATATCATATAGATATAGAACATGTGTTTAGTTGATTTTAAAAGTCAAGTTAGAAGGATTAACTTTTGTTTGCGAACAAGTTTAGAATTAACTAAACTATGTTCTAGTGATTACAAGTTTAAACCTTCAAATAAAATAGTTTTATATGTATGAATCGAATGATGTTATGAACATCATTACTACCTCAAGTTTAGTAGGTAAACCTACTGGAAGTGATAAGAAATGATCTAGCTTCAAAGGATCTTGGATGGCTTGAAAGTTCTTGAAGTAGAATCATGACACGAAAACAAGTTCAAGTAAGATTATCACTGGAATTAAGATAGTTATAGTTATAGGAATTGAATCAAAGTTTGTATATGAGTATTACCTTGATTTAGAATGATATCTTACTGTAAATAACAAGGATTTCTTGAGGTTGGATGATCACTTTACAAGACTGGAAGTGAGCTAGTAAACTTGGAAGTATTCTTGATTTTATGAAACTAGAACTTGTAGAATTTATGAAGAACACTTAGAACTTGAAGATGAAACTTGAGAGAGATCAATTAGATGAAGAAAATTTAAGAATGAAAGTGTTTGTAGGTGTTTTTGGTTGTTGGTATATGGATTAGATATAAAGGATATGTAATTTTGTTTTCATGTAAATAAGTCATGAATGATTACTCATATTTTTGTAATTTTATGAGATATTTCATGCTAGTTGCCAAATGATGGTTCCCACATGTGTTAGGTGACTCACATGGGCTGCTAAGAGCTGATCATTGGAGTGTATATACCAATAGTACATACATCTAAAAGCTGTGTATTGTACGAGTACGAATACGGGTGCATACGAGTAAAATTGTTGATGAAACTGAACGAGGATGTAATTGTAAGCATTTTTGTTAATTAGAAGTATTTTGATAAGTGTCTTGAAGTCTTTCAAAAGTGTATAAATACATATTAAAACACTACATGTATATACATTTTAACTGAGTCGTTAAGTCATCGTTAGTCGTTACATGTAAATGTTGTTTTGAAACCTTTAGGTTAACGATCTTGTTAAATGTTGTTAACCCATTGTTTATTATATCTAAAGAGATGTTAAATTATTACATTATCATGATATTATGATATATTAATATATCTTAGTATGATATATATACAGTTAAATGTTGTTACAATGATAATCGTTACATATGTGTCTCGTTTCAAAATCATTAAGTTAGTAGTCTTGTTTTTACATATATAGTTCATTGTTAATACACTTAATGACATGTTTACTTATCATTTATCATGATTAAACATAGTGTATCAATATGTTAATATGATTCATATGTATTTAGTAAGACGTTGTTATAACGATAATCGTTATATATATCGTTTCGAGTTTCTTAATTCAATAAACTCAATTTTATGTATATAACTCATTGTTAAAATACCTAATGAGATACTTACTTATCATAATATCATGTTAACTATATGTATAATCATATATATGTCATCATATAGGTTTTACAAGTTTTAACGTTCGTGAATCACCGGTCAACTTGGGTGGTCAATTGTCTATATGAAACCTATTTCAATTAATCAAGTCTTAACAAGTTTGATTGCTTAACATGTTGGAAATACTTAATCATGTAAATATCAATTTCATTTAATATATATAAACATGGAAAAGTTCGGGTCACTACACATACCAATAATTGATTGTCTATATAATGAATATAAAAACACGACATTATTATGTACTTTAAATGTCCAATACTTTCACAAAACATAAATAAGAATATGAAATGTATCTGTGTGTAACCGGTTAGAAATGGGCCAGACATCAACATGCAAACAATTGATTTTGCAACATCTTCATAGGTCATTTCGAAATTACCTGCAATACATATACAAAGAATGTTTAAAACAGAATTGGTATATCAATAGCTCAATTGTCGGGTTGATTTAGCCATTTGAAACTTTCATTATGTGGTATCCACATATATTATATCTGAAATATAAATTATATAAAAAAAGTTTTAATAACCAGAGGCTGCAGCTCCACATACGACTCCCTGAATTAATGGAGACCAAGTAACTGGCTTTGTCATTTGAACACGAATCTTCCATATATCGTGTACCGGACAAAACAACAAATGTCATTGCAGCTAAAATATAATGGATGGACTGGAAACTTTGCATTAGGAGCAATAAACCATGATTTTTAAAGCGCAAACAACTCATGTCTGGTATACCTCACTATGAACGTCCTATATCATTATTCTCATTCTATAAGTCTATAGCTACTACATATATAACTATACATGACAAAAATAAAATATAATATTATGGAAATTACATATATACCTCGGCCTTTAAACTGGATATTCGCAATGCACACAGAACCAACAGGAATCTCACAAAAGTTGCTGCAAAAAACATAAAATTAACCAACACTAAACCATTATGCTTAAACATGAATTTTAATAATTTCTTCAACTTACAGAGAGACTATGTCTTGTGTTAAATGCAACCTTGGAGACCAAAGAAGAACTCTTCCAAAGCACGTAGCCGAAAGTGAAGACATGTAAGCATTGATATTAAATGCATCATTTTTAGGACTCAGCATAATGTCTTCAACTAAAATTCGATAATTTCTTGACCTGAAAGTGCCCATTTGAGTCTGAATTCCAGCAACAACTATCGGGAACAGAGGAGAGCAACGGGAAATGTTTCTTTTTTTTATCGTAACTGAGAGAACTCATCCAGGGAACTAAGAGACTAAAAAAATCAATGAATTATTTTAACAAAACTATTTACCTGGCAGCCCAGGCATCCAAGGCCTAAGATTCTTTCACCATCTTTGACAACCATAACTTGAATTTTCTTTTGAGGTCAAATTTTAAAAATCTCAAGAATCTTCCCCCTTTATTCATAGTCTTATAAGCTCATTGGAGAAATAATATGAACAAAATGAAATAATAGGAAATGAAAATCAAACTTTATTAATTATATGAACATATTAGAGAAAAGATGCAGATGTTAAAAGAGATAGATTTCTGCACCAACTAAAACCAAAGCATTTTGTTGACTGGTGCACGTTGTTAACCTACATAACTAAATGAAAACTTGATTCAAAATATGAATTAGAAACATGAAAATAAAGCATAGTTACTTGAATCGCATACTTTTACAATTAGTCTGCATATGTCAATGAAGTTTCGAAGGTGTACGAATCAGTCTGCATATGTCATCGACTATTCAACTAAACAAATAAGTGAAAATATAACATCTGCATATGTCATCGACTATTCACCACCGAAATTTCGAAGGTGTACGAATCAGTTACCTTATCAACATCAACGCCTATGTCGGTTTCCATCATTTTTCTTTTAGTTTTCGTTACCCGTTGACGTTGAACCATTAATATTTTTTGATGCATGTCTTACTTCTTTGTTTGATGTTCTTCTCAGCCTTCATATAACGACTATATCTTTTTTATTTGTTATAGATAATTGTAGGTTATGAGATGGCTAAAATCAAACTCAAGATTTAAATATAAGAAGGGACTAAAATTAAATAACTTTGTTAATTCTAAGGAACAATACTTAGAAAGAGAACAAATAAGTACTAAGGAGTAACAAATTTAATAGCAATTACTAACCGCAAGATTTTGAGCTGTTAAGACAAAGATAAACATGTTACTATGATATTAATGTGTCATTCATATCACAACATTCAGCACTCTGGTCCCGTTCAATATCTGTCTCTTGAAACAAAATAAAAACACAAGATGGATTTGATATCAAGTTGAATGAAGAAAATTTAGAACATGCCAATAACATTATACAGAGAGTTAGAATTGAGTATATGAGTCAAAACCTGTCACAATGACAATTTGTACCACAAAATCCTAAGTTGTCAATGATGGAGGCAGTAAACATCATAACTTGATATGTAAAACCTAATCAAAATAGTTAAACGAACTACTTAAATATCTTGAATTTGTTAGTAATTACATTTGTGTCGAGTATATACAGATAAAAACCCAAATACCATGACCCAATTGTCATGAAACCTAAAAAATCCCACTGAAGAAGACTCCTTAATCTGAGCAAAAGCAAGACATTTAAATAAAAATAATTAAAACATATTACTCTACCTTCAGTTGGGGCTACTTAAAATCTCAGTGAGCCTCATCTATTGTTGATGCCTTATAAGTCTATGGTACAGAAAACATTTCAATTCCAAATTCTTGTAAACCTCACTTAGATGCATATACATGACCAACATATGTCTATCTAATTTATATCTTACTTTAGTATCAGATAAGTTATAAGAAAACTCGTCATTTCAAATGAAGTTCAACTTAATACCATTTATACCTTGTTAGAATTTGGAGCTTTGGTCTGCAAAGGTTTCAACTTTTCATTGATTTTACTTCTCCTTCTCTGTAAAACACATTTTGACACCAATATATAATCAATAATATTAATAATCAACATACATTAACAGGTATAAAAACTGAACTCCAAGCGAAAAAACAAATCTTCTCATACATATTATGCACCTCAGCTACTCTGGTTCTGTTTAAAGATCGTGCAGCGTTAGAATTTTGATGCCATTCGTCCTAAATTTGTACCATATGCTGAGTTTCCTATCTTTAAAATACCTAATTTTCTTTCATGTTGAAACACAATCAGTAAATCACATAATCAATCAAATCAAATTTTAAGCACCTCAAAACTCACGTCATTGTTTTGAAACAAAATTAGTAAATTGCATAATACAATCACATCAAAACTCACAACTTTATATTATAGCTGAAGTTTTAAGCACCATAATCAATCACCATAAACAACAATTTTCAGGGAATAAGTGGTTTAAATCTTAAAGTTACTAAAAACAGAAAGCCCTAAAAAAACTTTAATTCTGTTTGATTCTACAATCAATTTCGGAATATAAACAAAACCCTCAAATCTCTTGTATGATTCATAATACGAATTAAGAGTATAGAAACAAATTCAAAAATCTTTACATCACATGGAATATAAAAGAACCCACATCATCATTTTGAAATTCATTATATATAGGAATATAGAAACAAAGCTCTGAATCAGGAAATTAAATATTAGATCTCGTACATACCATGATTGTAGATGCCTTTGAATTAAGGTTCTCAGCATAAACAAAATTGGTTCATCATCTCCTGATGGATTCAATTTATGCAATTAGGGTTAACAGAGTTTGTTAACACATCAGAGATAAGTTCAAATGGATCGCCACTTCTTCGATATAATTAACACTATCACACGTTGTCTTCTTCATATTACGAATCTGACATACTAAATTGAGTGATTTTTTGTGTTTAGCAAACACCTTTGTTGACCTAATAAACATGTCAACGAAAATCAAACAATTAAAATTAAATTATTCAAACAATAACAAACAGATGTTTAATTCAATCCATAAAAATTGGTTAACCTATAAATCGTAATTAGTACCTTTTTCCATATATTGAATTGAATCGAAACAATAAGATACGTCGATTGTCTTGGCGTTGATTGAGCTTCCGTGAACCCTAATGGATCTAGAAAGCCAGACCCCCAAGTTTTGAATTTAGTCTCATGTTCTCCCAATTTTTGAACCCTAATTCAGAGTAAAAGGAAGAACGTATGAATGAATGTAAACGGATATCCTCAATTGGTTAGTAATCATACAGATTGAACAAATAGATGTTGAATATAATTAGATGTTCTTGAGATGGATTTAGTTTCGTGATTGATAATGAAAGGTTGCAAATGATGAAAACATTGTAAACCCTAATTTTATTAAAAAGGCCGCATAGTTTTGGAGGTATAGGGGTAAATGTGTAATCAAACAATTCAAGGTTGGGATTATTAGCTCTTATTTTAGATTATTTAGTAGTTAATTAAGGGTTGAGATCAAATGAAGCTTTTGTAATGTGTGGCTAAGATTGTTTATGTAGTCTAAATGTGAGCTGATTTAGGTTTTGTTATTGTAGAGAAGAGAGAAGAGAGAAGAGAGAAGAGAGAAGCTTAATGCTTAATGCTTAATAATCAACTTATTAACGATTAGAGAGGAAAAATGGAAAAATAAACGCTCACAAATCACACCTCATCACAAACACCTTACGAGTTAAAGACAAGCAAGCCATTTTGACAATCGCAAGAAACGCTACCTGTTCCATTTTCAGTCTCCACCCTAAATCGCCACATCATCTTCATACAAACGCTTTCCGATTCCATCCGATTTTCAATTAACTTGTAGCAGACTCGCCTCAATCACACTAACTTTCACTCCGTCCACCATGCTTCGGAGGTACAATCTTTCACTCCCTCCACCAACTTCAATTTCTTAATTTTATCTATTTTAGGGTTTTTTTTTTTTTTTTGTGATTTAGGGTTTACTGCTCCTAATTGACCTGCATTTGTTACGGTTTCTTTGATTTTTCATGTTTTAAGCGCTTTTAGAACGGGAGTATCGGTTAATGTTGAAGTTTTAATCAGTTTGCTTCTCTTTTGAAGGTCTATGCTGGAAATATCTTCTCGGCGATCGGTCCGAAGAATTTCATCACGAATAACAACTCAGGCATGTTTATAATCTGTTTAATTTTGTTTAATTGTGAGATTTGTGAAAATATTTGCGGTGGCTGGTGATATAAACGTCATTGCATCTTATGTGTCTGTTTAAATTACTAACTTCAACAATGATTTGAAGAAATTTCTTTGAGGTCCAGATGTTAATGGTGCTGTGTTGAATTATGGATATGCAATCAGTGGCGATTCCAGGATTAAAATGTAATGGGGTCCCGAATTTTTTTTCACTACTAATTATATTAGAATGCTGTTTTAGTGGTAATTTATTTTTAAAAAACTTTAAACTCGAAAAATATATGGTGTCCGAGTGGTTAAATTAGTGGGGTCTTATACAATTTAAAAGAAAAACTATAAATTTGAAAAATATATGGGGTCCTGCGATTAAATTTAGTGGTCCTATACAATTTAAAGAGTATTTTCTACTAAAAATTTTCAAACTAGTGGTATCCCGTGACCCCACGAGTATACAAATAAACTCGCCAATGTATGCAATCATTACTTAGGTTTGTATGTGTATCGAACATTCTGTAACAGATATAGTGATCGAATATCTGGAACTTATGTAGTTTTGGTAATGGTAGTAGATCATCTATCTGTTACTAATTTCTATGATTTTTTGTTTGTATGCTGACTTGCATTATATTTTATATTCATGTAATTATGCATATATCAATATCAAATGAACATTATTGAGAGGCACAACTGCTAAAATCTAATTTATGTGTAAAATCAGAAGGTAATAGGAAAAAATTGTATGCTTTTAATGCTTGAATGTAGATTGGTAGAAACAATCTCTTTACAGTTTAAACTTTCTGTAGCAGATTCCTTTGTATCTATCGTCTAGGAGGGAATACTCTATTACATCTCAACCAAATCCATCCAACGGACCAGGCTCGAAAGGAAAATCGCCAGATTCGGGGAGTAACCTGACTAAGGTTTTTATTGGAAGTATAGTCTTAGGTGGTGTTGCTGGTATAGCAGCTTATCAGACTGGCTACTTAAATAAGTTTCTCGTGAATGAACCTAGCCCTGATACTGATATTAATACAAATCCAACCCCCATTCATGATAAAGGACCTCAAGAAGTAAAGATAGGTGATGATAATTTGCCCGATACTGTACAAAATGTGCAAGAGGCGGAAATTTCAAGTCCAACTGTTGTTGATGGTGAGAAAGTTGCTGAAATCGATCCGCTGTATAGCAAAGGAGACGAAGAAACTCAGCATAATATAAAAGAAATACCAATATCTAAACCCGATGATACTATTTCTGACCAAGAGGGTGAGTTGCGTAAATCAGAGGATATAATATCAACTTCTGATAATGCTAGTGAAGGTTCAATAACAACGAATCATGATGATATTGCTACGAAAAACGAAGTAAAGCCTACTACAGAACAACTTGAAGGAGTTCAAAACGTCTCAACACCGGACCATGTTGCTCCAGCTATTGAAGAAAAAGTGATTAATCCCGAGCCACCTCAGCAGCTTGACACTAAAAATATGACAGAGGTATTTTTTTTTATTATTTTTTTTTTGTTTTTTTGTTTTTTTTTTTGTTTTTTGTATAGTGGGTCTTGAGTGTTGATTATAGTTGCAGCATGTTTATGATTTTATTTGTCTCAGGGTAACATGAATGAAGATAAAGAGTCAAATCCTCTTCTTGATGAATACCATATAAGAGATAAAGTTGAACAAAATACTGCTGCATCTTCATCAAATGAAGATGAGGTTAGATATCAAACTGTTTTCTCTAAAGGAAGTTTAATTTGTATGTAAGTTATGCTATCAGGAAAACTGTCTAGTTACATGCAATGTGATTATGTAGAACGTACAAGACACTGTGAAAGGCATTGATGATGTTAATGTGCCAAACGATGGAAAATTAGTTTTAGATTTCTTGCAAGCCATTCACGCAGCTGAAAAAAGACAGGCAGATTTGGATGCACACGTTTTTTCTGAAGAGAAGAGGTTGATGAAGGCAAGAAAATTCATCTTTTATAATTTTTTTCCTTTATTTCTGTTTTCATACTATTGTTTCATACCATTTTTATGGCTAATAGCTTCTAAACTTGAAATTTTACTGGAATATTTTAGGAGAAATATGAAAAGGAGCTAAAAGATGCAAGGGCCAGGGAGCTCATGTATGCCGAAAGAGAGACAATTTTGGATAAGGTTGTATACATCTCCTTCTTTTATCCTTTCTGACTGTGTTACTATTATTTTACACGTGTTAGCTAAGATTCTTGTTTTTGGTTATCCATATTTCATGTACTTAAATTTCAATCATTAGTTACTCTTTTATGAACTATTATCATTTGAAGCTGATTATGAATATGTTCGTTCTCTAATTTGTTTCCTGTAGACATGGTTTCTTTTTTAACACAACTTACATTTCAATTGAGAATCTCTTGCCCGCCTAATTTTTTTTATGAGGCAATAGCAGAAAGTAAAACAGAAATAGATGTGGTTTCGACTTCTGATAGTTTTCATACTAAAAATGGTCTAGTTTTTTTTCAGTGGATACACAATAATATTTGCCTGAACAGATATGCATTATTTGACCAATAATACTATACATCCCATACCTTATAATTTCACTTATTAACTTTAGCATCTATCCACCAGATATACCCGTTAATGTTAATTTTAGGGCAACGCGTTTGTGATTAGCATCTGAAATTGCTAAATGTGTTTGTAGGAGTTACATAAAGAAAAGCTAAAAGCAGCTGCTGCTCTTAAGTCCCTTCAGGAAATGTTACAAGAGGAATACCAAAAGGAGATCGAAAGAAAGGTGCTTTGTTATTATAACATATATTTTCATGATTTTCATAATTAATATAGCAGCATTGAGCTAATTCAAACTTGAATTTTATTAGGAGGCTGAAACAGAATTGGAGCTAAAGAAATTGAAGGATTTAGCAAAAGCTGAATTGACTGCAGCAATTGCAAGTGAGAAAGCATCCCAAATTGAAAAACTGGAGGAGGCGAATCTCAATGTATGACTCGTAAAGTTTTTACTTTTTTTGTTTAGTTGCATGTTATTGTTGACTTGTCACTTTATGCAAATACCGAGTTGAAGGAATTAATTGACGTTCTAAAAAATATTATTGTAGAATCTTCTATATTATTTTTTTCTGTAAGACCAATTTGGACTAGGCATTTTACTTTTAAAACTTTATACTACAGATTACGCCTTTTACCAATGCTACCTGGAGGCATTTGGAAGTATTCAGGGTTCAATTCCCATTCGAGGCTAATATGAACTTAATTTGTTAGTTAAATTTCTTGATAAGGTTAGGAGTGTACTGATTGTGCTTGCCAGAAAATCAACTTTGTTTCAACTTACTTAAATTCTTTACAATCTTTTGGGAATGATCACATGTATAGAGATTATAATATATCTTATATTTTGATTTTTGTTGGATTTTTCGCGTGGTAGTTAATATTAACATGTTTCTTTTATGCAGATAAATGCTTTATGCATGGCATTTTATGCAAGATCTGAAGAGGCACGTCAGAGTCATTCTGTCCACAAACTTGCTTTGGTTTGTTTTCATAGACTTTATCATTACCTTTGCAGATAGTTTTCTCTATGAAAATTTATAGATAGGATTTATATAGTGAGTATATATATTGATCAGTGTTGCGAAGATTTCCCCTTTGGGCTGATTAAGCACACCCTTACTTACCGCTTTGATTAGTATAATCTGCTTAATCTGCTACCTAGGTTCAATTATCCTCACTACTTCGACAATCTCTAATGTCAATCTCTAATCCCTCTTATCTAATCTCTATTCATACTTGAAGTATATTTGCATAGTCTAATAAAATAATGCTTATATTTTATGTATTTAAGTAAACCACATATTTCTCCACTTAATCCTCGCTTAGACTATATAGTGCTAGAAGATTACCTGCTTGTCTAGTTCCAGCTAATATAACAATGCCATTGATGAGTACGATTGTTTATCTTTTTTGCATTTATCGATCACTAGTTTCTGTTTGGCCATGATGGGACATATGCATCCAACCAGCTTTAAGCAATTACTTATCTTGTCGTCCAACTTCGATTCGTGACACTTTCGTAGCGTCACAACCAATCTCGAACGAGTACATCCGAGTGCATCCGTGGTGAAATCAAGATGATATTCCCGACACGTTATCCCAAGCCCCGATCCAAGTATATACATAGATGGCATCATTTCAAGCATCCTGAGCTCGTGTTCACATAATGATCGAGCTTGGACGAACAACAAATATCTTATAGGGCACACAAGTTCCAACAACGCTCGTGCTATTGATATGTCAGCATTGGATGAACCATACAACGTTTTATTCTCTTTGAGAGGCCTACTCTAACATCCCACATCTGTAGTGGCCCCAATGACTATATAAATCTAGAACCTTTTTGAAGTTGGGGTTTGCCAAGATAAATAACATCATAGTTCTAACTACCAACACAACAAGTGAAGACTCATCGGTCTACACACGACTCATTGAGTTCATACTCTTGGATCTCTTTAGCACCTTATATAGCTAATAATATCTCCTTGTATATGCATATTATCTATGATTGATCTTCTTAACCAACCTTGTTCGAGCTAATAAAACGAGACATATTACTATGGTTGCAGAATGTTAATGATCAATCCCCATAAACCCTCAATTATTGCACTCTGGCTAAAATATGCTTGATCATACACCAAAATCATTTGCTTCATGTGCATATACTACCTAACATTTTTCTAATTATAGGTTATTATTGTCTCAAAAAAAGTAAAAAAATAATAAATACCCAAGTTATTTATATTCTGTAAACACTAATTTTTTGCTGTAAACTAATAGTTTACGAGGTTTTCGTGGTAGATACATGCGTTTGATTAGGTTTTAAATCCTGTAAAACATACTAACCATTTCTGTAGATATCACTTCAGAATTGATCTAGTCTTGATAAGTGACTTTCAATTGCGCTGCTAACTCCATTATACATGATAGAACAATAAACTGTTACTTACTTGGGGCCTCCAGGTTACTCTTCTTACCATTCTATGACCTATAAAGACCAGTTCATTACATACTTTTGTTCCTATATCTCCGTTTACCTGCTGGTTAGTGTGATGATAGCTGCTTTAGCTCTTAACTTAATTACTATAAATTGGATCAAAGTATCAAACAATATCTATTATTTACTTTTGCAGGGTGCTCTTGCACTGGAAGATGCTCTGTCTAAAGGGTTACCTATACAGAAAGAAATAGATGCTCTTCACAACTACATTGATGGAATTGATAAAGACTCACTCTTAGGTTTGGTCATGGCATCGCTTCCTGAAGATACTTTGAAAAATGGGACGGATACTATATTGCAGTTGAATCACAAGGTATGTCATTGCACGGATTTCATATTTCACTATTTTTTATATATGTACTGTTCTTTATAGTTTATACATCAAGCTTGATTCAAGTATAGCAAATACAACTAAACAAGCTCTTCGGATGTTATTATTTTTTTATCTCTGCAAAAACTTGTGTTGTTGCTCCCTTTTTCTTTAAACCCTTTGCTCATGCTTTTTTGTTGGAACATAAAACTTGTTTGCAAAAAGCATATGCTCTAGCTTTTTGTTGGAAAAACAAAGCTCTTTTTTTCATTACTTGGTTTCTTTTTAGTTTGAGTTTTGCGTTGTCAGTATTGAATTCTGCATTTACATCTATGAGGACTCATGAATGTAACTGGTAAGTGTATAATGGCTATACACTTGTACCTGTCTAACCATAAACCATGTGTGTTGTTTCAGTTTGATGGCCTGAAAGGGACTCTGAGGCACTTTAGTCTAATGCCTGTAGGGGGTGGTGGCATTTTGGCCCATTCTTTGGCTTACATTGCATCCGCATTAAAGGTACGTGTAAAACTGTAAATCTAGGTTTTTCTCTATTTCTTTTTGTATTTATATTTTCCTCTAAGGTTACCTAACAACATTACTGCATTTTTTTAAATGTGATTTCAGGTTAAGGAAGCTGACAAATCAGGTGATGGAATAGAGTCACTGATAAATCGAGTGGAAAGCTTGTTAGCCGATGGGAAACTTCTAGAAGCAGCTGAAACACTTGAACATGGTCTAAAAGACAGCCAGGCAAAAGAAGTTGTAAATGATTGGGTTCGACAAGCAAGGAATCGTGCCATTACCGAACAAGCCCTAACTCTCCTTCAGTCTTATGCTACATCTGTAAGCCACACTTAAATCACAATACTGATTAGCTTACACATATTCAGTTCTTGTGATTAAAGAGGAAGGTTTCGGTCTTAATAATAGCCCGTATTTTTGAACTTCTGATGATGGATTGACCAGAGTTCTTTTTGAAGTGTTGTAGAAGCATTCACTCGGTTTGTTATAATGTCTACATTACGAATAAAACTTCTTATTGATGATTTTAATTGACAGACTTAGATGAAGAAACATGAGGCTATATCGAGTTGTGCGTGTTGTAGTGAAATGCGTACAAACCTATCTGATTATACTGTTTTGGCTTCTGATAGATGAATTAGTCGTTCTTAATAGATTGCAATTACCTTTTTGGTAAAAAACTAAAAGAAAAAAAAACATAATTCGGTTAACTTAAAAAAAAAAAAAAAAAAAATTTGAAATCTGAAATATGACCAAAACAGAGTTTTGCTCCTTGGTAACTGAAATGTTTGGATGTATGATTTCAAATAACTGAATTGGTATCAACTGAGATGTTGGGACCTGTGGTTTGAATCTACCACCTTATCACTATCTCGGTGTATATTGCCACTGTGGTTTGGACCTATCAGGTGAGAAGTAGTCTGATTATCAAGTCTACTGTACACAACAATTTAATTACACCAACAATCATTGAATAAAACCGTTGCAAACGGGACTAGGCTAATGACAAGATTAAAAAGTCACGAAAAAAACTCGGTTAAACTTGTTACATATAGGGATGGCAATGGATCGGATATGGATCGGATGATGACATATCCACATCCATATCCATTTAATTTTTGATCATCCATATCCATATCCATTTAGTTTAACCTCATCCGTCCATATCCATATCCGTTGGATTTAACGGGTTGATGGATATCCGTTGGATATCATCTAAAGGCCAATCTAACTGAGTTTTTTGACAATTTAATATAGATTATAACAAATATAACTATTCAATCGTTATGTTTTGGTTTGTTACACATGTTTTGCGCATGTTTTGATTGTAATTTGTCGTCAATTGTAAATTTAATTAAGCAAAAATACTTTATAATATAAGTAAATATACGTTTTAACTAATCTAAATATGTAACTTCTAATATTGTTAGTAATAATTTAATATTTGTGGCTACGATAACTCTTATTTTTGTCTATAATTTAAGAATATATAGGTTATAGGTTATATGTATATGTATATCGATATGTAGATGTATATGTATATATTTTAATACGTATATATGTACATATAGTTGTATTTCGGGTGGTAATGGATATATCCATGGATGATAAATTGTCATCCATATCCAATCCACGAAATATTTATATCATCCATATCCATATCCATATCCATTATTCGTTCATTTACATCATCATTATCCACTACAAATGGATCGGATCGGGTGGATATCTATGGATGAAACATCCATTGACATCCCTAGTTACATATGAGTAAAAATACTCGTCAATAAGCCTAGTGACAATATTTTTCTGTCAGTAGTGGCATTGTTTGGGTTGACCAAAAAATATGTCAAATGCAGTCAAAGATAACCGATTCAACCTCAGAGTAAAAATATCCATCCCTCTGTGAACTGAAACATGTAAATGTTTAGCTTTACCCAGCAAAATATCGTCAAAACATTACAAGGAAACACAACGCTATCAATGCTATTTATTCGAAATACATATATGTAAATGAAATAGAATGAAATACTCGATGTTATTATACATGACGATGATTCAAACAAACAAAAACATTACGACAAGAAGAATAATGAATCAATTATTGGGATTTTGAACCTTTTCTTGATTTTTGTTCCATTTTTCAACTTCTGTTGCTAATAAACCTCTATTTTCATTTTCTTCATCTTCCACTTCATCTCCATCTTCACATTTCTTCTTTCTATTTCTTGTTTTTTTAAAATTTATTTTTGGAAAATTAAAACACATTTCCCCTCTAACTACACATCTCCTCAATGTTGACCCTTTTTTATACTACTTCCTTGTTATCAATATATTAAAATATTAAATTTCCTTTATACAAAACAAAAAAGTGTTGCGATGATTACAAGTGAACTAGCTGCCGTCCGTTTTCTTATTACATAATGTACCTAAGCTTCTTGCATTATTATGAATATAATACGAGTCCAGTCCACAGGGAGAGAATTATGATTCAGTTAATTGTAAGGATAAATGTATGTATTATTATGAAAACATTGCGCGGTTGGTCCTGTGGTATACCTCATATTACGTGGTTGGTCCCTTTGCTTTTTTTTAACATGGTTAGTCATTGTGGTTTGCAAAAATGACATAGGTGGTCCCCCCTACAAACAGACGTCAAATAAATCCGTCATCTCTGAAAACGTGATCTACATGTTAGGGGCAAATTTGTACTTTTATTACTTCTTTCTTACTCTCACCTATTAATACCCTTTTCATTCCGCGAAAAACAATCAGTCTTTTTCTTCTCTATAAAAAACCACGAACAAAACTTTGACTGGCAAACGGGTCGAGATGGGTCGGGTTGGGTCAAAGATCAAATGGGTTCGGGTCGAAATGGGTCATGGGTCGAAACGGGTCAGAATTAAAATGGGTCGAACGGGTTGGGTCGAGACCCGGGTCGGGTTGGGTCAAGACCCGGGTCGGTTGGGTCGGGCTAGTAAAAATTTTCTTTTTTATATTTTTTGATGTATCTCTTCCGAAAACGGGCGCCGAAAACGCGCCCCGAAAAACGCGCGCCGAAAACAAGCGTTGAAATCGCGCCCCGAAACCGAAATTGCGCGCAGAAAACGCGCGCCAAAAAACGCGCGGCGAAAACGCGCTGAAATTGCGCGCCGAAAACGCGGGCCGAAAACCGCGCGCCGAAAACGGGCTCCGAAAACACTAGTCGGAAACGCGCGCCGAAAACGCGCGCCGAAAACGCGCCCCGAAAAATGCGCGCAGAAACCGCGCGCCGAAACCGCGCCCCGAAAACGCGCGACGAATACGCGTGTCGAAATCGCGCCCCGAAAACGGGCCCCGAAATCGCGCCCCGAAATCGCGCGCAGAAAACGTGCGCGCCGAAATTGCCCGCCGAAAACGCGCGTCGATAACGCGCGTCGAAAACCGCGCGCCGAAAACCGCGCGCCGAAAACGGGCGACGAAAAAGAGCGCCGAAAACGCCCTCCGAAATCGCGCGCCGAAAACGCGCTCCGAAATCGCGCGCCGAAATCGCGCGCCGAAAACGGGCGCCGAAATGCGCGCCGAAAAACGCGCGCCGAAAACGCGCCCGGAAATCGCGCGCCGAAAACGCGTCCCGAAATCGCGCCCCGAAATACGCGCTCCGAAATCACGCTCCGAAAAACGCGCACCGAAAAACAAATCTTTTGAAGTAAACCCATTTGGACCCATTTGGGTCTTCAAGTAATTTTTGTATTGTGATTGGACCCATTTGGGTATTTTAGATATTTGTTATATTATGTGATTGGACCCATTTGGGTCTTCAAATAAACCCAATGGACCCATTTCTAAGACTTAGGGTCCATTTTGCCAGGTCTAAACAAAACTAACCCAAATTACAAACCGTAATTCGATATAGCGGATTGCTGTTGTGGTGAAGAGCAATTTTACAAACATCGTGGACTTCATGTAACCCTGGTTGAAGGACCTTATGGCTGTCCAAAAACTGTAGGCTTAAACCCTAATCCTGTATGAATTCGAAAACTCATGGTACTCTAACCTAACTAACATTTTATTATTTTTTCTTGTAGATGTCAAATTGCAGGTTTGTTGGTTGGGTGGATTCTCCAATGTGTTCGCGTTCAGTTAACATTATCCCGGGATTGTTCAGGTCAAAACATTTTTTTTAAGAAAAATCCATAATTGCAGAAAATGAAGCTGGAAAATCGAAATTCTTACTTTTTTTTAGTTGGTTAGGATTTTGCATTGTATTATTTCATCTTTTAAACTAAGTTGAAATTAGCTAGATTAGTATTATTCTTTGTTCAGCTGACTTAATCTTTGCTTTGTACTTTTTATTCAATTTGAATGAATATGTTATGAAGTTTATTGATAGATGCAGTTCATATGTAGATGTTTAAATGGACAAATTATGTATCAAATTAAATGGAAAGTAAAAAAAAGGATGAGCACGGATGCAGAAACTTAAAAATTCATATTACATAATTAGATAGAAAAATGTGTTCCAGATCACATAAAAAACATAAAAAACAAACATTAGTTGTTTCATATAACAAGTGTACCAAAAGATTACAGTCGCATAAACTTAAGACATTCCACTACCTAATACATTACATTACCAAAAGATATTAAGACACTAAACGAACACTAATTTTTTGCTTCCACTTGCAGAAAGCCAACTCCACTTGCTTTTCCATATACATCACCCTTCCTTTTAGTTGTTGTTTGATTTCCACTACTATATGCTTATTCTTACAACTTCGACAATTATGGCCAAGGGTTCCACACGTGCCATGTTTTGTAGTCTTACCTTTTTTTGAAAGCTTACCATTTGCATATTTCAAGGGAGGCAACCATCTGGTTCTCCAACTTCCATATCATTCACTGCCTTGTTATTTATTACTGCCATGTTATTTATTACTGCCACTGCATGTTTACACGTCATTCTTGTAATTTCCCATCTACTAGAAGCACATTTTTTTTTTGTTCCATACCAAGTACACATAGATCACCAAGTGGGCCACTGACCTGAAATTGTTGACTACCATTCCATAAAACACTATACTTACTAGCAGCGGGAGTTAAAGGTATTTGCTTCTGATATTATTATTAGTCACAATCCTTTTCATTAACCATCCCAAGGTAGCCCAAGTGGTTGGGGCCCTGAGATCCTTGCAAGAGGTCTCAGGTTCAATTCTTGGGGTGGCCAGGGAAGGGTTGGAAACAGCCAGGGAGTATTCCTGATGGGCTGCGTACACTAGAGTATGTGGTCGGATTATTCGCCCTTCCCGGGTAACCCGAACAGGGAAAACCTTACAACTTTTAATCCTTTTCATTAAGTATTCCCTAATATACTCCAAGGAAATTATAATTGGTTTATCTATAGCATATACAAACCATCTATTAAATACCTCACACATATTATTAGCAATATATCTGATTCATCTATTCTTGCAGATATCGCCTAAATTACACATATTTTACAAACCAATTTGAGGTGATATTCTCCCCATTTAAGCTAAATTAGGCTTTATTCTCGTGAATATCTGACGTTTTATGTATTTAGAATAGTTTATATAGTTTTATAGGCAAAATGATGGAAAATGATAGAAGAAGGAGCTAAAAAGGACATAAGGTTGAAAGTTAGAGGATGCGTGGAGGAGAAGTCAAAGACAGCAAAAACAGTCTCCATCTATCCATTTAGCTGCCGGCTGAAGTGTTCATCAGAGTTCCAGAAAGTTTCTATAAATCATGTAACAGCCCCCGGGTATTTGCTTAGCCGCTGGCTATAATGAAGAACAGCCCCCGGCTAAATCTTTAACCTCCGGCTGAATGTTGAGTCCGAATGAAGTTGGAAAACCCCCCAAAAAGTATTCGATCTGTCAGCTACCCAAATAACCACCAGCTATTCACAAAAGGTTCAAGAGTTTGAAAACATCTACTGAATAACTCATGTAGCCTCCGACTAAAACACAAAACAGCCCCCGGCTACCCTTGAGCCGCTAGCTCGAAAGAAATTTAAGAATTTTAGGGTTTTGCACTGTAAATAGAGGGATCGACTGTAGAGTTTGATATCACTTTTCAATTTACTTTTCATTCAGTTTCAAGTTATTTTCTCTCAAGTAGTTTAGTTTTATTATACAAGTCTTCAGGGATTTTAATCCTAACACATTGTTTACAATTATTTTGAGGTATTTCTTATTTCAATTCAATATCTATTTCAATTATTGTTCTGTGTTTGATTGTTCTCTTTAAATTAATTATGAGCTAACCTTATTAGTTTCACTTGGTAGTAACATGAACCCTATTTAGGATTAGTTATTTTTTCAAAAGTATTTTTTTATCACATCTATGATTTGGTATTCCGATGTCTAAGTTGATCCATTGATTGTTTAGAGATCAGGATAGAAGTGTATGCGTAGGTTAAGGATAAGATTAATAAATCTAGTTAATCTGAATATTTACCCTTACTGGTATTTATCATATGTCAACCTAGGTAGTTTGTTTATTAAAAAAATGCAAACCAGTTGAAGATAATAAATCGGCTAGTACACACCTAAGTCTTGAAATCCAGATGAGATTTGTAACAAATTATGTATCTATCTGGTATATAAAGTTGGGGATTCAATGAACCTAGTTAAGTCAAAGCTTAAATCATAGTTGCCAACCTAATTCTTGACTTGATATCTAGCTACTAGTTGGGCTGACTTAGTTAATAGGTGTTTAAAATAAAGTACAAGTTGTTTAAACTAAATTATTTAAAAAACTTAATCCGAAGCTAGAGGAATTGTGTAAATTCAAGTGAATGCTGTTTTTATTCTATGTTTTACTCATATAATTTATTTGCTTATTTTTATTATTTTCTAATTTTTATTTTCTTACTTTCTAGTTAAGATAAAAATTCCCCAATTAATCTTGACACCAAAACATAAGAAACTTAATTGCCAATACTCTCTATGGAACGAACGTAACTTACCATCTACATATTGATATACTATTGGAACTGTTATCTGTAATGTGCGTGTTACTAGTTAGTAGTTAGATTTTTTTATGAATTTAAAGGTCAATCTACAAGTATCTACTTTTTGGCGCCACTACTGTTGAGTAGTGCATTGATTGAGTCTGTTTTACATAGGTAAATGATTTTAATTGATTAATACTTTGGAAAAATTGCTTAGGAAATGATGGTGTATAGGAAGTTGAAAACGGGTAGAAAGTCATGTCTTACTCCCGTTATCTCTAATATTTAAACCAAGAAGAATATAGAATTGTCCTAATACAAGTTTTTATTAGTTCATATTAAAGATCTTGGAAAAACGAAGACAATGACGCAAGAATAAAAGAAAACGGAGTTTTAACGAAGAAACCAGAGCCAAGACAATGAACAATTAAGAAACGCACCCCAAATCTGGTGGACACACCCGGATCCGGTAGGGAGACACCCGGACCCGGGTCCAAATCTCAATTATGGCACCTCCAAGTACTTGGATTGTGATCTAGCCGGTCGCCCAAGTAACACACCCGGATGTGGTACCAAATGTGGTACCCAGATCTAGCCATCGACATAAAATCCGGCCATGAACACGGGCAGATCCGGACCCAAATATTGAATCCAGCCCTGACAAACCCGAATCCGGCCCCCAATCTCGATATACGACCGGTCTCAGCCAAGATTGCATTTTTATTCGTAAAATTGAGAACTGTCATATTTTCAACTTACAAAATATGGGGACTAAAAAGGTAAATATCAGGGACCAATTTTCAACTTTTAGGTCAGACCTCATATGCAAATTCGAAGATTTTGAAGGCTATAAATAGATGATTGATGTGTGATAACGCCATATTCATACATATATTTCTAAGTGCTATCTTATTCTATTTGTTTGTATTTTGAAAATATTGAGGACTATTTGTTTTTATTTTGAGCTTAAATGAAGATAACGGTCAAGATTTGATTCAAAGGTTCATATTTGAATAGTTTACTGAAGATTGAGTCAAACTCAAGCTCAAGATAAAGACAAACGACAAAGCAAGTAAAGTTTCAAAATGCAGCTGAAGATCTCGAGTTTCAATACAGTCCTTGAGTTCTGTTAACCTCACATTTCAGTCAAGCCCTCAACTTCTGTTAGACTCACATTTCAGTCAAGTCCTCGAGTTCTGTTAACTTCACAGAACGCGACAAGAAAATACTAAAATGCGAGCCTCCAAATTTTCCAGACAGCGATCCCTGCCACATTCTTCACGTTTGAAATAAGTTTTTGAGTTTTATTAACCTAGTGAAATGCGAGCCAACCTCGGGAAATGTGAGAAGTTGTGGAAGATGATGGTTTTGTTTTCCTATAAATAGTATGTTTGTACCCAAATTAGGGTATGTAACAACCCAAACCAACCCTCGACCAAACCACGCGAAAATACAAAATAAAAAAAAAAAATTCCTGTGCAGCATACCCGCGCGGCGCGCCAGATAGGGGCGCGGCGCGCCAAAGTGGACTGTCCGGAAAGTCTCTAAATGCGAAAAAGATTGACTAGTTCCCGACACTTTTAGATGAAACGCTTTTTACCATACATCCAAATATGTAAAACTAACTTGTTTCAAATATAAAATCAATGTTTTACAGGCGGGGCCCACATCAGACGTTTTACGAGTTTAATACAATTTACGAGTTTCGACCACCAAAAAGTTTAAGTTCCAAACTACACAATGAGCATGGCGTTTGGGATTAAACTACCCAACTATCGGTCAAACTCCAAGAGCTACTAAAGCCAAAAGTGTCCCCTAGCATCAAGCGGGATCTCTAGTCCAAAACGATGCCCTTACCCTTGTCCAAAACCGAACCTATAAAATGGTAAACAACGAGAGGGTAAGCAAAGCTTAATGAATGCAATAATTATACGAATACATATATAATTATACCTACTTGCATACACTTACACAACCGCAAACGTGCTAGCAAACAACATTAGCTTATCGTCGCAATAACAAGCTATAATTCACCAATACCCCCAAGCTAGCATAACATCCACATATAAATATAACTCGAATAATATAATATGCTTACAACACAAATAACCATGGTTAACCAATAGTACAAGGGAACGGCGCTCGCGAAAACGCCATCGGTGTTCGTAACATCCTTTAGGGCACTTAACACCTCGCACCACTAACCCCTAGGGTGGCACCTTAACACCTCGGCACATCACCCTGAGTGGCATCTTAACACCTCGATGCATCACTCATTATTTTTACGGAGTGGTGTCTTAACACCTCGACACTACACTCCTAGGTGGCATCTTAACACCTCGATGCTACACCCGAGTGGCATCTTAACACCTCGATGCTACACTCTTCACGTGAAACGTGGTGTCTTAACACCTCGACACTACACCTTTCACACTACAACAAATAGATACATTATATACATACGCATATAATTATTCCACTCACCTCAAAGTCTTGTGAAAAGATACCCGAGCTTGCGAAACCTCAAAGTAACGTACCTATCACATTATACATATTATCAAATGCAAACTCAAGTCGGTCAACCAATTCTTTCACCATTCCTAAGTCATTTTGACCCAAAGTGCAATCCCGACCCATTTTGCACCATTAACTCTAATAATGGGTCAACTTCACCAAAAACCCTAACTCTAGTCAAATATGGTCTTATTACATTTTTAAATCACCAATTTAACTCATTTTCATACATGCAAGACCACTTAGGTCATTAAAGACCCATTTGACCCATTTCAAGGTCAACACACCCATTTGGGTCATCCATGCCCAATTAACACCCATTTACATATCATTGAAGTGTTCTAGTACTTTAACTAACTAATTAGGTTCATAAACATAAATTAACACTTTGAAAACCCTAATTAGTTACCTTTGAGTCTACATGACCCAAATTCACCCAAAACCCCCAAATTACTAGCAAGTGGATTTTGTGTGCATCACTAACCCAAACCCTAACCCTTAGTGCAATTAAAGTAAGAATCTAGGTTTTAGAACTTACCAACACAATCACTACGTAGCTAGCGACTAGATGAACGACTTTAGAACTCGAACTAAGACCCGATTCAACCTCCTTTACTCTTTAATGAAGCTTTCTCACTCAAGATATGCACTCTCTCACTAGAATTGAATTGGAGAGGATAAGGTGGTTGTGAATGGAGTTAATGAGCTCCCAAAACTGATCTAAGGCATTAAATTCGGACCCCAAGGTGATTTTACCAAAATGCCCTCAAAATATCTAATTAAAAAGAAAAGGGGAATCTGTCATAGACAGATGGCGCGGCGCGCCACCTAGCCGCGCGGCGCGCCACCTAGCCGCGCGGCGCGCGACCTCCTAGTTCAGCATCTTTTGTCTTTTTAATTATGTGCAACAAAAACCCCAAACTTGAGTAACTCATATACACATATGTACACTACGAATATTCGGGTCTTACAACTCTCCCCCACTTATTCGAATTGCGTCCTCGCAATCCAAGCCGCATGATACGAGGGAAGATAAACTAACACGAACTCTTCGGGCTCCCAAGTGAACTCGGAACCTTTACTTCGTCGCCATTGAACCTTGAAAGTTCTCACCTCTTTATTTCTCAACATTTTCACCTTCTCGTCAAGGATAGCAATCGGTTCCTCGACATATTCTAACTTGTTGTTTAGCTCGATCTCGTGTAAAGGCATCCATGAGGAATCATCCGCAAGACACTTACGGAGGTGGGAAACATGAAATGTATTATGGATCCCCGCAAGCTCTTCGGGTAATTCCAATCGATATGCAACTTCACCAACACGAGCTAAAACCTTGAATGGCCCAATAAACCGAGGAGCTAACTTTCCCCGTTTTCAAAATCGAATAATACCCTTCCATGGCGAAACCTTAAGCATCACCATATCGCCTTCTTGGAACTCAATCAATCGCCTACGTCTATCGGCATACGACTTTTGTCTGTCTTGAGCCTTCTTCAAATGTTCCCGAATCAAATCGATCTTGCTATTGGTCTCTAAAACCAAATCGGTACTCCCGATCTCTCTTTAACCCACTTCTCCCCAACAAACGGGAGTTCGACACCTTCGCCCATAAAGCATTTCGTAAGGTGGAATCCCGATACTAGTATGATAACTATTATTGTACGAGAATTCCACCAAAGGCAAATGCTCATCCCAACTACCACCGAAGTCAATGATGCACGCTCGTAGCATATCTTCCAAAGTTTGATTCGTACGTTCTGTTTGACCGTCCGTTTGAGGATGATACGTCGTGCTCAACTTCAATTGCGTACCCATATCTTCATGAAACTTTTCCCAAAACCGAGATGTAAAACGGGTATCTCGATCCGAAATAATAGATATAGGAACCCCATGTCGCGAGACCACTTCCTTGATAAACAACTTAGCCAAGGTCTCCGACGATATCGCTTCTTTAATGGGAAGAAACAAAGCGCTTTTTGTCAATTGGTCAACTATAACCCAAATCGAATCGAATTGGGTTCTCGCCGTTTTAGGTAACTTTGTAATGAAATCCATGGTAATGTGCTTCCATTTCCATTTCGGGATTTCTAATGGTTGCAACTTACCATACGGCTTTTGGTGTTCGGCTTTTACTTGTAAACACGTGACACATTGCTCAACATACTTCACAACATCACGTTTCATGCCCGGCCACCAATAATCTTTCTTCAAGTCAAGGTACATTTTCGTCGCGCTTTGATGAATGGAGTATTTTGACTTATGTGCTTCATCAAGTAGCACTCGTCGGTAATCACCCATCTTAGGCACCCACACCCTTCCTTGAAAGGACAACAACCCACGCGGACCCATAGTAATAAACTCCGATTAGCCCACGATTCGCTCCGTATGCTTGTTGTGAACATAAGCCTCTATTTGAATCTCACCAAGCTTTTCAAGAAAATCGTTGGTAATAATCGAACGTAACGACCCCACTTTTATCGTCGGATGTTGACTCTTTCGACTCAACGCATCCGCGACCACATTCGCCTTACCCGGATGATAAAGTATTTCACAATCGTAGTCTTTCACCACATCCATCCACCTACGTTGGCGATAATTCAAATCTCGTTGATTAAAGAGATGTTTCAAACTCTTATGATCTGAATAAATCGTACACTTGACACGATACAAGTAATGGCGCCAAATTTTCAACGCATGTACTACCGTCGCCAACTCAAGATCATGAGTCGGATACCTCATTTCATGTTCCTTTAATTGTCGAGAGGCATAAGCGATGACTTTACCTCTTTGCATTAGAACACACCCGAGACCATTTAAGGAAGCATCACAATAAACCACCATGTCTTCAACACCTTCCGGTAACACTAACACCGGAGCTTGACACAACTTCTCTTTTAACAATTGAAAAGCAATTTCTTGCTCGTTCTCCCAACCAAACCTCGCATTCTTCCTTGTCAATTTAGTCAATGGAGAAGCAATCTTAGAAAAGTCTTGGATAAACCGACGATAATAACCGGCCAATCCGAGAAAACTTCGGATTTCCGTAGGCATAGTCGGTCGTCCCCAACTCTTCACCGTTTCGATCTTCCCCGGATCTACTTGAATACCGTTTTCGTTCACAATATGACCAAGGAATTGAACTTCCCTTAGCCAAAATTCACATTTGGAGAACTTTGCATACAACTTCTCCTTTCGTAGCGTCTTCAATACTTCACGCAAATGACGTTCATGCTCGTTCATACTTTTCGAGTAGACTAGTATGTCGTCAATGAACACTATTACCGACTTGTCCAACATAGGTTGGCACACTCGGTTCATAAGATCCATGAATGCCGCCGGTGCATTCGTAAGACCAAAGGGCATAACTACAAACTCATAATGCCCGTAACGCGTTCGAAAAGCCGTTTTCTCTATGTCTTCCTCACGGACCCGCATTTGGTGATAGCCGGACCGTAGGTCGATCTTAGAGAAATACGTTGCACCTTGAAGTTGATCAAATAAATCGTCAATCCTAGGTAATGGATAACGATTCTTGATCGTCACTTTATTCAACTCACGGTAATCAATGCACATACGCATACTACCATCTTTCTTCTTCACAAATAACACCGGAGCGCCCCATGGCGAAGCACTCGGTCGAATAAAACCCTTCTCGAGCAACTCTTGGGTTTGATTTAATAACTCTTGCATTTCCCTTGGTTGTAAACGATAAGGAGTTTTAGCAATGGGAGTAGCTCCCGGAACCAACTCAATACGAAACTCAACTTGTCTTTCCGCCGGAACACCCGGTAATTCGTCCGGAAAAACGTCTTCGAATTCACTAACAACCGGAATTTCACGAATAGGTGGTGGCTCATTGCGAGTATCAACAACATGAGCAAGGAAAGCCATGCCACCGGTAACAACAAAACGACGTGCCCGTGCAAAAGTGCATATCGGCACCGGTCTCCTTCGCTTATCACCATGAATAATTAACTCTCCCCCACTTAGGGTCTTCACACGAATAAACTTATCATGGCATGCAATATCGGCTCTATAACGATCGAGCCAATCCATACCAATGACAATATCAAAGTAGCCCAAGGTCATTGGAATAAGATCAATTTTAAAGGTTTCGGCACCAAAAACAACATCACAATTTTTACACACATCAACCACTAGCACCGTCTTGCCGTCCGCTATTTCGACTTCTATCGGACGACTTAACTTAGCTAACGGTCTATTAAGTTTAGGCACAAATTTAGGAGACACAAACGACAAATTTGCACCGCTATCGAAAAGAATCCTTGCCGGATTAGAATTAACCATGTAAGTACCTGAGACAACTTCGTGCGATTGTTTGGCTTCATCATTGGTCATCAAATAGTTGCGACCCCTAGCCGTACCCGCCGCCTTCTCTAACCGTTTCACATTGTCGTTTCGCAAGTCAGGACACTCTGGCTTCTTATGCCCTTCTTTGCCGCAATTAAAACAAGTGACTTTGTTCCCGGAACGTGGTTTCGGACACTCACGAGCCATATGACCCGGTTGCCCATAATTGTAGCACGTATAAGAAAACCCGCCGGTAGTGCCCTTCTTTGCACTATTGATACTTTCGGCCCCCCTCTTGCTCTTGCTCTTCTTGCTTGAGGCGTTAGAGTAACTAAAACCTTCAAATTTTCTTTTGGAAAACATGAAATCACTCTTTCTTGGAACCTCCGGCTCAAAACCCCGAGCCAACTCGAACAATTCATCAAAAGACTTAGCCATACCCTGACTAATCTTCCCCTTGTACTCATCATTCAAAGTACGGTAGAAATCCTTCATGAGCTTATGATCATCACCAACATATTCCGGGCAAAAACGAGTCTTTGCCAAGAATGTAGACTTAAGAGTAACTAAGTCCATTGAGCCTTGTTGCAAATGGTGCAACTCGTCCCGGATTCTATCGAGATCGGAAGAAGTTCGGTATTCCTTGAAAAACTCCTTCTTAAACTCTTCCCACGTCAAGCCCATACATTGTTCCTCACCATACAAGTTGATTTTATCATCCCACCATAACTTAGCCTCTTCTCGTAGCATGCTAGAGCCATACCTCGCCTTCTTCTAGGGAGGACATTCCGAGGTACGGAAAGCTCCCTCGATGTCGGAGATCCAACATGTACTTTTTAAAGGATCTCGTACCCCATTAAACATCGGGGGTTGAGCGTCCTTGAAATTCTTGTAGTGGAAGTCCCGCCTTCCTTCACCTCCTTCACCACGAGGATAAATGTTTCTAGCATCAAGGGCCTCTTCGATAGTGGCCTTCATTCGTTCATTTATCAAATCGGTCACTTGCCCATCGACCGAATCTTGGAAGACTTTTCGGACGTCCGTAAGAAAATCCGCTTTTAACTTTTTAAAGACGGCCTCAACCTTGGCCGAAAACTCGGCGTCCTCACTTGTACTTCCGTTATCATGATCGGGTCCGTTTCTCGTCTTCATTCTATAAAACGAAGTAGGTTAAGCGGCGAAACAAAAAGACATAACACGTATGTATATACATATACACCACACTACCCCATCTTGCTCAACAATCGTCGTACATTGCTTGTTCGACACGATTTACGCCTGTAACAATGGTAGCTAATCATTGTTACGCGAGCACGTCTCATTAACTTGCTAGTACAACGTCCATCTCGCTCGATGCTCGATAAACATACATAACAAATAGCGCATGATTAGTTTACATAAACCTATGCACAAACCAATCCCGATCTGACCCAAAGTCCTACAAGTCCCGCATAGCGCGCACACACAAAAAGTCTAAGTCTAGGCGCCTATCTCAAGTCACCTAAATCCTTTAGACCATGCTCTGATACCACTTGTAACAACCCAAACCAACCCTCGACCAAACCACGCGAAAATACAAAATAAAAAAAAAAATTCCTGTGCAGCATACCCGCGCGGCGCGCCAAAGTGGACTGTCTGGAAAGTCTCTAAATGCGAAAAAGATTGACTAGTTCCCAACACTTTTAGACGAAACGCTTTTTACCATACATCCAAATATGTAAAACTAACTTGTTTCAAATATAAAATCAATGTTTTACAGGCGGGGCCCACATCAGCCGTTTTACGAGTTTAATACAATTTACGAGTTTCGACCACCAAAAAGTTTAAGTTCCAAACTATACAATGAGCATGGCGTTTGGGATTAAACTACCCAACTATCGGTCATACTCCAAGAGCTACTAAAGCCAAAAGCGTCCCCTAGCATCAAGCGGGATCTCTAGTCCAAAACGATGCCCTTACCCTTGTCCAAAACCGAACCTATAAAATGGTAAACAACGAGAGGGTAAGCAAAGCTTAGTGAATGCAATAATTATACGAATACATATATAATTATACCTACTTGCATACACTTACACAACCGCAAACGTGCTAGCAAACAACATTAGCTTATCGTCGCAATAACAAGCTATAATTCACCAATACCCCCAAGCTAGCATAACATCTGCATATAAATATAACTCGAATAATATAATATGCTTACAACACAAATAACCATGGTTAACCAATAGTACAAGGGAACGGCGCTCGCGAAAACGCCATCGGTGTTCGTAACATCCGTTAGGGCACTTAACACCTCGCACCACTAACCCCTAGGGTGGCACCTTAACACCTCGGCACATCACCCTGAGTGGCATCTTAACACCTCGATGCATCACTCATTATTTTTACGGAGTGGTGTCTTAACACCTCGACACTACACTCCTAGGTGGCATCTTAACACCTCGATGCTACACCTGAGTGGCATCTTAACACCTCTATGCTACACTCTTCACGTGAAACGTGGTGTCTTAACACCTTGACACTACACCTTTCACGCTACAACAAATAGATACATTATATACATACGCATATAATTATTCCACTCACCTCAAAGTCTTGTAAAAAGATACCCGAGCTTGCGAAACCTCAAAGTAATGTACCTATCACATTATACATATTATCAAACGCAAACTCAAGTCGGTCAACCAATTCTTTCACCATTCCTAAGTCATTTTGACCCAAAGTGCAATCCCGACCCATTTTGCACCATTAACCCTAATAATGGGTCAACTTCACCAAAAACCCTAACTCTAGTCAAATATGGTCTTATTACATTTTTAAATCACCAATTTAACTCATTTTCATACATGCAAGACCACTTAGGTCATTAAAGACCCATTTGACCCATTTCAAGGTCAACACACCCATTTGGGTCATCCATGCCCAATTAACACCCATTTACATATCATTGAAGTGTTCTAGTACTTTAACTAACTAATTAGGTTCATAAACATAAATTAACACTTTGAAAACCCTAATTAGTTACCTTTGAGTCTACATGACCCAAATTCACCCAAAACCCCCAAATTACTAGCAAGTGGATTTTGTGTGCATCACTAACCCAAACCCTAACCCTTAATGCAATTAAAGTAAGAATCTAGGTTTTAGAACTTACCAACACAGTCACTACGTAGCTAGCGACTAGATGAACGACTTTAGAACTCGCACTAAGACCCGATTCAACCTCCTTTACTCTTTAATGAAGCTTTCTCACTCAAGAAATGCACTCTCTCACTAGAATTGAATTGGAGAGGATAAGGTGGTTGTGAATGGAGTTAATGAGCTCCCAAAACTGATCTAAGGCATTAAATTCGGACCCCAAGGTGATTTTACCAAAATGCCCTCAAAATATCTAATTAAAAAGAAAAGGGGAATCTGTCGCAGACAGATGGCGCGGCGCGCCACCTAGCCGCGCGGCGTGCGACCTCCCAGTTCAGCATCTTTTGTCTTTTTAATTATGTGCAACAAAAACCCCAAACTTGAGTAACTCATATACACATATGTACACTACGAATATTCGGGTCTTACAGGGTATTCAGCCCCTGTTACGAATTTTATTTCTCTGGAGCACAGGGTTACGAATTCTAAAGGTTCTTTTTATGGTTTTTGAACATCTCTCACTTAGTTTTTAATTGTGATCAAGGATTAATCATTGGTACACTTTTTTATCTTTTTTTTTATTAATACAATGGTTTATAATTATTTATCTTCGTTTTTGTTGATTTCTTGCATGATGAGTAGCTAAATTATTCATGTATCAACTTAGATGATTCAGCTTGATGATGGATTACTAATTTTTTGATTTTATATAATTAGTAATTGTTCTTGATTATGTTTACTAAAAGATCCATCGTTACTTATGCTTATTAATTAATTTAATTGCAAGTTTGTTAGTTGAATTAACAATAATTAGCAAAATTGATAAGCTTTTCTAGGTTACTGAGAGATAATTTGGATATTGTTAAGTTGCATGAGTGACACCAGTGTAATTAGACAATAGTGATTGAATTGGTTATTAGCTAAAGAAATTGTGAGGTTAAAGAAGGACACCGAATTAACCTGAAATTGAATTATAAACTTCAGTAATTAAAATTGATTGATTGTGTTTTTAAATTGCGTGCAGGAAATCAACGTTATTAAATCACTCGTTCATGATAAAATTGGTAGTCTAGGTGAGGGACACCAACCTAGATTATTAATTGGTGAATTGATTAGTGAACTAAGTTAACGACAGTTAAACTTAGGGAGTTAGCTAAGAAGTTGTGAGAATCAACGAGTAATTGCAACGTCACCACAAAAGCAATAATCATAGTGGTTTTAATTAAAGCAATCCGGGTCCTAGGGAATTGATTCTAAGTGGATACCCTTATCTCATTTGAATTTATGTGTTAATTAGTTTAATTTTATTTCAACTTAAATTCTCCCAGTCTATTTGGAATAATTATTAGTTTGAAAATTCTTAATCACTTGCTCCATGTTAAATGAACCGGACTTACTATTAGCTATTACTGCATGATTAGAACTAGTTGACTATTTGTGTTATAACTGTTTAGTAGTATGATTATATGTATATATATATATATATATATATATATATATATATATATATATATATATATATTAATTGAAAACATTAACAAAAGTATTAGATGTATAATAATACTTTACTTGAACATAATTGTTTCAATATATGTTTAATATATTTATCGACGGGATTAAAAGATAATATCAAATGATTGAATTATCAGATACATGATGAGTTTGTTATGGGTCTCCGTTATGAGGTCCACGTTGATTTGAGAAATCATCACTTTTTAACGACATTCAGATAAATTGGTAAAGTGATTTACAAGTAAGAACAAATGTGTCAACTAACGAAGGTTAGACAAAAGTTAGTAGAGAACTGAATATTCATAATATTCAATCGGTTTAGTTTCAAACGTGCGGAAACATTTTTCGATTCAATAGAATTTGATTATTAAAATGTTTTGATCACATAATTTGAATATGTACAATAGGTTGGAATGTTGGTTATTAAATATATAAATAAACTCGTAACGTGTATTTAAAACATGTTTATGAATATTATATATATATATATATATATATATATATATATATATATATATATATATATATATATATATTATTTCGAATTAGTTAAGTAAACACTCGTTTATTGATTCGATTTATAATTAGATATATTAATTTGAACGTTTGAAAAATTAAAATAAACGTTGGCGCATAAATGAATTATATCAAATTAAGTTCCAGAGCGTAAACGTTAGGTGATATAATAATATCTATTGTTTAAACGATTTTAATTTATATATATTAAACTTTGAAATATAATTAGTTTTCAAAAAACTAAATATTATATTACGTAGTAGTAAATAAATATTTCTAAAATATATAAGTTTATATTTCTAAATGAAAATATATTTATATTTTACAAAGTGATAAAATATAATATTAAATTAGTCATAAAACGTTTTGGATTTAAAATAATATTATTAAATATACTTTGATAAATAACGAGACATTGATTTATAGAAGCAAATGACCACAACACTCAAATGTAAAGGTTATACTTTGGGTAATATAGTCTATCGATGATTAAGTCTAATTATTGATAAAGGTAGACGTCGCGTAACGTAAAGTGCAAGTTTTCTAAGCGTACGAAAATGCGTTCGAGAAACCGAAACTGGGACATTGGTCGAGCGACAACGTACAAGTCATCAGGATAAAAATTACAGGTTAACTAGACACGAGAATATAATATAATATATATAATTATATAAATTATATATATATATATATATATATATATATATATATATATATATATATATATATATATATATATATATATATATATATTAAAACTGTCAGCAGCCCACGAGAATCACAAGTCTGAGCTGTTATCCACACCTCTGCAATCGCGAAGATGTTTGCCTAAAGAGTGTCGCGATCGCGGAGCTCCACAGACCATAAATTCCTTTAAGTATCGAACGCGTTTCATTTTCTTTTCACAAAATTCAATCTCTCGATCTCTCTATCTCACACATACTCCATATATTATTTATTTTATTTAAATTATTATTATTATTATTATTATTATTATTATTATTATTATTATTATTAAGATTATTATTATTATTATTAGTATTATTTTTATTAGTATTATACATAAAATACTACGACGGAGTGATGTTCGAGTGAATCCAAAACGGGTTCTCAAGCGGGATAGAACTAAGAAAATTATGGGTTATAACTATGGAGGTTATGGGTATTGTTTGGGGATTATGATCGCGAGTCAAAGGTCAACCTAGCGTTTATCATTTTCGTTGCATCTACGTACCTTCCTGCAATATTGAATCACAATATTAATACGTGAGAATTCATATCTTATCTTTTATATATTAATAGTGTATCCCTGACTAGTGCTCGAGTATAAATGTTTATGCATGCTTGTATGCTTAATTTCGTCGTTAAATAGTTTATGATAAATCATGAATTTAATACATATGCTACTGAGATAAGGTATATGATATGCATGTCGTTGGAAAGCTGGCGAAAAATTAATAAGTTTTCATTTAGAAAGCGTATCGTTTCGATAAACGGATTAAAAGATATGGCCAACTGAATTTTAGTATTGTTATTAAAATGATTATAATTATTACTATCGTCGTTACTATCGTCGATATTATTATTATTATCTAATTATTATTATTATAATTATTATTATCATTGTCGTTATTAATATAAGTATTATTATTAAAAATTGTTATTGTTATTATTATTACAAAATAATACAACTTTTAATTATTATTATTATTATCAATATTATTTTATCAAATAAATATGTGATACAAAGATATTTTTACCACACATAATATAATTAATAACACATACTACTATATTTTTATGATATTGAGTGAACTATATAAATTTTATTACTTGATATATATAAAAGTATATTTTTATCATACATAAATTTTAATATAAATTTTTATTAATATATAACTTGTATTAGTTACTTTAATAAAATCTGATAAATATATTTAAATATATAAAAAAACTATATTTAAGTTATATAATAAACATATATAGATTTTGGAAGTCATTTTTGGATTAGATGACTTTTGTTGACTTTTGCATAACGATCTCGAGCATTAGGATTGTGATACACTACGACTTAACCTAAATTGTTAGACAGATATTGACCAACATATAAATATATATACTTAATATAGGTTCGTGAATCCGAGGCCAACCCTACACTTGTTCAATGATGTCATATGTATTTTTACTACGGAATACAGTATTGTGAGTTTCATTACTCCCTTTTTAAATGCTTTTGCAATATATACTTTTGGGACTGAGAATACATGCGCTGTTTTATAAATGTTTGATGAAATAGACACAAGTACTCGAAAATTACATTCTATGGTTGGATTATCGAAATCGAATATCACCCCTTTTAGCTTGGTAGCCTAAGAATTAGGGAACAAACACCCTAATTGACGCGAATCCTAAAGATAGATCTATGGGCCTAATAAACCCCATTCTGGAAAATGGAATGCTTTATTACTTTGATTTATTATGGTGATTGCGATTGCCCTTATATAGCATACTTGCGAGTATGCAGGAGATATTCTATTATGGTGATTGCGATTGCCTTTATATAGCATACTTGCGAGTATGCGGGGGATATTCTATATGCATCCTTGTTAGTTCGGTTACCAGGTGTTCACCATATGAATGATTTTTATACACTTGCGAGTGTAATGTTATTAATGAAAAAAGAGAATCTTGTGGTCTATTAAAATTATGGAATTGATTGATTACGATAAACTAATGAACTCACCAACCTTTTGGTTGACACTTTAAAGCATGTTTATTCTCAGGTATTAAAGAAATCTTCCGCTGTTCATTTGCTCATTTTAAAGATATTACTTGGAGTCATTCCTGGCATATTTCAAAAGACGTTGCATTCGAGTCGTTGAGTTCAACAAGATTATTATTAAGTCATTTATATTTGGATATATTATGAAATGGTATGCATACATATCAACTTTCATTGTAATGAAAGTTTTTCTTTTAAAAACGAATGCAATATTTGTAAAACTTATCATGTAGAGGTCAAATACCTCGCAATGGAATCATATGTTATTGTATTCGTCCTTATGGATTAGGACGGGTTGTTTCAGCTGGGAAGTGGTGTTTGTTTAGGATTTTAAAAGCTTTAAGTTGTTCGATCCTTTCGTGAGAATTCGTTTTCGCAAAAGTTAATTACTGTTATTTTATTTTGTTTGGTTTTACACGTACTTTGCTCTTAGGTCCAAATAACTCGTTATGCTTCTTGCTGGTAAACTGGCAAACCATTCAATAACCATCTTTTGCAAAACCATAGGAAACATATGACATGCAACCTTATCATCCTAGTGTTGCAGGCGCTTAACTCCTTCAAACATAGCTAAAAAATCTTCTGGGTCTGTAATTCCATCGTACGTGCCTATTGCTGATGGAATTCACAAGTTCCGTGCTAGCACATAGTTTGCAATGTGACTGACGAAACTTTGTGTTGATTATATCATAGCTGCAGTTTGTTGATTTCTTTCCAGTTATAAGTGCAAAGAAGTTATCTATTGCCGCAACACGCATGGAAGGTAAGGCTAAATTTTGTTTATACTTGAGTGGTGCTGTCTTGGTTGGAATTCCATTTAACATTTTTGTTGCGCTTTTCTCAGAAATAACTTCTTCATCTTATGCTTCTTCATAATCACTTTTATCGTGCAGACATAACTCTTCTTCTTCCTTTTGGGCTGCAACATCGACTGAAATACCTAATCGCTCTAACAACTTGGATACCTGTTGTTTAGTCATTGTCCGTCTTTTAAATGTATGTTTTATTCTACTTTTGAAGTCTTTCTAAATGATACTGCTTGCAGTCCCTGTCTTGTGTGCCAATTGTTTACCTTTGGTGTATCGGTTGTTAGGTTCTTGAAACGTGTTGCTGTTTCAGTTATTATTTCTTCTAGTATTTCTTCACTTGTATGCTCTGCTTCTTCTACTGTGATTTCTTTTATACTAACTCGATTAGGAGGTACGTCTTCAATTAGAAGTTCACCATTTGTTTCCATTGGTGTACTTGTCAAGGTATATCACCTGCCTTTGCTAACGTACTATTTGTGCATCTAGTGTTTTTAGAATGGCCAGCTGCTTATAAGTACCAGTACAAGACAAGAACGCCTTAGCGTGATGTGGTGGATTGCCGACTAATGTGTAACATCATCAGATCGGGCTTAGATGTAAGATGACATTTTTGCCCTTAGGCATAATTGTGTGGCTAATTATGCTTTTATTTTAATTAAATGTTTAGTGTTATTTTATTATGTGGTAAGGGTTACAGAACAGGTTCGTTTATTTAATTTGAACTCCTTTAGGATTGTCAAATTAAGTACGAAAGTTATCAGATAACTGGTAAAGACCCGTGTGTGATGAGGTATGAGTTTTTAACCCTTTTTATGTGTATAGATAGCTCATTTCCCCATTTTCTTCTTGAATATTCCAAACACCCTGTACTATCTTCTTTCTCACCATCTCAAACCCTAAAATCATTTGATCTTGTATATAAGCTTAATTTTAGTGTCCATGATTTACACTATATTCCAAAGACCCGTGTTGTTGTGATTCTAACAAGGTAAGATTTACATGATTTCGTGATCAAATCAGTGTCAAAATGAGTGTTTTAGTTAAGTTTTATAAAAGTAGGTTTTAATGTCAAAATTGGTACAATTTGTTGTTGTTTGAGCTTAGATTTTGTGGGTTTATGCCCCAAAAGGTTTAGTGTACAAGATGTGTTTAGTTTTGAGGTAAAAAACGAGTCCAATATCGAGATTGAGTGATTTTGGTTCGAAACCCGTCAGTTTCTGCTGCTGCTGCTTGATGAACACAACCGTACGGATGCAACTTGCAACCGTACGAATACGATATGCAACCGTATAGGTGTATGTGCAATCGTACGGATATAGTAGTGTTGGTGCAACCGAGCATTGAGCATACAACCGTACAGATGCATCTGCAACCGTACGGATGAAGATCAGTACTGCGTTATTATTTAATTTGGTTGTTTCTTCGCCGTTATGCTGCCCGCGTGTCTTATGATAATCATAATGTAAATTCTAAAAATGCATAAGTGTTAAGTAGACTTTTAGTGACACTTTTGATACCGATTTGCTGTATTATGCTGTCTCGTGCTAATAGACAGAAACTAACTTGATTTGCCTTATGTTCAGGTGATAAGGATAAGGAAGCAGCTTAGTGATAGATTATTGAGCTAGTTGCTGGTATTTGAGGAGTGGGTCTATCTCTGGATAGAGTATTAAGTAGCTGACACGCTACTTGTTCAGACTCTTTATTATTATGTTTATGTTCAGTATGATTGCCATGTGTAGATAGATATTGTAATGCTAGTTAGGATGATCGCATGACTGATTATTTGTGATCTTATGTGCGCACTGTTAGTTAGACACCAACAGTGGCGGCAAGGTTGGGAACCCACTGAGGCGGCAAGGTAGGGTTTGTGTGAGGTCGACTGTGGTAGCTGGTCAGGTCATGATGTTATTGACTGTTCAGTATAGCATAGAAGGACACATGTGTTGTGTCTGGACGGTTATGCAGTGGATTCAGTAAAGTAGACTATCAGTAGACTGTAGCCTGATCAGCTAAGTCGTGTGCTCGTACAAGCCATCGATCCTCACATTGTCAGTTGTTATATGCTAATTCAGGATGTTAGCATATTTGTGACCCTTGCATGTTCAGTTGCTTATGCTTGGTCTGTTAGATAGTATTCATTCACTTAGCAATTGTGCTAATTCCCCCACATTTTCACCCATTGCAGGTTCAGGTGTTGCTGGTTAGAAGGGTGTTATGGACGGGTTGAAGATATGTTTGACAATGAGCTTAACTCTGATTTTTTCTTACTTTGTACTATTTTTATGTAACACCGTCATCCTGGAAAGCTGTAATGAATGTTAACTAAGTGATTTCTTAACTATGGTTTGTAAACATTAACTAAGGTTATTTTGGTAATTATGTATATACTTCCGCCGTGATAAAAAAAACCAGGGTGTTACAACTTGGTATCAGATCGTGGTTTAGCAGCAAGTACGTGTGCGTATTTTTTCCTAAACCCTGAGTTAAGTCAAACATGTCCGTGGGATGAGGCTAAGTGAATGTAGGATGTTGTGCATGTTAATGTTTAGTAAACTAACACTTATCCACTAAGCTTTTGTGCTAGTGTTTTGTAGCACATATGGAAGATAATAGAGATGTGAACGCTACAAACCCGATCCACCCCGGAACGTTTAGTGCTCCAAATGAGGGGGATGAAGCAGAAATTGACCAGACAAAATATGTACATGAACTTGAAAGTAAACTAAAGGAAGCTCGGGACAGGGTTGCTGAGCTTGAGTTAGCAAGAAAGTCGGGTAATGAGGATACACCTTCGGGTTTTGCCACTGCTCAATCACACACCATACCACAAATAAACCAGAACTAGTACCAATACCTATTACAGAACCAATTTCCTCAGTACATCATGCTACCACAGATTAACTATCAGTATAAAAATCCAATGATGATGATGTAACATCCCGCCTTTTTCCGTTTACTTTTCAGTTTAATTATTTAAAGTCCGTTATATGACTATAACATCTCCCGTTAATACGCGTTTTAAATTATCTCGTTTAGGTAATTCACGCACCCGAACGAAAGTTGAGGGACTAAACTTGACAAGGGATCAAACCCTTGACTAGGTCAAAGGGTCAAACCCCTTTCATCCATTCATTTTCATTCTCATCTTTTACTACTTCCAAATCCTCTCAACATTCAATCCTTAATTCATCATCTAAATCCGATTTTGGAGGCTAACATCAAAATAAATTACATATTTGGAATCCTCTCTTCATTCTCTACGTTTTGATACTAATTTCATCTCGATTGGGTAACTTTCTAAAAATTCTAAATTTCATAATCTTAGTGTTCTTGACTTAAAGGTGTGTTAATTAGTGTCTATGGCTCATTGTGATGTCGTATATGTAATTTGTATGCTCGATCTTGTGAATTGACATAACTAGCATGAACTTGAAAAAGAGCTTGTTAAATCTTTGATTTTGGATGATGAAATATGTTTAGATGTTAATGGTTGTGTGTTCAAAGTGTTAGTTACTTCATTAGCTTCGTTTTGGTGTGTTGATTGACATGAAAACCTTACATTAACATGATTATTGGTTTTGAGATTTTGGTTAGGGTTTAATAAGCTTTATATGAACTTTTGATGTATCAAATGCTATGAAATATTGTTGATAAGTGTTTTGTTGCAATGTGTGTTTTATTACCTTCGAAACGGCATATCATACATGTAAATTGGTTGCCCGAATCATGAAATGCGTTTTTAGAACTTGAACCTTTGATTATGAACGTTTAATGAGGTTTTGGGTTGTTGTAAGTGTTGAATTACTCGTTGAAATGTGTCTATTCGTTTTCCTCGTCAAAATACCTTTCCGATGATATAAGATACATGTTTTGGTTGTTTGCGGATCATAAAATGTGTTAGTTTGGTTTTTGGTTCGTGCACTTAGGAGTTTTCTGCATCAGACTTGAATACGGACATGGACGCCGTCCAGATCCTTGGACGCCGTCCCAGTTTTCAAAGCTGGACGCCGTCCAGATCTTTGGACGCTGTCTCAGCCTTCAAAGCTGGACGCCGTCCAGACAATCTGGACGCCGTCCAGATACACTGGCAAGCTTCTGTCTTCGCTGGTCATTTTTACGGAAAATGTTTGATATACTATGGACCTCCGATTCACATGTAACTTGTTCTAACATGCTCATATATGATTAAAAACCTCAGAAAAATAGTTCGGGACCCGACCCGAATGTGTTGACTTTTTCGTTGACTTTGACCCGACCTAAGTTGACTTTTAATCAAACTTAACCAAATGTTTGTGCAATCGTTCTAACATGCTTTTATACTTGTACCTTGCATGAAACATGACAATTTGATTCACATGCTATTATGATCGAGTCTTAACGAGCCATAGGACTAATTGAACACTTTGACCTATCGTGTTTACCGATATTGATATAAACCTATTTGTTTAGGTCAAGACTAGCATTGTTCTTTGCACACATTACTTGTTGAAGTACTAATTACTCGTGCACACAAGGTGAGATCATAGTCCCACTTTTACTCTTTTGCACTTACATTTGGGATGAGAAAACATAAATGTTTCTTTTTACTAAGTGAACACAAGTACAGGAAAACAAACATTCTACATACGAGTTTGAACAAAAATCCTCAATTCGATTATCATTAGTTACACTTGCCGGGTGTAAGCGAGAACTTATGTTATATGGCCATATGGGTTTGACAAACCCTCATTCAAACGGTTCGCTACCGTTTACGAATGGAATATATTTTCGAGAAACAGTGTATGTTCTAACACTATTGTGATGGGGTTCTATGGAAGGAATGTTAAGCATTGATAATTGGGTGCTCGTGAAACAAACTTTTGGAATGTATTACTATTATATCATTGTTGCAAATCTTGTGGTTCACTTGTACTTACTTACTCAAACTTATGATTTCACCAACGTTTTCGTTGACAGATTTCTATGTTTTTCTCAGGTCCTTGAACATTTGTGTGATACATGCTTCCGCTCATTACTTTTGATACTTGCTTGGATGTTGAGTAAACATGCATGCGTGGAGCGTCTTTTGGCTACTTTCATTTGTGTCGCATATGTTTAAATTGTACTTTAAACTTTGTTATGTAACTAGTTGTCGAACTACCTTGTAAACTTTGAAACATCTTTACTTTTGAAATGAATGCGACATACTTTTGGTAAAATGTTGTTTTAAAGACTTATGACCACGTAACGGGACCTAAGTAGACGGCGCCATCAATGACGATTTTGTCGGGTCGCTACAGATGAACCAAGTTTAGCTACCCATATATCAACAATCATTTCCACAACAACAATTCCAATAACATACCAGCCACCAAAAAGATGTACCTTTAAACAATTCAGGGATTGTGGACCGTCTCCCTACTCATGAAGTTCTGACCCAACCACGACTCTTAACTGGTTACGGGAAGTTGAAAAGGCATTTGAGGCCTGTCCCTGGAACCAGAACTGAACGTGACTTATGCCAGTAGGTTGTTAAAAGACATGGGTATGGTATGGTGGGATTCTGTGATAGCCAGTGTTCTTTCAGAACAGGTTAGAATGATCACATGGGAACAATTTTACGCGAAGGTATGCGAACAGTATTGCAATGTGTTTGACATGAACAGAATCAAGATGGAATTTTTGGAAATGCGGATGACACCTCAGATGTCTATTTATGAGGTAATTGATAAATACATGGATAAGTTGAGGTTTGTGCAATAATGGGTGCCAGACGAACAATCTAGAATCCAACATTTTGTAAACATGATCCTGCCTGAGTACAGGACCTTTGCGAGGTCAGCACCGACGTTATCTCAGGCTTTTGTGATGGCAAAGATGGTGTAAAGTGATGTAAGAGCAGCAAGGGGTGTGAATTTGGAAAACATTGTATCACAGGGTAGTCAGGCTACCATTAAGTCAGGTTCCAAGTCTAAGAAATCGTTTGGGTTTAGACAAAAAGGGGTAGGGGTAATCAACCAAGTTCAGGGTCTGGTTCGGGAAAGAGAGAAAGGTGTAAGGGTTGTAAATCTTCGCATAGTGGGCTGTGTTCTGAGGCAACAAGAAGATGTTTAAGATGTGGTATGGTAGGTCACGAGTCTTAGGGGTGTTCCTTCAGGGAAAATGTTTGTTGGAGTTGTCATCAGCCGGGTCGTCGTTCAGCAAGTTGTCAGGCGTCAAAGGGCGCAAGTTCTGGGGCAGGGTATGGGGTGCGTTTGGCATCTGTCGGGGGTTCCACAGCCTCTAGTGGACTCAAGAGAAAGAATCTGCTGACTGCAGAAGCAAGGGCCTTTCAGATGACAGTGGAGGCTGCTACTAATACCGATGATGTCATAATCGGCATGTTCTTGATTAACTCAATACCTGTTAGAGTATTGTTTGATTCAGGCGCAAATAGGCGTTTATGTCTATAGATTTCTGTACTAAGTTTGGGTTACCTGCTACTGTGCTTCCTGAGCCAGTTAGAGTAGAGGTAGCTGATGGTAAGACGGTTCCAGTCACAATGTATGTGTCTGGAGCTAGTATAGAAATTGATGGTAGACCGCTTGCTATGTCTTGTTTAGTGTTGCTTATCCCTAGTTTCGACATAGTTTTAGGGATGAACTGGATGAGCCTACATAAGGCCCACATCAAGTGTGATAAGAAGATTGTGACCTTCCGTCTGACCGATGGAACCCGTATTGTGGCCCGAGGGGAACGAGGTGGGTTCAGTTTTTCATTGATTTCAATGGTGAAGGAGAAGAAGTCACTTGATAAAGGGTGTGAGTCTTTTATGGCTTATGTTGTCAATGCTGAGAAAGAGAAAAGGTTAATTGCCAACATTCCAGTGGTTTCGAAATTTCCTGAGGTGTTTCCCGATGAGTTACCGGGGTTACCGCCGGTAAGGGAAGAAGAGTATAAGATTGATTTAGTTTCGTTGATAACTCCAGTAGCTAAGGCTCCTTATAGGTTAGTTCCTTCGGAAATTAGGGAGATGATGTCTCAAATACAAGAATTGCTAGATAGAGGGTTTATAAGACCAAATTCTTCGCCGTGGGGTGCGCCTTGTTGTTTGTAAAGAAGAAAGAAGGTACTCTAAGAATATGTATAGATTATCGAGAATTAAATAAGAGAACGATTAAGAATAAGTATCTGTTGCCTAGAATCGATGATCTATTCGATCAGCTTCAGGGTGCATCGTACTTTTCAAAAATAGATCTTAGATCCGGGTATCATCAGGTTCGGGTTACAGAATCAGATATACCGAAGATAGCGTTTAGAACGAGATATGGGCATTAGAAGTTCTTGGATATGCCATTTGGGTTGACGAATGCTCCGTCAGTATTCATGGATCTGATGAACAGGGTTTGTAAGCCATATTTAGATCAGTTTGTTATTGTGTTTATCGATGATATATTGGTTTATTCTAAGACATAAGCTGATCATGCAACACATCTTCGAGTATTTTTTGAGTTATTAAAGAAAGAGCAGTTATACGCTAAGTTCTTGAAGTGTGAGTTTTGGCTTCGAGAGGTGCAGTTTATGGATCATGTTATCTGTGAGGCTGGTATTAAAGTAGATCCGTCGAAACTAGAAGCGGCAATGGGTTAGAATTCGCCGAAGACGCCGACAGAGATTAAGAGTTTCTTTGGTCTTGCGGGTTATTATCGCCGGTTTATAAAAGATTTTTCTAAAATAGCGGGTCCGTTGACCAAATTAACCAGAAAAGATGTAAAATTTCGATGAAGTGACTAACAGGAACAGGCTTTTCAGACTCTGAAACAGTTGTTGTGTCAGGCTCCAGTGTTAGCATTACCAGAGGGTTCAGACAATTTTGTGGTTTATTGTGATGCGTCAATAGCCGGGATGGGGTGTGTACTAATGCAAAGAGATAAGGTTATCGCGTACGCTTCTCGTCAGTTAAAGACACACGAACGTAACTATACTGTTCATGATTTAGAAATGGCTGCAGTGGTATTTGCGTTGAAGTTATGGAGACATTACTTATACGGTACAAAGTGTGTAATATGTACAGATCATAAGAGCCTCCAGTATATTTTCATGCAGAAAGAACTGAATATGCGACAGAGACGGAGGATTGAGCTTATAAAAGACTACGATTGTGAAATAAAGTATCACCCGAGCAAAGCAAATGTTGTTGCCGATGCTTTGAGTCGTAAAAAGACCGTGGAGACTGTGAAATTCATGAGAATAGTTTCAGACCTTGTTGAACAAATAAGATAAGTTCAAGCCCGAGCTTTATTGGAAGAAAATTTAAAGACTGAATTGATGATCAAAATAAAAGACCAATTGACTGACGATTCTCGTGGACTTAAGATGTTTAAGAACCAAATTTGGGTGCCTATGCTTGGAGATTTAAGGAAATTGATCTTAAATGAAGCGTATAAATCAAGGTTGACTGTCCATCCAGGTAGTACCAAGATGTATAATGACTTAAAACTAATGTATTGGTGGCCAACGATGAAGAAAGATGTTGCTCAATTGGTAGAAAGTTGTCATATTTGTGCCCAGTTTAAGCCGAACACCAGAAACCCTATGGTTCGTTACAGCAATTGAAAATTCTAGAGTGGAAATGGGATCATATTTCAATGGATTTTGTGACGAAATTGCCCAGAACTCAGAGAAGTAATGATATGATTTGGGTAATTGTTGATCGACTGACAAAGAGTGCACACTTTTTAGCAAAAAAAAGAGACAGCCTCGTTGAGTGTTTTGGAAAATTTGTACTTGAAAGAGATAGTTAGTCGACATGGGGTTCCGATATCTATCGTATCTGATAGAGATGCTAGATACGTGTCTAACTTTTGGAACAGTCTACAGAAAAGTTTGGGAACGAGGGTAAATCTGAGTACAACATATCATTCGCAGACCGACGGTCAGAGTGAACGTACAATACATACACTGGAGGACATGCTTAGGTCCCGTGTGTTAGAGTACGTGAGATATACATTTACTTTTGATCGAGTTAGCGTATAAGAATACTTATCATTCAAGTATTGGTATGCTGCCTTATGAGATTCTGTATGGTCGCAAATGTAGAACGTCAACTTGTTGGTTAGAAGTAGGTGAGAAACAGTTTGCAGGTCCAGAATTAGTTCAGATAACAGCCGACAAGGTGGCAATAGCACGTGAAAAGTTAAAAGCGGCACGTGATAGACAGAAAATATATGCCGATCCACGTAGACGTCCGATAAACTTTGAGGTGGGAGATCGTGTTTACTTGAAAGTTTTGCCGTGGAAAGGGGTTATTAGATTTGGTAAACGGGGTAAGTTAGCACCAAGGTATATTGGGCCGTTCAAGATTATTCAGAAAAGTTAATGATCAGGCATTTGTGTTAGAGCTTCCGACAGAGTTGACAGGAATACACAACACTTTCAACGTGTGTTACCTTAGGAAGCGTAAGGTCGATGATGAGATGCAACTAGTTCTGTTGAGTGATCTGAGGGTGGACCTGAATCAAAAGCTAGTTGAATAACCCGTTAGGATTGTTGATAGAAAGGTAACAAAGTTGAGAAAGAAGGAGATCCATATAGTGCTTATTGAGTAGAAGCATAGTTTAGGATCAAACCCTACGTGGGAGACCGAAGAGCCGATGAAGGCTCGTTATCCACGTTTATTTGACCATGACCAGATTTCGAGGACGGAATCTCTTTAAGGAGGTGGATTTGTAACATCCTCAGATCGGGCTTAGATGTAAGATGACCTTTTGCCCTTAGGCATAATTGTGTGGCTAATTATGTTTTTATTTATTTAAATGTTTAGTGTTATTTTATTATGTGGTTAAGACCCGTTTGTGACAAGGGTCACAGAACAGGTTCATTTATTTAATTTGGACTCCGTTAGGGTTGTCAAATTACGTACGAAAGTTATCAGATAACTGGTAAATACCCGTGTGTGATGGGGTATGAGTTTTTAACCCTTTTGATGTGTATAGATAGCTCATTTACCCATTTTCTTCTTGAATATTCCAAACACCCCATACTATCTTCTTTCTCACCATCTCAAACCCTAAAATCATTTGATCTTGAATTGAAGCTTAATTTCAGTTTCAAATTATTACTTGTGTTGTTGTGATTCTAACAAGGTAAGATTTACATGATTTCGTGATCAAAGCAGTGTCAAAATGGGTGTTTTAGTTAAGTTTTATAAAAGTGGGTTTTGATGTCAAAATTGGTACAATTTGTTGTTGTTTAAGCTTAGATTTTGTGGGTTTATGCCTTAAAAGGTTTAGTGTACAAGATGTGTTCAGTTTTGAGGTCAAAAACGAGTCCACTATCGAGATTGAGTGATTTTGGTTCGAAACCCGTCAGTTTTTGCTGCTGCTGCTCGACGAACATAACCGTACGGATGCAGCTTGCAACCGTACGGGTGTATGTGCAACCGTACGGATACAGTGGTATTGGTGCAACCGGTCAGTGAGCATGCAATCGTACGGATATATGATGTAACCTTACAGATGGCCGTACGGATGCATCTACAACCGTACGGATGAAGATCAGTACTGAATTATTGTTTAATTTGGCTGTTTTCTAGCCGTTATGCTGCTCGCGTGTCTTATGATAATCCAAATGTAAATTCTGAAAATGCATAAGTGTTAAGTAGACTTTTAGTGGCACTTTTGATACTGATTTGCTTTATTGTGCTGTCTCGTGCTAACGGACAAAAACTAACTTGATTTGCCTTATGTTCAGGTGATAAGGATAAGGAAGCAGCTCAGTGATAGATTATCTGAGCTAGTTGCTGGTATTCGGTGAGTGGGTCTATCTCCGGATAGAGTATTAAGTATTCGACACACTACTTGTTCAGACTCTTTATTATTATGTTTATGTTCAGTATGATTGCCATGTGTAGATAGATATTTTCATGCTGGTTAGGTTTATTGCATGACTGATTATCTGTGATCTTATGTGCGCACTGTTAGTTGGACACCAACCGAGGCGACAAGGTTGGGAACTCACCGAGGCGGCAAGGTAGGGTTTGTGTGAGGTCGACCGTGGTATCCTGGTCGGGTCATGATGTTACTGACTTTTCAGTATAGCATAGAAGGAAGCATGTGTTGCGTTTGGACGATTATGCAGTGGATTCAGTAAAGTGGACTATCGGTAGACTGTAGCCTGATCAGCTAAGTCGTGTGCTCGTACAAGCTGTCGATCTTCCTATTGTCAGTTGTTGTTATATGCTAGTTCAGGACGTTAGCATATTTGTGACCCTTGCATGTTCAGTTGCTTATGGTTGGTCTGTTAGATAGTATCTATTCACTTAGTAGTTGTCAAAATTTCCCCACATTTCCACCCATTGCAGGTTTAGGTACTGCTGGTAAGAAGGGTGTTACGGACGGGTTGAAGATATGTTTGACTATGAGCTTAACTCGAATGTTTTCTTACTTTGTACTGTTTTTATGTAACATTGTCGTTCTGGAAAGCTGTAATGAATGTTAACTAAGTGATTTCTTAACTATGGTTTGTAACCATTACTAAGGTTATTTTGGTAATTTTGTATATACTTTCGTTGTGATAAAAAAAATCAGGGTGTTACATGATGTTTACTCTCAGGACGGATCCCTGCAGACCCGGATCACGGTCTATAACCGTGGGGTGGATTAATCAACCTTGCGGAGCCAAACTGAGAGTTGATCCGTCTAGAGCTTTGCGGCTAAGTCTTCAGGTTCTATAGTGAGAAAGTATTGTGTCAGAGAGAAAGTGTGTTCTCTGCCACAAGTCTAAGTGTCCAAATGGGGATGGCCCAGGTATCCTATTTATATCCATAGGAGCTCTGAAAGTTCGAAGACACATGTCGTGTTATGATTGATCTATTTATGCAAAAAGTGTGTAACTAACTTTGTGCTTTACGCTGGCGTGATATGTGTGCGACTCATGTGCTTTATGTTTAGAGATGTAGGGCTTATGCAGTGTTTAGCGGCCTGCAGGGCTTACGCAAAATGCCGAACAGTCTAACATGTAATTTATTCGGAAAACGTTGAACGGTTATTTAATAAACAAATGCTTTTTAATGCTTTTTTATGCTTTTAAGCGTCTTTTCCGTTTTTGCAATTACCTTTTATGCATGTTAACCATAGGGCGCACCATTAAACAGTGTATTGAAATTCTAACTTTAGTTATTTGTACTCCTTCTTATAAGGCAGACTACCAAGTCATTAAAATATCCTTCATCCTCATACATGTATACTCATGCGAGGTCTTATTTGGTTTTGCAATTTCGTTTGTTTTTTTTTTTTTGGTTGGTTAGTGGTCCGTTTAGCTGGATGTCTTTGTTGGCATGTTTTCTATTTGTTTGGTTCGGTTTATTGGGATATTGTTTTGTTCTTGAACGGGTTAGTCCGTTTATGTTTGTTTCTAGGTTTCTTTCATTGTTTTATAAAAGATTCTTTATTTTTTATTTTTTAATAAAGTTTTGTTTTGTTTGCAAAATAAATCATATATATATATATATATATATATATATATATATATATATATATATATATATATATATATATATATATATATATAGTGTTTTAATCAAGATGGAAGCACTTTTTTGGGGAGAAGTAGGGGGAAGTAAATTTTTTTCGTTTTTTTTGAATTTTTTTTTCGGGCATTAAGATCACATGATATAAAGATTAAAAAAGACACTTCGTGACGAATGTTATTACTTTGGCGGGAAAACGCTCGAAGAAATAAATGATTGATGTGTTGCGAGGTGTATACGAAATAGTTAAATACGATACAATTTTACACAAGTTATTTATTTATTTATAGAGTGGATATACCTAAACCTTGCTACAACACTATAGGCAGTGTACCTAATCGTAAAGTAGTGTAGTTTTTAGTAAGTCCGATTCGTTCCGCAGGGAGCTAGCTGAGTTTAACGCTATATTTATTTTAAACTATATTTGTATCAATATATATATATAAGTAATATTATTATTATTATAAAAGGGGGTTTTTACCGTTTAGTGACCGGTTTGTCGACATTATGTCTTAAGTCACAATTAAGACCTAATGTAAAATATTAAATATAAATACAACTTAATTTAAATCGTAAAGTAAATGACGATAAATAAAAGTGCGATAATTAAAAGTGCGATAAATAAAATGACGATAAATAAAATTGCGATAATTAAAAGTACGATGAGATATAAAATAAAGGAATTATGCTTATTTAAACTTCGGTAATCATGATGTTGACGTGTTGATTTTAATTTATTACCATAGTTTAATTGTCCTTTGTCCTGGATTATTCGATATGTCCATCTGGTTTTGTCCATAATAGTCCATCAGTCATAATTATAAAGTACGAGAGTCTTCGTCAAATTAATCTTATTATCCGAAGTCAAATATTTCAACTAATTGAGGATTCGAACTGTAAAAAGGTCTTAATACTTTATTTAATGAATACACCAGGTTATCGACTTCGTGTAATCCAAGGTTTTAATACTTTGTTAACAATTACACCAATTACCCTTGAATGTAATCCACCCCTGTTTTAATGAGTCCAGTGACTATTAATCCATCCCCGTGTCCGGTCAAATGAACAATAATTCGTATTTATAAATATCCCGCCCACCGTACCCGATTAAGCATATGTGGTTATATATAGATACGTCAAATTGTAACCTTTATATTAAATCAACGAGGTATCGTTTAGTTAATATAAAGCCCATTAATAGCCCATAGTCTAATTTCCACAAGTGTCGATCTTTTGTCCAAACCCCAATTATGGTACAAAGCCCAATAACCCCATCTTTAATATTTAGCCCAACATCACGATTACTTCGATTTAAATAAGCATAATAATAACTTAGCTACGAGACATTAATTTAAAAAAGTTGAACATAACTTACAATGAGTATTAATCGCGTAGTATTACACGGACAGAATTTCGACTTACAAACTTAAAACATTCGCCACTATAATCTTATTATTATTAACTTAAAATTAAAATTAAAATTAAAATTATAAATATAAATATATTGAGAGAGAGTAAGATATATGATATGGTGTAAAATTCGTCGACCAAACGCTTCAATTTATAGGACCTGACCTGCTACAGCAAGCCATGCGATCGCATGGGATTTAGGCAGGCTGGTCATACGATCGCATGGCAGCCTTTTCCTACTCACACATGATTCCAAAACGTGGGCTGCGCGTATTTATTTAATATATAATATGATATATATAATTTTATATAATTAATTATATATTATATTATATTCTTGTGCATTGTTGACTTGAAATTTTAGCTCCGTTGCGTCGCGCGTTGATAGTTGGTTCATGTCCCGATTCCGAATTTTCGAACGTCCTTTCGTACGATTTAATATCTTGTACTTTGCATTTTGTGGCTCGTACTCTTGTAACTTTTAGACGTTTCTCATCAATAAATTGAACCACTTGGATTATATTTTGTACTTTTGAGCTTTTTGGTCGTTTGCATCTTCAAATCGTCGAATCTGTCTTTTGTCTTCACCTTTTATTATTTAAACGAATATCACTTGTAAATAGAACAATTGTAACTAAAAGCTTATCTTTCTTGAAGGATAATGCTATGAAATATATGTTCGTTTTTAGCATTATCAAATATTCCCACGCTTGAGCGTTGCTTGTCCTCAAGCAATATAGAACTTGAATATAACTTTACTAGAATCACTTCTTTATTCTTTACACTTTATACATCAGTGATTTTGATACGACGGTATGAACAATGATAGTAACGATGTAGTTTACAATCCCACATGACTATAAAAATTTAGATCCTTTTCGGAAATTGGATCTTTATGAAAACATTTGATCTTTTGAAAATTCAATCTAGCTTTTACCCTAGATAAGTTTTTTGGAATAATCCTTCACCGGTGTTTGCAAAATGTTTTTGTGGGTTTTGTATTTGAAAATGTTAGCTCAAAACTTATGGTTTTGTGTCATCCACTTGCTAACCTTGTATTGGGAAAGCAACACGTCCAGTATACTTGCTCCGTATATTACCTTTCGGTAAACTACCGTCCGGTTGTAAAGGAAAGCGTTGAACAAGCAACTGTTAAGGCAATGTCTAATGACATACTTTTGATTATGGTCTATATCATGTCGGATGCAATTACTATCCTTTGTAGGAGCAATAGTAAAGATCACCCTATAGTTTTTTGGTCTGGCACAAGGTCCTGTCTTCGACCATGCTATGCAACCACCGTTCTTACGGTTGACACCCGATTTGGTTCAGGTGACCTAATGAATTCCGGTGAATTCTCAGGATTTTCGTTCAATGGTAATGAACGCATTGAAAATGGGTTTTCAGAAAACAAATCGGTTTGTAATTTGATCAAAATATTTTCTCGTTCAAGCTCGAGTTTAGATATCATTGAATTCCATGAGTTTGAATTCTCAATCTTTAAGGTCAATCTCAAGGATTGAGTAATATCAGGCTTAAAAGCTGATTTTTTATCTTTAAGGAGATTATCCTTTCCGTAGATCTGATTCATTAGTCTTATAAGCTAATTTGCACGGTGTCCCCCCATTGTACGAGACAGATCCTCTCATGGTTAGGATAAGTCTGACCACTTAGCTACCTTGTTTGATACTGAGGTCCGTGAATTTCCAGCTGATTTTCGAGAAAACTTTTCAAGGTTTTTCGTAGTCTCTATAACTGGTTTGGATGACAACTTCCTGACCTAAATCAAGAAGCGCGTATCTTTTTCTCGGAAGACTGTACTTCCTTATAAATTCTATTTATATTACAATAAACTGGGTAAAACTGATTAATATTGTCCAAAACAAAAGTATTTTCAATTAATTGTACAAAAATATGTGATATATGTTCTAAATAACTTGGTAAATTTTTCCCACACTTGGCTTTTATTTTTCTTTCTTTGCCTTTTTATTCTCCTGTATTCCATTTTAAATGAATTCAAGCGTTTTGGGTTGTTTCTCAATTTATGTCCTTTCCGAGGTAACAATAATTTCGGTGTTAACACCTAGTTTTATCGTTCATAAATATGTATAAACATGATTTTGAGTTCATTTAGTTAAAAAAATTTTAAAATTTTACTAGATGTGGGTAGTCAGTATATATAAGACTAGGGCTGTTCTTTATTATCAGAGAGCACTAGATTTTAATATAACTACTGCGTTACTAGTATTTTAACGGTGGCTATTAAACCAAGTGTATAAGTCAAAAAATTTTAAAATCGAAAGAATTTAATCCCTTCCCACACTTAAGATCTTGCAATGCCCTCATTTGCAAGAAATCAATAGCAATTTAAATTATTGAGGGTGATTAGCGTAGAAAAATGATTAAATTTTACCAAAGTTTCCAAACATATTGTTGTTTGTGTTGAATGATAAATGGTGCACATCATTTGTTCATTCCTGCAGTTGTTATTTCACATTTATTTTGCATCTTGTCATCAAAATTAGTTACTTTTGCTGAACTTAATGCCAGTATTTAAAAATGCGTTGTTTTACCCTGTTGTGTACATGAGATAAAATACATACAATACAAATATAAACATACATGGTAATTTGAAATGAGACTTAATATCCCACTTTCAAATTACAAAAATGAAATATTAGTACAAAATAATAAAAATATTAAACATTACATTAAAGTATCAAAATGTTAAATGTTTAACCATAATAGATAAAAATAATAAAAGATAAGAAATCACCAATGAAACACTATTGATTTGGATAGGGATTCCAGTTCATATCATCGTTCGGGTTCCATGGTTGGTGATAGGTGTCTTGGTAGGCTTGGTTGGGGTTGTACAGGTCAAAGGTGTAACACCCGAATTTTGGGCCTAGATGAAATGACCATTGTACCCTGGGGAATGGCGTAATTAGTGATTTTTATAATTATATGTTTATAATTATTTGGTTGTTTAGTTGAGACCAGTTTGTGACAAGGGTAACAGAATAGGTTCGTTTGTTTAATTTGGACTCCGTTAGGGCAGTCAAATTAAGTACGAAAGATATCAGATAACTGGTAAATACCCGTGTGTTATGGGGTATGGTTTTATAACCCAATATAAATAGCTTGAATCTGGATTATTCCATCATTTTCCCCAAATTAGAAATATTACTCCCGTACCTAACTCCTTCACTCTTGAAATCCTAATTGATCTAAACTTGAAATTGGATTAAGAGACTTTAGAGACTGATTTCTAGCATCATTGTGAGCATCATCTCAGGTTTGTCTTGTTGAATCTATGCTTTGATTGTTAGAAATTGGGTTTTTGTGTTCTTGAATAGAAAGTGTGAATATGAGTTTGAATCTTCATGAAATATGTTTATTATGCTTAATTGATGTTAGAAATAGGTTGTATATATGTTTAGTAACTTTCTTGTGCTTAAAATTTGGTCAAAAACACTTAGAAATCGAGTTTTTGGGGAAAAAATCACAAAATCAGCGAAATTGGTTCGAAACCCAGTTTGCTACAGTACCCGAGTTGCTACAGTGTCACTATTTGCTACAGTGTCACTATTTGCTACAGTGTCGAGTTGCTACAGTACCGAGTTGCTACAGTACCGAGTTGCTACAGTATCACTATTTGCTACAGTGTCAACATTTGCTACAGTACCTTTTATGAAATTGAAACGGGCGTAACTTTCAAAACGTAACTCCGTTTTTGATGAATAAACTATCGTTAGAATCGTAATAAAGAATAATTTTCAATGGTGAACTTTTAAGAAACTATATCAAACTATTTTTGGGTCAGAAAAGGAGTTTTAGTGTGTATGTCGTGTTTTGCACGCACCTGTATGCCATTATTGAATGGAGTCATGATGTAGACTCATAAAATTATGAATACATAGTGTTATGACCTAGTTTATAGTATGATTTGATTATACTATTGATTGAGATGTGTATATTGACTTCGTTGTGTTGTTCTCAGGTGATAAGAACAAGGAAGAAGCTCAGAAGTAAGATAACTGAGCTGTAGCTGGTAATCGGTGAGTGGGATTATCTCCGGGTGTAGTATAGAGTAGCAAGTTGTGCTACTATGTTATACTGTTATAGTTGCTATGCTTAGTAGATATGTTGTAATAATGATCATCGTAGAGTTGCCATGCTAGTCGTAGGAACAGTTGTTCATAGTGGTAGTTGTTTAACAGTTGTGTGCACAAATTGTAGTTGCATGTTGGAACCTATTGTTGTTAGGTTCAGCTCAGAGAGGTCAACCTTGTTGTGGTTGGGTCCAGTTGGCTACTGTTTGTTGAGTATAGTACTGAATGACGCATCACCTGCGTGTGGATTTACTATACTGGAGATTCAGTAGTAAGGACTTTCGGTAGATGCTAGACTGATCAGCTAGTGGTCGTGTGCTCGTACAAGCCGCCGAGTCTCTAGTTGGAGCATAGTTGCTAGTTGATTGTTGTCAGTTGATAGTTGCTAGTTATTAGTTGTCAGTTGCCTATTATGGATTGTTGTAGTTGCTGTAGTTGTACAAGTTGGTACTGTATGCTAGATCTGTTAAATGATTCCATTCACTTAGCCTCGTGCTAACCCCCTCACCTCCTCCCTTGCAGGTTTTCGATATTAGTACTGGTAGGGACGGGCGTCGGGTTGACGATATGTTTGACAAGACGAACTCTGATGTCTTAACTTTTATAAATATGTAACTAGTTGTTTAACGTAACACCGGTGGTTTGTAATAAGTAACTAGCTAATGATTTGTGATAATCATGTTTGTAATTAACTAAGGATATTTATATGAATTAAGACTTCCGCTGTGATCTAAAAAAAAAAAATCAGGGTGTTACAACTTGGTATCAGAGCATAGGTTTGGCCGCATGTACATTGTGTTGAATGTCATGTTCCCAAACCTTGTGTTGTGTCAAACATATATGAGGAAACGGGTTAAGTGAATGTAGGGATTACATGTGTTAGTTGATAGGTACTAACCTGTTTTCCACTAAGAGTTTGTGTGAGATGTTGTGGTAGTGCAGATATGGCAGATAATACAGAAAACGCAACTGGTCCGTCAGCCCCCGGAACATTCAGAGCCCCAGATGAAGACGGATATGTGTCAGAAGAGGATCCGCAGGAACAAATTTTAGATTTGCAAAGTAAGTTAAAGGAAGCACGTGATCGAATAAGGGAATTAGAACAACGTCAGGTAACCGTGAATCCAAGTGGTAGTGTACCGAATCAGATGATTAGTGGGTATCCGGTGCAGTCAAATAATTATCAGCAAATTGGAAGTGCTTTCCAACAACAGCAATGGTTACCACCTCAATATCAGTTTCCTCAACAGTATCAGATGTCACCTCAGTTTAATCAACAGTTCCCAAATCAGATGTGGGGTCCGTATCAGACGCCGATGTTTCAACAACCAAAGAAATGTACCTTCAAACAGTTTCTGAATTGTAATCCACCAGAGTACTCAGGAAGTTCTAACCCAACGGTAACACTTAACTGGTTAAGAGAGATAGAAAAGGTTTTTGAGGCATGTCAGTGTGAACCAGAATTGCAGGTTATTTATGCTAGTCGTATGCTGAAGAATAGGGCAATGGTTTGGTGGGATATGGTTATTTCTAGTATACCAAAAGAGCAAGTGAACATGATTACTTGGGAACAATTTTATAGTAAAGTTTGTGAGCAGTATTGTTCGTCTTATGACCTCAATCGAATCAAGACGGAATTTCTGGCGATGAAAATGACACCTCAGATGACGATAGATGAGGTGATTGAGCAGTATATGGATAAATTAAGATTTGTGCAACAGTGGGTTCCAGATGAGCAGTCCAGAATTTAGCACTTTGTTAACATAATTTTACCAGAGTACAGAACAATGGTTAGGATGGCGACGACGTTATCGCAAGCGTTTGTTATGGCCAAGATGGTAGAGGATGACGTCAGAGCAGCAAGGAATAGAATAGTAGGTTATGAGATGTCACAACAAGATCAGGCGATGAGTCATTCGGACTCTAGGTCAAAGAAGTCTGTTAAGTTGAAACATAAGAGTGGGTCAGAACAGAGTGGGTCAGCATCAAGTCAGAATTCTTGGTGTTATAGTTGCCGATCATCTCATAGTGGTCCTTGTTCAGATTTAACCAAAAGATGTTTGAGATGTGGTATTGTGGGACACGAGATTCGGATGTGTTCGTTCCAAGAGGATGTATGTTGGAGATGTCATCAAGTGGGGCATAGGTCAGCTCAGTGTCCGTATGTAAGAGGATCAAGTTCTGGGGCAGGGCCAGGAGCACAGTCGGGATCAGTAGGTGGATCTTCTGGTTCTCAAGTTCGGCAGAAAAGAAAGAATCCACCTACGAAAACAGCAAGAGCTTATCAGATGGTTGCAGATGCAGATGTTGAATATGATGTGAATACAGGTATGCTTCAAAATCCTCGTATTATTTAGTTATATATATGTATATGATTGGGTGTATATATATGTGTGGTAGATTGGTAGATCTTGATAGTAGTGTAAGATTTATTTTGTTGCATTATGTTGTTTATGTTTTGGTTGCGACCCTTCTGTGCCATGTGGGGTAAGGGTGACCCTTAGGTTGACTTTTTGGGATTGAGAACCGTGACTTGGATAGAGATGCGTTGAGTATGTTTGTGTAGTGGACTTTTGGACGACATGAAGTTGTTGGATAGTGGCATGAGTATGATTGTTATGACGGTATTTCCTAAGCTTGTTGGATGTATGATCTGGTTGATAGATTATATTTGGATGATTGATAGACAAGGTTTGAGTAACTATGATTGGACAGATGTTGTGATTGATTAGTCATAAAGTAGTTAAATTAATTACCGATGCTTATTGAGGAAATTGATTGGACATAAGTTAGTGAATGAGATAAGTAGAATTTTTTCATTACGAGCAACTCAGAATGAAGGTATGATTTAGGATAATATGCTTGTGTCTGGCCAACAGAAGTATATTGCGATAAATCATACAGAATTTCTGGGAAGCTGAAGGAAAATTAGGCGGCATGTGCTATATTGGATTGTGATGTGACTGGATATGAGACGAATAACCTGTGAAGTTCTGTTGACTTACGAGACAATTTCGTGGACCTAGGTATAGATTTTAGCATGATGACTAATTCTATTGCCTAAGCTCTGGATAATTGGGAAAAGTGGACTGTATAAAGAGTTGAATTGGATGACAGATCTTGAAATTTATGATACGGAATGGCGAAGAAACACGAATTTGACTCTGATTATTTGACTTGATAGTGTAATTTGTGGGCTTAAGTGGATTAACGGACGTTGATCGATGAAGATTGTGACAAGTTATTTGGTATCGGGAGTGTATTGACGTCAGGAATCTCATTTCCTATGCAATTGTGGTGGATATTGTCGATATCGGGGATAAGATCGATAAAGTTAACCGTGTGTTTTGGCGGTGCGAGTAACAATTTTTGGGTTTGTTGACCATAGCTGACCCGATTCCGAGGATGGAATCTCTTTTAAGGAGGGTAGATTTGTAACACCCGCGTTTTGGTCCTAGATGAAATGACCATTGTACCCTGGGGAATGGCGTAATTAGTGATTTTTATAATTATATGTTTATAATTATTTGGTTGTTTAGTTGAGACCAGTTTGTGACAAGGGTAACAGAATAGGTTCGTTTGTTTAATTTGGACTCCGTTAGGGCAGTCAAATTAAGTACGAAAGATATCAGATAACTGGTAAATATCAGTGTGTTATGGGGTATGGTTTTATAACCCAATATAAATAGCTTGAATCTGGATTATTCCATCATTTTCCCCAAATTAGAAATATTACTCCCGTACCTAACTCCTTCACTCTTGAAATCCTAATTGATCTAAATTTGAAATTGGATTAAGAGACTTTAGAGACTGATTTCTAGCATCATTGTGAGCATCATCTCAGGTTTGTCTTGTTGAATCTATGCTTTGATTGTTAGAAATTGGGTTTTTGTGTTCTTGAATAAAAAGTGTGAATATGAGTTTGAATCTTCATGAAATATGTTTATTATGCTTAATTGATGTTAGAAATAGGTTGTATATATGTTTAGTAACTTTCCTGTGCTTAAAATTTGGTCAAAAACACTTAGAAATCGAGTTTTTGGGGAAAAAAATCACAAAATCAGCGAAATTGGTTCGAAACACAGTTTGCTACAGTACCCGAGTTGCTACAGTACCGAGTTGCTACAGTGTCACTATTTGCTACAGTGTCACTATTTGCTACAGTGTCGCGTTGCTACAGTACCGAGTTGCTACAGTACCGAGTTGCTACAGTATCACTATTTGCTACAGTGTCAACATTTGCTACAGCACCTTTTATGAAATTGAAACGAGCGTAACTTTCAAAACGTAACTCCGTTTTTGATGAATAAACTATCGTTAGAATCGTAATAAAGAATACTTTTCAATGGTGAACTTTTAAGAAACTAGATCAAACTGTTTTTGGGTCAGAAAAGGAGTTTTAGTGTGTATGTCGTGTTTTGCACGCACCTGTATGCCATTATTGAATGGAGTCATGATGTAGACTCATAAAATTATGAATACATAGTGTTATGACCTAGTTTATAGTATGATTTGATTATACTATTGATTGAGATATGTATATTGACTTCGTTGTGTTGTTCTCAGGTGATAAGAACAAGGAAGAAGCTCAGAAGTAAGATAACTGAGCTGTAGCTGGTAATCGGTGAGTGGGATTATCTCCGGGTGTAGTATAGAGTAGCAAGTTGTGCTACTATGTTATACTGTTATAGTTGCTATGCTTAGTAGATATGTTGTAATAATGATCATCGTAGAGTTGCCATGCTAGTCGTAGGAACAGTTGTTCATAGTGGTAGTTGTTTAACAGTTGTGTGCACAAATTGTAGTTGCCTGTTGGAACCTATTGTTGTTAGGTTCAGCTCAGAGAGGTCAACCTTGTTGTGGTTGGGTCCAGTTGGCTACTGTTTGTTGAGTATAGTACTGAATGACGCATCACCTGCGTGTGGATTTACTATACTGGAGATTCAGTAGTAAGGACTTTCGGTAGATGCTAGACTGATCAGCTAGTGGTCGTGTGCTTGTACAAGCCGCCGAGTCTCTAGTTGGAGCATAGTTGCTAGTTGATTGTTGCCAGTTGATAGTTGCTAGTTATTAGTTGTCAGTTGCCTGTTATGGATTGTTGTAGTTGCTGTAGTTGTACAAGTTGGTACTGTATGCTAGATCTGTTAGATGATTCCATTCACTTAGCCTCGTGCTAACCCCCTCACCTCCTCCCTTGCAGGTTTTCAATATTAGTACTGGTAGGGACGGGCGTCGGGTTGACGATATGTTTGACAAGACGAACTCTGATGTCTTAACTTTTATAAATATGTAACTAGTTGTTTAACGTAACACCGGTGGTTTGTAATAAGTAACTAGCTAATGATTTGTGATAATCATGTTTGTAATTAACTAAGGATATTTATATGAATTAAGACTTCCGCTGTGATCTAAAAAAAAAAAATCAGGGTGTTACAAAAGGGTGGTCACATGTCGGGCTGATGTGGTGGGTAAAAAGCAGGCCGAGTCGGGATGTAGTTATTTGGTACCTGATATGATAGCTGGCTCATGATTTGGTACTGATGAACTTGCCAGCTATCGTGTTGGCGTTGCTTGGATCGTTCATACTCATTCGCGGCTTGCCACTGCTCATACTGACGATGCCTATCCTCATTACTCATTTAAACCTCATCTATACGCTGGAAAACGTCAGTAAAACTATCCCTAATGACATCCCTGATGTCATCTGCTTCCTCCATCTCCTCATCCGAACACCTCTCTACCTGTGGATGGGTGCCATGATATGGTATTGGCATATTGTGCCTTCGTTTTAGTACCTTTGCACCCTGATATACCTGCAAACCTATAGTATCGGTTTGTTCCTCAACTACCATCATTGGACCCCCATGTTCCCTATCTACACCTAAGTACTCTCCAATGAGAGTAACAAAAATACCTCCTCCTATTATTCCCCCGTCCTGTATACCTTCCACAACTTTGGACAAATAATACCCAACACAGTAGGGAATATTAACAAAGCCTCTAGTGTCTCGAATGCACTTAAGGTAAAATAAATCGTTTAGAGTCATTTTCTCCTTGTTTTTACCTCTTTGTGTAATCGAGTTAGCTAAAAATCTATGTATTATACGGAGCTTGGCTCTATTAATATCTAAATAGGAGTGTCTTCCTTCTCGTGTAAAAACATTAAAATTTGACATACGCCTCCATACGGCGTTAGCGTCAAAATCTCTATCTACCCTCTCACCGTGATAAATTAAAGCTGTACAATCAGGTGATAATAATCCAGTGGGGGTGTAAATCTGTAAAGCTCTAGCCATGTCTATCATAGACATCCTGTACATCCTACCTCCAAGTAAAAATCTAAGAAAAGTCTTATCATCTAACCTATCTACATCCTTATTTAAGGCTATAGTACTCATTAGCTCAACACACCACTCCTTATATACAGGCCTACGAGTGGTAAATAAACGTTCCCAGTCGGGAAAAGCAGAGTTCCCATACCTTTAGATTAGTAGCTGCCTAATTGAGTTAGCTAGGTCAACCCATACCAAAGGCTCCCAATCGATTTCCCTCGGTACTTCCACATTTTTCGTCACCAGTTTATATTTTTTACTTTGGTACGTTGGGTAATCTCTCCAGCTTCGATCAAATCTAAGATTGGGATGTAACTGTGATGACCCGGGAATTTCTGACCAAATTTAAAATTTAATCTTTATATGTATTCGACACGATAAGCAAAGTCTGTTATGTTGAAGTCTTAACAATATTGAACTGTGTTCATATATTCAATTACACTTGACAATTCCCGACGATTCACGAACTTTTAACTGTAAACAGAAATGAATATATAAATAATTATATATGTAAATAATTATATATAATAAGTTAAATAAATTTATGAACTATTATGTGAATTAGTTTCTATGAAAGATAATTTGAAATAACTAAAACTTATTATTTTGAATATATATAGAGTATATGAATATATATGATTTCGAACACAATTTGTCAACGTTAGCAGTGTAGTTAATGTATAATGTGATACTTTGAGTTTACATGTTTCAATATATATAAATAACATATTTATCTAAGTAATAAAACTTAATATTTAAAACATAATTATATATATAACAGTTTGAATATGTATATAATTTTTATACTTAACTAGTACTATATGTATATTGTTAACATGTATAAATAATAAATATATATACTATTACATAGTTGATAAATAATATTAATATATGTAATTACAAGTTAAAATATAATATTACTTTCATTATCAATATTGATATCATTATTATTAAAATTATTAATAATATATATATATATATATATATATATATATATATGGGATTTGATAAGCATAATTTGTTATATCAGTATTATAAGCGTTACTCTCATTATTATTATTATTATTAATATTATTTGTATTATTAATATTATGATTATTATTATATATATAAATATAAAGATTTAAAACATGTAACTTGATAGTACTAATGTTATTATCAAGTCTCATCATTAAGAATTAATATTTGTTGAATATTATTATCATTATTATTAAAACCATCATTTTTTATTAGAGTTAATATTATCATATTATTATTTATCATTCATTATTACAAATTCCTTTAGAAAAAATATTATTGTCATTAGTAATATTATTATTGATATTATAAATAGTCTTAATATAATTGTACTGGTTAATTTCTAAAATTTGTGAATTAGATACAGATATATATATAAAGACAAAAATATAAACACAAGTTTTATATATATATAAATATATACACATATTTATATATATACATATAAATACAATTATATATAAATGATAATAAATTGTAAAACTGGTACGAATTTGGTAGAACTCACCATTATACAATCCCAAATTCTTGATTCTGTCTATAAACTAGATTACAAAACGAATTTAAAAACAGTACAAAAACAAAATCGGTTAACAATCGATGTCGTTTTTTTCTTTTTTATTTATCCTTCAGGTACAATTGATTCCCTTTGTCGATAATTTTACTATAAGACAATCATGTAATTCATACTGATAGAGATTAAAGCATTCAATTATTTCACCATTATTCTCAAATATAAATTATAACTGATTTTAACGATTGGATTAAACAGAAAAGAAAGGAAACCAGTCGATATATCCCCTGTTCTTGTAACTTTTTATCAACACCTCGAATTCAAATCAAATTTCAAAATGTAAAAATGCTGTTTTGTTAGGAATCTATTACTCAAACTTTCTGTAAATTTTCAAGCTTCAATTTTTCTTATTGATTGTGAATTTTCGAAGTCAAACTTTAGTTCTAAAAAGTCAAAAACTTGTTCATCGACGAAATTCAAACTTATTTTGATGTTATAATTTAAATTGAAGGTTCAGACAGTTTCCAAGAATAATTTAAAACATTTTTCATGTAGAAATCGTGGGCTACATCGATCTCTAAACTCGAATTTGATTTTGAGTTAAGTCGTGTTCTTCAAAGACCTGTAACAGGTTTTTATTTTAATTTTTTTCTGTTTAATAAATTTAATCTCTCATAAATTGTTCTGTATACATTTTAAATCCCAAAAACTATTAATGTAATCTGTTATTACTTAATATTAATTCTTGGTCGATTCAAGTAAGTATGGAGAAGAAGATAAAGGAGACAGGAGTATTTAGGTTAAATATATACGGTTATAGTTATATTCAAAAAAAATAGCTGGGGTCGAATGGTTAGAGTGTTTGTTTAGTGAACGGGAGGTCTCGTGTTCGAGACCCTGGGGAGGCAGAAAAATATTTTTGGGCGATTTTCTTGAAGGTAGTTTACTTTTTATTATTATTATTATTATTATTATTATTATTATTATTATTATTATTATTATTATTATTATTATTATTATTATTATTATTATTATTATTATTATTATTATGCTAATCAAAGTCATTACTACCATTTATATTATGATTAATGTTAATATTAATAAATTTAGATATTATTATTCTTATTATTAGTATTTAATAAGTATTATTATTATGATTATTATTATAATTATAATTATAATTATTATCATTAGTATCAACATTTAAGATAGTATTAGTCGTATTATTATGATTAAAACCAATATTGATTTTATTACTATTATTATTATTATTATTATTATTATTATTATTATTATTATTATTATTATAAAAATCATTATTGCCAAAATTAGCATGAAAAGTATCATTTTTAGTAAAAGTACTATATTTACTAAATTTATTATCTTTTCATAAAAATTATCATTTTGATAAATATTAGGAGTATTATTATTAGTACTATTTTTAGAGACACCATTATTATTACTACTATAATAATTGTTTTTATTATTACTAGTATTATTATTAATAATATCATTATAATCAAACACAACTTTTATTACTATTGATATAGAAATATATTTATAAGTAACATTACATATAAATTAATTATATTAACAACCCTTATATAAAGATTCATATATATAACCAATTAGATAATTTTAAAATATATAGATATAAAACTATACAAATAATAATCATTTTCAAATATATAAATACAAATTAAACATATATTATATAAAGTTATAATATATGAAATTGTTCGATTACGAGTATGTGTTTTAATATATATATATATATATATATATATATATATATATATATATATATATATATATATATATATATATATATATATATATATATATATATATATGAATAATATAGGTTCGTGAATCTAAGGCCAACCCTGCATTGTTCAATGTCGTTCTATGTATTTTTACTACAAAACACAGTATTGTGAGTTTCATTTGCCTTTTTACCCCTTTATATTTTTGGGCTGAGAATACATGCGCAATTTTTATAAATGTTTTATGAAATAGACACAAGTAATCAAAACTACATTATATGGTTGAATGATCGAAGCCGAATATGCCCCTTTTTGATTGGTTGCCTAAGAATTAGGGAACATCACTAATTTTGAGAATTAGTGCACGCCTAATTGACGCGAATCCTAAAGATAGATCTATTGGGCCTAACGAACCCCATCCAAAGTACCGGATGCTTTAGTACTTCGAAGTTATTTTTTTATCATGTCCGAAGGATTTCCCGGAATGATAGGGGATATTCTTATATGCATCTTGTTAATGTCGGTTACCAGGTGTTCAATCCATATGAATGATTTTTGTCTCTATGCATGGGACGTATATTTATGAGAACTGGAAATGAAATTCTTGTGGTCTATTAAAATGATGAAAATGATCGATTATGATAAACTAATGAACTCACCAACCTTTTGGTTGACACTTTAAAGCATGTTTATTCTCAAGTATGAAAGAAGTCTTCCGCTGTGCAATTGCTCATTTAAAGATATTACTTGGAGTCATTCATGACATATTTCGAAAGACGTTGCATTCTAGTCATTGAGTTCAACAAGATTATTATAAGTCATTTATAGTTTGATATATTATGAATTGGTATGCATGCCTGTCAACTTTCGTTGAAATGAAAGTTTGTCTTTTAAAAACGAATGCAATGTTTGTAAAATGTATCATATAGAGGTCAGAACCTCGCGATGTAATCAACTATTGTGAATCGTTTATAATCGATATGAATGGGTCCTTTCAGTTGGTATCAGAGCGGTGGTCGTAGCGAACCAGGTCTTACATTAGTGTATCTAACTGATAGTTGTTAAGATGCATTAGTGAGTCTGGACTTCGACCGTGTCTGCATGTCAAAAGTTTTGCTTATCATTTCGTGTCAAAAATTACCTGTTTACCATCCTTAGAAAATTACCTGCTTATCATTCTTAGTCTAGACACATCTTACTGCATTGATTGCATGAATAGTGTATAGACAAAATTCATATCTTAGCGTATCTGCTAATTCATATCTTAGCGTAGCTGTTACTGTAAACTTTGCCTGACAGCTTCCGTAGATTCCTCCGTAACTTATGAGATTTTAGTATTATATATGCATATGTAAATTATGTATTGCAGGGTACTAATCTACATCCTATAATCTATTTCTTATCAAAAATCCTTCATCTGATCGTACTAGATGAATCCCTCAACCAGTTCGAGTCCTCAGATTTCGATAGCTATTCTGATAGTTATTCCGACAGCTATTCCGACATGGATGTTCACCTAAGCTCCGAAAGCAGCGTCACCAGAATGAATCAATCAATCAGCCATCCCCAATTCATCTGATGGGTTCGTAGTCTACTTAATCAATGGAGACGCGAAGAAGGCGATTCCTTCCACCAATCGAATTCACCTCTTGACAATGAACCTGAAGCGCTTACCGGCGAACCTGTTCGAGACACCATTTTCTCTCTCATTTCCAGAGTATCTCGTCACAATTATATACTATCTCAGAATTCTAAACCTTATTCATTCACTCGTTCCTACCGACAATCATCCCGGAGTAATAAGTTAACGAGTTTCGCGCACGAGTGATAGCCTTGGAAAATATGGTGCAAAATTTACCAGCTTCAGCAACATCAATGGCACCAATAGTACCATCAGTAACAGCACCAGTACCATCAACAATCCATGCCTCAACATCTCATTATGTACCTCAAGCATAGTCATCAATCTGCGAATCGTTCTACATCATTTATCTTCGTTCGACATGGCGAATATGTAATCACTAATGTTTTAGAGATTATATATTCTTGTTCTAACGGTAAATCAAATGAGTTTAATATCATATTAACTCATTAAATCCATTATTACATCTGAAGAAAATATATATGTATATATATTTTTTCATAAAGATGGTAATTAAAAATTATTTCGTACAAACTGTTAATGGTGAAAATATTTTAACGGGTAGGTAATACCCTAGGAAATATTTAAATTTCATATTAACATGTTATACTGTACATTCTTCGAATCTGATTCAACAGTCATTTACTATCCTACTTACATTCACAAATATACGTATCCATTTACCGCAGAATACCCATTTTCCTTCAATTTCATATTTGAATTTTGACTTACCAGAATCCAACAAGTGGCATAATGAAGAAAACATTGGACAAAAATAAAATTTGTTAGAAACAAACAAATTAACTATGAGAAATTTTGTTAAGAATCCACGCTAACAAAATCCTAGCTAACTGTTCCTAGCTAACTGCTAATTCCTTATTACATTTTAATTATCGCAATTTATTTTATCGCAATTTAATTCTCGCAATTTTATTTATTGTCATTTAATTTCTGTTATTTATTTTACGCACTTTAAATATCGGGACATGTATACAAGGTTTTAACATATCATATCGACACATCTATATATATTATTTGGAATAACCATAGACACTCTATATGCTGTAATGATCGAGTTCGCTATACAGGGTTGAGGTTGATTCTCAAATAATATATATACTTTGAGTTGTGATCGAGTCACAACACGTATTAATTAATTCGAATATTATATATTAAACCATATATGAATTATTGGACTGTTAACTGTGGACTATCGACTGTGGACTAATAACATTGGACAATTAAAATGATTTAAAATATTGATTATAACATATGAAACTAAACAATTCTTCAAGTTTGCCACTTGATTTCATCTTAAACCTCATTTGTATCTTGACAATTACAATCTGCATTCAAACCTTTCATGATTCTTGAAAACACCTCAATCTAGAGGATGAACCAACCGCACTTCATCTACGAAAGAAAAAGATTGATGCATATAGTTATGCACCTAAAAACACTCGGAACCTGAGTAAACGTTTAACACTTATATGTGCTAGATCCTTTGGTGTTGTTATTACCGAAAATCACTTTACAATCCCTTTCCAAAGTAGCCAATTTTGTCACAGCTTCAGCAAATCTATTTCGACTTTTCATTCGAATAAACCTTATTATAACCTTGATATATACGTTGTCTTTTCGCCTTTGTTACCGGGAAACCTTTTATATTCTGCAATATTACCAACAAATATACCAGCAACCTCATTGCTTCTTGGCTTAAATCTCTCTGATAAATCATTATATTTATTCATTGAAACCCTATCATATACTCATCCGCATCTTGTAACGAGAACTGCCATACCAATTACCGGAAATCAGCAATCAGTACTTACTCACAGCATATCTACATCAACAATTATATATCTACATCAACAATTATATGTATAACATTTGTCTCTTAGAATTATGATATTTCATTCTGAAATTCTGAAAAGCACCCAGTCTACAAATTAATACTCTGAATGTTGAAAAAGCTGAATGAAGCAGCAGAAACCGTAGACAACCGTAAATGACCTTAATCATCAGAAGTTTGATGATAAAGAATAGTATGTTGGAAAAGCTCAGAAAAGTTGGAACTGGAAAACGGATTGAGCTAATCACAAAGGAGACCAAGGACAAATACAAGGACCATACCCTATATTCAAAGAATCCATGTAATTCTGGATCCGTTGAAATCTTTAGAGAATATCTTTCTCCGAAGTCATGTTAAAATCTTGCGGAAAATTTTTCTTCATCAACCTTCGAACTTGGAAATTCCAAAATATCATCATAAATATCTTCGATATTTCTGAGGATATTTTCATAAATATTCTCGTCCGAAATTATATACCTCTTCGTGCTTCCTGTGTTTCGTTATATTGGAAACTTCTGTAAAATCTAAGTTTAATTTATGAATGAATTCTGGAGAAATGTAAAGAAATTGATGCATGAATTAGTATAATATAATGACACTTGATCAATGTGATTATATTACAGTAAGTCATACCGAGTTTCTAATGGAATGTGATGATTCACAGATCCTAACGTCATCATGTGCCATGTTACATAACTCTTTCATTCTGTTTAACTTCTGAACATATCAAGAAAATATATTCTTGATAATTCTATTCTCAGTGATTCTGGTAATTTGAAGAATCAAATCGTGCTATTACGTTCCTTCTTGTTTAGAACATTAAGTTCGTTAGAAACTCCATACTTACGAAATCTGGATCGTTACTCTTTTTACTAGGGGTCGAGAAGATAATAAAAAGGCAAAGAGCAACAAAATATAAGAGAAAATATAAAGCCCAAAAACAACACGGAGGTTATAAACTATGGATATTAATACGAATAGCAATATAAAGACACAGTATAATTAAGAATAGTATCACTCAAGGTAATAGTAGAAGTAAATAGATTTTTTCGGGTGGAAGATTGAAAAGAAGGATGACAGAAATGATAATTAGGAAAATATCAAGGATTAGAACTGGATTAAGCATTTTTACAATCTTTTGGATGTATGAACTAAGAAAGAAAGTATAGGAATGGTGAAAATAATGGAACGGAAAAAGTTTAATTTATAATGAAAATATCAGACAGTGTAATCGAGGCAGATCATCGTATTTAATTATAGAGATCTTAATTTCTTATTCGCCGAAGAATCAAATCTTTTAGATTTCAAAGATTTTCTCTATATTCCTTGAATTCCGGAAATCCACAGTGATTACGTCAAAAATCAAGACGAATCTTATTCTCCTCATTTCACTATTTTGTGATAGCTTCATTCGTACTCTTCGAGTAATCGAATTATTTTATCTATATTACTCAATAATGATAAAACTCTATTTATCAACTCATAATCGTCATGAAAACATTTTTATGGTTAACCATGACGACCACACTCAAATTTCGGGACGAAATTTCTTTAACGGGTAGGTACTGTGACGACCCGGGAATTTTCGACCAAATTTAAACTTTAATCTTTATATATATTTGACACGATAAACAAAGTCTGTTATGTTGAAGTCTTAACAATATTGAACTGTGTTCATATATTCAATTACACTTGACAATTTCCGACGATTCACGAACTTTTAACTATAAACAGAAATGAATATATAAATAATTATATATGTAAATAATTATATATAATAAGTTAAATAAATTTATGAAGTATTATGTGAATTAGTTTCTATGAAAGATAATTTGAAATAACTAAAACTTATTATTTTGAATATATATAGAGTATATGAATAAATATGATTTCGAACACAATTTGTCAACGTTAGCAGTGTATTTAATGTATAATGTGATACTTTGAGTTTACATGTTTCAATATATATAAATAACATATTTATCTAAGTAATAAAACTTCATATTTAAAACATAATTATATATATAACAGTTTGAATATGTATATAATTTTTATACTTAACTAGTACTATATGTATATTGTTAACATGTATAAATAATAAATATATATAATATTACATAGTTAATAAATAATATTAATATATGTAATTACAAGTTAAAATATAATATTACTTTCATTATTAATATTGATATCATTATTATTAAAATTATTATTAATAATATATATATATATATATATATATATATATATATATATATATATATATATGGGATTTGATAAGCATAATTTGTTATATCAGTATTATAAGCGTTACTCTCATTATTATTATTATTAATAATATTATTTGTATTATTAATATTATGATTATTATTATATATATAAATATAAAGATTTAAAACATGTGACTTGATAGTACTAATGTTATTATCAAGTCTCATCATTAAGAATTAATATTGGTTGAATATTATTATCATTATTATTAAAACCATCATTTTTTATTAGAGTTAATATTATCATATTATTATTTATCATTCATTATTACAAATTCCTTTAGCAAAAATATTATTGTCATTAGTAATATTATTATTGATATTATTAATAGTCTTAATATAATTGTACTGGTTAATTTCTAAAATTTGTGAATTAGATACAGATATATATAAAGACAAAAATATAAACACAAGTTTTATATATATATATAAATATATACACAGATTTATATATATACATATAAATACAATTATATATAAATGATAATAAATTGTAAAACTGGTACTAATTTGGTAGAACTCGCCATCATACAATCCCAAATTCTTGATTCTGTCTATAAACTAGATTACAAAACGAATTTAAAAACAGTACAAAAACAAAATCGGTTAACAATCGATGTTGTATTTTTTCTTTTTTATTTATCCTTCAGGTACAATTGATTCCTTTTGTCGATAATTTTACTATAAGACAATCGTGTAATTCATACTGACAGAGATTAAAGCATTCAATTGTTTCACCATTATTCTCAAATATAAATTATAACTGATTTTAACGATTGGATTAAACAGAAAAGAAAGGAAACCAGTCGATATATCCCATGTTCTTGTAACTTTTTATCAACACCTCGAATTCAAATCAAATTTCAAAATGTAAAAAGGCTGTTTTATTAGGAACCTATTACTCAAACTTTCTGTAAATTTTCAAGCTTCAATTTTTCTTATTGATTGTGAATTTTTGAAGTCAAACTTTAGTTCTAAAAAGTCAAAAACTTGTTCATCGATGAAATTCAAACTTATTTTGATGTTATAATTTAAATTGAAGGTTCAGATAGTTTCCAAGAATAATTTAAAACATTTTTCATGTAGAAATCGTGGGCTATATCGATCTCTAAACTCGAATTTGATTTTGAGTTAAGTCGTGTTCTTCAAAGACCTGTAACAGGTTTTTATTGTAATTTTTTTTTCTGTTTAATAAATTTAATCGCTCATAAATTGTTCTGTATACATTTTAAATCCTAAAAACTATTAATGTAATATGTTATTACTTAATATTAATTCTTGGTCGATTCAAGTGAGTATGGAGAAGAAGATAAAGGAGACAGGAGTATTTAGGTTAAATATATACGATTATAGTTATATTCAGAAAAATAGCTGGGGTCGAATGGTTAGAGTGTTTGTTTAGTGAACGGGAGGTCTCGTGTTTGAGACCCTGGGGAGGCAGAAAAATATTTTTAGGCGATTTTCTTGAAGGTAGTTTTCTTTTTATTATTATTATTATTATTATTATTATTATTATTATTATTATTATTATTATTATTATTATTATTATTATTATTATTATTATTATTATTATTATTATTATTATTATGCTAATCAAAGTCATTACTACCATTTATATTATGATTAACGTTAACATTAATAAAGTTAGATATTATTATTCTTATTATTAGTATTTAATAAGTATTATTATTATGATTATTATTATTATTATAATTATAATTATAATAATTATTATTATTAGTATCAACATTTAGAATAGTATTAGTCGTATTATCATGATTAAAACCAATATTGTTTTTATTACTATTATTATTATTATTATTATTATAAATATCATTATTGCCAAAATTAGCATGAAAAGTATCATTTTTAGTAAAAGTACTATATTTACTAAATTTATTATCATTTCCATAAAAATTATCATTTTGATAAATATTAGGAGTATTATTATTAGTACTATTTTTAGAGACACCATTATTATTACTACTATAATAATTGTTATTACTAGTATTATTATTAATAATATCATTATAATCAAACATAACTTTTATTACTATTGATATAGAAATATATTTATAAGTAATATTACATATAAATTAATTATATTAACAACCCTTATATAAAGATTCATATATATAACCAATTAGATAATTTTAAAATATATAGATATAAAACTATACAAATAATAATCATTTTCAAATATATAAATACAAATTAAACATATATTATATAAAGTTATAATATATGAAATTGTTCGATTACGAGTATGTGTTTTAATATATACATATGAATAATATAGGTTCGTGAATCCAAGGCCAACCCTGTATTGTTCAATGTCGTTCTATGTATTTTTACTACAAAATACAGTATTGTGAGTTTCATTTGCCTTTTTACCCCTTTATATTTTTTGGCTGAGAATACATGCGTAATTTTTATAAATGTTTTACGAAATACACACAAGTAATCAAAACTACATTATATGGTTGAATGATCGAAGCCGAATATGCCCCTTTTTGCTTGGTAGCCTAAGAATTAGGGAACATCACTAATTTTGAGAATTAGTGCACGTTTAATTGACACGAATCCTAAAGATAGATCTATTGGGCCTAACGAACCCCATCCAAAGTACCGGATGCTTTAGCACTTCGAAGTTGTTTTTTTATCATGTCCAAAGGATTTCCCGAAATGATAGGAGATATTCTTATATGCATCTTGTTAATGACGGTTACCAGGTGTTCAATCCATATGAATGATTTTTGTCTCTATGCATGGGACGTATATTTATGAGAACTGGAAATGAAATTCTTGTGGTATATTAAAATGATGAAAATGATCGATTATGATAAACTAATGAACTCACCAACCTTTTGGTTGACACTTTAAAGCATGTTTATTTTTAGGTATGAAAGAAGTCTTCCGCTGTGAAATTGCTCATTTAAAGATATTACTTGGAGTCATTCATGACATATTTCGAAAGACGTTGCATTCGAGTCATTGAATTCAACAAGATTACTATAAGTCATTTATAGTTTGATATATTATGAATTGGTATGCATGTATGTCAACTTTCATTGAAATGAAAGTTTGTCTTTTAAAAACGAATGCAATATTTATAAAATGTATCATATAGAGGTCTGAACCTCGCGATGTAATCAACTATTGTGAATCGTTTATAATCTATATGAACGGGTCCTTTCAGTAACTCCTCTTCATGAATTCTCGAGTGCTCTATTACATGGTGAACGGGAAATACTACGTAGGTAATAAAAAATTGTGGTTCTGGTTCATAGTATGGCATGTGTTGATCATAATGTTGTTGTTGTTCAGGTTGTGGTTCCAGTTGCGGTTCTTGATCAGATTCTTATTCAGGTCGTCTAAACGATGAAGCACCTTCCGTATCTGTATTTCTCTGCAAAACACATTAAACACAAAATTTGTGCATCCAAATATGCATTAGTGTTAGCAAAATAACAAATTAACATAATTATAAAGACATGTTTAATCATCATCAAACTTATACACATTTTCATATTTTTATCAATTCTACAATTTTTCAAATTAGCATATATGAAAAGGTATACAAAGCTCTTAAGCATTCAACTCAAATAACATGTTAAAATAACCATTACTAGCAATTAAACAAGTTTCAAATGGAAATTACATCAATTTAATCAAGTTCATAAATTTTAGACTTAAAAAGTCCACTTTGATGTTCAAAAATCATGTTTAGGATCAAAGTTTGGATCATTTAGCTACCTAAACATGTTACACTACTTAATTTAGCAATAATTCATAACAAAAATCGGCCATAACCTGTTTATATCAAAAAGCCCCAAATTGCTCAAGAACACAAACCCTAGATTTCTAAAATTTTTGAAGTTTAAGGCTTCAAATCATGTTAAATAGCATCAATCTAGGTTATACATGCATAATATACTAACAATTTAACTCTAATTATACTAGAAATTATCAAACTAAGATTATTGCAATTAATTGAAATTATCACAAAAATTAGGAAATTTAGGAGTTTAGGGGTGAAATTTTTACCTTTCTGCTTCCCCATCTGAGAAAAGACATGATTATAGCGGATTATAGAACGAAATTTGGTTGATTTTGGTGAAAAATTGGTGAAATTTGAGAGTGTTTGTGTGTGTTTTCGTGGGTGTATGTGTGTGTAGAAGTGAGACAGAACCCAGCGAGCTTGTTCTTTTTGATCTGTCCAGCTTTTGTGGTCCATGCGACCACATGGTTTTACAAATCAAACCCCATGCGATCGCATGGGATGTAATTCTTTTTTTTTTAAAACCTTTATCTTGTAAAACACTTAATTAATTTAATTTTAAAAATTTGTTTCTTTTTAGAATGAGGGCGTTTCGGTACGTTGACCTAGTTCGTCCCTCGACTAAATTTTGAAATTTGTCATTTTGAAGTGTTTGTTTTAAAAACAAAGATTTTTGGGTTTTTTTTAAATGTTTTTGGCATACTTTAATTCAATAAGATTAAAAATAATGATAATAAAATTTCTCGTCCCGCCCTTGGGTAAAGCAATTTCGGTTCAACGACCTAGTCTTCAACTCATGACGAATTTTAAAAATCATATTTTTAACTTAATGAAATAAAGTACATTTTTGTTTTTAAATTCACACCAAACTTAAATTTAAAATGCATAAAATTTCATATAAATATTAATAATATTTATAAACATTAATTTTACAATCTTACATTTGGAAATAATATAGTTATATATTAATTTTAAAAAAAACAAGGTAAAAATAAAAATAAAAATCTTTTTGGTCTTTTATCCCACTTTAATCAATCAAATATTATCAAAAATATACGTCCCTCTTTTGGGTAAAGTAATTTTGGCTATTTTACCTAGTTTTACTCCTGACGAATTTTTGAAATATTTTGGATTGATTGATTAAAGATATTTATACCTTATGAATAAACGGTAAATTTCGCGGTGATGTAATAAATTTTTGTATGATATCAATAATTTCAGTTTCGCATACCTAATTTTATTGAATATCAATTTAATACTTTATAGCGAACGATTCAACGTTTATTATTAAAAGGTTAAAAGAAATAAAATAAAATAAAAAAATAAAAATTGTACATACCTACCTGTGAGATAGAATTCTCAGAGACCTGCTTTAGCCGACTCATAGGAGAGTCGTGTGATTTGGTTTTCTATAGCTACATAGGCGTAGCATCGATTTTTCAATAACTGTTCTTCTAAACATATGAACGGTCCTTCTCTGCATAGAGTAACAAATTCGGTATCTGAATATGTTTGATTGTTCGAACATTTACCTTCGTGTGACTATTTTCCGCATTTATGACATCTTTCAAGGTGTCGTGCTCTTCTTTTTGTTGCGGATTTTGATTTTCCTTTACCAAAATGTGTCTTATGATGATCTTTCCTGAGTTCTTTCCTCACTTCATCCATTTTGCCTCTTATGAATGATACTAGTTCACTCGGGAATGTGTCATTATTACGCTTAGTAATCAAAGCGTGTAGTAGTAGACCATGGTTCAAATCAAAGAAATTCTTTATCTCGTAAAACCTAAAAAAAATAAAAATTCAGAATGGGGGGAGAAGACTAGTTCTTTAGGGTTTGCTAGGGAAAGACCATTCAGATTCTATTTTTTAGAACTACACGAAAACATAAAATCTAACTCTAACAGAAATATATATTATCCTTAAAAAGACTTGATTCTCCCCAAACTTAGTTAGCTGTGGTGTTGAAATTGTGATTAACTTCATTGTTATCTTCACTTGGATCATCAACAACTTGCATATCTCTGACTTTGGCTTCAAGCCATTGATTGATTTCTTCTGTAACATTCACAAATTCAATTAACATTGCCTTTTCTTTAGGTGACAAATTGGATACTAATCGGTTACATAACTTAAAGTTCCCCTTAATCCTAGCATCTTGAATCCGTTTATAAAGTTTTTTCGTTGAACTTTTGAAAACGGGTTCATCTAATTTCGTATCAATAACGGGGTTCTTTGTTATCGGGTTATCATTAGGTGTTTCTTCATCTTCCCCACACATAGGCATTTTTATGGGTTCAGCAGTTTTGGTTGGTGGAGATCTAAACTTTCGGTTCACAAAGGTAACCGATTTGTCACCATCCCTAAGTGTCATTCTACCTTCTCTTACATTAATGAATGCTTCGGTGGTTGCTAAAAATGGGCGACCTAAAATTAGAGGAATATCAAGGTCTTCCTCCATATTAATAACTATGAAGTTTGTAACAAAGGTCAAACTTCCCACTTTAACAAGTAAATTATTGGCTATTCCAACCGGGTGTTTAATGGTTTGGTCAAATAATTGAACACCTATGCTGGTTGGTCTTAATTTACCCACACCTAATCTTTTGTATAAGGAAAGAGGCATAACATTTGTACTTGCTCCTAAATCTGCGAGTCCATTATACATAGCACCATCATTAAGCAAGCAAGAAATGATAATTTCACCTGAGTCTCCTATTTTAGTAAGTAGAGTTGGTTTGTTAACCTTTTCCGGGTGATCTTTTCTTGGTTCTTTCACTTCTACTTGAACTTCTTGTTCACATTTTTCTTCGTTTCTTGGAATGGGAGGTTTGTATAGGAATTCTTCTTCATCACTCCAATTTGAAGCTTCCCCGTCTTCCAATTTTGGTTTTTCATATGTTGTTGATAACATATTTATGTTTTCATTCTGAGGGTTTTCTTGGGTGGTGAAATTATGATTGACTTCATTGTCAACTTCCATTGGACCATGTATGTAATGTTTAACTCTGTGACTATTAACTTTAAATTCAATCCCATTTGAATTTATCAACTCTATTGTACCATATGGAAAAACTCTTTTGACTATGAATGGTCCAGACCATCTTGATTTTAATTTTTCAGGAAATAGCTTGAATCATGAATTGAAAAGAAGAACTCTATCTCCTTCTTTAAATTCTTTTGAACTTCTGATTCTTTTATCATGCCATTTCTTCGTTCTTTCTTTATAGATTAGTGAATTTTCATATGATTCATGTCTTAATTCTTCTAATTCATTTAATTGACTTAACCGTAGACGTCCGGCTTCATGTAAATCAAGATTACACGTCTTCAAAGCCCAAAATGCTTTGTGCTCAATTTCTACTGGAAGGTGACATGCTTTTCCGTAAACAAGTTTAAAAGGTGTGGTTCCAATTGGAGTTTTGTAGGCTGTTCTAAAAGCCCAGAGTGCATCCTCCAATTTCATGGACCATTCCTTCGGATTTGATCCTACGGTTTTCTCTAGAATACGTTTTAATGCTCGGTTGATATTTTCAACTTGTCCACTTGTTTGTGGATGATAAGCGGTTGAGATTTTATGAGTTACTCCATATCTTTTGAGAACTTTCTCAAGTTGATTATTACAAAAATGAGTACCCCGATCACTTATTAAAGCTTTTGGTGTTCCGAACCTTGCAAAAAGACGTTTTAAGAAGTTGACTACAACTCGTGCATCGTTAGTTGGGAGAGCTTGTGCTTCCACCCATTTAGATACATAATCAATGGTAACGAGAATGTAGAGATTATTATGAGATTTTGGAAATGGACCCATAAAGTCATTACCCCAAACGTCAAATACTTCACATACTTGAATGACATTTTGTGGCATTTCATCATGTTGACTTATTTTTTTGGCCCTTTGACATGCATCACAGGATTTACAAAGAAGGTGTGTGTCTTTGAAAATTGTAGGCCAATAGAATCCAGCATCGTAAACTTTTCTTGCTATGAGTTGAGGCCCATAATACCCTCCTGTTGGTCCTGTGTGACAATGGTTTAAGATTTGACTAGCTTCATCCCCGAATACGCATCGGAGTATTATTCCATCGGGACAACTTTTAAATAAATGTGGATCTTCCCAAAAATAGTGTTTTATATCACTAAAGAATTTCTTTCGTTTTTGGTACGACAACCCTTTTTCAAGGAATCAACATACTAAGTAGTTTGCATAGTCTGCAAACCATGGAATTTCATTATAATCGATCTTCAAAAGATATTAATCAGGAAAGTTATCTTGTATAGCCGATTCACTTAGAACTTCTAATTCAGGATTTTCAAGACGAGAAAGATGATCAGCGGCGAGATTTTCTGCTCCCTTTTTGTCTCGGATTTCAATATCGAACTCTTGTAAGAGTAAGATCCAACGGATTAATCGTGGTTTGGCATCTTGTTTTGAAAATAGCTATCTAAGAGCAGAATGGTCGGTATAGACCACCGTTTTAGCAAGAACGAGATATGAACGAAATTTTCAAAAGCAAAGACAATAGCAAGGAGTTCTTTTTCAGTAGTTGTGTAATTCATTTGTGCTCCTTGTAACGTCTTACTAGGGTAATAAATAGGTTGAAATCGTTTTTCAATCCTTTGTCCTAAAACGGCTCCCATTGCAAAATCACTTGCATCGCACATGAGTTCAAATGGTAGATTCCAATTTGAAGTTATCATGATCGATGCATTAGTGAGTTTTTCTTTAAGAATATTAAAAGATTTGATGCATTCATCCGAAAAGATGAATGGAGCATCCTTTTCTAGGAGTTTATTCATAGGAGTGGCAATTTTAGAAAAATATTTTATGAAACGTCGGTAAAAACCGGCATGCCCTAGAAAACTCCTAACTCCTCTAAAATTGGTGGGATGTGGAAGTTTAGCAATTACATCTACTTTAGCTCTATCCACTTCAATTCCTTCCTTTGAAATTTTATGACCAAGAACGGTGCCTTCTTTAACCATGAAATGACATTTCTCCCAATTAAGTACTAGATTTGATTGTTCGCATCTAATAAGCATTTGTTCAAGATTAACTAGACATGATTCAAATGTATCACCGAAGACTGAAAAGTCATCCATGAAAACTTCCATGCATTCTTCTATCATGTCGTGAAAAATCGCCATCATGCACCTTTAAAATGTTGCAGGGTTGTTGCATAGTCCAAATGGCATGCGTTTGTAAGCAAAAGTACCATAAGGGCACATGAATGTGGTTTTCTCTTGGTCCTCGGGTGCTATTGGAATTTGAAAATATCCGGAAAAACTGTCAAGAAAACAATAGTAACTATTTCCGGCTAATCTTTCCAACATTTGATCAATGAAAGGTAAGGGAAAGTGATCTTTTCTGGTGGCATCATTTAATTTTCTATAATCAATACAGACACGCCATCCTGTTACAGTCCTAGTAGGAATAAGCTCATCTTTTTCATTTGTGATGACAGTCATGCCACCCTTTGTAGTGACCCGAACTTTTCCATGTTTATATATATTAATTGAGATTGATATTTACATGATTAAATGTTTCCAACATGTTAAGCAATCAAACTTGTTAAGACTTGATTAATTGAAATATGTTTCATATAGACAATTGACCACCCAAGTTGACCGGTGATTCACGAACGTTAAAACTTGTAAAAACTATATGATGACATATATATGGATATATATATAGTTAACATGATACTATGATAAGTAAACATATCATTAAGTATATTAACAATGAACTACATATGTAAAAATAAGACTACTAACTTAATGATTTTTAAACGAGACATATATGTAACGATTATCGTTGTAAAGACATTTAATGTATATATATCATATTAAGAGATATTCATACATGATAATATCATGATAATATAATAATTTAAAATCTCATTTGATATTATAAACATTGGGTTAACAACATTTAACAAGATCGTTAACCTAAAAGTTTCAAAACAACACTTACATGTAACGACTAACGATGACTTAACGACTCAGTTAAAATGTATATACATTTAGTGTTTTAATATGTATTTATACACTTTTGAAAGTCTTCAATACACTTATCAAAATACTTCTACTTAACAAAAATGCTTACAATTACATCCTCGTTCAGTTTCATCAACAATTCTACTCGTATGCACCCGTATTCGTACTCGTACAATACACAGCTTTTAGATGTATGTACTATTAGTATATATACTCCAATGATCAGCTCTTAGCAGCCCATGTGAGTCACCTAACACATGTGGGAACCATCATTTGGCAACTAGCATGAAATATCTCATAAAATTACAAAAATATGAGTAATCATTCATGACTTATTTACATGAAAACAAAATTACATATCCTTTATATCTAATCCATACACCAATGACCAAAAACACCTACAAACACTTTCATTCTTCAATTTTCTTCATCTAATTGATCTCTCTCAAGTTCTATCTTCAAGTTCTAAGTGTTCTTCATATATTCTACAAGTTCTAGTTACATAAAATCAAGAATACTTTCAAGTTTGCTAGCTCACTTCCAATCTTGTAAGGTGATCATCCAACCTCAAGAAATCTTTGTTTCTTACAGTAGGTTATCATTCTAATACAAGGTAATAATCATATTCAAACTTTGGTTCAATTTCTATAACTATAACAATCTTATTTCAAGTGATGATCTTACTTGAACTTGTTTTCGTGTCATGATTCTGCTTCAAGAACTTCGAGCCATCCAAGGATCCATTGAAGCTAGATCTATTTTTCTCTTTTCCAGTAGGTTTATCCAAGGAACTTAAGGTAGTAATGATGTTCATAACATCATTCGATTCATACATATAAAGCTATCTTATTCGAAGGTTTAAACTTGTAATCACTAGAACATAGTTTAGTTAATTCTAAACTTGTTCGCAAACAAAAGTTAATCCTTCTAACTTGACTTTTAAAATCAACTAAACACATGTTCTATATCTATATGATATGCTAACTTAATGATTTAAAACCTGGAAACACGAAAAACACCGTAAAATCGGATTTACGCCGTCGTAGTAACACCGCGGGCTGTTTTGGGTTAGTTAATTAAAAACTATGATAAACTTTGATTTAAAAGTTGTTATTCTGAGAAAATGATTTTTATTATGAACATGAAACTATATCCAAAAATTATGGTTAAACTCAAAGTGGAAGTATGTTTTCTAAAATGGTCATCTAGACGTCGTTCTTTCGACTGAAATGACTACCTTTACAAAAACGACTTGTAACTTATTTTTCCGACTATAAACCTATACTTTTTCTGTTTAGATTCATAAAATAGAGTTCAATATGAAACCATAGCAATTTGATTCACTCAAAACGGATTTAAAATGAAGAAGTTATGGGTAAAACCAGATTGGATAATTTTTCTCATTTTAGCTACGTGAAAATTGGTAACAAATCTATTCCAACCATAACTTAATCAACTTGTATTGTATATTATGTAATCTTGAGATACCATAGACACGTATACAATGTTTCGACCTATCATGTCGACACATCTATATATATTTCAGAACAACCATATACACTCTATATGTGAATGTTGGAGTTAGCTATACAGGGTTGAGGTTGATTCCAAAATATATATAGTTTGAGTTGTGATCAATACTGAGATACATATACACTGGGTCATGGATTGATTCAAGATAATATTTATCGATTTATTTCTGTACATCTAACTGTGGACAACTAGTTGTAGGTTACTAACGAGGACAGCTGACTTAATAAACTTAAAACATCAAAATATATTAAAAGTGTTGTAAATATATTTTGAACATACTTTGATATATATGTATATATTGTTATAGGTTCGTGAATCAACCAGTGGCCAAGTCTTACTTCCCGACGAAGTAAAAATCTGTGAAAGTGAGTTATAGTCCCACTTTTAAAATCTAATATTTTTGGGATGAGAATACATGCAGGTTTTATAAATGATTTACAAAATAGACACAAGTACGTGAAACTACATTCTATGGTTGAATTATCGAAATCGAATATGCCCCTTTTTATTAAGTCTGGTAATCTAAGAATTAGGGAACAGACACCCTAATTGACGCGAATCCTAAAGATAGATCTATTGGGCCTAACAAACCCCATCCAAAGTACCGGATGCTTTAGTACTTCGAAATTTATATCATATCCGAAGGGTGTCCCGGAATGATGGGGATATTCTTATAAATGCATCTTGTTAATGTCGGTTACCAGGTGTTCACCATATGAATGATTTTTATCTCTATGTATGGGATGTGTATTGAAATATGAAATCTTGTGGTCTATTATTATGATTTGATATATATAGGTTAAACCTATAACTCACCAACATTTTTGTTGACGTTTTAAGCATGTTTATTCTCAGGTGATTATTAAGAGCTTTTGCTGTCGCATACTTAAATAAGGACGAGATTTGGAGTCCATGCTTGTATGATATTGTGTAAAAACTGCATTCAAGAAACTTATTTTGTTGTAACATATTTGTATTGTAAACCATTATGTAATGGTCGTGTGTAAACAGGATATTTTAGATTATCATTATTTGATAATCTACGTAAAGCTTTTTAAAACCTTTATCTATGAAATAAAGGTTATGGTTTATTTTAAAAATGAATGCAGTCTTTGAAAAACGTCTCATATAGAGGTCAAAACCTCGCAACGAAATCAATTAATATGGAACGTTTTTAATGAATAAGAACGGGACATTTCAGTTGGTATCAGAGCGTTGGTCTTAGAGAACCAGAATTTTGCATTAGTGTGTCTTATCGAGTTTGTTAGGATGCATTAGTGAGTCTGGACTTCGACCGTGTTTACTTGAAAAATGATTGCTTAACAAATTTTGTTGGAAACTATATATTTTTAACATGTGAATATTATGTGATATATTAATCTCTTAATGCGTTTGATATTATGTGATAGATGTCTACCTCTAGAACAAGTCCCATTGACTCACCTAATAATAATGAAGAGTCAAATATAAATTGGAATGATTCGTGGACTGATTCACAAGTTCCCGAAGAGGAACCGGAAGAAGAGTCGGAACCGGAAGAAGAATCGGAACCGGAAGAAGAATCGGAACCGGATGAAGAAATAGAACCGGTGGGGGAAATAATAAAACGGTTAAGTAAAAGAAAATCCTCAACCAACCGACCAAGGTTAATTATCGTCAATGGTGTTTCCGCCAAGGAAGCAAAATATTGGGAGGATTACCAATTCTCCGATGAATCGGATTCTGACGAGAATTCCGATGATGTTATAGAAATTACCCCAACTGAATTTAAAAAGGCAAAAGAAAATAATAAGGGAAAGGGCATAAAAATAGAGAAATCTAATTCCAACCCCGATGAACTTTATATGTATCGTCAACCCCCGAAGTCCTTAAGTTGTAACAATGACCCGGGAACCTCTAAACCACCAGGTTTTTCTAAACCAATGTGGATAACGACGGCTCGTATTAGGGGAACATCATATATCCCTAGAAACTTGGCAAAACGAACCAAAACCGAAGAAGAAGAAACAAGCGAGTCGGAATAAGATAGTTGTATTCGTGTGGTGTAATATAAGTAATATAGTGTGCTTATGCTTTATGATATATGTAAAAATTGCTTGGATTAATAAGTATTTTTTTTATGAATCTAACTCTTGTCTATTTTACAGTATAAAAACACAAAATGGATAGACAACCCAATATTTTAAGAGACCTACCCGGAGACATGATTGATGAAATCTTGTCTAGAGTCGGTCAGAATTCTTCGGCACAACTATTTAAGGCGAGATCAGTTTGTAAGACATTCGAAGAACGTTCCAAGAATGCCTTGGTTTATAAAAGGCTTTCGTTCGAAAGATGGGGGATATCACATTGGGAAATCCATAAGTTATGATGTGTTTACTTTGACGCATATATTGCGGGGAACCCAAATGCTATTTTACGCAATGGGTTAAGAAATTATTTTGACTCAATATATCCGAATATTGGACTTCGTGATTTAGAAAAAGCGGCTAACATGCAACATAAAGAAGCATGTTATGCTTACGGATTAGTAATGTTCGCTTCTCACCAAAGTGAGAACAAGAACATCGGGCTACAACTATTAAACAAAACATTCCCACAAGTGACGGAGTCGGTAATTGGGGTAAGAAATGAGGTTTTTAGATTATTACGGGACTGTTGGACATTACGTAACCCTCGTCCCTTTGACGACGTTACAACACGCTGTCTTATCAACGGCCATAACGGTTATGTTCCACAAGACCAAGGATGGGAAGTAGTCCTAGTAAAACCAGAATGCATGACTTGTTTCTGGACGTATGAATTACGTGTTTTTATTGCCTTTGCTGAACGACTTGTGTACTAGCTAGAATTATCTTCACAACTATCTTGTATCAAAGTTATTTTGTGCTATATTTCATGCTTTATGTAAAATAAGCGGTATTGTAAGTTTGTAAAATATTGTATAAAAGTTTGAACGCGAAATATTATTATAATTAGTTTTTCATATAGAATTGTAGTAGTTGAATTGTATATTAGCTACTAAGTATGAACTTAACGGGTAGGTACTACCCGAATTTAAACTTATAAAACGCTAATATGAAGAAAAAGCTTTTATAAATGAGTTCATATTATGCTACGAAATACTATTAACTACTCTTAATATTCTGTATGATTAACTTGTTCCATTTGACTATTTTGAAGGAAATGGCACCGACTACTCGACACACCGTGAATATGAATGAAGAGGAATTCCGTACTTTTCTAGCTTCAAACATAGCCGCAGTACAGGCTGCGCTACATACCAACAATAACCTTGGATCTAGCAGTACAGGAAATCGTGTAGGATGCACCTACAAAGAATTCACTGCCTGCAAACCTTTGGAATTTGATGGAACCGAAGGACCGATCGGATTGAAACGGTGGACCGAGAAGGTCGAATCGGTGTTTGCCATAAGTAAGTGTACTGAAGAGGACAAAGTGAAGTACGCTATGCATACCTTCACAGGTTCTGCGTTAACATGGTGGAATACCTATCTAGAGCAAGTGGGACAAGACGATGCGTACGCACTACCGTGGTCAGTATTCAAGCACTTGATGAACGAGAAGTACCGTCCCAGAACCGAGGTCAATAAGCTCAAGACAGAACTTAGAGGGTTACGAACCCAAGGATTTGATATTACCACGTACGAAAGACGATTCACAGAATTGTGCCTATTGTGTCCGGGAGCATTCGAAGATGAGGAAGAGAAGATCGACGCGTTTGTGAAAGGATTACCGGAAAGAATCCAAGAAGATATAAGTTCACACGAGCCCGGCTCCATACAACAGGCATGTAGAATGGCTCACAAACTAGTGAACCAGATTGAAGAAAGAATTAAAGAACAGACTGCTGAAGAGGCCAATGTAAAGCAAGTCAAAAGAAAGTGGGAGGAAAACGGTGATAAGAATCACCAATACAACAACAACAGCAATTACAACAATAATCGCAACAATTATCCCAACAATCGCAACATCAATCGCAACTACAACAAACGGCCCAACAACAACAACAACAACAACAGCAACTACAACAATCATCCCAACAACAATAATAACCGCAACAACAACAATCAGAAGCAGCTATGCCAAAGGTGTGAAAAGTATCACTCGGGGTTCTGCACCAAATTTTGCAACAAGTGTAAAAGAAATGGTCATAGCGCAGGGAAGTGTGAAGTCTACGGACCAGGAGTTAATAGAACGAAAGGAACAAATGGTGTCGGAACGAGTAATGGCGGAGCAAGTAGTGTCGGAGCAAGTTATGCCAATGTAGTTTGTTATAAATGTGGAAAACCGGGCCACATTATTAGAAATTGCCCGAACCAGGAGAACACGAATGGACAAGGCCGCGGAACAGTTTTCAATATTAATGCGGCAGAGGCACAGGAAGACCCGGAGCTTGTTACGGGTTCGTTTCTTATTGACAATAAATCTGCTTACGTTTTATTTGATTCGGGTGCGGATAGAAGTTATATGAGTAGAGATTTTTGTGCTAAATTAAGTTGTCCATTGACGCCTTTGGATAGTAAATTTTTACTCGAATTAGCAAATGGTAAATTAATTTCAGCAGATAATATATGTCGGAATCGAGAAATTAAACTGGTTAGCGAAACATTTAAGATTGATTTGATACCAGTAGAGTTAGGGAGTTTTGATGTGATAATCGGTATGGACTGGTTGAAAGAAGTGAAATCAGAGATCGTCTGTTACAAAAATGCAATTCGCATTATACGAGAAAAAGGAAAACCCTTAATGGTGTACGGAGAAAAGGGCAACACGAAGCTACATCTTATTAGTAATTTGAAGGCACAAAAACTAATAAGAAAAGGTTGCTATGCTGTTCTAGCACACGTCGAGAAAGTACAAACTGAAGAAAAGAGCATCAATGATGTTCCCATTGCAAAAGAATTTCCCGATGTATTTCCGAAAGAATTATCGGGATTACCCCCACATCGATCCGTTGAATTTCAAATAGATCTTGTACCAGGAGCTGCACCAATAGCTCGTGCTCCTTACAGACTCGCACCCAGCGAGATGAAAGAACTGCAAAGCCAATTACAAGAACTTTTAGAGCGTGGTTTTATTCGACCAAGCACATCACCGTGGGGAGCTCCTGTTTTGTTTGTCAAGAAGAAAGATGGTACATTCAGGTTGTGTATCGACTACCGAGAGTTGAACAAACTTACCATCAAGAACCGCTACCCACTACCGAGAATCGACGACTTATTTGATCAACTACAAGGCTCGTCTGTTTATTCAAAGATTGACTTACGTTCCGGGTATCATCAAATGCGGGTGAAAGAAGATGATATTCCAAAGACAGCTTTCAGAACACGTTACGGTCATTACGAGTTTATGGTCATGCCATTTGGTTTAACTAATGCACCAGCTGTGTTCATGGACCTTATGAACCGAGTGTGTGGACCATACCTTGACAAGTTTGTCATTGTTTTCATTGATGACATACTTATTTACTCAAAGAATGACCAAGAACACGGTGAACATTTGAGAAAGGTGTTTGAAGTATTGAGGAAGGAAGAATTGTACGCTAAGTTTTCAAAGTGTGCATTTTGGTTGGAAGAAGTTCAATTCCTCGGTCACATAGTCAACAAAGAAGGTATTAAGGTGGATCCGGCAAAGATAGAAACTGTTGAAAAGTGGGAAACCCCGAAAACTCCGAAACACATACGCCAGTTTTTAGGACTAGCTGGTTACTACAGAAGGTTCATCCAAGACTTTTCCAGAATAGCAAAACCCTTGACTGCATTAACGCATAAAGGGAAGAAATTTGAATGGAATGATGAACAAGAGAAAGCGTTTCAGTTATTGAAGAAAAAGCTAACTACGGCACCTATATTGTCATTGCCTGAAGGGAATGATGATTTTGTGATTTATTGTGACGCATCAAAGCAAGGTCTCGGTTGTGTATTAATGCAACGAACGAAGGTGATTGCTTATGCGTCAAGACAATTGAAGATTCACGAACAAAATTATACGACTCATGATTTGGAATTAGGCGCGGTTGTTTTTGCATTAAAGACTTGGAGGCACTACTTATATGGGGTCAAAAGTATTATATATACCGACCATAAAAGTCTTCAACACATATTTAATCAGAAACAACTGAATATGAGGCAGCGTAGGTGGATTGAATTATTGAATGATTATGACTTTGAGATTCGTTACCACTCGGGGAAGGCAAATGTGGTAGCCGATGCCTTGAGCAGGAAGGACAGAGAACCCATTCGAGTAAAATCTATGAATATAATGATTCATAATAACCTTACTACTCAAATAAAGGAGGTGCAACAAGGAGTTTTAAAAGAGGGAAATTTAAAGGATGAAATACCCAAAGGATCGGAGAAGCATCTTAATATTCGGGAAGACGGAACCCGGTATAGAGCTGAAAGGATTTGGGTACCAAAATTTGGAGATATGAGAGAAATGGTACTTAGAGAATCTCATAAAACCAGATACTCAATATATCCTGGAACGGGGAAGATGTACAAGGATCTCAAGAAACATTTTTGGTGGCCGGGTATGAAAGCCGATGTTGCTAAATACGTAGGAGAATGTTTGACGTGTTCTAAGGTCAAAGCTGAGCATCAGAAACCATCAGGTCTACTTCAACAACCCGAAATCCCAGAATGGAAATGGGAAAACATTACCATGGATTTCATCACTAAATTGCCAAGGACTGCAAGTGGCTTTGATACTATTTGGGTAATAGTTGATCGTCTCACCAAATCAGCACACTTCCTGCCAATAAGAGAAGATGACAAGATGGAGAAGTTAGCACGATTGTATTTGAAGGAAGTCATCTCCAGACATGGAATACCAATCTCTATTATCTCTGATAGGGATGGCAGATTTATTTCAAGATTCTGGCAGACATTACAGCAAGCATTAGGAACTCGTCTAGACATGAGTACTGCCTATCATCCACAAACTGATGGGCAGAGCAAAAGGACGATACAAACGCTTGAAGACATGCTACGAGCATGTGTTATTGATTTCGGAAACAGTTGGGATCGACATCTACCGTTAGCAGAATTTTCCTACAACAACAGCTACCATTCAAGCATTGAGATGGCGCCGTTTGAAGCACTTTATGGTAGAAAGTGCAGGTCTCTGATTTGTTGGAGTGAAGTGGGGGATAGACAGATTACGGGTCCGGAGATTATACAAGAAACTACCGAGAAGATCATCCAAATTCAACAACTTTTGAAAACCGCCCAAAGTCGACAAAAGAGCTACGCTGACATTAAAAGAAAAGATATAGAATTTGAAATTGGAGAGATGGTCATGCTTAAAGTTGCACCTTGGAAAGGCGTTGTTCGATTTGGTAAACGAGGGAAATTAAATCCAAGGTATATTGGACCATTCAAGATTATTGATCGTGTCGGTCCAGTAGCTTACCGACTTGAGTTACCTCAACAACTCGCGGCTGTACATAACACTTTCCACGTCTTGAATTTGAAGAAATGTTTTGCTAAAGAAGATCTCACTATTCCGTTAGATGAAATCCAAATCAACGAAAAACTTCAATTCATCGAAGAACCCGTCGAAATAATGGATCGTGAGGTTAAAAGACTTAAGCAAAACAAGATACCAATTGTTAAGGTTCGATGGAATGCTCGTAGAGGACCCGAGTTCACCTGGGAGCGTGAAGATCAGATGAAGAAGAAATACCCGCATCTATTTCCAGAAGATTCGTCAACACCTTGAACAGCTTAAAATTTCGGGACGAAATTTATTTAACGGGTAGGTACTGTAGTGACCCGAACTTTTCCATGTTTATATATATTAATTGAGATTGATATTTACATGATTAAATGTTTCCAACATGTTAAGCAATCAAACTTGTTAAGACTTGATTAATTGAAATATGTTTCATATAGACAATTGACCACCCAAGTTGACCGGTGATTCACGAACGTTAAAACTTGTAAAAACTATATGATGACATATATATGGATATATATATAGTTAACATGATACTATGATAAGTAAACATATCATTAAGTATATTAACAATGAACTACATATGTAAAAACAAGACTACTAACTTAATGATTTTTAAACGAGACATATATGTAACGATTATCGTTGTAAAGACATTTAATGTATATATATCATATTAAGAGATATTCATACATGATAATATCATGATAATATAATAATTTAAAATCTCATTTGATATTATAAACATTGGGTTAACAACATTTAACAAGATCGTTAACCTAAAAGTTTCAAAACAACACTTACATGTAACGACTAACGATGACTTAACGACTCAGTTAAAATGTATATACATGTAGTGTTTTAATATGTATTTATACACTTTTTAAAGTCTTCAATACACTTATCAAAATACTTCTACTTAACAAAAATGCTTACAATTACATCCTCGTTCAGTTTCATCAACAATTCTACTCGTATGCACCCGTATTCGTACTCGTACAATACACAGCTTTTAGATGTATGTACTATTAGTATATACACTCCAATGATCAGCTCTTAGCAGCCCATGTGAGTCACCTAACACATGTGGGAACCATCATTTGGCAACTAGCATGAAATATCTCATAAAATTTCAAAAATATGAGTAATCATTCATGACTTATTTACATGAAAACAAAATTACATATCCTTTATATCTAATCCATACACCAATGACCAAAAACACCTACAAACACTTTCATTCTTCAATTTTCTTCATCTAATTGATCTCTCTCAAGTTCTATCTTCAAGTTCTAAGTGTTCTTCATATATTCTACAAGTTCTAGTTACATAAAATCAAGAATACTTTCAAGTTTGCTAGCTCACTTCCAATCTTGTAAGGTGATCATCCAACCTCAAGAAATCTTTGTTTCTTACAGTAGGTTATCATTCTAATACAAGGTAATAATCATATTCAAACTTTGGTTCAATTTCTATAACTATAACAATCTTATTTCAAGTGATGATCTTACTTGAACTTGTTTTCGTGTCATGATTCTGCTTCAAGAACTTCGAGCCATCCAAGGATCCATTGAAGCTAGATCCATTTTTCTCTTTTCCAGTAGGTTTATCCAAGGAACTTAAGGTAGTAATGATGTTCATAACATCATTTGATTCATACATATAAAGCTATCTTATTCGAAGGTTTAAACTTGTAATCACTAGAACATAGTTTAGTTAATTCTAAACTTGTTCGCAAACAAAAGTTAATCCTTCTAACTTGACTTTTAAAATCAACTAAACACATGTTCTATATCTATATTATATGCTAACTTAATGATTTAAAACCTGGAAACACGAAAAACACCGTAAAATCGGATTTACGCCGTCGTAGTAACACCGCGGGCTGTTTTGGGTTAGTTAATTAAAAACTATGATAAACTTTGATTTAAAAGTTGTTATTCTGAGAAAATGATTTTTATTATGAACATGAAACTATATCCAAAAATTATGGTTAAACTCAAAGTGGAAGTATGTTTTCTAAAATGGTCATCTAGACGTCGTTCTTTCGACTGAAATGACTACCTTTACAAAAACGACTTGTAACTTATTTTTCCAACTATAAACCTATACTTTTTCTGTTTAGATTCATAAAATAGAGTTCAATATGAAACCATAGCAATTTGATTCACTCAAAACGGATTTAAAATGAAGAAGTTATGGGTAAAACAAGATTGGATAATTTTTCTCATTTTAGCTACGTGAAAATTGGTAACAAATCTATTCCAACCATAACTTAATCAACTTGTATTGTATATTATGTAATCGACACGTATACAATGTTTCGACCTATCATGTCGACACATCTATATATATTTCGGAACAACCATAGACACTCTATATGTGAATGTTGGAGTTAGCTATACAGGGTTGAGGTTGATTCCAAAATATATATAGTTTGAGTTGTGATCAATACTGAGATACGTATACACTGGGTCGTGGATTGATTCAAGATAATATTTATCGATTTATTTCTGTACATCTAACTGTGGACAACTAGTTGTAGGTTACTAACGAGGACAGCTGACTTAATAAACTTAAAACATCAAAATATATTAAAAGTGTTGTAAATATATTTTGAACATACTTTGATATATATGTATATATTGTTATAGGTTCGTGAATCAACCAGTGGCCAAGTCTTACTTCCCGACGAAGTAAAAATCTGTGAAAGTGAGTTATAGTCCCACTTTTAAAATATAATATTTTTGGGATGAGAATACATGCAGGTTTTATAAATGATTTACAAAATAGACACAAGTACGTGAAACTACATTCTATGGTTGAATTATCGAAATCGAATATGCCCCTTTTTATTAAGTCTGGTAATCTAAGAATTAGGGAACAGACACCCTAATTGACGCGAATCCTAAAGATAGATCTATTGGGCCTAACAAACCCCATCCAAAGTACCGGATGCTTTAGTACTTCGAAATTTATATCATATCCGAAGGGTGTCCCGGAATGATGGGGATATTCTTATAAATGCATCTTGTTAATGTCGGTTACCAGGTGTTCACCATATGAATAATTTTTATCTCTATGTATGGGATGTGTATTGAAATATGAAATCTTGTGGTCTATTATTATGATTTGATATATATAGGTTAAACCTATAACTCACCAACATTTTTGTTGACGTTTTAAGCATGTTTATTCTCAGGTGATTATTAAGAGCTTCTGCTGTCGCATACTTAAATAAGGACGAGATTTGGAGTCCATGCTTGTATGATATTGTGTAAAAACTGCATTCAAGAAACTTATTTTGTTGTAACATATTTGTATTGTAAACCATTATGTAATGGTCGTGTGTAAACAGGATATTTTAGATTATCATTATTTGATAATCTACGTAAAGCTTTTTAAAACCTTTATCTATGAAATAAAGGTTATGGTTTGTTTTAAAAATGAATGCAGTCTTTGAAAAACGTCTCATATAGAGGTCAAAACCTCGCAACGAAATCAATTAATATGGAACGTTTTTAATCAATAAGAACGGGACATTTCACCCTTCTTAGGTACACATTGAACTGGGCTTACCCATGGACTATCAGAGATTGGATAAATTAAACCTGCATCTAGCAGTTTAATAATTTCTTTCTTAACAACATCTTGCATATTTGGATTTAGTCTTCGTTGGCGTTGCACATAGGTTTTATGACCTTCTTCCATAAGGATTTTGTGTGTGCAATACGAAGGACTTATGCCTTTAATGTCATAAATCTTCCATGCAATAGCTGGTTTATGAGCTTTTAGCATAGAAATAAGTCGAGATTTTTCATTTTCAGTAAGAGAAGACGATATTATTACAGGTAATTCAGATTCACCATGTAAATAAGCGTATTTCAAATGTGTTGGAAGTAGCTTTAACTCTAATATTGGTGGTTCTTCTATCGATGATTTGTATCGATATCTGTCTTCCTCTTTTAACATTTGAAGTTCTTCTGTTGTTGGTTCGTATTCATTAGCCATGAGTGTAGCTAACATTTCAGCTTCATCAATTGGTTCAGTTCCTTCTCCTAAAGAACATTCTCCTGTTCCTTATAATTCTGGAAATTCTTGTAACAATTCTGCATGTGAATCTATAGTTTGAATGAAATAACATGTATCATCTGCAGATTGCGGTTGTTGCATGGCTCTATCAATAGAAAAGGTAACACTCTCGTCCTCTATACTTAGGGTCAGTTTCTTACCGAACACGTCTATTATTGCTTTAGCCGTGTTTAAGAATGGTATTCCTAATATAAGAGGAACTCGAGAATCTTCTTCCATGTCCAGAATAACAAAATCTACTAGAAATACTAAAGTACCAACTTTAACTAGCATGTTTTCCATTATCCCTCTAGGATATTTTACTGATCGATCTGCTAGTTGTATGCTTTTTCTTGTTGGTTTCAATTCTCCAAGGTCTAGTTTAGCGTATAGTGAATACGACATTAAATTTATACTAGCACCTAAGTCTGCCAATGCTTCTATTGAACTAAGACTACCCAGAAAACATGGAATTGTGAAACTTCCTGGATCAGAGAGTTTTTCTGGTAGTTTATTCAACAGCACTGCAGAACAATTAGCATTCATTGTGACAGCCGAAAGTTCTTCCATTTTCTTTCTATTTGTGATTAGATCTTTCAGAAATTTAGCATATCTAGGCATTCCTGAAATCACATCAATGAAAGGAAGATTGACATTTATTTGTTTAAACATATCCAAGAATTTGGATTGCTCGGCTTCAAGTCTTTCTTTTCTCATTTTACTTGGGGTAAGGAAGTGGTGGCTGGTATGGTTTAACATAAGGTTTAGCCTTAACTGTGTTATCTTCATTAACCTTTTCAACTACCGGTTCTGATTCCTTCTCTTGTTCAGGTTGTGGTGCATGTGTAGTAGGAATAGCGTCATCAGAAATTACAGGCATTTCAGGTGGTTTAAGTGTAATACCACTTCTCGTGGTAATGGCTTTAGCTGTTTCATTCCAGGGGTTAGCATTTGTATCGCTAGGTAGACTTCTCAGTTTTCTTTCACCTATCAACCTTGCTAGGTTACTTACTTCTTGTTCCAGATTTTGAATAGAAGCTTGTTGATTTCTAAATGCTTGAGCATTTTGTTCATTGGTTTGTTTTTGAGATGTGAAAAACTGCGTTTGAGATTCAACTAGCTTTGACATCATGTCTTCTAAATTTGTCTTTTTATCATCGGTTTGTGGTGGTTTATTTTGAAAAATAGGTCTTTACTGATTGTAAGTATTGTTAGATACTTGTTGATTGCTAGGACCTTGTTGGTTGTTGTATGGAACATTTCGGTTATAATTCTTATTTTGATTGTAGTTTGGTCTTGGCAGATGATAATTACTTTGATAATTATTTCCAAGCCTTTGGTTCATGTATGAAACATTCTCTCGTTGTTCCATTGTTTGTTCAATACTGAGACAATCATTTGTCAAATGTGGTCCTCCACACTGCTCACAACTAATTCGAATAGCATGAATATCCTTAGTCATCTTTTCCATTCGTCTCTCGAAAGCATCTAACTTTGCGGAAATGGAATCAAAGTCATGGATAGAATCGGCTCTAGCCGCTTTAGATGATCTAACGATGTCTTTTTCTTGATGCCACTCATGTGAGTGGGAAGCAGTGTTATCAATAATTTTGTAAGCTTCAGTTGCGGTTTTCTTCATAATGAAACCAGCTGCTATGTCGATGTCTTTGCGTGTAGTAATGTCGCATCCTTGGTAGAATATTTGTACTATTTGATAAGTGTCTAAACCATGTTGAGGACATCCTCTCAACAATTTTCCAAATCTTGTCCACGCCTCATATAAAGTTTCATTTGGTTTTTGCGTGAACGTAACAATTTCTCCTTGAAGTCTCACGGCTTTAGATGCCGGAAAGAATTGTTTAAGAAAATTTTCAACTAAGACATCCCATGTATCAATCGCCCCTTCAGGTAACGATTCTAACCAATTTTTTGCTTCTCCCTTTAAAGTCCAGGGAAATAACATAAGATAGATCTGTTCATCCTCAACTTCTCTGATTTTGAATAGAGTACAGATCATATTAAAGGTACGAAGATGTATGTTTGGATCTTCCTTCGGCGCACCACTAAATTGGCATTGATTAGTTACCATGTGTAGGATTTGTCCTTTGATTTCATAATCTGGTGCATTAATGTCTGGTTGAGTAATGGCATGACCTTGGCCAGTGCGTTTAGCCCTCATTCGATCTTCCATACTTAGAGGTTTCAGATTTTTCATGATTGAATTTGTTGAATCTGAATCACTAGAGGATTCTGACTTAATGGTTTCTTCCTCGACAATCTCTGGATGAGTGATTTGTGGTTCAGGAGGAATGATTAGTGGTTTAGGATCTCTGAATTGTCCCTGAATATCCTCCGGATTCTCAATTGTGAGGTCGGGTTCAAAAAATGGATTATCGAAAATTTGTATTGGAGTACTTGGTCGACTAGATGACGATTCTAAAGAAAAATCAACGGCGACAATGTTGGCTAGATGTCTTGATCAAGTTATAGGTGGTGAACGTATGAAAGGTGGTGAACGTTTTGCTCGGTGCATTCACTGAATATCCTATTAGTTATAAAGATAAAAATTATATAAGCTATCAAATTAATAGACTTTTCTGATTTTGCGCACGTTTCGAATAGCCAATAGATGCAGCAGGTAGCCAGGACCCTTTAAATCAGAAGCCCACAACTCGCCACTAACAAATCCAACTATTACTACGAACCAGAAAATTTTGGATGTCTATCAATTTAACCGCTTAAAATAATTTTTCGTAGAAATTTAAAGAAGATAAAGAAAATTCTATGTCCTAAAAACTAGAGCGTAGAAATGAGAAAGAAAAAGATTGCGTCGAAAAACGTCGAAAAATAAAATGTCGAAAAATAAAAAGTCAAAAAATAAAAATAAGAAAGTAAAGCGTCGAAACTTAAAAGTCTAAAAACTAAATATTAAAAGTTACGTGTAAAGGAATTAAAGCTTAAAAGAAATTTTATATCCAAAACGGCAATTACTTAATTAGGCACTAAAATCTATTTAAAACTAAAGTGATAAGCGACGTCGTAAAATTCTAAAGCGCCTAAATCTTAATCTAAAGAAAAAGCACTTAAGGGATTTTACGGCAAATCTTAGAAATCTAGAAATAAAAATAAACTACGGCAAAATACTAGTCTTAAAACTAATTACGAACGATGAAAATACAAATATTACGAATAAACGATTAAAAAGATACGAAATATAGAAATAAAACTTAAAGTTATGAAAATACAATTTTTATAAAAATATTATTTTTATATTATTTATTTTATAAAAGTATTAATTTTTATATAAGTAATAAAACTAATAAAACTCAATTTTACAAATTAAGACTAAAATTAAAACTAAATAAAATATAAAACCCTAATTATTATTAAATTTATTATAATTATAATTAAAACCGTAACGCTAAGTCTGTCGGACTAGGATCAGACCCTGTCAAATCGACTCATGCGATCGCATGAGTATTCTGTTATGAGTCCATGCGGTCGGATGGCTTCGGGTACTAGCCCAAATGTTTGGGCTGCTACAGTTGGGCCTGATTACTTTTACTTATTTTTTTTTCTGTTTTTAAATTATAGAAAATATAATATATAATAAAAACTTATATTTAAAAAAAATACTTATTAGTTTATGTAAATTAAAAACTTTTTTAATTTAAACACTTAAAAATATAGAATATATACTTTTTTTTATATAGCGTTTCGCTTCGGCGTTAACTGTTCCCCGGCAGCGACGCCAAAAATACTTGATGTGTTGCGAGGTGTATACGAAATAGTTATATTTTTATTGCGAAATACTATTAAATACGATACAATTTTACACAAGTTATTTATTTATTTATAGAGTGGATATATCTAAACCTTACTACAACACTAGAGGCGGTGTACCTAATCGTAAAGTAGTGTAGTTTTTAGTAAGTCCGGTTCGTTCTGCAGGGAGCTAGCTGAGTTTAACGCTATATTTATTTTAAACTATATTTGTATCAATATATATATATATATATAAGTAATATTATAATTATTATAAAAGGGGGGGTTTTTACCGTTTAGTGACTGGTTTGTCGATTTTATGTCTTAAGTCACAATTAAAACCTAATATAAAATATTAAATATAAATACAACTTAATTTAAAGCGTAAAGTAAATGACGATAAATAAAAGTGCGATAATTAAAAGTGCGATAAATAAAATGACGATAAATAAAATTGCGATAATTAAAAGTACGATGAGATATAAAATAAAGGAATTATGCTTATTTAAACTTCGGTAATCATGATGTTGACGTGTTGATTTTAATTTATTACCATAGGTTAATTGTCCTTTGTCCTGGATTATTCGATATGTCCATCTGGTTTTGTCCATAATAGTCCATCAGTCATAATTATAAAGTGCGAGAGTCTTCGTCAAATTAATCTTATTATCCGAAGTCAAATATTCCAACTAATTGGGGATTCGAACTGTAACAAGGTCTTAATACTTTGTTTAATGAATACACCAGGTTATCGATGCGTGTAATCCAAGGTTTTAATACTTTGTTAACAATGACACCAATTACCCTTGAATGTAATCCACCCATGTTTTAATGAGTCCAGTGACTATTAATCCATCCCCGTGTCCGGTCAAATGAACAATAATTCATATTTATAAATATCCCGCCCACCGTACCCGATTAAGCGTATGTGGTTATATATAGATACGTCAAATTGTAACCTTTATATTAAATTAATGAGGTATCGTTTAGTTAATATAAAGCCCATTAATAGCCCATAGTCTAATTTCCACAAGTGTCAATCTTTTGTTCAAACCCCAATTATGGTACAAAGCCCAATAAGCCCGTCTTTAATATTTAGCCCAACATCACGATTACTTCGATTTAAATAAGCATAATAATAACTTAGCTATTAGACATTAATTTAAAAATGTCGAACATAACTTACAATGAGTATTAATCGCGTAGTGTTACACGGACAGAATTTTGACTTACAAACTTACAACATTCGCCACTATAACCTTATTATTATTAACTTAAAATTAAAATTAAAATTAAAATTATAAATATAAATATATTGAGAGAGAGTAAGATATATGATATGGTGTAAAAACACGCTTCAATTTATAGGACCTGACCTGCTACAGCAAGCCATGCGATCGCATGGGATTTAGGTAGGCTGGCCATGCGATCGCATGGCAGCCTTTTTCTGCTCACACATGTTTCCAAAACGTGGGCTGCGCGTATTTATTTAATATATAATATAATATATATAATTTTATATAATTAATTATATATTATATTATATTCTTGTGCATTGTTGACTTGTAATTTTAGTTCCGTTGCATCGCGCATTGAGAGTTGGTTCATGTCCCGGTTCTGGATTTTCGAACGTCCTTTCGTACGATTTAATATCTTGTACTTTGTGTTTTGCGGCTCGTACTCTTGTAACTTTTAGACGTTTCTCATCAATAAATTGAACCACTTGGATTGTATTTTGTACTTTTGAGCTTTTTGGTGGTTTGCGTCTTCAAATCGTCGGATCAGTCTTTTGTCTTCACCTTTTATTATTTAAACGAATATCACTTGTAAATAGAACAATTGCAACTAAAAACTTGTCTTTCTTGAAGGATAATGCTATGAAATATATGTTCATTTTTAGCATTATCAATGATAACATTCATTGTAATGAATGTTTTGCTTCTGAGTTTTTTTTAGTGTTTAAAAGTTTAGGTTTAGAAATCGCAGTATAGAAATTAGGGGATAATAATTAGGGTTTAGAAATTAGGGTTTTGGGTTTAGAAATTAGGGTTTAAGGTTTAGAAATTAGGGTTTAGATTGAATTTTTAACACGAACGGTTCAGTGTTTAGGGTTTTGGGTTTAGGGACCTAAACCCAAAACACTAAACCTTAAGCCCTAAACCAACAACAACAACAATACCCAATCCCACATATGCGACGTATGAGGGAGGTGAGATGTAGACAATCCTTCCTCTATCCTAGAAATAGAAGAGAAGTCGTTTCTCTATCCACGAGTCGAGAAAAAAAAAATACTCTACCCACATAAAAAGAAAGTCATCCCTCTCCCAACTCCAGAGTAGATAGATTGCTTCCGTGAGGACCTCCTGTCTAAAAAAAAGTAGTAAAAATATAAATAAAAATGAGACGCCATAGGAATGGTAGAAATCAAATTTCCATGGGTATTTAAGCCTGCCTGAAAATTAATTTAGGCTCTAAGCGGCAGTCAAGACACCACAAAAAACAAACCAAAACACCTTAACAAACCAAAACACCTTAACAAACCAAAACACCACTAATGCACCTTTACGGTAGACATCCCCGAAGCCAAAAAGCTAAAAGAAAACCAACCAAGCTCAAAAGCAAAGATGGTCGTCCTCCGCCATAATGGCCCCAAGATGTACCGAACGATGCGAGGCGCGCTCACACACACACACACACACCACCTACACCCCACCCCCACCCACCCACCCACATCCACACGTACCCATCCACCCACACACACACACCTAAAACACACACACACACACACACACAACATTCTCATAAAACACACACACGCATATAAATACATAAAACTATATACATACCTATATACATCTATACATAAGCATATCTACATACATACATGAAACTTACCTACGTACATACATACATATATCCATACATACATACAACCATACATACATACCTACATAAGCATACAAACTTACGTACGTACATATTACATATATACTTAGATTCATACATCTATACCTACATGCATACGTAGCTACATAAGCATACATCCATGCAAAAATATACTTCTATACATCCGTATAAGAGGATACATACATATATACATCCGTGCATACCATGTCCTACATAAACCTATGAACAAAAACATACAAACGTGCATACATATATATACACCTACAAACAAAACAAAAGCATACATACCTACAAAAGCAAACCAACATACATAAACATGCTAACATACATAACACATACATCCATACATACATCCCACATACATAGGCATACATACATCCATAAACGTAAATACATGCATTACAACACCTACAAACATACATCCATAAACATACATTCATACATACATACAACAAACATACAAGCATGCATACATACACACACATACAAAAAACTTATTCGTCTACTAATAATAATTATAGTACATAAAACGAATGGTAATGATAAAAATAATAACACTAATAATAGTAGTAGTTATTAAAAGATTAAAAGTTACTAGAAGTAGTAATAGTATTAATATTAATAAAACTAATAATAATAATAATAATAATGTTAATAGTTAATAAAAATAATATTAATATAATAAAAATAGTAAATAGTAGTAATAGTAATAGTGATAATAGTAAGAAGTAATAATAATAATATAAAAAATAATAATAGTAATAGTAATAATAAATAATGATAATGGCCATGAACTAGTAATAATAATACTATTACAAATTAATAATAATAATAATAATAATAATAATAATAATAATAATAATAATAATAATAATAATAATAATAATAATAATAATACAAATAATAATCATAATAATTTTAATCATAATTATAGTAAAAATAGCAATAATAATAATAATAATAATAATAATAATAATAATAATAATAATAATAATAATAATAATAATGGTAATAATAATAATAATAGTAAAAATAATAATAATAATAATAATAATAATAATAATAATAATAATAATAATAATAATAATAATAATAATAATAATAATAATAATAATAATAATAATAATAATAATATAAAGCAACCTTACTCGACAATTTTAATTCTAGCCCTCCACGCATCCCTTTCTGAAGTCATATCCTCGGTCAACAAAAGCTCCCTCATGTCGAGCTTTAGTATATCCTTCCACCTACGAGTAGGTCTACCCCTTCTCCTTACGCCGTCAACCGTGAGTGCCTCGACTCTCCTAACCAAGGCACTATGTGGTCGCCTCATCACGTGCCCAAACCATCAAAGCCGTTCTTCTCTTAACTTGTCGATGATGCTTCTGACTTCAAGGTTTTCCCTAAACACACCATTTGGAATCATATCTAATATGGTTTTACCACACGTCCACCTAAGCATCCTCATTTCTACCACCTTCATCCTTCTCTCTTGGGCCTTCGTCATTGGCGAACATTCGGATCCCTACAACAGGCGTCCAATTGCCACCTTGAAGAGTTTCCCTTTCAGTTTGAGCTGTATCTTCTTGTCGTACAAGACTCCTTTCGCTGATCTCCACTTCAACCAACCTACCTTAATACGATGGGTCACATCCTCGTCTATCCTCCCCGATTTATGTAGGACCGAGGCTAGATATCTGAACGATTCTTGTGGATGCAAGATCTGGTCCCCGATGCTGATATTCCCTCCCACATTTTGTTCATCCTCAGTTATGACGAAGTCACACCTAAGATATTCCGTCTTTTGTCTACTAATCCGTAGACCATTTTGTTCCAAGTCATCCCTCCATTGTTCCAGTCTCTATTAAGCTCATCCTTGGATTCCGATACAAGAACAATATCATCGGCAAAAATCAAACACCAAGGGATGCTCTCTTGTATTCCTCGAAAAAGCTCGTCGATGATCAAGGTGAAAAGGAAAGGGCTAAGGGCAGATCCTTGGTGCAGGCCTACTTCTATCCCGAAAAACTCTGTGTTTCAGATAGGCGTCCTAACGCTCGACTTCGCCCCTTCGTACATATCAAAAATTGCTATAATATACCTGCTTAGGATACCTCTAGCATTAAGGGTCTTCCAAATCAACTTCCGTGGGACACAATCATATGCCTTATCTAAGTCTAAGAAGGCCATCTCTAGGCTCGTTTGCTTTTCCCTATACTTCTCCATAAGGCTCCTTATAATATGAATAGCCTCCATCGAAGAGCGTCCTGGCATGAAACTAAATTGGTTCTCTGAAATGGTGGTTTCGCGTCGAAGTCTAGTCTCAATCACTCTCTCCTAAAGCTTCATAGTATGACTAAGTAACTTTATACCTCTATAGTTACCGCAAATTTGGGCATCCCCTTTATTTTTGTAGATGGGGATAATCATTTCGTAGGCATTTTATAACTTCTAAACATCTTGTTGAAAAGACACGTCAACCACCTAAGACCATCCTCACCAAGGCACCGCCACGCCTCTATTGGGATCTGATTAGATCCCACAGTTTTGTTCCTTCCCATCTTTCGTAGTGCCGATCTTACTTCTTCCTGATAAATCCTCCTACAGAAATTGTTGTTCTGGAATTGTCCTATTCCCAAGTCCTGTAGGTCCTCTCGACTACTGGGTCATCCCCCCACGAAAAGAGATGAGAAATACCCTTCCCATCTTTTTCTAATTTCATTTTCCTTCATTATGGTTCTTCCAGCTTCATCCTTGATAAACTTGATGTTATCTATATCCCTCCTTCTGCGCTCCCTGGCTTTTGCAATCTTGTAGATATCATTAGCTCCTTCTTTATAGTCTAGTTTCTTTTACAATTCTTCATACGCTTTATCTTTTGCACGTGCAACAGCCTTCTTTTGTTCTCTTTTGGCGACTTTATATCTCTCTTCTGCCATAGTTCTATCCTCACGTGTCCCCTCTTGGCAAGTAATGAGTTCCCTAAACCTTTGTTGCTTGAGCGCGACTTTGGTTTGAACCTAATCACTAATCCACCATGACTCTCTACTAGACTTATGTCCTCTAGATGTCCCTAATGCCACTCCTAAGGTTTCCTTGGCTACATCTTTAATAGTAGACGCCAGACTATTCCACATCTGATCAGCATCGCCATACGTTACACATATGATAGAAAAAAACGCTCGAAGAATAACATTCAGGAATAACATTACACATGATGCATGTTATTAGTTTTTTTTCGAGCGTTTTTCCGCCAAAATAATAACATTTATCACAAAATGTCTTTTTTAAATGTTCATATTTTCGTGTGCTCTTATGTTGGGAAATAAATTTTCGAAAAAAACGAAAAAAAAAAAAAATTAATTTTACTTTCCCATTATCTCAAAAAAATGCTTCCCTCTTGATTATTCAACTGAGACTTCATTGGGTTCATTAAGTTAACAGTCTTAAAAGGGACAATATATTGTTGGGTTCATTAAGTGTAGTGTTAGAAGTGACAATTCGATATCACTAGACTAATAACTGATAGCTATGTTATGCGTTTTTTTATAAATTTTCAATTATGAATAGCCTGGACATATAAGAAAGAACGATGGGAATTTCACTACCTTGCCAGAAAATAACCAATAGATAGAAAAGGTAGGCATGAAAATGGAAATAGTAATAAGTTTTTGAATAAGGCGAAATTGGGCGAAATTGGGACGGTGGCGACTTCAGGCGATTTGAACTATTCCGACTAATATCTGTAAGCAATTTTCATCGTTTTCATTTCCTATTCTATTGAGGCTGTCTCAAACTGTAGATGGGGAAGAAAAAGAAATTACCCCAGGCTTCTACGTCTAGGGTTCTTCGCAATCGCAAATTAGGAGAAGATAATGAAGAGAATCTGGAGAGTGAGGGCTCGGATTCTAATTCGGAGATTGAGTCAAAAAAACAGGATATGTGTAACTCTCAAAACCCTAGTTTGATTGATCTACGCGAACTTGAACCTAACGTGGGAAAAGAGGAGCACGAGTATGAGAAGGTGAGTGTTTACACAGCATCTATTGATGGCAGTATTCACGAAGACGAGATTGAATTCCCAGAGTTGAATAAGAAAAGCAAAACGAATTCTCCTGTAGTGAATTCTCAGCAGAAGGTGATGGAAAACAACCTTTTCGGGCAGGAACCACCTGCAAAATCTTATCTAAACGCAGTTGGGGGTGATCAACCCAAACAGAAGGTAAACTTTTCTTCTGTTGAGAATATAGTTCCTAGTGATGAAGATGTGGACGTGCTGATTCCTATTGAGTCGGTTGTTGAGGCAACTAACAGGTATAAGAATACCCTTTATGGATACTTCTTAGGGCGCAGGTTACCATTCCCAGTAGTTAACAACTATGTAATGAACACCTGGAAAAAGTTTGGCATCGAAAAGATAATGATGAATGCGAAAGGTTTCTACTTCTTTAAGTTTGAAACTGAGCAAGGATTATTGAACGTACTTGAAGGTGGCCCATGGATGATAAGAACAGTGCCGATAATCCTTAATAAATGGACACCAGAGGTCTCACTTTCGAAAGAAGATCTTACTAGGGTGCCAGTATGGGTAAAAATGTATGACATTCCTTTGGCCGCTTTTACTGATGTGGGGTTGAGTGCGATTGGATCAAAGATAGGGAAGCCTATGTTACTGGACTCATATACGGCTACTATGTGTACGGAGTCATGGGGAAGGCCAAACTATGCTAGAGCATTGATAGAGGTTGATTCAGAAAATGACCTAAAACAGTCACTGAAGGTGGGAACACCAAACTTGGAGATGAACCAGAAAACAATAGATGAAGTTCGAATCGAGTACAAATGGAAACCCCCTCGTTGCTCATGTTGCAAAGTTTTTGGGCACTCGGATGCTCAATGCCCGAAAACAATTCCAGTGGCTGCTGAAACAGTTGTGGAGACTGCTGATGGTTTCAAGCAAGTGGTAAATAGAAATTGTAACAAAGCCAAAACTATTGGTTTTACTGTAAATCATGCAAAGCCAAAGTTTGTGTATCGGCCAAAACCAAATGCTGCTGCCACTAAACCAACTGGTGCTAGTACAAGTAGGGTTAAAACTATTGAAAACCCATTTGAGGCCCTTAATAATTGTAATGATGAAGGAGAGGTTCTCGTGGCAGAAGGTGAGCAAGAGCAGAAAACTGATGACTTTGAACCGGGTATAGGAGAATTGGACGGTTTCATGGCAAATAAAAAATACTCTGAGGGGGCAAGCACTCCCGTCTTAGACGGTTTAAATGGTTAACATTGCATCATGGAATATAAGGGGGTTGAACCGCCTCCCTAAACAAAGTGAGGTTCAAAATGTGGTTCTAAATAATAAATTAAGTATATGCGCTATCTTAGAATCACATGTAGCGATAGAGAAGTTGAATAAAATATGCAATAATGTGTTCCCACGTTGGAATTGGTCATCTAATAGCAGTATATGCATACGTGGCACCCGTATTATCATTGGATGGGATACAGATGTTGTTCGGTTAATGATCCTAGCTGTTTCGGATCAAGCGATTCATTGTCAGGTGAGATCTTTAATGGATGACCATAATTTCTTCATATCGTTTATTTATGCGGCGAACCATTACAAACAGAGGAGACCTTTATGGCGAGAGTTGGAAATGCATAAATGTTTTGTGCGGGATAATCCATGGGTTATGATGGGAGACTTTAACGCCTCGTTAAGTTTGGAGGATTCATCCACGGGAGGTTCAAAGGTTACAATTTCTATGCGTGAATTCAAAGATTGTGTTGATAATCTTAACATGGTGGATGTTAACCATATGGGGTTTCGGTTTACTTGGAATCAAAGACCTAATGCTGAGGTTGGTTTGTTAAAGAAAATTGATCGGGTTATGGCTAATGATGCGTTTATATCGCGTTATGTAGATGCATATGTTTTATTTCAGGCATACCGAATCTCGGATCATTGCCCGGCTGTCCTGAAATTTGCACAAAGTTGGGAGGGGAAACCAAAACCCTTCAAGTTCAGTAATTACATTATCGAGCATGAGAAGTTTAAGGATGTAGTTTCTGAAGGTTGGAAGGTAGAAATCCCGGGGCACATGATGTTTAGAGTTACAAAAAGGTTGCGTCTTCTCAAAAAGAAAATGCGAAAATTGATGTGGAGTAAAGGTAACCTTCACTCAAATGTCATTACCCTTAGAAGCGAGCTAGATGCAGCTCAAGTTTTGCTGGATAGTGATCCCAACTCTAGGGATCTAAGGAAGAAAGAAAGTACCATTCTCAAAAAATACAATGAGGCTATATATGAGGAAGAATGTTTTTTGAAGCAAAAATCGAAAGTCGAGTGGCTCCGAGTTGGGGATGGTAACTCGAGATACTTCCATAATGTGGTCAAGGGGTGTATGCATCGAGGTAAAATACACGCAATTGAGAATAGCGAAGGTAATATAGTGGAAGGCCAAGCTGCTTTTGATGTTATAACTGATCACTTCAGAAACTTTTTAGGACATCATGACAACTGTTCGAATATTGTTGATCCGCAATTACTTTTTTCCAAGAAAGTTACCGATCAGAAGGCTATGGAGATGATATCTCCGGTGACTACGGACGAAATAAAAAAAGCCATGTTTGATATAAATGACCTAAAGTCTCCGGGGCCGGACGGTTATTCAGCTGCGTTTTTCAAGAATGCGTGGGATATTGTGGGTGAAGATGTGGTGAAAGCTGTGAAGGACTTCTTTTCTAAGGGTAAACTTCTGAAAGAAATTAATCATACACTGATCTCTTTAGTGCCGAAGGTTCAAAGCCCCTCCAAGGTTACTGATTTCCGTCCCATCTCTTGTTGTAATGTTATGTACAAATGCATTAGCAAGGTGATCACGAACAAAATTAAATTGAGCCTGGATGATATTGTTAGTGAAAACCAATCTGCTTTTATTCCGAATAGACGCATCTCTGATAGCATAATGCTCACGCAGGAAATCATGAAAAACTATCATCTTGATAGAGGAGTTTCGAGATGTGCATTTAAGGTTGATATTCAGAAGGCTTATGATACCGTGAATTGGGATTTTTTGAAGGCGACTTTATTGGGGTTCGGTTTCCATTCCAGAATGGTCAATTGGATCATGAAGTGTGTAACGACGGCTTCATATTCTATTAACATAAATGGGAATGTTCATGGCTATTTTCAAGGAAGGCGTGGTCTGAGACAAGGTGACCCTATGTCTCCTTATCTCTTCACTCTTGTAATGGAAGTGTTAACTCTAATGCTTAGAAGACAAGTTGCTCAGGAAGACAACTTTCGTTATCATCCTAAATGTGAGCAATTGAAAATTATTAACTTGTGCTTTGCAGATGATTTGTTTCTTTTTTCCTACGCAAACATAGGTTCGGTGAAAGTTATCCGTGAAGCTCTTGAGGAGTTTAAACATTGTTCAGGTCTAACTCCCAGTCTCCCGAAAAGTTCAGCTTTTTTCTCTAATGTGACAAACCATTTGAAAGCAGCGATTCTAGATATCCTCCCTTTCGATGAAGGGAACCTCCCAGTTCGGTATCTCGGGGTGCCGTTAGTTTCCTCTCGATTATTATATCAAGATTGCAAGATTTTGTTGGAAAGGGTGAAGCATAAAATTGATGACTGGAAGAATAAGTCGCTTTCCTTTGCTGGGAGAGTCCAACTTATTATTTCTGTTCTAACTTCTATGCATTTTTATTGGGCCTCGGTATTCATTCTGCCTGATGCTATTATTAATGACATCGAAAAACTTCTTCGAGGTTTTCTTTGGTGCCAAGGAGCTATGAAAAGGGGTAAAGCAAAGGTTAAGTGGGATGTCTTATGCTTGCCGAAAGATGAGGGGGGTCTCGGAATTAAAAGGCTCAAATATTGGAATGTTGCATTAATGACTACTCATATTTGGAGTATTATTACCCTTAAAGAATCTCTTTGGGTTAAATGGGTTCACTCCCATCATCTAAAAAATAAATCTTTTTGGGATGTTTCGATTAAGGCGGATGCGAGCTGGAGTTGGAGAAAGATCCTGAGATGTCGTGATTCTGTTCGTAAATTTATGGTGCATAAGATTGGAGAAGGGTCCTCGGTTTTGGCTTGGTTTGACACTTGGTGTAATGTTGGCCCCTTATTGATATAGTGTCATGGAGGGATATCAATGCTACAAGGTTTAGCTATGAAACAAGAGTTGCGGATCTGGTTCACAATAACAGTTGGGTATGGCCAACTCAGTGGTTAACAAAATACCCCATTTTAGCTTCTATTTCGGTTCCTATCTTATCAAATAATAGAGACTATATTGTGTGGAAAGAAGCTGATGGAATTGAATCCAGGTTTGCGGTTAGCAGCGTTTATGAAGCTATTCGTCCAAGTAAACCAATTGTACCATGGTTTATTATTGTATGGTTTTCTCATTGTATTCCTCGACATGCTTTTATCCTTTGGTTACTTATGGGTCAGAAGTTAAAAACCCACGACAAACTTAAGTCTTGGGAAGTTCGTGACGATCAAAGCTTGGTGTGTTCTCTTTGTTCTATGTGTTCGGATTCTCATGATCATCTCTTCTTCGAGTGTCAATATGCTCGAAGGGTTTGGAGCTTGGTTCAACCCCACATGAATGCTGTGACTACGTTCCAATGGGCTGCGGTCACAGATTTGATTTTAGAATCTCATGTTCTAAACTCAGTTGATACACTTGTGAAAAAACTAATGTTTGCGGCTTCGGTCTACTTTATCTGGCAGGAGAGGAATAATCGGTTATTTAAGAAGAAGCGAAGGCCAGCGGATAACTTATTTGAGGCGATATATTCTACTGTCCGGTTGAAACTTATGTCAATTCGCTTCAAGGAGTCAAGGAAGATTAAGCTTTTTCGGATTGCTTGGAATTTAGACTAGTTTTCTTTCTAGTTTTTGTGTGTTTGCCTTTTGGCTTGGGTGTTTGCTGGGCTTTAAGACTCACTTAAAGCAGCTGTTCTTCATTGTTATCTTTCTTTTATTCATTAATAAAAGTTCATCGGGGTAACCCTTTACCCAAAAAAAAAAAAAAAGGTAGGCATAAACTTATCAACAAAATTTATAGCCAAACTAAAGTTGACCCTAATTTAACGGTCTTGGCCTGCATTCATCATCAATTATATTATGTTTCACACAGAAACGTTAATGATGTTAACATGAATGGGCAATGACAAAAGCAATGATGATATGGACTCATAAGTTAGGTCTCAAAACATGTTTAATACTAACAACATTTCATAATACATACAAATTGCTCATATCGTCAGCAGCCATTGAGTGGTTCGAAAATGTTTATAAGATAACCGGATTAGATTGTGTATATTCAACTAAAAATATTTGCACTTCTCAAATAGTATTAACAAGTAATATCTTATCCGTTTGTACAGGTGATTCTATGTTGTCCATTTATTTATTAATTATTATTTTTTTTTTTCACTTTTTATGTTTTTGTATCAGTTTTCACATTAACAGATCTCTTTGCATTAAGTTTCACATTTTCATGTTTTAAACTTTTATTAAATCATCCACCCTGTTGGTTCATCAATAACAACAACAACAAAACTCAATTCCGCATATGCGGGGTATGAAAAAGTGAGATGTAGGCAATCCTTCCCATATCCGAGAATAAAAGACAAGTCATTTCTCCACCCAGAGTGAAACACTCTCGATCAAGAGTAGAGAAAGTCATCTCTCTCTTTATTCGACAGTGAAACACTCTCGATCAAGAGTAAAGAAAGTCATCCCTCTCTTTATTCGACAGATAAAGATTTTGCTTTCAAGAAGACCTTCCGCCTTTAAGTAGGGAAAAAAGTTAACAAAATAAAAAGAAACAAGTAAAAAAAAATGAGAAGCCATAAAAATTGGTAAAATCAAATTTTCATAGATTTTAAATCTTTCCTGAAATTCAATTTAGGTTCTAAGCGACAGACAAGTCACCAATAAATCGACGATTACTGTTGACTCTCACTTTAACGTGCCTTTTGGTTCATCATTTGTTAAAAATTTTCAATCCCCTAATTCTTCATTAAATTTTCGTGTCTTTAAACTTTTATTATATCATTCACCCTTTTGATTTATCAGTTGTTAAAATTTCTTATTCCCGTAATTCTTCATCAACTTTTATGGGGCATATATGAACTTTTATAGACCCTGAACAAAGGAAATGTAGTTGACAAATTGTTGATTACTTAATATAGTCATGAAGATTGACGATTGATCGTGAGATTTTACTACCCAGAGAAATTGCCAACTCAATTACAAATTTGAATTAGTTAAAGAGTTAAATAAATGGGTTATATATTTTTATTATTGTTTCGATATATATATATATATATATATATATATATATATATATATATATATATATATATATATATATATATATATATATATATATATATATATATATATATATATAATGACAACCAAATAATAAGTTTATTTTTTACAGTGCAATTATTTTTAGGTATATATATATATATATATATATATATATATATATATATATATATATATATATATATATATATATATATCATTATATATATGTCTCACAAAAAACCTATACATATACAACTTTTATTGCTATTTTTTTACCCCACACCAAACCTATACATACAATACATACATCACGTCACCATCCCACATGGCTAAAAAAAATCTGATCAGTTTGAATTCAAAATGTATACCTTTTCTCCAAAAGCCCACTTTTTCAACTAATCACAATTTTCAAAGACATTATGAATATAAAAATTACTTTTTAGTATAGAAATTGGTGAGAATGTTGTTTTTTTTTTTTTTTTTTTCAAAAATACACTAAGTGCACACATTTACCAACATATCTTTACTTCACACATCTGATACTACCTTAACCCGCCCATTATACCATTATTTTCAAAATCATCTTTGTTATTTTGAATTCAAATTCTCCCACGGTTTCCAATTCGAAAAATCTCCAAGTTTAATTTTTTCTCTAAACTTCAATAATCATGGTTTTTTTTTGAATGATGATTATTTTCTAACTTATGTTTCTAACTTAGTTTTAAATAATGGCCACGTCGAATAACATCATCCACGTTTCAGAGATTGACGGACGGAAAGTTAATTTTTACCATTAAAATTAAAGTTGTTCGGCTCCTTCAAAAGCTGGGATATGGTTACGATGAAGGCAAGTGTCGGATGAGGAGGTTTGTGTTCATTATCTGTTTTTACTATATTTCGTATATCTCTTTTCAGATTAGAACCTTTTTAGTATATTACCACTTTGGAGCTAATAGTGTCGGATGAGGAGGTTTGTGTTCATTATCCGTTTTTAGTATATTTCGTATATCTCTTTTCAGATTGAATCTTTTTATAATTTCTTATGTATTTTTATTTTCTCCATATTAGGCCATGTAATTTTTGTATTTCAGTTTACATGTATATTTTATTTAACTTAAATTAGTACTACATGTATATTTACTTAAATAGTGCAATCTACTAAACACTATATTTATTCAGTTTTATAAGTGATAGAGCATTAGATCATTTCTTACTTTTTTCATTAATATGATTCATTCATTATTTTACTTACTCTACAATTATTCATCTCTACAGTGTGGTTCCACAGTCACTCCTTCTGCCACTCAACCAATTGTTAAATCTTCATCAACAAAAGCGAAAAGGTGTCTGAATCGAGATGAGGCATTTTGTTTACATTTCATTTGTCAAGTTGATTTTAAGATTGCTTTGAACTTATTTTCATTTTTATTTATTTGCTTTTATGTTTTGTTTTTAAATAATAATTCATGACTCATGGTTTTGTTTTTTGTTTTATGAATACAATTATCACGTATCGTTTGAAGGTTATGTGGTTCTTTTTATAGGTTTATATTATACATTTTTTTATTGTTATTTTTTTATGTGAAACATCCAAACATTACCATTACACTTTGTTCTTTTGCAAATGTCTTATTATATGTACTTGTATATTCAGATCAATTAGTTTCGATACACATTGTTACTAATGTACATACATTTGTATCTAATACATCAAACATAAACATTTTTTTGACTACAATGATGTTATAAAATGCTACACAATCAGCATATAATACGACCCCATATTAATTCTAACTAATTAACAAAATCCAATACTATTTATCATATAGTGTTCAAACTACCACAATCACAAAAAACGTTTGATCACAACATCCATGGATACCACCTCAAAAAGTGGTATTAGTTACAAACAATTACAAAATATAATTGTTTTTACTATCAACCGAAATAACATCATGTTTAAACAATAGCACATTATTTAAATCACTCGAATTACATTCGAGACAATGAACTTTCTTTCACTTTTCTTGAAGGTGAAAACTGCTTCATCATCTGGTTTGAGATTATTGACGCGCTTAAACTCATACCAACCACCAGATACATATGAATTCGGCTGACGCTTTGTGAAATCTGTTTTCAACCCCCAGATGCATTCAATACCATCTTCATTAACTACGGGAACCTTCATCCCATCTTTCAGTACTCGCAATCCAGAGGATTCTTCCGGTAGACGCTATGAAAACATACAGTTAATCATAAACATATACACTAATGGATTATTCAGATTAAATAACTATTAAAACATATGTATGACCTATATGAAAGTAAAGAAACCTTACAAACACATTTGCTTTTTGAATGGTCATTTTCACGATAACATCTGTGTTTTCCACACCATATGTGTCATCATCAGATCAATCTTCCTCTGATATATCCTCATTCTCACTTCTATATGTGTCAACCTCAAAAGAATTTTCCTCTGCTTTTCCCATAGGCGCACGGATTTTTCTTGGCGACCAAACAAGACGAGCACTTTCCCAGGAGGTCACCCATCCTGGTAGTGCTCTCGCCTGAGCACGCTTAACTGCAGAGTTCTCATGGGATCTGCTGCGCTTATGGTCCCAAAACGCGTCATGCTAGGAAAGGCCTCCACACCCTTATAAGGCATGCTTCGTTCTCCTCTCCAACCGATGTGGGATAGATGTAACACGGATGTTACAATCCTCCCTCTAATGGGACACAGCGTCCTCGCTGTGCACGTTTGGTCCGGGGCCTGGCTCTGATACCATCTGTAACATCTCAGGTAACACGTTCCCCGTAGCAAGATATTGTCCGCTTTGCCCGTAGGCGCACGGATTTTCTTAGCGACCAAACACGACGAGCACTTTCCCAGGAGGTCACCCATCCTGGTAGTGCTCTCGTCTGAGCACGCTTAACTGCAAAGTTCTCATGGGATATGCTGCGCTTGTTGTCCCAAAACGCGTCATGCTATGAAAGGTCTCCGCACCCTTATAAGGCATGCTTCGTTCTCCTCTCCAACAGATGTGGGACGGATGTAACACAGATGTTACAGAATCAATGACAATTATGTCAATTGATGAAGACGGTTTGCTGCCAGAAGGTTCTCCATGTTCATATATCTTTGAATTAATAAGTGCCAAGTATTGATTCTCACATCCATCAGTAGAGTAAACCATCATCCCTTGTTGAGTCACCAAAATAATTAAGGATTTAATTATGACAAACAGAATCTATTTGCACTAAAATGTTATGTGCAGCCAGCACAAGTTTGTTTATGTATAGACAGCAGATTTCGCTGTGTCAAGTGTTCAGTATGCTGCCTAGTCTACCAGCACAAAGTAGACATTATTCTTCAAATTAGCACAGGATGTGTAACCAACAATTCAAAATATCAAGTGACTCAGCAATGAAGAACCAGTATAGCTGGAATGCAGCTTACTACACAAGTGAAACAACCCCAATCCGTTTAACCAAAAACGGAGTACATTTTTTTTATATATAAGTTAGGTCCCATTCATACGTTCATATTACATAACATTTCGATACGTTTAACAATTTATAACGACCCTTGATATACAAATGACACATTACAAAAGTATTTGTAACAATGACCCAATCATACAAAAATACAGGTTAATACTCAATAACCCAACCCGATACCAAGAGCATAATCCCGAGGACTACCAAATCCCCAATCCACATCCATATCCAAAAGCTACCTCGTTGAGCCCAAGCGCTCCTACGCATCTAGTATAACAACTTGCTAGATTCACAATCACAAAACCTGTAAAAAGGTAAACAATGAGAGGGGTTAGCATAAAGCTTAGTGAATGCAATAATTATACATATATATATATATATATATATATATATATATATATATATATATATATATATATATATATATATATATATAATCTACTTACTTACAAACACTTACACAAATACCGCATACATGCTAGCAATTCAAATATCATACCATCGCAAAGTATAACGCTAAATCTCCATTACCACAAGCTAGCACAAACAATAGCATATATAACCGAACAATATATTATGCTACACTACAACACATAACCATGGTTAACCAATCGTACAAGGGATGGTACTCAAATTTCCCATCGGTGTTCATAACAACCATTAGAGTACTTAACAAGTCGTACACTAACCCCACGGGTGGCATCTTAACACGTCGATGCTTCACCCCGGGTAGTGTCTTAACACGTCGACACTTCACCCGTGACATTTCTTGGAGTGGCACCTTAACAGGGCGATACTTCACTCCGAGTGGTGTCTTAACACGTCGACACTTCACTATTCATATTACTTGGGGTGGCATCTTAACACGTCGATACTTCACCCCGGATGGCATCTTAACACGTCGACACTTCATCCGTTACTTTACTTTGAGTGGTGTCTTAGCACATCGACACTTCACCCGTCACGTGAAATGTGGTGTCTTAACACGACGACGCTACACATCTCATGATACAACAAATAAATACATTATATACCTACACATATAATTATTCCACTCACCTCGTGAACTCGAGCATTACAAACCATGCGCGAAATCTCCACCACACGCAACCGAGCAAACCTTTACCTATAATACACATATAGGTATACACATAATCAACATACATTCTCTATAAGAGAATTCACACTCTTAACCAAGGGTTTATACCTACCTTCACAATCCGCCCATTTAGACTCCTAAAGTGGACCTCACCAATTACCACTACGGGTGGTAATTCCGACCAACATAACAAAGTACAATTTAATCCAAATCATACTTTACACCAATTAGATCAAACTTAGGTCTTAACACTAAATTACTACTTAGGTAGTAATCATTTCAAACGTCAATTACACCAAAAACCCCAACACGTGCAATATTGACCCATATTGCTTTTGACTACGTTTGACTTTTGTTAAAATGTCATTTTAACCCAAAAACACTTCCCGCGATTACTTTCAATCAAAAACGTCATTTAACACTTTTTGACCCAATTCAATTTACCCATTTTGACCAAAGTCATAAAAATGCCCAAACTAACCATTAATCACTAACACAAGTGAAAATGGCCCTAATACACCAATTAAACTAAATCACAAGTGTTAAACCCTTAACTTACCCAATTTGACACATAAACCCTAATTTTGACCCAATTCAAAATTAGTCAACCCAAATACACCCAAAAGGGTTCCAACACTTCCAAAATTACTAAACTAAGTGATTACACCCAAAACCAAAGCCTAATCGTGGCCAAAACGTCAATCAACCCAAAACCCGCCATGTATCAAAAATAACTAGTTTCCATAAACCCACTTCATCATCTAAATGGGTTTTACAACTAAAAAGCTCAAAACTCTAACTTGAATATCAAATCATAAAGATGAATTTCGGAGTTAGAACTTACCATCACTACCACAACGTAGCCATGAATGAGGAGAACAACTTTAACACTAGTACTTTGGTGAGATTCCACTTCTTCTTCTCCAAATCAAGCTTTCTCACTCTAAAAGTCACCCTCTCTCTCTAAAATAAGATGAGAGTGTTTTGTATGGGTGAAAATGAGGCTTGAAAGAGCCTTGGATCAGTTTTGAGGATCCCAAACCGACCCCAAAGTGAAAAGACACAAGTACCCTTCATTAAAACTCAAAATATCAAGAAAATCACCAAAAATGCGTTTCCAGCCGCAATTTGCACCTACTGGCCGCGAATTATGGCCAGCCGTCAAAGTGGCCACAAGAATATGCCCATTTAGGCACTGAAGAACCCCCCACCAGCCGCAAATTGGGCCCACCAGCCGCAATTTACGCCTGGGCCCTTTTACGCATTTTTCTGACACTTGTTTTGGTCGTAACTTTCAAACCGTAACTCCATTTTCGACGAATCAAATATCGTTGGAAACGTAATAAGATTTCCTTTCTAATGGTAAGGTTTTGAAACATCAACTCAAACTTTATTTGGGGTCGAAAAGATACGTACACACCTTGTAACTCAAACAACGTCCAGTTTTCTTCGACATTCGAACAAGCAACATGTACATGCTTGGTACCCTTCATACACGCTTCGTACAATCATATTTATACAATTATACAACCAAGTATGAACATTCTAAAGATCAATTACGTACCTCGGACATGTATGAAGTAAAACGGGATGTTACAACTCTCCCCCACTTATTTCGATCACATCCTCGTGATCCTAGTCACTTAACCAATCCGAACCTACACTCTATAGTCCTCCGACACACATCCAAACTTGATGTTGGCAACAATTCCAATAACAATTTTCATTAATCCGAAGTTTTTACCACACGCTAATAATCACTAGCGTGCATTACCGCAACACACGATATTTCACGCGTTCAACGTTCTAACTGCCCCCATTAAAACTCTGTACTTTAACAGTCCATAACGCACCACTCAACCGGCCAATCAAGTATGTTCTCTATTTCAAGAAACAACTTCCCTCATCTCCGCAACCGGATTATTCCTTCAATGAAGAAATTTCGGTATCACCAAAATAATCACTCTAGGGAACACAAACTTTCCCATTGATCGATCCGCACACGACCACCAGTCTCTGGATTAATCCAGGACGACAATAATACACCACGAACTAGGAAAAACATCAACACTCGACACAGGGTTTCTCCCTTAAACCCTACAACACATCATATACTACGGCTTCCTAGTAATAGCATGGAAACTATTCGTGTACAAGAATCCCGTCAACAGCGAATTATCATTATAACAATTCTCGATTTGCCACACTACCCACAAATATATTCACCTATGCAGGGTGAATCCTCCTTCCTAAACCGTCCGTTAAGGATGGCCTCGACATTTTAATAAACTAACGGGTCACATCACTAGGGTACACACCCTTGCAAACAATAACATCCGCGTGTCTCGACGTGAGACAATCAGAACCGGGGCTCCCCGCCTCACAATCATCCACAAAGTGGAATAATCCACTGAAGACCCTCACGATCACGTTTCTCGACAGAAAAAGTACAGTATCCTTCGCGATAACAAACTCGTACCAATCCAAATAATACTATCAGAGTTTCACGACAACCCAGATTTCCACTATCAGAGCACCTGCAATGGCAACTTCATTTTCTCACTTCCGTGATCTCAAACTTCACACTTGGTCTCATACCGCACTTTGGTACTACAGGACCACCTTACATAAGAAGTCTTACACTTCACTTGATCTAGTACCACAGGAGCTTCCTCAGGCGGCAGTAAAAACTCCCCCACTTGGGATTTAGCTCCACATTCTTATCGCAAAGATGATAACATCCCGCGGAATTACCATTTCACAACACACATGATCATTCTCATCACTAATCATAAACACCGAATCACTGCAAATTCACTTTAGGCTCTCAGAGCCGTCATACAAAATTACCAGAGATGTCGTACACGCGACGACTTCGTACCTTCATACCAAAAATCACAATCGACTGCCTTAATCGTTCGCAAAGCAAACTCCACCAAAGTCCCACATATGTCTCTATGCCTAAGTATACGTCACTCCGATAAATCAGCCGTGCATCTCAGTCGAGATCACCCGACCTTCCACTCAACGAACCTTTACCAACCATTGCTCACTCTCATGGAGAAGAGTGACCAATCCGACACAATAATTGCGTCTACCACAATATCAACATTTCATCATAACCTTCGGTCTTAACCGAACATTAAGTCCGTCACCGGCTCGCCGATCATCTTCACCCGTCTATCACAAGAGCAACCAGATTCGCTCATCCATCACTTCATAGGAAGTATTTACCGTAATGCTCTATAACTTTGACTTTCGCAGCCATCGAATTACTATCATCCATCGATCACTATTGTAATCTCCGCTGCTTCCAAGGGTATCTCAAGGGAACCCTAAGCACAAAGTGATCACACCACTACCGGAGTTTGACATTACACTAGCAGGTATAAAGAGGCACCTGACGCAGTGTCATGCAGACTCCCACCACAATCTACCGAAATTTAGAAACTCGATCTGTGGGTTTCATACACCCGATGTCACCCATTTTTCCACAATAATGACCCGAAGTCATACCTACCCGACAAATCTTACGGTTTATTGTCTTCTCAAAAGTTCCTAGCGATCACACACTAGCCACAATTTCCACAAGGCCAAAACGATATAGCCTCACGAACCCTTTCATCTAACACTAAAGAGATGCTTGGAAACACCAAGTCTTACACCCTTCCGCACATCGGCATGACTACCACAACAAGGGATATTCCGTTAGGAATGTTACCCTATAATCCATAGCACGTTAACACACTAACGTAATCATCGTCATACGGGTCCCACTCCATGAGTTTAATGACCCCAAGACTCCCCTATTCGCCAATTCTAAGGTGGCTCACAACTAGAATCCTTGCACGATCCTCTAACCACACACTCTACCAAGTACAACCCTAAACTACAATCATTAGACTTGTCGTATTCCATTACGGAATTTAAGTCCTCGAAGTACACACACATACAATAATCGGTCATCCTAGTTATGATGGGTAACTATAACCAATGACATATCCCAACAGTGCACCCACTACCTAGGGTGACTACGCACGCACCGAACTCGTGAGTTGCTCACTCACCTTAGCTAACCGAAACCACCGTAACACGTCCCGACTCAAAGGAACCCAATGTGACAACAAGCACATCACTCGAGACCACTATATCCTAGGAACCAATAAAAGATTCCTAACTCATCCGGTTCTACCCCAACCATGCCATGTTTCCTCCGCTCGGTACTTGTCATGTCATGCTTGGTGTCAAGATACACTTTTGTATTAATGGTGATCAGTCACTATTACAATTGTGTACCTTACCATTTTCACATGGTCACGCAAAGTACTTTACCCGGACTGGCACAACATTCACACAAGATAACACGCTATAACTCCTAGTGCCCGAGTGACCAAAGTCCTTACCGCAAACTTGATCACTCAAAACCGCCAAACATCCAAATCTCTCCAATAGATTCGTCTCTAGGACAACGCACCAATAGATACCTGTATATATATACACCTATATACAATATAATAATAAATATACACAAGTATACCGCAACAACAAGTCAACCTACAACCTAGGTGACTATCACTAAAACAACGTCCAAGTTCGCCTACTTACATTAGGCACTAGCAATCTAAGGCACTAATTTACACACGAAATAAGGCTCCACATAATCACGCTTTGGACAATCACAAGTTCTAGTTAGTCACCTACTCTAAGGCACTAACAATTCTCAAACTGACCCGTATTCATACAAGTCCCGCAAATAACGCACAACCGTCAATAAGTCTAAGACTAGGCACCTATTCCAAGGTCACCTAATTCCCTTAGACTATGCTCTGATACCACTTGAAACAACCCCAATCCGTTTAACCAAATACGAAGTACATTTTTTTATATATATATTAGTTAGGTCCCATTCATACGTTCATATTACATAACATTTTAATACGTTTAACAATTTATAACAACCCTTGGTATACAAATGACACATTATAAAAGTATTTGTAACAATGACCCAATCATACAAAAATATAGGTTAATACTCAATAACCCAACCCGATACCAAGAGCATAATCCCGAGGACTACCAAATCCCCAATCCACATCCATATCCAAAAGCTACCCCGTCGAGCCCAAACGCTCCTACGCATCTAGTATAACAACTTGCTAGATTCAAAACTAGTGTCATCATCAAGTTTGACCCAATTCAATTTACCCATTTTGACCAAAGTCATAAAAATGCCCAAACTAACCATTAATCACTAACACAAGTGAAAATGGCCCTAATACACAAATTAAACCAAATCACAAGTGATAAACCCTTAACTTACCCAATTTGACACATAAACCCTAATTTTGATCCAATTCAAAATTAGTCAACCCAAATACACCTAAAAGGGTTCCAACACTTCCAAAATTACTAAACTAAGTGATTACACCCAAAACCAAAGCCTAATCGTGGCCAAAACATCAATCAACCCAAAACCCGCAATGTATCAAAAATAACTAGTTTCCATAAACCCACTTCATCATCTAAATGGGTTTTACAACTAAAAAGCTCAAAACCCTAACTTGAATATCAAATCATAAAGATGAATTTCGGAGTTAGAACTTACCATCACTACCACAACGTAGCCGTGAACGAGGAGAACAACTTTAACACTAGCACTTTGGTGAGATTTCCACTTCTTCTTCTCTAAATCAAGCTTTCTCACTCTAAAAGTCACCCTCTCTCTCTAAAATAAGATGAGAGTGTTTTGTATGGGTGAAAATGAGGCTTGAAAGAGCCTTGGATCAGTTTTGATGATCCCAAACCGACCCCAAAGTGAAAAGACACAAATACCTTTCATTAAAACTCAAAATATCAAGAAAATCACCAAAAATGCGTTTCCAGCCGCAATTTGCGCCTACTGGCCGCAAATTATGGCCAGCCGTAAAAGTGGCCGCAAGAATATGCCCATTTGGGTGCTGAAGAACCCCCCGCCAGCCGCAAATTGCGCCCACCAGCCGCAAATTGCGCCCACCAGCCGCAATTTGCGCCTGGGCCCTTTTTCGCATTTTTCTGACACTTGTTTTGGTCGTAACTTTCAAACTGTAACTCCGTTTTCGATGAATCAAATATCGTTGGAAACATAATAAGATTTCCGTTCTAATGGTAAGATTTTAAAACATCAACTCAAACTTTATTTGGGGTTGAAAAGGTACGTACACACCTTGTAACTCAAACAACGTCCAGTTTTCTTCGACATTCGAACAAGCAACACGTACATGCTTGGTACCCTTCATACATGCTTCATACAATCATATTTCTACAATTATACAACCAAGTATGAACATTCTAAAGATCAATTACGTACCTCGGACATGTATGAAGAAAAACGGGATGTTACAACAAGACGACTATGCTCCATTATAAGCATAGTGGTTTCCTAGGTGGTCTACATTAATTGTACTATTCAACAGAAGTCAAAGACAAAGTTAAACAGAAAAGGACACGTGTCGGTGGCTGACAAGTGAACTTACAAGACCACGTGGGAATGCAGAAATTTAACGCATGTGCAGACATGTTTTATCCTTTGTCAACGTCTAGGGAACACAATATTCTATTTGTTTAATCAAATAGTGGTGCCAAACCGAATTGTGGTGTTCCTGCAAATAGCTATTAAAGAGGAAAGAGGAGAGCATGCTCTCTGATGCAGTTGTCTCCACAAGTACAGACATCTTATGTACCAGTGGATAATAGAATAATTACACGGTCATTAGCACTTCTATAAATTGATGTATATACTATTGTAACAACTAGTGGTGTGGGTTTGTTTATTTAGAGTCCAAAATGTGTAATAGCTTAGAACACCCTCTGTAGCTATACTTAGATAAATCTGTATCAACCAACTATCATTCCGCCGAGGATAGTTGTAATTCTTTGTGATTTAATCAATAAAGAATAAACCGTTGAAAAATTACCTTTGACTCTATTTAATTTACTTGCTTGAATACTAAACTATGTCTTAACTGTTAAGTTAATTAAAAGAATTGTATTCACCCCTTTACAATACTCCTGTTATTTATCAAGGGACCAACAACTGGTATCAGAGCTTCAGTCTTGATAATTTAATATATTGGATCTAAATTCTCTCATGCCCGCATATTCAAATATAGCTTATCTTGAAAATGGCTCATCCAATAGACCACCCAAATTTAATGAAGATGAGTATGAAACTTGGAAGGCAAGGTCCATGCTTCACCTGGAGTCTATTGACCCACTCATGCCTGGTATTGCCACAGATGGTCCATTTATCCCAACTGAAACTATTGATAGTATTCCAGCTAATACTGCCACTCCTGCCATTCCTGGCAGAGAGGTTGTTCTCACTCCAGCTAAATGGGATACTGAGGACAAACGTCGTGTTAGACTTGACCCTAAGATCAGAACTCTGTTAGCTATAACATTACCTAACCACCTGTTTAAACTAATTAAGGGAAAACTGAATGCTAAGCTTATGTTAGACTATCTAGATGTTACTTATGAAGGCATGGATGAGGTTAGGCAGAACAAGATTATTGCTTTGAAAAGAGAGTATGAAATGTTCTTTGCCTATAAGAATGAGACCCTTAAGCAAACCTTCATTAGGTTTAACTCCTTAGTTACTGACCTGCTTACTTTGAAAATCACATATACAGATTTTCAAGTAAACAAATTCATTGACTCACTGTCTACTAAATGAAAACTTGTGACTGACCCTATAAGAACCACCCAGACTTTAAAGAACTTTAACATGTCTTCTCTCTATGGTACACTTTGGAACCATGAGAAGGCAGAAGCTAAACTTGAACTAAACTTGAAAGAAAACTTTAAGTCTGCCCCCACCACTTCAAAATCTTCTAAAATAGATGATACTACTCTTATTGCTGCTGCTAAAAAGAAAGTTCAAAAGGCTTTACTGGTTCAAAAGTTGACAACAGAAGAAGAGTCAGCTGAAGATGATGTGGAGAGTGGTACTGGGTCTGAAGAGAGCATTGATGACGAAAATGATGTGGAAGGGTTTGCTGAAGGTATGGCTTTGCTGGCTAGGCAGTTTAAAAGGTTCATCGTAATAGAACCAGCAAGTCATACAAAGGGAGTAAGAAGCCGAGTGCTAGGTATAATAGCAAATCAGTCAAAGGTCCTAAATCTGAGTGTTACAATTATGGGAAGGTTGGACATTTTGCTCCTGAATGCATGTCCAGAAAACCTTCAATCTCACATGCTAACTCTTTCTCAAAAGCTGATAAGTACAAGAACAAGTACAAAGCTATGAAAGCTCAGATGAAGGAGAGTGCAAAGACTGATAAGAAGGGAAAGAAGCCAGAAAAGGTTCTAGTTGATGAGCATCATGACTGGGATGAAACCAGCTCTTCTTCATCTTCTGACAGTGATACTGATGATGATGATGCTACTTATGCTTCTGGTAAAAAGCTGTGTTTGATGGCCAAGGAGGTCGAGGAGTCTGATGAGGATGATAATGGTAGTACATTTGTGTCTGATATGAGGGAAGCTGACCTGAAAAAGGATTCACCTCAATGGAAAACTGAAATGCTGTATAAGGTTGATAATTTTCGAACTTATACTGATGATGAAAAAGCTGAAATGTTTGACTACCTAAGAGTTGATCTATGTAGAGGCAGTAAATGTGAAGAAGTTTAGAAAAATGATAACAAATCTTTAAATGATAAAATTAAAAGCAAAACTGATGAAATTAAAATCTTGAAGGATGAAATTTCAAAACTTGAAAAACAAAATTTTGCTCTAAAGTCCCTTCACGTTGAGGCAGCAGATGTTAAGAACCAGCTAAACGACCTCAAAAAGGTTGTTGCTTCATGGTGTACATCCGCTCAACGGACATTTAAATGTGTAAATGAGCAGGTGCCTGCCCAAGTTGAAGCCTTCTTTGCTGGTGACTATGCTGCTGCTGCTGCTCTTGTAGAAGTTACTTTTATGGACCCCATTCTTGAAACTGATCCTGAAGCTGTCTTGTCAAATACTTTTGCTAAGATAGTTAAGGGTAAAAAGGTCTTAATAAATAAGTTTATCAAACCTACAGAGACCCCACCACTGTCCATAAAAGAAATTTTGGAGAATGAAGTAAAAGCCAAGGAAACCAGTACTTCAATTGATGAAACTACTAATCCCTCAAGCATTTACTATATGACTCCAAAAGAAAGACAAATTAAAAGGGAAATTACTGAAAACAATCAAAGAAAGTCGAAATCAATTGATTCCCCTTCATGTTCAAATTTCACCAATGCTGAGCCAGCTGATGAAAATTGTACTGGTAAACCAGTAGCTGCTGACAAGCCAGCAAAACGCAATAATGGCAAGTCAAAGGCAACAATCAAGATTCATACTAGTCGATCGGTATCAGCTGACGGGTCAGTAACTTCCCACACTGGCTCGTCGAATAACAAAGGCAAAGCAGTATATCATGATTATGGTACTGGTTCTAAGAAGAAAGCTGCCCTTAAGGGAATAGCTAAAGTGGACCAAATTGTGGAATCATGTGCTGGGTCATCTATCACTGAGATAATGACTGTCAAGCTTGACCAGCTCATAGCTACCATATATGAAAGCAAACCTGATCTTACTGCCCCCATTTACTCAGTACATGACCAGTCACCGATACCAAATGTGAGAAAATACTACAAGTGTGGCAGGAAGTTTCACTTAGCTAATCAGTGTACTCAAACCCAAACCTCATCTGCTGCTGCCTCTTCAAGAAACTAGCAGACAGGAAGAGATCATCAAAGATGACCCTTCCAGAACCCATCCTTGGATGGATTCCCAAAAAAAACTAATCTCTTAGCTACTGTGCAGGGCATTCAAAACAAGCAAATCTGGTATCTCGATAGTGGATGTTTGAGACATATGACCGGAAGTAAGTCCCTGCTAATGGACTATCAAGAAAAGGATGGTCCAGTTGTTTCATAGGGAGATAATTCGTTGGGTTACACAAAGGGGTTTGGTACTTTAAGAAATGGGAATGTTACATTTTCAAATGTAGCATATGTCGTTGGGCTTAAACACAATTTACTCAACATAAGCGAACTGACAAGAAAAAGTAAGATAGTTCAATTCAGAAGGAAAATTGGCACTATTTTTGATAAGAAAGGGAAGCCACTGCTGACAACTAAAAGACATGAGAACATGTATCAAATTGACATGAACACAGCAGTCACAGCAACTGATACTTGTTTTTATTCAAAGGCAGTAGACAACCTCAAATGGTTATGGCACAAGAGACTCTCACATCTCAAAATTAAAGATATTCATAAATTATCTAGTAAAAGTTTAGTGTTTGGGCTACCCACAATATCTTATGTAAAGGACAGATTGTGTCCTGGATGTGAAAAAGGGAAGCATCACCATGCCTCATTCAAGTCAAAGCAGATTTCGTCTATTGAGAAACCATTTCTTCTACTTCATATGGATCTTTTTGGTCCTGTTAACATAGCCAGCTGTAGTGGGAAGAAGTATACACTGATGATTGTTGATGAATACTCCAGATACACTTGGGTATTATTTTTGAAGCAAAAGAGTGAAGCTGCTGATGAAATTATCAATTTTATCAAAAGAATGGAACTACTGAATGGGCAACTGGTGAAGCAACTTAGAAGTGATCATGGTGCAGAATTCAGAAATGCTACATTGGAAGAATTTTGTGCTGACAAAGGTATTTCACAGAACTTTTCTGCTGTGAGAACACCTCAACAGAATGGTGTTGCAGAAAGAAGAAACAGAACTCTCATTGAAGCAGCAAGATCTATGTTGGCTGAGTCTGGGCTGAAAAATTCATACTGGGCAGAAGCTGTGAACACTGCTTGTTTTACCTAGAATAGATCTTTAATAGTGAAAAGACATCAGAAAACTGCTTATGAAGTTCTCAAAGACAGAAGACCCTCAATTTCATTTCTTTAAGTATTTGGCACTCCCTTTTTCATTCTAAACAATAGGGATCAGCTAGGCAAGTTTGATGCTAAGGCTGATGAAGGTATATTTCTTGGATATTCCAACATGTCAAAGGCATATAGGGTTTTCAATAAAAGAAGGGGTTGTTTTGAAGAATCTATTAATGTTACATTTGATGAAACTGCCCATACTTCATCTTCTGGTTAAGAAAATGAGGAGTTACTATTTGAAGAGCCAACTTAGCAAGCTCTAGATGATGAAGAAGAACCAGCAGCAAATCCCTCACCAATCCATGTTGCTGAGTTCTCTGATGATGAGATGGAACACTCTGTTCCATCTGTGTCTAAACCAGGTGCACCTACTAGCTCTACTGAAGTTTTACAACTTGAGCATAGGTCTACTGGTTCTGAAGGATCTCAAGCTGGTACTGGTTACACTCATAATGAACAACTGTCTCCTACTGCTGCTCATTCCTCTAAGCCAGCTGATGATCAAGATGCTGTGTGGTCTACAACAAGCTCACCTGTTCATAACACTAGATGGACAAAGGAGCATCCAATTTGAACAAGTTATTGGTAATCTGGCCAGTGGTGTTAAAACAAGAAGACATGCAACTAGCAATTTTTGTATGCATGTAAACTTTGTATCTACCATTGAACCTACATGTCCTGAAGAAGCAATCAAAGATCTAAGCTAGGCAGGAGCTATGCAATAAGAGATCTCCCAGTTTGATAGGAATAAGGTTTGAACATTGGTACCTAAACCTGATGATGAAACTAAGAAGATCATTGGTACCAAGTGGGTTTTTAAAAATAAGATGGATGAAGATGGGATTGTGATCAGAAACAAAGCTAGATTGGTAGCTCAAGGTTTCAAACAGGAAGAATGATTAGATTATGGAGAGACATATGCACCAGTGGCTAGGATGGAAGTTATCAGATTGTTCTTCGCATATGCTGCTAAGATGAACTTTAGGGTATTCCAGATGGATGTTAAGTCTGCATTTCTAAATGGGAAGCTGCAAGAAGAAGTTTATGTCAAATAGCCTCCTAGTTTTGTAATCAGTAAATATTCAGACCATGTCTACAAGTTAGGCAAAGCTCTTTATGGCCTCAAACAGTCACTAAGAGCATAGTATGAGACACTTCATGTGTATCTCACTGGTATAGGTTTTAAAGTTGAAACAATTGATACCACTCTATTCTCAAAAGAGATAGGTGGTGATCTCTTGCTGGTACAGATATACATGGATGATATAAAATTGTCAAGATTTTTCAAAACTTATGTCAAAGACATATGAAATGAGCTTACAAAGAGATTTGAAATACTTTTTAGGATTGCAAATTAAACAACTTGATGGTGGAATTTTTATAAGTCAAGATAAATATATCAAAGATATGTTAAAGAAATTTGTCTGACCTGTTTAAAAGATATAGGGACTCCAATGGCAGCATCTATCAAAATTGATGCTGATCCCAATGGTGAACCAGTCAATATCACAGAATATAGAGGTATGATTGGGTCCCTACTTTATCTCACGGCCAGCAGACCAGATATTATGTTTGCCACTTGTCTCTGTGCCAGATATCAAGCTGATCCTAAAGAGTCACATTTGCTAACAGTAAAAAGGATATTTAGGTATCTGAAAGGTACTGCTAAATGTGGTCTTTGGTATCCCAAGGACCAGGATTTTGAGCTAATAGGGTATTTAGATGCTGATTTTGTAGGGTGTAAAATAACCAGGAAAAGTACTACTGGTGGTTTTCAGTTACTGGGTGGTAGCCTAGTCAGCTGGACGAGCCAAAAGCAAAATACTGTGTCCACATCTATTGCTGAGGCAGAATATATTTCTGCTGGTAGTTGTACTGCTCAAGTACTATGGATGCAAAGCCAGCTGAAGGACTATGGTATTCATGTTACAAAAATTCCAATCTACTGTGACAATACCAGTGCAATTGCTATTACCAACAATCCTGTGATGCATTTAAGGACAAAGCACATTGACGTTCGTTATCACTTCATAATGGATCATGTTCAAAAAGGAGATGTGGAGCTACATTTTATTTCAACTGACCAACAGTTAGCAGATCTATTCACAAAGCCCTTTGATGAGAAACGTTTTAACTATTTCATCTTTGAGCTGGGTATGCTTGAACTTTAAAATAAAAGACAATTTTGTTGGTGTACTGGTTCTATAACATGTAGGGCAACCCAGTAAGTCACAAATTCTTTACTTACTGCTTACATGTCAAACAATCAGCACAACAAGGTCTTTTATATCATGGTTATTCAATGTCTAAAATGAAATAATAAATAGCTCACAACATTAAATGATACCTTAAAACAGAAACTCATTTACTCTCAATGATTTAATATTAAATTCATAACATATTAAATGTAACAAAGAATTTTTAAAACTTTGTTTTGTGGGTTTTAACTTCATTTTGAATTAAAACCTGCTGTATTTAATGCTTAATGGGAGGTATGAGTGTTCAAGCCGATTATACGTCATGTCACCAGTCTGTGTCCCCTTGAAAACGTGCCAGTCTGTCACATCTGCCCACGCGCCTGCAGATGACAGTTGCCATTTTTCTCTCTCCTGCACTTTTTTCGACCAATCCAAAAGGTTAAATAAGGCGATCCATTTCTCATAATAACCTTCGGTTATTAACTCTTCAATTTACCTTTCAAAAACACACTCTTCTCTCTAATTCCCTAAATCTTCAAATCATTCATACATTCATCTTCAACAATCTTCTCAATGGCAGACCAACAACAATCACTACCCGTCGAGAACCAACTGGAGGAACAACAACAACATCAATAACAACCAGAACACCAACCTCCACCGGCACCGGATGAACCAATTGAGCAAAGACCATTGTTCAACCTTCATCCAAGTCTTGTTAAGGCTACTAACGTACCTGCACATGATCTCATTCACCTATCTAGAGGCAATGCAACACATGCTCTCTCCATACCCAAGTCTAAAGCCAACATAGGCTATGAGACTTTGATCGACTACATCAGGCGTTGCCCTTTAGCGAGATCTATCACAGGAGTGCCTTCTCGACTTTATCCAGCCTGCTTAGCCTGATTCTGGTACACTGCCACCATGGCCACCACTCAACAGAATGCTCCATGTATTCGTGGCATGGTTACTGAAACCCTAAATTACTCAATCACCGTTGATGCCATTCGACGTGCCCTTCAACTGCCAGATGGACCATTTATTAATTCACCAACGAGCGATGAATTCAGGAGGTAAGTGCTGGAAACGATTGGATATGCTGGTCCAATTGGTCACACGCCATTAAGGAAGCACATGCCACCGTTGTGGTACTATTTCTTCGGACTGCTGATCCAGTGCATCAGCCAGAAGTTCGGTAGCTTTGATCAATGCTCAGATTTTGAACTTAAGATGGGTCATGGGTTTCTATTCAACCAAAATATTGATTATGCTGCTGAAATCTTTTTGAGGTTAAGGGAGATGGAGCTTGCACTCAAATGAACACATTTAATCCTCTTTCCAAGGTTCTTGAGCCTTATGTTTGAAAACGAGCTGGGTGATGCTTACCAGCAGATTGCTGATGAATCATTTGACCTGCGTTTAAAGCAAGGGGGGATGCCAAAAGATAAACCGACTGCTCCATATGCTACCATGATGCCAGCAATGCTTGAGTATCTAGCTGCTTAAGGTGGAGTTGCCCAATCGACTGCCTCTGGTGTTGCACCAGCTGAGGGGGAGGGAACTCAGCGAAAGCCAGCTACTCGTAGGAAGAAGCCAACTACCTTAACTAGAACAGCCACCGTCTCACATACAGGTAAAGCAGTAGTTGTATTAGAATCTAGTGCTCTCTGATAATAAAGAACAGCCCTAGTTTTATATACTGACTACCCACTTCTAAGTATTGGAATTCGTTGCTTATCTATTTCTTGGTAACAGGCAAATCCAAATCTGCTAAAGCTGGCTCCACGCAAGCCACAGGGGAGATTGCCCCAATCTCAACTGCTGCTTCTGAAAAGAAGGCTGCTATGGAACCTGGTGTGTCTCTAGACCAAACAGCAGAAATCTCTAACTTAATTTAAACTATTTTAACTGCTGACTTGAAAAATGAAAGTGGAGTTAAAGGTACAACCTTGACTCCCAAGCTGACTGGTTTTAAAACTATTGTTAAGAAGAGTAGCATCCCATACTCTTCTATCCAGGCACTTCCACATTTTTAAAAATTATCCTTCAAGAAATATCCTCTACTGATAGTACAACCAGTAGAGAACATAACTGACCTCCAAAGCAGACTTGGGCTAGCTCCTCATCGTGTTGAATCAGCTCAGGCTACTACACAGCCCAAATGTTACTTGGATCATGATAAGAGTCACACTCCTACATCATTACCAGCTAGAACTCTTACACAATCTGGGTCAACATGTGTTGCCAATGAGTCAGCAGAGTCAAAGCTGCACTTACAGATACCTTACTCTGTCTCAATCAAAGTGGTGACTAAATCAGCAGTCTGTCCTCAGATACCAATAACAGATGCAATTGTTGAGGCAAATTTATTTGGTTATACAGTTATTAACATAAAATGTTCTTTTGTTTCAGTTCTTAGTAGGGTAGATGAACAGGCAGAAGGGGATCAAGAAAAGAATGTTATTGTTTCTACTGATGAGCTCTCTATTTCTGCTACTGGTGTTCGTGCTACTGATTTACCTACTGGTGGTGCTGATACTAGTGCTGTTACTTCTACTGCTGCTGGTGACACTGGGGATCTAGTTGATGCTGGTTCAACTATTCCTGCTGGTCATGAGGAGATGGTTTCTGATGTTACTGGGGCTGCTATTCCTCCTCCTATTCCCAGTATTGCTGTCTCAACTACTAATTCTGAAGTAGTTGATGGGATGATAATGGAACCTCCTCATTCCCTTGAAAAAGTTATCGATACTATTGTTAAGGAGGTTCTTGATTTCTATGTTACTGGCTCTACCACTGTTATTCCTCCAGTTGCTGCTAGTGAGGAAATCACTACAAGTGGTGACCAGGATGATGTGGTGCTTACTGATGAGCTTATTACATCAAATGCTACCTATTCTGCACATGTCACTGGTTCTGTTAGTATTCTGAATGTTGCTGATCTTCAATCGAGACAATTTATTACTGTGGATCCTGCTGGTAATCTACAGGTTTCTGATTCAACACCGGATACTTTCTTTAAAGGTGCTGCAGATACTGCTTCTTCACCTATTGCACAGTCACCTACTGCTGCTACTGGTTCTACGGAACCCACTATGGATGCTGGTACCTCTACTGCTGCTACTACTGACACTACTCCGGCTTCTATTTCTGGTGAAAAGCCCAAGTATGTGTGCCAGGTACCAGATCCAGATGAAGTTGTACCCAACTTCATTTACAAATGAGCCTCTATCACTCCCAAGTTTGCCTTGCTGGTGGATCAGCTGACTATTGATCCTCAAAGTGCATTACTTTCAGCCAGCAAGTTACCCACAGAGGAGCTGACGGAACTACCGTCTCAGCTTGAACAGCCAGCTCGTGAAGAGGTATATGAGAGGCTGGCCACTCTACAGCAAATTAATGAGTAGCCATACTACCATTACTTTGGTATGGCTCCAGCTACTTCTCCATGGCCTGGTACTTGGAGGCGTCTTAAGTTCATCATTGATCCTGCTACTGGTAAGCGTGTCATATAAAATGTTCCTGATTCTCCAGTGCCTTCTGATTCATCAGCTTCTTCCTCATCATCTTCTTCATCTGATGATGATGATGCTGATAAAGGTACTGGTAAGGATGAGCCAGTCATTCATGATAATGTGACTGGCTCCAATGACAAACCAGTGGATCTCAGTGATGATGATAATGATGATGCTGTAAAGGATATCAGTGGTTCTAAACCTTCGGGTGAAGGTAAAAATGGTGGTGATCATGGTGATGAGTCAGATTCTTACCTTCCACCTCCACCACCCCACGGAGGTACTCCTGTTGTAGCTGCTAGTGATTACCCCTCAACCAGTAGTTTTGATCTTACTGAGGTGGCTGCCATTTCTACTCTAGCTGTTTATCGTACTGTAGCCAGAATCTCATCAGACATCCAGAGAACCATCCGCGACACTCTCACTGATCTAATGACTGAAGCCATTGGCAGAGCTGGGAATGTTACAACATCCACTATTGAAGCCCAGCTCAAACAAGTTTGTGCTTTTGAAGATCTAGCGGTGGATGCCATTGTCCAACACCATGAAGAAGAGGAGGATCTTAAAAAACAAATCATCTCTCATAAGGAATATGCTGATCATATTGCCCGTATTCAAGCTGAACTTGATGCTGCTAATCTCAGGATTCTTTTCCTTAATGAGGAGAATAGGGTATTAGAAGAGAGGTTGGATTCGCAGGAACAACAAATGGCCACAATGATTCCTGCCTCTTCTCATGTTCAAATGGTGGAGGTAATGCAACGCATAGCTGCTCTTCAAGCTGATGTAAGGGCCAGCGTAAATCAAATGGCCATGGGTGTTGCAAGGAATGAAGTTCGTTCTTCAAACCTATGCCTCAGACAATATGGTGTGGATTCTGGTGCCCATCTATCTCCTACTGATGCTGACTGGAACAACTTTGTCTTTTCTGTTCTAGAGTCAGATAGTGACCTTGATGCACATGTTTCCCCAGACCATCCTTCTGCCCCTGCTGATGACAAATAGGGGGAGAAGAAATCTAAGAAGCACAAAAAGAGAAAACAAACTGAGGGAGATCATGAGCATGAAAAAGCTCTAAAGCAGAAAAGGAGAGATGGTGATGATGGTGGTGATGGTGCTGATCAAGGTACTGGCACTAAGCCCAACAATGCTCATACTGAAGTAGGTGTCAAGACTGCTTGTGAATCTTAACCCAGTGTGTCTATCACATCTGTGGATGATATTGGTTCTGGCAGTAAGCCCAGTGATGTTTCTGAACTGGCTGTTGCTGAATCTTATGTTGTCTCTCAAACGATCGAAAGAAAAATGAAAAGGAAATTGGAGAGGCATCAGAAGAGACAACAGGAACTGAACGATGCCTTTAATGCAAAATGGGAGGCCTATGTTGCTCGCAAAAGATACAGAATTGAGCATAGACAAAGCCTAGACCCTGAAAAGATGGATATTCAAGATGAACTGCTCAGCATAAACAAATACAAGAGAGATGCTCGAAAATGAAATGCTAAGTTCATGGTGAAATATGATAAAAAGAAGGCAAAGCTGTATGCTGAGCGAGCATACAGGATTAAAAGAATGACACCTGAAGAGATGCAAGATTATTTGCAATCTACTAAGTCAGGAGGAGTTAGAGCTGATATATTCATGAAATGGCTGGACACTATGTTAGAAACCAGCCAATCCTCTCGACCAGCATCTTCTGCTCAGCCAGCTGCACCACAACAGCCAGCAGAAGTCATCAACCTTGATGATGATGTTATTGAGGGGGAGTATCTTGCTATTACTCCCTATCTGCCTTGACAAGAACCAGTATCAACACAAGAACCACCAGCTGAACCCAAGCCAAAGCCAATCGATAAACAACGGGTAAAATCTGCCCCTAGGGATAATCAGCCCCTAAGGAAAGAGCCCTTATTTGAGGCAGCTGGTGAAGATACTGTGGCAGTTATGCCAGCTGATACTAATCAGTCAGCTGGCACTGAAGACACAGCAAGGAGTGATGTAAATGAAGACCCAGCCAGAAGTCTGCTGCTGGGTGTAACAAGTGTTGAAGACCCAACAAAGGTAGATGAGCTGGGTGCTAACCAGGATACTGATTCTGTTGATGCTGCTGATTTCATAGTCTGGGGCAGGGGGAGTTCAACCTTCATTCAATCACCATTTCCTGGCCGTACCCTTGCTTATTTTGATAGGATATGAGAAGAACCTGATTTTAAACCCGTGGGTCCTTCTGGCACAATAGAATCATTCTTCAAATATCCTCCATCTTCCCCAAAACGTAATGATAAACACACTACTTGGGAAGATAATTCAGCTGCACAAGGAGAGCCAGACTTAAGAAAGATGAATCCAGATGAAAGAGAGGCTTATAGCCTGGAGATCACTGTTCCTGAACTGCTTGAATAAAGAGCAGCAGCTATACCTGAGAGGATACGCCAAATCAAATTGCTGTACCATCCACTTGATCAGCAATTCTACATCAATGCCTTGGAATTCAACATTGAAGTTGGTGTGTATCTATATAATAGTGGTCAAAGGCTACATAATGATGAAGATAAAGCTCTCTTTTATGAGGCTTTACAGCTGGATATGGACTTAAAGCAATACTGTGATGCCATGACTACTGATGAAAGCACACAGTTGATTGCTACAGCAAAATTCCTGAACATGACGATTAATGAGTATATTACAAGGGTTCAGCTTGAACAACAAATAAGGGATGATGCTGAATATGCTGAGAGGCTAAGGCTAAAGGAAGAAGAAGAAAAATTGGCTGCTGACAGACAACAAGAAGCTGAATCTTTAAAGTTAGCAAAAGCCATTGTCAAAGCTCAGGATAAGGCACTTGATGAATAGGAATCAGCTGAGAAAGCACCTACTGTAGCTCCTATAGAAACTGAACGAAAAATAGAGCTATTTGATCATTACTATAGGAGCAAGTATGGTGATGTGATGACCAGAAGATCCAATCCTAGCAAGATCATCAAGGTGTACAAAGGCACGAAAAGGGCCTTCAGTGTCAGCAGGGAAAATAATGTTCAGGAGAGGGTAGATTACACTGATCTAAGATCCTTAGGATTCAGTGAATGGATGGAGATAATGCAGTACTTTATTGGTAAAGGTAAAAGTGGTATTAAAGATATACTGAAACCAGAACTTCAAGAGCTCTTCAACAAAGCAGTAAAGTATGTGAATGCACCGAGAGTGAATGTAGAAGAAGTTCTCTCTCAAAAGCCTAAAAGGAAGAAATCTATTGGTTCAGGTCCACAAAGGAGAGATCTCATCATTCTACCCCCTCAAATTCCAGTGTATGACCCTGCTGAGCTACCTTACCTATTCCCTGAGGCCTGGGCAGCCCTCAAAGTAAAGGAAGAAGAGCTATCTGGTGATGAACAAGATAAAGATAAAGATAAAGATATATAGCCTTCTTGTAATTAATTGTATCTTTTGTTATTTCATCTTTCATTATACTGCTTTGTAAATGTTTGTATATACTCTGCTGTAATGAAAATGAAATGATTCTATCTTCAAAATCATATCAATATATAAGATATAGATAATTCAGCAAAAGATCCCAAAACAAACCAAAAAGGGACAAATTTACTGCCAATTTTTCATTAGGTCCCTTAGTGCTGGCTTTAGTGTTTTCTCTTTATGTCATAGGTTTTGTCATCATCAAATAGGGGGAGATTGTTGAGTCCCTAAAATAATTAAGGATTTAATTATGACAAAACAGAATCTATTTGCACTAAAATGTTATGTGCAGCCAGCACAAGTTTGTTTATGTATAGACAGCAGATTTCGCTGCGTCAAGTGTTCAGTATGCTGCCTAGTCTACCAGAACAAGGTAGACAGTATTCTTCAAATTAGCACAGGATGTGTAACCAGCAATTCAAGAATATCAAGTGACTCAGCAATGAAGAACCAGCATAGCTGGAATGCAGCTTACTACACAAGACATCTATGCTCCATTATAAGCATAGTGGTTTTCTGAGTGGTATACATCAATTGTACTATTCAACAGAAGTCAAAGACAAAGTTGAACAGAAAAGGACACATGTCGGCGACTAACAAGTGACCTTACAAGACCACATGGGAATACAGAAGTTTAACGCATGTGCAGACATGCGTTATCCTTTGTCAACGCCTAGGGAACACAACATTCTATTTGTTTAATCAAATAGTGGTGCGAAACCAAATTGTGGTGTTCCTGCAAATAGTTACTAAAGAGGAAAGAGGAGAGCACGCTCTCTGATGCAGTTGTCTCCACAAGTACAGACATCTTATGTACCAGTGGACAATAGAACAATTACACGGTCATTAGAACTACTATAAATTGATGTATCCACTATTGTAACAACTAGTGGTGTGAGTTTGTTTATTTAGAGTCCAAAATGTGTAATAGCTTAGAACATTCTCTGTAGCTATACTTAGGTAAATCTATATCAACCAACTATCATTCCGCCGAGGATAGTTGTAATTCTTTGTGATTTAATCAATAAAGAATAAATCATTGAAAATTACCTTTGACTCTATTTAATTACTTGCTTGAATACTAAACTGTGTCTTAACTGTTAAGTTAATTAAAAGAATTGTATTCACCCCCTACAATACTCCTGTTGTTTATCAAGGGACCAACATCCCTATATGATCTTCATCGATCATCGTTAAGTAAAGCACATCAGACTTATTCACTTTAAGATCCTTTACCAATTTTCGAAAACCATTTTTTAATAATAAATTATTTCCAATACAACTCATTTCCACGGCATATACATATCTTCCGATGTTGAGTACCTCCAACCTAATATCTCTATCATAATCCAATGCCTGATTTCCAATCAATTTGTTTGGCAACACCTGTTAATAATTAAGCATGTTTAATATATTAAGAATCACAGATCATGTTGTCATGACCCCATTTCAATCTCGAAATGTGACGTGATAGGTGTCCCAGTTATAGTTAACGATTTCTAATGACGGCATTAGAAACGTTTTTATTATGACAATCAGGTACAAGTTTTAAGTTACATGTCGGGACTCAAAAGAAAAGTACAGCAATTACAACCAAAACATAACAAAGTACAACACTTAAACATAGTGCATGATGATTTATTTTTAAAACAACATCCCGACATCCTGACGACATCCCAAAAGCCAACATAAAAGTATGCGGACTCCTGCTTAAGGACCTGAGAAAACACATGCTTAAAAACGTCAACAATAATGTTGGTGAGATCATAGGTTTAATGTATATAAATGTATGGACCATAAGATTTTCAAGTATAAATAGTTGTAAATATATTCTAAGTAAACATGAGCTCCCGATATCGAACTTAACAATCAATGATATAGCCAAAACAAACGGTTCGTTAGGTCGCAGGGCGTCAAATTTGGTATAGCACAGAGAAGTTGTCGTTTAATTTATATTTTTCAGGGCCAAAATTTACTCTTAACTTTCTAATGTAGAAGGTGTAAGTTAACCTAGGGTCGTGCTTTTGAATGGTTAAACAAATTGAAGATCAAGTGGATAATTGTCTTTTATTTAAATTACCTGGATAAAAGATAGTAGTTGGTTTAAGCTAAAATCCTAATTGCGAAAAAGTAAATAAAGTGGGAGGATGTCCGGAGTGTGCAGATCAGGGAAATGTTGACCAAGATATCAGTTTGGGTTAGGGAAAGGTAATTATATTGATATTAAAGCTTATGATTGAAATGGTGTAGATCTGGTTGGATGAACCAATTACACAGACCTACTTATCTCTAAACTCTCAGAGTTCTCGTTGAGCAGTGAAAAGTATGTCACGTGGTTGTATAATTGAAATGTGACAATACCTCGGAGGTTACCCTTAGTAAAGCACTAGGTTTATTAGTGAGTTGAGTTCTAATCCTAACTGTCATGATGACATATCCCGTTCATATTGATTATAAACGTTCCATATTAATTGATTTCGTTGCGAGGTTTTGACCTCTATATGAGACGTTTTTCAAAGACGGCATTCATTTTCAAAACAACCATAACCTTTATTTTATCTATAAAGGTTTAAAAAGCATTACGTAGATTATCAAATAATGATAATCTAAAATATACCGTTTACACACGACCATTACATAATGGTTTACAATAAGAATATATTACATCAAAAAATAAGTTTCTTGAATGCAGTTTTTACATAATATCATACACGCATGGACTCCAAATCTTGTCCTTATTTTAGTATGCAACAACAGAAGCTCTTAATAATCACCTGAGAATAAACATGCTTAAAACGTCAACAAAAATGTTGGTGAGTTATAGGTTTAACCTATATATTATCAAATCATAATAATAGACCACAAGATTTCATATTTCAATATACATCCCATACATAGAGATAAAAATCATTCATATGGTGAACACCTGGTAACCAACATTAACAAGATGCATATAAGAATATCCCCTATCATTTCGGGAAATCCTTCGGACATGATAAAAACAACATCGAAGTACTAAAGCATCCGGTACTTTGGATGGGGTTCGTTAGGCCCAATAGATCTATCTTTAGGATTCGCGTCAATTAGTAGATCGGTTTACTAATATAATGTAATTTCATTTACTTGTGTCTATTTCGTAAAACATTTATAAAACTGCATGTATTCTCATCCCAAAATATTAGATTTTAAAAGTGGGACTATAACTCACTTTCATAGATTTTTACTTCATCGGGAAGTAAGACTTGGCCACTGGTCGATTCATGAACCTATAACAAATATGTACATATATATCAAAGTATGTTCAAAATATATTTACAATACTTTTAATACATTTTGATGTTTTAAGTTTATTAAGTCAGATGTCCTCGTTAGTAACCTATAACTACTTGTCCATAGTTAGATGTACAGAAATAAATTGATATATATTATCTTGAATCAATCCATGACCCAGTGTATACACGTCTCAGGCTAGATCACAACTCAAAGTATATATATTTTTTTGGAATCAACCTCAACCCTGTATAGCTAACTCCAACATTACTGCATATAGAGTGTCTATGGTTGTTCCAAATAACATATATACATGGGTCGATATGATATGTCAAAACATTTGTATACGTGTCTATGGTATCCCAAGAGTACATAATATATTAGAATACATGTATAAAACAATATGAGTTAGCTAGGATAAGATTAATATAGATTTGTTACCAATTTTCACGTAGCTACAACAAGCAAAAATAACCAATCTTGTTTTACCCATAACTTCTTCGTTTTAAATCCGTTTTGAGTGAATACAATTGCTATGGTTTCATATTGAACTCTATTTTATGAATCTAAACAGAAAAAGTATAGGTTTATAGTCGGAAATATATGTTACAAGTCGTTTTTGTAAGAGGTAGTCATTTCAGTCGAAAGAACGACGTTTTGATGACCATTTTGAAAAACATACTTCCACTTTGAGTTTAACCATGATTTTTGGATATAGTTTCATGTTCATAAGAAAAATCATATTCCCAGAAGAACAACTTTTAAATCAAAGTTTATCATAGTTTTTAATTATCAAACCCAAAACAGCTCGCGGTGTTACTACGACGGCGTATGTCCGGTTTTACGGTGTTTTTCGTGTTTCCACGTTTTAAATCATTAAGCTAGCATATCATATAGATATAGAATATGTGTTTAGTTGATTTTAAAATTCAAGTTAGAAGGATTAACTTTTGTTTGCGAACAAGTTTAGAATTAACTAAACTATGTTCTAGTGATTTCAAGTTTAAACCTTCGAATAAGGTAGTTTTATATATATGAATCGAATGATGTTATGAATATCATTACTACCTCAGGTTTTGTGGATAAATACTGGATATGAGAAAAATAGATCTAGCTTCAAAGGATCCTTGGATGGCTTGAAAGTTCTTGAAGCAGAATCATGACACGAAAATAAGTTCAAGTAAGATTTCCACTCGAAATAAGATTGTTATAGTTATAGAAATTGAATAAAAGTTTGAATATGATTATTTACTTGTATTTGAAAGATATCTTACTGTAACTAAGAAAGATTTCTTGAGGTTGGATGATCACTTTACAAGATTGGAAGTAAGTTAGCAAACTTGGAAGTATTCTTGATTTTATGAAACTAGAACTTATAGAATTTATGAAGAACACTTAGAACTTGAAGATAGAAATTTAGAGAGGTCAATTAGATGAAGAAAATTGAAGAATAAAAGTGTTTGTAGGTGTTTTTGGTCGTTGGTATATGGATTAGATATAAAGGATGTGTAATTTTGTTTACATGTAAATAAGTCATGAATGATTACTAATATTTTTATAATTTTATGAGATATTTCATGCTAGTTTCCAAATGATGGTTCCCACATGTGTTAGGTGACTCACATGGGCTGCTAAGAGCTGATCATTGGAGTGTATATACCAATAGTACATACATCTAAAAGCTGTGTATTGTACGAGTACGAATACGGGTGCATACGAGTAGAATTGTTGATGAAACTGAACGAGGATGTAATTGTAAGCATTTTTGTTAAGTAGAAGTATTTTGATAAGTGTCTTGAAGTTTTTCAAAAGTGTATGAATACATATTAAAACACTACATGTATATACATTTTAACTGAGTCGTTAAGTCATCGTTAGTCATTACATGTAAATGTTTTTTTGAAACCTTTAGGTTAATGATCTTGTAAAATATTGTTAACCCATTATTTATTATATCTAAAGAGATGTTAAATTATTACATTATCATGATATTATGATATATTAATATATCTTAGTATGATATATATATATATAGTTAAATGTTGTTACAACGATAATCGTTACATATATGTCTCGTTTCGAAATCAATAAATTAGTAGTCTTGTTTTTACATATGTGGTTCATTGTTAATACACTTAATGACATGTTTACTTATCATTTATCATGATTAAACATAGTGTATCAATATCTTAATATGATTCATATGTATTTAGTAAGACGTTGTTATAACGATAATCGTTATATATATCGTTTCGAGTTTCTTAATTCAATAAACTCAATTTTATGTACATAACTCATTGTTAAAATACCTAATGAGATACTTACTTATCATAATATAATGTTAACTATATATATAATCATATATATGTCATCATATAGTTTTTACAAGTTTTAACATTCGTGAATCACCGGTCAACTTGGGTGGTCAATTGTCTATATGAAACCTATTTAAATTAATCAAGTCTTAACAAGTTTGATTGCTTAACATGTTGAAAACACTTAATCATGTAAATAACAATTTCATTTAATATATAATCATGGAAAAGTTCGGGTCACTACAGTACCTACCCGTTAAATAAATTTAGTCCCGAAATTTTAAGTTGTAGAAGGTGTTGACGAATCTTCTGGAAATAAGTGCGGGTATTTATTCTTCATCTGATCTTCTCGTTCCCAGGTAAACTCGGGTCCTCTACAAGCATTCCATTGAACCTTAACAATTGGTATCTTGTTTTGTTTAAGTCTTTTAACCTCACGATCCATTATTTCAACGGGTTCTTCGATGAATTGAAGTTTTTCGTTGATTTGGATTTTGTCTAATGGAATAATGAGATCTTTTTTAGCAAAACATTTCTTCAAATTAGAGACGTGGAAAGTGTTATGTACATCCGCGAGTTGTTGAGGTAATTCAAGTCGGTAAGCTACTGGTCCGACACGATCAATAATCTTGAATGGTCCAATATACCTTGGATTTAATTTCCCTCATTTACCAAATCGAACAAAGCCTTTCCAAGGTGCAACCTTAAGCATGACCATCTCTCCAATTTCAAATTCTATATCTTTTCTTTTAATGTCGGCGTAGCTCTTTTGTCGACTTTGGGCGGTTTTCAACCGTTGTTGAATTTGGATAATCTTCTCGGTAGTTTCTTGTACTATCTCCGGACCCGTAATTTGTCTATCCCCCACTTCACTCCAACAAATCGGAGACCTGCACTTTCTACCATAAAGTGCTTCAAACGGCGCCATCTCAATGCTTGAATGGTAGCTGTTGTTGTAGGAAAATTCTGCTAACGGTAGATGTCGATCCAAACTGTTTCCAAAATCAATAACACATGCTCGTAGCATGTCTTCAAGCGTTTGTATCATCCTTTCGCTCTGCCCATCAGTTTGTGGATGATAGGCAGTACTCATGTCTAGACGAGTTCCTAATGCTTGCTGTAATGTATGCCAGAATCTTGAAATAAATCTGCCATCCCTATCAGAGATAATAGAGATTGGTATTCCATGTCTGGAGACGATTTTCTTCAAATACAGTCATGCTAACTTCTCCATCTTGTCATCTTCTCTTATTGGCAGGAAGTGTGCTGATTTGGTGAGACGATCAACTATTACCCAAATAGTATCAAAACCACTTGCAGTCCTTGACAATTTAGTGATGAAATCCATGGTAATGTTTTCCCATTTCCATTCTGGGATTTCAGGTTGTTGAAGTAGACCTGATGGTTTCTGATGCTCCGCTTTGACCTTAGAACACGTCAAATATTCCCCTACGTATTTAGAAACATCGGCTTTCATACCTGGCCACCAAAAATGTTTTTTGAGATCCTTGTACATCTTCCCCATTCCAGGATGTATTGAGTATCTGGTTTTATGAGCTTCTCTAAGTACCATTTCTCTCATATCTCCAAATTTTGATACCCAAATTCTTTCAGCTCTATACCGGGTTCCGTCTTCCCGAATATTAAGATGCTTCTCTGATCCTTTGGGTATTTCATCCTTTAAATTTCCCTCTTTTAAAACTCCTTGTTGCGCCTCCTTTATTTGAGTAGTAAGGTTAGTGTGAATCATTATATTCATAGATTTTACACGAATGGGTTCTCTGTCCTTTCTGCTCAAGGTGTCAGCTACCACATTTACCTTCCCTGGGTGGTAAAGAATCTCAAAGTCGTAATCATTCAATAATTCAATCCATCTGCGTTGCCTCATGTTCAGTTATTTCTGATTAAATATGTGTTGGAGACTTTTGTAGTCGGTATATATAATACTTTTGACCCCATATAAGTAGTGCCTCCAAGTCTTTAATGCAAAAACAACCGCGCCTAATTCCAAATCATGCGTCGTATAATTCTGTTCGTGAATCTTCAATTGTCTAGACGCATAAGCAATTACTTTCATTCGTTGCATTAATACACAACCGAGACCTTGCTTTGAGGCATCACAATATATCACAAAATCATCATTCCCTTCAGGTAATAACAATATAGGTGCCGTAGTTAACTTTTTCTTCAATAACTGAAACGCTTTCTCTTGTTCATCCTTCCATTCAAATTTCTTCCCTTTATGCGTTAATGCAGTCAAGGGTTTTGCTATTCTGGAAAAGTCTTGGATGAACCTTCTGTAGTAACCAGCTAGTCCTAAAAACTGGCATATGTGTTTTGGAGTTTTTGGGGTTTCCCATTTTTTAACGGTTTCAATCTTTGCTGGATCCACCTGAATACCTTCTTTGTTCACTATGTGACCGAGGAATTGAACCTCTTCCAACCAAAATGCACACTTTGAAAACTTAGCATACAGTTTTTCTTTCCTTAACAACTCTAGCACTTTTCTCAAATGTTCTTCGTGCTCTTGGTCATTCTTTGAGTAAATAAGTATGTCATCGATGAAAACAATGACAAACTTTTCAAGGTATGGTCCACACACTCGGTTCATGAGGTCCATGAACACAGCTGGTACGTTAGTCAATCCAAACGGCATAACCATAAACTCGTAATGACCGTAACGCGTCCTAAAAGCAGTCTTTGGAATATCATCCTCCTTCACCCGCATTTGATGATATCCAGAACGTAAATCGATCTTCGAATAAACAGACGAGCCTTGTAGTTGATCAAATAAGTCGTCGATTCTTGGTAGTGGATAGCGGTTCTTGATGGTAAGTTTGTTCAACTCTCGGTAGTCGATACACAACCTGAATCTACCATCTTTCTTCTTGACAATCAAAACAGGAGCTCCCCATGGTGATGTGCTTGGTCGAATGAAACCACGCTCTAAAAGTACCTGTAACTGACTTTGTAATTCTTTCATTTCGCTGGGTGCGAGTCTGTATGGAGCACGAGCTATAGGTACAGCTCCTGGTACAAGGTCTATTTGAAATTCAACGGATCGATGTGGGGGTAATCCCGGTAATTCTTTCGGAAATACATCGGAAAATTCTTTTGCGACGGGAACATTACTGATGTTCTTTTCTTCAGGTTTAACTTCCTCGATGTGTGCTAGAATGATGTAACAACCTTTTCTTATTAGTTTTTGCGCCTTCAAACTACTAATAAGATTTAACTTCGCGTTGTTCTTTTCTCCATACACCATTAAAGGTTTTCTTTTTTCACGCATAATGCGAATCGCATTTTTGTAATAAAGGACCTCTGCTCTTACCTTCTTCAACCAGTCCATGCCAATTATTACATCAAAACTCCCTAACTCGACTGGTATTAAATCAATCTTAAACGTTTCATCACCCATTTTAATTTCTCTATCCCGACATATATTATCTGCTGAAATTAATTTACCATTTGCTAATTCGAGTAAAAAATTATTATTCAAAGGCATCAATGGGCAACTTAATTTAGCACAGAAGTCTCTACTCATATAGCTTCTATCCGTACCCGAATCAAATAAAACATAAGCAGATTTATTATTAATAAGAAACATACCCGTAACAAGCTCCAGGTCTTCCTGTGCTTCTGCCGCATTAATATTGAAAACTTTTCCACGGCCCTGCCCATTAGTATTCCCCTGATTCGGGCAATTTCTAATAATGTGGCCCGGTTTTCCACATTTATAACAAACAGGGTTGGTATTACTTGCTCCGACACTACTCGTTTCGGCATTACTAGTTCCAACATTATTTGTTCCTTTAGTTCTATTAAACTTTGGTCCGTAGACCTCACACTTTGTCGCGCTATGATCATTTCTTTTACACCTGTTGCAAAATGTCGTGCATAACCCCTGATGATTTTCTTCACACCTATGACATGGCTGTTTTTGTTTTTTTTGCCGTTGTTGTTATTGAGGTTGTTGTTGGGATTGTTATTGTTATTAAAACGGTTGTTGTAGTTGTTGTTGTTGTTGGGATGTTTGTTGTAGTTATTGTTATGATTGCGGTTATTGTTGCGATTGTTGTTGCGGTTGTTGCGATTGTGGTTGTAATTGTTGTTGTTGTTGTACTGGTGACTCTTGTCACCATTTTCCACCCACTTCCTCTTGAGTTGTTTCGTGTTGGCTTCTTCGGCCGCCTGCTCTTTAATTCTTCCCTCAATCTGATTTATGATTTTATGAGCCATTCGACTTGCCTTCTGTACAGAAGTGGGCTCGTGTGAACTCACATCTTCTTGAATCCTTACTGGTAACCCTTTTACAAATGCGTTGATCTTCTCTTCTTCATCTTCGAATGCTCCCGGACAAAATAGGCACAACTCTGTGAATCGTCGTTCATATGTGGTAACGTCGAACCCTTGTGTTCGTAACTCTCTAAGTTCTGCCTTGAGTTTATTGACTTCGTTTCTAGGACGGTACTGCTCGTTCATCAATTGCTTGAATGCCGACCACGGTAGTGCGTAAGCAGCATTTTGTCCTACCTGTTCAAGATAGGTGTTCCACCACGTTAACACAGTACCTGTGAAGGTATGCGTAGCGTACTTAACTTTGTCCTCTTCAGTACACTTACTTATGGCAAACACCGATTCGACTTTCTCGGTCCACCATTTCAATCCAATTGGTCCTTCGGTTCCATCAAATTCCAAAGGTTTGCAGGCAGTGAATTCTTTGTAGGAGCATCCTACACGATTTCTTGCGCTGTTAGCTGCATTGCTAGATTCAGAGTTATAGTTGGTATGTAGCGCAGCCTGTACTGCGGCTATGTTTGCAGCAAGAAAGGTACGAAATTCTTCTTCGCTCATATTCATGGTGTGTCGAGTAGTCGGTGCCATTTCCTTCAAAATAGCAAACTGAATCGAGTTAATCATACAGAATATTAAGAGTAGTCAATAGTATTTCGTAGCATAATATGAACTCATTTATAAAAGTTTTTTCTTTATAGTAGCGTTTTATAAGTTTAAATTCGGGTACTACCTACCCGTTAAGTTCATACTTAGTAGCTAATATACAATTCAACTACTACAATTCCATATGAAAAACTGATTATAATAATATATCACATACAAAAATTCTTCAAACTTACAACTTCGCTATATTACATATAACATGAAATATAGTACACTTTGATACAGGACAGTTTTGAAGATAAACCTAGTTGATACGCAAGTTGTTCAGCAAAGGAAATAAAGACACGTAATTCATAAGTCCAGAAACAAGTCATGCATTCTGGTTTAACTAAGACGACTTCCCATCCTTATTCTTGTGGAAAATAACCGTTATGACCATTGGCTAGGCAGCATGTTGTAATGTCGTCAAAAGGACGAGGGTTTCGTAATGTCCAACAGCCCCGTAATAATCTAAAAACCTTGTTTCTCACCCCAACTACTGAATCTGTCACTTGTGAGAAGGTTTTATTTAAAATTTGCAATCCGATGTTCTTTTTCTCACTTTGGTAAGAAGCGAACATCACTAACCCGTAAGCATAACATGCTTCTTTATGTTGCATGTTAGAAGCTCTTTCTAATTCACTAAATCCTATTTTGGGATATGTTGAGTCAAAATAGGTTCTTAATCCGTAGCGTAAAATTGCATTTGGGTTCCCCGCATTTAACGCTTTAAAGAAAACACGACGTAACTTACGGTCTCCCCAATGTGATATACCCCACCTATCAAAGGAAAGCCTTTTATAAACTAAGGCATTTCTAGAAAGTGTTTCAAATGTTTGACAAGTTAATTTTGCCATAATTAATTGTGCTGATGAATTCTGACCGACTCTAGACAAGATTTCCTCAATCATATCCTCTGGTAGATCTTCTAAAATATTCGGTTGTCTACCCTTAACGTCCATTTTGTTTTTATACTGTAAAATAGACAAGGATTAGATTCGTAAAAGATAGTTAACAAATAATACAAGAAATTTTTACATAGAACATAAAAGTACAAGCACACTACAATACATATAATACACAACATGATTACAACCCTCTAATCTGAATCACTGGTTTCTTCTTCTTCGGACTTGGTTCGTTTTCCTAATTTTCTAGGAATATATGGTGTTCCCTTAATATGAGCCGTCGTTTTCCACAATGGTTTAGAAAAACCTGGTGGTTTAGAGGTTCCCGGGTCATTGTTACATTTTAGGAAATACGGATGTTGCCGATACATATAAAGTTCATCGGGGTTGGAATCGGGTTTCTCTATTTTTATACCTTTTCCCTTATTATTTTCTTTCGCTTTATTAAATTGGGTCGAGGTAATTTCTATAACATCATCGGAATCCTCATCGGGATCCGATTCATCATAAAATTGGTAATCTTCCCAATATTTCGCTTCCTCGGCGGAAACATCATTGACCATTATTAACTTTGGTCAGTTGGTTGAGGATTTTCTTTTATTTAATCGAATTACTGTAGGTATCGATATTTCTTCCTCCGGAACCTCTTCTTCTTCTGGTTCCTCCTCTTCCGGTTCCTCCTCTTCCGATTCCTCCTCTTCCGATTCCTCCTCTTCCGGTTCTTCTTCGGGAATTTGTGAATCTTCCCAAAATATATTTGACTCTTCATTATTATTAGGTGAGTCGATGGGATTTGTACTAGTGGTAGACATCTATCACACAATATCAAACACGTTAAGAGATTAATATATCACATAATATTTACATGTTAATAATATATAGTTTCCAACAAAAAAATGTTAAGCAATCGTTTTTGAAGAAAAACACGGTCGAAGTCCAGACTCACTAATGCATCCTAACAAACTCGGTAAGATACACTAATGCAATTTTTTAGTTCTCTAAGACCAATGCTCGGATACCAACTGAAATGTCCCGTTCATATTGATTATAAACGTTCCATATTAATTGATTTCGTTGCGAGGTTTTGACCTCTATATGAGACGTTTTTCAAAGACTGCATTCATTTTTAAAACAACCATAACCTTTATTTTATCTATAAAGGCTTAAAAAGCATTACGTAGATTATCAAATAATGATAATCTAAAATATACCGTTTACACACGACCATTACATAATGGTTTACAATAATAATATATTACATCAAAAATAAGTTTCTTGAATGCAGTTTTTACATAATATCATACAAGCATGGACTCCAAATCTTGTCCTTATTTTAGTATGCAATAGCGGAAGCTCTTAATAATCACCTGAGAATAAACATACTTAAAACGTCAACAAAAATGTTGGTGAGTTATAGGTTTAACCTATATATTATCAAATCATAATAATAGACCACAAGATTTCATATTTCAATATACATCCCATACATAGAGATAAAAATTATTCATATGGTGAACACCTGGTAACCGACATTAACAAGATGCATATAATAATATCCCCTATCATTCCGTAAAATCCTTCGGACATGATAAAAACAACATCGAAGTACTAAAGCATCCGGTACTTTGGATGGGGTTCGTTAGGCCCAATAGATCTATCTTTAGGATTCGCGTCAATTAATAGATCGGTTTACTAATTCTTAGGTTACCAAGCAAAAGGGGCATATTCGGCTTCGATCATTCACCCATATAATGTAGTTTCATTTACTTGTGTCTATTTCGTAAAACATTTATAAAACTGCATGTATTCTCATCCCAAAATATTAGATTTTAAAAGTGGGACTATAACTCACTTTCACAGATTTTTACTTCGTCGGGAAGTAAGACTTGGCCACTGGTCGATTCACGAACCTATAAAAAATATGTACATATATATCAAAGTATGTTCAAAATATATTTACAACACTTTTAATACATTTTGATGTTTTAAGTTTATTAAGTCTGCTGTCCTCGTTAGTAACCTACAACTAGTTGTCCATAGTTAGATGTACAAAAATAAATTGATATATATTATATTGAATCAGTCCACGACCCAGTGTATACACGTGTCAGGCTAGATCACAACTCAAAGTATATATATTTTTTTTGGAATCAACCTCAATCCTGTGTAGCTAACTCCAACATTACTGCATATAGAGTGTCTATGGTTGTTCCAAATAACATATATACATGGGTCGATATGATATGTTAAAACATTTGAATACGTGTCTATGGTATCCCAAGAGTACATAATATATTAGAATACATGTATAAAACAATATGAGTTAGCTAGGATAAGATTAATATAGATTTGTTACCAATTTTCACGTAGCTACAACAAGCAAAAATAACCAATCTTGTTTTACCCAAACTTCTTCCTTTTAAATCCGTTTTGAGTGAATAAAATTGCTATGGTTTCATATTGAACTCTATTTTATGAATCTAAGCAGAAAAGTATAGGTTTATAGTCAGAAATATAAGTTACAAGTCATTTTTGTAAGAGGTAGTCATTTCAGTCGAAAGAACGACGTCTTGATGACCATTTTGAAAAACATACTTCCACTTTGAGTTTAACCATGATTTTTGGATTTAGTTTCATGTTCATAAGAAAAATCATTTTCCCAGAAGAAAAATTTCTAAATCAAAGTTTATCATAGTTTTTAATTATCAAACCCAAAACAGCCCGCGGTGTTAATACGACGGCGTATGTCCGGTTTTACGGTGTTTTTCGTGTTTCCAGGTTTTAAATCATTAAGTTAGCATATCATATAGATATGGAACATGTGTTTAGTTGATTTTAAAAGTCAAGTTAGAAGTATTAACTGTTGTTTGCGAACAAGTTTAAAATTAACTAAACTATGTTCTAGTAATTTCAAGTTTAAACCTTCGAATAAGGTAGTTTTATATATATGAATTGAATGATGTTATGAATATCATTACTACCTCAGGTTTTGTGGATAAACCTATTGGAAATTAGAAAAATGGATCTACCTTCAAAGGATCCTTGGATGGCTTGAAAGTTCTTGAAGCAGAATCATGACACGAAAATAAGTTCAAGTAAGATTTTCACTCGAAATAAGATTGTTATAGTTCTAGAAATTGAATCAAAGTTTGAATATGAGTATTACCTTGTATTAGATAGATATATTACTGTAAATAAAAAAGATTTCTTGAGGTTGGATGATCACTTTACAAGATTGGAAGTAAGCTAGCAAACTTGGAAGTATTCTTGATTTTATGAAACTAGAACTTATAGAATTTATGAAGAACACTTAAAACTTGAAGATAGAACTTGAGAGAAATCAATTAGATGAATAAAATTGAAGAATGAAAGTGTTTGTAGGTGTTTTTGGTCATTGGTATATGGATTAGATATAAAGGATGTGTAATTTTGTTTACATGTAAATAAGTCATGAATGATTACTAATATTTTTGTAATTTTATGAGATATTTCATGCTAGTTGCCAAATGATAGTTCCCACATGTGTTAGGTGACTCACATGGGCTGCTAAGAGCTGATCATTGGAGTGTATATATCAATAGTACATACATCTAAAAGTTATGTATTGTACGATTACGAATACGGGTGCATACGAGTAGAATTGTTGATGAAACTGAACGAGGATGTAATTGTAAGCATTTTTGTTAAGTAGAAGTATTTTGATAAGTGTCTTGAAGTATTTCAAAAGTGTATGAATACATATTAAAACACTACATGTATATACATTTTAACTGAGTCGTTAAGTCATCGTTAGTCATTACATGCAAATGTTGTTTTGAAACCTTTAGGTTAACGATCTTGTTAAATGTTGTTAACCCATTGTTTATTATATCTAAAGAGATGTTAAATTATTACATTATCATGATATTATGATATATTAATATATCTTAGTATGATATATACAGTTAAATGTTGTTACAACGATAATCGTTACATATATGTCTCGTTTCGAAATCAATAAATTAGTAGTCTTGTTTTTACATATGTGGTTCATTGTTAATACACTTAATGACATGTTTACTTATCATTTATCATGATTAAACATAGTGTATCAATATCTTAATATGATTCATATGTATTTAGTAAGACGTTGTTATAACGATAATCGTTATATATATCGTTTCGAGTTTCTTAATTCAATAAACTCAATTTTATGTACATAACTCATTGTTAAAATACCTAATGAGATACTTACTTATCATAATATCATGTTAACTATATATATAATCATATATATGTCATCATATAGTTTTTACAAGTTTTAACGTTCGTGAATCACCGGTCAACTTGGGTGGTCAATTGTCTATATGAAACCTATTTAAATTAATCAAGTCTTAACAAGTTTGATTGCTTAACATGTTGGAAACACTTAATCATGTAAATAACAATTTCATTTAATATATAATCATGGAAAAGTTCGGGTCACTACACACGAACCAACTTTTTTCGTTATCTTTTACCGTTTATTATTTAACGTCCGTTAATTGCTTTTCATGCCACGTCATTTCTATTACCTATATTATTATTTTAGTAATAATATATTAATTGTTATGTGTTAAATGAATATTTGTATTCATATTTTAAAGTGTACGTTTCTACGTGTCGTGGATTTCTATCCGGCGAATCTTTTCTATTTTTAAACCAACGATCAAACTTTTGAGATTTTTAAATCCAAATTATTTTAAATATTGTAATGACCCGAAAATATCGTCATTGACGGCGCCGTTAACTTATGTCCCGTTACATGGTCATAGTCCTTATATGAGACGCGTTTGACCAAAATTATGTCGCATTCATTTGAAACGTACAAGACTTACAAAGTTTAGTTTATCAAACGGTTCGACAACAAGTTAAGTTTACAAAAGTAGTAAAGTATAAATGAAACAACTTGCAACATAATATAAGTTGAAAATCACGGTTTGCTATAAATAGCATAAGTATGTATGCTTTAAGTTTGAATCCAAAAGTGCTATCGCTAGCGTATGCATGTATGCTTGACTCCAAGAAAGTAATCAAAGTGTGCGGAAGCATGTATCAAGTAGCTAAATATGTGTAACAACCCTGAAATTTCCAACGTTATTTTATTAATAATTATTATTATTAATACGCGCGTTTAAACGAATGTACGTTATTACATTTACATGTTGCCATGATTGCCCGAACTTGACTTTAATGGCCTGAAACGTCTTTGTGACACCCGGAACTTTCACGAATAATATTTTTAGATATTATTTACATTCATGATTAAATTTATTAATCATTTTAATTAACTAAGACTATTAGTTAGTTACTTGGGCTTTAATTGGTTTAACTTGTGATTTATTGAACTTGGGCTTTGTTTGATGTTGTGGACTCTTGATATTGGGCTTCCAAGCCCACCCTACATTATTAGTGGACTTAGTTAGCCCACTCTTCCACTTGTAAGTATTACTTGAACCTTAACTAGTTAGTTTGGAAGACTTGGAATCTAGTTGGCACTTAATCCCCATGTACACCATTCTATTAACCAACTTTTGACATCTTTACATGCTTGTATCCATAAAACAACCCTTTCCCTCCCTTTTTCTGCTGAATGCCGAAACCATTGGTGGCCATTTAGTGGTGTTTAATTTTTTTTTTCTACACTACACACTTACTAGCATTACTCTTCTCTTTTCAAACACACACATACTTCTCATTTTCTCTCGACCATTTTCTCTCTTTTCTCTCTTTCTTGTAAGTATTTTGAACATCTTTTTCTCTCTTCTTTTCCTTGTAAAAAAATGAATTTATACACCTCTAAATCATCATCATCTTTTGTTAGTTGCTTAATTAATTACTTGTCTTTGTTGTTGTTGTTTAGTTATTTACTTGTTATTACTTACTTACTTTCATATTACAAGAATAAACTTACTAGTTTGATTCTTCATTTTTATCTTGTTATAACAAGAACAACAAGAACATAATCTATCTAGTTATGTTCTACCTTACTTGTTTCAAAAGATTATAAAGTTCATGGTTGAAAGACATACTTGAAGTTCATGAAGTAAACTTTAAAGTTTACTTTCTAAAGATCAAACTTTGGTTTGAATCTTTAAAGTATGAACAACAATGAACTAATTACTTGTTTACCTAGCTTATTTACTTCATTTACATGCACTTTAATTTCATGTAATTAGTTTAAATGGTCAAGTACTACAAGTTAGTCTTGATCTCATTAATCTTGGACTTAAAGTTAACTTTAAAGTTCAAGAACATATAAAGGAAACTTTTTAATTATAACTTTGTATACTTATGCTTGATCTAGACTTTTGAGTCTTGGATCTTCAAGATCTAACTAAGAACTATGTTCTACATTTTAAGATCTTGATTTCATAAGTTCATTTTCAAGTTTGTAACTTATTATTAGTCATATAGTTCATGTAAGTGTCAAACCTAAGACTTTGATGTAACTTTGGTTCATCAAACTACATGCAACTCTTAAGTGAGTTGTGCTTCATGTCTTAGACTTGCACTAGGATTATGATGGTCAAGACTTGGCTAAGATGATGTATATACATCAATGAGTTATACACTTGAAGCTATATGCATCAAGGATGAGAACCATGATGAACATCAAGCACCAAGACCACCGGAACCCTTTTAAACTTACTGTTTCTGTCCAAAAGCTACTGATCTGGTGATTCTGTAACATACCAGTAGACCTGGACTGTTCTAACCTTGAATTTTAGATATAAATTTTCGAGTAGATAACTTTTCATATAAGACTCGTCTTAATCCGAGTTACGGTTTAGGATTTATGGCCCTCCGATCGTCACTATGTCCTTTAACGTTGTGAAGAAATTTCTGACCTACTCGCACTTAGACCGTCGCCACGGTCAAACCAAGATGAGTTTGCTTCTGAAATTTTTACCACATTTAAATTACTCATAGACGGAGCCATGGCCACTGGTCTCACCTTAATTCAGTAAGGGTAGAGGCCGTGGTGACTGACTGAAGTCAGACTTTGTTTTAAACTACTTTCATAAACGAAACCTACTTTACGCCTTTTGTTTAATGATGAATGATGATGACCCTTAAGACCTTATTTACATACTTTTAAACCTATTAAGACGATTTACTGACTTAGTACTATTTGCCTTAGGTTGAGGACCTTCGGACCGTTTACTTGCACACCTTTCCCGACTACTACTTTACCGCTACATATCATTGTGAGTTATAGCATTCCCTATTTACTTTAACTTATTTTGGGAACTGAGAATACATGCGGATTTTATGTTTTACATACTAGGCACGAGTACTTAAACTTATATATGTGTGGGTTATATAACGGCAGAAACATTCCCTTTAGCTCGGTAACGTTTAGTCATTGGTTTTTGAACCGTGAACGCGAATCTTAGATATGGATCCATAGGGTTTGACATCCCCACTCGGGCTAGTAGCGCTAGCATTTAACGAGTGTTTAATACTTCGTAGTCATACGAACTTGCCAAGTGTACTTTCAGGGGGTATAAACGTTAAGTTAGTTACCAAGTGCCCACGGTTAACATATACTTTATCATACTGTTTTGAAACGCTCTTTGTAGCACTGAAATCTCGTGGCCTACCTTACATACTATTATACTTAAACTATAGCTCACCAACCTTTGTGTTGATGTTTTTAAGCATGTTTTTCTCAGGTGCTTGAGGTTAGCTTCCGCTGTGTACTAGTCGTGCTGTAGACACCCGCTGCTTAGAGTTGTCATCGCATGAACTACTTTATTTTGCATTCAAACATTCGTACTTTTGAACTATGACTTGTAACGACCATTGTGGTCACATACACTTATTATTTGCTTCTACTTAGTGAAGCATGCTTTTGAAATGTAAAACATTTGATGTCGGTTATGACATCACCTTATTATCGTGAATGCAACTTCTTTAATTACAGCATATAGTACTTATCCTTGTAATGATCCTGTTGTTGATGATTCGTACACGATGGTTTTGTACGGGGCATCACATTTGGTATCAGAGTATTGGTTGTAGGGAATTAGGTTGCATTAGTGAGTCTCAGACCGACCCGAGTAGGATTCACTAATAGGACTAATCTACAACTTGCTAGTTTACTTGTTTTCGCTGAGCTTACTACATGCTAATGCTTAATTTTTCTGCTATATGCCGTATGCTACTACATGATATCACTACTGCATGATGCTTCTTGCTTTTGACTGCATGCTACTTTCATACGAATTGCTGTTATTGCCATGCTAGTTACTGTTATACATGATTTAAACTGTTGGCCAATTATTTGCTTGCTTTATGACATACTGACATGGAAAATTTATTTTTCCTTGTTTAGATGTCGGATGTTCCACCTGCTGGCATTTCGGGCAGTACAGACTCAGACCCCTTCACCCTACCTACTGCTACACCTGCTGCTGCTACTGCCGATAGACCGGCCCCGACACCCACTAGTGATCCCGGCGCTTCCACTTCCGGAGCTGGTACTAGTGCACCTGCCCCAGTGTCTGCTCCCGGACCCTCGAGGTCACAGCCCCGCATTGGTGGTATTGAGATCCCCGTGGAGTTCGGGGAAGGGCCGTTTCGTAACCACATGCGCACGCCTTGCCGACGCACTCCCGACGGACGTTTAGTCGTGATTCCGCCAGGCAGACACAGACAGATGTTGGCCGCCTTCGGACGCTTCGAATTACCAGCTCAGCCACCAGTGTCACCACCACACGATTCGGATGACTCATCATCCGCCGATTCTTCATCATCAGACGACTCCAGCGATGATGAGGATCCTGCTGATAGACCTATTCAGGCACCCTCCACACCGCCGAAGAAGCGGTACCGTTTCGACGGCACCGTCATTCCAGGGGTGAATGGAAGTCGTGCTTTTACTGACGCATTTGGCCATCGTTGTAGGTTTACTGCTCGTAAACGAGTTGTGCCATACCCTGCCGACCCACAGATACGTAAGGTTCCCCGTTAAGTATTGACTATTCCTGGAACCGTACCACCTAGATTTAGATACGGACCACTTACATCTAGGGACGTACCGTCTACATCCGGAGCCGAACCACCTACACCGGTACCACCCGCACCACCCGCCCCACCTGCACCGCCTGCCCCACCAGCTCCCTCTAACGAGGAACTGATGAGGGAGATTGAGACTCTCCGAGCTCGAGTCACTGAGCTCGAGGAGTAGTTGGCTCGAGGAGCAGTTCACCCGCCTTCACCGTAGGACCTTGTATTTAGATTTCATGATGTAATCTAGTTGTAGATTCTTGTATTATTTATGTATTGTACGGACTTATTCAGATGTATGAAACTTATAATTATTAATGAATGGAACTTTGCGTTATTAAATTCTTGCACGATGTTCTATTTACATTACTATACGATGATTCTGTGGTATTTGTACCTAGATGCGTTATTTAATAACATAAGATGTATTGATTCCATGTTGGTTGCTATATACTATATTATTACTATATTGAATGCTGGATTTTGACTTGGGTCAAAATTTTTGTTTAGAATATCATGGCTAACGGAAGATCCACACCTACTGCCGCCCAGATTGAGGACATGATCAACGAATGGGTCACTGCAGCCCTAGCAGAAAGAAATCTCGAAGCTCCACCGCCACCACCACCGGTTATTCCACCCATTCGAAATGGGTGTACATACAAGGAATTCCAGAGCTGCAAACCGTATAACTTCAGCGGCACCGAGGGACCAGTTGGTCTCACCAGATGGTTCAAGAAACTTGAATCAGTATTCCGAGTTAGCAACTGTTCGGAGGATAATAAGACCAAGTTTGCATCTTGCACGCTATCTGACGGCGCGCTAACGTGGTGGAACACGTTAGCTCAAGCAAAAGGGATTGATGAGGCGTATGCTACGCCTTGGGAAGAGTTTAAGTGTGCTATGATTGAGGAATACTGTCCAAGGACCGAAATACAAAAGATGGAGATCGAATTTATGCAGTTGAAAGCCGTGGGAAACGATCTTAACAGTTACAATCGTAGGTTTTTGGAGTTAGCACTGATGTGTCCGACCATGGTCACCCCCAAATTCAAGCGCATGGAGAAATACTTCTCGGGACTCCCTAAGTCCATCAAAGGAAATGTCACCTCATCCAAACCACCAAATGTTCCCGAAGCAATGCGCATGGCGCATACTCTCATGAATCAGATTCTTATTGATGATCCGGAGAAGGCTAAGTTTGAAGCTGGTAGTAGCGAAAAGAGGAAATGGGATAACAACCACAACAACCACAACAACAACAACAGGGGGAGAAACTACGATCAAACCCCCGCCAAGAGGCACAACAACGGTGGAAACCCTAATCCCAACAACAACACCAACACCAACCCGAACTACAAAGGAACCTTACCACAATGCAAGCGGTGCTACAAGCACCATACTGGATATTGCAATGTTGTCTGTGAGAAGTGCCAACGGGCTGGGCATATCGGAAAGGACTGCAAGGTCACCACTTTGAATGGGAAACTGAACACCAATGGACCGAAGAAGTGCTATGAATGTGGGTAGACGGGCCATTTCAGAAACGCGTGCCCAAACAAACGAAAAGACGGAGGACCACCCCGAGGTAGAGCCTTCAATGTTAATGCAAGGGATGCACGCGATAACCCCGACTTGGTGACAGGTATATTCATAATCAACAATCTTTTAGCTTCTGTCTTGTTTGATACTGGTGCGGATAGAAGTTATGTATGTAGACATTTTTGCGATAAGATTAATTGGTCATTAGTCCCGTTAAAAGAGAGTATGCTTGTCGAGGTCGCCAATGGAAAACTTGAAAAGGTTGACCATATTAGTCGTGGAGCTATTATCAACATAGCTGGTGCAGATTTTGAAATTGATTTGATACCTATCAAACTGGGAAGCTTTGACGTGATCGTTGGTATGGATTGGTTGATCAAGATAAAGGCCGATATTATCTGTGGAGATAAAGCACTTCGCATACCACAAGGAGATGGCGAACCACTGGTTATCTATGGAGAGAGATGTACCTCGAAGTTGAACCTCATTAGTTGCTTGAAAGTGCAAAAGATTATGAAGAAGGGACGTTTTGCTGTCCTAGCACATGTGAAAGCGGTAGAAACTGAGGTGAAGAGCGTGAATGACGTTCAAATTGTGAACGAATTTTCCGATGTCTTCCCAGAGGAATTGCCTGGATTACAGCCGCAGAGAGCAGTAGAGTTTCAGATTGACTTAGTGCCAGGAGCTGCACCTGTAGCTCGCGCACCTTACCGACTCGCACCTTCTGAGATGCAATAATTGCAAAGCCAACTGCAAGAACTACTTGATCGAGGATTTATCCAACCAAGTTTCTCGCCTTGGGGCGCACCTGTGTTGTTTGTGAAGAAGAAGGATGTATCCTTCCGTATGTGTATTGACTACTGTGAACTCAACAAACTGACTATCAAGAATCGGTATCCTCTTCCACGAATTGATGATCTTTTTGATCAACTACAAGGATCGAGCGTTTATTCAAAGATCGATTTGCGATCCGGATATCACCAACTGAGGGTGAAGGAAAGTGACGTGATGAAAACTGCATTCAGGACCCGTTATGGTCATTATGAGTTTCTCGTGATGCCATTCGGTTTGACAAATGCACCTGCCGTGTTCATGGACCTCATGAATCGTGTCTGCAAGCCTTACTTGGACAAGTTTGTTATCGTCTTCATAGATGATATCCTCATCTACTCTAAGAGTGAAGAAGAACATGAGCAACACCTCCGATTAGTGCTTGAACTCTTAAGACAAGAGCAACTTTACGCCAAATTCTCCAAGTGTGAATTTTGGTTGAAGGAAGTACAATTTTTGGGTCATGTTGTAAGCGACCAGGGTATCAAAGTTGATCCAGCCAAGATTGAAGCCATCAGTAAGTGGGAGACCCCCACTACTCCGACGCATATTCGCCAATTCCTAGGTCTCGCCGGTTATTACCGAAGATTCATCGAAGGATTTTCTCTGATTACGCGTCCTTTGACCGCGTTGACTCACAAGGGCAAGAAGTTCACTTGGGAACCCACACACGAATCAGCATTCTAAACCTTGAAGAAGAAGTTGACCACCGCACCTATCCTATCACTTCCTGAGGGCAGTGACGACTTTGTTGTTTATTGTGATGCATCGAAGAGTGGTTTTGGTTGTGTACTGATGCAACGATCAAAAGTTATTGCCTATGCCTCCCGCCAATTGAAGATTCACGAGCGGAAATACACTACACATGATCTTGAACTTGGAGCCGTTGTCTTTGCGCTTAAATTGTGGAGACATTATTTGTATGGAACTAAGAGCACTATTTTCACCGATCACAAGAGTCTCCAGCACATCTTTGATCAGAAGCAACTGAATATGAGACAGCGTCGATGGATCGAGACGCTCAACGACTACGATTGTGAACTCCGTTATCACCCTGGCAAGGCCAATGTTGTAGCTGACGCTTTAAGTTGAAAGGAGAGGATGTCACCTCTTCGTGTTAGGGCTCTGAACATCACCATTCATTCGAACCTCAACAACCAGATCAGAGTAGCCCAAGTTGAGGCTCTCAAGGAGGAGAACATATCTCACAAACATTTGAACATACTTGTCTCTCGATTCGAGGTTAGGGAGTCTGGACTCCGATGTTATGCCGGAAGAATTTGGGTACCTTATTATGGAGATCTACGGAACCTTATACTTGATGAAGCACACAAATCGAGATATTCGATTCACCCCGGCACCGGCAAAATGTACCACGACCTTAAAGAACAATATTGGTGGCCGAATCTCAAGAAGGACGTTGCGACTTATGTTGGTAAGTATTTGACTTGCTTGAAGGTTAAAGCCGAGCATCAGAGACCTTCTGGTTTACTTCAACAACCAGAAATCCCACTATGGAAGTGGGAACGGATAACAATGGATTTCATCACCAAGCTACCAAAGACGGTGGGCGGATACGATACTATTTGGGTTATTGTTGACCGCCTTACCAAATCTGCACACTTTCTAGCGATGAAGGAAACTGATACAATGGAGAGACTTGCTCAGTTATACATCAAAGAGGTTGTTTCTCGTCATGGTGTACCTTTATCGATCATCTCAGATCGCGATCCCCGTTTTGCTTTTAGATTTTGGCGTTCTTTGCAAGAATCCATGGGAACTCGTCTCGACATGAGCACTGCTTATCATCCCCAGACTGACGGGCAAAGTGAACGAACGATTCAGAGCTTGGAGGACATGCTGCGTGCATGTGTCATTGATTTTGGAAAGGCCTGGGAAAGACATTTGCCACTCGCCGAATTCTCGTACAACAACAGTTATCACTCTAGCATTAATGCTGCACCTTTTGAAGCATTGTATGGCCGTAAGTGCCGATCTCCTATTTGTTGGGCCGAAGTAGGCGAAAAGCAAATCACCGGACCTGAGGTAGTCCACGAAACCACGGAGAAGATTGCTCAGATTCAAGCTAGACTTAAGACTGCCCGTGATCGCCAAAAGAGTTATGCCGATCTTAAACGTAAAGACTTTGAATTTAACGTTGGTGATCGTGTAATGTTGAAGGTTGCACCTTGGAAAGGTGTGATCCGTTTTGGAAAACGTGGAAAGTTAAACCCACGCTACATTGGTCCTTTTGAAATCTTGGAACGTGTTGGACCCGTTGCTTACCGTTTGGATCTACCAGCACAATTGAGCTCAGTTCATCCTACCTTCCACGTGTCAAACTTGAAGAAGTGTCTTGCTGCACCTGAACTTATCATACCACTTGAGGAACTTAAGATTGACGACAAACTCCACTTCGTGGAAGAACCTGTTGAAATTATAGATCGTGAGATCAAAACTTTGAAATGCAACAAGATTCCGATTGTACGAGTACGATGGAATGCCAAACGAGGACCTGAGTTTACTTGGGAACGAGAGGATCAAATGATGCGAAAGTATCCTCACCATTTCCCGACTCCTCCATCTACCTCAGCTTAAATTTCGGGACGAAATTTTCTTTAACAGGTGGGTAATGTAACGACCCTGGAATTTCCAACGTTATTTTATTAATAATTATTATTATTAATACGCGTGTTTAAACAAATGTACGTTATTACATTTACATGTTGCCATGATTGCCCGAACTTGACTTTAATGGCCCGAAACGTCTTTGTGACACCCGGAACTTTCACGAATAATATTTTTAGATATTATTTACATTCATGATTAAATTTATTAATCATTTTAATTAACTAAGACTATTAGTTAGTTACTTGGGCTTTAATTGGTTTAACTTGTGATTTATTGAACTTGGGCTTTGTTTGATGTTGTGGACTCTTGATATTGGGCTTCCAAGCCCACCCTACATTATTAGTGGACTTAGTTAGCCCACTCTTCCACTTGTAAGTATTACTTGAACCTTAACTAGTTAGTTTGGAAGACTTGGAATCTAGTTGGCACTTAATCCCCATGTACACCATTCTATTAACCAACTTTTGACATCTTTACATGCTTGTATCCATAAAACAACCCTTTCCCTCCCTTTTTCTGCTGAATGCCGAAACCATTGGTGGTCATTTAGTGGTGTTTAATTTTTTTTTACACTACACACTTACTAGCATTACTCTTCTCTTTTCAAACACACACATACTTCTCATTTTCTCTCAACCATTTTCTCTCTTTTCTCTCTTTCTTGTAAGTATTTTGAACATCTTTTTCTCTCTTCTTTTCCTTGTAAAAACTGAATTTATACACCTCTAAATCATCATCATCTTTTGTTAGTTGCTTGATTAATTACTTGTCTTTGTTGTTGTTTTAATTATTTACTTGTTATTACTTACTTACTTACTTTCATATTACAAGAATAAACTTACTAGTTTGATTCTTCATTTTTATCTTGTTATAACAAGAACAACAAGAACATAATCTATCTAGTTATGTTCTACCTTATTTGTTTCAAAAGATTATAAAGTTCATGGTTGAAAGACATACTTGAAGTTCATGAAGTAAACTTTAAAGTTTACTTTCTAAAGATCAAACTTTGGTTTGAATCTTTAAAGTATGAACAACAATGAACTAATTACTTGTTTACCTAGCTTATTTACTTCATTTACTTGCACTTTAATTTCATGTAATTAGTTTAAATGGTCAAGTACTACAAGTTAGTCTTGATCTCATTAATCTTGGACTTAAAGTTAACTTTAAAGTTCTAAGAACATATAAAGGAAACTTTTTAATTATAACTTTGTATACTTATGCTTGATCTAGACTTTTGAGTCTTGGATCTTCAAGATCTAACTAAGAACTATGTTCTACATTTTAAGATCTTGATTTCAAAAGTTCATTTTCAAGTTTGTAACTTATTATTAGTCTTATAGTTCATGTAAGTGTCAAACCTAAGACTTTGATGCAACTTTGGTTCATCAAACTACATGCAACTCTTAAGTGAGTTGTGCTTCATGTCTTAGACTTGCACTAGGATTATGATGGTCAAGACTTGGCTAAGATGATGTAGATACATCAATGAGTTTTACACTTGAAGCTATATGCATCAAGGATGAGAACCATGATGAACATCAAGCACCAAGACCACCGGAACCCTTTTAAACTTACTGTTTCTGTCCAAAAGCTACTGATCTGGTGATTCTGTAACAGACCAGTAGACCTGCGCTGTTCTAACCTTGATTTTTAGATATAACTTTTTGATTAGATAACTTTTCATATAAGACTCGTCTTAATCCGAGTTACGGTTTAGGATTTATGGCCCTCCGATCGTCACTATGTCCTTTAACGTTGTGCAGAAATTTCTGACCTACTCGCACTTAGACAGTCGCCACGGTCAAACCAAGACGAGTTAGCTTCTGAAATTTTTACCACACTTAAATGACTCATATACGGAGCCATGGCCACTAGTCTCACCTTAATTCAGTAAGGGTAGAGGCCGTGGTGACTGACTGAAGTCAGACTTTGTTTTAAACTACTTTCATAAACGAAACCTACTTTACGCCTTTTGTTTAATGATGAATGATGATGACCCTTAAGACCTTATTTACATACTTTTAAACCTATTAAGACGATTTACTGACTTAGTACTATTTGCCTTAGGTTGAGGACCTTCAGACCGTTTACTTGCACACCTTTCCCGACTACTACTTTACCGCTACATATCATTGTGAGTTATAGCATTCCCTTTTTACTTTAACTTATTTTGTGAACTGAGAATACATGTGGATTTTATGTTTTACATACTAGGCACGAGTACTTAAACTTATATATGTGTGGGTTATATAACGGCAGAAACATTCCCTTTAGCTCGGTAACGTTTAGTCATTGGTTTTTGAACCGTGAACGCGAATCTTAGATATGGATCCATAGGGTTTGACATCCCCACTCGGGCTAGTAGCGCTAGCATTTAACGAGTGTTTAATACTTCATAGTCATACGCATTTGCCAAGTGTACTTTCAGGGGGTATAAACGTTAAGTTAGTTACCAAGTGCCCACGGTTAACATATACTTTATCATACTGTTTTGAAACGCTCTGTGTAGCACTGAAATCTCGTGGCCTACCTTACATACTGTTATACTTAAACTATAGCTCACCAACCTTTGTGTTGACTTTTTAAGCATGTTTTTCTCAGGTGCTTGAGGTTAGCTTCCGCTGTGTACTAGTCGTGCTGTAGACACCCGCTGCTTAGAGTTGTCATCGCATGAACTACTTTATTTTGCATTCAAACATTCGTACTTTTGAACTATGACTTGTAACGACCATTGTGGTCACATACACTTATTATATGCTTCTACTTAGTGAAGCATGCTTTTGAAATGTAAAACATTTGATGTCGGTTATGACATCACCTTTTTATCGTGAATGCAACTTCTTTAATTACAGCATATAGTACTTAACCTTGTAATGATCCTGTTGTTGATGATTCGTATACGATGGTTTTGTACGGGGCATCACAATATAAACCTGAGAAACATATAGAAAACTATCAACGAAAAACGTTGGTGAAATCATAGGTGTGTTTGTAAACATTGTTTTTGAACCACAAGATTTAATATAGTTGATTTTCCAAATCGTTTGCATTCCAAAAGTATGTTCGCGAGCACCCAATTATCAAGGCTTATCTTTCCATCCATAGAACCCCATCACAATAGTGCTAGAACATACACTGTTTCTCGAAAATATATTTCATCCGTGTAACGGTAGCGAACCGTCCGAATGAGGGTTTGTCAAATCCATATGGCCATACAACATAAGTTCTCTGATGTTGTGCGAGGTGTATATAAAATAGCTTTATATTTTACAAGTAAATACTATTAAATACGATACAATTTTACACAAGATATTTATTTATTTATAGAATGGATATACTTAAACCTTGCTACAACACTTATAGGCAGTGTACCTAATCGTACAGTAGTGTAGTTTTTAGTAAGTCCGGTTCGTTCCACAGGGAAAATCTTTAAACAAAGCTTTAACGCTATATTAGTTTACTTTTATAAAAATACAAATATATATATAAGTAATATTATTATTATAAAGGGGAATTTTTACCGTTTAATGACCGGTTTGTCGATTTTAAAACTTTAGTCGCAGTTAAAACCAAATGTAAAATAATAAATAAATACAAGACTTAATTTAAAGCGTAAAGTAAATAACGATAATGAAATTGCGAATAATAAAAGTGCGATAAAATAAACTTGCGATAATTAAAAAGTACGATAATTAAAAGTGCAATTAAATACAATAACAATAAAAATGCGATAATTAGAAGTGCAATTAAATATAAAATAAAGGAAATTAAATATGAAATAAAAGAATTATGCTTATTTAAACTTCCGTAATCATGATGTTTGACGTGTTGATTTTAGTTTTATGCCCATGGGTTAATTGTCCTTTGTCCTGGATTATTTAATATGTCCGTCTGGTTTTTGTCCATAACAGTCCATCAGTCATAAATATAAAGTGCGAGTATCCTCGTCAAATTATCCTTATACCCGAAGTCAAATATTCCAACTAATTGGGGACTTAAACTGTAACACGATTTTAATACTTTGTTTAATAATTACACCAGGATGTCGACTGAGTGTAACCCAAGGTTTTAATACTTTGTTAACAATTATGCCAAGTGTCCTTGTACATAATTTCACCCCTGTTTTAATAATTCTAGTGGCTATTAATCCATTCCCGTGTCCGGTTAAATGAACGATTATTCGTACATATAAATACCCCGCCTATCGTGTCTGATCGAGTGTATATGGTAATTTATGGGTACGTCCAATTATAAATCTTTATATTAACATTAACAAACTATCATTTAGTTAAACAAATATAAAGCCCATTAATAGCCCATAGTCTAATTTCCACAAGTGTCGTTCTTTTGTCCAAACCCCAATTATGGTACAAAGCCCAATTACCCAATTTTAGTAATTAGCCCAACATCATGATTACTTCGTTTTAAATAAGCATAATAATAACTTAGCTACGAGACATTAAATTAAAAAGGTTGAACATAACTTACAATGATTAAAAATAGTGTAGCGTTACACGGACAGGATTTCGACTTACACCCTTACAACATTCGCTAACATACCCTTATTATTAGGATTTAAAATTAAAATTAAAATTAAAATATAAATTTTATATATATATATATATATATATATATATATATATATATATATATATATATATATATATATATATATATATATATATATATATATATATATATATATATATATATATATATTTACGTATAGATAGATGGATGGATATATATTGATATTTAAAATGATCAGAATTCGTTTACTTTTATAGGGAATTGAGTTCAGGGGGTCTCCGCGACTTGCGGCCTTTTCTGCCTTCAAACTCCGCGAGTCGCGGAGTTTGAAATTCCAGCTCACCAACTTTGGAGTCTTTCTTGCCGACGGATTTTTATTATTTATATAATATATAAATAATTATAAGAATTATTTAAATATTATATTATATTTATGTGCATAGTTGACTTGTAATTTTTAGTCCATTGCGTCGAGCGTTGAGAGTTGACTCTGGTCCCGGTTCCGGATTTTTGAACGTCCTTGCGTACAATTTAATATCTTGTACTTTGCATTTTGAATCTTGTACTCTTGTAATTTCGAGACGTTTCTTATCAATAATTGGAACCTCTTTGATTGTATTTTGTACTTTTGAGCTTTTTGGTCATTTGCGTCTTCAATTCGTCGAATCTGTCTTTTGTCTTCACCTTTTAATATTTAAACGAATCTCACTTGTAAATAGAACAATTGCAACTAAAAGCTTGTCTTTCTTGGGGAATAATGCTATGAAATATATGTTCGTTTTTAGCATTATCAAATATTCCCACACTTGAGCGTTGCTTGTCCTCAAGCAATATAGTCTTGAAATACTAGAATCACTTCTTTATTCTTCACACTTTGTACATCAGTGATTTCTTTACGGCGGTATAAACAATGGTAGTAACGATATGGTTTTCAGTCCCACATGACTATAAAAATTTAGATCCATTAAGGAAATTGGATCTTTATGAAAATATTTGATCTTTTGAAAATTAAATCTAGTTTTTACCCTAGATAAGTTTTCAGGAATAACCCTTCACCGGTGTTTGCAAATTATTTTTGTGGGTTTGGTGGGTTTCAGATTTGAAAATTTTAGCTCAAAACTTATGGTTTTGTACCACCCACTTGCTAACCTTGTATTCGGAAAGCAACACGTCCAGTTTACTTGTCCCGTATATTACCTTTTGGTAAACTACCGTCCGGTTGTAAAGGAAAACGTTGAACAAGCAACTGTTAAGGCAATGTCCCCTGACATGCTTTTAATTTTGGTCTATAATGTGTCGGACGCAATTACTATCCTTTGTAGGAGAAATAGTAAAGCTTACCCTTATAATTTTCCGGTCTGGCACAAGGTCCTGTCTTTGACCATGCTATGCAACCACCGTTCTTACGGTTGACACCCGATTTGGTTCAGGTGACCTAATGAATTCCAGGTGAATTCCTAGGATTTTACGTTCAATGGTAATGAACGCATTGAAAATGGGTTTTTAGAAAACAAATCGGTTTGTAATTTTGATCAAAATATTTTCTCGTTCAGGCTCGAGTGTAGATATCATTGAATTCCATGAGTTTGTAATTCTCAATCTTTAAGGTCAATCTCAAGGATTGAGTAATATCAGTCTTAAAAGCTGATTTTTAATCTTTAAGGAGATTATCCTTTCTGGGGATCTGATTCATTAGTCTTATCAAGCTAATTTGCACGGTGCCCCCCATTGTACGAGATAAATCCTTCTCATGGTTAGGATAAATCTGACCACTTGGCGACCCTGTTTGATGCTGAGGTCCGTGGATTTCCTGCTGATTTTAGAGATGACTTTTCTAGGTTTTTCGTCAACCTACAGCTGGTCTGGACGACAACTTCTTGACCTAAATCAAGAAGCGCGTTTCTTTTTCGGAAGACTTTACTTCCTTTTAATGATGGAATTGATTCATCGTGTAGATCCATCTTTCTTACAGTAAATTAGGTAAAACTTTTTAGTTTAGTCCAAAGCAAAAGTATTTTCAGTTATTTGTACAAAAATATGTGACATATGTTTTAAATAAATTGGAGAATTTTCCCACACTTGGCTTTTATTTTTCCTTTTGGTTCTCCTCTATTCCATTCTTAAATGAATTTTAACATTTTGGTTTGTTTCTTAATTTATGTCCTTTCCGAGGTAACAATAATTTCGATGTTAAAACCTAGTTTTATCATTCATAAATATGTATAAACATGATTTTGAGTTCATTTAATTGAAAATTTTGAAAAATTTTACTAGAATTGGGTAGTCAGTATATAAGACTAGGGCTGTTCTTTATTATCAGAGAGCACTAGATTCTAATACAACTACTGCTTTACTAGTATTTTTAATGGTAACCAAGTGTTTAAGATAAAAATTTTAAAATCCGAAAGAATTTAACCCCTTCCCACACTTAAGATCTTGCAATGCCCTCATTTGCAAGAAATCAGTAACAATTTAAATTATTGAGGGTGATTTGTGTGAAAATGATTAAATTTTACCAAAGTTTCCAAACATATTTGTGTTTGTGTTGAAAGATAAATGATGCACATCATTTGTTCATTCCGTCTTGTTGTTATATCACATTTATTTTGCATCTTGTCGTCAAAATTAGTTGCTTTTGCTGAACTTAATGCCAGTCTTTGAAAATACGTTATTTTACCCTGTTGTGTACATAAGATAAACAGCAAACATGTATATATATATATATATATATATATATATATATATATATATATATATATATATTTTTTTTTTTTTTTGAAGTTTGGTATATTACCCCACATTCAAAAATTATTAAAATCTAATAATAAACGTTAGAAAATTATAAAAACTATTACAATATTAACATAAGTATTAAACGTATCAACATTACAAATTACAAAATAAATAAAACTAAGTAGACTAGGGATGATACTGATACCAGTAGGGGTTCCATGCATAACCATAGGTGTTATAAAATGCTTCGGCTGGGTTATACGTAGGATACGGTGGTTGGATCTCTATAGACCAGGGAGGGAATATGGGCGATGGAGTAGGAATATAGTTTCTACCTATATTTTGGCAATAAGCTATGATTTGGTTTTGATGAACTTGCCAATCTTCAAATGCTCTATGTCTAGCATTTGCATACTCTTGTGAAGCTATAAACCTTTGCATTTCTGCCATTTCATTTCCCCCTCCTACATTACCTTGCTGTTGGTTTCTCTCAACCTGTGGATGTCTACCATTATATCGTACTGCGGCGTTATTTCACCTCTTCAAAACTTTCGCACCACGGTATACATTTAAACCTATTGTATCTCGGGGTTCTGGTTCTTCGATTAGTAATCCCCCCCGACTTATATCCACACCGAGATATTCAGCAATCAAAGTAATAAATATACCACCTCCTATTATGCTATGCGGTCTCATCCCCCTAACCATAGCTGATAAATAATAACCCACACAATAAGGTATACTTACAGTGCTTTGTGGGTCTCGAATACACATGTGGTAAAACAAATCCTGTTCATTTACCTCTTCCGTGTTCTTACCTCGTTGTGAAATCGAATTGGCTAAAAACCTATGAATTACTCTTAATTCAGCTCTATCTATATCCATATAAGAGTAATTTCCCCCTTTAAATCGGTGATGGCTAGTCATTTGACTCCATACACCATGCGTATCAAAATTTTCGTCTATCTTTCTACCATTTAGTATCAACCCTCTACAATCGGCAGATGCTAGCTCCTCAGGCGTATATATACGTAAAGCCTGAGCCATGTCTAGTAAAGACATGTGGCGCATCGAACCTCCTAACAAAAATCTAATAAAAGATCGATCGGTTAAACTAGCTACCCGATCATTTAATTCTATACTACACAACAATTCTTCGCACCATACTTTATATACAGGTCTGCGCATGTTGAATAACCGTACCCAATCGTTAAAAGTAGAATTACCATACCTCTGTGCAAGTAATTCCCTAATTGGCCCGGCCAATTCTACAGCTTCTAATGGTCCCCATTCTATGACCCTAGGTACTTCAATAGCTTTAGAATGAAGAGTATGCAAGCCCCTTTGGTATTTTGGATAATCTATCCAAAGTCTGTCAAATCTCAGGTTCGGGTGCAAATCTTCCAAGTGCATATCAGAAAATGTCATGACTGGATGAGGTATATCTTGTTTGTAGTAGTTATCCACCTCCTGTTGTTCTGCATTCTCAGCAGGAGCATTGCGAGCTTGGGATGAAGATTCACCCCTTTCAGTCTGCAAAACACATCAAACACAATTTTTGTGCATCCAAATATGCATTAGTGTCAGCAAAATCATCAATCAAAATAATTACAATGACATGATCAATTTATATCAAACTTAAGCTCATTTTCATATTTTCATCAAATCTACACTTTTTAAAATAGCATATACGAAAATGTTCGCCAAGTTCATAAGCATTCAACTCAAATAACATGTCAAAATAATCATTACTAGCAATTAAACAAGTTTCAAATGGCATTATCTCTCAAAAATCAAGTTCATGAATTTTAGACTTGAAAAAGTCCACTTTAATTCTCAAAATCATGTTTAGGCTCAAAGTTTGGATCATTTAACTACCTAAACATGTTACACTACTTAATTTAGCAACAATTCATGACAAAAATCGGCCATAACCTGTTTATATCAAAAAGCCCCAAATTGCTCAAGAACACAAACCCTAGATTACTCAAAATTTGAAGTTTAAGGCTTCTAATCATATTAAATAGCATCAATCTAGGTTAGACAAGCATAATACATAAACAATTTAAGCATAATTACACTAAAAAACATCAAAATCAAATTGGGTATAAAATTGCTCAAGAACACCAATTTTCGGATTAAATGGTGTTTAGGTGTAGAAATTTACCGTTTTTCTTGAGTAATTCCTTGATAGCATCCTTCTCAACATGATTTTAGTAAAAGATTTGATGATTAAACGTCAAAAATTGCGAATTTGGTGTGTGTTTTTCGGGTTTATTTCGCAGTTTATGTGGTGTGGGGATGGGGACTGATCAGTTCAGCTCGTTTTATTTTTTTTCTGGGTTTTGGATCCTCCGCGACTTGCGGTGTTTTTACCCTTCAAACTCCGCGAGTCGCGGAGTTTGTATTTATTATTTTTTTTATATCTTATACTAATTAAAACAATTAAGTAATTAATTTTAAAATTTTGTTTCCCTTGTTATTTAGGACGAGGTCGTTTCGGATCGATGTCCTAGTCCGTCCTTCGACAAAATTTTAAAATTTGTCTTTTTGTAGCGATTGTTTTAAAAGCTAAGATTTTTAGGTTTTTTTAATGTTTTTGGCATACTTTAATTCAATAAGATTAAAAATAATGATAATAAAAGTTCTCGTCCCTCCCTCGGGTAAAGCAATTTCGGTTCAATGACCTAGTCTTCAACTTACGACGAATTTTAAAAATCATATTTTTAACTTAATGAGATAAAGTAAATTTTTGATTTTAAATTCACACCAAACTTAAAATAAAAATACATAAAATTCAAAATTCTTATTTTAAAAATTAAAAATTCACACCAAACTTAATTTAAAAATTCATATTATAAAATCACACCAAACTTATATTATATTTTTTAAATATTTATAATTTTAAATATATTGTTTTTATAAAGTTTACAATATTAATTTAAGATTTATATATTAATTTTAAAAACATGGTAAAAATAAAATTAAAAATCTTTTTGGCTTTTTATCCCACTTTAATCAAACAAATATTATCAAAAATATGCGCCCCTCTTTTCGGTAAAGTAATTTCGGTTCCATGACCTAATTTAACTCATGACGAATTTTTGAAATATTTTGGGTTGATTGATTAAAGATAATTATACCTTAAGAATAAACGTTAAATTTCGCAGTGATGTAATAAATTTTTGTATGATATCAATAATTTCGGTCGCCAAACCTAATTTTATTTAATATCAATTTAATACTTTATAGCGAACAAATTAGCGTTTATTATCAAAAGGTTAAAAATAAAAATAAAAATAAAAACTGTACAGACTTACCTGTGAGATAGTATTCTTAGTTATATGATCTATCCCATTCATAAGATAGTTGGTTTAATTGGTTTTCCATGGCTACATAGGCGTAACCTCGAGCATTCAGTGTTTTTTCTTCTAAACATATGAACGGTCCGTCTCTGCATAAAGTAAGAAATTCGGTATTTGAATAGGTTTGATTATTTGAACATTTACCTCCATGTGACCATTTTCCGCATTTGTGACATCTTTCAAGGTGTCGTGCTCTTCTTTTCGCTGCGGATTTTGATTTTCCTTTACCAAATTGTAACTTATTATCTTCGCATCTGGATTCTTTTCTTACTCTGTCCAATCTTTCTCTGATTACTGATACTATTTCACTCGGTAGTGTGTCATTATTACGTTTAGTGATCAAAGCGTGTAGCATTAGACCATGGTTTAGTTCACAGGCAGTCTTCATTTTGTAAAAACCTAAAAAAATAAAAATTCAGAATGGGGGGAGAAGACTAGTTCTTTAGGGTCTGCTAGGGAAAGACCATTCGGGTTCCATTTTCGAAACTACACGAAAATAGACAATCTAACTCTAACAGAAATACATATTATCCTTTAAAGACTTGATTCTCCCCACACTTAGTTAGCTGTGGTATCGAAATTGTGATTAACTTCATTGTCAACTTCCATTGGACTATCTATGTACTGTTTAACTCTGTGACCATTAACCTTAAATTCAATCCTATTTGAATTTATTAATTCTATCGTTCCGTATGGGAAAACTCTTTTGACTATGAATGGTCCAGACCATCTTGATTTCAATTTTCCAGGAAATAGCTTGAATCGTGAATTGAAAAGAAGAACTCTGTCTCCTTCTTTAAATTCTTTTAAACTTCTGATTCTTTTATCATGCCATTTCTTCGTTCTTTCCTTATAGATTAACGAATTTTCATATGCTTCATGTCTTAATTCTTCTAATTCGTTTAGTTGACTTAATCGTAGACGTCCAGCTTCATGTATATCAAGATTACATGTCTTCAAAGCCCAAAATGCTTTGTGTTCAATTTCTACTGGAAGATGACATGCTTTTCCATAAACAAGTCTAAAAGGTGTGGTTCCAATTGGAGTTTTGTAGGCTGTTCTAAAAGCCCAGAGTGCATCCTCCAATTTAATGGACCATTCATTCGGATTTGATCCTACGGTTTTCTCTAGAATACGTTTTAAAGCTCGGTTGGTATTTTCAACTTGTCCATTTGTTTACGGATGATATGCAGTGGAGATTTTATGAGTTACTCCATATCTTTTAAGAACTTTCTCAAGTTGATTATTACAGAAATGAGTTCCCCGATCACTTATTAAAGCTTTCGGTGTTCCAAACCTTGCAAAAAGACGTTTTAAAAAGTTGACTACAACTCGTGCATCATTAGTTGGGAGAGCTTGTGCTTCCGCCCATTTAGATACATAATCAATGGCAACGAGAATGTATAGATTATTATGAGATTTTGGAAATGGACCCATAAAGTCAATACCCCAAATGTCAAATACTTCACATACTTGAATGACATTTTGTGGCATTTCATCACGTTGACTTATTTTTCCGGCCCTTTGACATGCATCACAGGATTTGCAAAGAAGGTGTGCGTCTTTGTAAATTGTAGGCCAATAGAATCCAGCTTCATAAACTTTTCTTGCTGTTAGTTGAGGCCCATAATGCCCTCCTGTTGGTCCTGTGTGACAATGGTTTAAGATTTTACTAGCTTCATCTCCGAATACACATCGGCGTATTATTCCACCTGGACAACTTTTAAACAAATGTGGATCTTCCCAGAAATAGTGTTTTATATCACTGAAGAATTTATTTTGTTTTTGGTACGACAATCCTTTTTCAAGGAATCCGCAAACTAAGTAGTTTGCATAGTCTGCAAACCATGGGATTTCATTATAATCTATCTTCAATAGATATTCATCAGGAAAGTTGTCTTGTATGGCCGATTCATTTAGAACTTCTAATTCAGGATTTTCAAGACGAGAAAGATGATCAGCGGCGAGATTTTCTGCTCCTTTTTTATCTCGGATTTCAATATCGAACTCTTGTAAGAGTAAGATCCAACAGATTAATCTTGGTTTAGCATCTTATTTCGAAAATAGGTATCTAAGAGCAGAATGGTCGGTATAGACCACCGTTTTTGCTAGAACGAGATATGATCAAAATTTGTCAAAAGCAAAGACAATAGCAAGGAGTTCTTTTTCAGTAGTTGTATAATTTTTTTGTGCTCCTTGTAACGTCTTACTAGCATAATATATAGGTTGAAATCGTTTTTCAATCCTTTGTCCTAAAACGGCTCCCATTGCAAAATCACTTGCATCGCACATTAGTTCAAACGGTAGATTCCAATTTGGTGTTATCAAGATCGGCGCATTAGTGAGTTTCTCTTTAAGAATATTAAAAGATTTGATACATTCATCTGAAAAGATGAATGGAGCATCCTTTTCTAGGAGTTTATTCATAGGAGTAGCAATTTTAGAAAAATCTTTTATGAAACGTCGGTAAAAACCGGCATGCCCTAGAAAACTCCTAACTCCTCTAATATTGGTGGGATGTGAAAGTTTAGCAATTACATCTACTTTAGCTCTATCCACTTCAATTCCTTCTTTTGAGATTTTATGTCCAAGAACGATGCCTTCTTTAACCATGAAATGGCATTTCTCCCAATTAAGAACTAGATTTGATTGTTCGCATCTAATAAGCATTCGTTCCAGATTAACTAGACATGATTCAAATGTATCACCGAAGACTGAAAAGTCATCCATGAAAACTTCCATGCATTCTTCTATCATGTCGTGAAAAATCGCCATCATACACCTTTGATAGGTTGCAGGGGCGTTGCAAAGTCCAAATGGCATGCGTTTGTAAGCAAAAGTACCATAAGGGCACGTGAATGTGGTTTTCTCTTGATCTTCGGGTGCTATTGGAATTTGAAAATATCTGGAAAATCCATCAAGAAAACAATAGTAACTATTTCCGGCTAATAATTCTGCATGTGCATCTATAGTTTGAATATAATAACATGTATCATCTGCAGATTGCGGTTGTTGCATTGCTCTATCAACTAAAAAGGTAACACTCTCGTCCTCTATACTTAGGGTCAATTTCTTACCGAACACGTCTATCATTGCTTTAGCCGTGTTTAAGAATGGTCTTCCTAATATGAGAGGAACTTGAGAATCTTCTTCCATGTCCAGAACAACAAAATCTACTGGAAATACTAAAGTACCAACTTTAACTTGCATGTTCTCCATTATTCCTCTAGGATATTTTATTGATCGATCGGCTAGTTGTATGCTTATTCTTGTTGGTTTCAATTCTCCAAGGTCTAGTTTAGCGTATAGTGAATACGGCATTAAATTTATACTAGCACCTAAGTCTGCTAATGCTTCTATTGAACTAAGACTACCCAGAAAACATGGAATTGTGAAACTTCCTGGATCAGATAGTTTTTCTGGTATTTTATTCAACAGCACTGCTGAACAATTAGCATTCATAGTAACAGCCGAGAGTTCTTCCATTTTCTTTCTATTTGTGATCAGATCTTTCAAGAATTTAGCATATCTAGGCATTCCTGAAATCACATCAATGAAAGGAAGATTTACATTTATCTGTTTAAACATATCCAAGAATTTGGATTGCTCGGCTTCAAGTTTCTCTTTCTTCATTTTACTCGGGTAAGGAAGTGGTGGTTGGTATGGTTTAACATAAGGTTTAGCCTTAACTGTGTTATCTTCATTAACCTTCTCAACTACCGGTTCTTTTTCCTTATCTTGTTCAGGTTGTGGTTCTTGTGGAGTAGGAATAGCTTCATCAGAAGTTACAGGTATTTCAGGTGGTTTAAGTGTTGTACCACTTCTTGTGGTAATAGCTTTAGCTGTTTCATTCCGGGGGTTAGCATTTGTATCACTAGGTAAACTTCCCGATTTTCTTTCACCTATTAACCTTGCTAGGTTACTTACTTCTTGTTCCAGATTTTGAATAGAAGCTTGTTGATTTCTAAATGCTTGAGCATTTTGTTCATTGGTTTGTTTTTGAGATGTGAAAAACTGCGTTTGAGTTTCAACTAGCTTCGTCATCATATCTTCTAAATTCGGCTTTTTATCATCGGTTTGTTGTGGTGGTTTGTTTTGAAAATTAGGTCTTTGCTGATTGTAAGTATTGTTGGATACTTGTTGATTGCTAGGACCTTGTTGGTTGTTGTATGGAACATTTCTGTTATAATTCTGGTTTTAATTGTAGATCGGTCTTGGCGGTTGATAATTATTCTGATAATTATTTCCAGGCCTTTGGTTTATGTATGAAATATTCTCTCTTTGTTCCATTGTAAGTTCAATACGGAGACAATCTTTTGTCAAATGTGGTCCTCCACACTGCTCACAACTAATTCGTATTGAGTGTATATCCTTAGTCATCTTTTCCATTCGTCTCTCGACAGCATCTATCTTTGCGGAAATGGAATCTAAGTCATGACTAGAATCGGCTCTAGCTGCTTTAGATGATCTAACGATATCTTTTTCTTGGTGTCACTCATGTGAGTGGGAAGCAGTGTTATCAATAATTTTGTAAGCATCAGTTTCTGTTTTCTTCATAATAGAACTACCAGCTGCTATATCTATGTCTTTCCTTGTAGTGATGTCGCATCCTTGGTAGAATATTTGTACTATTTGACAGGTATCTAAACCATGTTGCGGACATCCTCTTAATAACTTTCCAAATCTTGTCCACGCCTCACATAGAGTTTCATTCGATTTCTGTGTGAACGTAACAATTTCTCCTTGAAGTCTTACGGCTTTAGATGTCGGAAAGAATTGTTTAAGAAATTTTTCAACTAAAACATCCCATGTTTCAATCGCCCCTTCAGGTAACGATTCCAACCAATCTTTGGCTTCTCCCTTTAAAGTCCAGGGAAATAACATGAGATATATCTGTTCATCCTCCACTTCTCGGATTTTAAATAATGTGCAGATCCTATTAAAGGTACGAAGATGTTCATTTGGATCTTCCTTCGGCGCACCACTAAATTGGCATTGATTAGTCACCATGTGTAGAATTTGTCCTTTGATTTCATAATCTGGCGCATTAATGTCTGGATGAGTAATTGCGTGACCTTGGCCAGTGCGTTTAGCTCTCATTCGGTCTTCCATACTTAAAGGTTCCAGATTCTCCATAATTGAATTTGTTGAATCGGAATCACTAGAGGATTCTGATTTAATGGTTCGTTCCTCAACAATCTCTGTTTGGATGATTGGTGGTTCCGGAGGAAAGTTTAGTGGTTCAGGATCTATGAATCGTCCCTGAATATTCTCCGAATTCTCAATTGTGAGGTCGGGTTCAAAAAATGGATTATCGGAAATTTGAACTGGGGTACTTGGTCGACTGGATGATGATTCTAAAGAAAAATCAACGGCAGTAATATTTGCTAAATGTCTTGATCTAGTTACAGGTGGTGAACGTACAAAAGGTGGTGAACGTCTTGCTCGGTGCATTCACTGAATATCCTATTAGTTTTTAAAAAGAAAGAAAAATTATATAAGTTATCCAATTAATAGACTTTTCTGATTTTGCCCACGTTTCGAATAGCCAAAAGATGCAGCAGAGGGGCAGGATTCGTTTGGTCTCAATATAATTGAGGACTGTTTGGCTCCAATAACCCGGTCCACGTACAAATCCAACTATTACTACGAACCAGAAAATTTTGATGTCTATCAATTTAACCACTTAAAATAAATTTTAGTAATTTTAAGAAATTTAGATAAGAAGTAGAATAAAAATCTATGTCCTAAAACTAGAATGACGAGAAATAAGAAAGAAAAAGAGTGCGTCGGAAAAAGATCGAAAAATAAAAATAAGAAAGAAAAAGAGTGACTTATAGAACTTAAAAACACTCGACTAACCCAACCTTATTACTATCACTAACTTAAAATTATAATCGCAAATTGAGATTACTAATTGGAATGATAATTGATACATAGGTAAAAGGCGTCTAAAAATATTAAAGTTTGCAAGTAAAACTCTATCCCAAATGGCAATAACTTAAAAAGAAACTAAAACTTAAAAAGGCGTCGCAAAATTCTAAAGTACCTAAATCTTAGTCTAAAGAAAAAGCACTTAAGGAATTTTACGGCAAAGTCTAAAAATCTAGAAGTAAAAAATAACTATGGCAAAAACTATATCTTAAAACTAAATACGAGCGAAAAATACAAATATTACGCTAAAATAATTAAAAAGGGACAAAATATAAAAATATACAAAAAGTTGTAAAAAGTACAATTTTTATAAAAATATTATTTTTATATTATTTATTTTATTAAACTATTAATTTTATATTTTAATTAAACTAATTTAACTAAAATACAATTTAATTTAAAAACTTAAAACTAATTATAATAATAAATAAGTAATTAGGGTTAATAATAATAAATAAATAATAATTACCTCGTATTTAATGCTGATTAGGGTTTCTGTCACGTGTGTCAGGGAGGCTCCGTGAGTTGCGGTATTCGAAGCTGCAAACTCCGCGAGTCGCGGGGCTCCAAAATTCAACTCAGGTACAGGATTTAATTCGACGTTTTTTTTATATGTTTTAATAAAAACAAAATATTTAAATAAAACTTATATTTTTATAAAATAAAAACAAAGAAACTTTACAAAACTTAAATATTTAACAAATTCTTAAAAAATTTATATTTTTGTTTTCTTTTTATGTTTTCGAATAATTAAAAACGTATTTTTACAAAAGTGAATTTTAATAAAAGTAAACTAAAATTAAAAATCTTTTTATTTATTTATTTAGCGTTGCGCTTCCGGCTTTTAAGTTTGATTGTCCCCGGCAGTGGCGCCAAAAATAACTTGATGTCGTGCGAGGTGTATATAAAATAGCTTTATATTTTACAAGGAAATACTATTAAATACGATACAATTTTACACAAGATATTTATTTATTTATAGAATGGATATACTTAAACCTTGCTACAACACTTATAGGCAGTGTACCTAATCGTACAGTAGTGTAGTTTTTAGTAAGTCCTGTTCGTTCCACAGGGAAAATCTTTAAACAAAGCTTTAACGCTATATTAGTTTACTTTTATAAAAATACAAATATATATATAAGTAATATTATTATTATAAAGGGGGATTTTTACCGTTTAATGACCGGTTTGTCGATTTTAAAACTTTAGTCGCAGTTAAAACCAAATGTAAAATAATAAATAAATACAAGACTTAATTTAAAGCGTAAAGTAAATAACGATAATGAAATTGCGAATAATAAAAGTGCGATAAAATAAACTTGCGATAATTAAAAAGTACGATAATTAAAAGTGCAATTAAATACAATAACAATAAAAATGCGATAATTAGAAGTGCAATTAAATATAAAATAAAGGAAATTAAATATGAAATAAAAGAATTATGCTTATTTAAACTTCCGTAATCATGATGTTTGACGTGTTGATTTTAGTTTTATGCCCATGGGTTAATTGTCCTTTGTCCTGGATTATTTAATATGTCCGTCTGGTTTTTGTCCATAACAGTCCATCAGTCATAAATATAAAGTGCGAGTATCCTCGTCAAATTATCCTTATACCCGAAGTCAAATATTCCAACTAATTGGGGACTTAAACTGTAACACGATTTTAATACTTTGTTTAATAATTACACCAGGATGTCGACTGAGTGTAACCCAAGGTTTTAATACTTTGTTAACAATTATGCCAAGTGTCCTTGTACATAATTTCACCCCTATTTTAATAATTCTAGTGGCTATTAATCCATTCCTGTGTTCGGTTAAATGAACGATTATTCGTACATATAAATACCCCGCCCATCGTGTCCGATCGAGTGTATATGGTAATTTATGGGTACGTCCAATTATAAATCTTTATATTAACATTAACAAACTATCATTTAGTTAAACAAATATAAAGCCCATTAATAGCCCATAGTCTAATTTCCACAAGTGTCGTTCTTTTGTCCAAACCCTAATTATGGTACAAAGCCCAATTACCCAATTTTAGTAATTAGCCCAACATCATGATTACTTCATTTTAAATAAGCATAATAATAACTTAGCTACGAGACATTAAATTAAAAAGGTTAAACATAACTTACAATGATTAAAAATAGCGTAGCGTTACACGGACAGGATTTCGACTTACACCCTTACAACATTCGCTAACATACCCTTATTATTAGGATTTAAAATTAAAATTAAATTAAAATATAAATTATATATATATATATATTTACGTATAGATAGATGGATGGATATATATTGATATTTAAAATGATCAGAATTCGTTTGCTTTTATAGGGAATTGAGTTCAGGGGGTCTCCGCGACTTGTGGCCTTTTCTGCCTTCAAACTCCGCGAGTCGCGGAGTTTGAAATTCCAGCTCACCAACTTTGGAGTCTTTCTTGCCGACGGATTTTTATTATTTATATAATATATAAATAATTATAAGAATTATTTAAATATTATATTATATTTATGTGCATAGTTGACTTGTAATTTTTAGTCCGTTGCGTCGAGCGTTGAGAGTTGACTCTGGTCCCGGTTCCGGATTTTTGAACGTCCTTGCGTAAAATTTAATATCTTGTACTTTGCGTTTTGAATCTTGTATTCTTGTAATTTCGAGACGTTTCTTATCAATAATTGGAACCTCTTTGATTGTATTTTGTACTTTTGAGCTTTTTGGTTGTTTGCGTCTTCAATTCGTCGAATCTGTCTTTTGTCTTCACCTTTTAATATTTAAACGAATATCACTTGTAAATAGAACAATTGCAACTAAAAGCTTGTCTTTCTTGGGGAATAATGCTATGAAATATATGTTCGTTTTTAGCATTATCATTCTCACTTACACCCGGCAAGTGTAACTAATGATAATCGAATTGAGGATTTTTGTTCAAACTCGCCGTGGAAGGTTTGTTTCTTCGTATTTGTGTTCAAAGCATAAAAGTAAGTAGTACAAGATATAACAAAGTATATGTTTCTCAGCCCACGATTTAAAAGAATAAAAGTTGTTGAAAAGGTGGAACTATGATCTCACCTTGAGTGCACGAGTATAAAGGTACTTCACAAAGTCAACGTGTGCATGAAAGTTGTTTAGCCTTGACCTAAACAAGTAAGTTGTATCAATTACCGATTATGACACAAGGTCGGGTGAAATTTGTTCAATTAGTCCTATGGCTCGTTACGACTCGATTATATAGCATGTGAATCACGTTGTCAAGTTTCATGCAAGAATTAAGTATAAAATAAGATTAGAATAATTGCATAAGTGTTTTGTTAAGTTTAACTAAAAGTCAAACTTGGTCAAAGTCAACGAAAAGTCAACGGGACCGGGTATCCAACAATTTTTCTGAGGTTTTTAATCATATATAAGCATGTTGGCCAAGTTTCATGTTGATCGGGGGTGCGTAGCATAGTTATAATTAAAAGAAAACGGGCATTTTTGGACAGCCGGGGCCCGGAGTGGCGTTCCAAGACCCTGAGCGGCGCTCAGTATGTCTGTTCAGCAAGTCTGGCAGTTTTTGAACACTCAAGCACGAATCCAACTTCAAACAACCATAACTTATGAACCGTAAACATTTAAAACACGTATCGTATATTGTTGGAAAGGTAATTTGACGTGGAATACAAATAAACACATTTCATCAATCAAATCCCTCATTAACAATAATGAAAACCTCAATAAATGATCATTATTTAACGTTTCAAGCTCAAAAATGCAAATGGTGATTCGGGAATCCAATTTACGCATACGATACGCCGTTTCGAAAGTAATTAAACATACATTACAACTAAACACTTACTAAAAACATGTCATAGCATTCAATGCATCAAAAATCCATTTTAAAGTTCATCAAACCCTAACCAAGAATCATGAATTCGTCAATTTTGTTAATGAAGTTTTCTAAATCAACCTACATACCAAAACGAAGCTAATGATGCTAGTAACACATTTAATACATGAACTTTAACATTTAAACAACATTTAATCATCTAAAATTCAAGATTAAGCACACCCATTTTTCATATTCAAGCTAGTTACTCAAAACAACAAATCGAGCAAACCCAACACATATTCATGTTAGACTTGAGCCATAGACACTAATTAATACCATTTCAAGTCAAAAACACTAAGAACATGAAATCTAGAGTTTTAAAAATATTACCCAAACGTGATGAAATTGGTGCCAAAATGTAGAGGATGAAGAGAGGATCACAAATATGTAATTTGTTTTAATGCAAGCTTCCTAGATCGAATTCAGATGATGATTTTGTGATATTTGAGTTTGAGATCAAAAAGTGGAAGTAGAGAAAATGGGGAGGTGGAAGATGGAGTGAATGAGTGGATGAGATGGTGGGTTGACTAGTTGTGATGACCCGGAAATTTCTGACCAAATTTAAACTTTATCTTTAAATGATTTAATGTTTCCGACACGATAAGCAAAGTCTATGAAGTTGAATCTTAAAATTTTAGAACAGTTTCATGTATTAAATTACATTTGACTGCTCTCGACGATTCATGAACAATTATATGTATGTATATATATATATATATATATATATATATATATATATATATATATATATATATATATATATATATATATATATATATATATATATATATATATATATATATATATGTACAAGTAAAAACGACTTTCCTACCGTAAAACACTATTTGCTACAGTAAAACACTATTTGCTACAGTGAAACCGTATTTTGCTACAGTGCTACAGTGAAACCGTATTTTGCTACGGTACTACAGTAAACACTATTTGCTACAGTAAAATACTATTTGCTACGGTAAAAACACTATTTGCTACATTACACTATTTGCTACAGTAAAACACTATTTGATGTCGACGAACTAGCAAACAAAAACGGAAAAGGCGGCCATGCGATCGCATGGCAAAAACACTGAAAACTCATGCGATCGCATGGTGTCTAAATTCAGGCCACACTATAAAACGCGATGTCTGGTTCCATTTCTTTAAAATATTACTTCGTATTATATTTATATATTATTATTATTATTATTATTAAGATTATTATTATTATTAATCTTATGGTTATGAGAATTATTATTATTAGTATTATACATAAAATATTACGATGGAGTGCTGTTTGAGTAATTTCAAAACAAGTTTACAAACAAGCTAGAGCTAAGGAAATTATGGGTTATTGCCAAAGAGGTTATGGGTAATGTTCGGGGATATATTTATGAATCAAACCTAGTGTTTATCATCTCCGTTACGTCTACGTACTTTCCTACAATATTGAATCTCAATATTGATAAGTGAGCATTCATATCTTATCTTTTATATATTAATAGTGTATACATGTCTAGTGCTCGAGTATATATGTTTATGCATGCTTGTATACTAAATTTCATCATTAAACAGTTTATAATGAATCACTAATTAAATACATATATTACTGGTAAAAGGTATATGATATACATGTTTTTGGAAAGCTGGCGAAAAATCAATAACTTTTCATTTAGATATCAAATAGTTTCGATGAACGGATTAAAAGATATGATCAACTGAATTATCATTGACGTTAATTGAAATTGCTTTTGAATCTACAATTAAGATTTAAACAACTTGTTTACGAGATTGATAAATTGGATTTTTGAATATTACCAACTGAGTAAATGAATCCTTATATAAGGTATGTCTCGTTTTGTTGAACTATTGTCAAAATTGACTTTTTGAAACGACTTTGGTTAACTTTTGTATGTCGATCTCGAGCATTAGGATTGTTATACACTGTGACCTGACCTAGCTTGATAGACATTTATTGACCAACATATGTTCTCTAGGTTGAGATCTACGGTTATTTGATATTCCGAGTTTCGATCACGTTTTGGTGAACAACTTTATGTGCTGCTAAGGTGAGTTTCATTGCTCCCTTTTTAGTTGCTTTTGCAATATATATTTTTGGGCTGAGAATACATGCACTTTATTTTAAACGCAATGGATACAAGTACAAACTAAATTCTACACTGAGTTTAAACCGAAAATCCCTTAGCTTTGGTAACCAGTAACTGCCAGTACATAGGATATGGACTGGTGGGCGCGAATAACAGTATATGGATCCATAGGGCTTGATATCCCCGTCCGAGCTAGAGCACTAGCCTTTTAACGGATGTTTGCTATTTGAGAAGCGTACACGTTGGTTTGCGTGTATTATTAAGATGATTATACAAAGGGTACAAATTATATATACGTTAAGTTTAGTTACCAGGGTGCTCAATCTTGTAGAATATTTTGATAAACGTTTCTGGATGAAACAACTGAGATCTTGTGATCCACCTTTATACACAGATTATGCGAAACATTAAAACTATGAATTCACCAACCTTTGTGTTGACACTTGTTAGCATGTTTATTCTCAGGTTTCCTAGAAGTCTTCCGCTATTGCTTATATGTTAGACAAGCTATGTGCATGGAGTCTTACATGACATACTTTTCAAGGAAACGTTGCATTCACCAAATTATCACCATGTATCTTATTTTGACTGCATTGTCAACGGAAGTACTATTGTAAACTATTATTTACGGTGATTGTCTATATGTAGAAATCATCAGATGTCGAAAACCTTTGATTTAAATATTCATTTATGGTGTGCCTTTTCAAAAGAATGCAATGTTTACAAAACGTATCATATAGAGGTCAAATACCTCGCAATGAAATCAATGAATGACGTATTGTCCATATGGATTTGTAGCGATCGTCACAGTTGGTATCAGAGCGTTGGTCCTAGTGAACCAAGTCTTGCATAAGTGTGTCTAACTGATAGTTGTTAGGATGCATTAGTAAGTCTGGACTTCGACTGTGTCTGCATGTCAAAAGTTTTGCTTATCATTTCTTGTCATAAATTACCTGTATATCAACGCGTCTTATTGCATTGATTGCATAGATAGTGTATAGACAAAATTCATATCTTGGCATATCTATTACAGTAAACTTTGACTGCCATCTTCCGAAAATTTCTCCGTAATTTACGGGATTTTGGTATTATATATACATATGTAAATTATGTATTGAAAAGTACCAATCTAAATTCTATAATCTATTTCATATCAAAAATCATCTCTCTAATTATACAAGATGGATCCCGTATCTAGTTCAAATTCCTTAAATTTCGACAGCTATTCCGATATGGATATTCACATGAACTCCGAAGACAGTGTAACCGGAATGGATCAACCAATTAGCCATCATCTATTCTGGATGAATTGGGGATGGGTTCGTAGCTTACTTAGTCATTGGAGACAAGAAGAAGGCGATCCCTTCCATCCACCACATTGCCCTCTTGGCGAAGAACCTGAAGCACTTACCGGCGAACCTGTCCGTAATACCATTTTCTCTCTCATTTCCAGAGTATCTAGTCATGATTATATACTATCTCACATTCTAAATCTTATTCGTCCGCTCGTCCGAACCACCCATCATCCCGGTATAATAGAAGAAGTCAACGAGGTTCGCGCTCGGGTAGTGGCTTTGGAGAATATGGTGCGAAGGTTACAAACACCAGCAGCAGCACCAGCAGCATAACCAGTACCACCATCATCAACAACAACAGTACCATTACCACCATCAACAACCACATCCGCATCCCACACCTCAATATCACATCTAAAAACTGTACTTCAGATATCAACATCATACGCACCGTAGATACCAAGGAGTGCCAACAACAATAAATGATGAAGTACTGATTCATAACTTTATCGAAGAAATATTCTACGGTGATTATGTAATCTCTAAAATCTTAGAGATTATTTATCCCAGTTCTAACCGTAAATCAGATAAATAGAAGGAAGAATAGAAACCCTGACAAGAATGATGCGTAAGGTACAAGCTAGACTTGTTTTACCAACAGCATCAATAGTACCCTTAGCCTCACTAGCACAGTTAGTGCTGTCAACATCATTAGAATCATCAGCACCTCTAACATCACAAGCTCCGCCAGTTCAAAAAAGCACCGTGGATATTATTACAAGTCAACAACGCGTATATTTGTATCAATGAGTTATGAAAAATTGACTCATTTCCTCTGAAGAATTTATATGTATATCTTATATATATATATTAAAACCATCATAAATCTTTTCGTACTAAGCTATTAAGTATGAATTGAAAAAGGGTAAATACTACTCGGTTAAATTCATATTACTAATATGCTATGATGTACATCCTTCGTTAACAACTTAACCTTCATTAACTACAATCTCTGTTTCAATCCAAAGAATTTCGTTTCATAATAAACCAAGTGTATTATTCAATAATATGGTTGATTTTACACTTTCATCTTAGATGCACTCGAAACTTTCTAGAAAACATCATTTGCACCTTGCGAAGTTTGCAAGAATTCCACGAATATCAACACCCTTCACCAAGGAATATCAATAAGAATAAATAATGAAGTATTGATTTCATTAGCGAAATACTCCGCAAAGATTATGTAATCTTTAATATTTTAGAGATTATTCATTTCTAATTCAAGCCGAAAATCAAATGAACTTAATATGATATTAACTCATTAAATTTGTATTACATCTGAAGAAAATATACATACATATATTTTGATAAAAACGGTAATAAAAATTCTTTTGTACAAAGTATTAATTATGAAATCTTTAACGGGTAGGTAATACTCGGGAAATATATAAGTTCGCAATTAATATGTTATATTGTACATTCTTCAACTTTGATTCAAAAATTATTAACTATGCTCACAGCGATATACAATCGTTTTCATATAAATTCAATTACATATTATGATATTGACAGATCAGAATCCAAGTCATAACTCTGAACCGGTGAAATCATTCTTAGATCTCTACATCTTTCAAAGCTATACTTTGACTTCAAAACTGTGAAAGATCCTTTGGTATTGTTTCTACCAAAAATAACCTTGCAATTCCTTTTCAAAGTATCCAGTATTATCAACCATTCAACCAGTCAACGATGACCTTTCAGACTTGTAATTTTGGCATATACGTTTTCGTTACTGGGGAACCTTTCATGTTCCACCACATTAGCAGTAAATTTACCAACAACTTCATTGATCTTTGACCTTCCAAAAAATCCTTATACTCATTGAAACTGTATCATGTACTCATCCACATCTTGTAACGGTAATTGCCATACCAACTATCGGGAATTAGCAATCAGTATCTTGAAATCTTGTAGCACGTCTACGCCAACAGTTATATGTGTACATATAACGTCTACCTCCTGGACTTACATACTTCGAATGTGAAGTTTCCGAAAAACACCCCAAACTACGAAACTAGTTCTCCGAATTTTGGAAAAATGTTGATGAAGCAGCAAAAACTGTAAACGACCTTAACAGTCAAAAGTTTGATGATAAAGAATAGTATGGTGGTAAAGCATAGAAAAAGAGAAGGTTTGGAACTGGAAAACGGATTGAGGAAAGCATGAAGGAGGCTGTGGACAAATCACAAAGACTAAATCTACCTTCAAAGAATCCAAATGATTCAGAGTCTGCTGAAATCATTAGCGAATACCTTGCTCCTTACTCTAAAACCTTTGCGGACAATATTCTCCATATTTCTGAAGATATTTTTTGAAACCATTCTTATCTGAAATCATTACCTCTTCGCGCTATCTGTGTTACATCATAAAAGAAACTATTTTAGTTTCTAAAATCTGAAAAATTCGAAAAAAAAATGGATGTTTTGAAGTAATGTTGGGAACTGAAGCATGAGTTACTATAATATAATGACACTTGATCAACGTGATTATATTACAGTAAGTCATGTTGAGTTTCTAATGTAACGTGACAAAGGTTCACAGATCACACCCTCATCATAAACCATGTTACATAACTCTTTCATTCTATATAATCTCTAAATATATCAAGAAAATATATTTCTTGATGATTCGGTCTTTTCCGGATATTCTGGTAATTTGACAAGTCGGATTGTGCCATTACCGTTTCTTTCTTAGAACATTAATTATGTTTATTCTGAAATTCATACCTACGAATTCTGGACCATTATTCGCTTGACTTAAGGTCGGGAAGAGAAAACGAAAGCATGAAGCTCCGAAATATAATGGAGAACATAAAGCCCGATAACAACCCCGAAATTACAAACCGTGTATATCAATGCGTATAGCAATATAAAGACATGGGAGAATGAAAAACACTATAACCCCAAGGTAATAGTAGAAGAAAATAACTTCCTCTGGTGGCAGATGAAAAAGAAGAATGAAGGATACGATAGCCAGGAAAATATCAAGAATCAGAACTGGATTAAGCATTTTCACAATCTATTGGGATGTATGAAATAAGAAAGAAGATTATAGGAGTGGTGAAAATAAATGAAACGGAAGAGGTCAATTTATAGCAATCGAGACAGATTACGCATTTAATCAAAGAAAATCCTAATTTCCGCAAATTTTGAAGAATCAAATCTTATTTAGATTATGAAGAATTTCTATTCCTTAAATTCCGGAAATCAATCGTAACTACGTCAAAAGCTAAGACGAATATCTATTCTTTCATTTCACTCTTTTACGATAACTTCTCTCATACGCTTCGAGAAATCGAATTGTTTTATCCATATAATTCAACGGTGATAAAATTCTATTTATCAACTCATATTCGTCATGAAAACATTTCTATTGTTAGCCATGACGACCTCACTTAAATTTCGGGACGAAATTTCTTTAACGGGTAGGTACTGTGATGACCCGGAAATTTCTGACCAAATTTAAACTTTATCTTTAAATGATTTAATGTTTCCGACACGATAAGCAAAGTCTACGAAGTTGAATCTTAAAATTTTAGAACTGTTTCATGTATTAAATTACATTTGACTGCTCTCGACGATTCATGAACAATTATATGTATGTATATATATATATATGTACAAGTAAAAACGAGTTTCCTACCGTAAAACACTATTTGCTACAGTAAAACACTATTTGCTACAGTGAACCCGTATTTTGCTACAGTGCGACAGTGAAAACGACTTTGCTACAGTAAACACTATTTGCTACAGTAAACCCCATATGGCCATACAACATAAGTTCTCGCTACAAAAATATATTTCATCCGTGTAATGGTAGCGAACCGTCCGAATGAGGGTTTGTCAAACCCATATGGCCATACAACATAAGTTCTCGCTTACACCCGGCAAGTGTAACTAATGATAATCGAATTGAGAATTTTTGTTCAAACTCGCTGTGGAATGTTTGTTTCTTCATACTTGTGTTCAAAGCATAAAAGTAAGTAGTACAAGATATAACAAAGTATATGTTTCTCAGCCCACGATTTAAAAGAATAAAAGTTGTTGAAAAGGTGGAACTATGATCTCACCTTGAGTGCACGAGTATAAAGGTACTTCACAAAGTAAACGTGTGCATGAAAGTTGTTTAGCCTTGACCTAAACAAGTAAGTTGTATCAATTACCAGTTATGACACAAGGTCGGGCGAAATGTGTTCAATTAGTCCTATGGCTCGTTACGACTCGATTATATAGCATGTGAATCACGTTGTCAAGTTTCATGCAAGAATCAAGTATAAAATAAGATTAGAACAATTGCATAAGTGTTTTGTTAAGTTTGACTAAAAGTCAAACTTGGTCAAACTCAACGAAAAAGTCAACGGGGTCGGGTCGGGTATCCAACAATTTTTCTAAGGTTTTTAATCATATATAAGCATGTTGGCCAAGTTTCATGTTGATCGGGGGGGTGCGTAGCATAGTTAGAATTAAACGAAAATGGACATTTTTGGACAGCCGGGGCCCGTAGCGGCGCTTCAAGACCCTGGCCGGCGCTCAGTATGTCTGTTCAGCAAGTCTGGCAGTTTTTGAACACTCAAGCACGAATCCAACTTCAAACAACAATAACTTATGAACCGTAAACATTCAAAACATGTATCTTATATTGTTGGAAAGGTAATTTGACAAGGAATACAACTAAACATATTTCATCAATCAAATACCTCATTAACAACAATTAAAACCTCAATAAATGATCATTATTTAACGTTTCAAGCTCAAAAATGCAAACGGTGATTCAGGAATCCAATTTACGCATACGATACGCCATTTCGAAGGTAATTAAACATACATTAAAATTAAACACTTACTAACAACATGTCATAGCATTCAATGCATCAAAAATCCATTTTAAAGTTCATCAAACCCTAACCAAGAATCATGAATTCATTAATTTTGGTAATGAAGTTTTCTAAATCTACCTACATACCAAAACCAAGCTAATGATGCTAGTAACACATTTAATACATGAACTTTAACATTTAAACAACATTTAATCATCCAAAATTCAAGATTAAGCACACCCATTTTTCATATTCAAGCTAGTTACTCAAAACAACAAATCGAGCAAACCCAACACATATTCATGTTAGACTTGAGCCATAGACACTAATTAACACCATTTCAAGTAAAAAACACTAAGAAAATGAAATCTAGAGTTTTAAAAATATTACCCAAAAGAGATGAAATTGGTACCAAAATGTAGAGGATGAAGAGAGGATCACGAATATGTAATTTGTTTTGTTGCAAGCTTCCTAGATCGAATTTAGATGATGATTTAGTGATATTGGAGTTTGAGATCAAAAAGTGGAAGTAGAGAAAATGGGGAGGTGGAAGATGGAGTGAATGAGTGGATGAGATGGTGGGTTGACTAGTTGACCTAGTCAACTAGTTTGCCCACTAACCAACTTTGGTCCCTCAAGTTTCAAAGAAGGTGCGTGAATTAACCGAACGAATATTTTAAAAATGCTAGAGTAAATGAGAGATATTAAATCAAATAACGGAAATATTAAGAACGTTAGTTAATGAAAGATACGAATTTAGATAACGAAAGATATTATCTAAAAAAAAGACGGTGTTAAAAATAAATTTAACGGAAAAATGCGGGGTGTTACAAATATGATATTTTAATGTCATATGATTTTATATAGTGTTTATATATTATATTCGTTGCGTGTTTGTTATCTCACTGAAAAATCAATCGCGTAGTAGCGTTTTCGCGTTTCGGGCTTCGATCGGGCGTTCGGGCTAAAAGCAATTTATCATTATTCAATTTTAGGCCAAGAGGGGCCCACGCTATTGTGAAACTCGGCCGAAAACTCTTTAGGGAGGGGTGTATTGTGTAAACTTTGCATACTAGTGTCATTAATTCAAAACATCACTAGTACATCTCATTTTAATCAAACCTAAAAAGCTCTCTCCCTCTCCTTCCTCTCTAGGCCATCGCCACCATCACCATGGATCATCAATATAATAATAATATTAGAGGTGTAAACGAGCCGAGCCAGAGCCAGAGCTTGGTAGTGTTCGAGCTCGGCTCGTCTGATATTCATAAAGCTCGAGCTCGAGCTCGGCTCGAGTCGAGCCTTAATTTTTAAGCTTGAACTCGGCTCGTGATACATGTTAAAAGCTCGAGCTCGGCTCGTGATCGGCTCGTTTTCTCAAAAAAAAAAACTTAAACAAGCTTTAGCTCGAATAAAGCTCGGCTCGTTAAGAAAAAACTCGAGCTCTTAATATGAAGCTTTTACAAAAAAATCAATATAGTGATAAGTCATAACTTCATTCAGTTATATTAAATCTGAAACATCCATATCATAAAATAGAAGTACAAACAGTTACATTAGCAAAAAACATACATCATTTAAACAAAGCAATTCAACCATCATAAATCTACAGCAACCATTTCCAAAAAGTGAAGTACAAATAGCAGCATAACACATACATATACACCATAAAGATTAAACCAAGCTAAGTCTGAAACAACCATTTCAAAAGAAGATCAAAAACTTGTGTTCCATATTCCAACTTCAGTATGCCGCATTTCATGAAAACAAAGTGACATCAGGAGATATACTTGTAGATTTACAAGTTCAAAAAACCAATTATAATCAATAGAACCTGCATTATACATAACAAAGTAACATCAGACAATATTCATCTTAATTGATGTTATCATTATAAACATAGAGAAAATACACCTTCAATTCAACTTTTTAACATCGGGCAATGTAATTTCTATCGGTGATTCCTCCTACAAAATTCAATATCAGTAACTTAAAAAACAATTACATACCTGTTTAAAATGAAAAAGAAACAATTATTCATTTGTATACATTTTAAGATCATAAAAGTACCTTAACTTTCTTCTTCCATCCAAAAGTTTGTCTAATCCAAAAGTTCATTTCACTTGTGCCTTCCATATCCATGATTCTGAGCTTTTAATGACTTACCTAGTTAAACAAGATTAACCACAAACTAAAATTATATACTACCAGTTTAGTACACCCATATAGACACATATCATTTTCGAACAACACTTGTAAAGTTATATTCACCTAATTCACAATATATATAGTTTAACTTGTTACTAATATATTTCTTTAAGAACACTTACAGTTCAACTTGGTAGTTATATTCATGTGTTAGAACTTAGAACTACTGTTACTGTTATTTAGTTATTTAATTTAATCATCTACAATTCAGACTCCTTATTACTAATTACTAAATAGAAAGATTGCATGAAAAAAAAATATCATCTATGTCCTTCGTTTGTACAGTGGTATGTATATTAACAATTTAACATCAAGATCTCTAATACAGAGTAACAATAATAAATTAAAAGAATACATAAACATATATAAAACTATATTAGTAAAACATTAAATAAATATGAAGTATATATGAAGATGTAGTTGATAAATATTTACAAATTTACCATCGGTTATGTGATTTCGTGGTTGAAGTTTGGAAATTTGGAAATAAAGAAGAGGCACAAAGTGTGAAAATGAAGAGGTGGAACTCAGAAGAACTGTGACTCGGAAGAGGGAATATGAAAAATTGTACTGTAGTAAATAAAACTAAGTAGGTGAAAGTTAAAAGTCAAGTTGGACTTGGGAGTTGAGAGAAATTATTACTCTCTGTATATGTGAGGCTCAATGTCTGAAGTTGGTAAGATGAAAAGAAAGTTTGGTGAGATGAAAAGAAAAGTACTGCAACTTTATTATTATTCATATAAATAATAAATAATAAATAATAAATAATTATATATATAAAAGTTCGTTTAGGCTCGCGAGCCTAAACGAGCTCGACATCTAAAGCTCGAGCTCGAGCTCGTTTGTTAAACGATCCTTAATTTAAGCTCGAACTCGAGCTCGAGCTCGTTTAGGCTCGGCTCGAATCGAGTTTTTAACGAGCCGAGCTCGAGTAGCTCGGCTCATTTACAGCTCTAATCATCATCATCTTCATTTTGTTTCAAGCTAAAGAATTAGGGCTTTAATCATCATCGCGTTCCTCTCGTTCTTCTCTACACGATCATACTCTTTGATTCTCGATTAGGGTATAAACCATAACCCTAACTTTTTGATTTTTACATTATTTTACTAATTTTTAACGATATTATGATAGTATAGTGCTTGTGTGTTGTTGGATTATTGATTGTATGCGTAGAATAACTCGTAAATTTATGTTTTCGGTTTGATTGGAATTGGACAGCGGACTAATTGATCATTTCAGTATACTTAACTGATGTTTTTGTTAAATTAAAGTGTCTATATGTGTTCCTCTCATCAAGACATTGATTTTAGACTCTGGATTCATGTTATTTCGATTCCCGGAACTTATGATATGATTAAAATGGTGTTTTCATGAAATCAAAATATAAAAACAAGTGTATTCCGGTTTGGTCTGACTTTGTGACTACTTTTGGAGTCTCTAGGGTGTATTAGTGTGTTAGGATTGATGATTGGATGAACATTCATGTTCGGGTCATCGAAATCCGAGCCACGGATCACCCGGTATGACTAAAACTTATTTTTGAACGGATTAAAGCTCCAGGTTGAATGGTGGCTGTTGGTCACAACTTGGTGGCTGTTCTTAGGGTGTTCTTAGGTTTACTAATGTGTCGGGTGGTGTGGTTAGGCGAAGATATATATAAGACTCGCCGAAAACCGACACCCGTGGCTCAAGTTATGACCCGATGAACTTTTAATTAAAACTTATGGTTATGAAATGAGACTTATGATATAAATAATGATTTTCATTATTAATGAATAACTTATGATATAAAAGTAATTATTTTAATTTAAGACTTATGATATACATATTTATTATATCATTTATTAATTATATTATGATTTAATTTTTTTTTTTTGAAAGGCTATATTATGATTTAATTAAACATTTAATTAAACTTATGATTAATAATACTTTTATTATTAATGAAAAATACTTATGGTAAGTATTAAACTTAAGTTATGAGATTATTTTAATAAGACTTATAATAAAGATTAATTAATTATTTAATTATTATAAGGCTTAGTTATTATTTAATTATAATTTAATTATTAAATACTTGTGATTTAATAATTATAATTAGAAACTTATGATATGATTAATAATTCATTATTAAATAACAATACTTATGATATGATTAAAATTTATTATTAATTAATAATACTTATATTATGATTAATATTTAGTTATTTAATTAAATACTTATGCTATATTAATTATATCATTTAAACTTATGTTAACTTTATTAATTCATTTTAATTTAATTAAACTTATGATATGACATAATTATACATATATGACTTTAAATAACATTATAACTTATATTATTAATATAACTTATACTTTAAAATTTAATGTTGACTATGTTTGACCAAGGTTGACTTTTGAGTTGACTTCCTAATTAAGGAAACTTTCCTAAGTTATAAACTTTCCAAAAATAGCAACTTTCTAAATATGGAAACCTTTTAAAAATAGAAACTTTCCTAAAATAGAAACTTTCCTAAAATGGAAACTTTCCAAAAATGGAAACTTTCCAAAAATGAAAACCATCTAAAAATAGAAACTTTCTAAAAATAGAAAGTACGTGTCCTTACGATGTTCTGATCAAACCGAAGCATGTTGAGTGTTGTTCTAGGTTTACTTGCAACAAGTACTATAGCTCTCATACTAAGACTTGATCTAAGTTAGTTATTTATATCGACCTGCTTTATTTATAGGTCGGTGTTGCGATCATTATTGATCACTTACTTCATTTGCGGTTCACATTTATGTGTGGTTACTTCATTATCGTTAAGGTGAGTTATAGTCCCATATTTCTATTTTATATCTTTTGGGATGAGAATACATGCATTTATTTATCATATTGGAAACAAGTGGAATGGTTTAAATTATTTATTGTGAGTCGAACAAAAATATTCCCTAACCTGGTAATTGAAATCACTGGGTTTCTACTGGTGAACGCGAATCCTATGGATAGATCTATCGGGTTTGACAACCCCATTTCGTGCTAGTCGCGCTAGCATTTACAGACGGAATGTATTAGTACTTCGTAATTATTTGAAGATACACATGTTCAGTGTATATTGTGTTTGGTAAGGGTGGAATTGGTTAAGTGGTTACCAGGTGGCTCACGGGTTAATGGAATAATGTTTTATATGTTTTCGAGCATATAATTTTTTGGTCCAAGGAGTCTTTATGTTTTTAAATTTAAATTTTTATGGTTTAAATTAAATATTGTTTGCAATATTAAACCTATAATTCACTCAACATTTTTTTTGACACTTACTCGCATGTTTTATTCTCAGGTTCATAATTGATTGCTTCAGCTGTGTTTAGCGAGTCTGCATATTTATGATGGCAGCTTTTGTTAAACATTAACTTGCATTCTATTTTGATACATTAAATTATAGGTGTTTGTTGACTTTGTTATGGTCAACCTTTGGTTAAGAATTCATGTATGGTTTTTCTAAACTCACATATTTTGGTGGGTTTCCTTTATACGAAATCATTTTTAAATAAAGAATGCAAGATTATTTATCAAAGTCATATAGAGTTATGATCAAGCTGTGGGACCAAGATAATGATGGTCGTCAAGTGTACTTTGACGGGTCGTTAAACTAACCCTCGTTATCAGTTTGGTTAACTGAATAACAACGTGCCGTGTTGATTGATCACTGATCACAAACCGAAGGAGTCCGTCGGGTTAAGTTGACAAAACCTTAAATGAAAACTAACAACCATTTCATCATACTAATGAGATCAAACCAAGACAAATGTTATACGACGTTAAAGTTGATATACTGAAAGTAAAGCAGATAGAAACCTAACAGGTACCTAGACAGTTGGTATGACTTAATCCTAGGGCAACAATCAAACAAGAACATGCAATAGGTTTGGATCATATAGTCAAGGCACTAGCTACATCTTAACAGCTCCAAAGAGGTCTCTTTGGAACATTCAATAGGCATACTAGGTCATTCATGTCTCAATTCCTAGGTTCCGTATCCTAAAAGCGCATTAAATGCCTCTCGGGAACTCCGGCCATACCGAGTTCATAGAATCTTCAGATACAGTATAACCAGGGGTCTTAATCCTATGAAGTAACTAAGTTTATATAGGTGGATAAGTCCTGATCACAATCTAGGTTGGTCAATCCTTAAGATGCTAGCATACAAATCTATCAGACTTCCTAGTTTAGCATAATAACAATAACCATACTAATTTAACATAATTACGCTAACCCAAACTTCTATCATGGCAACATATAGATTACTTAACCTATCATGGTAATATCAGAACGCATTATTAAACATAAAAGGTAAGGATACATGTTTATTACAAAAGACAAGCGTTTCGGATAAAAACCTGAAAAGGCCGAAGAAATCTGCTCGAGATCGCAGGGACTCGCTGGGATATCCTCCGGAAAATAAAAGCTAAGCTAGCTACTACTAAAAACTAACCTAAAACTTGAAAATATAAAATGAATTGTAAATTGAGTATGTATTGAAATGGATGGGGAAGGCCCTTTAACTAGACTTGATTTTTGCCTGCAAACAACTGGCAGGCCGTTTGGCAGGCCGTTTGGTAGGCCGTTTGGCAGGCCGCTTGCCAAGCCAGGCCTTTTACTTGGGCTATTTGCTTGGGCCATTTGGCATGCCGTATCTGAGCCTGGCAAGCCGTTTGGCAGGTCGTTTGGCTTGCCTGGTCAGTCTGATTTCCTGGATCGTAACTCGTTTTCTTGTCTTTCACCGTTTTCGTTCTAGATTCTTCGTTTTAGCTCCGTTTTACTTGATTCTTTTTGCATCGCCTCTGTAGTTACTTAATCTACAAAATCAACCGACTGTGATAACCCGGAAATTTCTGACCAAATTTAAAACTTAATCTTTATATGTTTTCGACACGATAAGTAAAGTTGGTTAAGTTGAATCTCAAGGATTTAAAACTATGTTCATACATTCATTTAACCTTGACCAAATTCTGACGATTCACGAACCATTACTTAATTGAATATGAATATGAATATATAGGTATGTGTATATATATAATAACTTGAGAATATTAACAAAGTATTAAAACGTATAATACTTTACATAAACGTATTTGTTTCAATATGGTTATCGATGGAATTAGAAGATAATATCAAATGATTGATTTATCAGATACATGGTATGATTACGAGTCTCTGTTGAGAGGTCCACTTTGATTTAGGAAACCTTTCTTTTTAACGGTATTCGGAATATTTGGTAAAGTAATGTGTCAATTGACGAAGGTTAGACAAAAGTTAGTGGAGAACTGGATTTCATAATATTCGACTGACCAATTTTCAAACGTAAGAAAATGATTTCAAAAACTGAATTATTGTAATCTGTTATTTATAAAGGTAAATTAATTATACAGAATTAGCAGAATTTAAGCTTTATATTATAAAGTTATATATATAGTGTTTCTTAAATGAAAACGTTGTTCGATATAATAGACTTTTATTATTAAGAACGTATTATGACATAACAACTTCTATTGTTATAACCTTTGTAATAAAATGATTTTGAATATAAAATAATTTGATTATTAAAATGTCTTTATGAACGTTTGTATATAATTGAATTATATCAATTTTAAACTTTAAAATACAAATGTTACGAAATAATATTTCTTATTATTTAAACGATTTCAAAATATATAAGTTTTGAATATCATTAGTTTTAAAAAAAACTATATATTGAAATGTCCCGTTCATATCGATTATAAACGTTTCATCTTAATTGATCTCTTTGCGAGGTTTTGACCTCTACATGAGACGTTTTTCAAAGACTGCATTCGTTTTTAAAACAAACCATAACCTTTATTTTATCGACAAGGTTAAAAAGACACCACCTAGATTATCAAGAAATGATAATCTAAAAATATCACACTTACACACTACCAATACATATTGGTTTACAATATTAATATGTTACAACAAAGTAAATCTCGAATGCAGTTTTAAACAATATTATACAATCATGCTGACACCGAATCTTGTCCATATTTTAGCATGCAACAACGGAAGCTCTTAATAATCACCTGAGAATAAACATGCTTTAAAGGTCAACAAAAATGTTGGTGAGTTATAGGTTTAACCTATATATTTATCAAATCGTAATAATAGACCACAAGATTTCATATTTCAATATACATCCAATGCAAAGAGATAAAAATTATTCATATGGTGAACACCTGGTAACCGACATTAACAAGATACATATAAGAATATCCCCTATCATTCTGGGAAATCCATCGGACATGATAAAAAAAGAAATTCGAAGTACTAAAGCATCCGGTACTTTGGATGGGGTTCGTTAGGCCCAATAGATCTATCTTTAGGATTCGCGTCAATTAGTAGATCGGTTTACTAATTCTTAGGCTACCAAGCAAAAGGGGCATATTCGGCTTCGATCATTCACCCATATAATGTAGTTTCAATTACTTGTGTCTATTTCATAAAACATTTATAAAACTGCATGTATTCTCATCCCAAAAATATTAGATTTTAAAAGTGGGACTATAACTCACTTTCACAGATTTTTACTTCGTCGGGAAGTAAGACTTGGCCACTGGTCGATTCACGAACCTGTAACAAATATGTACATATATATCAAAGTATGTTCAAAATATATTTACAACATTTTTATTACGTTTTAATGATTTGAGTTTATTAAGTCAGCTGTCATCGTTAGTAACCTACAACTAGTTGTTCACAGTTAGATGTACAGAAATAAATCGATATATATTATCTTGAATCAATCCACGACCCAGTGTATATATGTCTCAGGCTAGATCACAACTCAAAGTATATATATTTTTGGAATCAACCTCAACCCTGTATAGCTAACTCAAACATTACTGCATATAGAGTGTCTATGGTTGTTCCAAATAATATATATACATGGATCGATATGATAAGTCAAAACATTTGTATACCTGTATATGGTATCCTAAGATTACATAATATATTAGAATATATGTATTATACAATATAAGTTAGCTAGGATATGATTAATATAGATTTGTTACCAATTTTCACGTAGATACAACAAGCAAAATTATCCAATCTTGTTTACCCATAACTTCTTCGTTTTAAATCCGTTTTGAGTGATTCAAGTTGCTATGGTTTCATATTGAACTTAAGTTTATGAATATAAACAGAAAAAGTATAAGTTTATAGTTGAAAATACAGGTTACAATTCAATATTATAAGAGGTAATCATTTCAGTCGAAAGAACGACGTCTTGATGACCACTTTGAAAAACATACTTCCACTTTGAGTTTAACCGTGATTTTTGGATATAGTTTCATGTTCATAAGAAAAATCATTTTCCCGGAAGAACAAATTTTAAATCAAAGTTTATCATAGTTTTTAATTAACTAACCCAAAACAGCCCGCGGTGTTACTACGACGGCGTATATCTGGTTTTACGGTGTTTTTCGTGTTTTCAGGTTTTAAATCATTAAGTTAGCATATCATATAGATATAAAACATGTGTCTAGTTGATTTTAAAAGTCAAGTTAGAAGGATTAACTTTTGTTTGCGAATAAGTTTAGAATTAACTAAACTATGTTCTAGTGATTACAAGTTTAAACCTTCGAATAACATAGTTTTATATATATGATTCGAATGATGTTATGAACATCATTACTACCTCAATTTTTGTGGATAAACCTATTGGAAATGAGAAAAATAGATCTAGCTTCAAAGGATCCTTGGATGGCTTGAAAGTTCTTGAAGCAAAATCATGAAACGAAAACAAGTTCAAGTAAGATTTCTACTCGAAATAAGATTGTTATAGTTATAGAAATTGAATCAAAGTTTGAGTATGAGTATTACCTTGAATTAGAAAGATATCTTAATGTAAACAAGAAAGATTTCTTAAGTTTGGATGATTACTTTAAATGGATTTGCAAGATTGAAAGTAAGCTAGCAAACTTGGAAGTGTTGTTGGTGTGTTCTAGAGTAGTTGTTTTGTAACTTGGTTTATGTATGGATTTATGAACTAGATTGAGCTAGATTTTGATGAAGATGATGAAGAACACTTATAACAATGGAAGATGTAGCGACCCCGACAAATCGTCAAATGACGGCGTCATCTACGTATGGTCCCGTTACATGGTCGTAAGTCTTTATAACAAAGTTTGACCGAAAAGTATGTCACATTCATTTCATAAATAAGGGTGTTTCAAAGTTTACAAAAGTAGTTTCCATAACAAGTACATAACAATGTTTAAAGTTTGTATGAAACACGTGCGACACAATTAAAAGTAGTCAAAAAGACGCTCCACGTATGCAAGTATACTCGACATCCAATGCAAGTATCAAAAAGTATGAGCGGAAGCATATATCACCTAAGTTCAAGGACCTGAGAAAAACATAGAGAATCTGTCAACGAAAACGTTGGTGAAATCATAGGTTTAAGTGAGTAAGTGAGTAAAAGTAAGTTGAACCACAAGATTTGCAACATCGATAAAGTCATAGTACATTCTAAAAGTTAATATTCACGAGCACTCAATTATCAAAGCTTAACATTCCGTCCGTTGAACCCCGTAATAATAGTGTTAGAACATACACTGTTTCCCGAAAATATATTTCACCCGTAGACGGTAGCGAACCGTCCGAAGTGAGGGTTTGTCAAACCCATATGGCCATATAACATAAGTTCTTGCTTACACCATCTGATGTAACTAATGATAATCGAATTGAGGATTTGTGTTCAAACTCGTATGTAGAATGTTTGTTTTCCCTGTACTTGTGTTCACGTAGTTTAAAAGAACGTTTATGTTTTCTCATCCCAAAAGTAAGTTCAAAAAGAGTAAAAGTGGGACTATGATCTCACCTTGTATGCACGAACCAAAAAGTACTTCGACAAGTAACGTGTGCAAAGAACAATGCTAGTCTTGACCTAAACAAATAGGTTGTATCAATAACGATAGTCACGAAGGGTCAAAGATGTTCAATTAGTCCTATGGCTCGTTACGACTCGATTATATTAACATGTGAATCAACTAGTCAAGTTTCATGCAAGTTACAAGTAAATAATCATGTTAGAAAGGTTACATAAGTATTTGGTTAAGTTTGACAAAAAGTCAAACTTGGTCGAGTCAAAGTCAACGGAAAAGTCAACATGTTCGGGTCGGGTATCGGACAAATTTTCTATGCTAGTTATTCATATATAAGCATGTTAAAACAAGTTGCAAGTGAATTGGAGGTCTAGAACATCCCAAACATTTTTCGTCAAATGACAACCCAAACAGCCAGTTTTAGTACAATGGGACGGCGTCCCAAATGGCTAGACGGCGTCCCAAAATGAAGGGTGAGACGGCGTCCTGATATCCTAGACGGCGTCCAGGTTCAAAAGGTGGGACGACGTCCCCAGTATCTGGACGGCGTCCTGATCGGTTTCCAGGCCCTGTTTGCTGTATTTCCTAAGTGCACGAACCAAAACACAAACCAACACATTTCATGACCCGCAAACAATCAAGATATGTATCTTATATCATCGGAAAGGTAATTTGACAAGGAACATAACTAAGCACTTTTTATTAATCAAAATTCCACTTACAACTACCAAAAACCGCCATCAATGTTCCTCATTCAATGCATACAAGTCATAAATGCCATTTAATGATTCGGTAACCAAATTACATGAACAATATGCCGTTTCGAAGGTAATTAAGCATACAACACAACCTAACACTTACAACTAACATTCCATGTCATTCAAATCATTAAAAGTCCATTTTAAGTTCATGAAACCTTAACCTAAATTCACCAAATTTCATAATCAAGTTTAGGAGGTTTCATTAATCAAACTATACATCATAATGAAGCTAGTAACACTAGAAACACAATTAAAACATGAACTCTTATCATCAAACAACATATGAACACTCAAATTTCAAGATTAAGCATGTCATCTTTCAATATGAACTAGTTACATCAAAATATCAAAAACGAGCATACAAATCACATAAACAAACTAGACTCGAGCCATAGACACTATTTAATAACCTTATAACTTAAAAATCTCAAGAACACAAGAATTAGTGATTTTAGAAAGTTACCCAAAATTGATGAAATCGGTATGGAAACGAAGAGGAGATCACGAGGAGTTCAAATATGCAATTTGTTTTGATCAAATCCTTCTTGAACGAATTTGGATGATGATTGAAGGTTTGAGGGTTTTGAGAGAAAAGGTGAAGTAGTAAAATGAAAGAGATGAATGAATGGATGAGAATAAGGGTTGACTCTTTGACCTAGTCAAATGTTTCAACCTTTGGCAAGTTTGGTCCCTCAACTTTAAACCGGGTGCGGGAATTACCTAAACGAGATAATTCAACGCATATTAACGGGATGTGTTATAAACATATAACGGAACTTAAATAGTTAAACGGAAAAGTAAACGGAAAAAGGCGGGATGTTACATTACCTACACCTTAAAAGAAATTTCGTCCCGAAATTTAGGTAGGCGTAGTAGTCGTTGTTTCTTCCTCGGAATCTGACGTTTCCGGGACCGGGAATAGATGAGGGTGTTTCTTTCGCATTTGATCTTCTCTTTCCCAAGTAAACTCGGGTCCCCTTTTGGCGTTCCAACGGACCTTAACAATCGGGATCCGGCTTTGTTTTAATTCCTTCTCGACGTAGTCCACAATTTCAACCGGTTCCTCCACAAAATGGAGTTTGTCATTAATAGTAAGTTCCTCGAGAGGGACGACGATATCGGGCTCGGCGAGACACTTCTTCAAGTTAGATACATGAAAAGTAGGATGGACGGAGCTTAGTTGAGGCGGAAGGTTTAAACGATAAGCAACGGTTCCAATACGCTCTAAGATTTCGAAAGGACCAACGTACCGCTGATTTAGTTTCCCACGTTTCCCAAAACGGATGACACCTTTCCAAGGTGCGACTTTTAACATGACGCGGTCACCGACTTGAAATTCGAGGTCCTTGCGTCTTTTGTCGGTATAGCATTTTTGACGACTCCGGGTCGTCCGAAGCCTATCTCGGATTTGAAGAATCTTTTCGGTTGTTTCGTGAATGAGTTCGGGCCCGGAAATTTGCACGTCACCCACTTCGGCCCAACAAAGAGGAGAGCGACATTTTCGACCATATAACGCTTCAAAAGGTGCGGCCTTAATACTCGCGTGATAACTATTATTGTAAGAGAATTCGGCGAGAGGTAAGTGATTGTCCCAAGCTTTTCCAAAATCAACAATGCAGGTTCGTAACATATCCTCTAAGGTTTGTATTGTACGTTCACTTTGCCCATCGGTTTGGGGATGATATGCGGTGCTCATGTCCAAACGCGTTCCCAAAGCTTCTTGTAACGTACGCCAAAATCTAGAAACGAAACGGCCATCTCGGTCGGAGATAATCGATAACGGTACTCCGTGTCGGGCTACAATCTCTTTAATGTAAAGTCGTGCAAGTTTCTCCATTTTGTCGGTTTCTTTCATGGCGAGAAAGTGCGCGGATTTGGTGAGACGGTCAACAATGACCCAAATTGTATCATAACCGCCCGACGTTTTCGGTAGTTTGGTGATAAAATCCATCGTGATCCTTTCCCACTTCCATTGCGGGATCTCGGGTTGTTAAAGTAACCCGGACGGTCTTTGATGTTCGGCTTTGACTTTAGCGCAAGTCAAACAATTGGCGACGTATCTAGCAACCTCCTTTTTGATGTTCGGCCACCAATATTGTTCTTTAAGGTCATGGTACATCTTATTGGCACCGGGATGAATCGAGTATCGTGATTTGTGGGCTTCGTCTAGGATGAGGTTTCGTAGATCGCCATATCTAGGCACCCAAATTTTTCCGGCGTAATATCGAAGTCCGGTCTCCTTAACTTCGAATCGGGAGACGAGAATGTTTAAAAGTTCGCGTGCGATGTTGTTGTCCTTAAGAGCTTCATCTTGGGCTACCCGAATTTGGCTATTAAGGTTGGAGTGGATGGTGATATTCAAAGCTCGGACACGAAGAGGCACCGCTCTTCCTTTCGACTTAAGGCATCGGCCACTACATTTGCCTTCCCGGGGTGGTAACGAAGCTCGCAATTATAATCGTTCAAGGTCTCAATCCACCTTCGTTGTCTCATGTTTAGTTGCTTTTGATCGAAGATATGTTGGAGACTTTTGTGATCGGTAAAGATAGTACTCTTGGTACCAAGAAGATGATGTCTCCATAGCTTAAGTGCAAAGATGACGGCACCGAGTTCAAGATCATGTGTCGTGTAGTTTCGTTCGTGAACCTTGAGTTGTCGAGAGGCATAAGCAATGACTTTCTTTCGTTGCATTAGTACACACCCATAACCGTTTTTCGAGGCATCACAATATACAACAAAATCATCATTGCCTTCGGGAAGTGACAAGATAGGAGCGGTGGTTAGTTTAGTTTTCAAGATTTGGAAAGCGGTTTCTTGTTCGGATGACCAAATGAACTTTCGGTCCTTGTGAGTTAACGCGGTTAAAGGGCGAGCGATTAAGGAAAAGTCCTTGATGAATTTACGATAGTATCCGGCGAGACCCAAGAATTGACGAATTTGAGTAGGAGTAGTAGGAGTCTCCCATTTACTAATGGCTTCGATTTTTGCGGGATCGACTTTAATGCCTTGATCACTTACAACATGACCAAGAAATTGAACTTCCTTTAACCAAAATTCACACTTGGAGAACTTGGCATATAGTTGCTCTTTTCTCAAGAGCTCGAGCACGAGTCGGAGATGTTCTTTGTGTTCCTCTTCGCTTTTAGAATAGACCAAAATATCGTCAATGAACACGATAACGAATTTGTCGAGGTAAGGTTTGCACACGCGGTTCATGAGATCCATGAACACCGCCGGTGCGTTAGTGAGACCGAAAGGCATGACAAGGAATTCATAACTACCATAACGAGTCCAGAAAGCGGTTTTGGAGACATCTTCCCCCTTAACCCTTAGTTGATGATAACCCGAACGGAGATCGATTTTTGAATATACACGAGAACCTTGTAGTTGATCAAAGAGATCATCGACGCGAGGAAGGGGATATCGGTTCTTAACCGTCAATTTGTTTAGTTCACGATAATCAATGCACATTCGTAGGGATCCGTCTTTCTTCTTGACGAATAAAATCAGAGCGCCCCATGGTGAATGGCTAGGTTGAATGAAACCACGGTCAAGTGACTCTTGGATTTGACTTTGTAATTCTTGCAATTCAGATGGAGCGAGTCTATATAGTGCACGCGCTACGGGTGCGGCTCCTGGAATAAGATCGATTTGAAATTCAACCGGTCGATGAGGTGGAAGACCCGGTAATTCGTCGGGAAATACATCGGAAAAGTCACTAACAATTGGCACATCTTCGATGCGCTTTTCGTCGGCCTCGACTTTCTTAACGTGAGCAAGAATCGCAAAACAACCCTTGCGAAGTAGCTTTCGAACTTTAAGGCACGAAACGAGATTGAGTCCGGTGCAATTTTTGTCGCCATAGACAATCAATGGTTCACCATTCTCGATAGGAATTCAGATTGCGTGAAGATCGCAAAGAATGTGAGATTTATTTTTGACCATCCAATTCATACCGATTATTACATCAAAACTCCCTAATTCCATGGGTATCAAGTCAATTTCAAATTCCTTACCCAAAATGTTCAAAGTACACCCCCGGTAATATGTGTCGGCACTTAAGAGTTTTCCGTCGGCCACTTCGATGGAATAAGTAGTATCTAAAGGGTGTGGTGGAGTGCAAAGGGTAGGAGCCAAAGTCTTAGACACAAAACATTTATCGGCACCCGAATCGAATAAGCAAGTAACATAAGAGTTGTTGAGAAGAAACGTACCCGTGACTAGTTCATTGTCATCTCGGGCTTCCTCGGTGTTGATGTTAAAGGCTCGGCCTCGGTTGTTGGGGTTGGCTTTCTTTTTCGGGCATTCGTTCTTATAATGGCCCGTTTGGCCACATTCGTAACAAGTGACCGTTTTTGGAGGATTGGGCCCCTTTCGAGCAACGGGGGCGGCGCTTGTGCAATTGTTGGCCCTATGACCAACACCTTGGCAATGGTGACAAACTAGCTTGTTACATTCGCCGTGATGATGCTTGTGGCATTTGTTGCAAAAAGGTAAGTTTCCGACATAACCCTTCTTGCCGTCGTTGTTGAAAGGCTTTTTGGTGAAGGTGTTGTTGTAGTTGGTTGATGGAGCGGCTTCCCATCTCCTTTTGTTGCCACCCGACTTGTCCTCGGCCTTAGGAGCTGGCACTACGACTTCGTCAACCATTTCAATTAGTTGGCGAGCCATGTTCATAGCGGCTTGATGAGTAGTGGGTTTGGATGACATCACCCCTTGTTTGATGCTTTTTGGAAGACCGAGCATGTAGAGCTCAATCCTTTGAGATTCGGGGTTAACAAGATTAGGACACATCAAGGATAGTTCGGCGAAGCGTTGATTATAAGCTTTAAGATCGTTTCCGACCGCTTTCAAAGCTCTTAGTTCTTCCTCAAGCTTTCGGGTTTCTTCGCGCGGAAAATATTCAACAATCATCTTTTCCCTTAGATCGGCCCAAGAGAGGGCATGAGCTTCATCGGTACCCACCGATTGAACATAGGTGTTCCACCATGTTAGAGCAATTCCGGAGAAAGTGTGGGTGGAGTATTTGACCTTGTCTTGATCCCGACAACCGCTTATGCTAAAGACAGCCTCGGTTTGTTCAAACCAACGAGTAAGCACAACCGGTCCCCCGGTTCCATCATAAGTGTGAGGTTTGCACCCCATGAAAGCTTTGTAGGAGCACCCTTCGCTAGAGTTACCGGCTCCTTGGTTATTGTTGTTGTGGTTGGTGTTATTGTTGTTGTTAGACGAGTGACCGGCCATGGCCGCATCCACGGCGGTGGCTATCATGCGTTGTAAGGCTTGTTCGGGAGTTTCATTGCGTCGTACACGGCGAGGAGCCATTGTTCCTTCAAAACAAAAGAATACCGTTGGTTAGTATTCTAAATAATACTAACCGTGATATGGGATAAAGATAGAGAGAAAATTATCCTTGACCCGCCTTAAATTCTTTATGTCATAATGTCGGTATGTTCATATGAGTCACCGTAATAATTTCCGGGAATTATATTACCCTAATTCATATGTGCATTCGACATTACATCATATAGTCAAGGTGGCGTGTCAATTAAATTATATAACGCAAGATTTAGATAGAATAAGAGCAGAGATGAGTAGAAGAGTTAGAGTATAAATGCACAATTTGTCAAGTAATTCCTATGTCAAGTCTATATGCCGGTTGTAGTCTAGACTCACCAATGTACCCTATGACTCGGGGTTGACACCAATGAACTCTAAATCCCTACAACCAAAGCTCTGATACCACTTGTAGCGACCCCGACAAATCGTCAAATGACGGCGTCATCTACGTATGGTCCCGTTACATGGTCGTAAGTCTTTATAACAAAGTTTGACCGAAAAGTATGTCGCATTCATTTCATAAATAACGGTGTTTCAAAGTTTACAAAAGTAGTTTCCATAACAAGTACATAACAATGTTTAAAGTTTGTATGAAACACGTGCGACACAATTAAAAGTAGTCAAAAAGACACTCCACGTATGCAAGTATACTCGACATCCAATGCAAGTATCAAAAAGTATGAGCGGAAGCATATATCACCTAAGTTCAAGGACCTGAGAAAAACATAGAGAATCTGTCAACGAAAACGTTGGTGAAATCATAGGTTTAAGTGAGTAAGTGAGTAAAAGTAAGTTGAACCACAAGATTTGCAACATCGATAAAGTCATAGTACATTCTAAAAGTTAATATTCACGAGCACTCAATTATCAAAGCTTAACATTCCGTCCGTTGAACCCCGTAATAATAGTGTTAGAACATACACTGTTTCCCGAAAATATATTTCACCCGTAGACGGTAGCGAACCGTCCGAAGTGAGGGTTTGTCAAACCCATATGGCCATATAACATAAGTTCTCGCTTACACCATCTGATGTAACTAATGATAATCGAATTGAGGATTTGTGTTCAAACTCGTATGTAGAATGTTTGTTTTCCCTGTACTTGTGTTCACGTAGTTTAAAAGAACGTTTATGTTTTCTCATCCCAAAAGTAAGTTCAAAAAGAGTAAAAGTGGGACTATGATCTCACCTTGTATGCACGAACCAAAAAGTACTTCGACAAGTAACGTGTGCAAAGAACAATGCTAGTCTTGACCTAAACAAATAGGTTGTATCAATAACGATAGTCACGAAGGGTCAAAGATGTTCAATTAGTCCTATGGCTCGTTACGACTCGATTATATTAACATGTGAATCAACTAGTCAAGTTTCATGCAAGTTACAAGTAAATAATCATGTTAGAAAGGTTGCATAAGTATTTGGTTAAGTTTGACAAAAAGTCAAACTTGGTCGAGTCAAAGTCAACGGAAAAGTCAACATGTTCGGGTCGGGTCTCGGACAAATTTTCTATGCTAGTTATTCATATATAAGCATGTTAAAACAAGTTGCAAGTGAATTGGAGGTCTAGAACATCCCAAACATTTTTCGTCAAATGACAACCCAAACAGCCAGTTTTAGTACAATGGGACGGCGTCCCAAATGGCTAGACGGCGTCCCAAAATGAAGGGTGAGACGGCGTCCTGATATCCTAGACGGCGTCCAGGTTCAAAAGGTGGGACGACGTCCCCAGTATCTGGACGGCGTCCTGATCGGTTTCCAGGCCCTGTTTGCTGTATTTCCTAAGTGCACGAACCAAAACACAAACCAACACATTTCATGACCCGCAAACAATCAAGATATGTATCTTATATCATCGGAAAGGTAATTTGACAAGGAACATAACTAAGCACTTTTCATTAATCAAAATTCCACTTACAACTACCAAAAACCGCCATCAATGTTCCTCATTCAATGCATACAAGTCATAAATGCCATTTAATGATTCGGTAACCAAATTACATGAACAATATGCCGTTTCGAAGGTAATTAAGCATACAACACAACCTAACACTTACAACTAACATTCCATGTCATTCAAATCATTAAAAGTCCATTTTAAGTTCATGAAACCTTAACCTAAATTCACCAAATTTCATAATCAAGTTTAGGAGGTTTCATTAATCAAACTATACATCATAATGAAGCTAGTAACACTAAAAACACAATTAAAACATGAACTCTTAGCATCAAACAACATATGAACACTCAAATTTCAAGATTAAGCATGTCATCTTTCAATATGAACTAGTTACATCAAAATATCAAAAACGAGCATACAAATCACATAAACAAACTAGACTCGAGCCAAAGACACTAATTAACAACCTTATAACTTAAAAATCTCAAGAACACAAGAATTAGTGATTTTAGAAAGTTACCCAAAATTGATGAAATCGGTATGGAAACGAAGAGGAGATCACGAGGAGTTCAAATATGCAATTTGTTTTGATCGAATCCTTCTTGAACGAATTTGGATGATGATTGAAGGTTTGAGGGTTTTGAGAGAAAAGGTGAAGTTGTAAAATGAAAGAGATGAATGAATGGATGAGAATAAGGGTTGACTCTTTGACCTAGTCAAATGTTTCAACCTTTGGCAAGTTTGGTCCCTCAACTTTAAACCGGGTGCGGGAATTACCTAAACGAGATAATTCAACGCATATTAACGGGATGTGTTATAAACATATAACGGAACTTAAATAGTTAAACGGAAAAGTAAACGGAAAAAGGCGGGATGTTACAGAAGAACACTTGAGAGAGTTTAGTTTGATGCATAAAAATTGAAAAGTGAAAGTGTTTATGGTGATGATTGAAAACGTGATGTAGGTACTCCATATAAGGTCACATTGGTTTGTAATTTTGTGTAATCATTCATGCTAGTTGCCAAATTATGGTTTCCACATGGTTAGGTGACTTACATGGTCTTCTAAGAGCTGATCATTGGAGTGTATATACCAATAGTACATACATTTAGAAGCTGGGTATTGTACGAGTACGAATACGGGTGCATACGAGTAGAATTGTTGATGAAAATGAACGAGGATGTAATTGTAAGCATTTTTGTTAAGTAGAAGTATTTTGATAAGTGTCTTGAAGTCTTTTAAAAGTGTATGAATACATATTAAAACACTACATATATATACATTTTAACTGAGTCGTTAAGTCATCGTTAGTCGTTACATATAAGTGTTGTTTTGAAACATTTAAGTTAACGATCTTGTTAAATGTTGTTAACCCATTGTTTATTATATCTAATGAGATATTAAATTATTACATTATCATGATATTATGATGTATTAATATATCTTAATATGATATATATACATTTAAATGTCGTTACAACGATAATCGTTACATATATGTCTCGTTTCGAAATCCTTAAGTTAGTAGTCTTGATTCTACATATGTAGTTCATTGTTAATACACTTAATGATATGTTTACTTATCATTTATCATGTTTAAATATAGTGTATCAATATCTTAATATGATTCATATGTATTTAATAAGATGTTGTTATAACGATAATCGTTATATATATCGTTTTCGAGTTTCTTAATTCAATAGTCTCATTTTAATGTATATAACTCATTTTTAAAATACCTAATGAGATACTTACTTATCATAATATCATGTTAACTATATATATATATATATCCATATATATGTCAACATATAGTTTTTACAAGTTTTAACGTTCGTGAATTGCTGGTCAACTTGGGTGGTCAATTGTCTATATGAAACCTATTTCAATTAATCAAGTCTTAACAAGTTTGATTGCTTAACATGTTGGAAACACTTAATCATGTAAATATCAATTTCATTTAATATATATAAACATGGAAAAGTTCGGGTCACTACAGTACCTACTCGTTAAATAAATTTCGTCTCGAAATTTTAAGCAGTTGGAGGTGTTGACGTATCTTCTGGAAATAATTGCAGGTATTTCTTCTTCATCTGATCTTCTCATTCCCAGGTGAACTCGGGTCCTCTACGAGCATTCCATGAAACCTTAACTATTGGTATCTTGTTTTGCTTAACTCTTTTAACCTCAAGATCCATTATTTCGACGGGTTCTTCGATGAATTGAAGTTTTTCGTTGATTTGGATTTCGTCTAACGGAATAGTGAGATCTTCTTTAGAAAAACATTTCTTCAAATTCGAGATGTGGAAAGTGTTATGTACAGCCGCGAGTTGTTGAGGTAACTCAAGTCGGTAAGCTACTGCTCCGACACGATCAATAATTTTGAATGGTCCAATATACCTTGGATTTAATTTCCCTCGTTTACCAAATCGAACAACGCCTTTCCAAGGTGCAACTTTAAGCATGACCATCTCTCCAATTTCAAATTCTATATCTTTTCTTTTAATGTCAGCGTAGCTCTTTTGTCGACTTTGGACGGTTTTCAACCGTTGTTGAATTTAGATGATCTTCTCGGTAGTTTCTTGTATTATCTCCGGACCCGTAATCTGTCTATCCCCCACTTCACTCCAACAAATCAGAGACATACACTTTCTACCATAAAGTGCTTCAAATGGTGCCATCTCAATGCTTGAATGGTAGCTGTTGTTGTAGGAAAATTCTGCTAACGGTAGGTGTCGATCCCAACTGTTTTCGAAATCAATAACATATGCTCGTAGCATGTCTTTAAGCGTTTGTATCGTCCTTTCACTCTGCCCATCAGTTTGTGGATGATAGGCAGTACTCATGTCTAGACGAGTTCCTAATCCTTGCTGTAATGTCTGCCAGAATCTTGAAATAAATCTGCCATCCCTATCAGAGATAATAGAGATTGGTATTCCATGTCTGGAGACGACTTCCTTCAAATACAGTCGTGCTTACTTCTCTATCTTGTCATCTTCTCTTATTGGCAGGAAATGTGCTGATTTGGTGAGACGATCAACTATTACCCAAATAGTATCAAAACCACTTGCAGTCCTTGGCAATTTAGTGATGAAATCCATGGTAATGTTTTCCCATTACCATTCCGGGATTTTGGGTTGTTGAAGTAGACCTGATGGTTTTTGATGCTCAGCTTTGACCTTAGAACACGTCAAACATTCTCCTACGTATTTAGCAACATCGGCTTTCATACCCAGCCACCAAAAATATTTCTTAAGATCCTTGTACATCTTACCCGCTCCAGGATGTATTGAGTATCTGGTTTTATGAGCTTCTCTACGTACTATTTCTCTAATATCTCCAAATTTTGGTACCCAAATACTTTCAGCCCTATACCGGGTTCCGTCTTCCCGAATATTAAGATGCTTCTCCGATCCTTTGGGTATTTCATCCTTTAAATTTCCCTCTTTTAAAACTCCTTGTTGCGCCTCCTTTATTTGAGTAGTAAGATTAATGTGAATCATTATATTCATATCTTTTACTCGAATGGGTTCTCTGTCTTTTCTGCTCAAGGCGTCGGCTACCACATTTTCCTTCCCCGGGTGGTAACGAATCTCAAAGTCATCATCATTCAACAATTCAATCCACCTGCGCTGCCTCATGTTCAGTTGTTTCTGATTAAATATGTGTTGAAGACTTTTGTAATCGGTATATATAATACTTTTGACCCCATATAAGTAGTGCCTCCAAGTCTTTAATGCAAAAACAACCGCGCCTAATTCTAAATCATGCGTCGTATAATTCTGCTCGTGAATCTTCAATTGTCTAGACGCATAAGCAATTACCTTCGTTTGTTGCATTAATACACAACCGAGACCTTGCTTTGAAGCGTCACAATATATCAAAAAATCATCATTCCCTTCAGGTAATGACAATATTGGTGCCGTAGTTAACTTTTTCTTTAACAATTGAAACGCTTTCTCTTGTTCATTCTTCCATTCAAATTTCTTCCCTTTATGCGTTAATGCAGTCAAGGGTTTTGCTATTTTGGAAAAATCTTGGATGAATCTCCTGTAATAACCAGCCAGCCCTAAAAATTGGCGTATGTGTTTCGGAATTTTCGGGGTTTCCCACTTTTCAACGGTTTCAATCTTTGCTAGATCCACCTGAATACCTTCTTTGTTCACTATGTGACCGAGGAATTGAACTTCTTCCAACCAAAATGCACGCTTTGAAAACTTAGCGTACAGTTTTTCTTTTCTCAGCAACTCTAGCACTTTTCTCAAATGTTCTTCGTACTCTTGATCATTCTTCGAGTAAATAAGTATGTCATCGATAAAAACAATGACAAAATTATCAAGATATGGCCCACAGACTCGGTTCATGAGGTCCATGAACACAGTTGGTGTGTTAGTCAATCCAAACGGCATAACCATAAACTCGTAATGACCGTAACGCGTCCTAAAAGTAGTCTTTGGAATATCATCCTCCTTCACCCGCATTTGATGATATCCATAACGTAAATCGATCTTCGAATAAACAGACGAGCCTTGTAGTTGATCAAATAAGTCGTCGATTCTCGGTAGTGGGTAGCGGTTCTTGATGGTAAGTTTGTTCAACTCTCGGTAGTCGATACACAACCTGAATGGACCATCTTTCTTCTTGACAAACAGAACAGGAGCTCCCCATGGTGATGTACTTGGTCGAATGAAACCACACTCTAAAAGTTCCTGTAACTGACTTTGTAATTCTTTCATTTCGCTGGGTGCGAGTCTGTATGGAGCACGAGCTATTGGTGCAGCTCTTGGTACAAGGTCTATTTGAAATTCAACGGATCGATGTGGGGGTAATCCAGGTAATTCTTTCAGAAATACATCAGGAAATTCTTTTGCGACGGGAACATCACTGATGTTCTTTTCTTCAGGTTTAACTTCCTCGATGTGTGCTAGAATGACGTAACAACCTTTTCTTATTAGTTTTTTCGCCTTCAAACTACTAATAAGATTTAATTTCGCGTTGTTCTTTTCTCCGTACACCATTAAAGGTTTTCCTTTTTCACGCCTAATGCGAATCGTATTTTTGTAACAAACGACCTCTGCTCTCACCTTTTTCAACCAGTCCATGCCAATTATTACATCAAAACTCCCTAACTCGACTGGTATTAAATCAATCTTAAACGTTTCATCCCCCAGTTTAATTTCTCTATCTCGACATATATTATCTGCTGAAATTAATTTACCGTTTGCTAATTCGAGTAAAATTTATTATCCAAAGGCGTCAATGGGCAATTTAATTTAGCACAAAAATCTCTACTCATATAGCTTCTATCCGCACCCGAATCAAATAAAACATAAACAAATTTATCGTCAATAAGAAACGTACCCGTAACAAGCTCCGGGTCTTCCTGTGCTTCTGCTGCATTAATATTGAAAAATCTTCCACGACCCTACCCATTAGTATTCCCCTTATTCAGGCAATTTCTAATAATGTGCCCCGGTTTTCCACATTTATAACAAACAGCGTTGGTATTACTTGCTCCGACACTATTCGTTCCGGCATTACTTGTTCCGACACTATTTGTTCCTTTAGTTCTGTTAAACCTTGGTCCATAGACCTCACACTTTGTCGCACTATGACCATTTCTTTTACACCTGTTGCAAAATATCGTGCAAAACCCCGGGTGATTTTCTTCACACCTATGACATGGCTGATTTTGGTTTTTGTTGCCGTTATTGTTATTGAGGTTGTTGTTGGGATTGTTATTGTTGTTGAAACGGTTGTTGTAGTTGTTGTTGTTGGGACGTTTGTTATAGTTATTGTTAGGATTGCGGTTATTGTTGCGATTGTTGGGATAGTTGTTGCGATTGTGGTTGTAATTGTTATTGTTGTTGTACTGGTGACTCTTGTCACCGTTTTCCTCCCACTTCCTCTTGAGTTGTTTTGTGTTGGCTTCTTCGGCTGCCTGCTCTTTAATTCTTCCCTCAATCTGATTTATGAGTTTATGAGCCATTCGACTTGCCTTTTGTATGGAAGTGGGCTCGTGTGAACTCACTTCTTCTTGAATCCTTACTGGTAACCCTTTTACAAACGCGTCGATCTTCTCGTCTTCATCTTCGAATGCTCCCGGACACAATAGGCACAACTCTGTGAATCGTCGTTCATACGTGGTAATGTCGAACCCTTGTGTTCGTAACTCTCTAAGCTCTACCATGAGCTTATTGACCTCATTTCTAGGACGGTATTGCACGTTCATCAATTGCTTGAATGCCGACCACGGTAGTGCGTAAGCAGCATTTTGTCCTACCTGTTCCAGATAGGTGTTCCACCACGTTAACGCAGTACCTGTGAAGGTATGCGTAGCGTACTTAACTTTGTCCTCTTCAGTACACTTACTTATGGCAAACACTGATTCGACCTTCTCGGTCCACCGTTTCAATCCAATTCGTCCTTCGGTTCCATCAAATTCCAAAGGTTTGCAGGCAGTGAATTCTTTGTAGGAGCATCCTACACGATTTCTTGCGCCGTTAGCTATATTGCTAGATTCAGATTTATTGTTGGTATGTAGTGCAGCCTGTACTGCGGCTATGTTTGCAGAAAGAAAGGTACGAAATTCCTCTTCGCTAATATTCATGGTGTGTCGAGTAGTCGGTGCCATTTCCTTCAAAATAGCCAACTGAATCGAGTTAATCATACAGAATATTAAGAGTAGTCAATAGTATTTCGTAGCATAATATGAACTCATTTATAAAAGCTTTTTCTTCATATTAGCGTTTTATAAGTTTAAATTCGGTTACTACCTACCCGTTAAGTTCATACTTAGTAGCTAATATACAATTCAACTACTACAATTCCATATGAAAAACTGATTATAATAATATATCACATTCAAATATTCTTCAAACTTACAATTCCGCTATATTACATATAACATGAAATATAGCACACTTTGATACAAGACAGTTTTGAAGATAAATCTAGTTAATATGCAAGTCGTTCAGCAAAGACAATAAAAACACACAATTCATAAGTCTAAAAACAAGTTATGCATTCTGGTTTTACTAAGATGACTTCCCATCCTTGGTCTTGTGGGAAGTAACCATTATGACCGTTGGCTAGAAAACATGTTGTAATGTCGTCAAAAGGACGAGGGTTACGTAATGCCCAACAGCCTCGTAACAATCTAAAAACCTTGTTTCTCACCTCAACTACTGAGTCCGTCACTTGTGGGAATGTTTCATTTAATAGTTGTAATCCGATGTTCTTATTCTCACTTTAGTGAGAAGCGAACATCACTAACCATAAGCATAACATGCTTCTTTATGTTGCATGTTAGAAGCTCTTTCTAATTCACGAAATCCTATGTTGGGATATGTTGAGTCAAAATAGGTTCTTAACCCGTAGCGTAAAATTGCATTTGGGTTCCCCGAATTTAACGCTTTAAAGAAAACACGGTGTAACTTACGGTCTCCCCAATGTGATATACCTCACATATCAAAGGAAAACCTTTTATAAACTAAGGCATTTCTGGAAAGTCTTTCAAATGTTTGACAAGTTAGTTTCGCCATAACTAATTGTGCCGATGAATTCTGACCGACTCTAGATAAGATTTCATCAATCATATCCCCTGGTAGGTCTTCTAAAATATTTGGTCGTCTATCCTTAACGTCCATTTTGTGTTTTTATACTGTAAAAATAGACGAGGGTTAGATTCATAAAAGATAATTAACAAACAATACAAGCAATTTTTACATTTATCATAAAAGCACAAGCACACTATATTACATATATTACACAACATGATTACAACTCTTTAATACGACTCACTCGTTTCTTCTTCTTCGAACTTGGTTCGTTTTGCTAATTTCCTAGGGATATATGGTGCTCCCCTAATACGAGCTGTCATTTTCCACAATGGTTGAGAAAAATCTGGTGGTTTAGAGGTTCCCGGGTTATTGTTACAATTTAGGAAATACGGATGTTGCCGATACATATAAAGTTCATCGGGGTTGGAATTAGGTTTCTCTATTTTTACACCTTTTCCCTTATTATTTTCTTTTGCTTTATTAAATTGGGTCGAGGTAATTTCTATAACATCATCGGAATCCTCATCGGGATCCGATTCATCGGAAAATTGGTAATCTTCCCAATATTTTGCTTCCTCGGCGGAAACACCATTGACCATTATTAACTTTGGTCCGTTGGTTGAGGATTTTCTTTTCTTTAATCGATTTACTGTAAGTATCAATATTTCTTCCTCTGGAACCTCTTCTTCTTCCGGTTCCTCTTCTTTCGGTTCCTCCTCTTCCAGTTCCTCTTCTTCCGGTTCCTCCTCTTCCGGTTCCTCTTCGGGAATGTGTGAATCTTCCTAAAATATATTCGACTCTTCATTATTATTAGGTGAGTCGATGGGATTTGTACTAGAGGTAGACATCTATCACACAATATCAAACACATTAAGAGATTAATATATCACATAATATTTACATGTTACAATTTGTAGTTTCCAACAAAAAATATTAAGCAATCATTTTTAAAGAAAACACGGTCGAAGTCCAGACTCACTAATGCATCCTAACAAACTCGATAAGACACACTAATGCAAATTTTCTGGTTCTCTAAGACCAACGCTCGGATACCAACTGAAATGTCCCGTTCATATCGATTATAAATGTTTCATATTAATTGATCTCTTTGCGAGGTTTTGACCTCTACAGGAGGCATTTTTCAAAGACTGCATTCGTTTTTAAAACAAACCATAACCTTTATTTTATCAACATGGTTAAAAAGACACCACCTAGATTTTCAAGAAATGATAATCTAAAAATATCACACTTACACACTACCAATACATATTGGTTTACAATATTAATAGGTTATAACAAAGTAAATCTCGAATGCAGTTTTAAACAATATTATACAATCATGCTGACACCGAATCTTGTCCATATTTTAGCATGCAACAGCGGAAGCTGTGATGCCCCATACAAAACCATCGTGTACGAATCATCAACAACAGGATCATTACATGGTCAAATACTATATGCTGTTTCAAAAAGAGTTTGCATTCATGATAAAAGATGACGTTTTAACCAACGTCAAAAGTTTAACAACCAAAAGTATGCTTTTACGAATAGCAAGCAAAATAATAGTACGTGACCCATAGGTCATTGTTTCAAATTAACAGTGTTTGAATGCAAATTAAACGTTTCATGCGGTGACATCTCTAATAAGCGCAGCGGGAGTCTACAAAGCATGACTAGTACAGCGGAAGCAAGCAAACCTTAAGCACCTGAGAAAAAGATGCTTAAAAACGTCAACACATAGGTTGGTGAGCTATAGTTTAAGTATAACAGTAATGTAAGATAGGCCACGAGATTTCAATGCTTCAACAGAGTTTCAAAATAGTATGAAAAGTATATGTATAACCGTGGGCACTTGGTAACTAACTTAACGTTTATAACCCCCTAAAAGTATACTTGGCGAGTGCGTATGTTTACGAAGTATTAAACACCCGTTAAATACTAGTGCTACTAGCCCGAGTGGGGATGTCAAACCCTATGGAACCATATCTAAGATTCGCGTTCACCGGTTCAAAGACCAATGACTAAACGTTACCGAGCTAAGGGGAAAGTTTATGCCGTTGTATAACCCACACATATATAAAGTTTAAGTACTCGTTCCTAGTATGTAAAACGTAAAATGCGTATGCATTCTCAGTTCCCAAAATAGTTAAAGTAAAAAGGGATGCTATAACTCACAGTGAAAAGTAGTAAAAGTCGATACGCCGGAAATAGTAAGCAAGTAGTTTGGTCCGGAAGGTCCTCAACCTAAGTCAAAAGTTACTAAGTCAGTAAATCATTCCCAAAGGTTTAAAAGTATGTAAATTAGGTCTTAAGTACCATCCTCATTCATCATTAAACAAAAAGTGTAAAGTAAGTTTTAAGTCAAGACTAGGGTTTGAAACAAGGGCTGACTTCGTTCAGTCACCACGACCGCTATACAAACTGAAATGTGGTGAGACCAGTGGCCATGGCTCCGTATATGAGTCACCTAGAGGCTGACCAATTTCCAGAAAGAAACTCATCTTCGTTTGACTGTGGTGATGGTTTAAGTGCGAGTAGGTCAGAATTTTTAGCACAACGTTAATAGGGTGTAGTGAGTTTCGGGAGGCCATAGATCCTAAACCGTAACTCGGATTAAGAAGAGGTCTAAATGGAAAATCATCTACTCGAACCGAACTAACTGAAAATCAACTTTACAGTAGCCCAAGTACTCTGATCAGTTCCAGAAATAGTAAGTAAAGGTGTTCCGGTGGGTTCTTGGTGCTTGATGCTCATTATGGTTCTCATCCTTGATGCGTATAGCTTCGAGTGTACAACTCGTTGATGGGTTTGCATCATCTTAACCAAGGTTTGACCATCATAAACTAGTGTAAGTCTAAGATATGTAGCACAACTCACTTAAGAGTTGTATGTAGTTTGATGAACCAAAGTTACATCAAGATCTTAGATCCGACACTTACTTGAGTTCTACTAGTAATATTAAGCTACAAACTTGAAAGTAAACTAAATAATCAAGATCTTAAGTTGTAGAACTTAGTTCTTAGATAGATCTTAAAGATCCTAGACTAGAAAGTCTAGATCTAGTGTTCTTAAGTTAGATCCTAAGTTATAGAATTTGGATCTTCACTTTAATGAAACCATAAGTTATGAAACTTAGATTTTCAACTAGTAAAATGTATGTAAGCTTGTAAGCTCTTATTTACAACAAAATTAGAAGACCATAAGCTATAGAAGCTTAGATCCAACACAAGTATATGAAGTTATAACTAGAAAGTTATACTTCCATGTTCTTGAACTTATAAAGTTAACTTTTAGTTTTAAGAAAATGAGATCAAGATTAACTAGTAATACTTGACCAATTTAACAACATCACAACTTTAAAGTACATAAAATGAAGAGATAAACAAATTCTACAAGTAATAAGTTCATGGTTGTTTATACTTAGAAAGATTCAAGCCAAGGCTTTGATCTTTAAGAAAGTAAACCTTAAGTTTACAAACATGAACACAAGTATGATTTGGAACTTATGAACTTTAAATCTTTAAAACATTTAAGAGTAGAACCATAAACTAGAAAGTTTAGATTCGTGTTCTTGGTTCTTCATCAAAGAAAAGATGGAAGTAACCAAGATTACATGAAGATACAAGTTATAGAACTTGATCTTTAACAACAACAAAAAACAACAAGTAATTAAACAACAACAAAGACAAGTAATGATGATGATTTGGTGGCAGTTTTGTGAAGGAAAAAGAAAAGAAATATAAAGCTTGTTACTTACAAAGTAGAGAGAAAAGATGAGAGAAATGAAAATGCAAGTAAGTGTGTGTGAAAAATGAGATGGGATACAAGTAAATAAGTAATAAATAAAAAAATTTGAACTTCCTCCCACACCATTGAAATTCGAAGGTTTTGGGACCAAAGAGGAAGGGTTCAAATCTACTTTCTTGTGTTAGAGAATGGTGAGAGCTTGGAATGGCATTAAAGCTAAATGGTATGGGAATATGGTGTAAGTATGCATGTAACAAGTCTCCAACTAAATCTTAATTAATCTAGTTTTAACTTAATGTAATACTAGCATATATCATGGGCTTACAAGTCCATTAAGAGTGTAGGGTAGGCTTCCAAGTCCATGTTCATTAATAAAGGCCCAAGTCCAAGTAAGTATGCAATTAAATAAATCAAGCTAAGTAATTAACTAGTTACATTAGTGAATTAAAAATGATTAATATTAATTAATCATGAATGTAAATAATATTCGAAAATATTATTCGTGAAAAGTACGTGTGTCACAAAGACAAGTCGGGCCATGAAAAGTTAAATACGGTAATAAGTAACACGTATAAGAACACGTTTATTAAAACGCAAGCATTAATAATGAATAATTAATAAATAAACGTTGGAAAATCCAGGGTCATTACATTACCCACGTGTTAAAGAAAATTTCGTCCCGAAATTTTAAGCTGAGGTAGATGGCGGAGTCGGGAAAAGCTAAGGATACTTCTGCATCATTTGATCCTCTCGTTCCCAGGTAAGCTCAGGTCCTCGTTTGACATTCCATCATATTTGGACGATCGGAATCTTGTTGCGTTTCAAAGTTTTAACCTCACAGTCCATAATTTCGACAGGCTCTTCCACGAAGTGGAGTTTGTCGTCAATCGTAAGTTCCTCCAATGGTATGAAATGTTCCGGATCAGCAAGACACTTCTTCAAATTCTATACATGAAAAGTAGGATGAACTGAGCTCAATGGGTCGGAAGGTCCAAACGGTAAGCAACGGGTCCAACACGCTCCAAGATTTCAAAAGGACCAATGTATCGCGGGTTTAACTTTCCGCATTTTCCAAAACAAATCACACCTTTCCAAGGTGCAACCTTCAACATTACACGGTCAACCACGTTGAATTCAAAGTCTTTAGGTTTAAGGTCTGCATAACTCTTTTGGCGATCACGGGCCGTCTTAAGTCTCGCTTGAATCTGGACAATCTTCTCAGTTGTTTCATGGACTATCTCGGGTCCGGTGATTTGCATTTCGCCTACTTCGACCCAACAAATAGGAGATCGGCACTTGCGGCCATACAACGCTTCGAAAGGTGCGACATTAATACTCGAATGATAACTGTTGTTGTAAGAGAATTTGGCTAGCGGCAAATTCCTTTCCCAAGCCTTTCCAAAATTAATAACACAAGCACGCAACATGTCTTCTAAAGTCTGAATCATGTGTTCGCTTTATCCGTCGGTCTGCGGGTGATATGCAGTGCTCATGTCGAGACGAGTTCCCAAGGCTTCTTGCAAAGAACGTCAAAATCTGGAAGCAAAACGGGGATCACGATCTGAGATGATCGATAAGGGTACACCATGACGAGATACAACCTATTTTATGTATAGTTGAGCGAGTCTCTCCATCGTATAAGTTTCCTTCATGGCGAAGAAGTGTGCAGATTTGGTAAGACGGTCAATAATAACCCAGATGGTATCGTATCCGCCCACCGTCTTTGGTAGCTTCGTAATAAAATCCATTGTTATCCTTTCCCACTTCCGTTGTGGTATTTTCGGTTTTTGAAGTAACCCAGAAGGCCTCTGATGTTCGGCCTTAACTTTTGAACAAGGCAAACACTTTCCAACATAAGTTGCAACGTCCTTCTTAAGATTAGGCCACCAGTACTATTCCTTAAGATCGTGGTACATTTTACCGGCTCCTGGATGAATTGAATATCTCGACTTGTGGGCTTCATCTAGTATAAGACTCCGTTGATCTCCATAACGAGGTAGCCAAATTCTTCCGGCATAGCATCAGAGTCCAGTCTCCTTAACTTTGAATCGAGGGACGAGAATGTTCAAGTATTCATGAGATATATTCTCCTCCTTGAGAGCCTCATCTTGGGCTGCTCGGATCTGGCTGTTGAGATTTGAATGGATGGTGATGTTCAAGGCCCGAACACGAAGAAGTGCCATCCTCTCCTTTCGGCTCAGGGCGTCGACTACAACATTGGCCTTTCCAGGGTGATAATGAAGTTCACAATCATAGTTGTTCAGTGTCTCGATCCATCGACGCTGTCTCATATTCAGTTACTTCTGATCGAAGATGTGTTGGAGGCTTTTATGATCGCTGAAAATAGTGCTCTTAGTTCCGTAAAGGTAGTGTCTCCACAGCTTTAATGCAAAGACAACAGCTCCAAGCTCGAGATCATGAGTAGTGTAATTTCGTTCGTAAATCTTCAGTTGACGAGAGGCGTAAGAGATAACCTTTGTGCGTTGCATCAGTACACATCCAAAACCACTTTTCGATGCATCACAATAAATGACAAAATCGTCACTGCCTTCAGGAAGTGATAAGATAGGTGCGGTGGTTAACTTCTTTTTCAAGGTTTGAAATGCTGATTCTTGTTCGGGTTCCCAAATGAACTTCTTCCCTTTGTGAGTCAGCGCAGTCAAAGGACGCGCAATCAGAGAGAAACCTTTTTCATGCAACTAATGAGATTCAGTTTCGAGCTACATCTCTCTCCGTAAATAACCAGTGGCTCACCGTCTCCATGCGGTATACGAAGAGCTTTATCTCCACAGATAATGTCGGCCCTTATCTTGGTCAACCAGTCCATACCGACAATAACATCGAAGCTTCCCAACTTCATGGGTATCAAGTCAATCTCGAATTCCACACCAGCTATGTTGATAATAGCTCCTCGACTAATTTGGTCAACTTTCTCAAGTTTTCCATTGGCTACCTCTACAAGCATACTCTCCTTTAAAGGAACTAACGACCAATTTATCTTAGAGCAAAAATTTCTAAATACATAACTTCTATCGGCACCAGTATCAAATATGACAGAAGCTAATAGATTGTTGATAGTGAATATACCTGTGACCAAGTCGGGGTTCTCACGGGCATCCCTTGCATTTACGTTGAAAGCTCTGCCACGCGGTGGTCCACCGTCCTTTCACTTGTTGGGACACTCATTTCTGAAGTGGCCCGTTTGTTCGCATTCATAGCACTTTCTCGATCCATTGGGGTTCGGCTTCCCAGTTATGGTGGTGATCTTGCAGTCTCTGCCAATATGCCCGGTCTTTTTGTATTTTTCACAAACAATGTTACAGTACCCGGTATGGTGCTTGTAGCACCTCTTGCACTGTGGTAGAGTACCCTTGTAGTTGGGGTTTGAGCCACCGTTCGGGTTGGGGTTCCTCCCATCATTGTGCCTCTTTGCGGGAGTTTGATCATAGGCTCTCCCCATGTTGTTGTCCCACTTACGCTTCTCACTGCTAGTCCCCGATTCGGATTTTGCCTTTTCCGGTTCATCGCTGATAATTTGGTTCATTAAGGTGTGCGCCATGAGCATTGCTTCCAGGACGTTTGGTGGCTTAGATGAGGTGACATTTCCCTTAATAGACTTAGGAAGTCCCCACAAATACTTTTCTATACGCTTAAACTCTTGGGTAACCATGGTAGGACACATCAGGGCTAATTCTAGATACCTACGGTTGTAACCATCGAGATCGTTTCCCATAACCTTCAACTGCCCAAACTCAATCTCCATTTTCTGGATCTCTATTCGGGGACAGTACTCTTCAATCATGGCCCCCTTGAATTCTTCCCACGGCGTAGCATACGCCTCATCAATACCCTTTGCTTGAGCCAGTATGTTCCACCAGGTTAGTGCGCCGTCTGACAGCGTGCATGAGGCATACTTGGTTTTGTTCGTCTCTGAGCAGTTACTAACACGGAACATGGATTCTAATTTCTCAAACCACCTAGTGAGCCCAACTGGCCCCTCAGTACCGCTAAAGTTGTGGGGTTTGCAGCTTTGGAATTCCTTATAAGTACACCCATTACGAATGTACTGGTTAACTGGTGGGGCTTGGGGGTTCATTTCCGATAAAGCTATGGCTACTCGTTCGGTGATCATTTCTTCGATCTGTGCTGCTGTGGGTGTTGATCTTCCGTTGGCCATTGATGTTCTAAACAAAAATTTTGACTCAAGTCAATATCTAGTATTCAAATAATAATAATACAGTTTATGGTAACCAACATGGAATCAACACATCTCATGTTAACTAAGTAACGCAAATAGATTCAGATACCACAAAATCATCATACAGTAATGTAAATGGAACACCGTACAAAAATTAAACAACGCAAAGTACATTCATTAATAATAAGTTGCATACATCCGCATAGGTTCGCACATTACATAAGTAAAACATAAAACTACAAATGAGATTACATAATGAAATCTAATACAAAAGCCCTATGGTGACGGTGGGTAAAGGATGTCCATCATGTGGGACACCTGGTCCTCAAGCTCAGTTACCCGAGCACGGAGGATCCCCACTTCCCTCGTCAGTTCCTTGACAGAGGGAGATGGTGGGACAGGCAGTGCTGATGGTGCCGGTGGTACGGGTGGTGCAGACGGTCCGACACCAGAAGTAGATGCTGCGTATCGGGGAGCCTTATGTATGAATGTATCAGCATGATACGACACAAGCCGCTTACGGGAGGTAACTCTAGTCCTCAGTCCATGTGCGTTAACGGACGATCTCCCTCCGTTAACCCCAGGAATAACAGTACCGTCGAAACGATACCGCTTCTTTGGCGGGGTAGAGGGTGGCTGCACGGGTGCTTCCTTGGGATCTTCGTCGGAATCCTCGTCACTGGAGTCATCAGAGGATGAGTCATCAGATGGTGAGCCATCGGAATCATCTGGGGTGGCTGCACGGGTGGCTCTGCTCTGACGGTCATCATCAGTCGGTATCTGAAAGACGGGATCGGTACGAGACGTCCATCAGGAAGGCATCAGCACCAATGGTTATGCTCATTACGGAACGGACCTTATCCAAGGTCCGCGGGAATCACAGCACCACCGGAATGGTGCTGTGGCTCCGAGGGTCCTGGGAAAAGTGGAGCTGGAATCTCCTGTAGGTCCTCGGTTCCGTCTGAGGTGACCACTGGGTCGGGTGCATGGCTACTGGCTCCAGAGGATGAAGCGCCAGAGTCACTGGAGGGTGTCGACGACGGGATCTGAGAATCGGCAACCATGGCAGGCGAGGTGGCGGATGAGTCCGAGTCGCTCTCCAAAATGATAACAGGTGGAATATCCGACATCTGAACAAGGAAAAATAACTTTTTCCATGTGAGTAAGTCATAAAGCAAGCACCTATTAGGCAAAGTAACTACGACAGTCTAGATCATCTATAGTAGTAAGTAGTATGGAAATAACTACAAGTATCATGCAATCGAAAGCAGATAGTAGCATGCAGTAGTGAAATCATGTAGTAGCGTATGACATATAGCAGTAAAAGTAAGCAGTAGCATGCAGCAAGTTCCGCATAAACAAGTAAACTAGCAAGTTGTAGATTAGTCCTATTAGTGAATCCTACTCGGGTCGGTCTTAGACTCACTAATGCAACATAATTCCCTACAACCAATGCTCTGATACCAAATGTGATGCCCCGTACAAAACCATCGTGTACGAATCATTAACAACATGATCATTACAAGGTCAAATACTATATGCTGTTTCAAAAAGAGTTTGCATTCATGATAAAAGGTGACGTTTTAACCAACGTCAAAAGTTTAACAACCAAAAGTATGCTTTTACGAATAGCAAGCAAAATAATAGTACGTGGACCATAGGTCGTTACAAATACATTGTTTCAAAAGTAACAGTGTTTTAATACAAATTAAACATTTCATGCGGTGACATCTCTAATAAGCGCAGCGGGAGTCTACAAAGCATGAATAGTACAGCGGAAGCAAGTAAACCTTAAGCACCTGAGAAAAACATGCTTAAAAACGTCAACACAAAGGTTGGTGAGCTATAGTTTAAGTATAACAGTAATGTAAGATAGGCCACGAGATTTCAATGCTTCAACAGCGTTTCGAAACAGTATGAAAAGTATATGTATAACCGTGGGCACTTGATAACTAACTTAACGTTTATAACCCCCTAAAAGTACATTTGGCGAGTGCATATGTTTATGAAGTATTAAACACCCATTAAATGCTAGCGCTACTAGCCCAAGTGGGGATGTCAAACCCTATGGATCCATATCTAAGATTCGCGTTCACCAGTTCAAAGACCAATGACTAAACTTTACCGAGCTAAGAGGAAATTTTATGCCGTTGTATAACCCACACATATATAAAGTTTAAGTACTCGTTCCTAGTATATAAAACGTAAAATGCTCATGCATTCTTAGTTCCCAAAATAGTTAAAGTAAAAAGGGATACTATAACTCACAGTGGAAAGTAGTAAAAGTCGATACGCGGGAAATAGTAAGAAAGTAGTTTGGTCCGGAAGGTCCTCAACCTAAGTCAAAAGTTACTAAGTCAGTAAATCATTCTAAAAGGTTTAAAAGTATGTAAATTAGGTCTTAATTACCATCATCATTCATCATTAAACAAAAAGTGTAAAGTACGTTTTAAGTCAAGACTAGGGTTTGAAACAAGGGCTGATTTCGTTCAGTCGCCACAACCGCTATACAAACTGAAAGGGGGTGAGACCAGTGGCCATGGCTCCATATATGAGTCCCCTAGAGGCTGACCAATTTCCAGAACCAAACTCGTCTTCGTTTGACCGTGGTGACGGTTTAAGTGCGAGTACGTCAGAATTTTCAGCACAACGTTAATAGGGTGTAGTGACTTTCGGGAGGCGGTCGATACTAAACCGTAACTCGGATTAAGAAGAGGTCTAAATGGAAAATCATCTACTCGAACCAAACTAACTGAAAATAAACTTTACAGTAGCCCAGGTAGTCTGATCAGTTCCAGAAACAGTAAGTAAAGGTGTTCCGGTGGGTTCTTGGTGCTTGATGCTCATCACGGTTCTCATCCTTGATGCGTATAGCTTCAAGTGTACAACTCGTTGATGGGTTTGCATCATCTTAACCAAGGTTTGACCATCATAACAATAGTGTAAGTCTAAGATATGTAGTACAACTCACTTAAGAGTTGTATGTAGTTTGATGAACCAAAGTTACATCAAGATCTTAGATCCGACACTTACATGAGTTCTACTAGTAATATTAAGCTACAAACTTGAAAGTAAACTAAATAATCAAGATCTTAAGTTGTAGAACTTAGTTCTTAGCTAGATCTTAAAGATCCTAGACTAGAAGGTCTAGATCTAGTGTTCTTAAGTTAGATCCTAAGTTATAGAACTTGGATCTTCACTTTAATGAAACCATAAGTTATGAAACTTAGATTTTCAACTAGTAAAATGTATGTAAGCTTGTAAGCTCTTATTTACAACAAAATTAGAAGACCATAAGCTATAGAAGCTTAGATCCAACACAAGTATATGAAGTTAGAACTAGAAAGTTATACTTCCATGTTCTTGAACTTATAAAGTTAACTTTTAGTTTCAAGAAATATGAGATCAAGATTAACTAGTAATACTTGACCAATTTAACAACATCACAACTTTAAAGTACATAAAATGAAGAGATAAACAAATTCTACAAGTAATAAGTTCATGGTTGTTCATACTTAGAAAGATTCAAGCCAAGGCTTTGATCTTTAAGAAAGTAAACCTTAAGTTTACAAACATGAACACAAGTATGATTTGGAACTTATGAACTTTAAATCTTTAAAACATTTAAGAGTAGAACCATAAACTAGAAAGTTTAGATTCTTGTTCTTGGTTCTTCATTAAAGAAAAGATGGAAGTAACCAAGATTACATGAAGATACAAGTCATGGAACTTGATATTTAACAATAACAAACAACAACAAGTAATTAAACAACAACAAAGACAAGTAATGATGATGATTTGGTGGTGGTTTTGTGAAGGAAAAAGAAAAGAAATATAAAGCTTGTTACTTACAAAGTAGAGAGAAAAGATGAGAGAAATGAAAATGCAAGTAAGTGTGTGTGAAAAATGAGATGGGATACAAGTAAATAAGTAACAAATAAAAAAATTTGAACTCCCTCCCACACCATTGAAAGTCGACAGTTTTGGGACCAAAGAGGAAGGGTTCAAATCTACTTTCTTGTGTTGGAGAATATTGAGAGCTTGGAATGGCATTAAAGCTAAATGGTATGGGAATATGGTGTAAGTATGCGTGTAACAAGTCTCCAACTAAATCTTAATTAATCTAGTTTTAACTTAATGTAATACTAGCATATATCATGGGCTTACAAGTCCATTAAGAGTGTAGGGTGGGCTTCCAAGTCCATGTTCATTAATAAAGGCCCAAGTCCAAGTAAGTATGCAATTAAATAAACCAAGCCCAAGTAATTAACTAGTAACATTAGTTAATTAAAAATAATCAATATTAATTAATCCTGAATGTAAATAATATTCGAAAATATTATTCGTGAAAAGTACATGTGTCACAAAGACAAGTCGGGCCATGAAAAGTTAAATACGGTAACAAGTAACACGTATAAGAACACATTTATTAAAACACAAGCATTAATAATGAATTATTAATAAATAAACGTTGGAAAATCCAGGGTCGTTACAGAAGCTCTTAATAATCACCTGAGAATAAACATGCTTTAAACGTCAACAAAAATGTTGGTGAGTTATAGGTTTAACCTATATATTTATCAAATCGTAATAATAGACCACAAGATTTCATATTTCAATATACATCCCATACATAGAGATAAAAATCATTCATATGGTGAACACCTAGTAACCGACATTAACAAGATGCATATAAGAATATCCCCTATCATTCCAGGAAATCCATCCGACATGATAAAAAAATGAATTCGAAGTACTAAAGCATTCGGTACTTTGGATGGGGTTCGTTAGGCCCAATAGATCTATCTTTAGGATTCGCGTCAATTAGTAGACCGATTTACTAATTCTTAGGCTACCAAGCAAAAGGGGCATATTCAGCTTCGATCATTTACCCATATAATGTAGTTTCAATTACTTGTGTCTATTTTGTAAAACATTTATAAAAGTGCATGTATTCTCATCCCAAAAATATTAGATTTTAAAAGTGGGACTATAACTCACTTTCATAGATTTTTTACTTAGTCGGGAAGTAAGACTTGGCCACTGGTCGATTCACGAACCTATAACAAATATGTACATGTATATCAAAGTATGTTCAAAATATATTTACAACATTTTTATTACATTTTAATAATTTGAGTTTATTAAGTCAGCTGTCCTTGTTAGTAACCTACAACTAGTTATCCACAGTTAGATGTACAGAAATAAATCAATATATATTATCTTGAATCAATCCACGACCCAGTGTATACACGTCTCAGGCTAGATCACAAATTAAAGTATATATATTTTTAGAATCAACCTCAACCCTGTATAGCTAACTCAAACATTACTGCATATAGAGTATCTATGGTTGTTCCAAATAATATATATACATGGGTCGATATGATATGTCAAAACATTTGTATACGTGTCTATGGTATCCCAAGATTACATAATATATTAGAATATATGTATTATACAATATAAGTTAGCTAGGATATGATTAATATAGATTTGTTACCAATTTTCACATAGCGACAACAAGCAAAATTATCCAATCTTGTTTTACCCATAACTTCTTCGTTTTAAATCCATTTTGAGTGATTCAAGTTGCTATGGTTTCATATTGAACTTAAGTTTATGAATCTAACCAGAAAAGGTATAAGTTTATAGTTGGAAATATAGGTTACAATTCAATATTATAAGAGGTAGTCATTTCAGTCGAAAGAACGACGTCATGATGACCACTTTGAAAAACATACTTCCACTTTGAGTTTAACCATGATTTTTGGATATAGTTTCATGTTCATAAGAAAAATCATTTTCCCAGAAGAACAACTTTTAAATCAAAGTTTATCATAGTTTTTAATTAACTAACCCAAAACAGCCCGCGGTGTTACTACGACGGCGTATATCCGGTTTTACGGTGTTTTTCGTGTTTTCAGGTTTTAAATCATTAAGTTAGAATATCATATAGATATAGAACATGTGTCTAGTTAATTTTAAAAGTCAAGTTAGAAGGATTAACTTTTTTTTTGCGAACAAGTTTAAAATTAACTAAACTATGTTCTAGTGATTACAAGTTTAAACCTTCGAATAAGATAGTTTTATATATATGATTCGAATGATGTTATGAACATCATTACTATCTCAAGTTTTGTGGGTAAACCTACTAGAAATTAGAAAAATAGATCTAGCTTCAAATGATCCTTGGATGGCTTGAAAGTTCTTGAAGCAAAATCATGGCACGAAAACAAGTTCAAGTAAGATTTCCACTCGAAATAAGATTGTTATAGTTATAGAAATTGAATCAAAGTTTGAGTATGAGTATTACCTTGAATTAGAAAGATATCTTACTGTAAATAATAAATATTTCTTGAGATTGGATGATCACTTGAAATGGATTTGCAAGATTTAAAGTAAGCTAGCAAACTTGGAAGTGTTGTTGGTGTGTTCTTGAGTAGTTGTTTTGTAACTTGGTTTATGTATGGATTTATGAACTAGATTGAGCTAGATTTTGATGAAGATGATGAAGAACACTTAGAACAATGGAAGAACACTTGAGAGAGTTTAGTTTGATGCATAAAAATTGATAAATGAAAGTGTTTATGGTGATGATTGAAAACGTGATGTAGGTACTCCATATAAGGTCACATTAGTTTGTAATTTTGTGTAATCATTCATGCTAGTTGCCAAATGATGGTTCCCACATGGTTTGGTGACTCACATGGGCTGCTAAGAGCTGATCATTGGAGTGTATATATCAATAGCACATACATTTAGAAGCTGGGTATTGTACGAGTACGAATACGGGTGCATACGAGTAGAATTGTTGATGAAAATGAATGAGGATGTAATTGTAAGCATTTTTGTTAAGTAGAAGAATTTTGAGAAGTGTCTTGATGTCTTTCAAAAGTGTATGAATACATATTAAAACACTACATGTATATACATTTTAACTGAGTCGTTAAGTCATCGCTAGTCGTTACCTGTAAGTGTTGTTTTGAAACCTTTAAGTTAACGATCTTGTTAAATGTTGTTAACCCATTGTTTATTATATCTAATGAGATGTTAAATTATTACATTATCATGATATTATGATGTATTAATATATCTTAATATGATATATATACATTTAAATGTCGTTACAACGATAATCGTTACATATATGTCTCGTTTCGAAATCCTTAAGTTAGTAGTCTTGTTTTTACATATGTAGTTCATTGTTAATACACTTAATGATATATTTAATTATAATTTATCATGTTTAAATATAGTGTATCAATATCTTAATATGATTCATATGTATTTAATAAGATGTTGTTATAACGATAATCGTTATATATATCGTTTTCGAGTTTCTTAATTCAATAGTCTCATTTTTATGTATATAACTCATTGTTAAAATACCTAATGTGATACTTACTTATCATAATATCATGTTAACGATATATATATCCATATATATGTCATCATATAGTTTTTACAAGTTTTAACGTTCGTGAATCGCTGGTCAACTTGGGTGGTCAATTGTCTATATGAAACCTATTTTAGTTAATCAAGTCTTAACAAGTTTGATTGGTTAACATGTTGGAAACACTTAATCATGTAAATATCAATTTCATATAATATATATAAACATGGAAAAGTTCGGGTCACTACATATATTATATTGTTAAATAAATATTTCAAAATTATATTTTGAAATGAAAATATAAATATATATATATTTTAACTTAGTCATAAAACATTTTGATAATATGTATATCAAGGAGACGATGATTTATAGAAGCAAATGACCAAAACACTCAAATGCATAAGTTACACTTCGTGTAATGTAGTTTACTAATGATTTAAGTCTATATTTTAATAAGGACACGAGTCACTAAACATAAAGTGCTAGTTTTCTAAGCGTACGAAAATGAGTTCGAGAAACCGGAAACGGGACATAGGTCGAGTGACAAAGTACGAGTCATTGGAACTAATTTTATGAGCCAACTAAACGCGAGAATATAATATAATATTTATTAAATTATAAAGATTTAATATAAATATTTATTTAATTATTAAAACTGTCGGCAGCCCCTAAATAATGGAATGTGAGCTGGATACACTAGCCATGCGATCGCATGGCCAAGTGCCTTCAGACCCATGCGATCGCATGGGAAGGCTGGGCTGGCAACAACTATAAGTTTAGTCGATTTATGTTTTGTGCACACACATCTCTCAATCTCTCTATCAATTACTCGTATATAATTATATATTATATATTATTATTATTATTATTATTATTATTATTATTATTATTATTATTATTATTTTTATTATTATTATTAAGATTAATATTAATCTTATTATTATTAGTACTATACATAAATTACTACGACGAGGTTTTGAGCGAGATATTTCAAGACGGATTTTTCGAGTAGGATAGAGCTAAAGAAATTATGGGTTATAGCTATGGAGGTTATGGGTATGGATCAGGGGTATAGCTCGTGAGGTCAACCTAGTGTTTATCGTCTCCGTTGCGTCTACGTACTTTCCTGCAATATTGAATCTCCATATTGATACGTGAGCACTTATAACTTAACTTTTATATATTAATAGTGTATCCCTGACTAGTGCTCGAGTATATAGAATTATGCATGCTTGTACGTTTGATATTGTCGTTAGATAGGTTATGTTGAATCCTGAATTAGATACATATGCTACTGAGATAGCGTATATGATATGCATGTCGTTGAAAAGCTAGCGAAAAATCAATAACTTTTTATTTAGATATCGAATGGTTTCGATGAACGGATTAGAAGTTATAGTCAACTAAATTTTTGTATTATTTTTAAAATGATTATTATTACTATCGTCGTTATTATTGTCGTTATTATTATTATTATCTAAGTATTATTATTATTATCTAAGTATTATTATTATTATTATTATTATTATTATTATTATTATTATTATTATTATTATTATTATTATTATTATTATTATTATTTTTATTATTATTATTATTATTAACATTATCATTATTATTATATGTATTATTATTAAAAATTGTTATTGTCATTACTATTATTATTGTTATTATCATTAAAAATTATTATTAATATTATCATTATTATTATAATTATTAGTATTATCATTAATATTATTATAATTTTTATTAGTATCATCATCGTTAAAACTAATATTAGTATCATCTAATTATTATAATTGCTATTATTATCATTATTATGAATGCGATATAAAAGAGTACAAAAAACTATTAAACGAATCGATTAGGAAATAATGAGTATAAGTATCATGATGAAATAAAAACATTGTAAGTTGTCGATTTAGATAAAAATCTCGTTTTCATTATTTTAAGCATTATTATTATAATTAAAAGTAATATTAATATTAAAACTATCATTTTTATTAAAATTATCATTTTTAATAGAAATATCATTGTTATTATAAAATATCATTATTATTATCATTTTAGTATTATTATTATAATCATTTTGAATAGAATTATTATTTTTATATAAAATATTATTATTACAGTTAATATTAAAAATTATTGTTATTATTATTAAGTTTATCATGATTAAAATTATCATATTATTATAATCATTAGTAAAAATAAATATCGTTATTATTAGTAGAGTAATAATAATTATTATTATTACAAAATAATACAACTTTTACTTATTATTATTATTATCAATATTATTTTATCAAATAAATATATAACATAAAGATATCTTTACCACATGTAATATAATTTCATCAATAATACATACTACTATATTATTGAATTTTATAAATTATATTACTTAAGATATATAAAAGTATATTTTATCGTATATAAAATTTAACATAAAATGTAATATAAATTTTATTTATTAATAAATGACGTGTAATATTTACTCTAATAAATTCTCATAAATATATTTAAAATAACTAATTAGGTTATATAATAAATATGTATAAATCTTTGGAAGACATTTTAGAGTCAAATTGACTTTTGTTGACTTTGCATGATAAACTCGAGCACTAGGATTGTGATACACTATGACTTGACCTAAATTGTTAGACATATATTGACCAACAGATATATATATATATATATATATATATATATATATATATATATATATATATATATATATATATATATATATATATATATATATATATATATATATATATACTTAATATAGGTTCTTGAATCCGAGGCCAACCTTGCACTTGTTCAATGACGACATATGTATTTTTACTACGAAATACAGTATTGTGAGTTTCATTACTCCCTTTTTAAAAGCTTTTGCAATATATATTTTTGGGACTGAGAATACATGCGCTTTTATAAATATTTGACGAAATAGACACAAGTAATTAAAACTACATTATATGGTTGAATGGATCGAAGCCGAATATGCCCCTTTAAGCCTGGTAATCTAAGAATTAGGGAACCGAGCCCCTAATTGACGCGAATCCTAAAGATAGATCTATTGGGCCTAACAAACCCCATCCGTTGTTGCGGATGCTTTAGTACTTTGAAATTTATCATGTCCGAAGGGAGTCTCGAAATGATGGGGATATTCTATATGCATCTTGTAAATGTCGATTAGCAGGTGTTCAATCCATATGAATGATTTTTGTCTCCATGCATGGGACGTATATTTATGAGAAATGGAAATGAAAATCTTGTGGTATATTAAAATGATTGAAATGAATGATTACGATAAACTAATGAACTCACCAACCTTTTGGTTGACCCTTTTAAGCATGTTATTCTCAGGTATTAAAGAAATCTTCCGCTGTGCATTTGCTCATTTTAAAGATATTACTTGGAGTCATTCATGGCATATTTCAAAAGATGTTGCATTCAAGTCGTTGAGTTCAATAGAGATTATTATTAAGTAAATGACAGATTAGGTCATTTATAGGTTGGATATTATGAAATGGTATGCATGCCTGTCAACTTTCGATGTAAATGAAAGTTTGTTTTAAAAAAACGAATGCAATGTAATGTATTCGTCCTTATAGATTAGGAAGGGTCGCTTCATGTGGTATCAGAGCGGTGGTCTTAGCGAACCAGGTCTTGCATTGGTGAGTCTAACTGATAGATATTAAGATGCATTAATGAGTCTGGACTTCGACCTTAGTTGCATGTCAAAAGTTTTGCTTATCATTTCTTGTCGGAAATTATCAGGTTATCACACTTAGTCTAGACACACCGTATTGCATTGATTGCATAAATAGTGTATAGACAAAATTCATATCTTAGCGTATCTGCTAATTCATATCTTAGCATATCTGTTACTGTAAACTTTGTCTAACATATTCCGTAAATTGCTCCATAATCTACGAAATCTTTTTTTCTATATATATAGATATTTAGATATTCTATATAATTAGAATACCATCCGATAGTCGGAAATCATTTTATATTGAAAAATCTTTTATTCAATCTTACGAAATGGAGGCTCTCCACTAGTTCAAGTCCCTCGAATTCTGATATGGAATCCCACTCAAGCTCCGAAAGCAGTGTGACCGGAATGGATCAACCAATTAGCCATCATCTATTCTGGATGAATTGGGGATGAGTTCATAGTCTCCTTAATCATTGGAGACAAGAAGAAGGTGATCCCTTCCATCCACCACATTGCCCTCTTGGCGAAGAACCTGAAGCACTTACCGGCGAACCTGTCCGAGACACCATTTTCTCCCTCATTTCCAAAGTATCTCATCACGATTATATACTAACTCAGATTCTAGATCTTATCCAACCACTCGTCCGAACCACCAATCATCCTGGTGTACTAGAAGAAGTTAACGAGCTTCGCGCTCGAGTAGTGGCTTTGGAGAATATGGTGCAATGGATACAAGCACCAGCAACAGCACCGGCACCATCAACAACACCAACAGTACCATTACCACCACCAACAACCACATCGCAAACCTCAACTTCACAATTCATCCCACGAGCATCAACATCACACGCACCATAGATACCAAGGAGTACCAACAATAACAAACGATGAAGTATTAATTCATAACTTCATCGGAGAAATATTCTACGGTGATTATGTAATCTCTAAAGTTTTAGAGATTATTTATTCTAATCATAGCCGTAAACCAAGATGAATGGATGGATAGAGATGATACAGGGAAGAATAGAAACCCTGATAAGGATGGTGCATGAATTACAAACTAGACTTGTTTTACCAGTATCATCAACAGTACCGCCAGTGCCGTCAGTATCGTCAGCACCAACAACACCTATAACATCACAAGTTCAACCAGATCTATAATCACCGCGAGCAACATCACTAACCAACAACAAGTATGTCATATCAACGAGTTATGAAGTATTAACTCATTAACACTGAAGGATTTATATGTATATCTTATATATATAAATTTTGAAACCATAATAAAACTCTCCGTACTATGCTATCATGTGTGAATCTTAACTACTCGGTTAATTCATATTACTAATATGCTATGATGTACATCCTCCGTCAGCGACTTAACTATCGTTAACTACAATATCTATTTCAATTCAATGAATTTCATTTCATGATAAATCAAGTGTATTATTCAAATATATGTTTGATTTTACACTTTCATCATCGATGTATTCGAAACTTTTCAAATAGCATTATTCTTACCTTGCGAAGTTCACAAGAATTTCATTAAAACCAACATCATGCATCAACAAATAACGAAGTATTGATTCATAATTTCAATATCATTGAAGGAATACTCATGTAATTTCTAAAGTTTAGGGATTACTCAATTCTAGTTTCAACCATAAATCAAATGAGTTTAATTTAATATTAACTCGTTAAATCTATGTTACATCTGAAGAAAATATACATTTTCATAAAGATTGTAATAAAAATTCTTTTGTACAAAATATTATTTGTAAATTTTTTTTTTAACTGGTAGGTAATACCCGAGAGATATATAAATTCACAATTAATATGTTACATTCTTCGAATCTGATTCACCAATCACCAATTACACTCACTACTTTCACAACAATATACATTCTTTTATAGAAACCAAAACAACCATACTCATTCAAATTCAATTACATATTTTGATTTTGATATCGTCAAATTCAATTCAAAATATAATCCGGTATCATCACTCTTAGATTTCTACATCTTTCAAAGCTATACTTTGACTTCAAAACTGTGCTAGAACATTATATATATATTGACGATTACAATCTGTGTTCAAACCCTCCAAAATTTATGAAGACACTTCAAACAATGAACAATCGAGATGATGATCCAACCACATGTTACCCACAGTTATGTACCTGAAAAACTCTTGAAACCAAAGTCATAATTTAACACGTATTTGTGTCAGACCCTTTAGCATTTATTAGCTAAAATAAATTTTCAATCCCTTCTAAAAAATAGACAATTTTGTCACAACTCCACCAAGTCAACTTCAACTTTTCAATCGAAACAACCTTATTATAACCTTGATTTGCCTTTTCGTCATCGTTACCGGAGAACCTTTTATATCTCGCCACATTAGCATTAAACTTACTAACAACTTCATTGATCTTTAAGCCTCTCCGAAAAATCACTGTACCTATTCATTGGAAACCCTATCATGTACTCATCAGCATCTTGTAACGAGAATTACCATACGAATCATCGGGAATTAGCAATCAGTATTTTGAAATCTCGCAGCATGTCTACACCAACAGTTATATGTGAACATATAATGTCTATCTCCTAGACTTACATACTTCAAATGTGAAGTTTCTGAAAAACACTCCGAACTGCGAATTGGTTCTTCGAAAGTGGAAAAATGCTGATGAAGCAGCAAAAACTGTAAACAACCTTAACAGTAAAAAGTTTGATGATAACGAATAGTGTGTTGGCGAAGCTCAAAAAAAGAGAAGGTTTGGAACTAGAAAAACGAATTGAGCAAACTATGAAGGAGGCTGTGGACAAATTACAAAGACAAAATCTACATTCAAATAATCTAAATGATTTAGTGTCTGCTGAAATCCTCAGCAAATACCTTGCTCCTTATTCCAAAACCCTTGCGAACGATATTCTTCATCATCCTCTTATCTTAAATATTCTAAGATATCATCGTATCTTCCATTATAAATATCCTCCATATTTCTGAAGATATTTTCATTCTTATCTAAAATCATTTATCCCCTCATCTGTATCACATCATAAAGGAAACTGTTCTAGTTTCTAAAAATCTGAAACCTTCGAGTTTGAAGTATGAATGTTTTTGAAGTAGTGTTGGGAACTGAAGCATGTGGTAGTATAATATAATGACACTTGATCAACGTGATTATATTACAGTAATTCATGTTGAGTTTCTAAATGGAACGAGATGATTCACAGATCATAACGTCATCATGTGCCATGTTACACGACTCTTGTATTCTACTTAATCTCTAAAAATATCAAGAAAATATTTTCTTGATGATTCGGTCTTTTCCGAGGTGCTATGGTAATTTGAAAAATCAAGATCGTTCCATTACAATTTCCTTCTTAGAACATTAACCATGTTCATTCCGAAATTCATACCTACGAATTCTGGACCATTATTCGCTTGACTTGAAGTCGGGAAGAGGAGATAAAAGTATGAAACTCTTGAATATAAAGGAAAATATAAAGCTCGATAACAACACATAAATTACAAACTGTGCATATCAATACGTATTTCCACGTAAAGGCATGGGAGAATTAAAAACACTATAACCCCAAGGTAATAGTAAAAGTAAATAAAATCCTCCCGTGGTAGATGAAAGAGAAGAATGACAGATATGAAAGTTAAGAGTATATCAAGGATCAGAACGGGATGGAGCATATTGACGAATGTTTTAAAGTATGAATTGAGGGGGAAAGAATAGAAGGTGTGAGTTGTAAGGAAGCGAAGGGGGTGGATTTATAGAAAAATATCTGACAGAGCAATCAAAACAGATGATCGTAATTAAAGCAGATCCTAATTTCCTTGATTTTTGAAGAATCAAATCTTATTACGAAGATTTTCTCTAAATCCCTTGAACTCTGGAAATCAATCCTATCTACGTCAAAAGATATGACGAATCTACGCTTACTCAATTCACTCTTTTGTGATAACTTCACTCGTACTCTTCACAAAATCAAATTGTTTTATCTATATTACTCAATGATGATAAAACTCAAATTTTTAGCTCGTATACGTCATGAAAACATACTTATTATCAGCCATGACCATCCCGATCAAATTTCGGGGACGAAATTTCTTTAACGGGTAGGTATTATGACAACCCGGAAATTTCTGACCAAATTTAAACTTTAATCTTTATATGTTTCCGACACGATAAGCAAAGTTTGTTAAATTAAATCTCAAGGATTTTAAACTATGTTCATACATTCATTTAACCTTGACCAAATTCCAACGATTCACGAACCATTACTTAATTGAATATGAATATGTATATATAGGTATGTGTATATATATAATAACTTGAGAATATTAACAAAGTATTAAAACGTATAATACTTTACATAAACGTATTTGTTTCAATATGGTTATTGATGGAATTAGAAGATAATATCAAATGATTGATTTATCAGATACATGGTATGATTACGAGTCTCTGTTGAGAGGTCTACTTTGATCTAGGAAACCTTTCCTTTTAACTGTATTCGGAATATTTGGTAAAGTAATGTGTCAATTGACGAAGGTTAGACAAAAGTTAGTGGAGAACTGGATTTCATAATATTCGACTGACCTATTTTCAAACGTAAGAAAACGATTTCAAAAACTGAATTATTGTAATCTGTTATTTATAAAGGTAAATTGATTTTATAGAATTAGCAGAATTTAAGCTTTATATTATAAAGGTATATATATAGTGTTTCTTAAACGAAAACGTTTTTCGATATAATAGACTTTTATTATTAAGAACGTATTATGACATAACAACTTCTACTATTATAACCTTTGTAATAAAATGATTTTGAATAGAAAATAATTTGATTATTAAAATGACTTTATGAACGTTAGTATATAATTGAATTATATCAATTTTAAACTTTAAAATACAAGTGTCACGAAATAATATTTCTTATTATTTAAACGATTTCAAAATATATAAGTTTTGAATATTATTAGGTTTAAAAAAAACTATATATTATATTGTTAAATAAATATTTCAAATTTATATTTCGAAATGAATATATATATATATATATATATATATATATATATATATATATATATATATATATATATATATATATATATATATATATATATATATTTTAACTTAGTCATAAAACGTTTTGATAATATGTATATACAACGAGACGATGATTTATAGAAGCAAATGACCAAAATACTCAAATGCATAAGTTACACTTCGTGTAATGTAGTTTACTAATGATTTAAGTCTATATTTTGATAAGGGTACGAGTCACTAAGCATAAAGTGCTAGTTTTCTAAGCGTACAAAAATGAGTTCGAGAAACTAGAAACGGGACATAGGTCGAGTGACAAAGTACGAGTCACTGGAACTAATTTTATGAGCCAACTAAACGCGAGAATATAATATAATATTTATTAAATTATAAAGATTTAATATAAATATATATTTAATTATTAAAACTGTCGGCAACCCCTAAATAATGGAATGTGAGCTGGATACACTAGCCATACGATCACATGGCCAAGTGCCTTCAGACCCATGCAATCGCATGGGAAGGCTGGGCTGGTAACATCTATAAGTTCAGTCGATTTCTGTTTTGTGCACACACATCTCTCAATCTCTCTATCAATTACTCGTATATAATTATATATTCTTATTATTATTATTATTATTATTATTATTATTATTATTATTATTATTATTATTATTATTATTATTATTATTATTATTATTATTATTATTATTATTAATTAGATTAATATTAATCTTATTATTATTATTATTATTAGTACTATATATAAAATACTACGACGAGGATAGAGCTAAGGAAATTATGGGTTATAGCTATGGAGGTTATGGGTATGGATAAGGGGTATAGCTCGTGAGGTTAACCTAGTGTTTATCATCTTCGTTGTGTCTACGTACTTTCCTGCAATATTGAATCTCAATATTGATACGTGAGCACTTATAACTTAACTTTTATATATTAATAGTGTATCCCTGACTAGTGCTCGAGTATATAGAATTATGCATGCGTGTACGTTTGATATTATCGTTAGATAGGTTATGTTGAATCCTGAATTAGATACATATGCTACTGAGATAGCGTATATGATATGCATGTCGTTGGAAAGCTAGCGAAAAATCAATAACTTTTCATTTAGATATCGAATGGTTTCGATGAACGGATTAGAAGTTATAGTCAACTAAATTTTTGTATTATTGTTAAAATGATTATTATTACTATCGTCGTTATTATTATTATTATCTAATTATTATTATTATTATTATTATTATTATTATTATTATTATTATTATTATTATTATTATTATTATTAACATTATCATTATTAATATATGTATTATTATTAAAAATTGTTATTGTCATTACTATTATTATTGTTATTATCAGTAAAAATTATTATTAATATTATCATTATTATTATAATTATTAGTATTATCATTAATATTATTATAATATTTATTAGTATCATTATCGTTAAAACTAATAGTACTAAAAACTATTAAACGAATCGATTAGGAAATAATGAGTATAAGTATCATGATGAAATAAAAACATTGTAAGTTGTTGATTTAGATAAAAATCTCGTTTTCATTATTTTTAGCATTATTATTATAATTAAAAGTAATATTAATATTAAAACTATCATTTTTATTAAAATTATCATTTTTAATAGAAATATCATTGTTATTATAAAATATCATTATTATTCTCATTTTAGTATTATTATTATTATTTTGAATAGAATTATTATTTTTATATAAAATATTATTATTACAGTTAATATTAAAAAGTATTGTTATTATTATTAAGTTTATCATGATTAAAATTATCATATTATTATAATCATTAGTAAATAAATATTGTTATTATTAGTAGAGTAATAATAATTATTATTATTACAAAATAATACAACTTTTACTTATTATTATTATTATCAATATTATTTTATCAAATAAATATATAATATAAAGATATCATTACAACATGTAATATAATTTCATCAATACTACATACTACTATATTATTGAATTTTATAAATTATATTACTTAAGATATATAAAAGTATATTTTATCGTATATAAAATTTAACATAAAATGTAATATAAATTTTATTTATTAATAAATGACGTGTATTATTTACTCTAATAAATTCTCATAAATATATTTAAACGACTAATTAGGTTATATAATAAATATGTATAAATCTTTGGAAGACATTATAGAGTCAAATTGACTTTTGTTGACTTTGCATGATAAACTCGAGCACTAGGATTGTGATACACTATGACTTGACCTAAATTGTTAGACATATATTGACCAACAGATATATATATATATATATATATATATATATATATATATATATATATATATATATATATATATATATATATATATATACATACTTAATATAGGTTCGTGAATCCAAGGCCAACCTTGCACTTGTTCAATGACGACATATGTATTTTTACTACGAAATACAGTATTGTGAGTTTCATTACTCCATTTTTAAATGCTTTTGCAATATATATTTTTGGGACTGAGAATACATGCGCTTTTATAAATATTTGACGAAATAGACACAAGTAATTAAAACTACATTATATGGTTAAATGGATCGAAGCCGAATATGCCCCTTTTAGCCTGGTAATCTAAGAATTAGGGAACTGAGCCCCTAATTGACGCAAATCCTAAATATAGATCTATTGGGCCTAACAAACCCCATCCGTTGTTGCGGATGCTTTAGTACTTCGAAATTTATCATGTCCGAAGGGAGTCCCGGAATGATGGGGATATTCTATATGCATCTTGTAAATGTCGATTATTAGGTGTTCAATCCATATGAATGATTTTTGTCTCTATGCATGGGACGTATATTTATGAGAAATGAAATGAAAATCTTGTGGTCTATTAAAATGATGGACATGAATGATTACGATAAACTAATGAACTCACCAACCTTTTGGTTGACACTTTTAAGCATGTTTATTCTCAGGTATTAAAGAAATCTTCCGCTGTGCATTTGCTCATTTTAAAGATATTACTTGGAGTCATTCATGGCATATTTCAAAAGACGTTGCATTCAAGTCGTTGAGTTCAATAGAGATTATTATTAAGTAAATGACAGATTAGGTCATTTATAGGTTGGATATTATGAAATGGTATGCATGCCTATCAACTTTCGATGTAAATGAAAGATTGTTTTAAAAAAAAACGAATGCAATGTTCGTAAAATGTATCATATAGAGGTCAAACACCTCGCAATGTATCCATATGTTAATGTATTCGTCCTTATAGATTAGGACGGTCCACTTCACCGACAAAGCGATTATTTTTGCGATAAAGTTTGGAACTTTATGGGTTTTAGGGCCCAATAGTGGGGGTAAAAACGTGACTTTTTGGTCGATATCAAATACCCCACACTTAGCTTTGCTTGTCTTCAAGCAAATATCGAGAATATAAGGATCTTTCTAATTGATTCTCCTTCGCCTATCCTCATATCTTTTATTATGCCTTCATCAGAAGTCGTCACATCTTTCGAAAGTATTAGAAAAAATTTCGAATTCGATGGTTTTAGTCGCTAGGTTTCAATCGCGTCCATAGTGAAAAAGGCGTACTTTCCAACTCTCAGATGTAGAGTATACATGACCAGGCTTCTCACTAGCGAATCACTCATATCACTCAAGTGTTTAGGGTGCCCTAATCTGGTTGTATTGTCGCTCAGAAGCCAGTCGTGTAACATTTCTCATCACAGGCTTGGTAAAACATCAATATCTCCATCGGTTAAGTAAGGACGACACTGATCTTCTTCCTAGGCATTCTTTCAAGAGGAAGACGGGCTATAGGGTTTGGAAATTTTATGGATGGGTGAAAGGTATCCAGATCTTTTGATTTTCAGAGAGAATTAATAGATTTTGATTCTTCAGAGTATCCTTTTTGGATAAATAACGGCTTAAGTTCCGTGAGAGTTTTCCTTGGAAGATGTGGATTTTGCTAAGACTTTGTCTAGAATTTTCTTGGCTCTTCTGGTAATTCTCCTCTGGGAAACTTCTTGGGTTTTCTTGCCTTTATTAGAGACTTTTTTTTTGGCATACCCTTTCTTCATAACTTTTGTCTTTCATTCCCGGTGCCCAGAGAGGAAGTGATATTTCACCAAAAATAGTTCTTTGACCTATCAAAAACAATCAGGGGTTCGAAGTCTTTTCAACAAGTGCTTTTGAAGTGAATTTTGATTGATCTATCTCTTCATCAATCTCTGGATCTTTTGATGAATGGAAAGGGGAGTGAAGGTGAATGGGTAGTGTATTTTTGGGAGTGAATTTGGGGTGAATATTTTTGATTTTTATCAACTCTTTGTGTGAGTTGGTCAGGTTTAAATTACGTGGAGTGGAAATGGAAACGGATGGCTTTTTGTCTTCTCTATCCAGAATGATTTTGGAAGGAGTATCGCACCTACACTACGTATGACGCTTACTAACCATTGACCTCGAAACGAATGTCAAAACCAAGTTCTAACTTGAACCGTACACCGGCACACTCATCAATTGAATTGACAAAGTACTGTAGTTTTGATGGATCGTATAGATACTTTGGGTCCAAAAGTTCTCACTTTTTGGGAGTAGGGGTCGTGCTTGGTCATGCGTAGCCTTTATCATATTTTGTCGAAAGAAATCTTTTGACGTAAACCATGATTTTTTAGCTTAATTGTTCCGTTCTAGTAAATGTTTCGAAAACTAATTTCTAGCAATCTTTATAGAATCTTTCGGGTAAAACGAGTTAAGAATTTTTCAAAATTACTTATATATTCCTTGCTAGTTACTTTTAGACAAAAGAATTTTTCAAAACTTTTGCGTTTTCATGTTTACTTGTCCTTTTACCCAATACCCCACACTAAGAGGAACATTGTCCCTAATGTTCTCTGAAATAGAATATTTTAACATTTAATAAATTAAGGACAGTGCCTCTAGAATCTCTGAGTTTGGTGCGGGGATGACCCCACACTTAGAGATTTTAGTGCGTGATAATTGAAAGAGATTTGAGGAATGATTACTTCCCTACGGTTGTTCTTTCTACGGTCAGGGTCTCCTAATGCTGGAAAGAACCAGTCTCTTGATAAAATTCTGCATGAAGAATAAAAGAGAAATGCAGCATTTCCACTATATATATTTTTTCATACAATGCTTTAAAAAGATAAAATTAAAATTTAAATAAAGTAAAGTAGTTTACGGAATACTATCCTGGCCAATGTGCTGAGCGGTGTCTGTGAAGTATCCAAAGAGATCATTATCATCCTCAAGGGTCGACAAATACTCTAATGGTTGCCCTACATCCAGTGCAGGGCTTAGCAGCGTGTCTAGACAAAGGTCCGATGGCAACTCCAGAGGTGATAAGCTCGGAAACGGCTCTTCCTCGGGAATGTTCCCGGTAATCTCAAAAACTTGAGCCGTGGGTGGCTCTACTGAGATGGGTACCGTCACTAAGTGTCAGCCCTCTGGTGGCTCATGAATAGGGACCATCTTCGTGGCTAGGGGAGGTGAAATGACTAGCACAGGTGGCGTAGTAGGAGCAGCATGAGTCTGAACGGCAGCTATGGCGACTGAACGAACTGAGACTGGAGTGGAGTTCCTGGGGGTAGCTTGTCGTGTTGGAGGGACACGGCGTGCTAGCCTGTATGACGAAGGGCCCAGAGTACTCTTGGGCATTCCTTCACGATGAAGGTACGCTTTGAAAGCTCGGTAAAGTCTCTGCTGGTCTCTAAGTACTGCCCAAGTAACATCTGGATCGTTCAAGGTGGTTCCATATTGAATCACAGTCTGTGGCTCACATGTCTCTAGAAACTCAGCTGGTCTCGATGCTAGACGTCGGGAGCATCGCACTGGAGGAGCTGGTGGTGCCGTACTAGTGTCCTCCTCAACACTCTCAAGGATCATACGTCTTGGACCTAACTGTCCTATGGATGGCCTGAACTGATCTGCACTACTTCCTGAAGAGTAAACTCGGGGAGTTCTTCTCCTGCGAACTGGAATGCAATAAGAAGCTCCTGAACTTGGATTTTTTGCCGTATGAGCGAAGACATCATCCTTCTCAGCAGCTTCTTTGTTCCAATCCTCCTGCTGTGCAGTTATTGTATCCAAAAGATCCCATGCTTCGTCTGCTGTTCGGGACATGAAATTACCTTACGAGGCCATGTCTAGGAGAGACTTATCATCCTTGGTCAAACCATTGTAAAGCGTGTAGATTATGTTTGCCCGACTTAATTAATGATTCGGACATCTTTTAAGCATCACTTTTACTCTATTCCATGCTAGACACAATGACTCGTTTTCTTTTTGAGAAAAGTTAGTGATGTCATTTCTTAAACAGGTTTACAGGGAAGGTGGATAAAATTTGTTCAAAAACTTAGTGGCTAATTCTTCCCATGAGTGTATTGAATTCGGGTTAAGACCATCAAATCATGTTAAAGCGTGTGAAGACAGAGAATATTGGAAAAGATAAAGTTTTAAAAGGTTTTTCTCATTTTCTTCCTTCTTAAAAGAGTCAACCAGACTGATAAATTTGTTTAAGTGAAAGTTTAGATCGTCAGTCGGTAATCTTTGAAATTTACAGATCATATTGACCAGCATGTGAACTGATTTCAGGAGTTCCTTCGGTTCCTAAGGTGATTGGTCCTCCTCTTTCTTCTAAGCATGATTTTTGCATAGAAACAAGGGTGTTTTGTTGTTCCATTTTTACGATTTTCTATTTAAAAGGACTTAAAAGTAACTTTTAGAAAATAGTAATTGATTAAAAGGATCGATAATTTAATAAAACAATTATTCTTGAAATTCGGTCGCTAACCTTATTGATATTTCAATTGAAAGGATTTCTTACAGATTACTAGTTATCTAGGTGGCCAAGCCGACTACGGAGAGGCAGGATCCTTTTGGTTCCAATATAATTGGAGACTGTACGGAAAATTCAACAACCAAATCCGTGTATAAATGTCTTTCTTAGACACCACCAAACAATACTGATGAAACATGACTAGGAACTTCGAAATCAACATGTTTAATTCACACAAAGGTGGAATTAGTGAATTAAACCATTCTAGTGAATATTGTGCTTTTTGAGATTAATTTATTCAAACCAGAATAATGGATTGTGTGATTAGATTAACACCTAGAGCTATTATTCACCTCTTGAGAGATTTGGGTTGAAAGAGAATCGGATAAGGCTACCCGATCTGAGTGATGTGTGTGTAATGAGAGGCTTAACCTAAAATGAAGAACATAACACATAAATACCCCTGCTGTTGAGTCAACCGCGTGAGTCAGCTGTCACTCGTATGAGTGATCTGTCTTAGCCGTGCGGGTGATCACTCACTCGTGTATGTATACTCAGATTAGATTTGTGACTCAGCTCAGCTCAATCGTACGTATGAGCTTGTCAGCTATATGAGTGAGACTTCACTCGTACGTATGACAGAGTCTAGTAATGTCAGACATCCTTATCGCGTTCATGCAGTACCTGTAACCACATATAAACATAGATAGGATAATAACGAGCTATCATGGTAGCCCATAAACTGACGTGCTGTTCACAAACGTAAGGTAGATGTCTAGGGACTTACAGAAAATGCATCAACAACTCCCCCTAGGACCTAGACCATCGATTACAATAAAGTAAACGTTCGTGAAATACATATAAGTCCAATAGTAACATCAGTTTAACATCAAATACACATCCAGATTCTCTCTCTCTCTCTCTCTCTCTCTCTCTCTCTCGCATAAATACATCATCAAAAACAAAATACAAACTAGCAATACAGTATCCGACAGGATTCAGTTGGCCTGAGCTTGGTTTGAGCTTTGAGTATCACTTTCTCTATTGAGGTATGCATAGAAGACATCGATCACACGTTGATATCTCATAGCCTCCTCCTTTTTATCATCTCTAAACGTAATGTGATGGCGGTGAAGTGTCTCCACATTAAATCTCGACAAGTTTCTCAGCCACATAGGATCTAGAATCTTCACATTGTTAAACTGTATGCTTCCATCTTCTTTCTCAATCACCGTCAAAATCACTGCTTCCTCCGACAGCTTGTCATAGAACTACCATCTGAAGTTTTTACATATATCCTTGGGTAAGGGCATCAAGGGCGATTGTTTCATGTACTTAGCTGGACGGAACTTAACAACGCGAACATGTCCACCTTTCGAATTTCTCTTTGTCGGATGCATGGAAAACCTGGCGGCTGTTGACTTAAAGATATCCCATTTCCCTTTCTTATATTCATATCTGAGTTTTCTCTGAAACAACCTGGAAAGGTCACTATCTTTAGCGTTCAACCTCTTCAGCTTCGCAAGTTGCATGATCTCAAAGTAAGGTAGAGTTTTGATGTGACTTGGTCTTGCCATATAATCAACTCCTCGTTCCCTCTTGATTCCAAAACAATTGATCTCCTTGAAGTAACCCCAGCTCAAAATTTTACCCTTGGAATACTTCTTGGTTCTTTTTCACCTTTCATAGAAACTAACAAACTTCGGCTCGAGTTCTGGCTTATTCAACTGATCAGGGTTAACAATGTTTTGTTTCCACCAACTTTGACGGATCTCATCTTCTTCAACGTTTATGTTAACTTTAATCCTATCACGTTCGAACCACTTATTAATCTCATTCCATGCCTTGGCTTTAGCTTGCTCGGCTCGGAGTTTCTTCTTCTTTAGCTCAGTCTCTTTTCTTTCTTTCTCAACGAGCAATTTCTCATGTCAGATTTTCTTATTCCTTTCCATTAACTCATCAACTTTCTTGATTTGCTCCTTGTATACCTTCCTCGCCTCTTCCAATTCATTCAATCTCTTTGTTTTCACCTCACTAATCAAATTGAAAAAGTCACTTAAAGTGTTGAGTGACGGATTTGAGTATGGCTCAAGCGAAGGCATAACAATTTCAACTTCTTCTTCTTCTTCTTCTTCATCAGATTTTGTTACCAATTCATCTTCAGATTCAACAATCACATCCTCTTTCACATTATCCTTACCAACAGAATCTTCACTCTTTTCATCCGTAAACAGATTATTGAAATCACTTAAGTTGATATTTTGGATTGATTCGGGAGGGACACTAGCAGATGACTCTTCTTGTGGAGCCTTATTCTCAGCTTCAACTGTCTCTGCTTCCTCTGTATCATTTTCACTATCGTATACCAGAGCAGCAAGCTGTTCTACAGGAAAATCACTTGGTGGAACGTCCCCCTTTTTTGCATCATCAAAAACATTTGAATAATTCATATAATATTCAGCAGTAAAGACCTCACCATATTCATTAAAGCTTCGAATAGGTATCACTAACGGTATTTCAAAAGAAGGTCCTCCAGTTCCAGCATCTTCTTCATCGTCTTTCTCGTCATCACCACCCAAATTAGAGGAATATTCTTCTCCTCTTTCCTTAATCAAATTTGTTTTACCAGAGGTAAGTAATTCGATATTATCATTTATATCCTTCAACTTCTCCTTGTTCTCACTCTTAATTGTCAATATCTTCTTCTTCAACTTCTCCGTCCTACCCTTCTGAAGATTCATTCGATTCCATAATCTCTTGTTTTCTTCCACTAACGACTCAATCTTTGCTTCACTGATCTTATTCTCCTCAGTGGCTTGATTCTCTTGATTGGTTATTTTTATGTTCAAAGACAACAGTAGATTTTGCTGTGTCTTGAATTCGGATGACGTGACCTGAGGTGTTGTGGTGGTAGGTCTCGGTGAGGTAACAACGGCTCTTGCATCCTTCATGAAACCGGATGGTTGTCTCTGAGCTTGTTGTTTCGAACCTCCCTGAGATAACCTTTGAGATGAGTCATAATTGTGTTTAGTTCTCTTCTCCTTCTTCTTTTGTTGTTCGGAAGTCATTGCTTCTTTCCCTTTCCTCTTCCTCTGAATCAAACTAACATCCTCCTCAGTTGCTTCATCATCACCTTCTATAACCTCATCATTAACATTATTTCCTCCTTGAGCTTCACCAGTTGCTCTTTGATTATCACCTCCACCTTCCTCCTCATCAGTAACTTCGTAGTTAGAGTCAGAATCATCGTTTCTCCATGCGTTACCAGCAGGACATCGATAATTCTCCTTAATCAGATGACAAACAAGCTTTCTGTTAAAATCAGGTTTCAAACCCTCGTTCCTTGTTTCCTCCATTCTTCGAAAGGTTATTTGATTCATTGGCTTTAGGTGAATAATATCCTCTTCAAGCTTTGGTAGATCTGGTGTAGCGTCATTTATAATCATTTGAAGAAAATGAGTATAAATAAGATATCTCTGAGTAGAACTGAAAAGATTCGCTTTGAAGTAGTAGAAGACGAATCCTGAGAAATCGTATGGAGCTCTTAGTACAAGTGCCACAAACATACTCTGCCCTTTTTCGTTCAACTTATCAAACCCAGCTTTGCGTCCACTCAAGCAATGCATGATCACATGAGCAAGATATCGAAACTATGGAGGCAGAAGTGTCTTCATCAGTTCAGACTTACCAGCAATGTAGCCAGAATAAGCACATCTCTTAAAGCATCCATGAATTCTCTCACGGTCAATTGTCATGTGGGAGCAGTTCTCATCATTAAAATTTAAAATCCTCCTTATCACAGTCTTGGAGACAATTATCTCATGCCCTTGAACGGTACTGACTATCTTAGTCTGATCTTCTGATACATCAAGTGCCGCATTTCTCCAGAATTCTCTTTGATGACTGAAGTAAGCTGTGCAATGAGTAAAAATAGCAGTATGTATCCTTGATCTCCGAAGAAAAGCTACAATCTCCTTAAAATGATCACCCATCTCGAGAGTAGTGTCATAGAGAGCGACTTGATTGTTCAGATCACCCTTCTCTAGAATAATTTCTTGTTGAGCAGGTGGGTTAACGGGATTCACATGAGGATTTACTTGCTCCCCCGTCCTTCTAGGTTCACAACTGGAACATTGACTTTTTGTTCAACCATTGATGATATCTTACTGATATAGCAACAGAAATGTTAGAAATACAATCCACATATCATAAAACATTAAAGCATTTGCATCAAAGTGTCATAAGTTTGTTAAACAAGATAAACCGTGCGAGTGATTCTGTCACACGTGCGGCTAAAGGATCAGACGTGCGAGTAACATAGTCACTCGTGCCACTGTTGACACGTTTGAGCAGTAATATGGTTTCAGACAAGGTACACGGTTGAGGCAACATATATAAGCGAGTGAGACAACTGTGTGGTGACTCGTGTGGTTAATCACACATGTCAGCTCAGTCAAGCGAGTGGACAACCAAATCAAATCGAACGAGTGAGCTCAAAGGTTCACACGGTTGATCATCAACCACGTACTGACTCGAGTGAGTCATGTCTCACGCGTGCGAGTGATGTCACTCATGCATGTTTGATGAAACCGATATTAAATGCTATATTTAAATCGACGGGATTACATGATTGATCGTTTTAGGGTCCGATTTACATCACAATAGCAACATTAGGTATCGTTTAACACAAAACAATAACATATAAGCATCAAAACAAGCTTCAATTTCATAAAATTTGACATACAAACCCCTAAGGTTTCGAAACATTCAAACAACGAATTAAGACACTAAAACTTGATGAAATTATACCTAGATGATGGCGCTGTGGTCGAATTAATGTGCTTAACAAATGCTGCGGTGGAAAACTGAATTGGTGATGATCGAATTTTGAGAGAAAAGTGGGTAGAGTGTGCAAGAGTGAGCGACTGTACTCAGCATTCTCTATCTATACTCTTGTGATCAACCGTACGGTTGATCACACTATCCATCATCAACCGCGCGTCTCACATAATCACTCGTGCGTGTGACCCAGATGTCTTAAGACAATTCTAAAACAGGGTCATTCGTACGGTTAACCTCACATGTGTGGTTACTCATACGGTTCACACATCAGTCGTGCGAGTGAGCCACTTAGGCAATTTCAAATTTCCAAATTTTTACTAACATAGGATTTCGACTCGTTTGGCAATCTTAGAGCTAACTATCACTTTCAATTTGAGTCATAAATCACTAATCCATCAAGAAATGATCATTAACACTTAGGTATATCAAAAATCTTAACCACAATGAGGTTATTACTCTAAACATTCTGTTTCACATGAGTAAGTCCTACAGTGTAATGTCATCTTAAGTTCATTAATACCTTAAATCATTAAAATCCTTCAAATAATCACTAGCTCTACAAACTTCTATCTTGTGGATTTGGTGGCCAAAAATATCTTGATCTTGACAAGGTTCATTCAGATGTCATTGTACATTCAAAGGATAATCAGAAAACAAAAGAACAAAAGAAATCTTTATAAATTTTCTGAGATATAATGTCATGCAACTAAAAATATGCAAATAAAAGACATTCTACCATGAAGTGCAATAACATGCAAAACCAAAATCTTTTTGTTGTTTTACAGTTTTCAATGCAAGCTATTTAATAAACAGATAAGCAAGGTATACAAATCCACATTCTTTTTGTGAGCAAGATGATTAACAATTTAAAAATGGATCAGAACTGACATATTGAATCAACTTTTGTTGTTCATTCCCGATTATCCAGTCTATGTCTATTATCATACAATTACTGATATCAATCCTCATTAAACATGAACATATTCATTCCGGACACTTCAACAATCATGTTGGAATTAATTACTTGAACACTATAAAGCAGTGATTTTTGAGATCACGCTAAGTTAATTGATCCTTGATTCTTTCATCACTTATGATTGTACATTTTTATTAGGTTGTCAATTCATTACGCGTAATTTTCTGTTATCTCTTTCCATGTACTTCATTCAAATTGAACAGGATGGTTCTCACGGCATTTTGAATAACCCTGTCAGCCTTTGGCATCTACCAATGTGTTGACAATCTTCAATCTAGTTGGTTCGGCAGATCTTAGGATATATTGGATTATCCGAATAGGCGCATTATTTACCGCGGGGATTGGTCTACGGTTAAAGCAGACTTGCCTGAAGACCAGTCGTCACACGAAATAAATCTCAAGGCCTTTAACTTCTTTATGTTCAAGTTGACATGGAAAACGGAATCGAAATATAAACTTTCATTTATATATGTTATTTAGAGTATATCTAGGTAAGTATCTTTCCAACTTACAGTCTTAATAGGTATAACTCTATATTGCAGACGACAAGAATCTAGATAGTTCAGTGTGAACATCGTGATTAAGTAATTTAAGCTGCGCGGGGGCGTCACACTAAGAATGATCTGAGTTCTTTATGAGCACATCATGAATCAACATTCTTCATACTTTCAGGACTTTACCATCTTAATACGCCAATTAATTTTGACTTTGATTTTCTTTTAATATTTCTTTTTCAGCATATCACTGTCTTTTGATATATTGATTTTGAATGCCATCATGAATGGATTTTCCATTGTTATGCATGAACTCATGTTTCTTTGTTGTGTGCTCAGATCACTCGAAGGTGTTCTCCCTTAAATGCTTGAATGATCTGCAATAAGGAATTATACTTTTCAACCTTATGCGAGAAGGGACACTTACTTCAATATAAACTAATTCTCTCTGATATTTTTGGGGTTTAGTTTCGATTATAAAGTCTTAGGCCCGTGACAACGTGGTATGCACCAGCCAAACAGATACTCCTCAACCTTAAATCCACCCCCAACCTTTTCTAGTGATTATCGATTATGATAGGGGATACCCTCAACCGAATGTTGAGTTCCTCAATGATTGTCATTAGATACAGTTTCAGAGATAATTAGGTGATTACCTTCAAACGCTACAGATCGTCCATGACTTCTGAATCTTAGATGATCGTTATTCTTATTATGATTGTCTAATGCCAAGAATTCATAAGTCATATCTATCAGTACATCACACAACAGATAAACATAATCGTTCAAATCAGTCCTTACTAATCAAATATATCAATTCTCAGTACCGTAATTTCTTCATCTCCCACATATTAATCAAAAACAAGCTCATTTTCATAATTTTTCAACTTTTTAGGGTTTTCTGATGAGGCATTTTACACTATTTAGGTATTTTCTGTTGAAACATATACTCCCCCTAAAATACTAAAACATAAAATCTTTTTGTCTTTTAGCATTTTAAACAAAAGAAACAGAAAATAACTACAGACTAGCATGCAAACATGAAAGAAATCATGCAGAGAAATGCAGACATGAAGCAAAAATATGCAATACAGATAATAAGAAACTAAAATCTATATGTCATGCATCCTACATGCAAAGTCTAAAAGTTTGATTAACCCTCATAAACAACATCCGAAATTATTTTGTCTCGATCAACAATGCCATTCATCTCTAAAAGTAGCAAGAACCTAGGTTTGTCGAAAGCCTTAGTGAAAAGGTTAGCCCTCTGGTCCTTAGTACCTATTCTGTTCACCTCAATTATCTTTTTCTCATGGCAATCCCTAAGAAAATGATACTTAACACCTATGTGTTTAGTCTTAGAATGTTGCACATGATTCTTAGTAATTGTAATAGCAACAGTATTATCAATATAAAGAGGAGAGAAAGAGATTTTTAGTCTGTAATCGCGTAGTTGTTGTTGAATCCAAACAACTTACGAACAACAACTAGCAGTAGCGATATATTCAGCTTCACACGTTGAAAGCGCAACTGCAGTTTGTTTCATGCATTGCCAGGTCACCAGCCTTTCACCTAAAAATTGACATCCTCTTGATGTAGATTTGTTGTTGATTTTTCAACCTGCATAGTCTGAATCACTGTATGCCACAAGATCAAATTTGTCTTCGTTCGAATACCAGATGCCAAGATTTGGAGAATGTAACAGATAACGAAGAATTCTTTTGGCAGCTGTAAGATGAACTGTATTCGGATTAACTTGATAACGCGCACACAGACATGTTGCGAACATAATATCCGTCCTAGATGCAGTGAGATACATGAGCGATCCGATGATTGCTCGATAGTATGTAAGATCAACAGGCTCCCCTTCACAGTCCAACGAAATACCATGATTCACAGCTAGAGGGGTCGACACAGGACGTTCTTGAGTCATACCAAAACGTTCGAGTATATCATTTACATGCTTTGCTTGATGAAGAAAGATTCCATTATCAGTCTGTTCGACTTGTAAACCAAGAAAGTAGTTTAAGAGATCCAATTTTCTCATTTCGAATTCATCCTTCATAACCTGCTCGAACTCATCGACGAGTTCCTGCTTAGTATAACCGAAAATAATGTCGTCTACATTGATCTGGACCAAAATAATATCATTAACTTTAACCTTCGTGAACAGAGTACAATCTACCGTGCCCATTTGATAACCTTTTTCGATCAGATAACTTGACAAACGTCCATACCAATCTCTCGGGGCTTGATGTAAACCATATAGGGCTCTTCGTAAACGGTAAACTTTGTCAGGATGAAGATAATCTTCAAAACCCGGTGGTTGATTGACATATACTCTTTCATTTAGCTTGCCATAAAGAAATGCACTCTTGACATCCATTTGAAACACTTTGAACTTCATAAATGAAGCAAAAGTCAAGAAAATGCGAATAGCTTCCAATCTGGCAACAGGAGCAAAAACTTCATCATAATCGAATTCAGGATCTTGTTGATAACCTTTAGAAACTAATCTTGCTTTGTTATGGATAACATTGCCATCTTCGTCAAATTTTCACTTCCAAACCCATTTGAGATCGATTACTTTAGCACCATGCGGCTTAGTAACTAGCTTCCAAATATCTAAATAATGGAATTGCTGAATCTCTTCCTGCATAGCCATAACCCAATCAACATGTTTCAAGGCTTCTTTTGTTGTCTTTGGCTCTATTTTAGAAATATGACATGAGTACTTGTAGTATGCAGCAGCAGCTGTCATATGAGTATCAACTTGACCATCAAATTGAACTTGCCTTCTTATTCTAACACATGCATTTGGATCTCCAATAATATTCTCTCTAGGATGATCTGCTGTAGTTCTGGGAACTGGTTGTGCGGGAACAGGTATTTTAGGTTATAGATTCGTAGTATCACTAATATCTTCATGATTATCAGAACTCTCAATTGAAATATTGAATCTGCAGGTATCGTACACTGGATCAATGTCTTAATCTAAATCTTGAACTGGTTCATCAACAGTGGGTAATGGAGTTGGAGTTAGAGTAGGTGCAGATACTTCTGGTTCATTTTGTAAATCAAACATCATTTGTAACTCAACTTCATTCTCCGTCTAATCTGGAGCAAGATTGAATGAGTCAATCAGCTCATCATAGTTATAAATCAAAGGATGACTCTTAGAAGCACTCTTCGTATGATTCCTCTGGACATCAACTTCAGACCATTCTTCAACACATCTTGTCTCATTGTTGAAAACTCGCTTGTTAGGAGAACTATACCCAAGAAATACTCCAGTAACTACTTTTGAATCAAACTTACTTTCTTGTTTTCTTTTCAAGATGGTACACGGTGCACCAAATGGTTCTAGATGCTTTAAAGATGGTTTTCTCCCATGCAATAGCTCATAGAAAGTTTTACCCAGTCGTTTAATAGTCAGAACTCGATTCATAGTGTAACACGCATTTGCAACAGCTTCACTCCAAAAATGAACAGGTAGCGATGAATCTGCTAGCATTGTTCTAGCTGTTTCGATCAATACTCTATTCTTTCTTTCAGAAACACCATTCATCTGAGGAGCGTATGCAGAACTGAACTGCATATTGATACCTTTTTCAATATAGAAACCTGCAAGATACTGATTCTTGAATTCTATACCATTGTCGCAACGAATATTTCTTACCTTTAAATTAAAACCCGTCTCTAATCGATTGATTAGCACTTTCAAATTTTCAAAAGTATCGGACTTCTCTTTCAAAAACATTACCCAAGAAAAACTTGAATAATCATCAGTTACAACCAGACAATACTTACTTCCATCAATGCTTTCAAAATGAATTGGACCGAAAAGATCCATATGTAACAATTCAAGTGGAGCAGAGATTGGATTACACTTCACCAGCTTATGAGCTTTCTTGCTCTGCTTACCCTTCTTACACGGAACACATGTTCCTGGAATCTGAAAAGATCGAAGATCAACACCTTCTACAAGATTGTTGTGGACAAGGTGATTCATTTTCCGAAAACTTAAATGACCCAAGCGTTTATGCCATGTAATAGAATCTTGTTCAATCGCTTTAGAAACAAAAGCTTGATGATGTTCAACAGTTGAAGTAGCAACATTCATATCTAGCATGTATAAGTCGGCTTGTCTAGGAGCTTTCATCAAAATCATTTCTGGAGGAATCACAAACTCTGGCTTCAAAATGTAGCTGAATTCATCATCAAATGCTACCTTGAAAGATTTTTCACAGCTTTGTGAAACCGACAACAAATTGTTTGCAAGCTCTTGAAAATAGTTCACTTTGTCGAAACTGACTTTTTCATTCTTCAATAAACCTTGTGCTGAAATGTGACCTCCTTTATCTCCGACAAAAGCTACATAACCTCCCTTAATTGGGTGTACATCCGAAAGAAGAGATAGGTGTCCAGTCATATGTCTCGAAGCACCGCTATCCACTATCCAGTTGTTGTTTGCAGGTACCCTGGTTCCCTGCACATCACATTAAGAGAATTAATTGATAATGGGAACCAACGCCCTGACAAAAGTAGGTTGTCCATTAACACCCATAACTTGAAATTCCTTCCATTTCCCGTTTAAGTCCGGTGGAATCTCATCATTAGAAACCGTAAACTTAGACAATTTAGAAGTAGCAATATTACTCTTCTGGTTTTTCACATTTTGCTCATTTTCAGAGCGATTCACTCGTGGTCTGGTACGAGAAAAGTATTTTCGATGACTAGCTTTTGACGAAGGCGATCGTGCCTTTGGTTCAAAAGCTTTACTATGATCACTTGATTTGGCAACTCTTGCCTCAGTATCCTATTTAGGAACCTTAATCTTCACAGGAGAAATTGACCTATTGAAGTTCTTTCTCTTATACTCTCCATAGACAACATTTGTCGTATGATTTTTAACACGAACTTCATCATTAACAGGTGAACCTTTTTATGAGCATAAGATGATTTGTGATCATCATATGTGAGGTCAATCTTCTGTTTGGGTGATCTATATCTTCTAGGACAATTAGCAGCAATATGTCCAAAAATAGCACAATTAAAATATTGACGAAACTCCCTATGTCCTCTAAATTCATACACGTTATTAGAGTTTGAAGATGACGGATCTTGTGTTCTTACAAACACAGGAGAATCATTTGTTTTATTTCTTGGAACAGGCTTAGGTGTAACAGAAGGAACTGGTCTGTTAGCAAATCTAGGATTTCTTAAAATTTTAACAGGACCTTTCCGTGTTCTAACTCTACTTGTCTTAGAGTTATCTCCTAACCCAGTTTTCCTATCTTCCTCAAGATCTAGAGCACCTTCAGCAGTATCATCAGAAGTTGTATTCTTAGTTGAGCTACATTTTTTATTCTTTTCAACTTAATCTTCATAACTAGGAGGGATACAATCTTCTGGTCGACCGTCAACTACGTTTGCATTAACAAATGTGTTCTGAAAAGGAGGAGATGCAGACTTATATCTAATACCCTTGCCCTTGGTGTCATTAAGTTCTACCAGTAATGCATTCCATTGCGACGCACTTGCCCAACACTTCAATTTAATTGAAATTGCTTCTAAATCAGCTTTAACGCATTCATTTTCTTTTTTTAGTTCATTAATTTTGTCAACACGTTTAATTAAAGCTTGATTTATGTCAAAGTTATAACATTTAAGATCGTGAAGTTGTTTTTTTATAAACTTTGATCTGCTCTTTCAACTCATTTTCAACCTTAGTGGTCACATGGTTTGCATGCCATTTTTCTTTCATCTCCGCATATGCCTTTGTTAAATTATCTATTGTAATCTTAGACTCAGTGCATTTAACACATCCAATAACAGTTGATGGATCAGAAGATACCTGTTGAGCATTATTTGATGAAGAAGTCTCAGCCATAAATGCAAAGTAATTTGTCTTCTTCCCATCATTGAGCTCATCTTATGATTCTGACGAGTCTGTAAGGAACTCTGATGTATCAGCATCTTTACCCAAATGAATCTGTTCAAGTCTGTCCCAAATATCTTTAGCTCTAATTAACCCTGAGACCTTCTCAAGATCACTTTTTAATAAGTACATCCTTAGTAAGTCTACTGCTTCCTTGTTCAATGCCTCAAAATCAGTTTGGTTAACTCCAGTACGGTCAGCTTTATCTTCAATTTCTTAATCTGAAATTTTGTCTGAATCATCATCTTTTGAATTTTCACTCTGAAAATCTGAACCTTCACCCACAAGAACTAACATTTCCAACTCATCGAAAATCATTCTACCCCAATCGTCTAGTTCTTTATCAGCATCAACCGATGTTTCTTCACTTTGATCAGCTTCTAAACTTTCTTTAAACACTGAGGTATCACCATATTTATCCTTCCAACTGTTGAAGTAGTAGTCCTTTGACGATGTTGGTGAAACACTTCCAGATTCAGGTGTTCGAGGAACTGAATCACGTGCCTTTTTGAATTTGTCTTTAACCTGTTTCTGAATCTTCTATTTCTGAATTGTTCAAGACAATCTTTCAGCTCTTTCAGCACGAGCAGTCAGCTTCTCAACTAAATTCTGATCAGTAACACAATATGCTTCAGATTCCGTGATCTTTGCCATGTTAGCTTTAGGTTGTTGATCATCTACATTCAATTTGATAGACCAATCATCATCATCTCCATGAATGACAACCAAAGCTTTGTTAGGAGTCTCAGCTATTTCTGGTTCATTTACTTTATCAGTAATGTAGATCTCACGCTTAGTAGTTTGACTCTGAGAACCGTAGTTCTGATTCTTGAACGGATTACGATTACCTTGCTTCTTCTGTTTTGTGCACTGTCTTGAAAAATGACCTAATTCTCCACAGTTGTAACAAGTAACAGTATTCACATCAAATCCCATTTTTATATCTTTGGTCAGACTGATCGGTTTTCCAGTTCTCTCTTTGTAATCTCTTGCTCTTCTCACAAGATTTGCCATACCCCACATAATATCCATCTTTTCTGCTTCATCTCAATCAAGTTGATGATAATCTTCTATTGTTAGATGAATGTTACCCACACGACCATCAAGATAACTATCATAAGAATTAACAAGGCTTAATAGTAAAGCTATATCTTCACTAATCTTTTCTTTCCCACCTTTCCTTATGTTTTCAATCTTAAATGCAGAAAGAACATCTGATGCAGTCAGTGTAGATGACTCTGTAGTATTGGAAGTAGGATGTGATTGAGTATTGAGTGAACATGGGGAAACTAGTGGTGGATATGAAGGTTGTTGAATAGGTGCACTTCTAACATTCAAACATACATATTCTGATTGTTCGTAGCAAAAGCTGTTTGAAATGTGAAATGTCCCGTTAATATTGATTATAAACGTTCCATATTAATTGATTTCGTCACGAGGTTTTGACCTCTATATGAGACGTTTTTCAAAGACTGCATTCATTTTTAAAACAACCATAACCTTTATTTTATCGATAAAGGTTTAAAAAGCATTACGTAGATTATCAAATAATGATAATCTAAAATATACCGTTTACACACGACCATTACATAATGGTTTACAATAAGAATATATTACATAAAAATAAGTTTCTTGAATGCAGTTTTTACACAATATCATACAAGCATGGACTCCAAATCTTTTCCTTATTTTAGTATGCAACAGCGGAAGCTCTTAATAATCACCTGAGAATAAACATGCTTAAAATGTCAACAAAAAATGTTGATGAGTTATAGGTTTAACCTATATATTATCAAATCATAATAATAGACCACAAGATTTCATTTTTATAGCACATCTCATATCAGACATTTCGCAAACTGCACAGAGATAAAAATCATTCATATGTTGAACACCTGGTAACCGACGTTAACATAATGCATAGAATATCTACAAAACAGAACCTCTCGTCTGTATAATAATCTCGAAGTACTAAACCATCCATAACCTGAATGGGGGGTGTTAAGCCCAATAGATCTATCTTTAGGATTCGCGTCAATTAGGGGCCATTTCCCTAATTCTTAGGTTACCAAAATTGAAGGGCGATATTCGGTTTAATAATCCAACCATAGAATGTAGTTTTGCGTACTTGTGTCTATTTTGTAAAACATTTATAAAACTGCACGTATTCTCATCCCAAAAGTATTATATTTAAAAAGTGGGACTATAACTCACTTTCACAGATTTTTACTTCGTCGGGAAGTAAGACTTGGCCACTGGTCGATTCACGAACCTATAACAAATATGTACATATGTATCAAAGTATGATCAAAATATAATTACAATATTTTTTATTACGTTTTAATTATTTGAGTTTGTTAAGTCAGCAGTCCTCGTTAGTAACCTACAACTAGTTGTCCACAGTTAGATGTACAGAAATAAAGCAATATATATTATCTCGAATCAATCTACGACCTCGTGTATACAAGTCTCAGACTAGATCACAACTCAAAGTATATATATAATATTTTGGAATTAACCTCAACCCTGTATAGCTATGTAACACCCCAGCTTAACATGACCACAATATTGTCCGCTTTGCCCGTAGGCGCACGGCTTTTTCTTGGCGACCACACACGAGAAGCACTTTCCCAGGAGGTCACCCATCCTGGTAGTGCTCTCGCCCGAGCACGCTTAACCACAACGTACTCGCACTTCTACTCAGCCTGTGATCCCAAAACGCGTTGTGTCATTTAAGCGTGAGTATTACCTTATAATCCCATGATCACTCATGTTCGTGGGCGATGTGGGATTTGCCTAGGGTGATCATGAGTGATCATGGGATTATAAGGTAATACTTACGCTTAAATGACACAACGCGTTTTGGGACCACAGGCTGAGTAGAAGTGCGAGTACGTTGTGGTTAAGCGTGCTCGGGCGAGAGCACTACCAGGATGGGTGACCTCCTGGGAAAGTGCTTCTCGTGTGTGGTCGCCAAGAAAAAGCCGTGCGCCTGCGGGCAAAGCGGACAATATTGTGGTCATGTTAAGCTGGGGTGTTACAGAATGGTATCAGAGCCACTCATGTGCCGTTGGGGGTGGTGGTGCAAACCTCATCGAGGACGATGAGTCCCTAAGGGGGGGGGGTGAATGTAACACCCTAGGCAAATCCCACATCGCCCATGAACATGAGTGATCATGGGATTATAAGGTAATACTCACGCTTAAATGACACAACGCGTTTTGGGACCACAGGCTGAGTAGAAGTGCGAGTACGTTGTGGTTAAGCGTGCTCGGGCGAGAGCACTACCAGGATGGGTGACCTCCTGGGAAAGTGCTTCTCGTGTGTGGTCGCCAAGAAAAAGCCGTGCGCCTGCGGGCAAAGCGGACAATATTGTGGTCATGTTAAGCTGGGGTGTTACAAGCTAACTCCAACATTACTGCATATAGAGTGTCTATGGTTGTTCCGAAATATATATATAGATGGGTCGATATGATATGTCAAAACATTGTATTCGTGTCTATGGTATCCCAAGATTACATAATATATGTTAGAATACATGTATAATACAATATAAGTTAGTTAAGTTATGATTTGTATAAATTTGTTACAAATTTCACGTAGAAAGAAGCAAAATTATCCAATCTTGTTTTACCCATAACTTCTTCGTTTTAAATCCGTTTCGAGTGATTCAAGTTGCTATGGTTTCATATTGAACTTAAGTTTATGAATCTAAACAGAAAAAAGTATAAGTTTATAGTCGGCAATACAGGTTACAAGTCATTTTTGTAAAGGTAGTCATTTCAGTCGAAAGAACGACGTCTAGATGACCATTTTGGAAAACATACTTCCACTTTGAGTTTAACCATGATTTTTGGATATAGTTTCATGTTCATAAGAAAAATAATTTTCCCAGAAGAATAGCTTTTAAATCAAAGTTTATCATAGTTTTTAATTATCCAAACCAAAACAGGCCCCGGTTTTACTACGACGGCGTATATCCGGTTTTACGGTGTTCTTCGTGGTTCCAAGTTTTAAATCATTAAGTTAGCATATCATATAGATATAGAACATGTGTCTAGTTGATTTTAAAAGTCAAGTTAGAAGGATTAACTTTTGTTTGCGAACAAGTATAGAATTAACTAAACTATGTTCTAGTGATTACATGTTCAAATCTTCGAATAAGATAATTTTATATATATAAATTGAATGATGTTATGAACATCATTACTACCTAAACATTAGTAGGTAAACCTACTAGAAGTAACAAAAATTGATCTAGCTTCAAAGGATTCTTAGATGGCTTGAAAGTTCTTGAAGTAGAATCATGACACGAAAACAAGTTCAAGTAAGATTTCCACTAGAAATAAGATAGTTATAGTTATAGAAATTGAATCAAAGTTTGAATATGAGTATTACCTTGTATTATAAAGATATCTTACTATAAATAAGAAAGATTTCTTGACCTTAGATGACTACTTGGATTGGACTAGAAAGCTTGGAAGTAATCTTGCAAACTTGATAGTATTCTTGATTTTATGAAACTAGAACTTATAGAATTTATGAAGAACACTTAGAACTTGAAGATAGAACTTGAGAGAGATCAATTAGATGAAGAAAATTGAAGAATGAAAGTGTTTGTAGGTGTTTTTGGTCGTTGGTATATGGATTAGATATAAAGGATGTGTAAGTTTGTTTTCATTTAAATAATTCATGAATGATTTATAATATTTTTTGTAATTTTGTGAGATATTTCATGCTAGTTGGGAAATGATGGTTCCCACATGTTTAATGACTCACATGGGCTGCTAAGGAGCTGATAATTTAGTGTATATACCAATTGTATATACATCTTAGAAGATGTGTATCGTACGAGTACGAATACGGGTGCATACGAGTAGAATTGTTGATGAAATGAATGAGGATGTAATTGTAAGCATTTTTGTTAAGTAGAAGTACTTTGATATATGTCATGAAGTCTTCCAAAAGTGTATTTATACATCTTAATACACTACATGTATATACATTTAACTGAGTCGTTAAGTCATCGTTAGTCGTTATATGTAAGTGTTGTTTCGGAACCTTTAAGTTAACGATCTTGTTAAATGTAATTGATCCACTGTTATAATACTTAAATAAGATGTTAAATTTTTATGTTAACATGATAACATGGTGTATGAATATATCTTAACATCATATATATATATATATATATATATATATATATATATATATATATATATATATATATATATATATATATATATATATATATATGTTAAAATACTATTACAATGATAATCGTTACATATATATATTGTATCGAAATCTTTAAGTTAGTAGTATCATCTTACTTCTATAGTTCATTGTTAATACACTCAATGATATACTTAATTATCATTTTTTCATGTTAAACATAGTGTATCTATATCTTAATATGATTCATATGTATTTAGTAAGACGTTGTTATAACGATAATCGTTATATATATCGTTTCGAGTTTCTTAATTCAATAATCTCATTTTTATGTATATCACTCATTGTTAATACACTTAGTAAGATACTTACTTATTATAATACCATGTTAACTATATATATATATATATGTATATATATATATATATATATATATATATATATATATATATATATATATATATATATATATATCCATATATATGTCATCATATAGTTTTTACAAGTTTTAACGTTCGTGAATCGTCGGTCAACTTGGGTGGTCAATTGTCTACATGAAACTCATTTCAATTAATCAAGTCTTAACAAGTTTGATTACTTAACATGTTGGAGACATTTAATCATGAAAATATAGTTTTCATTTAATATATAATCTTGGAAAATTTTGGGTCACTACAGTACCTACCCGTTAAATAAATTTCATCCCGAAATTTTAAGCTGTAGAAGGTGTTGACGAATCTTCTGGAAATAGGTGCAGGTATTACTTTTTCATCTGATCTTCACTCTCTCAGGTGAACTCGGGTCCTCTACGAGCATTCCATCGAACCTTAACAATTGGTATCTTGTTTTGCTTAAGTCTTTTAACCTCACGATCCATTATTTTGACTGGTTCTTCAATGAATTGAAGTTTTTCGTTGATTTGGATTTCGTCTAATGGAATAGTGAGATCTTCTTTAGCAAAACATTTATTCAAATTCGAGATGTGGAAAGTGTTATGTACAGCCGCGAGTTGTTAAGGTAACTCAAGTTGGTAAGCTACTGGTCCGACACGATTTATAATCTTGAATGGTCCAATGTACCTTGGATTTAGTTTCCCCCATTTACCAAATCGAACAATGCCTTTCCAAGGTGAAACCTTAAGCATGACCATCTCTCTAATCTCAAATTCTATATCTTTTCTTTTACTGTCCGCGTAGCTCTTTTGTCGACTCTGGGCGGTTTTCAATCGTTGTTGAATTTGGATGATTTTCTCGGTAGTTTCTTCTATTCTCTCCGAAACTGTAATCTGTCTATCCCTCACTTCACTCCAACAAATTGGAGACCTGCACTTTCTACCATAAAGTGCTTCAAATGGCGCCATCTCAATACTCGAATGGTAACTGTTGTTGTAGGAAAATTCTGCTAACGGTAGGTGTCGATCCCAACTGTTTCCAAAATCGATAACACATGCTCGTAACATGTCTTCAAGGGTCTGCATCGTCCTTTCACTTTGCCCATCAGTTTGTGGATGATAAGTAGTACTCATGTCTAGATGAGACCCCAATGCTTGTTGCAGTGTCTGCCAAAACCTTGAAACGAATCTGCCATCTATATCAGAGATAATAGAGATTGGTATTCCATGTCTGGAGATAACTTCCTTTAAATATAATCGCGCCAACTTCTCCATTTTCTCATCTTCTTTCATTGACAGAAAGCATGCTGATTTGGTAAGAGGATCGACTATTACCCAAATAGTATCATAACCACTTGCAGTCCTTGGCAATTTAGTAATGAAATCCATGGTAATATTTTCTCATTTCCATTCTGGGATTTCAGGTTGCTGAAGTAGACCTGATGGTTTCTGATTTTCAGCTTTGACCTTAGAATACGTCAAACATTCTCCTACATATTTAGCAATATCGGCTTTCATACCCGACCACCAAAAATGTTTCTTGAGGTCCTTGTACATCTTTCCCGCTTCGGGATGTATGGAGTATCTGGTTTTATGTGCTTCCTTAAGTACCATTTCTCTTACATCTCCAAACTTTGGCACCCAAATTCTTTCAGCTCTATATCGGGTTCCGTCTTCCCGAATATTAAGGTGTTTCTCCGATCATTTGGGTATTTCATTCTTCAAATTCCCTTCTCTTACAACTTCCTGCTGCGCCTCCTTTATTTGAGTAGTAAGGTTAGTACGAATAATTATATTCATAGCTTTTACCCGCATAGGTTCTCTGTCCTTTCTACTCAAAGCGTCGACTACCACATTCGCCTTCCCCGGATGGTAACGAATCTCGAAATCGTAATCATTCAATAACTCAATCCACCTACGCTGCCTCATGTTTAGTTGTTTCTGATTAAATATGTGTTGGAGACTTTTGTGATCGGTATATATAATACTTTTGACCCCATATAAGTAGTGCCTCCAAGTCTTTAATGCAAAAACAACCGCGCCTAATTCCAAATCATGGGTCGTATAATTCTGCTCGTGAATCTTCAATTGTCTTGACGCATAAGCAATTACCTTTGTTCGTTGCATTAATACACAACCGAGGCCTTGTTTTGAGGCATCACAATATATCACAAAATCATCATTCCCTTCAGGCAATGACAATATAGGTGCCGTAGTTAACTTTTTCTTCAACAATTGAAACACTTTCTCCTGCTCATCCTTCCATTCAAATTTCTTCCCTTTATGCGTTAATGCAGTCAAGGGTTTTGCTATTTTGGAAAAATCTTGGATGAATCTTCTGTAGTAACCAGCCAATCCTAAAAATTGACGTATATGCTTCGGAGTTTTCGGGGTTTCCCACTTTTCAACGGTTTCAATCTATGCCGGATCCACCTGAATACCTTCTTTGTTCACTATGTGGCCGAGGAATTGAACTTCTTTCAACCAAAATGCACACTTTGAAAACTTAGCGTACAATTTTTCCTTCCTCAATAATTCTAACACCTTTCTCAAATGTTCACCGTGCTCTTGATCATTCTTTGAGTAAATAAGTATGTCATCGATGAAGACAATGACAAATTTGTCAAGATATGGCCCACACACTCGGTTAATGAGGTCCATGAACACAGATGGTGCGTTAGTCAATCCAAACGGCATAACCATAAACTCATAATGACCGTAACGCGTCCTAAAAGCAGTCTTTGGAATATCATCCTCCTTCACCCCCATTTGATGATACCCAGAATGTAAATCAATCTTCGAATAAACTGACGAACCTTGTAGTTGATCAAATAAGTCATCGATTCTCAGTAGTGAGTAACGGTTCTTGATGGTAAGTTTGTTCAACTCTCGGTAGTCGATACATAACCTGAATGTACCATCCTTCTTTTTGACAAACAAAACAGGAGCTCCCCATGGTGATGTACTTGGTCGAATGAAACCATGCTCTAAAAGTTCTTGTAATTGGCTTTGGAGTTCCTTCATTTCGCTGGTGCGAGTCTGTATGGAGAACGAGCTATTGGTACAGCTCCTGGTACAAGATCTATTTGAAATTCAACAGATCAGTGTGGAGGTAGTCCCGGTAATTCTTTCGAAAATACATCAGGAAATTCTTTTGCGGCGGGAACATCATTAATGTTCTTTTCTTCGAGTTTGACTTCTTCGATGTGTGCTAGAACGACATAGCAACCTTTTCTTATTATTTTTTGCGCCTTCAAATTACTAATAAGATTTAGCTTCGCGTTGCTCTTTTCTCCATACACCATTAAGGGTTTTCCTTTTTCTCGTACAATGCGAATCGCATGTTTGTAACATACGATTTCCGCTCTCTCCTTTTTCAACCAGTCCATGCCGATTATCACATCAGAACTCCCTAACTCTACTGGTATCAAATCAATCTTAAAAGTTTCGCTAACCATTTTAATTTCTCGATTCTGACATATCTTATATGCTGTAATTAATTTACCGTTTGCTAATTCGAGTAAAAATTTATTATCCAAAGGCGTCAATGGACAACTTATTTTAGCACAGAAATCCTTACTCATATAGCTTCTATCCGCACCCGAATTAAATAAAATATAAGCAGATGTATTGTCAATAAGAAACGTACCCGTAACAAGCTCCGGGTCTTCCTGCGCTTCAACCGCATTAATGTTGAAGACTCTTCCTCGGCCTTGCCCATTATTATCCTCCTGATTTAGACACATATTTTTATAATGGCCCTTCTTCCTGCATCCGAAACAAGTAATGTCGGCATAACTTATTCCAGCATTATTTGTTCCCTTAGTCATTGATCCGTAGATTTCGCACTTTTTCGCACCATGGCCCTTTCTTTTACACTTAGTACACACTTCCGTACAGAGCCCAGTCGGATGGTATCATTCACACCTCTGGCATGGTTTCTGTCTCTTATTGTTATTGAAATGGTTGTTGTTGCGATTGTTATTATTGTTGGGATGGTTGTTGTTGTGAAATTTGGTGCGATTGAAGTTGTGATTGTTGTGTTGATTGTTAAAATTGTGACCCTTGTCACTGGTTTCTTCCTACTTTTTCTTGACTTGTTTTGTGTTGGCTTCTTCGGCCGCCTGCTGTTTAATTCTTTCCTCAATCTGATTTATGAGTTTATGAGTCATTCGACTCGCCTTTTGTATGGAGGTGGGCTCGTGTGAGCTCATATCTTCTTGAATCCTTTCTGGTAACCCTTTCACAAATGCGTCAATTTTCTCTTCTTCATCTTTGAACGCTCCCGGACACAATAGGCACAACTCTGTGAATCGTCATTCGTACGTGATAATATCAAACCCTTGTGTTCGTAACCCTCTAAGCTCTACCTTGAGCTTATTGACCTCGTTTCTGGGACGGTATTGCTCGTTCATTAAGTGTTTGAATGCTGACCACAGTAGTGCGTAAGCAACATCTTGTCCCACCTATTCTAGATAAGTGTTCCACCATGTTAACGCAGTACCCGTGAAGGTATGCGTAGCGTACTTTACTTTATCTTTTTTAGTGCACTTACTTATGGCAAACACCGATTCAACCTTCTCAGTCCACCATTTTAATCCGATTGGACCCTCGGTTCCATCGAATTCCAAAGGTTTACAGGCAGTGAATTCTTTGTAGGAGCATCCTACACTAGTTCTCGTAGCGTTAGTTCCATTGCTGGATTCAGAGTTATTGTTGTTTTGCGTTGCAGCCTGTACTGCGGCTATGTTTGCTAAGGAAAGCACGGAAGTCTTCCTCGCTCATGTTCAAATTCTGACGAGTCGTCGGTGCCATTTCCTTCAAAAATTGCCCAAAAGAATTAAGTTAATCATATAGAATATTAAGAGTAGTCAATAGTATTTCGTAGCATAATATGAACTCATTTATAAAAGCTTTTTCTTCATATTAGCGTTTTATAGTTCTAATTCGGGTAGTACCTACCCGTTAAGTTCATACTTAGTAGCTAATATACCATTCAATTACTACGATTCTATATGAAAAACTGATTATAATAATATTTCGCGTTCAAACTTTTATACAATATTTTACAAACTTACAATACCGGTATAATACATATAGCATGAAATATAGCACACGATAACTTTGATACAAAACAGTTGTGACAACAATCCTAGTTAATATGCAAGTCGTTCAGCAAAGGCAATAAAAACACGTAATTCATAGGTCCAGAAACAAGTCATGCATTCTGGCTTTACTAAGACTACTTCCCATCCTTGGTCTTGTGGAACATAACTGTTGTGGCCGTTTACAAGACATCATGTTGTAACGTCGTCAAAGGGACGAGGGTTTTGTAATGCCCATCAGCCCCGTAATAATCTAAAAACCTTGTTTCTCACCCCCAACTACTGTATCCGTCACTTGTAGGAAGGTTTTATTTAAAAGTTGAAATCCGATGTCCTTTTTCTCACTTTGGTGAGAAGCGAACATCACTAACCCATAAGCATAACATTCTTCTTTATGTTGCATGTTAGCAGCTCTTTCTAAAGCTCGAAGTCCTATGTTGGGATATGTTGAGTCAAAATAGGTTTTTAACCCGTAGCGTAAAATTGCATTTGAGTTCCCCGCATTTAACGCTTTAAAGAAAACACGGCGTAACTTACGGTCTCCCAAATGTGATATACCCCATCTTTTAAATGAAAGCCTTTTATAAACTAAGGCATGCCTGGAACGTTCATCAAATGTTCTACACACTAATTTCACCGTAAATAATTGTGCCGACGAATTCTGACCGACTTTAGACAAGATTTTATCAATCATGTCCCCGGGTAGATTAACTTTTTGGTTGTCTATCCTTAACATCCATTTTTGTTTTTATACTGTAAAAAATAGACGAGGGTTAGATTCGTAAAAGATAATTATCAAATAATACAAGCAATTTTCACATACAACAAGAAAAGTACAAGGACACTTATTTTACATATTTTACACCTCATGATTACAACTCTTTAATCCGACTCACTAGTTTCTTCCTCTTCGGACCTGTTTCGTTTTGCTAACTTTCTTGGGATATATGGTGCTCCCCTAATACGAGCCATTCTTTTCATAAATGGTCTAGAAAAACCTAGTGGCTTAGAGGTTCTCGGGTTATTGTTACAACTTAAGAAATACGGGTGTTGATGATACATATATAGTTCATCGAAGTTGGAATCAAGTTTCTCTATTTTAATGCCCTTTCCATTATTATTTTCTTTTGCTTTTTCAAATCGGGCCAAGGTAATTTCTATAACATCATCGGAATCCTCATCGGGATCCGATTCATCGTAAAATTGGTATTCTTCCCAATATTTTGCTTCCTCGGCGGAAACACCATTGACCATTATTAATTTTGGTCCATTAGTTGAGGGTTTTCTTTTATTTGTCTGTTTTTCAGTGGTTCCTAAAATTTCCCCCTCCGGAACCTCTTCTTCCGGTTCCTCTTCTTCCGGTTCCTCCTCTTCCGGTTCCTCTTCTTCCGGTTCCTCTTCGGGAATTTGTGAATCTTCCCAATATGTATTCGACTCTTCATTATTATTAGGTGATTCGATGGGATTTGTACTAGAGTTAGACATCTAACACACAATATCAAACACGTTAAGAGATTAATATATCACATAATATTTACATGTTAACAATATATAGTTTCCAACAAAAATGTTAAGCAAACGTTTTTCAAGTAAACACGGTCGAAGTCCAGACTCACTAATGCATCCTAACAAACTTGATAAGACACACTAATGCAAATTTCTGGTTCTCTAAGACCAACGCTCGGATACCAACTGAAATGTCCCATTCATATTGATTATAAACGTTCCATATTAATTGATTTTGTCGCGAGGTTTTGACCTCTATATGAGATGTTTTTCAAAGACTGCATTCATTTTTAAAACAACCATAACCTTTATTTTATCGATAAAGGTTTAAAAAGCATTACGTAGATTATCAAATAATGATAATCTAAAATATACCGTTTACACACGACCATTACATAATGGTTTACAATAAGAATATATTACATCAAAATAAGTTTCTTGAATGCAGTTTTTACACAATATCATACAAGCATGGACTCCAAATCTTGTCCTTATTTTAGTATGCAACAGCGGAAGCTCTTAATAATCACCTGAGAATAAACATGCTTAAAACGTTAACAAAAAATGTTGGTGAGTTATAGGTTTAACCTATATATTATCAAATCATAATACTAGACCACAAGATTTCATTTTTATAGTACATCTCATATCAGGCATTTCGCAAACTACATAGAGATAAAAATCATTCATATGTTGAACACCTAGTAACCGACGTTAACATAATGCATAGAATATCCCCAAAACAGAACCGCTCGTCTGTATAATAACCTCGAAGTACTAAACCATCCATAACCTGAATGGGGGTTGTTAAGCCCATTAGATCTATCTTTAGGATTCGCATCAATTAGGGGCCATTTCCCTAATTCTTAGGTTACCAGACTTGAAGGGCGATATTCGGTTTAATAATCCAACCATAGAATGTAGTTTTGCGTACTTGTGTCTTTTTTGTAAAACATTTATAAAACTGCATGTATTCTCATCCCAAAAATACTATATTTAAAAATTGGGACTATAACTCACTTTTACAGATTTTTACTTCGTCGGGAAGTAAGACTTGGCCACTGGTCGATTCACGATCCTATAACAAATATGTACATATGTATCAAAGTATGATCAAAATATAATTACAACATTTTTTATTACGTTTTAATGATTTGAGTTTGTTAAGTCAGCAGTCCTCGTTAGTAACCTACAACTAGTTGTCTACAGTTAGATGTACAGAAATAAAGCAATATATATTATCTCAAATCAATCCACGACCTCGTGTATACAAGTGTTAGGCTAGATCACAACTCAAAGTATATATAATATTTTGGAATCAACCTCAACCCTGTATAGCTAACTCTAACATTACTGCATATAGAGTGTCTATGGTTGTTTCGAAATATATATATAGATGGGTCGATATGATATGTCAAAACATTGTATTCGTGTCTATGGTATCCCAAGATTACATAATAAATGTTAGAATACATGTATAATACAATATAAGTTAGTTAAGTTATGATTTGTATAAATTTGTTAAAAATTTCACGTAGCTACAAGAAGCAAAATTATCCTATCTTGTTTTACCCATAACTTCTTCGTTTTAAATCCGTTTCGAGTGATTCAAGTTGCTATGGTTTCATATTGAACTTAAGTTTATGAATCTAAACAGAAATAGTATAACTTTATTGTCGTAAATACAGGTTACAAGTCGTTTTTGTAATGGTAGTCATTTCAGTCGAAAGAACGACGTCTTGATGACCATTTTGGAAAACATACTTCCACTTTGAGTTTAACCATGATTTTTGGATATAGTTTCATGTTCATAAGAAAAATAATTTTTCCAGAAGAATAGCTTTTAAATCAAAGTTTATCATAGTTTTTAATTATCCAAACCAAAACATTCCCCGATATTACTACGACGGCGTATATCCGGTTTTACGGTGTTCTTCGTGGTTCCACGTTTTAAATCATTAAGTTAGTATAAAATATAGATATAGAACATGTGTCTAGTTGATTTTAAAAGTCAAGTTAGAAGGATTAACTTTTGTTTGCGAACAAGTTTAGAATTAACTAAACTATGTTCTAGTGATTACATGTTCAAATCTTCGAATAAGATAGTTTTATATATATAAATCGAATGATGTTATGAACATCATTACTACCTAAAATTTAGTAGGTAAACCTACTGAAAGTAACAAAAATTTATCTAGCTTCAAAGGATTCTTGGATGGCTTGAAAGTTCTTGAAGTAGAATCATGACACGAAAACAAGATCAAGTAAGATTTCCACACGAAATAAGATAGTTATAGTTATAGAAATTGAATAAAAGTTTAAATATGAGTATTACCTTGTATTAGAAAGATATCTTACTGTAAATAAGAAAGATTTCTTGAGCTTAGATGACTAATTGGATTGGATTAGAAAGCTTGGAAGTAATCTTGCAAACTTGATAGTATTCTTGATTTTATGAAACTAGAACTTATAGAATTTATGAAGAACACTTAGAACTTGAAGATAGAACTTGAGAGAGATCAATTAGATGAAGAAAATTGAAGAATGAAAGTGTTTGTATTTGTTTTTGGTCGTTGGTATATGGATTAGATATAAAGGATGTGTAAGTTTGTTTTCATGTAAATAATTCATGAATGATTTATAATATTTTTTGTAATTTTGTGAGATATTTCATGCTAGTTACCAAATGATGGTTCCAACATGTTTAATGACTCACATGGGCTGCTAAGGAGCTGATGATTGAGTGTATACACCAATAGTATATACATCTTAGAAGCTGTGTATTGTACAAGTACGAATACGGGTGCATACGAGTAGAATTGTTGATGAAAACGAATGAGGATGTAATTGTAAGCATTTTTGTTAAGTAGAAGTACTTTGATATATGTCATGAAGTCTTCCAAAAGTGTATTAATACATCTTAATACACTACATGTATATACATTTAATTGAGTCGTTAAGTCATCGTTAGTCGTTATATGTAAGTGTTGTTTCAGAACCTTTAAGTTAACGATCTTGTTAAATGTAATTGATCCATTGATATAATACTCAAATAAGATGTTAAATTGTTATGTTAACATGATAACATGGTATATGAATATATCTTAACATCATATATATATATATATATATATATATATATATATATATATATATATATATAATCGTTATATATATATATATATATATATATATATATATGTTAAAATACTATTACAACGATAATCGTTATATATATATATATATATATATATATATATATATATATATATATATATATATATATATATATATGTTAAAATACTATTACAACGATAATCGTTATATATATATATATATATATATATATATATATATATATAACGATTATCGTTGTAATAGTATTTTAACATATATATATATATATATATATATATATATATATATATATATATATATATATATATATATATATATATATATATATATATATATATATTGTATCAAAATCTTTAAGTTAGTAGTCTCATCTTACTTCTATAGTTCATTGTTAATACACTCAATTATATACTTAATTATCATTTTTTCATGTTAAACATAGTGTATCTATATCTTAATATGATTCATATGTATTTAGTAAGACGTTGTTATAACGATAATCGTTATATATATCGTTTCGAGTTTCTTAATTCAATAATCTCATTTTTATGTATATCACTCATTGTTAATACACTTAGTAAGATACTTACTTATCATAATATCATGGTAACTATATATATATATATCTATATATATGTCATCATTTAGTTTTTACAAGTTTTAATGTTCGTGAATCGCCGGTCAACTTGGGTGGTCAATTGTCTACATGAAACTCATTTCAATTAATCAAGTCTTAACAAGTTTAATTGCTTAACATGTTGGAAACATTTAATCATGAAAATATAGTTTTCATTTAATTTATAATCATGGAAAAGTTCGGGTTACTACAAAATGGTGCATGAGCTGACTTAGGCAGTGTGTAACCATTTGGACAATACATTTTCGTGTCTTGAACTTGTTTAGACCTCTTGACTTTGTTTAACAATTCTAATTCTTCTTCCTGAAGTCTTGCAATAAACGTGTTCACTGTAGCAATAGCAAGTTCTCCACTGGTTTTATAGTCAATACGAAACCATTCCATTCTAAAGGTAATGCTCCAGCTAGACATGTTACTTTGTCTTTCTCAGCAATGGTCACATCATGCTTGTGTAGTTCAGCTAGCAAATGACGGTATCTTTCAACCAATTCTGTAATAGATTCTCCAACTTGCCAGTGAAAACGATCAAACTCAGATTTCAACTCTAAGCATTTTCTAGTTCTGTAAGATGTATTTCCTTCATTAAAAGTACGAAGTGCTTCCCATATCTTGAATGAGTTATCATGACACAGAAATTGATGGATAATCGGACCATCAAGAGCACTTGTCAAGTTACAGTATATCTTCTTTTCCAAGTTATACTCTTCACGTTCTTCCGAAGGCATATTATGCAACGTATACAATTCATTTGTAACAGGTGAATGTGGCCATTGAAATTCAGTTTCAATGTACTTCCAAAGCTTCGTGTCCTGACCATCAGACCAAATCTTAAATCTCGACTTCCAAGTGGAATAGTTATCCATATTCATTAACCTCGGACATTTTGTACCACTTCCGGATTCACTCTCAGCAAGGAGTAATCGTTGAGTCATATTCGTAATACTCTGAATAAATGGTGCAGCTAATGCATAATCGTTTGAATTAAACAACTTGAAAAATTTTACCAAAGGTAAACCGTGCGATTCAGGATATCAACCGTACGCGTGACAATCTCAACCATACGTGTCACAACTCAAGCGTACATGTCACTACTTAATCGTACGTGTCAAAGCTCAAACAAAGAACCAAATACTAAGTCTCGGACGTGCGAGTAAGGAACACCCGTGTGATTACTCGTACGTGTCACTGTCAACCGCTTGATCACTCATGCGATCAGAATAGTCACTTAACCTAACAAGGTTATGCTAAACCGTGCGGGTGAGTTCACGAGTGATGTCAACCGTCTGGTCAACCGCACAAGTGATCAAATTTTTTGACCCACTTGTGTGAGCTGCTGTTCACCCTAATTCACTCAAAAACCCTAGAAATTGATGTTAAACCTCAATTTCTTCATCCACAAGTTGGATTAGCACTAAACTAACATAAACACACTCTCTAATCACAATTACACACGTAAAAATGATTCTTTTTTGATCAAAATCACTTTAAAACTCAAAAACCCAAAATAACAAACTCTTTAATCACCAAAAATCACTAGATGATGTTGAAATCACAACCAACGCTCTAATACCAATGATAAAACATGACTAGGAAATTCGAAATCAACAGGTTTAATTCACATAAAGGTGAAATTAGTGAACCAAACCATTCTGATGAATATTGTGCTTTTGGGGATTAATTTAGTCAAACCACAACAATGGATTGTGTGATTAGATTAACACCTAGAGCTATTATTCACCTCTTGAGTGATTTGGGTTGAGAGAGAATCGGATAAGGCTACCAGATCTGAGTGATGTGTGTGTAATGAGAGGCTTAACCTAAAATGAAGAACATAACACTTAAATACCCCTGCTGTTGAGTCAATCGCGCGAGTCAGCTGTCACTCGTACGAGTGATCTGTCTCAGCCGTGCGGGTGATCACTCACTCGTGTATGTATACTCAGATTAGATTTGTGACTCAGCTCAGCTCAACCGTGCATATGAGCTTATCAGCTGTACGAGTGAGACTTCACTCGTACGTCTGACAGAGTCTAGTAATGTCAGACATCCTTATCGCGTTCCTGCAGTACCTGTAACCACATATAAACATAGATAGGATAATAACGAGCGATCATGGTAGCCCATAAACTGATGTACTCTTCACAAACGTAAGGTAGATGTCTAGGGACTTACAGAAAATGCATCAACACATACTTTTGTCTGCTTAAAGCCTTTTTCAATCAAAATATTCGATTCCCCGGCAGCGGCGCTAAAAAGATGTACCTCCTATGATATAGCCAAAACAGACGGTTTTGTTCGTGTGGTGTCGTTAGGTCGCAGGGCGTCAAATTTGGTATAGCACAGAGAAGTTGTCGTTTAATTTATATTTTACGGGGCCTAAATTTACTCTTAACTTTCTAATGTAGAAGGTGTAAGTTAACCTAGGGTCATGCTTTTGAATGGTTAAACGAATTGAAGATTAAGTGGATAATTGTCTTTTATTTAAATTACCTGGATAAAAGATAGTAGTTGGTTTAAGCTAAAATCCTAATTGTGGAAAAGTAAATAAAGTGGGAGGATGTCCGGAGTGTGCAGATCTGGGAAATGTTGACCAAGATATCAGTTTGGGTTAGGGAAAGGTAATTATGTTGATATTAAAGCTTATGATTGAAATGGTGTAGATCTGGTTGGATGAGCCAATTACACAGACCTACTTATCTTTAAACTCTCAGAGTTCTAATTGAGCAGTGAAAAGTATGTCACGTGGTTGTATAATTGAAACGTGACAATACCTCAGAGGTTACCCTTAGTAAAGCACTAGGTTTATTAGTGAGTTGAGTTCTAATCGTAACACTCATTATCAGTTTGGTTAACTAAATAACAACGTGCTGTGTTGATTGAACACTGATCACAAACGGAAGGAGTCCATCGGATTAAGTTGACAAAACCTTAAATGAAAACTAACAACCATTTAATCATACTAATGAGATCAAACCAAGACAAATATACATCGTTAAAGTTGATATACTGAAAGTAAAGCAGATAGAAACCTAACAGGTACCTAGACAGTTGGTATGACTTAATCCTAGGGCAACAATCAAACAAGAACATGCAATAGGTTTGGATCATACAGTTAGGGCACTAGCTAGATCTTAACAGCTCATAAGAGGTCTCTTTGAAATAGTCAATAGGCATACTAATTCATTCATGTCTCAATTCCTAGGTTCCGTGTCCTAAAAGCGCATTAAATGCCTCTCCGGAACTCCGGCCATACCGAGTTCATAGAATCTTCAGATACAGTATAACCAGGGATCTTAATCCTATGAAGTGTCTAAGTTCATATAGGTGGACAAGTCCTGATCACAACCTAGGTTGGTCAATCCTTAAGATGCTAGCATACAAATCTATCAGACTTCCTAGTTTAGTATAATAACAATAACTGTACTAATTTAACATAATTATGCTAACCCAAACTTCTATCATGGCAACATACAGATTACTTATGCTATCATGGTAATATCGGAACGCATTATTAAACATAAAAGGTAAGGATACATGTTTAATACAAAAGACAAGCATTTCGGATAAAAACCTGAAAAGGCCGAAGAAATCTGCCCGAGATCGCAGGGACTCGCTGGGATATCCTCCGAAAAATAAAAGCTAAGCTAGTTACTACTAAAAACTAACCTAAAACATGAAAATATAAAATGAATTGTAAATTGAGTGTGTATTGAAATGGATGGAGAAGGCCTTTTAAATAGACTTGATTTTTGCCTGCAAACGGCTGGCAGGCCGTTTGGCAGGCCGTTTGGCAGGCCGTTTGGCAGGCCGTTTGCCAAGCCATGCCGTTTGCTTGGGCCATTTGGTAGGCCGTATCTAAGCCAGGAAAGCTGTTTGGCAGGCTGTTTGGATTGCCTGGTCAGCCTGATTTCCTGGATCGTAACTCGTTTTCTTGTCTTTTACCCTTTTCGCTTTAGATTCTTCGTTTTAGCTCCGTTTTACTTGATTCTTTTTGCATCGCCTTTGTAATAATCTACAAAATCAACCGACAAAGTGATTATTTTTGCGATAAAGTTTGGAACTTTATGGGTTTTAGGGCCCAATATCGGGGGTAAAAACGTGACTTTTTGGCCGATATCAATCAAGAACTCGAAATCATGTAGTATCACTTAGCTAGAGCTACAAAGTTGAAGGTTATGCATCCACTAGCCTGAAGACTATGTCGGATGTGAGGAGTCACCCTCAAAGAGATCTATCCACAGTATTCACATTTACCACAAACAAGTAATTAACGATATCAGAATCGGGGTTTAAGCTAAGTCATAAACTTAACACAATAGAATATAGTTTTAAGCACTTATGTCCATAATGTGTAAAACATAAATCAAGCATGTTTTTTCATCCTAAAATAATAAGTTTGCTAAAAGCAAGTAAAAATGGGACTATGATACTCACAATGATGAGTAACGGCTAAAGTAGTAATTGCAGTTAAGTGTTTCAACGACTCCGAGATCAAGAACCTAGATAAATGATTTAGGTTAGAGGTCATACTATGATAAATATAGTATTTAGTTAAGTTTATTATATGAGTTAGTAAGTTTTACATGTTCGTTTCGATTTTTGGTTTCGTTTAGTTCTTAGTTTTCTTACTTAGTGTTTTCAGATTTAACTATTTTGAACTATCATTTTGATCCTAGTGTTTATCCCAAAATACACAACCATTTAGGATGAGATTAACACCTTTGGAAAGGTCTTTGAGTTCTCTTTTCAAATATGTAAGGTTCTGTTTATGAATCAAAATAAAAGTTGGTCAAAAGTGCATGTTTTTACAGGTGTGCAAAACTGTCTAGATTTACACTTTTAGTTCCCATGCAAGCTTAAAATTAGTAAAATACTTTTGTTTGACTTGAACTCTTTACAAAGGGTTTATAAGACATAAAATAACTTGTTTTTAAAAGGATATGACTCCAGGTCTCCATTAAGTTAGTTTTTGCAAGTGGTTTTCTAGACCTAATTCAGACAACAAAAAATTTCATAGGTCAACAAGAAAAGGTCATTTCTCCATGAATATTACATGTTTTCAAGTGGTTCAAATTGGGTTTTACTCATCTATATGTCCTCTTTAAAGTTAAAAAGATTATTTTTCCAGAATACTTTTAGTTTTTGATTTATACCCCAATCTTTGGACCTTGGTCAGATTAGTCCAAAGTCTGACACATAAAATAAAAATCAAAAATACCTTTTTCTTTGAGAAAAATCACGAAAACTTTACAGAGAGCTTAGAACATATATATGAACATGGATTAAATTTATGAAGCCCAGATCTAAAGTCTAAGTTGGTTTTTGAGTGACGAACTTACAAAGGCTGTTTTGGACAGCTTGATGGTTTTAAAGTTTCTAAGAGTTTTCGTTAGTTTTTCTTGTGTTTTAGTGTTCAAATCTTCAAAATAACTTCTATTAGTGATATATAACATATATGTAAGTATAAAAATATAGCCACAACTTGACAAGATCATGGCTTGGCACATGAACATCCTTGTGTTAAAACACTAGTTCTAGTATTCTCATCAAGTTTGATCTTGTTAGAGAGCTTGTAAAAGATGAAGAAGTTAGTTAAATTTTTATACCTTTATGAAGATGCAAGATGAAGATGATGAAGATGACTTGAAGATGGGTTTGAAGATGTATGAAGATTGATATGAAGGTGGATGAATGTTGAGAGAAAAAGTGTAAGTAACAACCTAGAGAAATGAAGTGAGTGAATGGGTGGTGGTGGCGTGTTTTAGGGAAAGGAGGAAGAAAAAAATGACTAAAAGCTCATGCATCATTTAATGTTGTGAGGTGATGGCTAGTGCATGCAATTAGAAGGCTTAATGACATGCATGAAGTCTTAATCTAGTTTAAGGTTAACTAATGAAGGCTAGTCACTTAATCTTGAGTTTAAGTGTTAATGGTGCTAGTTAGTTTACAAATGATGCAAGACTTATTTTAATATACAAGTTCAAGTATCACTTTGATATAAAAAGATGTATTTTACATGTTACTAGTTAATAAGGTCTTTTTATATACTATAGTAAATACTTAGGAAATTATTTACATATACTTATGAAATGGCATATGTAAAAATGTTATAGTCTTTTATTTGTTGTTACCTTGCGAATTAAAGTTAGAGTGAAAGTAGTTCCCTAAATGCTTACAAAATGACTATAAATCTTACAAAAGACTAAAAAGACTCAAGAAATCAAATTGCTTATCGTGTCGAAGCTTAAATCATTCAAGTTAGGTTAAGAAAACCTAGTCGGAAAAATCCGGGTTATCACAGTACCCACCCGTTAAAGAAAATTTCGTCCCGAAATTTTAGGTAGTACCTGACGTTTGTGTGATATTAGTGAAAAGATGTGGATACTTCTGCCGCATGTTGTCCTCCCGCTCCAAGTAAATTCCGGTCATCTATGAGCATTCCAACGAACTTTGACAATCGGAATCTTACTATGCTTCAATCCCTTAACCTCACGATCCATGATCTCAGCTGGTTCCTCGATATAATGAAGTTTATTGTCTATACGAATCTCTTCCAACGGAATGATGAGACTCTCACCGGACAAACACTTCTTCAAGTTTGAGACGTGAAAAGCATCATGGATACCGCTCAGTTCTTGCGGTAGTTTCAATCGATAAGCCACAGGGCCAATCCTTTCAATTATCTCGAAAGGTCCAACATATCTTGGGTTTAGTTTTCCTCGCTTCCCAAATCGAATCACACCCTTCCAGGGAGACACTTTAAGCATGCCTTTGTCTCCTACCTGAAATTCTAAGTCTTTTCTGCGAACATCAGCATTGCTCTTTTGTCGGCTCATGGCAGTCCTCAATCTCTCTTGAATCTGAAAGATTTTCTCGGTTGTCTCATGTATGATTTCTGGACCGGTGAGTTGTCTATCACCCACTTGATTCCAACATAGAGGTGATCTACATTTTCTACCATAGAGAGCTTCAAATGGTGTGGCCTTAATACTCGCATGATAACTGTTGTTATACAAAAATTCCGCTAACGGTAGATATTTATCCCATCCACTACCAAAATCAATAACACATGCTCGTAGCATATCTTCTAAGGTTTGGATGGTCCTTTCACTTTGTTCGTCGGGTTGCGGATGGTAGGCGGTACTCATCTCCACGCGAGTTCCTAAAGCTTTTTGCAAAGATTGCCAAAATCTTGACGCGAATCGACTATCCCGGTCAGATATAATAGAGACAGGCACTCCATGTCTTGAAATAACTTCTTTCAAATATAATTGTGCCAATTTCTCCATCCTATCCGTCTCTTTCATAGCTAGAAAATGTGCAGACTTAGTAAGACGATCGACAATCGCCCAAATAGTGTCATAACCACTCGCGGTTCTAGGTAACTTCGTTATAAAGTCCATTGTTATTCTTTCCCATTTCCATTATGGGATTTTCGGTTTCTGCAACAACCCTGACGGTTTTTGGTTATCCACTTTGACTTTCGCACAAGTCAAACATTTGCTCACATAAGTAGCAACGTCAGCTTTCATGTTAGGCCACCAATAAAATTCTTTATGATCATGATACATCTTCCCGGTTCCAGGGAAAATTGAGTATCTCGTCTTGTACGCTTCATCTAGCACAAGTTTTCTTAACTCACCATGCTTTGGTACCCATACACGTCCTGCAAAGTAACAGGTCCCATCACCCTTTACTTCAAATTGCTTAACCAATCCTTTAATCGCCGCATCATTCCAATGCTCCTCCTTCACAACCTCTAATTGAGAATCTCGAATTTGAGAAACAAGATTTGCATGAATAGTCCTATTCAATGCTCTAACTCGCAGAGGTTTAATCCTTTCCTTCCGGCTCAACGCATCGGTAACCACGTTAGCCTTCCCAGGATGATAACATATTTTGCAGTCATAATCATTCAACAATTCAATCCAACGTCGTTTTCGCATATTTAATTGTTTCTGATCAAAAATATGCTGAAGACTCTTGTGATCCGTAAACACAGTGCATTTAGTTCCATACAAATAGTGTCTCCATATTTTAAGTGCAAAGACAACAGCTCCCAACTCTAAATCATTAATTGTATAGTTCTGCTCGTGCACCTTCAGTTGTCTTGATGCATAGGCAATGACCTTCTGTCGTTGCATCAAAACACATCCCAGTACTTGAAGCGAGGCGTCACAATAAACCACAAAATTGTCATTTCCTTCCGGTAATGATAATATAGGTGCATTAGTTAATTTATGCTTCAGTTGTTGAAATGCAGACTCTTGTTCCTTCAACCATTCAAACTTCTTGCCTTTGTGAGTCAATGCAGTTAAAGGTCGTGCAATTTTCGAAAAATCTTGGATAAACCTTCGGTAATATCCAGCAAGACCTAAAAATTTCCTCACATGAGTCGGGGTCTTAGGAAATTCCCAATTTCCAATAGCCTCGATCTTGGCTGGATCAACATGAATACCTTGGCTACTAACCACGTGACCCAAAAATTGTCCCGATTGCAACCAAAAATCAAACTTTGAAAACTTGGCGTACAATTGCTCTTTCTCTAGCAATCCAAGAATTAACCTCAAGTGTTCTTCATGTTCTTCCTTACTTTTGGAGTAGATCAATATGTCATCAATGAATACGATAACAAACTTGTTCAAATATGGCTTACACACACGGTTCATGAGATCCATGGATACCGCAGGTGCGTTAGTCAAACCAAATGGCATGACTAAGAACTCGTAATGGCCATATCGTATCCTAAAATTGGTCTTAGTAATGTCATCCTCCTTGACTCTTAGTTGATGATAACCAGATATTAAATCAATCTTCGAATACACACTCGATCCATGTAATTGATTGAACAAATCATCGATCCTCGATAGTGGGTACCGATTCTTAATCGTCAATTTGTTTAACTCTCGATAATCTATGCACATCCTCATAGATCCATCTTTTTTCTTTACAAATAGAATAGGAGCACCCCAGGGCAATGAACTAGGTCGAATAAATCCTTTATCTAATAGTTCTTGAAATTGGTTCGACAACTCTTGTAATTGCGAAGGTGCTAATTGATACGGTGGTCGAGCAACAGGTGCAGCACCAGGAATTAAGTTGATTTAGAATTCAACTTCTCTATGCGGAGGAAGACCAGGTAAATCTTCAGGAAAAACTCCAGGAAAATCCTTTACTACCGGTACATCCTCAAGTCGCTTCTCCTCCGACTCTATCTCTTTTACGTGTGCGAGGATAAATTGACATCCTTTCCTTAAACATTTTTGAGCCTTCATGCAAGAAATGATGTTGAGTTTCGTTCCACTCTTGTCTCCTTGCACTACTAAAGTTTCACCATTCGCGAGAGGAATACGAATGGCTTTCTCCGCACAAGCAATATCCACGTGGTTCTTAGATAACCAATCCATACCAATAATAACATCAAAAATACCTAACTCAACATGTATAAGATTAACTTCAAATAGTGTATCAGCTAATGTTAGAACACAACCACGAAAGATCTTATCTACTTTCAAAATTTTGCCATTAGCCAATTCTATGACATACTAAGTGTCTAAGGCAGTTGGAGGTACGTTAATCACGGTACTAAAGTCCTTAGAAATAAAACTTCTATCAGCACCACTATCAAATAGCATATAAGCAATGCAGTTGTTAAAAAGAAATGTACCGGTGACCAACTCCGGATCTTCACGAGCTCCTTTTGCCGAGATATTAAATGATCTTCCTTTTGCATTTCCATCCTTCTTGGCATTCGGACACTGATTCTTCATGTGCCCCACTTGTCCACATCCATAACAAGTCTTGGGTTTGTTTCCAGTTGGCTGCGCGAGATTGACTCTGCAATCTTTGGACATATGTCCCACCTTTTTGCACCTATCACAAACAATAGTGAAAGCTCCATAATGATGCTTATAACATCGATTACAATAAGGTTTCTTGCCATTGTAGTTCTTGTTGGCAATCGTATTCTTGGACTTAGGTTTGTCATTCTTCTTCTGCCAAGAACTATTTCCTTGGTTCTCGTTCCACTTGCTCTTGTTGCCTTGAGCTTTAACATTAGGCGTCGCTTTCGGCGCTTGACAATGCGTAACCTGATCCATCAAATTGTGTGCCATTCGGATAACATATTGAAGAGTTCTTGGTTTAGAAGACATTACATCACCTTGGATGTCTTCCGAGAGTCCCCACACATACCTCTCGATTTTATTTTCTTCAGTAGTAACAAACTCAGGACACATCAAAGTAAGTTCTAGGAATCGCTTCGTGTATCCAGTGATGTCAGTTCCTTGAATTTCCAAATTCCATAACTCAATCTCAAGTTTCTAAATCTCGTTTCTTGGACAATACTCACTTATCATCATTCGCTTGAATTCTTCCCATGGTGTTGCGTAAGCTTCATCCATGCCTGCAGACTGAGCAAAAGAATTCCACCATGTAAGAGCACTGTCTTGAAGAGTACAGCTGGCAAACTTTACTCTATCTACATCAGCATAGTTGCTGATCCTGAAAACTGACTCGAGCTTCTCAAACCACCTCATCAAACCAACCGGTCCTTCCACTCCAGTGAAAGTTTGAGGTTTGCAGTTGATAAACTCCTTGTAGGTACATCTTTGTGGAGCATTACTTCCACCAGATCCTCCAGCTTGACTTGCATTTCATCAACTTGGGAGTCGGTAAAAGTCCTTCGTGTTTGCATTATCCTTCATGATAATCAAAAGAGACTATCAATTACTTAAAACAATATATACGAAATAAATAGTAGTGATTGTACATAATTGCACAATTAAGAAAATGAACTAAACTTCATAACAATAAAAGCCATTTCCATTAGCATTTTATAATTACAAAATTTGGGTAATATCCACCCATTTACAAGTTCACTTGGATAATTTTGCTAGTACAATTAGAGTTACTACTACGTTTCCTATATATATCCGATTAAGTGGTAGATAGTCAAAATTTACTAATGCTATACAACACTAGTAGGGATCACCACAATCTCCCAAAACAATCTAAGATCTTCACTGGCGATCTTGAGCGAACATTTGCAAGTCCGCCGAATGCATCACCTCCATAGCACCCAATCTTGAATCAAAATCAATCATGGTACGCTCCATCCTATCAACATTACCCGCATATCGCTCCATCCACTGCTAAAGAGCTCTACCCTAGCATAGAGGTTATCATAGTCATCCCTAAACTCCTTGACAGAAGCCTCTAATGCCTCTTGCTTATCGGAATCATACAACGTCTGAACAGAATGAAATAGCCTAGAGAAATGGTTATCAAGACGGCGAATTCGGGCAATAATAGTAAAAAGAGTGTCCCTAATAGTTTGGCCAGTCAACACATCAACACCTCCTCGGGAAGGCAGAACATGCACCTCATGATAAGGTGTACCCTCCTCATGTACCCAAGAGGAAATCATGGTTCTAACCCAACCTCAATGTCTCCAAAACGGTTGGTAAACATTCGCGTCTTCGTCGGAGCTATCATCACTACTCGTGCTTGAGTTCACCATCGGGTCGGAAAAGTAGTTGGAAGACATCAAGCTTTGCGAAGTGGCCATCTTAAGTCATCACACAAAAACATACAAGTTAACATATAGAAGTTTCGACAAGCAAAATGACACAAAATACCAAAATACGTGAAAGACGGAAAATGACTCAGTTATAGACTTGACTCACTAATGCATCCTAGTATCTTAGACACACTAATGCAGTCCTGTTCCTCATAACCTGGGTTCTGAATACCATTATTGTCACAACCCCATTTTGATCTCGAAATGTGACGTGATAGGTGTCCCAGTTATAGTTAACGATTTCTAATGATGGCAGCGAAAACGTTTTTATTACGACATACAAGTACAAGTTTTATGTTACATGTCGGGACTCAAAAGAAAAGTACAACAATTACAACCAAAACATAACAAAGTACAACACTTATACACAGTGCATGATGATTTATTTTAAAACGACGTCCCGACATCCTGACGACATCCCAAAAGCCAACCTGAAAGTATGCGGACTCCTGCTTAAGGACCTGAGAAAACACATGCTTAAAACTGTAACAATAATGTTGGTGAGATCATAGGTTTAATGTATATAAATGTAAAAAAAAAATAAATAAACATGAGCTCCTGATATCGAACTTAACAATCAAGAACCCGAAATCATGTAGTCTCACTTAGCTAGAGCTACAAAGTCAAAGGTTATGCATCCGCTAGCCTGAAGACTATGCCGTATGTGAGGAGTCACCCTCAAATAGATCTAATCCCAGTATTCGCGTTTACCACAAACAAGTAATTAACGATATCAGAATCGGGGTTTAAGCTAAGTCATAAACTCAACACAATAGAATATAATTTTAAGCACTTATGTCCATAATGTGTAAAACATAAAAGAAGCATGTTTCTCATCCTAAAATAATAAGTTTGCTAAAAACAAGTAAAAATGGGACTATGATACTCACAATGATGCGTAACGGCTAAAGTAGTAAGTGCGGTTAAGTGTTTCAACGACTCCGAGATCAAGAACCTAGATAAATGATTTAGGTCAGAGGTCATACTATGATAAATATAGTATTTAGTTAAGTTTATTATATGAGTTAGTAAGTTTTACATGTTCGTTTCGGTTTTTGGTTTCGTTTAGTTCTTAGTTTCCTTACTTAGTGTTTTCAGATTTTACTTTTTGAACCATCATTTTGATCCTAGTGTTTCTCCCAAAATACACATCTATTTAGGATGAGATTACCACATCTGGAAAGTTCTTTGAGTTCTTTTTTCAAATATGTAAGGCTCTATTTATGACTCAAAATAAAAGTTGGTCAAAAATGCATATTTTTATGGGTGTGCAAAACCTTCAGATTTACACTTTTAGATCCCATGCAAGCTTAAAATTAGTAAAACACTTTTGTTTGACTTGAGCTCTTTACAGAGGGTTTAAAGACATAAGATAACTTGTGTTTAAAAGGATTTGACTCTAGGTCTCCATTACGTTAGTTTTTGCAAGTGGCTTTCTAGACCTAATTCAGACAGCAACAAAGTTCATAGGTCAACAAGAAAAGGTCATTTCTCCATGAATATTACATGTTTGCAAGTGGTTCAATTTGGGTTTTACTCCTCTATGTGTCCTATTTAAAGATCAAAAGATTATTTTTCCAGAACCTTTTTAGTTTTTGATTTATACCCCAATCTTTGGACCTTGGTCAGATCTATCCAAAGTCTGACACATAGTGAGAAAATAAAAATCAAATATACCTTTTTCTTTGAGAAAAATCACGAAAACTTTATAGAGAGCTTAGAAAATATATATGAACATGGATTAAATTTATGAAGCCCAGATCTAAAGTCTAAGTTGGTTTTTGAGTGACAAACTTACAAAGGCTCTTTTGGACAGCTTGATGGTTTTAAAGTTTCTAAGTGTTTTAGTTAGTTTTTCTTGTGTTTTAGTGTTCAAATCTTCAAAATAACTTTTATTAGTGATATATAACATATATGTAAGTATAAAAATATAGCCACAACTTGACAAGATCATGGCTTTGCACATGAACATCCTTGTGTTTAAACACTAGTTCTAGTATTCTCACCAAGTTTGATCTTGTTAGAGGGCTTGTAAAAGATGAAGAAGTTGGTTAAATTTTTATACCTTTATGAAGATGAAAGATGAAGATGACTTGAAGATGGGTTTGAAGATGTATGAAGATTAATATGAAGGTGGATGAATGTTGAGAGAAAAAGTGTAAGTAACAAGCTAGAGAAATGAAGTGAGTGAATGGGTGGTGGTGGCGTGTTTTAGGGAAAGGAGGGAGACAAAAATGACTAAAAGCTCATGCATCATTTAATGTTGTGAGGTGATGGCTAGTGCATGCAATTAGAAGGCTTAATGACATGCATGAAGTCTTAATATAGTTTAAGGTTAACGAATGAAGGCTAGTCACTTAATCTTGAGTTTAAGTGTTAATGGTGCTAGTTAGTTTGCAAATGATGCAAGATATATTTTAATGTACATTTTCAAGTATCACTTTGATATAAAACGATGTATTTTACATATTACTAGTTAATAAGGTCTTTTTATATACTATAGTAAATACTTAGGAAATTATTTTCATATACTTATGAAATGGCATATGTAAAAATGTTATAGTCTTTTATTTGTTGTTACCCTGTGAATTAAAGTTAGGGTGAAAGTTGATAATGCTAAAAACGAACATATATTTCATAGTATTATCCCTCAAGAAAGACAAGCTTTTAGTTGCAATTGTTCTATTTACAAGTGATATTCGTTTAAATAATAAAAGGTGAAGACAAAAGACAGATTTGACGAATTGAAGACGCAAATGACCAAAAAGCTCAAAAGTACAAAATACAATCAAAGAGGTTCCAATTATTGATGAGAAACGTCTCAAAATTACAAAAGTACAAGATTTAAAACGCAAAGTACACGATATAAAATAGTACGCAAGGATGTTTGAAAATCCGGAACCGGGACCAGAGTCAACTCTCAACGCTCGACGCAACGGACTAAAAATTACAAGTTAACTATGTATATAAATATAATATAATATATAATTAATTATATAAATTATATATATATTATATTTATATATTAAAACCGTCGGCAGACTAGGATCCAAACTTGTGTGAGCTGGATTTACGAACTCCGCGACTCGCGGAGTTTGTAGTGCAAAAATGCCGCAACTCGCGGAGCTGTCCTGGACAAAAATGCCTATAAAAGCTCGCGCATTCTGAACGTTTTAAATATCCATCTATCTATCTCTCTATATACGTAAATATATATATATATATATATATTTATATTTTAATTTTAATTTTAATTTTAAATCCTAATAATAAGGGTATGTTAGCGAATGTTGTAAGGGTGTAAGTCGAAATTCTGTCCGTGTAACGCTACGCTATTTTTAATCATTGTAAGTTATGTTCAACCTTTTTAATTTAATGTCTCGTAGCTAAGTTATTATTATGCTTATTTAAGCCGAAGTAATCATGATGTTGGGCTAAATATTAAAATTGGGTAATTGGGTTTGTACCATAATTGGGGTTTGGACAAAAGAACGACACTTGTGGAAATTAGACTATGGGCTATTAACGGGCTTTATATTTTTTTAACTAAATGATAGTTTATTAATTTTAATATAAAGATTTACAATTGGACGTCCCTATAAATAACCATATACACTCGATCGGACACGATGGGCGGGGTATTTATATGTACGAATAATAGTTCATTTAACCGGACACGGGAATGGATTAATAGTCACTAGAATTATTAAAACAGGGGTGAAATTATGTACAAAGACGCTTGGCATAATTGATAACAAAGTATTAAAACCTTGGGTTACACGCAGTCGATAATCTGGTGTAATTATTAAACAAAGTATTAAAACCTTGTTACAGTTTAAGTCCCCAATTAGTTGGAATATTTAACTTCAGGTATAAGGATAATTTGACGAGGACACTCGCACTTTATATTTATGACTGATGGACTGTTATGGACAAAAACCAGACGGACATATTAAATAATCCAGGACAAAGGACAATTAACCCATGGGCATAAAACTAAAATCAACACGTCAAAGATCATGATTACGGAAGTTTAAATAAGCATAATTATTTTATTTCATATTTAATTTCCTTTATTTTATATTTAATTGCACTTTTAATTATCGCACTTTTATTTATTGTTATTGTATTTAATTGCACTTTTAATTAATTTTACTTTTTAATTATCGCAAGTTTATCGCACTTTTATTTATCGCAATTTCATTATCGTTATTTACTTTACGCTTTAAATTAAGTTATATTTATTTTTAATATTTTACATTAGGTTTTAACTGCGACTAAGTTTTAAAATCGACAAACCGGTCATTAAACGGTAAAAACCCCTTTTTATAATAATAATATTACTTATATATATTTGTATTTTTATAAATTAAAACTAATATAGCGTTAAGCTTTATTTAAAGATTTTCCCTGTGGAATGAACCGGACTTACTAAAAACTAAACTACTGTACGATTAGGTACACTGCCTATAAGTGTTGCAGCAAGGTTTAAGTATATCCATTCTATAAATAAATAAATATCTTGTGTAAAATTGTATCATATTTAATAGTTTTTCCTAGTAAAATATAAGCTATTTCATATACACCTCGCATAGCATCAAGAATTTTTGGCGCCGCTGCCGGGGATCGCCGAAGCGAAACGCTATAGAAAATTTTTTTTTATTAAGTTTTAATTAGTTTTTTTTTATAAAAATACATTTTAAATATTAAAAATATAATTAAAAAATTAAAAACCAAATAAAAAAATAAATATATAAATTTATTTTTAAGATTTTTATAAAATTATAAAGTATTTTATTTCTATTTTAGTTTTTAAAATATAACTTTTATTTAATTTATATAAATATTTTAATTAAATTAAAAACAGAAAAGAAAAAATATATAAAAAAACTGAAACTATCGAATTTATACCTGCACCTCATTTGAATTTTCAAACCCCGCGACTCGCGGAGTTTTTCTGGTACGTGGCACCGCGACTCGCGGAGCTGCCCTGACACGCGTGTCCAGCAACCCTAATTCGCATTTATTACGGAGTAATTATTATTTATTATTTTTTTATTTAACCCTATTTACTTAATTATTATTATAATTAGTTTAAGTTTTTAAATTAAATTGTATTTTAAATTTTAATTAGTTTTTTTATATATAAAAATTAATACTTTTATAAAATATAAAAATAAAAATATAAAAATAATATTTTTATAAAAATAAGTAATTTATCACTTTTTATATTTTTTTATATTTTATATCTTTTAATTGTTTATTCGTAATATTTTTGATGTCATGCGAGGTGTATATAAAATAGTTATTAAATTTTAGCAGAAAATACTATTAAATACTATACAATTTTACACAAGATATTTATTTATTTATAGAATGGATATACTTAAACCTTGCTACAACACTTATAGGCAGTGTACCTAATCGTACAGTAGTGTAGTTTTTAGTAAGTCCGGTTCGTTCCACAGGGAAATCTTTAAACAAAGCTCAACGCTATATTAGTTTACTTTTATAAAAATACAAATATATATAAGTAATATTATTATTATAAAGGGGGGTTTTTACCGTTTAATGACCGGTTTGTCGATTTTAAGATTTTAGTCGCAGTTAAAACCTAATGTAAAATATAAAATAAATACAAGACTTAAATTAAAGCGTAAAGTAAATAACGATAATGAAATTTCGAATAATAAAAGTGCGATAATTAGAAGTGCAATTAAATATAAAATAAAGGAAATTAAATATGAAATAAAAGAATTATGCTTATTTAAACTTCCGTAATCATGATGTTTGACGTGTTGATTTTAGTTTTATGCCCATGGGTTAATTGTCCTTTGTCCTGGATTATTTAATATGTCCGTCTGGTTTTTGTCCATAACAGTCCATCAGTCATAAATATAAAGTGCGAGTGTCCTCGTCAAATTATTATTATACCCGAAGATAAATATTCCAACTAATTGGGGATTCGAATTGTAACAAGGTTTTAATACTTTGTTTAATGAATACACCAGGTTATCGACTGCGTGTAAACCAAGGTTTTACTACTTTGTTAACAATTACACCAATTACCCTTGAATGTAATTTCACCCCTGTTTTAATTATTCTAGTGGCTATTAATCCATTCCCGTGTCCGGTTAAATGAACGATTATTCGTACATATAAATACCCCGCCCATCGTGTCCGATCGAGTGTATATGGTAATTTATAGGGACGCCCAATTGTAAATCTTTATATTAACATTAACAAACTTTCATTTAGTTAAACAAATATAAAGCCCATTAATAGCCCATAGTCTAATTTCCACAAGTGTCGTTCTTTTGTCCAAACCCCAATTATGGTACAAAGCCCAATTACCCAATTTTAGTAATTAGTCCAACATCATGATTACTTTGTTTTAAATAAACATAATAATAACTTAGCTACGAGACATTAATGTAAAAAGGTTGAACATAACTTACAATGATTAAAAATAGCGTAGCGTTACACGGACAGAATTTCGACTTACACCCTTACAACATTCGCTAACATACCCTTATTATTAGGATTTAAAATTAAAATTAAAATTAAAATATAAATTATATATATATATTACGTATATATTGAGAGAGATAGATATTATGTGTTTAAAACTCGGCAGAAAACTGGCTTTATATAGGACCTGACCAGCAATTTCACTCCATGCGACTCGCATGGATTTGTGCCTCTGGCCATGCGAGTCGCATGGCCACCCTGGATCCAGCCAAATTGATTTGTTTTCTTCTTGCCGACGTAATATAATAATAATATATATAATATAATATATAATTATATATAATTATATATATATTATATTATATTCTTGTGCATAGTAGACTAGATATTTTTGGTCCGTTGCGTCGGGCGTTTCTTCTTGGCTCAGGTCCCGGTTCCGGATTTTCGGACGTCTTCGCGTATTATTTTATATCGTGTACTTTGCGTCTTGTAACTTGTACTCTTGTCATTTTGAGACGTTCCTCATCAATATTTTGAACCTTTTTAGTTGTATCTTGTACTTTTTAGCTCTTTGGACCTTTTTGTCTTCAATTTGTCGAATCTGCCTTTTGTCTTCACTTTTTAATATTTAAACGAATATTGCTTGTAAATCGAACAATACCAACTAAAATCTTGTCTTTCTTGGGGAATAATGCTATAAAATATATGTTCCTTTTTAGCCTTATCAATATCCCCACACTTGAGCGTTGCTTGTCCTCAAGCAATATTGTCTTGAAATACTAGAATCACTTCTTTATTCTTCACACTTTGTACATCAGTGATTTCTATACGGCGGTATGAACAATGGTAGTAACGATGTGGTTTACAGTCCCACATGACTATAAAAATTTAGATCCATTAAGGAAATTGGATCTTTATGAAAACATTTGATCTTTTGAAAATTAAATCTAGTTTTTACCCTAGATAAGTTTTCCGGAATAACCCTTTACCGGTGTTTGCAAAATATTTTTGTGGGTTTGGTGGTTTTCAGATTTGAAAATTTTAGCTCAAAACTTGCGGTTTTGTGTCACCCACTTGCTAACCTTGTATTAGGAAAGCAACACGTCCAGTTTACTTGTCCCGTATATTACCTTTCGGTAAACTACCGTCCGGTTGTAAAGGAAAGCGTTGAACAAGCAACTGTTAAGGCAATGTCCCGTGACATGCTTTTGATTATGGTCTATAACGTGTCGGACGCAATTACTATCCTTGGTAGGAGCAATAGTAAAGCTCACCCTTATAATTTTTTCGGTCTGGCACAAGGTCCTGTCTTTGACCACTATGCAACCACCGTTCTTACGGTTGACACCCGATTTAGTTCAGGTGACCTAATGAATTCCAGGTGAATTCCTAGGATTTTACGTTCAATGGTAATGAACGCATTGAAAATAGGGTTTTCAGAAAACAAATCGGTTTATAATTTTGATCAAAATATTTTCTCGTTCAAGCTCGAGTTTAGATATCATTGAATTCCATGAGTTTGAATTCTCAATCTTTAAGGTCAATCTCTAGGATTGAGTAATATCAGTCTTAAAAGCTGATTTTTAATCTTTAAGGAGATTATCCTTTCTGGGGATCTGATTCATTAGTCTTATCCAGCTAATTTTCATGGTGCCCCCCCATTGTACGAGATAAATCCTTCTCATGGTTAGGATAAATCTGACCACTTGGCGACCCTGTTTAATGCTGAGGTCCGTGGATTTCCTGCTGATTTTAGTGATGACTTTTCTAGATTTTTCGTCAACCTACAGCTGGTCTGGACGACAACTTCTTGTCCTAAATCAAGAAGCGCGTGTCTTTTTCGGAAGACTTTACTTCCTTTTAGTGATGGAATTGATTCATCGTGTAGATCCATCTTTTCTTTTCTTTCATCGGGTAAAACAGTTTAGTTTAGTCCAAAGCAAAAGTATTTTCAATTATTTGTTACAGATATATGTGACATATGTTTAAAATAACTTGGTAAATTTTCCCACACTTGGCTTTTATTTTCCTTTTTATCGTCCTCTATTCCATTTTAAATGAATTTTAACATTGTAGTTTGTTTCTCAATTTATGTCCTTTCCGAGATAACAATAATTTCGGTGTTAAAACCTAGTTTTATCGTTCATAAATATGTATAAACATGATTTGAATTCATTTAATTGAAAATTTTGAAAAATTTTACTAGAATTGGGTAGTCAGTATATAAGACTAGGGCTGTTCTTTTTTATCAGAGAGCACTAGATTCTAATACAACTACTGCTTTACTAGTATTTTTAATGGTAACCAAGTGTTTAATATAAAAATTTTAAAATCCGAAAGAATTTAACCCCTTCCCACACTTAAGATCTTGCAATGCCCTCATTTGCAAGAAATCAGTAACAATTTAAATTATTGAGGGTGATTTGTGTGAAAATGATTAAATTTTTACCAAAGTTTCCAAATATATTGGCGTTTGTTTGCTGAATGATAAATGGTGCACGTCATTTGTTCATTCCGTCTTGTTGTTATTTCACATATATTTTGCATCTTGTTGTCAAAATTACTTGCTTTTGCTGAACTTAATGCCAGTCTTTGAAAACGCGTTGTTTTATCCTGTTTTGTGCATAACATAAAATACATACAATACAAATATAATCATACATGTAATTTGAAATGGAACTTTGGCATCCCACTTTCAAATTATAAGAAAAATATTAGTACACAATAATAATAGAAATATCAAACATTACATAAACGTAATTAAAATGTTAAGTGTTTAAAATAATAAATATATAATATTACCAACTTATCTCTACTGATCAGGAGGTGGGTTAGGAGGAAAATTAGGATAAGGATCCCAATTCATGTTCGCGTCCGGGTTCCATGGCTGATTATAGGTGAACTGGTATGCTGCGTCATAATCATATGAATCATAGGGTGGTCTCATTTCTGGCTGATGTGCGGGATAGTATGCGGGTCGGGTCGGATAATACATCTCGCCAGGCTGCAACTGGCTTATAATTTGGCGCTGATGATAATCCCATCGGCCATGCTCTCGTTGCCGGGAATGCTCGTAGTCATTCCGACGTTGCCATGCCTCGTACTGCATATGCCTATCATAGTTCGTCATGTATTCATCCTCCATACGAACGCCTAAATCAAGAGCAGTCTCCCGAACAACTCCTATAATGTTGTTCGCCTCCTCCATCTCGTCATCCGAACCTCTTTCTACCTGTCGCTGAGGTCCCTCGTATCTATATACCCGACCACGTCTCATCAATAATACCCTTGCACCGTGATAAAGGTTTGAACTTATAGTTTCACCTTCGTCCTCTATTTCGTTCATTGGACCCCCTTGGTGCTTATCCACACCTAAATACTCTCCAATGAGAGTAATGAAAATACCACCACCTATAATACTCCCCGATTTCATCCCCGAAACTACATTAGCAAGATAATAACCAACACAATAGGGAATGTTAACGAAACTCCTCGGGTCTCTAATACACTTGAGGTAGAACAAATCGTTTACGGTCAATTTCTCCTTATTCTTACCCCTTTGTGTAATTGTGTTTGCTAAGAATCTATGAATCACCCGGAGTTCAGCTCTGTCTATATCTAAGTATGTATGATTTCCACTGGCGTGAAATTCATTAAAGTGGGACATACGCCTCCAGACGGCGTTAATATCAAATTCCCTATCTATCCTTTCTCCTTGGGCAATCAGGCTATTACAGTCGGGGCTCAAAAGTTCAGCAGGGGTGTAAATCTGTAAGGCCCTGGCTAAATCTATCATGGACATTCTGTACATGCGTCCACCTAACAGAAATCTAATAAAGCTTCTATCATCTATCCTCCTAACATCACTGTTTAACTTAATAGTACTAAGTAATTCTATACACCATTCCCTATATATGGTTCTACGAATTGAAAATAGGCTCATCCAATCGTTAAACTGAGAATTACCATACCTTTGCACCAATAATTCCCGAATCGGTTATGCAAGGTCAACTGTTTCCAAAGGTACCCAGTCAATTGCCCTTGGCATTTCAACAACCTTAAAGTAGAGAATGTGCATGTTCTTTTGATAATCTGGATACTCTATCCAACATCGATCAAATCTCAGATTTGGGTGTAACTGATCTTCATTAATGTCTAAACTCAGAATCATTTGATGTGGAGCGAATTGACGAAACTGATTCATGAATAATTGATCTTGATCGTGATATGGAATATGTTGATCCTCATGTTGTTCTTCTTCTTGTTGCATATGTTGTTCTTGTTCATAAAACATTTCCGGTTCGGGCTCTGGTTGTCTGGACGATGATGCACCGTCCGTATCTGTATTTCTCTGCAAAACACATTAAACACAAAATTTGTGCATCCAAATATGCATTAGTGTTAGCAAAATAATAACTTGAAACAATTATGATGACATGTTCAATTCATAACACATTTTATACACATTTTCTTAACAATAACAATTCTACACTTTTGCATACGAAAATGTGTACAATGTTTTATCACATTTAAACTCTTAAACATGTCAACAATAATCATTATAGCAATTAAACACTTGTTACATGGCATTCAAATCAAACTAGTGCTCATTTTCATATTTTTGTCAAGTTTACACTTTTTCAAATAAGTACATAAGAAAATGTTCATCAAGTTCATAAGCATTTATCTCAAATAACATGCCAAAATAATCACTACTAGCAATGAAACAAGTTTCAAATGGCCTTTATATCAAATTATCCAAGTTCATGAATTTTTAGACTTAAAAAGTCCACTTTAATTCTCAAAAACATGTTTAGGCTCAAAGTTTGGATCAATTAACTACCTAAACATGTTACACTACTTAATTTAGCAACAATTCATGACAAAAATCGGCCATAACCTGTTTATATCAAAAAGCCCCAAATTGCTCAAGAACACAAACCCTAGATTCTTAAAAATTTGAAGTTTTTAGCTTCAATTCATGTTAAATAGCTTCTATCTAGGATATACATGCATAATATAACACCAATTTAGCTCTAATTACACCTAAATTTAACAAAATCAAAATATAAAATTTCTAGCTCAAAAACACAAAAATTTGAATTTAAAGAGATTAGGGGTGAAATCTTACCTTTCTCCTGAAGGGGTTGAGACTACTGAATCTAGGCATGATTGTTGTGAAGTCTTGCAAGAAATTTGGTGAAAAATGGCGGATTTTTGAGAGGATTTGGGAGAGTTTTCGTGTTTGTGTATGTGTGTTTATTGTGAGAAAGAAGCAGGTCGACTGGAATTTTGATCCTGGCCAGTTTTTATTAGCCATGCGAGTCGCATGGTTTCCTGCCCATCCCCATGCGACTCGCATGGGGTTAAATTCCAGGTAATTTTTTTTTTTTTTTTTTTTATTATTAAAACCTTAAGCTTTTAAAACATAAATTAAATAAAATTTAAAAATTTTGTTTCTTTTTAAGACGAGGTCGTTTCGGGACGATGCCCTAGTCCGTCCCTCGACAAAATTTTAAAATTTGTCTTTTTTGTAGCGATTGTTTTAAAAGCTAAGATTTTTGGGTTTTTTAATTTTTTTGGCATACTTTAAATCAATAAGATTAAAAATAATGATAATAAAAGTTCTCGTCCCTTCCTCGGGTAAAGCAATTTCGGTTCAAAGACCTAGTCTTCAACTTACGACGAATTTTAAAAATCATATTCTTAACTTAATGAGATAAAGTAAATTTTTGTTTTTAAATTCACACAACTTAAATATAAAATTCAAAATTAATATTAAAAATTCACACCAAACTTAATTTAAAAATTCATAAATTCATATCAAACTTATATTAATTTTTCAAATATTTACAATTTTAAATATTTTGTTTTTACAAAGTTTACAATATTAATTTAAGATTTAAATATTAATTTTAAAAACATGGTAAAAATAAAATTAAAAATCTTTTTGTCTTTTTATCCCACTTTAATCAATCAAATATTATCAAAAATATGCGCCCCTCTTTTCGGTAAAGTAATTTTGGTTCCAAGACCTAATTTAACTCATGACGAATTTTTGAAATATTTTGGGTTGATTGATTAAAGATATTTATACCTTAAGAATAAACGTTAAATTTCGCAGTGATGTAATAAATTTTTGAATGATATCAATAATTTCGGTCGCCAAACCTAATTTTATTCAATACCAATTTAATACTTTTTAGCGAACAAATTAGCGTTTATTATCAAAAGGTTAAAAATAAAAATAAAAATAAAAACTGTACAGACATACCTGTGAAATAGATTTCTTAGTTATATGATCTATTCCATTCATAAGATAGTCGGTTTAATTGGTTTTCCATGGCTCCAAAGGCGTAACCTCGAGCATTCAGTGTCTTTTCTTCTAAACATATGAACGGTCCGTCTCTGCATAAAGTAACAAATTCGGTATTTGAATAGGTTTGATTATTTGAACATTTACCTCCATGTGACCATTTTCCGCATTTGTGACATCGTTCTAGGTGTCGTGCTCTTCTTTTCGCTGCGGATTTTGATTTTCCTTTACCAAATTGTAACTTATTATCTTCGCATCTGGATCCTTTTCTAACTCCGTCCATTCTTTCTCTGATTACTGATACTAATTCGCTCGGTAGTATGTCATTATTTCTTTTAGTGATCAAAGCGTGTAGCATTAGACCATGGTTTAGTTCACAGGCAGTCTTCATATCGTAAAAACCTAAAAAAAATAAAAATTCAGAATGGGGGGAGAAGACTAGTTCTTTAGGGTCTGCTAGGGAAAGACCATACGTGTTCCATTTTCGAGAACTACACGAAAACAGACAATCTAACTCTAACAGAAATACATATTATCCTTTAAAGACTTGATTCTCCCCACACTTAGTTAGCTGTGGTATCGAAATTGTGATTAACTTCGTTGTCGACTTCCATCGGACCATGTATGTAATGTTTAACTCTGTGACCATTAACTTTAAATTCTATCCCATTTGAATTTATTAATTCTATCATTCCATATGGGAAAACTCTTTTGACTATGAATGGTCCAGACCATCTTGATTTCAATTTTCCAGGAAATAGCTTGAATCGTGAATTGAAAAGAAGAACTCTGTCTCCTTCTTTAAATTCTTTTGAACTTCTGATTCTTTTATCATGCCATTTCTTCGTTCTTTCTTTATAGATTAACGAATTTTCGTATGCTTCATGTCTTAATTCTTCTAATTCGTTTAGTTGACTTAATCGTAGATGTCCAGCTTCATGTAAATCAAGATTACATGTGTTCAAAGCCCAAAATGCTTTGTGTTCAATTTCTACTGGAAGATGACATGCTTTTCCATAAACAAGTCTAAAAGGTGTGGTTCCAATTGGAGTTTTGTAGGCTGTTCTAAAAGCCCAGAGTGCATCCTCCAATTTAATGGACCATTTCTTCGGATTTGATCCTACGGTTTTCTCTAGAATACGTTTTAAAGCTCGGTTGGTATTTTCAACTTGTCCACTTGTTTGTGGATGATATGCGGTGGAGATTTTATGAGTTACTCCATATCTTTTAAGAACTTTCTCAAGTTGATTATTACAGAAATGAGTACCCCGATCACTTATTAAAGCTTTCGGTGTTCCAAACCTTGCAAAAAGACGTTTTAAAAAGTTGACTACAACTCGTGCATCGTTAGTTGGGAGAGTTTGTGCTTCCGCCCATTTAGATACATAATCAATGGCTACGAGTATATATAGATTATTATGAGATTTTGGAAATGGACCCATAAAGTCAATACCCCAAATGTCAAATACTTCACATACTTGGATGACATTTTGTGGCATTTCATCACGTTGACTTATTTTTCCGGCCCTTTGACATGCATCACAGGATTTGCAAAGAAGGTGTGCGTCTTTGTAAATTGTAGGCCAATAGAATCCAGCTTCATAAACTTTTCTTGCTGTTAGTTGAGGCCCATAATGCCCTCCTGTTGGTCCTGTGTGACAATGGTTTAAAATTTTACTAGCTTCATCTCCAAATACACATCGGCGTATTATTCCATCGGGACAACTTTTAAACAGATGTGGATCTTCCCAGAAATAGTGTTTTATATCACTGAAGAATTTCTTTCGTCTTTGGTACGATAATCCTTTTTCAAGGAATCCACAAACTAAGTAGTTTGCATAGTCTACAAACCATGGGATTTCTTTATAATCTATCTTCAATAGATATTCATCAGGAAAGTTGTCTTGTATGGCCGATTCATTTAGAACTTCTAATTCGGGATTTTCAAGACGAGAAAGATGATCAGCGGCGAGATTTTCTGCTCCTCTTTTATCTCGGATTTCAATATCAAACTCTTGTAAGAGTAAGATCCAACGGATTAATCTTGGTTTAGCATCTTGTTTTGAAAATAGGTATCTAAGAGCAGAATGGTCGGTATAGACCACCGTTTTTGCTAGAACGAGATATGATCGAAATTTGTCAAAAGCAAAGACAATAGCAAGGAGTTCTTTTTCAGTAGTTGTATAGTTCGTTTGTGCTCCTTGTAATGTCTTACTAGCATAATATATAGGTTGAAATCGTTTTTCAATCCTTTGTCCTAAAACGGCTCCCATTGCAAAATCACTTGCATCGCACATTAGTTCAAATGGTAGATTCCAATTTGGTGTTATCATGATCGGTGCATTAGTGAGTTTTTCTTTAAGAATATTAAAAGATTTGATACACTCATCTGAAAATATGAATGGCGCATCCTTTTCTAGGAGTTTATTCATAGGAGTGGCAATTTTAGAAAAATCTTTTATGAAACGTCGGTAAAAACCGGCATGCCCTAGAAAACTCCTAACTCCTCTAACATTTGTGGGATGTGGAAGTTTAGCAATTACATCTACTTTAGCTCTATCCACTTCAATTCCTTCTTTTGAAATTTTATGTCCAAGAACGATGCCTTCTTTAACCATGAAATGGCATTTCTCTCAATTAAGTACTAGATTTGATTTTTCGCATCTAATTAGCATTCGTTCCAGATTAACTAGACATGATTTAAATGTATCACCGAAGACCGAAAAGTCATCCATGAATACTTCCATGCATTCTTCTATCATGTCATGAAAAATCGCCATCATACACCTTTGAAAGGTTGCAGAGGCGTTACAAAGTCCAAATGGCATGCGTTTGTAAGCAAAAGTACCATAAGGGCACGTGAATGTGGTTTTCTCTTGATCTTCGGGTGCTATTGGAATTTGAAAATATCCGGAAAATCCATCTAGAAAACAATAGTAACTATTTCCGGCTAATCTTTCCAACATTTGATCTATGAAAGGTAAGGGAAAGTGATCTTTTCTGGTGGCGTCATTTAATTTTCTATAATCAATACATACACGCCATCCTGTTACAGTCCTAGTAGGAATAAGCTCATTTTTCTCATTTATAATGACAGTCATACCACCCTTCTTAGGTACGCATTGAACTGGGCTTACCCATGGACTATCAGAAATTGGATATATCAAACCTGCATCTAGCAGTTTAATAATCTCTTTTTTAACTACATCTTGCATATTAGGATTTAGTCTTCGTTGGCGTTGCACATACGTTTTATGACCTTCTTCCATAAGGATTTTATGTGTGCAATACGAAGGACTTATTCCTTTAATATCATGAATCTTCCATGCAATGGCTGGTTTATGAGCTTTCAACACAGAAATGAGTTGTGATTTCTCATTTTCAGTAAGAGAAGACGATATTATTACAGGTAATTCAGATTCACCATGTAAATAAGCGTATTCCAAATGGTTTGGAAGTGGCTTTAACTCTAATTTCGGAGGTTCTTCTATCGATGATTTATATCGATATCTGTCTTCTTCTTTTAGCATTTGAATTTCTTCTGTTGTTGGTTCATATCCATTAGCTATAAGTGTAGCTAACATTTCAGCTTCATCAATTGGTTCATTACCTTCTCCTAAAGAACATTCTCCTGTTCCTTGTAATTCTGGAAATTCTTCTAATAATTCTGCATGTGCATCTACAGTTTGAATATAATAACATGTATCATCTGCAGATTGTGGTTGTTGCATTGCTCTATCAACTGAAAAGGTAACACTCTCATCCTCTATACTTAGGGTCAGTTTCTTACCGAACACGTCTATCATTGCTTTAGCCGTGTTTAAGAATGGTCTTCCTAATATGAGAGGAACTTGAGAATCTTCTTCCATGTCCAAAACAACAAAATCTACTGGAAATACTAAAGTACCAACTTTAACTAGCATGTTCTCCATTATCCCTCTAGGATATTTTATTGATCGGTCGGCTAGTTGTATGCTTATTCTGGTTGGTTTCAATTCTCCAAGGTCTAGTTTAGCGTATAGTGAATACGGCATTAGATTTATACTAGCACCTAAGTCTGCCAATGCTTCTATTGAACTAAGACTACCCAGAAAACATGGAATTGTGAAACTTCCTGGATCAGATAATTTTTCTGGTATCTTATTCAACAGCACTGCTGAACAATTAGCATTCATAGTAACAGCCGAGAGTTATTCCATTTTCTTTCTATTCGTGATTAGATCTTTCAAGAATTTAGCATATCTTGGCATTCCTGAAATCACATCAATGAAAGGAAGATTTACATTTATCTGTTTAAACATATCCAAGAATTTGGATTGCTCGGCTTCAAGTTTTTCTTTCTTCATTTTACTCGGGTAAGGAAGTGGTGGTTGATATGGTTTAACATAAGGTTTAGCCTTAACTGTGTTATCTTCATTAACCTTCTCAACTACCGGTTCTTTTTCCTTATCTTGATCAGGTTGTGGTTCTTGTGGAGTAGGAATAGTTTCATCAGAATTTACAGGTATTTCAGGTGGTTTAAGTGTTGTACCACTTCTTGTGGTAATAGCTTTAGCTGTTTCATTCCGGGGGTTAGCATTTGTATCGCTTGGTAAACTTCCCGGTTTTCTTTCACCTATTAACCTTGCTAGGTTACTTACTTCTTGTTCCAGATTTTGAATAGAAGCTTGTTGATTTCTAAATGCTTGAGCATTTTGTTCATTAGTTTGTTTTTGAGATGTGAAAAACTGCGTTTGAGTTTCAACTAGCTTCGTCATCATATCTTCTAAATTCGGCTTTTTATCATCGGGTTGTGGTGGTTTGTTTTGAAAATTCGGTCTTTGCTGATTGTAAGTATTATTGGATACTTGTTGATTGCTAGGACCTTGTTGGTTGTTGTATGGAATATTTCGGTTATAATTCTGGTTTTGATTGTAAATCGGTCTTGGCGGTTGATAATTATTCTGATAATTATTTCCAGGCCTTTGGTTTATATATGAAATATTCTCTCTTTGTTCCATTGTTAATTCAATACTGAGACAATCTTTTGTTAAATGTGGTCCTCCACACTGCTCACAACTAATTCGTATTGAGTGAATATCTTTAGTCATCTTTTCCATTCGTCTCTCCACAGCATCTATCTTTGCGGAAATGGAATCTAAGTCATGGCTAGAATCGGCTCTAGCTGCTTTAGATGATCTAATGATATCTTTTTCTTGGTGCCACTCATGTGAGTGGGAAGCAGTATTATCAATAATTTTGTAAGCATCAGTTTCGGTTTTCTTCATAATAGAACCACCAGCTGCTATATCTATGTCTTTCCTTGTAGTGATGTCGCATCCTTGGTAGAATATTTGTACTATTTGACAGGTGTCTAAACCATGTTGCGGACATCCTCTTAATAACTTTCCATATCTTGTCCACGCCTCATATAGAGTTTCATTTGGTTTCTGTGTGAACGTAACAATTTCTGCTTGAAGTCTTACGGCTTTAGATGCAGGAAAGAATTGTTTAAGAAATTTGTCAATTAAAACATCCCATGTATCGATCGCCCCTTCAGGTAACGATTCCAACCAATCTTTGGCTTCTCCCTTTAAAGTCCAGGGAAATAACATGAGATATATCTGTTCATCCTCCACTTCTCGTATTTTAAATAGTGTGCAGATCCTATTAAAGGTACGTAGATGTTCATTTGGATCTTCCTTCGGCGCACCACTAAATTGGCATTGATTAGTCACCATGTGTAGAATTTGTCCTTTGATTTCATAATCTGGCGCATTAATGTCTGGATGAGTAATTGCGTGACCTTGGCCAGTGCGTTTAGCTCTCATTCGGTCTTCCATACTTAAAGGTTCCAGATTCTCCATAATTGAATTTGTTGAATCGGTATCACTAGATGATTCTGTTTTAATAGTTCGTTCCTCAACAATCTCTGTTTGAATAATTGGTGGCTCCGGAGGAAAGTTTAATGGTTCAGGATCTATGAACCGTTCCTGAATATTCTCTGGATTCTCAATTGTGAGGTTGGGTTCAAAAAATGGATTATCGGAAATTTGAACTGAAGTACTTGGTCGACTGGATGACGATTCTAAAGAAAAATCAACGGCGGTTATATTTGTTAAACGATGTCTTGATCTAGTTACAGGTGGTGAACGTACAAAAGGTGGTGAACGTCTTGCTCGGTGCATTCACTGAATATCCTATTAGTTTTAAAAAGGAAAGAAAAATTATAATAAGTTATCCAATCAATAGACTTTTCTGATTTTGCCCACGTTTCGAATAGCCAAAAGATGCAGCAGAGGGGCAGGATTCGTTTGGTCTCAATATAATTGAGGACTGTTTGGCTCCAATAACCCGGTCCACGTACAAATCCAACTATTACTACGAACCAGAAAATTTTGATGTCTATTAATTTAACCACTTAAAATAAATTTTCGTAATTTTAAGAAATTTAGATAAGAAGTAGAAAAAAATTCTAAGTCCTAAAAACTAGAATGGCGAGAAATAAGAGAGAAAAAGAGTTCGTCGAAAAAGGTCGAAAAAGAAAAATGGTTGAAAAATAAAAGGTGACGGAAAAATAAAAGAAACTTATAAAAACTTAAAAATACTTTACTAACCTAACCTTATTACTATAACTAACTTAAAATTATAATCGCAAATTGAAATTACTAATTGGAATGATAATTGATACATAGTAAAAGGTTGTCTAAAAATATTAAGGCTTACAGGAAAAACTAAATCCCAAATGGAAATAACTTAAAAAGAAACTAAAACTTAAAAAGGCGTCGCAAAATTCTAAAACACCTAAATCTTAGTCTAAAGAAAAAGCACTTAAGGAATTCTACGGCAAAGCCTAAAAATCTAGGAGTAAAAATAACTATAGCAAAAACTAAGTTTAAAATTAAATATGAGCTAAAAATACAAATATTACGCTATAACGATTAAAAAGGGACAAAATATAAAAAGTTATAAAAATATTAGATTTTATAAAAATATTATATTTATATTTTTTTATATTATAGTATTAAGTAAATAAATAATAAAACTTAAACAAAAGTAAAAATAACTAAATAAATTAAAAACTTTAATTATAATAATAATAATAGTTTTAGGGTTTTAGTAATAATAATTTAATAATATCCGTAATAAATGCGTGATTAGGGTTTGGATGTGGCCTGGTCAACCCCTTCATGCGAGTCGCATGGAATAAGGGGGTGGGTCATGCGACTCGCATGAACACCCTGAACTGGTTCAATTGGACTGGTTCAAATGACAGGTCACGTAATTATTTAATATTTATTTTTAATTTCTGTTTTATATATAATATAAGATATAAATATATAATTTAAATAAAAACTTAATAAAATACTTAAATAAAATACTTTAATATTTTGTAAATAATAAAGAAAAACTTAAAATACACTTTAAAATATGTTTTTTTTTTTTTTATATTTTTAATTTTTAAACAAATATAAATTTTACAAAAACAAATTATAACTTAAAATTTAAAAATATGGCGTTTCGCTTCGGCGTTCCCCGGCAGCGGCGCCAAAAAATACTTGATGTCATGCGAGGTGTATATAAAATAGTTATTAAATTTTAGCAGAAAATACTATTAAATACTATACAATTTTACACAAGATATTTATTTATTTATAGAATGGATATACTTAAACCTTGCTACAACACTTATAGGCAGTGTACCTAATCGTACAGTAGTGTAGTTTTTAGTAAGTCCGGTTCGTTCCACAGGGAAATCTTTAAACAAAGCTCAACGCTATATTAGTTTACTTTTATAAAAATACAAAAATATATAAGTAATATTATTATTATAAAGGGGGGTTTTTACCGTTTAATGACCGGTTTGTCGATTTTAAGATTTTAGTCGCAGTTAAAACCTAATGTAAAATATAAAATAAATACAACACTTAAATTAAAGCGTAAAGTAAATAACGATAATGAAATTTCGAATAATAAAAGTGCGATAATTAGAAGTGCAATTAAATATAAAATAAAGGAAATTAAATATGAAATAAAAGAATTATGCTTATTTAAACTTCCGTAATCATGATGTTTGACGTGTTGATTTTAGTTTTATGCCCATGGGTTAATTGTCCTTTGTCCTGGATTATTTAATATGTCCGTCTGGTTTTTGTCCATAACAGTCCATCAGTCATAAATATAAAGTGCGAGTGTCCTCGTCAAATTATTATTATACCCGAAGATAAATATTCCAACTAATTGGGGATTCGAATTGTAACAAGGTTTTAATACTTTGTTTAATGAATACACCAGGTTATCGACTGCGTGTAAACCAAGGTTTTACTACTTTGTTAACAATTACACCAATTACCCTTGAATGTAATTTCACCCCTGTTTTAATTATTCTAGTGGCTATTAATCCATTCCCGTGTCCGGTTAAATGAACGATTATTCGTACATATAAATACCCCGCCCATCGTGTCCGATCGAGTGTATATGGTAATTTATAGGGACGCCCAATTGTAAATCTTTATATTAACATTAACAAACTTTCATTTAGTTAAACAAATATAAAGCCCATTAATAGCCCATAGTCTAATTTCCACAAGTGTCGTTCTTTTGTCCAAACCCCAATTATGGTACAAAGCCCAATTACCCAATTTTAGTAATTAGTCCAACATCATGATTACTTTGTTTTAAATAAACATAATAATAACTTAGCTACGAGACATTAATGTAAAAAGGTTGAACATAACTTACAATGATTAAAAATAGCGTAGCGTTACACGGACAGAATTTCGACTTACACCCTTACAACATTCGCTAACATACCCTTATTATTAGGATTTAAAATTAAAATTAAAATTAAAATATAAATTATATATATATATTACGTATATATTGAGAGAGAGAGATATTATGTGTTTAAAACTCGGCAGAAAACTGGCTTTATATAGGACCTGACCAGCAATTTCACTCCATGCGACTCGCATGGATTTGTGCCTCTGGCCATGCGAGTCGCATGGCCACCCTGGATCCAGCCAAATTGATTTGTTTTCTTCTTGCCGACGTAATATAATAATAATATATATAATATAATATATAATTATATATAATTATATATATATTATATTATATTCTTGTGCATAGTAGACTAGATATTTTTGGTCCGTTGCGTCGGGCGTTTCTTCTTGGCTCAGGTCCCGTTTCCGGATTTTCGGACGTCTTCGTGTATTATTTTATATCGTGTACTTTGCGTCTTGTAACTTGTACTCTTGTCATTTTGAGACGTTCCTCATCAATATTTTGAACCTTTTTAGTTGTATCTTGTACTTTTTAGCTCTTTGGACCTTTTTGTCTTCAATTTGTCGAATCTGCCTTTTGTCTTCACTTTTTAATATTTAAACGAATATTGCTTGTAAATCGAACAATACCAACTAAAATCTTGTCTTTCTTGGGGAATAATGCTATAAAATATATGTTCCTTTTTAGCCTTATCAATTTTATATTTTTAGCTCGTAATTAGTTTTAGGTCATAGTTTTTGCCATAGTTATTTTTACTTCTAGATTTTTAGGCTTTGCCATAAAATCCCTTAAGTGCTTTCTCTTTAGACTAAGATTTAGGTGATTTAGAATTTTGTGACCCCTTTTTTAAGTTTTAGTACCTTTTTAAGATATTGCCATTTGGGATATTGTATTTCTTTTAAGCTTTAATATTTTTAGACGCAACTTTTATTTTTTTTAGTTTTTAGTTCCTTTTTAAGTTTCAACGCGCTACTTTCTTATTTTTATTTTTCGACGCCTTTTACCTATGTATCAATTATCACTCCAATTAGTAATCTTAATTTGCAATTTTAATTTTAAGTTAGTGATAGTAATAAGGTTGGGTTAGTCGAGTGTTTTAAAGTTTTATAAGTCACTCTTTTTCTTTCTTATTTTTCGACGCCTTTTATTTTTCAACCCTTTTCTTTTTCGACCTTTTCCGACGCGCTCTTTTTCTTTCTTATTTCTCGCCATTCTAGTTTTTAGGACTTAGAATTTTTCTACTTCTTCTCTAAATTACGAAAATTTATTTTAAGTGGTTAAATTGATAGACATCGAAATTTTCTGGTTCGTAGTAATAGTTGGATTTGTACGTGGACCGGGTTATTGGAGCCAAACAGTACTCAATTATATTGAGACCAAACGAATCCTGCCCCTCTGCTGCATCTTTTGGCTATTCGAAACGTGGGCAAAATCAGAAAAGTCTATTAATTGGATAACTTATATAATTTTTCTTTCCTTTTAAAAACTAATAGGATATTCAGTGAATGCACCGAGCAAGACGTTCACCACCTTTTGTACGTTCACTACCGGTAACTCGATCAAGACATCTAGCTAATATTGTCGCCGTTGATTTTTCTTTATAATCATCATCCAGTCGACCAGTTACTCCAATTCAAATTTCGGATAATCCATTCTTTGAACCTGACCTCACAATTGAGAATCCGGAGAATATTCAGGGATGATTCATAGATCCTGAACCATTAATTTTTCCTCCGGAACCACCAATCATTCAAACAGAGATGGTTGAGGAACGAACCATTAAATCAGAATCCTCTAGTGATTCAGATTCAACAAATTCAATCATGGAAAATCTGGAACCTTTAAGTATGGAAGACCGAATGAGAGCTAAACGCACTGGCCAAGGTCACGCAATTACTCATCCTGACATTAATGCACCAGATTATGAAATCAAAGGACAAATTCTACACATGCTAACAAATCAATGCCAATTCAGTGGTGCGCCGAAGGAAGATCCAAATGAACATCTTCATACCTTTAATAGAATCTGCACACTATTTAAAATAAGAGAAGTTGAAGATGAACAGATATATCTCATGTTATTTCCCTGGACTTTAAAGGGAGAAGCCAAAGATTGGTTGGAATTGTTACCTAAAGGGGCAATTGATACATGGGACGTTTTAGTTGAAAAATTTCTTAAACAATTCTTTCCAGCATCTAAAGCCGTAAGACTTCAAGGAGAAATTGTTACGTTCACACAGAAACCGAATGAAACTCTATATGAGGCATGGACCAGATTTGGAAAGTTATTAAGAGGATGTCCGCAACATAGTTTAGACACCTGTCAAATAGTACAAATATTCTACCAAGGATGCGACATCATTACAAGGAAAGACATCGATATAGCAGCTGGTGGTTCTATTATGAAGAAAACCGAAACTGATGCTTACAAAATTATTGATAACACTGCTTCCCACTCACATGAGTGGCACCAAGAAAAAGATATCGTTAGATCATCTAAAGCAGCTAGAGCCGATTCTAGCCATGACTTAGATTCCATTTCTGTAAAGATAGATGTTGTCGAGAGACGAATGGAAAAGATGACTAAGGATATACACTCAATACGAATTAGTTGTGAGCAGTGTGGAGGACCACATTTGATAAAAGATTGTCTCAGTATTGAACTAACAATGGAACAAAGAGAGAATATTTCATACATAAACCAAAGGCCTGGAAATAATTATCAGAATAATTATCAACTGCCAAGACCGATTTACAATCAAAACCAAAATTATAATCGAAATATTCCATACAACAACCAACAAGGTTCAAGTAATCAACAAGTATCCAACAATACTTACAACCAGCAAAGACCTAATTTTCAAAACAAACCACCACAAACCGATGATAAAAAGCCGAATTTAGAAGATATGATGACGAAGCTAGTTGAAACTCAAACGCAGTTTTTCACATCTCAGAAACAAACTAATGAACAAAATGCTCAAGCATTTAGAAATCAACAAGCTTCTATTCAAAATTTGGAACAAGAAGTAAGTAACCTAGCAAGGTTAATAGGTGATAGAAAACCGGGAAGTTTAACTAGTGATACAAATGCTAACCCCCAGAATGAAACAGCTAAAGCGATTACCACAAGAAGTGGTATTACACTTAAACCACCTGAAATACCTGTAATTTCTGATGAAGCTATTCCTACTCCACAAGAACCACAACCTGAACAAGATAAGGAAAAAGAACCGGTAGTTGAAAAGGTTAATGAAGATAACACAGTTAAGGCTAAACCTTATGTTAAACCATACCAACCACCACTTCCTTATCCGAATAAAATAAAAAAAAGAGAGACTTGAAGCCGAGCAATCCAAATTCTTGGATATGTTTAAACAGTTAAATGTAAATCTTCCTTTCATTGATGTGATTTCAGGAATGCCTAGATATGCTAAATTTTTGAAAGATCTAATCTCGAATAGAAAGAAAATGGAAGAACTCTCGGCTGTTACTATGAATGCTAATTGTTCAGCAGTGCTGTTGAATAAGATACCAGAAAAATTATCAGATCCCGGAAGTTTCACAATTCCATATTTTCTGGGTAGTCTTAGTTCAATAGAAGCATTGGCAGACTTAGGTGCTAGTATAAATTTAATGCCGTATTCACTATACGCTAAACTAGACCTTGGAGAATTGAAACCAACAAGAATAAGCATACAACTAGCCGAACGATCAATAAAATATCCTAGAGGGATAATGGAGAACATGCTAGTTAAAGTTGTAACTTTAGTATTTCCAGTAGATTTTGTTGTTCTGGACATGGAAGAAGATTCTCAAGTTCCTCTCATATTAGGAAGACCATTCTTAAACACGACTAAAGCAATGATAGACGTGTTCGGTAAGAAACTGACCCTAAGTATAGAGGACGAGAGTGTTACCTTTTTAGTTGATAGAGCAATGCAACAACCGCAATCTGCAGATGATACATGTTATTATATTCAAACTATAGAATCACATGCAAAATTGTTAGAAGAATTTCCAGAATTACAAGGAACAGGAGAATGTTCTTTAGGAGAAGGTACTAAACCAATTGATGAAACTGAAATGTTAGCTACACTAATGGCTAATGGATATGAACCAACAACAGAAGAAATTCAAATGCTAAAAAAAGAAGACAGATATCGATATAAATCATCGATAGAAGAACCTCCGACATTAGAGTTAAAGCCACTTCCAAATCATTTGAAATACGCTTATTTACATGGTGAATCTGAATTACCTGTAATAATATCATCTTCTCTTACTGAAAATGAGAAATCACAACTCATTTCTGTGTTAAAAGCTCATAAACCAGCTATTGCACGGAAAATTCATGATATTAAAGGAATAAGTCCTTCGTATTGCACACATAAAATCCTTATGGAAGAAGGTCATAAAACGTATGTGCAACGCCAATGAAGACTAAATCCTAATATGCAAGATGTAGTTAAGAAAGAAATTATTAAACTGCTAGATGCAGGTTTAATTTATCCAATTTCTGATAGTTCGTGGGTAAGCCCAGTTCAATGCGTGCCTAAGAAGGGTGGCATGACTGTCATTACAAATGAGAAAAATGAGCTTATTCCTACTAGGACTGTAACATGATGGCATGTATGTATTGATTATAGAAAATTAAATGACGCCACCAGAAAAGATCACTTTCCCTTACCTTTCATTGATCAAATGTTGGAAAGATTAGCCGAAAATAGTTACTATTGTTTTCTTGATGGATTTTCCGGATATTTTCAAATTCCAATAGCACCCGAGGACCAAGAGAAAACCACATTCACGTGCCCTTATGGTACTTTTGCTTATAAACGCATGCCATTTGGACTTTGCAACGCCCCTGCAACCTTTCAAAGGTGCATGATGGCGATTTTTCACGACATGATAGAAGAATGCATGGAAGTTTTTATGGATGACTTTTCAGTCTTCGGTGATACATTTGAATCATGTCTAGCTAATCTTGAACGAATGCTTATTAGATGCGAACAATCAAATCTAGTACTTAATTGGGAGAAATGCCATTTCATGGTTAAAGAAGGCATCGTTCTGGGTCATAAAATTTCAAAGGAATGAATTGAAGTGGATAGAGCTAAAGTAGATGTAATTGCTAAACTTCCACATCCCACAAAAGTTAGAGGAGTTAGGAGTTTTCTAGGGCATGCCAGTTTTTACCGACGTTTCATTAAAGATTTTTCTAAAATTGCCACTCATATGAATAAACTCCTAGAAAAGGATGCTCCATTCATCTTTTCAGATGAATGTATCAAATCTTTTAATATACTTAAAGAAAAACTCACTAATGCGCCGATTATGATAACACCAAATTGGAATCTACCGTTTGAACTAATGTGCGATGCAAGTGATTTGCAATGGGAGCCGTTTTAGGACAAAGGATTGAAAAACAATTTCAACCTATATATTATGCTAGTAAGACGTTACAAGGAGCACAAACAAATTACACAACTACTGAAAAAGAACTCCTTGCTATTGTCTTTGCTTTTGACAAATTTCGTTCATATCTCGTTCTAGCTAAAACGGTGGTCTATACCGACCATTCTGCTCTTAGATACCTATTTTCGAAACAAGATGCCAAACCACGATTAATCCATTGGATCTTAATATTACAAGAGTTTGATATTGAAATCCGAGATAAAAAGGGAGCAGAAAATCTCGCAGCCGATCATCTTTCTCGTCTTGAAAATCCTGAATTAGAAGTTCTAAATGAATCGGCCATACAAGACAACTTTCCTGATGAATATCTATTGAAGATAGATTATAATGAAATTCCAAGGTTTGCAGACTATGCAAACTACTTAGTATGTGGATTCCTTGAAAAAGGATTATCGTACCAAAAACGAAAGAAATTCTTTAGTGATATAAAACACTATTTCTGGGAAGATCCACATTTGTTTAAAAGTTGTCCCGATGGAATAATACGCCGATGTGTATTCGGAGATGAAGCTAGTAAAATCTTAAACCATTGTCACACAGGACCAACAGGAGGGCATTATGGGCCTCAACTAACAGTAAGGAAAGTTTATGATGCTGGATTCTATTGGCCTACAATTTACAAAGACGCACACCTTCTTTACAAATCTTGTGATGCTTGTCAAAGGGCCGGAAAAATAAGTCAACATGATGAAATGCCACAAATTGTCATTCAAGTATGTGAAGTATTTGACATTTGGGGTATTGACTTTATGGGTCCATTTCCAAAATCTCATAATAATTTATACATTCTCGTAGCCATTGATTATGTATCTAAATGGGCGGAAGCACAAGCTCTCCCAACTAACGATGCACGAGTTGTAGTCAACTTTTTAAAACGTCTTTTTGCAAGGTTTGGAACACCGAAAGCTTTAATAAGTGATCGGGGAACTCATTTTTGTAATAATCAACTTGAGAAAGTTCTTAAAAGATATGGAGTAACTCATAAAATCTCCACCGCATATCATCCACAAACAAGTGGACAAGTTGAAAATACCAACCGAGCTTTGAAATGTATTCTAGAGAAAACCGTAGGATCAAATCTGAAGGAATGGTCCATAAAATTGGAGGATGCACTCTGGGCTTTTAGAACAGCCTACAAAACTCCAATTGGAACCACACCTTTCAGACTCGTTTACGGAAAAGCATGTCATCTTCCAGTAGAAATTGAACACAAAGCATTTTGGGCTTTGAAGACATATAATCTTGATTTACATGAAGCTGGATGTCTACGGTTAAGTCAAATAAATGAATTAGAAGAATTAAGACAAGAAGCATACGAAAATTCGTTAATCTATAAGGAAAGAACGAAGAAATGGCATGATAAAAGAATCAGAAGTTTAAAAGAATTTAAAGAAGGAGACAGAGTTCTTCTTTTCAATTCACGATTCAAGCTATTTCCTGGAAAATTGAAATCAAGATGGTCTGGACCATTCATAGTCAAAAGAGTTTTCCCATACGGAAAGATAGAATTAATAAATTCAAATGGGATTGAATTTAAAGTTAATGGTTACAGAGTTAAACACTACATAGATAGTCCGATGGAAGTCGACAACGAAGTTAATCACAATTTCGATACCACAGCTAACTAAGTGTGGGGAGAATCAAGTCTTTAAAGGATAATATGTATTTCTGTTAGAGTTAGATTTTCTGTTTTCGTGTAGTTCTCGAAAATGGAACCCGAATGGTCTTTCCCTAGCAGACCCTAAAGAACTAGTCTTCTCCCCCCATTCTGAATTTTTATTTTTTTAGGTTTTTCGAAATGAAGACTTCCTGTGAATTAAATCATGGTCTAATGATACACGCTTTGATCACTAAACGTAATAATGACACACTTCCGAGTGAACTGGTATCAGTAATCAGAGAAAAATTGGACGGAGTAAGAAAAGAATCCAGATGCGAAGATAATAAGTTACAATTTGGTAAAGGAAAATCAAAATCCGCAGCGAAAAGAAGAGCACGACACCTTGAAAGATGTCACAAATGCGGAAAATGGTCACACGAAGGTAAATGTTCAAATAATCAAACCTATTCAAACACCGAATTTGTTACTTTATGCAGAGATGGACCGTTCATATGTTTAGAAGAAAAAACACTGAATGCTCGAGGTTACACCTATGTAGCCATGAAAAATCAATTAGTCCGACTATCTTATGAGTGGGCTAGAGCATATCACTAAGAATACTATCTCACAGGTAAGTCTGTACAGTTTTTATTTTTATTTTTATTTTTAACCTTTTGATAATAAACGCTAATTTGTTCGCTATAAAGTATTAAATTGGTATTCAATAAAATTAGGTCTTGCGACCGAAATTATTGATATCATACAAAAATTTATTACATCACTGCGAAATTTACCGTTTATTCTTAAGGTATAAATATCTTTAATCAATAAACCCAAAATATTTCAAAAATTCGTCATGAGTTAAATTAGGTCAATGAAATGAAATTACTTTACCTAAAAGAGGGGCGCATATTTTTGATAATATTTGATTGATTAAAGTGGAATAAAAGCCAAAAAGATTTTTAATTTTATTTTTACCATGTTTTTAAAATTAATATATAAATCTTAAATTGATATTGTAAACTTTTTAAATCAATATATTTAAAATTGTAAATATTTTAAAAATTAATATTTTTAATATAAGTTTATATGTATAAAAACAAAATTAAATTTAAGTTTGGTATGAATTTTTAATAATATGAATTTTTAATTTTATGCATTTTAAATTTAAGTTTGGTGTGAATTTAAAAAACAAAAATTTACTTTATTTTGCTAAGTTAAAAATATGATTTTTAAAAATTCGTCGTAAGTTGAAGACTAGGTCGTTGAACCGAAATTGCTTTACATGAGGTCGGGACGACAAATTTTATTATCATTATTTTTAATCTTATTGACTTAAAGTATGCCAAAAAAAATTAAAAAATCCAAAAAATCTTAGCTTTTAAAACCGCGCTTTAAATTGACAAATTTTAAAATTTTGTCGAGGGACGGACTAGGACATCGTTCCGAAACGACCTCATCCAAAATAACAAGGGAAACAAAATTTTAAAATTAATTACTTAATTGTTTTATAAGTTAAAGATTATTTAAAAAAAAAGAAATCCAATATGTTTGAAAACTTTGGTAAAATTTAATCATTTTTCTACGCTAATCACCCTCAATAATTTAAATTGTTACTGATTTCTTGCAAATGAGGGCATTGCAAGATCTTAAGTATGGGAAGGGGTTAAATTCTTTCGGATTTTTAAAATTTTTACTTTATACACTTGGTTACCATTAGAAATACTAGTAAAGCAGTAGTTGTATTAGAATCTAGTTCTCTCTGATAATAAAGAACAGCCCTAGTCTTATATAGTGACTACTCAATTCTAGTAAAAATTTTCAAAATTTTCAATTAAATGAATTCAAAATCATGTTTATACATATTTATGAACGATAAAACTAGGTTTTAACACCGAAATTATTGTTACCTCGGAAAGGACATAAATTGAGAAACAAACCAAAATGTTAGAATTCATTTAAAATATAATAGAGGACAATAAAAAGGCAAATAAAAGAAAATAAAAGCTAAGTGTGGGAATATTTACCAAATTATTTTAAACATATGTCACATATTTTGGTACAAATAACTGAAGATACTTTTGTTTTGGACAATTTCTAAAAAGTTTTACCCGATTTTCTGTAAGAAAATGGATCGACACGATGAATCAATTCTATCATTAAAAGGAAGTAAAGTCTTCCGAAAAAGACACGCGCTTCTTGATTTAGGTCATGAAGTTGTCGTCCAGACCAGCTGTAGGTTGACAAAAAACCTAGAAAAGTCATCACTAAAATCAGCAGAAAATCCACGGACCTCAGCATCAAACAGGGTCGCCAAGTGGTCAGATTTATCCTAACCATGAGAAGGATTTATCTAGTACAATGGGGGGCACCGTGCAAATTAGCTTGATAAGACTAATAAATCAGACCCCCAGAAAGGATAATCTCCTTTAAAGATCAAAAATCAGCTTTTAAGACTGATATTACTCAATCCTAGAGATTGACTTTAAAGATTGAGAATTACAAACTCATGGAATTCGATGATATCTAAACTCGAGCTTGAACGAGAAAATATTTTGATCAAAATTACAAACCGATTTGTTTTCTGAAAACCTATTTTCAATGCGTTCATTACCATTGAACGTAAAATCCTAGAAATTCACCTGAACCAAATCGGGTGTCAACCGTAAGAACGGTGGTTGCATAGCATGGTCGAAGACAGGACCTTGTGCCAGACCGAAAAATTATAATGGTGAGCTTTACTATTGCTCCTACAAAGGATAGTAATTGCGTCCGACACGTTATAGACCATAATTAAAAGCATGTCAGGGGACATTGCCTTAACAGTTGCTTGTTCAATGCTTTCCTTTACAACCGGACGGTAGTTTACCGAAAGTTAATATACGGAGCAAGTATACTAGACGTGTTGCTTTCCTAATACAAGGTTAGCAAGTGGGTGACACAAAACCGTAAGTTTTGAGCTAAAATTTTCAAATCTGAAACCCACCAAACCCACAAAAAGAATTTGCAAACACCAGTGAAGGGTTATTCCGGTAAACTTATCTAGGGTAAAAGCTAGATTTAATTTTCAAAAGATCAAATGTTTTCATAAAGATCCAATTTACTTAATGGATCTAAATTTTTATAGTCATGTGGGACTGTAAACCATAACGTTACTACCATTGTTTATACCGCCGTAAAGAAATCACTGATGTACAAAGTGTGAAGAATAAAGAAGTGATTCTAGTATTTCAAGACTATATTGCTTGAGGACAAGCAACACTCAAGTGTGGGAATATTTGATAATGCTAAAAACGAACATATATTTCATAGCATTATCCCTCAAGAAAGACAAGCTTTTAGTTGCAATTGTTCTATTTACAAGTGATATTCGTTTAAATAATAAAAGGTGAAGACAAAAGACAGATTCGACGAATTGAAGACGCAAACGACCAAAAAGCTCAAAAGTACAAAATACAATTGAAGAGGTTCCAATTATTGATGAGAAACGTCTCAAAATTACAAAAGTACAAGATTTAAAACGCAAAGTACACGATATAAAATAGTACGCAAGGACGTTCGAAAATCCAGAACCGGGACCAGAGTCAACTCTCAACGCTCGACGCATCGGACTAAAAATAACAAGTTAACTATGTATATAAATATAATATAATATATAATTAATTATATAAATTATATATATATTATATTTATATATTAAAACCGTCGGCAGACTAGGATCCAAACTTGTGTGAGCTGGATTTACGAACTCCGCGACTCGCGGAGTTTGTAGTGCAAAAATGCCGCAACTCGCGGAGCTGTCCTGGACAAAAATGCCTATAAAAGCTCGCGCATTCTGAACGTTTTAAATATCCATCTATCTATCTCTCTGTATACGTAAATATATATATATATATATATATATATATATATATATATATATATATATATATATATATATATATATATATATATATATATATATATATATATATATATTAATTTTAATTTTAATTTTAAATCCTAATAATAAGGGTATGTTAGCGAATGTTGTAAGGGTGTAAGTCGAAATTCTGTCCGTGTAACGCTACGCTATTTTTAATCATTGTAAGTTATGTTCAACCTTTTTAATTTAATGTCTCGTAGCTAAGTTATTATTATGCTTATTTAAGCTGAAGTAATCATGATGTTGGGCTAAATATTAAAATTGGGTAATTGGGCTTTGTACCATAATTGGAGTTTGGACAAAAGAACGACACTTGTGGAAATTAGACTATGGGCTATTAGTGGGCTTTATATTTGTTTAACTAAATGATAGTTTGTTAATTTTAATATAAAGATTTACAATTGGACGTCCCTATAAATAACCATATACACTCGATCGGACACGATGGGCGGGGTATTTATATGTACGAATAATAGTTCATTTAACCGGACACGGGAATGGATTAATAGTCACTAGAATTATTAAAACAGGGGTGAAATTATGTACAAGGACGCTTGGCATAATTGATAACAAAGTATTAAAACCTTGGGTTACATGCAGTCGATAACCTGGTGTAATTATTAAACAAAGTATTAAAACCTTGTTACAGTTTAAGTCCCCAATTAGTTGGAATATTTAACTTCGGGTATAAGGATAATTTGACGAGGACACTCGCACTTTATATTTATGACTGATGGACTGTTATGGACAAAAACCAGACGGACATATTAAATAATCCAGGACAAAGGACAATTAACCCATGGGCATAAAACTAAAATCAACACGTCAAAGATCATGATTACGGAAGTTTAAATAAGCATAATTATTTTATTTCATATTTAATTTCCTTTATTTTATATTTAATTGCATTTTTAATTATCGCACTTTTATTTATTGTTATTGTATTTAATTGCACTTTTAATTAATTTTACTTTTTAATTATCGCAAGTTTATCGCACTTTTATTTATCGCAATTTCATTATCATTATTTACTTTACGCTTTAAATTAAGTTATATTTATTTTTAATATTTTACATTAGGTTTTAACTGCGACTAAGTTTTAAAATCGACAAACCGGTCATTAAAAGGTAAAAATCCCCTTTTTATAATAATAATATTACTTATATATATTTGTATTTTTATAAATTAAAACTAATATAGCGTTAAGCTTTATTTAAAGATTTTCCCTGTGGAACGAACCGGACTTACTAAAAACTACACTACTGTACGATTAGGTACACTGCTTACAAGTGTTGTAGCAAGGTTTAAGTATATCCATTCTATAAATAAATAAATATCTTGTGTAAAATTGTATCGTATTTAATAGTTTTTCCTAGTAAAATATAAGCTATTTCATATACACCTCGCATAGCATCAAAAGTAGTTCCCTAAATGCTTACAAAATGACTATAAATCTTACAAAAGACTAAAAAGACTCAAGACATCAAATTGCTTATCGTATCGAAACTTAAATCATTCTAGTTAGGTTAAGAAAACCTAGTCGGAAAAATCCGGGTTATCACACATGTACAATATATTAGTGTACAGAATACAATATCAGTTCCGAGGCGTTTGGATTCATGTTCATTTTTAAGCATGATTGACACGGCTTTTTCGAAGAAAAACGTTCACAGAAATCGTCTCTTGCTACGTAATGTTTCACTTCAAATGTGTACTCACCCACATATGCCAACGTTAATATGTCACCACGTTCAGTTTGAAAATACTTATTAATTTCTTTCCAGCCATCACTGAAGAACAATTTTGTACCTTCCCATCGTAGTTGAATCCGAATATAATATGTGCGTCTTAACTTAATGCTGAAATAATCAATAGTACCTGGTGGATCAATATGTCTTCTCACAAATTCTACTGGTGTTTACTGATAAATGAATAAATTTGTCGTTAAATAAACATTGAGAAGTTTTTATTAGCATATGTTGAATAATTTAACAGAGGATTATCCTATAAATAAATAGGTGCGTGTATGGTTTACCATTTCCTTCCCATTTGGATCATCAATGACCGTCAGAAACGAAGGTAGTCTTTGAGAAAAATCCATTCAACTCGATTATCTAATCAATCAAATCAATACATATTAGTTAATACAAAATTCTATTACATTTCTCAAAATATAAATTTGTATAATTAATTGCAAATACATCAAACTTAAAATCAATAACAGAATTTCAACCATGAAAAACATATTATAATGAGAACATAATTGTTGTCTAAATTAATATACTATTCCTCATAATCCCTAATATCATAATAGAGTTGAATCTTTTACATCTTAGCACAATGATTATGTGAGAACCATCAATCATCAAAACTTAATCTCCTAAAATAAATAACAATGTTTATGATAAACTATTAAAACAATCTCCAAGTATTAAAAATCATCCAGGTAGTTGACTTTAGTTTTGTTATTTAGAGAATCTAATTATTTATACAATAACATTATATTAGTAATTTTGGTTAGTAAACCCTGTTTAAATACCAATTTATACTAATTAATTTTGGATTTATACATATTAAACACTTATTATTGTCCAACAACTAACATACATGCAACCTATATAAATATTAACACAAATAAATCCGTATAAGTTTATCTATCAAATGATGATCATGTTTACATTAATTTAAAATTACGATCTTTAAAAACCCTAACAGTACAAAAAATAGATATATTTATATTAAACTAATTATTAAATAAACAACTTTCTATACAACCAAAGCATATACAACTCTTGATTTAACAAATGAAGTAGAAAGTGATGGAAACAATTTTGTATTTACAATCAAATGAAGTAGAAATTGATGGAAACAATTTTGTACTTACATTAATTTAGTGTCTGTTTATTTTCTAAAAATCGCCTTTCAAAAAAGATATTTTTTACTTCTTAGTGTAGGTGTCTTGATATTCGTGTTGTTATATGATTAATTATTACGACAGCATTAATCTGTGTATTTGTTTTTGTTTTATCTTGGGCTAATTTGTTTTCGCTGTATTCAGGTCCACTAATTTTTTAAAACCACATTTTCAGTTTTGTTTCAGTCCAATGTAATATAGTCCGTATAAAATAGTCCGGGTTTTTTAGTCCAACAAAAAAGCCCCTTTTACTGTGCTTAATTTTTACTGTAAAATAAAAAAAAGGTAGGTGAGATAAAAAAACATATGTTTGTTGCCTTGACTTCTTCATAATATTTCGACCTTCGAAACCGCTTTTACGCACAAGGACCACAATATACCTGTAAGTGTCATCTTCTTTTTTTAGTTTCTTTTTTCCATATGTACTTCGATTTCCAACTATCTATAGTATCTGTAAACGTGTTTATTTGTTCGAGTTGTTATATTGCTATCTATTGTATTAGATTTGTTAGGGTTTGTAATGGTATTTATGTTACTTTCTTAATAATTTTCCCATGTAAAAGAAATTGCTAATGGATGAATGCATGCATCCTTCCATAGAGTTAAATCGGCTTTGTAGTTTTGATTTTCATCTATAAATCCGTATATTGATTTTTAATGATATAGATACTTCTATCTGACACTTTTAATCCGAATATTGTGTTAGTATATATGTCTGTTAATAATATTAGCTAAAGAATCTATATATTCTTCTAAATTTATAAAACTATAAGCTTTAATTTTTAACTTTGTGATGTGGTTTTTATAAAAATAAGATTGTGCTTTTACAAATATGTATCATTAATAATTATATTTTTTATATAACATTGAAACTTACATATGTTCTCAAAATATACAAACATTAATATTTACTTTAAAAAAATTGTTATATCATATACTCAGAACTTCATTGTATAAATATATTTCATTTTAATTCCTAGACAGATCTACTCAACCCATGGCACAAACTTTCTCGCTTTCTTCTTTTATTATCATGTTTAGGTGCCCATATGAGCCATTGTACGATGCTAATCTTTTTAAATAAAAAATTTTACTTATAATGTTATCAAATTTATATAATGACAAGTGCAAATAATACTTTCTTAAACATATGTCGCGTTAATTTCCAGACTATGCTGCATGATTTTGCAAACAACTACTTCAAGAAAATAAAAACCTCCAAGTTAATGAACATCATTAATGAATCCGGTTATCAATGTCAACATGAATTAAAGTGGATAGGAAATGATCTGACTTTTTTAACTGGGTGGAGTAAGATTGCTGAAGATCTTAAAATTACCATGAAACACATACTCCGAATCACATTACTTGATAGGAAAACATTTGATTTGGATGTTTTTAATGATGATTTGGTTGAAATTCATGTTTCACAACATCGACCGCCAATGTTCATGAAATGGTTGCTGGATTGTCATGACCCAAGCATAATATGTTTATCAATTACATTTAGGTTTACATTTAGTTAATTATTTAATGAACCTAAATATTATTAACTTCATTTATCTTGATTTGTTATGCCGCTATTACCTTTGAAGTGGTCTGACATGACATATCACAATACAGTTTCTCCTTCTGAAGTCTTCATTAATACCAGCACAGTTATTCGTTCGATCATAAAGATCAGTTCTGATGGTGTGCAGTTAATGTTTACAACCGGATGGAAAACTTTTGTGGAAACAATGAAGCTAAAGCAGTTTAGCATTTTGATCTTCAAGCCCGTAGACAATGATAATTTTCTATTTATAAGCTACATTGGAACTAAGCCGCCTCATAAACCATCAACCACGCCTTTGAATGCAGCTTCTACTTCTGTTGTACAACAACATCAGCACAATGAAGTTCCTTCAACATCTAATGTGGAAGATCGTTTCATCAAGTTTAAAATCTTCAAATCAAGATTCTTTGTATGATTCTTCTCATTTTAAATTAACTAATGTGCTCAAACTCAATTTCATTAGCACATTTTTATTCTTAATATTTATTTTAATTATAATTTCTATATGTTACACAAAGATTTCATTCATATCCCACTAAAATGTTTTCTAATATGCCGTACTTTTTATTTGGTTTTATATAGCGTATTCCACCTGAGTTCTATAGCATTCCTGGAGTTGAAAATGGTGGTTTTGTGGACATTGTTAACACAGAAGGCGTTAAAGTGACGTGGCACTTCATACCGGTTAAAGGTTCAAAACCACCAAAGTTGTGCATTTCTGGTGGCTGGCCGCCTTTTCTGAAAAGAAAGAAAACATTGGATTTGGTGATGAATGAGAAGTTGTCTACATGCCGAGTAAATTAATGTTTGTGCTTAAGAATGTGAAAAGGAGGGTGAAAAGATCAAGTGGACGAAGGAATGTTAGTCGTTAAAAAAATGATGGTTGTGTTCCTTTTTTATGAAACTGGATCAAAAACATGTCCTAAATTTTTATATATTATGTTACCGATGCTTCCTTCAAACTGTGTGATATTATGTTTATTTTGCTACTTATTAAACCTTTGATTATTTAGATATTACTATAATGTTAATGGAATGGTTTAAATTTACCTTGGTATCTTTAGTTTTGGATATATATTAACTATGTTTTGAGCATGAATATGAGTTACTGAGTTTAACATTTAAAATTCCATGTTTTTAAACAGTTGTTGCCCTTCAGATATATTTGTTGGGTCGATCTTAAAATAATTTTCCAAAATATGTTTTTATGTGAAATCAAATAATTTCAGTATATATTACATTTCAATATAAAGAGTTTCCAAAATATTACAGATCATCATTCCGTTTATTTAGATTCTAACATTTCATTCTTATACTTTTCTTTTATTGTGCAGTTTATGTGTATTATGGATAGTACATCTTCAAATAGGAAAGAAAATAGCGCGAAAACATTTGAGCAAATTATGAACAAATGTTAGAACATAATTTATCAACATTTTTGTGATGTATATTCTACGTACTTTACAAATTTAGCCCAAGACACTCTTTTCGACAATGACCTTCTATATTACTTATTTCATTTACAATATAAAATACTATATAGCCTTTGCGGCTTATTCCCCGTATAATGCATACAAGAGAGGTTTTAGTAGAAAATGGTATTACTTAGGCCGATTTGTGAATCACCCATGATTTAAGGCCCACATAGGAGACATGTTTGTCTAAAAAAAAAAACCTATATATGTTATAATTTTTTTGCTATTTTATTTACCTCAAACTAAACCTTAAATTGTAAAACATAGACAACATCAGCCATCCACATTACTTTAATTTAATTTTTTAATTAATTTTTTAAATTGTCTAAGTACATAAGGAAGGTACCAAGACTTACTTTTTACACGATATGTCTATCACCATGTGACAAAAAAATTTATTCCAAAAACCACTCAAGTACACACATCTACCAAGAAATTTCAATGTATGTGTGTAGGTTTTTAAAATTTAAAATTTAAAATGGAAGTTTCTTAATTCTTTCTCTATAAATTTTTGAAAATCAAATGTTTAGATCTACAAACTAAAAAAAAATCTCAAATCTGTCTCTCTTCCTCATCTTCTTTTGCAATCACCTTCTTTTTCCATATCTAATTTTCTCTCTAATTCAAATCAAGATTTCAGCCAGGTTTAATTTTTTTTTTTCTCAATTATGTTTCATAAATATTTCTTCATAGTGATTTATTTAATGATATTTTAATATTCAGCTCTCAATTTTAGGTTATTAAAAATGTGTAAGATTGAAATACCCGGCTATCAATTTGACTATTTTCAATGTTTTGTTGACTTTTTTCAATGTTTTGTTGACTTCTTGCACTCATGTCTCCTTTGAACTTTTATCTTAGGTTATACGTATATGATGCAATCCAAAGTGTTCATAAATGTTACTTACAATCCAAAGTGGCGCGAAATTGTCCGTTTCTTGCACAATCCGAATTTCAGACCCGAAGACATAACCAAATTATTGGGTTCGCTATTTGAAATGAAGCTAGAAAGTATGATACAAGACTTCAAAGAGAATCATGTCTTTGGCGAGATTGAAACAGGTATTTTCAATGAATATCTTGATATTCATTAAGTGTATATTCACTAAAACTCTAACTTTTTTTAAATAGAGTTCTAATTATTTAACTTTTTCACTGCAGTTTACACAACTGAATTTCAAAAATGTGGATTCCCTCATGCACACTTAGGTCTGTTTTTGAAGTCTACTGAAGATTAAGACGGAATGTTATCAGGAACGGGCAGTTCTTTCTCTCAGTGATAAAGTATTTAAAATCATTAATGATAGAATCATGTAGTTTTTGCAATGACAATAAATAAAAGTCAAGGATAATCACTATCGCGTGTCGATTTATTTCTTCCAAAATCAGTTTTTAATCATGGAAAACTATACGTTGCACCATCTCGGGTTACTAATCATCAAGAAATCAAGATATTAATCTTAGACAACGATAACAAATTATCCAACACAACAAAAAATGTGGTATACAAAGAAGTCTTGCAACACTTATAGACTTAATTGAAGAAATGTTTAAATAATTTCCATTTGTATGATATCTATTAATTATTATGTATGTTTAATGTTTTTTTTAATATTGGAATTAGGTTACATTATTATGAGATCCATCAAGTATAATCTATTTTTTAAATATGTTTCATTCGTATCAGATATATGAAACATAGTATATGTTTTAATGTTATGTTACTAATATATTTTAAGTATGCTATATCTTTGAAATAGTATTAAATCCAATGTGCAACGCACGCCCTCTTAAACCTAGGAGAAAAAATCATCAAAGCACAAATTTTAACCTGGTCAAACGTGGGGAAGATTATAGCTTTATCACGTATGCTTATCATACCGACATACAAGAGAATACCTTTCAGATTCCAAAGAAGACAATATCCATTGTCGGTGTCCTTTGCAATGACAATAAATAAAAGTCAAGGACAATCACTATCGCGTGTCGGTTTATTTCTTCCAAAATTGGTCTTTAGTCATGGACAACTATACGTTACTCTATCTCCGATTAATAATCGGCAAGGAATCAAGATATTAATCTTAGACAAGGGTAACAAACTATCCAACACAACAACAAATGTGGCATACAAAGAAGTCTTGCAATATTTATTATATACTTAATTGAAGACATGTTTTAAATAATTTCCATTTGTATGATATCTATGAACTATTATGTATGTTTAATGTTTTTTATTTTAAATATTTGAATTATGTTACATTATTATGAGATCCATCAAATATAATATATTTTTGAAATATGTTTCATTCATATCATATCATATCATATATATATATATATATATATATATATATATATATATATATATATATATATATATATATATATATATATATATATATATATATATATGAAACGTAGTATATGTTTTAATGTTATGTTACTAATATTATACATATGCTATCTTTGAAATAATATTAAATCTAACGTGCAACGCACGGGGTCTTAAACCTAGTATATATATATATATATATATATATATATATATATATATATATATATATATATATATATATATATATATATAGTCATTATCAAGAAGGACACACTTTTTTGAGGGGAAAAGAGAAGTAAATTAAAATTTTTATTTTTTCCTTTTTTTTTTCAAGCATTAAGATATCATGAAAATACGAACATTTAAAAAAGACACTTTGTGATGAATCTAATTATTTTAAAAAGAAAACACTCGAAGAAATAAATGATAACATGCATCATGAGTAATGTTTTAATTAGAGTATTTTTGTTGTTTTTTATTCATCTTATGTGAAGTTTTTTTTCAAAATTAGCTCAATTTTGAGTTTAGGTTTAGTGTTTTGGGTGTAGTTCCAAAACACTAAACTGTTTGTGTTCAGTGCTTTGGGACTAAACCCAAAACACAAAACCCTAAATCCTAAACTCTAAACTGTTCGTGTTCAGTGTTTTGGGACTAAACCCAAAACACAAAATCCTAAACCCAAAACTGTTTGTGTTAAAAATTTAATCTAAATGTTAATTTTTAATTCATATACCCTAATTTCTAAATCCTAAACCTTAATTTGTAAACCCTAATTTATGAACCCTAATTTCTGAACCTTAATTTCTAAACCCTAATTTCTAAACCCTATCTCCCGCCAAAATAATAACTTCATGTTTTCATGTGATTTTAATGCTTAAAAAAAATTTAAAAACGAAAACTATTATTTTCCCCCAAAAAAGTATTTCCCTCTTAATTAAAACGATATATATATATATATATATATATATATATATATATATATATATATATATATATATATATATATATATATATATATATATATATATATATATATATATATATATATATATATATATATATATATATATATATATATATATATATATATATATATATATATATAAGATCCATGGATAAGCTTAAAATGGGTACAAACAGGCTAAGCAAATTTCAATTTTTTTTTAAAAAAAATCATCATTTTAGGGTCTCTTAATATGCAAATAGAGAAAAAACGCAAAATTTATAAATAACAAATAACAAAACCGTTAAAAACTTGGGGATGAATGATAATAATCGTGATGAATGATTAAATTAATCATTCATCAAACGAGTGATGAATGTTTATTCTATCATTCATCATTCGTTTTGATGAATGATAAATTAATCATTCATTACGATTATTATCATTCATCATCAATCTTTAAACCATTTTGAATGTTTTTGGCTTATAAAAATATAGATAAGGAGAGTATTTTGATGCAGATTTATGAATCTAAAAAAAAAGTAGAAAAAAAAACATAAAAAGGTGATTTTGCTTATCTAAGGACTCCTATTTTATAAGTGATACTCGTTTATATATCCATAACAAACGTTTTCCTTTGTTACCATTAGGAACCAGATGGGTAAAGTCATTTATGATAAAGGTTAATATTTAAGGAAATTGTCTCTTAATCGCCCTTCGACACGTTTAAATTGATCTAACTCGAGATTATAAATATTGGATGTCCTATATGTTCGTATAGTGTGGAATCCATAAATCTTCTTGATAGTGTACCCAATATCTCGAGTTAATTCTATAAGGCATAAAACAATTGCTCGAAGGCAATGGATAACGAAGACATCCTAGGTACCAATACCGAAGGACTATAACCATGTCACATGACTACATGGAACGAAGAGATATGAAAAATATTCTCTACAAACAGTATTCGGCGCCACCAAGGAAAATGAGGAAGACATCTATATGACTTTCCTTGAGCACTGTAGCACCGTCACCCCATTTAAGGAAAGTTTACCAACATCTCCATAATCATCTTGGAGATTGGTCAAGAATTCGAAACCAGGGACTAGCTCTCTAACAACACTATAAAAGGACATGCTTATTCTAGCATAAGGGCATCTCATCAATCACTCATACATCAAACTCATTGAATTCAATCCAATGATAAATACCTTAAAGGCGTAAAGTGAGATCATAATCCCACTACCTTCGGAGAACCGCCACCAAATAACCAAACACCTCCCTCTCCCTTAATCATAGTTAATCACACTCTAATCCACCATTAATCCGTGATTCAACCTAATCGTAATTAACATTAGGATTACGCCAAAAAAGTGTACAAACAATTGGCGCCATCCGTGGGACACTACGTCTTTTACAAAATCTAAACCTTGTTTAAACACTAAACCACCATGATTGACCCAGATTCGTCACCGGGGTTCTCTTTATCCCAATCTAATGTGCAAGCTGAAGGGAGTGCTAGGACTCCTACTACTCAAGTAATGCCCATAACCACAAACCGAGATAACTCAGATCCACTACCCTTGTTGGATAAAACATTTATCCTCAATAATTACGACAGCATCAAAGAAGTTATCAAAAAACTACGAGCTGAGGGTCACCTCAAGAGCAAACGAGTCCTCACATATGATAGTGAGGAATATGATGAAAAGATTGAAATGGAATCTCCACTTAGGCGAAACCCTTTGCCTAAAGATCCAGTAGTTCTGGTGCCAAACGTGCCAAACGGTGGAGCCACACCAAACACCAATGGTGTCCCTAACCAAAATACCTCTGGCGCACTAAACACCAATGGTGTCCCTAACAACAATGCCTTCCTCAATAATACTTCGATCAACACAGGAGGGTCCGTAATCCCGCCTTTGTCCTTAGGGGACCATTTCCTTGGATGGCTCCCAACACACCTTATTACAACGCTGCCATGAGCCAATGATGGCCAAATGGGACATGGCCGTGGCCTGCCATGCCTTCTCATACATGCTCAAAAGTGATGCGAGAATATGGTTTGACTCTTTAGCTAAAGACTCGATATCAAGCTTCAACGAACTAAAGCGACATTTCAAGTCCAAGTTCAGTCAGCAAAAGCGTCACAAGAAAAATCACGTTGCAGCGTACAGCATTCGGCAGAAGGAAAACGAAGCAACTCGAGCTTTCCTTAGTCGGTACACCGATGAAACCCAGCAAATAGCTGGCCTACCGGAGACACAAAGAATCTCGGGCCTCCTGTATGGCTGCAGGGCCTGATCCCTAGTAGAACACCTTACTAGGGACCACCCAGATAGCTACGAGAAACTTCTCGGTATAGCCTATGTTTGGATAGATGCGAAGGAAACTGCTGGAACCTTCACATACGAAGACTAATCCAATTCAAAGAGAAAGGAAAAGTCCAGTCACCGAGAAGAAAGGCATGGGAAAAGAGAGGATAAAGGACTCTATGCCCCTACAAAAGGGAAAATAGCGCAATCCTAGGAACACTCATAAAAACTCTGAAGGAAATCCTTTCCACGGAAAAGGCAGCACAAGCCTTCAAAGCACCACCAAAGTTGGGTAATAAAGGAAAACCCAGAGATACAAGCAAGTTCTGCAATTTCCACAATGATTATGCTCATGAGACAGACGAATGCATTCAGCTGAAGCTTTCCATCGAAGACGCAGCAAGGTCAGGGAAACTTTCACACTTGGTGAAGGGAATTCGAAAGACAACGAAGGCTTCTGAGCCTGTCATCGAAGACAAAAAGCCTAACACGGGTAAAGAAATCCTAGCCATAGAGAGTTGCTTCGGAGTTGAATCCAAAAGGCATTTCAAAAGAAGCAGATCACACCAAGTCATTGACTGGGAGGAAATATCCTTCCATGCGCTATATACTATCACGCCTTCTGATCAACCGATCACTATCAACAACATGATATTCGATAGAAATGTACACAGAATCTATCTCGATAGCGGTAGCTCGTGTGACATTATGTACGAACAATGTTTTCAGCAGCTCAGCCTAGCAATTAAGGCACGATTGATGCCACCACGAGTACCTCAAGTTGGCTTCTCAGGAGAAAGGTGCTGGCCGATAGGCGAAATAGACCTTGATTTCACCATTGGAGAGCCACCTATGAGAAGGACGGAGACATTAGACTTCGTTGTTGTTCGAGCAAATTCACAAAACAACATTTTGCTAGGGAGAATGGCAATGATGAAAATAGGAATCGTGGTATCCACTGTGCACCAACTAGTCAAGATTCATACAAGCCAAGCGATAGCTACCCTCCTATCAACCTATGACCAAGGCAAGGTGTTCATGGAAATCAAGGAAACTATGGTGAATCCCGAATAAACCATCCTAGAAACCAAAGAAGAAAACTCACATGAAGAAAAGGTATCCATCAACCCTTTCTTCCCTGAGCAGCAAATTACCATCGGAAGGCAATTACCTTCGGACTTGAAGGTGGGACTACGCAAGTTACTTCAATCCAACATGGATGTCTTCGCCTGGGAATATAAAGATATGACAGGGATACCCCGAACTCTAAATATCCAAGGGGCAGAAGTGATAACGGAACACAGGCTCAACGAATACAAGCACTTAGAGCCCATCCACCAAAAGAAGAGAAATTTAGCTTCGGAGAGGGACAAAGATGCATGTGAGGAAGTAGAAGAGTTACTTAAGGCAGGAATAATACTCGAAGCCAAATATCCCTCTTGGGTGGCCAACCCTGTAATGGTTAAGAAATCAGACGGAGGTTGGAGAATGTGTGTTGATTTCACCAATATCAACAAAGCATGCCCAAAGGATTGTTATCCCCTGCCCGAAATAGATTGGAAAGTGGAGTCGCTCAACGGATACAAGTTCAAATGTTTCCTAGATGCCTACAAAGGGTACCACCAAATCTAGATGGCAAAGGAGGACAAAGATAAAACCTCTTTCTATACTAGTAAAGGCATATTCTGCTACCAGAAAATGCCATTCGGGTTAAAGAATGCCAGAGCAACCTATCAAAGGTTAGTGGATAAAGCCTTCCATAAGTAGTTGGGTAAAAACCTAGAGGCTTATGTCGACGATATGGTAATTAAAAGCATTGGGAAAACTGACCTCTTAACCGACATAGAAGAAACATTTCAAACCCTTAGGTCGATCAACATGAAGCTAAACCCGAAGAAATGTTCTTTTGGTGTTGAAGAAGGAAAGTTCCTTGGTTACTACATAACGAAGAAAGGAATCCAAGACAATCCAGACAAAGTCGACCGAATCAAAGAGCTCGAAGTTCCAAATACTTTGAAGGAAATCCAAAGCTTGAATGGAAAATTGGCCTCGCTTAGCCGTTTTCTATCATAAGGGGCTGAGAAACAGCTACCGTTCTTCAAAATCCTCAAGGATTGCTTAGGCAAAAAGAAAATTACCTGGACCACCGAAGCAGACCAGGCCTTTAAAGAGATGAAGGCATATTTTTCAGATCTCCCGGTGTTAACCTCTCCAGAAAAAGGGGAAACCCTATATGTCTACTTAGCAGCATCCAAAGAAAGCATCATGTGTGCTGTACTAATCGCAGAAAGAGCACGAAGCCAAATTCCCATATAATTCGTCAGCAGAACGCTCCAAGGGGCCGAAGTCAATTACCCCGAGCTAGAAAAATTAACGCTGACACTAGTACACACTATGCGAAAGCTCCAAAGGTATTTCCAGGCTCACCCAATCATCATCTTGACTAATAAACCAATTCGACAAGTGCTCATGAAATCGAAGAAATTCGGAAGAATGGCCAAATGGGCTATCGAGTTGGCCGAGCATGACATAGAATTTCAAGTGAGAAACTCAATCAAAGGACAGGTCTTGGCTGATTTTATAGCCTAAACAATCGAAGAAGAACAAATCCCTTCAAGACAAATCATCGTCCCGCCAATCGAGCACGAAGAATGGAAGTTATTTACGGACGGGGCCTCAAGCTCTGATGGTTCCGGAGCAGGGCTCATGTTAGTAAGCTACGAAGGAAAAGGATTCACTTATGCCTTATGCTTTGAGTTCAGCACGACAAACAACGAGGCAAAGTGTGAAGCCTTGCTTGCTGGACTAAGGCTGGCAAGAGATCTTAACATACAACATCTCAAGGTATTCGTCGATTCTCAACTTGTAGCGAATCAAGTGACAGGGACCTTCGAAGAAAGAAGCCCCACTATCCAGAAATACTTGGCAACAGAAAAGGAACTCATCGAGTAGTTTAAAGGCTTCGAGATAGAATATGTCAGAAGAAGTCAGAACAAGAAAGCAGATGCCTTGAGCAAACTTGCCTCCATCACCTTTGCCCACTTAGCAAAAGAAGTCCTGGTTGAAACATTAGACCGCAGATCTATAGAAGCTGAAGAGGTCAATGACCTCTAACCAAATGAAGACAACACATGGATGAAACCAATAAAGGATTACCTGGCATATGGTCTATTACCAGAAGAAAAGGGAGAGGCAAGGAAAATCAGAATTAAGGCACCTTCATACAAACTTCAAGATGGCAAATTGTATCGAAAGTCTTTCTTCATCCAGTGGTTGAGGTGTGTGGGGCCATCCCAGGCAACCATTATCATCCAAGAAATGCACCAGGGAGTGTACAGTTTTCACACAGGACCAAGGTCTATCGTGGCTAAAATCATGAGGTTAGGATATTACTAGCCAACCATGCACCAAGACACGGTCACCACTTTACAAACCTGCGAGTCATGTCAAATTCATGCGAAAGTTCCAAAGCAACCCAAGCAAGAACTCATATCCGTACTCTCAGCGTGGCCATTCGCCAAATGGGGGATCAATATAGTGGGACCGCTAACAGAAGCTCCAGGAGGAATATTGTTTTTAGTGGTAGCAGTGGATTACTTTACCAAATGGGCCAAAGCCAAACCACTAAAGAAAACAACAGGAAAGCACATCAAAAAATTTGTGTGGGAACATATAGTGTGCAGATTTGGGATTCCCCCAGAGATCGTTTCAGACAACGGTAAGAAATTTGCTGAAGGAATATTCCCCAAATTTTACGAGAGGCAGCAGATCAGACAAACCTTCACCTCCGTATACCACCCTCAAGGGAATGGACTGGACAGGTGGAAGTTACCAACAAAGACCTCATCAAGGGAATCGAGAAAAGGCTGGGTAAATGCCATCAAGGTTGGATTGAAGAGTTACCATTGGTGCTATGGGCATACAGAACAACCCCAAAGAGAAGCAATGGAGAAACACCGTTCAGCTTGGCCTATGGGACAGAAGCAGTCCTTCTTGCAGAAATCTAAGTGTTAAGTAATCGAACAACCAACACAGAAGATAACGAATAAAACCTTCGTCTAAACCTGGACCTGGTCGAAGAAAGAAGGGAAGCAGCTCTCATTCGAAAGGCTTCTTACAAGAAAACCATCGAGAAATACTACAATAAAAGGGTGAAGCGCATAACCTTCAAGGTAGGAGATTACGTTCTACGACTCAATTCCACCAACAAGGTAGAATACGAGGGAAAATTAGGAGCCAACTCAGAAGGTCCATACGTGGTCTCAGAAGCCTTCGGCAACGAGTCATACAAGTTAGAAGACACTTCCAGAAAAGCAATACCTAGCACGTGGAACTGAGCCAACCTACGAAGGTTTTACTTTTAATCTTGTTTTTTCCTTTCTTATTGTAGGGGATAAAATGTAAAAGGTAGTCGAAGTCTATACACTTCCTACATTAAACTTAATGAGATCCACTACTATATTTTGATTATCCTACGCGTATGATGTTTCGATGGGTTTAAATAAGATAATCTTACACCCACGATGGCAACAAGAAAGCATGGATGAAGTACACATGACTTATGTGATAAAAAACTAAGGCAACATATACATATAATAATTTTCTCCCAAATTCGTAAGTAAATATTTACTGGGATGCCAAATGATATTTACTAGGATAAAATCAAACATTATAAAGGTTTCCTTCGAAAAAGGAAAACCAATGTTACAAAATATTCCATAAAAGAATACAAATACAATCACGCTTTCTGAATGGTAGAAATCAAGCATGCTAAAAAACGTGCCCCAAGTATGAGGGTACAATCCGGATAAACGTTTTCTAAAATAAAGAAAACATACAAGAGCATCGTATAAACTTTCCTTTATCAAATAGAAACTGATGCTCCACAAAAGTACTTTAAATCCTACCTCCTGCATACAGGAAGAGATAAAGGTATAATAAAAATCTCCCCTACAATGGGTTGATACCAAACAGGGTATGCCGTAAAAGAAAGCGCTAGAAAGCGACAAGTTTCCTTTAGCAAAAGGGGAACCATGAGATATACTACAAAATACCTCCAGGCACTAATTCAAAAGAATGAATCAAAGGGGTATTCACTAAACGATAAGTGATAACTTGATAATTGAATCATCAAACGCTTCAAGGCTATGCAAGTAATATAGCTAGCAAAAGGAAATCCCTGCAAATATTTCATGCACCATAACATGATCCAACATGACATAGAACATACAGGAAACACAGAAATATTCGAAAACTACAATAGCATACTAAGTCACAAGCATGACCACATTGTTCACAAGGCACAAAGGCCAAATACCAAATATTCAACAAGGCCAATAAGCCATAGATTACATGATCAAAAAAGGCACGCATGCCCCAAACCATGATGATTGTTTAAAGGACATAACAAGTCATAAAAAGACTAAAATTGTTCAAATTAGTTGCACTACAGCCACCATTTCAAATAGCTAAAAAAAGAAAACCACGATTACCAAAGGATTAAAGAGTTAGGGTTGGGGTTGAGTACCATCAGCAGCAAGCTTGAGCAGATCTACAGGCTTCGCATTATGATGAGCAGCAATGATGGCAACATTGTCAAATTGGGCATTGAGCAATTTGTCACAGGCATCATCCACTAAGGCACCAACTTGGTCAGTATATTCTTCAAAATCAGAAAGCTGTATAGTACCATTCGCTGCAAGCTCCTTGAGGAGCAGACATCGCTAATGTTGTCTCGATGCAAAAACTATGCCAGCCAGATAATCGCTTAACTCCTTATTGTCCACCAACTGTTAACAAACATAGGGAATCACCTCTGCAACCACTCGTTTGTAGTCAGACCTAAGGACCTCATTCCTTCCCCTTTCAGCCTCCAGCTTCACACCCATCTCTGCCAAACCTTCCCTACCCTGCCTTTCTAGTGTCTGAAACCTTGCAATCTCATCCCTTGCTGATTTCAGATCTTCCTCCAAAGAGGGGATCATCAGGATTTGACGTTGTAATTGCTTAATAAGTTCAGCATTAGACGAGTTAACAAGCTTCAAACCATGGGCTTCAGTCTCTGATGCTATAACATCATCGCTAGATTTCTCATAACGAGAAAGCAAAAGGTGATGCATCACTGCAGACTTGTAGTTTTGAATGGCACACTCCTCCATAGACCTTTGGGTATCAGCAAAAGCAGACTCAAGCTCATCAGAAAAAAGACTTGCCACTTTTGCATGACATGTGGCAGCAGTGGGAATGATAAGCAAAGGGTCTACAAATAAAGAAACCACACATTAACTATCAAAAATCAAAAAAAAGAGAGGTGATAAGCATACGAAAGAAAGGAGGAAGGAAAGAATACCATAAATGGTATTTTCATCCGAAGCTTCACAGTGACCAGAATCATTACTATCATCAAGTGACAACTTGGTTTTCTTAGAAGGAGGGGATTGATCAGCTTCTCTCTGAAATGTCCCGTTCATATTGACTATAAACGTTCCATATTAATTGATTTCGTCGCGAGGTTTTGACCTCTATATGAGACGTTTTTTCAAAGACTGCATTCATTTTTAAAATAATCATAACCTTTATTTTTATCGATAAAGGTTTAAAAAGCATTACGTAGATTATCAAGAAATGATAATCTAAAATATACCGTTTACACACGACCATTACATAATTGTTTACAATAAAAATATGTTACATTGAACTAAGATCTTGAATGCACTGTTTACACAATATCATACAATCATGGACTCCAAATCTTGTTCTTAATTTAATATGCAACATCGGAAGCTCTTAATAATCACCTGAGAATAAACATGCTTAAAACGTCAACAAAAATGTTGGTGAGTTATAGGTTTAACCTATATATTATCAAATCATAATAATAGACCACAAGATTTCATTTTTTCCATAAATATACATCTCATATCAGGCATTTCGCAAACTGCATAGAGATAAATATTCATTCATATGTTGAAAACCTGGTAACCGACCTTAACAGGATGCATATAGAATATTCCCATCATTCCAGGACTCTCATCAGATATGATAATTCGAAGTACTAAAGCATCCGTACTCGGATGAGGCTTGTTGGGCCAAATAGATCTATCTTTAGGATTCGCGTCAATTAGGGGCCATTTCCCTAAGGGGCATATTCGGTTCGATAATCCAACATAGAAAGTAGTTTTGATTACTTGTGTCTATTTTGTAAAACATTTATAAACTGCATGTATTCTCTTCCCAAAATAATAGATTTTAAAAGTGGGACTATAACTCACTTTCACAGATTTTTACTTTGCCGGAAATAAGACTTGGCCACTGGTCGATTCACGAACCTATAAAAATATGTACATATACATCAAAGTATGATCGAAATATATTCAAAACATTTTTTATTACATTTTAATGATTTAAGTTTATTAAGTCAGCTGTCCTCGTTAGTAACCTACAACTAGTTGTCCACAGTTAAATGTACAGAAATAAATCAATATATATATTATCTTGAATCAATCCACGACCCAGTGCATACACGTCTCAGGCTAGATCAGAACTCAAAGTATATATATTTTTGGAATCAACTTCAACCATGTATAGTTAACTCAAGCATTACTGCATATAGAGTGTCTATGTTTGTTCCAAATAATATATATACATGGGTCGATATGATATGTCAAAACATTGTATACGTGTCTATGGTATCCCAAGATTACATAATACATGTATAATACAATATAAGTTAGCTAGGATATGATTAATATGGATTTGTTATAAAATTTTCGTAGCTACAACAAGTAAAAGTTTCCAATTTTGTTTTACCCATAACTTCTTCGTTTTAAATCCGTTTTGAGTGATTCAAGTTGCTATGGACTCATATTGAACTTAAGTTTATGAATCTAAATAGAAAAAGTATAAGTTTATAGTCGGAAATACAGGTTACAAGTCAATATTATAAGAGGTAGTCATTTCAGTCGAAAGAACGACGTCTTGATGACCATTTTGAAAAACATACTTCCACTTTGAGTTTAACCATGATTTTTGGATATAGTTTCATGTTCATAAGAAAAATCATTTTCCCAGAAGAATAACTTTTAAATCAAAGTTTATCATAGTTTTTAATTAACTAACCCAAAACAGCCCGTGGTGTTACTACGACGGCGTATGTCCGGTTTTACGGTATTTTTCGTGTTTTCAGATTTTAAATCATTAAGTTAGCATATCATATAGATATAGAAAATGTGTTTAGTTGATTTTAAAAGTTAAGTTAGAAGGATTAACTTTATTTGCGAACAAGTTTAGAGTTAACTAAACTATGTTCTAGTGATTACAAGTTTAAATCTTCAAATAAAATAGCTTTATATGTATGAATCGAATGATGTTATGAACATCATTACTACCTCAAGTTTTGTGGATAAACCTACTGGAAAAGAGAAAAATAGATCTAGCTTCAAAGGATCCTTGGATGGCTTGAATGTTCTTGAAGTAGAATCATGACACGAAAACAAGTTCAAGTAAGATTTTCACTCGAAATAAGATTGTTATAGTTATAGAAATTGAATCAAAGTTTGAGTATGAGTATTACCTTGAATTAGAAAGATATCTTACTGTAAATAAGAAAGATTTCTTGAGATTGTATGATCACTTGAAATGGATTTGCAAGATTGGAAGTAAGGTAGCAAGTTTGAAAGATTTCTTTAAGTGTTCTTGAATGGTTGTTTTTATGATGATTAAAACTTGTAATTGAAGCTAAAAGATGGTTAAAATGCTTGGAGATGATCAAGTATGATGTTAGGAGTATTTTAAGAGAGAATTAGGAGTGTAAGTATGAGAAAATGGAATGGAAAAATGGGGTGAAATCATAAAAATGGGATTACTTGTTATAAAGAAAAAAAAAAGATCATTAAGTTTGTTTTTAGCTCATTAGTCATACAAGTTGTTAAATAATGGTTCCACATGTTTTTGACTCTAATATTTCTGCTAAGAATGAATGATTAAAGGTGTATATACCAATAGTAAATACATCTAGAAGCTGTGTATTGTACGAGTACGAATACGGGTACATACGAGTAGAATTGTTGATGAAAATGAATGAGAATGTAATTGTGAGCATTTTTGCTAAGTAGATGTACTTTGATATGTGTCTTGAAGTCTTTCATAAGTGTACTAATACATATTAATACACTACATCTATATACATTTTAACTGAGTCGTTAAATCACCGTTAGTCGTTACATGTAAGTGTTGTTTTGAAACCTTTAAGTTAACGATCTTGTTAAATGTAATTAATCCATTGTTATAATACTTAAATAAGATGTTAAGTTGTTATGTTATCATAATAACATGGTGTATAAATATATCTTAACATCATATATACATGTTAAAATACTATTACAACGATAATCGTTACATATATGTCTCGTTTTGAAATCCTTAAGTTAGTAGTCTTGTTTTTTTACATATGTAGTTCATTGTTAACACACTTAATGATTTACTTAATTATCATTTTATCATGTTAAATATAGTGTAACAATATCTTAATATGATACATATGTATTTAGTAAGACATAGTTATAACGATAATCGTTATATATATCATTTTCGAGTTTCTTAAATCAATAATCTCATTTGTTTGTATATAACTCATTGTTAACATATTTATGGAGATACTTACTTATCATAATCTCATGTTAACCATATATATATATATATATATATATATATATATATATATATATATATATCCATTTATATAACATCATGTAGTTTTTACAAGTTTTTAACGTTCGTGAATCGCCGGTTAACTTGGGTGGTCAATTGTCTATATGAAACGCATTTCAAATAATCAAGTCTTAACAAGTTTGATTGCTTATCATGTTGGAAAAATTTAATCATGTAAATATCAATCTCATTTAATATATATAAACAAGGAAAAGTTCGGGTCACTACAGTACCTACCCGTTAAATAAATTTCGTCCCGAAATTTTAAGCTGTTGAAGGTGTTGACGAAACTTCTGGAAATAGATGCGGGTATTTCTTCTTCATCTGATCTTCACATTCCCAGGTGAACTCGGGTCCTCTACAAGCATTCCATCACACCTTAATGATTGGTATTTTATTTTGCTTAAGTCTTTTAACCTCACGATCCATTATTTCGACGGGTTCTTCGATGAATTGAAGTTTTTCATTGATTTGAATTTCGTCTAACGGAATAGTGAGATCTTCTTTAGCAAAACATTTCTTCAAATTCGAGATGTGGAAAGTGTTATGTACAGCCGCGAGTTGTTGTGGTAACTCAAGTCGGTAAGCTACCGATCCGACACGATCAATTATATTCATAACTTTTACCCGTATAGGTTATCTGTCATTTCTACTCAAAGCGTTGGCTACCACATTCGCCTTCCCCGGGTGGTAACGAATCTCGAAACCATAATCATTCAATAACTCAATCCATCTACGCTGCCTCATGTTCAGTTGTTTCTGATTAAATATGTGTTGAAGACTTTTGTGATCGGTATATATAATACTTTTGACCCCATATAAATAGTGCCTCCAAGTCTTTAATGCAAACACAACCGCACCTAATTCCAAATCATGCGTCGTATAATTCTGCTCATGAATCTTCAATTGTCTAGATGCATAAGCAATTACCTTCGTTCGTTGCATTAATACACAACCGAGACCTTGCTTTGAGGCGTCACAATATATCACAAAATCATCATTCCCTTCAGGCAATGACAATATAGGTGCCGTAGTTAACTTTTTCTTCAACAATTGAAACGCTTTCTCCTGCTCATCCTTCCATTCGAATTTTTTCCCTTTATACGTTAATGCAGTCAAGGGTTTTGCTATTTTGAAAAAATATTGGATGAATCTTCTGTAGTAACCAGCTAGTCCTAAAAATTGGCGTATATGTTTCGGAGTTTATGAGGTTTCCCATTTTTCAACAGTTTCAATCTTTGCCGGATCCACCTGAATACCTTCTTTGTTCACTATATACCCAAAGAATTGAACTTCTTCTAACCAAAATGCACACTTTGAAAACTTAGCGTACATTTTTTCTTTCCTCAACAACTCTAGCACTTTTCTCAAATGTTCTTCGTGCTCTTGCTCATTCTTTGAGTAAATAAGTATGTCATCGATAAAAACAATGACAAACTTGTCGATATATGGCCCACACACACTGTTCATGAGGTCCATGAACACAGCTGGTGCGTTAGTCAATCCAAACGGCATAACCATAAACTCGTAATGTCCGTAACGCATCCTGAAAGCAGTCTTTGGAATATCATCCTCCTTCACCCGCATTTGATGATACCCGAAATGTAAATCGATCTTTGAATAAACCGATGAGCCTTGTAGTTGATCAAATAAGTCGTCGATTCTCGGTAGTGGGTAACGGTTCTTGATGGTAAGCTTGTTCAACTCTCGGTAGTCGATACACAACCTGAATGTACCATCTTTCTTCTTGACAAATAAAACAGGAGCTCCCCACGGTGATGTGCTTGGTCGAATGAAATCACGCTCTAACAGTTCTTGTAATTGACTTTGGAGTTCCTTCATTTCACTGGGTGCGAGTCTATATGGAGCACGAGCTATTGGTGCAGCTCCTGTTACAAGATCTATTTGAAATTCAACAGACCGGTGTAGAGGTAGTCCCGGTAATTCTTTCGTAGATACATCGGGAAATTCTTTTGCGATGTGAACATCATTGATGTTCTTTTCTTTGGTTTGTACTTTCTCGACATGTGCTAGCACAGCATAGCAACCTTTTTTTATTAGCTTTTGCGCCTTCAAATTACTAATAAGATTTAGCTTCCTGTTGTTCTTTTCTTCGTATATCATTAAGGGTTTTCCTTCTTCTCGTACAATGCGAATTGCATTTTTGTAACATACGATCTCTGCTTTCTCCTTTTTCAACCAGTCCATGCCAATTATTACATCAAAACTCCCTAACTCTACTGGTATCAAATCAATCTTAAACGTTTCACTAACCAGTTTAATTTCTCGATTCTGACATATTTTATCTGCCGAAATTAATTTACCGTTTGCTAATTCGAGTAAAAAATTTATTATTCATAGGCATCAATGGACCATTTAATTTAGCACAAAAATCTCTACTCATATAGCTTTTATCCACACCCGAATCAAATAAAACATAAGCAGGTTTTTCATTGATAAGAAACGTACCCGTAACAAGCTCCGGGTCTTCCTGTGCTTCTTCCGCATTAATGTTAAAAAGTCTCCCACGGATTTGCCCATTATTATTTCCCTGGTTTGGGCAGGCAGTTTTATAGTGGCCCTTCTTCCCGCATCCATAACAAATAATGTGGGCATTACTTGTTCCTTTACCCGATGGTCCATAAACTTCACACTTCATTGCATCATGACCCTTTCTATTACATTAGGTACATGTTGCCGGACAAAAAGTAGTTGGATGGTACCCTTCACACCTTAGACACGGAATTTTTTGATTTTGAATACCAGTGTTGATAATGAGCTTGTTGTTGGGATTGTTGTTGTTGCGGTTGATATTGTTGTTGGGATGATTGTTGTAGTTGTTGCTGTTGGAATGGTTTTTGTTGCGTTTGTTGTTGCGAAAAATGGTGCGATTTTGGTTGTGGTTGTGGTGTTGATTGTTGAAGTGATAGTTACTGTTGTTGTGTTGATTGTTGAAATTGTGACTCTTGTCACTGGGTTCTTCCCACTTTCTCTTGACTTGCTTCGTTTTGGCCTCTTCGGCCGCCTGCTCCTTAATTCTTTCCTCAATCTGATTTATGAGTTTGTGAGCCATACTACTTTCCTTTTATATGGAGGCGGGCTAGTGTGAACTCACATCTTCTTGAATCCTCTCCGGTAACCCTTTTACAAATGCGTCGATCTTCTCCTCTTCATCTTCGAACGCTCTTGGACACAATAGGCACAACTCTATGAATCGTCGTTCATACGTGGTGATGTCGAAACCTTGCGTTCGTAATCCTCTAAGCTCTACCTTGAGCTTATTGACCTCGTTTATTGGACGATACTGCTCATTCATCAGGTGTTTGAATGCTGACCTTGGTAATGCGTAAGAAGCATCTTGTCACACTTGCTCGAGGTAGGAATACCACCATCTTAACGCAGTACCTGTGAAGGTATGCGTAGCGTACTTTACTTTGTCTTCTTCAGTGCATTTACTTATGGCAAACACCGATTCAACCTTTTCGGTTCACCGTTTCAATCCGATTGGACCCTCGGTTCCATCGAATTCCAAAGGTTTGCAGGCAGTGAATTCTTTGTAGGAGCATCCTACACGAGTTCTTGTGGAATTTGTTCCACTGCTATAACCAGAGTTATTGTTGTTATTTTGCATTACAGCTTCCACCGCAGCTATGTTCGCAGCAAGGAAAACACGGAAGTCTTCCTCACTCATGTTCAAGTTCTGACGAGTAGTCGGTGCCATTTCCTTCAAAAATAGCCAAAAGAATTAAGTTAATCATATAGAATATTAAGAGTAGTCAATAGTATTTCGTAGCATAATATGAACTTATTTATAAGAGCTTTTTCTTCATATTAGCGTTTTATAGTTTTAATTCGAATAGTACCTACCCGTTAAGTTCATACTTAGTAGCTAATATACAATTCAACTACTAAAATTCTATATGAAAAACTGATTACAATAATATTTCACATTCAAACTTTTATACAATATTTTGCAAACTTACAATACCGCTATTTTACATATAGCATGAAATATAGCACATAAAAACTTTGATACAAAGCAGTTGCGAAGAAAATTCTAGTTAATACGCAAGTCGTTCAACAAAGGCAATAAATACACGTAATTCATACGTCCAGAAACAAGTCATGCATTCTGGTTTTACTAAGACTACTTCCCATCCTTGGTCTTGTGGAATATAACCGTTGTGGCCGTTGACAAGACAGCATGTTGTAACATCGTCGAAGGGACGAGGGTTTCGTAATGTCAAACAGCCCCGTAATAATCTAAAAACCTTGTTTCTCACCCCAACTACTGAATCCGTCACTTGTGGGAAGGTTTTATTTAAAAGTTGAAATCCGATGTTCTTTTTCTCACTATGGAGAGAAGCGAACATCACTAATCCGTAAGCATAACATGCTTCTTTATGTTGCATGTTAGCAGCTCTTTCTAAAGCTCGAAGTCTTATGTTGGGATATGTTGAGTCAAAATAGTTTTTTAACCAGTAGCGTAAAATTGCATTTGAGTTCCCCGCATTTAACGCTATAAAGAAAACACGGCGTAACTTACGGTCTCCCCAATGTGATATACCCCATCTTTCAAATGAAAGCCTTTTATAAACTAAGACATGCCTGGAACGTTCATCAAATATTCTACAAACTAATTTTGCCGTAAATAACTGTGCCGACGAATTCTGACCGACTTTAGACAAGATTTCATCAATCATGTCCCCGGGTAGGTCTTCTAAAATTTTTGGTTGTCTATCCTTAACATCCATTTTGTTTTTATACTGTAAAAATAGACAACGGTTAGATTTGTAAAAGATAATTATCAAATAATACAAGCAATTTTCACATACAACATAATAGTACAAGCACACTTATATTACATATTTTACACCTCATGATTACAACTCTTTATTCCGACTCACTTGTTTCTTCCTCTTTGGACTTGTTTCGTTTTGCTAACGTTCTAGAGATATATTGTGCTCTCCTAATACGAGCCGTTCTTTTCACAAATGTTTTAGAAAAACCTGGTGGCTTAGAGGTTCCCGGGTTATTGTTACAACTTAAGAAATACGGGTGTTGACGATACATATATAGTTCATCGTGGTTGGAATCAAGTTTCTCTATTTTAATGCCCTTTCCCATATTATTTTCTTTTGCTTTTTCAAATTAGGTCGAGGTAATTTCTATAACATCATCGGAATCCTCATCGGGATCCGATTCATCGGAAAATTGGTAATCTTCCCAATATTTTGCTTCCTCAGCGGAAACACCATTGACCATTATTAATTTTGGTCCATTAGTTTAGGGTTTTCTTTTATTTGTCAGTTTTTCAGTGGTTCCTAAAACTTCCCCCTCCGGAACCTCTTCTTCCGGTTCCTCTTCTTCTGGTTCCTCCTCTTCCGGTTCCTCTTCTTCCGGTTCCTCTTCGAGAATTTGTGAATCTTCTCAAAATATATTCGACTCTTCATTATTATTAGGTGAGTCGATGAGATTTGTACTAGAGGTAGACATCTATCACACATTATCAAACATGTTAAGAGATTAATATATCACATAATATTTACATGTTAAATATATATAGTTTTCAACAAAAAGTGTTAAGCAATCGTTTTTAAAGAAAAATATAAGGTCAAAGTCCAGACTCACTAATGCATCCTACATACTCGATAAGACACACTAATGTAAATTTCTGGTTCTCTAAGACCAACGCACGGATACCAACTGAAATGTCCCATTCATATTGACTATAAACGTTCCATATTTATAACAACCCACACTTTTTCACTTCTAATTTGACTATTGTAACCCTAGGATTTCTTGGTATCTTTATGTGTATTAATGTCTAGTGTTGTTCTTCGAGGTTAATTAATACGATATAATTAAACTCTGTATTAATCGTAATATACTATAATTGATATTAACATGTAATAAATAATTGTGGCACAATTATAAAATATAAAACTATAATGTAAAACTATAAACTAATTAAATGATTAATTAATATAATTATTGAATTAAATGATATAATATTTATTACTAATTGGATAAATAAATAAAGATTCTGGTCAAGAGATTCTGGTCAAGAGATCCTAGGCCGCTCGGTAACAATAGATCATTCGAGTGACTTGCATGTTAGCAACGAAGTTTGAGCGAGGTTGTACAACATCTTTGTTAAAGATTATAACCCGAACATTCTTAAATTAGAAGCTTGCTATAAGTGGAAACTTTCCATAAATAGTAGGTTTCCAAATATAGAAACTTTTGGGAAATAGGAACTTTTCTCGAAAACCGCCACTGTTAATATAGTTTGCTATATTAGACATTAACTAATCAAAGGTTATATCTCTAGGTCGAGATCTCCGATTTCATACTCCGTTCATACTTCTTGCGTGGAATATCTTACTTGCTACTAAGGTGAACTTCATAGCCCCTCTTTTTATTATTTCTTAACTGTTTTACAACTTTTAGGGTGAGACACATGCTTGCTTTTAAAATAATTTACAATTTAGACTCAAGTGCCTAAACTATTTGATATGCAATTTCATGAGACTTTTGTTAAACATGTATTTATTATTACATGCGAATCCACGCCATAATATCGTTAATTGCTGGAATTGAAATTTGCAAGCTTAATTATTGTGAGTAGGCCTATTGAGAGTGACGTCTCTACCCATTGGCGTAATCGTCAAGGGGGTACATAATAATGATTACCGACACCCGTACAGTGTCAGGGGTTAATGTTTAGTTCGATATTATAACTCATGGCATCGAAATTTTGATATTTTGAATTAAATCTTGTGGTCTAAAACTTATTAAATTTGCTAAACCTATGATGTTCACGTAAACTTTGTGTTGACACTTTTAAGCATGTTTGTCTCAGGTGAAGATTAGTTTGTGTGCTGCTCTATGATGCTTAGTTAGCTGTTGCATTGAAGTCCACATATTAGACTTATCATTTGAATTTCATTATGTAAAACATTATTATGTTTCCGCTCAAATCAAATTTTGTTTTATTAAAACGTCTCATATAGAGTCCTTCTCGTTTATACATACTTGTGTTGTGATATTGTGAAGTCATATTTCTCCGACCCTATTTGGGGGTATGACAGAGTGGTATCAGAGCCAGGTTGTTATAGAGAACCATGATTGCATATTATGTGTGCCTTATGTGTTAATTAGGTGTCTTAGCAATCTATAGGACTATAACCTTTCCTGCCTTAGCTTGAAGTGTAATCCTCATATCTATGTTTGCCTTACTATGTCCCCTTATATCCCTGCCGTCATACTGTGCTTTAGAATCTACATAGTACTCCTTCTCTAGGATATCTAGTCATCACCCAGTCATCGTTTTGAATACCGAAGGATTCGACACTGAAGGATCTATCCGCACACCCAAATACTCACTTGCTTCACCATCATTATCACTAACTAACCCATATTACCTTTTCTTATCCATTGGTGTTGCTACTTAGTGCACCATAACTCTCCAACTAATACTGTCTTTATGTATTGAAGATCAATGGCAACTCGTGGCGCTAACGCTCTTCCCAATGTTACTTTGACTCCCGCACAATTTCAACAGCTGCTTGCTGCCGCCCAAGGCAACAATAATCAAGGAAACAACCAAGGAAACCCACCTACATCATGCACCTACAAGGAGTTTATGAACTGTAAGCCTTCATCCTTCAATGGAAATGAGGAAGCAGTCGAATTGACTCGTTGGTTCGAAAAACTCGAATCAATCTTTCGCATCTGTAACTGCGCGGAGGTTGACCGAGTGAAGTATGCCACTCATACACTAAGTGGTCTTGCTTTGACTTGGTGGAACACTTATGCCCAAACTGTAGGGCTAGATGCTGCTAATGCTATTCCATGGGCCGTTGTGAAAAGAATGATGACAGATAATTTTTCCCCATGGAACCAAATTTAAAAGCTAGAGGTTGAGTTTTGGGAATTGAAGGTCAATGGTACTAATATTGAAGCTTATACCAACAGGTTTATAGAGTTGGTTTCATTGTGCCCGGATATGGTGCCCACTGAACAAAAGAAGATTGAGCGATACATGGAAGGTCTTTCTGACGAGATTCAAGAAAATGTTATTGCTGCTAGTAAAGAGACCTTAGATGCAGTGATACTTATGGCTCAAAACTTGATGATGGCTAAGAGGAGAAAGGTCGCGGCTAATAAACCAGCCTAGGCTAAGACTAGTGAAGGCAAAAGGAAATTTGAGCCTACTCAGGAATCAAACCAAGGTTCAAATAAGAAAGTTGTTGAAAATTCAGGAAGAGGTTATTCTGGGAAACGACCTTATTGCAGGTGTTGTGAGAGACACCATTCTGGGTGGTGCAAGGCTGAGTGCACTAAGTGTAAGAAGATTGGTCATATAGCCAAGACTTGTAGGGTTGCAGTTCCTTCAACCAATACACCTGCCACAAAAGCCAACGCAACCGTTCCTACATGCTATGACTGTGGAGAAACAGGGCATTTTCGCAACCAGTGTCCAAAGAAAAAGGATAACACGGGAAATGCTAAAGGCTGAGCGTTTGTGATGACTGCCGAGGAAGCTCGGGATAATGAGGAAGAAGGGGAAGAGGCACAATGAAGAGTTTTTGGCAGCTACAAGAGTCATTTAAATTTCTCATAGTGTTCTTTGTGTTACCATTTAGTACTTTTATATTTTGAAAGATTTCGTTAAGTTTCTGTAATACTCTGGTTATTTTCTTTTAAATGAATGAATGATGTTATTTTCTTTTCATTCATTTTCCATTGAATCATTCACTTCAAAGAAGATGAATATTGACTAGATGACATAGTAGTAACCTTATGGAGTGATAAAAGTATGATTTAGTATAATATAATGGTACTTGATCAACGTAGTTATATTATGATAAGTCATGCAGAAATCCTAATGGATCATGATGGAAATAAGATTTGATCAACCTTAGGACCATTGTGAGCCATTACTTACTCCTTATCACAATATTGTCAAGTAAAATAACAACTCTAGATATATTATATTATCTTTTGCTTTCAAATTATCCACGCCCGGTGCTGCACCTATTACATAGGTACCATACCGCTTAGCTCCATCCGAAATGAAGGAAATATCCAATCAAACTCCAAAGAACTTTTGGAGAAAGGTTTCATTCATCCTAGCTTGCCTCCGTGAGGAGCACCCATTCTATTTGTTAAGAAGAAAGATGGAACGTTGAGAATGTGTATTGATTACCGAGAACTCAACAAGCTAACCATTAAAAATCGTTATCCATTCCCACTTATTGATGACCTGTTTGACTAACTGCAAGGACCAAGTCTCTATTCGAAGATTGATCTTAGGTTGGGTTATCATCCATTGAGAGTCAAAGAAACTGATATTTCTAAGACCGCTTTCTGAACACGTTATGGGCATTATGAGTTTCTTGTCATGCCTTTTGGTTTAACTAATGTTCCTGCTGTATTCATGGATCTTATGAATCGTGTATGCAAACCTCATCTTGATAAATTCGTAACCATTTTCATTAATGACATCATCTTAAGCTATTCCAAGAGCGAGAAAGAGTATGAGCAACCTCTGTGAATTATTCTAAGAGCTCTTAAAGAAGGTACAACTGAATGCCAAGTTTTTCAAGTGTGAACTTTGGCTGCGAACCGTACAATTTCTTGGCCATGTAGTTGATAGTGAAGGAATACATGTCGATCCTATAAAAATCATCGCTATTCAGAAATTTTTCGGGAACTAGTCATGGGTGAAGTCCATAAGACTAGATATTCTAATCACCCAGGCCCTTTTGGCTGAAATTTTATACAATATCAGCTATCACTCCCATAGATCCCCACTATAATTAAGTGTAAACTTTGCTTTAACAAAACATTGACCGAATAGTAATTTTTAGTCAACACTTTCGGGTAATTAAAGTTCATACATTTCACATCTCGAATCTTAAAAAGTATCCTGTTGATGACATACTTGTTATTTCCTTGAGTGATCTCCGCATTGATGATAAATTGCACTTCACCAAAAAAAAAAAAAAAAACTTATAAAAGCTATGGATCGTGAGGTTTAACGTTTGAAACAAAGCTCTATTCCTGTCGTTAAAATCTGTTGGAATTCACGAAGAGGCTCCGAGTATATCTGGGAACGTGAAGACCCAAATGAAATGAAAATATCCACTTCTATTCTCACCTGCTGATGCATCCGAGAAGTCTTCCTGAAACTTCGGGATGAAGTTTAAATTAACGGGGACGTACTATAACAACCCTCACTTTTCCACTTCTAATTTGACTATTATACCCCTAGGATTTCTTTGCATCTTTATGTGTATTAATGTCTAGTGTTGTTCTTCGAGATTAATTAATACGATATAATTAAAGTCTATATTAATCGTAATATACTATAATTGATATTAACATGTAATAAATAATTGTGGCACAATTATAAAATATAAAACTATAATGTAAAACTATTATCTAATTAAATGATTAATTAATATAATTATTGAATTAAATGATATAATATTTATATATTTATTACTAATTGGATAAATAAATAAATAAATAAATAAATAAAAGAGATAATAAAAAATTTAAATAAAATCTAGAAACTTCTAAAATATTAGATAAGATTTTATTTTTATTTTATTATAACCAAAATATTTAAATTAAATATATATAATATTCGGATTTAATTAATTAATCAAGATAATGCCAAATTTAAATAGAATTCTAATACCTTTTTCACCAAGAAACTTTTCCCCTATAAATACACATTAAAAACCCTCATTTTTTTTATAAAAATTTCTAGAAACTCTCCCAAGCCTTGAAAATATTTGAGGTACTTTTTCTCTCTTTTTCTTTTATTTTTTTTTTCTTTTGGTATATGCATATATGTACAAAAATTTAATAAAATAGCTATAAACTATTAAAATTCATAAAAACAATTTTCCCAGGTACTATTAATGTTATAAAGATGATATAAGTGGAAAATATTATTTTTATGATGTATTACATATTTATTTTAATTATATCTATCGGCTAGGGTTTATATAAGCTAAAATTAATAAAAAATAGCAAACGACTTCAAAACGTGAAACAAACATTTTCGTAACTTCATTTTAATGTATAAAGAGTTTTGGAATTGAAAACTTAATTTATTTGCTGTTCTAAATAATTATTACATATTTAGTATTGAAAATAATATACATATATGTAAAAAATAGTAATAATTTGTATAAAAATATAAGAACAGTGGGTTTTGCATAAAAACAACTTATAACTGTTAAGAAACATATCTAGGTCATTATATAATATTTTGGAAGGTTTATTATATTTAATTAGTTATTTATGGAATATTATGTATATTAGAGTGTAAAATTATAAATAAATATTGTAAACCATATAAAATCGATTTATAATTTTTTTTATTATATTTACAGTATATAGAACTTATAAAAATTATAAAATTTATTTTTTTAAGTTGAATTAGTATTTTATGCATAATTAACTTTATTTCCATATAAACCGAGAAGATAAATAAGGAAATAAATACAAATAAATATAAAAACAAGGTAGAATACTTTTATAAAATTTTCTACAGGTTTTTGCACTAAAGGAAACTTATAGAAATTAGAAACTTAGTTATTTGATAATTATTTTAATTAAAAATGAATTTAATAATTACTAAATATGGAAACTATATAAAATTAGTAATAAATAAAAAAAGAGTAAATATAATAAGTATAAAATTTTTCTAAGTTTCTAAGTATGTAATAAAGCTGAGAAAAATATAAAATCATATTTATAAGTATATTTATTATTTTAATTGATTTTTGTAAAGTATTTATATGAACCGAGAGAAAATAAGAAAATAATTATAAAATAAATACTAAACTAATTAAACTAATTTTTATAAAAATTTTATATAATCATTAGGTTGCATAGATACTGTAAAAATTATTAAAACTTATTTATTATGTATTTATCTATTTTATTTAATTAATATCGAATATATCAAATAAAGTACAAGAAAATATAAAATAAATAATAATATATACATAATTTTTGAAATTATATTTTTACAACTTATTTACAGTATATGGAACTTATAAAAAAAATATAAAATTGTATATATATAGGTCGAATATCTATTTATTACTTAATTAACTTGATTTATTATAAACCGAAAATATAAATATATAGAATAAGGAAATTTATACAAAATTTATAAAAAAAATTTTAGTAAGTAACCTACTGATTTCTATGCTAAATTAAGTTATAAGTATTATAAATATATCATATGGTGAATTAAGTATTAATTTACATATATTATTATTAGATAATACGAAATTATAATATGTACTAAGTTTATAATATAATTTATTATATATTTAGGTTATAATAATAATAAGAAGTTAATGGTAATAATAATATTAATACGTGTTTAATAAGTACCTATAGTAATAATCATATTATAAGTAATAAAAATATACAATATAACTTATAAAATAGTAATAACTAATAATAATATATAAGATAATAAAAATGTAGGTATAACTTAAACGTAAAGGTTATAATTAAAGACAGCGTACAAAGACTACAAACATCACCGTTACTTGTGGCCTAGGGTGATCCTTGGTACCATTATGGGACGCTTGTGGATCTCGAATGCCATGACTTAGATTCTAGTCAAGAGATCCTGGTCCGCTCGATAACAATAGATCATTCTAGTGACTTGCATGTTAGCAACGAAGTTTGAGCGAGGTTGTACAACATCTTTTTTAAAGATTATAACCCGAACATTCTTAAATTAGAAGCTTGCTATAAGTGGAAGTTTTCCATAAATAGTAGGTTTCCAAATATAGAAACTTTTGGGAAATAGGAACTTTTCTCGAACACCGTCACTGTTAATATAGTTTGCTATATTAGACATTAACTAATCAAAGGTTATATCTCTAGGTTGAGATCTCAGATTTCATACTCCGTTCATACTTCTTGCGTGGAATATCTTACTTGCTACTAAGGTGAACTTCATAGCCCCTCTTTTTACTATTTCTTAACTGTTTTACAACTTTTAGGGTGAGACACATGCTTGCTTTTAAAATGATTTACAATTTAGACTCAAGTGCCTAAACTATTTGATATGAAATTTCGTGAGACTTTTGTTAAACATGTATTTATTATTACATGCGAATCCCCGCCATAATATCGTTAATTGCTGGAATTGAAATTTGCAAGCTTAATTATTGTGAGTAGGCCTATTGAGAGTGACGTCTCTACCCATTGGCGTAATCGTCAAGGGGGTACATAATAATGATTGCCGACACCCGTACAGTGTCAGGGGTTAATGTTTAGTTAGATATTATAACTCATGGCATATCGAAATTTTGATATTTTGAATTAAATCTTGTGGTCTAAAACTTATTAATTTTGCTAAACCTATGATGTTCACTCAACCTTTGTGTTGACACTTTTAAGCATGTTTGTCTCAGGTGAAGATTAGCTTGTGTGCTGCTCTATGATGCTTAGTTAGCTGTTGCATTGGAGTCCACATATTAGACTTATCATTTGAATTTCATTATGTAAAACATTATTATGTTTCCGCTCAAATCAAATTTTGTTTTATTAAAACGTCTCATATAGAGTCGTTCTCGTTTATACATACTTGTGTTGTGATATTGTGAAGTCATATTTCCCCGACCCTATTTGGGGGTATGACAATATTAATTGATTTCGTCGCGAGGTTTTGACCTCTATATGAGACGTTTTTCAAAGACTGCATTCATTTTTAAAATAACCATAACCTTTATTTTTATCGATAAAGGTTTAAAAAATATTACGTAGATTATCAAGAAATCATAATCTAAAATATACTGTTGACACACGACCATTACATAATGGTTTACAATAAAAATATGTTACATCGAACTAAGATCTTGAATGCAGTTTTTACACAATATCATACAATCATGGACTCCAAATCTTGTCCTTAATTTAATATGCAATATCGGAAGCTCTTAATAATCACCTGAGAATAAACATACTTAAAACGTCAACAAAAATGTTGGTGAGTTATAGGTTTAACCTATATATTATCAAATCATAATAATAGACCGCAAGATTTAATTTTTTTCATAAATATACATCTTATATCAGGCATTTCGCAAACTGCATAGAGATAAAAATTCATTCATATATTGAACACCTGGTAACCGACCTTAACAGGATGCATATAGAATATCCCCATCATTCCGGGACTCTCATCGGATATGATAATTCGAAGTACTAAAGCATCCGTACTTGGATGAGGCTTGTTGGGCCAAATAGATTTATCTTTAGGATTCGCGTCAATTAGGGGCCGTTTCCCAAATTCTTAGGCTACCAAGCTAAAAAGGGGCATATTCGGTTCGATAATCCAACATAGAAAGTAGTTTTGATTACTTGTGTCTATTTTGTAAAACATTTATAAACTGCATGTATTCTCATCCCAAAAAAATAGATTTTAAAAGTGGGACTATAACTCGCTTTCACAAATTTTTACTTTACCGGAAATAAGACTTGGCCACTGGTCGATTCATGAACCTATAACAATATGTACATATACATCAAAGTATGATCGAAATATATTCACAACATTTTTTATTACATTTTAATGATTTAAGTTTATTAAGTCAGCTGTCCTTGTTAGTAACTTACAACTAGTTGTCCACAGTTAGATGTACAGAAATAAATCAATATATATATTATTTTGAATCAATCCACGACCCAGTGTATACACGTCTTAGGCTAGATCATAACTCAAAGTATATATATTTTTGGAATCAACCTCAACCCTGTATAGCTAACTCAAGCATTACTGCATATAGAGTGTCTATGGTTGTTCCAAATAATATATATATACATGGGTCGATATGATATGTCAAAACATTGTATACGTGTCTATGGTATCCCAAGATTACATAATACATGTATAATACAATATAAGTTAGCTAGGATATGATTAATATGGAATTGTTATAAAATTTTCGTAGCTACAACAAGTAAAAGTTTCCAATTTTGTTTTACCCATAACTTCTTCGTTTTAAATCCGTTTTGAGTGATTCAAGTTGCTATGGCTTCATATTGAACTTAAATTTATGAATCTAAACAGAAAAAGTATAAGTTTATAGTCAGAAATACATGTTACAAGTCAATATTAAAAGAGGTAGTAATTTCAGTCGAAAGAACGACGTCTTGATGATCATTTTGAAAAACATACTTCCACTTTGAGTTTAACCATGATTTTTGGATATAGTTTCATGTTTATAAGGAAAATCATTTTCCCAGATGAATAACTTTTAAATCAAAGTTTATCATAGTTTTTAATTAACTAACCCAAAACAGCCCGTGGTGTTACTACGACGGCGTATGTTCGATTTTACGGTGTTTTTCGTGTTTTCAGATTTTAAATCATTAAGTTAGCATATCATATAGATATAGAACATGTGTTTAGTTGATTTTAAAAGTCAAGTTAAAAGGATTAACTTTATTTGCAAACAAGTTTAGAGTTAACTAAACTATGTTCTAGTGATTACAAGTTTAAATCTTCGAATAAGATAGCCTTATATGTATGAATCGAATGATGTTATGAACATCATTACTACCTCAAGTTTTGTGGATAAACCTACTGGAAAAGAGAAAAATAGATCTAGTTTCAATGGATCCTTGGATGGCTTGAAAGTTCTTGAAGTAGAATCATGACACGAAAACAAGTTCAAGTAAGATTTCCACTCGAAATAAAATTGTTATAGTTATAGAAATTGAATCAAAGTTTGAGTATGAGTATTACCTTGAATTAGAAAGATATCTTACTGTAAATAAGAAAGATTTCTTGAGATTGGATGATCACTTGAAATGGATTTGCAAGATTGGAAGTAAGCTAGCAAGTTTGAAAGATTTCTTGAAGTGTTCTTGAATGGTTGTTTTTATGATGATTAAAGCTTGTAATTGAAGCTAAAAGATGGTGAAAATGCTTGGAGATCATCAAGTATGATGTTAGGAGTATTTTGAGAGAGAATTTGAAGTGTAAGTATGAGAAAATGGAATGGAAAAATGGGGTGAAATCATAAAAACGGGATTACTTGTTATAAAGAGAAAAAAAGAGCCTTAAGTTTGTTTTTAGCTCATTAGTCATACAAGTTGTTAAATAATGGTTCCACATATTTTTGACTCTAAGATGGCTGCTATGAATGAATGATTAAAGGTGTATATACTAATAGTAAATACATATAGAAGCTGTGTATTGTACGAGTACAAATACGGGTACATACGAGTAGAATTGTTGATGAAAATGAATGAGAATGTAATTGTGAGCATTTTTGCTAAGTAGAAGTACTTTGATATATGTTTTGAAGTCTTTTAAAAGTGTACTAATACATACTAATACACTACATGTATATACATTTTAACTGAGTCGTTAAGTCACCGTTAGTCATTACATGTAAGTGTTGTTTTGAAACATTTAAGTTAACGATCTTGTTAAATGTAATTAATCCATTGTTCCAATCCTTAAATAAGATGTTAAGTTGTTATGTTTAATAATAACATGGTGTATAAATATATCTTAACATCATATATACATGTTAAAATACTATTACAACGATAATCGTTACATATATGTCTCGTTTCGAAATCCTTAAGTTTGTAGTCTTGTTTTTTTACATATGTAGTTCATTGTTAACACACTTAATGATTTACTTAATTATCATTTTATCATGTTAAATATAGTGTAACAATATCTTAATATGATACATATGTATTTAGTAAGACGTTATTATAACGATAATCGTTATATATATCATTTTCGAGTTTCTTAAATCAGTAATCTCATTTGTTTGTATATAACTCATTGTTAACATATTTATGGAGATACTTACTTATCATAATCTCATGTTAACCATATATATATATATATATATATATATATCCATTTATATAACATCATGTAGTTTTTACAAGTTTTTAACGTTCGTGAATCGCCGGTCAACTTGGGTGGTCAATTGTCTATATGAAACTCATTTCAAATAATCAAGTCTTAACAAGTTTGATTGCTTATCATGTTAGAAACATTTAATCATGTAAATATCAATCTCATTTAATATATATAAACATGGAAAAGTTCGGGTCACTACACTCTCTTCATCTTAGAAACTTTTAAACGCTTGGATGCCCTAAGTTGAATTCTCTTTTCAGGAGGAGAGTCAGACAAGGCATCCACATCAACCGTTTGATGATCTGAAGCAACTTGAGCTTTACCCTGATCCTTGGGAAAAGCTGATGAAGCAGTAGCTGATTTAAGTTTGCTTTGAATCTCTGCATTGCCAGAAATAGAAGGGGAACCAACATCTTTCACAATGGTTGTAGTAGCACGAGCAGCAATCATCATCTCCTTAACACCAAAGTTCTTTAGAACATTTCTCAAAGCCATCTCTGCAAAAGAACAATGCAAATAAGCATAGCACAACATGTACAAACATGAGAAAAATCCTAAAAATTAGATTTAACCTACCCTTATCCCTAAACAAGAATGCTGGATTTTGTGTTCCTTTCTCCCAAGAAAGAGACATTCCAAGCTTAAAGGGAATAGAATCAGGAAAAGTTGAAGCGATGATAGGATGACGACAAATCCTACTAAAAAGTGGAAGATCTTTCGCACTCTCAGGCACAGGATCCCTATATTCCTTGGGGATTTCTTGATTCTTTGAGTCAAAAAGAGAAGGATAATCAGCAGGAAAGAAAAAATCTTTCTTCATAAAGATAAACTTGCTCTTTCACCCTCGGATTTCAAAACATTGAGAAGAGAAACAGATAGGGGTATCAGAAATTCTACCACCCTTTTTTCGACGTTTACCAACGGTTAACCAATTACCAGCATCACAAAAATTAAAAAAACAACGAAATAAATCAACCGACGGTTGATCACCGTAGGCTCTGCACATAACCTCGAAGGCCATGACCTTCTTGGTTGCTAAAGGGTGAAAGATTGAAAGATGCACTTTAAAGTGATTTAAAACATCAAGATAGAAGCGAGAAACGGGGATTCTAACGTTGCATTCAGTAAAAATTTGGTAATAAACACTAACATAACCGGTTGGGGGTTGGAGAATCGTTTTACCAGATTCCGGTGAAGTAATATCACCATCAGACAAACCTAGGATTTCTATCAGTTGAGTACATTGATCAAAAGTAACAGATGAAAAAGTGGATCGAAGACCTTGTTTTGCCATTCAACAAAAAAAAAAAAAAAAAAAAAAAAAGATGAAAGAAGAGGGATGTATACCTGAAATCGAAAGAACAAGAAGATTTTCACCAGTTGAAGAATGAAGAAATCAAGTTTGAAATAGAGAAAATGAAAGTTTAAATCAAAGCAATTAAACCCTGCAGCGAAATCGTCCAATCACCCTGCAAAATCATCAGTGTTAAAAGGAAAAAGACCAAATTACCCCGATATATCGAGAGACGGACCAAAGATTCGCTAGGGGTAATTGCGTAATTTTGCTAAAGACATAAATTATAGCGGCTGCAGAGATGTCTAATCAAAAGATTAGCATTTAAATAAAACATATTGCGTTTCCCAAAAATGCAAAAATCAATTAAAAAAACAAAAATCCCATACAAAAATACAAATCCTATAAAAATATGATCATAATCATATGACAAAAAAGATTATACACGAAAGGGTTACACAATATATCATAATAAGACCACTACACCACCCAAAGGAGGTTATACATCAAATAAGGATATAAAGCAATCCGACATAAGCTCAAAGGAATCAGGCAATAAATGTAATGCCAAAATAAGTCAATCACTGAAGGAGATTGTGATAAATTAAACGAAAAATTATAATGAGAGCCCATAGAGTTTAATTTCACGAAGCAAATTAAGCAATTTACTCCGTAAATTTAAACTGGGGGGCTTGATAGTGTATCCAATATCTCGAGCTAATTCCATAAGGCATAAAACAATTGCCCGAAGGCAATGGATAACGAAGACATTCTAGGTACCAATACCGAAGGACTACAACCATGTCACATGACTGCATGAAACGAAGAGATATGGAAAATATTCTCTACAAACAGTATTCGGCGCCACCAAGGCAAATGAGGAAGGCATCTATATGACTTTCCTTGAGCACTGTAGCGCCGTCACCCCATTTAAGGAAAGTTTACCAACATCTCCATAATCATCTTGGAGATTGGCCAAGACTTCGAAACCAGGGACTAGCTCTCTAACATCACTATAAAAGGAGATGCTTATTCCAGCATAAGGGCATCTCATCAATCACTCATACATCAAACTCATTGAATCCGATCCAATGATAAATACCTTAAAGACGTAAAGTGAGATCATAATCCCACTACCTTCGGGGAACCGCCACCAAATAACCCAACACCTTCCTCTCCTTTAATCATAGTTAATCACACTCTAATCCACCATTAATCCGTGAGTCAATCTAATCCTAACATACATTAGGATTACACCAAAAAAGTGTACAAACACTTCTTATGTTTTTGTGTCCGACTTTCCAGGATGTTTGGAGAAAAATTTCTGGTCGGATTGACATCGATGTAGCTTCTTTTGACACTTGACAAGAGTGGTTTGATTGGTTTAATTCATGTACGATGGCTTTATCAAAGAAATCAATGGTTCACAAACGGGAGATGATCAAGGGGAGGGGAGTTTTACTTGGCCGTGCCCTTGGATCGGTTTCAAGGTTTCCTCCCGGGCAGCGATGAGGGCGGGGTTATTATCGCTGCATCGACATAGTCGAAACGGGAGATGATCGCAACGGGTGGTTATATCCCCCTCGGGTGATCTCAGTCGCTGTTAAAAAAAGCCGTTGAAATGTGTTTTCTTTGTTTCCTCTAGTTTATTACTAGAGGCGTTTTAGATAAAATCATTTGCCCTTTTTTTTTAAAAGCTCCACCCGTAGGCTTGTCCCGGTTTTATGTTTCCACAATGCTCAAAATATACAAATCAAATTCCCGATACAAACAAATTGAGTTGAGATAAAATTCAAAAGGTAGTTGTTAGTTAATTAGTCAAAATCGTAATATATAGTCCAAAAGAGAGAAAAGAATGTCTGATACCCACAAAATTGATTTGTGGTCAATTAATTGGTGTAGTGCTGTTGAGCGGTCACGATGCATCGGAATGCATTAGGGAGGTCCGTATGATCACACGTGTTCAAAGTATATCACTTGAAATTAATATAATTCGTGCGTTGTTAAGTGAAATATAAATAAGAAAAAATATTCCTTTAAGACTGATTTTAACGCGGCGTCAGAGAGGCACCTGTCAGACCAGCTGGAGCCATCTGACGCCCCCTGGCGCCATTAACGCAGCGTCAAAAACTGACGTTGGGAAGGTTAGTTGGGAAATTGACTGAAAAAAATGGGGCTTCAAGGTATGCGTGTCAGCCTCCGATTAGTTGGGAATTATATCCGTTACCCACCAGATATATAGCCGTTTTTTCTATTTATTTTTTTTCAAATCATTTTTTACTCTTTTTACTCCTATTTAAACAACAAAAATCTTATCATTTTTACACCTTTCATTCTTACTTTTTTTCTTTTATATTTTTTTTATTATAAAACTTTACTATTTTATAAATGGGTTCGAGGTTACGGGGGTCTAATTCCGACTACGAAGATTTGCGAATTGTTCAATTATTCAAGAAATAGAAGATGATGATTCCGAAGTCGAATCGGCACCATCTATTCCGAGAGTTAGAGGTTACATTCCTAGGGAACGTGAGGTTGCTGCACAACGTTTGTGGGATGATTATTTTTGTGAGACGCCAAAAAAAAAAAAAAAAAAAAAAATTGAAAGGCGTTTTCGTATGCGAATACAATTATTTATCCGGATAGTGCAAGGTATAACTACTTTCCAAAGTGATAATATGCCATAATATTTTAGTTACTTTTCTCAACGATTTGATGCTATCGGTAGGCCTACATTTACTACTTTACAAAAATGTACGTCAGCTATACGCCAATTGGCGTATGGAATCGCTCCCGATATGTGGGATGAATATTTGCAAATAAGTGAGCAAACATCAATACTATGTCTAGATTACTTTTATATGTGTGTTATTACTTTGTACAAAAGTGAATACATGTGATCTCCGAATGCACATGATGTTGCTAGATTATATAGTGCACACGAGGAGAGACATGGTTTTAGGGGTATGATCGGGAGTATAGATTGTATGCACTGGGAGTTGAGGAATTATCCTGTTGCTTTAAAAGGACAATACACTCGGGGTGATCACAAGAAACCGACCCTTATGCTTGAAGCAGTTGCTTCATATGACTTGTGGATTTGGCATGCTTTTTATGAGATGACGGGTTCCAACAATGATATTAACATTTTGAACCAATCACCTAAATTTGATAAACTTAAGAACGGAATATTTCAATCCACACCATTTGAGGTAAATTGGTATGAATATAGCAAAAGGATATTACCTTGCGGATGGTATATATCCCGATTGGGCAACTTTAGTTAAAGGATATTCATGTCCTACTAAAGAATCAACGATTAGGTTTACTAGATTTCAAGCTAGTGCCCAAAAGGATATAGAGAGGGCATTTGGGGTTCTTCAAGGTCGTTTTCATATTATACGCATAGCTTCACGAAGTATGTCAGTTAACAGGATGCGAAGTGTGACGACCTGGTAAATTTCGACTTATTTTGAAACAAAACTATAAATGTTTCCGACATGATAAGTAATGAATTATAACAAGTTTTAAAACTTTTGAAAATGAGTTTTTATATAACGGTTGACCACCCTGTTTGTCCGACGATTCACGAAAGTCGTAACTTATGATAATTATATAATTGTGTGTGTGTATATATATATATATATATATATATATATATATATATATATATATACGGAAACATGCTAATAATATTTATATATGAAATGATAAAAATTTACTATTGAATGATGCAGTTTCGAATTAAAAAGTTTACGTATATAATCGTTTTATTTTTATGATGTATTTTTTTAGCTTTTAAGAAGACACGAAGTTAAATCAAAGATGTACAAGTTGTAAAGCACAACGTACAACAACGTAACTTAAATAGTTGAATCAAAATTAATTCATTTACTAGTCATATGAATAGTAAATGAAACGAAATTAATTAATTTACTATTCACATGAAAGCGACATGATAGAAATTATTAATTATAAGTTACATAAAATATCCCTGAAGTATTTAATAAATACGACTTTTTAAAATATTAAAATTCGATAATTCGATTGAATTAAAAGAATTTAGTAATTTACGGTGGCACATAATGATCAGCAGACTAGTACGTACACTCTACGTCGAACGTATATAGTAATTTTATAAATAAATGAACCTTTCTACAACTAGTTTTATAAAGCTTAAGACCAAAATAAATATATGTATTCAATTATAAAAAGTGAAATATTTTTTATTTATACTTTTACCCGTCAATTATTAGCAACAGAGTACGAAATACCGGTCTGCGAAAACTGTCGGCAGATATTATTGAATGTTAATTGTCACGTTTTTATTTTCTATATTATTATATTTTATATATATATATATATATATATATATATATATATATACATATATATATATATATATATATATATATATATATATATATATATATATATATATATATATATATATATATATATATATATATATATATTCGATCAATCCTGCCGAACCATTTCACAATTCAATCTATCTCTCTATCTAATTCACATACTCCATAGTATATTTATATTTATTTATATTATTATTATTATTATAATTAAGATTAATATTATTATTAATCTTATGGTTAGGAGTATTATAATTAGTAGTATTATACATAAAATACTACGACGAAGTTCTGCTCAAATGATTTCAAACCGAGTTTTCAAATAAGTCAAAGCTAAGGAAATTATGGGTTATAGCTATGGAGGTTATGGGTAATGTTCGTGGATATTTTTCTCAAGTCAAACCTAGTGTTTATCATCTTCATTGCGTCTACGTACTTTCCTGCAATATTGATATGTGAGCAATTATATCTTATCTTTTATATATTAATAGTGTATCCATGTCTAGTCCTCGAGTATATATGTTTATGCATGCTTGTATGCTTTAATTTTTTTCGTTAGATAGTTTATGATGAATCACGAATTTGATACATATGCTACTGATATAAAGTATATGATATGCATGTCGTTGGAAAGCTATCGAAAAATTAATAACTTTTCATTTAGAAATCGCGTGATTTCGATGAACGGATTAAAAGATATGGTCAACTGAATTATGTTTGACTTTAATTGAAATTGTGTTTGAAACTGTAAATTAATATTTAAACAACTTGTCTATGAGATTGATAAATTGGATTTTTAGATTTTACTAATCGAGTAAATGAATTTCTATATAAGGCACGTCTCGTTTTGTTGAACACTTGTCAAAGTTGACTATCTTATCATGTTTTAAAACTTTATAAACACTATAATCTGATTTTACAAGTATTGGAAAACTATGTGAAATAATAAAATATTTTCGATTGCCATGATAATTCAAATATAATATAGCTCCTGAAATAAATAATATTTTGAGTTTGATAAATTATAAATTCGTTCAATTATCAAGACTTATACTATGTTAATATAATAAACATGAATAGATTTAAAGATCATATTTGGTCAGATTGACTTTTGAGATGACTTTTTGTAATACCCCGTTTCCCCATACATGGTAAAAGATACGTATTTTACCTTGTAAACGTTTAATATTAACCGCGAATGAGTGTGCATGGTTTAAATGTAGAAAACGTTGAAAAATGGTTTGATCAGACGATCTGTCGCGTTTTAGTGTGTCCCATCGCGTTCTGGTTGGTCCCGAACCGCGACAAAGCTGTCTGGGATGCGACAGCTCCAGAACCCCACTTCTGTCAAGGTTATCGCGTTTGAAATATGTTTATCGCGTTTGGTTATCGCGGAACGCGATACTGTGTTGCGAAACGCGACAAATGTCGCTGAAATGACTTTTTAGCCATTTTAAATGGCATCTTTTGGGGGCATATTAGTCTTTTCACTTATGGCCGGTTTTGGGGAGTCTAAAACTGGTTCAACCTTATCCCATCCTCATTTATCACTTTCTCATCTACCCAAATTAAATCTAGAGAGAGAGAGATAAGGTTTTAGAGTGAGAGAGCTCACTCTGGTGAAGAAGAAGGCCAAATCTCACCCAAATCCAAGCTTTAAAGTTGTTCCCTACGTCATTAGCTACGTTGTGGTTGTATTGGTAAGTCTTAACTCTATGTTTTGAGTTTTAATTGGTTTGTGGCTAGGGTTTTGTTTACTTGAGACTTGTAAGACCCATTTAGAGGTTAAATGGGTGAAATTAGGTTATATTGATGTAAGGAAACCCAAGTGGCTATAATCTAGGGTTTGGTCATGTAAATTGAGATTTGTAAGTGTTAATTGTGTTGTTAGGCACTAATACACTGTTAAATATTGAAAGATTGTAAATGGGTTAAGTTTGACCAAATTTGTAAGTCTAAGTGTTAAAATGGGTCAAATGGGTAATGTTGACCTAATTGGGTGAAATGGGTATGAAATACCCTAAGTTTGTGTTAGTTAGAGTTAGTAGACTTTAAATCACTAGCTTTAATGATTAAAGATGAGCCTTGGCCATTTATGGGCGGTTTTGGTGTAGTTGAGTTATTTAATGCAATTGAGTCATTAAATGCTCAACTTTAAGTATTGTGGTTGGTTCCACAAGTTGTGTATTGAATGTGTACTTAATGTATTAGGTACGTTTCTTTGAAGTTTCGGAAGTGCATAATCATCATCTTGGTGTTAAGGTGAGTGGAATAATTATGCGTGTACGTATATAATGTACTTATTTGTGTAGCTTGGAATGTGAAATTGTCAGGGTGTTTAAGACATCACATTCTATGTTACGAGTGGAATTATCACGGTGTTCAAGACACCACTCATTGGTTTGAGTGACATGTGGAATTGTTGCGGTGTTCAAGACACCACATTGTCATGGGAGTGGAATTGTCGCGGTGTTCAAGACACCACTCATTGGTTTGATTGATATGTAGAATTGTCGCGATGTTCAAGACACCACATTATCATGGGGGTGAGTTAGTCGCGGTGTTCAAGACATCACCCGGGGGATTAGTGAATACGCGAAGTAATGTATACTAATGGATGTTATGAACTCCGACAGTCTTTTAAGTACCGTTCCCTTGTTCGATTGGTTAACCATGGTTGTGTGAATTTGTATTTAGCATATTAAATTGTGAACCAGATGCTATTTTTATTGCTAGCTTATTGTGAATCACGGATAGTAGTTTATGCATGATGTTTGCATGGTTGTCGAATTGCTAACTTGTATGCGGTATTGTGTTTGTGATTGCAAGTAAGTAGGTTATATAAGCATGTGTATACTTATTGCACTCACTAAGCGTTAGCTTACCCCTCTCGTTGTTTATCTTTTTAGATGTAGGTGCGGAGAAGGGAAAGGGGGTTGTTGGATACTAGTTCCCCATGTTGGATTTGTGTTGAAGCTTTTGAAGTCGACCTAGCGTTTTGGGTAGTTTAGTCCCAAACCATGCTTTGGTGTAGTTTGGATTAAAACTATCATTTTAAGTGGGTCGAACTTGTATTACATTTGATTAATGGCCTTCGTGCCTTTTGTAAACATTAAACTTGTGATATTGTTAAATCAGATATATGTAACCGTTTAATTGGGCGCTAATGGTTTTTATTTTAAAAAAAAAAAAATTTTTACTCTTGTTTAACACGGGTTGGGTTGTTTCAAGTGGTATCAGAGCATGGTCTAAGGGATTTAGGCGACTTGAGATAGGTGCCTAGGCTTAGAGTTTATTGTGTGTGCGCTTTATGCGGGACTTGTAGGACTTCGGGTCGGATCGGAAATCGTTAGTGCTTAGGTTTATGTGATCTAACGTTGCGCTAAGTGTTTTGTGTTGTATTTGCAATCATCAAGCGAGATAGACGTTGTACTAGTGAGCTAATGCGAAGTGCTAGTGTAATAATGACTAGCTACCATTATTACGGGTGCAATTCGTGTCAAACAAGCGATGTACGATGATTGTTGAGCAAGATAAGGTGTTGAGGTGCATATGTGTATATATATATATGTCATGTCTTTTCGTTTCGATGTTTAACCTCTTCCGTTTTATAGAATGAAGATGAGAAACGGACAAGACACCGATAATGGGGGCACGAGCGAGGACCCCGAGTTCACGGCCAAGGTTAAGGCTATTTTGAAAAGTCATCATGCGTCGTTCCTAGAAGATGTTAAGAAGATGTTTCTAGATAATATTGACGAGCAATTAGTCAACGTAGTAAAGGAGCAAATTAAAGTTGTCCTTCAAGAAGACAATGTTGGAAGACGAGACTTTTTCTATAAGAATTTCAAAGATGTTCAACCTCCTACTTTTGAGAGCGAACTGGACCCACTTAAGAGTGCCCGGTGGATCTCCGACATGGAGGGGGCTTTTCGTACTTGTGGATGTCCTCTTGATAAAAAGACGAGGTGTGGTTGTAGCATGTTGAGGGGCGATGCTAAGTTGTGGTGGGATGCGAAAATTCAACTTTATGGCGAAGAATAATGTATGGATTTTACTTGGGACGAGTTCAAGGTGGAGTTTTTCCAAGAGTACTGAACTTTGGCCGATCTTACTAGACTTAAGGACGAGTTGCGTTCCTTGAGGCAAGGATCGATGGATTTGAATACTCTTAAATCCGTTTTCTTGTCAAAGATCCAATTTTGCCCGGAGTATGTCGGGAATGATAAAATGTTGAAGGAAGACTTCTATCGAATCTTGAACGACAACTATCAACAGAAGATTAGTGTTAACTTGGTGAAGAGTTTTGATGAATTGTTCAATATGGCCAAAGGTTTTGAGGCGATTGTGTTGAGAAAGAGTGGCTTTACTTTTGGCAAAAGGAAGTTTGAAGCTACTAGTCATTCGAACTTTTCAAACAAGAATAACAAGAAGGGCTCCGAGAGTGTTGGTAGTGTGAAGAAAGGTGCTTCCAGAGATTTTTCTTATTCTTGTCATAATTGTGGACGAAAGGGGCACATGGCCCGTGATTGCACCAAACCATCTACTACAACCAAACTTACTTGTTACAATTGTGGTAAAGAAGGGCACCGAAGGCCGGAGTGTCCCGATTTGAATAATGATAATGTTAAGAGGTTGGAGAAGGCGGCGGGCACGGCTAAGGGATGAAATTATTTGATGACCAATGATGAGGCCAAGCAATCCAATGAAGTTATCTCAGGTACTTTCATGGTTAACTCTAATCCGGCAAGGATATTATTTGATAGCGGTGCTAATTTGTCTTTTGTGTCGCCTCGATTCGTGTCTAAGCTTAACAAACCGCTAGCTAAGTTAAGTCATCCGGTAGAAGTCGAAATAGCGGATGGTAAGACTGTGCTAGGGGTTGATGTGTGTAAGGATTGTAATGTTGTGTTTGGTACCGAAACGTTTAAAATTGATCTCATTCCGATGACTTTGGGTGAGTTTGGTATTGTTGTGGGTATGGATTGGCTCGATCGTTATAGAGCCGATATTGCATGCCATGATAAGTTCATTCGTTTCAAGACCCCAAGTGGGGGAGAGTTGATTATTCATGGCGATAAATGAAGAAGACTCGTACCATTATGCACTTATGCGCGGGCGCGACGTTTTCTTAAGAGTGGTGGTATAGTTTTTCTTACCCATGTCATTGATACTCGTGATGAGCCACCATCCATTCGTGAAATTCCGGTGGTTAATGAATTTGAAGACGTTTTTCCGAATGAGTTACCGGGTGTTCCGGCGGAAAGACAAGTCGAATTTCGCATTGAGTTGGTTTCGGGAGCTACTCCCATTGCTAAAACTCCTTATCGTTTAGTGCCAACGTAAATGCAAGAATTGTTAAATCAAACCCAAGAGTTGCTTCAAAAGGGTTTCATTCGACCGAGTTCCTCACCATGGGGTGCTCCGTTTTTGTTTGTGAAAAAGAAAGATGATAGTATGCGGATGTGCATCGATTATCGGGAGTTGAACAAAGTGACGATCAAGAATCGTTATCCATTGCCTCGGATTTGTTTGACCAACTCCAAGGTGCAACGTATTTTTTTAAGATTGACTTACGATCCGGCTATCATCAAGTGCGGGTCCGTGAGGAAGACATAGAGAAAACGGCTTTTCGAACTCGTTACGGGCATTTTGAGTTTGTAGTTATGCCTTTTTGGTCTTACGAATGCACCGGCGTCATTCATGGATCTTATGAACCGAGTGTGCCAAGCTATGTTGGACAAGTCGGTAATTGTGTTCATTGACGACATACTTGTTTATTCTAAGAGTATGAAGGAACATGAGCACCATTTGCGTGAAGTGTTGAAGACGTTGCGGAAGGAGAAGTTGTATGCTAAATTCTCCAAATGTGAATTTTGGCTAAGGGAAGTTCAATTCCTTGGCCATATTGTGAATAAAGAAGGTATTCAAGTAGATCCGGGGAAGATAGAAACGGTGAAGAATTGGGGAAAATTGACTACGCCTACGGAAATTCGAAGTTTTCTCGGGTTGGCCGGTTATTATCTTCAGTTTATCCAAGACTTTTCTAAAATTGCTTCTCCTTTGATGAAGTTAACAAGGAAGAACATGAGGTTTAATTGGGAAAACGAGCAAGAAATTGCTTTCCAATTATTGAAGGAGAAATTGTGTCAAGCTCCGGTGTTGGTATTACCGGAAGGAATTAAAGATATGGCGGTTTATTGTGATACTTCATTAAATGGAATTGGGAATGTTCTAATGCAAAGAGGTAAAGTCATCGCTTATGCCTCTCGACAATTAAAGGAACACGAAAAGAGATACCCGACTCATGATCTTGAATTGGCGGCGGTGGTACATGCGTTGAAAATTTGGTGCCACTACTTGTATGGTGTCAAGTTTATGATTTATTCGGATCATAAGAGTTTGAAACACCTCTTTAACCAACGAGATTTGAATTATCATCAACGTAGGTGGATGGATGTGGTAAAGGATTATGATTGCGAAATCCTTTATCATCCGGGTAAGGCGAATGTGGTCGCGGATGTGTTAAGTCGAAAGAGTCAACATCCGACAATACAAGTAGGGTCGTTACGCATGATCATTACTAACGATTTTCTTGTAAAGCTTGATGAGATTCAAAATAGATACGTACGTTCACAACAAACATGAAGAGCGGATTGTGGGGCAAACGGAGTCTATTACTTTAGGCCTGCATGGTTTGTTGTCTTTTCAAGGAAGAGTGTGGGTGCTTAAGATGGGTGGCTACCGACAAGTGCTACTTGATGAAGCACATAAGTCAAAGTATTCCATTCTTCCGGGTGCAACAAAGATGTACTATGACTTGAAGGAAGAGTATTGGTGGCCCGGTATGAAACGTGATATTGTTAAGTATGTTGAACAATGCGTCACGTGTTTGTAAGTTAAAGCTGAACACCAAAAGCCGTATGGTAAGTTACAACCGTTGGAAGTTCCAAAATGGAAATAGGAGCACATTACCATGGACTTCATTACCAAGTTACCAAAGATGGCGAGAACCCAATATGATACGATTTGGGTGATAGTTGATCGGTTGACGAAGAGTGCTTTGTTTCTTCCCATTCGGGAAACGATATCATCGGAGACTTTGCCCAAGTTGTTTATCAAGGAAGTGATATCGAGACATGGGGTTCCTATATCTATTGTTTCGGATCAAGATACTCGTTTCACTTCTCGATTTTGGAATAAGTTTCATGAAGATATGGGTATTCAATTGAAAATGAGCACGACGTATCATCCTCAAACGGGCGGTCAAACCGAACGTACGAATCAAACGTTGGAGGATATCTTAAGGGCGTGTGTTATTTATTTCGGTGGTAGTTGGGATGAGCACTTACCATTAGTGGAATTCTAGTACAATAATAGTTACCACACTAGTATCGGAATGCCACCTTATGAGATGCTTTATGGGCGTAGGTGTCGAACTCCTATTTGTTGGGGTGAAGTGGGTCAACGAGAAATCGGGAGTACCGATTTGGTTTTAGAGACGAATACTAAGATTGAGATGATTTGGGCTCGACTTAAAGTGGTGCAAGATAGACAAAAATCTTATTCCGATAAAGGAAGGCGAACGATTGAGTTTCATGAAGGTGACATGGTGATGCTTAAGGTTTCGCCATGGAAGGATGTTATTCGGTTTCGAAAAAGAGGAAAATTAGCTCCTCGGTTTATTGGTCCTTTCAAGGTTTTGGCTCGCGTTAGTGAAGTTGATTATAGAATAGAGTTGGCCAAAGAGCTTGCGGGGATTCATAATACGTTTCATGTTTCCCATCTCCGTAAGTGTCTTGCGGATGACTCAACTTGGGTGCCGTTAGAGGAGATTACGTTGAATAATAAGCTAGAGTACGTCGAAGAACCGATAGCCATTCTTGATGAGAGGGTTAAAATGTTGCGAAACAAAGAAGTTAGAACTTTCAAGGTGCAATGGCGACATCGAAAGGGATCCGAGTTTACATGGGAATCCGAAGAGTTTTTTTGGTTTATCTTTCGGCTTATCATGCGGCTTGGATCGCGAGGACGCGCTCCGATTCAAGTGGGGGAGAGTTGTTACACCGTGTTTCCCCATACATGGTTAAAAGGTACGTATTTTACCTTGTAAACATTTAATATTAACCACGAACTAGTGTGCATGGTTTAAATGTAGAAAACATTGAAAAATGGTTTGATCAGACGATCTGTCGCGTTTTAGTATGTCCCATCGCGTTCTGGTTGGTCGCGAACCGCAACAAAGCTGTCTGGGACGCGACAGCTCCAGAACCCCACTTCTGTCAAGGTTATCGCATTTGAAACATGTTTGTCACGTTTGGTTGTTGCGGAACACGATACTGTGTAATGTCGCTGAAATGACTTTTTAGCTATTTTAAATGGCATCTTTTGGGGGCGTATTAGTCTTTTCACTTATGGCCAGTTTTGGGGAGTCTAAAACTGGTTCAACCTTATCCCATCCTCATTTATCACTTTCTCATGTACCCAAATTAAATCTAGAGAGAGAGATAAGGTTTTAGAGTGAGAGAGCTCACTTTGGTGAAGATGAAGGTCAAATCTCACTCGAACCTAAGCTTTAAAGTTGTTCCCTACGTCACTAGCTACGTTGTGGTTGTATTGGTAAGTTTTAACTCTATGTTTTGAGTTTTAATTGGTTTGTGGCTAGGGTTTTGTTTACTTGAGACTTGTAAGACCCATTTGGGGGTTAAATTCGTGAAATTGGGTTATATTGATGTAAGGAAACCCAAGTGGCTATAATCTAGGGTTTGGTCATGTAAATTGAGATTTGTAAGTATTAATTGTGTTGTTAGGCACTAATACACTTGTTAAATGTTGAAAGATTGTAAATGGGTTAAGTTTGACCAAATTTGTAAGTCTAAGTGTTAAAATGGGTCAAATGGGTAATGTTGGCCTAATTGGGTGAAATGGGTATGAAATACCCTAAGTTTGTGTTAGTTAGAGTTAGTAGACTTTAAATCACTAGCTTTAATGATTAAAGATGAGCCTTGGCCATTTATGGGAGGTTTTGGTGTATTTGAGTTATTTAATGCAATTGGGTCATTAAATGATCAAGTGTAATATTGTGGTTGGTTCCACAAGTTGTGTATTGAATGTGTACTTAATGTATTAGGTACGTTGCTTTGAAGTTTCGAAAGTGCATAATCATCATCTTGGTGTTAAGGTGAGTGGAATAATTATACGTGTACATATATAATGTACTTATTTGTGTAGCGTGGAATGTGGAATTGTCTCGATGTTTAAGACACCACATTCTATGTAACGAGTAGAATTATCGCGGTGTTCAAGACACCACTCATTAGTTTGATTGACATGTGGAATTGTCGCGGTGTTCAAGACACCACATTGTCATGGGAGTGAAATTGTCGCGGTGTTCAAGACACCACTCATTGGTTTAATTGACATGTGGAATTGTCGCGGTGTTCAAGACTCCACATTGTCATGGGGGTGAGTTAGTCGCGGTGTTCAAGACATCACCCGGGGGATTAGTGAATACGCAGAGTAATGTACACTAATGGATGTTATGAACTCCGACGGTCTTTCAAGTACCGTTCCCTTGTTCGATTGGTTAACCATGGTTGTGTGAATTTGTATTCAGCATATTAAATTATGAACCATATACTATTGTTATTGCTAGCTTATTGTGAATCGCGAATAGTTGTTTATGCATGATGTTTGCATGGTTGTCGAATTGCTAGCTTGTATGCAGTATTGTGTTTGTGATTGCAAGTAAGTAGGTTATATATGCATGTGTATGCTTATTGCACTCGATAAGCGTTAGCTTACCCTTCTCGTTGTTTATCTTTTTAGATGCATGTGCCAAGAAGGGAAAGGGGGTTGTTGGATACTAGTTCCCCATGTTGGATTTGTGTTGAAGCTTTTGAAGCCGACCTAGCGTTTTGGGTAGTTTTGCCGCAAACCATGCTCGGGTGTAGTTTGGATTAAAACTATCAGTTTAAATGGGTCGAACTTGTATTACATTTGATTAATGGCCTTCGTGCCTTTTGTAAACATTAAACTAGTGATATTGTTAAATGGGATATATGTAACCGTTTAATTGGGCGCTAATGGTTTTTATTTAAAAAAAAAATAATTTACTCGTGTTTAATACGGGTTGGGTTGTTTCACTTTTGTTAACTTTTGCATGTCGATCTCGAGCATTTGGATTGTGATACACTATGACCCGACATAGCTTGTTAGACATTTATTGACTAACATATGTTTTCTAGGTTGAGATCTATGGTTACTTTGCATTTCGAGTTTTGGTCACATTTCGGTGAATGAATTTATGTGCTGCTAAGGTGAGTTTATAGATTCCCTTTTTAAATGCTTTAAATATTTTTGGGCTAAGAATACATTCAATTTATTTTATTCGCAATGGACACAAGTATTTACATACTTAATTCTACACTGAGTTTAAACCGAAAATCCCTTAGCTTTGGTAAGTAATAGCTGCCGGTTATAAGAACTGGTGGGCGCGAATAGTTGTATATTGTGACGACCCGGAAATTTTCGACCAAATTTAAACTTGATCTTTATATGTTTCCGACATGACAAGCAAAGTCTGTAAGGTTGAGTCTCAAAAAGTTTGAACTGTTTCATATATTCATTTAATAAAATATAATAAAATAAAATAGGATATTATAATAATTATTATTTAAAATATATCTCTATATATAAATAAAGTATATTAAAAATAAATATTAAATGATTGTAATAATACTCGTTTGATGTTTTGATTGATATTAAGTAAGTTAAATTTAAACTTATGTAATTTTAAAATAAATGGTGATTCGAAAATGAGTTTTATAAATTTTAGGCTTATTAATAATATATTTAGATGTTGTTTGTCAAATTTTAAAACTTTTTATATTTTGCTTAGGGGTTGGGAGTGAATAATTAATGTAATTTTTATTTAATAATTAAGGATCAAATTTTATACCATAAAGACCAAAATAAATAAATATAGTTAATTTAAAAATATGGGATTTTTCTGAAGACTTTTATTACGCCACTGTTTAACAACGAAGGACGAAGCCCAGTCCGGGATAAAGTGTCGGCAGTCATTAATTATACGGGTGAGCTGTAGTCACATTTAAAATGTTGTGACTTATTTGAATTCTAATTGAAGCCACCTAATGATATATATATACATATTATATATTATATATATACATAAAAAAAATTGAATTGTCATCATTCTTCCTTACATCCTCCCATCGACACTTCCCTCTCCAGCCACCTTACCACAACCGGCCATTGTCTTCAACAGCTAGTCACCTCACCATCACCACCGGTATACACTCCCGCCACCTTAGAACCCATGAAACTCATCTTAAACACCGTAAGACATCACCATCCATCACCACCCAACCTTCCATCTTTCTTGTCTACCTTCAAGGCCGCCATCTACGGCCACCACCGGCAAACACCCCTGCAGAAACCACCACCACCGAATTCCTTTCCTCTCTCTCTATAATTCTCTCTCTCCATCTCTTCTTTGTAAACCTCCGTTAAAGCATATTACTATGACTTTTCTGTTTCAAGTTTCCTTACATGTGTGTCCATTTACAAACAAGATTTACTTGTTGCTGTTTCTACTCACCACCCAACCATCATCATAACCCCCTAATTACTTACTTCGGTTCGCAGATAATTATCAATAAACTAGATGTAAAATCGCTATTGCTGCTGCTACACACTTTCTATTATTTTTTGTTTGGGATCAAGTAAACAAGCGACTACACTTATATTCCTGTTAATTCTAACCGCTACTACGTTTTTTGTCTCACGATCGAATTATCCAACCACCACTACCGTATATTTCTATTTTATTCTAAAACTGCTATAGTTATTGCTGTGCTCGTATTCTGTTTCTATATCTTGCTATAACAGCAAGTAAAAGTGATGATGATATATGGTGAGATCGAATGAAGAAGTTGATGGTGATATAAGATGATGATGATGATGGTTACGGTTATGATGATGATGATGGTTACGGTTATGATGACGATGTTGTTCTGTGATGATGATGATTATGATATTGATGAGATGGATGATGATGATGCCGTAGATTGAAGATGATGAGGCAAGGAGAATGAAGAATAGAAGTATAAAGGTGCAGCTACAGCTCCAGGTTCCTTTTCACGCTTTAAAAAAAAAAACCGAACACTCTTTTGTTAATTAATGATGTTGAATCGGGCCACTGTTGGGCTGCTATGTTTCAGTAATCAATTAGGCTGTATTAGTTGTTGGGCCGATATTTTTGGTTGGGCCAAGATATTGTGTTTTACGAGCTTGAAAACGAAAATACTGGTTAAATAAATATAAGGCATGGTTTAATTCAGAAATTCAGTCGGCAGTGCAGTGGTTTGGGTGTGTTCCGGGGTAGCGAGAGGTCGTGGGTTCAATCCCTATTCGTGACAACTCTTTTTAGAAAAAGCTTGTGAGGTAGTTTTCAATACTATTACTATTATTATTATTATTATTATTATTATTATTATTATTATTATTATTATTATTATTATTATTATTATTATTATTATTATTATTATTATTATTATTGATATTATCATTTTTATTATTATGATTATTAATGTTATGTTACTATTATTATTAATAATTGTTATTATTACAAGTATTATTATTACTATTATTATTATTATTATTATTATTATTATTATTATTATTATTATTATTATTATTATTATTATTATTATTATTATTATTATTAGTATTATTATTATCATGATTATTATTACTAGTATTATTAATATTATTATGATTAATATTATTAGTATTATAGTTATTATCATTATTATTATCATTGTTATAATTATTATAAGTAATATTATTATTATTATAAGTGTTACTAGTGTTAGAATTATTATTATTATTATTATTATTATTATTATTATTATTATTATTATTATTATCATTATTATTATTATTATTATTATTATTATTATTATTATTATTATTATTATTATTATTATTATTAAAATAATACAACTTATTATCACTTTCATAAATATTAGTATTAGTATTATTTTATAATTATTAGAATTATCATTATGTATTCGTATCATTATTACTATACTATTAAAATTATTATCCTAACTATTAAGAACAGTAGAATTACTATATCAAGTATTGTTATTACTAACATTATCATTTTAATCAAATACAAATTTTTACTAATATTATTATTATGTATATAAAAAAAATATATTTATAAGTAATATTACATATACGTATATATTAATCATATTCACAATTTTCATATAAATATTTATATATAACAAAATAGGTATTTTTATATAAAATAACAATCAAATATATATATTAATACAACTATATAAGTAGTAATCATTTCGAATATGTACACAAATTAAATATATATATATATATATATAATATATATAATTTAAGTTATAAAATATGAGATTGTTCAATTACGATTATATGTTTTAATAGATATACGAATGATATAGGTTCGTGAATCCGAGGCCAACCATACACTTGTTAAATGTCGTCATATGTATTTTTACTACGAAATACAGTATGGTGAGTTTCATTTGCTCCCTTTTTAAATGCTTTTGCAATATATATTTTTGGGACTGAGAATACATGAGCTGCTTTTATAAATGTTTTACGAAATAGACACAAGTAATCGAAACTACATTCTATGGTTGGATTATCGAATCAAATATGCCCCTTTTTAGCTTGGTAGCCTAAGAATTAGGGAACTGGCCCCTAATTGACACGAATCCTAAAGGTAGATCTACGGGAACTAACAACCCCCATTCTGGAATTTGGAATGCTTTAGTACTTCGATTTTATCATGTCCGATGGGTGTCCCGGAATGATGGGGATATTCTATATGCATCTTTTTAAGGTCGGTTACCAGGTGTTCACCATATGAATGATTTTTATCTCTATGCAGTTTGCGAAATGCCTGATATGAGATTATGTTTATGAGAAATTGAAATATGAAATCTTGTGGTCTATTAAAATATTGAAATGATTGATTGTGATAAACTAATGAACTCACCAACCTTTTGGTTGACACTTTAAAGCATGTTTATTCTCAGGTATTAAAGGAATCTTCTGCTGTGCATTTGCTCATTTTATAGATATTACTTGAGGTCATTCATGACATATTTCAAAAGACGTTGCATTCGAGTCGTTGAGTTCATCAAGATTATTATTAAGTCAATTATAGTTGGATATATTCTGAAATGGTATGTGTGCATGTCAACTTTCGATGTGATGAAAGTTTGTCTTTTAAAAAACGAATGCAATGTTTGTAAAACGTATCATATAGAGGTCAAGTACCTCATGATGTAACCAAATGTAATGTATTCGTCCAGATGGATTAGGACGGGTCGTTATAGGTGGTATCAGAGCGGTGGTCTTAGCGACCCAGGTCTTGTATTAGTGTGTCTAACTGGTAGTTATTTAGATGCATTAGTGAGTCTGGACTTCGACCGTGTCTGTATGTCAAAAGTTTTGCTTATCATTTCGTGTCGAAAATTACCTTCTTATTATTCTTAGGGAATCATTTGCTTATCATTCTTAGTCTAGACACATCTTACTGCATTGAATGCATGAATAGTGTATAGACAAAATTCATATTTTAGCGTATCTGTTACTGTAAACTTTGCCTGACATATTCCGTAAATTCCTCCGTAATCTAAGGAAATCTTTTGTTCTATATATATAAATATTCTATGTAATTAGAATACCATCCTATATCCGAAAATCATTTCATATCGAAAATTCTTTATTCAATCGTACGAAATGAAACTCGTCACTAGCCCAAGTTCCTCGGATTCCGACAGCTATTCCGACATGGATGTTCACCTAAGCTCCAAAAGCAGCGTCACCAGAATGAATCAGCCAATCATCCATCCCCAATTCATCTGATGGGTTCGCAGCCTACTTAATCATTGGAGACAAGAAGAAGGCGATCCTTTCCACCAACCAAACTGCACTCTTGACGAAGAACCCGAAGCACTTACCGGTGAACCAGTCCGAAACCCCATTTTCACCCTCATTTCCCGAATATCTCGCCATAATTATATTCTATCTAAAATTCCAAACCTTATTCATCCGCTCGTTCCGACCGACAATCATCCCGAAATAATAGAAGAAGTCAACGAACTTCGCGCTCAAGTAATTAATTCGGAGAATATAGTGAAAATTTTACCACCTTCAACAACATCACCGACACCAGCAGTACCATCAGTAACAGTATTAGTACCATCAACAATCCATGCCTCAACATCTCATTCTGTACCTCGAGTATAATCATCATTCTACGTATCGTTCTACATCAATTATCTTCGTTCTTCATGGCGAATATGTAATCTCTAATGTTTTAGAGATTATGTATTCTAGTTCTACCGGTAAATCAAATGAGATTAATATTATATTAACTCATTAAATCTATGATTACATCTGAAGAAAATATATATGTAAGTATATTTTCATAAAGATTGTAATTAAAAATTATTTTGTACAAACTGTTAATGGTGAAAATATTTTAACGTGTAGGTAATACCCTAGAAATATTTAGATTTCACATTAATAAGTTACACTGTACCTTCTTTGAATCTGATTCAATAGTCATTTACTATCCTACTTACAACCACAGAAGTACGAATCCGTTCGTCACAGAATAACCATTTTCATTCAAATTCATATTTGGATTTTGACCTATCAGAATCTAACAAGTGGCATAATGAAGAAAACATTGGACAAAATAAAATTTGTTAGAAACAAACAAATTAACTATGAGAAAATTTTTGTTAAGAATCCACGCTAACTGTTCCTAGCTAACTATTCCTAGCTAACTGATTACATTTTATTTATCACAATTTATTCATCGCAATTTATATTCTCGCAATTTTATTTATCGTCATTTAATTTCTGTTATTTATTTTACGCACTTTAAATATCAGGACAAGTATACAAGGTTTTGACATATCATATAGACGCATCTATATATATTATTTGGAATAACCATAGACACTCTATATGCAGTAATGCTTGAGTTAGCTATACAGGGTTGAGGTTGATTCTACAATAATATATATACTTTGAGTTGTGATCGAGTCTGAGACATGTACACGGGTCACGATACGTATTAATTAATTCGAATATTATATATTAAACTATATATGAATTATTGAACTGCTAACTGTGGATTATCAACTGTGGACTGCCAACATTGGACAATTAAAATGAATTAAAATATTGATTATAACATATGAAATTAAATAATTCTTGAAGTTTGCCACTTGATTTCATCTTAAACCTCATTTGTATCTTGACGATTACAATCTGCGATCCAAACCTTTCATAATTCTTGAAAACACTTCAATCGATAGGATGAACCAACTGCACTTCATCTACGGAAGAAAAGATTGATGCATATAGTTATGCACCTGAAAACACTCAGAACCTGAGTAAACGTTTAACACGTATCTGTGCTAGCTCATTTGGTGTTGTTAATTCCGAAAATAACTTTGCAATCCCTTTCCAAAGTAGCCAATTTTGTCACAGTTTCAGCAAATTAACTTCGACTTTCATTCGAATTAACCTTATTATAACCTTGATATATAAGTTGCTCTTCGTCGTCGTTACCAGAGAACCGTTTATATTCCACCACATCAACATTAAACTTACCAGCGACTTCATTACTCATTAGCTTAAGACACTACGAAGAACCATTATATTCGTTCATTAAAACCCTATCATATACTCATCCGCATCTTGTAACGAGAATTGTCACATCAATTATCGAGAATCAGCAATCAGTATTTCGAATCTCACAGCATTGCTACATCAACAGTTTTGTGAATATGTATAACATTTATCTCTTAGAATTATGATCTTTCATTATGAAATTTTGAAAAGCACCCAGCCTACGAATCAATACATTGAACTTTGGAAAAAAAAAAGCTGAATGAAGCAGAAGAAACTGTAGGTAACCGTAAACGACCTTAATCGTCGTAAGTTTGATGATAAAGAATAGTAGGTTAGAAAAGCTCAGAAAAGTGGGAACTGGAAAACGGATTGAGCTAACCACGAAGGAGACCAAGGAAAAATACAAGGACCATACCCTATATTCAAAGAATCCAGGTAATTCTGGATCCATTGAAATCTTTAGAGAATATCTTGCTCCGAAGTCATGTTAAAATCTTGCAGAAAATTTTTCTTCATCAACCTTCGAACTTGAAAATTCCAAAATATCATCATAAATATCCTCGATATTTCTGAGGATATTTTCATAAATATTCTCGTCCGAAATTATATACCTCTTCGTGCTTCTTGTGTTTCATTATATTGGAAACTTCTGTAAAATTTAAGTTTAATTTATGAATGAATTCTGGAGAAATGTAAAGAAATTGATGCATGAATTAGTATAATATAATGACACTTGATCAACGTGATTATATTACATTAAGTCGTGCTGAGTTTCTAATGGAACGTGATGATTCATAGATCATAACATCATCATGTGCCATGTTACATGACTCTTACATTCTACCTCATCTCCAAACATATCAAGAACGTATTTTCTTGATAGTCCTATTCTTCTCTTGAATTTTGGTAATTTAACCAATCAAGATCGTGCTATTACAATCTCTGTTAGAACATTAGTCATGTTCATTCGAAACTTCATATCTACGAATTCTGGACCATTATTCGCTTGATTAAAAGTCGGGAAGAGAAAACAAAAGAATGAAGATCTGAAATAAAAATGGGAGTATAAATCACAGTAAATTGGAGAGAGTATTAACTATGGATGTCAATGATTACAGAAGAACAGAAGCAGAGACATCGGAATATAAGGGAAGATATAAAACCCAACAACAACTCAGAAATTACAAATCGTAGATATTAATACGAATAGCAATATAAAGACACGGTATAATTAAGAATAGTATCACCCCAAGGTAATAGTAGAAGTAAATAGATTTTGCTGGTAGAAGATTTAAAAGAAGGATGACATAAATGATAATTAGAAAAATATCAAGGATTAGAACGGGATTAGGCATTTTCACAATCTTTTGGATGTATGAACTAAGAAAGAAAGTATAGGAATGGTGAGGATAATAGAACGAAAGAGTTTAATTTATAATGGAAATATCAGACAGAGTAATCAAGGCAGATCACCGTATTTAATTATAGAGATCTTAATTTGCTTATTCGCCGAAGAATCAAATCTTTTAGATTTCGAAGACTTTCTTTGAATCCCTTGAATTCCGGAATCCAACCAAGACAACGTCAAAAGTTAAGACGCACCTTATTTTTTAAATTCAAACGTGACTACGTCAAAAGCCAAGGCAAATATCTATTTCTTCATTTCAAATCTTTTGTGATAACTTCACTCGTACTCTTCGAATAATCGAGTTGTTTTATTCAAAACACCCGATGGTGATTAAACTTTAATTATTGACTCATATTCGTCATGAAAACATTTTTATTGTTAGCCATGACGATCACACTCAAATTTTGGGACGAAATTTCTTTAACGGGTAGGTACTGTGACGACCCGGAAATTTCCGACCAAATTTAAACTTGATCTTTATATGTTTCCGACATGATAAGCAAAGTCTGTAAGGTTGAGTCTCAAAAAGTTTGAACTGTTTCATATATTCATTTAAACTCTGACTATTCCCGACGATTCACAAACAATTGTAAATAGATATGTGTGTGTGTATATATATATATATATATATATATATATATATATGTAAATAATAATTCGAAATATAATTTAAAGTATTATATGTTGTTGTTGTTAAAAAATTAATAAAATAAAAATAGGATATTATAATAATTATTATTTAAAATATATCTCTATATATAAATAAAGTATATTAAAAATAAATAATAAATGATTGTAATACTCGTTTGATGTTTCGATTGATATTAAGTAAGTTAAATTTAAACTTATGTAATTTTAAAATAAACGGTGATTCGAAAATGAGTTTTATAAATTTTAGGCTTATTAATAATATATTTAGATGTTGTTTGTCAAATTTTAAAACTTTTTATATTTTGCTTAGGGGTTGGGAGTGAATAATTAATGTAATTTTTATTTAATAATTAAGGATCGAATTTTATACCATAAAGACCAAAATAAATAAATATAGTTAATTTAAAAATATGGGATTTTTCTGAAGACTTTTATCCGCCACTGTTTAACAACGGAGGACGAAGCCCAGTCCGGGATAAAGTGTCGGCAGTCATTAATTAAACGGGTGAGCTGTAGTCACATTTAAAATGTTGTGACTTATTTGAATTCTAATTGAAGCCACCTAATGATATATATATATATACATATTATATATTATATATATCCATAAAAAAATTGAATTGTCATCATTCTTCCTTACATCCTCCCATCGACACTTCCCTCTCCGGCCACCTTACCACAACCGGCCATTGTCTTCAACAGCTAGTCACCTCACCATCACCACTGGTATACACTCCCGCCACCTTAGAACCCATGAAACTCATCTTAAACACCGTAAGACATCACCATCCATCACCACCCAACCTTCCATCTTTCTTGTCTACCTTCAAGGCCGCCGTCTACAGCCACCACCGGCAAACACCCCTACAGAAACCACCACCACCGAATTCCTTTCCTCTCTCTCTATCATTCTCTCTCTCCATCTTTTTTTTGTAAACCTCCGTTAAAGCATATTACTATGACTTTTCTGTTTCAAGTTTCCTTACATGTGTGTCCATATTACTATGACTTTTCTGTTTCAAGTTTCCTTACATGTGTGTCCATTTACAAACAAGATTTACTTGTTGCTTTTTCTTCTCGCCACCCAACCGTCATCATAAACCCCGAATTACTTACTTCAGTTCGCAGATAATTATCAACAAACTAGATGTAAAAGATGATGAATAGTAATAAGGAGATGGCGATACTATTTTACTCGCTATTGCTGCTACTACACACTTTCTATTATTTTCTGTTTGGGATCAAGTAAACAAGCGACTACACTTATATTCCTGTTAATTCTAACCGCTACTACGTTTTCTGTCTCACGATCGAATTATCCAACCACCACTACCGTATATTTCTATTTTATTCTAAAACTGCTACAGTTATTGCTATGCTCGTATTCTGTTTCTATATCTTGCTATAACAGCAAGTAAAAGTGATGATGATATATGGTGAGATATATATTAATACAACTATATAAGTAGTAATCATTTCGAATATGTACACAATTTAAATATATATATATATATATATATATATATATATATATATATATATATATATATAATATAATATAATTTAAGTTATAAAATATGAGATTGTTCAATTACGATTATATGTTTTAATAGATATACGAATGATATAGGTTCGTGAATCCGAGGCCAACCATACACTTGTTAAATGTCGTCATATGTATTTTTACTACAAAATACAGTATGGTGAGTTTCATTTGCTCCCTTTATAAATGCTTTTGCAATATATATTTTTAGGACTGAGAATACATGCGCTGCTTTTATAAATGTTTTATGAAATAGACACAAGTAATCGAAACTACATTATATGGTTGAATTATCGAATCGAATATGCCCCTTTTTAGCTTGGTAGCCTAAGAATTAGGGAACTGGCCCCTAATTGACGCGAATCCTAAAGGTAGATCTACTGGAACTAAAAACCCCCATTCTGGAATTTGGAATGCTTTAGTACTTCAATTTTATCATGTCCGATGGGTGTCCCGGAATGATGGGGATATTCTATATGCATCTTGTTAAGGTCGGTTACCAGGTGTTCACCATATGAATGATTTTTATCTCTATGCAGTTTGCGAAATGCCTGATATAAGATTATGTTTATGAGAAATTGAAATATGAAATCTTGTGGTCTATTAAAATATTGAAATGATTGATTGTTATAAACTAATGAACTCACCAACCTTTTGGTTGACACTTTAAAGCATGTTTATTCTCAGGTATTAAAGGAATCTTCCACTGTGCATTTGCTCATTTTAGAGATATTACTTGAGGTCATTAATGACATATTTCAAAAGACGTTGCATTCGAGTCGTTGAGTTCATCAAGATTATTATTAAGTCAATTATAGTTGGATATATTCTGAAACGGTATGCATGCATTTCAACTTTCGATGTGATGAAAGTTTGTCTTTTAAAAACGAATGCAATGTTTGTAAAACGTATCATATAGAGGTCAAGTACCTCGCGATGTAACCAAATGTAATGTATTCGTCCAGATGGATTAGGATGTAGTGACCCGAACTTTTCCATGTTTATATATATATATTAAATGAAATTGTTATTTTACATGATTAAGTGTTTCCAACATGTTAAGCAATCAAACTTGTTAAGACTTGATTAATTGAAATAGGTTTCATATAGACATTTGACCATCCAAGTTGACCGGTGATTCATAAACGTTAAAACTTGTAAAAAATATATGATGACATATATATGGATATATATATAGTTAACATGATATTATGATAAGTAAACATATCATTAAGTATATTAACAATGAACTACATATGTAAAAACAAGACTACTAACTTAATGATTTTGAAACGAGACATATATGTAACGATTATCGTTGTAACGACATTTAATGTATATATATCATATTAAGATATATTAATACATCATGATATCATGATAATGTAATAATTTAATATCTCATTTGATTTAATAAACAATGGGTTAACAACATTTAACAAGATCGTTAACTTAAAGGTTTCAAATCAACATTTACATGTAACGACTAACGATGACTTAACGACTCAGTTAAAATGTATATACATGTAGTGTTTTAATATGTATTCATACACTTTTGAAAGACTTCAAGACACTTATCAAAATACTTCTACTTAACAAAAATGCTTACAATTACATCCTCATTCAGTTTCATCAACAATTCTACTCGTATACACCCGTATTCGTACTCGTATAATACACAGCTTTTAGATGTATGTACTATTGGTATATATACTCCAATGATCAGCTCTTAGCAGCCCATGTGAGTCACCTAACACATGTGGGAACCATCATTTGGCAACTAGCATAAAATATCTCATAAAATTACAAAAATATGAGTAATCATTCATGACTTATTTACATGAAAACAAAATTACATATCCTTTATATCTAATCCATACACCAACGACCAAAAACACCTACAAACACTTTCATTCTTCAATTTTCTTCATCTAATTGATCTCTCTCAAGTTCTATCTTCAAGTTCTAAGTGTTCTTCATAAATTCTACAAGTTCTAGTTTCATAAAATCAAGAATACTTCCAAGTTTGCTAGCTTACTTCCAATCTTGTAGAGTGATCATCTAACCTCAAGAAATCTTTCTTATTTACAGTAAGATATCTTTCTAATACAAGGTAATACTCATATTCAAACTTTGATTCAATTTCTATAACTATAACAATCTTATTTCGAGTGGAAATCTTACTTGAACTTGTTTTTCGTGTCATGATTCTGCTTCAAGAACTTTCAAGCCATCCAAGGGTCCTTTGAAGCTAGATCAATTTTTCTCATTTCCAGTAGCTTTATCCAGAAAACTTGAGGTAGTAATGATGTTCATAACATCATTCTATTCATACATATAAAGCTATCTTATTTGAAGGTTTAAACTTGTAATCACTAGAACATAGTTTAGTTAATTCTAAACTTGTTCTCAAACAAAAGTTAATCCTTCTAACTTGACTTTTAAAATCAACTAAACACATGTTCTATATCTATATGATATGCTAACTTAATGATTTAAAACCTGGAAACACGAAGAACACTGTAAAACTGGACATACGCCGTCATAGTAACACCGCGGGCTATTTTGGGTTAGTTAATTAAAAACTATGATAAACTTTGATTTAAAAGTTTTTCTTCTGGGAAAATGATTTTTCTTATGAACATGAAACTATATCCAAAAATCATGGTTAAACTCAAAGTGGAAGTATGTTTTCTAAAATGGTCATCTTGACGTCGTTCTTTCGACTGAAATGACTACCTTTACAAAAATGACTTGTAACTTATATTTCCGACTATAAACCTATATTTTTTCTATTTAGATTCATAAAGTTAAGTTCAATACGAAATCGTGGCCACTGGAATCACTCAAAATGGATTAGAAACGAAGAAATGACGAGTAAAACAAGATTGATAAAAACTACTCATTTTACCTACGTGAAAGTTAGTAATAAATCTATTCCAACCATAACCTAATCAACTTATATTGTATATTATGTAATCTTGAGATACCATAGACACGTATACAATGTTTCGACCTATCATGTCGACCCATATATATATATATATATATATATATTGCGGAACAACCATAGACACTCTATATGTGAATGTTGGAGTTAGCTATATAGGGTTGAGGTTGATTCCAAAATATATATATAGTTTGAGTTGTGATCAATACTGAGATACGTATACACTGGGTCGTGGATTGATTCAAGATAATATATATCAATTTTTTTCTGTACATCTAACGTTGGACAACTAGTTGTAGGTTACTAACGAGGACAGCTGACTTAATAAACTTAAAACATCAAAATGTATTAAAAGTTTTGTAAATATATTTTGAACATACTTTGATATATATGTATATATTGTTATAGGTTTGTGAATCAACCAGTGGCCAAGTCTTACTTCCCGACGAAGTAAAAATCTGTGAAAGTGAGTTTCATTAATCCCTTTTTAAATGCTTTTGCAATATATATTTTTAGGACTAAGAATGCATGCGCTGCTTTTATAAATGTTTTACGAAATGGACACAAGTGATCGAAACTACATTCTATGGTTGGATTATCTAATCGAATATGCCCTTTTTATTAAGTCTGGTAATCTAAGAATTAGGGAACAGACACCCTAATTGACGCGAACTCTAAAGATAGATCTATTGGGCCTAACAAACCCCATCCAAAGTACTGGATGCTTTAGTACTTCGAAATTTATATCATATCCGAAGGGTGTCCCGGAATGATGGGGAAATTCTTATATATGCATCTTGTTAATGTCGGTTACCAGATGTTCACCATATGAATGATTTTTATCTCTATGTATGGGATGTGTATTGAAATATGAAATCTTGTGGTCTATTGTTACGATTTGATATATATAGGTTAAACCTATAACTCACCAACATTTTTGTTGACGTTTAAAGCATGTTTATTCTCAGGTGAATACTAAGAGCTTCCGCTGTTACATACTAAAATAAGGACAAGATTTGGAGTCCATGTTTGTATGATATTGTGTAAAAACTGCATTCAAGAAACTGATTTCGATGTAACATATTTGTATTGTAAACCATTATTTAATGGTCGTGTGTAAACATAATATTTTAGATTATCATTATTTGATAATCTACGTAAAGCTTTTTAAACCTTTATTTATGAAATAAAGGTTATGGTTTGTTTTAAAAATGAATGCAGTCTTTGAAAAAAACGTCTCATATAGAGGTCCAAACCTCGCAACGAAATCAATTAATATGGAACGTTTTTAATCAATAAGAACGGGACATTTCAGTTGGTATCCGAGCGTTGGTCTTAGAGAACCAGAATTTTGCATTAGTGTGTCTTATCGAGTTGTTAGGATGCATTAGTGAGTCTGGACTTCGACCGTGTTTACTTGAAAAAAAAAAAAGATTGCTTAACAAATTTTGTTGGAAACTATATATTTTTAACATGTGAATATTATGTGATATATTAATCTCTTAACGTGTTTGATATTATGTGATAGATGTCTACCTCTAGAACAAGTCCCATTGACTCACCTAATAATAATGAAGAGTCAAATGTAAATTGGAATGATTCGTGGACTGATTCACAAGTTCCCGAAGAGGAACCGGAAGAAGAATCGGAACCGGAAGAAGAATCAGAACCGGAGGAGGAGGAACCGGAAGAAGAAATAGAACCGGTGGGGGAAATAATAAAACGGTTAAGTAAAAGAAAATCCTCAACCAACCGACCAAGGTTAATTATGGTCAACGGTGTTTCCGCCGAGGAAGCAAAATATTGGGAGGATTACCAAATCTTCGATGAATCGGATCCCGACGAGGATTCCGATGATGTTATAGAAATTACCCCAACTGAATTTAAGAAGGCAAAAGAGAACAATAAGGGAAAGGGCATAAAAATAGAGAAATCTGATTCCAACCCCGATGAACTTTATATGTATCGTCAACACCCGTATTTCTTAAGTTGTAACAATAACCCGGGAATCTCTAAACCACCAGGTTTTTCTAGACCAATGTGGAAAACGACGGCTCGTATTAGGGGAACATCATATATCCCTAAAAACTTAGCAAAAAGAACCAAGTTCGAAAAAGAAGAAACGAGTGAGTCGGAATAAGATAGTTGTATTTGTGCGGTGTAATATATGTAATATAGTGTGCTTATGCTTTACGATATATGTAAAAATTGCTTGTATTAATAAGTATCTTTTATGAATTTAACTCTTGTCTATTTTACAGTATAAAAACACAAAATGGATAGACAACCCAATATTTTAGAAGACTTACCCGGAGACATGATTGATGAAATCTTGTCTAGAGTCGGTCAGATTTCCCCGGCACAACTATTTATGGCAAAATCAGTTTGTAAGACATTCGAAGAACGTTCCAAGAATGCCTTGGTTTATAAAAAGCTTTCATTTGAAAGATGGGGGATATCACATTGGGAAACCCATAAGTTACGATGTGTTTACTTTGACGCATATATTGCGGGGAACCCAAATGCTATTTTACGCAACGGGTTAAGAAATTATTTTGACTAAATGTATCCGAATATAGGACTTCATGATTTAGAAAAAGCGGCTAACATGCAACATAAAGAAGCATGTTATGCTTACGGGTTAGTAATGTTCGCTTCTCACCAAAGTGAGAAAAAGGACATCGGGCTACAACTATTAAACAAAATGTTCCCACAAGTGACGGAGTCAGTAATTGGGGTAAGAAATGAGGTTTTTAGGCTATTACGAGACTGTTGGTCATTACGTAACCTTCGCCCTTTTGACGACGTTACAACACGTTGTCATACTATCGGTCACAACGGTTACGTTCCACAAGACCAAGGATGGGAAGTGGTATTAGTAAAACTAGAATGCATGACTTGTTTCTGGACGTATGAATTACGTGTCTTTGTTGCCTTTGCTGAACGCCTTATTTATCAACTAGAATTATCTTCGCAACTACTTTGTATCAAAGTTTTATGTGCTATATGTAAAATAGCGGTATTGTAAGTTTGCAAGTTATTGTATAAAGGTTTAAATATGATAAAAAAAATATTTTTGTGATTAGTTTTTCATATAGAATTGTAGTAGTTGAAATGGTATGTTAGCTACTAAGTATGAACTTAACGGGTAGGTACTACCCGAATTAAAGATTATAAAACGCTAATATGAAGAAAGAGCTTTTATAAATAAGTTTATATTACGCTACGAAATACTATTGACTACTCTTGATATTCTATATGAGTAACTGGTTTCATTTGACTATTTTGAAGGAAATGGCACCGACTACTCAACACACCTTGAATATGAGTGAAGAGGAATTTCGTGCCTCTCTTGCTTAAAACATTGCCGCAGTACAGGCCGCGCTACATACCAACAATAACCTTGGATCTAGCAGTACAAGAAATCGTGTAGGATGCACCTACAAAGAATTCACTGCCTGCAAACCTTTGGAATTTGATGGAACCGAAGGACCGATCGGATTGAAACGGTGGACCGAGAAGGTCGAATCGGTGTTTGCCATAAGTAAGTGTACTGAAGAGGACAAAGTGAAGTACGCTACGCATACCTTCATAGGTACTGCGTTAACATGGTGGAATACCTATCTAGAGCAAGTGGGACAAGATGATGCTTACGCACTACCGTGGTCAGCATTCAAGCACTTGATGAACGAGAAGTACCGTCCCAGAACCGAGGTCAATAAGCTCAAGACAGAACTTAGAGGGATACGAACCTAAGGATTTGATATTACCACGTACGAAAGACGATTCACAGAATTGTGCCTATTGTGTCTGGGAGCGTTCGAAGATGAGGAAGAGAAGATCGACGCGTATGTGAAAGGATTACCGGAAAGAATCCAAGAAGATATAAGTTCACACGAGCCCGCCTCCATACAACAGGCATGTAGAATGGCTCACAAACTAGTGAACCAGATTGAGGAAAGAATTAAAGAACAGACGGCTGAAGAGGCCAATGTGAAGCAAGTCCAAAGAAAGTGGGAGGAAAACGGTGATAAGAATCACCAATACAACAACAACAGCAATTACAACAATAATCACAACAACTATCCCAACAATCGCAACATCAATCGCAACTACAACAAACGGCCCAACAACAACAACAACAACAACAACAACAACAACAACAACAACAACAACAACAACAACAACAACAACAACAACAACAACAACAACAATAACTACAACAATCATCCCAATAACAATAACAACCGCAACAACAACAACAATCAGAAGCAGCTATGCCAAAGGTGTGAAAAGTATCACTCGGGGTTCTGCACCAAATTTTGCAACAAGTGTAAAAGAAATGGTCATAGCGCGGCGAAGTGTGAGGTCTACGGACCAGGGGTTAACAGAACGAAAGGAACAAATGGTGTCGGAACGAGTAATGGCGGAGCAAGTAGTGTCGGAGCAAGTTATGCCAATGTAGTTTGTTATAAATGTGGAAAACCAGGCCACATTATTAGAAATTGCCCGAACCAGGAGAACACGAATGGACAAGGCCGCGGAAGAGTTTTCAATATTAATGCGGCAGAGGTACAGGAAGACCCGGAGCTTGTTACGGGTACGTTTCTTATTGACAATAAATTTGCTTACGTTTTATTTGATTCGGGTGCGGATAGAAGCTATATGAGTAGAGATTTTTGTGCTAAATTAAGTTGTCCATTGACGCCTTTGGATGGTAAATTTTTACTCGAATTAGCAAATGGTAAATTAATTTCAGCAGATAATATATGTCGGAATCGAGAAATTAAACTGGTTAGCGAAACATTTAAGATTGACTTGATACCAGTAGAGTTAGGGAGTTTTGATGTGATAATCGGTATGGACTGGTTGAAAGAAGTGAAAGCAGAGATCGTTTGTTACAAAAAGGCAATTCGCATTATACGAGAAAAAGGAAAACCCTTAATGGTGTACGGAGAAAAGGGCAACACGAAGCTACATCTTATTAGTAATTTGAAGGCACAAAAACTAATAAGAAAAGGTTGCTATGCTGTTCTAGCACACGTCGAGAAAGTACAAACTGAAGAAAAGAGCATCAATGATGTTCCCGTCGCAAAAGAATTTCCCGATGTATTTCCGAAAGAATTACCGGGATTACCCCCACATCGATCCGTTGAATTTCAAATAGATCTTGTACCAGGAGCTGCACCAATAGCTCGTGCTCCTTATAGACTCGCACCCAACGAGATGAAAGAACTGCAAAGTCAATTACAAGAACTTTTAGAGCGTGGTTTCATTCGACCAAGCACATCACCGTGGGGAGCTCCTATTTTGTTTGTCAAGAAGAAAGATGGTACATTCAGGTTGTGTATCGACTACCGAGAGTTGAACAAACTTACCATCAAGAACCGCTACCCACTACCGAGAATCGACGACTTATTTGATCAACTACAAGGCTCGTCTGTTTATTCAAAGATTGACTTACGTTCCGGGTATCATCAAATGCGGGTGAAAGAAGATGATATTCCAAAGACTGCTTTCAGAACACGTTACGGTCATTACGAGTTTATGGTCATGCCGTTTGGTTTAACTAATGCATCAGCTGTGTTCATGGACCTTATGAACCGAGTGTGTGGACCATACCTTGACAAGTTTGTCATTGTTTTCATTGATGACATACTTATTTACTCAAAGAATGACCAAGAACACGGTGAACATTTGAGAAAGGTGTTAGAAGTATTGAGGAAGGAAGAATTGTACGCTAAATTTTCAAAGTGTGCATTTTGGTTAGAAGAAGTTCAATTCCTCGGGCACATAGTGAACAAAGAAGGCATTAAGGTGGATCCAGCAAAGATAGAAACTGTTGAAAAGTGGGAAACCCCGAAAACTCCGAAACACATACGCCAGTTTTTAGGACTAGCTGGTTACTACAGAAGGTTCATCCAAGACTTTTCCAGAATAGCAAAACCCTTGACTGCATTAACGCATAAAGGGAAGAAATTTGAATGGAAGGATGAACAAAAGAAAGCGTTTCAGTTATTGAAGAAATACTAACTACGGCACCTATATTGTCATTGCCTGAAGGGAATGATGATTTTGTGATTTATTGTGACGCATCAAAGCAAGGTCTCGGTTGTATATTAATGCAACAAACGAAGGTGATTGCTTATGCGTCTAGACAATTGAAGATTCACGAACAAAATTATATGACGGATGATTTGGAATTAGGCGCGGTTGTTTTTGCATTAAAGACTTGGAGGCACTACTTATATGGGGTCAAAAGTATTATATATACCGACCACAAAAGTCTTCAACACATATTTAATCAGAAACAACTGAATATGAGGCAGCGTAGGTGGATTGAATTGTTGAATGCTTATGACTTTGAGATTCGTTACCACCCGGGGAAGGCAAATGTGGTAGCCGACGCCTTGAGCAGAAAGGACAGAGAACCCATTCGAGTAAAATCTATGAATATAATGATTCACACTAACCTTACTACTCAAATAAAGGAGCGCAACAAGGAGTTTTAAAAGAGGAAAATTTAAAGGATGAAATACCCAAAGGATCGGAGAAGCATCTTAATATTCGGGAAGACGAAACCCGGTATAGGGCTGAAAGGATTTGGGTACCAAAATTTGGAGATATGAGATAAATGGTACTTTGAGAAGCTCATAAAACCAGATACTCAATACATCCTGGAACGGGGAAGATGTACAAGGATCTCAAGAAACATTTTTGGTGGTCGGGTATGAAAGCCGATGTTGCTAAATACGTAGGAGAATGTTTGACGTGTTCTAAGGTCAAAGCTGAGCATCAGAAACCATCATGTCTACTTCAACAACCCGAAATCCCAGAATGGAAATGGGAAAACATTACCATGGATTTCATCACTAAATTGCCAAGGACTGCAAGTGGTTTTGATACTATTTGGGTAATAGTTGATCGTATCACCAAATCAACACACTTCCTACCAATAAGAGAAGATGACAAGATGGATAAGTTAGCACGACTGTATTTGAAGGAAGTTGTCTCCAGACATGGAATACCAATCTCTATTATCTCTGATAGGGATGGCAGATTTATTTCAAGATTCTGGCAGACATTACAGCAAGCATTAGGAACTCGTCTAGACATGAGTACTGCCTATCATCCACAAACTAATGGGCAGAGCGAAAGGACGATACAAATGCTTGAAGACATGCTACGAGCATGTGTTATTGATTTCGGAAACAGTTGGGATCGACATCTACCGTTAGCAGAATTTTCCTACAACAACAGCTACCATTCAAGCATTGAGATGGCGCCGTTTGAAGCACTTTATGGTAGAAAGTGCAGGTCTCTGATTTGTTGGAGTGAAGTGGGGGATAGACAGATTACGGGTCCGGAGATAATACAAGAAACTACTGAGAAGATCATCCAAATTCAACAACGGTTGAAAACCGCCCAAAGTCGACAAAAGAGCTACACTGACATTAAAAGAAAAGATATAGAATTTGAAATTGGAGAGATGGTCATGCTTAAAGTTGCACCTTGGAAAGGCGTTGTTCGATTTGGTAAACGAGGGAAATTAAATCCAAGGTATATTGGACCATTTAAGATTATTGATCGTGTCGGACAAGTAGCTTACCGACTTGAGTTACCTCAACAACTCGCGGCTGTACATAACACTTTCCACGTCTCGAATTTGAAGAAATGTTTTGCTAAAGAAGATCTCACTATTCTGTTAGATGAAATCGAAATCAACGAAAAACTTCAATTTATCGAAGAACCCGTCGAAATAATGGATCGTGAGGTTAAAATACTTAAGCAAAACAAGATACCAATTGTTAAGGTTCGATGGAATGCTCGTAGAGGACCCGAGTTCACATGGGAACGAGAAGATCAGATGAAGAAGAAATACCCGCATTTATTTCCAGAAGATACGTCAACACCTCCAACTGCTTAAAATTTCGGGACAAAATTTATTTAACGGGTAGGTACTGTAGTGACCCGAACTTTTCCATGTTTATATATATATATATATATATATATATATATATATATATATATATTAAATGAAATTGTTATTTTACATGATTAAGTGTTTCCAACATGTTAAGCAATTAAACTTGTTAAGACTTGATTAATTGAAATAGGTTTCATATAGACATTTGACCATCCAAGTTGACCGGTGATTCACGAACGTTAAAATTTGTAAAAACTATATGATGACATATATATGGATATATATATAGTTAACATGATATTATGATAAGTAAACATATCATTAAGTATATTAACAATGAACTACATATGTAAAAACAAGACTACTAACTTAATGATTTTTAAACGAGACATATATGTAACGATTATCGTTGTAACGACATTTAATGTATATATATCATATTAAGATATATTAATACATCATGATATCATGATAATGTAATAATTTAATATCTCATTTGATTTAATAAACAATGGGTTAACAACATTTAACAAGATCGTTAACTTAAAGTTTTCAAATCAACATTTACATGTAACGACTAACGATGACTTAACGACTCAGTTAAAATGTATATACATGTAGTGTTTTAATATGTATTCATACACTTTTGAAAGACTTCAAGACACTTATCAAAATACTTCTACTTAACAAAAATGCTTACAATTACATCCTCGTTCAGTTTCATCAATAATTCTACTCGTATACACCCGTATTCGTACTCGTATAATACACAGCTTTTAGATGTATGTACTATTGGTATATACACTTAAATGATCAGCTCTTAGCAGCCCATGTGAGTCACCTAACACATGTGGGAACCATCATTTGGCAACTAGCATAAAATATCACATAAAATTACAAAAATATGAGTAATCATTCATGACTTATTTACATGAAAACAAAATTACATATCCTTTATATCTAATCCATACACCAATGACCAAAAATACCTACAAACACTTTAATTCTTCAATTTTCTTCATCTAACTGATCTCTCTCAAGTTCTATCTTCAAGTTCTAAGTGTTCTTCATAAATTCCACAAGTTCTAGTTTCATAAAATCTAGAATACTTCCAAGTTTGCTAGCTTACTTTCAATCTTGTAGAGTGATCATCCAACCTCAAGAAATCTTTCTTATTTACAGTAATATATCTTTCTAATACAAGATAATACTCATATTCAAACTTTGATTCAATTTCTATAACTATAACAATCTTATTTCGAGTGGAAATCTTACTTGAACTTGTTTTTCGTGTCATGATTCTGCTTCAAGAACTTTCAAGCCATCCAAGGATCCTTTGAAGCTAGATCCATTTTTCTCATTTCCAGTAGCTTTATCCAAAAAACTTGAGGTAGTAATGATGTTCATAACATCATTCGATTCATACATATAAAGCTATCTTATTCGAAGGTTTAAACTTGTAATCACTAGAACATAGTTTAGTTAATTCAAAACTTGTTCGCAAACAAAAGTTAATCCTTCTAACTTGACTTTTAAAATCAACTAAAAACATGTTCTATATCTATATGATATGCTAACTTAATGATTTAAAACCTGGAAACACGAAGAACACTGTAAAACCGGACATACGCCGTCGTAGTAACACCGCGGGCTGTTTTGGGTTAGTTAATTAAAAACTATGATAAACTTTGATTTAAAAGTTGTTCTTATGGGAAAATGATTTTTCTTATGAACATGAAACTATATCCAAAAATCATGGTTAAACTCAAAGTGGAATTATGTTTTCTAAAATGGTCATCTAGACGTCGTTCTTTCGACTGAAATGACTACCTTTACAAAAATGACTTGTAACTTATATTTCCGACTATAAACCTATACTTTTTCTATTTAGATTCATAAAGTTAAGTTCAATACGAAACCGTGGCCACTGGAATCACTCAAAACGGATTAGAAACGAAGAAATGGCGAGTAAAACAAGATTGATAAAAACTACTCATTTTACCTACGTGAAAGTTAGTAATAAATCTATTCCAACCATAACCTAATCAACTTATATTGTATATTATGTAATCTTGAGATACCATAGACACGTATACAATGTTTCGACCTATCATGTCGACCCATATATATATATATATATATATATATATATATATATATATATATATATAAATATATATATATATATATATATATATATATATATATATATATATATATATATATATATATATATATATATATATATATATATATATATTGCAGAACAACCATAGACAATCTATATGTGAATGTTGGAGTTAGCTATACAGGGTTGGAGTTAGCTATACGTATACACTGGGTCGTGGATTGATTCAAGATAATATATATCAATTTTTTTCTGTACATCTAACGTTGGACAACTAGTTATAGGTTACTAACGAGGACAGCTGACTTAATAAACTTAAAACATCAAAATGTATTAAAAGTTTTGTAAATATATTTTGAACATACTTTGATATATATGTATATATTGTTATAGGTTTGTGAATCAACCAGTGGCCAAGTCTTACTTCCCGACGAAGTAAAAATCTGTGAAAGTGAGTTTCATTAATCCCTTTTTAAATGCTTTTGCAATATATATTTTTGGGACTGAGAATGCATGCGCTGCTTTTATAAATGTTTTACGAAATGGACACAAGTGATCGAAACTACATTCTATGGTTGGATTATCTAATCGAATATGCCCTTTTTATTAAGTCTGGTAATCTAAGAATTAGGGAACAGACACCCTAATTGACGCGAACTCTAAAGATAGAACTATTGGGCCTAACAAACCCCATCCACAGTACCGGATGCTTTAGTACTTCAAAATTTATATCATATCCGAAGGGTGTCCCGAAATGATGAGGATATTCTTATATATGCATCTTGATAATGTCGGTTACCAGGTGTTCACCATATGAATGATTTTTATCTCTATGTATGGGATGTGTATTGAAATATGAAATCTTGTGGTCTATTGTTACGATTTGATATATATAGGTTAAACCTATAACTCACCAACATTTTTGTTGACGTTTAAAGCATGTTTATTCTCAGGTGAATACTAAGAGCTTTCGCTGTTGCATACTAAAATAAGGACAAGATTTGGAGTCCATTTTTGTATGATATTGTGTAAAAACTGCATTCAAGAAACTGATTTCGATGTAACATATTTGTATTGTAAACCATTATGTAATGGTCGTGTGTAAACAGGATATTTTAGATTATCATTATTTGATAATCTACGTAAATATTTTTAAACCTTTATTTATGAAATAAAGGTTATGGTTTGTTTTAAAAATGAATGCAGTCTTTGAAAAAAACGTCTCATATAGAGGTCAAAACCTCGCAACGAAATCAATTAATATGGAACGTTTTTAATCAATAAGAACGGGACATTTCATAGGACGGGTCGTTATATATATGGATCTATAGGGCTTGACATCCCCGTCCGTTCCAGGTATAGAGACCCTAGCCTGAACTATAAAGCGGACGTATGCTATTCGAGTTTAGTACACGTTGGTTTGCCTGTATTGTACATGTTGGTTGCATGTGTGTTAAAATAGGGGTACTTATTATATATAAGTTAAGTTTAGTTACCAGGGTGCTCAATTTCGTAGAATATTTTGATAAACGTTATGGATGAAATAAATGAAATCTTGTGATCCACCTTTATATATAGATTATGCGCAATATTAAAACTATGAACTCACCAACCTTTGTGTTGACACTTTTAAGCATGTTTATTCTCAGGTCCCTAGAAGTCTTCCGCTGTTTGCTTATACGTTATACAAGCTATGTGCATGGAGTCATACATGCTTTATTCAAGAAAACTTTGCATTCACAAAATCATCACCATGTATCTTATTTTAATTGCATTGACAACGGATGTATTATGGTAAACTATTATTTACGGTGATTGTCTATATGTAGAAATCATCAGATGTCGAAAACCTTGCAAATTGATGTTCATTTATGGTGTGCCTTTTTAAAAGAATGCAATGTTTACCAAATGTATCATGTAGAGGTCAGTACCTCACTATGAAATCGATGAATGATGTATTCTTTCAAATGGATTTGGACGGGTCACCACAGTTGGTATCAGAGCTTGAGGTCATAGGGAACCAGAATTTGCATTAGTATGTTTAACTGGTAATTGTTAGGATGCATTGGTGTGTCTGGACTATGACCGTATCTGTTTTTACCGAGTTTTGCTTATCATTTCTTGTCAGAAATTACTTGCTTATCATTCTTAAGTCTAGACGCATTTTTCTGCATTTATTGCATAGATAGTGTACAGACGAATTCATATCTTAGCATATCTTTTACTGTAAACTTTGCCTGACATCTTCCGAAAATTCCTCCGTAATTTATGGGATTTTGGTATTATATATACATATATAAATTATGTATTGAATAATACCAAATCTAAGTCCTATAATCTATTCCACATCAAAAATCATTTCCATGTTTACACAGATGGATCCCGTATCTAGTTCAAATTCCTTAGATTCTGACAGCTATTCTGATATGGATTTCCACTCGAGCTCCGAAAGCGGTGTGACTGGATTGGATCAACTAATTAGCCATCATCTATTCTGGATGAATTAGGGATGGGTTTGTAATCTACTTAATCATTGGAGACAAGAAGAAGGTGATCCCTTCCATCCACCACATTCACCTCTTGGCGAAGAACCTGAAGCACTTACCGGCGAACCTGTTCGAAACACCCTTTTCTCTCTCATTTTCAGAGTATCCCGTCACGATTATATACTATCTCAAATTCTGAATCTTATTCATCCGCTCGACCGAACCGATAATCATCCCGACATGATATAAGAAGTCAACGAGCTTCGCGCTTGCGTGACGGCTTTGGAGAATACGGTGCAAAGATTACAAGCACCACCAACAACACCAGTACCATTAACAACATCCACATCGCAAGCCTCAATACCACAAACACCAGCAGCATCATCAGCATCAACAGTACCACCATCAACAACACCAACAGGATCATTACCACTACCAACAACCACATTCGCATCCCACACCTCAATATCACATCTAAAATCTGTACTTCCAGCATCAACTTCATACGCACCATAGGTACCAAGGAGTACCAACAACAATAAATGATGAAGTATCGATTCATCACTTCATTGAAGAAATATTCTGCAGAGAATATGTAGTTTCTAATTTTTTTTTTTAGAGATTACTTATTCTAGTTCTAACTGTAAACAAGAAGAGTAGATGGATAGAAATGATAGAGGAAACCCTGACAAGAATGGTATATGATCTACAAACTAGACTGGTTATACAAGCGCCACCAGAAGTACCACCAGCATCACCATCAGTATCACCAACATCAGTAACACCTGTAGCACCACAAGCTCCACCAACTCCATAACCGCCGACGATATCGACACCACAATCACCAATGGGTATATTGAAATAACGGGTTATGGAGTACTAACTCATTATTTCCAAAGAATTTATATATTATTTATATATATGAACTTTGGAAAAAATAATATATCTTTTCGTACTAAGCTATTAAGTATGAATTGAAAAAGGGTAAATACTACTCGGTTAATTCATATTAATATGCTATGATGTACATCCTTCGTTAACTACAATCTCTGTTTCAAACCAATGAATTCCATTTCATAATAAACCAAATGTATTATTCAACTACATATTTGATTTTACATTTTCATTTTCGATGTACTTGAAACTTTCCAGAAAACATCATTCGTACTTTGCGAAATTTACAAGTATTCCACGAGCATCAACATCCTTCACCAAGGAATATCAATAAGAATAAATAATGAAGTATTAATTACATTAGTGAAATACTCCGCTAATATTATGTAATCTCTAATGTTTTAAGAGATTATTCATTTCTAATTCCAGCTGAAAATCAAATACGATATCAATTCATTAAATCTGTATTACATCTGGAGAAAATATACATACATATATTTTCATAAAGACTGTAATAAAATTCTATTGTACAAAAATATTAATTGTGAAAATTTTTAATGGGTAGGTAATACCTGAGAAATATTTGAGTTCACAATTAATATGTTACACAGTACATCATTTGGTTATTCAATAATCATTAACTATACTACTTTCACAACGATATACATTCTTTCATAGAAATCTGAGCAACCATACTCATTCAAATCAAATTATATATTTTGATTTTAACAGATCAGAATCCAAGTCGAGATATAACCGATATCATCACTCTTAGATTACTACATTTTTCAAAGCAATACTTTGACTTCAAAACTGTGCTAGAACACCACTTCTATTCATAAAATCCAGAAAAATATTTGTATCATTCAAAATTCTAGAACATCATATGTATCTTGACAATTACAATCTTCATTCAAACCCTTCAAACTCTTGAAAACACTTCAGATTGATAATCGAAGATTCGGTTATGATAACTTTGAATGCTGATAAAGCAGCAAAACTGTAAATGGTCTTAATGGCCAAAAGTTTGATGATAAAGAATAGTGTGTTGGCAAAGCTCAGAAAAGTTAGAACTGGAAAACGGATTGAGCAAACCATGAAGGAGGTTGTGGACAAATCACAAAGACTAAATCTGCCTTCAAAGAATCCAATTGATTCAGTATTTGCTGAAGTCATTAACGAATACCTTGCTCCTGACTCTAGACCTTTACGGTAAAATCTTCTTTATCATCTTTCGATATTAGAAATTCTAAAATATCATCATATCTTTCATTATAAATATCCTCGATATTTCTGAAGATATTTTCATAACTATCCTTATTTGAAATCATTTATCTCCTCGCGTTATCTGTATTGCATCATAAAAGAAACTTTTTAGTTTCTATATTCTGTAATTCTTCGTGTTTAAATTATGAATGTTTTTGAAGAAGTGTTGGGAATTTAAGCATGAGTTAGTATAATATAATGACACTTGATCAACGTGATTATATTACAGTAAGACATGATGTGTTACTAATGGAACGTGATGATTCACAGACCATAACATCATTATGTACCATGTTACACGACTCTTATATTCTATCTAATCTTCGAACATATCTAATCTTCGAACATATCAAGAACATATCTTCTTGATAGTTCTATCTTTTCCCGTGACTTCTAGTAGTTTAACAAATCAAGATCGTGCTATTACAATTTATCTCTCAGAACATTAGTTATGTTCATTCCAAATTTCATACCTACGAATTCTGGACCAATACTTGCTGAGCTTATTGGCAAGAAGAGAAAACAAAAGCATGAGGCTCCGAAATAGAAATGGAAGTGTAAATAGCAGCAAATAGGAGAGAGCATTAACTAAGGATGTCAATGATTATAGAAAGACAGAAGCAGAGACTCCGAAATATAAGGGAAGATATAAAGCCCAACAACAACCCAGAAATTATAAACTGTGTATATCGATGCGTATAGCAATATAAAGACACGGGAAAACTAAAAACACTATAAACCCAAGAGCATAATAGAAGTAAACAGATTTCTCCGGTGGTAGATGAAAAAGAAGAATGACAGATGTGATAGTCAAGAATATATCAAGAATCAGAACTGGATGGAGCATGTTGACGAATGTTTTAGAAGTATGAATTAAGGAAGAAAATATGAAAGGTGGGAGTTGTGGAAATAAGGAAACAAATGAGGTGGATTTATAGTGAAATATCAGACAGAGCAATCGAGACAGATTATCGCTTTTAACCAAAGAGGATTCTAATTTCCTTAATTACCGAAGAATCAAATCTTATTAGGAAGATTTTCTCTAAATCCCTTGAATTCTGTAAATCAAATGTGAATACGTCAAAAGTTAATACGAATCTTTAATTTCCTCATTTCATTTTTTTTTGTGACAGCTTCATTCGTACTCTTCGAGTAATCGAATTATTTTATTCATATTACTCTATGGTAATAACACTCTATCTATCAAATCCTATTCGTCATGAAAACATATTTATTGTTAACCATGACGATCTCTATCAAATTTCGGGACGAAATTTCTTTAACGGGTGGGTACTGTGACGACTCGGAAAATTTTGACTTATTTTGAACCAAAACTATAAATGTTGATAAGTAATGAATTATGACAAGTTTTAACACTTTTGAAAATGAGTTTTTATATAACGGTTGACCAACCTGTTTGTCCGACGATTCACGAACGTCGTAACTTATGATAATTATATAATTGTGTGTGTGTATATATATATATATATATATATATATATATATATATATATATATATATATATATATATATATATATATATATATATATACGAAAACATGTGAATAATATTTATATACGAAATGATAAAAATTTACTATTGAATGATGTAGTTTCGAATTAAAAAGTTTACGTATATAATCGTTTTATTTTTATGATGTATTTTTTTAGTTTTTAAGAAGACACGAAGTTAAATCAAAGATGTACAAGTTGTAAAGCACAACGTACAACAACGTTACTTAAATAGTTGAATCGAAATTAATTTATTTACTATTCACATGAATAGTAAATGAAATAAAATTAATTAATTTAATATTCACATGAAAGCGACATGATAGAAATTATTAATTATAAGTTACATAAAATACTCCTGAAGTATTTAATAAATACGACTTTTTAAAATATTAAAATTCGATAATTCGATTGAATTAAACGAATTCAGTAATTTACGGTGGCACATAATGATCAGCAGACTAGTACGTACACTCTACGTTGAACGTATATAGTAATTTTATAAATAAATGAACCTTTTTACAACTAGTTTTATAAAGCTTAAGACCAAAATAAATATATGCATTCAATAATAAAAAGTGAAATATTTTTTATTTATACTTTAACCCGTCAATTATTAGCAACAGAGTACGAAATACCGGTCCGCGAAAACTGTCGGCAGGTATTATTGAATGTTAATTGTCACGTTTTTATTTTCTATATTATTATATTATATTTATATTATTATATTATTATATTTTATATAAATATATTCGATCAATCCTCCCGAATCATTTCACAATTCAATCTATCTCTCTATCTAATTTATATACTCCATAGTATATTTATTTTTATTTATATTATTATTATTATAATAATTAAGATTAATATTATTATTAATCTTATAGTTAGGAGTATTATTATTAGTAGTATTATACATAAAATACTACGACGAAGTTCTGCTCAAATGATATCGAATCGAGTTTTCAAATAAGTCAAAGCTAAGGAAATTATGGGTTATAGCTTTGGAGGTTATGGGTAATGTTCGTGGGTATTGTTCGCAAGTCAAACCTAGTGTTTATCATCTCCGTTGCGTCTACGTACTTTCCTGCAATATTTAATCACAATATTGATATGTGAGCATTCATATCTTATCTTTTATATATTAATAGTGTATCCATGTCTAGTGCTCGAGTATATATGTTTATGCATGCTTGTATGCTTTAATTTTTTCGTTAGATAGTTTATGATGAATCACGAATTTGATACATAAGCTACTGATATAAAGTATATGATATGCATGTCGTTGGAAGGCTATCGAAAAATTAATAACTTTTCATTTAGAAATCACGTGATTTCAAAGAACGGATTAAAAGATATGGTCACCTGAATTATGTTTGACGTTAATTGAAATTGTGTTTGAAACTGTAAATTAATATTTAAACAACTTGTCTATGAGATTGATAAATTGGATTTTTAGATATTACTAATCGAGTAAATGAATTTCTATATAAGGCACGTCTCGTTTTGTTGAACAGTTGTCAAAGTTGACTGTCTTATCGTGTTTTAAAACTTTATAAACACTATAATCTGATTTTACAAGTATTGGAAAACTATGTGAAATAATAAAATATTTTCGATTACCATGATAATTCAAATATAATATAGCTCCTGAAATAAATAATATTAATATAATATGTTCAATTATCAAGACGTATACTATGTTAATATAATAAACATGTATAGATTTAAAGATCATATTGGGTCAGATTGACTTTTGAGATGACTTTTGTTAAATTTTGCATGTCGGTCTCGAGCATTAGGATTGTGATACACTATGACCTGACCTAGCTTGTTAGACATTTATTGACCAACATATGTTCTCTAGGTTGAGATCTATGGTTACTTTGCATTTCGAGTTTCGGTCACATTTCGGTGAATGAATTTATGTGCTGCTAAGGTGATTTTATAGATTCCTTTTTTAAATGCTTTAAATATTTTTGGGCTGAGAATACATGCAATTTATTTTATACGCAATGGACACAAGTATTTACATACCTAATTCTACACTGAGTTTGAACCAAAAATCCCTTAGCTTTGGTAACTAGTAGCTGCCGGTTATAAGAACTGTTGAGCGCAAATAGTTGTATATAGATCCATAGGGCTTGACATCCCCGTCCGTTCCAGGTATAGAGACCCTAGCCTGAACTATAAAGCGGACGTATGCTATTTGAGTTTAGTACACGTTGGTTTGCGTGTATTGTACATGTTGGTTGGATGTATGTTAAAACTGGCGTACTTATTATATATACGTTAATTTTAGTTACCAGGGGTACTTATTGTGACGATCGCTCCAAATCCATATGGACGAACACGTCATTCATCGATTTCATTGCGAGGTATTTGACCTCTATATGATACGTTTTGTAAACATTGCATTCTTTTGAAAAGGCACACCATAAATGAATATTTAAATCAAAGGTTTTCGACATCTGATGATTTCTACATATAGATAATCACCATAATTAATAGTTTACAATAGTAGTTCTGTTGACAATGCAGTCAAAATAAGATACATGGTGATGATTTGGTGAATGCAACGTTTCCTTGAAAAATATGCCATGTAAGACTCCATGCACATAGCTAGTCTAACATATAAGCAAACAGTGGAAGACTTCTAGGGAACCTGAGAATAAACATGCTAACAAGTGTCAACATAAAGGTTGGTCAGTTCATAGTTTTAGTGTTTCACATAATCTGTATATAAAGGTGGATCACAAGATTTCAGTTGTTTCATCCAGAAACATTTATCAAAATATTCTACAAGATTGAGCACCCTGGTAACTAAGCTTTAACGTTATAATAAGTACCCCTGTTTTAACATACATGCAACCAACATGTACAATACACGTAAACCAACGTGTACTAAACTCAAATAGTATACGTTTGTTTTATAGTTCAGGCTAGGGTTTCTATACCTGGAACAGACGGGGATGTCAAGCCCTATGGATCCATATATAACTACTCGCGCCCACCAGTTCTTATAACCGGCAGTTACTAGTTACCAAAGCTAAGGGATTTTCGGTTTAAACTCAGTGTAGAATTTAGTATGTACTTGTATCCATTGCGTTTAAAATAAAGTGCATGTATTCTCAACCCAAAAATATAGATTGCAAAAGTAATTAAAAAGGGAGCAAATGAAACTCACCTTAGCAGCATATAAAGTCGTTCACCAAAATGTGACCGAAACTCGGATTACCAAATAACCGTAGATCTCAACCTAGAGAACATATGTTGGTCAACAAATGTCTATCAAGCTAGGTTAGGTCATAGTGTATCACAATCCTAATGATCGAGATCGACATACAAAAGTTATCCAAAGTCGTTTCAAAAAGTTAATTTTGGCAATAGTTCAATAAAACGAGACGTACCTTATATAAGGATTCATTTACTCGGTTGGTAATATTCAAAAATTCAATTTATCAATCTTACAAACAAGTTGTTTAAATATTAATTGCAGATTTAAAAGCAATTCTAATTAACGTCAATCATAATTCAGTTGACCATATCTTTTAATTCGTTCATCGAAATTACGCGATTTCTAAATGAAAAGTTATGGATTTTTCGCCAGCTTTCCAAAAACATGTATATCATATACCTTTTACCAGTAATATATGTATTTAATTCATGATTCATTATAAACTGTTTAACGACGAAATTTAGCATACAAGCATGCATAAATATATATACTCGAGCACTAGACATGGATACACAATTAAAATATATAAAAGATAAGATATGAATGCTCACGTATCAATATTGTGATTCAATATTGCAGGGAAAGTATGTAGACGCAACAGAGATGATAAACACTAGGTTAGACTTGCGAATAATACCCACGTACATTACCCATAACCTCCATAGCTATAGCCCATAGTTTCCTTAGCTCTATCCCGCTAGAAAAGCTTGTTTTGAAAATAACTTTCTCATGACCTCGTCGTAGTATTTTATGTATAATAATACTAATAATAATACTAACACTACTAATAATAATAATAAGATTTATAATAATTATAATAATAATAATAATAATAATAATAATAATAATAATAATAATAATAATAATAATAATAATAATAATAATAAATATAGAGAGCATAGATGGAGAGATATATGTGTGTGAGTGTCGACAAACTGTCCAATTTATAGAAGAATTCTGATTTCGGACCCCCATGCGATCGCATGGGTTTTATGCCTATTTCTCATGCGATCGAATGGCCCTCTGATCCAGCTCATAATCATTTGTTGTTTTGTTTGTCGACGTATTTAAATATAATATATATAATATATATAATTTAAATAATTAATTATATATTATATTAAATTCATGTGCATAGTTGACTTGTAATTCTCGTTCCGATGACTCGTACATTGTCACTAGACTTATGTCCCAGTTCCGGTTTCTTGAACGCATTTTCGTACGCTAAGAAAACTCGCAATTTACGTTTTGTGACTCGTACCTTTGACAAAATATAATCTTAAATTATCAATAAACTATATCATTCAAAGTGTATCTTAAACTTTCGAGTGTTTTGGTCATTTACTTCTATAAATCATTGTCTCGCTATTTGTTAATATATATATATAATAACAAATCGTTTTATGACCAAGTTAATATATATTTTCAACATTCATAAACACGTTTTAAATATACGTCGCAAGTTATTCATACAATTAATATATTCCAACTTATCATATATATTCAAATAAATATTTAAACCAATAAGTTTAATGTACGGTATAAAACAATTAATACATTGTTACGTTTTCAAGTTATAGTATATATATATGTATCTATATACATATAATTGTTCGCAAATCGTCAAGAACAACCGAAAGGTATTTGAATATATGAAAGTAGTTCAAAAATTTTGAGATTCAGTTTTACAGACTTTGCTTATCGTATCGAAAATGTTAATCATACAAAAATTAAGTTTAAATTTGGTCAGAAATTTCCGGGTCATCACAGTACCTACCCGTTAAAGAAATTTCGTCCCGAAATTTGAGTGAGGTCGTCATGACTAACAATAAAAATGTTTTCATGATGTATATGTGTTGATAAATAGAGTTTTATCACCGTTGAATAATATGGATAAAACAATACGATTATTCGAAGCGTATGAGAGAAGTTATCGTAAAAGAGTGAAATGAAGAATAGAGATTCGTCTTAATTCTTGACGTATTAACGATTGATTTTCGTAATTTAAGGAATAGAAAATCTTCAAAATCTAAATAAGATTTGATTCTTTGGAATTTAAGGAAATTAAGATTTCTTTTGATTAAATGCGTAATTTGCCTCGATTGCTATGTTTGATATTTCACTATAAATTGACCTCTTCCGTTTCATTATTTTCATCACTCTTACATCTTCTTCCTCATTTCATATTTTCAAAAGATTGTGAAAAATGCTTCATCCAGTTCTGATTCTTGATATACTCCTAACTTTCATATCTGTCATTCTTCTTTTTCATCTACCACCAGAGGAATCTGCTTACTTCTACTTTGCCCTTGGGGTTATAGTGCTTTTAATTCTCCCGTGTCTTTATGTTGCGATAAACATTGATATACACGGTTTGTAATTTATGTGTTGTTATCGGGCTTTATATTCTCCCTTATATTTCAAAGTTCCTGCTTCTGTCTTCTATAATTATTGTCATCCCCAGTTAATGCTTTCTTTTATTTGCTGCGATTTATACCCCAATTTCTATTTTTGAGTTTTATCCCTTCGTTTCTTCTTCTTGTGACTAAGCATTGCTTGTAATGGTCCAGAATTCGCAGATATGAATTTCAGAATGACCATTGTTAATGTTCTAAGAAGAAAATGGTAATGGCACGATCTTGATTTGTTAAATTACCAGAATACCCTGAAAAAGACAGAATCATCAAGAAATATTTTCTTGATATTTTAGAGATTAACTAGAATACAAGAGTCGTATGACATAGCACATGATGACGTTATGATCTGTGAATCATCACGTTCCATTTAGAAAATCAGCATGACTTACTGCAATATAATCACGTTGATCAAGTGTTATTATATTATACTAACTCATGCTTCAGCTCCCAACACCACTTCAAAAATATTCATATTTTAAACTCGAAGGTTTCAGAATTTAGAAACTAAAATAGTTTCTTTTATGATGTAACACAGATATCATAAGGAGAAAATTGATTTCCGATAAGAATGATTATGGAATTATCTCCAGAAATACAGAGGATATTTATAATGAAAGATACGATGCTATATTAAAATTTCTAATATCAGAGGATGATGAAGAATATTGTCCGCAAGGGTTTAGATTCGGAAGCAAGGTATTCGTTAATGGCTTCAGCAGATACTGAATCATTTGGATTCTTTGAAAGCACGTTTCGTCCTTGTGATTTATCCACAGCCTCCTTCATACTTTGCTCAATCCGTTTTCCAGTTCCAACCTTTCTCTTTTTCTGAGCTTTGCCAGCACACTATCCTTTATCATCAAACTTTTTACTGTTAAGGTCGGTTACAGTTTTTGCTGCTTCATCAGCACAAACTAGTTCGCGGTTTAAGGTGTTTTTCAGAAACTTCACATTCGAAGTCTGTAAGTCTTGAAGGTAAACGTTATATGTATATATATAACTATTGGCGAAAAATTGCTACGTAATTCAAAATACTGATTTGCTAATTCCCAGTAGTTGGTATGACAATTGTTGTTATAAGTTGTATATGGGTACTTGATAGAGTTTCAATGAATAATTATAGTGATTTTTCGGAGAGGCTTAATGATCAATGAAGTTGTTGATAAGTTTAATGCTAATGTGGTGGAATATGAAAGGTTCCTTGGTAACAATGATGAAGGGGTAATCGTTATAATAAGGGTTATTTAAATGAACAATTGAAGGTGATTTGCTGGAGTGGTGACAAAACTGTCTATTTTGAAAAGGGATTGAAAAGTTATTTTAGCTAATAAATGCCAAAGGGACTGACACGGATACGTGTTAAACTATGACTTTGATTTCGAGGGTTTTTCAGGTACAAGACTACGGTAACATGTGATTGGATCATCATCTCGATGATTCATTATTTGAAGTGTCTTCAGGAATTTCGAGGGATTTGAACATAGATTGTAATCGTTAATATTCATATGATGTTCTAGGAATTTGAATTATACAAATACTTTTCTGGGTTCTATGATGTTCTAGCACAGTTTTGAAGTCAAAGTATAGCTTCGAAAGATGTAGGAATCTAAGAATGATGTCTTTTATTAAATCTTGACTTGGATTTTGATTTGTCAAAATCAAAATATGTAATCAAATTTGGATGAGGATGGTTGCTTTGATTTTTATAAAAGAATATATATTGTTGTTAAAGTAGTTAGTATAGTTGATGATTTGTTGAATCAGAATCGAAGAATGTAACATATTAATTGTGAATTTATATATCCCGCAGGCATTACCTACCCGTTAAAATATTCTCACCATTAGCAGTTTGTACAAAATAATTTTCTTAATTACAATCTTTATGAAAATATACCTATATATATAGTTTCCTTAGATGTAATCATGGATTTAATGAGTTAACATAATATTAATCTCATCTGGTTTTCGAATAAGACTAGAATATATAATCTCTAAAACTTTTAGAAACTACATATTCTCTGCAGAATATTTCTTTGATGAAGTTATGAATCAATACTTCATCGTTTGTTGTTGTTGGTATTCCTTTGTATCTATGGTGCGTATGACGTTGATGTTCGAGGTACAGATTGTGATGTTGAGGTGTGGGATGTGGATGTTGTTGTTGGTGGTGGTAATGATACTGTTGGTGTTGATGATGGTGGTACTGTTGATGCTGGTGATGATGCTGGTGCTTGTAACCCTTGCACCATATTCTCTAAAGTCACTACCCGAGCGCGAAGCTCGTTGACTTCTTCTATTACACTGGGATGATTGTCGGTTTAGACGAGCGGACGAATAAGATTTAGAATGTGAGATAGTATATAATCATGACTAGATACTCTGAAAATGAGAGAGAAAATGGTATTACGAACAGGTTCGCCGGTAAGTGCTTCAGGTTCTTCGCCAAGAGGGCAATATGGTGGATGGAAGGGATCACCTTCTTATTCTCTCCAATGACTAAGCAGGCTACGAACCCATCCCCAATTCATCTAGAATAGGTGATGGCTGATTGGTTGATCAATTCCGGTTACACTTTCTTCGGAATTCAGGTGAATATCCATATCGGAATAGCTGTCGGAGTTTAAGGAATTTGAACTATATACCAGATCCATCTTGTATAATTAGGGAGATGATTTTTGATATGAATTAGATTATAGAATTTAGTTTGGTATTCTTCAATACATAATTTACGTATGTATATATAATACCAAATTCCATAAATCACGGAGAAATTTTTGGAAGGTGTCAGGAAAAGTTTACAGTAACAGATACGCTAAGATATGAATTTTCATCTATACACTATTTATGCAATAAATGCAGGAAAACGTGTATAGACTTAAGAATGATAAGCATGTAATTTCCGACAAGAAATGATAAGCAAAACTTTTAACATGTAGACACGGTCGAAGTCCAGACTTACTAGTGCATCTTAACAACTATCAGTTAGACACACTCAGGCAAGACCTGGTTCACTAGGACCAACGCTCTGATACCAACTGTGACGATCGCTCCAAATCCATATGGACGAACACGTCATTCATCGATTTCATTGCGAGGTATTTGACCTCTATATGATACGTTTTGTAAATATTGCATTCTTTTGAAAAGGCACACCATAAATGAATATTTAAATCAAAGGTTTTCGACATCTGATGATTTCTACATATAGACAATCACCGTAATTAATAGTTTACAATAGTATTTCCGTTGACAATGCAGTCAAAATAAGATACATGGTGATGATTTGGTGAATGCAACGTTTCCTTGAAAAATATGCCATGTAAGACTCCATGCACATAGCTTGTCTAACATATAAGCAAACAGCGGAAGACTTATAGGGAACCTGAGAATAAACATGCTAACAAGTGTCAACACAAAGGTCGGTGAGTTCATAGTTTTAGTGTTTCGCATAATCTGTATATAAAGGTGAATCACAAGATTTCAGTTGTTTCATCCAGAAACAATTATCAAAATATTCTACAAGATTGAGCACCCTGGTAACTAAGCTTTAACGTTATAATAAGTACCCCTGTTTTAACATACATGCAACCAACATGTACAATACAAGCAAACCAACGTGTACTAAACTCAAATAGCATACGTCTGTTTTATAGTTCAGGCTAGGGTTTCTATACCTGGAACAGACGGGGATGTCAAGCCCTATAGATCCATATATAACTACTCGCGCCCACCAGTTCTTATAACCGGCAGTTACTAGTTACCAAAGCTAAGGGATTTTCGGTTCAAACTCAGTGTAGAATTTAGTATGTACTTGTATCCATTGCGTTTAAAATAAAGTGCATGTATTCTCAGCCCAAAAATATAGAATGCAAAAGCAATTAAAAAGGGAGCAAATGAAACTCACCTTAGCAGCATATAAAGTCGTTCACCAAAATGTGACCGAAATTCGGATTACCAAATAACCGTAGATCTCAACCTAGAGAACATATGTTGGTCAACAAATGTCTATCAAGCTAGGTCAGGTCTTAGTGTATCACAATTCTAATGCTCGAGATCGACATACAAAAGTTATCCAAAGTCGTTTCAAAAAGTTAATTTTGGCAATAGTTCAATAAAACGAGACGTACCTTATATAAGGATTCATTTACTCGGTTGGTAATATTCAAAAATTCAATTTATCAATCTTACAAACAAGTTGTTTAAATATTAATTACAGATTTAAAAGCAATTCCAACTAACGTCAATCATAATTCAGTTGACCATATCTTTTAATTCGTTCATCGAAATTACGCGATTTCTAAATGAAAAGTTATTGATTTTTCGCCAGCTTTCCAAAAACATGTATATCATATACCTTTTACCAGTAATATATGTATTTAATTCGTGATTCATTATAAAATATTTAACGACGAAATTTAGCATACAAGCATGCATAAATATATATACTCGAGCACTAGACATGGATACACAATTAATATATAAAAGATAAGATATGAATGCTCACGTATCAATATTGTGATTCAATATTGCAGGGAAAGTATGTAGACGCAACAGAGATGATAAACACTAGGTTAGACTTGCGAATAATACCCACGTACATTACCCATAACCTCCATAGCTATAGCCCATAGTTTCCTTAACTCTATCCCGCTCGAAAAGCTTGTTTTGAAAATAACTTTCTCATGACCTCGTCGTAGTATTTTATGTATAATAATACTAATAATAATACTAACACTACTAATAATAATAATAAGATTTATAATAATAATAATAATAATAATAATAAGAATAATAATAATAATAATAATAATAATAATAATAATAATAATAATAAAATATAGAGAGCATAGATGGAGAGATATATGTGTGTGAGTGTCGACAAACTGTCCAATTTATAGAAGAATTCTGATTTCTGACCCCCATGCGATCGCATGGGTTTTATGCCTATTTCTCATGCGATCGCATGGCCCTCTAATCCAGCTCACAATCATTTGTTGTTTTGTTTGTCGACATATTTAGATATAATATATATAATATATATAATTTAAATAATTAATTATATATTATATTAAATTCATGTGCATAGTTGACTTGTAATTTTCGTTCCGATGACTCGTACATTGTCACTCGATTTATGTCCCGGTTCCGGTTTCTTGAACGCATTTTTGTACGCTTAGAAAACTCGCAATTTACGTTTTGTGACTCGTACCTTTGACAAAATATAATCTTAAATTATCAATAAACTATATCATTCAAAGTGTATCTTAAACTTTCGAGTGTTTTGGTCATTTACTTCTATAAATCATTGTCTCGCTATTTGTTAATATATATATAATAACAAATCGTTTTATGACCAAGTTAATATATATTTTCAACATTCATAAACACGTTTTAAATATACGTCGCAAGTTATTGATACAATTAATATTCCAACTTATCATATATATTCAAATAAATATTTAAACCAATAAGTTTAATGTACGGTATCAAACAATTAATACATTGTTACGTTTTCAAGTTATAGTATATATATATATATATGTATCAATATACATATAATTGTTCGCAAATCGTCAAGAACAACCGAAAGGTATTTGAATATATGAAAGTAGTTCAAAAATTTTGAGATTCAATTTTACAGACTTTGCTTATCGTATCGGAAATGTTAATCATACAAAGATTAAGTTTAAATTTGGTCAGAAATTTTCGGGTCATCACACTTATCATAATTTAAATTGTACGTTTCTACGTGTCGTGAATTTCTATCAGGCGAACCTTTCCGGTTTTCAAACCAACGGTCAAGCTTTTCGGATTTTTAAATCCAAATCATTTTTAATATGATATTTTAATGTCATATGATTATATATAGTGTTTATATATATTTTTCGTTGCGTATTTGCTATCTCTTCGAATAATTAATCGCGTAATAGCGTTTTTGCGTTTCGGGTTTCGTTCGAGTGTTTGGGCCACAATCAATCCACCAAATAACAAAAGTGGGCCATGGGGCCCACCCCTTACACCATTCGGCTGAACACTCCCAAGGGGAGGGAGTGTTGGCTCATTTGCTCCTACTTTTTCAATTTCATATTCATTTTATCAAAACCTAGCATTTTATTTTTCTCTCATCTCTCCCTCTCCCTCTCTTTTGGCCGTCGCCAACCATCATCACCATCACCATCATTTCATCATCAAATATTGCTTGGATCATCAAATCGTTTACACAATCGGATTCCTTATCTCGTTCTCTACGCGTCTACATAAATCAATTCTTTATTAGGGTATAAACTCTAACCCTAACTTTTTGATTTTTCTTTTATTTTTCTGTATTTATATGTTATTATGATAGTATGATGATTGTATGTTGTTATATTATTGATTGTATGCATAGAAGCACATGTTATAGCATGTTTTTGGTTTAATTGTTTTGGGACAGCAGGTTATTCGACCATTTCTGTAAACTTAACTGATGTAAATGCTAAATTAAAGTTTCTAGATATGTTCCTCTCATCAAGACATTAATTTTAGACTCCGGATTCATGTTATTTCGATTCTCGGAGCTTAAGATATGATTAAAATGGTGTTTTATTGAAATCAAAATGTAATAACGAATTGTTTCAGGTTTGGTACGACTTTGTGACCATTTTTGGAGTCTCTAGGGTGTACTAGTGTGTTAGGATTGATTATTGGATGAACATTCATGTTCAGGTCATCGAAATCCGAGCCACGGATCACCCGGTATGACTAAAACATGATTTTGAACGACTTGGTGGATGTTCTTGGGGAGTTCTTAAGTACACTAATGTGTCGAGTGGGTTGGTTAGGCAAAGATATGTATAAGACTCGCCGAAAACCGACACTCGGGGCTTAAGTTATGACCCGATGAACTTTTAATTAAAACTTATGGTTATAGAATGGAACTTATGATATAAAATAATGATATTCATTATTATTACATTACTTATGATATAAAAGTTATTAATTTAATTTAAGACTTATGATATACATATTTATTATATCATTTATTAATTACATTTTGATTAATGAAACTTTAATTAAACTTATGATTAATAAAACTTGTATTATTAATGAAAAATACTTATGGTAAGTATTAAACTTATGTTATGAGATTATTATAATAAGACTTATAATAAGGATTAATTAATTATTTAATTATTATAAGGCTTAGTTATTATTTAATTATAATTCAATTATTAAATACTTATGATTTAATAATTTTAATTAAAACTTATGATATTATTAATAATTCATTATTAATTAATAATACTTATGATATGATTAAAAATTTATTATTAATTAATAACACTTATATTATGATTAATATTTAATTAATTAATTAAATACTTATGTTATATTAATTATACCATTTAAACTTATGTTAACTTTAATAATTCATTTTAATTTAATTAAACTTAGGATATGACATAATTATACATATATGACTTTAAATAACATTATAACTTATACTATTAATATAACTTATACTTTAAAATTTAATGTTGACTATTTTTGACCAAGGTTGACTTTTGAGTTGACTTTCGGTTGACTTTGACTTTCAGTTGACTTTTGGTGACTTTCTAATTAAGGAAACTTTCCTAATTTAAAAACTTTCTAAAAATAGCAACTTTCTAAATATGGAAACTTTCTAAAAATAGAAACTTTCTAAAAATAGAAACTTTCCTAAAATAGAAACTTTTCAAATATGGAAACCTGCTAAAAATAGAAACTTTTTAAAAATAGAAAGTACGTTTCCTTACGCTGTTCTAATCAAACCGAAGCATGTTGAGTGTTGTTCTATGTCTTCTTGCAACAAATTCTATAGCTATCATACTAAGACTTGACCTAAGTTAGTTATTTATATCGACCTGCTTTATTTATAGGTCGGCGTTGTGATCATTCCTGATCACTTTACTTCGTTTGCTGTTCTCTTTTTGTGTGTGGTTACTACATTTGCTTTAAGGTGAGTTATAGTCTTATTTTTCATACTTTTTAAAGTATATTTTTGAGATGTGATTACATGCATTTTGTTTTACGTTTAGACACAAGTGGCAATTAAAGTTAAATTATTTATTATGAGCTGAACAAAAATATTCCCTAGTCTGGTTACTGTAATCACTGGTTTCTACTGGTGAACGCGAATCCTATGGATAGATCTATCGGGCTTGCCAGCCCCATTTCGAGCTAGTTGGCTAGCAATTTATAATCGGAATGTGTTAGTACTTCGTATTTATTTGAAGATACACTTGTTCAGTGTATATATATTGTGTTTGGCAAGGGTAAACAAATAGTTAAGTGGTTACCAGGTGGCTCATAGATAATGGAATAATGTTTTATGTTTTCTAACATTTTAAATCTTGTGGTCTAAAGTTTATTCGTTTATTTAAACCTATAATTCACTCAACATTTTTGTTGACAGTTTACTCCCATGTTTTCACAGGTACTTGAGTTGTTTGGTGCTTTCGCTGTGTTAGAAGTGTCTGCATTCATTTGGGCAGATTTTATTAAACAATTTATTAAACAATCGTAGAGGGGGTTCTCATAGTGTTACCTGTGATGAAGCATTGGCTCTTGCCCCTTGCGGTCCCTTTCTAGGGTTAGCCGGTTTGGCGGAGACGCAGGCTGTAAAATCAGTGTCTGAGGTACGCTCAGTGGTCACCCTGTTCTCAGGAAAGGCACTGGGTAGATTTTTACCTCAACTGTGATGTTATCACATTTGGTATCAGAGCTCTGGTTGTAGGGATGTAAGATCATGTTTTTCCAGCTAAGTGGGACGCCGTCCAGGACAGAGGACACCGTCCAACATTGAAGGACTGGATGCCGCCAAGCATATTAGACGCCGTCCATATGAACTGGCAGACCAGCTGTTTTATTTTAAGTTATAAAACAAGGACTTTTTGGTAATTTCACACTTGGGATGAATTTAAGGCCACAAAATCAGTTAGTGGGGTGTCATAACTCCATTATCACCTACCTTCATCTTTCCACTTAAATTCTAGGGAGAGAGAAGAGTTCTAGAGTGAGAGAGCTCAAATCAAGGAGGAAGAAGGTTGTTTCAGGTCAAAGCGCGGGTTTTAAAGTTGTTCGTCTAGTCCCTAGCTACGTTGTGATTGTTGTGTTAAGTCCTAATCTTGACTTCCTTGCTTTAAATTAGTTTAAGGGTTAGGGTTTGGGTTAGTGATGAGCATAAAACCCATTTGCTAGCGATTTGGGGGTTTTTTGGTAAGTTTGGGTTATGAGGACTTAAAGATGACTAACCTAGGGTTTTGAGGTAATAAAAGTGTTTTCGAGTCTTAAATTGGTTAGTTAATTACTAGCACACTTTATGGTTATGTAAATGGGTGTTATTTGGGTTGGGTTGTGGGGGACCCAAATGAGTGTGTTAACCTTGAAATGGGTCAAATGAGTCTTGGGTGACCTAAGTTGTAAAATAAGTGTGTAGATGCGATAACCTTGCATTAATAAGTGTGTTAAGACCATATTTGGCTAGTGTTAGGGTTTTGGCGAAGTTGACCTAATTTAGGGTTAAGAGTGCAAATGGGTCAAGATTTGCACTATGGGTCAAAATGACACTAAGATAGTGAGTGAATTGGTTGACCAACTTGATTGTGTGATTGATTATATGTGTAATGTAATAGGTACGTTACTTTGAAGGTTGTAAGCTTGATCTCTCATTCACTGAAGGCGTTAAGGTGAGTGGAATAATTATATATATGCGTATATAGTGTATTTGCTTGCGGGCTTGTGGTTAGTGTTATCCGGGCGGGTGGATTCACTATTGTGCTATCCGGGCATGTGGATTCACTACTCTTTTGTGCGATGGAGACCACATGTGCGTGAAGGCTGGTTCGGTAAGTGCGAACGTCCACCTAGGGGGTTAGTGTACACTAACGGTCATTGTGCGAGTACCGTTCCCTTGTGTGTGTTATGGTTAACCATAGTCATGTGTGATAGTCTTAGCATATCGAATTGTGAATTATATGCTATTGGTAATGCTACCTTTTAAGATTGCGGATATCTAGTTTTGCATTGTGATTGCATAGTTGCTAAATTGCTAGCCCGTGTACGGTATTGTGTAAGTGATTGCAAGTAAGTAGATTATATATGTATACGTATAATAATTGCATTCACTAAGTATTTTGCTTACCCTCTCGTTGTTTACTCTTTTTAGGTTCCGGCGTGGACAAGGTTAAGGGTGTTCGGTCGGATTAGAGGCCTCTCGCTTTGGTTTGGATAGGAGACGCTTTTGGGAAGATTAGTTTTTTGAGGTTTGACCAAGATGTGGATAGTTTAACCCCAAACACCATGCTCTAGTGTCGTTTGGATATTAAACTCTTATGGTCGAAACTTATATTTTTGAGCGAAATTCGTAAAACGGTCGATGTGGGCCTGATGTTGTAAAACATGATTTTATTGTGAAAACTTCTTAGTTTTAATTATGTTAACGTGTGGTGAAAAGGGTTTCGTTTAAAAGTGTCGAGAAGCGGGTTTTCCGCTCGCTTAAGTTGGACCCCAAGATCAGAATCTTGCAGTTCATTTGGACGCCGTCCCAAAAGGTTGGACGCCGTCCCAAAAGGTTGGAAGCCGTCCTGGACTTCAGTACTGGACGCCGTCAAGATATCTGGACGCCGTCCAGATTTGCTGAAACATAAATTTTTTTTTGGGTCGTATTTTGGTATAACGAGGTTTGGGTCGTTACAAGTGGTATCAGAGCATGGTGTAAGGGATTTAGGTGACTTGAGATAGGTGCCTAGACTTAGACTTTATTGTGTATGCGTTTTATGCGGGACTTGTAGGAGACGGGTCGGAACAGGATTGACTAGTGCTTAGGCTTATGTGAACTAACCTTGCACTAATTGTTTTGTGTTGTAATTGCAATCATCAAGCGAGATAGCCGTTGTACTAGCAAGTTAACGCGACGTGCTCGTGTAACAATTACTAGCTACCATTGTTACGAGTTCAAATCGGGTCAAACAAGCAATGTACGACGATTGTTGAGCAAGATGGGGCGGTGAGGTGTATATGTATATTTATGTCACGTCTTTTCATTCGTAGTTTAACCTATTCCGTTTTGTAGAGTGAAGATGAGAAATGGACATGATACCGAAAATGGAGGCCCGAGCGAGGACTCCGAATTCACGGCCAAGGTTGAGGCCATCATTAAAAAGCAAAGAGCGGAATTTCTTGAGGATGTCCAAAAGGTTTTCCAAGAATCAGTTGATGAGCAAGTAACCGAGTTAATCAATGAGCGAATGAATGCCGCGATCGAAGAGGCATTAGAAGCTAGAAACATTTATCCTTGGGGCGAAGGGGGTGATGGTAATGGTGGGCATGGAAGGCGGGACTTCCATTACAAAAATTTCAAGGATGCTCAACCTCCTATGTTCAATGGGGTGAGAGATCCGTTGAAAAGCACATGTTGGATCTCCGACATCGAGGGGGCTTTTCGTAACGCCGAATGTCCTCCCGAGAAGAAAATGAGATACGGTTCTAGTATGTTGCTTGAAGAGGCTAAGTTGTAGTGGGACGATAAGATTAAGTTTTATGGTGAAGAGCAATGTATGAGCTTGACGTGGGATGAGTTTAAAAAGGAGTTCTTTGATGAATATCGAACTCCATCCGACCTTAACAAAATTTAGGATGAGTTGCGCGATTTGCGACAAGGTTCGATGGACTTGTTTACTCTCAAGTCTACCTTCTTGTCAAAGACTCATTTTTGTCCGGAGTATGTAGGTGATGACCGAATGTTGATGCTAGATTTTTATCGTACACTAAGCGATGAGTTGAAGCGTAAGATTAGTCAGGGAATGGCTAAGTCTTTTGATGAATTGTTTGAGTTAGCTCGGGGTTTCGAGCCGGAGGTTCCAAAAAGAAGTGATTTCTCTTTCTCAAAGAGAAAATTCGAAGGTTCGAGTAATTCGAGTTTTTCAAGCAAGAAGAACAAGAAGGGTTCTTTGAGTGTTAATAGTGTGAAGAAGGGTGGTTTTAAAGAATTCAACCCTCGGTGTTATAATTGTGGGTAATACGGGCATCTATCCCGTGATTGCACGAACCCGGCGACAACCAAAGTCACTTGTTTTAATTGTAATAAAAAAGGACACCGGAAGTCAGAGTGTCCCGATTTGCACACCGATCATGTTAAACGGTTAAAGAAGGCGGCGGGTACGGCTAGAGGACGAAATTATTTGATGATGAATGATGAAGCCAAGCAATCAAATGAAGTTGTCTCAGGTACTTTCATGGTTAAATCTAATCCGGCAAGGATCCTATTTGATAGCGGTGCAAATTTATCGTTTGTGTCTCCGCGTTTTGTGCCTAAGCTTGATAAACCGCCAGCTAAGTTAAGTCATCCGGTAGAAGTTGAAATAGCGGATGGTGTAACGACCCGGATTTTTCCGATCGTTTTACACTTATAAGATTAATATTTACATAAATTAAACCTTACCAACATGATAAGCAATCTAAATTGTTAAGACTTATGTTTTTGAAAAGAGTTTTACACAACGTTTGACGGTCCAATTTGACCGATGATATCACGAACTATATAACATACGATAATTATACGTTTGTGTATATATATGTATTTTTATATATTTAACATGATCTAAGAATGTTTTAACATCTCATTGTGTACTAATAACAATGAGTTATAAGTATAATTTGAGACTACTAACTTAAGTTTTCAAAACAATAACTATATGTGACGTTCTTCGACTTAAATACTTAAAACTTATAATGCTTATACATGTATCGTATAGAAATGTATTTTATCACTTTTAAAGGATTTATATACATAAAACAATATAAGTATATTTACAAAAGATAGCTATATTTGAATCCTCGTTCCGTTTTCTCAAGATTTTTATACGTATATCTAGGGTATATGTACCCGTATCATACCCAGCTTCTATACGTATTTACTATTGGTATATACACATCACAATCACTTTATTAGCAGCCACGAGTCAGCCAATTTTGGATCTTAGCATGCACGATTAATCAATTTGGCATATTACAAGACTTTTGCACAATATTACAAATTTATACATCTTTTCACCACCATTTATACTCCATTCCATTTTCATTTTTACTACACATTTTCTCTAACCAAAAACACACTCTTAGGAACCTTAAGTGTTCTTCACAATCTCAGAAAATAACCATGAAGATCTAGCTTCAAAAACAACCCTTAATCATCATAAGAAAATCCATTCAAGAACACTTCAAAAATCCTTCCAAGTAAACAAGTTTACTTCCAACCTTTCAATCCAACTCCACCACTCTTTTGATTCTAGGATTTTTCTCATCTCTTACAGTAACTTTGTCCAAGTAACTTGAGGTAGTAACCTTATTCATAATCTTATTCAATTCATATTCATATAGCTATCTTATTTTGTGGTATAAAATTTTAACAACAAGAACATAGTTTGAATGATTTCAAACTTGTTCGCAAACTAAATAGATCCTTATAACTTGACTTTTAAAACACTTCAAGACCTGTAATATATTATAATGATATGCTAACTTAACAAGATATAACTTGGTTTTACAAAGAACACCTTAAAAACTGAATCTACGTCGTCGGAGTGCAACCGGGGGCTGTTTTGGGTTGGATAAATAAAAACTATCTTGAACTTTGAATTGGAAGTTCATGTTCTGGAAAAATGATATTTCTTATGAATATGTTAACACATAAAAATTTCATGGTTTAACTCAAAGTGTAAGTATTTTTAGAAAAATGATCATTAAATGTTGTTTTTATGATGGAAAATGATCACTTTCATAAGTTTCACCAAATTTTGACCTATAACCTGTGATTTAGAATACAAACTAAGGTATTATCAGTTCATATTCTTAAAATTTGACTCGATCCAAGGAAGTGGCAAGTTGAACCAACAAAAACAGAGTTGTAATGAAGAAACTACGACTAAAACAAGATCGGGTATCCGAAGCTAGTTTAGCTACGAAAATATTTGGAGAAAAATTAAATTAATCATATATTTTCTAATTAATATGATATTTCATATATATTTACTTATGATTTGATTTTATATATTTCAGGACCACCCGTAAACAACACGAGAAGATTAATCATAAGACCTCATGATTGTACGCAACACGTCATTTGACAACACGGTACTTTATGTACGCAACACGTCACTTGACAACATGGTACCATGGGTCGAGATTAATTCTGATCAATACGAATACGATGGGGTCTTTATTTATTTTATTTAAGCAACTAATTGTGGACCACTAACATCGGACTGCTAACTACGGACTAAGAAAATATTAAAAGTATTAAAAGTATATATATATATGTAACGATTACTTGAAAAGAAAATATGTTGATATATTATATATATGGTTAGGTTTGTGATATCAATCGGAGACCAAGTCCTATTTATTACCTTCAAGGCAAAACGTGAGTATATAGTCCCACTTTTAAACTCTAAATATTTCGGGATGAGAATACATGCATTTTATGATTTACGATATGGACACAAGTGATTAAAAATATATATTCTACGTTGAGTTGTACCACTGGCATACTTCCATGTAACTTGGTAACTATTATTTACATGAGGTATTGTAAACGCGAATCCTGTTGATAGATCTATCGGGCCTGACAACCCCAACCGGACTGGACGACCAGTATTCAACGGTTGCACAGTACTTTGTTTCGGTGACTACACTTGGTACGGTGTAGTAAGATTTCATAATAAAGGGAATATGCGACGTTGATTAAATGTTAAGTATGGTTATCAAGTGCTCAACAACTTAGAATATTTTTATTAAAACGTTTATATATGAAATCTTGTGGTCTATATTTATAACGCTGCCGGCAATAAACCTATATCTCACCAACTTTATGTTGACATTTTAAGTATGTTTATTCTCAGGTGATAACTAAAAGCTTTCGCTGAAACATGTTGAATTTAAGTAAGATCTTGAGTATGCATATTTTCTGTCAAAAATAAAACTGCATATCGGAGAATTTGTAATGTAAAATATGTTGGAAGTCGTATTGTTATTATCACATGTAAAGTTTGTAAGTCTAAGATTATCGCTAAACGATAATCATTATTATCTTGTTTAAACCTTGTATTTGTAATAAAAGTTATGGTTTGTATTGTAAAAACGAATGCAGTTTTTGAAAAACGTCGCATATAGAGGTCAATACCTCGTGATGAAATCATATGTTATTGTATTCGTCCTTATGGTTAAGGTCAGGTTATGACATGTGGTATCAGAGCGTTGGTCTTAGAGAACCAGAAAATTTGCATTAGTGTGTCTTATCGAGTTTGTTAGGATGCATTAGTAAGTCTGGACTTTGACCGTGTTTGATTTCGAAAACTATTGCTTATCCTTGTTGGTTAAAAAAAATTAATATGTAAATATTATGTGGTACTAACGTGCTAGTTGTTATGTGATAGATGTCTGGCTTAGAACTTGTTATCACATTCAGCGACTCTGAACCAGAATCTTCAGATGGTGTTCCAATCATTAACCTGTCCGATGATGAAAACGATACCTTTGGGGAAGACTCACAATTTTCGGATGAATCAATTGAAGAGGAACCGGAAAGTGATCCCGAGGAGGAAGAAATACAGGAAATTACGAAAGACAAGTTTGAAAGAGGAAAGAAACAAAAGGCTACTGAATTGGAAAATCCAAATCCCAAGTTTAGTGAGGATGTTGTGGCACCAACTCCACCAGACACTTCCACCCCTATTCCCGCTATTCCTATTAGTTCTATCCCGGCATCCAGTTCTTCAGCCCCTCCGCTAAAACGCAGGGAGACAACCAGGATAACCTTTAAGCGATTCCTTTGAACACGAACGCTTTGGGTTAAATGACACGCTGTTGTTTTAAACCATGGGATCATATAACGTTTTGTATAATATTACTAGTGTGGTTTGCTTAATGTTTGATGTAAGATAAGCTTTTGTAAAATAGTGAAGTGTGAAATGCAATAATTTTCCATGGTTGAGTATTACTTGGGTGATAGTAATTGATTTTCGTACTAAGCTATTAAGTATGAACTTTAACGGGTAGGTACTACCCTTGGTATAATTATAAAACGCTAATAAGAAGAAAAGGCTTTTATAATAATAACTGGTTCATATTATTAATAAGCTACGATGTACGGTAAATACATACTACATCTATAATATTCGATGTGAATAATTATTTTTTTTCATTCTTATTGAAGATTATGGCGCGATTGAACCGAATGACGGAACAAGAAATCGAGGAACTCATCAATCAGCGAGTGGACGATAGAATGTTATGGGTCGAGGCTGCGAGAGGTGCTGCAGTTAACCCAAATCCTCGTGTGGGATGTACTTACAAAACTTTTCAAGCTTGCAAGCCCTCATCATTCAGTGGAACAAAAGGACCAGTCGGTTTAACCCGGTGGATCGAAAAGATTGAGTCTGTGTTTAAAATCAGTGGTTGTATTGAGAAGGACATGACCAAGTATGCATCGTGCACCTTACAAGATAGTGCACTCACATGGTGGAAAAACTATGTGAAGGCCGTAGGAGGAGATGTAGCTTATGATACTCCCTGGGAAGAATTCAAAACAATGCTAATCAATGAGTATTGTCCAAGGAACGAGGTTAGGAAGTTAGAAGCTGAATTACGAAGCCTGAAAGTTGTTGGTACTGAACTCACCAACTACAATCAGCCATTCATGGAATTAGCTTTGCTATGTCCCGAATTGGTGCCAAACGAAGAACGGAAGATAGAACTGTACAAAGATGGTTTGCCTAAAAATGTCAAAGCAAATGTTACAGCATCGAAACCCAAGACTATTCACGAAGCCATCACCATGGTGAACTAGTTGATGGACCAGATTATTCTGGATAATAACATCGATGTCAAGACATCGGGAAACAAAAGAAAGTGGGAAGGTAATCATCAACAATCCAACAAGAAACAAGAAACCACGCAAGGTGCGGGTAGCGGTTCGAACTCAGGTTACAAAGGACGAAATCCTTTATGTAACAGATGCCACAAACATCACTCTGGTTATTGTAATGTGGTGTGCAAAAATTGTAATCGAAGGGGTCATCTTGCTAAAGATTGTCGGATTCCTATTACAAATACAAATGGCACCAAGACTCCTGCCACTAATGCAAATAGAAGTGCCTTGGACACTATTACCTGTTATGGGTGTGGGAAACTGGGTCATTATAAGAGCCATTGTCCGAATCCAGAGAAGAATAATGGATCTGCACGTGGAAGAGCATTTGTTATTAATGCTAGAGAGGCGTGTGAAGACCCAGAGCTTGTTACGGGTACGTTTACCATTAATAACTTATCCGCATCTATTATATTTGATACTGGTGTCGATAGAAGTTATGTGAGTAGAGACTTTTATGCTAAATTGAATTGTTCATCATTACCTCTAGATGCTAAGTACATGATTGAGTTAGCTAATGGTAAACTAATTAAAGCCGATAAAATTTGCCGTGATTGTAAAATAAATTTAGCCGGAGAAATATTTAAGATTGATTTGATACCCGTAGAATTAGGAAGTTTTGATGTAATTGTCGGCATGGACTGGATGTCCAAAATAGGAGCTGAAGTTGTGTGTGCCAAGAAGGCAATTCGCATTCCTCGTAAGGATAAAACGCCAGTAATGATTTATGGAGAGAAGGGTAACTCAAAGCTAAAACTCATTAGTTGTTTGAAAGCTTAAAAGTGCTTGAAGAAAGGGTGTTATGCTATCTTAGCACATGTTAATAAAGTCGAAACGAAGGAAAAAGTGAAGAGCATCAATGGCATGCCTGTGGCAAGAGATTTTCCTGAAGTCTTTCCGGAAGAGTTGCCGGGATTACCTCCATTTAGATCTGTAGAATTTCAAATAGATCTAGTACCAGGAGCTGCACCAGTGGCTCGTGCTCCATATAGACTTGCACCGTCTGAGTTAAAAGAACTTCAGAGTCAGTTAAAAGAATTACTGGACCGTGGATTCATACGACCAAGTACTTCACCGTGGGGAGCTCCGATTTTATTCGTCAAGTAGAAAGATGGATCTTTTAGGATGTGTATAGATTATCGTGAATTAAATAAGTTAACTATCAAGAATCGGTATCCACTACCGAGAATTGACGACTTATTTGATCAACTGCAAGGATCATGTGTGTACTCGAAAATCGACTTAAGATCTGGCTATCATCAATTACGTGTCAAAGAAGAAGATATTCTGAAAACTGCTTTTCGGACACGTTATGGTCATTACGAATTTTTGTTTATGCCGTTTGGGTTGACTAATGCGCCAGCTGTATTCATGGACCTCATGAATCGAGTTTGTAGTCCGTATTTAGATAAGTTTGTTATCGTTTTCATTGACGATATTCTTATCTATTCCAAGAGTGAGCAAGAGCATGAGCCGCATTTAAGGTTGGTATTAGAATTGTTAAGAAAAGAACAGTTATACGCCAAATTTTCTAAGTGTGCATTTTGGTTGAAAGAAGTGCAATTTCTTGGCCACGTTGTTAGTAGCAAAGGAATTCAGGTTGATCCAGCTAAAATTGAGGCCATTGAAAAATGGGAGACTCCTAAGACACCAACGCAGATACGCCAATTTTTGGGTTTAGCTGGTTATTATAGAAGGTTTATTCAAGATTTTTCCCGAATAGCTAAACCATTAACAGCGTTAACGCAAAAAGGGAAGAAGTACGAATGGACTTCTGAGCAGGAAAGTGCATTTCAATTACTGAAGAAGAAGTTGACTACATCACCTATTTTATCGTTACCTGAAGGGAACGATGATTTTGAGATATATTATGACGCTTCGCGACAAGGTTTTGGTTGCGTCCTTATGCAACGGAAGAAAGTTATAGCATACGCATCCCGACAATTGAAGATTCATGAGTGGAATTATACGATGCATGATTTAGAATTGGGAGCAGTAGTGTTTGCATTGAAGATATGGAGACACTATTTATATGGGGTTAAATGCACTGTGTTTACTGATCATAAAAGCCTTCAACATATTTTTGATCAGAAACAGCTGAACATGAGGCAACGTAGGTGGGTCGAGCTGATAAACGACTATGATTGTGAGATTCGCTATCATCCCGGGAAAGCGAATGTAGTGGCCGACGCTCTAAGCAGAAAGGAACGGGAACCAATTCGAGTACGAGCGATGAACATAAAAATTCGCATGAATCTCAACTCACAAATCAAAGAGGCTCAACGAGAAGCTCTTACTAAAGAAAACATAGGAAATGAAATAATGAAGAAGTATGGGAAACAACTCGTTATACGGGAAGAATGAATTCGATATTTTGCAAACCGTATTTGGGTACCAAAGTTGGGTGGATTAAGGAAGTTGATATTGAACGAGGAACATAAGACAAGATACTCGATACATCCTGGAGTTGGAAAGATGTATCAAGATCTTAAGACGCATTATTGGTGGCCTAATTTAAAGACAGACGTTGCGACATATGTTGGGGAATATTTAACTTGTTCCAAAGTCAAAGCAGAACACCAAAAGCCGTCAGGGTTACTTCAACAACCAGAAATCCCAGAATGGAAATGGGACGGTATTACCATGGATTTCATCACAAAGTTACCTAAGACTGCCTGGGGTTATGACACCATTTGGGTAATAGTTGATCGTCTCACCAAATCTGCACATTTCTTGCCTATAATGGAAACAGATAGAATGGAGAAACTATTACGATTATACATAAAGGAAATTGTTTCAAGGCATGGAATACCTATTTCCATTATATCCGATCGTGATAGTAGATTTACATCAAAGTTTTGGCAATCACTACAGGAGGCCCTGGGAACTTGTTTGGATATGAGCACCGCATATCATCCACAAACTGATGGGCAGATTGAAAGAACAATTCAGACTCTTGAAGACATGCTCAGGGCATGTGTGATCGATTTTGGAAACGGATGGGATAAATATCTACCATTAGCAGAATTCTCGTATAATAACAGTTATCATGCGAGCATTAAAGCTGCACCATTCGAAGCATTGTATGGAAGGAAGTGTAGATCCCCTATCTGTTGGAATGAAGTAGGAGATCGACAATTAACTGGTCCCGAGATCATACACGAAACGACTGAGAAGATAGTACAAATTAAGGGGAGATTGAAAACAGCCCGTAGTCGCCAAAAGAGCTACGCGGATGTCCGAAGGAAACCATTAGAGTTTCAGATTGGTGACATGGTTATGCTAAAGGTGTCACCTTAGAAAGGTGTAATACGTTTTGGAAAAAGGGGTAAACTGAACCCAAGGTATGTAGGCCCGTTCAAGATCATCGAACGCATCGGACCGGTAGCTTATCGACTCGAGTTACCACAAAAAATCGCCGGAGTACATAATTCATTTCATGTCTCAAACCTCAAGAAATATCTTGCAAAGGAAGATCTCACCATTCCTCTTGAAGAAATCCAAGTCGATGAGAAACTACAATTCATAGAAGAACCAGTCGAAATCATGGACCGTGAAGTTAAACGGCTCAAGCAGAGCAACATACCAATCGTTAAGGTTCGTTGGAATGCTCGAAGAGGTCCCGAGTTTACTTGGGAATGAGAGGATCAGATGAAACAAAAGTAACCACATTTGTTTCCCGAGAACGCAAAATAAGTACAACTTTAAAATTTCGGGACGAAATTTATTTAACGGGTAGGTACTGTAACGACCCGGATTTTTCCGATCGTTTTACACTTATAAGATTAATATTTACATAAATTAAACCTTACCAACATGATAAGTAATCTAAATTGTTGAGACTTATGTTTTTGAAAAGAGTTTTACACAACGTTTGACCGTCCAATTTGACCGATGATATCACGAACTATATAACATACGATAATTATATGTTTGTGTATATATATGTATTTTTATATATTTAACATGATATAAGAATGTTTTAACATCTCATTGTGTACTAATAACAATGAGTTATAAGTATATTTTGAGACTACTAACTTAAGTTTTCAAAACGATAACTATATGTGACGTTCTTCGACTTAAATACTTAAAACTTATAATGCTTATACATCTATCGTATAGATAAGTATTTTATCACTTTTAAAGGATTTATATACATAAAACAATATAAGTATATTTACAAAAGATAGCTATATTTGAATCCTCGTTCCGTTTTCTCAAGATTTTTATACGTATATCTAGGGTATATGTACCCGTATCATACCCAGCTTCTATACGTATTTACTATTGGTATATACACATCACAATCACTTTATTAGCAGCCACGAGTCAGCCGATTTTGGATCTTAGCATGCATGATTAATCAATTTGGCATATTACAAGAGTTTTGCACAATATTACAAATTTATACATCTTTTCACTACCATTTATACTCCATTCCATTTTCATTTTTACTACATATTTTCTCTAACCAAAAACACACTCTTAGGAACCTTAAGTGTTCTTCACAATCTCAGCAAATAACCATGAAGATCTAGCTTCAAAAACAACCCTTAATCATCATAAGAAAATCCATTCAAGAACACTTCAAAAATCCTTCCAAGTAAACAAGTTTACTTCCAACCTTTCAATCCAACTCCACCACTCTTTTGATTCTAGGATTTTTCTCATCTCTTACACTAACTTTGTCCAAGTAACTTGAGGTAGTAACCTTATTCATAATCTTATTCAATTCATATTCATATAGCTATCTTATTTTGTGGTATAAAATTTTAACAACAAGAACATAGTTTGAATGATTTCAAACTTGTTCGCAAACTAAATAGATCCTTCTAACTTGACATTTAAAACACTTCCAGACCTGTAATATATTATAATGATATGCTAACTTAACAAGATATAACTTGGTTTTACAAAGAACACCTTAAAAACTGAATCTACGTCGTCGGAGTGCAACCAGGGGCTGTTTTGGGTTGGATAAATAAAAACTATCTTGAACTTTGAATTGGAAGTTCATGTTCTGGAAAAATGATATTTCTTATGAATATGTTAACACATAAAAATTTCATTGTTTAACTCAAAGTGTAAGTATTTTTAAAAAAATGATCATTAAATGTTGTTTTTATGATGGAAAACGATCACTTTCATAAGTTTCACCAAAGTTTGACCTATAACCTGTGATTTCGAATACAAACTAAGGTATTATCAGTTCATATTCTTAAAATTTGACTCGATCCAAGGAAGTGGCAAGTTGAACCAACAAAAACGGAGTTGTAATGAAGAAACTACGACTAAAACAAGATCGGGTATCCGAAGCTAGTTTAGCTACGAAAATATTTGGAGAAAAATTAAATTAATCATATATTTTCTAATTAATATGATATTTCATATATATTTACTTATGATTTGATTTTATATATTTCAGGACCACCCGTAAACAACACGAGAATATTAATCATAAGACCTCATGATTGTACGCAACATGTCATTTGACAACACGGTACTTTATGTACGCAACACGTCATTTGACAACATGGTACCATGGGTCGAGATTAATTCTGATCAATACGAATACGATGGGGTCTTTATTTATTTTATTTAAGCAACTAATTGTGGACCACTAACATCGGACTGCTAACTACGGACTAAGAAAATATTAAAAGTATTAAAAGTATATATATATATATATATATATGTAACGATTACTTGAAAAGAAAATATGTTGATATATTATATATATGGTTAGGTTTGTGATATCAATCGGAGACCAAGTCGTGTTTATTACCTTCAAGGCAAAACGTGAGTATATAGTCCCACTTTTAAACTCTAAATATTTCGGGATGAGAATACATGCATTTTATGATTTACGTTATGGACACAAGTGATTAAAAATATATATTCTACGTTGAGTTGTACCACTGGCGTACTTCCATGTAACTTGGTAACTATTATTTACATGAGGTATTGTAAATGCGAATCCTGTTGATAGATCTATCGGGCCTGACAACCCCAACCGGACTGGACGACCAGTATTCAACGGTTGCACAGTACTTCATTTCGGTGACTACACTTGGTACGGTGTAGTAAGATTTCATAATAAAGGGAATATGCGACGTTGATTAAATGTTAAGTATGGTTATCAAGTGCTCAACAACTTAGAATATTTTTATTAAAACGTTTATATATGAAATCTTGTGGTCTATATTTATAACGCTGCTGGCATTAAACCTATATCTCACCAACTTTATGTTGATGTTTTAAGAATGTTTATTCTCAGGTGATAACTAAAAGCTTCCGCTGTAACATGTTGAATTTAAGCAAGATCTTGAGTATGCATATTTGTGTCAAAAATAAAACTGCGTATCGGAGGATTTGTAATGTAAAATATGTTGGATGTCGTATTGTTATTATCACATGTATAGTTTGTAAGTCTAAGATTATCGCTAAACGATAATCATTATTATCTTGTTTAAACCTTGTATTTGTAATAAAAGTTATGGTTTGTATTGTAAAAACGAATGCAGTTTTTTAAAAACGTCGCATATAGAGGTCAATACCTCGCGATGAAATCATATGTTATTGTATTCGTCCTTATGGTTAAGGTCGGGTTATGACAGATGGTAAGACGGTGCTAGGGGTTGATGTGTGTAATGATTGTGATATTGTGTTTGGTACCGAAACGTTTAAAATTGATCTTATCCCGATGAAGTTGGGTGAATTTGATATTGTCGTTGGCATGGATTGGCTCGATCATTATAGAGCCGATATCGCATGTCATGAAAAGTCTATCCGTGTGAAGGCCCCAAGTGGGGGAGAGTTAATTATCCATGGCGAGAAACGGAGAAGACTTGTGCCATTATGCACTGTTGCACGGGCACGTCATTTTCTTAGTAGTGGTGGTATGGCTTTTATTGCCCATGTAGTTGATACTCGTGAAGAGCCACCATCCATTCGTGAAATTCTGGTGGTTAATGAATTCGAAGATATTTTTTCGGATGAATTACCGGGTGTTCTAGCAGAAAGACAAGTTGAATTTCGCATTGAATTGGTTCCTGGGGCTACTCCCATTGCTAAAACTCCTTATCATTTGGCACCAACGAAAATGCAAGAGTTGTTAAATCAAACCCAAGAGTTGCTTGAAAAGGGTTTTATTCGATCAAGTGCTTCGCCATGGGGCGCTCAGTTTTTATTTGTAAATAAGAAGGATGGTAGTATGCGAATGTGCATCGATTATCGGGAATTGAACAAAGTGAAGATCAAGAATCGTTATCCGTTACCTCGGATTGACGGCTTGTTTGATCAACTTCAAGGCGCAACTTATTTTTCTAAAATTGACTTACGGTCCGGCTATCACCAAATGCGGGTCCGTGAGGAAGATATTGAGAAAACGGCTTTTCGAACGCGATACGGACATTTTGAGTTTGTAGTTATGCTGTTTGGTCTTACGAATGCACTGGCGGCATTCATGGATCTTATGAACCGAGTATGCCAACCTATGTTGGACAAGTCAGTGATTGTGTTCATTGACGACATACTTGTCTATTCGAAAAGTATGAAGGAACATGAACGTCATTTACGTGAAGTATTGAAGACGTTGCAGAAGGAGAAGTTATATGCTAAACTTTCCAAATGTGAATTTTGGCTAAGGGAAGTGCAATTCCTTGGCCATATTATGAACAAGAAGGTATTCAAGTGGATTCGGGGAAGAAAGAGAGGGTGAAGAGTTAGGAACGACCGACTATGCCTACGGAAATTCGAAGTTTTCTCGGATTGGCCGGTTATAATCGTCGGTTTATCCAAGACTTTTCTAAAATTGCTTCTCCATTGACGAAGTTGATGAGGAAGAACGTGAGATTCAATTGGGAGAACGAGCAAGAAATTGCTTTTCAATTGTTAAAATAGAAATTGTGTCAAGCTCCGGTCTTGGTGTTACTGGAAGGTGTAGAAGATATGACGGTTTATTGTGATGCTTCATTAAATGGGCTCGGGTGTGTTCTAATGCAACGGGGTAAAGTCATTGATTACGCCTCTCAACAATTAAAGGAGTACGAAAAGAGATACCCGACTCATGATCTGGAATTGGCGGCGGAGGTTCATGCGTTGAAAATTTGGCGCCACTACTTGTATGGTGTCAAGTGTACGATTTATTCGGATCATAAGAATTTGAAACATCCTTTTAACCAACGAGATTTAAATTATCGTCAATGTAGGTGGATGGATGTGGTAAAGTATTACGATTGTGAAATACTTTATCATCTGGGTAAGGCGAATGTGGTCGCGGATGCGTTGAGTTGAAAGAGTCAACATCCGGAAATGCGAGTAGGATCATTATGCATGATTATTACTAAAGATTTTCTTGTAAAGCTTGGTGAAATTCAAATTGAAGCTTTTGTTAATAACAAGCACGAAGAACGAATCGTGGGGCAGACGGAGTCCATTACCTTAGGCCCGCATTGTTTGTTGTCCTTTCAAGGACGAGCGTGGGTGCCTAGAATGGGAGATTACCAACGAGTGCTACTTGATGAAGCACATAAGTCAAAGTATTCCATTCATCCGGGTGCGACGAAGATGTATCTTGATTTGAAGGAGTATTGGTGGCCGGGCATGAAACGTGATGTTGTAAAGTATGTTGAACAATGCGTCACGTGTTTGCAAGTTAAGGCCAAGCACCAAAAGCCTTATGGTAAGTTACAACCGTTGGAAGTCCCGAAATGGAAATGGGAGCACATTACCATGGATTTCATTACAAAGTTACCAAAGACAGCGAGAACCCAATTCGATACGATTTGGGTGATAGTTGTACAGTTGACGAAAAGTGCTTTGTTTCTTCCCATTCGGGAAACGATATCGCCGGAGGCTTTGTCGAAGTTGTTTATCAAGGAGGTGATATCGAGACATAGGGTTCCTATATCTATTATTTCAGATCGGGTTACTCGTTTCACATCTCGGTTTTGGAAGTTTCATGAAGATATGGGTACACAATTAAGAATGAGCACGGCGTACCATCCTCAAAAGGACGGTCAAACCGAATGTACGAATCAAACATTATAGGATATGTTACGGGCATGTATCATCAATTTCGGTGGTAGTTGGGATGAGCACTTGCCCTTGGTGGAATTCTCGTACAACAATAGTTAACATACTAGTATTAGAATGCCACCTTATGAGATGCTTTATGGGCGAAGGTGTCGAACTCCGATTTGTTGGGGTGAAGTGGGACAAAAGGAAATCGGGAGTACCGATTTGGTGTTAGAGATGAATAGTAAGATTGAGATGATTCGGACTCATTTGAAGGCGGCTCAAGATAGATAAAATTCGTATGCCGATAAACGTAGACGACTGATTGAGTTTCAAGTAGGTGACATGGTGATGCTTAAAGTTTCGCCATAGAAAGGTATTATTCGGTTCCGAAAATGGGGAAAGTTAGCTCCTCGGTTTATTGGACCATTTAAAATTTTAGCTCGTGTTGGTGAAGTTGCGTATCGTTTGGAATTACCAGAAGAGCTTGCGGGGATCCATAATACATTTCATGTTTCCCATCTCCGTAAGTGTCTTGCGGATGATTCATCATGGGTGTCATAAGAAGAGATCGAGCTAAACAACAAGTTAGCGTATGTCGAGGAACCGATTGCCATACTTGATGAAAAAGTAAAAATGTTGAGAAATAAAGAGGTGAGATCTTTTAAGGTTCAATGACATCGTAGCAAGGGTTCCAAGTTTACATGGGAATCCGAAGAGTTTGTTTTGGTGTATCTTTCGGCTTGTCATGCGGCTTGGATTGCGAGGACGCAATCCGGTTCAAGTGGGAGAGAGTTGTAAGATCCCGTTTTTCCAGCTAAGTGGGACGCCATCCAACATTGAAGGACTGGACGCCGTCCAGCATATTGGACGCCGTCCAGATGAAATGGCAGACAAGCTGTTTTATTTTAAGTTATAAAACAAGGGCTTTTTTGGTAATTTAATACTTGAGACGAATTTAAGGCCACAAGATCAGTTAGTGGGTGGTCATAACTCCATTATCACCTACCTTCATCTTTCCACTTAAATTCTAGAGAGAGAGAAGAGTTCTAGAGTGAGAGAGCTCAAATCAAGGAGGAAGAAGGTTGTTTCGAGTCAAAGCGCGGGTTTTAAATTTGTTCGTCTAGTCGCTAGCTACGTTGTGATTGTTGTGGTAAGTCCTAATCTTGACTTCCTTACTTTAAATTAGTTTAAGGGTTAGGGTTAGGGTTAGTGATGAGCATAAAACCCATTTGTTAGCGATTTGGGGGTTTTTGGGTAAGTTTGGGTCATGAGGACTCAAAGATGACTAACCTAGGGTTTTGAGGTAATAAATGTGTTTTCGAGTCTTAAATTGGCTAGTTAATTGCTAGCACACTTTATGGTTATGTAAATGGGTGTTATTTGGGTTGTGGGTGACCCAAATGAGTGTGTTAACCTTGAAATGGGTCAAATGAGTCTTGGGTGACCTAAGTTGTAAAATGAGTGTGTAGATGCGATAACCTTGCATTAATAAGTGTGTTAAGACCATATTTGGCTAGTGTTAGGGTTTTGGCGAAGTTGACCTAATTTAGGGTTAAGAGTGCAAATGGGTCAAGATTTGCACTATGGGTCAAAATGACACTAAGATAGTGAGTGAATTGGTTGACCAACTTGATTGTGTGTTTGATTATATGCGTAATGTAATAGGTACGTTACTTTGAAGGTTGCAAGCTTGATCTCTCATTCACCGAAGGCGTTAAGGTGAGTGGAATAATTATATATATGCGTATATAGTATATTTGCTTGCGGGCTTGTGGTTAGTGTTATCCGGGCGTGTGGATTCACTATAGTGCTATCTGGGCGTGTGGATTCACTACTCTTTTGTGCGATGGAGACCTCATGTGCGTGAAGGGTGGTTCGGTAAGTGCGGACGTCCACCTAGGGGGTTAGTGTACACTAACGGTTATTGTGCGAGTACCAACGGTCATTGTGCGAGTACCATTCCCTTGGGTGTGTTATGGTTAACCATGGTCATGTGTGATAGTCTTAGCATATCGAATTGTGAACTATATGCTATTGGTAATGCTAGCTTATTGAGATTGCGGATATCTAGTTTTGCATTGTGATTGCATAGTTGCTAAATTGCTAGCCCGTGTACGGTATAGTGTAAGTGATTGCAAGTAAGTAGATTATATATGTATATGTATAATTATTTCATTCACTAAGCGTTTTTCTTACCCTCTCGTTGTTTACTCTTTTTAGGTTCCGGCGTGGACAAGGGTAAGGGTGTTCGGTTGGATTAGAGGCCTCCCGCTTTGGTTTGGATAGGGGACGCTTTTGGGAAGATTAGTTTTTTGAAGTTTGACCAAGATGTGGGTAGTTTAACCCCAAACACCATGCTCTAGTGTCGTTTGGATATTAAACTCTTATGGTCGAAACTTGTATTTTTGAAGGAAATTCGTAAAACGGCCGATGTGGGCCCGATGTTGTAAAACATGGTTTTATTGTGAAAACTTCTTAGTTTTAATTATGTTAACGTGTGGTGAAAAGGGTTTCGTTTAAAAGTGTCGGGAACCGGGTTTTCCGCTCGCGTTAGTTGGACCTCAAGATCAGAATCTTGTAGTTCATTTGGACACCGTCCCAAAAGGTTGGACGTCGTCCTGGCCTTCAGTACTGGATGCCGTCCAGATATCTGGACGCCGTCCAGATGTGCTGAAATAGAATTTTTTTTGCGTCGTATTTTAGTATAACGAGGTTTGGGTTGTTATAAGGGAACTAGGCAGTCATAATGTGGTCAACCCGTGGTTTTTTGGGTGCATTAGAGTCAAGTCTACAGCCCGGCCCTTCTTGATATAGCATTGTTATGCATTTCATTTCTTATGAGGGATAATTATAAGTTATTATTGCTTATGATATTTCTATTTTGTATGTGGTTTGTGGTTTTACTTTTTGCAGATGTCGGCTTCAAGCAACAATTCCGTTCCTGCACCTGTTTCCCCGTCTGCCGCTTGTCGTGCACGACAGCCTCGCCTGAGGGATCCTGTTAACTACTACATGGCTACTATCACTCATATGACTAGGGCATATACGAACGAGACTCGCATTGATGCTCTTAGCGACTGTATGCGTGTCGTGCCGCATACGGAGTTGATGGATGAGATTAGAGCTAATATGGATACGTTAGTTAGCTTCAAGCTTAGGATCGAGTTCGAGACTAGGAAGCGTAACCGAGAGGTGGACGCTAAGTTCGAGGCTCTTGAGAGCGCGATTCGTGGTCTGAAGATGGAGTTGGAGGAGGTGAAAGGAAAGTTGAGGAAGTATGAGACTCCTGACGAGCCTCATACCGGCCCAGCTTATCACACCCGCTACAAGCAGATGTGATATGATGATATTATGAGTGATTACTTTATTTCATAGACTTATTGTCCTTTTATACATTCATGTTTGGGTGATGTACGGCGTTTTGCTGAGGATTTTGTTATGGGATATTTTTATTTATGTATGGATGGTTATTTCTTTTATAACATCTGGTTATCATTATCATATTTTTCTGGTGTTGTGACTCTTGGCATGTTATATTATGCGTAATATAGTTCATGTATGTTAGGTGCTATGTATGTTATATGATTTCTATCATAAAGTATGTATGCATGTGGTGGCTATTTCTATAACTATCATAACTATCATGTTATTACTCATAGTGCTCGTTGACTATTATTTTAATGGTTAATGTTTTCGTGTTCGATCTATTCCTTTATAACACTGGTATTATTCTTAGTACTAACGATTGTGTTATTCTGTTTTGAAGATCATGCCTCCCCGTGAGTCCAACGAAGCTCGCATGCAACGCCTTATTTCTGAAGGGATAGCAGCTGCTATGGCAGCTAATGCTAATGTTAATGCCAAAAACCAGGTGGGATGCTCCCACAAGACTTTCATGGCCAGTCGTCCACAAGAATTCAGTGGCACCGAAGGATGCATTGGACTTACTCGTTGGTTTGAGAAGATTGAGTCTATTTTCCAGGTTAGTAGAGTCCGTGATGAGGACAAGGTTAGTTTTGCCACCTGCACTTTTAAAGACAGTGCTTTAACTTGGTGGAATAATTTGGTTAACAGTTTGGGTAATGATGCTACTTATGGTTTGTCTTAGAATAATTTTAAAGAGAGGATGATCACCCGTTATCGTCCCAGGGGTGAACTTAAGAAGTTGGAGGCTGAGCTTAAGAACTTAAAGATGAAGGGCACCGATTTAGATGCCTATGAGCAAAGGTTCCTTGAATTGACATTGTTGTGTCCCAATACTTATGCTGATGAGAACCTTAAGATTGAAGCTTATATTGATGGATTATTTGAGCGAATTGAGCATGGGGTTGAGTCTAGTGAGCCCCAGACTATTGAAGTTGCTATGTCTATGGCATATAAGCTTAATGACAAGATTTTGAGGAGAAGTAAGGCAGCTGTGACTGATGCTAGTGAGGAAGTTGTTAAAAAGGATGATAATGGGAAAAGGAAGTGGGATAACAACCGCAACCAGAACCAAGGTTAGCAGAAGAAACAAGATTCTTCTGGTTCGAATAACCGTAATCAGCGAGTTTGTCCGCGATGTTATAAGGCTCATGATGGTTATTGCACGGTTACTTGTAAGAGGTGTTCCAAGCAGGGACACATTGCTAAAGATTATACGGTGGTTATTCCGGGTACTGCTACTCCTACTGCAAGTGGAGGTAATAATGGTGGTAATGGTAATGGGAAGCTGAGAAATGGTGGAAGTCAGAAAGTTTGTTATGAATGTGGTATGCCGGGGCATTTCCGTGATGCCTGCCCTAACAAGAAGACTATTGAGAATGCACGTGGAAGGGCGTTCAACATTAATGGCAGGGATGCTGAGGAAGATCCAAAACTTGTTACGGGTACGTTCTTGGTCAACGATTTTATCAGTTTATATACTATTTGATTCAGGGGCTGATTTGAGTTTTGTGTCGAGTAAATTAAGTCCAAAAATCAAAACTCCGTTAACTCCTCTAGATAGAACTTATGTTGTAGAGATAGCTAATGGTAAAGTGCTTACTGCTAAGACTGTGTATCGTAAATATAACATTAATCTGGCTGGTAGAGATTTTGAGGTAGATTTAATATCTATTGACCTAGGCAGGTTTTGTGACGACCCGAAAAATTTTGACTAAATTTAAACCAAACTCTCGATATGATTTAATATCTTTGACACGATAAGCAAAGTCTGTTAGGTTGAGTCTCAAAAATTTTGAACTGTTTCATTTATTCAATTGACCTTCGACCATTTCCGATGATTCACGAACAATTAATTGTAAATAGATATGTGTGTATATATATGTATATAGATATCAATTGAAAAAAAAAATATAATTTGAAATATTATATGTTGTGGTTATTAAAATTAATTATGTAAAATAAAATAAAGAATATTATATTATAATAATAATTATTTAAAACATATCTATATATAAATAATGTATATTAAAAATAAATATTAAATGATTGTAATACTCGATTGATGTTCTGATTGATATTAAGCAAGTAAAATTCAAACTTATATGATTTTAAAAATAAACGGTGATCCGAAAATGAGTGATATAAATTATAGGCTTATTAAAAATGTATTTAGGAGCTATTTGTTTAATTTTAACACTTTTTATATTTTACCCAGGATCAAGCGAGGACAGTTGATTTAAATTTTATTTAATAATTTTAAAACAATTAATAACCAATTTTATACCATAATGACTAAAATAAATAATTATAATTAATAAAAAAAAATTGGGATTTTTCGAAGACTTTTATCCGTCACTGATTAACAACGACGTACGATATAATCTTCGTAAATAAAACCGTCGGCAGAATTTTACAGATATGTGATTGATAATCATCATGCACATGCCAAATTGATTACTCTATTATTATTTTGTTTGAGAAAGTTTTAACTTTCTAACCACTACACATATACGTCTAAAACCACACATCATCTTTACAACTACTTGCATCTTCATCATTCACACTTTTTCAATTACTATTTTTCTCACTGATTTTCTTTGTTTTCATTAGAAAAGCCACACACATATGATAATATTCTAGTTGCATATATAAATATATATACAATACATACAATTGCAGTTCATGTTGTAAAACAAAAACCCATCAACTTATCTCATTTTTTTTTTTACTTTATGTTTACTATTGCTCCATGAAAAACCCATCAACAATATATACTAACTTGCTCATTGTTTAAGGCCCGACCAACCATATTGATCATCGAACAACTATCACCAAGTTACTTGCTTACTAATTCGGTTCAACTCAAAGATCATCATTTACTTGCTCAATACTTGTTTCGGTTCATCACTACACCCCACCATGCATGATCATCGAATTACTGTTGCTAATCCTTCTGCTTCTAATTACCATCACCGAAAATCATCACCTTCAAACACCCTACACTGGCTACCACCACCCTCATGATAATCAATCATCACCCTCACTAAATTGAAACCCACTTGTTGCTCGGTTTCGATCACCACCCAAGAACACCCTCACCTTCTCTCCCTCTCTCTTAATCTTAAATCACCACCACCTCTCTTCTTCTTTGTTACCAACCCAACACCTTAAACCCACGAAAATCTACTACTATAATTCACTTTTCTGTTTTGATTTAACCAACCACCATACAAGATAATCACCATGGTCAACCACAAACCAGAAAAACCCTCATGCTGCTCGATACTATGCTTACTACTGTCCTCATGTTCAATCACCCTTAGCCCACCATCGACAACAACAGTACTATCGTTTCTATTTATTGTTCGGTTAATGAATGTGTAACACCCCATTTTCCCCGTACATGATTTACAGGTGTATCGCGTATGTACGATGGGTGTATGAAGGAATTGAGACATGTTCGTGCGTTAAAGTTCTTGTATGAAAAAAGTGATCAGACCAAGTTATAGGTCGCGGCGCGGAGGTATGGGTCGCGGCGCGACATTACAAATGAATCAGGATCAGGAGGCATGTAAACAAGGGCACCAGACCACGGTTTATCTCGCGGCGCGGAGAAGGGTGCCGCGGCGTGGCATTCAGTTGATTTCAAATCCAGGAAGCATGTTAAGGAAATCACCAGAATACGTTATAGGTCGCGGCGCGACGATTAAGGGCGCGACGCGGCAATCTGGGCGGACTGGTACCAGTTTTGTGATTTTAAAAGAGATTCAAGGGAATTTTGGTCATTTCGCGTTTGAGCCAGATTTGAGATCTTAATCTCATCCACCCATTCATTTTCTTTTTTATCTTTTTCCTTTTCTTCCTCTTTTTCTCTCAAAAAACTTTAAACCCCAATTGATTCAAAGGGATTTTTGGAAAGGAAGAAGCGGGTTTTGATCGAAAGCGTAAGAGACAAGTTTGTTCTCCTCGTTCTTAGCTACAAGGTGATACTAGCGGTAAGCTCTAACTCTGAAATTCGTTTTTGTGTTCATCATTCAAATTTAGGGCTTTTAATTGTATGTTCATACATGGAATCCCACTAGTTGTTAATGGAAGATAATAACTAGGATTCGAGTTTATTAGTGATGGAGGTGGGTTTTGGGTTAGTTGATGATTTAGCCTAGTTTAGGGCTTTAAATTGAGTGTAATCACTATGATTAGTGATTATGGAAGTGTTGGAACTCATTTGGGTGTGTTTGGTTGACTAATTTTGAGATGGGTCAAAATTAGGGCTTTGGTGTCAAATTGGGCAAGACAAGTGTTTAACGCTTGTGTTCGGGTTTAATTAGCTTATTAGGACCATTGTCACTAGTGTTAGTGATTATTGGTTAGTTTGAGCGCGGTTTGTGCTTGGAGGTGCATTTGGGTCGAGATTGCCCTAGTTCTAAATTTGGGTTGGTTTGTAAATCCTCCCTAATTGTGTTGTTGTATTTGTGATAATGGAATAGGTACATTCCATTGGCGAGTTGCAGATTATTCGGTGGCATTCATCAAGGTGACAAGGTGAGTGTTAATATCCTATGTGCATATGTATGTGTACGATGGGTGCGGGTCGGGTGGAGTGGTTCTCGGTTATAGAGCCCACTTCACATATAGGTAGGTTTGATGGACTTGTGTATAAGTCTAATTGGCACGGTTGTGCGCTTTGGTTGACCACCTTTGGCGAGGTGCACACTTTGTGTGTACGTTATTACAGGTGCTTGTGATGCGGATTATATAACCCCAATGGCGAAAGGTTGGTATTGAGTTGCGGATGAGTAACCCCGATGACGTGGGTTCTGATATTGAGAAGTGAGTGGAATAATTATGCGTGTACGTATATAATGTATTTATTTGTGTAGTATGAATGTGGCATTGTCGCGGTGTTCAAGACACCAAATTCTAAGTAACGAGTAGTATTGTCGCGGTGTTCAAGATACTACTCATTGTTTGATTCACATGTGGTATTGTCGCGGTGTTTAAGACACCACATTGTCATGGGAGTGGATGCCGCGGTGTTCAAGGCACCACTCATGGTTTTAATTGACATGTGGAATCGTCGCGGTGTTCAAGACGCCACATTGTCATGGGGGTGAGTTAGTCGCGGTGTTCAAGACATCACCCGGGGGATTAGTGATTACGCGGTGTTTAAGTAACACTAATGGATGTTATGAAATCCGACGGTCTTTTACGAGTACCGTTCCCTTGTACGATTGGTTAATCATGGTTGTGTATTGTGATGTAGCTAACCCTCCGGGTGTAGCTTATTGGCATTTTTCACATCGTCGTTGGTGAACTTATATTTGTTGTTATTTTAGCTTGTTGCTTAGTGATCGTACGGTATGCTTGGCTTAGCCTGCCTTAATGCTTGGATGCTCTGGTATGCGTTATTTGATTACTTCTGTGGCGTGTCCATTTTATGCATATATATGTATGTAGTATATTCACACTCACTAAGCGTTAGCTTACCCTCTCGTTGTTTACATTTTTATAGATTTGCATGGAGGAGGTGGCTCGGGTAAGCGTGGGGACTAGTGGACTTGCGTAGTTTGCTTTAGAAGATGTGATTTTTATTGATTAGGATTGGGTAGCGTATCCCCAATCACCATGCTCGGTTTTGTTAGAATTTAAAATAGTCGGGTCGTGTTTGCTCGTTCGGATATTTAAACTATGTATTAAATGTTTTAAACCTTATTGAACTTATTATTTGTTAAAGATGTTTTTGGAAACATAAATTGGGACCTAAATATTAATGTATTAAAGAAAAGAAAAAAATTACAGGCCGGTTTAAATACGGGTTGGGTTGTTTCAGAATGATCACCATAACTACCACCCATATTACCATTAGCGTTTCTATTTCTTATCATTCAAGATCAAACCAAACCCACCTGTACAACTGATGTTCGATTACAGCTACTTGCCTAACAAAACCCACCACATTTGTCACCATTGAAACAACCCACATCACCAATTTGAAAACCTACAACCTGCTGTTAATTCTATTATTTTTTTTTCTATTTATTATTTTGTTCGGTTCCAGCCTTCACAAACCATCGCCAATCTCCAAGAACCATAAAAGGTCACCATGGTTAAACTATTGATACTCATGTTCAAATTCCACCTTCATCATTCAAACAACCACCACGACACCATAACCATCGAAACGTTTCTATATATTTTTTTGTGTTTTCGTTCGAACCACACAACAACCTCATCACCATGAAACACCATCATGAACCACCAAATCACCACCATCACAAACCCACCTGTTATAAATATCATTATTAATATCATTAATATAATTATTAACAATAATACCTTTTTAAGTAATGTTAAGTATTATGATTATTATCATTTTTATCGTAATATTACAAAAATTACCATTTGTAACAAACAAATGATATATACATATATAAAAATATATTTAATACATATAACATAACGAAAAGTTATATTTTATATAACAAAATAAATATATGAAAACATATATATATATTTAATATAAAAAGTATATAATTAATAATTATATATATTAATCAATTACAACTATGTATATTAATAAATATACCAATGATATAAGTTCATGAATCCGAGGCCAACCCTACACTTGATAAATGACGTCATATGTATTTTTACTACAAAATACAATATTGTGAGTTCATTTGATTCCCTTTTACTCTTTACATTTTTGGGACTGAGAATACATGCGCTACTTTTACAACTACTTTATTAAATGCTTTTGAAATATATTTTGAACTGCGAATACATGAAATGCTCTTATAAATGTTTGACGAGATAGACACAAGCAAAACATTCCTCGAATGAATTATGTGGACGTGATAATTGCCACCATTGAATTATGTGGACGTGATAATTGCCACAATTGATATGAATATTTTTTCCCTGATTATTATTGCTTGGTAACCTAAGAATTAGGGAACATCACTAATTTTGAGAATTAGTGCACTCCTAATTGACGCGAATCCTAAAGGTAGCTACCGGGTTTAACACCCCCACCAAGAATGTTCACTAGACGGAAGGGCTAGTAGGCGTGGTGTTTAGTACTTCTAAGTTTATATGATTATTATACAGATGAGATGTTCTGTTTTGGGGGTATTATTATGCGCATTATATGTTAAGGTCGGTTACCAAGCCAAGCTATGAAAGTAATGAAAACTGAATGTTATGTATCGAGAGAATGATTTTATACACAGTTTATGTGTATGTTATTTTTGTGCACGAGATATGTGTACGGTTACTAAGATTTATGAAAGATGATTTCGTACACGAGAAAGGTGTACTGTATTTAAAAGATATCGCATGTACATTACAGGTGGGTATAGGATTCGGACTCATTTGTACCATGCAACATTTAAATCTTGTGGTCTATCAAAATGATGAATTTTATTGTTTTATGATAAACCTATGAATTCACCAACCTTTTGGTTGACACTTGAAAGCATGTTTATTCTCAGGTATGAAAGAAATCTTCCGCTGTGCATTTGCTCGTTTTAAAGACATTATTTGAAGTCGATCATCGCAATGGAACCAGATGTTGGTGACTTCGTCCAGATAGATTAGGACGGGGTATGACATGTTACTCGACTGTTTCTGTAAACAGCCATCGAAACACCACCACTGTTAATATCCTTGGCCTATCAATAAAAACATGTTACTACTAGTATGTATTCCTGTTCCTGTGCAAACGAACAACGATGTTGCACTGAGAGATTATAACAGCGACGATAATGAGAATGTTGTGTATGATGAAGATGAATTTTATATGAAGAATATGTTATACGTAATATTTATGATGATGAACCAAAGCTGATGCTACGTTTATCCTGTTATTCTGATGTAATACCCTAGCTATTTCCGTTAAGCTTTGTTAACTGTCCGTTAAAGTATTTAACGGTGTTTACTTTTGATTCGTGTATTTAATTGAATTAAATGTATACTTGAATTCATGATGAACTAACATATTTAATATATAATTACATTAGCCAAAAAACTTATTTCATAATTTGAAATACTGAGAAAACGACAAGGTTTTGAAAACTGCAACAGAGGTCTCACGAGACTGTCGGGTAATTGAAATTAACAAAACTTTTAATCTTTGACATCATCATCAAACAAATTATAAAAACTTACAACGTTCAAGGACTAAATTGTATATTATAAAATAAGAAAATCAAAATAGATAATGATATATATTAAAGCTTATCTAATACATATCATTTAGACACAAATTTCCACACATGGAACCTACTAGTTTTAACCTTAAGGAAAAGACACACTTAAAGTAGCGAAGATTTTCAACATTCATGGGCTACTATTATTTTAATTACACACGAGTTTTATTACCCACCGTTTATTCTAAAAGGACTCTAGAAAGTGATGTATTTACATAAATAATATTGTAATACATATTGAAATATAAGGACTAAAAATGTAAATGTGGAATCCATTTCATTCATTCAATTCATATTCATATGTAAGTAAATGAACGTGTCACTTTCAACTTTATTTGGCCAATTATATAATACATGATATGATCTCATATCCCTTGAATATAGGAATCATGTCCCTTGTAGTATATTAATCAAATCTATGCTTACATTTAATATGAGATATGCTAAATATTAAATATGATATTGTCTATAATAAATATAAATAAATATTTATTAATTCATAAGCCATGAGTCTATATATAAACCCTCAAAACCTCACAATTTATTCACCACCATAAACTTGTTATTTTCAAAAACCTTGAACATCAAATTTGTTCCTTGCATCATTCTACATCTAGTAACGTGTGTTGATTGTCGTAGAAAGGTATAATTGCAAACTCTTAATTTATAAATCTGATTTTTAATGTTAATCTTATGAATTAGATGTTCTATTGCTCAATTGGTCGCGTTTGTACATGTAATTAATCATTATATTGTCCGATTTGCGAGTTAGAGTTTAATCACGAATTGTATTGCTATGCTACTGGTTTTTGTGACTTTTTTCTGTAAATGAAAATTATTTAGATGGATATCTATCGAAAACTATTGAGTTTGCTCGCTTGAATCGCATGATTTCGTTTTGTTATGCTAAAGTTATGCTCGTTTGAAGTTTCGGTACGTAATTACGATATATTACGAAAATTTCAATTTGTGTGATTTGAATTGGCTTATGAACTGATGTTAGATGGATAGAGAATTTAAAAACACATAAAATGGACTAGGATATCATAGTAATTGGATTTGTAAAAGTCATTTTATGATTACCCGAATGTTCGTGCTACAACGTGTTGACTAGTAATTAGTTCACGGACCAAACGACCACTTAACATGCTTTTTTGATGACCAAGATTTTGTTTTCTGTAAATTGAATGAGTAGTAATTGATATTTCATATAGACTTAATGTGCTAAATGTTCCTAGATATTCGTATATTCGACCCCGAAAACAGCTACCTGATTAGGATCTAATCTGTCTATTTTGTACCAATAAATGTCTAGCATGAAGTAGGAGTTGAATTGGACTGTATGCTTATGATATGTTGTAGTATATATGTTACTTAGCATATCTAATTTATATGTCTAGCTCTGAATACTTTGTTTGCTATGTGTTACATGCGTGCCGAAACCAAAGGTCTGAATTCTGTCTAAATCAGAATGTCCAAAAAATTGGTCAAAACTGTATGAATTGGCTACATATATTTTTTTGATTATTTTACCACTGATAATTTGGAGTGTTTAGAGTCATCTCCAATTGACCGTTCATTAATTTATATTTTCTAGATTAAATGAGAATTTTTACAATACTGATGCGCAAACAAAAACTGAACTTGATTGTGTTGCATGCTACGTGAGTTCTAGGAATCGTATGATAGTGTGTTTAGTCTTTTTAGAAAGCTTATAACATTTAATAATGATCTAGAGTTGTTCATAATTGTTTGATGTGTTATTTATGAACTATGCTTGTCTGATTGCATGATTGCCGTGAAAACATACAAACGTTAAACTAGAAATCGTTAATTGACTAAACGAATGTGTGAAACTTATAAGTTGACATTAGTTTGACTTTATGATAACATTGACATGACCTACTGATGTACTTGACCTAGATTGACCACTTTGACTAAGTTTGACTTTTTGTTGACTTGCTTGACTAGTTGACTTCTGTGTTGACTTTTACTATGCAATGGCGTCGGTCTGAGCAATAGGATAACTGTACTGTGAGTCTGTATTTTGAAAAAAAACATATGTAACTTTATAATGGTACATTTAGGTTCCATTACTCGATCATTGTAATTCGACTAATTTTTGCTTGTGAATTGTCAAGTGCACTCAAGGTGAGTCTACAGTCCCATACACTTTTACTTTTTGGGATGAGATAACTTGCTATTTTAAACTGTTTTACGCATTAGAAACGAGTACAAAACTGAATATACACTATGAGTTAGATCCAAAAGCCTCTAGCTTGAATATATTAATTACTTTGTAAGGCTCGAACTATAAGAACGGTACCGTAGGTTTGAAAAACCTCACTCAATGAACTGGGTGCTTATAAATTTGTAACTGAATGCTTGATCAGCGTTTGCAATATGGGGTAAAGGAAGACGTATAGCGCATTTAAGCTATCCGTGGGTTAAAGCTTTATATTCAAGTGTTCATAACTGTTGTATAATTTTTACACCTTTGAACTAAATCTCGTGGTCTAACAAAGATAAACTGATTTACTTAAACCTGTAGATTCACTCAACATTTTTGTTGATCGTTTTCATGTTTTATCTCAGGTTCTTAAAGGTACTTAGCTTCCGCATTGCTTTGATGACTATGTGCTTACGTGGTGCATACACTGGATTGGAGTCCAGCATGGGTCTTTTTGTTAAGAACATTTGATCACATTTGAAACTATTTCTTTTTAAATAATGTTATGGATAATTTACTTATGTCATTAATGTCAACGTTTGGTTTTATTTTACTTTAATGAAAATGCTTTTGAAATAAATGCGATTACTTTTCGGAAAATGTCTCATATAGAGGGTGTGACCGTTAACTGTGAGGCCAGAAGTTAATATTCCGTTAGTGTGTTCTGACGGGGTGTTACATTTGGTATCAGAGCTAATGGTTGTAGGGAACTAGGATTTGCATTAGAGTGTCCGTATGAGTCTTTAAGACACCTAAGCGAGTCTAGAATACGACCCGTACCTAGAACTATTGTGAATTACTACACTACTACGTATGCCTTGTTTATGTTATGTGTTGTGTGGTAATATATTTATACGTTGTTATGCTGCATGATAATCTACTGCTTAAACTGTAATCATATATACTTATACTAGTGTTTACTACTACTAGCTAACACTACTTACTACTATCCACTGCTATCAGTACCAAATCTCTATGATTTACTACTACTTACTATGCATCACTACTCGATGCTAGTATATTTATTTATAGCCTTGTTTGTTATGTGAATTAGCATGTTATGCTATTCTGCGTCGAAGTGCTCCCCATAGTGAAGAACATCATGGTCGCAATGCTCTGATTTGTGACTGGTGCAAGAAGGCGGGCTACATGGCCAAGGACTTTAGAGATAGAGCTCCAGTTCTTTTTGTTAAGAAGAAGGATGGATCTATGAGACTTTGTATAGATTACAGAGAACTAAATAAGCTGACTATCAAGAATAGATATCCGTTACCGAGGATCGACGATCTGTTTTATCAGTTGCAAGGATCAGGATGTTACTCTAAGATTGATCTGAGGTCAGGTTGCCATCAGATGAGAGTAAAGGAGACAGATATACCGAAGACGGCGTTCAGAACACGCTACAGACATCATGAATTTACAGTAATGTTGTTTGTTCATGGATCTCATGAACCGTGTGTGTAAGCCATACCTAGAAAAATTTGTTATTGTGTTCATTGATGATATTCTGGTATATGCAAAGAATGAGAAGGAACATGAACAACATTTCCATTTGATACTTGAGATGCTTAGGAAAGAGCAGTTGTATGCTAAGTTATCGAAGTGTGACTTTTGGCTGCAAGAAGTTCAATTTTTGGGTCATATTGTGGGTATTAATGGTATTCAAGTTGATCCTGCGAAGATAGAAACGGTCAAGAAATGGGAGACTCCTAAGTCGCCAACGCAGATTCGGCAATTCTTAGGTCTCGCCGGTTATTATAGGAGATTCATTGAGGGATATTCTACTATTGCCCGACCGTTGACAGCATTGACTCACAAGGGTAAAAAGTATGAATGGACTGAGCAACATGAGTCTGCATTTCAGTTGTTAAAACAGAAATTGACTACTGCTCCGATTTTGTCTTTACCCGAAGGGAATGAAGATTTCGTGATTTACTGTTGTGATGACCCGGAAATTTCTGACCAAATTTAAACTTTATCTTTGTATGATTAACATTTCCGACACGATAAGCAAAGTCTGTAAAACTGAATCTCAAAATTTTTGAACTACTTTTATATATTTAAATACCCTTCGGTTGTTTCGACGATTCGCGAACAATTATATGTAAATAGATACATATATACTATAACTTGAAAAGGTAACAATGTATTAATTGTTTGATACCGTACATTAAACTTATTGGTTTAAATATCTATTTGAATATATATGTTAAGTTGAAATATTTATTATTAAAATTTATTTATAAATAACTTCCAATGTGTATTTAAAAACTGATTTATGTATATTAAAAAGATATATACATATATATAATTTCAAGTTATTTAAGTAAACGATAGTAACATTCGTTTATTGATTCGATTGATATTTAGATAAGTTAACTAAAGCATTTAAGATGAACCAGTAAAATACTAATTTGCTACAGTATTTTCAAATTGCTACAGTACTCAAAATGCTACAGTGTTTTCGAAAATCACTATATGCTACAGTGAAATTGACTTTACTACAGTGAATTGCTACAGTAAAAAATGACTTTGCTACAGTAACTTTGCTACAGTAAAATACTATTTCAAAATGAAAATATATATATATATATATATATATATATATATATATATATATATATATATATATATATATATATATATATATATATATATATATATATATATATATATATATATATATATTAACAAATAGCGAAACGATGATTTATAGAAGTAAATGACCAAAACACTCAAATGTATAAGTTATATTTCGAGTGATATAAATTAGGGATAATTTAAGGCTATATTTTGACAAAGGTACGTGTCCCAAAATGTAAATTACAAGTTTTCTCAGCGTACGAAGGGACACTCGAAAAACGAAAACCGGGACATAAGTCGGGTGACGACGTACGACTAATCGGAACAAAAATTTCAAATCAACTATGCACGGGAATAAAATATAATATATAATTAATTAATTTAAATTATATATATATATATATATATATATATTATATATTATATATTATTATATTATGTCGACATGCTAGGAGTTAAAAATATGTGAGCTGGAAAAAGAGGCCATGCGATCGCATGGCCAGACAGCCTAAAATCCATGCGATCGCATGGAAGGAGAAATCAGGTCACACTATAAAAGCTCGACCACTTCCACTTCTGATTGAAATCATTTTACTCCGTATTATTATTATTATTATTATTATTATTATTATTATTATTATTATTATTATTATTATTATTATTATTATTATTATTATTATTATTATTATTATTATTATTATCATTATTATTATTATTATTAAGATTAATATTATTATTAATCTTATTATTATTAGCATTATTAATTAATATTATACATAAAATACTACGACGAGGTCATGAGCGTGTCACTTTCAAAATAGTTTTATGAGCGGGATAAAGCTAAGGAAAATATGGATTATTGCTAAGGAAAATATGGGTTATTGCCAAGGAAATTATGGGTAATGTTCGGGGGTATTTTTGTGAATCAAACCTCGTATTTATCATCTCCGATGCGTCTACGTGCTTTCCTGCAATATTGTATATCAATATTAAACTGTGAGTTTCATTTGCTCCCTTTTTAATTGCTTTTGCAATATACATTTTTGGGTTGAGAATACATGCAATTTATTTTAAACGCAATGGATACAAGTACATACTTAATTCTACACTGAGTTTAAACCAAAAATCCCTTAGCTTTGGTAACTAGTAACTGCCAGTACATAGGATGTGGACTGGTGGGCGCGAATAATAGTATATGGATCCATAGGGCTTGACATCCCCGTCCGAGCTAGAGCGCTAGCCTTTTAACGGACGTGTGTTATTTGAGTTTAGGACACGTTGGTTTGCGTATATTAAAACGAATGGGGTATTTATCATTATAACATTAAAGTTTAGTTACCAGGGTGCTCTGTTATGTAGAATCTATTGATAAACGTTTCTGGATGAAACAACTGAAATCTTGTGATCCGTTTTTATATAATCTATTGATAAACGTTTCTGGATGAAACAACTGAAATCTTGTGATCCACTTTTATATACAGATTATGCGAAACACTAAAACTATGAACTCACCAACTTTTGTGTTGACACTTGTTAGCATGTTTATTCTCAGGTTTCCTAGAAGTCTTCCGCTGTTTGCTTATATGTTAGACAGGCTATGTGCATGGAGTCATACATGGCATATTTTTCAAGGAAACGTTGCATTCACCAAATCATCACCATGTATCTTATTTTGACTGCATTGTCAATGGAAGTACTATTGTAAACTATTATTTACAGTGATTGTCTATATGTAGAAATCATCAGATGTCGAAAACCTTTGATTTAAATATTCATTTATGTTGTGCCTTTTCAAAAGAATGCAATGTTTACAAAACGTATCATATAGAGGTCAAATACCTCGCAATGAAATCAATGAATGACGTATTGTCCATATGGATTTGGAGCGATCGTCACAACTGTGATACTTCACGACAAGGTTTTGGTTGCGTGTTGATGCAACGGAAGAAAGTGATTGCCTATGGGTCACGACAGTTGAAGATTCATGAGCAGAACTATACGACACATGATTTGGAACTTGGTGCTGTGGTGTTTGCACTGAAGATGTGGAGACACTACTTGTATGGTACTAAGTTTACGATTTTCACCTATCACGAGAGCTTGCAACATATTTTCGATCAGAAATAGCTCAACATGAGACAGAGATGTTGGGTAGAACTGCTGAACGACTACGACTGTGAGATTCGCTATCATCCTGGCAAGGCTAATGTTGTTGCAGATGCCTTGAGTAGGAAAGAGAAGGTTAAACTCTCTGAGTTAGAGCGTTGAATATGACTGTCCGAACGAACCTTACTTCTCAGATACGCGATGCACAACTTGAGACATTAACGCAAGAGAATATTGCTACTGAATCATTCAAGGGCCTTGATAAGCAGTTTGCCATTAGAGATGATGGAACTCATTACTTTGCTAATAGAATATGGGTACCGAAATTTGGCGGACTAAGGGAACTAGTGCTAGATGAGGCACACAAGTCAAGATACTCTATTCACCCTGGATTTGACAAAATGTATCAAGATCTTAAGGCACTATATTGGTGGCCCAATATGAAAGATGATATTGCTACCTACGTTGGTAAATTTTGACATGTGCTAAGGTCAAGGCAGAACATCAGAGACCGTCAAGACTGCTGACACAACCAGATATTCCCCAGTGGAAATGGGAATGTATAGCAATGGACTTCATTACTAAGTTACCCAGGACTGTGGGAGGTTACGATACTATTTGGGTTATCGTTGATCGTCTCACAAAATCAGCTCATTTTCTACCAATTAAGGAGAAGGATAAGATGGAAAAGTTGGCACAAGTTTACCTAAAGGAAGTGGTTTCCAGACATGGTGTGCCGATGTCTATTATTTCCGACAGAGATAGCAGATTCACGTCTAGATTTTGGCAAACGTTGCAAAAAGCAATGGGAACTCGACTCGATATGAGTACTGCGTATCATCCGCAGACAGATGGCCAAAGCGAAAGAACCATCCAAACTTTAGAGGACATGTTGAGAGCATGTGTTATTGATTTTGGGAATGGATGGGATAGGCACTTACCGTTGGCAGAATTCTCGTACAACAATAGTTATCACGCGAGTATTAAGGCCGCACCTTTCGTGATGCTATACGGGAGAAAGTGTAGATCACCGATATATTGGAGTGAATTGGGGGATAGTCAATTGACAGGTCCTGAGATTATTTACGAGACTACTTAAAAGATTGTACAAATTCAAGAGAGGTTGAAAATAGCACGAAGTCGACAAAAGAGCTATGCTGATAATCGAAGACGACCTCTAGAATTTCAAGTTGGTGACAATGTTATGCTGAAAGTATCACCTTGGAAAGGTGTAGTACGTTTTGGGAAACGAGGCAAGTTAAGTCCAAGGTATGTTGGACCATTTGAGATTACTGAACGGATTGGACCCGTAGCATATAGATTGAGTTTACCTCAAGAACTTAGCGAGATTCACGATACATTTCACGTGTCAAACTTGAAGAAGTGTTTGGCAGACGAGAATTTGATAATTTCTTTGGACGAGATACAAGTAGATCCTAAACTTCATTTCGTAGAAGAACCTATTGAGATCATGGACCGTGAGGTCAAACGCCTAAATCAGAGCAACATACCGATTGTGAAAGTTCAGTGGAATGCACGAAGAGGACCAGAATTCACATGGGAACGTGAAGACCAAATGAAGCAAAAGTATCCGCAATTGTTTCCTAACGAGACAACTTCGGCGGATGTGCACTAAATTTCGAGACAAAATTTCATTAACGGGGAGGTAATGTAATACCCTAGCTATTTCCGTTAAGCTTTGTTAACTGTCCGTTAAAGTATTTAACGGTGTTTACTTTCGATTCGTGTATTTAATTGAATTAAATGCATACTTGAGTTCATGATGAACTAACATATTTAATATAAAATTACATTAGCCGAAAAACTTATTTCATAATTTGAAATACTGAGAAAACGACAAGGTTTTAAAAACTGCAACAAAGGTCTCACGAGACTGTCAGGTAATTGAAATTAACAAAAGTTTTAATCTTTGACATCATCATCAAACAAATTAAATAAACTTACAACGTTCAAGGACTAAATCATATATTATAAAATAAGAAAATCAAAATAGATAATGATATATATTAAAGCTTATCTAATACATATCATTTAGACACAAATTTCCACACATGGAACCTACTAGTTTTAACCTTAAGGAAAAGACACACTTAAAGTAGCCAAGATTTTCAACATTCATGGGCTACTATTATTTTAATTACACACGAGTTTTATTACCCACCATTTATTATAAAAGAACTCTAGAAAGATGTGTATTTACATAAATAATATTGTAATACATATTGAAATATAAGGACTAAAAATGTAAATGTGGAATCCATTTCATTCATTCAATTCATATTCATACGTAAGTAAATGAACGTGTCACTTTCAACTTTATTTGGCCAATTATATAATACATGATATGATCTCATATCCCTTGAATATAGGAATCATGTCCCTTGTAATATATCAATCAAATCTATTCTTACATTTAATATGAGATATGCTAAATATTAAATATGATATTGTCTATAATAAATATAAATAATTATTTATTAATTCATAAGCCATGAGTCTATATATACACCCTCAAAACCTCACAATTTATTCACCACCATAAACTTGTTATTTTCAAAAACCTTGAACATCAAATTTGTTCCTTGCATCATTCTACATCTAGTAACGTGTGTTGATTGTCCTAGAAAGGTATAATTGCAAACTCTAAATTTATAAATCTGATTTTTAATGTTAATCTTATGAATTAGATGTTCTATTGCTCAATTGGTCGCGTTTGTACATGTAATTAATCATTATATTGTCCGATTTGCGAGTTAGGATTTAATCACGAATTGTATTGCTATGCTACTGGTTTTTGTGACTTTGTTTTCTGTAAATGAAAATTATTTAGATGGATATCTATCGAAAAACTATTGAGTTTGCTCGCTTGAATCGCATGATCTCTTTTTGTTATGCTAAAGTTATGCTCGTTTGAAGTTTCGGTATGTAATTATGCTATATTACGAAAACTGCAATTTGTGTGATTTGAATTGGCTTATGACCTAATGTTAGATGGATAGAGAATTGAAAAACACATAAAATGGACTAGGATATCATAGTAATCGGATTTGTAAAATTCGTTTTATGATTACCCGAATGTTCGTGCTACAACTTGTTGACTAGTAATTAGTTCACGGACCAAACGACCACTAACATGGTTTTTGATGACCAAGCTTTTGTTTTATGTAAATTGCATGAGTAGTACTTGATATTTCATATAGACTTCATGTGCTAAATGTTCCTAGATATTCGTATATTCGACCCCGAAAACAGCTACCTGATTAGGATTGAATCTGTCTATTTTGCACCAATAAATGTCTAGCATGAAGTAGGAGTTGAATTGGACTTTATACTTCTGATATGTTGTAGTATATATGTTACTTAGCATATCTAATTTGTCTAGCTCTGAATACTTTGTTTGCTATGTGTTACATGCGTTGCCGAAACCAAAGGTCTGAATTCTGTCTAAATCAGAGTGTCCGATAAATTGGTCAAAACTGTATAAATTGGCTACATACATTTCTTTGATTATTTTACCACTGATAATTTGGAGTGTTTAGAGTCATCTCCAATTGGCCGTTCATTAATTGCTATTTTCTAGATCAAATGAGAATTTTTACAAAACTGATGCGCAAACAAAAACTGAACTTGATTGTGTTGTGTAACGACCCGGATTTTTCCGATCATTTTATACATATGAGATTAATATTTACATAAATTAAACATTGCCAACATGATAAGACATCCAAATTGTTGAGTCTTGTGTTTTTGAAAAGAGTTTTACACAACGTCTGACCGTCCAATTTGACCGATGATATCACGAACTATATAACATATGATAATTATACGATTGTGTACATATATGTATTTATACATATTTAACTTGATTTAAGGATGGTTTAACATCTCATTGTGTATTAATAACAATGAGTTATAAGTATACTTTGAGATTACTAATTTAAGTTTTCAAAACGATAACTATACGTAACGTTCTTTGACATATATACCTATAACTTATAATGCTTATACAAGTATCGTATAAATATGTATTTAATCACTTTTAAAGGCCTTATATACTTAAAACAATATAAGTATATTTACAAAAGATAGCTATATTTGAATCCTCGTTCTGTTTCCTCAAGATTTCTACAAGTATATCTAGGGTATATGTAACCGTATCATACGCAGCTTCTATACGTATTTACTATTGATAAATACACATCAAATCAACATCCTAATCAACCAAAGTTCTGCCCTAGATATGAGGTAATTAGGATTTGTAAGCTAGCATGGAAATTACACTAAATAACAACATAAAAATTTGTTTTTGTCCCCCATTTGTCACGCCATTTAATGGCTAGTTTGCATACCATTTTGATTCAATTTTTCTACTTCCATTTCCTAGCTAAACACACACACTTTCATAAGCCTTAAACACCTTAACATCTCAGCAAATAACCATGAAGATCTAGCCTTAAAAACAAGCTTTAATCATCATAAGAAAGTTTGATCAAGAACATATCAAGATAACCTTCCAAGTGTACAAGTTTACTTCCAATCTTTCAATCCAACTTCACCACTCTTTAGGATCAAGAGTTATACTTCCTTTCTAGTAGCTTTATCCAAGTAATTTGAGGTAGTAACCTTATTCATAATCTTATTCGATTCATATTTATATAACTATCTTATTTTGAGTGATAAATTATAACAACAAGAACATAGTTTGAATGATTTCAAACTTGTTCGCAAACTAAATAGATCCTTCTAACTTGACTTTTAAAACACTTCAAGACCTGAAATATATCATAATGATATGCTAACTTAACAAGATATAACTTGATTTTACAAAGAACACCTTAAAACTGAATCTACGTCGTCGGAGTGCAACCGGGGGCTGTTTTGGGTTGGATAATTAAAAACCATCTTAAACTTTGAATTGGAAGTTTATATTCTGGAAAAATGATATTTCTTATGAATATGTTAATATATAAAAATCTCATAGTATAACTCAAAGTGTAAGTATTTTTATAAAAATGATCATCTAGATGTTGCTTTTATGACGGAAATGATCACTTTCATAAGATTCACCCAAGTTTGACCTATAACCTATGATTTCGAATGCAAACTAAGGTATTTATAGTTCATATTCATAAATAATGGCTCGATCCAAGGAAGTGGCAAGTTGAACCAACAAAAACGGAGTTGTATTGAAGAAACTACGGCTAAAACAAAATCGGGTATCCGAAGCTAGTTTAGCTACGAAAATATTTTGAGTAAAACTAAACTAATCATATCTTTGCTAATTAATATGATATTTTATATATATTTACTCATGCTTTGATTTTATATATTTCAGGACCACCCGTAAACAATACGAGAAGATTAATTATAAGACCTCATGATTGTACGCAACACGTCATTTGACAACATGGTACTTTATGTACGCAACACGTCATTTGACAACACGGTACCATGGGTCGAGATTAATTCCGATCAATACGAATACGATGGGGTCTTTATTTATTTTATTGAGCAACTAATTGTGAACCACTAACATCAGACTGCTAACTACGGACTAATAGATATTAAAAGTATTATACGTATATATATGTAACGATTAATTGAAAAGAAAATATGTTGATATATTATATATATGGTTAGGTTCGTGATATCTATCAGAGACCAAGTTGTGTTAAATATCTTCAAGGCAAAAGTGAGTATATAGTCCCATTTTTAAACTCTAAATATTTCGGAATGAGAATACATGCATTTTATGATTTACGTTATGGACACAAGTGATTAAAATATATATATTCTATGTTGAGTTGTCCCACTGGCATACTTCCCTGTAACTTGGTAACTACAATTTACATGCGGTATTGAAAACGCGAATCCTGTTGATAGATCTATCGGGCCTGACAACCCCAACCGGACTGGACGACCAGTATTCAACGGTTGCACAGTACTTCGTTTCGGTGACTACACTTGGTACGGTGTAGTGAGATTTCATAATAAAGGGAATATGCGACGTTGATTAAATGTTAAGTATGGTTATCAAGTGCTCAACCACTTAGAATATTTTTATTAAAACGTTTATGTATATTAAATCTTGTGGTCTATATTTATAACGCTGCTAGCATTAAACCTATATCTCACCAATTTTATGTTGACGTTTTAAGCGTGTTTATTTTCAGGTGATAATTAAAAGCTTCCGCTGCATTATGCCGAATTTAAGCAGGATTTGGAGTATGCATATTTGTGTCAAAAATAAAACTGCATATCGGAAGATTTGTAATGTGAAATATGTTAGAAATCGTATTGTTATTATCAAATGTAAAGTTTGTAAAACTAAGATTATCGCTAAACGGTAATCATTATTATGCTGTTTGAACCTTTGACTATAATAAAGGTTATGGTTTGTATTATAAAAACGAATGCAGATTTTGAAAAATGTCACATATAGAGGTCAATACCTCGCAATGACACCAATAAGTACGTGATGTTTATAATCGATATGAACGGTACACTACAGGTGGTATCAGAGCATTGGTCTTGGAGAACCAGAAAATTTGCATTAGTGTGTCTTATCGAGTTTGTTAGGATGCATTAGTGAGTCTGGACTTTAACCGTGTCTGATTACGAAAACTATTGCTTATCCTTGTTGGTTATAAATTAATATGTAAATAATATGTGGTACTAACGTGCTAGTTGTTGTGTGATAGATGTCTGACTTAAAACTTGTTATCACATTCAGTGACTCCGAACCAGAATCCTCAGATAGTGTTCCAATCATTAACCTATCTGATGATGAAAACGACACCTTTGGGGAAGACTCACAATTCCTGGATGAATTAATTGAAGAGGAATCGAAAAGTGATCCTGAGGAGGAAGAAATATAGGAAATTACGAAAGACAAGTTCGAACGAGGAAAGAAACGAAAGGCTACTGAATTGGAAAATCCAAATCCCGAGTTTAGTGAGGATGTTGTGGCACCAACTCCACCAGACACTTCCACCCCTATTCCCGCTATTCCTATTAGTTCTATCTCGGCATCCAGTTCTTCGGCCCCTTCGCCAAAACGCAGGGAGACAGCCAGGATAAGCGTTAAGCGATTTCCTAAACACAAACGTTTTGGGAATATAGGCTAAATGATGCGCTGTTGTTTTAAACCATGGGATCATATAACGTTTTGTATAATATTACTGGTGTGGTTTGCTTAATATTTAATGTAAGATAAGCATATGTAAAATAGTGAAGTGTGAAATGCAATAATTTTCCATGGTGGAGTATTATTTGGATGTTAGTAATTAATTTCCGTACTAAGCTATTAAATATGAACTTTAACGGGTAGGTACTACCCTAGATATAATTATAAAATGCTAATAGGAAGAAAAGGCTTTTATAATAATAACTGGTTCATATTATTAATAAGCTACGATGTACTGTAAATACACACTACATCTATAATATTCTATGTGAATAATTATTTTTTTTATTCTTATTGAAGAATATGGCGCGATTGAACCGAATGACGGAACAAGAAATCGAGGAACTCATCAATCAGCAAGTGAACGACAGAATGTTATGGGTCGAGACTGCAAGAGGTGTTGCAGTTAACCCAAATCCTCGTATGGGATGCACCTACAAAACTTTTCAAGGTTGCAAGCCCTCATCATTCAGTGGAACAGACGGACCGGTCGGTTTAACCTGGTGGATCGAAAAGATTGAGTCTGTGTTTAAAATTAGTGGTTGTATTGAGAAGGACATGACCAAGTATGCATCGTGCACCTTACAAGATAGTGCACTCACGTGGTGGAAAAACTATGTGAAGGCCGTAGGAGGAGATGTAGCTTATGATACTCCATGGAAAGAATTCAAAACAATGCTAATCAATTAGTATTGTCCAAGGAACGAGGTTAGGAAGTTGGAAGCTGAATTACGAAGCCTAAAAGTTGTTGGTACTGAACTCACCAACTACAATCAGCGATTCATGGAATTAGCTTTGCTATGTCCCGAATTGGTACCAACCGAAAAACGAAAGATAGAACTATACAAATATGGTTTGCCTAAAAATGTCAAGGCAAATGTTACAGCATCGAAACCCAAGACTATTCATGAAGCCATCACCATGGCAAACGAGTTGATGGATAAGATTATTCTGGATAAGAACACCGATGTCAAGACATCAAAAAACAAAAGAAAGTGGGAAGGTAATCATCAACAATCCAAGAAGAAACAAGAAACCACACAAGGTGCGGGTAGTGGTTCAAGCTCAGGTTACAAAGGATGAAATTTTTTTTGTAACAGATGCCACAAACATCACTCTAGTTATTGTAATGTGGTGTGCAACAATTGTAATCGAAGGGGTCATCTTACTGAAGATTGTAGGGTTCCCGTTACAAATACAAATGGCACCAAGACTCCTGCCACCAATGCAAATAGAACTGCCTTGGCCACTGTTACTTGTTTTGGGTGTGGAAAACAGGATCATTAAAAGAGCCAGTGCTCGAATCCAGAGAAGAATAACGGATCTGCACGTGGAAGAGCATTTATTATTAATGCTATAGAGGCGTGTGAAGACCCGGAGGTTGTTACGGGTACGTTTACCATTAATAACTTATCAGCATCTATTATATTTGATACTGGTGCCGATAGAAGTTATATGTGTAGAGACTTTTACGCTAAATTGAATTGTTCATCATTACGTCTAGATGCTAAGTACATGATTGAGTCAGCTAATGGTAAACTAATTAAAGTCGATAAAATTTGCCGTGATTGTAAAATAATTTTAGCCGGAGAAACGTTTAAAATTGATTTGATACCCGTAGAATTAGGAAGTTTTGATGTAATAGTCAGCATAGACTGGATGTCTAAAATAGGAGCTGAAGTTGTGTGTGCCAAGAAGGCAATTTGCATTCCTAGTAAGGATAAAACGCCAGTAATGATTTATGGAGAGAAGGATAACTCAAAGCAAAAACTCATTAGCTGTTTGAAAGCATAAAAGTGCTTGAAGAAAGGGTGCTATGCTATCTTAGCATATGTTAATAAAGTCGAAATGAAGGAAAAAGAGAAGAGCATCAACGACGTGCCTGTAGCAAAAGATTTTCCTGAAGTCTTTCCAGAAGAGTTGCCAGGATTACCTCCATTCAGATCTGTAGAATTTCAAATAGATCTAGTACCAGGAGCAGCACCAGTGGCTCGTGCTCCATACAGACTTGCACCATCTGAGATGAAAGAGTTACAAAGCCAGTTACAAGAATTACTGAACCGTGGTTTCATTCGACCAAGCACTTCACCGTGGGAAGCTCCGATTTTATTTGTCAAGAAGAAAGATGGATCCTTCCGAATGTGTATAGATTACCGTGAATTAAATAAGTTAACTATCAAGAATCGGTATCCACTACCGAGAATTGACGACTTATTTGATCAACCGCAAGGATCATGTGTTTATTCGAAAATCGACCTAAGTTCGGGCTATCATCAACTACGCGTCAAAGAAGAAGATATTCTGAAAACTGCTTTCCGGACACGCTACGGTCATTACGAATTTTTGGTCATGCCGTTTGGATTGACGAATGCGCCAGCTGTATTCATGGACCTCATGAATCGAGTTTGTAGTCCGTATCTAGATAAGTTTGTTATCGTTCTCATTGACGATATTCTTATCTATTCCAAAAATGAGCAAGGGCATGAGCAGGATTTAAGGTTGGTATTAGAATTGTTAACAAAAGAACAGTTATACGCCAAATTTGCTAAGTGTGCATTTTGGTTGAAAGAAGTGCAATTTTTTGGTCATGTTGTTAGTAGCAAAGGAATTCAGGTTGATCCAGCTAAAATTGAGGCCATTGAAAAATGGGAGACTCCTAAGACACCAACACAAATACGTCAATTTTTGGGTTTAGCCAGTTATTATAGAAGGTTTATTCAAGATTTTTCCCGAATAGCTAAACCATTAACAGAGTTAAAGCAAAAAGGGAAGAAGTACGAATGGACTTCTGAGCAGGAGAGTGCATTTCAATTACTGAAGAAGAAGTTGACTACGGCACCTATTTTATCGTTACCTGAAGGGAACGATGATTTTGAGATATATTGTGACGCTTCGCAACAAGGTTTTGGTTGCGTCCTTATGCAACGAAAGAAAGTTATTGCGTACACATCCCGATAATTGAAGATTCACGAGCGAAATTAAACGACGCATGATCTAGAACTGGGAGCAGTAGTGTTTGCATTGAAGATATGGAGACACTACTTATATGGGGTTAAATGCGCTGTGTTTACCGATCATAAAAGCCTTCAACATATTTTCGATCAAAAACAGCTGAACATGAGGCAACGTAGGTGGGTCGAGCTGATAAACGACTATGATTGTGAGATTCGCTATCATCCCGGGAAAGCGAATGTAGTGGCCGACGCTCTAATCAGAAAGGAATGAGAGCCAATTCGAGTATGAGCGATGAACATAAAAATTCGCATGAATCTCAACTCACAAATCAAATAGGCTCAACGAGAAGCTCTTACTAAGGAAAACATAGGAAATGAAATAATGAAGAAGTATGAGAAGCAACTCGTTATACGGGAAGACGAAATTCGATATTTTGCAAAACGTATTTGGGTACCAAAGTTGGGTGGATTAAGGAAGTTGATATTGAATGAGGCACATAAGACAAGATACTCGATACATCCTGGAGTTGGAAAGATGTATCAAGATCTTAAGACTCATTATTGGTGGCCTAATTTAAAGACAGATGTTGCAACATATGTCGGGGAATGTTTAACTTGTTCCAAAGTCAAAGCAGAACACCAGAAGCCGTCAGGGTTACTTCAACAACCAGAAATCCCAGAATGGAAGTGGGATGGTATTACCATGGATTTTATTACGAAGTTACCCAAGACTGCATGGGGTTATGACACCATTTGGGTAATAGTTGATCGTCTCACCAAATCTGCACATTTCTTGCCTATAAAAGAAACGGATAGAATGGAGAAACTATTACGATTATACATAAAGGAAATTGTTTCAAGGCATGTAATACCTATTTCCATTATATATGATCGTGATAGTAGATTTACATCAAAATTCTGGCAATCACTACAGGAGGCTCTGGGAACTCGTTTGGATATAAGCACCGCATATCATCTGCAAACTGACGGGCAGAGTGAAAGAACAATTCGACTCTTGAAGACATGCTCAGGGCATGTGTGATCGATTTTGGAAACGGATGGGATAAATATCTACCATTAGCAGAATTCTCGTATAATAATAGTTATCATGCGAGCATTAAAGCTGCACCATTTGAAGCACTGTATGGAAGGAAGTGTAGATCCCCTATCTGTTGGAATGAAGTAGGAGATCGACGATTAACTGATCCCGAGATCATACACGAAACTACTGAGAATATAGTACAAATCAAGGAGAGATTGAAAACAGCCCGTAGTCACCAAAAGAGCTACGCCAATGTCCGAAGGAAACCATTAGAGTTTCAGATCGGTGACATGGTTATGCTAAAGGTGTCACCTTGGAAAGGTGTAATATGTTTTGGCAAAAGGGGTAAACTGAACCCAAGGTATGTAGGCCCGTTCAAGATCATCAAACGCATTGGACCGGTAGCTTATCGACTTGAGTTACCACAACAACTTGCCAGAGTACATAATACGTTTCACGTTTCAAACCTTAAGAAGTGTCTTGCAAAGGAAGACCTCACCATTCCTCTTGAAGAAATCCAAGTCGACGAGAAACTACAATTAATAGAAGAACCAGTCGAAATCATGGACCGTGAAGTTAAACAGCTCAAGTAGAGCAACATACCAATTGTTAAGGTTCGTTGGAATGCTCAAAGGGGTCCCGAGTTTACTTGGGAACGAGAGGATTAGATGAAACAAAAGTACCCACATTTGTCACCCGAGAACGCAAAATAGGTACAACTTTAAAATTTCGGGACGAAATTTAATTAACGGGTAGGTACTGTAACGACCCAGATTTTTCCGATCATTTTATACATATGAGATTAATATTTATATAAATTAAACATTTCCAACATGATAAGACATCCAAATTGTTTAGTCTTGTGTTTTTGAAAAGAGTTTTACACAATGTATGACCGTCCAATTTGACCGATGATATCACGAACTATATAACATACGATAATTATACGATTGTGTACATATATGTATTTATACATATTTAACTTGATTTAAGGATGGTTTAACATCTCATTGTGTATTAATAACAATGAGTTATAAGTATACTTTGAGATTACTAACTTAAGTTTTCAAAACGATAACTATACGTAACGTTCTTTGACATATATACCTATAACTTATAATGCTTATACAAGTATCGTATAAATATGTATTTAGTCACTTTTAAAGGCCTTATATACATAAAACAATATAAGTATATTTACAAAAGATAGCTATATTTGAATCCTCGTTCCGTTTCCTCAAGATTTCTACAAGTATATCTAGGGTATATGTAACCGTATCATACCCAGCTTCTATACGTATTTACTATTGATAAATACAGATCAAATCAACATCCTAATCAACCAAAGTTCTGCCCTAGATATGAGGTAATTAGGATTTGTAAGCTAGCATGGAAATTACACTAAATAACAACATAAAAATTTGTTTTTGTCCCCCATTTGTCACGCCATTTAATGGCTAGTTTGCATACCATTTTGATTCAATTTTTATACTTCCATTTCCTAGCTAAACACACACACTTTCATAAGCCTTAAACACCTTAACATCTCAGCAAATAGCCATGAAGATCTAGCCTTAAAAACAAGCTTTAATCATCATAAGAAAGTTTGATCAAGAACATATCAAGATAACCTTCCAAGTGTACAAGTTTACTTCCAATCTTTCAATCCAACTTCACCACTCTTTAGGATCAAGAGTTATACTTCCTTTCCAGTAGATTTATCCAAGTAATTTGAGGTAGTAACCTTATTCATAATCTTATTTGATTCATATTTATATAACTATCTTATTTTGAGTGATAAATTATAACAACAAGAACATAGTTTGAATGATTTCAAACTTGTTCGCAAACTAAATAGATCCTTCTAACTTGACTTTTAAAACACTTCAAGACCTGTAATATATCATAATGATATGCTAACTTAACAAGATATAACTTGATTTTACAAAGAACACCTTGAATCTACGTCGTCGGAGTGCAACCGGGGGCTGTTTTGGGTTGGATAATTAAAAACTATCTTAAACTTTGAATTGGAAGTTTATATTCTAGAAAAATGATATTTCTTATGAATATGTTAATATATAAAAATCTCATGGTATAACTCAAAGTGTAAGTATTTTTATAAAAATGATCATCTAGATGTTGCTTTTATGACGGAAATGATCACTTTCATAAGATTCACCCAAGTTTGACCTATAACCTGTGATTTCGAATGCAAACTAAGGTATTTACAGTTCATATTCATAAATAATGGCTCGATCCAAGGAAGTTTCAAGTTGAACCAACAAAAACGGAGTTGTATTGAAGAAACTACGACTAAAACAAAATCGGGTATCCGAAGCTAGTTTAGCTACGAAAATATTTTGAGTAAAACTAAACTAATCATATCTTTGCTAATTAATATGATATTTTATATATATTTACTCATGCTTTGATTTTTTATATTTTAGGACCACCCGTAAACAATGCGAGAAGATTAATTATAAGACCTCATGATTGTACGCAACACGTCATTTGACAACATGGTACTTTATGTACGCAACACGTCATTTGACAACACGGTACCTGATAATGCTAAAAACGAACATATATTTCATAGCATTATTCCTCAAGAAAGACAAGCTTTTAGTTGCAATTGTTCTATTTACAAGTGATATTCGTTTAAATAATAAAAGGTGAAGACAAAAGACAGACTCGACGAATTGAAGACGCAAACGACCAAAAAGCTCAAAAGTACAAAGTACAATCAAAGAGGTTCCAATTATTGATTAGAAACGTCTCGAAATTACAAGAGTACAAGATTCAAAACGCAAAGTACAAGATATTAAATTGTACGCAGGGACGTTCAAAAATCCAGAACCGGGACATGAGTCAACTCTCAACGCTCGACGCAACGGACTAAAAATTACGAGTCAACTATGCACATAAATATAATATAATATTTAAATAATTCTTAAAATTATTTATATATTATATTTATATTAAAAATTCGTCGGCAAACAAAGAGCCAAAGCTGGGTGAGCTGTAAAATCAAACTCCGCGAGTTGCGGAGTTTGAAGAAGGAAAATGCAGCGAGTCGCGGAGTTCCCCTGGACTCAATTCCCTAAAAAAGCAAACGCAGTTCGACGAGTTTTAATATCATATAATCTATCTCTCTCTCAATATATACGTAATATATATATATATATATATATATATATATATATATATATATATATATATATATATATATATATATATATATATATATATATATATATATTTATATTTATATTTTAATTTTAATTTTAATTTTAATTTTAATTCTAATAATAAGGGTATGTTAGCGAATGTTGTAAGGGTGTAAGTCGAAATTCTGTCCGTGTAATGCTACGATATTTTTAATCATTGTAAGTTATATTCAACCTTTTTACATTAATGTCTCGTAGCTAAGTTATTATTATGCTTATTTAAAATGAAGTAATCAGGATGTTGGACTAATTACTAAAATTGGGTAATTGGGCTTTGTACCATAATTGGGGTTTGGACAAAAGAACTACACTTGTGGAAATTAGACTATGGGCTATTAATGGGCTTTATATTTGTTTAACTAAATGATAGTTTGTTAATTTTAATATAAAGATTTACAATTGGACGTCCCTATAAAGAACCATATACACTCAATCGGACACGATGGGCGGGATATTTATATGTACGAATAATCGTTCATTTAACCGGACACGGGAATGGATTAATAGCCACTAGAATTATTAAAACAGGGGTGAAATTATGTACAAGGACACTTGGCATAATTGATAACAAAGTATTAAAACCTTGGGTTACACGCAGTCGACATCCTGGTGTAATTATTAAACAAAGTATTAAAACCTTATTACAGTTTAAGTCCTCAATTAGTTGGAATATTTAACTTCGGGTATAAGGATAATTTGACGAGGACACTCGCACTTTATATTCAGGACTGATGGACTGTTATGGACAAAAAAACCAGACGAACATATTAAATAATCCAGGACAAAGGACAATTAACCCATGGGCATAAAACTAAAATCAACACGTCAAACATCATGATTACGAAAGTTTAAATAAGCATAATTCTTTTATTTCATATTTAATTTCCTTTATTTTATATTTAATTGCACTTCTAATTATCGCACTTTTATTTATTATTATTGTATTTAATTGCACTTTTAATTATCGTACTTTTTAATTATCGCAAGTTTATTTTATCGCACTTTTATTTATCGCAATTTCATTATCGTTATTTATTTTATGCTTTAAATTAAGTCTTATATTTATTTAATATTTTACATTTTGTTTTAACTGCAACTAAAGTTTTAAAATCGACAAACCGGTCGTTAAACGGTAAAAACCCCCCTTTATAATAATAATATTACTTATATATATATATTTATATTTTTATAAAATAAAACTAATATAGCGTTAAGCTTTGTTTAAAGATTTTTCCCTGTGGAACGAACCGAACTTACTAAAAACTACACTACTGTACGATTAGGTACACTGCCTATAAGTGTTGTAGTAAGGTTTAAGTATATACATTCTATAAATAAATAAATATCTTGTGTAAAATTGTATCGTATTTAATAGTATTTCCTTGTAAAATTTAATAGTATTTTATACCCCTTAGCTTTAACATCAAGTATTTTTGGCGCCGCTGCCGGGGAACTTAAACGCCGAAAGCGCAACGCTAAATATTAAAAAAAAAGATTTTTATTTTTAGTTTACTTTTATAAAAAATACGCTTTTGTAAAAATACGTGTTAATTATTCGAAAATATAAAAAGAAAATAAAAATATAAATATTTTTAAGAGTTTGTTAAATATTTAAGTTTTATAAAGTTTCTTTATTTTTATTTTATAAAAATATAAGTTTTATTTAAATATTTTGTTTTTATTTAAAACATAAAAAAAAGAAAACCGAAAAAAATATATATATATAAATCTAGTTTTAAGATTTTTATTTATAAAATTATAAAGTTTTTCTATTTTTATTTTAGTTTTTAAACATAAGTTTTTATTTAGTTTTTATAAATATTTTATTTAATTATTAAAACAGAAAATATAAAACATATAAAAAAAAGAAAAAAAACAAAAACGCGTCGAATTTAAATCAGCCTGTCATCTGAAATTTGGAACCCCGCGACTCGCGGAGATTTACAGCTTCGGGCACCGCAAGTCGCGGAGCAGCCCTGACACGGGTACACAGGAACCCTAACAGCATTTATTACGGGATTATTATTATTATTATTAATTCTAAACCCTAATTAGGGTATTTTTATTATAATATTTAGTTTTAATTAGTTTATTTTGTTTTATTTAATTTTATTTAGTTTAATTAAATTAAAAAATTAATAATTTTATAAAATAAAAAATATAAAAATAATATTTTTATAAAAATTGTAATTTTTACAACTTTTAGTATATTTTTATATTTTATCCCTTTTTAATTGTTTTAGCGTAATATTTGTGTTTTTCGCTAGTTTTTAGTTTTAAAACTTAGTTTTTGCCATAGTTATTTTTATTTCTAGATTTTTAGGCTTTGTCGTAAAATCCCTTAAGTGCATTTTCTTTAGACTAAGATTTAAGTGCTTTAGAATTTTGTGACACCTTTTTAAGTTTTAGTACCTTTTTAAGATATTGCCATTTGGGATATAGTTTTTTCTATAAGCTTTAATATTTTTAGACCCCTTTTACTATGTATCAATTATCATTCCAATTAGTAATCTCAATTTGCGATTATAATTTTAAGTTAGTAATAGTAATAAGGTTGGGTTAGTCAAGTGTTTTTAAGTTTTATAGTCACTCTTTTTCAATCTTTTTCTTTTTCGACCTTTTTCGACGCGCTCTTTTTCTTTCTTATTTCTCGCTATTCTAGTTTTAGGACATAGATTTTTATTCTACTTCTTATCTAAATTTCTTAAAATTACGAAAATTTATTTTAAGTGGTTAAATTGATAGACATCAAAATTTTCTGGTTCGTAGTAATAGTTGGATTTGTACGTGGACCGGGTTATTGGAGCCAAACAGTCCTCAATTATATTGAGACCAAACGAATCCTGCCCCTCTGCTGCATCTTTTGGCTATTCGAAACGTGGGCAAAATCTGAAAAGTCTATTAATTGGATAACTTATATAATTTTTCTTTCCTTTTAAAAAACTAATAGGATATTCAGTGAATGCACCGAGCAAGACGTTCACCACCTTTTGTACGTTCACCACCTGTAACTAGATCAAGACATTTAGCAAATATTACCGTGATTTTCCTTTAGAATCGTCATCCAGTCGACCAAGTACTCCAGTTCAAATTTTCGATAATCCATTTTTTGAATCCGATCTCACAATTGAGAATCCGGAGAATATTCAGGGACAATTCGTAGATCCTGAACCATTAATTTTTCCTCCGGAACCACCAATCATTCAAACAGAGATTGTTGAGGAACGAACCATTAAATCAGAATCCTCTAGTGATTCCGATTCAACAATTTCAATTATGGAGAATCTGGAACCTTTAATTATGGAAGACCGAATGAGAGCTAAACACACTGGCCAAGGTCACGCAATTACTCATCCAGACATTAATGTGCCAGATTATGAAATCAAAGGACAAATTCTACACATGGTGACTAATCAATGCCAATTTAGTGGTGCGCCGAAGGAAGTTCCAAACGAACATCTTCGTACCTTTAATAGGATCTGCACACTATTTAAAATAAGAGAAGTTGAGGATGAACAGATATATCTCATGTTATTTCCCTGGACTTTAAAGGGAGAAGCCAAAGATTGGTTGGAATCGTTACCTGAAGGGGCGATTGATACATGGGACGTTTTAGTTGAAAATTTTCTTAGACAATTCTTTCCAGCATCTAAAGCTGTAAGACTTCAAGGAGAAATTGTTACGTTCACACAGAAACCGAATGAAACTCTATATGAGGCGTGGACAAGATTTGGAAAGTTATTAAGAGGATGTCCGCAACATGGTTTAGACACCTGTCAAATAGTACAAATATTCTACCAAGGATGCGACATCACTACAAGGAAAGACATCGATATAGCAGCTGGTGGTTCTATTATGAAGAAAACCGAAACTGATGCTTATAAAATTATTGATAACACTGCTTCCCACTAACATGAGTGGCACCAAGAAAAAGATATTGTTAGATCATTTAAAGCAGCTAGAGCCGATTCTAGCCATGACTTAGATTCCATTTCTGCAAAGATAGATGCTGTCGAGAGACGAATGGAAAAGATGACTAAAGATATCCACTCAATACGAATTAGTTGTGAGCAGTGTGGAGGACCACATTTGACAAAAGATTGTCTCAGTGTTGAACTAACAATGGAACAAAGAGAGAATGTTTCATACATAAACCAAAGGCCTGGAAATAATTATCAGAATAATTATCAACCGCCAAGACCGATTTACAATCAAAATCAGAATTATAACCGAAATATTCCATACAACAACCAACAAGGTCCTAGCAATCAACAAGTATCCAATAATACTTACAACCAGCAAAGACCTAATTTTCAAAACAAACCACCACAACCCGATGATAAAAAGCCGAATTTAGAAGATATGATGACGAAGCTAGTTGAAACTCAAACGCAGTTTTTCACATCTCAGAAACAAACGAATGAACAAAATGCTCAAGCATTTAGAAATCAACAAGCTTCTATTCAAAATTTAGAACAAGAAGTAAGTAACCTAGCAAGGTTAATAGGTGAAAGAAAACCGGGAAGTTTACCTAGTGATACAAATGCAAACCCCCGGAATGAAACAGCTAAAGCCATTACCACAAGAAGTGGTACAACACTTAAACCACCTGAAATACCTGTAATTTCTGATGAAGCTATTCCTACTCCACAAGAACCACAATCTGATCAAGATAAGGAAAAAGAACCTGTAGTTGAAAAGGTTAATGAAGATAACACAGTTAAGGCTAAACCTTATGTTAAACCATAGCAACCACCACTTCCTTACCCGAGTAAGATGAAAAAAGAGAAACTTGAAGCCGAGCAATCCAAATTCTTGGATATGTTTAAACAGATAAATGTAAATCTTCCTTTCATTGATGTGATTTCAGGAATGCCTAGATATGCTAAATTCTTGAAAGATCTAATCACAAATAAAAAGAAAATGGAAGAACTCTCGGTCGTTACTATGAATGTTAATTGTTCAGCAGTGCTGTTGAATAAGATACCAGAAAAATTATCTGATCCAGGAAGTTTCACAATTCCATGTTTTCTGGGTAGTCTTAGTTCAATAGAAGCATTGGCAGACTTAGGTGCTAGTATAAATTTAATGCCGTATTCACTATACGCTAAACTAGACCTTGGAGAATTGAAACCAACAAGAATAAGCATACAACTAGCCGATAGATCAATAAAATATCCTAGAGGGATAATGGAGAACATGCTAGTTAAAGTTGGTACTTTAGTATTTCTAGTAGATTTTGTTGTTCTGGACATGGAAGAAGATTCTCAAGTTCCTCTCATATTAGGAAGATCATTCTTAAACACGGCTAAAGAAATGATAGACGTGTTTGGTAAGAAACTGACCCTAAGTATAGAGGACGAGAGTGTTACCTTTTCAGTTGATAAAGCAATGCAACAACCGCAATCTGCAGATGATACATGCTATTATATTCAAACTATAGATTCACATGCAGAATTGTTAGAAGAATTTTCAGAATTACAAGGAACGGGAGAATGTTCTTTAGGAGAAGGAACTGAACCAATTGATGAAGCTGAAATGTTAGCTACACTAATGGCTAATGGATATGAACCAACAACAGAAGAAATTCAAATGCTAAAAGAAGAAGACAGATATCGATATAAATCATCGATAGAAGAACCTCCGAAATTAGAGTTAAAGCCACTTCCAAACCATTTGGAATACGCTTATTTACATGGTGAATCTGAATTACCTGTAATAATATCGTCTTCTCTTACTGAAAATGAAAAATCACAACTCATTTCTGTGTTGAAAGCTCATAAACCAGCTATTGCATGGAAGATTCATGATATTAAAGGAATAAGTCCTTCATATTGCACACATAAAATCCTTATGGAAGAAGGTCATAAAACGTATGTGCAACGCCAACGAAGACTAAATCCGAATATGCAAGATGTAGTTAAAAAGGAAATTATTAAACTGCTAGATGCAGGTTTAATTTATCCAATTTCTGATAGTCCATGGGTAAGCCCAGTTCAATGCGTGCCTAAGAAGGGTGGCATGACTGTCATTACAAATGAGAAAAATGAGCTTATTCCTACTAGGACTATAACAGGATGGCGTGTATGTATTGATTATAGAAAATTAAATGACGCCACCAGAAAAGATCACTTCCCCTTACCTTTTATTGATCAAATGTTGGAAAGATTAGCCGGAAACAGTTACTATTGTTTTCTTGATGGTTTTTTGGATATTTTCAAATTCCAATAGCACCCGAAGACCAAGAGAAAACCACATTCACATGCCCTTATGGTACTTTTGCTTACAAACGCATGCCATTTGGACTTTGCAACGCCCCTGTAACCTTTCAAAGGTGCATGATGGCGATTTTTCACGACATGATAGAAGAATGCGTGGAAGTTTTCATGGATGACTTTTCAGTCTTCGGTGATACATTTGAAACATGTCTAGCTAATCTGGAATGAATGCTTATTAGATGCGAACAATCAAATCTAGTACTTAATTGGGAGAAATGCCATTTCATGGTTAAAGAAGGCATCGTTCTTGGTCATAAAATTTCAAAAGAAGGAATTGAAGTGGATAGAGCTAAAGTAGATGTAATTGCTAAACTTCCACATCCCACCAATGTTAGAGGAGTTAGGAGTTTTCTAGGGCATGCCGGTTTTTACCGACGTTTCATAAAAGATTTTTCTAAAATTGCCACTCCTATGAATAAACTCCTAGAAAAGGATGCTCCGTTCATCTTTTCAGATGAATGCATTAAATCTTTTAATATTCTTAAAGAGAAACTCACTAATGCGCCGATCATGATAACACCAAATTGGAATCTACCATTTGAACTAATGTGCGATGCAAGTGATTTTGCAATGGGAGCCGTTTTAGGACAAAGGATTGAAAAAAGATTTCAACCTATATATTATGCTAGTAAGACGTTACAAGGAGCACAAAAAAATTACACAACTACTAAAAAAGAACTCCTTGCTATTGTCTTTGCTTTTGACAAATTTCGTTCATATCTCGTTCTAGCAAAAACGGTGGTCTATACCGACCATTCTGCTCTTAGATACCTATTTTCAAAACAAGATGCCAAACCAAGATTAATCCGTTGGATCTTACTTTTACAAGAGTTCGATATTGAAATCCGAAATAAAAGAGGAGCAGAAAATCTCGCCGCTGATCATCTTTCTCGTCTTGAAAATCCCGAATTAGAAGTTCTAAATGAATCGGCCATACAAGACAACTTTCCTGATTAATATCTATTGAAGATAGATTATAATGAAATTCCATGGTTTGCAGACTATGCAAACTACTTAGTATGTGGATACCTTGAAAAAGGATTGTCGTACCAAAAATGAAAGAAATTCTTCAGTGATATAAAACACTATTTCTGGGAAGATCCACATTTGTTTAAAAGTTTTCCAAATGGAATAATACGCCGATGTGTATTCGGAGATGAAGCTAGTAAAATTTTAAACCATTGTCACACAGGACCAACAGGAGGGCATTATGGGCCTCACCTAACAGCAAGAAAAGTTTATGATGCTGGATTCTATTGGCCTACAATTCACAAAGATGCACACCTTCTTTGCAAATCCTGTGATGCTTGTCAAAGGGCCGGAAAAATAAGTCAACGTGATGAAATGCCACAAAATGTCATTCAAGTATGTGAAGTATTTGACATTTGGGGTATTGACTTTATGGGTCCATTTCCAAAATCTCATAATAATCTCTATATTCTCGTAGCCATTGATTATGTATCTAAATGGGCGGAAGCACAAGCTCTCCCAACTAACGATGCACGAGTTGTAGTCAACTTTTTAAAACGTCTTTTTGCAAGGTTTGGAACACTGAAAGCTTTAATAAGTGATCGGGGAACTCATTTCTGTAACAATTAACTTGAGAAAGTTCTCAAAAGATATGGAGTAACTCATAAAATCTCCACCGCATATCATCCACAAACAAGTGGACAAGTTGAAAATACCAATCGAGCTTTAAAACGTATTCTAGAGAAAACCGTAGGATTAAATCCGAAGGAATGGTCCATTAAATTGGAGGATGCACTCTGGGCTTTTAGAACAGCCTACAAAACTCCAATTGGAACCACACCTTTTAGACTTGTTTATGGAAAAGCATGTCATCTTCCAGTAGAAATTGAACACAAAACATTTTGGGCTTTGAAGACATGTAATCTTGATTTACATGAAGCTGGACGTCTACGGTTAAGTCAACTAAACGAATTAGAAGAATTAAGACATGAAGGATACGAAAATTCATTAATCTATAAAGAAAGAACGAAGAAATGGCATGATAAAAGAATCAGAAGTTTAAAAGACTTTAAAGAAGGAGACAGAGTTCTTCTTTTCAATTCACGATTCAAGCTATTTCCTGGAAAATTGAAATCAAGATGGTCTGGACCATTCATAGTCAAAAGAGTTTTCTCATACGGAATGATAGAATTAATAAATTCAAATGGGATTGAATTTAAGGTTAATGGTCATAGAGTTAAACATTACATAGATAGTCCAATGAAAGTTGACAATGAAGTTAATCACAATTTCGATACCACAGCTAACTAAGTGTGGGGAGAATCAAGTCTTTTAAAGGATAATATGTATTTCTGTTAGAGTTAGATTTTCTGTTTTCGTGTAGTTCTCGAAAATGGAACCCGAATGGTCTTTCCCTAGCAGACCCTAAAGAACTAGTCTTCTCCCCCCATTCTGAATTTTTTTTTTTTTTAGGTTTTTACGAAATGAAGACTTCCTGTGAACTAAACCATGGTCTAATGCTACACGCTTTGATCACTAAACATAATAATGACACACTTCTGAGTGATCTAGTATCAGTAATCAGAGAAAGATTGGACGGAGTAAGAAAAGAATCCAGATGCGAAGATAATAAGTTACAATTTGGTAAAGGAAAATCAAAATCCGCAGCAAAAAGAAGAGCACGACACCTAGAAAGATGTCACAAATGCGGAAAATGGTCACATTGAGGTAAATGTTCAAATAATCAAACCTATTCAAACACCGAATTTGTTACTTTATGCAGAGACGGACCGTTCATATGTTTAGAAGAAAAAACACTAAATGCTCGAGGTTACGCCTGTGTAGCTATGGAAAACCAATTAAACCGACTATCTTATGAGTGGGATAGATCGTATCACTAAGAATACTATCTCACAGGTAAGTCTGTACAGTTTTTATTTTTTTATTTTTAACCTTTTGATAATAAACGCTAATTTGTTCGCTATAAAGTATTAAATTGGTATTGAATAAAATTAGGTTTGGCGACCGAAATTATTGATATCATTCAAAAATTTATTACATCACGGCGAAATTTAACGTTTATTCTTAAGGTATAAATATCTTTCATCAATCAACCCAAAATATTTCAAAAATTCGTCATGAGTTAAATTAGGTCATTGAACCGAAATTACTTTACCGAAAAGAGGGGCGTATGTTTTTGATAATATTTGATTGATTAAAGTGGGATAAAAAGCCAAAAAGATTTTTAATTTTATTTTTACCATGTTTTAAAATTAATATATAAAAATTAAAATAATATTGTAAACTTTTTAAATAAATATATTTAAAATTGTAAATATTTGAAAAATTAATTTTTTTAATATAAGTTTGTATGTATAAAAACAAAAATATAATATAAGGTTGGTGTGAATTTTTAATTTTATGCATTTTAAATTTAAGTTTGGTGTGAATTTAAAAACAAAAATTTACTTTATGTCGCTAAGTTAAAAATATGATTTTTAAAATTCGTCGTAAGTTGAAGACTAGGTCTTTGAACCGAAATTGCTTTACCCGAGGGAGGGACGAGAACTTTTATTATCATTATTTTTAATCTTATTGAATTAAAGTATGCCAAAAACATTAAAAAAACCCAAAAATCTTAGCTTTTAAAACAATCCCTACAAATAGACAAATTTTAAAATTTTGTCGAAGGACGGACTAGGACATCGTTTCGAAACGACCTCGTCCTAAAACAAAGGAAAACAAAATTTTAAATTTATTTTATATTTGTTTTATAAGTTAAAGATTTTATTTAAAAAAAAAATCAAACACCGCGACTCGCGGTATTTGAAACTGCCAAACGCCGCGACTCGCAGAGAGACCAAAACCCAGAAAAAAATAAAACGAGCTGAACAGCTCAGTTGCACACACCCACCCACTCCAAACTGCGCAAACACCCGAAAAACACACACCAAATTCGCAATTTTTGACCGTTTTCATCAAATCTTTTACTAAAATCATGTTGAGAAGGATGCTATCAAGGAATTACTCAAGAAAAATGGTAAATTTCTACACCTAAACACCATTTAATCCGAAAATTAGTGTTCTTGAGCAATTTTTCCCCAATTCGATTTTAATGCTTTTTAATGTAATTATGCTTAAATTGCTTGTGTATTATGCTTGTATAACCTAGATTGATGTTATTTAACATGATTAGAAGCCTTAAACTTCAAATTTTGAGTAATCTAGGGTTTGTGTTCTTGAGCAAATTTGGGGCTTTTTGATATAAACAGGTTATGGCCGATTTTTGTCATGAATTATTGCTAAATTAAGTAGTGTAACATGTTTAGGTAGTTAAATGATCCTAACTTTGAGCCTAAACATGATTTTGAGAATTAAAGTGGACTTTTTCAAGTCTAAAATTCATGAACTTGATTTTTGAGAGATAATGCCATTTGAAACTTGTTTAATTGCTAGTAATGATTATTTTGAAATGTTATTTGAGTTGAATGCTTATGAACTTGGCGAACATTTTCGTACATGTTTATTTGAAAAAGTGTAGATTTGATAAAAATATGAAAATGAGCTTAAGTTTGATATAAATTGGACATGTCATTATAATTATTTTGATTGATGATTTTGCTGACACTAATGCATATTTGGATGCACAAAAATTGTGTTTGATGTATTTTGCAGACTGAAAGGGGTGAATCTTCATCCCAAGCTCGCAATGCTCCTCCTGAGAATGCGGAACAACAGGAGGTGGATAACTACTACAAACAAGATATACCTCATCCAGTTATTACATTTTCTGATATGCACTTGGAAGATTTGCACCCGAACTTGAGATTTGACAGACTTTGGATAGATTATCCAAAATACCAAAGGGGCTTGCATACTCTTCATTCTAAAGTTGTTGAAGTACCTAGGGTAATAGAATGGGCACCGTTAGAAGCTGTAGAATTAGCCGGGCCAATTAGAGAATTACTAACACAGAGGTATGGTAATTCTACTTTTAACGATTGAGTACGATTATTCAGCACGCGTAGACCTGTATATAAAGTATGGTGTGAATAATTATTGTGTAGTATAGAAATAAATGATCGGGTAGCTAGTTTAACCGATCGATCTTTTATTAGATTTTTGTTAGGAGGTTCGATGCGCCATATGTCTCTACTAGACATGGCTCATGCCTTACGTATATATACGCCTGAGGAGTTAGCATCTGCCGATTGTAGAGGGTTGATATTGAACGGTAGGAAAATTGATGAAAATTTTGATACGCATGGTGTATGGAGTCAAATGACTAGCCATCACCGATTTAAAGGGGGAAATTACTCTTATTTGGATATAGATAAAGCAGAGTTAAGAGTAATTCATAGGCTTTTAGCTAATTCGATTACACAAAGAGGTAAGAATAAGGAAAAGGTAAATGAACAGGATTTGTTTTACCACATGTGTATTCGAGACCCACAAAGCACTGTAAGTATACCTTATTGTGTGGGTTTTTATTTATCAGCTATGGTTAGGGGGATGAGACCGCATAGCATAATAGGAGGTGGTATATTTATTACTTTGATTGCTGAATATCTCGGTGTGGATATAAGTCGGGGGGGATTATTAATCGAAGAACCAGAACCCCACGATACAATTGGTTTAAATGTATACCATGGTGCTAAAGTTTTGAAGAGGCGAAATAACGCCGCAGTACGACATAATGGTAGACATCCACAGGTTGAGAGAAACCAACAGCCAGGTAATGTGGGAGGGGAAATGAAATGACAGAAATGCAAAGGTTTATAGCTTCACAAGAGTATGAAAATGCTAGACATAGAGCATTTGAAGATTGGCAAGTTCATCAAAACCAAATCATAGCTCATTGCCAACATGTAGGTAGAAACTATATTCCTACTCCATCGCCCATATTTCCTCCCTGGTCTATAGAGATCCAACCACCGTATCCTACGTATAACCCAGCCGAAGCATTCTATAACACATACGGTTATGCATGGAACCCCTACTGGTATCAGTATCTGATGTTTTGCGAGGTGTATATAAAATACTATTAAATTTTACAAGGAAATACTTATTAAATACGATACAATTTTACACAAGATATTTATTTATTTATAGAATGGATATACTTAAACCTTGCTACAACACTTATAGGCAGTGTACCTAATCGTAAAGTAGTGTAGTTTTTAGTAAGTCCGGTTCGTTCCACAGGGAAATCTTTAAACAAAGCTTAACGCTATATTAGTTTACTTTTATAAAAATACAAATATATATATAAGTAATATTATTATTATAAAGGGGGGGGGGGGGGTTTACCGTTTAATGACCGGTTTGTCGATTTTAAAACTTTAGTCGCAGTTAAAACCAAATGTAAAATAATAAATAAAAGACTTAATTTAAAGCGTAAAGTAAATAACGATAATGAAATTGCGAATAATAAAAGTGCGATAAAATAAACTTGCGATAATTAAAAAGTACGATAATTAAAAGTGCAATTAAATATAATAAAAATAAAAATGCGATAATTAGAAGTGCAATTAAATATAAAATAAAGGAAATTAAATATGAAATAAAAGAATTATGCTTATTTAAACTTCCGTAATCATGATGTTTGACGTGTTGATTTTAGTTTTATGCCCATGGGTTAATTGTCCTTTGTCCTGGATTATTTAATATGTCCGTCTGGTTTTTGTCCATAACAGTCCATCAGTCATAAATATAAAGTACGAGTATCCTCGTCAAATTATCCTTATACCCGAAGTTAAATATTCCACTAATTGGGGACTTAAACTGTAACAAGATTTTAATACTTTGTTTAATAATTACACCAGGATGTCGACTGAGTGTAACCCAAGGTTTTAATATTTTGTTATCAATTATACCAAGTGTCCTTGTACATAATTTCACCCCTGTTTTAATTATTCTAGTGACTATTAATCCATTCCCGTGTCTCGTTAAATGAACGATTATTCGTACATAAAAATACCCCGCCCATCGTGTCCGATTGAGTGTATATGGTAATTTATAGGGACGCTCAATTGTAAATCTTTATATTAACATTAACAAACTATCATTTAGTTAAACAAATATAAAGCCCATTAATAGTCCATAGTCTAATTTCCACAAGTGTCGTTCTTTTGTCCAAACCCCAATTATGGTACAAAGCCCAATTACCCAATTTTAGTAATTAGCCCAATATCATGATTACTTCGTTTTAAATAAGCATAATAATAACTTAGCTACGAGACATTAATATAAAAAGGTTGAACATAACTTACAATGATTAAAAATAGCGTAGCGTTACACGGACAGAATTTCGACTTACACCCTTACAATATTCGCTAACATACCCTTATTATTAGAATTATAATTAAAATTAAAATTAAAATTAAAATATAAATATTTACGTAGTATTATGAGAGAAGAAGAAAAAGATGATTAAAAATGCTCAGAATTCGGTTGGCTTTATAGGGAGTTTCAAAACTTGGGGCTCCGCGACTCGCGGCATTTTTGGCCTTCAAACTCCGCGAGTCGCGGAGATTGAAAATACAGCTCACATTCTTTGGAGTCTTTCTTGCTGACGATTTATTTATAAATATAATATATATATAATTAATATAATTAATTATATATTATATTATATTTATATACATAGTTAACTTGTACTTTTTAGTCCGTTGCGTCGAGCGTTGAGAGTTGACTCATGTCCCGGTTCCGGATTTTCGAACGTCCTTGCGTACAATTTAATATCTTGTACTTTGGGTTTTGAATCTTGTACTCTTGTAATTTCGAGACGTTTCTTATCAATAATTGGAACCTCTTTGATTGTCTTTTGTACTTTTGAGCTTTTTGGTCGTTTGTGTCTTCAATTCGTCGAATCTGTCTTTTGTCTTCACCTTTTATTATTTAAATGAATATCACTTGTAAATAGAACAATTGCAACTAAAAGCTTGTCTTTCTTGAGGAATAATGCTATGAAATATATGTTCGTTTTTAGCATTATCAAATATTCCCACACTTGAGCGTTGCTTGTCCTCAAGCAATATCGTCTTCAAATACTAGAATCACTTCTTTATTCTTCACACTTTGTACATCAGTGATTTTTATACGGCGGTATAAACAATGGTAGTAACGATATGGTTTACAGTCCCACATGACTATAAAAATTTAGATCCATTAAGGAAATTGGATCTTTATGAAAACATTTAATCTTTTGAAAATTAAATCTAGTTTTTACCCTAGATAAGTTTTCCGGAATAACCCTTTACCGGTGTTTGCAAAATATTTTTGTGGGTTTTGGTGGGTTTCAGATTTGAAAATTTTAGCTCAAAACTTGCGGTTTTGTGTCACCCACTTGCTAACCTTGTATTTAGGAAGCAACACGTCCAGTTTACTTGCTCCGTATATTACCTTTCGGTAAACTACCGTCCGGTTGTAAAGGAAAGCGTTGAACAAGCAACTGTTAAGGCAATGTCTAATGACATGCATTTGATTATGGTCTATAACGTGTCGGACGCAATTACTATCCTTGGTAGGAGCAATAGTAAAGCTCACCCTTACAATTTTTCAGTCTGGCACAAGGTCCTGTCAACCACCGTTCTTACGGTTAACACCCGATTTAGTTCAGGTGACCTAATGAATTCCAGGTGAATTCCTAGGATTTTACGTTCAAAGGTAATGAACGCATTGAAAATAGGGTTTTCAGAAAACAAATCGGTTTGTAATTTTTGATCAAAATATTTTCTCGTTCAAGCTCGAGTTTAGATATCATTGAATTCCATGAGTTTGAATTCTCAATCTTTAAGGTCAATCTCTAGGATTGAGTAATATCAGGCTTAAAAGCTGATTTTTAATCTTTAAGGAGATTATCCTTTCTGGGGATCTGATTCATTAGTCTTATCCAGCTAATTTGCATGGTGCCCCCCCATTTTACGAGATAAATCCTTCTCATGGTTAGGATAAATCTGACCACTTGGCGACCCTGTTTAATGCTGAGGTCCGTGGATTTCCTGCTGATTTTAGTGATGACTTTTCTAGATTTTTTGTCAACCTACAGCTGGTCTGGACGACAACTTCATGACCTAAATCAAGAAGCGCGTTTTTTTTTTTGGAAGACTTTACTTCCTTTTAATGATGGAATTGATTCATCGTGTAGATCCATCTTTCTTTTCTTTCATCGGGTAAAATAGTTTAGTTTAGTCCAAAGCAAAAGTATTTTCAGTTATTTGTTACAGATATATGTGACATATGTTTAAGATAACTTGGTAAATTTTCCCACACTTGGCTTTTATTTTCCTTTTTATCGTCCTCTATTCCATTTTAAATGAATTTTAACATTTTGGTTTGTTTCTCAATTTATGTCCTTTCCGAGGTAACAATAATTTCGGTGTTAAAACCTAGTTTTATCGTTCATAAATATGTATAAACATGATTTTGAGTTCATTTAATTGAAAAAAATTTTAAAAATTTTACTAGAATTGGGTAGTCAGTATATAAGACTAGGGCTGTTCTTTATTATCAGAGAGCACTAGATTCTAATACAACTACTGCTTTACTAGTATTTTTAATGGTAACCAAGTGTTTAAGATAAAAATTTTAAAATTCGAAAGAATTTAACCCCTTCCCACACTTAAGATCTTGCAATGCCCTCATTTGCAAGAAATCAGTAACAATTTAAATTATTGAGGGTGATTTGTGTGAAAATGATTAAATTTTTACCAAAGTTTCCAAATATATTGGCGTTTATTTGCTGAATGATAAATGGTGCACATCATTTGTTCATTCCGTCTTGTTGTTATTTCACATATATTTTGCATCTTGTCGTCAAAATTAGTTGCTTTTGCTGAACTTAATGCCAGTCTTTGAAAATGCGTTGTTTTACCCTGTTGTGTACATAAGATAAACTGCAAACATATATACATATTTTTGAAGTTTGGTATATTACCCCACATTCAAAAATTATTAAAATCTAAGAATAAAAGTTAGATAATTATAAAAATGATTACAATATTAACAAAAGTATTAAACGTATCAATCATTACAAATTACAAAATAAAAAAAAAATAATAAGTAGACTAGGGATGATATTGATACCAATAGGGGTTCCAGGCATAACCATAGGTGCTATAGAATGCTTCGGCAGGGTTATACGTAGGATACGGTGGCTGCATCTCTATAGACCAGGGAGGGAAGATGGGTTTCGGTGTAGGAATATAGTTTCTACCAATATGTTGGCAATGAGCTATGATTTGGTTCTGATGAACTTGCCAATCTTCAAATGCTCTCTGTCTAGCATTTTCGTACTCCTGAGAAGCTATAAACCTTTGCATTTCTTGCATCTCATTCCCCCCTCCTACATTACCTTGCTGTTGGTTTCTCTCAACCTGTGGATGTCTACCATGGTATTGTACTGCGGCGTTATTTCGCCTCTTCAAAACTTTCGCACCATGGTATACATTTAAACCTATAGTATCGCGGGGTTTTGGTTCTTCTACTAATAATCCCCCCCGACTTATATCCACACCGAGATATTCACCAATCAAAGTAATAAAAATACCACCTCCTATTATGCTATGCGGTCTCATCCCCCGAACCATAGCTGATAAATAATAACCCACACAATACGGTATACTTACAGCGCTTTGTGGGTCTCGAATACACATATGGTAAAACAAATCCTGTTCATTTACTTTTTCCTTGTTCTTACCCCTTTGTGTAATCGAATTAGCTAAAAACCTATGAATTACTCTTAATTCAGCTCTATCTATATCCAAATAAGAGTAATTTCCCCCTTTGAAACGGTGATGACTTGTCATTTGACTCCACACACCGTGTGTATCAAAATTTTCATCTATCTTTCTACCATTTAGTATCAACTCTCTACAATCGGCAGATGCTAACTCCTCAGGCGTATATATACGTAAAGCCTGAGCCATGTCTAGTAAAGACATGTGGCGCATCGAACCGCCTAACAAAAATCTAATAAAAGAACGATCGGTTAAACTAGCTACCCTATCATTCAACTCTATACTACACAATAATTCTTCACACCATACTTTATATACAGGTCTACGCATGGTGAATAAACGTACCCAGTCATTAAAAGTAGAATTACCATACCTCTGTACAAGTAATTCTCTAATTGGCCCCGCCAATTCTACAGCTTCTAAGGGTCCCCATTCTATGACCCTCGGTACCTCAACAATCTTAGAATGAAGAGTATGCAAACCCCTTTGGTATTTTGGATAATCTATCCAAAGTCTGTCAAATCTCAGGTTCGGGTGCAACTCTTCCAAGTGCATATCAGAAAAGGTCATGACTGGATGAGGTATATCCTGCTTGTAGTAGTTATCCACCTCCTGTTGTTCCGCGTTCTCAGCAGGAGCATTGCGGGCTTGGGATGAAGATTCACCCCTTTCAGTCTGCAAAACACATCAAACACAATTTTTGTGCATCCAAATATGCATTAGTGTCAGCAAAATCATCAATCAAAATAATTACAATGACATGATCAATTTATATCAAACTTAAGCTCATTTTCATATTTTCATCAAATCTACACTTTTTCAAAATAGCATATACGAAAATGTTTGCCAAGTTCATAAGCATTCAACTCAAATAACATGTCAAAATAATCATTACTAGCAATTAAACAAGTTTCAAATGGCATTATCTCTCAAAAATCAAGTTCATGAATTTTAGACTTGAAAAAGTCCACTTTAATTCTCAAAATCATGTTTAGGCTCAAAGTTTGTATCATTTAACTACCTAGACATGTTACACTACTTAATTTAGCAACAATTCATGACAAAAATTGGCCATAACCTGTTTATATCAAAAAGCCCCAAATTTGCTCAAGAACACAAACCCTAGATTACTCTAAATTTGAAGTTTAAGGCTTCTAATCATGTTAAATAGCATCAATCTAGGTTATACAAGCATAATACATAAACAATTTAAGCATAATTACACTAAAAAGCATCAAAATCAAATTGGGGGAAAAAATGGCTCAAGAACACCAAATTTCGGATTAAATGGTGTTTAGGTGTAGAAATTTACCGTTTTTCTTGAGTAATTCTGTGATAACCCGAACTAATCCTCCCGGACGGAGTCTTCAACAGTTGGTTCCATTGCGATGATCGACTCCAAGTAAGGTCCTTAATATGAGTTATTGCACAGCGGAAGACTTAATTTGTACCTGAGAATAACATGCTTTAAAAGGTCAACATAAAGTTGGTGAGATATATAGGTTTGATGCTAGCAGCGTTATAACAATGGACCACAAGATTTCATATTCAAAAAAAACATAATACACTCGCAAGTATATGAAAAGCATTTCACGCAGTGGGCACCCGGTAACTAGCCTTAACAAGAGTGTGTACCCCTGAGTTATAATAATATGTGCACCGAATCAAGTGCGTTCCGTTAACCTCGAAGTACTAAACACCCGTTCTTCTAGTTTACTAGAACAACATCTGGGTGGGGGTGTAAAACCCGATAGATCTATCTTTAGGATTCGCGCCTACCAGTTCATAAACCAATAGTTAAAGTTACCAAGCTAGGGGATTTTTGATTCAAACCCATGTAGAACGTAATTTTAGTCACTTGTGTCCATAACGTAAATCATTTATAAAAATAGCGCATGTATTCTCAGCCCAAAAATATTTAAAGTTTAAAAGGGACTATATACTCACCTAATGTATTTTGTAGTAAAAATACATATAACATCATTGAATAAATGCAGGGTTGACCTCGGATTCACGAACCTATATCATTTGTATAATTATTAAAATATATACTCATAATCGAACAATTTAATATCTTATAACTTTATATATATTATATACTTAGTTTGTATATATTTTTAAGAATGTTTATTATTTATATAGTTATATGACTTACTAATATAATTGCAGTATATGTGATAAGTATGTTTTATATACAAAAATATTTATCTATTTAAAATGATAGTATTAATGATTCACTAAGAAAATATTAATACACCTAATAACTTTATTAATAAAAATCATAAAAATATTCATTTTACTACTAATGAGAATAATAATTATAAGTTTAATAATAATAATAATACCAGTAATAGTAATGATAATAAAAATAAAATTTTTGGTAATACTACTTATTACTTGTTAATAATAATAATATTAAAAATCTTATTCCTAATGATGATATTAATAATAATACCAATTAATACTAATTCCTTTAATGATACAATTTTTGTAATAACAATAATATTAATAATAAGTATAATTGTAATGATTAATAATAACAATAACAATAATAATAATAATAATAGAAATTAAATTAAGAGTATATACCCATTTAAGTCTTTTATAAAAAGAAGTGCTCACAACGGGTCTCGAACCCGGGACCTCTCGCTCACCCAAATCACTCTCAAACCATTCCTCCGTTACAGCTTTCTTGTTTTAACACTCAACACAAAATATATATACCCGTTTTAAACTGTTTCAGTTTCTTCCCCCATCCATAAGTATTCCGGTCCATTTACCAAATAAATCACAGCCCAACAAATCAAAACATGGGAATTTCGGCCCAGTATAATCTGTGAGTTCGGCCAACCAAAGATACAGCCCAAGTTCCAAATATAAATCTCGTAAAGTGCTGAAGGGTTTCAGTTTTAAAAAAAAAAATATTAAGGAAAAACAAGTGGTGGCCGCTAATAATTATCCTCAGGACCGATTGAGAGAAAAGAATATACAGCTGTTGTGGTGACATCAATATCCACTCGCATCATCTTTTTCATCATTAATATTGATTAATTCTTGCCATCATTAAGTGATTTCGATTGGACTTACAACAAAGAAAAATTGAGCAGGGTGGTGTTTGGTCAGCCGCAATGAAGAACAAGTGAATATTTGAAATAAATACAAACAGAAGGTGTCATAGTGACGTTGGAGGTGTCGGTTTGGTTATGGCGAGGTGTGGTTGCAGGTGGCTGTAAACCGGCGGTTGAAAGTAATCGGTGAAGTATGGTGTTGCAAAGTGGTGGCGGTAGCAGTAGGAAAGGATGATCTTATATGTTGATTAGACGGGTTCAATCCGTGGAATGGTGGTCTAGGGTGTTTGTTGGTCGAGTTAGGAAAAGAAGCAAGGTGGTTCTGATGATTTCTTCGAATCAATTGCAGTCACAAAATAGTAGTGGTGATCAATGATGTGGTATTAACAAGGTGGTCCGGTGATGGCTATTATGAAGGTGGTGGTGGTTGTTACGAAAGAGAAAGGTGATGTTTGATGATCAAATGATGGTTTGTTGGTGATTTAGTTCTTGTTGCAAGTTGAATATGATATCATCAGTAGGTATCGATAGCAGCAGCAAAAATTCAATGGTGAGGTGGTGTTCTTGGTGTTCTTAGTTAACAGATAGCTATAGTCATGTTAATTATGTTAAGGAGTAGTATGAATTGTTTAATAGATTAAATGAATCGATTCCTATATATATTGTAAATGGTTTAACAGAATGATTCGATCCAAAAGAAAAACAACAACATACAGTAAAGCAGATAGTGAAATAAGTAATTTAAAATTAAATCTGATTTTGACATTGGAGATAGGAACAATTTTGTGATACAGTTTGATTAAAACGTGAATCCTGACTTTTGATACTAATTCATACGCATGATTTTATCAATTTATCAATAATTAATAATTATAATTATAATAATATTTTAAATAGAATTAATATCGATTTCTAAAAAATATAACTGCCTATATATATTTTGTATATAACTGTGTATATCTATTACTATTAAATTATTATTATTATTATTATTTTATAGTTTATAATTAATATCTTAATAAATATAACTATATTGATAATATTTTTAATATAATTATTGATAATATAATAGTAATTATAATAATCTCTTTACTAATGATAATAACAACAAATACCATTAATAATGTTTTTATATAATTGTAATACTTTTAATATTAATAATAATAAATAGTATTACTAATACTAATATAATTAATTTTTATTAGTAAAGGAAATAATAATACCAAAATAATATTAAGTATGATATCAATAATAATGATATTTAATATGAATAAAAATAAAAATACTATAATGATAATAGTTCGTGAATCATCAGGCTTGGTCAAAAAGGTAACCGATTATCCAAATATAGATTTCAAACTTTCTAGACTCTAAATTACAGATTTTGCTTATCGTGTCGGAAACATATAAAGAATAAGGTTTAAATTTGGTCGGAAATTTCCGGGTCGTTACAGTACCCACCCGTTAAAGAAATTTCGTCCCCGAAATTTGAGTGAGGTCGTCATGACTAACAATAAAATTGTTTTTATGACGAATAAGAGTTGACATAATAGGGTTTTGTCAACATTGAGTAATATTGATAAAATATTTGAATTACTCGAAGCGTACGAGCGAAGCTGTCACTAGAGAGTGAAATGATTAGGTATAGATTTGTCATATCTTTTGACGTAGATAGGATTGATTTCCAAATTTAAGAGATTTGGAGAAAATCTTCGTAATAAGATTTGATTTTTCGGTAATCAAGGTAAATTATGATCCGCTTTAGATGCGATCATCTGTTTGATTGCTTTGTCGGATATTTTACTATAAATCCAATCCCTTCGTTTCCTTATTCTCCACAACTCACATATTATATTCTTTCTCCTTGATTCTTATTTTTAAGACATTCGTCAATATGCTCCATCCCATTCTGATCCTTAATATACTCTTAATTTTCACATCTGTCATTCTTCTTTTTCATCTACCACCAGAAGAATCTATTTACTTCTACTATATCCTTGTGTTTATAGTGTTTCTAGTTCTCCCGTGTCTCTATATTGCTATATGCATTGATATACACGATTTGTAATTTTTGGAGTTGTTATCAACCTTTGCATTTTTCATTATTTTTCAGAGCCTCATGCTTTCGTTTTCTCTTCCTGACTTCGAATCAAGTGAGTAATGGTCCGGAATTCGTAGGTATGAAATTTGGAATGAACATAGTTAATGCTCTAAGAAAGCAATGGAAATGGCACGATTTTTGATTTGTCAAATTACCAGAATATCCTGGAAAAGATAGAACTGTCAAGATGATATGTTCTTAATACATTTCGGAATTGGATAGAATGTAAGAGCCGTGTAACATAGCATATGATGACGGTACTGTGAATCATCACATTCCATTAGAAACTTAACATGACTTACTGTAATATAATGAAGTTGATCAAGTTTCATTATATTATACTAATTCATGCATCAGTTCCCAACATTACTTCAAAACATTCATATTTTAATCTCGAAGGTTTCAGAATTTTTAGAAACTAACATAGTTTCTTTCATGTTATAACGCAGATATTACAGAGAGATAAATGATTGCGGATAAGAATAGTTGTGAAAGTATCTCCAGAATATTGAGGATATGAAAAATACGATAATATCTTGGAATTTCTAATGTCGAAGGATGTTGATGAAGATTGACCCGTAAGGGTTTAGATCCGGAAGCAAGGTGTTCACTAAAGATTTCATTAGAAATAGAATCATCTGGATTCTTTAAATACAGAGTTTGGTCCTTGTATTTGTCCTTGGTCTCTTTCATGGTTAGCTCAATCATATTTTCAATACCAAATTTTTTCCATCGGGTGTTTCCAACACCTCCTTCTTTATCATCAACTTTTGGTCATTAAGACCATCTACAACATGCTGTTTCGTCAGCATTTTCAAAGTTAATGAATTTGGGTCATTGATTTTCAAACCGAGGTGATTTTAAGAGATTTGTGTTTTTAGATGATTAAACGCGGATGATAGTATGGTGGAAAAAAAATTCTCCAGTAACGACAACAAAAGGATACGTATTTATATCGAGATGATAATAAGACTAGTTTTTCTGAGAAGTCAAAGTGGAGCTGTGATAAAAGTGGCTAATTTGGAAAGAAATTGCAAAGTCATTTTGGGTAATAATAACACTAAAGGAATTTACACTGTTACGTGTTGACTCAGTTTCCGAGAGTTTTCAGGTGCATAACCATATGCAGGAATCTTTCTTCCGTAGACGAGGTGTAACTGGTTCAACTTCTCGATCGAGGCGTTTTCAAGAATCATGAAAAGTTGAACGTGGAACATAATAGTCAAGATACGAATGAGGTTTAGGATAAAATCAAGTGGCAAACTTGAAGAATTGTTTAGTTTCATATGTTATAATCAATATTTTAATTTATTTTACTTGTCCATAGTTAGCAGTCTATTAGTCCGATTGTCCAATAATTTCATATGTAAATTAAATATATAATATTCGAATTACTTAATACGTATCGTGACCCGTGTACCGGTCTTAGTGTCGATCACAACTCAAAGTATATATATTTTGGAATCAACTCCGACCCTGTATAGCCAACTCCCACCTTCACATATAGAGTGTCTACGGTTGTTCCGAAATATATATAGATGGGTCGATATGATAAGTCGAAACCTTGCATACGTGTCCCGTTATTTATAGTGCGTAAAAGTAAATAACAGAAATTAAATGACGATAAATAAAATTGCGAGAATGTAAATTGCGATAAATTAAATGTTAATCAGTTAGCTGGGAACAGTTAGCAGGAACAGTTAGCGTGAAATCCTATCACAATTCCAATTAATTAGTTCGTTTGTTTCTAACACTTTTTATTTTTGTCCAATGTTTTCTTCGTTATGCCACTTGTTGGATTCTGATAGGTCAAAATCCAAATATGAAATTTGAATGGAAATGGTTATTCTGTGATGAACGGACACGTGTATCGGTGATTGTGTGTAGGATAGTAAATGATTGTTGAATCGGATTCGAAGAATGTACAGTGTAACTTATTAATGTGAATTCTAAATATTCCTCGGGTACTACCCACCCGTTAAAATATTTTTATCATTAACAGTTTGTACAAAAGAATTTTTAATTACAATCTTTATGAAAATATACTTGCATATATATTTTCTTCGGATGTAATCATAGATTTAGTGAGTCAATAAGATATTAAACTCATTTGTTTTATCGTTAATACTGGATTACATGATCTCTAAAACATTAAAGATTTCATAATCACCATGTCGAACGAAGATATATGAGGTAGAACGTTACGTAAAGCGAAGGTAATCGATGTAGAACGATATATAGAACGAAGATTATACTTGAAGTACAGATGATGATATTGAGGCAGATGATGTTGATATCCGAGGTACAGATCGTAACGTTGAGATTTATGACGTGATTGTGGTTGGTGTGATAAGAGTATTGTCGGCATTGATGATGGTGGTACGGTTTATGCTGCTGGTGCTGCTGCTGGTGTTTGTAACCTCCGCACCAGATTTTCCAAAGCCATTACTCGAGCACGTAGTTCGTTAACTACTTATATTATGTCGAGATGATTGACGATTGAAACGAGCGGGTGAGTAAGATTCAAATATAGGATAATATATAATCGTGACGGGATACTCTAGAAATGAGAGGGTAAATGGTTTCTCGAATAGGTTCGCCGGTAAGTGCTTTCAGGTTCATCGCCAAAAGGGCAATTTGAGAAAGATCTTTGGTGTGAAATGATTTTCGAATATAGGATGATATTCTAACTTCATAGAATATCTATAATACTAAAGATTTCGTAGTCTACAGAGGAACTTACGGCATATGACAAGCAAGTCTACAGATTCGCTAAGATATGAATTATCAGATACGCTAAGATATGAATCTTGTCTATACACTATCGATGCACTAAATGCAGTAAGATGTGTCTAGACTTATGAATGATAAGCAGGAAATTCCCTAGGGATGATAAGCAGATGATTTCCGACTAGAATGATAAGCAAAACTTTTTGATAGGCAGACACGGTCGAAGTCCAGACTCACTAATGTATCCTAACAACTACTAGTCAGACACACTAATGCAAGGCCTGGTTCACTAAGACCAACGCTCTGATACCAACTGTGATAACCCGAACTAATCCTCCCGGACGGAGTCTTCAACAGTTGGTTCCATTGCGATGATCGACTCCAAGTAAGGTCCTTAATATGAGTTATTGCACAGCGGAAGACTTAATTTGTACCTGAGAATAACATGCTTTAAAAGGTCAACATAAAGTTGGTGAGATATATAGGTTTGATGCTAGCAGCGTTATAACAATGGACCACAAGATTTCATATTCAAAAAAAACATAATACACTCGCAAGTATATGAAAAGCATTTCACGCAGTGGGCACCCGGTAACTAGCCTTAACAAGAGTGTGTACCCCTGAGTTATAATAATATGTGCACCGAATCAAGTGCGTTCCGTTAACCTCGAAGTACTAAACACCCGTTCTTCTAGTTTACTAGAACAACATCTGGGTGGGGGTGTAAAACCCGATAGATCTATCTTTAGGATTCGCGCCTACCAGTTCATAAACCAATAGTTAAAGTTACCAAGCTAGGGGATTTTTGATTCAAACCCATGTAGAACGTAATTTTAGTCACTTGTGTCCATAACGTAAATCATTTATAAAAATAGCGCATGTATTCTCAGCCCAAAAATATTTAAAGTTTAAAAGGGACTATATACTCACCTAATGTATTTTGTAGTAAAAATACATATAACATCATTGAATAAATGCAGGGTTGACCTCGGATTCACGAACCTATATCATTTGTATAATTATTAAAATATATACTCATAATCGAACAATTTAATATCTTATAACTTTATATATATTATATACTTAGTTTGTATATATTTTTAAGAATGTTTATTATTTATATAGTTATATGACTTACTAATATAATTGCAGTATATGTGATAAGTATGTTTTATATACAAAAATATTTATCTATTTAAAATGATAGTATTAATGATTCACTAAGAAAATATTAATACACCTAATAACTTTATTAATAAAAATCATAAAAATATTCATTTTACTACTAATGAGAATAATAATTATAAGTTTAATAATAATAATAATACCAGTAATAGTAATGATAATAAAAATAAAATTTTTGGTAATACTACTTATTACTTGTTAATAATAATAATATTAAAAATCTTATTCCTAATGATGATATTAATAATAATACCAATTAATACTAATTCCTTTAATGATACAATTTTTGTAATAACAATAATATTAATAATAAGTATAATTGTAATGATTAATAATAACAATAACAATAATAATAATAATAATAGAAATTAAATTAAGAGTATATACCCATTTAAGTCTTTTATAAAAAGAAGTGCTCACAACGGGTCTCGAACCCGGGACCTCTCGCTCACCCAAATCACTCTCAAACCATTCCTCCGTTACAGCTTTCTTGTTTTAACACTCAACACAAAATATATATACCCGTTTTAAACTGTTTCAGTTTCTTCCCCCATCCATAAGTATTCCGGTCCATTTACCAAATAAATCACAGCCCAACAAATCAAAACATGGGAATTTCGGCCCAGTATAATCTGTGAGTTCGGCCAACCAAAGATACAGCCCAAGTTCCAAATATAAATCTCGTAAAGTGCTGAAGGGTTTCAGTTTTAAAAAAAAAAATATTAAGGAAAAACAAGTGGTGGCCGCTAATAATTATCCTCAGGACCGATTGAGAGAAAAGAATATACAGCTGTTGTGGTGACATCAATATCCACTCGCATCATCTTTTTCATCATTAATATTGATTAATTCTTGCCATCATTAAGTGATTTCGATTGGACTTACAACAAAGAAAAATTGAGCAGGGTGGTGTTTGGTCAGCCGCAATGAAGAACAAGTGAATATTTGAAATAAATACAAACAGAAGGTGTCATAGTGACGTTGGAGGTGTCGGTTTGGTTATGGCGAGGTGTGGTTGCAGGTGGCTGTAAACCGGCGGTTGAAAGTAATCGGTGAAGTATGGTGTTGCAAAGTGGTGGCGGTAGCAGTAGGAAAGGATGATCTTATATGTTGATTAGACGGGTTCAATCCGTGGAATGGTGGTCTAGGGTGTTTGTTGGTCGAGTTAGGAAAAGAAGCAAGGTGGTTCTGATGATTTCTTCGAATCAATTGCAGTCACAAAATAGTAGTGGTGATCAATGATGTGGTATTAACAAGGTGGTCCGGTGATGGCTATTATGAAGGTGGTGGTGGTTGTTACGAAAGAGAAAGGTGATGTTTGATGATCAAATGATGGTTTGTTGGTGATTTAGTTCTTGTTGCAAGTTGAATATGATATCATCAGTAGGTATCGATAGCAGCAGCAAAAATTCAATGGTGAGGTGGTGTTCTTGGTGTTCTTAGTTAACAGATAGCTATAGTCATGTTAATTATGTTAAGGAGTAGTATGAATTGTTTAATAGATTAAATGAATCGATTCCTATATATATTGTAAATGGTTTAACAGAATGATTCGATCCAAAAGAAAAACAACAACATACAGTAAAGCAGATAGTGAAATAAGTAATTTAAAATTAAATCTGATTTTGACATTGGAGATAGGAACAATTTTGTGATACAGTTTGATTAAAACGTGAATCCTGACTTTTGATACTAATTCATACGCATGATTTTATCAATTTATCAATAATTAATAATTATAATTATAATTATATTTTAAATAGAATTAATATCGATTTCTAAAAAATATAACTGCCTATATATATTTTGTATATAACTGTGTATATCTATTACTATTAAATTATTATTATTATTATTATTTTATAGTTTATAATTAATATCTTAATAAATATAACTATATTGATAATATTTTTAATATAATTATTGATAATATAATAGTAATTATAATAATCTCTTTACTAATGATAATAACAACAAATACCATTAATAATGTTTTTATATAATTGTAATACTTTTAATATTAATAATAATAAATAGTATTACTAATACTAATATAATTAATTTTTATTAGTAAAGGAAATAATAATACCAAAATAATATTAAGTATGATATCAATAATAATGATATTTAATATGAATAAAAATAAAAATACTATAATGATAATAGTTCGTGAATCATCAGGCTTGGTCAAAAAGGTAACCGATTATCCAAATATAGATTTCAAACTTTCTAGACTCTAAATTACAGATTTTGCTTATCGTGTCGGAAACATATAAAGAATAAGGTTTAAATTTGGTCGGAAATTTCCGGGTCGTTACAAATTCCTAGATAGCATCATTTTCAACATGATTTTAGTAAAAAATTTGGTGATTAACGGTCAAAAATTGTGATTTTGGGGGTGTTTTTAGGTGTTTTTTCGGAGTATTTCGCAGTGTTTTTTGTTTTGGGGGTGTGGACTGATCAGTTTGTGCGTTTATATTTTTTTCTATATTTTGGTCCTCCCGCGACTCGCGGTGTTTGGACCCTTCAAACTCCGCGAGTCGCGGAGTTTGGTATATTTTTTTTTTTATAATCTTTAACTTATAAAACAATTAAGTAATTAATTTTAAAATTTTGTTTCCCTTGTTATTTAGGACGAGGTCGTTTCGGATCGATGTCCTAGTCCGTCCTTCGACAAAATTTTAAAATTTGTCTTTTTGTAGCGATTGTTTTAAAAGCTAAGATTTTTGGGTTTTTAATGTTTTTGGCATACTTTAATTCAATAAGATTAAAAATAATGATAATAAAAGTTCTCGTCCCTCCCTTGGGTAAAGCAATTTCGGTTCAAAGACCTAGTCTTCAACCTACGACGAATTTTAAAAATCATATTTTTAACTTAATGAGATAAAGTAAATTTTTTTTTTGTTTTTAAATTCACACAATTTAATTATAAAATTCAAAATTAATATTAAAAATTCACACCAAACTTACAATTTAAAATGCATAAAATTAAAAATTCATATTTTTAAAAATTAAAAATTCATATTAAAAATTCACACTAAACTTACAATTTAAAATGCATAAAATTAAAAATTCATATTTTTAAAAATTAAAAATTCATATCATAAATTCACACCAAACTTATTTTAATTTTTCAAATATTTACAATTTTAAAAATATTGATTTTACAAAGTTTACAATATTTATAAAGGGTTCAAATATTAATTTTAAAAACATGGTAAAAACAAAATTAAAAATCTTTTTGGCTTTTTATCCCACTTTAATCAATAAAATATTATCAAAAATATGTGCCCCTCTTTTCGGTAAAGTAATTTCGGTTCCAAAACCTAATTTAACTCATGACGAATTTTTGAAATATTTTGGGTTGATTGATTAAAGATATTTATACCTTAAGAATAAACGTTAAATTTCGCAGTGATGTAATAAATTTTTGAATGATATCAATAATTTCGGTCGCCAAACCTAATTTTATTCAATACCAATTTAATACTTTTTAGCGAACAAATTAGCGTTTATTATCAAAAGGTTAAAAAAAAATAAAAAAAAAAATAAAAACTGTACAGACATACCTGTGAAATAGATTTCTTAGTTATATGATCTATCCCATTCATAAGATAGTCGGTTTAATTGGTTTTCCATAGCTACATAGGCGTAACCTCGAGCATTCAGTGTCTTTTCTTCTAAACATATGAACGGTCCGTCTCTGCATAAAGTAACAAATTCGGTATTTGAATAGGTTTGATTATTTGAACATTTACCTCCATGTGACCATTTTCCGCATTTGTGACATCTTTCTAGGTGTCGTGCTCTTCTTTTCGCTGCGAATTTTGATTTTCCTTTACCAAATTGTAACTTATTATCTTCGCATCTGGATTCTTTTCTAACTCCGTCCATTCTTTCTCTGATTACTGATACTAGTTCACTCGGTAGTATGTCATTATTACGTTTAGTGATCAAAGTGTGTAGCATTAGACCATGGTTTAGCTCACAGGCAGTCTTCATTTTGTAAAAACCTAAAAAAAATAAAAATTCAGAATGGGGGGAGAAGACTAGTTCTTTAGGGTCTGCGAGGGAAAGACCATTCGGGTTCCATTTTCGAGATTTACACGAATACAGACAATCTAACTCTAACAGAAATACATATTATCCTTTAAAGACTTGATTCTCCCCACACTTAGTTAGCTGTGGTGTCGAAATTATGATTAACTTCGTTGTCGACTTCCATCGGACCATGTATGTAATGTTTAACTCTGTGACCATTAACTTTAAATTCCATCCCATTTGAATTTATTAATTCTATCGTTCCGTATGGGAAAACTCTTTTGACTATGAATGGTCCAGACCATCTTGATTTCAATTTTCCAGGAAATAGCTTGAATCGTGAATTGAAAAGAAGAACTCTGTCTCCTTCTTTAAATTCTTTTGAACTTCTGATTCTTTTATCATGCCATTTCTTCGTTCTTTCTTTATAGATTAACGAATTTTCGTATGCTTCATGTCTTAATTCTTCTAATTCGTTTAGTTGACTTAATCGTAGACGTCCAGCTTCATGTAAATCAAGATTACATGTCTTCAAAGCCCAAAATGCTTTGTGTTCAATTTCTACTGGAAGATGACATGCTTTTCCATAAACAAGTCTAAAAGGTGTGGTTCCAATTGGAGTTTTGTAGGCTGTTCTAAAAGCCCAGAGTGCATCCTCCAATTTAATGGACCATTCCTTCGGATTTAATCCTACGGTTTTCTCTAGAATACGTTTTAAAGCTCGATTGGTATTTTCAACTTGTCCACTTGTTTGTGGATGATATGCGGTGGAGATTTTATGAGTTACTCCATATCTTTTGAGAACTTTCTCAAGTTAATTGTTACAGAAATGAGTTCCCCGATCACTTATTAAAGCTTTCGGTGTTCCAAACCTTGCAAAAAGACGTTTTAAAAAGTTGACTACAACTCGTGCATCGTTAGTTGGGAGAGCTTGTGCTTCCGCCCATTTAGATACATAATCAATGGCTACGAGTATATATAGATTATTATGAGATTTTGGAAATGGACCCATAAAGTCAATACCCCAAATGTCAAATACTTCACATACTTGGATGACATTTTGTGGCATTTCATCAGGTTGACTTATTTTTCCGGCCCTTTGACATGCATCACAGGATTTTCAAAGAAGGTGTGCGTCTTTGTAAATTGTAGGCCAATAAAATCCAGCTTCATAAACTTTTTTTGCTGTTAGTTGAGGCCCATAATGCCCTCCTGTTGGTCCTGTGTGACAATGGTTTAATATTTTACTAGCTTCATCTCCAAATACACATCGGCGTATTATTCCATCGGGACAAAATTTATATCACTAAGTAGTTTTCATAGTCTGCAAACCATGGAATTTCTTTATAATCTATCTTCAATAGATATTCATCAGGAAAGTTGTCTTGTATGGCCGATTCATTTAGAACTTCTAATTCGAGATTTTCAAGACGAGAAAGATGATCAGCGGCGAGATTTTCTGCTCCTCTTTTATCTCGGATTTCAATATCAAACTCTTGTAAGAGTAAGATCCAACGGATTAATCTTGGTTTAGCATCTTGTTTTGAAAATAGGTATCTAAGAGCAGAATGGTCGGTATAGACCACCGTTTTTGCTAGAACGAGATATGATCGAAATTTGTCAAAAGCAAAGACATTAGCAAGGAGTTCTTTTTCAGTAGTTGTATAGTTTGTTTGTGCTCCTTGTAACGTCTTACTAGCATAATATATAGGTTGAAATCGTTTTTCAATCCTTTGTCCTAAAACGGCTCCAATTGCAAAATCACTTGCATCGCACATTAGTTCAAGTGGTAGATTCCAATTTGGTGTTATCATGATCAGCGCATTAGTTAGTTTTTCTTTAAGAATATTAAAAGATTTGATACACTCATCTGAAAAGATGAATGGAGCATCTTTTTCTAGGAGTTTATTCATAGGAGTGGCAATTTTAGAAAAATCTTTTATGAAACGTCGGTAAAAACCGGCATGCCCTAGAAAACTCCTAACTCCTCTAACATTTGTGGGATGTGGAAGTTTAGCAATTACATCTACTTTAGCTCTATCCACTTCAATTCCTTCTTTTGAAATTTTATGACCAAGAACGATGCCTTCTTTAACCATGAAATGGCATTTCTCCCAATTAAGAACTAGATTTGATTGTTCGCATTGATGATGTAGCGTGAGGGTACGAAATACTATTATTTTTACTAGGAAATACTACAAAATATGACACAAGTTTTATTAATTTACGGATGGGATATACCTAAACCTTGCTACAACACTATAGGCAGTGTACCTAATCGTAGAGTAGTGTAGTTTTTAGTAAGTCCGGTTCGTTCCACAGGGAGCTGGTGATACTTACTATATTTTTAACAACTATATTTATACAAAATATATATAATTATATAAGTAGTAATATTATTATAAAAGGGGGGTTTTACCGTTTAATGACCGGTTTGTCGATTCTATATTTTAAGCGTAAAGATAAATGACGATAATTAAAGTGCGTAAAATAATGACAATAAATAAAATGACAGTAAATAAAATTGCGAGTAATAAAATGACAGTAAATAAAGATACGATGAGAAATATAATAAAAGAATTATGCTTATTTAAACTTCCGTAATCATGATGTTTGACGTGTTGATTTTAATTTATTACCATGGGTTAATTGTCCTTTGTCCTGGTTTATTTGATACGTCTATCTGGTTTTTGTCCATAATAGTCCATCGGTCATAAATATAAAGTGCGAGTATCCTCTTCAAATTACCCTTATACCCGAAGTCAAATATTCCAACTGATTAAGGATTTAAACTGTGACGCAGTTATCACTTCTGTCAACAATTACACCAGTTATCAATGTATGTAATTCACCCCTGTTTTAATTAGTTTATGAATATTAATTCATCCACTTGATCAGAATGAATAATCAATTACCCAACCCAATTGATTAATTAAATGATTATAACAGATTCCATATGAACGTCACTAAATAGGACAACCATAATCATTATTAATTATTAGGTTAATTAATTTGAAGATAGGTTCGACAGACTCCAATGAGTTGTCACTCAATTAGACAATACCCCCCATCTATTAATAGTCAATAATCCAATTTCCACAAGTGTCGGTCTTTTGCCCAAACCTTAATTATGGTCCAAAGTTCAATAACCCAATTTTAGTAATTAGCCCAACATCATGAGTACTTCATTTTAAATAAGCATAATAACGACTTAGCTACGAAACATTAATGTAAAAAGGTTGAACATAACTTACAATGATTAAAAATAGCGTAGCGTTACACGGACAGAATTTCGACTTACACACTCAAACGATCTCTATCATAAATCTTATTATTATCATAATTTAAAATTAAAATTAAGATTATTGTTATATCTTATTAAGTTAACATTATGATAGAGATATAGAATATAGATATTGATAATTGATATAGATATTTGATTGAAAAAAAAAAAGATCGGAAAAAATTCTTCCTCTCCCTCATCTTACATAGATCGTTCTTTTTATAGGCCAAATTATAAATTGGATTTTCATTTACGACCCCTGAACTATGCTCAATTAACAACTTTTTATTATTTAATATTATTCTTATTATGATTTATTTAAATATTATATTTTATTCTTGTGCATAGTTGACTCGTAATTTTTACACTGTTGCGTCGAGCGTTGAGAGTTGGTTCATGTCCTGGTTCCGGATTTTCGAACGTCCTTTCGTACAATTTTATATCGTGTACTTTGCGTTTTGTAACTTGTACTCTTGTCATTTTTAGACGTTCTTCATCAATAAATTGAACCTTTTGAATTGTATCTTGTACATTTGAGCTTTTTGGACGTTTTGGTCTTTCAAATCTTCATTTTTGTCTTTAAATCTTCATTTTCGAGCGATTTGCGTCTTTCGTCTTCGCACTTATTTATTTAACTATTACAACTAAAAATAAGGAAATTACATTTAAAAACTTTACATATTGGAACGATATTGCTACTAAATATATGTTCATTTGGAACACTATCAAATATCCCCACACTTGAGCGTTGCTTGTCCTCAAGCAATACAGAACTTGAAATAAAAACATACATGAATCACTTTTTTATTCATCACATTTTGTACATCAGTGATTTTGATATAGCGGTATAAACAATGACAGTAATGATGGTTAAAGGTGGGTGTGTCATCCACAGTTGCCTTGGGTTTAGGTCAACGACACTTGCAATCAAATAGCCGATTTACTTTCGGTTTCCAAAGCAAAGTGCACATTTGAAAGGCGGTTTACAGTCCCACATGACTATAAAAATTTAGATCCTTTAGGAAATAGGATCTTTATGAAAACATTTGATCTTTTGAAAATTCAATCTAGCTTTTACCCTAGATAAGTTTTCTGATTTGATCCACCATTGGTGTTGCAAAATATATTTGTGGATCAATATTTTGGCTAAAAACATTTAGGTTCGTGTAATCCACTGCTATCCCGGTATCGGAAAGCACACATCCAGTTTACGTGTTCCGTATATTACCTTTCGGCAAACTACCGTCCGGTTGTAAAGGAAAGCGATGAACAAGAAACTGTTAAGGCAATGTCCCGTGACATGCAGATGATTATGGTCTTTTAACGTGTCAGATGCTAGAACTATCCTTGGTAGGAGCGATAGTAAAGATCATCCTATGATTTTTCGGTCTGGCACAAGGTCCTGTCTCCGACCATGCTATGCAACCACCGTTCTTACGGTTGACACCCGATTTGGTTCAGGTGACCTAATGAATTCCAGGTGAATTTCTTAGGATTTTACGTTCAATGGTAATGAACGCATTGAAAATGGTTTTTCAGAAAACAAATCGGTTTGTATTTTTGATCAAAATATTTTCTCGTTCATGCTCGAGTTTAGATATCATCGAATTCCATGAGTTTGAATTCTCAATCTTTAAGGTCAATCTCTAGGATTGAGTATTATCAGTCTTAAAAGCTGATTTTTAATCTTTAAGGAGATTATCCTTTTCTGGGGATCTGATTCATTAGTCTTATCAAGCTAATTTGCACGGTGCCTCTCCATTGTACGAGATAAATCCTTCTCATGGTTAGGATAAATCTGACCACTTGGCGACCCTGTTTGATGCTGAGGTCCGTGGATTTCCTGCTGATTTTAGAGATGACTTTTCTAGATTTTTTGTCAACCTACAGCTGGTCTGGACGACAACTTCTTGACCTAAATCAAGAAGCGCGTGTCTTTTTCGGAAGACTTTACTTCCTTTTAATGATGGAATTGATTCATCGTGTAGATCCATCTTTCTTTCAAATATATTACAATAAACCGGGTAAAACTGATTAGTATCATCCAAAACAAAAGTACCTGCAATAATCTTGTACAAAGATATGTGATAGATAGTTTTTAATTGAATAACTTGGTACATTCTCCTCACACTTAGTTTCTTTCTTTGCCTTTTTATTCTCCTTTATTCCATTTTAAATGAATTCAAGCATTTTAGGTTGTTTCTCAATTTATGTCCTTTCCGAGGTAACGATAATTTCGGTATTATCACCTAGTTTTCATCGTTCATAAATATGTATAAACATGATTTTGAGTTCATTTAATTGAAAATGTTTCAAATTTTCACAAAATTTGGCAAATAAACTAAGTGTAAACCCGAGAGAATTTATAACCCTTCCCCACACTTGAGATCATGCAATGCCCTCATTTGCATGAAATCAGATTATAATTATAAATTCATGAGGGTGATTAGTGTAGAAAAGTGATTAAAAATACCCAGTTTGTAAGCACATTATTTTACATCACATTTGATATTTTGCGCCTTGTCATCAAAATTAGTAGCTTTTTGTTGAACTTAATGACAGTCTTTGAAAGTGCGCTGTTTTACCCTGTTGTGTACATAACATAAAATACAAACATATATACATATTTTTGAAGTTTGGTATATAACCCCTACGTTCAAAAATTAATATAATATTTTTTTTTTTTTTTTTTTGCATACTTTAGATCAATAAAATTAAATGATAACAAAATTTGTCGCCCCGCCCTCGGGTAAAGCAATTTCGGCTCTATGACCTAGTCTTCAACTTACGACGAATTTTATAAATCATTTTTTTTTTCAACTTAATGAAATAAAGTAAATTTTGTTTTTAAAAACACACAAAACTTAAATTTAAAAAGCATATTAATTTCATATAAAACCTACAAAACAAAAATTCAGAACGGAGGGAGAAAACTAGTTCTTTAGTGTCTGCTAGCGGAAAAGACCAATCGGATTTCATTCTCGGAACTACACGAGAACATAACAAATAACTTTAGACATCATTATCTTTTTAGAACATTCGAATCTCCCCACACTTAGGTAGCTGTGGTGTTGAAATTGTGATTAACTTCATTGTCAATTTCTCTTGGTCCATAATCAACTTGCCTATCTGTGACTTTTTCTTTAAGCCAGTGCCCGGCTTCTTCCGTAATATCCCATAATTCAACTAGCTTCGCCCTTTCTTTAGGCGACAGATTGGATACTAACCGGTTACATAACTTAAAGTTCCCCTTACTTCTAGCATCAATAGCCCGTTTAAAAAGTTTCTTCATTGAACTGTTAATAATGGGGTCATTTAATTTCGTATCAATAACGGGGTTCTTTGTTATCATGTCATCATTAGGTGTTACTTCATTTTCCCCACACTTAGGCGTTTTATTATTATTAAGCACTACCGTTGGAGTTGGTAAAACAACATGGTTCTTACCAATCATTTTTTCTGGTTCAACGGTTTTGGTTGGTGGAGATTTAGACTTTCAAATCATAAAGGTGATAGATTTGTCACCACTTTTAAGTGTCATTCTTCCATTTCCTACATCAAATAACGCCCCGGTGGACGCAAAGAATGGTCGACCTAAAATTAGAGGAATGTTTGGGTCCTCTTCTATGTCAATGACAATGAATTCGACTAGAAAGGTTAAATTACCTACTTGAATGGGTAAGTTGTCAGCAATTCCAACTGGGTGCTTAATGGTTTGATCAAAGAGTCGAACACTCATATCCGTTGGACTTAACTTACCTACACCTAATCTCTTATATAAGGAAAGAGGCATAACACTCACACTTGCACCTAAATCTGCCAGTGCATCATACATGACACAATCACTAAGTAGACAAGGAACAATAAATTCACCCGGATCACCTACCCTAGGTGGAGGTTTTGGTGGAACTGTATTCACCGGGTTTACTTCTACGGCTTTTGTTTCTTGTACTTTCTTATTCTTTTTCTTCTTCTTCTTTCCAGAAGTATCACAATCTTTATTACTTATTACTTGCTCATACTCAACTCATTTTCTTGAAAACGGGATGGGTGGTTTGTATGGTGTCACCACTGGCTTTACATACTCGGGTGGTGGTGGTGGTGGTGTAACTTCTTCATTGTTACTCACATCTAAAACCTTCCCATCTTCTGGTGCTGGTTTTTCAGAATTCGTTGACACCATATTAACATTCTCATTTCGAGGGTTTACTTCAGTATTACTCGGTAGCTTTCCTTGTTCCCTTTCACTCATCATGCTAGCAAGAGTACCTACGTGTTTTTCTAGATTCAAAATGGAAGCTTGTTGAGTTCTTAATGACTGATCAAACCTCTCATTCGTTTGGGTTTGAGATGTAATAAATTGTGTTTGAGATTCAACTAGCTTTACCATCATTTCTTCTAGATTTGGCTTTTTCTCTTCGGTTTGTTGTGGTGGTTTATACAAGTTAGGTCTTTGTTGATTGAAAGTGTTGTTTTGAGTTGGTTGGTTATTCGGACCTTGTTGGTTGTACGAGTTATTGTTTGGTCCATTTGGATTGTAAAGAATGTTTTGATTTCGATTGAAGTTTAGCTTTGGCGGTTGATAATTATTTTGATAATTATTTCCCGGCCTTTGGTTCATATAGGAAACATTCTCTCGTTGTTCCATCGTTGGTTCAATGTGACAATCTTTCAATAAGTGTGGTCCACCGCATTGCTCACAACTGATTCGTATTGCGTGAATATCTTTATTCATCTTTTCCATTCGTCTTTCAAAAGCATCTATTTTTGCGGAAACGGAATCAAAGTCAGGGCTAGAATCGGCTCTAGCCGCTTTAGATGATCGAAAGATATCTTTTTCTTGGTGCCACTCATGCGAGTGGGAGGCTGTGTTATCAATAATTTTGTAAGCTTCAGTTGCGGTTTTCTTCATAATGGATCCACCAGCGGTTATGTCGATGTCTTTTCGTGTGGCGATGTCTACGCCTTTATAGAAGATTTGTACTATTTGAAAAGTATCTAATCCGTGTTGAGGACATCCTCTCAACATCCTTCCGAATCTTGTCCACGCCTCATATAATGTTTCATTTGGCTTTTGCGCGAACGTAACAATTTCTCCTTGAAGTCTCACGGCTTTGGATGCCGGAAAGAATCGTTTAAGAAATTTTTCAACTAAAACATCCCATGTGTCAATCGCCCCTTCAGGTAACGATTCTAACCAATCTTTGGCTTCTCCCTTTAAAGTCCAGGGAAATAACATGAGATAGATTTGTTCGTCTTCCACTTCTCGGATTTTGAATAGTGTACAGATCCTATTAAACGTACGAAGATGTTCGTTTGGGTCTTCATTCGGCGTACCACTATATTGGCACTGATTAGTTACCATGTGTAGAATTTGTCCTTTAATTTCATAATCTGGAGCATTAACTTCTGGTTTAATAATGGCGTGACCTTGGCCCGTGCGTGTGGCTCTCATTCGATCTTCCATACTTAGAGGTTCCAGATTTTCCATAATTGAATTTGTTGTATCCGAATCACTAGAGGATTCTGATTTAATGGTTTGTGGCTCAGGAGGAATAATTAGTGGTTCAGGATCTTGGAATTGTCCTTGAATATGCTCCGGGTTCTTAATTGTGAAGTCGGGTTCAAAAAAATGGATTATCGGAAATTTGAACTAAAGTACTTGGTCTACTGGATGACGATTCTAAAGAGAAATCAACGGCGGTTATATTTGTTAAATGTCTTGATCTAGTTACAGGTGGTGAACGTACAAAAGGTGGTGAACGTCTTGCTCGGTGCATTCACTGAATATCCTATTAGTTTTTAAAAGGAAAGAAAAATTATAATAAGTTATCCAATCAATAGACTTTTCTGATTTTGCCCACGTTTCGAATAGCCAAAAGATGCAGCAGAGGGGCAGGATTCGTTTGGTCTCAATATAATTGAGGACTGTTTAGCTCCAATAACCCGGTCCACGTACAAATTCAACTATTACTACGAACCAGAAAATTTTGATGTCTATTAATTTAACCACTTAAAATAAATTTTCGTAATTTTAAGAAATTTAGATAAGAAGTAGAATAAAAATCTATGTCCTAAAACTAGAATAGCGAGAAATAAGAGAGAAAAAGAGTGCGTCGGAAAAAAAAAAAAAAATTGAAAAAAAAAAATGGTTGAAAAAAATAAAAGGTCGAAAAATAAGAAAATTGTAGCGCGTCTAAAATTAAAAAGGGATTCTAAACGAAAAACGGGAATTACTTAAAAGGATACTAAAATTTTAACACGGCGTCGCAAAATTTTAAGGCACCTAAATCTTAGTCTAAAGAAAAAGCACTTAAGGGATTTTACGGCAAAGCCTAAAAATCTAAAAGTATAAAAATAACTATGGCAAAACTAAACTTAATACTAAAAGTTGCGACTATAGTCTAAAAATCTAAAGGTAATAAAACTAAAAAAACATTTTTTTTTATAGACAAAATTTTAAAAATATATATATATTTTTTTTAATAATTTTTTTTTTTTTTTTCGTTTTTTTTTTTTTTCTTTTTTTAAAATTTTTAAAAAAAAAACGATTTTTTTTTTTACAAATTTTTTTTTAAAACGAATTTTTTTTTTCTTTTAAAAAAACGATTTTTTTTTACACAAATTTTTTTTTTTTTTTTTTTTTTTTAAAACGAAATTTTTTTTTTTTTTTTAAAAAACGATTTTTTTTAAAAAAAACGATTTTTTTTTTTTTAAAAAAAACGATTTTTTTTTTACAAATTAATAATTTTTTTATAATTATAATTTTTTTTTTCAAAACTTTTTTTTTTTTTTAATTCATTTACTATTCATGAATAGTAAATGAAAATAAATTAATTAATTTACTATTCACATGAAAGCGACATGATAGCAATTATTAATTATAAGTTACATAATATACCCCTGAAGTATTTAATAAATACGACTTTTTTTAAAATTTACGTATAAATTTTTGATTCTTAAATATTATTATATTATTATATTCTATTTCAATATTATTATATTATTATATTTTATTTCAATATTATTATAATTAAAAATATAGCGTTTTAGCGCTCCCCGGCAGCGGCGCCAAAAACTTGATGATGTAGCGTGAGGGTACGAAATACTATTATTTTTACTAGGAAATACTACAAAATATGACACAAGTTTTATTAATTTACGGATGGGATATACCTAAACCTTGCTACAACACTATAGGCAGTGTACCTAATCGTAGAGTAGTGTAGTTTTTAGTAAGTCCGGTTCGTTCCACAGGGAGCTGGTGATACTTACTATATTTTTAACAACTATATTTATACAAAATATATATAATTATATAAGTAGTAATATTATTATAAAAGGGGGGTTTTACCGTTTAATGACCGGTTTGTCGATTCTATATTTTAAGCGTAAAGATAAATGACGATAATTAAAGTGCGTAAAATAATGACAATAAATAAAATGACAGTAAATAAAATTGCGAGTAATAAAATGACAGTAAATAAAGATACGATGAGAAATATAATAAAAGAATTATGCTTATTTAAACTTCCGTAATCATGATGTTTGACGTGTTGATTTTAATTTATTACCATGGGTTAATTGTCCTTTGTCCTGGTTTATTTGATACGTCTATCTGGTTTTTGTCCATAATAGTCCATCGGTCATAAATATAAAGTGCGAGTATCCTCGTCAAATTACCCTTATACCCGAAGTCAAATATTCCAACTGATTAAGGATTTAAACTGTGACGCAGTTATCACTTCTGTCAACAATTACACCAGTTATCAATGTATGTAATCCACCCCTGTTTTAATTAGTTTATGAATATTAATTCATCCACTTGATCAGAATGAATAATCAATTACCCAACCCAATTGATTAATTAAATGATTATAACAGATTCCATATGAACGTCACTAAATAGGACAACCATAATCATTATTAATTATTAGGTTAATTAATTTGAAGATAGGTTCGACAGACTCCAATGAGTTGTCACTCAATTAGACAATACCCCCCATCTATTAATAGTCAATAATCCAATTTCCACAAGTGTCGGTCTTTTGCCCAAACCTTAATTATGGTCCAAAGTTCAATAACCCAATTTTAGTAATTAGCCCAACATCATGAGTACTTCATTTTAAATAAGCATAATAACGACTTAGCTACGAGACATTAATGTAAAAAGGTTGAACATAACTTACAATGATTAAAAATAGCGTAGCGTTACACGGACAGAATTTCGACTTACACACTCAAACGATCTCTATCATAAATCTTATTATTATCATAATTTAAAATTAAAATTAAGATTATTGTTATATCTTATTAAGTTAACATTATGATAGAGATATAGAATATAGATATTGATAATTGATATAGATATTTGATTGAAAAAAAAAAGATCGGAAAAAATTCTTCCTCTCCCTCATCGTTACATAGATCGTTCCTTTTATAGGCCAAATTATAAATTGAATTTTCATTTACGACCCCTGAACTATGCTCAATTAACAACTTTTTATTATTTAATATTATTCTTATTATGATTTATTTAAATATTATATTTTATTCTTGTGCATAGTTGACTCGTAATTTTTACACCGTTGCGTCGAGCGTTGAGAGTTGGTTCATGTCCTGGTTCCGGATTTTCGAACGTCCTTTCGTACAATTTTATATCGTGTACTTTGCGTTTTGTAACTTGTACTCTTGTCATTTTTAGACGTTCTTCATCAATAAATTGAACCTTTTGAATTGTATCTTGTACATTTGAGCTTTTTGGACGTTTTGGTCTTTCAAATCTTCGTTTTTGTCTTTAAATCTTCATTTTCGAGCGATTTGCGTCTTTCGTCTTCGCACTTATTTATTTAACTATTACAACTAAAAATAAGGAAATTACATTTAAAAACTTTACATATTGGAACGATATTGCTACTAAATATATGTTCATTTGGAACACTATCACGCATCTAATTAGCATTCGTTCCAGATTAACTAGACATGATTTAAATGTATCACCGAAGACTGAAAAGTCATCCATGAATACTTCCATGCATTCTTCTATCATGTCGTGAAAAATCGCCATCATACACCTTTGAAAGGTTGCAGGGGCGTTGCAAAGTCCAAATGGCATGCGTTTGTAAGCAAAAGTACCATAAGGACACGTGAATGTGGTTTTCTCTTGATCTTCGGGTGCTATTGGAATTTGAAAATATCCGGAAAATCCATCTAGAAAACAATAATAACTATTTCCGGCTAATCTTTCCAACATTTGATCTATGAAAGGTAAGGGAAAGTGATCTTTTCTGGTGGCGTCATTTAATTTTCTATAATCAATACATACACGCCATCCTGTTACAGTCCTAGTAGGAATAAGCTCATTTTTCTCATTTGTAATGACAGTCATGCCACCCTTCTTAGGCACGCATTGAACTGGGCTTACCCATGGACTATCAGAAATTGGATAAATTAAACCTGCATCTAGCAGTTAAATAATCTCTTTCTTAATTACATCTTGCATATTAGGATTTAGTCTTCGTTGGCATTGCACATACGTTTTATGACCTTCTTCCATAAGGATTTTATGTGTGCAATACGAAGGACTTATTCCTTTAATATCATGAATCTTCCATGCAATGGCTGGTTTATGAGCTTTCAACACAGAAATGAGTTGTGATTTCTCATTTTCAGTAAGAGAAGACGATATTATTACAGGTAATTCAGATTCACCATGTAAATAAGCGTATTCTAAATGGTTTGGAAGTGGCTTTAACTCTAATTTCGGAGGTTCTTCTATCGATGATTTGTATCGATATCTGTCTTCTTCTTTTAGCATTTGAATTTCTTCTGTTGTTGGTTCATATCCATTAGCTATAAGTGTAGCTAACATTTCAGCTTCATCAATTGGTTCATTACCTTCTCCTAAAGAACATTCTCCTGTTCCTTGTAATTCTGGAAATTCTTCTAATAATTCTGCATGTGCATCTATAGTTTGAATATAATAACATGTATCATCTGCAGATTGTGGTTGTTGCATTGCTCTATCAACTGAAAAGGTAACACTCTCATCCTCTATACTTAGGGTCAGTTTCTTACCGAACACGTCTATCATTGCTTTAGCCGTGTTTAAGAATGGTCTTCCTAATATGAGAGGAACTTGAGAATCTTCTTCCATGTCTAGAACAAGAAAATCTACTGGAAATACTAAAGTACCAACTTTAACTAGCATGTTCTCCATTATCCCTCTAGGATATTTTATTGATCTATCGGCTAGTTGTATGCTTATTCTTGTTGGTTTCAATTCTCCAAGGTCTAGTTTAGTGTATAGTGAATACGGCATTAGATTTATACTAGCACCTAAGTCTGCCAATGCTTCTATTGAACTAAGACTTCCCAGAAAACATGGAATTGTGAAACTTCCTGGATCAGATAGTTTTTCTGGTATCTTATTCAACAGCACTGCTGAACAATTAGCATTCATAGTAACAGCCGAGAGTTCTTCCATTTTCTTTCTATTTGAAATTAGATCTTTCAAGAATTTAGCATATCTAGGCATTCCTGAAATCACATCAATGGAAGGAAGATTTATATTTATCTGTTTAAACATATCCAAAAATTTGGATTGCTCGGCTTCAAGTTTCTCTTTCTTCATTTTACTCGGGTAAGGAAGTGGTGGTTGGTATGGTTTAACATAAGGTTTAGCCTTAACTGTGTTATCTTCATTAACCTTTTCAACTACCGGTTCTTTTTCCTTATCTTGATCAGGTTGTGGTTCTTGTGGAGTAGGAATAGCTTCATCAGAAGTTACAGGTATTTCAGGTGATTTAAGTGTTGTACCACTTCTTGTGGTAATGGCTTTAGCTGTTTCATTTCGGGGGTTAGCATTTGTATCACTAGGTAGACTTCCCGGTTTTCTTTCACCTATTAACCTTGCTAGGTTACTTACTTCTTGTTCCAGATTTTGAATAGAAGCTTGTTGATTTCTAAATGCTTGAGCATTTTGTTCATTAGTTTATTTCTGAGATGTGAAAAACTGCGTTTGAGTTTCAACTAGCTTCGTCATCATATCTTCTAAATTCGGCTTTTTATCATCGGTTTGTTGTGGTGGTTTGTTTTGAAAATTAGGTCTTTGCTGGTTGTAAGTATTATTGGATACTTGCTGATTGCTAGGACCTTGTTGGTTGTTGTATGGAATATTTCTGTTATAATTCTGGTTTTGATTGTAAATCGGTCTTGGCGGTTGATAATTATTCTGATAATTATTTCCAGGCCTTTGGTTTATGTATGAAATATTCTCTCTTTGTTCCATTGTTAATTCAATACTGAGACAGTCTTTTGTCAAATGTGGTCCTCCACACTGCTCACAACTAATTCGTATTGAGTGAATATCTTTAGTCATCTTTTCCATTCGTCTCTCGACAGCATCTATCTTTGCGGAAATGGAATCTAAGTCATGGCTAGAATCGGCTCTAGCTGCTTTAGATGATCTAACGATATCTTTTTCTTGGTGCCACTCATGTGAGTGGGAAGCAGTGTTATCAATAATTTTGTAAGCATCAGTTTCGGTTTTCTTCATAATAGAACCACCAGCTGCTATATCTATGTCTTTTCTTGTAGTGATGTCGCATCCTTGGTAGAATATTTGTACTATTTGACAGGTGTCTAAACCATGTTGCGGACATCCTCTTAACAACTTTCCATATCTTGTCCACGCCTCATATAGAGTTTCATTCGGTTTCTGTGTGAACGTAACAATTTCTGCTTGAAGTCTTACGGCTTTAGATGCCGGAAAGAATTGTTTAAGAAATTTTTCAACTAAAACGTCCCATGTATCAATCGCCCCTTCAGGTAACGATTCCAACCAATCTTTGGATTCTCCCTTTAAAGTCCAGGGAAATAACATGAGATATATCTGTTCATCCTCCACTTCTCGGATTTTAAATAGTGTGCAGATCCTATTAAAGGTACGTAGATGTTCATTTGGATCTTCCTTCGGCGCACCACTAAATTGGCATTGATTAGTCACCATGTGTAGAATTTGTCCTTTGATTTCATAATCTGGTGCATTAATGTTTGGATGAGTAATTGCGAGACCTTGGCCAGTGCGTTTAGCTCTCATTTGGTCTTCCATACTTAAAGGTTCCAGATTCTCCATAATTGAATTTGTTGAATCGGAATCACTAGAGGATTCTGATTTAATGGTTCATTCCTCAACAATCTCTGTTTGAATGATTGGTGGTTCCGGAGGAAAGTTTAGTGGTTCAGGATCTACGAATCGTTCCTGAATATTCTCCGGATTCTCAATTGTGAGGTCGGGTTCAAAAAATGGATTATCGGAAATTTGAACTGAAGTACTTGGTCGACTGGATGACGATTCTAAAGAAAAATCAACGGCAGTAATATTTGCTAAATGTCTTGATCTAGTTACAGGTGGTGAACGTACAAAAGGTGGTGAACGTCTTGCTCGGTGCATTCACTGAATATCCTATTAGTTTTTTAAATGGAAAGAAAAATTATAATAAGTTATCCAATCAATAGACTTTTCTGATTTTGCCCACGTTTCGAATAGCCAAAAGATGCAGCAGAGGGGCAGGATTCGTTTGGTCTCAATATAATTGAGGACTGTTTGGCTCCAATAACCCGGTCCACGTACAAATTCAACTATTACTACGAACCAGAAAATTTTGATGTCTATCAATTTAACCACTTAAAATAAATTTTCGTAATTTTAAGAAAATTTAGATAAGAAGTAGAATAAAAATCTATGTCCTAAAACTAGAATAGCGAGAAATAAGAAAGAAAAAGAGTTCGTCGGAAAAGGTCGAAAAAGAAAAATGGTTGAACAATAAAAGGTGACAGAAAAATAAAAGAAACTTATAAAACTTAAAAATACTTGACTAACCTAACCTTATTACTACAACTAACTTAAAATTATAATCGCAAATTGAGATAACTAATTGGAATGATAATTGGTACATAGTAAAAGGTGTCTAAAAATATTAAAGCTTACAGGAAAAACTATATCCCAAATGGAAATAACTTAAAAAGAAACTAAAACTTAAAAAGGCGTCGCAAAATTCTAAAGCACCTAAATCTTAGTCTAAATAAAAAGCACTTAAGGAATTCTACGGCAAAGCCTAAAAATCTAGAAGTAAAAATAACTATGGCAAAAACTAAGTTTAAAACTAAATATGAGCTAAAAATACAAATATTACGCTAAAACGATTGAAAAGGAACAAAATATAAAAATATACAAAAAGTTGTAAAAAGTACAATTTTTATAAAAATATTATTTTTATATTATTTATTTATTAAAACTACTAATTTTACAAATTAATTAAACTAATTAATACTAAATAATACAAATTAATTAAAACTTAAATTAAATACTAAATTAATTAAATATTTAACCCTAATTACAAATTAATTAATAATAATTAATAATACTCCGTAATAAATGCAGGATTAGGGCTTCCTGTTGGTGTCAGGTCCCCTCCGCGAGTTGCGGTATTCAAGGCACCAAACCCCGCGACTCGCGGGGTTCAGAAATTCAACTGACAGGTTTAAAATTCGACGCGTTTTTCTTTATTTTTTTTATTTATTTTCTGTTTTCTGTTTTTATATTTTCTGTTTATATTAATTAAAATATTTATATAATTTAAATAAAACTTATCTTTAATAACTAAGATAAAAATAAAATACTTTATAACAATAAAAAAAATAGATTTATATATATTTATATTTTTTTTCGGTTTTTTATATTTATAAAATATATTTATAAAATAAATTAAATAAAACTTATATTTTTACAAACTAAAGAAACTTTATAAAACTTAAATATTTATCAAACTCCTAAAAGTATTTATATTTTTGTTTTTCTTTTTATATTTTCGAATATTTAAAACATATTTTTATAAAAACGAATTTTAATAAAAGTAAACTAAATTTTTTTTCTATTAGCGTTGCGCTTCCGGCGTTTAAGAAGTTCCCCGGCAGCGGCGCAAAAAATAACTTGATGTTTCGCGAGGTGTATATAAAATACTATTAAATTTTACAAGGAAATACTTATTAAATACGATACAATTTTACACAAGATATTTATTTATTTATAGAATGGATATACTTAAACCTTGCTACAACACTTATAGGCAGTGTACCTAATCGTAAAGTAGTGTAGTTTTTAGTAAGTCCGGTTCGTTCCACAGGGAAATCTTTAAACAAAGCTTAACGCTATATTAGTTTACTTTTATAAAAATACAAATATATATATAAGTAATATTATTATTATAAAGGGTGGGGGTTTACCATTTAATGACCGGTTTGTCGATTTTAAAACTTTAGTCGCAGTTAAAACCAAATGTAAAATAATAAATAAAAGACTTAATTTAAAGCGTAAAGTAAATAACGATAATGAAATTGCGAATAATAAAAGTGCGATAAAATAAACTTGCGATAATTAAAAAGTACGATAATTAAAAGTGCAATTAAATACAATAAAAATAAAAATGCGATAATTAGAAGTGCAATTAAATATAAAATAAAGGAAATTAAATATGAAATAAAAGAATTATGCTTATTTAAACTTCCGTAATCATGATGTTTGACGTGTTGATTTTAGTTTTATGCCCATGGGTTAATTGTCCTTTGTCCTGGATTATTTAATATGTCCGTCTGGTTTTTGTCCATAACAGTCCATCAGTCATAAATATAAAGTGCGAGTATCCTCGTCAAATTATCCTTATACCCGAAGTTAAATATTCCACTAATTGGGGACTTAAACTGTAACAAGATTTTAATACTTTGTTTAATAATTACACCAGGATGTCGACTGAGTGTAACCCAAGGTTTTAATATTTTGTTATCAATTATACCAAGTGTCCTTGTACATAATTTCACCCCTGTTTTAATTATTCTAGTGACTATTAATCCATTCCCGTGTCCGGTTAAATGAACGATTATTCGTACATAAAAATACCCCGCCCATCGTGTCCGATTGAGTGTATATGGTAATTTATAGGGACGCCCATTGTAAATCTTTATATTAACATTAACAAACTATCATTTAGTTAAACAAATATAAAGCCCATTAATAGTCCATAGTCTAATTTCCACAAGTGTCGTTCTTTTGTCCAAACCCCAATTATGGTACAAAGCCCAATTACCCAATTTTATTAATTAGCCCAACATCATTATTACTTTGTTTTAAATAAGCATAATAATAACTTAGCTACGAGACATTAATATAAAAAGGTTGAACATAACTTACAATGATTAAAAATAGCGTAGCGTTACACGGACAGAATTTCGACTTACACCCTTACAATATTCGCTAACATACCCTTATTATTAGAATTATAATTAAAATTAAAATTAAAATTAAAATATAAATATAAATATTTACGTAGTATTATGAGAGAAGAAGAAAAAGATGATTAAAAATGCTCAGAATTCGGTTGGCTTTATAGGGAGTTTCAAAACTTGGGGCTCCGCGACTCGCGGCATTTTTGGCCTTCAAACTCCGCGAGTCGCGGAGATTGAAAATACAGCTCACATTCTTTGGAGTCTTTCTTGCCGACGATTTATTTATAAATATAATATATATATAATTAATATAATTAATTATATATTATATTATATTTATATACATAGTTAACTTGTACTTTTTAGTCCGTTGCGTCGAGCGTTGAGAGTTGACTCATGTCCCGATTCTGGATTTTCGAACGTCCTTGCGTACAATTTAATATCTTGTACTTTGCGTTTTGAATCTTGTACTCTTGTAATTTCGAGACGTTTCTTATCAATAATTGGAACCTCTTTGATTGTCTTTTGTACTTTTGAGCTTTTTGGTCATTTGTGTCTTCAATTCGTCGAATCTGTCTTTTGTCTTCACCTTTTATTATTTAAACGAATATCACTTGTAAATAGAACAATTGCAACTAAAAGCTTGTCTTTCTTGAGGAATAATGCTATGAAATATATGTTCGTTTTTAGCATTATCAGTATCACCCTAGTCTACTTAGTTTTATTTATTTTATTATTTGTAATGTTGATACATTTAATACTTATGTTAATATTGTAATAGTTTTTATAATTTTCTAATTTTTTTATTAGATTTTAATAATTTTTGAATGTGGGGTAATATACCAAACTTCAAAAATATGTATATATGTTTGCAGTTTATCTTATGTACACAACAGGGTAAAACAACGCATTTTCAAAGACTGTCATTAAGTTCAGCAAAAGCAACTAATTTTAACGACAAGATGCAAAATAAATGTGATATAACAACAAGACGGAATGAACAAATGATATGCACCATTTATCATTCAGCAAATAAACACAAATATGTTTGGAAACTTTGGTAAAATTTAATCATTTCTACGCTAATCACCCTCAATAATTTAAATTGTTACTGATTTCTTGCAAATGAGGGCATTGCAAGATCTTAAGTGTGGGAAGGGGTTAAATTCTTTCGGATTTTTAAAATTTTTACTTTATACACTTGGTTACCATTAAAAATACTAGTAAAGCAGTAGTTGTATTAGAATCTAGTGCTCTCTGATAATAAAGAACAGCCCTAGTCTTATATACTGACTACCCAATTCTAGTAAAATTTTTCAAAATTTTCAACTAAATGAATTTAAAATCATGTTTATACATATTTATGAACGATAAAACTAGGTGTTAACGCCGAAATTATTGTTACCTTGGAAAGGACATAATTTGAGAAACAAACCAAAATGTTAGAATCATTTAAAATGGAATAGAGGACAATAAAAAGGAAAATAAAAGCCAAGTGTGGGAAATTTTCACCAAGTTATTCAAAATATATATCACATATTTTTGTACAAATAATTGAAGATACTTTTGTTTTGGACGATAATTAACTGTTTTAGTCGATTTACTGTAAGAAAGATGGATCTACACGATGAATCAATTCCATCATTAAAAGGAAGTAAAGTCTTCCGAAAAAGACACGCGCTTCTTGATTTAGGTTAAGAAGTTGTCGTCCAGATCAGCTGTAGGTTGACGAAAAACCTAGAAAAGTCATCTCTAAAATCAGCAGAAAATTCACGGACCTCAGCATAAAACAGGGTCGCCAAGTGGTCAGATTTATCCTAACCATGAGGAGGATTTATCTCGTACAATAGGGGGGCACCATGCAAATTAGCTGGATAAGACTAATGAATCACATCCCCAGAAAGGATAATCTCTTTAAAGAAAAAAAAATCAGCTTTTAAGACTGATATTACTCAATCCTTGAGATTGACCTTAAAGATTGAGAATTACAAACTCATGGAATTTAATGATATCTAAACTCGAGCTTGAACGAGAAAATATTTTGATCAAATTATAAACCGATTTGTTTTATGAGAACCTATTTTCAATGCGTTCATTACCATTGAACGTAAAATCCTAGGAATTCACCTGGAATTCATTAGGTCACCTGAACTAAATCAGGTGTCAACCGTAAGAACGGTGGTTGCATAGCATGGTCAAAGACATGACCTTGTGCCAGACCAAAAAATTATAAGGGTGAGCTTCACTATTGCTCCTACCAAGGATAGTAATTGTGTCCGAAACGTTATAGACCATAATTAAAAGCATGTCAGGGGACATTGCCTTAACAGTTGCTTGTTCAACGCTTTCCTTTACAACCGGATGGTAGTTTACCAAAAGGTAATATACGGAGCAAGTATACTGGACGTGTTGCTTTCCTAATACAAGGTTAGCAAGTGGGTGACACAAAACCACAAGTTTTAAGCTAAAATTTTCAAATCTGAAACCCACCAAACCCACAAAAAAGAATTTGCAAACACCGGTGAAGGGTTATTCCGGAAAACTTATCTAGGGTAAAAACTAGATTTAATTTTCAAAAGATCAAATGTTTTCATAAAGATCCAATTTCCTTAATGGATCTAAATTTTTATAGTCATGTGAGACTGTAAACCATATCGTTACTACCATTGTTTATACCGCCGTATAGAAATCACTGATGTACAAAGTGTGAAGAATAAAGAAGTGATTCTAGTATTTCAAGACTATATTGCTTGGGGACAAGCAACGCTCAAGTGTGGGAATATTTGATAATGCTAAAAACGAACATATATTTCATAGCATTATTCCTCAAGAAAGACAAGCTTTTAGTTGCAATTGTTCTATTTACAAGTGATATTCGTTTAAATAATAAAAGGTGAAGACAAAAGACAGACTCGACGAATTGAAGACGCAAACGACCAAAAAGCTCAAAAGTACAAAGTACAATCAAAGAGGTTCCAATTATTGATAAGAAACGTCTCAAAATTACAAGAGTACAAGATTCAAAACGCAAAGTACAAGATATTAAATTGTACACAAGGACGTTCGAAAATCCAGAACCGGGACATGAGTCAACTCTCAACGCTCGACGCAACGGACTAAAAATTACGAGTCAACTATGCACATAAATATAATATAATATTTAAATAATTCTTAAAATTATTTATATATTATATTTATATTAAAAATCCGTCGGCAAACAAAGAGCCAAAGCTGGGTGAGCTGTAAAATCAAACTCCGCGAGTTACGGAGTTTGAAGAAGGAAAATGCCGCGAGTCGCGGAGTTCCCCTGGACTCAATTCCCTATAAAAGCCAACGCAGTTCGACGAGTTTTAATATCATATAATCTATCTCTCTCTCAATATATACGTAATATATATATATATATATATATATATATATATATATATATATATATATATATATATATATATATATATATATATATATATATATATTTATATTTTAATTTTAATTTTAATTCTAATAATAAGGGTATGTTAGCGAATGTTGTAAGGGTGTAAGTCGAAATTCTGTCCGTGTAACGCTACGCTATTTTTAATCATTGTAAGTTATGTTCAACCTTTTTACATTAATGTCTCGTAGCTAAGTTATTATTATGCTTATTTAAAATGAAGTAATCATGATGTTGGGCTAATTACTAAAATTGGGTAATTGGGCTTTGTACCATAATTGGGGTTTGGACAAAAGAACGACACTTGTGGAAATTAGACTATGGGCTATTAATGGGCTTTATATTTGTCTAACTAAATAATAGTTTGTTAATTTTAATATAAAGATTTACAATTGGACGTCCCTATAAATAACCATATACACTCAATCGGACACGATGGGCAGGATATTTATATGTACGAATAATCGTTCATTTAACCGGACACGGGAATGGATTAATAGCCACTAGAATTATTAAAACAGGGGTGAAATTATGTACAAGGACACTTGGCATAATTGATAACAAAGTATTAAAACCTTGGGTTACACGCAGTCGACATCCTGGTGTAATTATTAAACAAAGTATTAAAACCTTGTTACAGTTTAAGTCCCCAATTAGTTGGAATATTTAACTTCGGGTATAAGGATAATTTGACGAGGACACTCGCACTTTATATTTATGACTGATGGACTGTTATGGATAAAAAAAACCAGACGGACATATTAAATAATCCAGGACAAAGGACAATTAAGCCATGGGCATAAAACTAAAATCAACACGTCAAACATCATGATTACGGAAGTTTAAATAAGCATAATTCTTTTATTTCATATTTAATTTCCTTTATTTTATATATAATTGCACTTCTAATTATCACACTTTTATTTATTATTATTGTATTTAATTGCACTTTTAATTATCGTACTTTTTAATTATTGCAAGTTTATTTTATCGCACTTTTATTTATCGCAATTTCATTATCGTTATTTATTTTACGCTTTAAATTAAGTCTTTTATTTATTTAATATTTTACATTTTGTTTTAACTGCAACTAAAGTTTTAAAATCGACAAACCGGTCATTAAACGGTAAAAACCCCCCTTTATAATAATAATATTACTTATATATATTTATATTTTTATAAAATAAAACTAATATAGCGTTAAGCTTTGTTTAAAGATTTTCCCCGTGGAACGAACCGGACTTACTAAAAACTACACTACTGTACGATTAGGTACACTGCCTATAAGTGTTGTAGCAAGGTTTAAGTATATCCATTCTATAAATAAATAAATATCTTGTGTAAAATTGTATCGTATTTAATAGTATTTCCTTGTAAAATTTAATAGTATTTTATACCCCTTAGCTTTAACATTAGTACCATGGGTCGAGATTAATTCCGATCAATACGAAGAAGATGGGGTCTTTATTTATTTTATTGAGCAACTAATTGTAGACCACTAACATCGGACTGCTAACTACGGACTAATAGATATTAAAAGTATTATACGTATATATATGTAACGATTAATTGAAAAGAAAATATGTTGATATATTATATATATGGTTAGGTTCATGATATCTATCGGAGACCAAGTTGTGTTAAATATCTTCAAGGCAAAAGTGAGTATATAGTCCCATTTTTAAACTCTAAATATTTCGGGATGAGAATACATGCATTTTATGATTTACGTTATGGACACAAGTGATTAAAAATATATATTCTACGTTGAGTTGTACTACTGGCATACTTCTCTGTAACTTGGTAACTACTATTTACATGCGGTATTGTAAACGCGAATCCTGTTGATAGATCTATCGGGCCTGACAACCCCAACCGGATTGGACGACCAGTATTCAATGGTTGCACAGTACTTCGTTTCGGTGACTACACTTGGTACGGTGTAGTGAGATTTCATAATAAAGGGAATATGCGACGTTGATTAAATGTTAAGTATGGTTATCAAGTGCTCAACCACTTAGAATATTTTTATTAAAACGTTTATGTATATTAAATCTTGTGGTCTATATTTATAACGCTGCTAGCATTAAACCTATATCTCACCAACTTTATGTTGACGTTTTAAGCGTGTTTATTCTCAGGTGATAATTAAAAGCTTATGCTGCATTATGCCGAATTTAAGCAGGATTTGGAGTATGCATATTTGTGTCAAAAATAAAACTGCATTTCGGAAGATTTGTAATGTGAAATATGTTGGAAATCGTATTGTTATTATCAAATGTAAAGTTTGTAAAACTAAGATTATCGCTAAACGGTAATCATTATTATGCTGTTTGAACCTTTGACTATAATAAAGGTTATGGTTTGTATTATTAAAACGAATGCAGATTTTGAAAAATGTCACATATAGAGGTCAATACCTCGCAATGACACCAATAAGTACGTGACGTTTATTATCGATATGAACGGGACACTACATGCTGCATGCTACGTGAGTTCTAGGAATCGTATGATTGTGTGTTTAGTCTTTTTAGAAAGCATATAACATGGAATAATGATCTAGAGTTGTTCATAATTGTTTGATGTGTTATTTATGAACTATGCTTGTCTGATTGCATGATTGCCGTGAAAACATACGAATGTTAAATTAGAAATCGTTAATTGACTAAACAAATGTGTGAAACTTATAAGTTGACATTGGGTTGACTTTATGATAACATTGGCATGACCTACTGATGTACTTGACCTAGATTGACCACTTTGACTAAGTTTGACTTTTTGTTGACTTGCTTGACTAGTTGACTTCTGTGTTGACTTTTACTATACAATGGAGTCGGTCTGAGCAATAGACAACTGTACTGTGAGTCTGTATTTTGAAACAAACATATGTAACTTTATAATGGTATATTTAGGTTCCATTACTCGGTCATTGTAATTCGACTACTTTTTGCTTGTGAATTGTCAAGTGCACTCAAGGTGAGTCTACAGTCCCATACACTTTTACTTTTTGGGATGAGATAACATGCTATTTTAAACTATTTTACGCATTAGAAACGAGTACAAAACTGAATATACACTATGAGCTAGATCCAAAATCCTCTAGCTTGAATATATTAATTACTTTGTAAGGCTCGAACTATAAGAACGGTACCGTAGGTTTGACAAACCTCACTCAACGAACTGGGTGCTTATAAATTTGTAACCGAATGCTTGATCAGCGTTTGGGGTAAAGGAAGACGTATAGCGCATTTAAGCTACCCGCGGGTTAAAGCTTTATATTCAAGTGTTCATAACTGTTGTATAATTTTTACTGCTTTGAACTAAATCTCGTGGTCTAACAAAGATAAACTGATTTACTTAAACCTGTAGATTCACTCAACATTTTTGTTGATCGTTTGAATGTTTTATCTCAGGTTCTTAAAGGTACTTAGCTTCCGCATTGCTTTGATGACTATGTGCTTACGTGGTCCATACACTGGATTGGAGTCCAGCATGGGTCTTTTTGTCAAGAACATTTGATCACATTTGAAACTATTTCTTTTTAAATAATGTTATGGATTATTTACTTATGTCATTAATGTCAACGTTTGGTTTTATTTTATTTTAATGAAAATGCTTTTGAAATAAATGTTATTACTTTTCGGAAAACGTCTCATATAGAGGGCGTGATCGTTAACTGTGGGGCCAGAAGTTAATATTCCGTTAGTGTGTTCTGACGGGGTGTTACATCGGAGAACCCACTCAAAACCATCACTTTAATCATCTTCGAACAATTACTTGCATCTACTGTTGTTGGCCAGAAATTTAAAACCCTACGATTGCTACGATTGAGGATCAAGAAACCTAGAAAACCACCAAAATAATTTTTTTTAAAACTGGACTAAAGTAACGTGGGTCAATTATATAATTTTGGGATCAGGCTGCTTATGTTTTAAATGGAAAGCATTATGGACTTTTGATTCTTGGGTCGATACTACTACTGTATCCCTTTTGTTGGACTACTAAGATTCAGTTTTATAGCTGGGCCACTAGGATTCAGTTTTACATTTGGGCCGAGACCCAATTTTGGTTAAGGTATAATAATTATGTGATATTATTATTATTATTATTATTATTATTATTATTATTATTATTATTATTATTATTATTATTATTATTATTATTATTGTTATTATTATTATTATTATTATAGTTATTTTTAATATTATTAACATTATTAGAAAAATTATCATTTTTATCAAAAATATTATTATTATTATCATTATAATTATTATTATTTTGACATTAATATTATTCTTTTAATATTATTATTATTATTATCATTTTTATAAATACTAGTATCATTATTAATATCATAATAACTATTATTATTATTATTATTATTATTATTATTATTATTATTATTATTATTATTATTATTATTATTATTATTATTATTATTATTATTATAAAACGAAACAACTTTTTATTTATTATTATCAATATTATTTTATCATATAACTATTAGTTATATTAAACTATATTTAATACATATAACATAACCATAATATTTTCATAATAAATATTAATTATTTATTTAAGGTATATAAAATAAATATAATTAATTAAGTTATTAATGAAACACATGATTTAAAAAAACAATTAAAATCACTAATAATATATAAATTTGTTCGATTACCATTACATGTGTTAATATACATAATTGAATATAGGTTCGTGAATCCGAGGCCAACCCTGCATTGTTCAGTATCGTCGTATGAATATTTTTACTACAAAATATTGTATTGTGAGTTTCATTTTTGTAACATCCCGCCTTTTTCCATTTACTTTTCCGTTTAACTATTTAAGTTCCGTTATATGTTTATAACACATCTCGTTAATAAGCGTTTGAATTATCTCGTTTAGGTAATTCCCGTACCCGTTTCCTAAGTTGAGGGACTAAAGTTGCCAAATGGAGAAAGAGATGACTAGGTCAACTAGTCAACTCTTTCCCCTCCATTCATTTTATCACCTCCCAAATAATACTTCACCTTTTTCTCTCAAAACCCTCAAACCTTCAATCATCATCCAAATTCGTTCAAGAAGGATTCGATCAAAACAAATTGCATATTTGAACTCCTCGTGATCTCCTCTTCGTTTCCATACCGATTTCATCAATTTTGGGTAACTTTCTAAAATCACTAATTCTTGTGTTCTTGAGATTTTTAAGTTATAAGGTTGTTAATTAGTGTCTATGGCTCGAGTCTAGTTTGTTTATGTGATTTGTATGCTCGTTTTTGATATTTTGATGTAACTAGTTCATATTGAAAGAATGCTTGCTTAATCTTGAGTTTTAGGTGTTCATATGTTGTTGAATGATGAAAGTTCATGTTTTAATTGTGTTCCTAACATCACTAGCTTCAAATTGGTATGTAGGTTGACATGGATTAGTTTCATATGCAAGATTGTTGAATTTGTGATTTTGGATTAGGGTTTGATGAGCTTTACATGAACTTTTGATGCGTCAAATGCTATGAGATATTGTTGTTAAGTGTTTTGTTGCAATGTGTGTTTGATTACCTTCGAAACGGCATAACATACATGTAAATTGGTTGCCCGAATCATAAAATGCGTTTTTGGAACTTGAACTTTGATTTTGAATGTTTAATTACGGTTTTTGGTTGTTGTAAGTGGAAGTTTGATTGATGAAATGTACTTAGTTGTATTCCTCGTCAAAATACCTTTCCAACGATATATAATAGGCATTATAAGTGTTTGCGGGTCAAGAGTTGGGTTGGAAAAGGTTTTGGCTCGTGCATACTTTGGAAAAACAGAAACAAGCCTGCACAGAGGGTGGCGCGGCGCGCCCCTACCCCGCGCGGCGCGCCGAATGGCCTGGACAGATTCTGACCTCCATGTCCCTTTTAACGTGAAATGTTTGACTAGCTACCGACCTCCGATTCACATGAAACTTGTTTTAATATACTTGTATATGAATAATTAGCATGGAAAATTTGTCCGGGACCCGACCCGAACATGTTGACTTTTTCGTTGACTTTGACCCGACCAAGTTTGACTTTTTGTCAAATTTAACCAATTAATTATGCAATCTTCCTAACATGCTTTTATACTTGTATCTTGCATGAAACTTGACAATTTGCTTCACATGCTATATTAATCGAGTCGTATCGAGCCATAGGACTAATTGAACATCTTTGACCCTTCGTGACTATCGTTATTGATACAACCTAATTGTTTAGGTCGAGACTAGCATTGTTCTTTGCACGTTTACTTGTTGAAGTACTATTTCACTCTTGCAATCAAAGGTGAGATCATAGTCCCACTTTTACTCTTTTGAACTTACTTTTGGGATGAGAAAACATAAACGATTCTTTTGAACTAAGTGAACACAAGAACGGGAAAACAAACATTCTACATACGAGTTTAGAACGAAAATCCTCAATCCGATTATCATTAGTTACATCAGATGGTGTAAGCGAGAACTTATGTTATATGGCCATATGGGTTTGACAAACCCTCATTCAAACGGTTCGCTACCGTTTACGAATGAAATATATTTTCGGGAACAGTGTTGTTCTAGCACTAATTGATGGGGTATTCAACGGACGGAACGTTAAGCTTTGATAATTGGGTGCTCGTGAATATTAACTTTTAGAATGTACTATGGCTTTATCGATGTTGCAAATCTTGTGGTTCAACTTACTATTACTCATTTACTTGTTTAAACCTATGATTTCACCAACGTTTTCGTTGACAGATTCTCTATGTTTTTCTCAGGTCCTTGAACTTAGGTGATACATGCTTCCGCTCATACTATTTGATACTTGCATTGGATGTCGAGTATACTTGCATACGTGGAGCGTCTTTTTGACTACTTTTAATCGTGTCGCACGTGTTTCATACAAACTTTAAACATTGTTATGTACTTATTATGGAAACTACTTTTGTAAACTTTGAAACACCCTTATTTATGAAATGAATGCGACATACCTTTCGGTCAAACTTTGTTATAAAGACTTACGACCATGTAATGGGACCATACGTAGATGACGCCGTCATTTGACGATTTGTCGGGGTCGCTACAAGTGGTATCAGAGCCAGGTTGTAGGGATTTAGAGTTCATTGGTGTCAACCCCGAGTCATAGGGTACATTGGTGAGTCTAGACTACAACCGGCATATAGACTTGACATAGGAATTACCTGACAATTTGTGCATTTATACTCGAACTCTCTTACTCATATCTACTCTTATTCTATCTAAATCTTGCGTTGTATAATTTAATTGACACGCCACCTTGACTATATGATGTAATGTCGAATGCACATATGAATTAGGGTAATATAATTCCCGGAAATTATATTACGGTGACTCATATGAACATACCGACATTATGCCATAAAGAATCTAAGGCGAGTCAAGGATAATTTTCTCTTTATCTTTATTCCATATCGCGGTTAGTATTATTTAGAATACTAACCAACGGTATTCTTTTGTTTTGAAGGAACAATGGCTCCTCGTCGCGTACGCCGCAATGAAACTCCCGAACAAGCGCTCGAACGGATGATAGCTACCGCCGTAGATGCGGCCATGGCCGGCCACTCTTCCAACAACAATAACAATAACAACAACCACAACAACAACAACAACAACAATGGGGCCGGTAACTCAAACGAGGGATGCTCCTACAAAGCTTTCATGGGGTGCAAACCTCACACTTATGATGGAACCGGTGGACCGGTTGTGCTTACTCGTTGGTTTGAACAAACCGAGGCCGTCTTTAGCATCAGCGGTTGTCGGGATCAAGACAAGGTCAAATACTCCACCCACACGTTCTCCGGTGTTGCTCTCACTTGGTGGAACACCTATGTTCAATCGGTGGGTACCGATGAAGCTCATGCCCTCTCTTGGGCCGATTTGAAGGAAAAGATGATTGTCGAATACTTTCCGCGCGAAGAAACCCGAAAGCTCGAGGAAGAACTAAGAGCTTTGAAAGCGGTCGGAAACGATCTTAAGGCTTATAATCAACGCTTCGCCGAACTATCCTTGATGTGTCCTAATCTTGTTAACCCCGAATCTCAAAGGATTGAGCTCTACATGCTCGGTCTTCCAAAAAGCATCAAACAAGGGGTGATGTCATCCAAACCCACTACTCATCAAGCCGCTATGAACATGGCTCGCCAATTAATTGAAACGGTTGACGAAATCGTAGTACCGGCTCCTAAGGCCGAGGACAAGTCGGGTGGCAACAAAAGGAAATGGGAAGCCACTCCATCAACTAACTACAACAACAACACCTTCACCAAAAAGCCCTTCAACAACGACGGCAAGAAGGGTTATGTCGGAAACTTACCTTTGTGCAACAAGTGCCACAAACATCATTACGGCGAATGTAACAAGCTAATTTGTCACTGTTGCCAAGGAGTTGGTCATAGGGCCAACAATTGCACAAGCACCGCCCCCGTCGCTCGAAAGGGGCCCAATCCTCCAAAAACGGTCACTTGTTACGAATGTGGCCAGACGGGCCATTATAAGAACGAATGCCCGAAAAAGAAAACCAACCCCAACAACCGAGGCCGAGCCTTTAACATCAACACCGAGGAAGCCCGAGATGACAATGAACTAGTCACGGGTACGTTTCTTCTCAACAACACTTATGTTACTTGCTTATTCGATTCGGGTGCCGATAAATATTTTGTGTCTAAGACTTTGACTCCTACTCTTTGCACTCCACCACACCCCTTAGATACTACTTATTCTATCGAAGTGGCCGACGGAAAACTCTTAAGTGCCGACAAATATTACCGGGGGTGTACTTTGAACATTTTGGGTAAGGAATTTGAAATTGACTTGATACCCATGGAATTAGGGAGTTTTGATGTTATAATCGGTATGAATTGGATGGTCAAAAATAAATCTCACATTCTTTGCGATCTTCACGCAATCCGAATTCCTATCGAGGATGGTGAACCATTGATTGTCTATGGCGACAAAAATTTCACCGGACTCAATCTCGTTTCGTGCCTTAAAGTTCGAAAGCTACTTCGCAAGGGTTGTTTCGCGATTCTTGCTCACGTTAAGAAAGTCGAGGCCGACGAAAAGCGTATCGAAGATGTGCCAATTGTTAGTGACTTTTCCGATGTATTTCCCGACGAATTACCGGGTCTTCCACCCCATCGACCGGTTAAATTTCAAATCGATCTTATTCCAGGAGCCGCACCCGTAGCGCGTGCACCGTATAGACTCGCTCCATCCGAATTACAAGAATTACAAAGTCAAATCCAAGAGTTACTTGACCGTGGTTTCATTCAACCTAGCCATTCACCATGGGGCGCTCCGATTTTGTTCGTCAAGAAGAAAGACGGATCCCTACGAATGTGCATTGATTATCGTGAACTAAACAAATTGACGGTTAAGAACCGATACCCTCTTCCTCGCATCGATGACCTCTTTGATCAACTACAAGGTTCTCGTGTATATTCAAAAATCGATCTCCGTTCGGGTTATCATCAACTAAGGGTTAAGGGGGAAGATGTCTCCAAAACCGCTTTCCGGACTCGTTATGGTAGTTATGAGTTCCTTGTCATGCCTTTCGGTCTCACTAACGCACCGGCGGTGTTCATGGATCTCATGAACCGCGTGTGCAAACCTTACCTCGACAAATTCGTTATCGTGTTCATCGATGATATTTTGATCTATTCTAAAAACGAAGAGGAACACAAAGAACATCTCCGACTCGTGCTTGAACTCTTGAGAAAGGAACAACTCTACGCCAAGTTCTCCAAGTGTGAATTTTGGTTGAAGGAAGTTCAATTCCTCGGTCATGTTGTAAGTGATCAAGGCATTAAAGTCGATCCCGCGAAAATCGAAGCCATTAGTAAATGGGAGACTCCTACTACTCCTACTCAAATTCGTCAATTCTTGGGTCTCGCCGGATACTATCGTAAATTCATCAAGGATTTCTCCTTAATCGCTCGCCCTCTAACCGCGTTAACTCACAAGGAACGAAAATTCGTTTGGACATCCGAACAAGAAACCGCTTTTCAAATCTTGAAAACTAAGCTAACCACCGCTCCTATCTTGTCACTTCCCGAAGGCAATGATGATTTTGTTGTATATTGTGATGCCTCGAAAAACGGTTACGGATGCGTATTAATGCAACGAAAGAAAGTCATTGCTTATGCCTCTCGACAACTCAAAGTTCACGAACGAAACTACACGACACATGATCTTGAACTCGGTGCCGTCATCTTTGCACTTATGTTATGGAGACATCATCTTCTTGGTACCAAAAGTACCATCTTTACCGATCACAAAAGTCTCCAACATATCTTCGATCAAAAGCAACTAAACATGAGACAACGAAGGTGGATTGAGACCTTGAACGATTATAATTGCGAGCTTCGTTATCACCCCGGAAAGGCAAATGTAGTGGCCGATGCCTTAAGTCGAAAGGAAAGAGCGGTGCCTCTTCGTGTCCGAGCTTTAAACATCACCATTCACTCCAACCTTAGTAGCCAAATTCGTGTAGCCCAAGAGGAGGCTCTTAAAGACAACAACATCGCACGCGAACTTTTAAACATTCTCGTCTCCCGATTCGAAGTTAAGGAGACCGGACTTCGATATTACGCAGGAAGAATTTGGGTGCCTAGATATGGCGACTTACGAAACCTCATCCTAGACGAAGCCCACAAATCGCGATACTCGATTCATCCCGGCGCCAATAAGATGTACCACGACCTTAAAGAACGATATTGGTGGCCGAACATCAAAAAGGAAGTCGCTACTTACGTTGCCAAATGTTTGACTTGCGCTAAAGTCAAAGCCGAACACCAAAGACCGTCCGGGTTACTTCAACAACCCGAGATCCCGCAATGGAAGTGGGAAAGGATCACGATGGATTTTATCACCAAACTACCAAAAACGTCAGGCGGTTATGATACTATTTGGGTCATTGTCGATCGCCTCACCAAATCCGCGCACTTTCTCGCCATGAAAGAGACCGACAAAATGGAGAAACTTGCACGACTATACATTAAGGAGATTGTAGCCCGACACGGTGTACCTTTATCGATTATCTCCGACCGAGATGGTCGTTTCGTTTCTAGATTTTGGCGTACATTGCAAGAAGCGTTGGGAACGCGTTTAGACATGAGCACCGCATATCATCCTCAAACCGATGGACAAAGCGAACGTACAATTCAAACCTTAGAAGACATGTTACGAGCTTGCGTGGTTGATTTCGGAAAAGCTTGGGACAAGCACTTACCTCTCGCCGAGTTCTCTTATAACAATAGTTATCACGCGAGTATTAAAGCCGCACCTTTTGAAGCGCTATATGGCCGCAAATGTCGTTCACCTCTTTGTTGGGCCGAGGTAGGCGACGTGCAAATCACCGGACCCGAACTCATTCACGAAACCACCGAGAAAATCATTCAAATTCGAGATAGGCTTAGGACGGCCCGAAGTCGTCAAAAGAGCTATACCGACAAACGACGCAACGATCTTGAATTTCAAGCCGGTGACCGGGTAATGTTAAAAGTCGCACCTTGGAAGGGTGTAATCCGTTTTGGGAAACGCGGGAAGCTAAATCCGCGATATATTGGTCCTTTCGAAATCTTGGAGCGTATTGGAACCGTTGCTTATCGTTTAGATCTTCCGCCTCAATTGAACTCCGTTCATCCTACTTTCCATGTATCCAACTTGAAAAAGTGTCTTGCCGAACCCGATATCGTCATTCCTCTCGAGGAGCTTACCATTGATGACAAACTTCATTTCGTGGAGGAACCGGTTGAAATTGTGGACACCTCCGTCAAGACATTGAAACAAAGCCGAATCCCGATTGTTAAAGTCCGTTGGAACGCCAAAAGGGGACCCGAGTTTACTTGGGAAAGACAAGATCAAATGCAAAGGAAGTATCCTCATCTATTCGTGAATTCGGAAACGCAAGATCTCGAGGAAGAAACAACGACTACTACGCCTACTTAAATTTCGGGACGAAATTTCTTTTAAGGTGTAGGTAATGTAACATCCCGCCTTTTTCCATTTACTTTTCCGTTTAACTATTTAAGTTCCGTTATATGTTTATAACACATCTCGTTAATACGCGTTTGAATTATCTCGTTTAGGTAATTCCCGTACCCGTTTCCTAAGTTGAGGGACTAAAGTTGCCAAATGGAGAAAGAGATGACTAGGTCAACTAGTCAACTCTTTCCCCTCCATTCATTTTATCACCTCCCAAATAATACTTCACCTTTTTCTCTCAAAACCCTCAAACCTTCAATCATCATCCAAATTCGTTCAAGAAGGATTCGATCAAAACAAATTGCATATTTGAACTCCTCGTGATCTCCTCTTCGTTTCCATACCGATTTCATCAATTTTGGGTAACTTTCTAAAATCACTAATTCTTGTGTTCTTGAGATTTTTAAGTTATAAGGTTGTTAATTAGTGTCTATGGCTCGAGTCTAGTTTGTTTATGTGATTTGTATGCTCGTTTTTGATATTTTGATGTAACTAGTTCATATTGAAAGAATGCTTGCTTAATCTTGAGTTTTAGGTGTTCATATGTTGTTGAATGATGAAAGTTCATGTTTTAATTGTGTTCCTAACATCACTAGCTTCAAATTGGTATGTAGGTTGACATGGATTAGTTTCATATGCAAGATTGTTGAATTTGTGATTTTGGATTAGGGTTTGATGAGCTTTACATGAACTTTTGATGCGTCAAATGCTATGAGATATTGTTGTTAAGTGTTTTGTTGCAATGTGTGTTTGATTACCTTCGAAACGGCATAACATACATGTAAATTGGTTGCCCGAATCATAAAATGCGTTTTTGGAACTTGAACTTTGATTTTGAATGTTTAATTACGGTTTTTGGTTGTTGTAAGTGGAAGTTTGATTGATGAAATGTACTTAGTTGTATTCCTCGTCAAAATACCTTTCCAACGATATATAATAGGCATTATAAGTGTTTGCGGGTCAAGAGTTGGGTTGGAAAAGGTTTTGGCTCGTGCATACTTTGGAAAAACAGAAACAGACCTGCACAGAGGGTGGCGCGGCACGCCCCTACCCCGCGCGGCGCGCCGAATGGCCTGGACAGATTCTGACCTCCATGTCCCTTTTAACGTGAAATGTTTGACTAGCTACCGACCTCCGATTCACATGAAACTTGTTTTAATATACTTGTATATGAATAATTAGCATGGAAAATTTGTCCGGGACCCGACCCGAACATGTTGACTTTTTCGTTGACTTTGACCCGACCAAGTTTGACTTTTTGTCAAATTTAACCAATTAATTATGCAATCTTCCTAACATGCTTTTATACTTGTATCTTGCATGAAACTTGACAATTTGCTTCACATGCTATATTAATCGAGTCGTATCGAGCCATAGGACTAATTGAACATCTTTGACCCTTCGTGACTATCGTTATTGATACAACCTAATTGTTTAGGTCGAGACTAGCATTCTCTTTGCACGTTTACTTGTTGAAGTACTATTTCACTCTTGCAATCAAAGGTGAGATCATAGTCCCACTTTTACTCTTTTGAACTTACTTTTGGGATGAGAAAACATAAACGATTCTTTTGAACTAAGTGAACACAAGAACGGGAAAACAAACATTCTACATACGAGTTTAGAACGAAAATCCTCAATCCGATTATCATTAGTTACATCAGATGGTGTAAGCGAGAACTTATGTTATATGGCCATATGGGTTTGACAAACCCTCATTCAAACGGTTCGCTACCGTTTACGAATGAAATATATTTTCGGGAACAGTGTTGTTCTAGCACTAATTGATGGGGTATTCAACGGACGGAACGTTAAGCTTTGATAATTGGGTGCTCGTGAATATTAACTTTTAGAATGTACTATGGCTTTATCGATGTTGTAAATCTTGTGGTTCAACTTACTATTACTCATTTACTTGTTTAAACCTATGATTTCACCAACGTTTTCGTTGACAGATTCTCTATGTTTTTCTCAGGTCCTTGAACTTAGGTGATACATGCTTCCGCTCATACTATTTGATACTTGCATTGGATGTCGAGTATACTTGCATACGTGGAGCGTCTTTTTGACTACTTTTAATCGTGTCGCACGTGTTTCATACAAACTTTAAACATTGTTATGTACTTATTATGGAAACTACTTTTGTAAACTTTGAAACACCCTTATTTATGAAATGAATGCGACATACCTTTCGGTCAAACTTTGTTATAAAGACTTACGACCATGTAATGGGACCATACGTAGATGACGCCGTCATTTGACGATTTGTCGGGGTCGCTACAATTTTCTCCCTTTTTAAATGCTTTTGCAATATATATTTTTGGGACTGAGAATACATGCGCTGTTTTATAAATGTTTGACGAAATAGACACAAGTACTCAAAAATTACATTCTATGGTTGGATTATCGAAATCGAATATCGCCCTTCAAGTCTGGTAACCTAAGAATTAGGGAAATGGCCCCTAATTGACGCGAATCCTAAAGATAGATCTATTGGGCCTAACAACCCCCATTCATGTTTATGTATGGCTTTAGTACTTCGAGATTATTATTATACAGACGTCGATATCTGTGGAGATATTCTATGCATTATGGTTAATGTCGGTTACCAGGTGTTCAATCCATATGAATGATTTTTCTGCAGATGGCTATATGCATGCATGATGTTATGAGAAATTGAAATAGAAATCTTGTGGTCTATTAAAATTATGGAAATGATTGATTACGATAAACTAATGAACTCACCAACCTTTTGGTTGACACTTTAAAGCATGTTTATTCTCAGGTATGAAAGAAATCTTCTGATGTGCATTTGCTCATTTTAAAGATATTACCTAGAGTCATTCATGGCATATTTCAAAAGACATTGCATTCAAGTCGTTGAGTTCAATAAAGATTATTATTAAGTAAATGACAGATTAGGTCATATATAGTTGAATATTATGAAATGGTATGCATACCTGTCAACTTTCAATGTAATGAAAGTTTGTATTTCAAAAACGAATGCAATGTTTGTAAAATGTATCATATAGAAGTCAGAACCTAGCAATGTAACCATATGTTATTGTATTTGTCCTTATGGATTAGGATGGGTCGTCTCATGTGGTATCAGAGCGGTGGTCTTAGCGAACCAGGTCTTGCATTAGTGTGTCTAACTAATAGTAGATAAGATGCATTAGTGAGTCTGGACTTCGACCTTAGCTGCATGTCAAAAGTTTTGCTTATCATTTCTTGTCGGGAATTACCTGCTTATCATCTTAAGTCTAGACGCATCTTACTGCATTTATTGCTTAGATAGTATATAGACAAATTTCATATCTTAGTGTATCTGTTACTGTAAACTTTGCCTGACATATTCCGTAAATTCCTCCGTAATCTACGAAATCTTTTGTTCTATATATAGATATTCTATGTAATTAGAATACCATCCGATAACCGTAAATCATTTCATATCGAAAAATCCTTTATTCAATCGTACAAAATGGAATTCGCCACTAGTTCAAGTCCCTCGGATTCCGATATGGAGTTTCACTCGAGCTCCGAAAGCAGTGTGACCAGAATGGATCAACCAATTAGCCATCATATATTTTGGATGAATTGGGGATGGGTTCGTAGCTTACTTAATCATTAGAGACAAAAAGAAGGCGATCCCTTCCATCTATCACATTGCCCTCTTGGCGAGGAACCTGAAGCACTTACAGGCAAACCTATCTGAAACACCATTTTCTCTCTCATTTCTAGAGTATCTCGTCATGATTATATACTATCTCAAATTCTAGATTTTATTCATCCGCTCGTCCGAACCGACAATCATCCCGGTGTAATAGAAGAAGTCAACGAGCTTTGCGTTCGGGTAGTGACTTTGGAGAATATGGTGCAAAGGTTACAAGCACCAGCAGTGTCACCGGCATCAATAGTACCACCAGCAACAACACAAACCACAACAACACACGCCTCAAGATCACAATCTATACCTCGAGCATAATCATCATTCTACATGACGTTCTACATCATTTATCTTCGTTCGACATGGCGATTATGTAATCTCTAATGTTTTAGAGATTATATATTCTTGTTCTAACGGTAAATCAAATGAGTCTAATATCATATTGACTAATTAAATCCATTATTACATCTGAAGAAAATATATATGTATATATGTTTTCATAAAGATTGTAATTAAAAATTCTTTTGTACAAACTGTTAATGGTGAAAATATTTTAACGGGTAGGTAATAGCCGAGGAATATTTAGATTTCACATTAATAAATTACACTGCACATTAATAAATTACACTGTTCACCACAGAATAACTATTTTCATTCAATTTTATATTTGGATTTTGACTTAACTAAATCCAACAAGTGACATAATGAAGAAAACATTGAAAAAAAATAAAATTTGTTAGAAACAAAAAATTAACTATGAAAAATTTTGTTAAGAATCCACGCTAACAAAATCCTAGCTAACTGTTCCTAGCTAACTGTTAATTCCTTATTACATTTATTTATCGCAATTTATTTATCACAATTTTAATTCTCACAATTTTATTTATCGTCATTTAATTTATGTTATTTATTTTACGTACTTTAAATATCGTCGGATAAATCGGGACACATATACAATTTTTTGACATATCATATCGACGTCATCTATATATATTATTTGGAATAACCGTAAGTCACTCTATATTGCGGTAATGCTCGAGTTAGCATATAAAGGGTTGAGGTTGATTCTAAAATAATATATATACTTTGAGTTGTGATCGAGTCTGAGACATGTATACAATGGGTCACAATACGTATTAATTAATTCGAATATTATATTTTAACTATATATGAATTATTGAACTACTAACTGTGGACTACTAACATTGGACGATTAAAATGAATTAAAATAGTGATTATAACATATGAAACTAAACATTTCTTCAAGTTTGCCACTTGATTTCATCTTAAACCTCATTTGTATCTTGACGATTACAATCTGTGTTCAAACCTTTCATGATTCTTGAAAATACCTCAATCGAGAGGATGATCCAACCACACGTTATCTACGAAAGGAAGAACTTATGCATATGGGCATGCACCTGGAAAACTCTTGGAACCTAAATAGAAGTTTAAAACGAATTTATAATTCCTTGGCATTGTTATTATTGAAAATAACTTTGCAATCTCTTTCCAAATTAGCCAATTCTGTCACAGCTCCAACAAGTCAAATTTGACTTTTCGTTCAAAACAACCTTATTATAACCTTGATATATATGCGTGCTCTTTTAATGTTACCGGGGAACCTTTTATATTCCACCATATTACCAGCAGACGTACCAGCAACCTCGTTGCTCTTTGGCTTAAATCTCTCCAAAAAATCACTATATTTATCTATTGTAGTCTTATCATGAACTCATCGGCATCTTGTAACGATAATTAATATACCAAATACCGGGAGACATCAATCGACAATCTCGAATTTCGCAGCAATTGTACGCCAATAGTTATATATATACATATAACATCTATCTCCAAGACTTACATACTTCGAATGTGAAGTTTCTGAAAAACCCTCCAATCTACGAATTAGTTCTCAGAATTTTTGGAAAAGTTGAATGAAGCAGCAGAAACTGTAGACAACCGTAATAGTTAAAAGTTTAATGATAAGAAAATAGTGTGTTGGCAAAGCTCAGAAAAAGAGAAGGTTTGGAACTGGAAAATGGATTGAGCAAACCATGAAGGAGGGTGTGGACAGATCACATCGACTAAATCTACCTTCAAAGAATCTAAATGATCCAGTGTCTGCTGAAGTCTTTAGCGAATATCTTGCTCCTTACTTTAAACCCTTGCGAACAATATTCTTCATCATCTCCTAATCTTAAATATTCTAAGATATCATCATATCTTTTATTATAAATATCCTCGATATTTCTGAAGATATTTTCATAACTACTCTTATCTGAAATCATTTATCTCCTCATGTTATCTGTATTACATCATAAAGGAAACTGTTTAGTTTCTAAATTCTGAAACCTTCGAGTTTAAAGTATGAATGTTTTTGAAGTAGTGTTGGGAACTGAAGCATGAGTTAGTATAATATAATGACACTTGATCAACATAATTATATTACAGTAAGTCATGCTGAGTTTCTAAAATGAATGTGATGATTCACAGACCATACCGTCATCATGTGCCATGTTACACGACTCTTATATTCTACCTAATCTTCAAACATATTAAGAACATATCTTCTTGATAGTTCTATTTTTTTGGATATTCTGGTAATTTGATAAATCAAGATCGTGCAATTACAATTTCCTTCATAGAACATTTACTATGTTGATTCCGAAATCCATACCTACAAATTCTGGACCATTGCCTGCTGTACTTAAAGTCGAGAAGAGAAAACAAAAGCACAAAGCTTTGAAATATAAAAGGGAGTACAAATCGTAGCAAGTAGAAGAAATCATTAACTTTGGATGTCGATAATTATGGAAAGACAAATACAAGGAAGAATTATAAAAATCACCACCCCAAGAGCGAAATAGAAGTAAAGAAATTCCTCCGGTGGGAGTTGGAATAAAAGGATGATTGTTGCGATAGTTAGTAACATATCAAAGATCAGAACCGGATCAAGCATATTGACGAACGTTTTAGAAGTATGAATTAAGGGAGAAAATACAGAAGATGGGAGTTGTGGAAATCAGGAAACGAAGGGAGTGGATTTATAGTGAAATATCCGGCAGGGTAATCGAAACTGATTATTGCATTTAACCAAAGGAGATTCTAATTTATTTAATTACCGAAGAACCAAATCTTATTATGAAGATTTTCTCTAAATTCCTTGAATTCCGGAAAATCCACCATGACTACGTCAAAAGTTAAATCTCTATCTCAATCTTTTATGTTAGCTTCACTCGTACGCTTCGAAAAAATGATTTGTTTTATCTGTATTACTCAATAATCATAAAATTCTATCTTATCAATTCATATTCATCATGAAAACATATTTATTGTTAATCATGACAACCACACTCAAATTTCGGGATGAAATTTCTTTAACGGGTAGGTACTGTGACGACCCGAAATTTTTTGACTAAATTTAAACCAAACTCTCGATATGATTTAATATCTTTGACCCGATAAGCAAAGTCTGTTAGGTTAAGTCTCAAAAATTTTGAACTGTTTCATTTATTCAATTGACATTCGACCATTTTCGACGATTCACGAACAATTAATTGTAAATAGATATGTGTATATATATATATATATATATATATATATATATATATATATATATATATATATATATATATATATATATATATATATATATATATATATATATATTAATTGAAAATAAAATATAATTTGAAATATTATATGTTGTTGTTATTAAAATTAATTATGTAAAATTAAATAAAAAATATGATATTATAATAATAATTATTTAAAACATATCTATGTATAAATAATGTATATTAAAAATAAATATTAAATGATTGTAATACTCGATTGATGCATCGATTGATATTAAGCAAGTAAAATTCAAATTTATATGATTTTAAAAATAAACGGTGATCCAAAAATGAGTGATATAAGTTATAGGATTATTAAAAATGTATTTAGGAGCTATTTGTTTAATTTTAACACTTTTTATATTTTACCCAGGATCGAGCGCGGACAGTTGATTTAAATTTTATTTTATAATTTTAAAACAATTAATAACCAATTTTATACCATAATGACTAAAATAAATAAATATAATTAATATAAAAATTTGAGATTTTTCCGAAGACTTTTATTCATCACTGATTAACAACGGAGTACGATATAATCTTCGTAAATAAAACCGTCGGCAGAATTTTACAGATATGTGATTGATAATCATTGTAATGACCCAGAATTTTCCGACCAAATTATACTTATGAGATTAATATTTACATAAATTAAACCATACCAACATGATAAGCAATCCAAATTGTTGAGACTTGTGTGTTTGAAAAGAGTTTTACACAACGTTTGACCGTCCAATATGACCGATGATATCACGAACTATATAACATATGATAATTATACGTTTGTGTATATATATGTATTTATATATATTTAACATGATCTAAGGATGGTTTAACATCTCATTTTGTACTAATGACAATGAGTTATAAGTATATTTTGAAACTACTAACTTAAGTTTTCGAAACGATAACTATACGTAACATTCTTTGATATATATACTTATAATCTATAATGCTTATACATGTACCGTATATATAATGTATTTAATCACTTTTTAAGGACTTAAATACATAAAACAATATAAGTATATTCACAAAAGATAGCTATATTTGAATTCTCGTTCCGTTTCCTCAAGATTTCTATACGCATATCTAGGGTATATGTACCAGTATCATACCCAGCTTCTATACGTATTTACTATTGGTATATACACATTAAATCAACATCCTAATCAACATTATTACTTCCCTAGATATGAGGTAACTAGGATTTGTCAAGTAGTATGAATTATTAGTAAGAAAACAAAATTAGGAATCCTTTTCTTTCTTTATAAACTAAAAACGTTTTTATAAATGAACACCATTTCTTCACTCCATTTTCTCATACCTACACCCTCATTTCTCTCTCAAAATACTCCTAACTTCATACTTGATCATCTCCAAGCATTTTCCCCATCATTTAGCTTCAATTACAAGCCTTAAACACCATAAGAAAACTCTTTCAAGAACATATCAAAATAACCACCCATTTGAAGAAGTTTACTTCCAACCTTTTGATCTAACTCCACCACTCTTTGATTCCAAGATTATGTCTTATCTTTTGCAGTAACTTTGTCCAAGTAACTTGAGGTAGTAACCTTGTTCATAATCTTATACAATTCATATTCATATAGCAATCTTATTTTGTGGTATAAAATTTTAACAACAAGAACATAGTTTGAATGATTTCAAACTTGTTCTCAAACTAAATAGATCCTTATAAATTAACTTTTAAAACACTTCAAGACCTGTGATATATCATAATGATATTCTAACCTAACAAGATATAACTTGGTTTTACAAAGAACATCTTAAAAACTGAATCTACGTCGTCGGAGTGCAACCGGGGGCTGTTTTGAGTTGGATAATTAAAAACCATCTTTAACTTTGAATTGGAAGTTCATGTTCTGGAAAAATGATATTTTTTATGAATATGTTAACACATAAAAATTTCATGGTTTAACTCAAAGTGTAAGTATTTTTAGAAAAATGATCATTAAATGTTGTTTTTATGATGGAAAATGATCACTTTCATAAGTATCACCAAAGTTTGACCTATAACCTATGATTTCAAATGCAAACTAAGGTATTTTCAGTTCATATTCTTAAAATTTGACTCGATCCAAGGAAGTGGCAAGTTGAACCAACAAAAACGGAGTTGTAATGAAGAAACTACGACTAAAACAAGATTGGGTATCCGAAGCTAGTTTAGCTACGAAAATATTTGGAGAAAAAGTAAATTAATCATATCTTTTCTAATTAATATGATATTTTATATATAATTAATTATGATTTGATTTTATATATTTCAGGACCACCCGTAAACAACACGAGAAGATTAATCATAAGACCTCATGATTGTACGCAACACGTCATTTGACAACACGGTACTTTATGTACGCAACACGTCATTTGACAACATGGTACCATGGGTTGAGATTAATTCTGATCAATACGAATACGATGGGGTCTTTATTTATTTTATTTAAGCAACTAATTGTGGACCACTAACATCGGACTGCTAACTACGGACTAAGAAAATATTAAAAGTATTAAAAGTATATATATATGTAACGATTACTTAAAAAGAAAATATGTTGATATATTATATATATGGTTAGGTTCGTGATATCTATCGGAGACCAAGTCGAATTAAATACTTTCAAGGCAAAAGTGAGTTTCATTTGCTCCCTTTTTAATTGCTTTTGCAATATATATTTTTGGGCTGAGAATACATGCGCTGCTTTTATAAATGTTTACAAAATAGACACAAGTACTTAAAAATATATTCTACGTTGAGTTGTACCACTGGCATATTTCCCTGTAGCTTGGTAACTACTATTTACATGGGTAATGTAAACGCGAATCCTGTTGATAGATCTATCGGGCCTGACAGCCCCAACCGGACTGGACGACCAGTATTCAACGGTTGCACAGTACTTCATTTTCGTGACTACACTTGGTACGGTGTAGTGAGATTTTATAATAAAGGGAATATGCGACGTTGATTAAATGTTAAGTATGGTTACCAAGTGCTCAACCACTTAGAATGCTTTACATACACTTGCGAGTGTATTATGTTTATGATTATGAAATCTTGTGGTCTATTAACATATTGAAATGATTGTTATGATAAACCTATGAACTCACCAACCTTTTGGTTGACACTTTAAAGCATGTTTATTCTCAGGTACGAATTAACTCTTCCGCTGTGCATTTGCTCAATATAAGGACATTACTTGGAGCCGATCATCGCAATGGGACCAAATGTTGATGACTTCGTCCAGGTGGATTAGGACGGGTCCTTTCAATCATCATGCACATGCCAATTTGATTACTCTATTATTATTTTGTTTGAGAAAAGTTTTAACTTTCTAACCACTACACATATACGTCTAAAACCACACATCATCTTTACAACTACTTGCATCTTCATCATTCACACTTTTTTAATTACTATTTTTCTCACTAATTTTCTTTGTTTTCGTTAGACAAGCCACACACATATGATAATATTCTAGTTGCATATATAAATATATATACAATACATACAATTGCAGTTCATGTTGTAAAACAAAAACCCATCACCTTATCTCATTTTTTTTTACTTTCTGTTTACTATTGCTCCATGAAAAACCCATCAACAATACTAACTTGCTCATTGTTTACGGCCCGACCAACCATATCGATCATCGAACAACTATCACCAAGTTACTTGCTTACTAATTCGGTTCAACTCAAAGATCATCATTTACTTGCTCAATACTTGTTTCGGTTCATCACTACACCTCACCATGCATGATCATCGAATTACTGTTGCTAATCCTTCTGCTTCTAATTACCATCACCGAAAATCATCACCTTCAAACACCCTACACTGGCTACCACTACCCTCATGATAATCAATCATCACCCTCACTAAATTGAAACCCACTTGTTGCTCGGTTTTGATCACCACCAAAGAATACCCTCACCGTCTCTCCCTCTCTCTTAATCTTAAATCACCACCACCTCTCTTCTTCTTGGTTACCAACCTAATACCTTAAACCCATGAAAATCTACTACTATAATTCACTTTTCTGTTTTGATTTAACCAACCACCACACAAGATAATCACCACAGTCAACCACAAACTAGATAAACCCTCATGCTGCTCGATACTATGCTTCCTACTGTCCTCATGTTCAATCACCCTCAGCCCACCATCAACAAAAACAATATTATTGCTTATGTTTATTTTTCGGTTCATGAATGATCACCATAACTACCACCCATATTACCATTAGCGTTTCTATTTCTTATCAAACAAGATCAAACCAAACCCACCTGTACAACTGCTATTCGATTACAGCTACTTGCCTAACAAAACCCACCACATTTGTCACCTTTGAAACAACCCACATCACCACTTTGAAAGCCTACAACCTGCTGTTACTTCTATTATTTTTTTCTATTTATTATTTTGTTCGGTTCCAGCCTTCACAAACCATCGCCAATCTCCAAGAACCATAAAAGGTCACCATTGTTAAACTATTGATACTCATGTACAAATTCCACCTTCATTATTCAAACAACCACCATGACACCATAACCATCAAAACGTTTCTATATATTTTTTTTGTGTTTTCGCTAAAACCACACAACAACCTCATCACCATGAAACACCATCATGAACCACCAAATCACCACCATCACAAACCCATTTGTTACTCGATTGTTTCTGTAAATAGCCATCAAAACACCACCACTGTTAATATCCTTGGCCTATTAATCAAAACATGTTACTACTAGTATGTATTCCCGTTCCTGTGCAAACGAACAACGATGTTGCACTGAGAGATTATAACAGTGACGTTAATGAGAATGTTGTGTATGATGAAGATGAATTTTAAATGATGAATATGTTATACGTAATATTTATGATGATGAACCAAAGCTGATGCTACGTTTATCCTGTTATTAGGAGAACCCACTCAAAATCATCACTTTTATCATCTTCGAACAATTACTTCCATCTACTGTTGTTGGCCAAAAATTTAAAACCCTACGATTGCTACGGTTGAGGATCAACAAACCTAGCAAACCACCGAATTTTTTTTTTAAAACTGGACTAAAATAACGTGGGTCGATTATATAATTTTGGGATCAGGCTGCTTATGTTTTAAATGGAAAACTTTATGGACTTTTGATTCTTGGGTCGATACTACTACTGTATCCCTTTTGTTGGACTACTAAGATTCAGTTTTATAGCTGGGCCACTAGGATTCAGTTTTACATTTGGGCCGAGACCCAATTTTGGTTAAGGTATAATAATTATGTGATATTATTATTATTATTATTATTATTATTATTATTATTATTATTATTATTATTATTATTATTATTATTATTATTATTATTATTATTATATTATTATTATTATTATTATTATTATTATTATTATTGTTATTTTTATTATTATTAACATTATTAGAAAAATTATCATTTTATCAAAAATATTATTATTATTATCATTATTATTATTATTTTAACATTAATATTATTATTTTAATATTATTATTATTATTATCATTTTTATTAATACTAGTATCATTATTAATATCATAATAACTATTATTATTACTATTATTATTATTATTATTATAATTATTATTATTATTATAATTATTATTATTATTATTATTATTATTATTATAAAACGAAACAACTTTTTATTTATTATTATCAATATTATTTTATCATATAACTATTAGTTATATAAAACTATATTTAATACATATAACATAACCATAATATTTTTATAATAAATATTAATTATTTATTTACGGAATATAAAATAAATATAATTAATTAAGTTATTAATGAAACACATGATTTAAAATAACAATTAAAATCACTAATAATATATAAATTTGTTCGATTACCATTACATGTGTTAATATACATAATTGAATATAGGTTCGTGAATTCAGGCCAACCCTGCATTGTTCAGTATCGTCATATGAATATTTTTACTACAAAATATTGTATCGTGAGTTTCATTTGCTCCCTTTTTAAATGCTTTTGCAATATACATTTTTGGGACTGAGAATACATGCGCTGTTTTATAAATGTTTGACGAAATAGACAAAGTACTCAAAAATTACATTCTATGGTTGGATTATCGAAATCGAATATCGCCCTTCAAGTCTGGTAACATAAGAATTAGGGAAATGGCCCCTAATTGACGTGAATCCTAAAGATAGATCTATTGGGCCTAACAACCCCCATTCATGTTTATGGATGGCTTTAGTACTTCGAGATTATTATTATACAGACGTCGATGTCTGTGGGGATATTCTATGCATTATGGTTAATGTCGGTTACCAGGTGTTCAATCTATATGAATGATTTTTATGCAGATGGCTATATGCATGCATGATGTTATAAGAAATTGAAATAGAAATCTTGCGGTCTATTAAAATTATGGAAATGATTGATTACAATAAACTAATGAACTCACCAACCTTTTGGTTGACACTTTAAAGCATGTTTATTCTCAGGTATGAAAGAAATCTTCCGCTGTTCATTTGCTCATTTTAAAGATATTACCTGGAGTCATTCATGGCATATTTCAAAAGACATTGCATTCAAGTCGTTGAGTTCAATAAAGATTATTATTAAGTAAATGAAAGATTAGGTCATTTATAGTTGAATATTATGAAATGGTATGCATACCTGTCAACTTTCAATGTAATGAAAGTTTGTCTTTCAAAAACGAATTCAATGTTTGTAAAATATATCATATAGAGGTCTGAACCTAGCAATGTAACCATATGTTATTGTATTCGTCCTTATGGATTAGGATGGGTCGTCTCAGTTTTGACGTTGTTATTGGTATGGATTGGTTGTCTGCAAATCGTGCTGAAATCGTGTGTTATGAGAAAGCTATTCATATTACTAATGTGGTTGGAGAGCCACTGATGATTTTTGGGGATAAGAAATGCAGACAGTTAAACCTTATTAGCTGTTTGAAAGTTCATAAACATCTTCGCAAAGGGTGTTATGCTATTCTAGCCCATGTTGTTGATTCTGATAGAGAAGAGAAGAGCATTGGTGATATTCCTATTGTTAGAGATTTTCCTGAGGTATTTCCCAAAGATTTACATGGCCTTCCGCCGCAACGCGTGGTAGAATTTCAAATCGATCTTGTTCCCAATGCTGCTCATGTAGCACGTGCTCCTTACCGACTTGCGCCGTCTGAACTTCAAGAATTGTCGAGTCAACTCCATGAGTTGTTAGACAAAGGTTTTATTCGTCCCAGTTCGTCCCCTTGGGGAGCTCCTGTCCTGTTTGTTAAGAAGAAAGATGGTTCGTTTCATTTGTGTATTGATTATCGTGAATTGAACAAGCTTACAGTTAAAAACCGTTACCCTCTTCCGAGAATTGATGATCTGTTCGATCAGCTTCAAGGTTTGTCTATTTATTCTAAGATCGATATTCATTCCGGTTATCATCAACTACGTGTTAAAGAATCTGATGTTCCAAAAATCGCTTTTCGCACCCGTTATAGTCACTATGAATTCCTTGTTATGCCGTTCAGATTGAAAAATGCACCTGCTGTGTTCATGGACCACATGAACCGTGTGTGTAGACTCTATCTGGACAAATTCGTTATTGTTCTCATCGACAACATCCTTATTTATTCCAAGAAGGATGAAGAGTACGAAGAACATTTGAAGTTGGTGCTTGATCTATTGAGGAAAGAAGAATTGTACGCTAACTTCTCTAAGTGTGTTTTCTGGTTGAGAGAAGTTCAATTCCTTATACATATTGTTAGTAAACAAGGAATACAAGTTGACCCTGTCAAGATTGAGGCAATTGAGAAGTGGGAAATTCCGAAGACTCCTACTCAGATTCGTCAGTTTCTAGGGTTGGTAGGTTACTATAGAAGGTTCATTCAAGATTTCTCTCGTATAGCAAAACCTCTGACTGCTTTAACGCACAAGGGGAAGAAGTATGAGTGGAAGGATGAACAAGAGACTGCTTTTAAAACTCTAAAAAAGAAGTTGACTACCGCTCTGATATTGTCACTACCTGAGGGTAATGATGATTTTGTTGTTTATTGTGATGCTTCGCGTCAGGGATTTGGTTGTGTTTTGATGCAACGTAAGAAAGTTATTGTGTACTCGTCACGTCAGTTGAAGATTCACGAGCAGAATTATACAACCCATGGTTTAGAGTTGGGAGCTGTTGTGTTTGCGCTTAACATTTGGAGACATTATTTGTATGGGGTCAAGAGTACAGTGTACACTGATCACAAAAATCTTCAACATATCCTTGATCAGAAACAGTTGAATATGAGGCAACGAAGATGGGTTGAGACATTGAATGACTATGATTGTGAACTCTTATATCATTCGGGGAAGGCCAAAGTTGTGGCCGATGCGTTAAGTCGTAAAGAGAGGACTGAACCTCGTAGGTTTAGAGCCTTGAATATGACAATTCGAACAAACCTCGCTAGAAAGATTCTTGAGGCACAACAAGAAGCCTTAAAGGAGGAGAATTTTGTGAACGAGAAAGTCAGGGGCATGGCTAAGAAGTTTGAGGTACGAACGGATGGTACTAGGTACTTTGCGGGACATCTTTGGGTTCCGAAGTTTGGTGATGTGCGACAACTTGTTTTGGATGAGGCTCATAAGTCTAGGTACTCTATTCATTTTGGTTCAAGAAAGATGTATCATGATCTTAAGGAGATGTATTGGTGTCCTAATTTGAAAACTGATGTGGCTACTTATGTGGTTAAGTGTTTGACCTGTGCTAAGGTTAAAGCTGAGCGTCAGAAACCGTCTGGACTTTTGGTGCAACCTGAGATTCCCGAGTGGAAGTGGGAAGGTATTACGATGGATTTTATTACGAAATTACCGAGAGTTGTGGGTGGTTATGATACCATTTGGGTGATTGTTGACCGACTCAGAAAGTCAGCTCATTTCTTGCCGATTAAGGAAACAGATTCGATGGAGAAGCTTACTCGTTTGTATTTGAAAGAGATTGTTTTGAGACATGGTGTTTTTGTATCTATTATTTCAGACCGAGACAGTCGATTTACATCGAGGTTTTGGCAATCCTTACAGGAAGCTTTGGGAACAAAATTGGATATGAGCACTGCTTATCATCCGCAGTCAGATGGTCAGACTGAAAGGACCATTCAAATGTTAGAGGACATGTTACGAGCGTGTGTCATTGATTTTGATAATGAGTGGGATAGATATTTGTCGTTGGCTAAGTTTTCTTATAATAACTACTTCAAAAACATTCATACTTTAAACTCGAAAGTTTCTGAATTTAGAAACTAAAACAGTTTCCCTTCTGATGTAACACTGATATCGCGAAGAGATAAATGATTTCAGATAAGAGTAGTTATGAAAATATCTTCAGAAATATGGAAGATATTTATAATGAAAGATACGATGATATCTTAGAATTTTTAGAATCATAGTGTGATGAAGAAATTCATTCACAATGATTTAAAGCAATTAAGAAGTAAGGTATTCTCTAAAGATTTCATCAGAAATAGAATCATTAGGATTCTTTCAAGGCAGGTTTAGTCTTTGTGATTTATCCATAGCCTCCTTCATGGTTTGCTCAATTCGTTTTCCAGTTTCAAACCTTCCTTTTTTCTGAGCTTTGCCAACATACTATTCTTTATCATCAAACTTCCGACTGTTAAAGTCGTTTATAGTTTTTGTTGCTTCATTCAGCTTTTTGAAAATTTGGAGTATTGATTTGTAGACTGAGTGCTTTTCATAGTTTCATAATGGAAGGTCATAATTCTAAGAGATAAATGTTATATGTATACATATATCTGTTGATGTAGACATGCTGCGAGATTTCAAAATACTGATTGCTAGTTCCCGGTAATTGATGTTATAATTCTCGTTATAAGATGTGGATGAGTATATGAATAGGTTTTAATGAACAAATATAATGGTTCTTCGGAGAGACTTAAGCCGATGAGTTATGAAGTTGCTGGTAAGTTTCTGCTAATGTGGTGAGGTATAAATGGTTCCCCAGTATTGATGACGAAAGGCAACTTATATAACAACGTTATAATAAGGTTTATTCGAATGATAAGTCAAAATTGATTTGCTGGAGCTGTGACAAAATTGGCTAATTTGGAAAGGGATTGCAAAGTTATTTTTGATAATAACAACCCCAAAGGACCTTGTACAGATACTTGTTAAATGTTTACTCTGGTTCCGAGTGTTTTCAGGTGCATAACTATTTGCATCAATCTTTTCTTCCGTAAATGAAGTGCGGTTGATTTATCCTCTCGATTGAGGTGTTTTCAAGAATCATGAAAGGTTGGAACGTAGATAGTAATTGTCAAGATATAAATGAGGTTTAAGATGAAATCAAGTGGCTAACTTGAAGAATTGTTTAGTTTCATATGTTATAATCAATATTTTAATTCATTTTAATTGTCCAATGTTATTAGTCCACAGTTAGCAATTCAATAATTCATATATAGTTTAATATATAATATTCGAATTAATTAATATGTATCGTGACCCATTGTATACATGTCTCAGACTCGATCACAACTCAAAGTATATATATTATTTTAGAATCAACCTCGACCCTGTATAGCTAACTCGATCATTACCGTATCTATGGTTATTCCAAATAATATATATAGATGACGTCGATATGATATGTCAAAACTTTGTATACGTGTCCCGATATTTAAATGCGTAAATAACAGTATTTAAATGACGATAAATAAAGTGCGTAAAATAAATAACAGAAATTAAATGATGATAAATAAAATTGTTAGAATTAAAATTGCGATAAATAAATTGCGTTAATTAAATGTAATAAGGAATTAACAGTTAGCTAGGAACAGTTAGCTAGGATTTTGTTAGCGTGGTTTCTTAACAAAATTTCTCATAGTTAATTTGTCTGTTTCTAACAAATTTTATTTTGTCAAATGTTTTCTTCATTATGCCACTTGCTGGATTCTGATAGGTCAAAATCCAAATATGAAATTGAATGAAAATGGTTATTCTGCGGTGAACGGATACTTAAGTAGGATAGTAAGTGACTGTTGAATTAGATTCGGAGAATGTACAGTGTAACTTATTAAGGTGAAATTTAAATATTTCTAGGGTATTACCTACCCGTTAAAATATTTTCACCATTAACAGTTTGTACAAAAGAATTTTTAATTACAATCTTTATGAAAACATATATACATATATATTTTCTTCAGATGTAATCATAGATTTAATGAGTCAATATGATATTAAACTCATTTGAATTACCGTTAGAACAAGAATATATAATCTCTAAAACACTAGAGATTACATAATCGCCACGTCGAACGAAGATAACTGATGTAGAAAGTCATGTAGAACGAAGATAATCGATGTAGGACATCATGTAGTATGATGATTATGCTGGAGGTGCAGATTGTGAGTTTGAGGCATGTAGTATTGAGGCTTGTGCTGCGGATGTTGTTGTTGGTGGTACTGGTGTTGCCGGTGCTGTTGCTGAAGCTGGTAAGTTTTGCACCATATTCTCCAAATTGATTACTCGAGAGCGAAGCTCGTTGACTTCTTCAATTACTCCGAGATGATTGGCGGTTGGAACGAGCGAATGAATAAGGTTTAAAATATTAGATATTATGTAATCGTTGCGAGCTATTCGGAAATGAGAGTGAAAATGGTGTTTCGGACTGGTTCGCCGTTAAATGCTTTAGGTTCTTCATCAATAGGAAAATGTGGTGGATGGAAGGGACCACCTTTCTTCTTATCTCCAATGATTAAGTAGGCTACAAACCCATCCCCAATTCATCTAGAATAGATGATGGCTAATTGGTTGATCCATTTCGGTCACACTACTTTCGGAGCTCGAGTGAAACTCTATATCTGATTCCGAGGGACTTGAACTAGTGGCGAGTTCCATTTCGTACGATTGAATAAAGGATTTTTCAATATGAAATGATTTCTGGCTATTAGATGGTATTCTAATTACATAGAATATCTATATATAGAACAAAGGATTTCGTAGATTACGAAGGGATTTACGGAATATGTCAGGCAAGTTTACAGTAACAGATACGCTAAGATATGAATTTTGTCTATACACTATTCATGCAATTAATGCAGTAATATGTGTCTAGACTAAGAATGATAAATAGGTAATTTTCAACGGATGATAAGTAGATGATTTTTGACTAGAAATGATAAGCAAAACTTTTGACATGCAGACACGGTCAAAGTCCAGACTCACTAATGCATCCTAACAACTATCAGTTGGGCACACTAATGCAAGACCTGGTTTGCTAAGACCACCGCTCTGATACCAACTTTAATGCCCCGTTCATATCGATTATAAACGAAACATAATAATTGATTTCATTGCGATGTATTTGACCTCTAAATGATACATTTTACAAACATTGCATTCATTTTTAAAGACAAACTTTCATCACATCAAAAGTTGACGGCATGCATACCATTTCATAATATATCCAACTATAAATGACTTAATAATATTCTTGATGAACTCAATGACTCGAATGCAACGTCTTTTGAAATATACCATGAACGACTCCAAGTAATATCTCTAAAATGAGCAAATGCACAGCTGAAGATTTCTTTTATACCTGAGAATAAACATGCTTTCAAGTGTCAACCAAAAGGATAGTGAGTTCATTAGTTTATCATCAATAATCATTTCCATCATTTTTAATAGACCACAAGATTCTCATTTTCCATAAATATCAATACACTCGCAAGTGCATAAAAATCATTCATATGATGGACACCTGGTAACCAAACTAACAAGGATGCATAAAGAATATCCCCCGCATACTCGCAAGTATGCTATATAATGGCAATCGCAATCACCTTTTTAAAATCAAAGTACTAAAGCATTCCAAATTCCAGAATAGGGTTTGTTAGGCCCATAGATCTATCTTTAGGATTCGCGTCAATTAGGGGTCATTTCCCTAATTCTTAGATTACCAGACTTGAAGGGGCGATATTCGATTTCGATAATCCAACCATATAATGTAGTTTCAAGTACTTGTGTCTATTTCGTCAAACATTTATAAATAGCGCATGTATTCTCAGTCCCAAAAATATATATTGAAAAAGCATTTAAAAAGGGAGCAAATGAAACTCACTATCCAATATTTTGTAGTAAAAATATTCATACGGCGATACTGAACAATGCAGGGTTGGCCTTGGATTCACGAACCTATATCAATTGTATATCTATTAAAACATATAATGGAAATCACATAATTTCATTTATTAATATATATTATTTATCTATTTGTAATAATTATAGAATTTATATTAAATTCGATTTTAAAAAACGTATACTTATATTATATCTTAAACTATATGTTATATATATTTATTTTGTATATATATTTAAAAGGATTAATATCTATACATTTAGTTATATTAATATATCCATATCTATATTATATATATATATATATATATATATATATATATATATATATATATATATATATATATATATATATAATATATATATGATTAGTAAAAAAAATATCAATAGTTTGTTATATGTAAGTATTTATATAAGTAAATATTAATATTTTTAATATATAGTTATATGAAATATTAATACAATTATAGTATATGAAATAAGTATATTTTATGTACAAAATATTTATCCTTTTATAAATGATAGTTTTTGATAAAAAAAAAATGATTTACTAATAATAATAATAATAACTTTATTAATAATGATAATATTTGTAAAAAAGGGTATTGTTAATAATGATACTTATGTTAATAATAATAATAATAATAATAATAATAATAATAATAATAATAATAATAATAATAATAAAAATAATAATAATAATAATAATAATAATAATAATAATAATAATAATAATAATAATAATAATAATAATAATAATAATAATAATAATAATAATAATAATAATAATACTAATACTAATAATAAAAATGATACTAATACTAATGTTAATGAAAATAATAATAATTTGTATTGTTTTCAAAATAATAATAGTCATAATCATAATAATGATCATAATACTTATAATAATAATAATAATAATAATAATAATAATAATAATAATAATAATAATAATAATAATAATAATAATAATAATAATAATAATAATAATAATAATAATAATAATATTAATAATACTCCTAATACTTAATGATAATACTAATAATATTTACTAATGATAATAATAACAATACGTTAAAAATAATGACAGTTATAATAATAATGATAATTTTAATAATAATGATACTTATGTTATAGTTAATATATAATCATCACATAACAATTCAAATCATAATATATTAATAATCAATTCTTTATAATTTCCATAATCATATTATTTAGTAACTTTTAATCATTCTTTTTATCATGAACATAACAATAATAATAATATTAATGATAATACAAATACAAATAATAATAATAATAATAATAATAATAATAATAATAATAATAATAATAAAGATAAAAATAATAATAATAATAATAATAATAATAATAATAATAATAATAATAATAAATAATAATAAATAATAATCATAAAAATGAATAATATACCATCATTATGTTATCATCATCCATTCATCATCAACATTTTATGATCATTCATCATCATCCGATTCATTATATCCTCCCATGCTCATCATCCTCCTCGTTCGCTTATCATCATCACTCGTCTAACATCAACCATCGTTACCATACATGCTCATCACCTACGATATAGATAATCATCATCGAATATCGTATATCATTTCATCACCGTACCATTTTCTTAACATCATTATTAATGAAACATCACCATGGTTACCGTTCATCGTTATCATACACATACGGCATCATATCATCTTTATCATACATCATCGTTATCATCATAACATCACGTTTCTTATCATCATCGTCTTCGTTTCTTCATCATCATTATACCCGATCATCACATCATCATCTATATCGTAATCGCATCATCTTTCATCTCATCATAATCATCACATCATCCCTTCGTCCTCATCATCGGCTATTCATCATTCTTACCGAGAACATCATCATCTCGCATCTTCGTTAATCATCACAGTTCACCATCATCTTTATCAACATAAACATCATCAATTATCATAATCATCGTCATCTTCATATTATCCTCTTTATCATACGCGTACATCATCATCATTCTTTAACTATTCATCATTTTCTTCGATGACCATCATCATACTCATTCTTGTATCATCAGTACATTACCATCGTCATTATCATAATCACACCGTATCATCTTCTTCTTCGCTCACCATCACTATTCATCGTCATCAACATCAACTCATTCTCTTTCAATATTTCGGCGAGTATGTGAGGATGGTTTCGTAACTTCGTTCGTCAACAGTAGACATGAAAACAGTCACGAGTTATGGTGTTTTGCGATGATCGATGGCTGAAATCAAGAGGTAGCAACAAACAGTGAGTTCTAACAATAAAGGGGTGGGTTATGGTGGTGGTGACAGCCGGTAATGATAGCAGTGGTAGCGGTTGTAGTAGGGTGTCTGGTGGTGATGACAGCTCGTGGTGATGGTTCACGGTGGTTATGGAGTGAAGGAGGATGTTCGAAATAAAGCATAAAATTAGAATGGAGATAGTTTCATGGTTTCTAAAGTGGCGGTTATTGGTGAAAGGGTAGCGGTGGTGTATGCCGAAGTGGTGCTCCGGTGGTGGCTATGGTGGCATGCGAGATTGGTTGTAAACGTTTTCTCCTCTCCCTCCCTCTCTCCAATACATATGCGTACAATATAGATATATATATTGTGTAATATATATAATATTTAATATTAATAATAATTATAATAATTAATCTTTAATTAAGTGAATGATTGGAAAACAGTAACCAGTGTACATGGAGTTTAATTAAGTATATTTATTTATTTAGGTCATTATTCTATAAAGTTTGGTCATTAACTATTAAATAAAAGTTACATTAATTAATCACTCTCAACCCCCAAGAAAAATATAAAAAGTTTTAAATTTGACAAACAACATCTAAATATATTATTAATAAGCCTAAAATTTATAAAACTCATTTTCATATCACCGTTTATTTTAAAATTACATAAGTTTAAATTTAACTTGCTTAATATCAATCGAAACATCAAACGAGTATTACAATCATTTAATATTTATTTTTAATATACTTTATTTATATATAGAGATATATTTTTAAATAATAATTATTATAATATCCTATTTTTATTTTATTAATTTTAAATAACAACAACATATAATACTTCAAATTATATTTCGAATTATTATTTATATATACATACACACATATCTATTTACATTTAATTGTTTGTGAATCCTCGAGAGCAGTCGAAGGTCAATTGAATATATGAAACAGTTCAAACTTTTTGAGATTCAATTAAATAGACTATGCCTATCATGTCGAAACCATATAAAATTAAGTTTAAATTTGGTCAGAAATTTCCGGGTCGTCACAGAAACCACAATCAAATACGCACGGCATAACAAAAATCAGCTTTGGCAAATAAAACAAGGTGTGAAGATAGTATCATACCTTCGGATGAGCATGCAATTTTATTCTTCTTGGTTGGAGGATTGAGGCGCATGAATGACCTGCGCTTTAGAGAAGCTTCATCTGCTACCTCGCCGCCCTCCAAAGCTTCAGCAGCATTCATACAAGCATCATGATCAACCACTTATTTCTTAATTGTTTAACCCTTGAAATCTTCCTCCACATTAATTCCGCGAACATTCATCTCTGCAAAAATGACATACAAAGGTTAGCATGCATTTCAGTAAATCATTTATCAAGTGATTTAGGCAATACAAATTATACCCTTTCCTCTAAGAATGATGACTGGACTAGTACTAACAGACGGTCAGTAAGACGAAATGCCAGTAAGATACAAAACTTAGTTGGGATATACACGAAGTTTAAGCTTTTGGCCGGAACATAGGTCGAACAATTCTTGTTCAACCTGATTCATAGGAGGGGGTCTGATTAGAGAAGTGGTAGAACCAGTGTGCCATTGCAGAATATTTGCGAATTCACAAGGAACAAATTTGTTGCTAACAAAATAGAAAGAATCTTTCCAGGAATTTTGTAGACCGTTTTTCTGACCAGCAGGGAACGACACTCGATCGGAAAAACCATACCAATCATGCTCGTTATGTCGATATCGGAAAATGTTTTGAAAAACAGTGAACGATGGTTCATGAGTGTTACCCCTGCATGACATTTCAAAAAGAGACAATCGAGCAGCACTGTAGGGATGAAGTTGAACTAAGTGCTTTAATTGTAGTCAACGGGGTCATATGTCCCCTGACTGCACGAGCCCACCTTCTAACAGGATAATGTGCTTTAATTGCCATAAAGAAGGACACTGGAAGTCAGATTGTCCCCAGTTGTTCGGGGATCAAACAAGGTGGCGGGTTTGGAAAGGGGGCGTAACTACTTGATGACTAGTGAAGAAGCAAGGAATTCCAATGAAGTTGTTTCAGGTACTTTTGTAGTTAACTCTAAACCTGCGAAAGTACTTTTTGATTGTGGTGCTAATTTGTCTTTTGTTTCTCTAAAGTTTGTGAATAAGCTTGATAGACCACTAGTTAAGCTGAAAAATCCGGTAGAAGTTGAGATATCGCATGGTAAAACTGTACTAGGGTTTGATGAGTGCGAAAATTATGATATTGTGTTTGGTACCGAAAGCTTTAAGATTGCTCTTATACCAATGACATTAGGTGAATTCGATGTTGTCGTTAGCATGGATTGGCTCGATTGTTATAGAGCCGACATTACATGCCATGAGAAATTTATATGGATGAAGGCCCCAAGTGGGGGAGAATTAATCATTCATGGTGAAAAACGGAGAAGACTTGTGCCGCTATGCACTTATGCACGGGCACGTTGACTCCTTTGTAGTGCAGGTATGGAATTTCTAGTACATGTAGTTAACACTCGAGAAGCACCTCCATCCATTCGAAGTATTCCGGTCGTAAATGAATTTGAGGATGTGTTTCTAGACGAGTTACCGGGTGTTCTGCCAAAAACGTAAAATTGAATTTCGCATCGAGTTGGTTTAGGGAGCTACTCTAATTGCTAAGATTCCTTATTTTTTAGCACCAACGGAGAGGAAAGAGTTATTGAATCAGACCCAAGAGTTGCTAGAAAAGGGTTTTATCCAACCGAGTACTTCACCTTGGGGTGCTCCGATTTTTTTCGTAAAGAAGAAAGACAGTAGTATGCGCATGAGCATTGATTACCGTGAGTTGAATAAAGTGACGATTAAAAATCGTTATCCGTTACCTCGTATTGATGACTTGTTTAATCAATTACAAGAGGCGTATTGGTTTTATAAGATCGATTTGTGATCCAGCTATCATCAAGTGCGCATCCGTGATGAAGATATTGAGAACACGGCGTTTTGAACTCGATAGGGCATTACGAGCTTGTGGTGGTGCCCTTTGGTCTTACGAATCCGCCCTCGGCATTCATGGAACTTATGAATCGGGTGTGTCAACCCATGTTGGATAAATCGGTAATTGTTTTCATTGACGAAATACTCGTTTATTCTAAGAATATGACTGAACATGAACACCATCTTCGTGAGGTGTTGAAAATGTTGCGGAAAGAGAAGTTGCATGACAAATTCTCTAAATGCAAATTTTGGCTCCATATTGTCAACAAAGAAGGGATTCAAGTGGATCCGGTGAAAATTAAAGCGATAGAGAATTGGGAACGCACGACTACTCCTACGAAAGTCCAAAGTTTTCTCGGATTGGCCAGTTATTATCATCGGTTTATTCAAGATTTTTCTAAAATAGCTTCCACGTTGACCAAATTAACAAGGAAGAATGTGAAATTTAATTCGGAAAATGATCAAGAAATTGCTTTTTAATTGTTGAAAGAGAAATTGTCTCAAGCTCCAGTGTTGGTGTTACCGAAGGGTGTTGATGATATGATGGTGTACTGTGATTCTTCTATTAATGGGATTGGTTGTGTTGTTATGTAAAGAGGTAAAGTCATTGCTTATTCCTCGAGAAAATTAAAAGACCACGAGAAGAAGTACCCGACTCATGATCTCGAGTTGGCGGCGGTGGTTCATGCCCTTAAATTTGGCGTCACTATCTTTATGGTGTTAAGAGCACAATTTATACAGATCATAAGAGTTTGAAATACCTCTTTGATCAACGGGAATTGAATAACCGACAACGTCAGTGGATTGATTTGTTGAAGGATTACGATTGTGATATACTTTACCACCCGGGTAAAGCAAATGTTGTTGCGGACGTGTTAAGTCGAAAGAATAATATTCGGAAATACGAGTGGAATTACTATGCATGACGATCACTAACGATTTCCTCGTGAAGTTTTGTGAGATTCAAATTGAAGCTTTTGTTAATAATAAGTTTGAAGAACGAATTCAAGGGCAAACGGAGTCTATTATATTAGGCCCGCAAGGTATGTTATCGTATCAAGGAAGAGTGCGGGTACCGATGAATGAGGGGATACCAACAAGTGCTACTTGATGAGGAACATAATTCGAAGTACTCTATCCACCCGGGGCAACTAAAACATACCTTGATTTGAAGAAAGAATATTGGTGGCCTGGCATGAAGCGCGGCATCGTTAAATATGTCGAGCAATGTGTTGCATGTTTTGAAGTCAAGGCCGAGCACCAAAAGCCCCATGGTATGTTGCAACCTTTAGAAATTCCAAGTGGAAATGTGACCATATTACCGAGTATTTTATTACAAAGTTTTCAAACACGGCAAGAACCTAATACGACACTATTTGGATAATCATTGATAGATTGACAAAAAGTGTGTTGTTTATGCCTATCCGGTAGACAATTTTGTCGGATACCTTGGAAAGATTGTTTATTAAAGAGGTGATATCGAGACACGGGGTCCAGTGTCGATTGTTTTGGATCGGGACATACGATTTATCTATCGGTTTTGAAGTAAGTTTCATGAGGAGATGGGTACTCAATTAAAAATGAGCACTGCATATCACACTTAAACGAATGGTCAAAGCAAGCAGACCATTCAAACCTAGGAGGATATGTTATGAGCTTGTGTTATTGATTTTGGAGATAATTGGGATGAGCCTATACCATTGGTGGATTTTACCTACAAAAATAGCTACCATGCGAGTATTGGAATGCCACCATATGAGATGCTCTACGGGAGAAGGTGCCGAACCCCAATTTGTTGGGTTGAGGTACGTCATCGTGAAATTGGAGGTACCAATTTGGTTCTAGAAACGAATCAAAATATTGAGATGATTCGGGCTTACTTTAAGGCACCACAAGATAGAAAAAATCTTATGCGGATAAACAAAGGCGACCAATTGAATTTCAAGAAAGTGATATAGTGATGCTTAAGGTTTCTCCATGGAAGTGTGTAATTCGGTTCCAAAAATGGGGAAAATTTCTCCTCGTTCTATTGGATCTTTTATAATTTTGGCACGTGTTGGTGAAGTCGCATACCGATAGGAGTTACCCGAAGCGCTTGAGGGGATGCGTACACATTCCATGTTTCCTACCTTTTCAAGTGTCTTACGAATGACTCGCCGTGGGTTCCATTGAATGAAATTACTCTAAATAACAAATTGGAGTATGTTGAGGAACCGGTACCGATCCTGTAGTGACCCGAACTTTTCCATGATTATATTATAAGATATCTATATTTATGTGATTAATGTTTCCAACATGTTAAGCAATCAAACTTGTTAAGACTTGATTAATTGAAATGAGTTTCATGTAGACAATTGACCACCCAGTTGTCCGGCGATTCACGAACGTTAAAACTTGTAAAAATGACATGACGATATATATGAATATATATATATATATATATATATATATATATATATATATATATATATATATATATATATATATATATATATATATATAATTAACATGATATTATGATAAGTAAGTATCACACAAGGTATATTAACAAAGAGTTATATGTATAAAATGAAACTACTAAATTAAAGAAACCCAAAACGATATATATAACGATTATCGTTATAACAATGTTTTAATTAAAATAAATACATATGTATTGTGTTAAGATATGAACACACTATGTTTAACATGATAAAATAATAATTAATTTTATCACTAAGTGTATTAACAATAAACTACACGGGTAAGATGAGACTACTAACTTAAGGATTTCGAAACAATATATATGTAATGATTATCGTTGTAATAGTATTTTAACATATATATATATATATATATATATATATATATATATATATATATATATATATATATATATATATATATATATATATATATATATATATATATATATATATATATATATATATATATATGATATTAAGATATATTCATGCACCATGTTATAATGTTAACATAACTGATTAACATCTCATTTAAGTATAATAACAATGGATTAATTACATTTAACAAGATCGTTAACTTAAAGGTTTCAAAACAACACTTACATATAACGACTAACGATGACTTAACGACTCGGTTAAAATGTATATACATATAGCATATTATGATGTATTAAGAAACTTTTGAAAGTCTTCAAGACACATATCAAGGTACTTCTACCTAACAAAAACACTTACAATTACATTCTCATTCATTTTTATCAACAATTCTACTAGTATGCACCCGTATTTGTACTCGTACAATACACAGCTTCTAGATGTACATACTATTGGTATATACACTTAATGATCAGCTCCTTAGCAGCCCTAATGAGTCATCAAACATGTGGGAACCATCATTTGACAACTAGCATGAATTATTACACTAAAAATCAAACTAATGGAGCCTATATCTTGACTCCATATTCACGTCCACTTTCACCAACCATAAACACATTTTGATTCCAACTTTCATGCATCAAACACATATCTATCAAGTTTTCTCTTGGTGTTCTAAGTGTTCTTCATCATCTTCATCAAAATCTACATCAATCTAGCTTAAAAATCCAAACATAAAACAACTTAAAAAACAACTACTCAAGAAAACTTCAAGAACACTTTCAAGTTTAATAGCTTACTTCCAATCTTGCAAATCCATTTCAAGTGATCATCCAATATCAAGAAATCTTTGTTATTTACATTAGGTTATTATTCTAATTGAAGGTAATACTCATATTCAAGCTTTGATTCAATTTCTATAACTATAACGATCTTAATTCGAGTAGTAATCTCACTTGAACTTGTTTTCGTGTCATGATTCTACTTCAAGAACTTTCAAATCATCCAAGATCCTTTGAAGCTCTAGATCATTTTTTGTCATTTCCAGTAGGTTTACCTACTATATTTGAGGTAGTGATGATGTTCATAACATAATTTGATTCATATATATATATAACTATCTTATTTGAAGATTTAAACTTGTAATCACTAGAACATAGTTTAGTTGATTCTAAACTTGTTCGCAAACAAAGTTAATCCTTCTAACTTAACTTTTAAAATCAACTAAACACATGTTCTATTTCTATATGATATGCTAACTTAATGATTTAAAACCTGGAAATACGAAGAACACCGTAAAACCGGACATATGCTGTCGTAGTTAAACCGGGGGCTGTTTTGGGTTGGATTATTAAAAACTTTGATAACCTTTGAATTAAAAGTTGTTCTTCTGGGAAAATGATATTTCCTATGAACATGAAACTATATCCAAAAATCATGGTTAAACTCAAAGTGGAAGTATATTTTTCAAAATGGTCATCAAGATGTCGTTCTTTCGACAAAAATGACCACCTCTTTCAAAAACGACTTGTAACCTGTATTTCTGACTATAAACTAATACTTGTTCTGTTTAGTTTCATAAATTTCAGTTTATTATGAAACCATAGCAACTTGATTCACTCAAAATGGATTTATAACGAATAAATTATGGGTAAAACAAAATTGGTTAGATTTACTTGTTTAGTTACGAAAATTTTATAACAAATCTATACTAACCATAACTTAACTAACTTTCTTGTATTATACATGTCTTGATAGACCATAGACACGTATACAATGTTTTAACATGTCATATCGATGTCATCTATATATATTATTTGGAATAACTGTAAGTCACTCTATATTGCGGTAATGCTCGAGTTAGCATATAGAGGGTCGAAGTTGATTATAAAATAATATATATACTTTGAGTTGTGATCGAGTCTGAGACATGTATACACTGGGTCGTGGATTGATTCGAGAAAACATATTGATTTATGTACAAGTAACTGTGGACTACTAATTGTGGACTACTAACGTTGGACTGCTAACTTAACAACTTAAATCGTTAAAACGTAATAAAGTATGAAATGAATATATTTCTATCAAACTTTGATATATGTATATATTTTGTTATAGGTTCGTGAATCGACCCGTGGCCAAGTCTTATTTTCTTTGATTTAAAAATCTGTGAAAGTGAGTTATAGTCCCACTTTTAAAATCTAATATTTATGGAATGAGAATACATGCAGTTTTTTTAAATGTTTTACAAAATAGGCACAAGTAATTGAAACTACATTCTATGTTGAATTGCTATACCGGATATCGCTCTTGTTGAACTTGGTAACCCGTGAATTAGTGTTTATTATAATTGCCACTAATTGTTGCGAATCCTAAAGGTAGATCTACGGGTTTTGACAAGCCCCAGTCAGAGAATTTGAACTACTTTAGTACTTCGATTTTTCTCTACAGACGAGTGGTTCTATTTTGGGGATATTCTAGATGCATTTTGTTAATGTCGGTTACCAGGTGTTCAAACATATGAAAGAGTTTTATACAGATGGTTATTTATGAAGAATGAAATCTTGTGACCTATTATTACGATTTGATAAATATATAGGTTAAACCTATAACTCACTATCATTTTTTTGTTGACGTTTAAAGCATGTTTATTCTCAGGTGATTATTAAGAGCTTCCACTGTTGCATGCTAAATTAAGGACAAGATTCGGAGTCAGCATGCTTGTATAAAATTGTTTAAAAACTTCATTCGAGAACTTACTTTGTTGTAACATATTATTATTGTAAACCATTATGTAATGGTTGTGTGTATGTGTGATATTTTAGATTATCATTATTTGATAATCTAAGTTATGTCCTTTAAATCTTTGTCGTTAAATTAAAGGTTATGGTTTATTTTAAAAACGAATGCAGTCTTTGAAAAACGTCTCATATAGAGGTCAAAACCTCGCAACGAAACCAATTAATATGAAACGTTTATAATCGATATGAACGGGACATTTCAGTTGGTATCCGAGCGTTGGTCTTAGAGAACCAGAAATTTGCATTAGTGTGTCTAACCGAGTTTGTTAGGATGCATTAGTGAGTCTGGACTTCGACCATGTTTACTTTAAAAACGATTGCTTAACACTTTTATTGGAAACTATATATTTTTACATGTAAATATTATGTGCTATATTAATCTCTTAACGTGTTTGATATTGTGTGATAGATGCCTACCTCTAGTACAAATCCCATCGACTCACCTAATAATAATGAAGATTCGAATGTATTTTGGGAAGATTCACAAATTCCAGAAGAAGAAGAAGAAGAAGAAGAAGAACCGGAAGAGGAGGAACCGGAAGAAGAGCTTCCGGAGGAGGAAATATTAAGAATCACAGAAAAACAGATAAATAAAAGAAAATTCTCAACCAATGGACCAAAGTTAAAAATGGTCAATGGTGTTTCTGCCGAGGAAGCAAAATATTGGGAAAATTACCAATTTTCTGATGAATCGGATTCTGATGAGGATTCCGATGATGTTATAGAAATTACCCCGGCCCAATTTAATAAAGCAAAAGAAAATAATAAGGGAAAAGCTATCAAAATAGAGAAAACCTATACCAAATCTGATGAACTCTATGTTAACATGAAATACCCCGACGGAGTATACCGTAAACACCCGTATTTCTTAAATTTTAACTATAACCCGGGAACATCTAAGCCACCAGGTTTTTCTAAACCATTTGTGAAAATGATGGCTCGTATTAGAGGAGCACCATGTATCCCTAGGAAATTAGCAAAACGAACTGATAAGGCTAAAAAGGAACATATATTTCATAGCATTATCCCCCAAGAAAGACAAGATTTTAGTTGCAATTGTTCCATTTTCAAGTGATATTCGTTTATATTAAATAAGTGCGAAGACAAAAGGCAGATTCGACAAATTGAAGACAAAAAGGTCCAAAAAGCTCAAAAGTACAAGATACAATTAAAAAGGTTCAAATTATTGATGAAGAACGTCTAAAAATGACAAGAGTACAAGTTACAAAATGCAAAGTACACGATATAAAATAGTACGCAAGGACGTTCGAAAATCCGGAACCGGGACATGAGTCAACTCTCAACGCTCGACGCAACGGTGTAAAAATTACGAGTCAACTATGCACAAGAATAAAATATAATATTTAAATAATTCATAATAAGAATAATATTAAATAATAAAAAGTTGTTAATTTAGCATAGTTCAGGGGTCGTAAATGAAAATTCAATTTCATATTTTGCCTATAAAAGGCGATGATTATCGATCAATTTAAAGGCATCCCTTTTTCTATCCTAAAAATCTATTATCAATATCAATATCTAAAAATCTCTATCATAATGTTAATGTAATAAGATATAACAATAATCTTAATTTTAATTTTAAATTATGATAATAATAAGATTTATGATAGAGATCGTTTGAGTGTGTAAGTCAAAATTCTGTCCGTGTAACGCTACGCTATTTTTAATCATTGTAAGTTATGTTCAACCTTTTTATATTAATGTCTCGTAGCTAAGTTATTATTATGCTTATTTAAAACGAAGTAATCATGATGTTGGGCTAATTACTAAAATTGGGTAATTGGGCTTTGTACCATAATTAAGGTTTGGGCAAAAGACCGACACTTGTGGAAATTGGACTATTGACTATTAATAGATGGGGGGTATTGTCTAATTGAGTGACAACTCATTGGAGTCTGTCGAACCTATCTTCAAATTAATTATCCTAATAATTAATAATGATTATGGTTGTCCTATTTAGTGACGTTCATATGGAATCTATTATAATCATTTAATTAATTATTCGGGTTGGGTAATTGATTATTCAAACTGATCAAGTGGGTAAATTAATATTCATATCTAATCAAAACAGGGGTAGATTACATACAGTGATAACTGGTGTAATTGTTGACAGAAGTGATAACTGCGTCACAGTTTAAATCCTTAATTAGTTGGAATATTTGACTTCGGGTATAAGGGTAATTTGACGAGGACACTCGCACTTTATATTTATGACCGATGGACTATTATGGATAAAAACCAGATAGGTATCAAATAAACCATGACAAAGGACAATTAACCCGAGTAACAATTAATTAAAATCAAAACGTCAAACATCATGATTACGGAAGTTTAAATAAGCATAATCCTTTTATTTCATATTCTATCGCAATTTTATTTATTGTTATTTTATTTATCGTCATTTATTTATTTTACGCACTTTAATTATTGTCATTTATCTTTACGCTTAAAAATATAAAATCGACAAACCGGTCATTAAACGGTAAAAACCCCCCTTTTATAATAATATTACTACTTATATATATATATATATATATATATATATATATATATATATATATATATATATATATATATATATATATTTATATAAATATAGTTTTATAAAAATATAATACGTAATCACTAGCTCCCTGTGGAACGAACCGGACTTACTAAAAACTACACTACTCTACGATTAGGTACACTGCCTATAGTGTTGTAGCAAGGTTTAGGTATATCCCATCCGTAAATTAATAAAACTTGTGTCATATTTTGTAGTATTTCCTAGTAAAAATAATACTATTTCGTACCCTCACGCTACATCATCAAGTTTTTGGCGCCGCTGCCGGGGAGCGCTAAAACGCTATATTTTTAATTATAATAATATTGAAATAGAATATAATAATATAATAATATTGAAATAGAATATAATAATATAATAATATTTTAGAATCAAAATTTGATACGTAAAATTTTAAAAAGTCGTATTTATTAAATACTTCAGGGGTATATTATGTAACTTGTAATTAATAATTTCTATCATATCGCTTTCATGTGAATAGTAAATTAATTAATTTCTTTTCATTTACTATTCATGAATAGTAAATGAATTAAAAAAAAAAAAGTTTTGAAAAAAAAATTATAATTATAAAAAAATTATTAATTTGTAAAAAAAAATCGTTTTTTTATTAAAAAAAAATTGTAAAAAAAACGTTTTTTTTAGAAAAAAAATTCGTTTTTAAAAAAAAAAAAAATTGTAAAAAAAAAAAAATTTAAAAAAAAAAATTTTAAAAAATAATAAATAGTATTTTTTTTTTTAAGTTTTATTACCTTTAGATTTTTAGACTATAGTTACAATTTTTAGTATTAAGTTTAGTTTTGCCATAATTATTTTTATTTCTAGAATTTTTAGGCTTTGCCGTAAAATCCCTTAAGTGCTATTTCTTTAGACTAAGATTTAGGTGCTTTAGAATTTTGTGACGCCGTTTTTCGCGCTACTTTCTTATTTTTATTTTTCGACACCTATTTTTCGACCCTTTTTATTTTTTTTCGACACTTTTCGACGCGCAATCTATTTCTTTCTTATTTCTCGCTATTCTAGTTTTAGGATAAGATTTTTATTCTACTTCTTATCTAAATTTCTTAAAATTACGAAAATTTATTTTAAGTGGTTAAATTGATAGACATCAAAATTTTCTGGTTCGTAGTAATAGTTGGATTTGTACGTGGACCGGGTTATTGGAGCCAAACAGTACTCAATTATATTGAGACCAAACGAATCCTGCCCCTCTGCTGCATCTTTTGGCTATTCGAAACGTGGGCAAAATCAGAAAAGTCTATTAATTGGATAACTTATATAATTTTTCTTTCCTTTTAAAAACTAATAGGATATTCAGTGAATGCACCGAGTAAAACGTTCACCACCTTTCATACGTTCACCACCTATAACTCGATCAAGACATCTAGCCAATATTGTCGCCGTTGATTTTTCTTTAGAATCATCATCTAGTCGACCAAGAACTCCAACTCAAATTTCCGATAATCCATCTTTTGAACCCGACCTCACAATTGAGAATCCGGAGAATATTCAGGGACAATTCCAAGATCCAGAACCACTAATCATTCCTCCTGAACCACAAACCATTAAATCAGAATCTTCTAGTGATTCGTATTCAACAAATTCAATTATGAAAAATCTGGAACTTCTAAGTATGGAAGACCGAATGAGAGCCACACGCACGGGCCAAGGTCACGCCATTATTAAGCCAGACATTAATGCGCCAGATTATGAAATCAAAGGACAAATCCTACACATGGTAACTAATCAGTGCCAATATAGTGGTGCGCCGAAGGAAGATCCAAACGAACATCTTCGTACGTTTAATAGGATCTGTACACTATTCAAAATCCGAGAAGTTGAGGATGAACAGATCTATCTCATGTTGTTTCCCTGGACTTTAAAGGGAGAAGCCAAAGATTGGTTAGAATCGTTACCTGAAGGGGCGATTGACACATGGGATGTTTTAGTTGAGAAATTTCTTAAAAGATTCTTTCCGGCATCTAAAGCCGTGAGACTTCAAGGAGAAATTGTTACGTTCACACAAAAGTCAAATGAAACTCTATATGAGGCGTGGACAAGATTTGGAAAGTTGTTGAGAGGATGTCCTCAACACGGTTTAGACACTTACCAAATAGTACAAATATTCTACCAAGGTGTCAACGTTGCTACACGAAAAGACATCGACATAACAGCTGGTGGTTCCATTATGAAGAAAACCGCAACTGAAGCTTACAAAATTATTGATAACACAGCCTCCCACTCACATGAGTGGCACCAAGAAAAAGATATTTTTCGTTCATCTAAAGTGGCTAGAGCCGATTCTAGCCATGACTTTGATTCCGTTTCAGCAAAAATAGATGCTTTCGAAAGACGAATGGAAAAGATGAATAAAGATATTCACGCAATACGAATCAGTTGTGAGCAATGCGGTGGACCACACTTAATGAAAGACTGTCACATTGAACAAACGATGGAACAACGTGAGAATGTTGTCTACATGAACCAAAGGCTGGAAAATAGTTATCAGAATAATTATCAATCGCCAAGGCCAAACTTCAATCGAAATCAAAACATTCTTTACAATCCAAAAGGACCCGACAATAACTCGTATAACCAACAAGGTCTGAATAACCAACCAACTCAAAACAACACTTTCAATCAACAAAGACCTGGCTTGTATAAACCACCACAACAAACCGAAGAGAAAAAGTCAAATCTGGAAGAAGTGGTATTTAAGCTAGTTGAATCTCAAACACAATTTATTGAAACTCAAACTCAAACGAATGAGAGGTTTGATCAGTCATTTAGAACTCAACAAGCTTCTATTTTGAATCTAGAAAAACAAGTAGGTACTCTTGTTAGATTGATGAGTGAAAGGAAACAAGGAAAGCTACCGAGTAATACTGAAGTAAATCCTCGGAATGAAAATGTTAATATGGTTTCAACAAATTCTGAAAAACCAGCATCAGAAGATGGGGAGGTTTTAGATATAAGTAACAATGAAGAAGTTACACCACCACCACCACCACCCGAGTATGTAAAGCCAGTGGTGGCACCATACAGACCACCCATCCCGTATCCAAGAAAAGGAGTTGAGTATGAGCAAGTAATAGGTAATAAAGTTTGTGATACCTCTGGAAAGAAGAAGAAGAAGAATAAAAAAGTGCAAGAAACAAAAACAGTAGAAGTAAACCTGATGAAGACAGTTCCACCAAATCCTCTACCTAGGGTAGGTGATCCGGGTGAATTTATTGTTCCTTGTCTACTTAGTGACTGTATCATGTATGATGCACTAGCAGATTTAGGTTCAAGTGTGAGTATTATGCCTCTTTCATTATATAAGAGATTAGGTGTAGGTGAGTTAACTCCAACGGATATGAGTGTTCGACTCCTTGATCAAACCATTAAGCAACCAGTTGGAATTGCTGACAACCTACCCGTTCAAGTAGGTAATTTAACCTTTCTAGTCGAATTCATTGTCATTGATATAGAAGAGGACTCAAACGTTCCTCTAATTTTAGGTCGACCATTCTTAGCGTCCACCGGGGCGTTATTTGATGTAAGAAAGGGTAGAATGACACTTAGTAATGATGAGAAATCGATCACCTTTATGATTCGAAAGTCTAAATATCCACAAACAAAAACCGTTGAACCGACAAAAACGATTGGTAAGAACCATGTTGTTTTACCAAATCCAACGGTAATGCTTAACAATAATAGAACACCTAAGTGTGGGGAAAATGAAGTAACACCTAATGATGACTTGATAATAAAGAACCCCATAGTTAAATTAAATGACCTCGTTATTAACAGTTCAATGAAGAAACTTTTTAAACGGGTTATTGATGCTAAAAGTAAGGGGAACTTTAAGTTATATAACCGGTTAGTATCCAATCTGTCGCCTAAAGAAAAGGCAAAGCTAGTTGAATTTGTGGATATTACTGGAGAAGCTAGTCAATGGCTTAAAGAAAAAGTCACAGATATGCAAGTTGATTATGGACCAAGAGAAATTGAAGATGAAGTTAATCACAATTACGACACCACAGCTACCTAAGTGTGGGGAGATTCAAATGTTCTAAAAGAAAATGTTATTTAGAATTAGTTGTTCTGTTCTCTTGTAGTTCCGAGAATGGAATCCGATTGGTCTTTTCCGCTAGCAGACACTAAAGAACTAGTTTTCTCCCTCCATTCTGAATTTTTGTTTTGTAGGTTTTTTTTATGAAATTAATATGCATTTTAATTTAAGTTTTTAAAAACAAAATTTACTTTAATTCATTAAGTTTAAAAAATGATTTCTAAAATTCGTCGTGAGTTAAAGACTAGGTCGTTGAGCCGAAATTGCTTTACCCGAGGGCGGGGCGACAAATTTTGTTATCATTATTTTTAATTTTATTGATTTAAAGTATGCCAAAAATATTATACTTTATAAATTTTTGAAAAGTGGGGTTATAAACCAAACTTCAAAAATATAGATATATATATATATATATATATATATATATATATATATATATATATATATATATATATATATATATATATATATATATATATATATGTTTGTATTTTATCTTATGTACACAACAGGGTAAAACAGCGCACTTTCAAAGACTGTCATTAAGTTCAACAAAAAGCTACTAATTTTGATGACAAGACGCAAAATATCAAATGTGATGTAAAATAATATGCTTACAAACTGGGTATTTTTAATCACTTTTCTACACTAATCACCCTCATGAATTTATAATTATAGTCTGATTTCATGAAAATGAGGGCATTGCATGATCTCAAGTGTGGGGAAGGGTTATAAATTCTCTCGGGTTTGCACTTAGTTTATTTGCCAAATTTTGTGAAAATTTGAAAAATTTTCAACTAAATGAATTTAAAATCATGTTTATACATATTTATGAACGGTGAAAACTAGGTGATAATACCGAAATTATCGTTACCTCGAAAAGGACATAAATTGAGAAACAACCCTAAAACGCTTGAATTCATTTAAAATGAAATAGAAGAAAATAAAAAGGCAAAGAAAGAAACTAAGTGTGGGAAGAATGTACCAAGTTATTCAATTTAAAACATATATCACATATTTTTGTACAAGATTATTGCAGGTACTTTTGCTTTGGACGATACTAATCAGTTTTACCCGGTTTACTGTAATACATTTGAAAGAAAGATGGATCTACACGATGAATCAATTCCATCATTAAAAGGAAGTAAAGTCTTCCGAAAAAGACACGCGCTTCTTGATTTAGGTCATGAAGTTGTCATCCAGACCAGCTGTAGGTTGACGAAAAATCTAGAAAAGTCATCTCTAAAATCAGCAGGAAATCCACGGAACTCAGCATCAAACAGGGTCGCCAAGTGGTCAGATTTATCCTAACCATGAGAAGGATTTATCTCATACAATGGGGAGGCACCGTGCAAATTAGCTTGATAAGACTAATGAATCAGATCCCCAGAAAGGATAATCTCCTTAAAAGATTAAAAATCAGCTTTTAAGACTGATATTACTCAATCCTTGAGATTGACCTTAAAGATTGAGAATTCAAACTCATGGAATTCAATGATATCTAAACTCGAGCATGAACGAGAAAATATTTTGATCAAAAATACAAACCGATTTGTTTTCTGAAAAACCATTTTCAATGCGTTCATTACCATTGAACGTAAAATCCTAGGAATTCACCTGGAATTCATTAGGTCACCTGAACCAAATCGGGTGTCAACCGTAAGAACGGTGGTTGCATAGCATGGTCGGAGACAGGACCTTGTGCCAGACCGAAAAAATTATAGGATGATCTTTACTATTGCTCCTACCAAGGATAGTTCTAGCATCCGACACGTTAATAAGACCATAATCATCTGCATGTCACGGGACATTGCCCTAACAGTTTCTTGTTCATCGCTTTCCTTTACAACCGGACGGTAGTTTACCGAGAGGTAATATACGGAACAAGTAAACTGGATGTGTGCTTTCCGATACCGGGATAGCAGTGGATTACACGAACCTAAATGTTTTTAGCCAAAATATTGATCCACAAATATATTTTGCAACACCGATGGTGGGTCAAATCAGAAAACTTATCTAGGGTAAAATCTAGCTTGAATTTTTAAAAGATCAAATGTTTTCATAAAGATCCAATTTCCTAAAGGATCTACATTTTTATAGTCATGTGGGACTGTAAACCGCCTTTCAAATGTGCACTTTGCTTTGGAAACCGAAAGTAAATCGGCTATTTGATTGCAAGTGTCGTAGACCTAAACCCAAGGCAACTGTGGATGACACACCCACCTTTAACCATGGTTCTATTGTTAATATCATTGTTTATACCGCTCTATCAAAATCACTGATGTACAAAGTGTGAAGAATAAAGAAGTGATTCGTGTGATGTATTATATTATTTCAAGACTGTATTGCTTGAGGACAAGCAACGCTCAAGTGTGGGGATATTGATAAGGCTAAAAAGGAACATATATTTCATAGCATTATCCCCCAAGAAAGACAAGATTTTAGTTGCAATTGTTCCATTTTCAAGTGATATTCGTTTATATTAAATAAGTGCGAAGACAAAAGGCAGATTCGACAAATTGAAGACAAAAAGGTCCAAAAAGCTCAAAAGTACAAGATACAATTAAAAAGGTTCAAATTATTGATGAAGAACGTCTAAAAATGACAAGAGTACAAGTTACAAAACGCAAAGTACACGATATAAAATAGTACGCAAGGACGTTCGAAAATCCGGAACCGGGACATGAGTCAACTCTCAACGCTCGACGCAACGGTGTAAAAATTACGAGTCAACTATGCACAAGAATAAAATATAATATTTAAATAATTCATAATAAGAATAATATTAAATAATAAAAAGTTGTTAATTTAGCATAGTTCAGGGGTCGTAAATGAAAATTCAATTTCATATTTTGCCTATAAAAGGCGATGATTATCGATCAATTTAAAGGCATCCCTTTTTCTATCCTAAAAATCTATTATCAATATCAATATCTAAAAATCTCTATCATAATGTTAATGTAATAAGATATAACAATAATCTTAATTTTAATTTTAAATTATGATAATAATAAGATTTATGATAGAGATCGTTTGAGTGTGTAAGTCAAAATTCTGTCCGTGTAACGCTACGCTATTTTTAATCATTGTAAGTTATGTTCAACCTTTTTATATTAATGTCTCGTAGCTAAGTTATTATTATGCTTATTTAAAACGAAGTAATCATGATGTTGGGCTAATTACTAAAATTGGGTAATTGGGCTTTGTACCATAATTAAGGTTTGGGCAAAAGACCGACACTTGTGGAAATTGGACTATTGACTATTAATAGATGGGGGGTATTGTCTAATTGAGTGACAACTCATTGGAGTCTGTCGAACCTATCTTCAAATTAATTATCCTAATAATTAATAATGATTATGGTTGTCCTATTTAGTGACGTTCATATGGAATCTATTATAATCATTTAATTAATTATTCGGGTTGGGTAATTGATTATTCAAACTGATCAAGTGGGTAAATTAATATTCATATCTAATCAAAACATGGGTAGATTACATACAGTGATAACTGGTGTAATTGTTGACAGAAGTGATAAATGCGTCACAGTTTAAATCCTTAATTAGTTGGAATATTTGACTTCGGGTATAAGGGTAATTTGACGAGGACACTCGCACTTTATATTTATGACCGATGGACTATTATGGATAAAAACCAGATAGGTATCAAATAAACTATGACAAAGGACAATTAACCCGAGTAACAATTAATTAAAATCAAAACGTCAAACATCATGATTACGGAAGTTTAAATAAGCATAATCCTTTTATTTCATATTCTATCGCAATTTTATTTATTGTTATTTTATTTATCGTCATTTATTTATTTTACGCACTTTAATTATTGTCATTTATCTTTACGCTTAAAAATATAAAATCGACAAACCGGTCATTAAACGGTAAAAACCCCCCTTTTATAATAATATTACTACTTATATATATATATATATTTATATAAATATAGTTTTATAAAAATATAGTACGTAATCACTAGCTCCCTGTGGAACGAACCGGACTTACTAAAAACTACACTACTCTACGATTAGGTACACTGCCTATAGTGTTGTAGCAAGGTTTAGGTATATCCCATCCGTAAATTAATAAAACTTGTGTCATATTTTGTAGTATTTCCTAGTAAAAATAATACTATTTCGTACCCTCACGCTACATCATCACGAACCAAGTCCGAGGAGGAGGAAACAAGTGGGTCGGAATAAAGAATTGTAATCATGCTTTGTAATATGTGTACTGTAGTGCGCTTGAACTTTTATGATGTATGTAAAAATTACTTGTAATGTTTGTATTCTATCATCCTTTACAAGATCTAATTTTTCATCTCTTTTACAGTATAAAAATACAAAATGGACGTTAAGGATAGACAACCGAATATTTTAGAAGACCTACCACGGGATATGATTGATGAAATCTTATCTAGAGTTGGTCAAGATTCCTCGGCTCAATTGTTTATGGCAAAATTAGTTTGTAAGACATTTGAAAGACGTTCCAGGCATGCCTTTGTTTATAAAAGGCTTTCCTTCGATAGGTGGTGTATATCGCATTGGGGAAACCTTAAGTTACGTCATATTTTCTATAAGGCTATGTGTGCGGGAAACCCTAATGCAATTTTCCGCCACGGGTTGAGGGCCTATTTTGACTCCGAATATTCTAATATAGGATTTCATTCATTAAAAAGGGCTTCAAACATTCAACTTAAGGAAGCATGTTACGTTTACGGGTTACTGATGTTCGCCTCTCATCAAATTGAGAAAAAGAACATCGGTTTGCAACTTCTTAATGAAACGTTCCCACAAGTGACAGATTCAGTAGTTTGGGTAAGAGATAAGGTTTTTAACTTATTACGGTGCTGTTGGATATTACGTAACCCCCATACTTTTGACGACGTTACAACGTGCCGCCTTGCCAATGGTGACAACGGTTATTCCCCACTTGATCAAGGATGGGAAATAGTACTAGTGAAACCCGAATGCATGACTTATTTCTGGTCTTATGAATTACGTATCTTTATTGCCTTCACTGAACAGTTTGAGTTTCACTAGAATTGTCCTAACAGCTGCCAGGTATTATGGTCATCGTGTGCCTTATTTCATGCTATATGTAAAATAACGGTATTGTATGATTGTATGATATTGTATCAAAAATTTAAGCGTGAAATGTTAATGAATTAAAGTTTTTCATGATAGAATATTATGTTGATAGTAGTAGTTAATTTTTGTACTAGCTATTAAGTATGAACTTTAATGGGTAGGTAATACCCTAATCACAATTATAAAACGCTAATATGAAGAAAAAGCTTTTATAATAAGTTCATATTATGCTACAAAATACTACTCTTAATATTCTATATGATTAACTTAATTCTTTTGGCTATTTTTGAAGGAAATGGCACCGACTACTAGGCAGAACTTGAATATGAGTGAGGAAGATTTCCGTGCATTCCTTGCTGCAAATATAGCCGCAGTACAGGCCGCAATGCAGAATAACAATAACTCTGAATCCAATAATGGAACAGATTCCACAAGAAATCGTGTAGAATGCTCCTACAAGGAATTCACTGCCTGCAAACCTCTGGAATTCGATGGAACCGAAGGACCAATTTGATTAAAATGGTGGACCGAGAAGGTCGAATCGGTGTTTTCCATAAGTAAATGTATTGAAGAAGACAAGGTAAAGTACTCTACGCATACCTTCACAGGTACTGCGTTAACATGGTGGAACACCTATCTCGAGCAGGTGGGACAAGGTGCTACTTATGCACTACCGTGGTCAGCATTTAAACACATGATGAATGAGCAGTATAGTCCCAGAAACGAGGTCAATAAGCTCAAGGCAGAGCTTAGATAATTACGAACACAAGGATTCGATATTACCACATACGAATGATGATTCGCAGAATTGTGCCTATTGTGTCTAAGAGTGTTCGAAGATGAGGAAGAGCAGATCGAGCGTTTGTAAAAGGGTTACCAGAAAGGATTCAGGAGGATGTGAGTTCAAACTAGCCCACTTCCATAAAAAAGGCAAGTCGAATGGCTCACAAACTCATAAACCAGATAGAGGGAAGAATTAAAGAGCAGGTGGCCAGGGAGGCCAAAGCGAAGGAAGGTAAGAGGAAGTGGGAAGATACCGGCGACAAAAGTCACCAGTATAACAACAATAATAATCAAAACTACAATCGTACCATTTTTCGCAACAACATACGCAACAACAACCATCCCAACAACAAAAACTACAACAACTGTCCCAACAACAACAACTAAAACAATCGTCCCAACAACTATAACAACCACAACAATAACAAGCCCAACAACAATCTCAATAACAACAATGGCAACAAAAACCAGAAAATTCCAAGTCTAAGGTGTGGAGGGTATCATCCAGAAAAGTTCTGTGTAGTAGTATGTACCAAGTATAACAGAAGCGGTCATAGTGCAAAGAAGTCTGATGTCTATGGACCGACGACCAATAAAAATAACGGAACAAATAATTCTATTAGTTTTCAATGGATGAGGAAAGCCGGGCCATTTCAGCAGATCATACCCAAACCAAGGGAACAATAATGGGCAAGGCCGTGGAAGAGTCTTCAACATTAATACGGTAGAAGCGCAGGAAGACCCGGAGCTTGTTACGGGTACGTTTCTTAATGACGATAAACCTGCTTATGTTTTATTTAATTCGGGGGCGGATAGAAGCTATATGAGTAGAGATTTTTATGCTAAATTAAGTTGTCCATTAACGCATTTGGATAATAAATTTTTACTCGAATTATCAAACGGTAAATTAATTACATCAGATAAAATATGTCAGAACCGAGAAGTTAAGCTGGTTAGCGAAACGTTTAAGATTGATTTGATACCAGTAGAGTTAGGGAGTTTTGATGTGATAATTGGCATGGACTGGTTGAAAGAGGTGAAGGCAGAGATTGTTTGTTATAAAAATGCGATTCGCATTATGCGCGAAAAGAGAAAACCCTTAATGGTGTACGGAGAAAAGAGCAACGCAAAGCTAAATCTTATTAGTAATTTGAAGGCGCAAAAGCTAATAAGAAAAGGTTGCTATGATGTTCTAGCACACATCGAGAAAGTACAAACTGAAGAAAAGAACATCAATGATGTTCCCGTCACAAAAAAATTTCCCGATGTATTTCCAAAAGAATTACTGGGACTACCTCCACACCGATCTGTTGAATTTCAAATAGACCTTGTACCAGGAGCTGCACCAATAGCTCGTGCTCCATACAGACTAGCACCCAGCGAAATGAAGGAACTCCAGAGCTAATTACAGGAACTTTTAGAGCGTGGTTTCATTCGACCAAGCACATCACTATGGGGAGCTCCTGTTTTGTTTGTTAAAAAGAAGGATGGTACATTTAGGTTGTGTATCGACTACCGAGAGTTGAACAAACAACCATCAAGAACCGTTATCCAATACCGAGAATCGACGACTTATTTGATCAACTACAAGGCTCGTTGGTTTATTCAAAGATCGATTTACGTTCCGAATATCATCATATGCGGGTGAAAGAGGATGATATCCCAAAGACTGCTTTTAGAACGCGTTACAGTCATTATGAGTTTATGGTCATGCCATTTGGTTTAACTAACGCACCAGCTGTGTTCATGGACCTCATGAACCGAGTGTGGGGACCATATCTTGACAAGTTTGTCATTGTCTTCATCGATGACATACTTATTTACTCTAAAAATGATCAAGAGCACGAAGAACACTTGAGAAAAGTGCTAGAATTGTTAAGAAAAGAAAAACTGTACGCCAAGTTTTCAAAGTGTGCATTTTGGTTGAAAGAAGTTCAATTCCTCGGTCACATAGTGAGCAAAGAAGGTATTCATGTTGATCTGGTAAAGATTGAAGCGGTTGAGAAATGGGAAACCCAAAAAACTCCAACGCAGATACGCCAATTTTTAGGATTGGCTGGTTACTACAGAAGATTCATCCAAGATTTTTCCAAAATAGCAAAACCCTTGACAGCATTAATGCATAAAGGAAAGAAATTTGAATGGAAGGATGAGCAAGAGTGTAACATCCGTGTTACATCCGTCCCACATCTGTTGGAGAGGGGAATGAAGCATGCCTTATAAGGGTGTGGAGACTTTTTCTAGCATGACGCGTTTTGGGACCACAAGCGCAGCATATCTCATGATAACTCTGCAGTTAAGTGTACTTAGGTGAGAGCACTACCAGGATGGGTGACCTCCTGGGAAAGTGCTCGTCGTGTGTGGTTGCCAAAAAAATATCTGTGCGCCTACGGGCAAAGCGGACAATATCATGCTACGGGGAACGTTTACATGGGATGTCACCGATGGTATCAGAGCCAGGCCCCGGACCAAACGTGCACAGCGAGGACACTGTGTCCCATTAGGGGGGAGGATTGTAACATCCGTGTTACATCCATCCCACATCGTTTGGAGAGGAGAACGAAGCATGCCTTATAAGGGTGTGGAGACCTTTCCTAGCATGACGCGTTTTGGGACCACAAGCGCAGCAGATCTCATGAGAACTCTGTGTTAAGCGTGCTCAGGCGAGAGCACTACCAGGATGGGTGACCTCCTAGGAAAGTTCTCGTCGTGTGTGGTTTCCAAGAAAAATCCGTGCGCCTACGGGCAAAGCGGACAATATCATGCTACGGGGAACGTATTACCTGGGATGTCACAAAGAGAAAGCGTTTCAATTGTTGAAGAAAAAGTTAACTACGGCACCTATATTATCATTACCTGAAGGGAATGATGATTTTGTGATTTATTGTGACGCCTCAAAGCAAGGCCTCGGTTGTGTATTAATGCAACGAATGAAGGTAATTGCTTATGCGTCCAGACAATTGAAGATTCACGAGCAAAGTTATACGACCCGAGATTTGGAGTTGGGCGCTGTTGTTTTTGCATTAAAGACATGTAGGCACTACTTATATGGGGTCAAAAGTATTATATATCCCGACCACAAAAGTCTTCAACATATATTTGACCAGAAACAACTGAACATGAGGCAGCGTAGGTGGATTGAGTTTTTGAATGATTACGATTTTGAGATTCGTTACCACCCGGGGAAGGTGAATGTGGTAACCGACACTTTGAGTAGAAAGGACAGAGAACCTATGCAGGTAAAAGCTATGAATATAATTATTCGTACTAACCTTGCTACTCAAATAAAGGTGGCGCAACAGGGAGTTTTAAAAGAGGGAAATTTGAAGAATGAAATACCCAAAGGATCAGAAAAACATCTTAATGTTATGGAAGATGGAACTCGGTATAGGGCTGAAAGGATTTGGCTACCAAAGTTTGGAGATGTGAGAGAAATGGTACTTAGGGAAGCACATAAAACCGGATACTCAATACATCCCGGAGCGGGAAAGATGTACAAGGATCTCAAGAAACATTTTTGGTGGCCGGGTATGAAAGCCGATATTACTAAATACTTAGGAGAATGTTTGACGTGTTCTAAGCTAAAAGCTGAACATCAGAAACCATCAGGTCTACTTCAATAACCTGAAATCCCGGAATGGAAATGGGAAAACATTACCATGGATTTCATTACTAAATTGCCAAGGACTGCAAGTGGTTATGATACTATTTGGATAATAGTCGCTCGTCTCACCAAACTAGAACACTTTCTACCAATGCGAGAAGATGATAAAATGGAAAAGTTAGCACGACTATACTTGAAGGAAGTCGTCTTCAGACATGGAATACCAATCTCTATTATCTCTGATAGGGATGGTAGATTTGTTTCAAGATTTTGGCAGACGTTACAACACGCATTGGGAACTCGTCTAGACATGAGTAATGCCTATCATCCACAAACTGATGGGCAGAGTGAAAGGACGATACAGACCCTTGAAGACATGCTATGAGCATCTGTTATTGATTTTGGAAACAGTTGGGATCGACATCTACCGTTAGCAGAATTTTCCTACAACAATAGTTACCACTCGAGCATTGAGATGGCACCGTTTGAGGCACTTTATGGCTGGAAGTGAAAGTCTCTGATTTGTTGGAGCGAAGTGGGGGATAGAAAAATTACGGGTCCGGAGATTATCCAAGAAACTACCGAGAAAATTATTCAAATTTAACAACGATTGAAAACTGCCCAGAGTCGACAAAAGAGCTACGCTGACAGTAAAAGAAAAGATATAGAATTTGAAATTGGCGACATGGTCATGCTTTAAGTATCACCTTGGAAAGGTGTTGTTCGTTTTGGAAAACGGAGAAACTAAACCCGAGATACATTGGGCCATTCAAGATTATTGATCGTGTCGGACCGGTAGCTTATCAACTTGAATTACCGCAACAATTAGCTGGCATACATAATACCCTTCACATCTTGAATTTGAAGAAATGCTTAGCTAAATAAGATCTCACTATTCCTTTAGAAGAATTTAAAATCAACGAAAAACTACAATTCGTTGAAGAACCCGTCGAGATAATGGATCGTGAGATTAAAGGACTTAAGCAAAACAAAATACCAATCGTTAAGGTTCGATGGAATGCTCGTAGAGGACCCGAGTTTACCTGGGAGCATGAAGATCAAATTAAGGAGAAATACCCGCACTTATTTCCAGATGATACGTCAACACCTCCAACTGATTAAAATTTCGGGACGAAATTTATTTAACGGGTAGGTACTGTAGTGACCCGAACTTTTCCATGATTATATATTATATGAGATTAATATTTACATAAATAAATGTTTCCAACCTTTTAAGCAATCAAACTTGTTAAGACTTGATTAATTGAAACTGATTTTGTGTTAACGTTTGACCACCCAGATTGTCCGATGATTCACGAACGTTATAACTTGTATATGACATGATATTATATATATGTTTAACATAATGAAATGTTAAGTAAGTATCTCATTATGTATATTAACAATGAACCTTATACATAAAACAAGACTACTAACTTAAAAATTCAAAACGATATCTATACGTAACGATTATCGTTGTAATAACGTCTTAATATTTATATATCATATAAGATACATTAGTATATCATGTTATCATAATAATGTAATAATTTAACATCTCATTAGATATAATAACAATGGGATTAATTACATTTAATGGAAATCGTTAACTTAAAGGTTCCGAAACAACACGTACATGTAACGACTAACGATGGCTTAACAACTCAGTTAAAATGTATATACATGTAGTGTATTAAAATGTATCAATACACTTTTGAAACACTTAAATACACATATCAAAGTACTTCTACTTAACAAAAATACTTACAATTACATTCTCATTCATTTTCATCAACAATTCTACTCGTATGCACCCGTATTCGTACTCGTACAATACCCAGCTCCTAGATGTACATACTATTGGTATATACAATTCAGTGATTAGCTCTTAGCAGCCCTTAATGAGTCACCAAACATGTGGGAACCATAATTTGGCAACTAGCATGAAATATCTCACAAAATTACAAACTTATGCAGCCTATATTTTAACTCATACTTCACGTGAAGTAGCACCAACACCAAACACATTTTGATTCCAACTTTCATGCATCAAACTACTCTCTCTTAAGTTCTCTCATATTTTTCTAAGTGTTCTTCATCATCTTCATCAAAATCTACATCAATCTAGCTTAAAAATCCAAACATAAAACAACTTACAAAACAACTACTTAAGAAAACTTCAAGAACACTTTCAAGTTTGCAAGTCTACTTCCAAGCTTTCAAATCCATTCCAAGTAATCATCTAATATCAAGAAACCTTTGTTATTTATAGTAGGTTATCTTTCTTATTCAAGGTAGTACTCATATTCAAACTTTGATTCGATTTCTATAACTATAACTATCTTAATTCGAGTAATAATCTTACTTGAACTTGTTTTCATGTCATGATTCTACTTCAAGAACATTCAAGCCATCAAAGATCCTTTGAAGCTCAAGTTAATTTCTCATCATTTCCAGTAGGTTTACCTACTATACTTGAGGTAGTAATGATGTTCATAACATCATTCAATTCATATATATTTAACTATCTTATTCGAAGATTTAAACTTTTAATCACTAGAACATAGTTTAGTTGATTCTAAACTTGTTCGCAAACAAAGTTAATCCTTCTAACTTAACTTTTTAAAATAAAATAAACACATGTTATATATCTATATGATATGCTAACTTAATGATTTAAAACCTGGAAACTCGAAGAACACCGTAAAACCGGACATACGCCGTGGTAGTTAAACCGGGGGCTGTTTTGGGTTGGATAATTAAAACTATGATAACCTTTGAAATAAAAGTTGTTCTTCTGGGAAAATGATATTTCTTATGAAGATAAAACTATATCCAAAAATCATGGTTAAACTCAAAGTGGAATTATGTTTTTTTCAAAATGGTCATCAAGATGTCGTTCTTTCGACGAAAATTACTACCTCTTTCAAAAATGACTTGTAACCTGTACTTCTGACTATAAACTTATACTTTTTCTGTTTAGTTTCATAAATTTCAGTTCATTATGAAACCATATCAACTTGATTCACTCAAAACGAATTTATAACGAAGAAATTATGGGTAAAACAAAATTGGTTAGATTTACTTGTTTAGCTACGAAACTTTTATAACAAACCTATACTAACCATAACTTAACTAACTTTCTTGTATTATACATGTCTTGATAGACCATAGACATGTATACAATGTTTTGACATATCATATCGACGTCATCTATATATATTATTTGGAATAACCGTAAGTCACTCTATATTGCGGTAATGCTCGAGTTAGCATAAAGAGGGTCGAGGTTGATTCTAAAATTATATATATACTTTGAGTTGTGATCGAGTCTGAGACATGTATACACTGGGTCATGGATTGATTCGAGAAAACATATTGATTTATGTACTACTAACTGTGGACTACAAATTGTGGACTACTAACGTTGGACTGCTAACTTAACAACTTAAATCGTTAAAATGTAATAAAGTATGAAATGAATATATTTCTATCAAACTTTGATATATGTATATATTTTGTTATAGGTTCGTGAATCAATCTGTGGCCAAGTCTTATTTACAATGATTTAAAAATCTGTGAAAGTGAGTTATAGTCCCACTTTTAAAATCTAATATTTATGGGATGAGAATACATGCAGTTTTTTTAAATGTTTTACAAAATAGGCACAAGTAATTGAAACTACATTCTATGTTGAATTGCTATACCGGATATCGCTCTTTTTTAACTTGGTAACCCATGAATTAGTGTTTATTATGATTGCCACTAATTGACGCGAATCCTAAAGGTAGATCTACGGGTTTTGACAAGCCCCAGTCAGAGAATTTGAATTGCTTTAGTACTTCGATTTTTCTCTACAGACGAGTGGTTCTATTTTGGGGATATTCTAGAAGCATTTTGTTAATGTCGGTTACCAGGTGTTCAAACATATGAATGATTTTTATACAGATGGTTATTTATGAAGAATGAAATCTTGTGGCCTATTATTACGATTTGATAAATATATAGGTTAAACCTATAACTCACCAACATTTTTTTGTTGACGTTTAAAGCATGTTTATTCTCAGATGATTATTAAGAGCTACCGCTGTTGCATGCTAAATTAAGGACAAGAATCGGAGTCAGCATGCTTGTATAAAATTGTTTAAAAACTGCATTCGAGAACTTACTTTGTTGTAACATATTATTATTGTAAACCATTATGTAATGGTCGTGTGTATGCGTGATATTTTAGATTATCATTATTTGGTAATCTAAGTTATGTCCTTTAAATCTTTGTCGTTAAATTAAAGGTTATGGTTTGTTTTAAAAATGAATGCAGTCTTTGAAAAACGTCTCATATAGAGGTCAAAACCTCGCAACGAAACCAATTAATATGAAACGTTTATAATCGATATGAACGTGACATTTCATTTGAGTTAAAACATCACATCATACAGCTCATCCAAAATAGCTGTCAATTTCAAGGATTACCGAATAATGATCCTAATTCTCACCTAGATAAATTCATATCTCTTTCGAACTCCTACAAACAGCCAGGGATCGAACAAGATATAGTCCGGCTATACTTGTTTCCCTACTCTCTCACTTATCATGCACAAACATGGTTTGAAGGATTGTAAAAAGATTCCATCATGTCATGGACGGAGATTGCTACTAAATTCTTAACCAAATATTTCCCTCATTCTAAACAAACCAAGCTCAAGAATGACATCATTAACTTTAAACAAAGTTATGATGAATCTCTTTACACCACATGGGAGCGATTCAAAACCCTGCTGAAGAAATGCCCTAACCACTAGTTAGAACTGTCATCCCAAATCTGTACCTTCTACAATGGTCTTACGGTAAATCATAGAATGATGATCGATGCAGCAGCTCAAGAAAATCTGATGAATCAAACTGCAGACGAAGCATGGGAGTTGCTCGAGAACATGACAATGCATCATCATGACTGTAATAGTAGTGAAACAACTTCATCATCTGCCCCACTCTCCGTACTTAACAATCAAACGGAGGCCATCAAATCCCTCACGGATAAGATGGAATCTCTTACCAAACAACTCGGAGAATAGAAGACGCAGCCGCAGCAGGTTAACTAGGCTCAAGCATGTGTCAATTGTACCAACCTGCAACCTACTGAAGAATATCAAGTTGAGTACGAGAACCCTTACGGTTCAGTCTGTTACGTTCAATACCCAGCTCGTCAATCAAATCCCGGATTCAATCAACAACCTAGGATTAACCAATTTCAAAGAAACAACTAGCCTTTTCATTATTGTTACCCACCTTATCCACCCCAAAAATATCAATTAACCTACGATCAACCACTTCCAATCACTGGTCCACCAGCTGAGGAAAATTCCCCAACCACCCAAATTACAAAAGTGACCAGCCCTACTCTCGGGGCTGATGATCAGTTGACTCAGTTCATTCGAGGACAACAACAGCTAAATCAGAGAACTACATCTAGATAAGACCAGACGGAGATACTAATGAGAAATCAATTGGCTCTACTTAAAAGTCTAGAAACGCAGCTCGAACAGTTATCACAACGCCTTGAAACCCGACAACAAGGAAGATTACCTAGTAATACTATCCAAAACCCCCACATAGAGGAAGCTAAGCAAATGGATTCCATAATCCCAATGGAAGAATCACGGAGAAGGTCAGCTAGGCTCAAAAACAAATCAACATATACTCAGAAGCTGTCCACTTCAACTCCAGTTCGTGTGCCCAACCCTTGAAGGCTACATGAGGAACCATCCAAGCTTGATTCCTATAAACTTGATGGAAGATTCCTGGACACCATGTTCAAAGTTCCCAACCAGAAGAGATACATCCAAAGGCTTCTCTTTACGATGGAAAGAATACCAGATTCTAACAATATTCCACTAATTGAAGAATGCACGACATTATTCAGAAACTCTCTACCGCAAAAGCTAGGAGATACGGGCCGATTCATTTTTCCATGTTTAATCTACCAGTCTGGAACCATTCATGCGCTAGCAGATTTACAGGAAAGTATCAACCTAATCCCCTATTCTCATAACCAGAGAGTAGAGCTAGGAGACTTGTCACCAACCAAAATGACAATCCAGTTTGCCGATTACATAATTCGATATCCTAAGTGCATAGTTTGAACGTCTTGGTGAAAGTCGACAAATTCTTGTATCCTACGGATTTCATAGTGATGGACATTAAGGAAGACCTACACACACCAATAGTGTTAGGAAGACCTTTCATGAATACGGCTAGGACTATCATTGATGTGTACAATCAAACCTTGATCTTACGATCACATGGGGAGAGCGTTACCTTCAAAATTGACCGACCTACCGATCTTTTTGGACAGGCAGAGATGTTTACTATTTCCACTAGACGGATCACTTCCGATGATGAGTCTCCACCACCAGCCAACGATATCAAAATGGGTGTCGAATCACAGTCTGCTGATGACCTAGAAATGGAAGAAGAGGATCCCAGCGAAGAAATAGAGGAAGAAGAAGAATCTGAAGAGGAAATCAGAGACGTAAAAGAAACTGCGACGATACCCTCTCTAAGCTTGGAACGTCACGAAGAATTAATGAGGCTAGAGACGTAGGGTAACAGTTTAATTATTTGTTTCAAGAAGAAAATTGATAAGGTTGAGGTTAAAGATATAGAAATTGACCCTGCTAGTGTTGAAGTGTAGAACCAGAATACTGAAGAAGCCCGTTCATCAGACGAATCCATAGAAGAATACTATACCGATGATGAAAAGGAAGATCAACAAGAAGAGATTCTGGATGATTTATATTCTCCACCCGAACCAGATCAGGAGGAGCCGAACTCTTATTCAGATTGGATTTCGGTCATATCTACTCACGCAGACATGATAATATTCATCAATGACACCGATGAATTTGAAGATATTCTAGAAGCCATCTGTAAATCAATAATTGATTTCACACTACGCTTAACAGAATAGATCACGGCTATCAAAGACGAATACAACCTCTATCTACAGAGAAAAGACGATAATGTTAAAATCTTAGAGGGGCGCATTCAAGACTTTATCAATACTCTTCACGATCATATATACTGTAAAGAAAGGCAACGATAGCACAACTCAGTGGTTCACACTATTCTAGAGACAAGATTTTATCGAGATCAGAAGATCATGCACTACCGTTCTCAGCAAATCAACGAGAACTACTGACTCTCATCCGAAAGCATATGGATCTTTCCACCAGACGTCCGACTTATCACTCTGATTTGCAAATGATCGAAGATATTCACAGCTTCTTCGCTCTCTTGGAAAGAGATAATTTCGAAAGCACACCAGAGAGGGTAGTGATTTACGTAACAATTGATCACCACGCTGACCTGATTATCAAAGAGTTGCAAGATGTAGTAGCAAAAGAAGGAAGACGCAATAATCCATTCTCACATCTTAAACCAGACCGAGTAAACATTTCCACCTATGTTACAAAGCAGATAACACGTATATTCCATGAATCCACATATCTTAGTTCCACATTCAAAGCTAGATGTCGGGAGATATACTCAAAGACGGTGACATTAATGTTTGGGTCAGGGCTGCTCTTCACTTCTTTTCAGCTTCGCCTCTTGACAAATTTGTGCAAAGCTACAGACTCCTACTGTGGAGAACACCATTCAGAAGATTTTGAGATATTGAAGATACAATTTCTGACACTATTTGAAGACCTTCGAAATGAGCACCCTATTAGAGGGATAATCACCACCAGCACTGACTCAATGATTGATGTTCATGGATCAATCAACAGAGTCGTGGATCATATTCTCATCGGACTTCAAGATTTGTCACGAGCCGAAACCGCACATTATCTATCCTTCAGAAGATCTTCAAGAGAAGTACCGGATCTGCTACCACTTTTGGTCCAACACTTTCTCAGGATTTATCCACCAAGACTCACATTCCCTCGAGATGACCACGATTACAACTACCAGGGGGGATTGTCTGCCTTTTAGACATCATTACGGTCGAGCCAATGACCTTAAACAAAAGCGCTTCTCGGGAGGCAACCCGTACAATAAAGTAGAGTAGAAGAATAAAGGATGACAAAAGAGCCGATCAATAAAGGACGTAACTTCTAAGATTGATGAAACAACATGTCTTCATCCACTAGGGATACTCCTTTCTTCCCGTTACTAGATCAAATTTTCATTATGCCACATCTTAGCTTATTACTAAGTGTGGGATACCAACCCAAATAAACACTAGACAAATATTCTCAACTCTTCAACTAAAACTCCTAATTGTGGGATACACTACGAACATTGAGGACAATGTTCATCTAAGTGTGGGATGTTGGTATAATCTTTTTATACTATATTAAAATAACCCATTACAAAGTTCCCGAGTTCTTAAGCCAAATTTCAAATTTTTTTAGAGAAAACCTTTCAGAAAAAGTACTTTCGAAAACCTGAAACGTTTGTAAATAAAATCAAGGCTTAAGTAAGGTAGAAATCTTGTAGGCATTATCGACCTAAATTGATTATGGTGAGGCACCCAAATAAGACCAGAATTAATCTTTAATGCTTCACTATTTTCTGTTGAGAGTGCCAATGTCTGTGCTCGGAATCAGAACTTGCTCTAGATCTGCATTTCTAAGTAACGAAATGTGATTCGTGTATAATCAGAAGACCTAGCCATTTGTCAAAATAAGCCTTTCACACCTCCACCACTTCTACCACACTAACTCATCCACATTATCTTTACTATCACCTGAAAAATCCAGAAAATGAGATTCTTTCTGAAAATCCAATGTTATAAACCTCTCAAGTATCACAGCAAAGGTCTTGAAAAAGTTTACCGGCAAAAAGTTTCTCGAGATGAAATCTCAAAAAAAAAAAGGTGTGATTTGAGTGACCTATGAAAGTCAGCCTAAGTCATGTAACCTCTTCGCATGCTTGCAGAGATAGTTTCAACCCTAACATAGAAAAGTTACCTTATTTTTCACTCTTATAATAAAAAGCAAACCACTTGGGCTACTAAAAAAAACTTCAAAAAGATTTCTTGAGGTAAAAACGAGAAGTTTGCTTGAGGACAAGCAAAGTCTAAGTGGGGGATATTTGATATTTGAAATCTGAAAACATGACTTTTTAGCCGATATCAAATATCCCCCACTTAGACTTTACTTGTCCTCAAGCAAACTTCTCGTTTTTACCTCGAGAAATCTTTTTGAAGTTTTTTTTCTAGTAGCCCAAGCGGTTTGCTTTTTATTATAAGAGCGAAAAATAAGGTAACTTTTCTATGTTAGGGTTGAAACTATCTCTGCAAGCATGCGAAGAGGTTACATGACTTAGGCTGACTTTCATGGGTCACTCAAATCACACCTTTTTTTTGGAGATTTCATCTCGAGAAACTTTTTGGCGGTAAACTTTTTCAAGACCTTTGCTGTGATACTTGAGAGGTTTATAACATTGGATTTTCGGAAGGAATCTCATTTTCTGGATTTTTCGGGTGATAGTAAAGATGATGTGGATGAGTTGGTGTGGTAGAAGTGGTGGAGGTGTGAAAGGCTTATTTTGACAAATGGCTAGGTCTTCTGATTATACACGAATCACATTTCGTTACTTGAAAATTTAGATCTAAAGCAAGTTCTGATTCCGAGCACAGACATCGGCACTCTCAGCGGAAAATAGTGAAGCATTAAAGATGAATGCTGGTCTTATTTGGGTGCCTCACCATAATTAATTTAGGTCGATAATGCCTTAGTCATGCAATGCTCTATTAGAGATTTGGTTCAACCTAACAAGATTTCCACCTTACTTAAGCCTTACTTTTATTTAAAAACGTTTCTGGTTTTCAAAAATACTTTTTCGGAAAGGCTTTCTATTGTTAAAAATTTTGAAATTTGGCTTAAGAACTTGGGACCTTCTTAATGGGTTATTTTAATACAACATAAAAAGATTATACCAACATCCCACACTTAGACGAACATTGTCCTTAATGTTTCTAGTATATCTCACACTTAGGAGTTTTAGTTGAAGATTTAGGAATATTTGTCTAGTATTTAATTGGGTTGGGATCCCACACTTAGTGATAAGCTAGGATGTGGCATAATTTAAATTTTGAGCTAGTAGCTAGAAGAAAGAAGTACCCCTACAGATGTTGCTTGTGACGATACTGGCTGGCTTTCAATCCTTGCATCCTTTATTGATCGGCTCATTTGTCATCTTTTATTCTTCTACTCTACTTTATTGCACGGGTTGCCTCCAAAGAAGCGCTTTTGTTTAAGGTCGTTGGATCGACCGTAGTGATGCCTTAGAAAGCAAACATTCCTCGTTGATGGTTGTAATCTTGGTCTTTTCGAGGAAATATGAGTCTTGGTGGGTAAATCCAGAGAGAGTGTCGGACCAAAAGTGGTAGTAGATCTGGTACTTCTCTTGAAGATCTTCTGAAAGATAAGTAGTGCGCAGTTTTGGCTCATGATAAATCTTAAAGTCCGATGAGAATATGATCCACGGCTCTGCTGGTTGACCCATGAATGTCAATCATAGAGGCAGTGCTGGTGGTGATTATCTCTCTGATGGGATGCTCATTTCGGAGGTCTTCAAACAACGTTAGAAACTATATCTTTAGTATCTTGAAATCTTCGGAATGGTGATCTGCATAGTAAGAGTCTGTAGCTTTGCACAGATTAGTTAAAAAACGAAGCTGAAAAGAAGTGAACAGTAATCCTGACCCGAGCATCAACATCACCGTCTTTGAGTATATCTCCCGACATCCGGCTTTAAATGTGAAACTTGGATATGTGGATTCGTGGAAGATACGTGATTTCTGCTTCGTAACATAGGTGGCAATGTTGACTCGATCTGGTTTAAGATGAGAGAATGGATTGTTGCACCTTACTTCCTCTGTAACTGCGTCTCGTAAATCTTTGATAATCAGATTGGCATGGTGATCAATTGTTACGTGAATCACTAGCCTGTCTGGTGTGCTTTCGAAATTATCTCTTTCTAAGAGAGCGAAAAAGCTGTGAATATCTTCGAACATTTGCAAATCAGAGTGATAAGTTGGGTGTCCGGTGGAAAGATCCATGTGCTTCCGGATGAGAGTCAGTAGTGCTCGTTAGTTTGCTGAGAACGGAAGTGCAGATTCGGCTAAAGCGTTGTAAACCTTAGAGTAGATGATCTTCTGATCTGGACAGAATCTTGTGTCCAAAATAGTGCGAACCACTAAATTGTGCCCTCGTTGCCATTATTCTTGGTAGATATGATCGTGAAGAGTGTTAATAAAGTCTTGAATGCATTCTTCCAGGAGTTCAACATCATTGTTTTCTCTCTGGAGATAAAGGTTGTATTCTTCTCGGATAGCTCCGATAAGCGTATCGTGAAATCAATTGTTGATTTACAGATGGCTTTTAGAATATCTACAAATTTATCAGAATCATTGATGAAGGTTATCATGTATGCATGTGTAGATATGACCGGAATCCAATCTGAAGAAAAGTCCGGCTCCCCTAGATCTGGTTCGGTTGGAGAATGTGAATTATCCATAATGTCTTCATGTTGCTCTTCCTCGTCATCATCGGTATAATGTTCTTCTGAGGATTCGTCTGATGAATGGGTTTCTTCAGTATTCTGATTCTCCACTTTGATACTTGCAGGGTCAATTTCTATATCTTTAACCTCAACCTTATCAGCCTTCTTCTTTAAACGAATGATTAAACCGTGATCTTCCGTCTCAAGCCTCATTAATTTTTCATGACGCTAAGTGCTTAGAGAGGGTATTATCGCAGTTTCTTTTACGTCTTCCATTTCCTCTTCCTCTTCACATTCCTCCTCTTCCTCTATTTCTTCACTGGGATCCTCTTCTTCCATTTCTGGGTCGTCTGCAGACTGTGATTCGACACCCATCTCGATATCATTGGCTAGTGATGAAGACTCGTCATCGGAAGTGATCCTTCTGGTGGAAATAGCAAACATCTCTGCCTTTCCAGAATCGGTGGGTCGGTCAATTTTGAAGGTAACGCTCTCCACATGTGATCGCAAGATCAAGGTTTGATTGTACACATCAATAACAGTTCTAGCCGTATTCATGAAAGGTCTTCCTAACACTACTGGTGTGTGTAGGTCTTCCTTAATTTCCATTACTACGAAATTTGTAGGATACAAGAATTTGTCAACTTTCACCATGACGTTCTCAACTATGCCCTTAGGATATCGAATTGTGTGATCGGCAAGTTGGATAGTCATTTTAGTTAGTGACAAGTCTCCTAACTCTAATCTCTTGTAGAGAGAGTAGGGTATTAGGTTGATACTTGCTCCTAAATCTGCTAGTGCATGAATGGTTCTAGATTGGTAGATCGAACACGGGAAAATGAATCGGTCTGTATCTCCTAGTTTTGGTGGTAGAGAGTTTCTGAGTAATGCTGAGCATTCTTCCTTCAGTGGAATTTTGTTAGAATCTGGTATCCTCTCCTTTGTAGAAAGAAGCCTTCGGATGTATCTCTTCTGGTTGAGAACTTTGGACATGGTGTCCAGGAATCTTCCATCAAGCTTGAAGGAATCAAGCTTGGATGGTTCCTCCTGTAGCCTTCCAGGATAGGGTACACGAACTGGAGTTGCAGGGGTCAGCTTCTGAGTATATGTCGATTTGTTCTTGAGCTTAGCTGACCTTCTCCGTGGTTCTTCCTCTAGGATTACGGAATCCATTTGCTTAGCTTCCTCTATGTGGGGATTTTGCATAGTATTACTGGGTAACCTTCCCTGTGGTCTGGTTTCAAGGCGTTGTGATAATTGTCCGAGCTGTGTCTCTGGACTTTTGAGCAGAGCTAATTGATTTCTCATTAGTATCTCCGTCTGAACTTGTCTGGCTACAGTTCTCTGATTTAGCTGTTGTTGTCCTTGAATGAACTGAGTCAACTGATCATCAGCTCCAAGAGTGGGGTTAGTTACTTTCGTAATCTGGGTGGTAGGGGAATTTTCCTCGACTGGTTAACCAGTGAGTGGAAGTGGTTGATCGTAGGACAATTGAGATTGTTGAGCTGGATAAGGTAGGTAGCGATAGTGAAAAGGCTGGTTACTTCGTTGAAATTGATTAACCCTAGGTTGTTGATTGAATCCGGGATTTGGTGGACGAGCTGGGTATTGAACGTAACAGACTGAACCGTCAGGATTTTCGTACTCAACTTGACATTCTTCAGTAGGTTGCGGGTTGGTACAATTAACACAAGCCTGAGCTTGGTTGACCTGCTGCGGCTGCGTCTTCAATTCTCCAAGTTGTTTAGCGAGAGATTCCATCTTATCCGTGAGGGATTTGAGGGCCTCCGTTTGATTGTTATGTGCAGAGAGTGGGGCAGTTGATGACGTTGTTTCACCACTGTTCTAGTCATGATGATGCATTGTCATATTCTCGAGCAATTCTCATGCTTCGTCTGCAGTTTGGTTCATCAGATTTCCTTGAGCTGCTGCATCGATCGTCGTCCTATGATTTACCGTAAGACCATTGTAGAAGGTTGATATTGCATATTTTACATACGTTTATCATCGCAATATCGGGTCAATTTTGTGCATTTTTGATGATGCATTCGCCCACGTCTGTTAAGTTTGAGATTTAGTGTTAATTTGTCGAAAATCATTGGTATGCGTTGAAAAGTAATATTTTGAGATCTTTTGATTATTCGTGGAAGATGTTGCTAGTATTGGAAGGATATTTGGGTTTTTAAGTGAAAGAAATGAATAGAACGACAAGATGGAAATTTTGAAATGGGCCTTTTAAACTAATGCTGAAATCATTGAGTTATCATTTAAATGTTGTTGGGCTACAGATTAATTGAAGATGGGCATTTTAATTATTTGATGGATATACTTAATTACATTATGGGCTCATAACCATTGGACCCTAATTAAATAACAAATATTAGTCTTCCAAATTAATCCATCTTATAGAAATAAATTAAAAGTGATTAAGTTTTTTAAGGACAGTAGAGTTTTTTTTTGCCGTGAGAGCTGCGAATTGCAGCAGCAGCCGGTTTGTTCGACGCTAGAAACAAAGAAAAAGTGTGTGATTGTGTTGTTGCTTGGATCACGACAAGCCTAGAGGAAAAGAAGAGATGGTTTGTTTAATTGTGTAGTCAAGTAGCAAGGTGGACCCCCCCTGTTGCTTTTGTTCGACGAATACAGAGGACAACAAAGAGAGTTTGGTTTGAAACTTTAATTATTTAGTTGATTAAGAATTTCATTATATATAGATCATATTTAATTTTGGCACTTCAATTAATTTACTCAGTATCTATTAAACTTGAATGATGAATTGTTTGTGTTCAATTTATAGTATGGTCATGAGCTAAATACTTTATGTTCATCTAGATTAATAATCTTAGTGGTAGATGATTTTTTTATAGTAATATGATTTTTTGCATGATAAATTAGAGTTTAGATAAAGAACCACACTTGCGGGTGTTGATATATGTTATGAGATTGATTAGTGTACTTGTTTGGACAAAGGGAACCCTGTTTCAATTTAGTGCATTAATTTTCAATTGATTTGTCTTAATTAATTGGGTGCTTACTGGACCAAGGGGGTAAATTTAGTAACATATGTTGAACAAAACAGGGGTGAGTTGTGTGGAGCGAACGCGTAACCAACTTAATCTAAATCTCCGAATTAGGTAATTACCTAGTCACAAGCAACGAGGTCTTTGGTAAGAGGGAACCATAAGCCGATAAATCCTAATTTGAGTGTTCGTAAAAGAGAACTCTAAACGAACCGACTTAATAATTACATGCACTTTATCACTATAACTTGTGCTTAATACTATATCATCCGACACTGAGGGTAAAAGATCTAGACGAACATTTCTTTGTCTATTAATTCAAAACTATTTTTAATTTGTTTGTTGAGTCAGCATTTATTTTCTATAAACTTAAAAACACAAAAATATTGTCTTTTATTTTATTCACCTTATATTGACAATCCAGTCGTTAAATGGAAAACAACTATCTTTGTCATTTTCTTATTTCTTTAAGTCTAGTTAATTACATTTAGTTTAATAATCTTGAATTGCGTGTGAACTGTCCTTGGAATGATACTTGGAATTACCGTTTACTATACTGCTACACGATCGGGTACACTGCCCGTAAGTGTGTAATATTCTTTAACCTGGTATTTTTCCGATATAAATTATATACCTGATTTCACGCATCAAGTTTTTGGCGCCGCTGCCGGGGATAGTTTTGTAATTTAAGATTGTTTACAAGATTGTCGTTAATTTAGTTTTGTTATTTTATTTTATTTTTATTTTTGTCTTCTTATGTTTTGAATTGGTGTTTTGATTCTTTTCGTATTTTTGTCAGTTGCAGGAAAATGCTTAATTGTTGGAGCCATTTGGACGATGAAATTAACAAGATGGTCAGATTAAATGAAGAAAGTAATCGATTTTATGATCCAATGAACAAAGAGATGGAGGCATCCCGTGAGAACTTGAATCAAAGTTGTAGATGGTTATATGGTCTTCAGGATGAGGAACTAAGCATTGTAACCACGAGTTTTGGGAATGAAATTGTAGAGGATGTTGTTGAACTAAATGATCAAAATTCCAACTTAGAGGATATGATGTGTAATTTTATTTCCACTCAAACAGAGTTTATTGCATCTCAAACACAAAATAATGAGAGGTATGCACAAATGTTTAGAGATCAGGAGCTATCCATTCAAAATTTAGAGCGACAGATAAGCAACCTAACACAGGTGTTGGTTCATATTCCAAGTGAGCAAGAGTATACGGGTATTGGGGACGATTTGATGATACATGAAGTTGATTAAGAGCCTATCCCTATAGACACACATTCCGAGTTATTGATAGAGTTCCCAGAATTACAGGATTTACATACTTGTTCATTTATTGGTGAGGAAGAGGTTGATATGGTTGATGAAAAAGATTTGTTGGTTGTTCTTATTGCTAATGGTTATAAGCCTACAACTGAAGAATTGAAGGAATTAAAGTTAGAGGTTGAGTCCCATTCCATAGTTGAGATTCAGAGCGAGTCCACACTTATTCCAGAGGATGTCGTTATTGAGGAGAGTAATGGTTCATTTTTGGGTGGATATGGCAGTGTGTATAGCATGGGAAAGACGATCTATAGTGACCCGTTTGATGTGAGCATGAACATGGGGGACATTCGGGTGTCCCAAGCTGATTTTAAGGGTGACGCATTTTCGAATATTCGGGTTAGTGTGAAGTGTTTAAGGGATGAGACAACAGGATTACTGGACATTATATTTACTACTCGAGGTGTTAACAACTGGTTGACAATGCTGATTTGTGGAACATACTCTACTGATTTCTTGTATCGTCAGCTAAGTGTGGGTGATTCAAACCCCACTAAAGGCTGATTATAGGGGTCGAGTCGGGTGCACGACTCGATGAAATGCACCATTTTTATAGAGTATTGTATATTAGTTTGGATTCATTGCAGATACTTTTGATGATGAACATTGCGTGATAACTATTGTGGAATGTCATTAAGTGCATACCGGTCTGTCAGTAGCATTCCGCGATTCATGGTTGTAACTTGGCAAGTTTTACTTTATTTCTCCTTTTACCCTTCCGAATTTAATCTATTTTGTTATCTCAAGTAATGGGGACATTACTTGATCTTAAGTGTGGGGTGGGGATGTAAATTCTTACGGGTTGGTAAAATATGTTTTTTTTAAACATGAGTGTTGGTTTACGTATGGCTTGGTATTTAAACATTAAAAAGAGTGAAACATCACGTTTTAGGCAATTTTTGGGAAATTTTAAAAATTTTATGGTTTTATTCGTGATTTCAAAGAAGCCAATATCTTATGCTATGAAGTTTGGCAAGTGGTTACCTATGAATTGACGAGTACAAAATGACATTTCCTGTATTCTTTTCGCCCTACGCCGATACCGGGTTTAGTTGGCTCAGAAATTATACTTGTTCCGTGTCGTTTTCCAAAACCCAGGAAAACTGTGGGTGACACTAGCCGTAAACCTAACCACGTTAATTACCATTGAACGTGAAATCCTACGAATTCTTTAGAATTCAATCGTAGGTCACCTGTACCAAAACGGGTTTCAACCGTATGAATGGTGATTGGATCGCATGGTCAAAACCGGACCATGCGCTAGATCGACAAATTTAAACAGGGCGATCCTCATTGTTTCTCCTAATAAGGACAATGTTGCGTCTGACCACTTGATATGACCAAACAGGATGTATCTATTCCATCCTAAAGGGAGTCAAGTCTCCCGAACGACACACTTGCTGATTTATTTCAGAAGTTGTAGTCCAGACCAGTTGTAGGGTGACGAAAAATCTTGAAAAGTCATTGCTAAAATCGACTGGAAATCTACCAGGCCTCAACGTCAAACAGGGAAACTGGTAGTCAAAGCTTATCTCAATGAGGGAGATTTGCTAGCCAAATGGGAAGCGCACCATGATACACAAAATGTCAGTGATTGATTAGATTCTCAGTGGATAACCTCCGGAAAGGTAAGATATCAGCTTTTAAGCCCGATGAACCTCAATCTTTATGATTGATTTAACGGATTAGATGATCACCTCATGATTATCGATGATATTCGGATGTAATGTGTATCCTCCTAAGCACATTATTTTCTTACCGACATCTCGTGATGTTAGGTACTGTGGGAGGCATTGGCTTGACCAATTGCGGGGTAGCCCGTGCGTTCTTTTGGCACATATGTTCGATCGTCATATCTTTGGTGCTCGGTTCCCACTTGATTCCCGGTTTCTTTGAAGACTTATATTTCGGTTTGAGATTCTCTACTTCATCATTATGGTACGTTATCGAGACTATCTTTGGTTACTTTATGCATTACATATTGCTTGAGGTTTGGGAAGATGTTGATTTGGGAATGCAAGTGGGAGCCATGGTTGATTTCTACTCCAAATTCGTTCCCACGCTAGTTGCTTGATTAGTTTATGTTCGTTTGGTTCTACGTATACTTTTGAAGATCTTACTTTATGGTGGAAGATTATTTTCAAGTCGGATTTGCTTGAGGACAAGCAAGACTCTATTGTGGGGTGATTTGATATTGCATATTTTACATACGTTTATCATCGCAATATCGGGTCAATTTTGTGCATTTTTGATGATGCATTCGCCCACATCTGTTGAAGTTTGAGATTTAGTGTTAATTTGTCAAAAATCATTGGTATGCGTTGAAAAGTAATATTTTGAGATCTTTTGATTATTCAGGGAAGATGTTGTTAGTATTGGAAGGATATTTGGGTTTTTAAGTGAAAGAAATGAATAGAACGTCAAGATGGAAATTTTGAAATGGGTCTTTTAAACTAATGCTGAAATCATTGAGTTATCATTTAAATGTTGTTGGGCTGCAGATTAATTAAAGATGGGCATTTTAATTATTTGATGGATATACTTAATTATATTATGGGCTCATAACCATTGGACCCTAATTAAATAACAAATATTAGTCTTCCAAATTAATCCATCTTATAGATATAAATTAAAAGTGATTAAGTTTTTTGAGGACGGTAGGGTTTTTTTTTCGTGAGAGCTGCGAATTGCAGCAGTATCCTGAGTTTTTGCTGCGCAGGTGGGCCACCCCTTGTGGGTTTGTTCGACGCAAGAAACAAAGAAAAAGTGTGTGATTGTGTTGTTTCTTGGATCACGACAAGCCTAGAGGAAAAGAAGAGGTGGTTTGTTTAATTGTGTAGTCAAGTAGCAAGGTGGACCCCCCTGTTGCTTTTGTTCGACGCATACAGAGGACAACAAAGAGAGTTTGGTTTGAAACTTTAATTATTTAGTTGATTATGAATTTCATTATTTACATCATATTTAATTTTGGCACTTGCAATTAATTTACTCAGAATCTATTAAACTTGAATGATGAATTGTTTGTATTCAATTTATAGTATGGTCATTAGCTAAATACTTTATGTTCATCTAGATTAATAACCTTAGTGGTAGATGATTCTTTTATAGTAATATGATTTTTTGCATGATAAATTAGAGTTTGGATAAAGAACCACACTTGTGGGTGTTGATGTATGTTATGAGATTAATTAGTGTACTTGTTTAGACAAAGGGAACCCTGTTTCAATTTAGTGCATTAATTTTCAATTGATTTGTCTTAATTAATTGGGTGCTTACTGGACCAAAAGGGTAAATTTAGTAACATATGTTGAACAAAACAGGGGTGAGTTGTGTGGAGCGAACGCGTAACCAACTTAATCTAAATCTCCGAATTAGGTAATTACCTAGTCACAAGCAACGAGGTCTTTGGTGAGAGGGAACCATAAGCCGATAAATCCTAGTTTGAGTGTTCGTAAAAGAGAACTCTAAACGAACCGACTTAATAATTACATGCACTTTATCACTATAACTTGTGCTTAATACTATATCATCCGACACTGAGGGTAAAAGATCTAGACGAACATTTCTTTGTCTATTGATTCAAAACTATTTTTAATTTGTTTGTTGAGTCAGCATTTATTTTCTATAAACTTAAAAACACAAAAATATTGTCTTTTATTTTATTCACCTTATATTGACAATCCAGTCGTTAAATGGAAAACAACTATCTTTGTCATTTTCTTATTTCTTTAAGTCTAGTTAATTACATTTAGTTTAATAATCTTGAATTACGTGTGAATTGTCCTTGGAACGATACTTGGAATTACCGTTTACTATACTGCTACACGATCGGGTACACTGCCCGTAAGTGTGTAATATTCTTTAACTTGGTATTTTTCCAATATAAATTATATACCTGATTTCACACATCAAAGGTACAGATTTGAGCTGACCGTTCTAGTTGGTGATTAAGGCACTTCTTCAGCAGGGTTTTGAATCGCTCCCATGTAGTGTAAAGAGATTCATCATAACTTTTCTTAAAGTTAATGATGTCATTCTTTAGTTTGGTTTGTTTAGAAGGAGGGAAATATTTGGTTAGGAATTTAGTAGCCATCTCCGTCCATGACGTGATGGAATATTTTTCCAGTCATTCGAACCATGTTTGAGCATGATGAGTGAGAGAATAGGGAAACAAGTATAGCCTAACTATATCTTGTCCTATCCCTGGCTGTTTGTAGGAGTTCGAAAGAGATATGAATTTATTAAGGTGAGAATTAGGATCGTCATTCGGTAATCCATGAAACTGACAACTATTTTGGATGAGCTGGATGATGTGATGTTTTAACTTTAACGAGTGTCCTTGAATATCTGGAAATCTGATTGGTCCTCCTCGACCTTCAATCGAGGTTTTGGTATTTTCTACTAAAGTAACGCGTAACGCCATTTGATTTCTGATTCGTGCTTCCTTGCGTGCTTTAGAGATTATTGCGTCTGGATCAGGTACGAATAACAACGGCCCTGGTCAAGATCGGGTTTGGGTCATACACTTGGTATGCCTTTTGTTTTTTAATTTTAAACAGATAAACTAAATTTCTAAGGTAATCTAAGGTAATTACGATGTAATCTAAGGTAATATTAATCTAAGGTAGTCTAAAGTAAATAGTCTAAGATAAGCTAACTATCCTAAGGTTGAATATGTTTTTGGTTCTGGCTACTGATTCCTTGGTATTTTGATAACAGAGCTTCGCATGAACTATTCAAAAAACTAAGTGGCCAGGCCGACTACGGAGAGGCAGGATCCTTTTGGTTCCAATATAATTGGAGACTGTTCGGAAAATCAAACAACCAAGTTCGCGTATAATTGTCTTTCTTAGACACCACTAAATGCTTGTGAATAAGTTTGATAGAGAGCATTATTATCTGATACCAGTTCCCCGGCAGCAGCGTCAAAAACTAGCTTCCCTCTTGATACGGCCGAAACGGACAGTTTTATTTTTGCGATGTCGTTAAGTCGCAACACGTCATAATCAACCACCAAGAGGGGGTACTGTTTTAAATTTATATTTAGAGGGGCCTGAATCATACTACTCCTTATTATGAGTAAGGGAAGTATGACCTAGAGTCATATTTTTAAGATATCAGTATAATCGAACCTATATTAAAACTTAAGATAGTTATGAAGGAGTAGTGGTTACCTAATTTTGGGCTTTTCTAGTTTACAAGACAGATAAAGTAAATGCGATAAAATTCGTAATTCAGATAAGGTTAAAACAAGTGTATACTATGATTTCATCAGTTATTCTGCCGAGATTATGGAATGCTGGCTCATGAATAGGCAGAGACCTTGTATTAATTACACTGGTCCTAAACTCCCCTGTCGTAAGAGATGTCACTGGGTAATACGATAGGCTTAAAGATTCTGAATAGACAGCAACGTCCCTTACCCCCAACGCTCGTGCAGTCTAACTATAGGCATACACGTTCAGACGGCTCATCCAATTGAGCGAATCGGTTGGGTGATGTATTAACATTCCACAAAGGTCTCATCTTTCTTAAGCATAATAGAATACAGGGTTTACCATATCCGAGAGACGTGATGTGTTTCAATGCTTTCGTTAATGATTGGTTTTAAAAGATAGTTAGGCCCTTAAAATAAGTTCAACCTTAAAGAACACCATGCCCAAGTCAGGTTGACTTCCATGAACACGTTCGGTTATCTTAACGGTCCAATCCTTTATGTGTCTAAACAAACAGTTCCTTAATTAACTAAGAATCCCTCAAGCGGGGTGCAACGCTTGAGACCGCGTTTTGGTGCAGTGTACTAGTCAACACTAGCTGGGTTCCATGGCCTTACTTAGCAGAGGTACAGCTTACAACAACCGTTGTGCTTCAGCATGCACGTACGAAGTTTATATGCTTGGTGACTACACTAGCATGGTCTGGGACCGACAAAGTACTAAGGGTCTAGTCAGATGTTTCACTACTAAAGAGTCCTCAGTCGGAATCCAAAACTTGATTGACTTACTACAACCGGTGTGGCTCAGTTGATCTTACATTGTATCCGATAGACTTCTCTTACCAAGGGGTGACACAGATAGTGTACTATGAATTGGGGTTTGCGACGTCCCAATAACAGAGCCAATAACTACGTTCTATTAGTTGAAAAAGCGATTGAGTGTAAAGCATAATCAGAAAGTATTTCAACAACATACACAAACCATAACATTATTTCAGCATTATAACTGCTTACATCATAGCATACACTAAAGATAACTACTCGCTAATCCTGGCAACAACATCACAGAACATAATGATAGAAGACATTATATAAAGATAAAGGATAGAAGTACCAGTAGATTAAACGAGTTCCGAATACAAAAGTGACAACTTCAAACTCCAGACCGCTCCTAATACAATCTTCGGCGTTCTTCTCCGGGTACTAGGTTTCCCGCACGGAATCGAAGACCTTGAAAGTATGACTAATATTGTTCACGAGAGGGAAAGAATTGAATTGAAGTGTGTGTTGAAATGGATGGAGAGAGCCCTTTAGATAGACTTGAATTTTTGCCTGTAAACGGCTGGTAGGCCGTTTGGCAGGCCGTTTGCAGGGGCCGTTTGCCAGACCAAGCCATTTGTAGGGGCCATTTAACTTGGGCATGTGGCAGGCTGTTTGTGAGCCAGGCAGGCCGTTTGGCAAGCCGTTTGGCTTGCTGATTCCCTGGATCGTAACTTGATTTCTTGTCTTTCACCGTTTTCGCTCTAGAATCTTCGTTTTAGCTCCGATTCTCTTGATTCTTTTTGCACCGTCTTCGTAATTACTTGTTCTTAAATTCTAACCGACGAAGTGGTATTTTGTCGATAAAGTTTTTCTTTCTTGTTTTTGGGCCTAATACCGGGGTGAAAACATGACGTTTTAGCCGATATCATATGCATTATCGGTTTTTCCGTCAAACATATTCTTCCTGACTATATGAATAAATTGAGGCTTAACCTCAAAGTTATCAGTCGTAATATCTTGTCTTCGAATCGGAGGTGGAAGTGAAAACGATGCAGCTTGCCTGGCACTCCACATTGGTTGATCATTAAGATCTGCCATCTCTAGTTCCTCTTTAACAAACTTAAAATCCGGAATGTAGAAGGGTAATGTGGCAAAACCCTCTAAATCAACGGTTCTTTATTAACTTTTTTGAGCGTGTGATAAACTCTAGGCGATTCCATAGTTCAAATGTACCTAACCTACGATCACACCAAAACAAATACCAACGCGTAAACTGGAAAACAAAAATAACAAAAAGTAACTTTCGCGAAAAGAAAATTCACGAAAGGATCGAACAACTAAAAGTTTAAATCCTAAACTAAGACCACTCCCTGATAGTGGCACAAAAAAGTTGATGAAGTAAAACCACACCTAAATTAAATGCACTAAACTAAATGGTTTTAACACACGAATCAGGCAACTAATCCTGATCAAAGCAGTAAAGATTTAGCAAGTACAGGTTTGTTCACAGAGAGCGGTTAATTAAGATTTAAAATCTAATAATTATCCTAAAGATAAAGTTTTAAAAGGGGAAGTTTTGTAATTAAACTAATGACGAAAAGTAAGTAAAACGAATAACCAGATGGACGAAGCAGTGTTCGCTCAGATAATTCACTAATGACGTGGTTTGTTCTTTTAATTAAAACTGTTTAAATGCTTGATAAATTATAATCCAACTATCCAAAATTACCTAACTCACATTAATCTCATGTAAACAATCAAACTAAACATGATTAAACACAATAATTATAAATCAACAACAAACTCACATGAACTAGCCAACAAATTATATAATTAAAGTAAAGTAACCGATTCACATAACCATTGTTCTTTGATTAAACAAAATAATTATAAATCAATAAAATAATGCTATTAAGATTTGGTCCGGATTAAAATCACTTAATATCCTAACCACAAGATCACTCAATGTAATTACACTATTATGATGCCAAACTACCATTTAATTACCACATAAACATTCAATTCAATCACTTGAAATCAAATACCTACACGTCTAGATCACTTAAAGTGTTGAAGTATACATTATTTATCACCATTTATCTCACAATAACTAGTTGATATATGTATCATCAACTTAAAATAGAAAGCATGCATAACAATGGGTCTTTCACCAAACTTAATAAAACCAAATCAATCAAACATTAAGTCCATGAAAATAAGAACATTCTGTAACATTTCAAAATTTTGAGGTATTATTCTATAATTTTCATGTATTAATTTAATAATACCGGGAGTGATCGAGATACTTCGGGATATTAGATGTGACTTGAAATATTATTATTTTTAATAATAATATGTGTTGGTGGTCGTGGATTATGAATATTAAGTTAAAATGCTCAATGGTTAAGTTTTCGATAAGAGGTCATTTTGGAGCTATTTCACATTTTAAGCATAACTTGCTCATACTATCTCGGAATGAGGCAATTCGAAAGTCCAAAATTCCGTAAAGAATAGGGTAACAACTTTCGTGTTTTAAGTTTTTCAAAATTCGACCTAGATTAGTGGCAAATGGGATGAATAAGAGTTAAAAGTGGGTTTGACAGCTTTTTGTAAATTGAGGGACTAATGTGTAAAAATGCCAAAAATTAATTTTGACTTTCAAAATGAGTTGAGACCTCATATTTCCAGCCATGTTCAGTTCTTAGATGCTCTAAACTTAGTGAGAGAAGCTAGAGAGAGAGAGAGAGCATAAAGGATGGAGATGAGGAGCAATCTTGACCCATTTTGGTATGTGTTTGTCGTCTTCAAGCTTGGGATTCATCTCTATACCTTTGGTAATTTCTTAATCTGAATTTTATTTTTAATTCTAGGTTTAAAATTGAATTGGGGTTTGTTGATGAGTGTAAACCCCAAATTACTTGTTGTGGGTTTCATTTGGTGCAAGTAATGGGACATGCACTCTAGGGGTTTGAGGAAATGCTTAAACTAGTAAGTATTGGTGATGATGATGATATTTGTTGTTAAAATTATTTCTTTATATGTAAATAAACTGATTTAGGGTAATGAAGGCGTTAGAAACTGTTTTTAGTTGGAAATTGGTCAAAATTGGTCAAACCTGTCACTATAAACACTGCACGAAACATGATTTTATAAATGTCATATCTTTTAACCGTAGCTCCGTTTGGGGCGTGTGAGCACTTTTCGGAAAGGTCTTTGAGTATACTATCCAATGAGTAAGTTTTTATTTACTGATTTGGCGAATAATTGTGTCAGAATCTGTTGTCAATAAGGGGTTGTCCAATATATGAAAATGTATAAATTTGGTATAAAGTGATATTGTTTGGGACTTTGGACATGGTGCAAGTGTCAATAATTTTAGGGTGTTGATAGCCTTGAATTACCACATGTAGTGGTGATGGGTCGAGTCCTTTTTAGGTCAAGTGCAATTTTGTTGATTGTATTTGCTTTTGTGTGTTAGAATTACCACCCGTACTGGTAATTTGATTATGTCCATTTAGGTGTCTAAATGGGCGGGTTTGTTGTAAGCAAGGTGGAAACCCTTGGGTAAGGGTGTTGGTGTTGGATTCTCTTATAGAGAATGGATATTTATGTTTGAATGCCAATGTGCTATATAGGTGAATACTTGCTCGTATGAGATGACAGCGGTTGTACATATATGGCTTGTGCTTGCATTCCAAGGTAAGTGAAGTGTTTATATGTGTATGTATATAAGTTTCTTGCTTGTGGGTGAAGTGGCGAGTGACACCCGAGCGTAAGGATTCACTCTTCGTCGGCCACTTGATGAAAAGTGGTAAGTGCTATCCGTAAGGATTCACTTTTCGATGACGACATTTGCGGTTGTGATGTGTGGCGAGTGTTACACACTCTTCTTCGGTCGTATGGTGAGGTGGAATGTGGTAAGTGTCACCGAATAGTTTCACTTTTCGTCGGCCACATTCGTATGTGTACGTGGTAGTGCCATCCAGAAGGCACTTTCGTCGGCCACGCACATGTGTTGAATAGTATTATATCATTTAATGACTCGTACGATTGTGTATGGTTAACCATATTTGTGTGTTTGTAGTGTAGCATATTATATTGTGACTATATGCGTTTGCGATGATAGCTTGTATGCGGATTTATGTAAGTATGTGCAAGTAAATAGGTTATATATGTATGCATATAACTTGCACTCACTAAGCATGTTGCTTACTCCCTCATTGTTTACCTTTTTATAGCTACCCGTTGAATGTATTGGAGAATTCTAGTAATTCGACTAGAATGCTAAGAGCTTGCTCGAGCTTGGCGAAATGGGATGTATCCTTTGGACTTGGGCAGGGGACTGGTAAAACCCTCGGGATCATGCTCGTAATATTGGGTTGTGTTATTGAGTCCAAACCTGAGTTGCCACTTTATTTGTAATGGGTCGTTATGTCCATTGGATTGTTATAAGTTGTCATTTAAAATTATTGTAAACATGATGTATATGTGTATGGAAAGTTTTAAGTAACAAACAATGCGACAAATTTATTTTAGGTAAAATTGATTTGGTGTAAAACTTATAACAGGCCTAATTTACTTTTTAGTTATATGAAGCACCGCACAATGTCTTCACGCGTCGCGCACATGGCTCTGAGCTGATGGGCATATTTGGGTTAAGCTTCAGTTTTGAAAACACGTTATGGGGGCGCCGCACAAGGATTTTGCGCATTGCGCAGGTCCACTATTTTTTTAAAAAGTGTCGCTTTTCAAAAAATGGATTTGACATGTTTCAAGTGGTATCAGATCATGTTTTAAGAGATCCAGGTAACTTTGATATTGATTGGTGCCCAGACTTAGACTTGATGGTGTGAAATTGTATGTGTGAGTAGCAGAAATATGGGTCGGAATGATAATAGTAAGTGCCTTAGTGTAGGTACACTAACTGGGACTTGAGAACATGTGGGGCCTTAATTAGTGTTTGCTCTTGTGCCTTAGATAGATAGCCACCTAAAGTAAGTAGGTTGACTAGGAGATTGCTTCGGTGATAAGTCCTTAAGTAGTAGGATGGCATGCGGATGTGATACATGTGCATATTATCATATTATATATATGTTATATAGGCGGTGACCTAGGGGCGAATCTAATGGCAGGATTCATATATTTGGCAGTTTGAATGATCAAGTTCATTGGTGGGACATTGATTATTCGGGTACTAGTGATTTTGCGTGTCTTGTTTTGTGTGGATGTCGCACTAGTCCGGGTAAAGTACTTTATGTGGCCATTTGGAAATGGTAAGGTACACAATTGTAATAATGATTGATCACCATTATTACAACCGTGTATCTTGGCACCAAACATGACATGTCGAGTACCGAGCGGGTGAATGTGACATGGTAGAGGTAGATTTGGGGATGCTTTAGGAATCAAGTAATGGTTCCTAGGTTGTAGTGGTCTCGGGTGATGTGTTGGTTGTCACATCGGGTGTGTTATGGGTCGAGGAGAGTTACAATGAATATAGACACCTAAGGTAAGTAGGTGAACTCGCGAGAGTGTTTTGTTTGTAACCACCGTAAGTAGTGGGTTCTTGATCGAGATTGTATGGTTGTGGGCTTCTACCGAACTAGGATGATCGACATGGGTGAGTGGCGGAGACTTAGATCCCTTATTACGATGTAATAGGTCTCGTAAGTGTGTAATGTATTGGTACTCGATTGAGTACGGCTATAGTAAATCCGGTCATGATTCTAGTGGTGAGTCATCTTTGATGATGGTGTGACGATGATTCATGTTAGAGTGTTTGTGGGATTGTAGGGTAAGTTCCTTATGGAATTTCCCTTGTATTAATAGTTATATTGATGTGCGGAGAAGTAAAGTCGTGGTGTTTTCAAGAAATTCTTTAGTGTGTTATGAAGGGGCTTGGCTAGGCTACATTGCATAGCTTAGGGGAATTCGTGATTGGCGTGAGTTCACTAGAATGATAGTAAGTTATAAATCGTAAGGTTTGTAAGGTAGTTGTGACTTTGGGTCATTTAGTTGCGTATTGTGTGACATCGGGTGTATAGAACCCTAAGGGCTGAGTTTCTAACTCTTGATAGATGGAATGAGGAGTCTACATGACATTGTGATAGGTGCCCTTCTATACGTGCTAGTGTAATGTTCCACTCCAGTGATGAGGAAGTCATGGGTTTCTTAGGGAACTAGTGAGAGACCCTTGGGTGTCATGGTAGATGATCATGTTGTACGAATAATGTTAACGATTCGACAATTGCGAGAGTTGAAATTTGAGATCGTTGTAGCAAATACTTCGTATGGAGTAGAAGTTTGATGGCGTGTGTATGATGAGTTTATGAGACAAGTGAATCTCTTTAATGTAGTTGGGTGTTTGAGGTTGCCTGATGGGGACGTAACGGACTTAATGGTGGGTTAGTTCGAGGGAGGTGTTGAGGTGTTGATAATGTGGGCGACGCGTTCATGATGCTGAAGTGATCACTCTTTCCCATGAGAGTGAGAAAATGTATGTCTGCAGCTGGATGGTCAAATGAGTGAAAGGTCGAGTGGATTCGACTAACTTACAGAATGGGTGGAGCAAGGTGGCCTATGCCTAAGTTCAGAGGCGTATGTAGAATTTTAATGAAGTATACCTTGTGGGTAGCGGTGAAGAGGAGTACAAGGTATGCGTAATGTAGGTGTTATGTCATTGCTTTAATGACGCCAAAGGGTGACTGTGTACGTTGTCTTTAATAGCTTGAGATAAATTCTTGAGAGTTCAATAACTACGACCAACGATGATAGCGGTCATGCCTATTGGAGAGTGGTGAATTCGTAAGGTGTTATCATCTTGGTGATGAGAATGTGGAGCAGAGTTCTAAGTGGGGGAGTTTATACTACCGCACGAAGAAGCTCTAGTAGTGTTATGCCTGAAGATGTGTTAAAAAGAACCGTTCTAGATCTCAATAGGGATTCTAACTCCTATTGAGGTAGAATAACGTGGCTTTGGTAATGGACTCGAGGTCGGATGATTCGAGCACGGATTTATGGTTCGAGAGTGCCATGTGTGGAGTCTTTTACGATGTGTTTCAAATGAAGAGCTAGTTCTGTATGAAGGGTGATCGGGCATCATTAGTAAGGGATAGGAGGCCTGTGATGACCTCCAGGAATCCGAAAGTGATTGTTTGAGTGTATCGTAAAGGATCATTTTGTAGCATGTATCTGGAAAGATGTAAGTCTTGGAGGGTTAACGGGGTGACTAAGAGTTTTGTGTCGAAAAATAACCACATATTCCTTTTTCGTGAAGCATGTTTGTGTGAATTGTCAGTGGATTACTCTACTTTATGGATGATTGTTAGGTGAGGAGTTCTAATTTCGATTATCTCATATAGAGACACATGGTTGTTGCTTTGGGTACGTGGGTGTGTTACTTAGTATTATGAGTGGTATCATGAGAACTGGTATGGTGTTAAAATGTCAGGATCATCCTTAATGGGAGACAAGGCGAGGCTCATCCGGCATTGGTGAGCATATTGTGGATTGTGTGACAAAGTGTGACGGTTGACGAGGTGCGGACTTGTTGTTGACGGAACTCTAGTACAATAATAGTTCCCATGCTAGTGATAGGAAGCCGTCTGGAAATAAGAGTTGATAGGAATAGAGGAGAAACCCTGTGTAATGGGGTGGCAATCTATCGAGCATGTTGTGTAATGATATTGTCCTTGAATGATTCAAGGACGGACAATTCTTTGGAAGGACTGTTAGTGTTCCAAGAATGGTTGTATGGTGATGTCCGAGATTTCACCATGGAAATGTATGATTCGATTGAGTTTGGTAGGTGTAACAACCCGACATCGTTTTACCAAAAACACGCCTAAAAAAAAAATTTTGTCAGACAGCGTATCTCGACGGCGTCCAGAGATGAAGACCAGGACGGCGTCCCATGATTCTGGATGGCATCCAAATGAACTAAAGTGGACTGATCAGTTTTTATTTACACGCGAGTGGAAAACCCGCTTCCCGACACTTTTAAACGAAACAATTTTCACAACACATCGTATTAAGTTAAACTAAGAGATTTCCGCAATGAAGATAAGTTTTACAACCCCGGGCCCACAATGATCCGTTTTACAAATAATGTAGAGATTTTGACCCATTTATCTCTTTATACGGATTAGGACTCTATAACCCAATCCAATACCAAGAGCATAATCCCGGAGACTACCAAATCCCCAATCCGCGTCCATATAACCAAAAGCTACCCCTTCGAGCCCAAGCGCTCCTATGCATCTAGTCTAACAACTAGCTAGCTTCATAACAAAATACCTGTAAAAAGGTAAACAACGAGAGGGGTAAGCATAAAGCTTAGTGAATGCAATAATTATACACATACATATATAATATACCTACTTGCAATCAATTACACAAATACCGCAAACATGCTAGTAAACACAATTAGCATATCGTCACAAATACAAGCTATAACCTCCAATAATCATGCTAGCATAACACAAGCATATATAACATGAACAAAGTAATATGCTTACACTACAACACAATAACCATGGTTAACCAATAGTACAAGGGAACGGCGCTCGCGAAAATGCCATCGGTGTTCACAACATCCGTTAGGGCACTTAACACCTCGCACCACTAACCCCAAGGGTGGCACCTTAACACCTCGGCACTTCACCCCGAGTGGCATCTTAACACCTCGATGCTTCACTCATTATTTTACGGAGTGGTGTCTTAACTCCTTGACACTACACTCCTAGGTGGCATCTTAACACCTCGATGCTACACCCGAGTGGCATCTTAACACCTCGATGCTACACTCTTCACGTGAAACGTGGTGTCTTAACACCTCGACACTACACATTTCACGCTACAACAAATAGATACATTATATACCTACACATATAATTATTCCACTCACCTTATCACGTTGGTGGTGATTTAGCACTTCCGTATGCTTCGAGCAAGGTACCTAATACATAAGTACACATTCAATACACAACTTGTGGAATTAACCACAATACTCACTCACACCCAAAACCGCCCATAAAATGGTCAAGACTCATCTTTAATTACTAAAACTAGTGATGTAAGTCTACTAACACCAATTAGCACAAACTTAGGGTGTTTCATACCCATTTCACCCAATTAGGTCAACCTTAACTCATTTGACCCATTTCAACACTTATACATACCATTTTAGCCAAACATGACCCATTTACAATTCTTCCATCACTTACAAGTGTATTAATGACTAATCAACACAATTTAACACTTACAACTTCAATTCACATGGCCAAACCCTAGATCATAGCTATTAGTGTTTTCCTTATCTCAACATAACCCAAATTCACCCATTTAACCCCCAAATGGGTCTTACAAGTTCCAACACTCCTAAAATCACTAATACTAGTGATTATACCCCACTTACAAACCTTAAACATGCTTAAATCATTAACCAACCCAAAACCCACAAAATATCAAAATAGTGGGTTTTCATAAACCCTCTTCTTCATCTAAAAGGGTTTTACAAATAACAAGCTCAAACCCTAAATGTACACAAGAATCTTAACAATGAAATTCGGAGTTGAGACTTACCAATACTACCAAAATGTAGCCGTGAATGAAAGGAACAACTTTAACTCTCGAGCTTTGACCCGAAACGCTCATCTTCTTCACCAAACCAAGCTTTCTCACTCTAAATTAACCCTCTCTCTCTAAAATAAGATGAGAGTGTTTTGTGTGGGTGAGAATGAGCTCCAAATGGAGTTCTAGATCATTTTTGATGATCCCAAACCGACCCCAAGTGAAAAGACCCAAATACTCCTTTTAATTTGAGTAAAATAGAGCTGCTGGCCCATCAGGCCTTCTGGACGGCATCCAAAAAGCTTGGAAGGCGTCCTAACCTTCATTGTTGGACGGCGTCCCAAAGTTTGGACGGAGTCCCAATGAACTGAGTCTGAAACTGAACTTGTTTTGGTCGTAACTTTCAAACCGTAACTCCGTTTTCGACGAATCAAATATCGTTGGAAACGTAATGAGATTTACTATCCAATGGTAAGGTTTTAGAACATCAACTCCAACTTTATTTGGGATCCAAATATACACTTACATGCCTCGTATTTCGAATGTCGTTCGAAATAACTCGTAACTGAAAACGGGTGTTAAAACTCTCCCCCACTTAAATTGGATCACGTCCTCGTGATCCGCACCTATAATAGAAGTTAAGCAGTTCTCCCTCGAACATCTCCGCTTCCAATGAGGAGTCACACAAGTAGTACTTGCATCCGCACTCTCGCTTCGTGCACTAATGCATCATAATACAACAATATTGGGTAATCAACCCACGAGTCGAAACAACCGTAACCGTTGCTCCTACGCCGAGTATCCAAACTCATACCATACACTTCACAATCGTCCTAAGAGTAGAACAATTTGCCGACAAACATCGTCATCACGCCTCACGATCTTACGAAACACAACCAAGCCCGACATCCATAACATCTTCTACAAATCAGAAGATCTAACCACACGCTAATAATCACTAGCGTGCACTACCGCAACAAACGATAACTCATACACTCAACGTCTAGAGTTTCCATATAGGAAAATACGAAAATCACTACATATACCTTCAAGTTCTCTCGGCTACAACTCGCCAGAAGCTACGTCCGTAACCATATCACTCAATCAGTCAATCAGCACACGACCAATCCGTCACTGGATTAATCCAGGACAACAACAATACACCATGTGCTGAGCAAAACATCAACACTCAACGAGGGTTCCTCCTTTAAACCCTACGACACAACCACACCAGACGGCTTCCTAGTACTAGCATGGAGACTAATCATATACTAGAATAGCGTCAGCAGCGAATTATCAACATAACAATTCGCAATTCGCCACACGACCCACAAAATATTCACCAACGCTGGGTGAATCCTCCTACCTAGACCATCCATTGAGGATGGCTTCGACATTTCGATACAACCAACAGGTTACATCACTAGGGAAAACACTCTCGCAAACAAACAACATCTGCGCGTCTCGATGTGAGACAATCAGAATCGACACTTTCCTCTTCACAATCATCCGTAAAGTGGAATAATCCACTGACAATCTCCACGATTGCGTTTCCCGACAGGGAAAATACGATATTCGCCACGATATCGAACTCGTTATCATATAATTATACTGTCCGGGTTTCACGACAACCCAGATTTTTCAATACAAGAGCACCCGCAATGACAACTTCATTCTCCCACTCCGGGATCTCAAACTTCACAATTGGTCTCATACCGCACATTGGTACTACACGACCACCTTACATAGGAAGCCTTACACTTCCTTCGATCCCATCATCACAATCTTCACTCATAACATTCCAGAGTTGTAACTCACAATCATAAAGCACGATCTCGAGTCGACATTAGCAACCCGTCACTCTTCCTTGTTAGGAACTCCGAATACCTATTGAAGCTTAACACGGTACACTCCGACACTTTGCTATATATAACACCACTGGAGCTTCCTCGGGCGGCAGTAAAAACTCCCCCACTTAGAATTTGGCTCCACATTCTCACCGCCAAGATGATAACATCCTGAGGAATTAGCATTCCACGAAACACATGACCATTCTCGTCACTGGTCATACACTCCAAATCACCACGAATTCAATTATGGATCTCAGAGCCGACATACACATTCGCTTGAAGTGACGTACACGCGATAACATCGCATCCTCATACCATAAATACAATTAATAGTCCTTCATCGTTCGCAAAGCGAACTCCATCAAAGTGTCACATACGCCTCTACGACTAGGCATATGCCACTCCACTTAACCAGTCGTGCATCTCAGTCGAGATCACCCGTCCTTCCACTCAACGAACCTTTATCAACAATTGCTCACTCTCATGGAGAAGAGTGACCAATTCCGATACCATAATTGCGTCCACCACAATATTAACACTTCATCATACCCTTCGGACTAACCGACCATCAAGTCCGTCACCGGCTCACTGGTCATCTTTACCCGTCTATCACTTAAGAGCAACAAGATTCGCTCAACCGTCACTTCTTAAGAAGTATTCATCACAATGCTCTTAAACTTCGACTTTCACAACCGTCGAATTTACTATCACCCGTCGATCACTATTATAATCTCCGATGCTTCTAAGGGTATCTCACGGGCTCCCTAAGCACAAAGTGATCACACTAATACCGGAGTTGAACATTACACTAGCAGGTATAAAAAGGCACCTGACGCAGTGTCATGCAGACTCCCACCACAATCAATCGAATTTTAGAAAATTGATCTTTGGGTTCCATACACCCGATGTCACCCATCTCTCTATAAAAATGACCCGAAGTCATACCTACTCGACATCCTTACGGTTTATTGTCTTATCGAAAGTTTCAAGCGATCACACGCTACCCGCAATTTTACCAAGGCCAAAACGATATAGCCTAACGAAACCCTTCATCTAACACTAAAGAGATGCTTGAGAACACCAAGTCTTACACCCTTCTACATCTCGATAAAACCGCTACTACAAGGGATATTCCATTAGGAATGTTTCCTTATAAGCCACAACACACTAACACAGTCATCGTTATGCGGGTCTCACTCCCATGAGTTTAACGACCCGAAGATTCCTCGATTCGCCAATTTCCAAGGCGACTCACAACTAGAATCCTAACATGATTCTCTAACCACACACACTCTCCCGAGTGTAACCCAACTACAATCATTAGACTCGTCGCATTCCTTTACGGAATTCAAGTCCTCGACGCACACACGCACGCACATAACTCGGTCATCCAAGTTACGATATATAACTACAACCAATGACAATCTTAATAGTGCGCCCAATACATAGAGTGACTAAGTACGCACCAAAGCTCGTGAGTTTGCTCACTCACTTAACTAAGCGAATCCACCATAACACTTCTCGACTCGCAACGAACCCGATGTGACTACAAGCACATCACCCGAGACAACTATCACCTAGGAACCAATAAAGATTCCTCATTTATCCTGAATCTACCCCAACCATGCCACATTTCCTCCGTTCGGTACTCGTCATGTCATGCTTGGTGTCAAGATACACTTTCGTAATAATGGTGATCGGTCACTATTACAAATGCGTACCTTACCATTTTCACATGGTCACGCAAAGTACGTTATCCGGACTGACGCAATATTCACACAAAGTGACACGCGATATTTTCTAGTACCCGAATGACCAAAGTCCTTACCGCGAACTTGATCACTCAAACCGCCAAGTATTCGAATCTATCCAATAGATTCGTCCCTATGACACCGCTCAAAATAGATACTTGTATATATATATACCTATATACAATATAATAATAAATGTACACAAGTACACCGCAACAACAAGTCAACCTACAACCTAGGTGACTATCACTAAAATAACGTCCAAGTTCGCCTACTTACATTAGGCACTAGCAATCTAAGGTACTAATTTACTCACGAAATAAGGCCCCACATAATCCCATATTGGACAAGCACTAGTCCTAGTTAGTCACCTACTCTAAGGTACTAACAAATCTCAATCCGACCCGTAATCCTACAAGTCCCGCAAATAACGCTCAACGGCCAATAAGTCTAAGACTAGGCACCTATTCCAAGGTCACCTAATTCCCTTAGACTATGCTCTGATACCACTTGTAACAACCCGACATCGTTTTACCAAAAACACGCCTAAAAAAAAAAAATTTGTCAGACAGCGTTTCTGGACGGCGTCCAGAGATGAAGACCAGGACGGCGTCCCATGATTCTGGACGGCGTCCAAATGAACTAAAGTGGACTGATCAGTTTTTATTTACACGCGAGTGGAAAACCCGCTTCCCGACACTTTTAAACGAAACAATTTTCACAACACATCGTATTAAGTTAAACTAAGAGATTTCTGCAATGAAGATAAGTTTTACAACATCGGTCCCACAATGACCCGTTTTACAAATAATGTAGAGATTTCGACCCATTTATCTCTTTATACGGATTAGGACTCTATAACCCAACCCAATACCAAGAGCATAATCCCGGAGACTACCAAATCCCCAATCCGCGTCCATATAACCAAAAGCTACCCCTTCGAGCCCAAGCGCTCCTATGCATCTAGTCTAACAACTAGCTAGCTTCATAACAAAATACCTGTAAAAAGGTAAACAACGAGAGGGGTAAGCATAAAGCTTAGTGAATGCAATAATTATACACATACATATATAATATACCTACTTGCAATCACTTACACAAATACCGCAAACATGCTAGTAAACACAATTAGCTTATCATCACAAATACAAGCTATAACCTCCAATAGTCATGCTAGCATAACACAAGCATATATAACATGAACAAAGTAATATGCTTACACTACAACACAATAACCATGGTTAACCAATAGTACAAGGGAACGGCGCTCGCGAAAACGCCATCGGTGTTCACAACATCCGTTAGGGCACTTAACACCTCGCACCACTAACCCCTAGGGTGGCACCTTAACACCTCGGCACTTCACCCCGAGTGGCATCTTAACACCTCGATGCTTCACTCATTATTTTACGGAGTGGTGTCTTAACACCTCGACACTACACTCCTAGGTGGCATCTTAACATCTCGATGCTACACCCGAGTGGCATCTTAACACCTCGATGCTACACTCTTCACGTGAAACGTGGTGTCTTAACACCTCGACACTACACATTTCACGCTACAACAAATATATACATTATATACCTACGCATATAATTATTCCACTCACCTTAACACGTCGGTGGTGATTTAGCACTTCCGTATGCTTCGAGCAAGGTACCTAATACATAAGTACACATTCAATACACAACTTGTGGAATTAACCACAATACTCACTCACACCCAAAACCGCCCATAAAATGGCCAAGACTCATCTTTAATTACTAAAACTAGTGATGTAAGTCTACTAACACCAATTAGCACAAACTTAGGGTGTTTCATACCCATTTCACCTAATTAGGTCAACCTTAACTCATTTGACCCATTTCAACACTTATACATACCATTTTAGCCAAACATGACCCATTTACAATTCTTCCATCACTTACAAGTGTATTAATGACTAATCAACACAATTTAACACTTACAACTTCAATTCACATGGCCAAACCCTAGATCATAGCTATTAGGGTTTTCCTTATCTCAACATAACCCAAATTCACCCATTTTACCCCCAAATGGGTCTTACAAGTTCCAACACTCCTAAAATCACTAATACTAGTGATTATACCCCACTTACAAACCTTAAACATGCTTAAATCATTAACCAACCCAAAACCCGCAAAATATCAAAATAGTGGGTTTCCATAAACCCTCTTCTTCATCTAAAAGGGTTTTACAAATAACAAGCTCAAACCCTAAATGTACACAAGAATCTTAACAATGAAATTCGGAGTTGAGACTTACCACTACTACCAAAATGTAGCCGTGAATGAAAGGAACAACTCTAACTCTCGAGCTTTGACCCGAAACGCTCATCTTCTTCACCAAACCAAGCTTTCTCACTCTAAATTAACCCTCTCTCTCTAAAATAAGATGAGAGTGTTTTGTGTGGGTGAGAATGAGCTCCAAATGGAGTTCTAGATCATTTTTGATGATCCCAAACCGACCCCAAGTGAAAAGACCCAAATACCCCTTTTAATTTGAGTAAAATAGAGCTGCTGGCCCATCAGGCCTTCTGGACGGCATCCAAAAAGCTTGGACGGCGTCCTAACCTTCATTGTTGGACGGCGTCCCAAAGTCTGGACGGAGTCCCAATAAACTGAATCTGAAACTGAACTTGTTTTGGTCGTAACTTTCAAACCGTAACTCCGTTTTCAATGAATCAAATATTGTTGGAAACGTAATGAGATTTACTATCCAATGGTAAGGTTTTAGAACATCAACTCCAACTTTATTTGGGATCCAAATATACACTTACATGCCTCGTATTTCGAATGTCGTTCGAAATAACTCGTAACTGAAAACGGGTGTTACAGTAGGTAAGCCATAGGGGTACGCAGTATTATCGCAGCGTAAATCCTTTTCAATGTCGATTTATGCAAGACTTAATTCACACTATGGTGAACTTAGTAGATCGTGATTGACGTGGTAATTCTGGAACGTGGTTTTGAGTGTAGGTTGTTAATGCATTTACATATGAAATAATTACCTTTTTGGTATGTAGCGCGGAACATGGGGACGTGATCCGTTATAAGCGGGGGAGAATTGTAACATCCCAGAAATTTGAGGTATTATTCTATTATATTTTCATGTATTAATTTAATAATACCGGGAGTGATTGAGATGTTTCGGGATGTTAGATTTGACTTGAAATATTATTATGTTTAATAATAATATGTGTTGATGGTCGTGGGCTAAGAATAATAAGTTGAAATGCTTAACGGTTAACTTTTCGATAAGAGGTCATTTTGGAGTTGTTTCGTATTTTAAGCATAACTTACTCATACTGTCTCGAAATGAGGCGATTTGAAAGTCCAGACGTCCGTAACAAATAGGGCTACGACTTTCGTGTTTTAAGTTTTTCAAAATTCGGCCTAGATTAGTGGAAAATGGGCCGAATAAGAGTTAAAAGTGCGTTTGACAACTTTTTGTAAATTGAGGGACTAATGTGTAAAAATGCCAAACACGAATTTTGACCTTAAAAATGAGTTGAGACATTACATTTTCAGCCATTTTTTTAGTTCTTAGATGCTCTCAACTTATTAAGAGAAGCTAGAGAGAGAGAGAGAGAGAGAGAGAGAGAGGGAGGGCATAAAGGATGGAGATGAGGAGCAATCTTGACCCATTTTGGTGTGTTTTGTCTTCTTCAAGCTAGGGATTCATCTCTATACCTTTGATAAGCTCTTAATCCGGATTTCTATGTTTACTTATAGGTTTAAGAGTAAGTTAGGGTTAGTTGATGAGTGTAAACCCCAAATTACTTCTTGTGGATTTCATTTGGTGCAACTAATGGGACATGCACTCTAGGTGTTTGAGGAAATGCTTAAACTAATAGGTTTCGGTGATGACGATGAGATGTGCTGTTAAAATTATTTATTTATATGTGAATAAACTGATTTGGGGTAATGAAGGCGTTAGAAACCATTTTTAGTTTTAAATTGGTCAAAAGTGGTCAAACCCATCACTATATAAACTGCACGAAACATGATTTTGTAAAATTCATATCTTGTAAACCGTAGCTCCGTTTGGGGCGTATGAGCACTTTACGGAAAGGTCTTTTAATATACTTTTCAATGAATAAGTTTTTATTTGTAGATTTGGTGATTAATTGGGTCAGATATGCTGTCAATAAGGGGCTTTCCAAAATATTAAAATGTATAAATTTGGTATAAAGTGATATTGTTTGAGACTTTGGGCATGGTGCAAGTGTCAATAATTTTAGGGTGTTATTGGGCTTGAATTACCACATGTAGCGGTGATGGGTCGAGTCCTTTTGGGTCAAGTGGAAATTGGTTAATTGCACCCGTAGTGGTAATTTGATGATGTCCATTTAGGTGTCTAAATGGGAGGATTTGTAGTGAGAAAGGTGGAAACCATTGGCTAAGCATGATGGTGTCGGATTCTCTTATAAAAAAATGGGTATTTATGTTTGAATGCCTATGTGCTATATAGGTGAATACTTGCTCAGATGAGATGACAGCGGTTGTACATACATTGCTTGTTTTGCGTTTCAAGGTGAGTGGAGTACTTATATGTGTATGTATATAAGTTTCTTGCTTGTGGGTGAAGTGGCGATTGACACCCAGGCATAAGGATTCACTCTTCGTCAGCCATCTGATGCTAAGTGGTAAGTGCTATCCGTAAGGATTCACTTTTCTTCGGCCACATTTGTGATTGTGATGTGTGGTGAGTGTTACACACACTTCTTCGGCCACACAGTGCGGTGGAATGTAGTAAGTGTCACTGAATGGTTTCGTCTTTCGTCGGCCACATTCGTGTGTGTACGTGGTAGTGCCATCCGGAAGGCACTTTCATCGGCCACGTACATGTGCTGAATAGTGTTATATCATTTGATGACTAGCACTATAGTGTATGGTTAACCATATTTGTATGTTTGTAGTGTAGCATATTATATTATGACAAGTATGCGTTTGTGATGATAGCTTGTATACGAATTTGTGTAAGATTGTTCAAGTAAGTAGGTTATGTATGTATGCATATAACTATGGCACTCACTAAGCATGTTGCTTACGCCATCACTTTTAACCTTTTTGTAGGTACCCGTTGAATGTATCGGAGATATCTAGTAGTTCGAATAGAATGCTAGGCGCTTGCTGGAGCTTGGCGAAATGTCTTGTAGCCTTTGGACTTGGTGGGCAATTGGTAAAGCCCCCAGGATCATGCTCGTGATATTGGGTTGGGGTTATTGAGTCCAAACCCGACGTTTTGAGTACTTGGGTCAGAATTGCCATTTTATTTGTAATGGGACGTTATGTCCAAATGGTCGAATTTTAATAAGTTGTCGTTTAAAATTATCTTAAAAACATGATGTATATGTGTATTGAAAGTTTTAAGTAACAAACAATGCGACAAATTGATTCGGTAAAATTGATTTGTTGTAAAACTTATAAACAAGCTTGACTTACTTTTCAGTTATACGACGCGTCACGCAATATCTTTACGCACCGCGCAAATGGCCTAGAGCTGATGGGCTGATTTGGGTTAAGCTTCGGCTTTGAAAACACATTATGGAGGGCGCCGCACAGGGATTTTGCGCGCCGCACAGGTCCACTGTTTATAAAAAAAAACCTATCGTTATTCGATAAATAGGTTTGAGTCGTTTCACAATCCAACAATCAAAAGCTATTACACCGGAGCAAACATTAAAGGGTTTAGCCTAACATGCTAGAAAAATCAACCAAACAATTGAAATAAGAGTAATTCATGATTTTATCACTAAAATTTATGAAAAACAAAGTACCATTGATTAAAGATTGAAGTTCTATGATAAACCCCTTTTAATTTGGTGAAGATGGATCTTTGAAACTCCAAAATTGCCCTAGAAATGCTCCCATATGGCTGAAATTCTTAAATAATTTGTGATACCTAAAAACTGAAACGAGCTTAATATATAATTTTGGTCCGAATGACATAGGTTCGCAATCGCGAGCCATTTTGTGCATGAGTCCACGCGATCGCGAAGTCTGGAATTTCTGGACACACACTCTCTTTTCTCTTTCTCGGTTTGCGAACTTGTACTCGACTTCGTCCTCGCGATTGGTGACCCATACCTCGCGATAGTGATACCCGATACTCCTTTTTAGATTGAAAAATCATTTTTAGATTGAAAAATCACTTAAATTCTTGGCGTTAACCCCGGTTCGAACTTGGAACTCTATATTCAATATTTTGACCCCGAAACACTCTAAAATCATCAAAAAGTTACCAACTATTGACCTAAACACCACCTTGACAAAAAAAAATTATCTCCACAATAATCATCATAAAATCTTCGATCTTTAACATAAAATCAACAAAATGGAACTGGATATTGAGAGATAATAATGTATTAACTGAGCAATATCAAGAACTCTAGCAAACTTTGATTGGTAAAACACAAAAAATCCATCCTCGATCAACGTGGGTTTGTCACCCATTGCCATTAATCAAAATACCTCGAACCAAATATTTATTACGGCTTTGTTTTCAAATGCCGAGTAAAAATTGTAGTGACCCGAACTTTTCCATGTTTATATATATTAATTGAGATTGATATTTACATGATTAAATGTTTCCAACATGTTAAGCAATCAAACTTGTTAAGACTTGATTAATTGAAATATGTTTCATATAGACAATTGACCACCCAAGTTGACCGGTGATTCACGAACGTTAAAACTTGTAAAAACTATATGATGACATATATATGGATATATATATATATAGTTAACATGATACTATGATAAGTAAACATATCATTAAGTATATTAACAATGAACTACATATGTAAAAACAAGACTACTAACTTAATGATTTTTAAACGAGACATATATGTAACGATTATCGTTGTAAAGACATTTAATGTATATATATCATATTAAGAGATATTCATACATGATAATATCATGATAATATAATAATTTAAAATCTCATTTGATATTATAAACATTGGGTTAACAACATTTAACAAGATCGTTAACCTAAAGGTTTCAAAACAACACTTACATGTAACGACTAACGATGACTTAACGACTCAGTTAAAATGTATATACATGTAGTGTTTTAATATGTATTTATACACTTTTGAAAGACTTCAATACACTTATCAAAATACTTCTACTTAACAAAAATGCTTACAATTACATCCTCGTTCAGTTTCATCAACAATTCTACTCGTATGCACCCGTATTCGTACTCGTACAATACACATCTTTTAGATGTATGTACTATTGGTATATACACTCTAATGATCAGCTCTTAGCAGCCCATGTGAGTCACCTAACACATGTGGGAACCATCATTTGGCAACTAGCATGAAATATCTCATAAGATTACAAAAATATGAGTAATCATTCATGACTTATTTACATGAAAACAAAATTACATATCCTTTATATCTAATCCATACACCAACGACCAAAAATACCTACAAACACTTTCATTCTTCAATTTTCTTCATCTAATTGATCTCTCTCAAGTTCTATCTTCAAGTTCTAAGTGTTCTTCATATATTCTACAAGTTCTAGTTACATAAAATCAAGAATACTTTCAAGTTTGCTAGCTCACTTCCAATCTTGTAAGGTGATCATCCAACCTCAAGAAATCTTTGTTTCTTACAGTAGGTTATCATTCTAATACAAGGTAATAATCATATTTAAACTTTGGTTCAATTTCTATAACTATAACAATCTTATTTCAAGTGATGATCTTACTTGAACTTGTTTTCGTGTCATGATTCTGCTTCAAGAACTTCGAGCCATCCAAGGATCCGTTGAAGCTAGATCCATTTTTCTCTTTTCCAGTATGTTTATCCAAGGAACTTAAGGTAGTAATGATGTTCATAACATCATTCGATTCATACATATAAAGCTATCTTATTCGAAGGTTTAAACTTGTAATCACTAGAACATAGTTTAGTTAATTCTAAACTTGTTCGCAAACAAAAGTTAATCCTTCTAACTTGACTTTTAAAATCAACTAAACACATGTTCTATATCTATATGATATGCTAACTTAATGATTTAAAACCTGGAAACACGAAAAACACCGTAAAACCGGATTTACGCCGTCGTAGTAACACCGCGGGCTGTTTTGGGTTAGTTAATTAAAAACTATGATAAACTTTGATTTAAAAGTTGTTATTCTGAGAAAATGATTTTTATTATGAACATGAAGCTATATCCAAAAATTATGGTTAAACTCAAAGTGGAAGTATGTTTTCTAAAATGGTCATCTAGACGTCGTTCTTTCGACTGAAATGACTACCTTTACAAAACCGACTTGTAACTTATTTTTCCGACTATAAACCTATACTTTTTCTGTTTAGATTCATAAAATAGAGTTCAATATGAAACCATAGCAATTTGATTCACTCAAAACGGATTTAAAATGAAGAAGTTATGGGTAAAACAAGATTGGATAATTTTTCTCATTTTAGCTACGTGAAAATTGGTAACAAATCTATTCCAACCATAACTTAATCAACTTGTATTGTATATTATGTGTTCTTGAGATACCATAGACACGTATACAATGTTTTGACCTATCATGTCGATACATCTACATATATTTCGGAACAACCATAGACACTCTATATGTGAATGTTGGAGTTAGCTATACAGGGTTGAGGTTGATTTCAAAATATATATAGTTTGAGTTGTGATCAATACTGAGATACGTATACACTGGGTCGTGGATTGATTCAAGATAATATTTATCGATTTATTTCTGTACATCTAACTGTGGACAACTAGTTCTGGTTACTAACGAGGACAGCTGACTTAATAAACTTAAAACATCAAAATATATTAAAAGTGTTGTAAATATATTTTGAACATACTTTGATATATATGTATATATTGTTATAGGTTCGTGAATCAACCAGTGGCCAAGTCTTACTTCCCGACGAAGTAAAAATCTGTGAAAGTGAGTTATAGTCCCACTTTTAAAATCTAATATTTTTGGGATGAGAATACATGCAGGTTTATAAATGATTTACAAAATAGACACAAGTACGTGAAACTACATTCTATGGTTAAATTATCGAAATTGAATATGCCCCTTTTTATTAAGTCTGGTAATCTAAGAATTAGGGAACAGACACCCTAATTGACGCGAATCCTAAAGATAGATCTATTGGGCCTAACAAACCCCATCCAAAGTACCGGATGCTTTAGTACTTCGAAATTTATATCATATCCGAAGGGTGTCCCGGAATGATGGGGATATTCTTTTATATGCATCTTGTTAATGTCGGTTACCAGGTGTTCACCATATGAATGATTTTTATCTCTATGTATGGGATGTGTATTGAAATATGAAATCTTGTGGTCTATTATTATGATTTGATATATATAGGTTAAACCTATAACTCACCAACATTTTTGTTGACGTTTTAAGCATGTTTATTCTCAGGTGATTATTAAGAGCTTCCGCTGTCGCATACTTAAATAAGGACGAGATTTGGAGTCCATGCTTGTATGATATTGTGTAAAAACTGCATTCAAGAAACTTATTTTGTTGTAACATATTTGTATTGTAAACTATTATGTAATGGTCGTGTGTAAACAGGATATTTTAGATTATCATTATTTGATAATCTACGTAAAGCTTTTTAAACCTTTATTGATGAAATAAAGGTTATGGTTTGTTTTAAAATGAATGCAGTCTTTGAAAAACGTCTCATATAGAGGTCAAAACCTCGCAATGAAATCAATTAATATGGAACGTTTTTAATCAATAAGAACGGGACATTTTAGTTGGTATCCGAGCGTTGGTCTTAGAGAACCAGAATTTTGCATTAGTGTGTCTTATCGAGTTTTTTAGGATGCATTAGTGAGTCTGGACTTCGACCATGTTTACTTGAAAAATGATTGCTTAACAAATTTTGTTGGAAACTATATATTTTTAACATGTGAATATTATGTGATATATTAATCTCTTAACGCGTTTGATATTATGTGATAGATGTCTACCTCTAGAACAAGTCACATTGACTCACCTAATAATATTGAAGAGTCAAATGTAAATTGGAATGATTCGTGGACTGATTCACAAGTTCCCGAAGAGGAACCGGAAGAAGAGTCGGAACCGGAAGAAGAATCGGAACCGGAAGAAGAATCGGAACCGGATGAAGAAATAGAACCGGTGGGGGAAATAATAAAACGGTTAAGTAAAAGAAAATCCTCAACCAACCGACCAAGGTTAATTATGGTCAATGGTGTTTCCGCCAAGGAAGCAAAATATTGGGAGGATTACCAATTCTCCGATGAATCGGATTCCGACGAGAATTCCGATGATGTTATAGAAATTACCCCAACTGAATTTAAAAAGGCAAAAGAAAATAATAAGGGAAAGGGCATAAAAATAGAGAAATCTAATTCCAACCCCGATGAACTTTATATGTATCGTCAACCCCCGAAGTCCTTAAGTTGTAACAATGACCCGGGAACCTCTAAACCACCAGGTTTTTCTAAACCAATGTGGAAAACGACGGCTCGTATTAGGGGAACATCATATATCCCTAGAAACTTGGCAAAACGAACCAAAACCGAAGAAGAAGAAACAAGCGAGTCGGAATAAGATAGTTGTATTCGTGTGGTGTAATATATGTAATATAGTGTGCTTATGCTTTATGATATATGTAAAAATTGCTTGTATTAATAAATATTTTTTTTATGAATCTAACTCTTGTCTATTTTACAATATAAAAACACAAAATGGATAGACAACCCAATATTTTAAGAGACCTACCCGGAGACATGATTGATGAAATCTTGTCTAGAGTCGGTCAGAATTCTTCGGCACAACTATTTAAGGCTAGATCAGTTTGTAAGACATTCGAAGAACGTTCCAAGAATGCCTTGGTTTATAAAAGGCTTTCTTTCGAAAGATGGGGGATATCACATTGGGAAATCCATAAGTTACGATGTGTTTACTTTGACGCATATATTGCGGGGAACCCAAATGCTATTTTACGCAATGGGTTAAGAAATTATTTTGACTCAATATATCCGAATATTGGACTTCGTGATTTAGAAAAAGCGGCTAACATGCAACATAAAGAAGCATGTTATGCTTACGGATTAGTAATGTTCGCTTCTCACCAAAGTGAGAACAAGAACATCGGGCTACAACTATTAAACAAAACGTTCCCACAAGTGACAGAGTCGGTAATTGGGGTAAGAAATGAGGTTTTTAGATTGTTACGGGACTGTTGGACATTACGTAACCCTCGTCCCTTTGACGACATTACAACACGCTGTCTTATCAACGGCCATAACGGTTATGTTCCACAAGACCAAGGATGGGAAGTAATCCTAGTAAAACCAGAATGCATGACTTGTTTCTGGACGTATGAATTACGTGTCTTTATTGCCTTTGCTGAACGACTTGTATACTAGCTAGAATTATCTTCACAACCATCTTGTATCAAATTTATTGTGTGCTATATTTCATGCTATATGTAAAATAAGCGGTATTGTAATTTGTAAAATATTGTGTAAAAGTTTGAACGCGAAATATTATTATAGTCAGTTTTTCATATAGAATTGTAGTAGTTGAATTGTATATTAGCTACTAAGTATGAACTTAACGGGTAGGTACTACCCGAATTTAAACTTATAAAACGCTAATATGAAGAAAAAGCTTTTATAAATGAGTTCATATTATGCTACGAAATACTATTAACTACTCTTAATATTCTGTACGATTAACTTATTCCATTTGACTATTTTGAAGGAAATAGCACCGACTACTCGACACACCGTGAATATGAATGAAGAGGAATTCCGTACTTTTCTAGCTTCAAACATAGCCGCAGTACAGGCTGCGCTACATACCAACAATAACCTTGGATCTAGCAGTACAGGAAATCGTGTAGGATGCACCTACAAAGAATTCACTGCCTGCAAACCTTTGGAATTTGATGGAACCGAAGGACCGATCGGATTGAAACGGTGGACCGAGAAGTTCGAATCGGTGTTTGCCATAAGTAAGTGTACTGAAGAGGACAAAGTGAAGTACACTACGCATACCTTCATAGGTTCTGCGTTAACATGGTGGAATACCTATCTAGAGCAAGTGGGACAAGACGATGCGTACGCACTACCGTGGTCAGCATTCAAGCACTTGATGAACGAGAAGTACCGTCCCAGAACCGAGGTCAATAAGCTCAAGACAGAACTTAGAGGGTTACGAACCCAAGGATTTGATATTACCACGTACGAAAGACGATTCACAGAATTGTGCTTATTTGGTCCGGGAGCATTCGAAGATGAGGAAGAGAAGATCGACGCGTTTGTGAAAGGATTACCGAAAAGAATCCAAGAAGATATAAGTTCACACGAGCCCGCCTCCATACAATAGGCATGTAGAATGGCTCACAAACTAGTGAACCAGATTGAAGAAAGAATTAAAGAACAGACTGCTGAAGAGGCCAATGTGAAGCAAGTCAAAAGAAAGTGGGAGGAAAACGGTGATAAGAATCACCAATACAACAACAACAGCAATTACAACAATAATCGCAACAATTATCCCAACAATCGCAACATCAATCGCAACTATAACAAACGGCCCAACAACAACAACAACAACAACAACAACAGCAACTACAACAATCATCCCAACAACAATAATAACCGCAACAACAACAACAATCAGAAGCAGCTATGCCAAAGGTGTGAAAAGTATCACTCGGGGTTCTGCACCAAATTTTGCAACAAGTGTAAAAGAAATGGTCATAGCGCGGCGAAGTGTGAGGTCTACGGACCAGGGGTTAATAGAACGAAAGGAACAAATGGTGTCGGAACGAGTAATGGCAGAGCAAGTAGTCTCGGAGCAAGTTATGCCAATGTAGTTTGTTATAAATGTGGAAAACCGGGCCACATTATTAGAAATTGCCCGAACCAGGAGAACACGAATGGACAAGGCCGCGGAAGAGTTTTCAATATTAATGCGGCAGAGGCACAGGAAGACCCGGAGCTTGTTACGAGTACGTTTCTTATTGACAATAAATCTGCTTACGTTTTATTTGATTCGGGTACGGATAGAAGCTATATGAGTAGAGATTTTTGTGCTAAATTAAGTTGTCCATTGACGCCTTTGGATAGTAAATTTTTACTCGAATTAGCAAATGGTAAATTAATTTCAGCAGATAATATATGTCGGAATCGAGAAATTAAACTGGTTAGCGAAACATTTAAGATTGATTTGATACCAGTAGAGTTAGGGAGTTTTGATGTGATAATCGGTATGGACTGGTTGAAAGAAGTGAAAGCAGAGATCGTTTGTTACAAAAATGCAATTCGCATTATACGAGAAAAAGGAAAACCCTTAATGGTGTACGGAGAAAAGGGCAACACAAAGCTACATCTTATTAGTAATTTGAAGGCACAAAAACTAATAAGAAAAGGTTGCTATGCTGTTCTAGCACACGTCGAGAAAGTACAAACTGAAGAAAAGAGCATCAATGATGTTCCCATTGCAAAAGAATTTCCCGATGTATTTCCGAAAGAATTACCGGGATTACCCCCACATCGATCTGTTGAATTTCAAATAGATCTTGTACCAGGAGCTGCACCAATAGCTCGTGCTCCTTACAGACTCGCACCCAGCGAGATGAAAGAACTGCAAAGCCAATTACAAGAACTTGTAGAGCATGGTTTCATTCGACCAAGCACATCACCGTGGGGAGCTCCTGTTTTGTTTGTCAAGAAGAAAGATGGTACATTTAGGTTGTGTATCGACTACCGAGAGTTGAACAAACTTACCATCAAGAACCGCTACCCACTACCGAGAATCGACGACTTATTTGATCAACTACAAGGCTCGTCTGTTTATTTAAAGATTGACTTACGTTCCGGGTATCATCAAATGCGGGTGAAAGAAGATGATATTCCAAAGACTGCTTTCAGAACACGTTACGGTCATTACGAGTTTATGGTAATGCCGTTTGGTTTAACTAATGCACCAGCTGTGTTCATGGACCTTATGAACCGAGTGTGAGGACCATACCTTGACAAGTTTTTCATTGTTTTCATTGATGACATACTTATTTACTCAAAGAATGACCAAGAACACGGTGAACATTTGAGAAAGGTGTTAGAAGTATTGAGGAAGGAAGAATTGTACGCTAAGTTTTCAAAGTGTGCATTTTGGTTGAAAGAAGTTCAATTCCTCGGTCACATAGTGAACAAAGAAGGTATTAAGGTGGATCCGACAAAGATAGAAACTGTTGAAAAGTGGGAAACCCCGAAAACTCCGAAACACATACGCCAGTTTTTAGGACTAGCTGGTTACTACAGAAGGTTCATCCAAGACTTTTCCAGAATAGCAAAACCCTTGACTGCATTAACGCATAAATGGAAGAAATTTGAATGGAATGATGAACAAGAGAAAGCGTTTCAGTTATTGAAGAAGAAGCTAACTACGGCACCTATATTGTCATTGCCTGAAGGGAATGATGATTTTGTGATTTATTGTGACGCATCAAATCAAGGTCTCGGTTGTGTATTAAAGCAACGAACGAAGGTGATTGCATATGCGTCTAGACAATTGAAGATTCACGAATAAAATTATACGATGCATGATTTGGAATTAGGCGCGGTTGTTTTTGCATTAAAGACTTAGAGGCACTACTTATATAGGGTCAAAAGTATTATATATACCGACTACAAAAGTCTTCAACACATATTTAATCAGAAACAACTGAATATGAGGCAGCGTAGGTGGATTGAATTATTGAATGATTATGACTTTGAGGTTTGTTACCACCCGGGGAAGGCAAATGTGGTAGCCGATGCCTTGAGCAGGAAGGACAGAGAACCCATTCGAGTAAAATCTATGAATATAATGATTCATAATAACCTTACTACTCAAATAAAGGAGGCGCAACAAGGAGTTTTAAAAGAGGGAAATTTAAAGGATGAAATACCCAAAGGATCGGAGAATCATCTTAATATTCGGGAAGACGAAACCCGGTATAGGGCTGAAAGGATTTGGGTACCAAAATTTGGAGATATGAGAAAAATGGTACTTAGAGAAGCTCATAAAACCAGATACTCAATACATCCTGGAACGGGGAAGATGTACAAGGATCTCAAGAAATATTTTTGGTGGCCGGGTATGAAAGCCGATGTTGCTAAATACGTAGGAGAATGTTTGACGTGTTCTAAGGTCAAAGCTGAGCATCAGAAACCATCAGGTCTACTTCAACAACCCAAAATCCCGGAATGGAAATGGGAAAACATTACCATGGATTTCATCACTAAATTGCCAAGGACTGCAAGTGGTTTTGATACTATTTGGGTAATAGTTGATCGTCTCACCAAATCAGCACACTTCCTGCCAATAAGAGAAGATGACAAGATGGAGAAGTTAGAACGACTGTATTTGAAGGAAGTCGTCTCCAGACATGGAATACCAATCTCTATTATCTCTGATAGGGATGGCAGATTTATTTCAAGATTCTGGCAGACATTACAGCAAGCATTAGGAACTCGTCTAGACATGAGTACTGCCTATCATCCACAAACTGATGGGCAGAGCGAAAGGACGATACAAACGCTTGAAGACATGCTACGAGCATGTGTTATTGATTTCGGAAACAGTTGGGATCGACATCTACCGTTAGCAGAATTTTCCTACAACAACAGCTACCATTCAAGCATTGAGATGGCGCAGTTTGAAGCACTTTATGGTAGAAAGTGCAGGTCTCCGATTTGTTGGAGTGAAGTGGGGGATAGACATATTACGGGTCCGGAGATTATACAAGAAACTACCGAGAAGATCATCCAAATTCAACAACGGTTGAAAACCGCCCAAAGTCGACAAAAGAGCTACCCTGACATTAAAAGAAAAGATATAGAATTTGAAATTGGAGAGATGGTCATGCTTAAAGTTGCACCTTGGAAAGGCGTTGTTCGATTTGGTAAACGAGGGAAATTAAATCCAAGGTATATTGGACCATTCAAGATTATTGATCGTGTCGGACCAGTAGCTTACCGACTTGAGTTACCTCAACAACTCGCGGCTGTACATAACACTTTCCACGTCTCGAATTTGAAGAAATGTTTTGCTAAAGAAGATCTCACTATTCCATTAGATGAAATCCAAATCAACGAAAAACTTCAATTCATCGAAGAACCCTTCGAAATAATGGATCGTGAGGTTAAAAGACTTAAGCAAAACAAGATACTGATAATGCTAAAAACGAACATATATTTCATAGCATTATTCCTCAAGAAAGACAAGCTTTTAGTTGCAATTGTTCTATTTACAAGTGATATTCGTTTAAATAATAAAAGGTGAAGACAAAAGACAGATTCGATGAATTGAAGACGCAAACGACCAAAAAGCTCAAAAGAACAAAAGACAATCAAAGAGGTTCCAATTATTGATAAGAAACGTCTCGAAATTACAAGAGTACAAGATTCAAAACGCAAAGTACAAAATATAAAATTGTACGCAAGGACGTTCGAAAATCCGGAACCGGGACTAGAGTCAACTCTCAACGCTCGACGCAACGGACTAAAAATTACAAGTTAACTATGTATATAAATATAATATAATATATAATTAATTATATTAATTATATATATATTATATAAATAAATAAAAACCGTCGGCAGAGAAAAACTCCAAAAGGGTGAGCTGTAAAAACAAACTCCGCGACTCGCGGAGTTTGAAGGCCAAAAAGGCCGCGAGTCGCGGAGCCCCAAAATGAAAAACTGCCTATAAAGCCAACCGAATTCTGATCATTTTCATCCATCTTTTTCTTCTTCTCTCATATATACGTAAAATATATATTTATAATTTATATTTTAATTTTAATTTTAATTATAATTCTAATAATAAGGGTATGTTAGCGAATGTTGTAAGGGTGTAAGTCGAAATTTTGTCCGTGTAACGCTACGCTATTTTTAATCATTGTAAGTTATGTTCAACCTTTTTACATTAATGTCTCGTAGCTAAGTTATTATTATGCTTATTTAAAACGAAGTAATCATGATGTTGGGCTAATTACTAAAATTGGGTAATTGGACTTTGTACCATAATTGGGGTTTGGACAAAAGAACGACACTTGTGGAAATTAGACTATGAGCTATTAATGGGCTTTATATTTGTTTAACTAAATGATAGTTTGTTAATGTTAATATAAAGATTTACAATTGGGCGTCCCTATAAATTACCATATACACTCGATCGGACACGATGGGCGGGGTATTTATATGTACGAATAATCGTTCATTTAACCGGACACAGGAATGGATTAATAGCCACTAGAATAATTAAAACAGGGGTGAAATTATGTACAAAGGACACTTGGTATAATTGATAACAAAATATTAAAACCTAGGGTTACACTCAGTCGACATCCTGGTGTAATTATTAAACAAAGTATTAAAATCTTGTTACAGTTTAAATCCCCAATTAGTTGGAATATTTAACTTCGGGTATAAGGATAATTTGAAGAGGGCACTCGCATTTTATATTTATGACTGATGGACTGTTATGGACAAAAACCAGACGGACATATTAAATAATCCAGGACAAAGGACAATTAATCCATGGGCATAAAACTAAAATCAACACGTCAAACATCATGATTACGGAAGTTTAAATAAGCATAATTCTTTTATTTCATATTTAATTTCCTTTATTTTATATTTAATTGCACTTCTAATTATCGCACTTTTATTTATTGTTATTTAATCGCACTTTTAATTATCGTACTTTTTAATTATCGCAATTTTATTTTATCGCACTTTTATTGCAATTTCATTATCATTATTTATTTTACGCTTTAAATTAAGTCTTTTATTTATTTAATATTTTACATTAGGTTTTAACTGCAACTAAAGTTTTAAAATCGACAAACCGGTCATTAAACGGTAAAAACCCCCCTTTATAATAATAATATTACTTATATATATTTGTATTTTTATAAAAGTAAACTAATATAGCGTTAAGCTTTGTTTAAAAATTTCCCTGTGGAACGAACCGGACTTACTAAAAACTACACTACTGTACGATTAGGTACACTGCCTATAAGTGTTGTAGCAAGGTTTAAGTATATCCATTCTCTAAATAAATAAATATCTTGTGTAAAATTGTATCGTATTTAGTAGTATTTCCTGCTAAAATTAATAACTATTTCGTATCCCTTAGCTTTGACATCAAGTATTTTTGGCGCCGCTGCCGGGGAACTTTCTAAACGCCGGAAGCGCAACGCTAATAAAAAAAAAAAGAGATTTTTTCTATTAAAAGTCGCTTTTGTAAAAATACGTTTTAAATATTCGAAAATATAAAAAGAAAAACAAAAATATAAGTATTTTTAAGATTTTGTTAAATATTTAAGTTGATTAAGTTTCTTTATTTTTATTTTAGTTTATAAAAAATATAAGTTTTATTTAAATATCTTTTATTTATATAAAAAACAGAAAAAAAAAATTAAATAAATAAATAAAGAAAAACGCGTTGAAATTAAACTTGTCAGTTGAAATTCTGAACCCCGCGACTCGCGGGGTTTGATGTTTTAAATACCGCAACTCGCGAAGTGACTCTGACACGAGACAGAACCCTAATTCAGCATTAATTACGGGGTATTTAATAATTATTATTATTATTAACCCTAATTATTATTATTATTATAATTAATTTTATTTTAACTTTTACTTTTTATTTAATTTATGTATTTAGTATTAATTAGTTTTATTAAATTGTAAAATTAATAGTTTTAATAAATAAATAATATAAAAATAATATTTTTATAAAAATTGTAATTTTTACAACTTTTTGTATATTTTTATATTTTGTCCCTTTTTAATCGTTGTAGCGTAATATTTGTATTTTTCGCTCATATTTAATTTTAAACTTAGTTTTTGCCATAGTCATTTTTACTCCTAGATTTTTAGGCTTTGCCGTAGAATTCCTTAAGTGCTTTTTCTTTAGACTAAGATTTAGGTACTCTAGAATTTTGCGACGCCTTTTTAAGTTTTAGTTTCTTTTTAAGTTATTTCCATTTGGGATTTAGTTTTTCCTGTAAGCTTTAATATTTTTAGACACCTTTTACCTATGTATCAATTATCATTCCAATTAGTAATATCAATTTGCGATTATAATTTTAAGTTAGTTGTAGTAATAAGGTTAGGTTAGTCAAGTATTTTTATTTTTTTATAAGTTTCTTTTATTTTTCCGTCACCTTTTATTTTTTTCAACCATTTTTCTTTTTCAATTTTTTTTTTCTTCCGACGAACTCTTTTTCTTTCTTATTTCTCGCTATTCTAGTTTTAGGACATAGATTTTTATTCTACTTCTTATCTAAATTTCTTAAAATTACGAAAATTTATTTTGAGTGGTTAAATTGATAGACATCAAAATTTTCTGGTTCGTAGTAATAGTTGGATTTATACGTGGACCGGGTTATTGGAGCCAAACAGTCCTCAATTATATTGAGACCAAACGAATCCTGCCCCTCTGCTGCATCTTTTGGCTATTCAAAACGTGGGCAAAATCAGAAAAGTCTATTGGTTGGATAACTTATTATAATTTTTCTTTCCTTTTTAAAACTAATAGGATATTCAGTGAATGCACCGAGCAAGACGTTCATCACCTTTTGTACGTTCACCACCTGTAACTAGATCAAGACATTTAGCAAATATAACCGCCGTTGATTTTTCTTTAGAATCGTCATCCAGTCGACCAAGTACTTCAGTTCAAATTTCCGATAATCCATTTTTTGAACCCGACCTCACAATTGAGAATCCGGAAAATATTCAGGAACGGTTCGTAGATCCTGAACCATTAAACTTTCCTCCGGAGCCACCAATCATTCAAACAGAGATTGTTGAGGAACGAACCATTAAATCAGAATCATCTAGTGATACCGATTCAACAAATTCAATTATGGAGAATCTGGAACCTTTAAGTATGGAAGACCGAATGAGAGCTAAACGCACTGGCCAAGGTCACGCAATTACTCATCCAGACATTAATGCGCCAGATTATGAAATCAAAGGACAAATTCTACACATGGTGACTAATCAATGCCAATTTAGTGGTGCGCCGAAGGAAGATCCAAATGAACATCTACGTACCTTTAATAGGATCTGCACACTATTTAAAATCCGAGAAGTGGAGGATGAACAGATATATCTCATGTTATTTCCCTGGACTTTAAAGGGAGAAGCCAAAGATTGGTTGGAATCGTTACCTGAAGGGGCGATTGATACATGGGACGTTTTAGTTGAAAAATTTCTTAAACAATTCTTTCCTGCATCTAAAGCCGTAAGACTTCAAGCAGAAATTGTTACGTTTACACAGAAGCCAAATGAAACTCTATATGAGGCGTGGACTAGATATGGAAAGTTGTTAAGAGGATGTCCGCAACATGGTTTAGACACCTATCAAATAGTACAAATATTCTACCAAGGATGCGACATCACTACAAGGAAAGACACAGATATAGCAGCTGGTGGTTCTATTATGAAGAAAACCGAAACTGATGCTTACAAAATTATTGATAACACTGCTTCCCACTCACATGAGTGGCACCAAGAAAAAGACATCGTTAGATCATCTAAAGCAGCTAGAGCCGATTCTAGCCATGACTTAGATTCCATTTCCGCAAAGATAGATGCTGTGGAGAGACGAATGGAAAAGATGACTAAAGATATTCACTCAATACGAATTAGTTGTGAGCAGTGTGGAGGACCACATTTGACAAAAGATTGTCTCAGTATTGAATTAACAATGGAACAAAGAGAGAATATTTCATACATAAACCAAAGGCCTGGAAATAATTATCAGAATAATTATCAACCGCCAAGACCGATTTACAATCAAAACCAGAATTATAACCGAAATATTCCATACAACAACCAACAAGGTCCTAGCAATCAACAAGTATCCAATAATACTTACAATCAGCAAAGACCGAATTTTCAAAACAAACCACCACAACAAACCGATGATAAAAAGCCGAATTTAGAAGATATGATGACAAAGCTAGTTGAAACTCAAACACAGTTTTTCACATCTCAGAAACAAACCAATGAACAAAATGCTCAAGCATTTAGAAATCAACAAGCTTCTATTCAAAATCTGGAACAAGAAGTGAGTAACCTAGCAAGGTTAATAGGTGAAAGAAAACCGGGAAGTCTACCTAGTGATACAAATGCTAACCCCCGGAATGAAACAGCTAAAGCCATTACCACAAGAAGTTGTACAACACTTAAACCACCTGAAATACCTGTAACTTCTGATAAAGCTATTTCTACTCTACAAGAACCACAACCTGATCAAGATAAGGAAAAAGAACCGGTAGTTGAGAAGGTTAATGAAGATAACACAGTTAAGGATAAACCTTATGTTAAACCATACCAACCACCACTTCCTTACCCAAGTAAAATGAAGAAAGAAAAACTTGAAGCCGAGCAATCCAAATTCTTGGATATGTTTAAACAGATAAATGTAAATCTTCCTTTCATTGATGTGATTTCAGGAATGCCTAGATATGCTAAATTCTTGAAAGATCTAATCTCAAATAGAAAGAAAATGGAAGAACTCTCGGCTGTTACTATGAATGCTAATTGTTCAGCAGTGCTGTTGAATAAGATACCAGAAAAACTATCTGATCCAGGAAGTTTCACAATTCCATGTTTTCTGGGTAGTCTTAGTTCAATAGAAGCATTGGCAGACTTAGGTGCTAGTATAAATCTAATGCCGTATTCACTATACGCTAAACTAGACCTTGGAGAATTAAAACCAACCAGAATAAGCATACAACTAGCCGATAGATCAATAAAATATCCTAGAGGGATAATGGAGAACATTCTAGTTAAAGTTGGTACTTTAGTATTTCCAGTAGATTTTGTTGTTCTGGACATGGAAGAAGATTCTCAAGTTCCTCTCATATTAGGAAGACCATTTTTAAACACGGCTAAAGCAATGATAGACGTGTTAGGTAAGAAACTGACCCTAAGTATAGAGGATGAGAGTGTTACCTTTTCAGTTGATAGAGCAATGCAACAACCACAATCTGCAGATGATACATGTTATTATATTCAAACTATAGATGCACATGCAGAATTATTAGAAGAATTTCCAGAATTACAAGGAACAGGAGAATGTTCTTTAGGAGAAGGTAATGAACCAATTGATGAAGCTGAAATGTTAGCTACACTTATAGCTAATGGATATGAACCAACAACAGAAGAAATTCAAATGCTAAAAGAAGAAGACAGATATCGATACAAATCATCGATAGAAGAACCTCCGAAATTAGAGTTAAAGCCACTTCCAAACCATTTGGAATACGCTTATTTACATGGTGAATCTGAATTACCTGTAATAATATCGTCTTCTCTTACTGAAAATGAGAAATCACAACTCATTTCTGTATTGAAAGCTCATAAACCAGCCATTGCATGGAAGATTCATGATATTAAAGGAATAAGTCCTTCGTATTGCACACATAAAATCCTTATGGAAGAAGGTCATAAAACGTATGTGCAACGCCAACGAAGACTAAATCCTAATATGCAAGATGTAGTTAAGAAAGAGATTATTAAACTGCTAGATGCAGGTTTGATATATCCAATTTCTGATAGTCCATGGGTAAGCCCAGTTCAATGCGTGCCTAAGAAGGGTGGCATGACTGTCATTACAAATGAGAAAAATGAGCTTATTCCTACTAGGACTGTAACAGGATGGTGTGTGTGTATTGATTATAGAAAATTAAATGACGCCACCAGAAAAGATCACTTTCCCTTACCTTTCATAGATCAAATGTTGGAAAGATTAGCCGGAAATAGTTACTATTGTTTTCTAGATGGATTTTCCGGATATTTTCAAATTCCAATAGCACCCGAAGATCAAGAGAAAACCACATTCACGTGCCCTTATGGTACTTTTGCTTACAAACGCATGCGATTTGGACTTTGTAACGCCCCTGGACTTTGTAACACCAAATTGGAATCTACCACTTGAACTAATGTGCGATGCAAGTGATTTTGCAATTGGAGCCGTTTTAGGACAAAGGATTGAAAAACGATTTCAACCTATATATTATGCTAGTAAGACGTTACAAGGAGCACAAACAAACTATACAACTACTGAAAAAGAACTCCTTGCTAATGTCTTTGCTTTTGACAAATTTCGATCATATCTCGTTCTAGCAAAAACGGTTGTCTATACCGACCATTCTGCTCTTAGATACCTATTTTCAAAACAAGATGCTAAACCAAGATTAATCCGTTGGATCTTACTCTTACAAGAGTTTGATATTGAAATCCGAGATAAAAGAGGAGCAGAAAATCTCGCCGCTGATCATCTTTCTCGTCTTGAAAATCTCGAATTAGAAGTTCTAAATGAATCGGCCATACAAGACAGCTTTCCTGATGAATATCTATTGAAGATAGATTATAAAGAAATTCCATGGTTTGCAGACTATGCAAAATACTTAGTGATATAAATTTTGTCCCGATGGAATAATACGCCGATGTGTATTTGGAGATGAAGCTAGTAAAATATTAAACCATTGTCACACAGGACCAACAGGAGGGCATTATGGGCCTCAACTAACAGCAAGAAAAGTTTATGAAGCTGGATTTTATTGGCCTACAATTTACAAAGACGCACACCTTCTTTGCAAATCCTGTGATGCATGTCAAAGGGCCGGAAAAATAAGTCAACGTGATGAAATGCCACAAAATGTCATCCAAGTATGTGAAGTATTTGACATTTGGGGTATTGACTTTATGGGTCCATTTCCAAAATCTCATAATAATCTATATATACTCGTAGCCATTGATTATGTATCTAAATGGGCGGAAGCACAAGCTCTCCCAACTAACGATGCACGAGTTGTAGTCAACTTTTTAAAACGTCTTTTTGCAAGGTTTGGAACACCGAAAGCTTTAATAAGTGATCGGGGTACTCATTTCTGTAATAATCAACTTGAGAAAGTTCTTAAAAGATATGGAGTAACTCATAAAATCTCCACCGCATATCATCCACAAACAAGTGAACAAGTTGAAAATACCAACCGAGCTTTAAAACGTATTTTAGAGAAAACCGTAGGATCAAATCCGAAGGAATGGTCCATTAAATTGGAGGATGCACTCTGGGCTTTTAGAACAGCCTACAAAACTCCAATTGGAACCACACCTTTTAGACTTGTTTATGGAAAAGCATGTCATCTTCCAGTAGAAATTGAACACAAAGCATTTTGGGCTTTGAAGACATGTAATCTTGATTTACATGAAGCTGGACGTCTACGATTAAGTCAACTAAACGAATTAGAAGAATTAAGACATGAAGCATACGAAAATTCGTTAATCTATAAAGAAAGAACGAAGAAATGGCATGATAAAAGAATCAGAAGTTCAAAAGAATTTAAAGAAGGAGACAGAGTTCTTCTTTTCAATTCACGATTCAAGCTATTTCCTGGAAAATTGAAATCAAGATGGTCTGGACCATTCATAGTCAAAAGAGTTTTCCCATACGGAACGATAGAATTAATAAATTCAAATGGGATGGAATTTAAAGTTAATGGTCACAGAGTTAAACATTACATACATGGTCCGATGGAAGTCGACAACGAAGTTAATCATAATTTCGACACCACAGCTAACTAAGTGTGGGGAGAATCAAGTCTTTAAAGGATAATATGTATTTCTGTTAGAGTTAGATTGTCTGTTTTCGTGTAAATCTCGAAAATGGAACCCGAATGGTCTTTCCCTAGCAGACCCTAAAGAACTAGTCTTCTCCCCCCATTCTGAATTTTTATTTTTTTTAGGTTTTTACAAAATGAAGACTGCCTGTGAGCTAAACCATGGTCTAATGCTACACGCTTTGATCACTAAACGTAATAATGACATACTACCGAGTGAAATAGTATCAGTAATCAGAGAAAGAATGGACGGAGTTAGAAAAGAATCCAGATGTGAAGATAATAAGTTACAATTTGGTAAAGGAAAATCAAAATCCGCAGCGAAAAGAAGAGCACGACACCTAGAACGATGTCACAAATGCGGAAAATGGTCACATGGAGGTAAATGTTCAAATAATCAAACCTATTCAAATACTGAATTTGTTACTTTATGCAGAGACGGACCGTTCATATGTTTAGAAGAAAAGACACTGAATGCGCGAGGTTACGCCTATGTAGCCATGGAAAACCAATTAAACCGACTATCTTATGAATGGGATAGATCATATAACTAAGAAATCTATTTCACAGGTATGTCTGTACAGTTTTTATTTTTATTTTTATTTTTAACCTTTTGATAATAAACGCTAATTTGTTCGCTAAAAAGTATTAAATTGGTATTGAACAAAATTAGGTTTGGCGACCGAAATTATTGATATCATTCAAAAATTTATTACATCACTGCGAAATTTAACGTTTATTCTTAAGGTATAAATATCTTTAATCAATCAACACAAAATATTTCAAAAATTCGTAATGAGTTAAATTAGGTCTTGGAACCGAAATTACTTTACCGAAAAGAGGGGCGCATATTTTTGATAATATTTGATTGATTAAAGTGGGATAAAAAGACAAAAAGATTTTTAATTTCATTCTTACCATGTTTTTAATATTAATATTTAAATCTTAAATTAATATTGTAAACTTTGTAAAAACAATATATTTAAAATTGTAAATATTTGAAAAATTAATATAAGTTTGGTATGAATTTATAAATTTTTAAATTAAGTTTGGTGTGAATTTTTAATTTTTAAAATATAAATTTTTAATTTTATGCATTTCAATTTTAAGTTTGGTGTGAATTTTTTTTTATATTTAAGTTGTGTGAATTTAAAAACAAAAATTTACTTTATCTCATTAAGTTAAAAATATGATTTTTAAAATTCGTCGTAAGTTGAAGACTAGGTCTTTAAACCGAAATTGCTTTACCCGAGGGAGGGACGAGAACTTTTATTATCATTATTTTTAATCTTATTGAATTAAAGTATGCCAAAAACATTGAAAAAACCCAAAAATCTTAGCTTTTAAAACAATCACTACAAAAAGACAAATTTTAAAATTTTGTCGAGAGACGGACTAGGACATCGATCCGAAACGACCTCGTCCTAAATAACAAGGGAAACAAAATTTTAAAATTAAGTACTTAATTGTTTCAAAAGTTAATGATTATAAAAAAAAAAAAAAAAACTCCGCGAGTCGCGGAGTTTGAAGTGCAATTCGCCGCGAGTCGCGGAGGAGTCGGATTACAGAAAAAAAATAAAGAGCTGCAACAGCTCAGTTTCACACACCACAACTCAAAAATACTGCGAAAAACACTCCGAAAATACACCCAAAAACACCCCAAAAATCCCAATTTTTAACGGTTAATCACCATATTTTTTACTAAAATCATGTTGAGAAGGATGCTATCTAAGAATTACTCAAGAAAAACGGTAAATTTCTACACCTAAACACCATTTAATCCGAAATTTGGTGTTCTTGAGCAATTTTTTCCCCAATTTGATTTTGATGTTTTTAGTGTAATTATGCTTAAATTGTTTATGTATTATGCTTGTATAACCTAGATTGATGCTGTTTAACATGATTAGAAGCCTTAAACTTCAAATTTTGAATAATCTAGGGTTTGTGTTCTTGAGCAAATTTGGGGCTTTTTGATATAAACAGGTTATGGCCGATTTTTGTCATGAATTGTTGCTAAATTAAGTAGTGTAACATGTTTAGGTAGTTAAATGATCCAAACTTTGAGCCTAAACATGATTTTGAGAATTAAAGTGGACTTTTTCAAGTCTAAAATTCATGAACTTGATTTTTGAAAGATAATGCCATTTGAGACTTGTTTAATTGCTAGTAATGATTATTTTGACATGTTATTTGAGTTGAATGCTTATGAACTTGGCGAACATTTTCGTATATGCTTATTTGAAAAAGTATAGATTTGATAAAAATGTGAAAATGAGCTTAAGTTTGATATAAATTGATAATGTCATTGTAATTATTTTGATTGATGATTTTGCTGACACTAATGCATATTTGGATGCACAAAAATTGTGTTTGATGTGTTTTGCAGAATGAAAGGGGTGAATCTTCATCCCAAGCCCGCAATGCTCCTGCTGAGAATTTGTAACAACATGAGGTGGATAACTACTACAAGCAGGATATACCTCATCCAGTCATGACCTTTTCCGATATGCACTTGGAAGAGTTGCACCCGAACCTGAGATTTGACAGACTTTGGATAGATTATCCAAAATATCAAAGGGGTTTGCATACTCTTCATTCTAAGGTTGTTGAGGTACCGAGGGTCATAGAATGGGGACCCTTAGAAGCTGTAGAATTGGCCGGGCCAATTAGGGAATTACTTGTACAGAAGTATGGTAATTCTTCTTTTAGTGACTGGGTACGTTTATTCACCATGCGTAGACCTGTATATAAAGTATGGTGTGAAGAATTGTTATGTAGTATAGAGTTGAATGATCGGGTAGCTAGTTTAACCGATCGTTCTTTTATTAGATTTTTGTTAGGCGGTTCGATGCGCCACATGTCTTTACTGGACATGGCTCAGGCTTTACGTATATATACGCCTGAGGAGTTAGCGTCTGCCGATTGTAGAGGATTGATACTAAACGGTAGAAAGATAGATGAAAATTTTGATACACACGGTGTGTGGAGTCAAATGACAAGCCATCACCGTTTCAAAGGGGGAAATTACTCTTATTTGGATATAGATAGAGCCGAATTAAGAGTGATACATAGGTTTTTAGCTAATTCGATTACACAAAGGGGTAAGAACAAGGAAAAAGTAAATGAACAGGATTTGTTTTACCATATGTGTATTCGAGACCCACAAAGCGCTGTAAGTATACCGTATTGTGTGGGTTATTATTTATCAGCTATGGTTCGGGGGATGCGACCGCATAGCATAATAGGAGGTGGTATTTTTATTACTTTGATTGGTGAATATCTCGGTGTGGATATAAGTCGGGGGGGATTATTAGTAGAAGAACCAGAACCCCGCGATACTATAGGTTTAAATGTATACCATGGTGCGAAAGTTTTGAAGAGGCGAAATAACGCCGCAGTACAATACCATGGTAGACATCCACAGGTTGAGAGAAACCAACAGCAAGGTAATGTAGGAGGGGGGAATGAGATGCAAGAAATGCAAAGGTTTATAGCTTCTCAGGAGTACGAAAATGCTAGACAGAGAGCATTTGAAGATTGGCAAGTTCATCAGAACCAAATCATAGCTCATTGCCAACATATTGGTAGAAACTATATTCCTACACCGAAACCCATCTTCCCTCCCTGGTCTATAGAGATGCAGCCACCGTATCCTACGTATGACCCTGCCGAAGCATTCTATAGCACCTATGGTTATGCCTGGAACCCCTATTGGTACCAGTATCATCCCTAGTATACTTATTTTTTTTTTTTTTTTTTTTTGTAATTTGTAATTATAGATATGTTTAATGCTTTTTTTAATATTGTAATCATTTTTATAATTATCTAACTTTTATTCTTAGATTTTAATAATTTTTGAATGTGGGGTAATATACCAAACTTCAAAAATATGTATATATATTTGCAGTTTATCTTATGTACACAACAGGGTAAAACAATGCATTTTCAAAGACTGGCATTAAGTTCAGCAAAAGCAACTAATTTTGACGACAAGATGCAAAATATATGTGAAATAACAACAAGACGGAATGAACAAATGATGTGCACCATTTATCATTCAGCAAACAAACGCCAATATATTTGGAAACTTTGGTAAAAATTTAATCATTTTCACACTAATCACCCTCAATAATTTAAATTGTTACTGATTTCTTGCAAATGAGGGCATTGCAAGATCTTAAGTGTGGGGAGGGGTTAAATTCTTTCGGATTTTAAAAATTTTTACTTTATACACTTGGTTACCATTAAAAATACTAGTAAAGCAGTAGTTGTATTAGAATCTAGTGCTCTCTGATAATAAAGAACAGCCCTGGTCTTATATACTGACTACCCAATTCTAGTAAAATTTTTCAAAATTTTCAATTAAATGAACTAAAAATCATGTTTATACATATTTATGAACGATAAAACTAGGTTTTAACACCGAAATTATTGTTACCTCAAAAAGGACATAAATTGAGAAACAAACCGAAATGTTAAAATTCATTTAAAATGGAATATAGGACGATAAAAAGGAAAATAAAAGCCAAGTGTGGGAAAATTTACCAAGTTATCTTAAACATATGTCACATATATCTGTAACAAATAACTGAAAATACTTCTGCTTTGGACTAAACTAAACTGTTTTACCCAATGAAAGAAAAGAAGAGATGGATCTACACGATGAATCAATTCCATCATTAAAAGGAAGTAAAGTCTTCCGAAAAAGAAACGCGCTTCTTGATTTAGGTCATGAAGTTGTCGTCCAGACCAGCTGTAGGTTGACGAAAAATCTAGAAAAATCATCACTAAAATCAGCAGGAAATCCACGGACCTCAGCATTAAACAGGGTCGCCAAGTGGTCAGATTTATCCTAACCATGAGAAGGATTTATCTCGTACAATGGGGGGGCACCATGCAAATTAGCTGGATAAGACTAATGAATCAGATCCCCAGAAAGGATAATCTCCTTTTAAAGATTAAAAATCAGCTTTTAAGACTGATATTACTCAATCCTTGAGATTGACTTTAAAGATTGAGAATTACAAACTCATGGAATTCAATGATATCTAAACTCGAGCTTGAACGAGAAAATATTTTGATCAAAATTACAAACCGATTTGTTTTCTGAAAACCCTATTTTCAATGCGTTCATTACCATTGAACGTAAAAACCTAGGAATTCACCTGGAATTCATTAGGTCACCTGAACTAAATCGGGTGTCAACCGTAAGAACGGTGGTTGCATAGTGGTCAAAGACAGGACCTTGTGCCATACCGAAAAATTATAAGGGTGAGCTTTACTATTGCTCCTACCAAGGATAGTAATTGCGTCCGACACGTTATAGACCATAATTAAAAGCATGTCAGGGGACATTGCCTTAACAGTTGCTTGTTCAACGCTTTCCTTTACAACCGGACGGTAGTTTATCGAAAGGTAATATACGGGACAAGTAAACTGGACGTGTTGCTTTCCAAATACAAGGTTAGCAAGTGGGTGACACAAAACAGCAAGTTTTGAGCTAAAATTTTCAATTCTGAAACCCACCAAACCCACAAAAATATTTTGCAAACACCGGTAAAGGGTTATTCCGGAAAACTTATATAGGGTAAAAACTAGATTTTCAAAAGATCAAATATTTTCATAAAGATCCAATTTCCTTAATGGATCTAAATTTTTATAGTCATATGGGACTGTAAACCATATCGTTACTACCATTGTTCATACCACCGTATAGAAATCACTGATGTACAAAGTGTGAAGAATAAAGAAGTGATTTTAGTATTTCAAGACGATATTGCTTGAGGACAAGCAACGCTCAAGTGTGGGAATATTTGATAATGCTAAAAACGAACATATATTTCATAGCATTATTCCTCAAGAAAGACAAGCTTTTAGTTGCAATTGTTCTATTTACAAGTGATATTCGTTTAAATAATAAAAGGTGAAGACAAAAGACAGATTCGACGAATTGAAGACGCAAACGACCAAAAAGCTCAAAAGAACAAAAGACAATCAAAGAGGTTCCAATTATTGATAAGAAACGTCTCGAAATTACAAGAGTACAAGATTCAAAACGCAAAGTACAAAATATAAAATTGTACGCAAGGACGTTCGAAAATCCGGAACCGGGACTAGAGTCAACTCTCAACGCTCGACGCAACGGACTAAAAATTACAAGTTAACTATGTATATAAATATAATATAATATATAATTAATTATATTAATTATATATATATTATATTTATAAATAAAAACCGTCGGCAGAGAAAAAACTCCAAAAGGGTGAGCTGTAAAAACAAACTCCGCGACTCGCGGAGTTTGAAGGCCAAAAAGGCCGCGAGTCGCGGAGCCCCAAAATGAAAAACTGCCTATAAAGCCAACCGAATTCTGATCATTTTCATCCATCTTTTTCTTCTTCTCTCATATATACGTAAAATATATATTTATAATTTATATTTTAATTTTAATTTTAATTATAATTCTAATAATAAGGGTATGTTAGCGAATGTTGTAAGGGTGTAAGTCGAAATTCTGTCCGTGTAACGCTACGCTATTTTTAATCATTGTAAGTTATGTTCAACCTTTTTACATTAATGTCTCGTAGCTAAGTTATTATTATGCTTATTTAAAACGAAGTAATCATGATGTTGGGCTAATTACTAAAATTGGGTAATTGGACTTTGTACCATAATTGGGGTTTGGACAAAAGAACGACACTTGTGGAAATTAGACTATGAGCTATTAATGGGCTTTATATTTGTTTAACTAAATTATAGTTTGTTAATGTTAATATAAAGATTTACAATTGGGCGTCCCTATAAATTACCATATACACTCGATCGGACACGATGGGCGGGGTATTTATATGTACGAATAATCGTTCATTTAACCGGACACGGGAATGGATTAATAGCCACTAGAATAATTAAAACAGGGGTGAAATTATGTACAAAGGACACTTGGTATAATTGATAACAAAATATTAAAACCTTGGGTTACACTCAGTCGACATCCTGGTGTAATTATTAAACAAAGTATTAAAATCTTGTTACAGTTTAAATCCCCAATTAGTTGGAATATTTAACTTCGGGTATAAGGATAATTTGACGAGGGCACTCGCATTTTATATTTATGACTGATGGACTGTTATGGACAAAAACCAGACGGACATATTAAATAATCCAGGACAAAGGACAATTAACCCATTGGCTTAAAACTAAAATCAACACGTCAAACATCATGATTACGGAAGTTCAAATAAGCATAATTCTTTTATTTCATATTTAATTTCCTTTATTTTATATTTAATTGCACTTCTAATTATCGCACTTTTATTTATTGTTATTTAATCGCACTTTTAATTATCGTACTTTTTAATTATCGCAATTTTATTTTATCGCACTTTTATTGTAATTTCATTATCGTTATTTATTTTACGCTTTAAATTAAGTCTTTTATTTATTTAATATTTTACATTAGGTTTTAACTGCGACTAAAGTTTTAAAATCGACAAACCGGTCATTAAACGGTAAAAACCCCCCTTTATAATAATAATATTACTTATATATATATATTTGTATTTTTATAAAAGTAAACTAATATAGCGTTAAGCTTTGTTTAAAAATTTCCCTGTGGAACGAACCGGACTTACTAAAAACTACACTACTGTACGATTAGGTACACTGCCTATAAGTGTTGTAGCAAGGTTTAAGTATATCCATTCTCTAAATAAATAAATATCTTGTGTAAAATTGTATCGTATTTAGTAGTATTTCCTGCTAAAATTAATAACTATTTCGTATCCCTTAGCTTTGACATCAGATACCAATTGTTAAGGTTCAATGAAATGCTCGTAGAGGACCCGAGTTCACCTGGGAGTGTGAAGATCAGATGAAGAAGAAATACCCGCATCTATTTCCAGAAGATTCGTCAACACCTTCAACAGCTTAAAATTTCGGGACGAAATTTATTTAACGGGTAGGTACTGTAGTGACCCGAACTTTTCCATGTTTATATATATTAATTGAGATTGATATTTACATGATTAAATGTTTCCAACATGTTAAGCAATCAAACTTGTTAAGACTTGATTAATCGAAATATGTTTCATATAGACAATTGACCACCCAAGTTGACCGGTGATTCACGAACGTTAAAACTTGTAAAAACTATATGATGACATATATATGGATATATATATAGTTAACATGATACTATGATAAGTAAACATATCATTAAGTATATTAACAATGAACTACATATGTAAAAACAAGACTACTAACTTAATGATTTTTAAACGAGACATATATGTAACGATTATCGTTGTAAAGACATTTAATGTATATATATCATATTAAGAGATATTCATACATGATAATATCATGATAATATAATAATTTAAAATCTCATTCGATATTATAAACATTGGGTTAACAACATTTAACAAGATCGTTAACCTAAAGGTTTCAAAACAACACTTACATGTAACGACTAACGATGACTTAACGACTCAGTTAAAATGTATATACATGTAGTGTTTTAATATGTATTTATACACTTTTGAAAGACTTCAATACACTTATCAAATACTTCTACTTAACAAAAATTCTTACAATTACATCCTCGTTCAGTTTCATCAACAATTCTACTCGTATGCACCCGTATTCGTACTCGTACAATACACAGCTTTTAGATGTATGTACTATTGGTATATACACTCCAATGATCAGCTCTTAGCAGCCCATGTGAGTCACCTAACACATGTGGGAACCATCATTTGGCAACTAGCATGAAATATCTCATAAGATTACAAAAATATGAGTAATCATTCATGACTTATTTACATGAAAACAAAATTACATATCCTTTATATCTAATCCATACACCAACGACCAAAAACACCTACAAACACTTTCATTCTTCAATTTTCTTCATCTAATTGATCTCTCTCAAGTTCTATCTTCAAGTTCTAAGTGTTCTTCATATATTCTACAAGTTCTAGTTACATAAAATCAAGAATACTTTCAAGTTTGCTAGCTCACTTCCAATCTTGTAAGGTGATCATCCAACCTCAAGAAATCTTTGTTTCTTACAGTAGGTTATCATTCTAATACAAGGTAATAATCATATTCAAACTTTGGTTCAATTTCTATAACTATAACAATCTTATTTCAAGTGATGATCTTACTTGAACTTGTTTTCATGTCATGATTCTGCTTCAAGAACTTCGAGCCATCCAAGGATCCGTTGAAGCTAGATCCATTTTTCTCTTTTCCAGTAGGTTTATCCAAGGAACTTAAGGTAGTAATGATGTTCATAACATCATTCGATTCATACATATAAAGCTATCTTATTCGAAGGTATAAACTTGTAATCACTAGAACATAGTTTAGTTAATTCTAAACTTGTTCGCAAACAAAAGTTAATCCTTCTAACTTGACTTTTAAAATCAACTAAACACATGTTCTATATCTATATGATATGCTAACTTAATGATTTAAAACCTGGAAACATGAAAAACACCGTAAAACCGGATTTACGCCGTCGTAGTAACACCTCGGGCTGTTTTGGGTTAGTTAATTAAAAACTATGATAAACTTTGATTTAAAAGTTGTTATTCTGAGAAAATGATTTTTATTATGAACATGAAGCTATATCCAAAAATTATGGTTAAACTCAAAGTGGAAGTATGTTTTCTAAAATGGTCATCTAGACGTCGTTCTTTCGATTGAAATGACTACCTTTACAAAAATGACTTGTAACTTATTTTTCCGACTATAAACCTATACATTTTCTGTTTAGATTCATAAAATAGAGTTCAATATGAAACCATAGCAATTTGATTCACTCAAAACGGATTTAAAATGAAGAAGTTATGGGTAAAACAAGATTGGATAATTTTTCTCATTTTAGCTACGTGAAAATTGGTAACAAATCTATTCCAACCATAACTTAATCAACTTGTATTGTATATTATGTAATCTTTAGATATCATAGACATGTATACAATGTTTCGACCTATCATGTCGACACATCTATATATATTTCGGAACAACCATAGACACTATATATGTGAATGTTGGAGTTAGCTATACAGGGTTGATGTTGATTCCAAAATATATATAGTTTGAGTTGTGATCAATACTGAGATACGTATACACTGGGTCGTGGATTGATTCAAGATAATATTTATCGATTTATTTCTGTACATCTAACTGTGGACAACTAGTTCTGGTTACTAACGAGGACAGCTGACTTAATAAACTTAAAACATCAAAATATATTAAAAGTGTTGTAAATATATTTTGAACATACTTTGATATATATGTATATATTGTTATAGGTTCGTGAATCAACCAGTGGCCAAGTCTTACTTCCCAACGAAGTAAAAATCTGTGAAAGTGAGTTATAGTCCCACTTTTAAAATCTAATTTTTTTGGGATGAGAATACATGCAGGTTTTATAAATGATTTACAAAATAGACACAAGTACGTGAAACTACATTCTATGATTGAATTATCGAAATCGAATATGCCCCATTTTTTTAAGTCTGGTAATCTAAGAATTAGGGAACAGACACCCTAATTGACGCGAATCCTAAAGATAGATCTATTGGGCCTAACAAACCCCATCCAAAGTACCGGATGCTTTAGTACTTTGAAATTTATATCATATCCGAAGGGTGTCCCGGAATGATGGGGATATTCTTTTATATGCATCTTGTTAATGTCGGTTACCAGGTGTTCACCATATGAATGATTTTTATCTCTATGTATGGGATGTGTATTGAAATATGAAATCTTGTGGTCTATTATTATGATTTGATATATATAGGTTAAACCTATAACTCACCAACATTTTTGTTGACGTTTTAAGCATGTTTATTCTCAGGTGATTATTAAGAGCTTCCGCTGTCGCATACTTAAATAAGGACGAGATTTGGAGTCCATGCTTGTATGATATTGTGTAAAAACTGCATTTAAGAAACTTATTTTGTTGTAACATATTTGTATTGTAAACTATTATGTAATGGTCGTGTGTAAACAGGATATTTTAGATTATCATTATTTGAGAATCTACGTAAAGCTTTTTAAATCTTTATTGATGAAATAAAGGTTATGGTTTGTTTTAAAATGAATGCAGTCTTTGAAAAACGTCTCATATAGAGGTCAAAACCTCGCAACGAAATCAATTAATATGGAACGTTTTTAATCAATAAGAACGGGACATTTCAAAAATTTGGAGTTTTCATCACCTTCTGCATCCAATTTTATCTAGCTTTTTCAACGATATCATTCTCTTCATCTTTACATATTCTTGCCAACTCCTATCGAAGGTTATTGTATTCCACATATAATTCATCACTTGTCGAACCTCTCGGAAGAGTTAGTTTTTATGCGGATCTATTCTTAAAACATAGAATTAGAATGAACGAGTGGGATTGAACTTGCACGTTGCTGCGGGAAGTATATACGCAATGTGTATGTAATGTTGCAGCATGTTTATTAATGTAATGAAAATAACATTGTAGCTTATTTTCATTTTGAAGTTGTTTTCTATTTATGATAATAACTTTTTAGTAGTAGTTCTTTTTTACGTATTGGAAATTTTAACGTTTATAACGGTTCATTATTATATATCAAACATGTGATACTAAATTAATGAGACGACCATGTATTTAAGTAATTAAAGATATAATTCCACAAGAGATGACTTACATGTTGCTGCGGAAAATGATTTCACTCCATACATTTTTTATTACAATTCGCATATTGATAGTTGGTATAAATCTTTTATTATCTGAAAAATACAAAATTACATGTATACTCTACTAAAAGTTTACAGAGTTGTAATCATGTAAATCCAACAATTTCTTTGAAATTCAAAGGACCAATCAGAATGCGACATGTGGCATGACAATCACATGTGATTGAAAAAAAATTCAAACTTTTTTTTCCAAAAAAAAAATTATTTTTTTCAAATATTTTTTTTCAATTATATGTGATTGAATTTGATATGCAGAATCACATGTGATTGGCATAAAGAATCACATGTGATTTACCGTATGTCAAATCCAATCACATGTGATTGAAAAAGAAATTTTTCGAATTTTTTTATTTTTTTTTTGCAATCACATGTGGTTGTCGCGCCACATGTCGCACTCATATTGGTCCCTTAGATCTCAACTTAAAAGTTAGATCCAATTGAATATTTCTCAGTTTATAATAAAATTGTTTAAATAAATTTCATACAAAAAAAGTTTAAATTTTTCTAATTTTGGTTGTATTAATTATGTAACTTCTGAAAAGTTCAGGGTCCTAAATGTAAGTCCATACAAACCTTTCAGACGTCTTCTTACGTACTTGATATCGTTTTTCATTGGTTTAAGTTCTTTAACATAATATTAAATCTTTGAGTAAACATGATTTAAAAGTACCTTAATGTTAGAGGGAAATTATTACTCAAACACACAAAAAGAATAATAATAATAATAATAATAATAATAATAATAATAATAATAATAATAATAATAATAATAATAATAATAATAATAATAATAATAATAAACTATATAGGGTACCGTTCATGGCCCCCTGATTATACGAAAAGTAAAAAAAAATACATGTATACTCTACTGAATTTATAAAAGAATTTCTTAAATAAAATTAATAGACAAAGTTTGATTATTTTCAATTTTAGTTGTATTTATATGTAACATTCTTAAAGGTTCTGGGTCCAAAATGTAAGTTCATAAACAAACTCATCATACTATGTTGCCAAGAGCACCGATCGTATGTGATAAAGCACCTCTAGATCCAGATGTCATCTACCCTAATTTATTCAAAGCTCGCACATTATCGAGAGGGTATACACCCTCATTATCTCGTCGGCAGTAGAGACCTCTAGCGCCACCAGAGGCACAGAGATCTCCTGCACATACAGAGCAGCAAAGACCACCCGTAGTTACCACCGAGCCACTGACCATGACAGTTTGTAGGTCACCCCCAGGACCATGAGTGGTACAGATTCTACAGCCATAGGGCCAGTTTTTAGACCCACATCAGGGTAGGCAGATCTAGAGATCGAGAGTTCGGCCAGAGGTCGAAAGAGGTCGAGACAGATTGCACCATATCCATTGATATTTCACACCCGTATGTCCGATTTGCAGGGACACGCACTATCGTACCACCAGAGACACCAGCAAAGGTTTTTGAGCATGATGGGTACATACTAGTAATGGAGGAGGCTCGAGTGATTATTTGAGGTACCCATATTTTTCTTTCTATGTTGGTTCTTTTTTGTTGTTTAGTCCCTAGTCATCTATCTAACTTGTAATGTTTATTTCAGTCTGTTGGTTTCAAAACAATATATGTAATGAACATTCGACACTTGTATTTGATTATATGTGCTTAAAATTTTCCATGAGTTTTGCATTTATTATATCTATGACTTTGATAGGTCTAAGGCTTAGTTATACATGTGAATGTGCAACATTCACAAGTATAACAACATTTCATATGTTCATTATGAACTGAGTGTAAGTCTCAAATACATTTACGTTAACATTTAACTTTTCAAGATTAATCACATACACGAGTAACATATCACACATGCGAGTGACAATCTCATACAAAAGGTTAAGTCCTGATTTGTGTCCAAGATGTTGCCTGACCTGATATAAACGAGTGATTCACCACTCGTGCAAGTGACTAAGTCACGCATATGATTGACTGTCAACTGTACGGGTAGCATATTAGATAGGAGTATATAAGGATTATGTTATGCATTTAACCCTAAGCTTTTCACACACACATCCCTAAAACCCTGGCTATTTCTCTCAGATCTAAAACATTCAAAACCCTTATTCAAGGTGTATAAAAAGCTCTTTGTGTCAATCTAATCACAATACTCATTGTGGTTTGACTAAATTGATCCTCAAAGTCCATCATATTCACTAAAAACCATATTCAGTTGATTCCGTCTCTTGTTTATTGGTTTTATTTATTTTTGAAGATCATAACAAGTAATTCATTTGGTATCAGAGTTTTTTTTTAAAGAAACAACAAGAATCTAGTGATTAATTGAAGATCTAGTGCTGGACTTTTTGGGTTTTCATGTTCGTCATAGAAATCACTCAAAAAAGCACTTCACTTTACGTTAAAATTTAGTGTTTAAGAATGTGTTTATGCTAAGTTACTGTTATTATAGCTTTCGGTAGAAAATTTTCAAGTTTTTACATCAAAATGCATGACTTGGGGTGATTAACCCTAATTACGACTGCTGTCACATGTGTGAACCCTGCACACGAGTGAGATTCCAGTCGCACGAGTGACCTGTACGAATTAGAGTCACCCGTATGACCGAGTTTAGTGTTTGAAGCAAATTCTGAATGTGTCACACGTACGAATAATCAAGTGACACGTATGAGTGAGCAAGTGAAACACACGACTAAGAATTCACCATACCACCCAATTTCCAGTTGTTTAGTAATCTTCTATCGAAGTCATTCCCATGGTTCATCAAGGGACTCAAACGATTGACAACCTTATCCTCGCTTACTAGTAAAAATTTTAGGACTTAGAACTTTTTACGATGTCTAAACCAAACGACTAAGCAATAGGGTTCCACTTCTTCAAAACCTACATAATATTATGCAAATTCTACTTTTAGCAGAGAGCGAGCCCAAAAGTAGTAACAAATGTCCTAGGCTTATGTACATGGATCAATACTCGACTTGGAAAATAGATTTAGAATATGGTCGGATGGTCAAGACACGAAATTATGGAAAATGATTGAGACTAAATGGGTATGGCCGACAGCACCAAATACAAACGAGCTCTTCTCATTGGCCAATATTCCTTTAAATTTTTGGGAAGATTATGATTTAGAAAGAAAGATGTACTATAATATTACCGTCGCACTTCACAGACCAATTTACCATCAATTTAAGCATCTTGAGACTTCTTTCAAGGTTTGGGAGGCACTTAGGTTATTCAACGAGGGAAATTCGTACTACAGGTCAAAGAAAGGGAAGGAGTTGAAGAATGAATTTGATAAAAATTCCATAGCCAGTGATATGGCCAAAACGGACAGTTTTATTTGTGCGGTGTTGTTAGGTCGCAAAACGTCAGAATCAGTTACCAAAAGGGAGTAATGGTTTTTTTATTTATATTTAGATGGGGTTTCTTAGCTATAATTCACCTACTTGTCTTCTTTTGAGAAAGTGATAAATATAACTCAGGTTCGTATTTTTGTATGTTTGCTCAGTAATGTGGGATAAAAGTGCCTAAATAGTTAACCCTAGTGACAAGTGGTGATAGATTAAGATTAACTAAAGGTAATACAAACTATGAAGATAAAGAGGGATAGGTACGAAGAATAGAATATTGATGGGGAACTATTACAGGAGTTCAACTTCCTAGAATGATCACTAAACCTCAATCAACTGGGCTATGAACCTAATCGATTTGTCAGTAAGAGTTTAAGCTTTGAAGATTCTGGCTAAGACGGATATCTCTACTCCCAACATTAACCTTAGAGGGGTTAAACGACCTTATATATAGAATCCTAGGTACATGAATAAAGTGGTATATCCCTAAAGGAAAGTCTCAGCTTTTCTTAATTCTAGTTGGTTTAACTATAGTAACGATCCACTTCTTAACACTAAGCTATGCCTTAACATCAACAGATGTGAAATCTTAGATATTCTAAGCTACTACTAATTGGATTAGAGTTCTCTCCTTTGCGATCACTTACTCAACCCCGGATCATCTTACAACATCTCAAGAACGTTACTTCTAACGCGAATCATGCTTTTGAGCAAGTCAGTGTTCATTGAACTCTATATTGCCTACTCTAATCACAACCTAAATAGGCAGTTTTTCTTTGATGGATACATGATTAACCGTACGTAGGTACTATATCCCTATTGTGATGTTAAGCACACATAACTAATTATCTTGTATCCCAAGGTTGATTGGGTCCTAATATGTAATGACCCGACTTCGTTATACCAAAAATACGCCATAAAAAAAAATTCTGTACCTGTACATCTAGACGGCGTCCAGGTTTTTGGACGGCGTCCAGTACTGAAGGCCTAGACGGCGTCCAGCCTTTTAGCACGGTGTCCCATTTCACTATCAGGGACTGATCCCCGTGCTCACTTACGTGAGCGAAAATTCCACTTCCCGGAACTATTACACGAAAACCTTTTTACAACATATCAATTTAAGTAAAACTAATAGATTTCCAACATCGAAACAAGTTTTACATCATCGGGCCCACAATCGCCCATTTTACGAATTTCGTTCAAAAATAAAAGTTTCAACCATAAGAGTTTAATTTCCAAACGACACCTAGAGCATGGTGTTTGGGGTTAAACTACCCAAATCTTGGCCGAACTTCCAAAAGCTAACCCAAAAGCAACCTCTATCAAAATAAGCAGGAGACCACTAATCCAACCGAATACCTTTGCCCTTGTCCACGCCGAAGCCTAAAAAGGTAAACAACGAGAGGGTAAGCTAAAGCTTAGTGAATGCAATAATTATACACATACATATATAATATACCTACTTGCAATCACTTACTCACATACCGCATACATGCTAGCAACACAATTAGCTTATAATCTCAAATACAAAGCTAGTAACCTCCAATACCGCAAGCTAGCAACAACAATGGCATATATATATAACCCGAATAATATAGTATGCTACATTACAACATAATAACCATGGTTAACCAATCGTACTAGGAATGGTACTCAAATTTCCCATCGATGTTCATAACAACCATTAGAGTACTTAACACGTCGTACACTAATCCCACGGGTGGCATCTTAACACATCGATGCTTCACCCTGGGTGGCGTCTTAACACGTCGACACTTCACCCGTGATAGTTCTTGGAGTGGCATCTTAACATGTCGACACTTCACTCCGAGTGGTGTCTTAACACGTCGACACTTCACATATCACCTTACTTGGGGTGGCATCTTAACACGTCGATACTTCACCCCGGATGGCGTCTTAACACATCGACACTTCATCCGTTACTTTCGTGGAGTGGCATCTTAGCACATCGATACTTCACTCCGGGTGGCGTCTTAACACATCGACACTGCACCCCGGGTGGCATCTTAACACATCGACACTTCACCCGTTATATTACTTTAAGTGGTGACTTAGCACATCGATGTGATGACCCGGAGATTTCTGACCAAATTTAAACTTAATCTTTATATGTTTCCGATACGATAAGCAAAGTCTGTAATGTTGAGTCTCGAAAATTTTGAAACTATGTTTATATATTCAATTGACCTTCGACTGTTCCCAACGATTCACGAACATTTAATTGTAAATAAATATGTATATATATACATAAATGTAGTATGTATAATAAATTGATATTATAAAATATAATTTAAACATTAAAATTAAGTATGTAAAATAAGATATAAAATAATTAAGTTGTATTTAAAATAAAATTATATATATACATATATATATATATATATATATATATATATATATATATATATATATATATATATAAGAATGTAAGTTAATATATATATAATTATTAAATATTACATAATTAATAAATTGTATATATAAGGGTAGTTACAAGTTAAGAATATAGTCGTTATAATAACCATATTACTTTCATTATTAGTACTAATGCTAATACTAATATCAATATCAATATCAGTTTTATGTATATATTATAATTGTAATCTAAATATTATCAGTTATTATAATTATTATTATTATGTATTTGTATTATAATTATTGTTAGTATAACTATTATTATGAATTATAAATATTATGATTATTATTATTGTTATCATTTTTATAATGATTGTTATTAAACTTACCAAAATTCTCATTTTTGTTATAGTATCATATTATTATTATCTTTATTAATATCATTATTATTATTAATACTTATTTTAATCTTATTGTTATTAACACTAACTTAAGTTACAGAATCATAAATTTTTTAAAATATATTTATTAACTACAAAAAAAAATAAATAAAAAATAATAATAATAAATAAATAAATAAATAAATTACGATTAATATATATATAGAAAACAGATCTATCTCCATCTGATATATATGGTTTGAATTTTTTGTTCCTCCTGGTACGAATTTGGTTATCCTTTGCTTTCTACTTTTTAAATTTTGTTTTCTTTCAATTGGAACTGTCGACTATAGTAATGCTATAACATGGTCATCTACAATCAGAATTGAAGAGGGATATATAATTTTTATTTTTTATTTTTTACCAACGGTTCCTCTGTACTTTACATTTTTGGCCAAAATTCGATTTCGAACCAATCTTGAAAATCCTTAAATGCAGATGTCTTAGGAATCATTCCTTTAATCTCTCTGTAAATTCTCAATCTTTAATTTCTCAAATCAAGTACGAATTTCAAAGTCAAAGTTTTGGTTTTTGAAAGTCAAATTTTGTTCATCAATCGAATTCGTGCTATTTGTTTCAATTCAAGATAAATTGATGATTTGGAATGTTTACACGAATGATTTCTAACCTATTTCATATTATAACCTTTATCTATAACCTTATAAATTGCAAATTCAATTTTTTTTTAACACAGCGACGAGCAAGCAGCCTTTTAGTTTTATATATATATATTTTTTTTTGAAATCTAATAAAACAAATAATTGATGTTAGCTATTATAATCAATTAAAATATCGAGTTTTTTTTAAATGTTGAGATTGATTGAAATCTAGTGTGGACCGATTGTATTATATGAAGAAGAAGATGAAATACATGAAATCGGGTTATAAAAATTTGGAAGGGTATTAATTCAGAAAAACATACATGGAGGGATGGTTAGGGGATGTGTTGGTTAATCAGGTGGTCTCGGGTTCAATCCTGACTGGTGGCAGTTTTTTTTAAAACCCTATTCTTTGAGGTAGAATTATTACCACCTTTATTATTATTATTAGTATTGTTGTTATTATTATTATAAATCATTTATTATTGTTATGATCAATGTATTTATTAATTATTAATATTATTTTTACTAATGTTATAATCATTATCATTATTAGTATTATTACTAAATATTATTATTATCATCATTATAAGTACCATAATCATTATTATTATTATTATTATCATTATAAGTATGACTATTTATATTATAATGAGTATTACTAATAGGTAATTACTAAAATCATTATTATAAGTATCATTAATCGAAAAATTAATATTTTACAGTTATTATTGTAAATATCATTATTAATATCATTAATATAATTATTAACAATAATACCTTATTTAGTAATATTAAGTATTATGATTATTATCATTTTTATCAATATTAATATAATCGTAGTATTACTAAAATTACTATATTTAACATACAAATTATATATACATATATATAAAAATATATTTAATACATATAACATAACAACATTACTAATTTTATATACAAAATGAATATATGAGACGTATATATATTTTTAATATAAAAATGATATAATCAGTAAATTATATATATATATACAAACTTATTCGATTACGATTATGTGTATTAATATATATACAAATGATATAGGTTCGTGAATCCGAGGCCAACCCTACATTGTTCAGTTGTTCAATGCCGTCATATGTATTTTTACTACAAAATACAGTATTGTGAGTTTCATTTGCCTTTTTCCCTTTACATTTTTGGGCAGAGAATACATGCGCAATTTTTATAAATGTTTCACGAAATAGACACAAGTAATCGAAACTATATTATATGGTTGAATGATTGAAGCCGAATATGCCCTTTTTACTTGGTAACCTAAGAATTAGGGAACATCACTAATTTTTAGAATTAGTGCACGCCTAATTGACGCGAATCCTAAAGATAGATCTATGGGCCCGACGAACCCCATCCAAAGTACCGGATGCTTTAGTACTTCGATGTTGTTTTATATCATGTTCGAAGGATTTCCCAGAATGATAGGGGATATTCTTATATGTATCTTGTTAATGTCGGTTACCAGGTGTTCAATCCATATGAATGATATTTTTGTCTCTATGCATGAGACGTATATTTATGAGAACTGGAAATGTAATTCTTGTGGTCTTTTAAAATGATGGAAATGATTATTTATGTTAAACTAATGAACTCACCAACCTTTTGGTTGACACTTTAAAGCATGTTTATTCTCAGGTATGAAAGAAATCTTCCGCTGTGCATTTGCTTAATTTAAGGATATTACTTGGAGTCAGTCATGACATATTTCCAAAGACGTTGCATTCGAGTCATTGAGTTCATCAAGATTATTATTAAGTCAATTATAGTTGGATATATTATGAAATGGTATGCATCCTGTCAACTTTCGATGTAATGAAAGATTGTCCTTTCAAAAACGAATGCAATGTTTGTAAAATGTATCATATAGAGGTCAAGTACCTCGCGATGTAATCAATTGTAATGTATTCGTCCAGCTGGATTAGGACGGGTCGTTAGAGTTGGTATCAGAGCGGTGGTCTTAGCGAACCAGGTCTTGCATTAGTGTTTCTAACTGATAGTTATTTAGATGCGTTAGTGAGTCTGGACTTTGACCGTGTCTGCATGTCAAAAGTTTTGCTTATCATTTCGTGTCGAAAATTACCTGCTTATCAATCTTAGGGAATCACTTGCTTATCATTCTTAGTCCAGACACATCATACTGCAATGATTGCATGAATAGTGTATAGACAAAATTCATATCTTAGCGTATCTGCTAATTCATATCTTAGCGTATCTGTTATTGTTACCTTTGCCTGACAGATTCCGTAGATTCCTCCATAATTTATGAGATTTTAGTATTTTATATGCATATGTAAATTATGTATTGCAGGATACTAATCTACAACCTATTATCTATTTCTTATCGAAAATCCTTCATCTGATCGTACGAGAATAGTCCCTCAACCAGTTCGAGTCCCTCAGATTCCGATAGCTATTCCGATAGTTATTCGGACAGCTATTCCGACATGGATTTTCACTCGAGCTCCGAAAGCAGTATGACCGGAATGGATCAACCAATTAGCCATCATCTGTTCTGGATGAATTGAGGATGTGTTTGTAGTTGGATTAATCAATGGAGACGAGAAGAAGGCGATCCTTTCCATCAACCAAATTCACCTCTTAGCAAAGAACCTGAAGCACTTAACCGCGAACCTGTTCATGATACTATTTTCTCTCTCATTTCCAGAATATCTCGCCACGATTATATTCTATATAAAATTCAAGATCTTATTCATCTGCTTGTTTCGATCGACAATCATCCCGAAATAATATAAGAAGTCTACGAACTTCGCGCTCGAGTAATCAATATGGAGAATATGGTGCAAAATTTACCAACTTCAGCAACATCACCGGCACCAACGTTTACCAACTTCAGTAACATCACCGGCACCAACAGTACCACCAACATCGATACTGATAGCACCAGTACCATCAATAAACCATGCCTCAACATCTCATTCTGTACCTCGAGTATAATCATCGTTCTACGTATCGTTTTGCATCAATTATCTTCGTCTTCATGATGATTATGTAATCTCTAACATTTTAGAGATTATATATTCTTGTTCTAACGATAAATCAAATGAGTTTAATATCATATTGACTCATTAAATCCATGATTACATCTGAAGAAAATATATATGTATATATGTTTTCATAAAGATTGTAATTAAAAATTCTTTTGTACAAACTGTTAATGGTGAAAATATTTTAACGGGTAGGTAATACCCTAGAAATATTTAGACTTCACATTAATAAGTTACACTGTATATTCTTCGAATCTAATTTAACGGTCATTTACTATCCTACTTACATCTCCAGATATACGAATCCGTTCACCACAGAATAACCATTTTCATTCAATTTCATATTTAGATTTTGACCTATCAGAATCCAACAAGTGGCATAATGAAGAAAACATTGGACAGAATAAAATTTATTAGAAACAAATAAATTAATTATGAGAAATTTTGTTAAGAATCCACGCTAGCTATTCCTAGCTAACTGTTCCTAGCTAACTGTTAATTCCGAATTACATTTTAATTATCACAATTTATTTATCGCAATTTATTTTATCGCAATTTTAATTCTCGCAATTTTATTTATCGTCATTTAATTTTTGTTATTTATTTTACGCACTTTATTTATCATCATTTAAATACTGTTATTTTCGCATTTAAATATCGGGACACGTATACAAGGTTTTGACATATCATATCGACGCATATATATATATATATATATATATATATATATATATATATATATATATATATATATATATATATATATATATATATATATATTATTTGGAATCACCATAGACACTCTATATGCTGTAATGTTAGAGTTCGCTATACAGGGTTGAGGTTGATTCTATAATAATATATATACTTTGAGTTGTGATCGAGTCTGAGACATGTACACGGGTCACGATACGTATTAATTAATTCGAATATTATAAACTGTATATGAATTATTGAATTAGTAACTGTGGACTACCCACTTTGGACAATTAAAATGAATTAAAATATTGGTTATAACATATGAAACTAAATAATTCTTCAAGTTTGCCACTTGATTTCATCTTAAACGCCATTTGTATCTTGACAATTCTAATCTGCGTTCAAACTTTTCATAATTCTTGAAAACACCTCAATCGAGAGGATGAACCAATCGCACTTCATCTACGGAAGAAAAAGATTGATGCATATAGTTATGCACCTAAAACACTCGGAACCTGAGTAAACGTTTAACACGTATATGTGCTAGCTCCTTTGGCGTTGTTATTACCGAAAATCACTTTACAATCCCTTTCCAAAGTAGTCAATTTTGTCACAACTTCAGCAAATCTATTTTGACTTTTCATTCGAATAAACCTTATTATAACCTTGATATATACGTTGTCTTTTCGCCTTTGTTACCGGGAAACCTTTTATATTCTGCAATTTTACCAACAAATGTACCAGCAACCTCGTTGCTTCTTGGCTTAAATCTCTCAGATAAATCATTATATTTATTCATTGAAACCTTATCATATACTCATCTGCATCTTGTAACGGGAACTTCCATACCAATTACCGGGAATCAGCAATCAGTACTTTGAAAACTCACAACATATCTACATCAACAATTATATGTATAACATTTGTCTCTTAGAATTATGATCTTTCATTCTGAAATTCTGAAAAGCACTCAGTCTAAAAATTAATACTCTGAATATTGAAAAATATGAATGAAGCAGCAGAAACCGTAGACAACCGTAAACGACCTTAATCATCGGAAGTTTGATGATAAAGAATAGTATATTGGAAAAGCTCAGAAAAGTTGGAACTGGAAAACGGATTGAGCTAACCACGAAGGAGACCAAGGACAAATACAAAGACCATACCCTATATTCAAAGAATCCAGGTAATTCTGGATCCGTTGAAATCTTTAGAGAATATCTTGCTCCGAAGTCATGTTAAAATCTTGGGGAAACTTTTTCTTCATCAACCTTCAAAACTTGGAAATTTCAGAATATCATCATAAATATCTTCGATATTTCTGAAGATATTTTCATAAATATTATTGTCCGAAATTATTTATCTCTTCATGCTATCCATATTACATCATAAAGGAAACTACTTTAGTTTCTAAATTTCTTTAAAATTCGAGTTTGAATTATGAATGATTTTGAAGTAGTGTTGAAAATTGATGCATGAGTTAGTATAATATAATGACACTTGATCAACGTGATTATATTACAGTAAGTCATGCTGAGTTTCTAATAGAACGTGATGATTCACAGAATCATAACATCATCATGTACTATTCTACACAACTCTTACATTCTACCTAATCTCCAAACATATCAAGAACATATTTCCTTGATAGTTCTATTCTTAATGATTCTGGTAATTTGACAAATCAAATCGTGCTATTACGTTCTTTCTTGTTTAGAACATGAAGTTCATTCGAAAACTCTATACTTACGAATTTTGGACAATTATTCGCTTTACTAGAGGTCGAGAAGATAATGAAAAGGCAAAGAGCTCCAAAAATATAAGAGAAAATATAAAGCCCAATAACAATATGGAGATTACAAATCGTGGATATTAATACGAATAGCAATATAAAGACACGGTAGAATTAAGAATAGTATCACCCCAAGGTCAAAGTATAAGTAAACAGATTTTCTGGAGGAAGATTGAAAAGAAGAATGACAGAAATGATAATTAGGAAAATATCAAGGATTAGAACTGGATTAAGCATTTTCATAATCTTTTGGATGTATGAATTAAGAAAGAAAGTATAGGAATGGTGAGAATAATGGAACGGAAGAGCTTAATTTATCATGGAAATATCAGACAGAGTAATCGAGGCAGATCACCATATTTAATTATAGAGATCTTACTCACCAAAGAATCAAATCTTTTAGATTCCAAAGATTTTCTATAAATCCCTTGAACTCCGGAATTCAATCGTGACTACGTCATCGGTTAAGTCGAATCTTCATTTACTCATTTCACTCTTTTGTGATAGCTTCATTCGTACTCTTCGAATAATCGAATTGTTTTATCCATATTACTCAATGATGATAAAATTCTATTTATCAACTCATATTCGTCATGAAAATATTTTTATTGCTAACCATGACCACCTCACTCAAATTTCGGGACGAAATTTCTTTAACGGGTAGGTACTATGACGACCCGGAGATTTTCGACCAAATTTTAACTTAATCTTTATATGTTTCTGATACGATAAGTAAAGTCTTTAATGTTGAGTCTCGAAAATTTTGAAACTATGTTTATATATTCAATTGACCTTCGACTATTCCCAACGATTCACGGACATTTAATTGTAAATAAATATGTATATATATACATAAATGTAGTATGTATAATAAACTGATATTATAAAATATAATTTAAACATTAAAATTAAGTATGTAAAATAAGATATAAAATTATTAAGTTGTATTTAAAATAAAATTATATATATATATATATATATATATATATATATATATATATATATATATATATATATATATATAAGAATGTAAGTTAATATATATAATCATTAAATATTACATAATTAATAAATTGTATATATAAGGGTAGTTACAAGTTAAGAATATAGTCGTTATAATAACCATATTACTTTCATTATTAGTACTAATGCTAATACTAATATCAATATCAATATCAGTTTTATGTATATATTATAATTGTAATCTAAATATTATCTGTTATTATAATTATTATTATTATGTATTTGTATTATAATTATTGTTAGTATAACTATTATTATGAATTATAAATATTATTATTGTTATCGTTTTTATAATGATTGTTATTAAACTTACCAAAATTCTCAATTTTTGTTATAGTATCATATTATTATTATCTTTATTAATATCATTATTATCATTAATACTTATTTTAATCTTATTGTTATTAACACTAACTTAATTTACAGAATCATAAATTTTTTAAAATATATTTATTAACTACAAAAAATAAAAAATATAATAAAAAATAAAAAAAAGTAATAATAATAAATAAATAAAAAAATTACGATTAATATATATATAGAAAATAGATCGATCTCCATCTGATATATATGGTTTGAATTTTTTGTTCCTCCTGGTACGAATTTGGTTATCCATTGCTTTCTACTTTTTAAATTTTGTTTTCTTTCAATTGGAACTGTCGACTATAGTAATGCTATAACATGGTCATCTACAATCAGAATTGAAGAGGGATATATAATTTTTTTTACCAACGGTTCCTCTGTACTTTACATTTTTGGCTAAAATTCGATTTCGAACCAATCTTGAAAATCCTTAAATGCAGATGTTCTAGAAATCATTCCTTTAATCTTTCTGTAAATTCTCAATCTTTAATTTCTTAAATCAAGTACGAATTTCAAAGTCAAAGTTTTGGTTTTTGAAAGTCAAATTTTGTTCATCAATCAAATTCGTGCTATTTGTTTCAATTCAAGATAAATTGATGATTTGGAATGTTTCCACGAATGATTTCTAACCTATTTCATATTATAACCTTTATCTATAACCTTATAAATTTCAAATTCAATTTGTTTTTTTTTTTTGAACACAGTGACGAGCAAGCAGCCTTTTAGTTTTATATATATATATATATATATATATATATATATATATATATATATATATATATATATATATATATATATATATATATATATATATATATAAATCTAATAAAACAAATAATTAATGTTAGCTGTTATAATCAATTAAAATATCTAGTTTTTTTAATGTTGAGATTGATTGAAATCTAGTGTGGACCGATTGCATTATATGAAGAAGAAGATGAAATACATGAAATCGGGTTATAAATTCAGAAAAACAGACATGGAGGGATGGTTAGGGGATGTGTTGGTTAATCAGGTGGTCTCGGGTTCAATCCTGACTGGTGGCAGTTTTTTTTTTTTTAAAACCCTATTCTTTGAGGTAGAATTATTATCACCTTTATTATTATTATTAGTATTGTTGTTATTATTATTATAAATCATTTATTATTGTTATGATCAATGTATTTATTAATTATTATTGTTATTTTTACTAATGTTACAATCATCATCATTATTAGTATTATCACTAAATATTATTATTATTATCATTATAAGTACCATAATCATTATTATTATTATCATTATAAGTATGAATATTTATATTATAATGAGTATTACTAATAGGTAATTACTAAAATCATTATTATAAGTATCATTAATCGAAAAATTAATATTTTACTGTTATTATTGTAAATATCATTATTAATATCATTAATATAATTATTAACAATAATACCTTATTTAGTAATATTAAGTATTATGATTATTATCATTTTTATCAATATTAATATAATCGTAGTATTACTAAAATTACTATATTTAACATACAAATTATATATACATATATATAAAAATATATTTAATACATATAACATAACAACATTACTAATTTTATATACAAAATGAATATATGAGACGTATATATATTATTAATATAAAAATGATATAATCAGTAAATTATATATATATACAAACTTATTCGATTACGATTATGTGTATTAATATATATACAAATGATATAGGTTCGTGAATCCGAGGCCAACCCTATATTGTTCAGTTGTTCAATGCCGTCATATGTATTTTTACTACAAAATAGAGTATTGTGAGTTTCATTTGCCTTTTTACCCTTTACATTTTTGGGCTGAGAATACATGCGCAATTTTTATAAATGTTTTACGAAATAGACACAAGTAATCGAAACTACATTATATGGTTGAATGATCGAAGCCGAATATGCCCCTTTTTACTTGGTAACCTAAGAATTAGGGAACATCACTAATTTTTAGAATTAGTGCACGCCTAATTGACGCGAATCCTAAAGATAGATCTATGGGCCTGACGAACCCCATCCAAAGTACCGGATGCTTTAGTACTTCGATGTTGTTTATATCATGTCCGAAGGATTTCTCGGAATGATAGGGGATATTCTTATATGCATCTTATTAATGTCGGTTACCAGGTGTTCAATCCATATGAATGATATTTTTGTCTCTATGCATGAGACGTATATTTATGAGAACTGGAAATGAAATTCTTGTGGTCTATTAAAATGATGGAAATGATTATTTATGTTAAACTAATGAACTCACCAACCTTTTAGTTGACACTTTAAAGCATGTTTACTCTCAGGTATGAAAGAAATCTTCCGCTGTGCATTTGCTCAATTTAAGGATATTACTTGGAGTCAGTCATGACATATTTCCAAAGACGTTGCATTCGAGTCGTTGAGTTCATCAAGATTATTATTAAGTCAATTATAGTTAGATATATTATGAAATGGTATGCATGCTGTCAACTTTCGATGTAATGAAAGATTGTCCTTTCAAAACGAATGCAATGTTTGTAAAATGTATCATATAGAGGTCAAGTACCTCGCGATGTAATCAACTGTAATGTATTCGTCTGGATGGATTAGGACGGGTTGTTAGAATTGACACTTCACTCGTCACGTGAAATGTGGTGTCTTAGCACATCGACACTTCACATCTCACGCTACAACAAATAAATACATTATATACCTACGCATATAATTATTCCACTCACCTCAAAGTCTTTTATGACGAATAACCGAGCTTGCAAACTTCAATGTAACGTAACTATTACATTATGCACATAATCAATCATAAGATCAAGTTGGTCAACCAACTCACTCACCATTCTAGTGTCACTTTGACCCAAGGTGCAATTCCGACCCAATTGCACCCTTAACCTTAATATTTGGGTCAACACCACCAAAACCCTAACACTAGTCAAATATGGTCTCAATACCCTTTTTACGCAAGGTTATCGTATTTTCACACTCATTAAACAACTTAGGTCATCAAAGACTCATTTAACCCATTTCAAAGTTAACACACCCATTTGGGTCACCCACAACCCAAATAACACCCACTTGTAAAATATCTAAGTGTGCTAGTATTTAACTAACTAGTTTAAGGATCATAATCACCATTAATATTTCAAAACCCTAGGTTAGTCATCCTTTGAGTCTTCATGACCCAAACTTACCCAAAAATCCCCAAATCACCAACAAATGGGTTTTATGCTCAACACTAGCCCAAACCCTAACCCCTAACATAAATTAAGTAAAGAAATTAGGTTTATAACTTACCACCACAATCACCACGAAGCTAGTGACTAGATGAACAACTTTAGAACTCGCAGTAAGACCCGAAACAACCTTCTTCTTCCTTTGTTGGAGCTCTCTCACTCTAGAACTTCCTCTCTCACTAAAATTTAAGTAGAAGGATATAAGGTAGATGATATGGAGTAAATGAGGCTCCACAAACTGATCTAGGGCCTTAAATTCGTCCACCATGTAAAATTACCAAGTTACCCCTTTTAAATATCAAAAACACAAAAGCTGGCTAGTCAGGTCATCTGGACGGCGTCCAGAATACTGGACGGCATCCAGCCCTTCATACTTGGACGGCGTCCCACCCTTTTGGACGGCGTCCAACACAACTGGGAAAACAGGATCTTACAACTCTCCCCCCTTGAACCGGATTGCGACCTCGCAATCCAAGCCGCATGACAAGCAGGAAGATACACAAGAACAAACTCTTCGGGCTCCCAAGTAAACTCAGAACCTATACTATGATGCCATTGAACTTTAAAAGTTCTCACCTATTTATTTCTCAATCTTTTCACTTTTTCGTCAAGTATAGCAACCGGCTCCTCAATATACTCTAACTTGTTGTTTAGCTCAATTTCGTCTAATGACACCCACGAAGAAACATCCGCAAGACACTTACGGAGATGGGAAACATGAAATGTTGTAAAGACCCCGTCCTAATCCTCCTGGAAGTCATCAACATTTGGTCCCATTGCGATGATCGACTCTAAGTAATGTCCTTAAAATGAGCTAATGCACAGCGAAAGACTTAATTCGTACCTGAGAATAAACATGCTTAAAAGTGTCAACCAAAAGGTTGGTGAGTTCATAAGTTTATCATAACAATCATTTCAATATTTTAATAGACCACAAGATTTCATAATCATAAACATAATACACTCGCAAGTGTATGTAAAGCATTCTAAGTGGTTGAGCACTTGGTAACCATACTTAACTATTAATCAACGTCGCATATTCCCTTTATTATGAAATCTCACTACACTGTACCAAGTGTAGCCTACAAAATGAAGTACTGTGCAACCGTTGAATACTGGTCTTCCAGTCCGGTTGGGGTTGTCAGGCCCGATAGATCTATCAACAGGATTCGCGTTTATAATACACATGTAAATAGTAGTTACCAAGCTACAGGGAAGTATGCCAGTGGTACAACTCAACGTAGAATGTATTTTTAAATACTTGTGTCTATTTCGTAAACATTTATAAAAGCAGCGCATGTATTCTCAGCCCAAAAATATATATTGCAAAGCAATTAAAAAGAGAGCAAATGAAACTCACCATACTGTATTTTGTAGTAAAAATACATATGACGTCATCGAACAAGTTTAGGGTTGGTCTCGGATTCACGAACCTATATCATTTACATATATATATATATATATATATATATATATATATATATATATATATATATATATATATATATATATATATATATATATATATTAACACATATAATGGTAATCGAACAAGTTTATATATTGTTATTAATTATTATTTATTATGATTTAGTAGTGTTATATATATATTTATTAATGTTTTATTTTTATCTATTATATATTAAAATTAATATTTTCATACATATTTATATTTATATTGATATCTATAATATATGTAAAAATGTTTATCTATTATAATAATTGTAATACTAATCAATAATAATAATAATAATAATAATAATAATAATAATAATAATAATAATAATAATAATAATAATAATAATAATAATAATAATAATAATAATAATAATAGTAATAAAAATGATAAATTTAAAAATAAAGATACTTTTAATAATAATGATAAAAATGATAACTTTGATAAAAATAATGCTTTTAGTAAAAATGTTAATCTTTAACAATAATGTATATTAATAGTAGTAACTACAAAAAAAATAATAATACTAATATTTATATGAATAATAATAATGACAGTATTAATAATAATACTTATAATAATAATAATAATAATAATAATAATAATAATAATAATAATAATAATAATAATAATAATAATAATAATAATAATAATAATAATAATAATAATAATTAAAATATACCTTATAAAAAACACGAAACGTGTGGGGATTAAACAAACAGCTGTTGTCTTCCATTATTTTTTATTTTTATTTTATAAACCGAACAATAAGATAGTGGGTGCAATCGACGGATCATTCATCAATCATTCGTTATAATCATTCATCCAATGTCGTCTTCTTCGTTTAAAAAAAAAAATAAAACCGATAGTAATATCAATTCGTACATGTGTGTGTGTGTGTGTGGTTATATGCGTAGGGTTTAATGGTGTTTCTGGCCAAAACAGAAGTAAATAACAGTAGTGTGATGTCTTCGATGGTACTGATGGTGGAGGTTTTGTGATTTAATTAGAAACAGAAATCGAATGAGAACGAATTATAAAGATGATGATGATTTGGGTTAGTTTGATTGAACAAGATGATGAACAGTAACTGGGTTCAGTTTTTGGTTATGGACTTCGATGGTAGTAACAGAAGTAAAAGAATGGTGGTGATAGCGGTTGTAAACAATAACAGAAACATGGAAATTTTGCAGCAGCGATGATGGCGGGTTGAGAAAATAATATAGTAGCATTTTAGTTTAAAAGAAAAACAGGAAGATAGATGTAGCAACCGAAGTGATCGATGAAGATAAAGAAAGAAAGGAAGGGTGATGGTGGTTTAACGGTGGTAGAAGATGGTTGTTTATGGTGATCGTGGGAAGTGAAGGTGCTCAATTTTTGGTTTCTCAACAGAAAAATATAGTGAGAGAGAGAGATGGTGTTGATTCTTATGGTGGTGGGTTAAGGTTGTACGCTGTGGTAGTTTACGGTAGTGTAAGTGTTGGCGGCGAGGACGGTGGTGGATGATGGATGTGCAGTGAAGTGACGATGGGAAGGAGGAAGGAAAGATAGATGGTTTTTAGTTTGAGAGGAGATAATTGATCTCTTCATTAAATGGGTGTTCAATACTTACACTTATATATTCGTTTATTTGTATGTATACATAAATAAATGTATATAATATAAATAATATTAATAAATATAATAATAATCCTAAATGATAAGAATGTGTGAGAGCAGAGAGCTATAGGAGTTAATCATTGACTCAATCAATTGAAATTTAAAACAGTATAGCAGTTTGATGATTGTAACGAAAGAACAAATTAGTAAAACAAAGTATAATATAATAATAATAATCAAATATAACATGTGAATGAATCTTTTAAAACACAGTGAAACCAATAATTAACTCTGCCCACACTTTGATATTTTTAATTTAAGGGTACTATCGTGTCCATTGCTAAATAGTTAGCGTATAAAAGTGTTCCTAAAAATTTCAAATTTTTAGATTAAATATAATTAATTATTTCACTCATTAACTGTTTGAAACCTGATCAAAAAGGTTCGATAATTGTTTATTTTCTGTTCCAATTTATATGTATGGAGTACTAATATTTAATCTTAAAAATGTAAAAATATTTTTAACAAATCGAAAATCTTCGTAATCAATTTACATTCCAACTTTTATCTTAATCTTTCATAAATTCGTATTAGATCTATATGAATATTAATGAAATGCCAACCGAGTATCCCAATTGTTTACTATTAAAGCTCAAAATCATTTACTTTTAATATAATCTCGTTCTATATATAAACAGTTTTTAAATGGCAGTTTAACTACTAAAGTAAATATATTATATATTTTTAAATAATTAAATTTATTATAATTTTATATATTTACAAGAAATATTTATATACATATTTATATATATATATTAAATATATATGTAACTATTTACAAATAGTTGTTCGTGAATCGTCGGGAACAGTCGAAGGCCAAATGAATATATGAAACAGTTCAAAATTTTTGAGACTCGACCTAACAGATTTCTCTTATCATGTCAAGAATATTAAATCGTATCGAGAGTTTGGTTTAAAATTAGTCGGAATTTTTCGGGTCGTGACAGTACCTACCCGTTAAAGAAATTTCGTCCCGAAATTTGATCGAGGTGGTCATGGCTAACAACAAGATTGTTTTTATGACGAATATGAGTTAATAACTAGGGTTTTATCATCATTTAGCAATAGTGGTAAAACAATTCGATTATGTGAAGCGTACGAGTGAAGCTGTCACAAAAGAGTGAAATGAAGTAAATAGAGGTTCGTTTTAACTTTTGACGTAGTCACTGTTGAATTTCGGATTTCTAGGGATTTAAGGAAATCTTCTAATCAGAAGGAAAATGTATTAGCACGAATTATTAGCAACTGTTGGAATTACGAAGGAATAGAAATATCAAGGAAATATTTCCGTGATATGTTTAGAGATTAAGTAGAATGAAAGAGTTATGTATAATGGCACATGATGACGGTATTGTCTGTGAATCATCACATTCCATTAGAAATTCAGCATGACCTACTGTAGTATAATCACGTTGGCCAAGCGTCATTATATTATACTACCTCATGCATCAGTTCCCAACACTTCTCCACAATTCATTCATAATTTATACTTAGATTTTACAGAAGTTTCTAATATAATGGAATACAGAAATCACGAAGAGGTAGATAGTTTTGGATTAGAATATTTATGAAAATATCCTCAGAAATATCGAAGATATTTATGATGATATTTTGAAATTTCTAAGTTCAAAGGTGGATGAAGAAAGATTTTCCGTAAAATTTTAACATGACTTCGGAACAAGATATTCTCTAAAGATTTCGGCGGATCCAGAATTACCTGGATTTCTTTGAATATAGGGTTTGGTCCTTGTATTTGTCCTTGGTCTCCTTCATGGTTAGCTCAATCCATTTTTCAATATCAAATTTTCTATCGAGCGTTCCCAACACTCCATTCTTTATCATCAAACTCTTGGCCATTAAGACCATCTACAACATGCTGCTTCGTCAGCATTTTCAAAGTTAACGGATCTGGGTCATCGGTTATTAAACCGAGGTGTTTTCAGGAAAATTGCGTTTTTAGATGATTAAACGCTGGTGGTAAAATGGTGGAATATGAAAGGTTCCCTGGTAATAATAAAGAGCGCGCATATATATCAAAGTTATAATAAGATTGTTTCGAATGAAAAGTCGATGTTGATTTGCTGGAGCTGTGACAAAATTTGCTATTTTGAAAGGGATTACCAAGTTATTTTGGGTAATAATAACACTAAAGGAAATTGGCACTGCTACGGGTTAAAAGTTCACTCAGTTTTCGAGAGTTTTTCAGGTGCATAACTATATGCATCAATCTTTTCTTTCGTAGATGAAGTGCGGTTGGTTCATCCTATCGATTGAAGTGTTTTCAATAATCAAGAAAGGTTTGAACGCGGATTGTAATAGTCAAGATACAATGAGATTTAAGATGAAATCAAGTGGCAAACTTGAAGAATTGTTTAGTTTCATATGTTATAATTAATATTTTAATTCCTTTTAATTGTCCATTGTTATTAGTCCACAGTCGATAGCCCACAGTTAACAGTCTAGTAATTCATATATAGTTTAATATATTATATTCGAATTAATTAATACGTGTCGTGACCCGTATACGTCTCAGACTCGATCACAACTCAAACTATATATATTATTGTAGAATAAACCTCAACCCTGTATAGCTAACTCCCACATTACTGCATATAGAGTGTCTATGGTTATTCCAAATAATATATATAGATGCGTCGATATGATACGTCAAAACCTTGTATACGTGTCCCGATATTTAAAGTGCGTAAAATAAATAACAGAAATTAAATGACGATAAATAAAGTGCGTAAAGTAAATAACAGAAATTAAATGACGATAAATAAAATTGCGAGAATGTAAATTGCGATCATTAAATTGCGATAAATAAAATGTAATCAGTTAGCTAGGAACAATTAGCTAGGAACAGTTAGCGTGAATTCTTAACAAAATTTCTCATAGTTAATTTGTTTGTTTCTAACAAATTTTATTTTATCAAATGTTTTCTTCATTATGCCACTTGTTGGATCCTGATAAGTCAAAATCCAAATATGAAATTGAATGAAAATGGTTGTATTGTGGTGAACGGATTCGTATATCTTGTGGATGTAAGTAGGATAGTAAATGAATGTTGAGTTAGATTTGAAAGAATGTACAGTGTAACTTATTAATGTGAAACCCAAATATTCCTCGGGTATTACCTACCCGTTAAAATATTCTCATCATTAACAGTTTGCATAAAAGAATTTTTAATTACAATCTTTATGAAAATATACATACATATATATTTTCTTCAGATGTAATCATGGATTTAATGAGTCAATAAGATATTAAACTCATTTGATTTATCGTTAATACTAGATTACATAATCTCTAAAACTTTAAAAATTACATAATTGCCATGTCGAGCGAAGATAATCGATGTAGAACGATATGTAGAACGAAGAAAAAGTAGATAGAACGATACGTAGAACGATGATTATGCTCGAGGTACAGGATGGGATGTTGAGGCATGTGATGTTGAAACTTGGGTTGTTGGTGGTACTGGTGCTGTTATTGATGGTACTGTGGGTGCCGGTGATAATGCTGAAGCTGGTAAATTTTGCACCATATTTTCCTAATTGATTACTCGAGCGCGAAGTTCGTTGACTTATTCTATTATTCCGGGATGATTGTCGGTTGGAACGAGCGAATGAATAAGGTTTAGAATTGTGGATAGAATATAATTGTGGAGAGATATTCGGGCAACGAGAGTGAAAATGGTGTTTCGAACAGGTTCGCCGGTAAGTGATTCAGGTTCTTCGCCAAAAGGTGAATTCGGTTGGTGGAAGGGATCGCCTTCTTCTAGTCTCCATTGGTTAAGTCGACTACGAACCCATTAGATAAATTGAGGATGGCTGATTGATTGATTCATTCTGGTGACGCTGCTTCTGGGGCTGGAGTGGGACTCCCTATCGAAATCTGAGGGACTTGAACTAGTTGTGAGTTCCATTGCGTACGATTGAACAAAGGATTTTTCGATATGAAGTGATTTTCGGATATCGGATGATATTCTAATTATATAGAATACCTATACATAGTACAGAAGATCCCGTAGATTACGAAGGGATTTAAGGAAACGTGTCAGATAAAGTCTACAGTAACAGATACGCTAAGATATGAATTTATCTGTACAATATCTATCAAATAAATGCAGGAAGTCGTGTATAGACTTAGGAATAATAAGCAGGTAATTTTCCACTAGGAATGATAAACAATACTTATAATATGCAGCTAAGGTCGAAGTCCAGACTCGCTAATGCATCCTAACAACTAACAGTTAGACACACTAATGCAAGACCTGGTTCTCTAGGACCAACGCTCTGATACCAACTGTAAAGACCACGTCCTAATCCTCCTGGATGAAGTCATCAACATTTGGTCCCATTGCGATGATCGACTCCAAGTAATGTACTTAAAATGAGCTAATGCACAGCGGAAGACTTAATTCGTACATGAGAATAAACATGCTTAAAAGTGTCAACCAAAAGGTTGGTGAGTTCATAGGTTTATCATAACAATCATTTCAATATTTTAATAGACCACAAGATTTCATAATCATAAACATAATACACTCGCAAGTGTATGTAAAGCATTCTAAGTGGTTGAGCACTTGGTAACCATACTTAACTATTAATCAACGTCGCATATTCCCTTTATTATGAAATCTCACTACACTGTACCAAGTGTAGCCTACAAAATGAAATACTGTGCAACTGTTGAATACTGGTCGTCCAGTCCGGTTAGGGTTGTCAGGCCCGATAGATCTATCAACAGGATTTGCGTTTACAATACACATGTAAATAGTAGTTACCAAGCTACAGGGAAGTATGCCAGTGGTACAACTCAACGTAGAATATATTTTTAAATACTTGTGTCTATTTCGTAAACATTTATAAAAGCAGCGCATGTATTCTCAGCCCAAAAATATATATTGCAAAAGCAATTAAAAAGGGAGCAAATGAAACTCACCATACTGTATTTTGTAGTAAAAATACATATGACGTCATTGAACAAGTTTAGGGTTGGTCTCGGATTCACGAACCTATATCATTTACATATATATATATTAACACATATAATGGTAATCGAACAAGTTTATATATTCTTATTAATTATTATTTATTATGATTTAGTAGTGTTATATATATATATATATATATATATATATATATATATATATATATATATATATATATATATATATATATTTATTAATGTTTTATTTTTATCTATTATATATTAAAATTAATATTTTCATACATATTTATATTGATATCTATAATATATGTAAAAATGTTTATCTATTATAATAATTGTAATACTAATCAATAATAATAATAATAATAATAATAATAATAATAATAATAATAATAATAATAATAATAATAATAATAATAATAATAATAATAATAATAATAATAATAATAGTAATAAAAATGATAAATTTAAAAATAAAGATACTTTTAATAATAATGAAAAAAATGATAACTTTGATAAAAATAATGCTTTTAGTAAAAATGTTAATCTTTAACAATAATGTATATTAATAGTAGTAACTACAAAAAAAAATAATACTAATATTTATATGAATAATAATAATGACAGTATTAATAATAATACTTATAATAATAATAATAATAATAATAATAATAATAATAATAATTAAAATATACCTTATAAAAAAAACGAAACGTGTGGGGATTAAACAAACAGCTGTTGTCTTCCATTATTTTTTTTATTTTATAAACCGAACAATAAGATAGTGGGTGCAATCGACGGATCATTCATCAATCATTCGTTATAATCATTCATCCAATGTCGTCTTCTTCGTTTAAAAAAATAAAATAAAACCGATAGTAATATCAATTCGTACGTGTGTGTATGGTTATATGCGTAGGGTTTAATGGTGTTTCCGGCCAAAACATAAGTAAATAACAGTAGTGTGATGTCTTCGATGGTACTGATGGTGGAGGTTTTGTGATTTAATTAGAAACAGAAATCGAATGAGAACGAATTATAAAGATGATGATGATTTGGGTTAGTTTGATTGAACAAGATGATGAACAGTAACTGGGTTCAGTTTTTGGTTATGGACTTCGATGGTAGTAACAGAAGTAAAAGAATGGTGGTGATAGCGGTTGTAAACAATAACAGAAACATGGAAATTTTGCAGCAGCGATGATGGCGGGTTGAGAAAATAATATAGTAGCATTTTAGTTTAAATGAAAAACAGGAAGATAGATGTAGCAACCGAAGTGAACGATGAAGATAAAGAAAGAAAGGAAGGGTGATGGTGGTTTAACGGTGGTAGAAGATGGTTGTTTATGGTGATCGTGGGAAGCGAGGGTGCTCAGTTTTTGGTTTCTCAACAGAAAAATATAGTGAGAGAGAGAGATGGTGTTGATTCTTATGGTGGTGGGTTAAGGTTGTACGCGGTGGTAGTTTACGACGGTGTAAGTGTTGGCAGTGAGGACGGTGGTGGATGATGGATGTGCATGAAGTGACGATGGGAAGGAGGAAGGAAAGATAGATGGTTTTTAGTTTGAGAGGAGATAATTGATCTCTTCATTAAATGGGTGTTCAATACTTACACTTATATATTCGTTTATTTGTATGTATACATAAATAAATGTATATAATATAAATAATATTAATAAATATAATAATAATCCTAAATGATAAGAACGTGTGAGAGCAGAGAGCTATAGGAGTTAAACATTGACTCAATCAATTAAAATTTAAAACAGTATAGCAGTTTAATGATTGTAATGAAAGAACAAATTAGTAAAACAAAGTATAATATAATAATAATAATCAAATATAACATGTGAATGAATCGTTTAAAACACAGTGAAACCAATAATTAACTCTGCCCACACTTTGATATTTTTAATTTAAGGGTACTATCGTGTCCATTGCTAAACAGTTAGCGTATAAAAGTGTTCCTAAAAATTTCAAATTTTTAGATTAAATATAATGAATTATTTCCCTCATTAACTGTTTGAAACCTGATCAAAAAGGTTCGATAATTGTTTATTTTCTGTTCCAATTTATATGTACGGAGTACTAATATTTAATCTTAAAAATGTAAAAATATTTTTAACAAATCTAAAATCTTCGTAATCAATTTACATTCCAACTTTTATCTTAATCTTTCATAAACTCGTATTAGATCTATATGAATATTAATGAAATGCCAACCGAGTATCCCAATTGTTCACTATTTAAGCTCAAAATCAATTACTTTTAATATAATCTCGTTCTATATATAAACAATTTTTAAATGGCAGTTTAACTACTAAAGTAAATATATTATATATTTTTAAACAATTAAATTTATTATAATTTTATATATTTACAAGAAATATTTATATACATATTTATATATATATTAAATATATATGTAACTATTTACAAATAGTTGTTCGTGAATCGTCGGGAACAGTCGAAGGCCAAATGAATATATGAAACAGTTCAAAATTTTTGAGACTCGACCTAACAGATTTCTCTTATCATGTCAAGAATATTAAATCATATCGAGAGTTTGGTTTAAAATTAGTCAGAATTTTTCGGGTCGTGACAAATGTATTATGGATCCCCGCAAGTTCTTTGGGGTAATTCCAAATGATATGCAACTTCGCCAACACGAGTTAAAATTTTAAATGGGCCAATAAACCGAGGAGCTAATTTTCCCCGTTTTTGAAACCGAATAATACCTTTCCATGGCGAAACCTTAAGCATCACCATGTCACCTTCTTGGAATTCGATCATTCACCTACGTTTGTCGGCATACGACTTTTGTCTATCTTGAGACTTTTTCAAATGAGCCCGAATCATATCAATCTTGCTATTCGTCTCTAAAACCAAATCGGTACTCCCAATTTCCTTTTGACCAATTTCACCCCAATAAATTGGAGTTTGACACCTTCGCCCATAAAGCATCTCATAAGGTGGCATCCCAATACTAGTATGATAACTATTATTGTACGAGAATTCCACCAAAGGTAAGTGCTCATCCCAACTACCGCCGAAATCAATAATACACATCTGTAACATATCCTCCAAAGTTTGATTTGTACGTTTGGTTTGACCGTCCGTTTGAGGATGATACGCCGTGCTGAATTTCAATTGTGTGCCCATATCTTCATGAAACTTTTCCCAAAATCGAGATGTGAAACGAGTATCTCGATCCGAAATAATAGATATAGGAACCCCGTGTCTCGTTATCACCTCCTTGATAAACAACTTAGCCAATGTTTCCAACGATATCGCTTCCCGAATGGGAAGAAACAAAGCTTTTTTCGTCAATCGGTCAACTATCACCCAAATCGTATCAAATTGGGTTCTCGCCGTCTTAGGTAACTTTGTAATGAAATCCATGGTAATATGCTCTCATTTCCATTTCGGGATTTCTAACGGTTGCAACTTACCATACGGCTTTTGGTGCTCGGCCTTAACTTGCAAACATGTAACACATTGTTCAACATACTTTACAACATCACGCTTCATGCCCGGCCACCAATAATCCTTCCTCAAATCAAGATACATCTTCGTTGCGCCCGGATGAATGGAATACTTTAACTTATATGCTTCATCAAGTAGCACTCGTCGATGATCACCCATTTTAGGCACCCATACTCTTCCTTGAAAAGATAATAAACCATGCGGACCTAAGGTAATAAACTCCGTTTGTCCCACAATTCGTTCCTCATGCTTTTTGTTAACAAAAGCTTCGATTTGAGTCTCGCCAAGCTTTACAAGAAAATCGTTAGTAATAATCATGCGTAACGATCCTACTCGTATAGCCGGATGTTGACTCTTTTGACTTAACGCATCCGCGACCACATTCGCCTTACCCAGATGATAAAGTATTTCCCAATCATAGTCTTTCACCACATCCATCCATCTACGTTGACGATAATTCAAATCTCTTTGATCAAAAAGATGTTTCAAACTCCTGTGATCTGAATAAATCGTACACTTGACACCATACAAGTAATGGCGCCAAATTTTTAACGCATGAACAACCGCCGCCAACTCAAGATCATGAGTCGGATATCTCGTTTTGTGTTCCTTAAATTGTCAAGAGGCATAAGCAATGACTTTACCCCTTTGCATTAGAACACACCCGAGCCCATTTAAAGAAGCATCACAATAAACCGTCATGTCTTCTACCCCTTCCGGCAATACTAACACCGGAGCTTGACATAACTTCTCTTTTAACAATTGAAAAGTAATTTCTTGCTCGTTCTCCCAATTAAATTTCACATTCTTTCTTGTTAACTTCGTCAATGGAGAAGCAATCTTCGAAAAGTCTTGGATAAACCGACGATAATAACCGGCCAATCCGAGAAAACTTCGGATTTTCGTAGGCGTAGTCGGTCATCCCCAACTCTTCACCGTTTCTATCTTCCCCGGATCTACTTGAATACCGTCTTTGTTCACAATGTGGCCAAGGAATTGAATTTCCCTTTGCCAAAATTCACATTTGGAGAATTTAGCATACAACTTCTCCTTTCACAACGTCTTTAACACACTTCACAAACGATGTTCATGTTCCTTCATACTCTTTGAATAGACAAGTATGTCGTCAATGAACACAATTACCGACTTGTCCAACATAGGTTGGCACACTCGGTTCATTAGATCCATGAATGCCGCCGGTGCATTCGTAAGACCAAAAGGCATTACCACAAATTCAAAATGCCCATAACGCGTTCGAAACGCTGTTTTCTCAATATCTTCCTCACGGACCCGCATTTGGTGATAGCCGGACCGTAGGTCGATTTTAGAGAAATATGTTGCGCCTTGGAGTTAATCAAACAAATCATCAATCCTAGGCAATGGATAATGATTCTTGATCGTCACTTTATTCAACTCTCGATAATCAATGCACATCCGCATACTACCATCCTTCTCACAAATAAAACTGGAGTGCCCCATGGCGAAGCACTCGGTCGAATGAAACCCTTCTCAAGCAACTCTTGGGTTTGATTTAACAACTCTTGCATTTCCGTCGCTAAACGATAAGGAGTTTTAGCAATGGGGGTAGCCCCCGGAACCAACTCAATGCGAAATTCTACTTGTCTTCCCGCCAGAACACCCGGTAACTCATTCGAAAAAACGTATTCAAATTCATTCACCACCGAAATTTCACGAATGGGTGGTGGCGAAGCTGAGGCGGGAGAAAAAGCAGAACTCCCCGGTCTCATCACGAGTATCAACAACATGGGCAAGAAAATCCATGCCACCACTAACAAGAAAATGACGTGCCCGTGAAAAAGTGCATATCGGCACAAGTCTTCTTCGTTTATCAACGCGAATAATTAACTCTCCCCCACTAGGGGTCTTTACTCGAATAGATTTTTCATGGCATGTAATATTGGCTCTATTATGATCGAGCCAATCCATACCAACAACGATATCAAAATCACCCAAAGTCATCGGGATGAGATCAATTTTAAAGTTTTCGGCAACAAACACAATATTACAATTTTTACACACATCCACCACTAGCACCGTCTTGCCATCCGCTATTTCAACTTCTATCGGACGACTTAACTTAGCTAACGATCTATCAAGTTTAGGCACAAATTTTGGTGACACAAATGACAAGTTTGCATCACTATCAAAGAGTATCCTTGCCGGATTAGAATTAACCATGAAAGTACCTGAGACAACTTCGTTAGATTGTTTGGCTTCCTCATTGGTCATCAAATAATTGCGACCCCTAGCCGTACCCGCCGCCTTCTCTAGCCGCTTAACATTATTGTTGCGCAAATCGGGACATTCCGGCCTCTTGTGCCCTTCTTTACCACAATTAAAACAAGTGATTTTGCTTGCGGAGGATAGACTCGGACATTCACGAGCCATGTGACCCTTTTGTCTACAATTGTAGCACGAATAAGAAAAATCCCCGGAAGCACCCTTCTTCCCACTACTAACATTACCGGAACCCTTTTTGTTCTTTTTATTTGAAAAGTTCGAATGGCTCGAACCTTCATTCTTTCTCTTGCCAGAAGTAAAGCCACCCTTCCTTAACACGAGCGCCTCAAAGCCTTTGGCCATATCAAACAACTCATCAAAAGTCTTTACCACCGTTACACTAATCTTCTCTTGATAGTTGTCATTTAAAATACGATAGAAGTCTTCCTTCAACATTTTTGTCATTGCCGACGTACTCCGAGCAAAATTGGGTCTTGGACAAAAACACGGATTTGAGAGTGTTCAAATCCATCGACCCTTGCCTCAAGGAATGTAACTCGTCCTTAAGCCTAGTAAGATCAGCCGAAGTTCGGTATTCTTTGAAAAATTCAGACTTGAATTCATCCCAAATGAATTCCATGCATTGCTCTTCACCATAAACTTGGAGCTTTGCATCCCACCACAACTTAGCATCGCCCCTCAACATACTACACCCGTACCTTGTATTCTTATCGAGAGGACATTCTCAAGTATGGAAGGCCCCCCCATATCGGAGATCCAACAGGCACTCTTTAGAGGGTCTCGTTCACTTTCAAAGGTGGGAGGTTGAGAATCCTTGAAGTTCTTATAGAAAAAGTCCCATTTTCTCACATTATCTTCGTGAAGAACGACCTTAACTTGCTCCTTTACTACATTGACTAGTTGCTCGTCAATCGTATCTAGAAACATTTTCTTAACATCCTCGAGGAATTCCTCCTTTTGACGTTTAAAGATGGCTTCAACTTTAGCCGTGAACTCAACGTCCTCACTCGTACTTCCGTCATTGGTGTCGTGTCCATTTCTCATCTTCATTCTATAAAATAGAAAAGATTAAACAACGAAACGAAAGGACTTAACACATATGTATATACATATACACCATACTACCCCATCTTGCTTAACATTCGTCGTACATCGCTTGTTTGACACGATTTGAACCCGTAACAATGGTAGCTAATCATTGTTACGCCAGCACGTTGCATTAACTTGCTAGTACAACGCCTATCTCGCTTGATGATTGCTAACACAACACAAAACAATTAGTGCAAGGTTAGTTCACATAAACCTAAGCACTAATCAACTCCCGATCTGACCCGTCTCCTAAAAGTCCCGCATAAAGTGCATACACAAATAAATCTAAGTCTAGGCACCTATCTCAAGTCACCTAAATCCCTTAGACCATGCTCTGATACCACTTGTAATGACCCGACTTCATTATACCAAAAATACGCCATAAAAAAAAATATTTCTGGACCTGTACATCTGGACGGCGTCCAGGTTTTTGGACGGCGTCCAGTACTGAAGGCCTTGACGGTGTCCAACCTTTTGGGACAGCGTCCCATTTCACTATCAGGGACTGATCACCGTGCTCACTTACGTGAGCGGAAATTCCGCTTCCCGGCACTATTACACGAAAACCTTTTTACAACATATCAATTTAAGTAAAACTAATAGATTTCCAACATCGAAACAAGTTTTACATCATCAGGCCCACAATCGCCCATTTTACGGATTTCTTTCAAAAATGAAAGTTCCGACCATAAGAGTTTAATTTCCAAACGACACCTAGAGCATGGTGTTTGGGATTAAACTACCCAAATCTTGGCCGAACTTCCAAAAGCTAACCCAAAACCAGTCCCTATCAAAATAAGCGGGAGACCACTAATCCAACCAAATACCTTTGCCCTTGTCCACGCCAGAGCCTAAAAAGGTAAACAACGAGAGGGTAAGCTAAAGCTTAGTGAATGCAATAATTATAGACATACATATATAATATACCTACTTGCAATCACTTACTCACATACCGCATACATGCTAGCAACACAATTAGCTTATAATCTCAAATAAAAGCTAGTAACCTCCAATACCGTAAGCTAGCAACAACAATGGCATATATATATATATATATATATATATATATATATATATATATATATATATATATATATATATATATATATATATATATATATATATATATATATATATATATAACCCGAATAATATAGTATGCTACATTACAACACAATAACCATGGTTAACCAATCGTACTAGGAATGGTACTCGAATTTCCCATCGGTGTTCATAACAACCATTAGAGTAATTAAAACGTCGTACACTAATCCCACAGGTGGCATCTTAACACATCGATGCTTCACCCCGGGTGGCGTCTTAACACGTCGACACTTCACCCGTGATAGTTCTTGGAGTGGCATCTTAACACGTCGACACTTCACTCCGAGTGGTGTCTTAACACGTCGACACTTCACTCATCAACTTACTTGGGGTGGCATCTTAACACGTCGATACTTCACCCCGGATGGCTTCTTAACACGTTGACACTTCATCCGTTACTTTCTTGGAGCGGCATCTTAGCACATCGATACTTCACTCCTGGTGGCGTCTTAACACATCAACACTTCACCCTGGGTGGCGTCTTAACACATCGACACTTCACCCATCATATTACTTTGAGTGGTGACTTAGCACATTGACACTTCACTCGTCACATGAAATGTGGTTTCGTAGCACATCGACACTTCACATCCCACGATACAACAAATAAATACATTATATACCTACGCATATAATTATTCCACTCACCTCAAAGTCTTTTGTGACGAATAACCGAGCTTGCAAACTTCAATGTAACGTACCTATTACATTATGCACATAATCAATCATAAGATCAAGTTGGTTAACCAACTCACTCGCCATTCTAGTGTCACTTTGACCCAAGGTGCAATTTCGACGCAATTACACCCTTAAACCTAATATTTGGGTCAACACCACCAAAACCCTAACACTAGTCAAATATGGTCTCAATACCCTTTTTATGCAAGGTTATCGTATTTTCACACTCATTAAACGACTTAGGTCATCAAAGACTCATTTAACCCATTTCAAAGTTAACACACCCATTTAGGTCACCCACAACCCAAATAACACCCACTTGCATAATATCTAAGTGTGCTAGTATTTAACTAACTAGTTTAAGGATCATAATCACCATTAACATTTCAAAACCCTAGGTTAGTCATCCTTTGAGTCTTCATGACCCAAACTTACCCAAAAATCCCCAAATCACCAACAAATGGGTTTTATGCTCACCACTAGCCTAAACCAAACCCTAACCCTTAACATAAATTAAGTAAAGAAATTAGGTTTATAACTTACCACCACAATCACCACGAAGCTAGTGACTAGATGAACAACTTTAGAACTCGCACTAAGACCCGAAACAACCTTCTTCTTCCTTTGATGGAGCTCTCTCATTCTAGAACTTCCTCTCTCACTAGAATTTAAGTGGAAGGAGATAAGGTAGATGATATGGAGTAAATGAGGCTCCACAAACTGATCTAGGGCCTTAAAGTTATCCACCATGTGAAATTACCAAGTTACCCCTTTTAAATATCAAAAACACAAAAGCTGGCTCGTCAGGTAATCTGGACGGCATCCAGAATACTGGACGGCATCCAGCCCTTCATACTGGGACGGCGTCCCACCCTGTTGGACGGCGTCCAACACAACTGGGAAAACAAGATCTTACATAATACTAGGTTATAGCTACGTGAATAAGTGGAAAGGGTGATCCATAAATTAGACTTCAAAACCGTCAAGGTTTCAGCATAACAATAGCCATAAGTTTCAGATAAAATATTCAACATGTAATAAACATTTGCAATGGATAGATAAGCATGCAAGGTGAAAGCAACTTAAAGTAAAAAAGATAACTTTATTAAATTAATGAAACCGTTTACAGTTTACAGACAGATCTGGACTATTACAAGTGCTGACATCCTCTAGACTGCTCATAGTACAATCTTCGGCGTTCGCCTCCCGGTACTTAATTTCCCGCTGGGAGGTGAGAAGGCTTGAAAGATCTAGTGTGAGAAAGTGTATTGTAGTGAGAGAGTTAAAAGAGGTGTGTTGAAAATGGATGACAAAAATCCTTTTAAATAGACTTGGATTTGGCCTGCATACGGCTGGCAAGCCGTATGGCAGGCCATTTTTTGTGGCCGTTTGCTTTGGCCAGCCGTTTTTCCAGGCCGTTTGCCTTGGCCGTATGGCAGGCGGTGTTTCACAATGGTAGGCCGTATGGAAAGCTATATGGCCTGCCCTGGTGATAATGCTAAAAACGAACATATATTTCATAGCATTATTCCTCAAGAAAGACAAGCTTTTAGTTGCAATTGTTCTATTTACAAGTGATATTCGTTTAAATAATAAAAGGTGAAGACAAAAGACAGATTCGACGAATTGAAGACGCAAACGACCAAAAAGCTCAAAAGTACAAAATACAATCCAAGAGGTTCCAATTATTGATAAGAAACGTCTCGAAATTACAAGAGTACAAGATTCAAAACGCAAAGTACAAGATATTAAATTGTACGCAAGGACGTTCGAAAATCCGAAACCGGGACCAGAGTCAACTCTCAACGCTCGACGCAACGGACTAAAAATTACAAGTCAACTATGCACATAAATATAATATAATATTTAAATAATTCTTATAATTATTTAATATATTATATTATTTATAAAACCGTCGGCAGAAGAAAACAACCAAATTATGAGCCTCCCCAGCTGGTCATGCGATCGCATGGCCTGGAAGGCATAAATCCATGCGATCGCATGAGCCCCAGTTCCAGCCCACATGCCTATAAAAATCGAGCTTTGGTGCACCAAAAATATCCATCTATCTTTCTCTTTTCTCCATTCATACGATATATTTATATTTATAATTTATATTTTAATTTTAATTTTAATTATAATTCTAATAATAAGGGTATGTTAGCAAATGTTGTAAGGGTGTAAGTCGAAATTCTGTCCGTGTAACACTACGCTATTTTTAATCATTGTAAGTTATGTTCACCCTTTTTAATTTAATGTCTCGTAGCTAAGTTATTATTATGCTTATTTAATCCGAAGTAATCATGATGTTGGGCTAATTACTAAAATTGGGTAATTGGGCTTTGTACCATAATTGGGGTTTGGACAAAAGAACGACACTTGTGGAAATTAGACTAGGGGCTATTAATGGGCTTTATATTTGTTTAACTAAATGATAGTTTGTTAATGTTAATATAAAAATTTGCAATTGGGCGTCCCTATAAATTACCGAATACACTCGATCGGACAAGATGGGCGGGGTATTTATATGTACGAATAATCGTTCATTTAACCGGACACGGGAATGGATTAATAGCCACTAGAATAATTAAAACAGGGGTGAAATTATGTACAAGGACACTTGGTATAATTGATAACAAAATATTAAAACCTTGGGTTACACTCAGTCGACATCCTGGTGTAATTATTAAACAAAGTATTAAAATCTTGTTACAGTTTAAGTCCCCAATTAGTTGGAATATTTAACTTCGGGTATAAGGATAATTTGACGAGGACACTCGCACTTTATATTTATGACTGATGGACTGTTATGGACAAAAACCAGACGGACATATTAAATAATCCAGGACAAAGGACAATTAACCCATGGTCATAAAACTAAAATCAACACGTCAAACATCATGATTACGGAAGTTTAAATAAGCATAATTCTTTTATTTCATATTTAATTTCCTTTATTTTATATTTAATTTCACTTCTAATTATCGCATTTTTATTGTTATTGTATTTAATTGCACTTTTAATTATCGTACTTTTTAATTATCGCAAGTTTATTTTATCGCACTTTTATTATTCGCAATTTCATTATCGTTATTTACTTTACGCTTTAATTTAAGTCTTGTATTTATATTTATTATTTTACATTTGATTTTAACTGCCTACTAAAGTTTTAAAATCGACAAACCGGTCATTAAACGGTAAAAATCCCCCTTTATAATAATAATATTACTTATATATATATTTGTATTTTTATAAAAGTAAACTAATATAGCGTTAAGCTTTGTTTAAAAAGATTCCCTGTGGAACGAACCGGACTTACTAAAAACTACACTACTGTACGATTAGGTACACTGCCTATAAGTGTTGTAGCAAGGTTTAAGTATATCCATTCTCTAAATAAATAAATATCTTGTAAAATTGTATCGTATTTAATAGTATTTTCTTGTAAAATTTAATAATATTTCGTATACCCCGCTGCAAACATCAAGTATTTTTGGCGCCGCTGCCGGGGAGTCTCTTAAACGCCGGAAGCGCAACGCTAATATAAAAAAAAAAGATTTTTAGTTTACTTTTATTAAAATTCGTTTTTATAAAAATACGTTTTAAATATTCAAAAATATAAAAAGAAAAACAAAAATATAAATATTATTTTTTAGAGTTTGGTAAATATTTAAGTTTTATAAAGTTTCTTTATTTCTATTTTTTTTTATTTTGTAAAAATATAAGTTTTATTTAATTAATAAATATATTTTATATTTTACAGCAAAAACAGAAAAAAAAATTTTTTTTATTAATTCGGCCTGTACTGTAGCAGCCCACTCTTTGGCCCGAAACCCTAGCCCATGCGATCGCATGGCTGGGCAACTGAGGACTCATGCGATCGCATGAGCCCATCTGTCACGCCCTACTGAACCTGCCGACAGCATTAATTACGGATTATTATTAATTATTATTAATATTAAATCCTAATTAGGGTTAGTTATTATATTAATTAATTTTACATATTAATTAATTTGTATTTTTAGTTTAATTAGTTTATTTAAATTGTAAAATTAATAGTTTTATAAAATAAATAATAATATTTTTATAAAAATTGTAATTTTTACAACTTTTTGTATATTTTTATATTTTGTCCCTTTTTAATTGTTTTAGCGTAATATTTGTATTTTTAGCTCATATTTAGTTTTAAACTTAGTTTTTGCCATAGTTATTTTTACTTCTAGATTTTTAGGCTTTGCCGTAAAATCCCTTAAGTGCTTTTTCTTTAGACTAAGATTTAGGTGCTTTAGAATTTTGCGACGCCTTTTTAAGTTTTAGTTTCTTTTTAAGATATTGCCATTTGGGATTTAGTTTTTTCTGTAAGCTTTAATATTTTTAGACACCTTTTACCTATGTATCAATTATCATTCCAATTAGTAATCTCAATTTGCGATTATAATTTTAAGTTAGTTGTAGTAATAAGGTTAGGTTAGTCAAGTGTTTTAAGTTTTATAAGTTTCTTTTATTTTTCCGTCACCTTTTATTTTTCAACCATTTTTCTTTTTCGACCTTTTTCGACGAACTCTTTTTCTTTCTTATTTCTCGCTATTCTAGTTTTAGGACATAGATTTTTATTCTACTTCTTATCTAAATTTCTTAAAATTACGAAAATTTATTTTAAGTGGTTAAATTGATAGACATCAAAATTTTCTGGTTCGTAGTAATAGTTGGATTTGTACGTGGACCGGGTTATTGGAGCCAAACAGTCCTCAATTATATTGAGACCAAACGAATCCTGCCCCTCTGCTGCATCTTTTGGCTATTCGAAACGTGGGCAAAATCAGAAAAGTCTATTGATTGGATAACTTATTATAATTTTTCTTTCCTTTTAAAAACTAATAGGATATTCAGTGAATGTACCGAGCAAGACGTTCACCACCTTTTGTACGTTCACCACCTGTAACTAGATCAAGACATTTAGCAAATATTACTGCCGTTGATTTTTCTTTAGAATCATCATCCAGTCAACCAAGTACTTCAGTTCAAATTTCCGATAATCCATTTTTTGAACCCGACCTCACAATTGAGAATCCGGAGAATATTCAGGGACGATTCGTAGATCCTGAACCATTAAATTTTCCTCCGGAACCACCAATCATTCAAACAGAGATTGTTGAGGAACGAATAATTAAATCAGAATCCTCTAGTGATTCCGATTCAACAAATTCAATTATGGAGAATCTGGAACCTTTAAGTATGGAAGACCGAATGAGAGCTAAACGCACTGGCCAAGGTCACGCAATTACTCATCCAGACATTAATGCGCCAGATTATGAAATCAAAGGATAAATTCTACACATGGTGACTAATCAATGCCAATTTAGTGGTGTGCCGAAGGAAGATCCAAATGAACATTTACGTACCTTTAATAGGATCTGCACACTATTTAAAATCCGAGAAGTGGAGGATGAACAGATATATCTCATGTTATTTCCCTGGACTTTAAAGGGAGAAGCCAAAGATTGGTTGGAATCGTTACCTGAAGGGGCGATTGATACATGGGATGTTTTAGTTGACAAATTTCTTAAACAATTCTTTCCTGCATCTAAAGCCGTAAGACTTCAAGTAGAAATTGTTACGTTTACACAGAAACCAAATGAAACTCTATATGAGACGTGGACTAGATATGGAAAGTTATTAAGAGGATGTCCGCAACATGGTTTAGACACCTGTCAAATAGTACAAATATTCTACCAAGGATGCGACATCACTACAAGGAAAGACATAGATATAACAGCTGGTGGTTCTATTATGAAGAAAACTGAAACTGATGCTTACAAAATTATTGATAACACTGCTTCCCACTCACATGAGTGGCACCAAGAAAAAGATATCGTTAGATCATCTAAAGCAGCTAGAGCCGATTCTAGCCATGACTTAGATTCCATTTCCGCAAAGATAGATGCTGTGGAGAGACGAATGGAAAAGATGACTAAGGATATTCACTCAATACGAATTAGTTGTGAGCAGTGTGGAGGACCACATTTGACAAAAGATTGTCTCAGTATTGAATTAACAATGGAACAAAGAGAGAATATTTCATACATAAACCAAAGGCCTGGAAATAATTATCAGAATAATTATCAACCGCCAAGACCCATTTACAATCAAAACCAAAATTATAACCGAAATATTCCATACAACAACCAACAAGGTCCTAGCAATCAACAAGTATCCAATAATACTTATAATCAGCAAAGACCTAATTTTCAAAACAAACCACCACAACAAACCGATGATAAAAAGCCGAATTTAGAAGATATGATGACGAAGCTAGTTGAAACTCAAACGCAGTTTTTCACTTCTAAAAAACAAACCAATGAACAAAATGCTCAAGCATTTAGAAATCAACAAGCTTATATTCAAAATCTGGAACAAGAAGTAAGTAACCTAGCAAGGTTAATAGGTGAAAGAAAACCGGGAAGTCTACCTAGTGATACAAATGTTAACCCCCGGAATGAAACAGCTAAAGCCATTACCACAAGAAGTGGTACAACACTTAAACCACCTGAAATACCTGTAACTTCTGATGAAGCTATTCCTACTCCACAAGAACCACAACCTGATCAAGATAAGGAAAAAGAACCGGTAGTTGAAAAGGTTAATGAAGATAACACAGTTAAGGCTAAACCTTATGTTAAACCATACCAACCACCACTTCCTTACCCGAGTAAAATGAAGAAAGGGAAACTTGAAGCTGAGCAATCCAAATTCTTGGATATGTTTAAACAGATAAATGTAAATCTTCCTTTCATTGATGTGATTTCAGGAATGCCTAGATATGCTAAATTCTTGAAAGATCTAATCTCAAATAGAAAAAAAATGGAAGAACTCTCGGCTGTTACTATGAATGCTAATTATTCAGCAGTGCTGTTGAATAAGATACCAGAAAAACTATCTGATCCAGGAAGTTTCACAATTCCATGTTTTCTGGGTAGTCTTAGTTCAATAGAAGCATTGGCAGACTTAGGTGCTAGTATAAATCTAATGCCGTATTCACTATACGCTAAACTAGACCTTGGAGAATTGAAACTAACCAGAATAAGCATACAACTAGCCGATAGATCAATAAAATATCCTAGAGGGATAATGGAGAACATGCTAGTTAAAGTTGGTACTTTAGTATTTCCAGTAGATTTTGTTGTTTTGGACATGGAAGAAGATTCTCAAGTTCCTCTCATATTAGGAAGACCATTTTTAAACACGGCTAAAGCAATGATAGACGTGTTAGGTAAGAAACTGACCCTAAGTATAGAGGATGAGAGTGTTACCTTTTCAGTTGATAGAGCAATGCAACAACCGCAATCTGCAGATGATACATGTTATTATATTCAAACTATAGATGCACATGCAGAATTATTAGAAGAATTTCCAAAATTAAAAGGAACAGGAGAATGTTCTTTAGGAGAAAGTAATGAACCAATAGATGAAGCTGAAATATTAGCTACACTTATAGCTAATGGATATGAACCAACAACAGAAGAAATTCAAATGCTAAAAGAAGAAGACAGATATCGATATAAATCATCGATAGAAGAACCTCCGAAATTAGAGTTAAAGCCACTTCCAAACCATTTGGAATACGCTTATTTACATGGTGAATCTGAATTACCTGTAATAATATCGTCTTCTCTTACTAAAAATGAGAAATCACAACTCATTTCTGTGTTGAAAGCTCATAAACCAGCCATTGCATGGAAGATTCATGATATTAAAGGAATAAGTCCTTCGTATTGCACACATAAAATCCTTATGGAAGAAGGTCATAAAACGTATGTGCAACGCCAACGAAGACTAAATCCTAATATGCAAGATGTAGTTAAGAAAGAGATTATTAAACTGCTAGATGCAGGTCTAATTTATCTAATATCTGATAGTCCATGGGTAAGCCCAGTTCAATGCGTGCCTAAGAAGGGTGGCATGACTGTCATTACAAATGAGAGAAATGAGCTTATTCCTACTAGGACTGTAACAGGATGGCGTGTGTGTATTGATTATAGAAAATTAAATGACGCCACCAGAAAAGATCACTTTCCCTTACCTTTCATTGATCAAATGTTGGAAAGATTAGCCGGAAATAGTTACTATTGTTTTCTAGATGGATTTTCCGGATATTTTCAAATTCCAATAGCACCCGAAGACCAAGAGAAAACCACATTCACGTGCCCTTATGGTACTTTTGCTTACAAACGCATGCCATTTGGACTTTCTAACGCCCCTGCAACCTTTCAAAGGTGTATGATGGCAATTTTTCACGACATGATAGAAGAATGCATGGAAGTTTTCATGGATGATTTTTCAGTCTTCGGTGATACATTTGAATCATGTCTAGTTAATCTTGAACGAATGCTTATTAGATGCGAACGATCAAATCTAGTACTTAATTGGGAAAAATGCCATTTCATGGTTAAAGAAGGCATCGTTCTTGGTCATAAAATTTCAAAAGAAGGAATTGAAGTGGATAGAGCTAAAGTAGATGTAATTGCTAAACTTCCACATCCCACCAATGTTAGAGGAGTTAGGAGTTTTCTAGGGCATGCCTGTTTTTACCGACGTTTCATAAAAGATTTTTCTAAAATTGCCACTCCTATGAATAAACTCCTAGAAAAGGATGCTCCATTCATCTTTTCAGATGAGTGTATCAAATCTTTTAATATTCTTAAAGAAAAACTAACTAATGCGCCGATCATGATAACACCAAATTGGAATCTACCATTTGAACTAATGTGCGATGCAAGTGATTTTGCAATGGGAGCCGTTTTAGGACAAAGGATTGAAAAACGATTTCAACCTATATATTATGCTAGTAAGACATTACAAGGAGCATAAACGAACTATACAACTACTGAGAAAGAACTCCTTGCTATTGTCTTTGCTTTTGACAAATTTCGATCATATCTCGTTCTAGCAAAAACGGTGGTCTATACCGACCATTCTGCTCTTAGATACCTATTTTCAAAACAAGATGCTAAACCAAGATTAATCCGTTGGATCTTACTCTTACAAGAGTTTGATATTGAAATTCGAGATAAAAGAGGAGCAGAAAATCTCGCCGCTGATCATCTTTCTCGTCTTGAAAATCCCGAATTAGAAGTTCTGAATGAATCGGCCATACAAGACAACTTTCCTGATGAATATCTATTGAAGATAGATTATAAAAAAATTCCATGGTTTGCAGACTATGCAAACTACTTAGTTTGTGGATTCCTTGAAAAAGGATTATCGTACCAAAAACGAAAGAAATTCTTCAGTGATATAAAACACTATTTCTGGGAAGATCCACATTTGTTTAAAAGTTGTCCAGATGGAATAATACGCCGATGTGTATTTGGAGATGAAGCTAGTAAAATATTAAACCATTGTCACACAGGACCAACAGGAGGGCATTATGGGCCTCAACTAACAGCAAGAAAAGTTTATGATGCTGGATTCTATTGGCCTACAATTTACAAAGACGCACACCTTCTTTGCAAATCCTGTGATGCATGTCAAAGGGCCGGAAAAATAAGTCAACGTGATGAAATGCCACAAAATGTCATCCAAGTATGTGAAGTATTTGACATTTGGGGTATTGACTTTATGGGTCCATTTCCAAAATCTCATAATAATCTATATATACTCGTAGCCATTGATTATGTAACGATGCACGAGTTGTAGTCAACTTTTTAAAACGTCTTTTTGCAAGGTTTGGAACACCGAAAGCTTTAATAAGTGATCGGGGAACTCATTTCTGTAATAATCAACTTGAGAAAGTACTTAAAAGATATGGAGTAACTCATAAAATCTCCACCGCATATCATCCACAAACAAGTGGACAAGTTGAAAATACAAACCGAGCTTTAAAACATATTCTAGAGAAAACCGTAGGATCAAATCCGAAGGAATGGTCCATTAAATTGGAGGATGCACTCTGGGCTTTTAGAACAGCCTACAAAACTCCAATTGGAACCACACCTTTTAGACTTGTTTATGGAAAAGCATGTCATATTCTAGTAGAAATTGAACACAAAGCATTTTGGGCTTTGAAGACATGTAATCTTGATTTACATGAAGCCGGACGTCTACGATTAAGTCAACTAAACGAATTAGAAGAATTAAGACATGAAGCATACGATAATTCGTTAATCTATAATGAAAGAACGAAGAAATGGCACGATAAAAGAATCAGAAGTTTAAAAGAATTTAAGGAAGGAGACAGAGTTCTTCTTTTCAATTCACGATTCAAGCTATTTCCTGGAAAATTGAAATCAAGACGGTCTGGACCATTCATAGTCAAAAGAGTTTTCCCATACGGAACGATAGAATTAATAAATTCAAATGGGATTGAATTTAAAGTTAATGGACACAGAGTTAAACATTATATAGATAGTCCGATGGAAGTCGACAACGAAGTTAATCACAATTTCGACACCACAGCTAACTAAGTGTGGGGAGAATCAAGTCTTTAAAAGATAATATGTATTTCTGTTAGAGTTAGATTGTCTGTTTTCGTGTAGTTCTCGAAAATGGAACCTGAATGGTCTTTCCTTAGCAGACCCTAAAGAACTAGTCTTCTCCCCCCATTCTGAATTTTTATTTTTTTTTTAGGTTTTTACAAAATGAAGACTGCCTGTGAACTAAACCATGGTCTGATGCTACACGCTTTGATCACTAAACGTAATAATGACACACTTCCGAGTGAAATAGTATCAGTAATCAGAGAAAGAATGGATGGAGTTAGAAAAGAATCCAGATGCGAAGATAATAAGTTACAATTTGGTAAAGGAAAATCAAAATCCGCAGCAAAAAGAAGAGCACGACACCTAGAAAGATGTCACAAATGCGGAAAATGGTCACATGGAGGTAAATGTTCAAATAATCAAACATATTCAAACACCGAATTTGTTACTTTATGCAGAGACGGACCGTTCATATGTTTAGAAGAAAAGACACTGAATGCTCGAGGTTACGCCTATGTAGCTATGGAAAACCAATTAAACCGACTATCTTATGAATGGGATAGATCATATAACTAAGAAATCTATTTCACAGGTATGTTTGTACAGTTTTTTTTTTATTTTTAACCTTTTGATAATAAACGCTAATTTGTTCGCTATAAAGTATTAAATTGGTATTGAATAAAATTAGGATTGGCGACCGAAATTATTGATATCATTCAAAAATTTATTACATCACTGCGAAATTTAACGTTTATTCTTAAGGTATAAATATCTTTAATCAATCAACCCAAAATATTTCAAAAATTCGTCATGAGTTAAATTAGGTCTTGGAACCGAAATTACTTTACCGAAAAGAGGGGCGCATATTTTTGATAATATTTGATTGATTAAAGTGGGATAAAAAGCCAAAAAGATTTTTAATTTTATTTTTACCATGTTTTTAAAATTAATATTTAAATCTTAAATTAATATTGTAAACTTTGTAAAAACAATATTTTTAAAATTGTAAATATTTGAATTTTTAAATTAAGTTTGGTGTGAATTTTTAATTTTTAAAATATGAATTTTTAATTTTATGCATTTCAAATATTAAGTTTGGTGTGAATTTTTAATATTAATTTTGAATTTTATATTTAAGTTGTGTGAATTTAAAAACAAAAATTTACTTTATCTCATTAAGTTAAAAATATGATTTTTAAAATTCGTCGTAAGTTGAAGACTAGGTCTTTGAACCGAAATTGCTTTACCCGAGGGAGGGACGAGAACTTTTATTATCATTATTTTTAATCTTATTGAATTAAATTATGCCAAAAACATTAAAAAAAAACCCAAAAATCTTTACTTTTAAAAAAACCGCGCTTTGATTTGACAAATTTTAAAATTTTGTCGAGGGACAGACTAGGACAACGATCCGAAACGCCCTCGCTCCTAAAGGAAAACAAAATTTTTAAAATTTAATTAATTATAAGTTTTATAAAGCATAAGGTTTTATAAAATAAAAAAAAAAGCTGAAAACACTGTAGCCGGCACCCCATGCGATCGCATGGGGTTTGCACTTGGAACCCATGCGATCGCATGGGGACCAAATGCAGGTCAGAAACAAATACAGCAGCGGGTCTGCTCTTCATCCACAAAACACACACACATTCACGAACCAACTCCAAAAATTCACCAATTTTCGCCATTTTTCCACCGTAATTCATCAAATTTCTTGCTCTAATCATGCCTAGATTCTCATTCTTCAGCAAATTGGTAAAAATTACACCCCTAAACTCTATAAATTCCTAGTTTTTCTGATAATTACCAATTTTTTACCTAATGCAATTTTGTTAATTTCTAGTGTAATTAGTGTTAAATTGTTAGTATTTTATGCATGTATAACCTAGATTGATGCTATTTAACATGATTTGAAGCCAAAAACTTCAAAATTTTTAGAAATCTAGGGTTTGTGTTCTTGAGCAATTTGGGGCTTTTTGATATAAACAGGTTATGGCCGATTTTTGTCATGAATTATTGCTAAATTGAGTAGTGTAACATGTTTAGATAGTTAAATGATCCAAACAATGATCCTAAACATGATTTTTGGAGATTAAAGTGGACTTTTTAAGTCCAAAATTCATGAACTTGATTAATTTGATATATTTGCCATTTGAGACTTGTTTAATTATTAGTAATGAATATTTTGACATGTTATTTGAGTTAAATGCTTATGAATTTTGTATACATTTTCATATGTGCTTATTTGAAAAGTGTAGAATTGTGAAAATGTGTATAAGTTTAATTTTGATTTAACATGTTATAGTGATTGTTTTAAGTTGTTATTTTGCCAACACTAATGCATATTTGGATGCACAAATTTTGTGTTTAATGTGTTTTGCAGAAAGCCGATACTGGAGGTTCAGGAGCATCATCATCTAGACGACCAGCACCAGCACCAGAACCAGAACCAGAAATGCAACACGAACAAGAACCACAACAGGAACAACAACAGCCTGATCAGCACATACCTTATTATGATCCGGTACAGTTTGTTGATGAATTCATAGTATTCCTAATAAGGCCGCCAGTAGAATTCCCAACGATTCCTGAGCACACTCTACATCCTAATCTGAGATTTGATAGAAGATGGAGAGATTACGAGACATATCAAAGGAACAAATTCAAATTGGTAACAAAAAATGTAGAGGTGCCAAGGGTAATTGATTGGGCCCCTTTGGAAACGGCCCATCTAGCTGACCGTGTTAGACAGCTTTTAGTTCAAAGGTATGGCAGTTCTTCTTTTACAGATTGGGAACGTCTTTTCACCATTCGTAGACCTGTATATAAGGAATGGTGTGTTGAGTTGATGAGTACTGTATCACTTGATACAAATATAGTTAGAATAGATGATAGAAGATTTCTTAGGTTTATCCTTGGCGGTAGGATGTACAGAATGTCCATGCTGGACATGGCCAGGGCCTTACAGATATATACTCCTGGTGAGTTGCTATTACCCGATTGTACAAACTTGATTCATTATGGTGAACGGGTAGATAGTAACTTTGACGCTGACGCCATTTGGAGGCGTATGTCACATTTTGATGTTTTTACACGAGCAGGAGGACACTCCTATACACATATTGACAGAGCCGAGCTTCGTATTATTCATAGATTTTTGGCTAACTCGATTACACAAAGAGGTCATAATAAAGAAAAAATTACCTTATATGATTTATTCTACCTAAAGTGTATTCGGGATCCTAGAAGCTTTGTCAATATCCCTTACTGTGTTGCTTTTTATTTATCTAAAATGGTAGAGGGAATGCAGGACGGGAGTATAATAGGAGGAGGTATTTTTGTTACTCTCATTGGAGAGTATTTAGGTGTTGATAGGAACCAAGGGGGTCCATTACAGATTTGTAGAGAACAGGTTGAGCCCTTAGGATTGAAAGTTTATGTGGGTGCTAAGGTATTGAAAAGTAGACGTAACCAGGCAGTACCCTATGAGGGATCTCATCCTCAGGTAGAGAGAGGCTCAGACGAGGAAATGGAGGAGGCGGAAGACATTAGGGATGTCTTTCGAGATGCTATTCTTGACGTCCACGTTCGTATAGATGAGGAAGCAATGACGAACGCGGCAAGACATAGTATGTATGAGCAGTGGAACTCCGAGCGAGTATACGAGGATTATAGGTGACGCCAACATGATAGCTGGTTAGTTCATCAGCACCAAATCATGAGCCAGCTATCATATCAGGTACCAAATAACTATGTACCTACTCGACCTGCTCATTTTCCGCCACATAGCCCCGATATCCGACCACCCTTTAACCGGTATGACTATGACCAAGCCTATCAGAACACCTATAACCAACAATTGAACCCACCCGATGAGATGAACTGGAACCCCTATCCAGACTGATTTAGTTCCATTTGGTTATTTTTATGATTTTTATGTTTTTATCTTTTGACTTTTTCATGTTTAAACTTATGTTATTGGATATATTTGTGTAATTTTTATTATTTTATTATTATTGTGTACTAATATTTCATATTTAGAATTTGAAAGTGGGATATTAAGTCCCATTTCAAATTGCCATGCATGATTATATTTGTATGTATGTATATTATCGATTGTACAAAACAGGGTAAAACAGCGCATTTTCAAAGACTGGCATTAAGTTCAGCAAAAGCTACTAATTTTGACGACAAGATGACAAATAAATGTGATGTAACAACAGACGAAATGAACAAATGATATGCACCATTTATCATTCAGCAAACAAACGCCAATATGTTTGGAAACTTTGGTAAAATTTAATCATTTCTACGCTAATCACCCTCAATAATTTAAATTGTACTGATTTCTTGCAAATGAGGGCATTGCAAGATCTTAAGTGTGGGAAGGGGTTAAATTCTTTCGGATTTTTAAAATTTTTATCTTAAACACTTGGTTACCATTAAAAATACTAGTAAAGCAGTAGTTGTATTAGAATCTAGTGCTCTCTGATAATAAAGAACAGCCCTAGTCTTATATACTGACTACCCAATTCTAGTAAAAATTTTCAAAATTTTCAATTAAATGAACTCAAAATCATGTTTATACATATTTATGAACGATAAAACTAGGTTTTAACACCGAAATTATGGTTACCTCGGAAAGGACATAAATTGAGAAACAAACCAAAATGTTAAAATTCATTTAAAATGGAATAGAGGACGATAAAAAGGAAAATAAAAGCCAAGTGTGGGAAAAATTACCAAGTTATCTTAAACATATGTCACATATTTCTGTAACAAATAAACTGAAAATACTTTTGCTTTGGACTAAACTAAACTATTTTACCCGATGAAAGAAAAGAAGAGATGGATCTACACGATGAATCAATTCCATCATTAAAAGGAAGTAAAGTCTTCCGAAAAAGACACGCGCTTCTTGATTTAGGTCAAGAAGTTGTCGTCCAGACCAGCTGTAGGTTGACGAAAAATCTAGAAAAGTCATCACTAAAATCAGCAGGAAATCCACGGACCTCAGCATTAAACAGGGTCGCCAAGTGGTCAGATTTATCCTAACCATGAGAAGGATTTATCTCGTACAATGGGGGGGGGGCACCATGCAAATTAGCTGGATAAGACTAATGAATCAGATTCCCAGAAAGGATAATCTCCTTAAAGATTAAAAATCAGCTTTTAAGACTAATATTACTCAATCCTAGAGATTGACCTTAAAGATTGAGAATTACAAACTCATGGAATTCAATGATATCTAAACTCGAGCTTGAACGAGAAAATATTTTGATCAAAATTACAAACCGATTTGTTTTCTGAAAACCCTATTTTCAATGCGTTCATTACCATTGAACGTAAAATCCTAGGAATTCACCTGGAATTCATTAGGTCACCTGAACCAAATCGGGTGTCAACCATAAGAACGGTGGTTGCATAGCATGGTCAAAGACAGGACCTTGTGCCAGACCGAAAAATCATAAGGGTGAGCTTTACTATTGCTCCTACCAAGGATAGTAATTGCGTCCGACACGTTATAGACTATAATTAAAAAGCATGTCAGGGGACATTGCCTTAACAGTTGCTTATTCAACGCTTTCCTTTACAACCGGACGGTAGTTTACCGAAAGGTAATATACGGGACAAGTAAACTGGACGTGTTGCTTTCCTAATACAAGGTTAGCAAGTGGGTGACACAAAACCGCAAGTTTTGAGCTAAAATTTTCAAATCTGAAACCCACCAAACCCACAAAAATATTTTGCAAACACCGGTGAAGGGTTAATCCGGAAAACTTATCTAGGGTAAAAACTAGATTTAATTTTCAAAAGATCAAATGTTTTCATAAAGATCCAATTTCCTTAAGGATCTACATTTTCATAGTCATGTGGGACTGTAAACCGCCTTTCAAATGTGCACTTTGCTTTGGAAACCAAAAGTAAATCGACTATTTGATTGCAAGTGTCGTTGACCTAAACCCGAGGCAACTGTGGATGACACACCCACCTTTAACCATGGTTCTATCATTACTATCATTGTTTATACCGCCGTATAGAAATCACTAATGTACAAAGTGTGAAGAATAAAGAAGCGATTCTAGTATTTCAAGACGGTATTGCTTGAGGACAAGCAACGCTCAAGTGTGGGAATATTTGATAATGCTAAAAACGAACATATATTTCATAGCATTATTCCTCAAGAAAGACAAGCTTTTAGTTGCAATTGTTCTATTTACAAGTGATATTCGTTTAAATAATAAAAGGTGAAGACAAAAGACAGATTCGACGAATTGAAGACGCAAACGACCAAAAAGCTCAAAAGTACAAAATACAATCCAAGAGGTTCCAATTATTGATAAGAAACGTCTCGAAATTACAAGAGTACAAGATTCAAAATGCAAAGTACAAGATATTAAATTGTACGCAAGGACGTTCGAAAATCCGGAACCGGGACCAGAGTCAACTCTCAACGCTAGACGCAACGGACTAAAAATTACAAGTCAACTATGCACATAAATATAATATAATATTTAAATAATTCTTATAATTATTTAATATATTATATTATTTATAAAACCGTCGGCAGAAGAAAACAACCAAATTATGAGCCTCCCCAGCTGGCCATGCGATCGCATGGCCTGGAAGGCATAAATCCATGCGATCGCATGAGCCCCAGTTCCAGCCCACATGCCTATAAAAATCGAGCTTTGGTGCACCAAAAATATCCATCTATCTTTCTCTTTTCTCCATTCATACGATATATTTATATTTATAATTTATATTTTAATTTTAATTTTAATTATAATTCTAATAATAAGGGTATGTTAGCAAATGTTGTAAGGGTGTAAGTAGAAATTCTGTCCGTGTAACACTACGCTATTTTTAATCATTGTAAGTTATGTTCAACCTTTTTAATTTAATGTCTCGTAGCTAAGTTATTATTATGCTTATTTAATTCGAAGTAATCATGATGTTGGGCTAATTACTAAAATTGGGTAATTGGGCTTTGTACCATAATTGGGGTTTGGACAAAAGAACGACACTTGTGGAAATTAGACTAGGGGCTATTAATGGGCTTTATATTTGTTTAACTAAATGATAGTTTGTTAATGTTAATATAAAAATTTACAATTGGGCGTCCCTATAAATTACCATATACACTCGATCGGACACGATGGGCGGGGTATTTATATGTACGAATAACCGTTCATTTAACCGGACACGGGAATGGATTAATAGCCACTAGAATAATTAAAATAGGGGTGAAATTATGTACAAGGACACTTGGTATAATTGATAACAAAATATTAAAACCTTGGGTTACACTCAGTCGACATCCTGGTGTAATTATTAAACAAAGTATTAAAATCTTGTTACAGTTTAAGTCCCCAATTAGTTGGAATATTTAACTTCGGGTATAAGGATAATTTGACGAGGACACTCGCACTTTATATTTATGACTGATGGACTGTTATGGACAAAAACCAGACGGACATATTAAATAATCCAGGACAAAGGACAATTAACCCATGGGCATAAAACTAAAATCAACACGTCAAACATCATGATTACGGAAGTTTAAATAAGCATAATTCTTTTATTTCATATTTAATTTCCTTTATTTTATATTTAATTGCACTTCTAATTATCGCATTTTTATTGTTATTGTATTTAATTGCACTTTTAATTATCGTACTTTTTAATTATCGCAAGTTTATTTTATCGCACTTTTATTATTCGCAATTTCATTATCGTTATTTACTTTACGCTTTAATTTAAGTCTTGTATTTATATTTATTATCTTACATTTGGTTTTAACTGCGACTAAAGTTTTAAAATCGATAAACCGGTCATTAAACGGTAAAAACCCCCCTTTATAATAATAATATTACTTATATATATATTTGTATTTTTATAAAAGTAAACTAATATAGCGTTAAGCTTTGTTTAAAAAGATTCCCTGTGGAACGAACCGGACTTACTAAAAACTACACTACTGTACGATTAGGTACACTGCCTATAAGTGTTGTAGCAAGGTTTAAGTATATCCATTCTCTAAATAAATAAATATCTTGTGTAAAATTGTATCGTATTTAATAGTATTTTCTTGTAAAATTTAATAGTATTTCGTATACCCCGCTGCAAACATCACCTGGTTTGCTGTTTGCGCTGGATCGTAACTTGATTTCCTTTATCGTGACTTTTCGTCTTTCACCATTTTCGCTCTAGAATCTTCATTTTAGCTCTGATTCTCTTGATTCTTTTTTCTTTGTGTTCGTAATCACTTAATCTACAAAATAAACTGAAAAAGCGATTATTTTGCCAACAAAGTTTGGAACTTTATGATTTTAGGGCTCAATATCGGGGGTAAAAACGTGACTTTTTAGCAGATATGAAATATCCCACACTTAGACTTTGCTTGTCCTCAAGTAAACTTTCGAGCTTTTAGCACAAAAGATTCCTATTCGTAAACTTTCGATCCCTTTTGTTAATCCTGATATCGGCTAAAAAGTCACGTTTTCACCCCGGTATTAAGGCCCAAAAACAAGAAAGATTCGAACTTTATCGGCAAAATAGCCACTTCTTCAGTTAGAATTGAAGAACAAGTAATTACGAAGACGGTACAAAAAGAATCAAGAGAATCGGAGCTAAAACGAAGATTCTAGAGCGAAAACGGTGAAACACAAGAAAATAAGGTACGGTCCTGGGAACCAGGTGAGACGACCCGTCCTAATCCATCTGGACGAATACATTACATTTGGTTACATCGCGAGGTAATTGACCTCTATATGATACTTTTTACAAATATTGCATTCGTTATAAAAGACAAACTTTCATTACATCGAAAGTTGACGGCATGCATATCATTTCATAATATATCAAACTATAATTGACTTAATAATAATCTTGATGAACTCAACGACTCGAATGCAACGTCTTTTGAAATACATCATGAATGACTTCAAGTAATATCTTTAAAATGAGCAAATGCACAGCGGAAGATTTCTTTCATACCTGAGAATAAACATGCTTTCAAGTGTCAACCAAAAGGTTGGTGAGTTCATTAGTTTATCATAATCAATCATTTCCAATAATATAATAGACTACAAGATTTCATTTTTCATAAACATCATTCTCATATCAGGCATTTCGCAAACTACATAGAGATAAAAATCATTCATATGGATTGAACACCTGGTAATCGACATTCACAAGATGCATAAGGAATATCCCCATCATTCCGGGACAACCTTCGGACATGATAATTTTGAAGTACTAAAGCATTCGGTACTTTGGATGGGGCTCGTTGGGCCCGATAGATCTATCTTTAGGATTCGCATCAAGTAGGGTGTCTGTTCCCTAATTCTTAGATTACCAGACTAAAAGGGTCATATTCGATTTCGATCATTCAACCATATAATGTAGTTTCGATTACTTGCGTCTATTTTGTCAAACATTTAAAAAAACGCATGTATTCTCAGTCCCAAAAATATATATTGCAAAAGCATTTAAAAAGGGAGTAATGAAACTCACAATACGATATTTTGTAGTAAAAATATGCATACGACGGAATTGAACAATGCAAGGTTGGCCTTGGATTCACGAACCTATATCAGTTATATATTAAAACATATAATTAACATGTAATCATAATCAAACTAGTTTATATATTTTATTTATTTAATTTAGTAATATATTTGTTATTTTAAAAGTTATATATATATATATATATATATATATATATATATATATATATATATATATATATATATATATTTATTTTGTATATTAATATTTATACATATAGTTATATTAGTACATATATATCTATATTATTAGTATTATATTGATAAGTCAAAAATTGGTTATATGTAAATAATGTTATTAGGTTTAATATATAATGTATATGTAATATTAATATAATTATAGTATATGTAATAGGTATACTTTATATACAAAACATTTATTTGTTAAAAATAATAGTTTTGAAAATAATGATTTATTAATAATAATAATAATAATAATAATAATAATAATAATAATAATAATAATGATAATGATATTACTAATACTAATAATGATATTAATAGTCATGATAATCTTCGTGTTTAATTTCTAAACTTATAATTATGAATTCTAAAATTCTAATTCATAATCATAATCATAATCATAATTGTATATGTGTTTGATATAATTATAATCTTTTTCCATATCTTTACTATATCATTTCTTATTAATTTCATAAAATAAATGTGTTTATATTATTAACATGTTCATAATCATAATAATCTAAAAAAAAATACATAATACTAATAATAATAATATTGATAAATAGTGATAATAATAGTAAATAGAATTATACCATTATCATCATCATAACCATAATCTAACATCATCATCATAAACTACTATGTACACCTATGTCAAGTAATTACTATCATCATTTTCTTATTACTATCATCAACATCATATCCATCATCACACCCGTATCATCATGGAATCATATAACATAATTTAACTCATCATTTTTTAAATTAACCTCAAGACACAAAGTGGATCAAGTGTTTGAGCCCAATTCAAATATTTCAATCTAACAAGCCCAATAGAAAAACAAACCCATTCGGTTTTAAGAAGGAAAGGAAACTATCAGTGAGCCAATCTTGGTAACAAGACCGAATCAAGCAAGTTGCACAAGTGGTTATCTCTTTTAGGGACTTGTCAGCCAAGAGAAAAAAGAAGAAGAAAAAGAAACGTTTTTATCATCATACTTACATCAAGCAATCGAAATAGTAGTTCGAGAATGTCTGGAGTTTTGGCTTCGAACGATAGAAAAAAAATTATATAGAAGTTGCAGGTGAAGGGTTGTCGGGCTGAGAACAAGAAGAAGTTGCAGCATCCTTGTTTCGAAAGAAAGAAAAAAAATATGCCGGTTTGGTGGAGGTGGGTTTCAACTGAACAGGAAATAGAAGGTATGCAGTTGTAGGTTTCTTTTATGATCCTCTTTATTCGAGCAGTGGCTGCAGCAATAGGAAAAACATAGAAGGAAGCACGCGTAGTAGCAGTAGCTTGAAACAGTGAGGATGGTGATCGAATGGTTATCACATAAAAACTCAAAGTTATAGTGAGAGGAGAGGCGTGGTTCGATGATGCAGGTTATCAAGGTGTCGGTGGAAGATGGTTGTTTAATGGTGGTGATTGTATATGGATGATACGGTGGTGATGAAGTGGGTCTTTTTCGTTGGTAGTGTTTGTATTGAAGCAGGAAGGTGATTGATTATGCAAGGAAAGAAGGAAACATAGAATGCAAGTGGTGGTTAAGAGTGTTCGATGGTGTAAAAAGAGATGGTGTGGTGAAGTCTATGGTGGTGATGATGATAGTTGTCAAGTAAAAAAATCACAAAGTTGATGATAGTGATTGAGATATGAAATATGAACTGGGTTGTCTGGTAATACATGAAATCTCATATTTTGAGTTCATGAATATGGCGAACTGTAGCAATAGATGATAAAAAATATGAAACTGAATTCGTTATTTGGGATGTGTTTATATGAGATTCGGTATTTATGAAATAAAAATTATAGATATGAAAATCAATATGTGAGATAGATGTATCTCGATGACTGTGTGTATATGAGAGGGAGATGATAAGTTTAGTACAGAAAAATGAAAGAGAGATGTTAAAAAATGAAAGGGAGATGTTAGATTATATCTATATCCTCTATATCCATAACTAATAATATAATTCTAATAAATATTAATAATAATAATATTATAATAAATCTTAAATCAATTTGCATATCAATTCCACAGTACACCAGCCAGATAATTTGGCAGTACCCATGTCGACATCCAATTTATACGGACTAGATTTCGTGCTCTGTTGTTAATCAGTGGCGAATAAAAAGTACTCAGATAAATCCCATATTTTAAAATTAACTATATTTATTTATTTTGGTCATTATGGTATAAAATTCAATCATTAATTTAATAAATAAAAATTACATCAATTGTCCCTCTCGATTCTGGGTAAAATATGAAAAATGTTGAAATTTATTAATTAGCTTCTAAATATATTTTTAATAAGCCTAAAATTTATTGAACTCATTTTTGGATCACCGTTTATTTTAAAATTATATAAATTTGAATTTAACTTGCTTAATATCGATCGACTGACAAACGAGTGCTATTATCGTTTACTACATAAATTCGAAACCATATAAATATACATTCAATATACCTTATATATATATATATATATATATATATATATAGATTTATTTAAATATCATATATTATTTTATTTACATAATTAATTAACTCATATAATATTTTAAATTATAATAATTAATATATATATATATATATATATATATATATATATATATATATATATATATATATATATATATATATATATATATATTTATTTATTTACACATAACGGTTCGTGAATCGTCGGGAATAGTCGAAGGGTAATTGATTACATGAACACAGTTCAAAGTTTTTGAAACATCAACATTACAGACTTTGCTTATCATGTCAGAAACATTAAATCATATAAAGATTAAGTTTAAATTTGGTCGGAAATTTCCGGGTAGTCACATCAGGCAAGCCAAACAGCCTGCCTTGCTCAAAAATGGCCTGCCAAACGGCCTGGATAAATGGCCCCTGCAAACGGCTTGGCCTGACAAACGGCCCCTGCAAACGGCCTGCCAAACTGCCTGCCAGCCGTTTGCAGGAAAAATTCTTGCTTATTTAATGGGTCTTTGTCATTCATTCCAACACACACTTCAATTCACTTCTTTCTCTCTCTTGTACAATATTAGTCATACTTTCAAGGTCTTCGACTCCGTGCGGGAAACCTAGTACCCGGAGAAGAACGCCGAAGATTGTATTAGGAGCGGTCTGGAGTTTGAAGTTGTCACTTTTGTATTCAGAACTCGTTTAATCTACTGGTACTTCTATCCTTTATCTTTATATAATGTCTTTTATCATTATGTTCTGTGATATTGTTGCCATGATTAGAGAGTAGTTATCTTTAGTGTATGCTATGATGTAAGCAGTTATAATACCGAAATAATGATATGGTTTGTGTATGTTGTTGAAATGCTTTCCGATTATGCTTTAAACTCAATCGCTTTTCCAACGAATAGAACGTAGTTATTGGATCTATTATTGGGAAGTCGCGAACTCCGATTCAGAGTACACTATCTGTGTCCCCCCTTGGTAAGAGAAGTCTATCGGATACAATGTAAGATCGACTGAGGCACACCGGTTGTAATAAGTTTATCGAGCTTTGGATTTTGACTGAGGACTCTTTCGTAGTGAAACATCTGACTAGACCCTTAGTACATTGTCGGTCCTAGACCATGCTAGTGTAGTCACCAAGCATATAAACTTCGTACGTGCATGTTGAAGCACAACGGTTGTTGTAAGCTGTACCTCTACTAAGTAAGGCCATGGAACCCAGTCAGTGTTGACTAGTACACTGCACCATAACGCGATCTCAAGCATTGCACCCCGTTTGAGGGATTCTAAGCTAATTAAGGAACTGTTTGTTTAAACACATAAAGGATTAGACCTTTAGGATAACCGAACGTGTTCATGGAAGTCAAACTTGACTTGGCCATGGTGTTCTTTATGGTTGAACTCTTTTTAAAGGGCCTAACCATCTTTTAAAACCAATCATTAACGAAAGCATTGAAACACATTACGTCTCTCGGATATGGTAAACCCTCTATTCTATTATGATTAAGAAAGTTTAGACCTTTGTGGAATGTTAATACATCACCTAACCGAGTCGCTCAATTGGATAAGCCGTTTGAACGTGTATGCCTGTAGTCAGACTGCATGGGTGTCGGGGGTAAGGGACGTTGATGTCTATTCAGAATCTTCAAGCCTATCGCATTACCCAGTGACATGTCTTATGACGGGGGCGTTTAGGATCAGTGTAATGAATACAAGGCCTCTGCCTATTCATGAGCCAGCATTCCATAATCTCGGCAGAATAACAGATGAAATCATAGTATGCACTTACTTTAACTTTATCCGAATTACGAATTTTATTGCATTTACTTTATTTGTCTTATAAATTAGAAAATCCCAAAATTATGTAACCACTACTCCTTCATAACTATCTTAAGCTTTAATATATGTTCGATTCTACTGATATATCTTAAAAATACGACTCTAGGTCATACTTCTCTTACTTATAATAAGGAGTAGTACAATTTAGGCCCCGCTAAATATAAATTTAAAACAGTACACCCCTCTTGGTGGTTGATTCTGACGTCTTGTGACCTAACGACACCGCACAAATAAAACTGTCCTTTTCGGCCATATCAAGAGGGAAGCTAGTTTTTGGCGCCACCGCAGGGGAATTAGTATCAGACAATACTGCTCTATACCAAACTTATTCACAAGCATTTAGTGGTGTCTAAGAAAAACAATTATACACGGACTTAGTTGTTGGATTTTCTGAACAGTCTCCAAATGTATTGGGACCAAAAGGATCCTGCCTCTCCATAGTCGGCATGGCTACTTGGTTTGTTGAATAGTTCATGCCGAGCTCTGTTATCAAAATACCAGGGAATCAGTAGCCAGAACCAAAAACATATTCAAGCTTAGGATAGTTAGCTTATCGTAGACTAAATTAGACTAACTTAGATTTAGATTATCTTAGATTACCTTAGAATTTAGTTTATCTGCTTAAAATTAAAAACAAAAAGGCATACCCAGTGCATGACCCAAACCCGATCTAGACCAGGGCTGTTGTTATTCATACCTGATCCAGACGCAATAATCTCTAAAGGACGCAAGGAAGCACGAATCAGAAATCAAATGGCGTTACGCGTTACTTTAGCAGAAAATACCAAACCCTCGATTGAAGGTCGAGGAGGACCAATCAGATTTCCAGAGATTCAAGGACACTCGTTCGAGTTAAAACATCACATCATCCAGCTCATCCAAAATAGCTGTCAGTTTCATGGATTACCGAATGACGATCCTAATTCTCACATTGATAAATTCATATCTCTTTCGAACTTCTACAAACAGCCAGGGATAGGACAAGATATAGTCCGACTATACTTGTTTCCCTATTCTCTCACTCATCATGATCAAACATGGTTCGAAGGACTGGAAAAAGATTCCATCACATCATGGAAGGAGATGGCTACTAAATTCATAACCAAATATTTCCCTCTTTCTAAACAAACCAAACTAAAGAATGACATAATTAACTTCAAACTAAGTTATGATGAATCTCTTTACACTACACGGGAGCGATTCAAAACTCTGCTGAAGAAATGCCCTAATCACCAGCTAGAACGGTCAGCTCAAATATGTACCTTCTACAATGGTCTTACGGTAAATCATAGGACGACGATCGATGCAGCAGCTCAAGGAAATCTAATTAACCAAACCGCAGACGATGCATGAGAATTGCTCGAGAACATGACAATGCATCATCATGACTGGAACAGTGGTGAAACAACTTCATCATCTACCCCACTCTCTGCACTTAACAATCAAACGGAGGCCATCAAATCCCTCACGGATAAGATGAAATCTATAACAACCCGGAAATTTTTGACAAAATTTAAACCTAACTTATATGTAATTCCAACGATTCACGAATAATTATTTGAAAATAATTATGTATTAGTATTATTATTAATATTGTTTTAAACAATATTATCATTAATTTATATCATTTAAAATCATTATTATTATCAATATTATTGATATTATTAATATCATTAATATAATTACTAATATATTATTAATATCATCATTATTAATATAACTTATTATTAATAATAATATTATTATTAATACTATTATTGATATTGATACTTATCATATTCTTTATTACCATGAAATTAAGACAAATTATTAATATTATCATTTATTACTATCATTTGCAATTATCATTATCAGTAATATCATTTAATATTATTATTATCAAAATTATTATTATTATCATTTATTATATGATTAAAATTATTATTATTAGTATTACCATTACTAGTATTATTATTACTAATATTATTATTATTATTATTGTTATACCTATTATTATTATTATTATTGATTATCATTATTAATAATATTATTATATTATTATTATTATTATTATTATTATTAATATAATTATTATTATTAGTATTATTAATTATTATTATTAATATTTAATATTAATTATTAATATCAAAATTCAAAAACAATGAACTAACTAATCATGTAAATTTTTTTAAAATCTGCATTTAATTATTTATCAGATCCCGCTTTTATTTTTTTATTAATCGTGGTATTTTTTTATTTATCTGTCACCATTTTTTATTTATTTATTCAAGTCGTGATTAAATTTTTATTCTCTACTGGTAATAATTTTGTCTCTATGAAGTTCCATTGTTATAAACAAATTCATTCCAGTTAAATGATATTCAATACGTATTTACATCATCAACTATCAATTTCAATTAATTAATTTTTCTTTAAAAATGCTCGATATACCTCTGTATTGCTTCATTTTTTGAAAAACTTGATTTTGAATCCCATTTTAAAATATTTAATTGCATTCATGTTAGGAATTTTGTCTCCAAACTATCTGCAAAATCTTGAGTTCCAATTTCTATTATCAAACACGAATTTTTGAGTCAAAGTTTCGGTTTTTAAAAGTCAAACATGTTTCTTTGATCAAATTTGAATTATATGATATGTTTTAGGGTCAATTAAGGGTTCATAAAGTTTATAATGAAGTTTTGGAGTATAATTCATGTTATGTTCATAAGCTAAAAACACTTGGAAATCAAAAATCAAATTAATTTTTTCTTTTTATACTCGACGAGCAGCAGCAGGTAATTCTGTCTGTTTTATTTTCCATATACAAACACCCATAAACGATTAGTAATGCTTCAATTACGAATTTATTCAAACCTTAAATTAGTTATTAAGTTTGCTAATTTGATGCACTGGCCGACTAGTTTTCATGATGAAGATGAACTCAGAAGAAAATAAGGGTTATATATTTCTGGTTAGGGTTAAAACAGAAAAACAGATTCAGTGTAATGGTTTAGGGTGTGGTATGTTGAACGAGAGGTCTCGGGTTCAAGTCTCGTCTTGGGCAATCTTTTTGGAAAAAAAAAGTTTTCTAAGGTAGTTATTTATTTATTTATTCATTTATTCACATTATTATTATTATTGTTATTGTTAATATTACAAAGTATTATAATTATTATTATTGAAAGAGTATTAATTATCATATATCATAATTACAAGTAATGTTATTATTATTATTTGTTATTACTAAATATTATTATCATTACTAGTATTATTATCAAAATTGACATAAGTATAATTATTATTGGTAGTATTATGTTCATTATTAATAAAACTATCATTTTAATGGAATTAGCATTATTATTATTTTTATCATTAATAATGAAATGATTATTTTTGTAGTTTTTATTATTATTAGTATTATTATCGATATCAGTAATACTAAACGTATCATTATTTTTAAATCTATCGATTTATCTAATATTATCCTTAAGAATATTATTAGTAGTATCATTATTATAAAAATTTACGTTTTCATTGAAACTATCATTTTAAATAAAAATCATCATTCCTTAGTATTATTATTATTATTACTACTACTATAATTATTGTTATGAATATTACAAAAATTATTAATATCATTACTATTGTAAGCATATAACATTTTAATTATTATAAAAACTTTCATTTTTACTATTATTATTATTATTAAACACTATTATGATTATTATCATTTTACTACTAGTATTATTATTTTTATTAAAAATAATACAACTCATTATTCATTATCAGTATTAATATTATTTTATCAAACAAATACTTATATATAGAATATATATATATATATATATATATATATATATATATATATATATATATATATATATATATATATATATATATATATATATATATATATATTTATATATATATATACAGAAATATGTAACATTTGAAATAATATATATAAACTTATTCGATTACAAGTATATGTGTTAATATATATACTTGATATAGGTTCATGAATCCAGGAAAACCCTACACTTGTTCAGTGCCATCATATGCATAATTACTACAACTTGTCGTATCGTATCGTGAGTTTTCATAGCTCCCTTTTTATATATTTTTGGGCTGAGAATACATGCGCAACTTTTATAACTGTTTTATATTTAGACACAAGTACTCAAACTTTTATGCTATATACATTCTTTGTCATGCTAAATCCCTGCCGTAATATCGTTAATTGCTGAGGTATAAGATGCAAGCTTAGTTATTATGAGTAGCGCTACTGAGAGTGACGTCTCTAGTTAGTTGACCGTTGGTCTTGACTACATAATAATGATTCAACGACACGAATAACAAGTGTCACGGGGTAACTTTTGTTTAGTCGCGATATTACAAACTCAGCATTACTTTTAGATTGGTATTTCTATATCAATCAACACTTTATATTGATATTTCTATATCAACTTTATTAAATCTTGTGGTCTAACACTATTATTGAAATCAAAATTTATGATAAACCTATGAACTCACCAACCTTTTGGTTGACACTCTTTAGCATGTTTATTCTCGGGTCCTACATAATGCTTCCGCTGTGTATTTGCTAATTGAAAGCAACAATTCAACGAGTCATTCATGGATATTTTGAAGGACTTTCATTTGCTAATTTGATGATGATTGATTACCATATTTGGAGTCTTCATTACATATTATATCAATTAAAGACATTTAATGCGTTGTTCATTAAATACAATGTTATCTATTTATCTTCCGCTGCAAAACTCAATAAAATGTCTCATATAGAGTCGTTCTCATTTATACAACTGTAATTTGATATAATTAGTCACAAATACCCCAGGCCCTATTTGGGGGTGTGACAGATTGGTATCAGAGCAGTATTGTTGTAGAGAACCAGGATTGCATTTTAAGTGTGCCTTATACAATTTGGTACCTTAGCAATGTAGGACTACAACTTTCCTTGACTATAGTGCCTTTAATTGTTGCCTTTAATTGTTAAATGCTACACTATACTTTAGGAACTTTACTTATCTTAGAATGCCGAGTCAATCTAAGAACTCTGCTAATTTCCCTAAGTATTATCCAATTACGCCACCGCATCTAAATGCGACACTATGATTTCTGAAATTCTTGATATTCCTAAGTCATCTATCATGGTTTGTGTATTACATATGTATTACATAAAATATTATCCATGCATTTTGAAACTCCTATATTTGTTACTATTCATACTCAAACGTATATAACTCCCTGTTATATCACGTACCTATATACCTTATGCCTTTATACATCGGTTTGCGAACCGGAAAATGTCATTGGGTTATTGAGAATCTCAAAGACATTATAATGTCATCACTACTCATATTCATTACTTTTAAATCTTTGATTTCTCATTATTTTTTATCATTGAACTTTTTTGACGGATGGCGTCTACGAAACTCTAGAATGGAAGGGTTTGGATTACCAATTTAAAGGATCCTATAGCTCAAGCCCCTAGATCTCAATAGGACATTACGAATTGAAAGTCTTTAAGTCGAAAGATTATCAGATTACATACTTATCATTTTATGATCTCGACACGTCATACTGCCATTATTGGAGTATAGACACATCATATCTTATTATATCTTATCATATCTATCTCAATAGACTCTGTCTAACACTTTTCCTAAATTTTCTCCGTAAATTACGAAAATCTTTTTGCTACAAATACGTATTCAAGGAGACGAATATATCATTCAATATTCAACACCCATTTCATATCAAACCCTATTCCAAACACATAATATGGATTTCTCACTTGATTCTTCGAACTCCTCGACCTTCAATGGCAGCGTAACTGGAATGAACCAACCAATTAGCCATCATCTATTTTGGATGAATTGGGGGTGGGTTCGTAGTCTACTTAATTAATGGAGAAGTGAAGAAGGTGATCCTTTTCACCCACCACATTGCCCTATTGACGAAGAACCTGAAGCGCTTACCGGCGAACCCATTCGGAACACCATTTTCACCCTCATTTCCAGAATATCCCATCACGAATATATAATATCGAAAATTATAGATCTTATTCATCCCCTTGTACGAACCGCCAATCATCCCGGTATAATAGAAGAAGTCAACGAGCTTCGCGCTCGAGTAGTGGCTCTGGAGAATATGGTGCGAAATCTAAGAGCATCAGCACCACCAGCAGCATAACCAGTACCACCAGTACCATCAGCATCACCACCAACAACATCAGCTTCACCAACAACAACATCTGCATTCCACGCCTCAACATCACACTCAGTAACTCGGATATCAACATCATACGCCCATAGATACCAAGGAATATTAGTAATAATGAGTTAAGATGTATTGACTCATTCTTCCTGATGAATTATATATGTATACTTTATATATATATATATATATATATATATATATATATATATATATATATATATATATATATATATATATATATATATAATTTGGAACAATAATAAAAATCTTTTCGTACTAAGCTATTACGTGTGAATCTTAACTAGTATGTACCACTTGGTTAATTCATATCACTAATATGCTATGATGTACATCCTTCGTTAATGACTTAACAATCGTTAATCACTGCTTCAGCACAATAAATTCCATTTCATAATAAACCAAGTGTATTATTCAAATACATGTTTGATTTTACACTTTCGTTTTTAATGTACTCGAAACTTTCTAGAAAACATTATTCGTGCCTTGCGAAGATCACATGGATTTCATGAGCACCAACATCATATACCGAGGTATATCAATAAAAATGAACGATGAAGTATTGATTCATAACTTCATTAGCGAAATATTTTGCGCCAATTATGAAATCTCTAAAGTTTTGGAGATTATTTATTCTCGTTTCAAACCGCAAATCAAATGAGTTTAATATTATATTAACTCATTAAATCTATATTATATCTGAAGAATACATATATGAACGTATATCTTCATAAAGATTGTAATTAAAATTTCTTTTGTACAAACTGTTAATTGTGAAAATATTTTAACGGGTAGGTAATACCCGAGAAATAATTATATCTCACATTAATATGTTACATTATACATTCTTCGATTCTGATTCAATAATCAGTAACTATCCTACTTACATTCACAAGATATATGTATCCGTTTACCAAAGAACAATCAATTTCATACAAATTCAATTACATATTCTAATTTAACAGGTGACATCACTCCTAAATCCTTACATCTTTCAAAGCTATACTTTAACTTCAAAACTGTGCTAGAACATCAGTTCTATTCATAAAACCCAGAAAAATATTCATGTCATTCAAAATTCTAGAACATCATATGTATGTTGACGCTTACATCCTGCGTTCAACACTCAAATTAAAAATTCTTGAAAAGATCCTTTGTATCTTGACGATCACAATCAGCGTTTAATCATCTAAAAATGAAATTTCTTGAAACCATCTCTGATTGATAACCGATGATTCAAATATGGCTGCATTAAATGCAGAGGAAACAACAAAATTTTAGAAGGTCTTAAGGGCCAAAAGTTTGATAATAAAGAATGGTATAAGCTCAGATTTGGAACTGGAAAACGGATTGAGCAAACTATGAAAAAGGCTGTGGACAAATCACAAGGACTAAACATATACTCAAGGAATCTAGATGATTCGATTTCTGATGGAAATTACAGAAGACATATAATCTCCTTATGCTTTCTAAATCCTTACAGAAGAATTTTTCTCATTATCATTTGATCTTAGAAATTCTAAGATATCATCATATCTTTCGTTATAAATATCCTCTATATTTCTGAAGATATCTTCATAACAATTCTTGTTCGCAATTAATTATCTCTTTGCGATATCTTTATAACATCATGAAGGAAACCGTTTTAGTTTGTATATTCTGTAAAATTCAAGTTTAAATTATAAATGTTTTGAAGAAGTGTTGGAAATTGAAGCATTAGTTAGTATAATATAATGACGTCAGGCCAACGTGATTATATTACAGTAAGTCATGCTAAATTTTTAATGGAAGATGATGATTCATAGACTTTATAATCATCATTTGCCATGTTACACCACTCTTACATTTTACTTAATCTCTGAACATATCAAGAAAATATATTCTTGTTAGTTCCATCCTTAGTAATTCTGGTAATTTACCAAATCAAATTGTGATATTACGCTTAGAACAGTAGGACCATTTGAAACTTCATACCTACAAATTCTGGACCATTACTCGCTTTACTTAGAGTCAAGAGGAGAATAAAAAGGCAAAGAGCTCCGACACATAAAGGAAAATATAAAACCCGATAACGATATCGAAATTACAAACCGTGTATATCAACACGTATTGCAACGTAAAGACATGGGAAAATAAAAAACATTATAACCCCAAGGGAAAAGTAGAAGAAAACAAATTCCTCTGGTGGTAAATGAAAAAGAAGAATGACTGCATATATGGTCAATATAATAACAAGTATCAATACGGGATTGAGCATATTGACAAATCTTTGGAAGTATGAATTTAGGAAGAAAGTATAGAAGTGGTGAAGATAATGAAACGGAAGAAGCTAATATATAGCGAAATTCCAGGCATAACAATCGAGGCAATTCACCGCATTTAATCAAAGAAATCTCAAAATTCCTTAATTACCGGAGAATCAAATCTTATGGATTCGAAGATTTCCTTTAGTTCCTTGAATTCCAGAAATCAATCGAGACTACGTCAAAAGTTAAGAAGAACATTTAATTTTCTCATTCACTCTTTTACGATAGCTTCGTTCATACGCTTCCTATAATCGAATCATTTTATCCATATTATTCAATAGTGATAAAACTTTATTTTCCAACTTATATTCATCATTACAATATTCTTGTTGTAAAAAATGATGATCTCTATCAAATTTCATGACTATGATTTTCATGAACTACTCTGTTTTGTCTGCCCTAATATTGCGGCATAAAACGCTCAAAATTTTAAATGAGCTCAACACTATTCATAACACATTTCATGTATCCAATTTACTGAAATGACTTGTATAACATCATCATTTTGAATGATCTCCGCATTAATAATAAAATGCACTTCATCGAAGAACCGGTACAAATTTTGGTTTGTATGATTTAAACTCTTGAAACAGAACAATATTCTATTCTTTGGAATTCACGCAAGGCCCCGAGTATACCTGGGAACGTGAAGACCAAATAAAACGTAAATATCCTCGTCTATGTACGAACAACGCCGATTGATGCCAACAACTAAATTTCGGGACGAAATTTCTTTTAACGGGTAGGTACTATAACAACCCGAAAATTTTTGACAAAATTTAAACCTAACTTATATGTAATTCCAACGATTCACGAACAATTATTTGAAAATAATTATGTATTAGTATTATTATTAATATTGTTTTAAACAATATTATCATTAATTTATATCATTTACAATCGTTATTATTATCAGTATTATTGATATTATTAATATCATTAATATAATTACTAATATATTATTAATATCATCATTATTAATACAACTTATTATTAATAATATTATTATTATTAATACTATTATTAATATTGATACTTATCATTATCTTTATTACCATGAAATTAATACAAATTATTAATATTATCATTTATTACTATCATTTGCAATTATCATTATCAGTAATGTCACTTAATATTATTATTATCAAAATTATTATTATTATCATTTATTATATGATTTAAATTATTATTATTAGTATTTCCATTACCATTACTAGTATTATTATTACTATTATTATTATTATTATTATTGTTATACCTATTATTATTATTATTGATTATCATTATTAATAACATTAGAATATTATTATTTTTATTATTAATATAATAATTATTATTATTAGTAGTATTAATTATTATTATTAATATTTAATATTAATTATTAATATCTAAAGTCAAAAACAATGAACTAACTAATCATGTAAATTTTTTTAAAATCTGCTTTTAATTATTTATCAGATCCAGCTTTTATTTTTTATTAATCGTGGTATTTTTTATTTATCTGTAACAATTTTTTATTTATTTATTCAAGTCGTGATTATATTTTTATGCTCTACTGGTAATGATTTTGTCTCTATCAAGTTCCATTGTTATAAACAAATTCATTCCAATTAAATGATATATAATACGTATTTACTTCATCAACTATCAATTTCAATTAATCAATTTTTCTTTAAAAATGCTCGATATACCTCTGTATTGCTTCATTTTTTGAAAAACTTGATTTCGAATCCTATTTTAAAATATTTAATTGCAGTCATGTTAGGAATTGTGTCTCCAAACTATCTGCAAAAACTTGAGTTCCAATTTCTATTATCAAACACGAATTTTTGAGTCAAAGTTTCGGTTTTTAAAAGTCAAACATGTTTCTTTGATCAAATTCGAATTATATGATATGTTTTAGGGTCAATTAAGGGTTCATAAAATTTATAATGAAGTTTTGGAGTATAATTCATGTTATGTTCATAAGCTAAAAACACTTGGAAATCAAAAATCAAATTAATTTTTTTCTTTTAATACTCGACGAGCAGCAGCAGGTAATTCTGTCTGTTTTTTTATTTATTTTTTTTCTTTTCCATATACAAACAACCATAAACGATTACTAATGCTTCAATTATGAATTTATTCAAACCTTAAATTAGTTATTAAGTTTGTTAATTTGATGCACTGGCCGACTAGTTTTCATGATGAATATGAACTCAGAAGAAAATAAGGGTTATATATTTCTGGTTAGGGTTAAAACAGAAAAATAGATTCAGTGTAATGGTTTAGGGTGTGGTATGTTGAACGAGAGGTCTCGGGTTCAAGTCTCGTCTTGGGCAATCTTTTTGAAAAAAAAAAGTTTTCTAAGGTAGTTATTTATTTATTTATTCATTTATTATCATTATTATTATTATTGTTATTATTATTATTATTGATTATTAGTTATTGTTAATATTACAAAGTATTATAATTATTATTATTGAAAGAGTATTAATTATCATATATCATAATTACAAGTAATGTTATTATTATTATTTGTTATTACTAAATATTATTATCATTACTAGTATTATTATCAAAATTGACATAAGTATAATTATTATTAGTAGTATTATGTTCATTATTAATAAAACTATCATTTTTATGGAATTAACATTATTATTATTTTTATCATTAATAATGAAATGATTATTTTTGTAGTTTTTATTATTATTAGTATTATTATCGATATCAGTAATACTAAACGTATCATTATTTTTAAATCTATCGATTTATCTAATATTATCATTAAGAATATTATTGGTAGTATCATGATTATAAAAATTTACGTTTTCATTGAAACTATCATTTTAAATAAAAATCATCATTCCTTAGTATTATTATTATTATTACTACTACTATAATTATTGTTATGGATATTACAAAAATTATTAATATCATTACTATTGTAAGCATATAACATTTTAATTATTATAAGAACTTTCATTTTTACTATTATTATTATTATTATTATTATTAAACACTATTATGATTATTATCATTTTACTTCTAGTATTATTATTTTTATTAAAAATAATACAACTCATTATTCATTATCATTATTAATATTATTTTATCAAACAAATACTTATATATAGAATATATATATATATATATATATATATATATATATATATATATATATATATATATATATATATATATATATATATATATATATATATATATATATATATATATATATATAAGTATATATATACAGAAATATATAACAATTGAAATAATATATATAAACTTATTCGATTACAAGTATATGTGTTAATATATATACTTGATATAGGTTCGTGAATCCGAGGACAACCCCACACTTGTTCAGTGCCATCATATGCATAATTACTACAACTTGTCGTATCGTATCATGAGTTTTCATAGCTCCCTTTTTATATATTTTTGGGCTGAGAATACATGCGCAACTTTTATAACTGTTTTACGTTTAGACACAAGTACTCAAACTTTTATGCTATATACATGCTTTATCATGCTAAATCCCTGCCGTAATATCGTTAATTGCTGAGGTATAAGATGCAAGCTTAGTTATTGTGAGTAGCGCTACTGAGAGTGACGTCTCTAGTCAGTTGACCGTTGGTCTTGACTACATAATAATGATTCAACGACATGAATAACAAGTGTCACGGGGTAACTTTTGTTTAGTCACGATATTACAAACTCAGCATTACTTTTAGATTGGTATTTCTATATCATCAACACTTTATATTGATATTTCTATATCAACTTTATTAAATCTTGTGGTCTAACACTATTATTGAAATCATTATTTATGATAAACCTATGAACTCACCAACCTTTTGATTGAAACTCTTTATCATGTTTATTCTCAGGTCCTACATAATGCTTCCGCTGTGTATTTGCTAATTGAAAGCAACATTTCAACGAGTCATTCATGGATAATTTGAAGGACTTGCATTTGCTAATTTGATGATGATTGCTTGCCATATTTGGAGTCTTCATTACATATTATATCAATTAAATACATTTAATGCGTTGTTCATTAAATACAATGTAATCTATTTATCTTCCGCTGCAAAACTCAATAAAACATCTCATATAGAGTCGTTCTCATTTATACAACTGTAATTTGATATAATTAGTCACAAATACCCCAGGCCCTATTTGGGGGTGTGACAGAATCTCTTGCTAAACAACTTGGAGAATTAAAGACGCAGCCGTGGCAGGTCAACCAAGCTCAGGCAATTGTACCAACCCGCAACCAACTGAAGAATATCAAGTTGAGTACAAAAATCCTGACTGTTCAGTCTGTTACGTTCAATACCCAGCTCGTCCACCAAATCCCGGATTCAATCAACAACCTAGGGTTAATCAATTTCAACGAAGCAACCAGCCTTTTCGTTATTGCTACCCACCTTATCCAGCCCAACAATCTCAATTGCCCTACAATCAACCACTTCCACTCACTGGTCCGCCAGTCGAGGAAAATTCCCCTACCACCCAGATTACAAAAGCAACTAACCCCACTCTCAGAGCTGATGATCAGTTGACTCAGTTCATTCAAGGACAACAACAGCTAAATTAGAGAACTTTAGTCAGACAAGATCAGATAGAGATACCAATGTGAAATCAATTGGCTCTGCTCAAAAGTCTGGAGACGCAGCTCAGACAGTTATCACAACGCCTTGAAATCCGACCACATGGAAGGTTACCCAGTAATACTATCCAAATTCCCCACATAGAGGAAGCTAAGCAAATGGATTCTGTAATTGCATAGGAAGAACCAAGGACATCTAGGCTCAAGAAGAAATCGACATATACTCAGAAGCTGACCCCTGCAACTCCAGTTCGTGTACCCTATCCTGGAAGGCTATAGGAGGAACCATCCTAGCTTGATTCCTTCAAGCTCGATGGAAGATTCCTGGACACTATGTCCAACGCCCCCAACTAGAAGAGATACATCCGAAGGCTTCTCTCTACAAAGGAGATGATACCAGATTCTAACAAAGTTCCACTAAATGAAGAATTCTCAGCTTTACTCAGAAACTCTCTACCACCAAAGCTAGGAGATACGGGTAGATTCGTTTTCTCGTGTTCAATCTACCAATCTGGAACCATTCATGCGCTAACAGATTTAGGAGCAAGTATCAACCTAATCCCCTACTCTCTCTACAAGAGATTAGAGTTAGCAGACTTGTCACCAACTAAAATGACAATCCAACTTGCCAATCACACAATTCGATATCATAAGGGCATAGTTGAGAACGTCATGGTAAAAGTCAACAAATTCTTGTATCCTACGGATTTCTTAGTAATGGATATCAAGGAAGACCTACACACACCAATAGTGTTAGGAAGACCTTTCCGGCTAGGACTGTTATTGATGTGTACAATCAAACCTTGATCTTGCGATCACATAGGGAGAGCGTTACCTTCAAAATTGACCGACCAACCGATCTTTCTGGACAGGCAGAGATGTTTGCTATTTCCACCAGACGGATCACTTCCAATGACGAGTCTTCACCACCAGCCGATGATATCGAGATGGGTGTCGAATCACAGTCTGTAGACGACCCATAAATGGAAGAAGAGGATCCCAGCAAAGAAATAGACGAAGAGGATGAATTTGAAGAGGAAGAGGAAATGGAAGACGTAAAAGAAACTGCAATAATACCCTCTCTAAGCATTAAGTATCATGAAGAATTAATGAGGCTTGAGACGAAAGATCACAGTTTAATCATTCGTTTCAAGAAGAAGACTGACAAGGTTGAGGTTAAGGATATAGAGATCGACCCTGCAAGTGTCAAAGTGGAGAATCAGAATACTGAAGAAACTCGTTCATCAGACGCATCCTCAGAAGAACACTATACCGATGATGAAGGGTAAGAACAACATGAAGACATTCTGGATAACTCACACTCTCCAACCGAACCAGATCAAGGGGAGCCGGACTCTTCTTCAGATCGGATTTCGGTCATATCTACACACACAGACATGATAACCTTCGTCAATGATACTGATGAATTTGAAGATATTCTCGAAGCCATCCGTAAATCAACAATTTATTTCATGCCACGCTTAATAGAAAGAATTATGGCTATCCGAGAAAATACAACCTCTATCTCCAAAGAGAAGACAATGATGTTGAAATCCTAGAAGAATGCATTCAAGACTTTATCAACACTCTTCACGATCATATCTACTAAGAAGAAAGGCAACGAGAGCACAATTCAGTGGTTCTTACTATTCTTGAGAGAAGATTATGTCGAGATCAGAAGATCATTTACTCTAAGGTTTACAATGCCTTAGCCGGATCTGCACTTTCGTTCTCAGCAAACTAACGAGCACTACTGACTCTCATCCAGAAGCACATGGATCTTTCCACCGAACACCCGACTTATCACTCTGATGTGCAAATGATCGAGGATATTTACAGCTTTTTCGCTCTACTGGAAAGAGATAATTTCGAAAGCACACCAGACATGCTAGTGATTTACGTAGTAATTGATCACCATGCTGATCTGATTATTAAATAGTTATGAGATGCAGTTACAGAGGAAGTAAGGCGCAACAATCCATTCTCTCATCTTGAACCAGATCGAGTCAACATTGCCATCTATCTTACGAAGCAGATATCACGTATCTTCCACGAACCCACAGATCCAAGTTTCACATTTAAAGCTGGATGTCGGGAGATATACTCAAAGACGGTGACGTTGATGCTCGGGTCAGGATTGATGTTCACTTCTTTTCAGCTTCATCTTTTAACTAATATGTGCAAAGCTACAGACTCTTACTGTGGAGATCACCATTCTGAAGATTTCGAGATTCTAAAAATATAGTTTCTAACGTTGTTTGAAGACCTCCGAAATGAGCATCCCATCAGAGAGATAATCACCACCAGCACTGTTTCTATGATTGACATTCATGGGTCAATCAGCAGAGTCGTGGATCATATTCTCATCAGACATCAAGATTTATCATGAGCCAAAACTGCGCACTACTTATCTTTCAGAAGATCTTCAAGAGAAGTACCAGATCTTCTACCACTGTTGGTCCGACACTTTCTAAGGATTTACCCACCAAGACTCACATTCCCTCATAAAGACCAAGATTATAACCATCAGCGAGGAATGTTTGCTTTCTAAGGCATCACTACGGTCGAACCAACGACCTTAAACAAAAGCGCTTCTTGGGAGGCAACCCGTGCAATAAAGTAAAGTAAAAGAACAAAAGATGACAAATGAGCCAACCAATAAAGGACGCAAGGACTGAAAGCCAGCCAATATCGTCACAAGCAACTTCAGCTATGGGTACTTCTTTCTTCCCGCTACTAGCTCAAACTTTAAATTATGCCACATCCTAGCTTATCACTAAGTGTGGGATCCCAACCCAAATAAACACTACACGAAAATTCCCAAAATCTTCAACTAAAACTCCTAAGTTTGGGATACACTAGGAACATTGAGGACAATGTTCGTCTAAGTGTGGAATGTTGGTATAATCTTTTTATGCTGTATTAAAATAACCCATTAAGAAGATCCTAAGCTCTTAAGCCAAATTTCAAAATTTTTAACAAGAGAAAGCCTTTTCTAAAAAGTATTTTTGAAAACCTGAAACATTTGTAAATAAAAGTAAGGCTTAAGCAGGGTAGAAATCTTGTTAGGTTGAACCAAATCTCTAATAGAGAATTGCATGACTAAGGCATTATCGACCTAAACTGATTATGGTGAGGCAACCAAATAAGACCAGCATTCATCTTTAAGGCTTCAATGTTTTTCGTTGAGAGTGCCGATGCCTCTGCTCAGAATCAGAACTTTCTTTAGATCTACATTTCCAAAGCAGCGAAACGTGATCCGGTTATAATCAGAAAACCTAGCCATTTGTCAAAAATAAGCCTTTCGCACCTCCACTACTTCTACTCCACCCCCACATTCACATCATCTTTACTATTACTCGAAAAATCCAGAAAATGAGATTCCTTCCGAAAACCCGATGTTATAAACCTCTCAAGTATCATGGCAAAGGTCTTGAAAAAGTTTACCGGCAAAAAGTTTCTCAAGATAAAATCTCAAAAAAAATAAAAAATAAAAAAAAAATTTCAAAGTTCTGAAAACAAAAGGAGCGGAACTTAAAAAGAGAAACGCCGAAGAAGAACTTGACCGAAAATGATTATCAAATGAAGAAAAATTTCAAAAGTGCTTCTCAAACATTTCAGCACTCCTATCTATCCGAATAAAAGTCTGCATAAAGACTATATTTCCCTATCTCTCACCCCTTAAAAACAACTTCACTACCACTCCAAAATTAGTTTCCATCATTGACAAATGACCTAGAAGCTGAGATTACTACCGTTCTCACATTAGTAGTAAGGAATTGAGTCTTTATCAAACCTATGACAATGGGTACAGCATGACTGGTTATGAGTGAATTCATTTCTTAGATCTATAGGGAACCCTAAACACTTGTGTGATTTGAGTGACCCGTGAAAGCTAGCCTATGTCATGTAACCTCCTCGCATGCTTGCAGAGATAGTTTCAATCATAACGTAGATGACTCACCTTATCTTTCAATCTTATAATAAAAAGCAAACCGCTTAGGCTATTAGAAAAGAATCTCCGAAAAGATTTTTTAAGTTAAAATGAGAGTTTGCTTGAGGACAAGCAAAGTCTAATTGTGGGATATTTGATATCGGCTAAAAAGTCACATTTTCACCCCGGTATTAAGGCCCAAAAACGAGAAAGATTCGAACTTTATCGGTAAAATACCCACTTCGTTGGTTAGAATTGAAGAACAAGTAATTACGAAGACGGTGCAAAAAGAATCAAGAGAATCGGAGCTAAAACGAAGATTCTAAAGCGAAAATGGTGAAAGATAAGAAATCAAGTTACGATCCAGGGAACCAGGCAAGCCAAACGACCTTCCAAATGGCCTTCCTGGCTCAAAAACGGCGTGCCAAATGGCCAGGATAAACGGCCCCTACAAACGGCTTGGCCTGGCAAACGGCCCCTGCAAACGGCCTGTCAAACGGCCGGCCAGCCATTTGCAGGCAAAATTCTTGCTTATTTAAAGGGTCTTTGTCATTCATTCCAACACACACTTCAATTCACTTTTTTCTCTCTTGTACAATATTAGTCATACTTTCAAGTTCTTCGACTCCGTGCGGGAAACCTAGTACCCGGAGAAGAACGCCGAAGATTGTATTAGGAGCGATCTGGAGTTTGAAGTTGTCACTTTTGTACTCAGAACTCGTTTAATCTACTAGTACTTCTATCCTTTATCTTTATATAATGTTTTTTATCATTATGTTCTGTGATATTGTTGCCATGATTATCGAGTATTTATCTTTAGTGTATGCTATGATGTAATCAGTTATAATGCCGAATAATGATATGGTTTGTGTATGTTGTTAAAATGCTTTCCGATTATGCTTTAAACTCAATCACTTTTCCAACTAATAGAACGTAGTTATTGGCTCTGTTATTAGGAAGTCGTGAATCCCAATTCAGAGTACACTATCTGTGTTACCCCTTGGTAAGAAAAGTCTATCGGATACAACGTAAGATCGACTGAGGCACACCGGTTGTAGTAAGTCTATCGAGCTTTGGATTTTGACTGAGGACTCTTTCGTAGTGCAACATCTGACTAGACCCTTAGTACATTGTCGGTCCTATACCATGCTAGTATAGTCACCAAGCATATAAACTTCGTACGTGCATGCTGAAGCACAACGGTTGTTGTAAGTTGTACCTCTGCTAAGTAAGGCCATGGAACCCAGTCAGTGTTGACTAGTACACTGCACTATAATGCGGTCTCAAGCATTGCACCCCGCTTGAGAGATTCTTAGTTAATTAAGGAAATGTTTATTTAAACACATAAAGTGGACCGTTAGGATAACCGAACGTGTTCATAGAAGTCAAACTTGACTTGGCCATGGTGTTATTTATGGTTGAACTCTTTTTAAAGGGCCTAACCATCTTTTAAAACCAATCATTAACGAAAGCATTGAAACACATCACGTCTCTCAGATATGGTAAAACCTGTATTCTATTATGCTTAAGAAAGTTTAGACCTTTGTGGAATGTTAATACGTCACCCAATTGAGTCGCTCAATAGGAGGAGCCGTCTGAACGTGTATGCATGTAGTCAGACTGCACGGGCGTCGGGGGTAAGGGACGTTGCTGTCTATTCAGAATCTTCAAGCCTATCGCCTTACCCAGTGACATGTCTTACAACAGGGGCGTTTAGGACCAGTGTAATGAATACAAGGCCTCTGCCTATTCATGAGCCAGCATTCCATAATCTCGGCAGAATAACTGATGAAATCATACTATGCACTTACTTTAAATTTATCTGAATTACGAATTTTATCGCATTTACTTTATTTTTCTTATAAATTAGAAAATCCCAAAATTAGGTAACCAATACTTCTTCATAACTATCTTAAGCTTTAATATAGGTTCGATTCTACTGATATCTTAAAAATACGAATCTAGGTCATACTTCCCTTACTCATAATGTAGAGACCCATCCTAATCCACCCGGACGAAGTCCATATCGATTACAAACAATTCACAACAGTTGATTACTTCGCGAGGTACTTGACCTCTATATGATACATTTTATAAACATTGCATTTGTTTTTGAAAAGACAATCTTTCATTACATCGAAAGTTTACGGCATGCATACCATTTCATAATATATCTAACTATAATTGACTTAATAATAATCTTGATGAACTCAAAGACTCGAATGCAACGTCTTTTGAAATATGTCATGAATGACTCCAAGTAATATCTCTAAAATGAGCAAATGCACAGCGGAAGATTTCTTTTGTACCTGAGAATAAACATGCTTTAAAGTGTCAACCAAAAGGTTGGTGAGTTCATTAGTTTATCATAAATAATCATTTCATAATTTTAATAGACCACAAGATTTCATATTTCCTTTTCTCATAAACATACGTCCCATGCATAGAGACAAAAATCATTCATATGGATTGAACACCTGGTAACCGACGTTAACTTAATGCATAGAATATCCCCAAAACAGAACCTCTCGTCTGTATAATAATCTCGAAGTACTAAAGCATCCGTACCCCGAATGGGACTTGTCAAGGTCTATAGATCTATCTTTAGGATTCGCGTCAATCAGGGGCCAGTTCCCTAAATTCTTAGGTTACCAGACTTGAAGGGCGATATTCGGTTAATAATCTAACCATAGAATGTAATTTTAAGTACTTGTGTCTATTTTGTAAAACATTTATAAAAGCAGCGCATGTATTCTTAGTCCCAAAAATATATATTGCAAAAGCATTTAAAAAGGGAGCAAATGAAACTCACCTAATGTATTTTGTAGTAAAAATACATATGACTATATTGAACAATGCAGGGTCGGCCTCGGATTCACGAACCTATATCATTTTTATATTCATTAATACATATAATCGTAATCGAATGAGTATATATATATATATATAACTTATTAGTTATACCATTTTTATCTTAATAAAATATATTTTTAAGTTGTTTATACATTCAAATGATTATTATTTCTATAGTTATATTAATATTTTAATATATATGTATATATGTCTAATGTCATATTAAAGATACCTAAATTGTTATATATAAATATTTCTAAAATAATTTGTTAATGTAGTTAATATATACTTATAATTTCAATAATAATATTTTTTAAAACTTCTATTTTTACATACATAATACTTTTAATAATAATAATGATATTAATATTATTAATAATCATAATACTTTTTATTTTAACGATAAATTTTAAATAGATTATTAGTAGTGATAATAAGTTTTAATCATAATAGCACTGATAATGCTAATCTTAATAATGATAAAAAAAATGATAATATTAAGATGGTACATATAACAATAATAATGATAATAATGATATTACAAATTTTAGTTATAATAATAATACTAATAGAAATTTGTATCATTTTCATACTAATAATAATATTAATATTAATAATCGTAATCATAGTAATTATAATGAAAATTCTCAAATCTTGATGATAATACTTTTAATGATATTGCTAAGGATACATTAATAATAATAACAATATAAATGATTATATATTAATTATAACAACAATCTTAATCATAATAGTAATAATAATACATATTACATTTATAGTTATAATTATAATAACTAGGTTAATAGTAATAATTAGAATAATGATCATAATAATATTGAATAATATTACTACTAAAAATATTAATAACAACAATAACAATAATAAATGATAATAAGGATAATAATAATAAGTATTAATAATAATAATCAAAATAATTAAATTGCTACCTTTAAGGAAAGAGCTTAAAAAAAATGTCCCTGCCCGGGTTCAAACCCGAGACCTCTCGATAACCCGAACACCCACAAACCACTACACTAATCCAGTTTATCTTATTTAGTTCCACCTTATATAAATATATACCCCGTATTTTATCTGTGTATTTTCATCTTTTTCTTCTCACTCAATCTTGATCAATCAGTTTGATTGATCAATCAGTTTTGAATCAAACATAACAATGGCTCACTAATTAATTTATGGGCTTTCAGTTGAAGTAAAAATGTTTTGAGTGATTGAGAATCGATTAACAGAAATAAAATAACAAAATATATAATGTTGTAACAGTTTCTAATAAAAACGAAGAACATGAATTGTGATTTTGAAATTAACAGCATTTGAGATCTAACATACAACATGAAAATGTTTTCATTTCATTCCTAGAAACTTTCTCCATAATCAATTTATCTTAAAACATAATAACGAATTCGAATTTAATCATGAACACAAAGGTTGACTTTTTGAAAATAAACTTTGACTCAAAAATTTGGATTCGTTAGATGAAATTGGACCTTGAACCTTTACAGTTAGATTAAATGGAAGTTTTCTAACTACACTGCATTAATGGATTTTAAAATTAAACTCAAATTAAGATTCTTCAAAATTTAAAGCACGAACAGAGTAGATACTGAGTTCTTCAATTTATTTTTTTTTTAAAAAAACGATAAATTATAACTGTAAATGAGGATGTAATTGATAATTGAGAAGGTGAGGTTGACTGGTACACTAACACTGGAATGTATCGAGTTTATAGCAGTTGATCACGTTGAATTAGTCAGAAAAGATAAAAAAAAATTTAATAATAAAAGAAATAGTTTAGATATTAAGAGCTAGCAGTATTTGATTCTTTGTGTTGAATTAAACTAGCATGGTAATTACTTTAAGGGACAGAAACAAAAATTTACATAGTGTGATGGATGTGTGTAAAAAATTCGTACGATCTCTATGTTTATATAGTATATATAATTAATATAAATAATTAATAAATATATTACTAATAATAATTATATTATTATTAATAATACTAAATAATAATAATAATAATAATAATAATAATAATAATAAAAGAATATACAAATTATAATATTATTAATGATATAAATAATAAATTGTATTACTATAATAATAATGATAATTATTTATAATGATAAGAATAATAATTATTTATAATAATGGTATTGATATTATCAAATATAAATACTAAAATTAATTATAATAACTACAATTATAATTTTACTATGGTTATAGTAATATTAACAACGATAACAATAATGTTAATAATAATAATAATATAACAAATCAAATGTATCAAATTTCATATTTATGCATTACATAATAATATAAATAATACTGATTTTAGTATTAATGATAATAATATAACAACTATACTTAAACTTGTAATTACATTTAATAATTATATAATATTTATTAATTATATCATTTATTATAGAATACATCTATTGAATATTTAATATTTATATATTTTATAAATGTTACCATATAATAATTACTATTAAAATTTTTATATAGATTCATATAATATCATATATATATTTATATATATTCATTATAATAGTATCTTTATTATTCTAATTATTATTTTACATTTTTAATTTCAATTGATTAAGCGTATTTTAATAATTTAATATTATCTGTACACTTATATTTATTTTTAATTATATATTTATTTACACACAATTGTTCGTGAATCGTCGGGAATGGTCAAAGGTTAACTGAAATCATATAACCAGTTTCAAAATTTGTAACTCAGTATTACAGACTTTGCTTATCTTGTCGAAATCATATAAAGATTAAGTTTAAATTTGGTCGGAAATTCCCGGGTCATCACAGTACCTACCCGTTAAAGAAATTTCGTCCCGAAATTTGAGTGAGGTCGTCATGGCTAACAATAAAAATGTTTTTATGACGATTATGAGTTGATAAATAGAGTTTTATTACCATAGAGTAATATGGATAGGATAATTCGATTACTCGGAGAGTACGAGTGAAGTTATCACGAAAATTTGAGATAAAGATTTAACTTTTGACGTAGTCATATTTGAATTTAGAAAATAAGGTGCTTCTTAACTTTTGAAGTTATCTTGGTTGAATTCCGGAATTCAAGGGATTTAAAGAAATTCTTCGGAATCAAAAAGATTTGATTCTTCAGCGAATAAGGAAATTAAGATCTCTATAAATAAATACGGTGATCTACCTCGATTACCCTGTCTAATATTTCCATTATAAATTAAACTTTTTCCGTTCCATTATTCTCACAATTCATATACTTTCTTTCTTAGTTCATACATCTAAAAGATTGTGAAAATGCTTAATCCATTTCTAATCCTTGATATTTTTCTAATTATCATTTCTGTCATCCCTCCTTTCAATCTTTCCACCAGAAAAAATGTTTACTTCTGTTATTACCTTGGGGTGATACTATTCTTAATTCTACCGTGTCCTTATATTGCTATTCATATTAATATCCATGGTTCATAACCTCTGTGTTGTTATTGGGCTTTATATTTTCTCTTATATTTTGGATCTCTTTGCCTGTTTATTATCCTCTCGACCTCTAGTAAAGCGAGCAACGGTCCAGAATTCGTAAGTATGGAGTTTCGAATGAACTTAATGTTCTAAATGAGAAAGAACTTAATAGCACGATTTGATTTGTCAAATTACCAGAATCACTGAGAATAGAACTATCAAGAATATATTTTCTTGATATGTTCAGAAGTTAATCAGAATGAAGGAGTTATGTAACATGACACATGATGACGTTATAATCTGTGAATCATCATGTTCCATTTAGAAACTCAGCATGACATACTGTAATATAATCACGTTGATCAAGTGTCATTATATTATACTAACTCATGCATCAGTTCCCAACATTACTTCAATAACATTTATATTTTAAGCTCGAGAGTTTGCAGAATATAGAAACTAACAGTTTCTATATGATGTAACACTGATAGCACAAAGAGATTAATGATTTCAGATAAGAATAGTTATGAAAATATCCTCAGAAATATCGAAGATATTTATGATGATATTTCCAGAATTTATAAGAGCGAAGGTTGAGGAAGAAAATCCTTTCGCAAGGATTTAGAATAAATAAGGAGCAAGATATTCGATAAAGATTTCATCAGAAAAAAGATATGTACAGGTTTAATCCTTGTGATTTGCTCAGAGTCTCCTTCATGGTTTGCTCAATCCGTTTTTCAGTACCAAATTTTCTATCGAGCGTTCCTAACACTCCTTTCTTTATCATCAAACTTTTGGCCGTTTAGACCATCTACCATTTTTCTGTTTCCTCTGCATTTAATGCTACGATATCTGAATCATCGGTTATTAATCAGAGGTGGTTTCAGTAGAATTGTGTTTTTACATGATTAAACGCTGATGGTAATATGTTGGAATATGAAAGGTTCCCCGGTAACAATAAACAGCACGCATATATATCAAAGTTATAATAAGATTGTTTCGAACGAAAAGTCGATGGTGATTTGATGAAGCTGTGACAAAATCTGCTATTTGAAAGGGATTACCAAGTTGTTTTGGGTAATGAAGTAATTAGCACAGCTACGTGTTAAACGTTTACTCAGGTTTCGAGTGGTTTTAGGTGCATAACTATATGCATCAATCTTTTCTTTCGTAGATGAAGTGCGATTGATTCATCCTATCGATTGAGGTGTTTTCAAGAATCATGAAAGGTTTGAACGCGGATTGTAATCGTCAAGATACAAATGAGGTTTAAGATGAAATCAAGTGGCAAACTTGAAGAATTATTTAGTTTCATATGTTATAATCAGTATTTTAATTCATTTTAATTGTCCAATGTCGGCAGTCCACAGTTGAAAGTCCACAGTTGACAGTCCAATATTTCATATATAGCTTAATATATAATATTCGAATTAATTAATACGTATCGTGACCCGTATACGTCTCAGACTCGATCACAACTCAAACTATATATATTATTGTAGAATCAACCTCAACCATGTATAGCTAACTCCAGCATTACTGCATATAGAGTGTCTATGGTGATTTCAAATAATATATATAGATGCGTCGATATGATATGTCAAAACCTTGTATACGTGTCCCGATATCTAAAATGCATAAAATAAATAACAGAAATTAAATGATGATAAATAAAGTGCGTAAAGTAAATGACGGAAATTAAATGACAAAAAATAAAATTGTGAGAATTTAAATTGCGATAAATAAATTGTGATAAATAAATTACGATAAATAAATTGCGATACGGAATTAATAGTTAGCTAGGAACAGTTAGCTAGGAACAGTTAGCGTGAATTCTTAACAAAATTTCTCATAGTTAATTTGTTTGTTTCTAACAAATTTTATTTTATCCAATGTTTTCTTCATTATGCCGCTTGTTGGATTATAATAGGTCAAAATCCAAATATGAAATTTGAATGAAAATGGTTATTCTGTGGTGGATGAATACGTATGTCTGTGGATGTAAGTAGGATAGTAAATGATCGTTGAATTAGATTTGAAAGAATGTACAGTGTACTTATTAATGTGAAATCTAAATATTCCTCGGGTATTACCTACCCGTTAAAATATTTTCACCATTAATAGTTTGTACGAAAGAATTTTTAATTACAATCTTTATGAAAATATATATACATATATATTTTCTTCAGATGTAATCATGGATTTAATGAGTCAATATGATATTAACTCATCTGATTTACGTTAGAATAAGAATATATAATCTCTAGAACCTTAGAGATTACATAATCGCTATGTCGAACGAAGATAAATGATGTAGAACGTCATGTAGAACGATGATTATACTCGAGGTACAGCATGAGATGTTGAGGCATGTGATGTTGAAACTTAGGTTGTTGGTGGTACTGTTGGTGCAGGTGATGTTGCTAAAGGTGGTACGTTTTCCACCATATTGTCCAAGTTGATTGCTCGAGCGCGAAGCTCGTTGACTTCTTCCATTACTCTAGGGTGATTGTCGGTTCGAATGAGTGGATGAATAAAATCTAGAATTTGTGATAGTATGTAGTCGAGACGAGATACTCTGGAAATGAAAGAGAAAATGGTATTACGAATAGGTTCGCCGGTAAGTGTTTCAGATTCTTTACCAAGAGGTAAATTCGGTTGGTGGAAGGGATTGCCTTTTTCGCGTCTCCATTGATTATGTAGACTACGAACTCATTTGCTGAATTGGGGATGGCTGATTGATTGATTCATTCTGGTAACACTACTTTCGGAGCTTAGGTGAATATCCATGTCGGAATAGCTGTCGGAATAATTATCAGAATAGCTATCGAAATCTGAGGGACTCGAACTAGTTGAGGGATTCGTCTCGTACGATCAGATGAAGGATTTTCGATAAGAAATAGATTATAGGATATAGATTAGTACCCTGCAATACATGATTTACATATGCATATATAATACTAAAATTCCATAAATTACGGAGGAATCTACGAAAGCTGTCAGACAAAGGTAACAATAACAGATACGCTAAGATATGAATTTATCTATACACTGTCTATGCAATAGAGGCAGTAAGACATGTCTAGACTTAGAATGATAAGCAGGTAATTTCCTAAGGATGATAAGCAGATGATTTCCGACTAGAAATGATAAGCAAAACTTTTGACATGCAGACACGGTCGAAGTCCAGACTCACTAATGCATCCTAACGACTTATCAGTTATACACACTAATGCAGACCTGGTTCACTAAGACCACCGCTCTGATACCAACTGTAGAGACCCGTCCTAATCTATCCGGATGAAGTCCATATCGATTACAAACGATTCACAACAGTTGATTACTTCGCGAGGTACTTGATCTCTATATGATACATTTTACAAACATTGCATTTGTTTTTGAAAAGACAATCTTTCATTGCATCAAAAGTTTACAGCATGCATACCATTTCATAATATATCTAACTATAATTGACTTAATAATAATCTTGATGAACTCAACAACTCGAATGCAACGTCTTTTGAAATATGTCATGAATGACTCCAAGTAATATCTCTAAAATGAGCAAATTCACAGTGGAAGATTTCTTTTGTACCTGAAAATAAACATGCTTTAAAGTGTCAACCAAAAGGTTGGTGAGTTCATTAGTTTATCATAAATAATCATTTCATAATTTTAATAGACCACAAGATTTCATATTTCCTTTTTTCATAAACATACGTCCCATGCATAGAGACAAAAATCATTCATATGGATTGAACACCTGGTAACCGACGTTAACTTAATGCATAGAATATCCCCAAAACAGAACCTCTCATCTGTATAATAATCTTGAAGTACTAAAGCATCCGTACCCCGAATGGGACTCGTCAAGGTCTATAGATCTATCTTTAGGATTCGCGTCAATCAGGGGCCATTTCCCTAAATTATTAGGTTACCAGACTTGAAGGGCGATATTCGGTTAATAATCCAACCATAGAATGTAATTTGAAGTACTTGTGTCTATTTCGTAAAACATTTATAAAAGCAGCGCATGTATTCTCTGTCCCAAAAATATATATTGCAAAAGCATTTAAAAAGGGAGCAAATGAAACTCACCTAATGTATTTTGTAATAAAAATACATATGACTATATTGAACAATGCAGGGTTGGCCTCGGATTCACGAACCTATATCATTTGTATATTCATTAATACATATAATCGTAATCGAATGAGTATATATATATATATATATATATATATATATATATATATATATATATATATATATATATATATATATATATATATATATATATATATATATATATATATATATATATATATATATATATATATATATATATATATATATAACTTATTAGTTATACCATTTTTATCTTAATAAAATATATATTTAAGTTGTATATACATTCAAATGATTATTATTTCTATAGTTATATTAATATTTTAATATATATGTATATCTGTCTAATGTCATATTAAAGATACCTAAATTGTTATATATAAATATTTCTAAAATAATTTGTTAATGTAGTTAATATATACTTATAATTTCAATAATAATATTTTTTAAAACTTCTATTTTTACATACATAATACTTTTAATAATAATAATGATATTAATATTATTAATAATCATAATACTTTTTATTTTAACGATAAATTTTAAATAGATTATTAGTAGTGATAATAAGTATTAATCATAATATCACTGATAACGCTAATCTTAATAATGATAAAAAAAAAATGATAATATTAAGATGGTACATATAACAATAATAATGATAAAAATGATATTACAAATTTTAGTTATAATAATAATACTAATAGAAATTTGTATCATTTTCATACTAATAATAATAATAATATTAATAATTGTAATCATAGTAATTATAATGAAAATTCTCAAATCTTGATGATAATACTTTTAATGATATTGCTAAGGATACATTAATAATAATAACAATATAAATGATTATATATTAATTATAACAACAATCTTAATCATAATAGTAATAATAATACCTATTACATTTATAGTTATAATTATAATAACTAGGTTAATAGTAATAATTAGAATAATGATCATAATAGTATTGAATAATATTACTACTAAAAATATTAATAACAACAATAACAATAATAAATGATAATAAGGATAATAATAATAAGTATTAATAATAATAATCAAAATAATTAAATTGCTACCTTTAAGGAAAGAGCTTAAAAAAAAATGTCCCTGCCCGGGTTCGAACCCGAGACATCTCGATAACCCAAACACCCACAAACCACTACACCAATCCAGTTTATCTGATTTAGTTCCACCTTATATAAATATATACCCCGTATTTTATCTGTGTATTATCATCTTCTTCTTCTCACTCAGTCTCGATCAATCAGTTTTGAATTAAACATAACAACGGCTCACTAATTAATTTATGGGCTTTCAGTTGAAGTAAAAACATTTTGAGTGATTGAGAATCGATTAACAGAAATAAAATAACAAAATATATAATGCTGTAACAGTTTCTGATAAAAACGAAGAACATGAATTGTGATTTTGAAATTAACAGCATTTGAGATCTAACATACAACATGAAAAAGTTTTCATTTCATTCATATAAACTTTCTCCATCATCAATTTATCTTAAAACATAATAACGAATTCGAATTTAATCTTGAACACAAAGGTTGACTTTTTGAAAATAAACTTTGACTCGAAAATTTGGATTCGTTAGATGAAATTGGACCTTGAACCTTTGCAGTTAGATTAAATGGAAGTTTTCTAACTACACTGCATTAATGGATTTTAAAATTAAACTCGAATTAAGATTCTTCAAAATTTAAAGCACGAACAGGGTAGTTACTGAGTTCTTCAATTTTTTTTTAAAATGATAAATTACAACTGTAAATGAGGATGTAATTGATAATTGAGAAGGTGAGGTCGACTGGTACACTAACACTGGAATGTATCGAGTTTATAGCAGTTGATCACGTTGAATTAGTCAGAAAAGATAAAAAAAATTAATAATAAAAGAAATAGTTTAGATATTAAGAGCTAGCTGTATTTGATTCTTTGTGTTGAATTAAACTCGCATGGTAATCACTTTAAGGGACAGAAACAAAAATTTACATAGTGTGATGGATGTGTGTAACAAATTCGTACGATCTCCATGTTTATATAGTTTATATAATTAATATAAATAATTAATAATTTTATTACTAATAATAATTATATTATTATTAATAATACTAAATAATAATAATAATAATAATAATAATAATAATAATAATAATAATAATAAAAGAATATACAAATTATAATATTATTAATGATATAAATAATAAATTGTATTACTATAATAATAATGATAATAATTTATAATGATAAGAATAATAATTCTTTATAATAATGGTATTGATATTATCAAATATTAATACTAAAATTAATTATAATAACTACAATTATAATTTTACTACTAGTTATAGTAATATTAACAACGATAACAATAATGTTAATAATAATAATAATAATATAACAAATCAAATGTATCAAATTTCATATTTATGCATTCCATAATAATATAAATAATATTGATTTTATTATTAATGATAATAATATAACAACTATACTTAAACTTGTAATTACATTTAATAATTATATAATATTTATTAATTATATCATTTATTATATGAATACATCTATTGAATATTGAATATTTATATATTTTATAAATGTTACCATATAATAATTACTATTAAAAATTTTATATAGATTCATATAATATCATATATATATTTATATATATTCATTGTAATAGTATCTTTATTATTCTAATTATTATTTACATTTTTAATTTCAATTGATTAAGCGTATTTTATTAAATTAATATTATCTGTACACTTATATTTATTTTTAATTATATATTTATTTACACACAATTGTTCGTGAATCGTCGGAAATAGTCAAAGGTTAACTGAAATCATATAACCAGTTTCAAAATTTGTAACTCACTATTACAGACTTTGCTTATCTTGTCGAAATCATATAAAGATTAAGTTTAAATTTGGTCAGAAATTCTCGGGTCATCACACATAATAAGGAGTAGTACGATTTAGGTCCCGCTAAATATAAATTTAAAATAGTACCCCCCCTCTTGGTGGTTGATTCTGATGTGTTGCGACCTAACGACACCGCACAAATAAAACCGTCTGTTTCGGCCATATCAATTCCCGAACCTCTTTTTCGCAAGCATAAGAGGAGGTCACATAACTGAGGCTATCTCACTTGGGTCACTCAATTCACTAAAGTGTTTCGGGTGTCCTACGGTTCTAAGAAATAAAATGTCTCACAGCCGGTCAAGTTTGCATTCTTCGTCATCGGCTTGATCGAGACTCAAATCTCCATCACTTATTTGAGAGAATTTTCAGTTATAGACTCAGCTTATATTGTGAAAAGATGTTGATTTGGAGGTTTTGGAGGTGTAAAAAGTTTGGATATATAGGAGTTTTTTTTAAGGATCGATTTCGATAATCCTTTCAGCTTTTTGTCGGGAATTTTAGGACGAGCATCCTTCTTTTTGACTTCCAGGAGTTCTTTCCTCGAATCTTTTTAGTTCTGCTCCTTTTCTCAGAACCTTTATTCATCATTTTTTTGTTTTTTTTTTGGCAAGCATCTTTTGCTTTTCTCTTCGAGGTCTCCTTTTATAGGCGGTCTCCTTGATACTTTACTAGGATGGTCGCATTTTTCTAATACGATTTTATAGAGGATTTTCCCGGTGGTGATGATTTCGTCGGGATTTGTTTCTTTATTTGTGGAGTGAATGAAACGAATAGGTAACGATAAATGGAATTGTGGTGGCTTGGAGTGAAAATGGAAATGAAGGTATTTAATGGGGGTATTTTCTCTTCACGAATAGCCGAGGTTTCTAACCTAGTAGTCCTCGTCAAAAGGTGTGATTCCGAAATGTAGATCAATAGAAAGTTCTGATTCAGAGATGCTAACATCAGCGCACTCAATGAAAATATAGTGAAGCACTAAAAATGAGTGCTTGTCATGACTTATTTTGGGGTGCCTCACAACAATTATAATGGGTCGATTTGTGCCTTTGGTTATGCAATGCTTTTTTGGAGAATTTGGTTCGGTTTTTCGCAAAAAGTTTTGACCTTATTTTACTCTTTTGTCTATTTTGTAACAAAAACTTTTTTGATCATTTATAGAATTTTTGTAATCCTTAGTGTTTTATGGCTCGAAAAGTTTTAAATTTTGTGACAAATTTAGTTTATTAAACACTTGAGGATTTTGCGAGAATCGTTATGTGCAATATATGCTATCCCACGATTTAAAATAACATTGTCCTCAATGTTAAGGATACGGCGTATCCCACACTTAGGTTTTGAAAAAGACATTTTGTTATTAAAAGTTTATGTTGATGGGGTTTATAATCCCACACTTAGTATTTAAAGTGGTCTAGTATATTGCGTATAATCTATTGCAATAGCGATGAAGACGTAGTACTCCCCTATGGTCGCAAGGCGTGTATGGATGGTTCGCTGATTATGGTTTCTTCTAATCTTGTAGTGGCGTCATTCTTGTTCAATGTGTCCTTGCTCCAAGTCGTGCTTCCATCTTGTACGGTCTTGATCGTCGTTTATTTGTGACGTTTATTCATGCAATTTTATTCTACCAATATCATACAAACTTAAACATAAAAAGTAGTTATGCCCAAGATTGGGCATTGATAGTGCCCCAAATGAACATATATTTAGTAGCAATATCCTTCCGATATGTAAAGTTTTCAGTTGCAATTGTTCTATTTTCAAGTAATATTCGTTTAAATAAATAAGTGCGAAGACAAAAGGTGAAAACGAAGATTTGAAGACAAAAACGTCCAAAAAGCTCAAATGTACAAGATACAATCCAAGTGGTTCAATTTAATGATGAGAAACGTCTAAAAATTACAAGAGTACAAGTTACAAAATGAAAAGTACACGATATAAAAAAGTACGCAAGGACGTTCGAAAATTCGGAACCAGGACATGAGTCAACTCTCAACGCACGAGGCAACGGTGCAAAAATTACAAGTCAGCTATGCACATAAATAAAATATAATATATAAATAATTCTTAAAAATTATATATATATATATATATATATATATTATATTATTATTTAATAACGTCGACAAGCAAAGATCCAAAATGATGTGAGCTGGAAAATCAAACTCCGCGACTCGCGGAGTTTGAAGGCTTAAAATGCCGCGACTCGCGGAGCTGCAAAATTCAGAAATGGCCTATAAAAGCTCGAGCATTCTGTCGATATTTACACACAATAATAATAATACTCTGTAAGATATAATAAATAAATATATATATAGTATATATATATATATATATATATATATATATATATATATATATAGTATAGGGTAGTTTTATATTAGATTAGTTCGGGTTATGTAAAGGTTATTTTACGGGTTTTTGAAGTCGAAATTCTGTCCGTGTAACACTACGCGATAAATACTCAATGTAAGTTATGTTCTCCTTTTTAAATTAATGTCTCGTACTTACGTTATTATTATGCTTATTTGAGCCAAAGTAATCATGATGTTGGACTAAATATTAAAGACGGGGTAATTGGGCTTTGTACCATAATTGGGGTTTGGACAAAAGAACGACACTTGTGGAAATTAGACTATGGGCTATTAATGGGCTTTATATTTGTTTAACTAAATGATAGTTTGTTAATTTTAATATAAAGATTTACAATTGGACGTCCCTATAAATAACCATATACACTCGATCAGACACGATGGGCGGGGAATTTATATGTACGAATAATAGTTCATTTAACCGGACACGGGAATGGATTAATAGTCACTAGAATTATTAAAACAGGGGTGAAATTATGTACAAGGACACTTGGCATAATTGATAACAAAGTATTAAAACCTTGGGTTACACGCAGTCGATAACCTGGTGTAATTATTAAACAAAGTATTAAAACCTTGTTACAGTTTAACTCCCCAATTAGTTGGAATATTTGACTTCGGGTATAAGGATAATTTGACGAGGACACTCGCACTTTATATTTATGACTGATGGACTGTTATGGACAAAAACCAGACGGACATATTAAATAATCCAGGACAAAGGACAATTAACCCATGGGCATAAAACTAAAATCAACACATCAAACATCATAATTACGGAAGTTTAAATAAGCATAATTATTTTATTTTATATTTCATCGCACCTTTAATTATTCGTCATTTATATTTTTTGTTATTTATTTTATTTTGTTAATTAAATTTACTTTACGCTTCGCTTAAAATATAAAATCGACAAACCGGTCATTAAACGGTAAACCCCCCTTTTATATATTATTATATATATTTATATATTTATATATTTTTGTACAAATGTAATTATATAAAAATATAGTGTAACCGTCAACCTGTGGAATGAACCGGACTTACTAAAAACTATACTACTCTACGATTAGGTACACTGCCTATAGTGTTGTAGCAAGGTTTAGGTATATCCATTTTGTAAATAAATAATTAAAACTTGTGTAATATTTCGTCGTATTTCGTATTTAAATTAATACTATTTCACATACACCTCGCATAACATCAAGTATTTTTGGCGCCGCTGCCGGGAAAATCGGCGAAACGCTATATTTTTAATTTATTTTGGTATAAATATATTTATATATATTTTTAGAAAAACAATATAAAATTTAAAAAAAAAAACGTTTTTCAACCTCCGCGACTCGCGGAGATTTTCTGGAACGGGACATCGCGACTCGCGGAGCCGCCCTGTCAGGTCACAAAGAAACCCTAAAAAGCATTAATTACGGGGTATTATTAATTATTATTATTATTTAACCCTAATTACTTTATTATTATTATTATTTAGTTTAAGTTTTTAAATTAATTAGTTATAATTAATTATATTTATTTTTAATATATAAAAAATTAATACTTTTATAAAATATAAAAATAAAAATATAAAAATAATATTTTTTATAAATATAAGTAATTTTATCACTTTTTATAATTTGTATCCTTTTATTTAGTGTAATCGTAATATTTTATATATTTTTCGTTCGCAATTAGTTTTAAAATTAGTTTTTCCGTAGTTATTTTATATGTATAGATTCTTAGGCTTTGCCGTAAAATCCCTTAAGTGCTTTTTCTTTAGATTAAGATTTAGGCGCTTTGGAATTTTGCGATGCCGTTTTTCGCTTTAGTTTTAAATAGATTTTAGTGCCTTTAAGTAATTGCCGTTTTCTGAATAAAATTGCATTTACCTTTAGACCTTTGGGCGCAACTTTTTAGATATAATTTTTAGACTTTTAAGTTTCGACGTTTTTCTTTCTTATTTTTATTTTTCGACGTTTTTCGACGCGTATTCTTTTTCTTTCTTATTTCTCGACGATCTAGTTTTTAGCACTTAGAATTTTCTCTATTTCTTCTCTATAATTTCTTTAAAATTTCAACGAAAAATTATTTTAAGCGGTTAAATTGATAGACATCCAAATTTTCTGCTTCGTAGTAATAGTTTGATTTGTTAGTGGCTGAGTTGTGAGCTTCCGATTTAAAGGGTTCTGGCTCCCTGCTGCATCTATTGGCTATTCGAAACGTGGGCAAAAGCAGAAAAGTCTATTAATTTGATAACTTATATAATTTTTTTTTATTTTTTTTATAACTAATAGGATAATTAGTAAATGCACCACATTGTAGCTAAAATTTGGTAATAAACGCATTATGAAAAATCTCGAAAATATCTTAGAAACTCTTTATGACATCCGAAATCAATTTCATCAATACTCTCAAACAGGTGTTGATGACAATTCATTCGGTCAATCTTGGATCACGAATGACGAAACAATAACTGGTTGTGAAATATGTGGAGATTATCACTCAACATGGGAATGTTATTATTATGTTCCTATGGAAAATTATGCACCCATGGAACCTGAATGGAATGATTATGAGGAATACAATTCTAATTGGGATTATTCACAAGAATATATCCAAATTCAACAACCAGAAGACGAGGAAAATTATGTGCCTGAAAATTCTTTAGATTATATGAAAATCAAACTCGAAGAACTTGATGCTCAAAATGAACAAATGAGAGAGTTTGTAAATCGGCAAGCTGAAACCCTATTAGATTACACACCTGTTGATCTGAGGAGTATTGTGCAAGAAAATTTTATATCATCGAATTTTGATGAATTCGAGAGCTCCGAAATCACCAACTATCCCGATGATACTTTTTATTCAGTTTTACCAATTTCACAACATATCGACACATTAGGCTCTACCGACAAAATCATCGATCCATCAATGAATGAAGAAGAAGTAAGGGTGACAAATTGGTACTCTTGGGAAAACGATAACGTTGAAAATTTTACCCCCGAGACCAAAATGGTGAGACCAATTAGTACCATTAATGAAGAAGAATTTGCTTTGATCCCGAAATTCACCATTCCACAACCTTCCAACCCAATATTCTCAATAGACGAGTCATTCACCGGAAATGAACTACGAGCTGTAATAGATAATGACACCTCGAATTTCACCCAATTGGGTAATAGAGGTGAAACCTTTGATCCCGAGAATGAACGGAAGGAAATGTTAGGAATTGTCCGCCCTATAATATGTATGTCGATGTATATCGATCCATTTGACCAAGAACCAGAAAAGAGACATATCCATTTACTAAAAGCTACACTTAAAAAAGAATTAAGTAGTGACGATCGGGAGAGTCTAAACTTTAAACCCATTGATATATTATACACCACCCGAGATGTAAATAACTGGCTCACTATTCTAATTCGTGGAACTTATTCTACCGACTTCACATGTCTTCAGCTAAGTGTGGGGATGTCTAACCCCACTTAACGTTAAATTAGGGGTTCAAGTTAGTGCATAACTAGTTAATAAAAATGCACTATTAGGGTAAAAGACGCATTTTCAAAAATTAGCAAACAGTCCAGAAAAGCAACCGTTTTTGAAGAAAAACATGTGTGATAAAACAAGAAGGAATGAAGGATGAGGCGCGCCATCTATCATTCGACGAGCTTTGTAATTACAAACTGGGTATTTTTAATCACTTTTCTACACTTATCACCCTCGTGAATTTATAATTATAGTCTGATTTCATGCAAATGAGGGCATTGCATGATGTCAAGTGTGGGGAAAGGTTATAAATTCTCTCGGGTTTGCACTTAGTTTATTTGCCAAATTTTGTGAAAATTTTAAAAATTTTCAAATAAATGAATTCAAAATCATGTTTATACATATTTATGAACGATGAAAATTAGGTGTTAATACCGAAATTATCGTTATCTCGGAAAGGACATAAATTGAGAAACACCCTAAAACGATTGAATTCATTTAAAATGGAATAAAGGAGAATAAAAAGGCAAAGAAAGAAACTAAGTGTGGGGAGAATGTACCAAGTTATTCAATTAAAAACTATCTATCACATGTTTCTGTAAAGTTATTGCAGGTACTTTTGTTTTGGAAGATTTTAATCAATTTTACCCGATTTACTGTAATATATTTGAAAGAAAAGATGGATCTACACGATGAATCAATTCCATCATTAAAAGGAAGTAAAGTCTTCCGAAAAATACACGCGCTTCTTGATTTAGGTCAGGAAGTTGTCGTCCAGACCAGCTGTAGGTTGACGAAAAATCTAGAAAAGTCATCACTAAAATCAGCAGGAAATCCACGGACCTCAGCATCAAATAGGGTCGCCAAGTGGTCAGACTTATCCTAACCATGAGAGGATCTGTCTCGTAAAATGGGGAGGGCGCCGTGCAAATTAGCTTGATAAGACTAATGAATCAGACCCCCAGAAAGGATAATCTCCTTAAAGATTAAAAATCAGCTTTTAAGCCTGATATTACTCAATCCTTGAGATTGACCTTAAAGATTGAGAATTACAAACTCATGGAATTCGATGATATCTAAACTCGAGCTTGAACGAGAAAATATTTTGATCAAAATTACAAACTGATTTGTTTTCTGAAAACCTATTTTCAATGCGTTCATTACCATTGAACGTAAAATCCTAGGAATTCACCTGGAATTCATTAGGTCACCTGAACCAAATTGGGTGTCAACCGTAAGAACGATGGTTGCATTGCATGGTCGAAGACAGGACCTTGTGCCAGACCGAAAAATTATAAGGGTGAGCTTTACTATTGCTCCTACAAAGGATAGTAATTGCGTCCGACACATTATAGACCATAATTAAAAGCATGTCAGGGGACATTGCCTTAACAGTTTCTTGTTCAATGCTTTCCTTTACAACCGGACGGTAGTTTACCGAAAGGTAATATACGGAGCAAGTATACTGGACGTGTTGCTTTCCTAATACAAGGTTAGCAAGTGGGTGACACAAAACCATAAGTTTTGAGCCAAAATTTTCAAATCTGAAACCCACAAAACCCACAAAAACATTTTGCAAACACCGGTGAAGGGTTATTCCGGAAAACTTATCTAGGGTAAAAGCTAGAATAAATTTTCAAAAGATCAAATGTTTTCATAAAAATCAAATTTCCTTAAGGATCTAAAATTTCATAGTCATGTGGGACTGTAAACCACATCGTTACTACCATTGTTCATACCGCCATATCAAAATCACTGATGTACAAAGTGTGAAGAATAAAGAAGTGATTCGTGTGATGTTTTATATTATTTCAAGTTATGTATTGCTTGAGGACAAGCAATGTTCAAGTGTGGGGATATTTGATAGTGATCCAAATGAACATATATTTAGTAGCAATATCCTTCCGATATGTAAAGTTTTCAGTTGCAATTGTTCTATTTTCAAGTAATATTCGTTTAAATAAATAAGTGCGAAGACAAAAGGCGAAAACAAAGATTTGAAGACAAAAACGTCCAAAAAGCTCAAATGTACAAGATACAATCCTAGTGGTTCAATTTAATGATGAGAAACGTCTAAAAATTACAAGAGTACAAGTTACAAAATGCAAAGTACACGATATAAAATAGTACGCAAGGACGTTCGAAAATTCGGAACCAGGACATGAGTCAACTCTCAACGCGCGACGCAACGGTGCAAAAATTACAAGTCAGCTATGCACATAAATAAAATATAATATATAAATAATTCTTAAAAATTATATATATATATTATATTATTATTTAATAACTTCGACAAGCAAAGATCCAAAATGATATGAGCTGGAAAATCAAACTCCGCGACTCGCGGAGTTTGAAGGCTTAAAATGCCGCGACTCGCGGAGCTGCAAAATTCAGAAATGGCCTATAAAAGCTCGAGCATTCTGTCGATATTTACACACAATAATAATAATACTCTGTAAGATATAATAAATAAATATATATAATACATATATATATATATATATATATATATATATATATATATATATATATATATATATATATATATATATATATATATATATATAGTATAGGGTAGTTTTATATTAGATTAGTTCGGGTTATGTAAAGGTTATTTTACTGGTTTTTGAAGTCAAAATTCTGTCCGTGTAACACTACACGATAAATACTCAATGTAAGTTATGTTCTCCTTTTTAAATTAATGTCTCGTACTTAAGTTATTATTATGCTTATTTGAGCCAAAGTAATCATGATGTTGGACTAAATATTAAAGATGGGGTAATTGGGCTTTGTACCATAATTGGGGTTTGGACAAAAGAACGACACTTGTGGAAATTAGACTATGGGCTATTAATGGGCTTTATTTTTGTTTAACTAAATGATAGTTTGTTAATTTTAATATAAAGATTTACAATTGGACGTCCCTATAAATAACCATATACACTCGATCGGACACGATGGGCGGGGAATTTATATGTACGAATAATAGTTCATTTAACCGAACACGGGAATGGATTAATAGTCACTAGAATTATTAAAACAGGGGTGAAATTATGTACAAGGACACTTGGCATAATTGATAACAAAGTATTAAAACCTTGGGTTACACGCAGTCGATAACCTGGTGTAATTATTAAACAAAGTATTAAAACCTTGTTATAGTTTAACTCCCCAATTAGTTGGAATATTTGACTTCGGGTATAAGGATAATTTGACGAGGACACTCGCACTTTATATTTATGACTGATGGACTGTTGTGGACAAAAACCAGACGGACATATTAAATAATCCAGGACAAAGGACAATTAACCCATGGACATAAAACTAAAATCAACACATCAAACATCATGATTACGGAAGTTTAAATAAGCATAATTATTTTATTTTATATTTCATCGCACCTTTAATTATTCGTCATTTATATTTTTTGTTATTTATTTTATTTTGTTAATTAAATTTACTTTACGCTTCGCTTAAAATATAAAATCGACAAACCGGTCATTAAACGGTAAACCCCCCTTTTATATATTATTATATATATATATTTATATATTTTTGTACGAATGTAATTATATAAAAATATAGTGTAACCGTCTCCCTGTGGAACGAACCGGACTTACTAAAAACTATACTACTCCATGATTAGGTACACTGCCTATAGTGTTGTAGTAAGGTTTAGGTATATCCATTTTGTAAATAAATAATTAAAACTTGTGTAATATTTCGTCGTATTTCGTATTTAAATTAATACTATTTCATATACACCTCGCATAACATCAGGCATACAGAAATAATGTAATATTGTATCATAACATCACAGATGATCATAAATAAAATAGAGAGATAGGGAGAATCATGGCTGATCTGGCTGGTGTGGAGGGAGAGAGTATGATACGCTCGTGCGGGGCTGTCTCGGGTGTCTCAAGTCTGATTGCCCCTCATCGGCCATTTCCTCGTCGGTGGCCAGTGGTTGTACCCATCCTGAAGTGGTCGTGGCTGAGGATACCCTGAAAATAATCTCGTCTGAATGTGCAATCAGTCCGGTAAGCGATGAGGTGCTGATATGAATCATGGGCCCTGTACGCCAACCCTGTCCTTACTGCAGATCTCGAGCCCAATCAGGGTTCATGCCCATTCCTCCCATACCCTATGTTACATCCTCAGCAAAACTCTGGCTTGTGGCCTGTTCCCATGCATTACTTTGACCAGCGATGGATGTGTCTCTATGAGTGCTGACGAGGTTTGTCGCGAAAATGTTGTTGGCCAAATCCTCGTACCCTGTGTTCTGCTCCCATGGTGGAGATGGGATGATCGTGTGCTGGGTGTAGTGATGTTGAGGAGGAGGAGGAGGAGGTCGATGATCATAACTAGTCCCTGCATCTCTAGGCTCTCTATGGGCGAACATCAAAGGATACTATTGGGGATATGGTGGGACATTAAGCTGTTTTCCTGCATAATGCGTGAAGTGATCCAGATCTGAAAGATAGTAGCCTCAGCGAACCACATCTCTTGCTCAGGAAAATCTCCCATGTGATAATGATACAGCTCATAATTGTAGTGACCCATCCTAATCCACCTGGACGAAGTCTTCAACAGCTGGTCCCATTGCGAGGTACTGACCTAAATATGCCAGAAACGACTCCATATAATATCCTTAAAATGAGCAAATGCACAGCGGAAGATTTTTTTCAGACCTGAGAAAAAACATGTTTTAAAAGTGTCAACCAAAATGTTGGTGAGTTCATAAGTTTATCATAAACAATAAAATTCATAATTTTTGATAGACCACAAGATTTAAATGTGCATGGTACAAATGGGCCCGAATCCTATACCCACATTTAACGTACATGCGATTGCTTTTAAATACAGTACACATATATCGTGTATAAAACCATTTTTCAACAATTCTTTATAACCGTACACATATCTCGTGTACAAAATATCATACACATAACCTGTATATAAAAATCATTCTCTCGATATATAAAATTCACTTTGCTTTCTTTGCTTTTGATGCTTGGTAACCGACCTTAACATTTAATGCGCATCATAAATATCCCCAAAATACACAGAACTTTTAGTCTATAATAATATATAAACCTCGAAGTACTAAACACCACACCCACTAGCTCTTCCATCAAGTGAAGATTCTGGGTGGGGGTGTTAAACTCGGTAGCTACCTTTAGGATTCGCGTGAATTAGAGACCATACCCGTTTCCTAATTCTTAGGTTACCAAGCTATAATAATCAGTGGAAAATATTCATATCAATTAGTGGAAATTATAACGTCCAACTAATTCAATAATAATCAACAGAACTTCTGTATGTATAATAATGCATTCGAGGAATGTTTTGCTTGTGTCTATCTCGTCAAACATTTATTAAAGCATTTCATGTATTCTCGGTCCAAAAATATAGATTGCAAAAGCATTTAATAAAAACAGTTATAAAAACAGCGCACGTATTCTCAGTCCTGAAAATGTAAAGAGTAAAAGGGAATCAAATGAACTCACGATATGATATTTTGTAGTAAAAATATTCATACGACGATACTGAACAATACAGGGTTGGCCTCGGATTCACGAACCTATATCAAGTATATATATTAACACTTATAATATTAATCAACTAAGTTTATATCGTATTAAGACTAATGTCCGTATATATTTTCATATTGATACTTATAATCTGTTATAGTATGTACATGATATATAATTTAATTACTATAAATAATATTATATTAGTTAAAAACATGATATTATGTAATATTAGTATATTTATGATATAGGTAACGAATATATTTTGCATAACAATATTTGTTGTAATAATAATAATAATATTAATAGTAATAATAATAATAATAATAATAATAATAATAATAATAATAATAATAATAATAATAATAATAATAATAATAATGATAATAATGATAATAATAATACTAATAATAATAATAATGTTTAAAAATAATAATAATAATGATATTAGTTATTATAATAATAATCTTTAATAATGAAAATGATTAGGTTTAATAATGATACTGATAATAATAATAGTTTTTATATTAGTAATAATAATAATAATAATAATAATAATAATAATACTAATAATAATAATAATAATAATAATTATTATTATTATTATTATTATTATTATTATTATTATTATTATTATTATAATAAATAATGATAATACTAATAATAAAAGTAAATGAAATGGTTATATGTTAATAATAATAATGATCTTGATAATTTTTGTAATTTCAATAATACTAATAATAATAATAATAATAATAATAATAATAATAATAATAATAATAATAATAATAATAATAATAATAATAATAATAATAAAAATAATAATAATAATAATAATAATAATAATAATAATAATAATAATAATAATAATAATAATAATAATAATAATAATAATAATAAAAATGATAATAAATAAAAATGACTACCTTAAATGGGAAAGGCTTAAAAAAATAAACTGCCCCGGCTCGGGTTCGTACCCCTGACCTCTCGTATAACACAAACACCCTGAACCGTCCATCTATCTTTGTTATTCTGATTAATATCACGATTTAATTATCTTAAAACCGTATTATTTTTGTTTCTCCTTCTTCTTCAAAAATTAACCCATTTAATCTCATTCATCATCATCCCATTATCTTATCCTAACTCTAATTATACTTAAATACGTGCGGGTCGGAATTAGTCCAACAACTATTGGGCCAAAACTCATGTTGCAATTTTACGGCCCAAGTAACAAGATTAAATTGAGTTACGGTTTGATAGTATAACCAAAATAGGAATTGTAACACTATCATCATCATTATATAACCTTATCATCATCTTATGTCTACGACTCAACATCATCATCAATTAAACCTCTTCATCTATCATCAACCATTAACCTAATCATCATCGATGAATCATCATCAACAATATCGATATCATTCATTTATTATTTTATGTATATTATCGATATCATTCATGTTTATAACATCATCATTAACTCACCATCAAAAACAGCAAACAACAAGCATTTGTATCCCTTCAGTTCTTGAAGTTCGTTCGAAGAGCAAACTGGAGCATATGTTAACTGCTCGAAAGCTTTCCTTGAGTTGCTTCTTGGCCCATCAAAATCCCAAACGATAACAAGGCCCGGCTATTAAATTACTTAGCCCAGGAAGACAATTTAATCAAGTCTAATTCGAGGCTTTTTCCAGTATTAGGTTCGTGAATTTAGTGGGACAATGGGTGGGGTTATCGATTGGCAAGCATAGGAGTAGGTTAATCAAGTGGGTTGTCAAATGGTATCGTCAGCCAACAAAAGAAGAAAAGGAAGCCACATGTTTCACTTTATTTATGATTAAATGTATCAACCATTATCATTATTGTTAAATATCAAATGGGAAAAGCAACAAATTCGCTAGTGGGTTTTCTTTTTAAAGTTTCTCGGTAAAGAAAAGAAATCACGCCACCATAAGTATCATCTTTATAAACGTTTTCCTTGTTGCAGAGAGAAAAAAATATAGAGAATGAGTACAGGTTGTTTCGTGGTGGGTTTTTGGCTTGAACAGGAACACGGTTGCAGTTGTGGGTTTTGTGATGATGGGGTGGCAGTTTAGGTAATTCTCAATGAAACAAGAAAACAGGGAAAGGTGATGGAAGAGTGGCGGTTATGTGGTGCAGAAAAACAGAAACGTATAGCATAGTTGCAGCAGCAGTTTTATAGTAGTAGTAAAGTTGTAGATGGTGAGGGTTGTTTGAAGATGATGATGGTTTGGTGTGGTGACCAAAGTAAAACAAGAAGCAACTAGATGATGGTGATTGTGTGTGATCTGGGTTTGATCGAAACCGAAGCCAAAACAGTACCAGGTTTATGATTGTTGATCAAGAACATAAAACAAATTAAATGGGGCTTTTGATTTGAAGTGGTGTGCTTGGTGATACCCGAGGTGGGGTTTTATATATGTGTAAGTAATATATGTATATATATCTTAATATTTCTATTTTATTTTTTACAATTGCAGTAACGAATATATATATATATATATATATATATATATATATATATATATATATATATATATATATATATATATATATATTGTGCATTTGAATGGGTGTAATAGAACTCAAAGGTACGATTGATTTGGTTTGTAGTGCAACTATGGTCGACAGAGAATCTCGAGCAGGAAGAAGGAAATAAGAAAAAAATAAAAGGAGATTATGACCTGTAACAAATTCGTACACTTATTTGATATTTATTTCTAACAAATTTTGTTATATAGCTTGGAAGCATTCTACCAGAAGAATCAATCAAGAAGAAAAAGAATAGAAATTAGAAAGTGATGGCTAACAGATTCGTACTACATTTGATATCAATATCCCACAATTTTGTATCTGTCTATTTTGTAGTGTTTAATTGAGGGTGACGAAGAATCTTGAGCAGGAGAAGGAAATAAGAAAACAGAACTAGATTGAGACTTGCAACGGATTCGTACGCTTTAACTATTATTGACAGCTAACAAATTTTGATCTGGATTGTTTTGCAGCGAAGAAGGTGGTCGACAGGAAGAATCGAGCAGAAGAAGAAATCAAAAGAAAAATATCAAAATGAATAAAGCTGATCACGATGTCTAACTGAAATGGATTCTTTATCTAATTAATATCTAACAATCTTTGTATCTTACAGAATTATTATATCTGCTTTTGATTCTATCATATTTTGTTGTGTACCTGTGATTCAATTCGATTTGTAACCAATTCAGTGACAGAAAACAAAAATCCATACAGTTTGATGGTAACATGAAACTGATTCGTACATATTTTCCTTTTTCTTTTCTGTTTTTATAAATTATAAATATATTAGTAATAATAATAATTATAATACTAATTAATAATAATTATATTAATAATAATAATCATATTATTATTTATAAGATAATAATAATACATTTAAAAATACTGATAACAATAATATAATGATATTACTAATAACAAAAATGATAATTTCAATAAGTTTACTAATATTAATAATAATAAAAATGATAATAATAATAATAATAATAATATTACTAATAATACTAATAATAATACTAGTTATAATAATATTAATAATACTATTGATATTAATATTAATAGTAATAACGAAAGTAGTAATAATAATATTTGTTATAACATTTATATTTTAACTTATAATAAAATTTAATATATTAACCTTTCATATTATTAATTATGTAATACTTATTTATATATATATATATATATATATATATATATATATATATATATATATATATATATATATATATATATATATATATATATATATATATATATATACACACATATTTATTTACAAACAATTGTTCGTGAATCGTCGGGAATGGTCAAAGTTAAATGAATGCAAGAAAACAGTTCAAAAATTTTGAGACACAACCTAACAGACTTTTCTTATCGCGTTAAAAATATTAAATCGTATCGAGAGTTTGGTTTAAAATTAGTCGAAAATTTCCGGGTCATTACAGTACCTACCCGTTAAAGAAATTTCGTCCCGAAATTTGAGTGGTGGCAGTTGGAATTGAAATCGAGAATGTTTTAGTACCAGATATGAACTCAGATTCTTAATAGGAAAGATTTTAAATCGTCTAAGAATGTTTCATCGAAGAATAATGATAAGATTAAAGGTTTTTACGAGATAGATACGCAGATATTTTTATGGGTGACCTTCTCGGGTCGAGTTTGGTTTCATGATAAATATAAGAGTCAAGTAACATGGTTCATGATGAATACAAGTCAAGTAACACGGTTCGTGGTGATGGTAAGGTTCATCAAGCATTACCATCATCACAATCCATTAGAACTTCCGCATGACTTACCGTGATATAATCACGTTGATCAAGTATCATTATATTACATTAACTCATTCTTTCATTCCAATATTACTTAAGAATATCAAAGGATTTAAAACATCGGGGTTTCACTGAAATTTAGAAGTCAGAACAGTTTTCGATCTAGTGTACTAAGGGTAAAATGAAGGCAAAGATAATTACGAATGTGAATGATATAAGGATATCTACAGAATGTTGAGGATACTTGCAACTAGGGAAGATATAACGATATCAAGGAAATACTGAAGATATTCCTAATGAGGAAAGAAGGTTTCGATCGTTTTTCGAGCTTTTCCAACGTACAATTCTCTTATTATCTATCTTCTGTCTTCCAAGATCTTCAATCATTTTTACTGCTTCTTCAGTATTTACAACGATAATATATCTGAATTATTGGTTATCGAGGTGTTTCAAGAATTTCGAAGCATTTGAACGCAGATGGTAATCGTCAAGATACAAATAACGTTTAAGATGAAGTCAAGTGGCAAACTTGAAGAAATGTTTAACTGTAGAAGATGTAATTTATTAACGATATTTTAAATCAAAATGTGTTGTAATTAATATTTCCTACTCTTTTAATACTTTTTAATTTTCCAAGGTTAGTAGTCCAATGTTAGAAGTCCAATAGTCCAATAGTCCAATGGTTAGTATATAGATTTAAAATTTTACATAGTTAATTAATTGGTTACTAATCAATTTTATTTTGTCCATTATTTTCTTCATTATGCCACTTGTCAAATCTTGACTTGGATTCTAATCGGTCAAAATCCGAATGTGAAATTGAATTTGAATGAAAATAGTTGTTCTTTGATGAACATATACGTATATGTGTGGATTTGGGCAGTATTGTCAATGACTGCTGAATCTGAATTGAAGAATGTACAGTGTAACTTATTAATGTGAAAATTAAATATTCCTTAGGTTTTACCTACCCGTTAAAATATTTTCCCCATTAACAGTTTGTACAAAAGAATTTTTAATTACAATCTTTATGAAAATATGTATACACATATATTTTCTTCAGATGTAATTCATGGATTTAATGAGTTAATATAATATTAAACTCGTATGGTTTATCGGTGGAACTAGAATACATAATCATTAGAGATTACATAATCGCCATGAAGAACGAAGATAATGATGTAGAGCGATACCTAGAATGAAGATAATCGATGTAGAACAAAATGTAGAACGAAGATTATGATTGAGGTACAGATTGTGATGTTGAGGCGTGTGATGTTGAGGCTTAGAATGCGGATGTTGTTGGTGGTGGTACTGGTGCTGTCGGTGATGATGCTGGTGGTACTGTTTGTGCTGGTGATGCATGTGATGCCTGCAAGTTGTGCATCGTACTCTCTAAAGCCACTACTTCGTTGACTTCTTCTATTACTCTGGGATGATTGGCTGTTGAAAAGAGTGGATGAGTAAGGTTTAGAGTTGTAGATATTATGTAATCTTTGCGAGATATCCTGGAAATGAGGGTGAAAATGGTGTGTCAGACTGGTTCGCCGGTAAGTGCTTCAGGTTCTTCGCCAAGAGGGGAATTTGGTTGATGGAAAGGATCGCCTTCTTCTAGTCTCCATTGGTTAAGTCGACTACGAACCCATTCCCAATTCATCCAGAATTGATGATGGCTGATTGGTTGATTCATTCCGGTTACACTGCTTTCGGAGCTCGAGTGGAAATCCATATCGGAATAGCTGTCGGAATCCGAGGAATTTGAACTAGTTGTGAGTTCCATCTGGTACGGTCAGGTAAAAGATTTTTCGATGTGAAATGATTTTCGGATGTCGGATGATATTCTAATTACATAGAATACCTAATACCTATATGTTGAAATGTCCCGTTCATATTGAGTATAAACGTTCCATATTAATTGATTTCATTGCGAGGTTTTGACCTCTATATGAGACGTTTTTCAAAGATTGCATTCGATTTTAAAACAAACAATAACCTTTAAAATATTACGACGATTATCAAAAATGATAATCTGAAATATAGCGTTTTCACACGACCATTACATAATGGTTTACAATAATATTACACAACAATATATGTCTTCGAATGCAGTTTTTAAACAATATTATACAAGCATGCTGACTTCAACTCTTGTCCATAAATTAGCATGCAAAAGCGGAAGCTCTTAATAATCACCTGAGAATAAATATGCTTTAAACGTTAACAAAAATGTTGGTGAGTTATATGTTTAGCCTATATATTTATCAAATCGTAATAATAGACCACAAGATTTTCATTTTCCATTTCTCAATAACATGCAATCTGCATAAAAATCATTCATATAATGAACACCTGGTAACCGACCTTAACAGGATGCATATAGAATATCCCTATCATTCTGGGACTCACATCGGACATGATAAATCGAAGTACTAAAGCATCCGTAACTCGAATGAGGATTGTTGGGCCAAATATATCTATCTTTAGGATTCGCGCCAATTGGAGGCAATTATTTTAAACACCAATTCTTAGGCTACCAAGCTAAAAAGGGGCATATTCGGTTAGAATAATTAAACATAGAATGTAATTTTGATCACTTGTGTCTATTTTGTAAAACGTTTATAAAACTGCATGTATTCTCATCCTAAAAATAATAGATTTTAAAAGTGGGACTATAACTCAGTTTCACAGATTTTTACTTCGTCTGAAATTAAGACTTGGCCACAGATCGATTCACAAACCTATAACAAATATATACATATATATCAAAGTATGATCGAAATATATTCACAATATTTTTCATTACGTTTTAATGAATTAAGTTTGTTAAGTTAGCAGTCCAACGTTAGTAATCTACAACTAGTTGTCCACAGTTAGATGTACAGAAATAAATCAATATAAATTACCTCGAATCAATCCACGAACCAGTGTCTACAAGTCTCAGACTCGATCACAACTCAAAGTATATATATTATTTTGGAATCAACCTCAACCCTGTATAGCTAACTCAAACATTACTGCATATAGAGTGTCTATGGTTGTTCCGAAATATATATATAGATGGGTCGATATGATATGTCAAAACATTGTATTCATGCCTATGGTATCCCAAGATTACATAATATACGTTAGAATACATGTATAATACAATATAAGTTAGTTAAGTTATGATTTGTATGGATTTGTTACAAATTTCACGTAGCTACAACAAGCAAAATTATCCAATCTTGTTTTACCCATAATTTCTTCGTTTTAAATCCGTTTTGAGTGATTCAAGTTGCTATGGTTTCATAATGAACTAAAATTTATGAAACTAAATAGAAAAAGTATAAGTTTATCATCAAAAATACAGGTTACAAGTCATTTTTTAAAGAGGTAGTCATTTTCGTCGAAAAAACGACATCTTGATGACCATTTAGAAAAACATACTTCCACTTTGAGTTTAACCATGATTTTTGGATATAGTTTCATGTTCATAAGAAAAATCATTTTTCCAGAAGAAAAACTTTTAAATCAAAGTTATCATAGTTTTTAATTATCAAACCCAAAACAGCCCGCGGTGTTAGTACAACGGCGTATTTCCGATTTTAGGGTGTTTTTCCTGTTTCCAGGTTTTAAATCATTAAGTTAGCATATTTTATAGATATAGAACATGTGTTTAGTTGATTTTAAAAGTCAAGTTAGAAGAATTAACTTTATTTGCAAACAAGTTTAGAATTAACTAAACTATGTTCTAGTGATTACAAGTTTAAATCTTCGAATAAGATAGTTATATATATATGAATCGAATGATGTTATGAACATCATTACTACCTCAAGTTTAGTAGGTAAACCTACTGGAAGTGACAAGAAATGATCTAGCTTCAAAGGATCTTGGATGGCTTGAAAGTTCTTGAAGTAGAATCATGACACGAAAACAAGTTCAAGTAAGATTTTTACTCGAATTAAGATAGTTTATAGTTATAGAAATTGAATCAAAGTTTGAATATGATTATTACCTTGAATTAGAAAGATAACCTACTGTAAGTAACAAAGGTTTCTTGATATTAGATGATTACTTGGAATGGATTAGAAAGCTTGGTAGTAGACTTGCAAACTTGAAAGTATTCTTGATTTTATGAAACTAGAACTTATAGAATTTATGAAGAACACTTAGAAATTGAAGATAGAACTTGAGAGAGATTAATTAGATGAAGAAAATTAAAGAATGAAAGTGCTTATATGTGTTTTTGGTCGTTGGTATATGGATTAGATATAAAGGATGTGTAAGTTTGTTTTCTTGTAAATAATTCATGAATGATTTATAATACTTTTGTAATTTTGTGAGATATTTCATGCTAGTTGCCAAATGATGGTTCCTACATATGTTGGTGACTCACAAGGGCGGCTAAGAGCTAAATTATTATGTGTATATACCAATAGTATATACGTCTAGGAGCTGGGTATTGTACGAGTACGAATACGGGTGCATACGAGTAGAATTGTTGATGAAAATGAATGAGAATGCAATTGTAAGCATTTTTGTTAAATAGAAGTACTTTGATATGTGTCTTGAAGTCTTTCAAAAGTGTACTAATACATCTTAATATACTACATGTATATATACATTTTAACTGAGTCGTTAAGTCATCGTTAGTCGTTACATGTAAGTGTTGTTTTGAAACCTTTAAGTTAACGATCTCATTTAATATTGTTAACCCATTGTTTATTATATCCAATGAGATGTTAAATTATTACATTATCATGATATTATGATGTATGAATATATCTTAATATGATATATATACATTAAAGTGTCGTTACAACGATAATCGTTACATATATGTCTCGTTTTGAAATCCTTAAGTTAGTAGTCTTGTTTTACATATGTAGTTCATTGTTAACATACTTAATGATATAAATAATTATCATTTTATCATGTTAAATATAGTGTAACAATATCTTAATATGATACATATGTACTTAGTAAGACGTTGTCATAACGATAATGGTTATTTATATCATTTCGAGTTTCTTAATTCAATAGTCTCATTTTATGTATATAAATCATTGTTAATATACCTATTGAGATACTTTCTTATCGTAATATCATGTTATATATATATATATATATATATATACATATATATATATATATATATATATATATATATATATATATATATATATATATATATATATATATATCCATATATATATATATATATATATATATATATATATATATATATATATATATATAACATTATATAATTTTTAAAAGTTTTAACGTTCGTGAATCGACGGTCAACTTGGGTGGTCAATTGTCTACATGAAACTCCATTTAAATAATCAAGTCTTAACAAGTTTCATTGCTTAACATGTTGAAAACATTTAATCATGTAATATACCAATTTAATTATATATATATATATATATATATATATATATATATATATATATATATATATATATATAACATGGAAAAGTTCGGGTCACTACAGTACCTACCCGTTAAATAAATTTCGTCCCGAAATTTTAAGCTGTTGAAGGTGTTGACGAATCTTCTGGAAATAGGTACGGGTATTTCAGCTTCATTTGATCTTCACGCTCCCAGGTGAACTCGAGTCCCCTACAAGCATTCCATCGAACCTTGACGATCGGTATCTTATTTTGCTTGAGCTTTTTAACCTCACGATCTATTATCTCGACGGATTCTTCAACGAATTGTAGTTTTTCATTAATTTTAATTTCATCTAAAGGAATAGTGAGGTCTTCTTTAGCTAAGCACTTCTTCAAATTCGAGACGTAAAAGGTATTATGTATATTGGCGAGTTGTTGAGGTAATTCAAGTCGGTAGGCTACTAGTCCGACACGATCTAAAATCTTGAATGGTCCAATGTATCTTGGATTTAGTTTCCCCCATTTACCAAATCGAACAACGCCTTTCCAAGGCGAAACCTTAAGCATGACCATCTCTCCAATTTCAAATTCTATATCTTTCCTTTTAAGGTCTGCGTAGCTCTTTTGTCGACTCTGAGCGGTTTTCAACCGTTGTTGAATTTGGATGATTTTCTCGGTAGTTTCTTGGATTATCTCCGGACCCGTAATCTTTCTATCCCCCAATTCACTCCAACAAATCGAAGATCTGCACTTTCTACCATAAAGTGCTTCGAACGGTGCCATTTCGATACTCGAGTGATAACTGTTGTTGTAGGAAAATTATGCTAATGGTAGATGTCGATCCCAACTATTTCCAAAATCAATAACATATGCTCGTAGCATGTCTTCAAGAGTCTGTATCGTCCTTTCACTCTGCCCATCGATTTGTGGATGATAGGCAGTACTCATGTCTAGACGAGTTCCCAATGCTTGCTGTAATGTCTGCCAAAACCTTTTAAACAAATCTGCCATCTCTATCAGAGATAATAGAGATTAGTATTCCATGTCTAGAGACAACTTCCTTCAAGTATAATCTCGCCAACTTCTCCATTTTATCATCTTCTCTCATTGATAGAAAGTGTGCTGACTTGGTGAGACGATCGACTATTACCCAAATAGTATCATAACCACTTGCAGTCCTTGGCAATTTGGTAATGAAATCCATGGTAATGTTTTCCCATTTCCATTCTGAGATTTCAGGTTGTTGAAGTAGACCTGATGGTTTTTGATGTTCAGCTTTGACCTTAGAACACGTCAAGCATTCTCCCGCATATCTAGCAATATCGGCTTTCATAACCGGCCACCAAAAGTGCTTTTTGAGATCTTTGTACATCTTTCCTGCTCCGGGATGTATTGATTATCTGGTTTTATGTGCTTCCTTAAGTACCATTTCTCTCACATCTCCAAACTTTGGTACCCAAATTCTTCCAGCTCTATACCGAGTTCCATCTTCTTGAATATTAAGGTGTTTCTCCGATCCTTTGGGTATTTCATTCTTCAAATTCCCTTCTTTTACAACTCCTTGTTGCGCATCCTTTATTTGAGTAGCAAGGTTAGTACGAATAATTATATTCATAGCTTTTACCCGTATAGGTACTCTGTCCTTTCTACTTAAAGCATCGGCTACGACATTCGCCTTCCCCGGGTGGTAACGAATCTCGAAATTGTAATCATTCAATAACTCAATCCACCTACGCTGCCTCATGTTCGGTTGTTTCTGATTAAAAATGTGTTGGAGACTTTTGTGGTTGGTATATATGATACTTTTAACCCCATATAAATAATGCCTCCATGTCTTTAATGTAAAAATAACAGCACCCAATTCCAAATCGTGAGTCGTATAATTTTGCTCGTGAATCTTCAATTGTCTGGACGCATAAGCAATTACCTTCATTCGTTGCATTAATACACAACCGAGGCCTTGCTTTGAGGCATCACAATATATCACAAAATCATCATTCCCTTCAGGCAATGACAATATAGGTGCTGTAGTTAACTTTTTCTTCAACAATTGAAACGCTTTCTCCTGCTTATCCTTCCATTCAAATTTCTTCCCTTTATGCATTAATCCAGTCAAGGGTTTTGCTATTTTGAAAAAATCTTGGATGAACCTTCTGTAGTAACCAGCCTGTCCTAAAAATTGGCGCATATGCTTTAGAGTTTTCTGGGTTTCCCACTTTTCAACGGTTTCAACCTTTGCTGGATCCACCTGAATACCTTCTTTGTTTACTATGTGTCCGAGGAATTAAACTTCTTCCAACCAAAATGCACACTTTGAAAACTTAGCGTACAGTTTTTCTTCCCTCAACAAATCTAGCACTTTTCTCAAATGTTCTTCGTGCTCTTGATAATTCTTTGAGTAAATAAGTATGTTATCGATGAAAACAATGACAAACTTGTCAAGGTATGGTCCATACACTCGGTTCATAAGGTCCATGAACACAGCTGGTGCGTTAGTCAACCCAAAAGGCATAACCACATACTCGTAATGACCGTAACGCGTCCTAAAAGCAGTTTTTGGAATATCATCCTCCTTCACCCACATTTGATGATATCCAGAACGTAAATCAATCTTCGAGTAAACTGACGAACCTTGCAGTTGATCAAATAAATCGTCGATTCTCGGTAGTGGATAACGGTTCTTGATGGTAAGTTTGTTCAACCCTCTATAGTCGATACATAATCTAAATGTACCATCTTTCTTTTTGACAAACAAAACAGGAGCTCCCCACAGTGATGTGCTTGGTCGAATGAAACTACGCTCTAAAAGTTCTTGTAATTAGCTCTGAAGTTCCTTCATTTCACTGGGCGCGAGTCTGTATGGAGCACGAGCTATTGGTGCAGCTTCCGGTACAAGGTCTATTTGAAATTCAACGGATCGGTGTGGAGGTAGTCCCGGTAATTCTTTCGGAAATACATCGGGAAATTCTTTTGCGACGGGAACATCATTGATGTTCTTTTCTTCGGAATTGACTTTCTCGACGTGTGCTAGCACACCATATCAACCTTTCTTATTAGTTTTTGCGCCTTCAGATTACTAATAAGATTTAACTTCGCGTTGCTCTTTTCTCCGTACACCATTAAGGGTTTGCCTTTTTCTCGTATAATGCGAATTGCATTTTTGTAGCAAACGATCTCTGCTTTCACTTCTTTCAACCAGTCCATACCGATTATCACATCAAAACTCCCTAACTCTATTGGTATCAAGTTAATCTTAAATGTTTCGCTAACCAGTTTAATTTCTCGATTCTGACATATTTTATCTGCTGAGATTAATTTACCTTTGCTAATTCGAGTAAAAATTTATTATTCATAGGTGTCAATGGACCACTTAATTTAGCACAAAAATCTCTACTCATATAGCTTCTATCCGCACCCGAATCAAATAAAACATAAGCAGGTTTTTCATTGATAAGAAACGTACCCGTAACAAGCTCCGGGTCTTCCTGCGCTTCTCCCGCATTAATGTTAAAAACTCTCCCACGGCTTTGCCCATTATTATTTCCCTGATTTGGGCACGTAGTTCTGAAGTGGCCCTTCTTCCCTCATCCAAAACAAACAATGTGGGCGGTATTTGTTCCTTTAATCGTTGGTCCAAAAGTTTCACACTTCGTCGCACCATGACCTGATTTTTTACATTTGGTACATACAACCTTACAGTATTTATCCGGATGATATCCATCACACCTATAGCATGGATTTTTCTGATTGTTGTCGCCACTATTGTTATTGAGATTGTTGTTGGGATTGTTATTGTTGTTATTGTTGTTAGGACGGTTATTGTAGTTGTTGTTGGGATGTTTGTTAAAGTTGTTGTTGGGATTTCGATTGTTGTTGTTGCGATTGATGTTACGGTTGTTGGGATAGTTATTGGTGACTCTTGTCACTGGTTTCTTCCCACTTTCTCTTGACTTGTTTCATGTTAGCCTCTTCGACCGCCTGCTCTTTAATCTTTCCTTCAATCTGGTTCACTAGTTTGTGAGCCATTCGACTTGCCTTTTGTATGGAGGTGGGCTCGTGTGAACTCACATCTTCTTGAATCCTTTCCGGTAACCCTTTTACAAATGCGTTGATCTTCTCTTCTTCGTCTTCGAACGTTCTGGGACACAATAGGCACAACTCTGTGAATCATCGTTCGTACGTGGTGATATCGAAACCTTGCTTTCGTAATCCTCTAAGCTCCACCTTGAGCTTATTGACCTCATTTCTGGGATGATACTGCTCGTACATCAAGTGCTTGAATGCTGACCACGGTAGTGCGTAAGCAGTATCTTGTCCTACCTGCTCGAGACAGGTATTCCACCATGTTAACGCAGTACCTTTGAAGGTATGCGTAGCGTACTTTACTTTGTCTTCTTCAGTACATTTACTTATGGCAAACACCGGTTCAACCTTCTCGGTCCATCGTTTCAATCCGATTGGACCCTCGGTTCCATCAAATTCCAAAGGTTTGCAGGCAGTAAATTCTTTGTAGAAGCATCCTACACGATTTCTTGTGGAATTAGTTCCACTGCTAGAACTAGAGTTATTGTTGTTATTTTTCATTGCGACTTGCACTGCGGCTATGTTCGCAGCAAGGAAAACACGGAAGTCTTCCTCACTCATGTTCAAGTTCTGACGAGTCGTCGGTGCCATTTCCTTCAAAAATAGCCAAAATAATTGAGTTAATCATATAGAATTTAAGAGTAGTCAATAGTATTTCGTAGCATAATATGAACTTATTTATAAAAGCTTTTTCTTCATATTAGTATTTTATAGTTTTTAATTCGGGTAGTACCTACCCGTTAAGTTCATACTTAGTAGCTACTATACAATTCAACTACTACGATTCTATATAAAAAACTTATTACAATAATATTTCGCGTTCAAACTTTTATACAATATTTTACAAACATACAATACCACTATTATACATATAGAATGAAATATAGCACATAATAACTTTGCTACACGGCAGCTATAAAGGCAATTCTAGTTAATACGCAAGTCGTTCAGCAAAATAAATAAAGACGCGTAATTCATAAGTCCAGAAACAAGTCATGCATTCGGGTTTTACTAGTATTATTTCCCATCCTTGGTCTTGTGGAAAATAACCGTTGTGACCATTGGCTAGGCAGCATGTTGTAATGTTGTCAAAAAGGACGGGGGTTACGTAATGCCCAACAGCCCCGTAACAATCTAAAAACCTTGTTTCTCACCTCAACTACCGAGTCCGTCACTTGTGGGAATGTTTTATTTAAAAGTTGCAACCCAATGTTCTTTTTCTCAAATTGGTGAGAAGCGAACATTACTAACCCGTAAGCATAACATGCTTCTTTATGTTGCATTTTAGAAGCTCTTTCTAAAGACCGGAGTCCTATGTTGGGATATGTTGAGTCAAAATAGGTTCTTAACCCATAGCGTAAAATTGCATCTGGGTTTCCCGCACTAAATGCCTTAAAGAAAACTTGGCGTAACTTAAAGTCTCCCCAATGTGATATACCCCATCTTTCAAAGGAAAGCATTTTATAAACTAAGGCATGCTTAGAATGTCTTTCAAACCTTCGACAAACTAATTTCGTCGTAAATAATTGTGCTGATGAATTCTGCCCGACTCTAGACAAGATTTTATCAATCATATCTCCTGGTAGGTCTTCTAAAATTTTTGGTTGTCTATCCTTAACGTCCATTTTTGTTTTTATACTATAAAATAAACAAGGATTAGATTCTTAAAAGATAATTAACAAACAATACAAGCAATTTTTACATATAACATAAAAATACAAGCACACTACAATACATATGTTACACAACATGATTACAACTCTTTATTCCGACTCACTCGTTTCTTCTTCTTCGGACTTGATTCGTTTCGCTAATTTCCTAGGGATATATGGTGCTCCCCTAATACGAGTCGTTCTTTTCTCAAATGGTCTAGAAAAACCTGGTGGCTTAGATGTTCTCAGGCTATAGTGAAAGTTTAAGAAATACGGGTTCTTACGGCACACCCCCATCAGGGTACTTCATGTTAACATAAAGTTCATCGGTTTTGGGCTCGGGTTTTTCTATTTTGATGCCTTTTCCCTTATTGTTTTCTTTTGCTTTTTCAAATGGGGTCGAGGTAATTTCTATAACATCATTGGAATCCTCATCGGGATCCGATTCATCAGAAAACTGGTAATTTTTCCAATATTTTGCTTTCTTGGCGGAAACACCATTGACAATTTTTAACTTTGGTCCATTGGTTGAGGATTTTCTTTTATTTAACAGTTTTTCTATAGTTATTAATATTTCATCCTCTGAAACCTCTTCTTCTTCCGATTCCTCTTCTTCCGGTTCCTCCTCTTCCGGTTCCTCCTCTTCATGTTCTTCCTCGAGAGTTTGTGAATCTTTCCAAAATATATTCGACTCTTCATTATTATTAGGTGAGTCGATGGGATTTGTACTAGAGGTAGACATCTATCACACAATATTAAACACGTTAAGAGATTAATATATCACATAATATTTATATGTTAATAATATATAGTTTCTAACAAATAATGTTAAGCAATCGTTTTTTAAAGAAAACACGGTCAAAGTCTAGACTCACTAATGCATCCTAACAAACTCGGTAAGACACACTAATGCAATTTTATGGTTCTCTAAGACCAGCGCACGGATACCAACTGAAATGTCCCGTTCATATTGATTATAAACGTTCCATATTAATTGATTTCGTTGCTAGGTTTTGAACTCTATATGAGGCATTTTTCAAAGAGTGCATTCGATTTTAAAACAACCCATAACCTTTAAAATATTACGACGATTATCAAAAATGATAATCTAAAATATAGCGTTTTCACACGACCATTACATAATGATTTACAATAATATTACACAACAATATATGTCTTCGAATGCAATTTTTAAACATTATTATACAAGCATGCTGACTTCAACTCTTGTCCATAAATTAGCATGCAATAGCGGAAGCTCTTAATAATCACCTGAGAATAAACATGCTTTAAACGTCAACAAAAATGTTGGTGAGTTATAGGTTTAGCCTATATATTTATCAAATCGTAATAATAGACCACAAGATTTTCATTTCCATTTCTCAATAACATGCAATCTGCATAAAAATCATTCATATGATGAACACATGGTAACCGACCTTAACAGGATGCATATAGAATATCCCCATCATTTCGAGACTCACATCGGACATGATAAATCGAAGTACTAAAGCATCTGTAACTCGAATGAGGCTTGTTGGGCCAAATAGATCTATCTTTAGGATTCGTGTCAGTTGGTGGCAATTATCATAAACACCAATTCTTAGGCTACCAAGCTAAAAAGGGGCATATTCGGTTCGATAATTCAACATAGAATGTAATTTTGATCACTTGTGTCTATTTTATAAAACGTTTATAAAACTGCATGTATTCTCATCCCAAAAATAATAGATTTTAAAAGTGGGACTATAACTCACTTTCACAGATTTTTACTTCGTCGAAAATTAAGACTTGGCCACGGATCGATTCATGAACCTATAACAAATATATATATATATATATATATATATATATATATATATATATATATATATATATATATATATATATATATATATATATATATATATATATATATATATATATCAAAGTATGATCGAAATATATTCACAACATTTTTCATTACGTTTTAATGAATTAAGTTTGTTAAGTTAGCAGTCCAACGTTAGTAATCTACAACTAGTTGTCCACAGTTAGATGTACAGAAATAAATCAATATAAATTATCTCGAATCAATCCACGACCCAGTGTCTACAAGTCTTAGACTCGATCACAATTCAAAGTATATATATTATTTTGGAATCAACCTCAACCCTGTATAGCTAACTCAAACATTACTGCATATAGAGTGTCTATGGTTGTTCCGAAATATATATATAGATGGGTCGATATGATATGTCAAAACATTGTATTCGTGTCTATGGTATCCCAAGATTACATAATATATGTTAGAATACATGTATAATACAATATAAGTTAGTTAAGTTATGATTTGTATGGATTTGTTACAAATTTCACGTAGCTACAACAAGCAAAATTATCCAATCTTGTTTTACCCATAATTTCTTCGTTTTAAATCCGTTTTGAGTGATTTAAGTTGCTATGGTTTCATAATGAACTGAAATTTATGAAACTAAATAGAAAAAGTATAAGTTTATAGTCGGAAATATAGGTTACAAGTCATTTTTTAAAGAGGTAGTCATTTCCGTCGAAAGAACGACATCTTGATGACCATTTAGAAAAATATATTTCCACTTTGAGTTTAACCATGATTTTTGGATATAGTTTCATGTTCATAAGAAAAATACTTTTTCCAGAAGAACAACTTTTAAATCAAAGTTTATAATAGTTTTTAATTATCAAACCCAAAACAGCCCGCGGTGTTACTACAACGGCGTATGTCCGTTTTTACGGTGTTTTTCGTGTTTTCATGTTTTAAATCATTAAGTTAGCATATCATATAGATATAGAACATGTTTTTAGTTGATTTTAAAAGTCAAGTTAGAAGGATTAACTTTATTTGCGAACAAGTTTAGAATTAACTAAACTATGTTCTAGTGATTACAAGTTTAAATCTTCGAATAAGATTGTTCGGCAAAACCTACTGGAAGTGACAAGAAATGATCTATCTTCAAAGGATCTTGGATGGCTTGAAAGTTCTTGAAGTAGAATCATGACACGAAAACAAGTTCAAGTAAGATTTTTACTCGAATTAAGATAGTTTATAGTTATAGAAATTGAATCAAAGTTTGAATATGAGTATTAACTTGAATTAGAAAGATAACCAACTGTAAGTAACAAAGGTTTCTTGATCTTTGATGATTACTTGGAATGGATTAGAAAGCTTGGTAGTAGACTTGCAAACTTGAAAGTATTCTTGATTTTATGAAACTAGAACTTATAGAATTTATGAAGAATACTTAGAATTTGAAGATAGGCCTTGAGAGAGATTAATTAGATGAAGAAAATTGAAGAATGAAAGTGTTTGTATGTGTTTTTGGTCGTTGGTATATGGATTAGATATAAAGGATGTGTAAGTTTGTTTTCTTGTAAATAATTCATGAATGATTTATAATACTTTTGTAATTTTGTGAGATATTTCATGTTAGTTGCCAAATGATGGTTCCCACATGTGTTGGTGACTCACAAGGGCTTCTAAGAGCTGAATTATTATGTGTATATACCAATAGTATATACGTCTAGGAGCTGGTATTGTACGAGTACGAATACGGGTGCATACGAGTAGAATTGTTGATGAAAATGAATGAGAATGCAATTGTAAGCATTTTTGTTAAATAGAAGTACTTTGATATGTGTCTTGAAGTCTTTCAAAAGTGTACTAATACATCTTAATATACTACATGTATATATACATTTTAACTGAGTCGTTAAGTCATCGTTAGTCGTTACATGTAAGTGTTGTTTTGAAACCTTTAAGTTAACGATCTCATTTAATATTGTTAACCCATTGTTTATTATATCCAATGAGATGTTAAATTATTACATTATCATGATATTATGATGTATGAATATATCTTAATATGATATATATGCATTAAAGTGTCGTTACAACGATAATCGTTACATATATGTCTCGTTTTGAAATCTTTAAGTTAGTAGTCTTGTTTTACATATGTAGTTCATTGTTAACATACTTAATGATATAAATAATTATCATTTTATCATGTTAAATATAGTGTAACAATATCTTAATATGATACATATGTACTTAGTAAGACGTTGTCATAACGATAATGGTTATATATATCGTTTCGAGTTTCTTAATTTAATAGTCTCATTTTATGTATATAACTCATTGTTAATATACCTAGTGAGATACTTTCTTACCATAATATCATGTTAACTATATATATATATATATATATATATATATATATATATATATATATATATATATATATATATATATATATATATATATACATATATATCAATATATATATATAACATCATATAATTTTTACAAGTTTTAACGTTCGTGAATCGACGGTCAACTTGGATGGTCAATTGTCTACATGAAACTCATTTCAAATAATCAAGTCTTAACAAGTTTGATTGCTTAACATGTTGAAAACATTTAATCATGTAATATACCAATTTCATTATATATATATATATATATATATATATATATATATATATATATATATATATATATATATATATATATATATATATATATATATATATATATATATATATATATATATATATATATATATATGTATATATATAAACATGGAAAAGTTCGGGTCACTACATTTGTAGTACAGAAGATCCTGTAGATTACGGAGGGAATTAAAGAAACGTGTCAGACATGGTCTAATGTGATGGAATATGAATTCGTCTGTACACCATCTATGCAATAATTGCAATAAGACGTGTCGAGACTGAAAATGATAGGTAGGTACTTTTCGACAAAGAATGGTAAGAAAAACTTTTGACATGCAGACAAGGTCCAAGTCTAGACTCATTAATGTATCCTAACAACTACTAGGTCGAAGTCCAGACTCACTAATGCAAGACCTGGTTTGCTAAGACCACCGCTCTGATACCATCTGTAGTGACCCATCCTAATCCATCTAGACGAAGTCTTCAACAGCTGGTCTCATTGCGAGGTACTGACCTAAATATTCCAGAAACAAATCCATATAATATCCTTAAAATGAGCAAATGCACAGCGGAAGATTTCTTTCAGACCTGAGAAAAAACATGTTTTAAAAGTGTCAACCAAAAGGTTGGTGAGTTCATAGGTTTATCATAAACAATAAAATTCATAATTTTTGATAGACCACAAGATTTAAATGTGTATGGTACAAATGGGCCCGAATCCTATACCCACCTGTAATGTACATGTAATTGCTTTTAAATACAGTACACATATATCGTGTAAGAAACCATTTTTCAACAATTCTTTATAACCGTACACATATCTCATGTAAAAAATATCATACACATAACCTGTGAATAAAAATCATTCTCTCGATATATAACATTCACTTTGCTTTCTTTGCTTTTGATTCTTGGTAACCGACCTTAACATTTAATGCGCATCATAAATATCCCCAAAATAAATAGAACTTTCAGTCTGTAATAATATATAAACCTCGAAGTACTAAACACTACGCCCACTAGTTCTTTCGTCTAGTGAACATTCTGGGTGGGGGTGTTATACCCGGTAGCTACCTTTAGTATTTGCGTGAATTAAGGGCTATACCCGTTTCCTAATTCTTAGGTTACCAAGCTATAATAATCAGGGAAAAATATTCAAATCAATTAGTGGAAATTATAACGTCCAACTAATTCAATAATAATCAACAGAACTTCTGTCTGTATAATAATTCATTCGAGGAATGTTTTGCTTGTGTCTATCTAGTCAAACATTTATAAAAGCATTTCATGTATTCTCAGTCCAAAAATATAGATTTCAAAAGCATTTAATAAAAATAGTTTTAAAAACAGCGCATGTATTCTTAGTCCCAAAAATGTAAAGAGTAAAAGGGAATCAAATGAACTCATGATACGATATTTTTTAGCAAAAATATTCATACGACGATACTGAACAATGCAGGGTTGCCTCGGATTCACGAACCTATATCAAGTATATATTAACACATATAATATTAATCAACTAAGTTTATATCGTATTAAGACTAATGTCCTTATATTTTTTCATATTAATACTTATAATCTGTTATAGTATGTACATGATATATAATTTAATTACTATAAATAATATTATATTAGTTAAAAACATGATATTATGTAATATTAGTATATTTATGATATAGGTAATGATTATATTTTGCATAACAATATTTTTTGTAATAATAATAATATTAATAGTAATAATAATAATAATAATAATAATAATAATAATAATAATAATAATAATAATAATAATAATAATAATAATAATAATAAATGTTTAAAAATAATAATAATAATGATATTATTTATTATAATAATAATCTTTAATAATGAAAATGATTAGGTTTAATAATGATAATGATAATAATAATAGTTTTGATATTAGTAGTAATAATAATAATAATAATAATAATAATAATAATAATAATAATAATAATAATAATAATAATAATAATAATAATAATAATAATAATAATAATAATAATAATAATAATAATAATAATAATAATAATAAATAATGATAATACTAATAATAAAAGTAAATGAAATTGTTATATGTTTATAATAATAATGATATTGATAATTTTTGTAATTTCAATAATACTAATAATAATAATGATGATAATGATAATAAATAAAAATGACTACCTTAAATGGGAAAGGCTTAAAATATGAACTGCCCCGGCTCGGGTTCGAACCCCTGACCTCTCGTATAACACAAACACCCTGAACCGTCCCTCTATCTTTGTTTTTTGGATTAATATCACGATTTAATTATCTTTAAACCGTATTATTTTCATTTCTCCTTCTTCTTCAAAAATTAACCCATTTAATCTCATTCATCATCATCCCACTATCATATCCTAACTCTAATTATACTTAAATACGTGCGGGTCGGAATTAGTCTATCACAAGACCAAACTTCAATTAGACCAACAACTATTGGGCCAAAACTCAAGCTGCAATTTTACGGCCCAAGTAGCAAGATTAAATTGAGTTACAGTTTGATAGTATAACCGAAACAGGAATTGTAACACTATCATCATCATCATATAACCTTATCATCATCTTATGTCTACGGCTCATCATCATCATCAATTAAACCTCTTCATTTATCATCAACCATTATCCTAATCATCATTGATGAATCATCATCAACAATATCGATATCATTCGTTTATTATTTTATGTATATTATCTATATCGTTCATGTTTATAACATCATCATTAACTCGCCATCAAAACAGCAAACAACAAGCATTTGTATTCCTTTAGTTCTAGAAGTTCGTTCGAAGAGCAAAACAGGAGCATACGTTAACTGCTCGAAAGCTTTCCTTGAGTAGGTTCTTGGCCCATCAAAAGCCCAAACGATAACAAGGCCCAACTATTAAATTACTTAGCCCAGGAAGACAATTTAATCAAGTCCAATTCGAGGCTTTTTCTAGTATTAGGTTCGTAAATTTAGTGGGACAATGGGTGGGGTTATCGATTGGCAAGCATGGGAGCAGGTTAATCAAGTGGGTTGTCAAATGGTATTGTCGGCCAACAAAAGAAGAAAAGGAAGCCACACGTTTCACTTTATTTATGATTAAATGTATCAACCATTATCATTATTGTTAAATATCAAATGGGAAAAGCAGCAAATTCGCTAGTGTGTTTTCTTTTTAAAGTTTGTCGGCAAAGAAAAGAAATCACGCCACCATAAGTATCATCTTTATAAACGTTTTCCTTGTTGCAGAGAGAAAAAAAAATATAGCGAATGAGTACAGGTTGTTTCGTGGTGGGTTTTTGGCTTGAACAGGAACACAGTTGCAGTTGTCGGTTTTGTGATGATGGGGTGGCAGTTTGGGTAATTCTCAATGAAACAAGAAAATAGGGAAAGGTGATGGAAGAGTGGCGGTTATGTGGTGCAGAAAAACAGAAACGTATAGCATAGTTGCAGCAGCAGTTTTATAGTAGTAGTAAAGTTGTAGATGGTGAGGGTTGTTTGAAGATGATGATGGTTTGGTGTGGTGACCAAAGTAAAACAAGAAGCAACTAGATGATGGTGATTGTGTGTGATCTGGGTTTGATCGAAACCGAAGCTAAAACAGTAGCAGGTTTATGATTGTTGATCAAGAACATAAAACAAATTAAATGGGGCTTTTGATTTGAAGTGGTGTGCTTGGTGATACCCGAGGTGGGTTTTTATATATGTGTAAGTAATATATGTATACGTATCTTAATATTTCTAATTTATTTTTACAATTGCAGTAGCGGATATATATATATATATATATCTTAATATTTCTATTTTATTTTTACAAGTGCAGTAGCGGATATATATATATATATATATATATATATATATATATATATATATATATATATATATATATATATATATATATATATATATATATATATATTGTGCATTTGAATGGGTGTAATAGAACTCAAAGGTACGATTGATTTGGTTTGTAGTGCAACTATGGCCGACAGAGAATCTCGAGCAGGAAGAAGGAAATAAGAAAAAAATAAAAGTAGATTATTACTTGTAACAAATTCGTAATATATATATATGTATTGTGCATTTGAATGGGTGTAATAGAACTCAAAGGTACGATTGATTTGGTTTGTAGTGCAACTATGGTCGACAGAGAATCTCGAGCAGGAAGAAGGAAATAAGAAAAAAATAAAGGTAGATTATGACTTGTAACAAATTCGTACACTTATTTGATATTTATTTCTAACAAATTTTGTTATATAGCTTGGAAGCAGTCGACCAGAAGAATCAATCAAGAAGAAAAAGAATAGAAAGTAGAAAGTGATGGCTAACAAATTCGTACTACATTTGATATCAATATCCCACAATTTTGTATGTGTCTGTTTTGTAGTGTTTAATTGAGGGCAACGAAGAATCTTGAGCAGGAAAAGGAAATAAGAAAACAGAACTAGATAGAGACTTGCAACGGATTCGTAGGCTTTAACTGTTATTGACACCTAACAAATTTTGATCTTGATTGTTTTGCAGCGAAGAAGGTGGTCGACAGGAAGAATCGAGCAGAAGAAGAAATCAAAAGAAAAATATCAAAATGAATAAAGCTGATCACGATGTCTAACTGAAATGGATTCTTTATCTGATTAATATCTAACAATCTTTGTATCTTACCGAATTATTATATCTGATTTTGATTCGATCAGATTTTGTTGTGTACCTGTGATTCAATTCGATTTGTAACCAATTCAGAGACAGAAAACAAAAATCCATACAGTTTGATGGTAACATGAAACTGATTCGTACATATTTTCCTTTTTCTTTTTTATTTTTATAAATTATAAATATATTAGTAATAATAATAATTATAATACTAATTAATAATAATTATATTAATAATAATAATCATATTATTATTTATAAGATAATAATAATACATTTAAAAATACTGATAATAATAATATAATGATATTACTAATAACAAAAATGATAATTTCAATAAGTTTACTAATATTAATAATAATAAAAATGATAATAATAATATTACTAATAATACTAATAATAATACTAGTTATAATAATATTAATAATACTATTGATATTAATATTAATAGTAATAACGAAAGTAGTAATAATAATATTTGTTATAACATTTATATTTTAACTTGTAATAAAATTTAATATATTAACCTTTCATATTATTAATTATGTAATACTTATTATATATATATATATATATATATATATATATATATATATATATATATATATATATATATCTATATATATATATATATATGTAAACATATTTATTTACAAATAATTGTTCGTGAATCGTCGGGAATGGTCGAAGTTAAATGAATGCAAGAAAACAGTTCAAAAATTTTGAGACACAACCTAACAGACTTTTCTTATCATGTTAAAAATATTAAATCGTATCGAGAGTTTGGTTTAAAATTAGTCGAAAATTTCCGGGTCATTACAATAATGTGGCTGAGCCCCCTGACGTACTGGTGAATGTCTCTGGGTGTCACTATCAGTGGGCCCGCCATGCATCGTGGAAACATCCTCATCCCTTGGCTCCTGTGAACCTCGTCGCCTCCTATCATCCCTCGTCTGTGGGTCGACTCTAAAACCTCTAACTATGACACCGGGCACCGTTCGATCGACTGAAACTGCAATTGTTGGGTTTGCTAAAACTATTTACTGCTAGTCGTGTACCCGAATGAACTGCCAATTGTGCAGCAGTTTATACCCGATCTCCTCCGACTCAGTCACCCTTCGATAACCCATTGCCTCAATACTGCCTAAAACGTGCATCCGGAGAAGAAGTCGGGTGACCACAGCTCCCAAAAACGGCTCAACTGTACTCTATGCGTTTCTCTCTTTAGTGAATGCCTGGGCCAGAAGATGTGCAACCTGCATGTTCTGGTTGTGGAACACGGCGTGCATAAGACATATGTTAGCGATAGTGACAACTCCGCTATATTGGGTTTTCGGATGAAGAATCTTGACTATGAGGTGGTAGAGGATTCGATGGACCGGGTTAATAAAACTGAAGGCCTTTTTCCCTGACCTCCTGGCTTCTTGATCGGTGGTATAGGATTTCCAAAAAACCTGATGATCGATCATTGGGTCCAAAGTAGTGTACCCTCTTTTGAATACTGAGCGGTTGACATGAGTGCTCTTGTACAGTTCCAGATGGATGGCGAAATGTGCAAAAGTGAGGTGGTGCATGACGTTTTGGTGACGGAAGTGGATGCAACGACGACTGTTATACTCTTCTGAAAAATTCCACGTAGCCATAAACTCAGCAAATGGTTCCTGATACACGCGTTTGTTGATCTCAAACAGATTTTGCCAGGCACTGTGATTGTTTCCATTCGCTGTAAAACTTAAAAATCCTCTCAATTCATCTGCCCACCCACACTGTTCCATTATCTCCCAGTTGATATACTTGTTGTGACCCTTTTGCCTATTTTCCAGTTACGCGTAAACGGCTCGTGTACTCCCGGGTTATCTTGCCCGTGAATGGAATGGGGCAACTCATATTCGTCTAGAAGATAGTTTCTATTTGCCATCTGTAATAATTAAACAATGAAGGTTATGTTCCAAAAAAAAAAATAAGACTTATTATAACACTTAGAATTTAAAAATACATATAATTTTAGAAAAAAATTCGAAATGAGGGCTTTAAAAATGACATTTTCCATATCCCTGTTATCGTCAATTATAGCTAAATTACCGCAAACAATATCTAAACTAACTATAAAATTATTTCCAAGCAAAATTCGTAGCCTACCCGTGATTGCAACAAATAATGCTAAAAATAATAATTATAGCGAGTTAGTCGTAATAAGCAATTTTGATCAATGTAAAATGATTTCTAAGCATACAATGATCCTAATGATCATTTTTAATTACCTTAAATATTTTTAAACATCAAACTTTTCCTATAACGTCCTTAAATCATGATTTAAGACCATTTTTATCGAAAAATATTCATTTTAATCAAAACGTACAAAATAAGAAAAATCAAAGACTAGGTTCCAATTTCATTCTTAAGTCAATGATATCTTAATTTATACTAGTTTTCAAGTCATCCTAATGTTTTAAAAACGTTTTAACATTAGGAAAAATCAAAAGCCGAATTCCGTACATTTTTACCAAAATTGCAATTTCCAATCAAACAATCCTAAATTTTTCCAAAACTAGTTCCTAGGTGCATTAGGTGAATCGGTAAGCCTAAATGAGCTAGCAAAACATCAATTTTCCAAACATTTCACCAATTTCTAGCCTAAAACTCAAATTCACGAATCGGAAGCTAAAAGTGAACCAAAATGCCTCAATCGAACCTAAAAACTAACACATATCAATCACATTGTCTAACTAAGCATATAGGGAATCAATATTGGGCTTTGAATTTTTACAAAAGTCAAAAATTTGACCCTAAGTAAAAACATGATTTTTAACCGTGAAAGAGTACCTTACTTGGGAAATTGACAGCGAGAATGAGCTTAGAAGGCACGAGAGACTTAGATTAGTGCTTCGAATCGTTAAATTTGGACAAAAAATGGTGTGTTTGTGTGTGTGTGTGTGTTCTACAACAGTCGGTCACGGGAGGAGAAAAGAAGAAAAGAAAAAGAAAGAGGAAAACTAAAGGAGAATGAGAAAAGAAAAGGAGAAAGAAAATGGGCCCGTATGTCGCACGGGCTTATTTCCTTGACCTGACTCGTGATTTTTTTTCATTTAAATTAATAAAGGTTTTATAAAATTTTGCTTCCGGTTATTTTTAAACTTAAATTTTAAAAGATAAACGGACAAAAAATAAAATAAAAATTCTATTTTATTATTAACACAAATCACACAGGTTCCACAACTAAGTTCCAGAAATGATGCGGAAAGAACAATAAATTTAAAGCTTCTTTGACCATTCAGAGTAAATCAGCGGAGTGTACTGAGAATATTTCAAAATCACTTAGCATTTTACGCTCACGCTTTTGTAAATCCCCGATGTCGTCCATAAGTCTAACCAAAGACCTTCTAACTTTCTTAATGTTTGAAATTCCATCCCTAGGTCCAGTATCTTGATAATTAAGTTCGAAAAGAATTTTTGACACCATATCTTGGAATAAAAGATCTTCCGTAGAGTCAGGATTTGTACGAGTTCAGAATATACTTTCTTTCTTTTTTAAAACAAATTCCGATCTATTCTTTCCTCTGTTAAATTCGGAAAAACTTCGATTAATCTTTTGATAAGAAAGGCTGGATCAAAGTAGAAGTGTAACAACCCTAGTTTTTCCTTACAATCGTTACTTCTCTAGTTAATTATTTAACGGTGATTACATAGAACATTATGTGTTTAACAGATTTAAATGCATACTTGATCCTAGAGGATTACTTGATTTAATATGTTTATATTAATTGATAAACTTGTTTCGAATAATGAAATACTTAGAAAACGACACGGTTACGACAGCCACATAGAAAGCCTTTCAGTTTACGGAACTCAGAAACTTGAATAAATAATTATTTTTAATAATTATTAACTTTATGAAAAACATATTTAACTTTTTAATTATTTAATAAATTAAACCCGGTGGATTGCGTTTCAACGACCGGTTAACGTTCCGGGGACCCGGTACGGTTAACGGCACTCGAAACGGACCACGCGCATGCAAGAGATTAGCAAAAATAAACTCGAAACACCCCTAAGTAGGCCTCAAGGTCAAGAACCCTCACCCCATCCATTGTTTTATCTATTTTGGGCCACTTGTGATCTATATTCCATGTATTATCTAATTAGGGCCTTAAAGGGTTATATTAATTAGCAAGCAAAACTTAAACACACACAAACCTAAATAGAAGATCAAAAACACGCAGCTTTTTCTCCTTCCTCCCTCTCTCATGATCGCATCATCATCATCCCCATAATCACCTTCAATTTTGATTATTAGCTCTTGCCTTCTACACGAAATTGTTAGCTCTCGTTGTCGTCTACACTCTAGTATCCATTGATTGTGTTTTAAAGGTATAAAATCACTAAACCTAATGATCTGATTTTATTCAATTACATAGTGTACAAGGGTCTAGTGCTCAATTGATTGTATTGCATACGTTGTTAGTCGTTATTTTCCTCGATTGATGTGTTTTGGTTGATCCATGAATTGATTTACTATGAATCTGATTAGATGAGTTTATTTACTGTTAGTATAATGTATCTATATGGATAGGTCTCGAAAAATTAATAAATTTGGACTTTGGATTTGCGTATTTTCGTTACCGTATGCGTAAGTTATGCTTAATTGAAGTTTTGCTAGGGTTTTGCATGCATTACGAATTTTATGATGTTTAAGCTTTTTTAATGAGTTATTTTTTTGCTAACCATTGAATTCCTTGTTAAAAATCACTCAAGTTAGACTTAAGAATCACGTAAAAAGGTTATGTATTGCTCTCGGTATGATTAAACGAATATTGGTAACTCGTATTGAGCTGAAACTGATTTCATATACACGCTAAATGACCATAAATGAATTAGAAATTGTTTGATACTTTGATCTTCTTCAATGTTGTTACTTAGATGTTCATAAACATATTTCTTTTGTATGATAGCTACTGAAACCATTGTTTGCTATGTGTTATATGCATCAACAAATGACATGTCTGGAATGCTGTCTAAAACAGAAGGTCCAACTTTAATGAATAAAATGTATAAAATGGCTATATGAAAGTCTTTGTTTATTTTATCACTGAAAATTTGGAGTTTCTAGAGTCATATCCAATAGGCCGTTCTTTAATTGATATTTTCTAAATTAAATCAGAATTTTTCTAAAAATGTTGCGAGTGCTGAAACTGATTTGGTAAACCTTAACTGTACCATATCTGAAACCCGACTTGTAGAAATTGTATGAGGCCCTAGATAGGCTTTTTATAAAATTTTATGAGTCTAGTTATGATCTGAAGTTTTCAATATTATCATGACTTATGTGTTGTGAATTATGTTCGTTGTTTGCAAGGTGTGCGTAAATTCAATGCTATACGATAAACTGTGAACGTGTACTTGACAAAATGTGAGCTAAAGCATGTTATTTGACTTAGGTTTGATATGTTGACTAAGATTGTATGACCTACTGATATGGTTGACTTTAGTTGACCACTTTGGACTAGTTGACTTTTGCTGACTTGATGAGACTAGTTGACTTTTGCTTACTTGTTGAGTCAGTCTGAGCACTAAGACTACGCGTACACTATGGGTTGACATAGTGTGACTTATGTATTTACTTAAGGTAACTTATTTGATTGGGATGCGTTTACGATTGTGATCGTTCGGCTACCGTACTGTTTTACTAAGAGTTTACTGCGCTTTTTCAAAGGTGAGTCTACAGTCCCAATTTACTTTACATGTGGGATGAGATGACACGCTATTTCAAATGTTTTACATATTAGGCACGAGTAACCTAAAGGATATACATATGAGTTCAGATCAGAAATCCCTTAACTTGATTATATTAATTACTTTACGTAAGCTCGACTTATAGGGACGGTACCGTTTGGTTTGACAAACCCGCCCCAACACACGGGGTTGCTTATTCTGTTATAACTTGTACACTTGATCGGTGTATGCTTAGAAAGGGTAAAAGGAAGATGCATAGCGAATGAGCTATCCGCAGGTTAAAGTCTTATAATCAAGTTCTCATGATAAATGTATAATTTTTACGATGCTTTCAAAGAAATCTCGTGGCCTAACTTACGATAAATGCTTTAATAAACCTGTAGATTCACTCAACATTTTTGTTGACTTTTTGCATGTTTTTATCTCAGGTCCTTAGAGGTATTGCTTCCGCTATCTGATGTTTATATGTTGGCTTGATGCATACACTGGAGTGAAGCCCAGCATGATTTATCATTTCTATTTCAAGAACTTACATTCGCATTGAAAACTATTTACTTTAAATAATGATTTGAGATTATTTATGTTGGTCATTAAATACAACTATTTTTTGGAAATTACTTTACATTTAATGACATTTTTTTTTAAATATAATGCGAATGCTTTTCAAAAACGTCTCATATAGAGGGCGTGATCGTCAACTGTGGGACCAGAGTTAATACGTCGTTATTCGATTCTGACGGGGTATTACAAGAAGAAATCTCGATCTCCATATTTTGAAATAGGGTTAAGAAATCTCGATCTCCATATTTTGAAATAGGGTTAGGTTTTTTTTTTTAATCTAAAATTTTAATTCAGAAATCATTGCGGCGAAATAACGGCTGATATGAATTTGAGAAAATTCCTTATCATCGATATGAGGTAGAAAACTGAAAAATGACTTTAAATCAAATTTGAGGTCAATTTCTGCATCCTAATACTTGACAAAAATATCATCCCCACATTCCTTTAATAGTTTGTGAAGAGAACGAAATTAACTACGTAATTCCTTTAATAGATTTATTTGAAGCATTGAAAACGAGAGATCCGTGGAATAGAGGTTCCTAACAAATTCTCTATAGACGTCTAACCTTCTGCTAGGATTTAACAGATTTCCAGTAAACGGAGGATCTGAATTATCAACGTGTCGTTTCTCTTTTGGAACATATTCAAACAAGTCCGGATATTTGAAAATAGTTGGGTATTCTTCCCGTATTTCATCTTCCATAATGAGGAGTTCATTAAGACTGAGCCTCCCTTTTGGATCGTGAAGAGGGTCGAATCCTGGTTCATTTGAGTAAAACTTATCCAAAAGCAATAAAATCTCTAAGTCGAATGAAATTATCCGGCTTCATGGACTACAAGGATCAAGAGCCAGTTCTTGATGAGACTCATTAGGGTTTAGATTTCGTTTCATTTTTATGTTTATAAAGAAAAACTTCTCCGGTTTCTGAAGTTGTGGGAGAGCAACTGCCTTTCGCACTTTCTTCGTAATCGGTTAAGTTTGAACTGATATCTACAGAAATTAATACCATAATTAATATTTTGTTTTTATAGTTTTAAAGGGTTTTACTATAATGGCGACTTTAAATTCTATACCGACAAACTCTCTATTTGTTAAGCATGTGTGTTCCTTATCAATTTATCTTTGAAACAAGTGGCCAGGCCGACAATGGAGAGGCAGGATCCTTTTGGTTCCAATATAATTAGAGACTGTTCAAAAAATCCAACAACCAAGTCCGTATATAATTGTCTTTCTTAGACACTGTAACACCCCATCAGAACACACTAACGTAAATTAACTTCTGGTCAATAGTTAATGGTCACGCCCTCTATATGAGACGTTTTTTCGAAAAGTAATCGCATTTATTTCAAAAACATTGTCATTAAAGTAAAATAATCCAAAACATTTAATGTAATGACAATAGTAAATAATCCATAAACATTATTTAATAAGAAACAGTTTTAAATGCGATTTATATAGTTCTTGACATAAAGACCCATGCAGGACTCCAATCCAGTGTATGCACGATGTAAGCACATAGTCATCAAAGCAATGCGGAAGCTAAGTACCTTTCAGAACCTGAGATATAACATGAAAATGATCAACAAAAATGTTGATTGAATCTACTTGTTTAAGTAAATCAGTTTATCTTTGTTAGACCACGAGATTTAGTTCAAAACAGTAAAAATTATACAACAGTTATGAGCACTTGAATATAAAGCTTTAACCCGCAGATAGCTTGAATGCGATACACATCTTCCTTTACCCCCATATTACAAGCGCTGATCAAGCATTCGGTTACAAAGTTATAAGCACCCAGTTCGTTGAGTGAGATTTGTCAAACCTACGGTACCGTCCTTATAGTTCGAGCCTTACAAAGTAATTAATATATTCAAGCTAGAGGCTTTTGAATCAAACTCATTGTGTATATTGAGTTTTGTACTCGTGTCTAATGCGTAAAACAGTTTAAAACAGCATGTTATCTCATCCCAAAAAGTAAAAGTGTATGGGACTGTAGACTCACTTGTAATTTGAAGAGGGTAAATAACAAGATTTTTCAATAAGTTGAAAAATAAGACTTGGCCTTCGACAGGATTCACGAACCTATAATACAATTATATTCATATATTATTTTTAATTGCGTGTGATGATTTAAGTTGTCAAATTAGTAGTCCAATGTTAGTAGTCCAAATATATTTCAATAGTCCAATATATAATCTTAGAATTTAATCAAGACATATTATATACGTATTGTTCAAGACTCAATCATGACCCATTGTACATGTGTTGTCCTAGAATTAACTCAGACGTATTGTATACATGGTGTCTTTATGATTTATCCGAACGTATTGCATACATGTTGTCTTAACTAATCCAGACTATATTATATTTTCTCGGAATTAACCAAGACTAGTATATTATAAGGAAATAGTCATGACATGTTTAAATACATGGAAGATATAGGAATAGTTAGCTAGGATATGGTTAGTATAGATTTTGTTAAATTAGAACCGTAGCTAATTTAGCTTATTTCTAACCAATATTGTTTGGCCCATAATTTCTTCGTTACAATTCGTTTTTGTGTGAATCAAATTGCTATGATTTTGTATTGGAATAAATTTTCCAAAACTAAAATAAAAAAGTATAAGTTTATATTCGGAGTTACAGGTTACATATCAATTTAAAAGAAGGTGGTCATATCCGTCGCAAGAACGACATCTTGATGACCATTTTGATAAACATACTTCTACATTGAGTTTAACCATGATTTTTGGATGTGTTGTCGTGTCCATGTGAAATAACATTTTTCCAGAATATGAACTTCCAATTCAAAGTTTAAGATAGGTTTTAAATATCCAACCCAAAACAGTCCCCGATTACTCTACGACTGCGTATGTTCAGTTTTAAGGTGTTCTTCATATATTCAAGTTATATATCCTTATGTTAGTTTTATATACTATCAAAATACATATACATGTAAGTGTTTTAAAAGTCAAATTAGAAGGATTAACTTAGTTTTCAAACAAGCTTGGTGTTCACCAAAACAAGTTCTAGTTTTTACAAGTTTTATAAGCATAATAAGATAGCAACTATATAAGGAATTCAACAAGGATTTTGAGAAGTATTTTACCTTGATTATGAACAGGAAATTTACTGAGATTGAAGTATGATATGAGAGCATTCAAGTGTGTGTTTTAGTTTAAGAAAATGTGAAGTAAAAATGAGTTAAAATGGTGCTTATTTATAAGCTTATAAATTTGATTTTTAGTGAAAATATCTAGTATAAGTTAAAATGTATTAAGTCATGGATGACATATTAAATTGATTAGGTCATGAATAACATATTACACAAATAATTGCAGATTTCTATTAGTATATACCAATAGTAAATACTTCTAGAATCTGTGTATAATATGGGTAGAAATACCGTATGAATACGAGTATAATTCTTGAGGAAATCGAATGCGAATATGAGTATAGTTATCTTTGTTGAGTATAAGTATATCGATATATGTATTTAAGTCTTTCAAAAGTGTATTAATACTTCTTAATACAATACATATATATTCATTTTAACTTAAGAGTTATTACGTTGTTAACCGTTAGATTTATATATCGTTTCGAAACCATTAAGTTAGTAGTCTCAATTTATATAACCCATTGTTAATACACTTAATGAGATACTTATTTATCATATTTTCAGGTTATATATATATATATATATATATATATATATATATATATATATATATATATATATATATATATATATATATATATATATATATACACACGCACAATTAAACAATTTAAACAAGTTATGACATGCGTGAATCGTCGGACAAATTGGGTGGTCAACGTTTATGAAATGCTAGAGGGGTCAGTAGTCTCATCAGTCGAGGTACTAGCTTCTCTTGCTCTTTTTTCATCCTCCATTATCTCTTTCATGGCAGGTGGTGAGTTAGCAGTAGGTCTTACAAACTTATTTGTGAAAACCTTGTTACCATTAACTATCTTAGCAAAGGTATTTGGCAAGACAGCATCTAGATCAGTTTCAAGCACAGGATCCATGAAAGTAATTTCAGCATGAGCAGCAGCAGCAGCATAGTCACCAGCAAAGAATGCCTAAACCTGCGTAGGTATCTGCTCATTAATGCACATGGTTGTGCGTTGAGCAGATAAACACCAAGAGGCTACCACCTTTTTAAGGTCAGTAAGCTGGTTTTGGACTACTGCGGCATCTGAGAGAAGAGATTTTAATGCATAGTTTTGTTTTTCAAGTTTAGAAATTATCTTTCAAAATCTTATTTTCATCAGATTTGCATTTAAGTTTTTCATTTAAAGATTTAATTTCAGTTTTGAAAACTTCTTCACGTTTTCTGCCTCTACTTAAGTGAATTCTCAGGTAGTCAAACATTTCAACTTTTTCATCATCAGTATAAGTTCGAAAATTATCAACCTTATACAGCATTTCAGATTTCCATTGAGGTGAATCTCTTTTCTGATCAGCTTCCCTCATATCAGCTAAAAATGTACTACCACTTTCTTCCTCTAGCAACTCCTCTACTTTTCTGGCTACTAAACACGGCTTTTTATCAGAAGCATAACCAGCACTCTCTTTAGCAGTTTCACTATCTGAAGATGAGGATGAGCTGGTTTCATCCCAATCATGATGTTCAGCAACTAGCACCTTTTCTGGTTTCTTCTCCTTCTTATCAGCCTTTGAACTTACTTTCATTTGGGCCTTCATTGCCTTGTACTTCTTCTTGTACTTTTTAGCTTTTCAGAATGTGTTAGCATGTGATGAAGGTTTTCTGGACATGTACTCAGCTGCAAAGTGTCCTACCTTTCCACAGTTATAACACTCAGATTTTGGGCCCTTGACTGACTTACTACCATAGCTAGCACTTGGCTTCTTACTCACTTTGTATGGCTTGCTGATTCTACTACGATTGAACTTTTTGAACTGCCTACCCAGCAAAGCCACACCTTCAGCAAATCCTTCCATATCATCATCATCACTGCTTTCATCAGACCCAGTACCACTACCCTCACTCTCTTCAGCTGACTCTTCTTCTGCCATCAGCTTTTGAACCAGTAAAGCCTTTTGAGCTTTCTTTTTAGTAGCAGCAACAAGAGCAGTATCATCTAACTTTGTAGATTTGAAGTGGTGAGGGCAGAGTTAAAGTTTTCTTTTAAATTAAGCTCGAGTTTGGCTTATGCCTTCTCATGGTTCTAAAGAGTACCATATAGAGAAGACATATTAAAGTTCTTCAAGGTCTGAGTGGTTCTTAAAGGGTCAGTGACAGGTTTCCATTTAGCAGCCAGTGATTCAATGAATTTGTTAACTTGTTCAAAATCAGTATAGGTGATTTTCAAGGTAAGCAAGTCAGCAACTAAGGAATTAAACCTAATGAAGGTCTGCTTAAGGGTCTCACTATTGTAGGCAAAGAATATTTCATATTCTCTTTTCAAAGCAATAATCTTATTTTGCCTAACCTCATCCATACCCTCATATGTAACATCAAGATAGTCTAACATCTCTTTAGCATTTGATTTTTCCTTAATCAGTTTGAACAGGTGGTTTGGTAATGTGATAGCTAACAAGGTTCTGATCTTAGTGTCAAGTCTAACATGCCGTTTGTCCTTATCCACCCATCTAGATGGGGAAGAACAACCTCTCTGCCAGGAATAGCAGGAGTGTATGTTGTCATAACCCAGATTTTTTCATGATTATATATTATATGAGATTAATATTTACATGAATAAATTTTTCAAACATGTTAAGCAATCAAACTTGTCAAGACTTGATTAATTGAAACGGTTTTTATGTAAACGTTTGACCACCCAGTTTGTCCGATGATTCATGAACGTTATAACTTGTATATGACATGATAATATATATATGGACATATAAATATGTTTAACATGATGAAATGATATTTAAGTATCTCATTATGTATATTAACAACAAACTATATACATAAAACAAGACTACTAACTTAAGGAATTCAAAACGATATCTATACGTAACGATTATCGTTGTAATAATGTCTTACTATTTATATATCATATTAAGATATATTAATACACCATGTTATCATGTTAACATAACAATTTAACATCTCATTAAGTATTATAACAATGGATTAATTACATTTAACTAGATCGTTAACTTAAACGTTTCAAAACAACACTTACATGTAACGACTATCTATGACTTAACGACTCAGTTAAAATGTATATACATGTAGTGTATTAAGATGTAATAATACACTTTTAGAAGACTTCAAGACACACATCAAAACACTCATACTTATCAAAGTTGGTTACAATTGCATTCTCATTCATTTTCATCAACAATTCTACTCGTACACATTCAGTATTCGTACTCGTATTATACCCAGCTTTTAGATGTACATACTATTGGTATATACACTTCAATGATCAGCTCTTAGCAGTCTTAATGAGTCACCTAGACATGTGAGAACCATCATTTGGAAACTAGCATGAAATATCTAGCAAAAATACAAACTAATGGAGACTATATGTGTACTCTCATAATCACGTTTTTGATCACGAACCATAACACTTTCATTTTTCATGCATCAAACTACTCTCTCTCAATTTCTCTCTCATTTTTCTAAGTGTTCTTCATCATCTTCATCAAAATCTAACTCAATCTAGTTCAAAAATCCCAACATAAATCAACTTACAAAACAACTACTCAAGAAAACTTCAAGAACACTTTTAAGTTTGCAAGTATACTTCCAAGCTTTCTAATCCATTCCAAGCAACCATCTAAGATCAAGAAACATTTGTTATTTATAGTAGGTTATCTTTCTAAGATCAAGAAACATTTGAACAAGTTTGTTAGGACAAGTTTCTCAAGAAAATTCGCGTCGCAGAAGATTTATCGGTTTCCAAATACGTTCGCCGAGACTATTCACCCTCGAGGCGAATACTAGTATAACGTGAAGAGTCTCTCTCCATTGAGAATTTAAAATAAAAGATTTCCTGAACCAGCATTACGAGTGTAAGGCGAGAGAAGTTCCCGCCTCGATGCGAGCATAACGAGTAAATTGTAGTTAGTCAATAAGACTATGCGAGGACGAGATAGTATACACGTGTAACATATGGTTGAAGTCGAAAGGAATCGGTAATTCATTCGGAAGCATAAGTATAGTTCGACAAAAATCAAAGGTGTGTCCCCGGTATGGTTGTTATCAATATTCTCGGAGTTTTCAGATGTCCAACATGAATAGATGAAGTCATGTACATGGCTCATGGTGGTGTTTAGGTTGATCGAGTCTAACCACCATCACGTGTCACTAGAATTTTGGTATGTCTTACCGTAATATAACCACATTGATCGAGTGTCGTTATATTACGCTAACTCATACCTCCATTCCCACATCACTCTATAGATTCAAGTTCGTGTAATCGTGAAGTTTAAAATAAACAAAGTGTAACAACGTCTCTAATGTGACTCGTATTGAATCGAAAGAATTAGTGCAACTATAAAGAAGCGTTCCCCGAGGGAAGTGTGTAAATGATTGTTCACGTCAATGTGGTTCGAGTCAGACAATAAGGTATTCAGGTATGAAAAGAGTAACGAGTCATGATAACGAGTATCACGCAACCGTAGTGATAAATGTTGATGACGATACTCACCTAGAGTAGTGATGGTAGTAACACCAAAAAGTAGATAGTAAGAAACACCAGTGGGAAACCGATAGTAAGTTGAAACGATGGCAAATAACAATCCGGGAGACAGAGTTCCCGAACAAGTGTGACTAATGAAGTCGTCGTCATCCATACGTGTATGAATCATGAATTTACGTGTGTTACCAAAAAGTGGCGGAATACGAATTCGTATGATGAAGGTTGGGTACCATTAAAAAGTTTGCCTAAGAATGATTCAAGTATAATGCACAAGTAGTCAAGTAAGTACTATCTATAGCAAATGTATGTCAGAATGCAAATGCTAACTATCCGGTTGTAGTCTAGACTCACTAATGCATCCTAACGACTCTGTTAGACACACTAATGCACGTCCTAGTTCCCTACAACCAACGCTCTGATACCACTTGTAACGACCCGACCAAAACCGTTATTGACGGCGCCGTTAACTTAGGTCCCGTTGCGTGGTCGTAGTCCCTATATGAGACTCGTTTGACCAAAATTATGTCGCATTCATTTGAAAGGTACAAGACTTGCAAGTTTAGTTTACAAAACCGTTCGACAAACAAGTCTAAGTTTACAAAAGTCATAAAGTATAAATGAAATAACTTGTGACATAATTAGTTTAAAAACACAGTTGCTATAAGTAGCGTAAGTATGTAAACAAAAGTTTGAATCCAAAAGTGCTATCCCTAGCGTATGCATGCATGGTTGACTCCAATCAAGTAATCAAAGAGTGCGGAAGCATGTATCAAGTAGCCAAGTATGAACCTGAGAAAACATGTAGAAAACTGTCAACGAAAAACGTTGGTGAGATCATAAATGTATTTGTAAAAGTATGTTTTTGAATCACAAGGTTTAGTATCAAGCGTATACATCTCTAAAGATGTGTTTGTATCAAAAAGTATACATCTCAAAAGATGTTATTTGTAAACCATAAGATTTTGTATAAAGTGAATATCAAGCGTATACATCCCAAAAGATGTTGTCTGTATCACGAGCACCCAATTACCAAAACTTAACTGAATCTTACCTCTGCATAATAGTGTTAGAACCTACACTATATACCGAAAATACGTTTCATCCGTCAGATGAGGGTTCGTCAAACCCGCATGGCCACACAACATAATTTCTCGCTCACACCCTACAAGTGTAACTAATGGTAATTGAACTTGAGGATTTTCGTTCTAACTCATATGTATCTTTGCTCTTGTATTCGCATTTGTATTCAAAGTATGAAAGTATAAACCGTATAAATGTATATAAAGTATATGTTTCTCAGCCCACGATTTAAAAGTATAAAAGTATTTGCAAAGGTGGGACTATGATCTCACCTCGAGTGCACGAGTATAAAAGTACTTCACAAAGTAAACGTGTGCATGAAAGTTGCTTAGCCTTGACCTAAACAAGTAAGTTGTATCAATTAACCGGTTACGACACAAGGTCAGGTGAAATGTGTTCAATTAGTCCTATGGCTCGTTACGACTCGATTAAATATAGCATGTGAATCAATTTGTCAAGTTTCATACAAGAATCACGTATAAAAGCATGTTAGAACGATTGCATAAAAGTTTGGTTAAGTTTGACTAAAAGTCAAACTTGGTCAAAGTCAACGAAAAAGTCAACACGTTCGGGTCGGGTCCCGGACTATTTTTCTACGCTAGTTATTCATATACAAGTATATTAGAACAAGTTTCATGTGAATCGGAGATCGATAGCTAGTCAAACATTTCACGTGAAAAGGGACATAATGAGCAGAATCTGGCCAGGCCAGTTCGCGCGCCGCGCGGGGATGGGGCGCGCCGCGCCACCATCTGGGCAGACCCTTTTCTGTTTTTCAAAGTATGCGCGAACCAAAACTCCTTCCAACCCAATTCTTGACCCGCAAACACCCAAAACATGTGTCTTATATCATCGGAAAGGTATTTTTACAAGGAATACAACTAAACACAATTCATCAATCACAAACATTATTTACAATAGCCGAAATCTCATTAAGTGATCAATAAAAGTCCATTTTCAAAGTTTCAAGTTCATCAATCGCATTTTAAGTTTCGGGAATCCAATTCACACATATGATATGCCGTTTTGAAGGTAATGAAGCATACATTACTACTAAACACTAACAATTAACATTTCATGGCATTCAAGCATCAAAAGTTCATGTCAATAACTATCAAACCCTAGTCAAACATCACAAAATCCTTAATCGGGTTTTTGAAGTTTTCTTAATCAACCTACACATCAAAATGTAGCTAATGATACTAGTAACACAATTAAAACATGAACTTTAACAATTAAACAACTTTTAATCATCCAAAATCAAAGATTAAGCTAACCCACTTCAAAAGTTCAAACTAGTTACTCAAATCAACAAATCGAGCAAACAAAACATATATTCATGCTAGACACGAGCCATAGACACTAACTAACACAATTTCAATTCAAAAACACGAATTTATAGAAATCTAGAGTTTTTAGAAAGTTACCCAAACTTGATGAAATTTGTATCAAAATGTAGAGGATGAAGAGAGGATCACGAAAATGTAATTTGTTTTGATGTTTGCTTCTCCAATCGGATTTAGATGATGAATTTGTGAGTTGGGTGTTTATGGTTCAAAAATGGAAGAGAGAAAGGAGGTAGAAGGAGAAGAGGAAAATGAATGGATGAGATGGGGAGGTGGTGACTAGTCACCAAACATTTGGCCAAATGCCAAGATTAGTCCCTCAAGTTTGTTGTCGGGTGCGGGAGTTAACCAAACGAATATTTCTTAAAACGCTCGAGTAAACGAGTGATGTTATAATTAAATAACGGGAATATTATTTAAAAAAAAAGACGGTGTTAAAATAAATTTAACGGAAAAACGCGGGATGTTACATTATCCACACCTCAAAAGAAATTTCGTCCCGAAATTTAGTTGGAAGTAGTAGTTGTTGAATCTTCCTCGAGATCTTGCGTTGTAAATTCTACGGATAAGTGAAGGTACGTCCTTGGGCATTTCAACGAACTTCGACGGTCGGGATTTTTACGTTGGATTGAAGTTTGGTTTCACGATTCATAATTTCAACCGGTTCTCCTAGGAAGTGGAGTGTACCATCGATAGCAAGCTCATCGAAGGGAATAGCAAGTTACGTCTTCAGGTTCTATGTAGGATGAACGGAGACTCAAATGAGTCGGAAAATCTAGATGACAAGCAACGGGTACAACACGCTCCATGGTTTCAAAAAGGATTAGTATATCGCGGATTTAGCATTCCTATGTTTCCCGAAATGGTTTACACCTCCTCAAGGTGCGACTTCTAACGTGACGCGGTTTCCCACATGGAACTCGAAAGGTTTACGTCTAACATTGGCAAGCTCTCTGGGCGACTACGAGTCGTGTTGGGTCTTTCTTGAATATGAATAAATTTTCTCAGTTGCTCATGAATAAACTCGGCCCCGGTGAATTGATCATCGTTTACTTTGTTCGACAAAAGAGAATGACGTTTCCGGTCACATGTGGTTTCAAAAGGTGTGACGTTAAGAATCGAATGATAACTATCGTGGTAAGAGATTCTGTTTAAAGGCAAGACTTTTCTCAAGTGGTTTGAAGTTGGTAACACAAATTCGTATTACGGTTTCCAAGGTTTGAATCGTATGTTTGTTCGGTCCGTCGGGTTTTGGATGGTACGCGGTACTCATGTCTAAACGTGGTCCCGAGGCTTTTTGTAAGGCACTCCGAAATCTAGAAGTAAAACGAGGATCTCGATCCGAAACAAAGTACATTCCGTAAGGTATATTTGAACAAGTTTGTTAGGACAAGTTTCTCAAGAAAATTCGCGTCGCGGAAGATTTATCGGTTTCCAAATACGTTCGCCGAGACTATTCACCCTCGAGGCGAATACTAGTATAACGTGAAGAGTCTCTCTCCATTGAGAATTTAAAATAAAAGATTTCCTGAACCAGCATTACGAGTGTAAGGCGAGAGAAGTTCCCGCCTTGATGCGAGCATAACGAGTAAATTGTAGTTAGTCAATAAGACTGTGCGAGGACGAGATAGTATACACGTGTAACATATGGTTGAAGTCGAAAGGAATCGGTAATTCATTCGGAAGCATAAGTATAGTTCGACAAAAATCGAAGGTGTGTCCCCGGTATGGTTGTTATCAATATTCTCGAAGTTTTCAGATGTCCAACATGAATAGATGAAGTCATGTACATGGCTCATGGTGGTGTTTAGGTTGATCGAGTCTAACCACCATCACGTGTCACTAGAACTTTGGTATGTCTTACCGTAATATAACCACGTTGATCGAGTGTCGTTATATTACGCTAACTCATACCTCCATTCCCACATCACTCTATAGATTCAAGTTCATGTAATCGTGAAGTTTAAAATAAACAAAGTGTAACAACGTCTCTAATGTGACTCGTATTGAATCGAAAGAATTAGTGCAACTATAAAGAAGCGTTCCCCGAGGGAAGTGTATAAATGATTGTTCACGTCAATGTGGTTCGAGTCAGACAATAAGGTATTCAGGTATGAAAAGAGTAACGAGTCATGATAACGAGTAGCACGCAACCGTAGTGATAAATGTTGATGACGATACTCACCTAGAGTAGTGATGGTAGTAACACCAAAAAGTAGATAGTAAGAAACACCAGTGGGAAACCGATAGTAAGTTGAAACGATGGCAAATAACAATCCGGGAGACAGAGTTCCCGAACAAGTGTGACTAATGAAGTCGTCGTCATCCATACGTGTATGAATCATGAATTTACGTGTGTTACCAAAAAGTGGCGGAATACGAATTCGTATGATGAAGGTTGGGTACCATTAAAAAGTTTGCCTAAGAATGATTCAAGTATAATGCACAAGTATTCAAGTAAATGCTATCTATAGCAAATGTATGTCAGAATGCAAATGCTAACTATCCGGTTGTAGTCTAGACTCACTAATGCGTCCTAACGACTCTGTTAGACACACTAATGCACGTCCTAGTTCCCTACAACCAACGCTCTGATACCACTTGTAACGACCCGACCAAAACCGTTATTGACGGCGCCGTTAACTTAGGTCCCGTTGCGTGGTCGTAGTCCCTATATGAGACTCGTTTGACCAAAATTATGTCGCATTCATTTGAAAGGTACAAGACTTGCAAGTTTAGTTTACAAAACCGTTCGACAACAAGTCTAAGTTTACAAAAGTCATAAAGTATAAATGAAATAACTTGTGACATAATTAGTTTAAAAACACAGTTGCTATAAGTAGCGTAAGTATGTAAACAAAAGTTTGAATCCAAAAGTGCTATCCCTAGCGTATGCATGCATGGTTGACTCCAATCAAGTAATCAAAGAGTGCGGAAGCATGTATCAAGTAGCCAAGTATGAACCTGAGAAAACATGTAGAAAACTGTCAACGAAAAACGTTGGTGAGATCATAAATGTATTTGTAAAAGTATGTTTTTGAATCACAAGGTTTAGTATCAAGCGTATACATCTCTAAAGATGTGTTTGTATCAAAAAGTATACATCTCAAAAGATGTTATTTGTAAACCATAAGATTTTGTATAAAGTGAATATCAAGCGTATACATCCCAAAAGATGTTGTCTGTATCACGAGCACCCAATTACCAAAACTTAACTGAATCTTACCTCTGCATAATAGTGTTAGAACCTACACTATATACCGAAAATACGTTTCATCCGTCAGATGAGGGTTCGTCAAACCCGCATGGCCACACAACATAATTTCTCGCTCACACCCTACAAGTGTAACTAATGGTAATTGAACTTGAGGATTTTTGTTCTAACTCGTATGTATCTTTGCTCTTGTATTCGCATTTGTATTCAAAGTATGAAAGTATAAACCGTATAAATATATATAAAGTATATGTTTCTCAGCCCACGATTTAAAAGTATAAAAGTATTTGCAAAGGTGGGACTATGATCTCACCTCGAGTGCACGAGTATAAAAGTACTTCACAAAGTAAACGTGTGCATGAAAGTTGCTTTTGCCTTGACCTAAACAAGTAAGTTGTATCAATTAACCGGTTACGACACAAGGTCAGGTGAAATGTGTTCAATTAGTCCTATGGCTCGTTACGACTCGATTAAATATAGCATGTGAATCAATTTGTCAAGTTTCATACAAGAATCACGTATAAAAGCATGTTAGAACGATTGCATAAAAGTTTGGTTAAGTTTGACTAAAAGTCAAACTTGGTCAAAGTCAACGAAAAAGTCAACACGTTCGGGTCGGGTCCCGGACTATTTTTCTATGCTAGTTATTCATATACAAGTATATTAGAACAAGTTTCATGTGAATCGGAGATCGATAGCTAGTCAAACATTTCACGTGAAAAGGGACATAATCAGCAGAATCTGGCCAGGCCAGTTCGCGCGCCGCGCGGGGATGGGGTGCGCCGCGCCACCATCTGGGCAGACCCTTTTCTGTTTTTCAAAGTATGCGCGAACCAAAACTCCTTCCAACCCAATTCTTGACCCGCAAACACCCAAAACATGTGTCTTATATCATCGGAAAGGTATTTTTACAAGGAATACAACTAAACACAATTCATCAATCACAAACATCATTTACAATAGCTGAAATCTCATAAGTGATCAATAAAAGTCCATTTTCAAAGTTTCAAGTTCATCAATCGCAATTTAAGTTTCGGGAATCCAATTCACACATATGATATGCCGTTTTGAAGGTAATGAAGCATACATTACTACTAAACACTAACAATTAACATTTCATGGCATTCAAGCATCAAAAGTTCATGTCAAGAACTATCAAACCCTAGTCAAACATCACAAAATCCTTAATCGGGTTTTTGAAGTTTTCTTAATCAACCTACACATCAAAATGTAGCTAATGATACTAGTAACACAATTAAAACATGAACTTTAACAATTAAACAACTTTTAATCATCCAAAATCAAAGATTAAGCTAACCCACTTCAAAAGTTCAAACTAGTTACTCAAATCAACAAATCGAGCAAACAAAACATATATTCATGCTAGACACGAGCCATAGACACTAACTAACACAATTTCATGTCAAAAACACGAATTTATAGAAATCTAGAGTTTTTAGAAAGTTACCCAAACTTGATGAAATTTGTATCAAAATGTAGAGGATGAAGAGAGGATCACGAAAATGTAATTTGTTTTGATGTTTGCTTCTCCAATCGGATTTAGATGATGAATTTGTGAGTTGGGTGTTTATGGTTCAAAAATGGAAGAGAGAAAGGAGGTAGAAGGAGAAGAGGAAAATGAATGGATGAGATGGGGAGGTGGTGACTAGTCACCAAACATTTGGCCAAATGCCAAGATTAGTCCCTCAAGTTTGTTGTCGGGTGCGGGAGTTAACCAAACGAATATTTCTTAAAACGCTCGAGTAAACGAGTGATGTTATAATTAAATAACGGGAATATTATTTAAAAAAAAAAGACGGTGTTAAAATAAATTTAACGGAAAAATGCGGGATGTTACATTTCGTGTCATGATTCTACTTCAAGAACTTCCAAGCCATCAAAGATCCTTTGAAGATCAAGTTATTTTCTCATCATTTCCACTAGGTTTACCTACTATACTTGAGGTAGTAATGATGTTCATAACATCATTCGATTTATATATATATATATATATATATATATATATATATATATATATATATATATATATATATATATATATATATATATATATATATATATATATATATATATATATATATATATAACTATCTTATTCGAAAAATATAACTCGTAATCACTAGAACATAGTTTAGCGAATTCTAAACTTGTTCGCAAACAAAGTTAATCCTTCTAACTTAACTTTTAAAATCAACTAAACACATGTTCTATATCTTTATGATATTCTAACTAAATGATTTAAAACTTGAAAACACGAAAAACACCGTAAAACCGGACATACGCCGTCGTAGTTAAACCGGGGGCTGTTTTGGGTTGGATAATTAAAAACTATGATAACATTTGATTTAAAAGTGTTCTTCTGGGAAAATGATATTTCATATGAACATGAAACTATATCCAAAAATCTTGATTAAACACAAAGTAGAAGTATTTTTTTCAAAATGGTCATCAAGATGTCGTTCTTTCGACGAAAATGACTATCTCTTTCAAAAACGACTTGTAACCTATATTTCTGACTATAAACCTATACTTTTTCTATTTATATTAATAAATTATGATTCGATAAGAAACCATTGCCTTTTGAATCACTCAAAACGGATTTGAAATGAAGAAATTATGGGTAAAACAAAATTTGATAGAATTACTAGTTTAGCTACGAAAATTTTACAACAAATCTATACTAACCATATCCTAACTAACTTATTCTATATCCTATATATATATATATATATATATAATATACCTTGATAGACCATAGACACGTATACAATGTTTTGACATATCATATTGACATCATCTATATATATTATTTGGAATAACCGTAAGATACTATATGCGGTAATGCTCGAGTTAGCATATAATGGGTCGAGGTTGATTCTAAAATAATATATATACCTTGAGTTGTGATCGAGTCTGAGACATGTATACACTGGGTCGTGGATTGACTCAAGATAATATGCATATATTGATTTATTTATGTACTACTAACTGTGGACTACTAATTGTGGACTACTAACGTTGGACTGCTAACTTAACAACTTAAATCATTAACACGTAATAAAATATGATATGAATATATTTCTATCATACTTTGATATATGTATATTTGTTATAGGTTCGTGAATCGACCCGTGGCCAAATCTAATTCTCGACGAATTGATAATCTGTGAAAGTGAGTTTCATTTGCTCCCTTTTTAAATGCTTTTGCAATATATATTTTTAGGACTGAGAATACATGCGCTGCTCTATAAATGTTTGACGAAATAGACACAAGTACTTAAAACTACATTCTACTATTAGATTATTATACCGGATATCGCCCTTTTAGCTTGGTAGCCTAAGAATTAGTGTTTATTATAATTGCCACTAATTGACGCGAATCCTAAAGATAGATCTATTGGGCCAAACAAACCCCATCTGGGTTACGGATGCTTTTGTACTTCGATTTATCATATCCGATGAGAGTCCCGGAATGATGGGGATATTCTAGATGCATTTTGTTAATGTCGGTTACCAAGTGTTCACCATATGAATGATTTTTATACACTTGCGAGTGTATGGTTATTTATAATATTTGAAATCTTGTGGCCTATTATTATTACGATTTATGATATAGGTTAAACCTATAACTTACCAACATTTTTGTTGATGTTTAAAGCATGTTTATTCTCAGGTGATTATTAAGAGCTTCCGCAGTTGCATGCTAAATTAAAGACAATATTTGGAGTCAGCATGCTTGTATGATATTGTTTAAAAACTGCATTTGGAAAAATAAATTATTGTAAAATATTATTGTAAACCATTATGAAATGGTCGTGTGTAACAGTTGTATTTTAGATTATCATTACTTGATAATCTACGTTATGTCTATTAAACCTTTATCGATAGAATAAAGGTTATGGTTTGTTTTAAAAAGGAATGCAGTCTTTGAAAAACATCTCATATAGAGGTTAAAACCTTGCAACGAAACCAATTAATATGAAACGTTTATAATCAATATGAACGGGACATTTCAGTTGGTATCCGAGCGTTGGTCTTAGAGAACCAGAAATTTTCATTAGTGTGTCTTATCGAGTTTGTTAGGATGCATTAGTGAGTCTGTACTTCGACCGTGTTTACTTTAAAAACGATTTCTTAATACTTTTGTTGGAAACTATATATTTTTTAACACTGTGTTTACTTTTAACACTTTTGCTATTGTGTGTTTGATGTCTACTTCTAGTACCAATCCCATCGACTCACCTAATAACAATGAAGAGTTGAATGTATTTTGGGAAGATTCACAACTTCTGGAAGAAGAAGAAGAAGAACCAGAAGAAGAGGAACCGGAAGAAGAGGAACCGGAAGAAGAGGAACCAGAAGAAGAGGAACCAGAAGAAGAAGAACCGGAAGAAGAAGAATTGGAGGAGGAAATAATAAAAATCACAGAAAAACCGTTAAATAAAAGAAAATCTTCAACTAATGGACCAAAGTTAAAAATGGTCGATGGTGTCTCCGCTGAGGAGGGAAAATATTGGGAAAACTACCAATTTTCTGATGAATCGGATCCCGATGAGGATTTCGATGAAGTAATAGAAATTACCGCGGCCCAATTTAATAAATAAAGGGAAAACGATAAGGGAAAATCTATTAAAATAGAGAAACCCGATCCAAAACCTGATGAACTATATGTTAACATGAAATACCCTGACGGAATATACCGTAAACACCCGTATTTCTTAAATTTTAACTATAACCCGAGAACATCTAAGCCACCAGGTTTTTCTAGACCATTTGTAAAAAGGACGGCTCGTATTAGAGGATCACCATTTATCCCTAGGAAATTAGCAAAACAAACCGAGTTCGAGGAGGAAGAAACATGTGAGTCTGAATAAAAGAGTTGAAGTCATTTACTCTTACCATGTCTTGTAATATATGTATGATAACGTGCTTGTACTTTTATGCTATATGTAAAATAGCGGTATGGTATGATTGTAAAATATTGTATCAAAAGTTTAAGCATGAAATGTTAATGAATTAAGTTTTTCAGGATAGAATATTACGATAGTAGTAGTTAATTTTTGCGCTAGCTATTAAGTATGAACTTTAACGGGTAGATACTACCCGAACTAAAATTATAAAACGCTAATATGAAGAAAAGGCTTTTATAAATAAGTTCATATTATGCTACGAAATACTATTGACTACTCCTAATATTCTATATGATTAACTTAACTCTTTTGGCTATTTTTGAAGGAAATGGCACCAACTACTCGACAGAACTTGAATATGAGCGAAGAAGATTTCCGTGCATTCCTTGCTGCAAACATACCCGCAGTACAGGCTGCAATGCAAAACAACAACAATAACTCAGGGTCTAGCAGTGGAGTTAACTCCACAGGAAACCGTGTAGGATGCTCCTACAAGGCTTTCACTGCCTGTAAGCCTCTGGAATTCGATGGGACTGAAGGACCAGTCGGACTAAAATGTTGGACCGAGAAGGTCAAATCTATGTTTGCTATAAGCAAATGTGCTGAAGAAGAAAAGGTAAAGTACGCCACGCATACCTTCACAGGTACTGCGTTAACCTGGTGGAACAACTATCTCGAACAGGTGGGCAATGATGTTGCTTACATACTACCGTGGTCAGCATTCAAACACTTGATGAATGAGCAGTACCGTCCCAGAAATGAAGTCAATAAGCTCAAAATAGAGCTTAGAGAATTACGAGCGCAAGGATTCGATATTACCACGTACGAATGACGATTCACAGAGTTGTGTTTATTGTGTCCAAGAGTGTTCGAAGATTAAGAAGTGCAGATCGATGCGTTTGTAAAAGGGTTACCAGAGAGGATTCAGGAGGATGTGAGTTCAAGCTCACCCACCTCAATGTAAAAGGCAAGTCAAATGGCCCACAAACTCATAAACCAGATTGAAGGAAGAATTAAGGAACAGGCAGCTGAGGAGACCAAAATGAAGCAAGTCAAAAGAAAGTGGGAGGAAAATAGTGACAAGGGTCACCAATACAACAACAACAACAATCACAACCACAATCACAATAACCATCACAACAACCGCAACATCAACAGCAACAACAATAATCGCAATCCCAACAACAACTATAATAACAACTACAACAACCGTCCCAACAACAATAACAACCGCAACAACAATTCCAACAAACATTTCAATAACAACAATGGCAACAAAAATCAAAAAATTCCATGCAAAAGGTGTGAAGGATACCATCTGGATAAGTTCTGTGGGGTAGTATGTATCAAGTGTATTAGAAAGGGGCATAGTGCGGCGAAGTGCGACGTTTTCGGACCAGTGGTTAAAGGAACGGAAAATGCCAACATTATTTGTTTCGAATGCGGGAAGAAGGGCCATTACAAAAGTATGTGCCCAAACCAGGGGAATAATAATGGTCAAAGCCGTGGAAGAGTCTTTAATATTAATGCGGCTGAAGCGCAGGAAGACCCGGAGCTTGTTACGGGTACTTTTCTTATTTATGAAAAACCTGCTTATGTTTTATTTGATTCGGGTGCGGATAGAAGCTATATGAGTAGAGATTTCTGTGCTAAATTAAGTTGTCCATTGATGCCCTTGGATAATAAATTTTTACTCGAATTAGCGAACGGTAAATTAATTAAAGCCGATAATATATGTCGAAACAGAAAAATTAAACTGGTTGACGAAACGTTTAAGATTGATTTGATACCAGTAGAGTTAGGGAGTTTTGATGTGATAATTGGCATGGACTGGTTGAAAAAGGAGAGAGCAGAGGTCGTATGTTACAAAAATGCAATTCGCATTGTACGAGAAAAAGAAAAACCCTTAATGGTGTACGGAGAAAAGAGCAATGCGAAGCTAAATCTTATTAGTAATTTGAAGGCGCAAAAGCTAATAAGAAAAGGTTGCTATGCTGTTCTAGCACACGTCGAGAAAGTATAAACCGAAGAATAGAACATCAATGATGTTCCTGTCGCAAAAGAATTTCCCGATGTATTTCTGAAAGAATTACCAGGACTACCTCCACACCGATCCGTTGAATTTCAAATAGACCTTGTACCAGGAGCTGCACCAAGAGCTCGTGCTACATACAGACTCGCACTCAGCGAAATGAAGGAACTCCAAATCCAATTACAAGAAATTTTAAAGCGTGATTTCATTCGACCAAGCATATCACCATGGGAGCTCCTACTTTGTTTGTCAAGAAGAAGGATGGTACATTCAGATTGTTTATCGACTACCGAGAGTTGAACAAACTTTCCATCAAGAACCGTTATCCACTACCGAGAGTCGACGAATTACTTGATCAACTACAAGGCTCGTCGGTTTATTCGAAGATCGATTTACGTTCCGGATATCATCAAATGCGGGTGAAGGAGGAAGATATTCTGAAGACTGCTTTTAGAACACGTTACGGTCATTATGAGTTTATGGCTATGCCGTTTTGATTAACTAACGTACCAGCTGTGTTCATGGACCTCATGAACCGAGTGTGTGGACCATATCTTGACAAGTTTGTCATTGTTTTCATCGATGACATACTTATTTACTTAAAGAATGATCAAGAGCACGAAGAACATTTGAGAAAAGTGCTAGAATTGTTGAGGAAGAAAAAACTGTACGCTAAGTTTTCAAAGTGTGCATTTTGGTTGAAAGAAGTTCAATTCCTCGGTCACATAGTGAGCAAAGAAGGTATTCAGGTTTATCCGTCAAAAATTAAAACCGTTGAAAACTAGGAAACCCCAAAAACTCCAAAACATATACGCCAATTTTTAGGATTGGCTGGTTACTAGAGAAGATTCATCCAAGATTTTTTCAAAATAACAAAACCCTTGCCTGCATTAACGCATAAAGGGAAGAAATTTGAATGGAAGAATGAGCAAGAAAAAGCATTTCAATTGCTAAAGAAAAAGTTAACTACGGCACCTATATTGTCATTGCCTAAAGAGAATGATGATTTTGTAATTTATTGTGACGCTTCAAAGCAAGGTGTCGTTTGTGTATTAATGCAACAAAAGAAGGTAATTGCTTATGCGTCTAGACAATTGAAGATTCACGAGCATAATTATACGACTCATGATTTGGAATTAGGTGTTGTTGCTTTTACATTGAAGATGTGGAGGCACTACTTATATGGGGTCAAATGTACCATATATACCGACCACAAAAGTCTCCAACATATATTTGATCAAAACAACTGAACATGAGACAGCGTAGGTGGATTGAGCTGTTAAATGAGTATGAATTTGAGATTCGTTACCACCGAGGGAAGGCAAATGTGGTAGCTGGCACCTTAAGTAGAAAGGACAGGGAACCTATTCGAGTAAAAGCTATGAATATAACTATTCATACTAACCTTACTACTCGAATAAAGGAGGCGCAACAAGGAATTGTGAAAGAAGGGAATTTGAAGAATGAAATACCCAAAGGATCGGAGAAACATCTTAATATTCAGGAAGATGGAACCCGGTATAGGGCTGAAGAATTTGGGTACCAAAGTTTGGAGATACAAGAGAAATGGTACTTAGAGAAGCACATAAAACCAGATATTCAATACATCCCGGAGCGAGAAAGATATACCGAGATCTCAAGAAACACTTTTAGTGGCCGGGTATTAAAGCTGATATCGCTACATACATAGGGGAATGTTTGACTTGTTCTAAAGTCAAAGCTGAACATCAGAAACCATCAGGTCTACTTCAACAACCAGAAATCCCGGAATGAAAATGGGAAAACATTACCATGGATTTCATTACTAAATTGCCAAGGACTGCAAGTGGTTATGATACAATTTGGGTAATACTCGATCGTCTTACCAAGTCAACACACTCTCTACCAATGAGGGAAGATGATAAAATAGAGAAGTTGGCACGACTATACTTGAAAGAAGTAGTCTCCAGACATGGAATACCAGTCTCTATTATCTCTAATAGGGATGGCAGATTTGTTTCAATATTTTGGCAGACGTTACAACAAGCATTGGGGACTCATCTAGAAATGAGTACTGGCTATCATCCACAAACTGATTGCCAGAGTGAAAGGACGATACAAATGCTTGAAAACATGCTACGAGCATGTGTTATTGATTTTAGAAATGGTTGGGATCGACATCTACCGTTAGCAGAATTTTCATACAACAACAGTTACCACTCGAGTATTGAGGCGGCACCGTTCGAGGCACTTTATGGTAGAAAGTGCAGGCCTCTGATTTGTTGGAGCGAAGTGAGGGATAGACAAATTATGGGTCCGGAAATTATCCAAGAAACTACTGAGAAAATCATTCAAATTCAACAACGGTTGAAAACCGCTCAGAATCGACAAAAGAGCTACGCGGGAATTAGAAGAAAAGATTTAGAATTTGAAATCGGTGACATGGTCATGCTTAAGGTATCACCTTGGAAGGGTGTTGTTCGTTTTGGAAAACGGGGGAAACTAAACCCGAGATACATTGGACCATTCAAGATTATTGACCGTGTTGGACCAGTAGCTTATCGACTTGAATTACCTCAACAAATCGCTAGCGTACATAATACTTTCCACGTCTCAAATTTGAATAAATGCTTAGGTAAAGAAGATCTCACAATTCCGTTAGACGAAATTAAGATCAACGAAAAACTACAATTCATTGAAGAACCCTTCGAAATAATGGATCGTGAGGTTAAAGGACTTAAGCAAAACAAAATACCAATCGTTAAGGTTCGATGGAATGCTCGTAGAGGACCTGAGTTTACCTGGGAGCATGAAGATCAGATGAAGCAGAAATACCCGCACTTATTTCCAGAAGAAGAGACAACACCTGCCACAGCTTAAAATTTCGGGACGAAATTTATTTAACGGGTAGGTACTGTCATAACCCGGATTTTTCCATGATTATATATTATATGAGATTAATATTTACATGAATAAATGTTTCTAACATGTTAAGCAATCAAAGTTGTCAAGACTTGATTAATTGAAATGGTTTTTATGTAAACGTTTGAACACCCAGTTTGTCCGATGATTCACGAATGTTATAACTTGTATATGACATGATAATATATATATGGACATATAAATATGTTTAACATGATGAAATGATATTTAAGTATCTCATTATGTATATTGACAACAAACTATATAGATAAAACAAGACTACTAACTTAAGGAATTCAAAACGATATCTATACGTAACGATTATCGTTGTAATAACGTCTTACTATTTATATATCATATTAAGATATATTAATACACCATGTTATCATGTTAACATAACAATATAACATCTCATTAAGTATTATAACAATGGATTAATTACATTTAACAAGATCGTTAACTTAAAGGTTTCAAAACAACACTTACATGTAACGACTATCGATGACTTAACGACTCAGTTAAAATGTATATACATGTAGTGTATTAAGATGTAATAATACACTTTTGGAAGACTTCAAGACACATATCAAAATACTCATACTTATCAAGGTTGGTTACAATTGCATTCTCATTCATTTTCATCAACAATTCTACTCGTACACATTCAGTATTCATACTCGTATTATACCCAGCTTTTAGATGTACATACTATTGGTATATACACTTTAATGATCAGCTCTTAGCAGCCTTAATGAGTCACCTAGACATGTGGGAACCATCATTTGGCAACTAGCATGAAATATCTAGCAAAAATACAAACTAATGGAGACTATATGTGTACTCTCATAATCACGTTTTTGATCACCAACCATAACACTTTCATTTTTTATGCATCAAACTACTCTCTCTCAAGTTCTCTCTCATTGTTCTAAGTGTTCTTCATCATCTTCATCAAAATCTAGCTCAATCTAGTTCAAAAATCCCAACATAAATCAACTTACAATACAACTACTCAAGAAAACTTCAAGAACACTTTCAAGTTTGCAAGTATAATTCCAAGTTTTCTAATCCATTCCAAGAAATCATTTAAGATCAAGAAACCTTCGTTATTTATAGTAGGTTATCTTTCTAATTCAAGGTAATATCTATATTCAAACTTTGATTCGATTTTTACAACTATAACTATCTTAATTCGAGTAGTAAACTAACTTGAACTTGTTTTCGTGTCATGATTCTACTTCAAGAACTTCCAAGCCATCAAAGATCCTTTGAAGCTCAAGTTATTTTATCATCATTTTCAGTAGGTTTACCTACTATACTTGAGGTAGTAATGATGTTCATAACATCATTTGTGACGACACGAGAATTTCTGACTAAATTTAAACTTAATCTTTATATGTTCGGACACGATAAGCAAAGTCTGTAATATTGAGTCTTGAAAATTTTGGAACTATGTTCATATATTTAATTACCCTTCGACTATTCCCAACGATTCACGAACAATCATTTGAAAATAAATATGTATATATATATAAATGTAAGTATATATATATATATATATATATATATATATATATATATATATATATATATATATATATATATATATATATATATATATATATATATATATATATAATAGTTTGAAATTATAAAATATAGTTTAAACATTAAAATTTAATATGTAAAATAGGATACAAAATAATTAAGTGTATTTTGAAATAAATCTATATATAAATATATATGAATTTTATGTAATATATAAATTTATTAATATTAAATATTTAATATATGTTATTATATAATATGTATTATATGATTCGTAAATAGGGTATAATTAATGAATTGTAATATTAATATATGAAATTATAATTTAAAATATGGTTATGATATTATTACTAATACTTCCATTAAAATAAATATTAAGATTAATATTGATATCAGTAATTTTAATATTTTTATAATTATAATATATTAAAATAAAAAGTTGTTACATGTAATTGGTTACATTATTATTTGTATGATTATTATTATCATTGTTGTTGATTAACAATATTATCATATTATTATTATTATCTTTAACAATATTATTATTATTATTATTAATATCATTATTATTTTTATAGTTATTATTAGTAGAAAGTAATACAATGAATTATTATTAACAATAATATAATTATTATCATTCTTATGAAATTTTTGTATCATTATTGTTTATTATCATCTTTATTATTATTATTTTCATTCTTATTATTATTAGTATAACTTTTGATAAAAATTATTATTAACATTATTATTATTAATTCTATTATTATTATTATTATTATTATTTATCTTTATTAATATTAATTATTAATGTTAATCAATTTTCCATCACGATCTTGTCCTATTTTTCCTCATCAATATTCATTTACTGGCTATTAAAATCCAAATGGTCGATGACTTTTTCATTCTCAAACAAAATCAGTTAGAGGTCTTCATCTACCTTTTTGATTTTTTTAATTTATTCTCTTCACTGATTAAATGACGAATATAGCTGTATATATATAATGATCAATTACTTGAGGATATTAGGCAAGATATTCGATTATCCATCAACAACATCAAATTACAGCAGTCTATGATTTCTTGCATCTGTAATATATTTTTATTTTTTTTATAGCTCGTCTGCTCTGTCTCTCTATATTTTTGGTTAAATCACGATTACGTATCATATTTTCAAATCCATAAATGCTATGTTGTTAGGAATGCTTCATTGAAACTGTCTGTAAAATCTTGGATTCCAAATCGATTTATTAATTGAGAATTTTAGAGTCAAAGTTAATTTTAAAAAGTCAACAGTTTTGGTTCATCGTGAAATTCAAAATCGTTTAGATGTTTCAAGCACAATTGAGTATTTAGAAAGTTTATAGGGATGATTTGGGACCTTTTTCACGTTGAAAGTATAGGCTAAAATGTTTTCAAAATTGAAAAGTGATTTCGAGTTCATAAATATGAACCAGCGAATTTTATATATATATATATATATATATATATATATATATATATATATATATATATATATATATATATATATACTCTTTAATCCGTGTAATTTATTTTCTGTTAATTGATATCGTGACTATTAGATGTTGTTGTGTTAATGCTACATTAGTTATTAGATTATGAGTTGGTTTGGGTTCAAAGTCTGATTGATACAAGGAAGAAGAAGAACAATTCATACGGGTTATATAAAATTAAAGTGGGTTTAAATTCAGGAAAACAAACACAGACGAGTGGTTAAGGTTGTTAGTGGGTATTCGAGAGGTCGTGGGTTCAAGTCCCGTCCCAGGCAGTTTATCTCTTTTTAGTGTTTCTAAGGTAGTAGTAGTATTATTATTATTATTATTATTATTATTATTATTATTATTATTATTATTATTATTATTATTATTATTATTATTATTATTATTATTATTATTATTATTATTATTATTATTATTATTATTATTATTATTATTATTGTTATTATAAATTACTTTTGTTATGATATTATGCTAATTATGATTATTTCTAATACTAGAAATAGAATTACTACTATCATTAATACAACTAGTAGTACTATCATTATTATTATTATTATTGGTATTAGAATTAAATTATCGTTATTGTTATTATTATCACTAATACAAGTAGTAACTATTATTTTTATTATCATTATGATTATAATTACAAAAATGAATATTATTATTATCATTGTCAAGTTAAGTAATATTATAACTATGTACTACAATTTATTATTATCATCATTAAATATAAGTATTATAATTATTGTTAGTATTGTTATTAAGTATTATAGGATTATTATTATTTTTATTATGAAAACAACACAAGTTATCATCATTTCCATTAATATTAGTATTAATATCACTTTTGTAACTATTAGCATCATTAATCTTATAATTAGATAAAAGTATCATTTCTAACAATATCATTATTATTATTATTATTATTATTATTATTATTATTATTATTATTATTATTATTATTATTATTATTATTATTATTATTTTTATTATTAGTATTATCATTACTAATAAAGTTATTATTATTATTATTAGTAACTTATTATTATCAAAACTACCTTTTTTTTACAAATAAATATTAGTTTCGTAAAAGATACTTATTACATTTACTATAATTAAAATAATATCCCATATAATATATAAGTTAAGATATGATTTACATAAATAAAGAATATGTTTCTAATGAAGTTTAGAATAAATCCTAAATAACTACAAAGATATATAAAAAGGATATAACCAATAAATTTATATATATATATATATATATATATATATATATATATATATATATATATATATATATATATATATATATATATATATATATATATATATATATGTGTGTGTGTGTGTGTGTGTGTGTGTGTGTGTGTTCGATTACATTTATGTATATTAATAAATATACAAATGATATAGGTTCGTGAATCTGAGGCCAACCCTATATTGTTCAATATAGTCATATGTATTTTTACTACAAAATACATTAGGTGAGTTTCATTTGCCTTTTTACCCTTTATATTTTTGGGCTGAGAATACATACGCAATTTTTTATAAATGTTTTACGAAATAGACACAAGTAATCGAAACTGCATTATATGGTTGAATGATCGAAGCCGAATATGCCCCTTTTAGCTTGGTAGCCTAAGAATTATGGAACATCACTAATTTTGAGAATTAGTGCACGCTTAATTGACGCGAATCCTAAAGATAGATCTATGGGCCCAACGAACCCCATCCAAAGTACTGGATGCTTTAGTACTTCGATGTTGTTTTATATCATGTCCGAAGGATTTCCCGGAATGATAGGGGATATTCTTATATGCATCTTTTTAATGTCGGTTACCAGGTGTTCAATCCATATGAATGATTTTTGTCTCTATGTGTGACGACCCGGGAATTTCTGATCAAATTTAAACTTAATCTTTATATGTTTCCAACACGATAAGCAAAGTCTATAATGTTGAGCCTCAAAATTTTTGAACTGTTTTATGATTCATTTGACCTTTGACTATGCCCAATGATTCACGAACAATTGTGTGTAAATAAATATGTATATATACATAAGTAGTATATATAATAATTTGAAATTTATAAAATATAATTTAAACATTCAAAACTAAATATGTAAGATAAGATATAAAATAACTAAGTTGTACTTAAAATGAATATATATATAAATATAGGATTTCTATAGATAATTATTATAATTTTTTTATATTATGATATATATATATATATATATATATATATATATATATATATATATATATATAATACTTAATGTAAGTACTATATATATAATCATTAAAATTTTATAAATAATAAATTGTATATATTAAATGAAAATACAAGAATATAGTCATTATAATAACCTTATTATTACTTTCATTATTAATACTAATACTAATAACAATTTCAATATTAGTTATGTATATATATTATCAGATAATATAATTGTTATTATTCTGTATTATATCATAATTATTGTTAGTTTAGTTATTATTAGGAATTATAAATATTATGATTATTATTACCATTGTTAATATCATTAGTAGATTATAATGAGTAGTAACATTCTGATTAACATTATTATTATTTATAATTACCATTATCATTAAAATTATTATTATTAGTATTAGTATTATTATAAATAATACAAATCATTATTTTATCACTAAGAATATCATTATTGACACTTTTATAATAATTATTATCATTATCATTAGTAATATTATTATTACTATTATGTTATTATAAAATTTTATTATTATTATGAATAATATTAAGAACATTATTATTATAGTTATATTTAATAATAATATTAATTATAATCTATAAAAAAAGATATATAAATATAAGAAATATACATATAAAAATACAAATAGATATATAGATATATATATATATACACATATATGCCGTTATATACATATTTATATTAGGAAATTAGTATTATTATTTATTATTATTATCATTATTAATATAATTATTAATTATTAGTATTAATTTTATATTTATATATATATATATGAAATCTGTTAAAGGTGATTCTGTTTTGTTTTCTATCTGATTTGTTAGATGTTTACAGCAAACCATAGTACGAATTTGTTACCTGTTAACATCAAACCTATGTGTGATCTTTGTTTCCATCTGTTAATTGGTACGAACCTTTGACAATTAGTCCCTTTATCAAACATATCCATTATACTCCATATTTATTTTATTTAATCTCTGTATTTAATTGAAGCATCCAGTCGGTTTTCTCCTGCTACAAAAACAACTAATTTCACACTTAAATTGGTGAAGTCATTCATTTATACTTTGTCTTTATCAATTAAAAACGATTGCAACTTTTTTTCAATTGAATTAAACAGAAAAGAAAATGAAGAACATAGTTATATACTCTGTCTGTGTGTTTGATAGTGCTCCAAATGAACATATATTTAGGCGCAATATCCTTCCGATATGTAAAGTTTTCAGTTGCAATTGTTCTATTTTCAAGTAATATTCGTTTAAATAAATAAGTGCGAAGACAAAAGGCGAAAACGAAGATTTGAAGACAAAAACGTCCAAAAAGCTCAAATGTACAAGATACAATCCTAGTGGTTCAATTTATTGATAAGAAACGTCTAAAAATGACAAGAGTACAAGTTGCGGAAAGCAAAGTACAAGATATTAAATTATACGAAAGGACGTTCGGAAATTCGGAACCGGGACCTGAGCTAACTATCAACGCCCGACGCAACGGACTAAAAATTATGAGTCAACTATGCACAAGAATATAATATAATATTTAAATAATTATATAAATTATTTGTATATTATATATATTTAAATAAAACGTCGATAAGCAAATGGCCAAAAATTTGTGAGCTGGATTTCGGACCTCCGCACTCGCGGAGCTCTGAAGGCTTAAACCTCCACGATCGCGGAGCACACCAGGATCAAAATTTCCTATAAATTCAACGAGCTTCTACCGAGTTTTATACATAAAAAAAATAAATAATACTCCTCTTTAATAATAATAATATATATATATATATATATATATATATATATATATATATATATATATTATATATATAGTGTAGTGTAGTTTTATATTAGATTAGTTTTGGGTTATGCAAAGGTTATTTTACGGGTTTTAAAGTCGGAACTCTGTCCGTGTAACACTACGCGATAAATAATCAATGTAAGCTATGTTCTCCTTTTTAAATTAATGTCTCGTACTTAAGTTATTATTATGCTTATTTAAGACGAAGTAATCATGATGTTGGGCTAAAATACTAAAATTGGGTAATTGGGCTTTGTACCATAATTGGGGTTTGGACAAAAGAACGACACTTGTGGAAATTAGACTATGGGCTATTAATGGGCTTTATATTTGTTTAACTAAATGATAGTTTGTTAATTTTAATATAAAGAATTACAATTGGACGTACCTATAAATAACCATATACACTCAATCGGACACGATGGGCGGGATATTTATATGTACGAATAATACCGGACACGGGAATGAATTAATAGTCACTAGAATTATTAAAACAGTGGTGAAATTATGTACAAGAACACTTGGCATAATTGATAACAAAGTATTAAAACCTTGGGTTACACGCAGTCGATATCCTGGTGTAATTATTAAACAAAGTATTAAGACCTTGTTACAGTTTAAGTCCCCAATTAGTTGGAATATTTGACTTCGGGTATAAGGATAATTTGACGAGGACACTCGCATTTTATATTTATGACTGATGGATTGTTATGGACAAAAACCAGACGGACATATTAAATAATCCAGGACAAAGGATAATTAACTCATGGGAATAAACTAAAAATCAACACGTCAAACATCATGATTACGGAAGTTTAAATAAGCATAATTCCTTTATTTCATATTTAATTGCACTTTTAATTATCGCATTTTTATTTACTATCATTTTATTTATTGCACTTTTAATTATCGCACTTAAATTATCGTCATTTATATTTTTCATTAGGTTTTAATTGTGACTTAAAATATAAAATCGACAAACCGGTCATTAAACGGTAAACCCCCTTTTATATTATTATTATATATAAAAATATATATTTTCTACAAATATAGTTGTTTAAAATATAGTGTAAAATAGGTCGTCTCCATGTGAAACGAACCGGACTTACTAAAAACTATACTACTCTACGATTAGGTACACTGCCTATAGTGTTGTAGCAAGGTTTAGGTATATCCCATCTGTAAATAATTAAAACTTGTGTAATTTGTATCGCTTTTCATATCAAAAATATATAGTATTTCACGTACACCTCGCACGACATCAAGTTTTTGGCGCCGCTGCCGGGGACTCGGCGAAACGCTATAATTTTAATATATATTTGTATAAACATATTTGTATATTATTTTTAGAAAAACAATATTAAAAAAAACGTTTTGCATTCGCCGCGACTCGCGGAGTTTGTTGCCAGCTTGGATCCGCACTCGCGGAGTTTGGCCTGACACGCCTGATCAACCTAATTCAGCATTAATTACGGAGTATTAATTATTATTATTTATTTAAACCCTAATTACTTTATTATTATTATAATTTAGTTTATTTTTTTTATTAATTAGTTATAATTAGTTTTAATTAGTTTTATTAATATATAAAAATTAATACTTTTATAAAATAAATAAAAAAAATAATATTTTTTATAAATAAATAATTTTATCACTTTTTATATATTTTTATATTTCGTAACTTTTTAATCATTTATTCGTAATATTTAATTTTTATTGTTCGTAGCTAGTTTTAAGTTTTAGTTTTTGCCGTAGTTTATTTTTATTTCTAGATTTTTAGGCTTTGCCGTAAAAGCCCTTAAGTGCTTTTTCTTTAGATTAAAATTTAGGCACTTTAGAATTTTGCAACGCAGTTTTTAGATTTTAGTGCCAAATTAAGTTATTGCCGTTTTGGATATAGAATTCCTTTAAGCTTTAATACCTTTAGGCGCAACTTTTTAGATATAGTTTTTAGACTTTTAAGTTTCGACGTTTTTCTTTCTCATTTTTATTTTTCGACGTTTTTCGACGCGCACTCTTTTTCTTTCTTATTTCTCGACACGCTAGTTTTTAGGACTTAGAAATTTTCTCTACTTCTTCTCTAATAATTCCAAACGAAAAATTATTTTAAGCGGTTGAATTGATAGACATCCAAATTTTCTGCTTCGTAGTAATAGTTGAATTTGTTAGTGGCTGAGTTGTGAGCTTCCGATTTAAAGGGTTCTGGCTCCCTACTGCATCTATTGGCTATTCAAAACGTGGGCAAAAGCAGAAAAGTCTATTAATTTGATAATTTATATAATTTTTATTTTTATAACTACTAAGATAATTAAGTAAATGCACCACATTGTAGCTAAAATTTAGTAATAAGCGCATTATGGAAAATCTCGAGAATATTTTGGAAACTCTTTATGACAACCGAAATCAATTTAATCAATACTCTCAAACGGGTGTTGATGACAATTCGTTCGGTCAATCTTGGTTCACGAATGACGAAACAATAACTGGTTGTGAAATCTGTGGAGATTATCATTCAACATGGGAATGTTATTATTATGTTCCTATGGAAAATTACGCACCCATGGAACCTGAATGGAATAATTATGAAGAATACAATTCAAATTGGGATTATTCCCAAGAATATATCCAAACTCAGCAACCAGAAGATGAGGAACATTATGTGTCTGAAAATCTTTTAGACAATATGAAAATCAAACTCGAAGAACTCGATGCTCAAAATGAACAAATGAGATAGTTTGTAAATCGGCAAGCTGAAACCCTATCAGATTACACACCTGTTGATCTTAGGAGTATTGTGCAAGAAAATTTCATATCATCGAATTTTGATGAATTCGAGAGCTCTGAAATCACCAATTATCCCGATGATACTTTTTATTCAGTTTTACCAATTTCACAACATATCGACACATTAGCCTCTACCGACAAAATCATAAATCCATCAATGGATGAAGAAGAAGTAAGGGTGACAAATTGGTACACTTGGGAAAACGATAACGTTGAAAATTTTACCCCCGAGACCAAAGTGGAGGAACCAATAAGGACCGTTAATGAAGAAGAATTTGCTTCAATCCAGCCACAACCTTCCAACCCAATATTCTCAATAGACGAGTCATCTACCGAAGATGAACTACAAGCTGTAATAGATAATGACACCTCGGATTTCACCCAATTGGGTAATAGAGGTGAAACCTTTGATCCCGAGAATGAACGGGAGGAAATGTTAGGAATTGTCCACCCTATAGTATGTATGTCGGTATATAACGATCCATTTGTCCAAGAACCAGAAAAGAGACATATCCATTTACTAAAAGCTACACTTAAAAAAGAATTAAGTAGTGATGAAAGGGTGGGTCTAAACTTTAAACCCATTGATATATTTTATACCACCCGAGATGTAAATAACTGGCTCACTATTTTAATTCGTGGAACTTATTCTACCAACTTCACATGTCGTCAGCTAAGTGTGGGGAAGTCTAACCCCACTTAACGTTAAATTAGGGGTTCGGGTTAGTGCATAACTCGTTAATAAAAATGCATGATGAGTTAGGGTAAAAGACGCATTTTCAAATATTAGTAAACAGTTCAGAAAAGTTGCCGTTTTTGAAGAAAAACATGTGTGATAAAACAAAAAGGAATGAACGATGAGGTGCACCATCTATCATTCGACGAGCTTTGAAATTACAAACTGGGTATTCTTAATCACTTTTCTACACTAATCACCCTCATGAATTTATAATAATAGTCTGATTTCATGCAAATGAGGGCATTGCATGATCTCAAGTGTGGGGAAGGGTTATAAATTCTCTCGGGTTTATACTTGGTTTATTTTCTAAATTTTATGAAAATTTGAAAAAATTTCAACTAAATGAATTCAAAATCATGTTTATACATATTTATGAACAAAACTAGGTGTTAATACCGAAATTATTGTTACCCTAAAAAGAGGACATAAATTGAGAAACAACTAAAATGCTTGAATTTATTTATTAAGATATAAAAAGACGCATGAAAAAAGCCAAGTGTGGGGAGAATGTACCAAGTTATTCAATTAAAAACTATCTATCACATGTTTCTGTAAAGTTATTGCAGGTACTTTTGTTTTGGACTAAATTAACTGTTTTACTCGATTTATTGTAATACTTTTGAAAGAAAGATGGATCTACATGATGAATCAATTCCATCATTAAAAGGAAGTAAAGTCTTCCGTAAAAGACACGCGCTTCTTGATTTAGGTCAAGAAGTTGTCGTCCAGACCAGTTGTAGGTTGACGAAAAATCTAGAAAATTCATCTCTAAAATCAGCAGGAAATCCACGGACCTCAGCATCAAACAGGGTCGCCAAGTGGTCAGACTTATCCTAACCATGAGAAGATCTGTCTCGTAAAATGGGGAGGGCGTCGTGCAAATTAGCTTGATAAGACTAATGAATCAGACCCCCAGAAAGGATAATCTCCTTAAAGATTAAAAATCAGCTTTTAAGCCTGATATTACTTAATCCTTGAGATTGACCTTAAAGATTGAGAATTACAAACTCATGGAATTCGATGATATCTAAACTCGAGCTTGAACGAGAAAATATTTTGATCAAAATTACAAACCGATTTGTTTTTTGAAAACCTATTTTCAATGCGTTCATTACCATTGAACGTAAAATCCTAGGAATTCACCTGGAATTCATTAGGTCACCTGAACCAAATCGGATGTCAACCGTAAGAACGGTGGTTGCATAGCATGGTCGAAGACAGGACCTTGTGCCAGACCGAAAAAAATTTATAGGGTGATCTTTACTATTGCTCCTATAAAGGATAGTAATTGCATCCGACACGTTTTTGAACCATAATCAAATGCATGTCATTAGACATTACCTTAACAGTTACTTGTTCAACGCTTTCCTTTACAACCGGATGGTAGTTTGCCGAAAGGTAATATACGGAGCAAGTATACTGGACGTGTTGCTTTCCTAATACAAGGTTAGCAAGTGAGAGACACAAAACCATAAGTTTTGAGCTAAAATTTTCAAATCTGAAACCCACCAAACCCACAAAAATAATTTGCAAACACCGGTGAAGGGTTATTCCGGAAAACTTATCTAGAATAAAATCTAGATTTAATTTACAAAAGATCAAATGTTTTCATAAAGATCCCATTTCCTTAAGGATCTAAATATATATAGTCATGTGGGACTGTAAACCACATCGTTACTATCATTATTTATACCGCCGTATCAAAATCACTGATGTATAAAGTGTGAAGAATAAAGAAGTGATTCGTGTGATTTAATTTCAAGTTCTGTATTGCTTGAGGACAAGCAACATTCAAGTGTGGGGATATTTGATAGTGCTCCAAATGAACATATATTTAGGCGCAATATCCTTCCGATATGTAAAGTTTTCAGTTGCAATTGTTCTATTTTCAAGTAATATTCGTTTAAATAAATAAGTGCGAAGACAAAAGGCGAAAACGAAGATTTGAAGACAAAAACGTCCAAAAAGCTCAAATGTACAAGATACAATCCTAGTGGTTCAATTTATTGATAAGAAACGTCTAAAAATGACAAGAGTACAAGTTGCGAAAAGTAAAGTACAAGATATTAAATTATACGAAAGGACGTTCGGAAATTCGGAACCGGGACCTGAGCCAACTATCAACGCCCGACGCAACGGACTAAAAATTATGAGTCAACTATGCACAAGAATATAATATAATATTTAAATAATTATATAAATTATTTGTATATTATATATATTTAAATAAAACGTCGACAAGCAAATGGCCAAAAATTTGTGAGCTGGATTTCGGACCAACGCACTCGCGGAGCTCTGAAGGCTTAAACCTCCATGATCGCGGAGCACACCAGGATCAAAATTTCCTATAAATTCAACGAGCTTCTGCCAAGTTTTATACATAAAAAAAAAATAATACTCCTCTGTAATTATATATATATATATATATTATATATATATAGTATAGTGTAGTTTTATATTAGATTAGTTTTGGGTTATGCAAAGGTTATATTACGGGTTTTAAAGTCGGAACTCTGTCCGTGTAACACTACGCGATAAATAATCAATGTAGGCTATGTTCTCCTTTTTAAATTAATGTCTCGTACTTAAGTTATTATTATGCTTATTTAAGACGAAGTAATCATGATGTTGGGCTAAAATACTAAAATTGGGTAATTGGACTTTGTACCATAATTGGGGTTTGGACAAAAGAACGACACTTGTGGAAATTATACTATGGGCTATTAATGGGCTTTATATTTGTTTAACTAAATGATAGTTTGTTAATTTTAATATAAAGAATTACAATTGGACGTACCTATAAATAACCATATACACTCAATCAGACACGATGGGCGGGATATTTATATGTACGAATAATCGTTCATTTAACCGGACACGGGAATGAATTAATAGTCACTAGAATTATTAAAATAGGGGTGAAATTATGTACAAGGACACTTGGCATAATTGATAATAAAGTATTAAAACCTTGAGTTACACGCAGTCGATATCCTGGTGTAATTATTAAACAAAGTATTAAGACCTTGTTACAGTTTAAGTCCCCAATTAGTTGGAATATTTGACTTCGGGTATAAGGATAATTTGATGAGGACACTCGCATTTTATATTTATGACTGATGGATTGTTATGGACAAAAACCAGACGGACATATTAAATAATCCAGGACAAAGGATAATTAACCCATGGGAATAAACTAAAAATCAACACGTCAAACATCATGATTACGGAAGTTTAAATAAGCATAATTCCTTTATTTCATATTTAATTGCACTTTTAATTATCGCATTTTTATTTACTATCATTTTATTTATTGCACTTTTAATTATCGCACTTAAATTATCGTCATTTATATTTTTCATTAGGTTTTAATTGTGACTTAAAATATAAAATCAACAAACCGGTCATTAAACGGTAAACCTCCTTCTATATTATTATTATATATAAAAATATATATTTTGTACAAATATAGTTGTTTAAAATATAGTGTAAAATAAGTCGTCTCCCTGTGGAACGAACCGGACTTACTAAAAACTATACTACTCTACGATTAGGTACACTGCCTATAGTGTTGTAGCAAGGTTTAGGTATATCCCATCTGTAAATAATTAAAACTTGTGTAATTTGTATCGCTTTTCGTATCAAAAACATATAGTATTTCACGTACACCTCGCACGACATCAGTGTTTTTTTTTTAAAGATCGATTTTGAAATCAATTACAAAATGTAATAACGCAGTCTTGCTTGAAATCTTTCACTCAATCTATCTATAAGATTTCAGCTTTCAATTCCTTCAAACGAAATCGAATTTACAAGTCAAAGTTTTATGTACAAAAGTCAACCGAATCGTTCTTGGAGAAATTCGAGTTCGTTTTGATATTTTTAGTTCAATTGACGAATTCAATAGTTTCTAGGAGTGATTTGAAACACAATTCATGTTGTGATCTTGGTCTATAACATTGTAGAAATCAAAATCATTATTTATATTTTTTTTTAAACCGTAACACAACAGCAGCTGTTTTTCTATTTTTTAATTTTTTTTTGTTGAGTCTCTTAATTTAAATTCACAGTTTAATCATTTTCTGTTATAGAATCAAAGTTGATTGATTTGATTAATTTATTTGTGGTGGATTGAAATTGGTTGTGAAGAAGAAGATATAAGAACACGAAATGTTTGGTTAAATAAATATGGTCTGGGGTTTAATCAGAAAAGTTAGAACAGAGGAGTGGTTTAGTGTGTGTTCGGGTTATCGAGAGGTCTGAGGTTCAAGTCCCAGCAGCTGCGATTTTTTTTAGACTTGTCATCAAAGGTTGTTACCCTTTATATTTACTATTATTGTTATTTGTATTATTATTATTATTACCAATTATTGTTATTATTATTAATACTAGTAATATGTTTATTAGGATAATTAAAAGTAATATCATTATGGTTGTTACGAAATATAACTATTATTATTATTAACATAATTAGGAATGTTATTGTTATTATTATGAGTAGTTTGAAAATAATAAAATTTATTATTATTTTCCTTAAATACTAGTATTAGTGCCATTTTTATAGTTATTAGTATTATTATTATCATTATTATTAACTTAGCTATTATAAAGGGAATAAGTATTAGTATTATTATTATTATTATTATTATTATTATTATTATTGCTATAAGTTTTATTAATATGTTGATTATTGTTAAATTGTATCATTTACGAGATATAGATATTGTTATTAGTATATGTGTTAACATTATTATGATTAAGGTTATTATTATTATGCAATATAATACAAGTTATCATTTTTCTCATTAATATTAGTACTAGTATCACTTTTGTAACTCTTAGTATTATTATTATTATTATTAAACAAAGGTATCATTTTTAACAATATCTTTATTAATATTAGCATTTTTAACAAAGTTATTATTATTATTAGTAGTAAATCATTAATATCATAACCACCATAAACAGTAAAATTAATATTGTTACAAGTACTATTATTAATATCATTGTATTATCACTAATAGGGTTATTATTAGCATATGTATATTATTAATGATATTATCATCATTTATCTTTACTAATATTAGCTTAGTATAATAAAACTACTGTTTGATAAACAAACTAAATACATACATAAATATACATATTTAACAAATATAACATAACAAAAATTTAATATCTTTATATACAAAATAAATATATAAAACATATATATATATATATATATATATATATATATATATATATATATATATATATATATATATATATATATATATATATATATATATATATATTATTAACATAAAAATAATATAACTAATACATTTATATATATTTGTATTCAATTACAATTATGAATATTAATAAATATACAAATGATATAGGTTCGTGAATCCGAGGCCAACCCTGCATTATTCAATGTCGTCATATGTATTTTTACTACAAAATACAGTATTGTGAGTTATAGTCCCACTTTTAAAATCTAAAATTTTGGGATGAGAATACATACAGTTTTATAAATGTTTTACGAAATAGACACAAGTAAATGAAACTACATTATATGGGTGAATGATCGAAGCCGAATATGCCCCTTTTGCTTGGTAACCTAAGAATTAGTAAACCGATCTACTAATTGACGCGAATCCTAAAGATAGATCTATTGGGCCTAACGAACCCCATCCAAAGTAACGGATGCTTTAGTACTTCGATGTTGTTTTATCATGTTCGAAGGATTTCCCGGAATGATAGGGGATATTCTTATATGCATCTTGTTAATGTCGGTTACCAGGTGTTCAATCCATATGAATGATTTTTGTCTCTATGCATGGGACGTATATTTATGAGAACTGGAAATGAAATTCTTTTGGTCTATTAAAATGATAGAAATGATTATTTATGTTAAATTAATGAACTCACCAACCATTTGGTTGACACTTTAAAGCATGTTTATTCTCATGTACGAAAGAAATCTTCCGCTGTGCATTTACACATTTTAGAGATATTGCTTGGAGTCATTCATGACATATTTCAAAATACGTTGCATTCGAGTCGTTGGGTTCATCAAGATTATTATTAAGTCAATTATAGTTGGATGTATTATGAAAGGGTATACATATCGTCAACTTTAGATGTAAGGAAAGTTTGTCTTTTCAAAACGAATGCAATGTTTGTAAAATGTATCATATAGAGGTCAAGTACCTCGCGATGTAACCAAATGTAATGTATTCATCCGGATGGATTAGGACGGGTCCTTTCAGTTGGTATCAGAGCGGTGGTCTTAGCGAACCAGGTCTTGAATTAGTGTGTCTAACTAATAGTCGTTAGGATGCATTAGTGAGTCTGGACTTCGACCGTGTCTGCATGTCAAAAGTTTTACTTATCATTTTTGTCGGAAATCATCTGCTTATCATCCTTAGGAAATTATCTGCTCCTTATTCTTAGTCTAGACACGTTTTACTGCATTGACTGCATGAATAGTGTATAGACAAAAATTCGTATCTTAGCGTATCTGCTAATTCATATCTTAGCATATCTGTTACTGTAGACTTTGCCTGACAGCTTCCGTAGGTTCCTCCGTAACTTATGGGAGTTTAGTATTATATATGCATATGTAAATTATGTATTGTAGGGTACTAATCTACATCCTATAATCTATTTCTTATCGAAAATCCTTCATCTGAATCGTATAAAATGAATCCCTCAACCAGTTCTAGTCCCTCAGATTCCGATAGTTATTCTGATAGTTATTTCGACAATTATTCTGACATGGATATTCACCTAAGCTCCGAAAGCAGTGTAAATTGTAGTGACCCGAACTTTTCCATGTTTATATATATTAAATGAAATTGTTATTTACATGATTAAGTGTTTCCAACATGTTAAGCAATCAAACTTGTTAAGACTTGATTAATTGAAATAGGTTTCATATAGACAATTGACCACCCAAGTTGACCGGTGATTCACGAACGTTAAAACTTGTAAAAACTATATGATAACATATATATATATATATATATATATATATATATATATATATATATATATATATATATATATATATATATATATATATATATATATATAGTTAACATGATATTATGATAATTAAACATATCATTAAGTATATTAACAATGAACTACATATGTAAAATCAAGACTACTAACTTAATGATTTTGAAACGAGACATATATGTAACGAATATCGTTGTAACGACATTTAATGTATATATATCATATTAAGAGATATTCATACATCATATTATAATGATAATATAATAATTTAAAATCTCATTTGATATTATAGACATTGGGTTAACAACATTCAACAAGATCGTTAACCTAAAGGTTTCAAAACAACACTTACATGTAACGACTAACGTTGACTTAACGACTCCGTTAAAATGTATATACATGTAGTTTTTTAATATGTATTCATACACTTTTGAAAGACTTCAAGACACTTATCAAAATACTTCTACTTAACAAAAATGCTTACAATTACATCCTCGTTCAGTTTCATCAACAATTCTACTCGTATGCACCCGTATTTGTACTCGTACAATACACAGCTTTTAGATGTATGTACTATTAGTATATACACTCCAATGATCAGCTCTTAGCAGCCCATATGAGTCACATAACACATGTGGGAACCATCATTTGGCAACTAGCATGAAATATCTCATAAAATTACAAAAATATTAGTAATCATTCATGACTTATTTTCATGAAAACAAAATTACATATCCTTTATATCTAATCCATACACCAACGACAAAAAACACCTACAAACACTTTCATTCTTCAATTTTCTTCATCTAATTGATCTCTCTCAAGTTCTATCTTCAAGTTCTAAGTGTTCTTCATAAATTCTACAAGTTCTAATATCATAAAATCAAGAATACTTTCAAGTTTGCTAGCTTACTTCCAATCTTGTAGAGTGATCATCCAACCTCAAGAAATCTTTCTTATTTACAGTAAGATATCTTTCTAATACAAGGTAATACTCATATTCAAACTTTGATTCAATTTCTATAACTATAACAATCTTATTTCGAGTGGAAATCTTACTTGAACTTGTTTTTCGTGTCATGATTCTGCTTCAAGAATTTTCAAGCCATCCAAGGATCCTTTGAAGCTAGATCCATTTTTTTCATTTCCAGTAGCTTTATCCAGAAAACTTGAGGTAGTAATGATGTTCATAACATCATTCGATTCATACATATAAAGCTATCTTATTCGAAGGTTTAAACTTGTAATCACTAGAACATAGTTTAGTTAATTCTAAACTTGTTCGCAAACAAAAGTTAATCCTTCTAACTTGACTTTTAAAATCAACTAAACACATGTTCTATATCTATATGATATGCTAACTTAATGATTTAAAACCTGGAAACACAAAAAACACCGTAAAACCGGACATACGCTGTCGTAGTAACACCGCGGGCTGTTTTGGGTTAGTTAATTAAAAACTATGATAAACTTTGATTTAAAAGTTGTTCTTTTGGGAAAATTATTTTTCTTATGAACATGAAACTATATCCAAAAATCATGGTTAAACTCAAAGTGGAAGTATGTTTTCTAAAATGGTCATCTAGACGTCGTTCTTTCGACTGAAATGACTACCTTTACAAAAACGACTTGTAACTTATATTTCTGACTATAAACCTATACTTTTTTTGTTTAGATTCATAAAATAGAGTTCAATATGAAACCATAGCAATTTGATTCACTCAAAACGAATTTAAAATGAAGAAGTTATGGGTAAAACAAGATTGGATAATTTTTCTTGTTGTAGCAACGTGAAAATTGGTAACAAATCTATATTAATCATATCCTAGCTAACTTATATTGTATTATACATGTATTCTAATATATTATGTAATCTTGGGATACCATAGACACGTATGCAAATGTTTTGACATATCATATCGACCCATGTGTATATATTATTTGGAACAACCATAGACACTCTATATGCAGTAATGTGGGAGTTAGCTATACAGGGTTGAGGTTGATTCCAAAAATATATATACTTTGAGTTGTGATCTAGCCTGAGACGTGTATACACTGGGTCGTGGATTGATTCAAGATAATATATATCAATTTTTTTTCTGTACATCTAACTGTGGACAACTAGTTGTAGGTTACTAACGAGGACAGCTGACTTAATAAACTTAAAACATCAAAATGTATTAAAAGTGTTGTAAATATATTTTGAACATACTTTGATATATATGTACATATTTGTTATAGGTTCGTGAATCGACCAGTGGCCAAGTCTTACTTCCCTACGAAGTAAAAATCTGTGAAAGTGAGTTATAGTCCCACTTTTAAAATCTAATATTTTTGGGATGAGAATACATGCAGGTTTTATAAATGATTTACAAAATAGACACAAGTACGTGAAACTACATTCTATGGTTGAATTATCGAAATCGAATATGCCCCTTTTTATTAAGTCTGGTAATCTAAGAATTAGGGAACAGACACCCTAATTGACACGAATCCTAAAGATAGATCTATTGGGCCTAACAAACCCCATCCAAAGTACCGGATGCTTTAGTACTTCGAAATTTATATCATATCCGAAGGGTGTCCCGGAATGATGGGGATATTCTTATATATGCATCTTGTTAATGTCTGTTACCAGGTGTTCACCATATGAATGAATTTTATCTCTGTGTATGGGATGTATATTGAAATATGAAATCTTGTGGTCTATTATTATGATTTGATAATATATACGTTAAACCTATAACTCACCAACATTTTTGTTGACGTTTTAAGCATGTTTATTCTCAGGTGATTATTAAGAGCTTCCGCTGTTGCATACTAAAATAAGGACAAGATTTAGAGTCCATGCTTGTATGATATTATGTAAAAACTGCATTCAAGAAACTTATTTTTGATGTAATATATTCTTATTGTAAACCATTATGTAATGGTCGTGTGTAAACGGTATATTTTAGATTATCATTATTTGATAATCTATGTAATGCTTTTTAAACCTTTATAGATAAAATAAAGGTTATGGTTGTTTTAAAAATGAATGCAGTCTTTGAATAACGTCTCATATAGAGGTCAAAACCTCGTGACGAAATCAATTAATATGGAACGTTTATAATCAATATGAACGGGACATTTCATAAATGAAATGGATCAACCAATTAGTCATCTTCAATTCATCGGATGAGTTCATAGACTACTTAATCGATGGAGACGAGAAGAAGGCGATCCTTTCCACCAACCAACTTCACCTCTTGGCGAAGAACCTGAAGCACTTACTGGCGAACCAGTCCGAAACACCATTTTCACTCTCATTTTCAGGATATCTCTCAACGATTACATAATATCTAAAATTCTAGATCTTATTCATCCGATCGTCCGAACCGAAAATCATCCCGGAGTAATAGCAGAAGTCAACGAACTTCGCGCACAAGTTATAGTTTAGAAAATATGGTGCAAAACGTACCAGCTTCAGCAACATCATCGGCACCAACAGTACCAACATCAATACCAGTACCACCAACAACGCAAGTTCAAACAACACACACCTCAACATCACAATCTGTACCTCGAGTATAATCATCGTTCTACATGACGTTCTACATCATTTATATTCGTACGACATGACGATTATGTAATCTATAATGTTCTAGAGATTATATATTCTTGTTCTAACGGTAAATCATATGAGTTTAATATCATATTGACTCATTAAATCCATGGTTACATCTGAAGAGAATATATATGTAAGTATATTTTCATAAATATTGTAATTAAAAATTCTATTATACAAATAATTAATGGTGAAAATATTTTAACGGGTAGGTAATACCCGAGAGATATTTAGATTTCACATTAATAAGTTACACTGTACATTCTTCGAATCTGATCCAACAGTCATTTACTATCCTACTTACATCTACCGATATACGAATCCGTTCACCACAGAATAACCATTTTCATTCAATTTCATATTTGAATTTTGATTTATCAGAATCCAACAAGTGGCATAATGAAAAACACATTTGACGAAATAAAAATTTGATAGAAACAAACAAATTAACTACGAAAAATCTTGTTAAGAATCCACGCTAACTGTTCCAGCTAACTATTCCTAGCTAACTGATTATATTTTATTTATCGCAGTTTGTTTATCGCAATTTAATTATCGCAATTTTATTTATCGTCATTAAATTTCTGTTATTTACTTTACGCACTTTATTTATCGTCATTTAATTTCGGTTATTTATTTTACGCACTTTAAATATCGGGACACGTATACAAGGTTTTGACATATCATATCGATGCATATATATATATATATATATATATATATATATATATATATATATATATATATATATATATATATATATATATATATATACATACATATATATATATATATATATATATATATATATATATTATTTGGAAAACCATAGACACTCTATATGCAGTAATGCTGGAGTTAGCTATACAGGGTTGAGGTTGATTCTACAATCATATATATACTTTGAGTTGTGATCGAGTCTGAGACATGTACACGGGTCACGATACGTATTAATTAATTCGAATATTATATATTGCTAACTGTGGACTATCAACTGAGGATTAATGACATTGGACTATTAAAATGAATTAAAATATTGTTTATAACATATGAAACTAAACATTTCTTCAAGTTTGCCACTTGACTTCATCTTAAACCTCATTTATATCTTGACAATTACAATCTGCGTTCAAATCCTTCGAAATTCCTGAAGATACTTCAAATAATGAACAATCGAGATGATGATCCAACCACATATTACCGACAATTAAATACCTAAAAAGCTCTCGAAACCAAAGTCATAATTTGACACGTATCCGTGTCAGATCCTTTGGCATTTACTAGCAAATATGACTTTTCAATTCCATTTCAAAATAGACAGTTTTGTCACAGCTTCAGTAAGTCAACTTCGACTTTTCAGTTGAAACAACCTAATTATAACCTTGATATATATGTTGCCCCTTTCGCCATCGTTACTGGGGAACCTTTCATATTCCACCACATTAGTAATTAACTTATGGACAAGTTCACTGATCTTTGACTTTCCGAAAGATCTTTATATTTATCAACACCCCATCATTTACTAATCTGCAACAAGAATTGCCATACGAATCATCGGAAATTAGCAATCAGCATTTGGAATCTCGCAGCGTTTCCGCGTCAACAGTTATATGTATACATATAACATCTATCTTCTAAAATTATGATTTTCAATTCAGAAATTCCTAAAAAGCTGTAACAACCCAAACCGTAACCGACCAAACACGACGAAATTGCAAACAAAAAAAATTTTCTGGTGCAGATCATCTGCGCGGCGCGCCAGGTGACCGCGCGGCGCGCCAAATCACCTGGACAGCCCGCTGTCCCCGGAAGTCTATTTAACGAAAATGTTTGACTAGTTCTCGACATTTATAGCCAAAACGCTTTTAACCATACATTCAAATATGTAAAACTAGCACATAACTAAGGTTTGAGCGAGTTTTACAAAGTGGGGCCCACACGTGCCCAAAACGCCACTAAGTTTAAAAATACAATGTTTAATACAAATTAGAGTTTCGACCACGAAAAGTTTAATTGCCAAACGATACAACGAGCATGGTATTTGGGTTAAACTACCCAAGTCTCGGTCAAACTCCAAAATCATCACATCCCAAAAGCGTCACTAAACGAGACGGGATCTCTAATCCAACCGGATGCCCTTACCCTTGTCCACACCGGAACCTATAAAAATAGTAAACAACGAGAGGGTAAGCAAAGCTTAGTGAGTAAAACATATATATACATGCATATACAACTTACCCACACGCATCCACGATATCAAATAACACGTAACAAATCTCGATAAGCAAACTAGTATCACCAAACGTATCACTAGCAATAATCATAGCATAAATACTCATAACAATAATCAAATGCTAGTATGAACAACAATAAATCATGGTTAACCAATCTCTTCGCTAGGGAACGACTTCGCGAAACAAGTCATCGATGTTCATAACATTCGTTAGCTTCCAAAAACGGCTATGGCATGCTAACCCCCCGAGGTGTTCCAAAAACGGCTATGGCATCACCCCTCAAGTGTTCCAAAAACGGCTATGGCATCACTTGCTCAATGTGAGTAGAACACGGCTATTACTCACGCTTTCGTACACCAACACGGCTATGTGTACGGGTAACTCAAATAACAACGTGGAAGTAAAACACGGCTATTACTCGCCACTAAATGCACAAACACGGCTATGTGCCTTAGTACAAAACATGGACTAATACGGCTAAGTCCCACAACCTTGGTCACAAAACGGCTATGTGACACCATCAACACGGTACATAAATTATATACATACATATATAGATATTCCACTCACCTTATGCCGTCGGTGATTACTAAACCAAGCTTGAATTCCGAGGTAACGTACCTATTTCACAAGCACATAATCAATCAATCGACTTGGCCTAAACTCATAACACACATCATCCTAGGTCATCTTGACCCATTTTGACACTTAACCCTAATTTGGGTCATTCTTACCAAAAACCCTAACTCTTGGCACTCAAGGCCTTCATACACTTTAATTCACTAGATTTTAACACAAAACACTAACGTTAACCAATCTTGGTCCATTTTGACCCGTTTGACTCAATAAAAGTCAATACACCCATTTTTGGGTCATTTATACCCAAATCACACCCATTTACACTTCCCTAAGGTGTTCTAGCAAATTATTAGCCAATTAGGGTTTCATAACAACAATTAACACTTCCAAAACCCTAGTTAACTCAATATTGAGTCTATATGACCCAAATTACCCAAGAATACCCAAATTAACCAAAAGTGGGTTTTATGTCCACCTTTGACTCAAACCCTAGCCCTAAATCGAATTAAACAAAGGAATTAAGATTAGAGCATACCACAACTACCAAAACGAAGATAATGACGAGATAAACAACTTTAGAACTTGGGCTTTAGCAAGAAACCCTCTTCTTCCTCTTCAAAGTGAGCTTTCCCTCTCTAAAACTCACTCTCTCACTAAAATAAATTGGGAGGTGATAAGGTTGGTGAACAAGGGAGTAAATGAGCTCCCAAACTACTGAACCAAGCATTAAACTCGGCCTTGATGTGAATTTACCAAAATACCCCCAAAATATCTAATTTAAAAAGAGAAAGGGATCTGTCACAGACATTTGGCGCGGCGCGCCACAAGGCCGCGCGGCGCGCAACCCTGCCAGTTCAGCTCCTTTTGTATTTTAAATACACGCAACAGAACCCCGTTTCAAGTACCGTACATTACACTTATATACACTTATGTACACTATAAATAATCGGGTCTTACAACTCTTCCCCACTTATTCGGATTGCGACCTCGCAATCCATGCCGCATGACAAGCGGGAAGATAAACCAACACAAACTCTTCAGGTTCCCAAGTGAACTCGGAACCCTTATTCCGCCGCCATTGAACTTTAAAAGTCCTAACCTCCTTATGCCTCAACCTTTTGACCTTTTCATCAAGTATTGCAATTGGCTCTTCAACATACTCCAACTTATTGTTTAGCTCAATTTCATCTAAAGGCATCCATGAAGAATCATCCGCAAGGCACTTACGGAGGTGAGAAACATGAAACGTGTTATGGATCCCCGCAAGCTCTTCGGGCAATTCCAATCGATATGCAACTTCACCAACACGAGCTAAGACTTTAAACGGTCCAATAAACCGAGGACCTAACTTTCCCCGTTTTCGAAATCGAATAATACCCTTCCATGGTGAAACCTTAAGCATAACCATGTCGCCCTCTTGGAATTCGATCGTTCGTCTACGTTTATCGGCATACGACTTTTGCCTATCTTGAGCCTTTTTCAAATGCTCACGGATAATATCAATCTTGTTATTCGTCTCTAGAACCAAATCGGTACTCCCGATTTCCCTTTGTCCCACTTCTCCCCAACAAATGGGAGTTCTACATCTTCGACCATAAAGCATCTCGTACGGTGGCATCCCGATACTAGTATGAAAACTATTATTGTACGAAAATTCCACCAAAGGTAGATGCTCATCCCAACTACCACCGAAATCGATAATGCACGCCCGTAACATATCTTCCAAAGTTTGGTTCGTACGTTCGGTTTGACCGTCCGTTTGAGGATGATACGCCGTGCTCAACTTTAATTGTGTACCCATATCTTCGTGAAACTTTTCCCAAAATCGAGATGTAAAACGGGTATCTCGATCCGAAATAATAGATATAGGAACGCCATGTCGCGAGACCACTTCCTTGATAAACAACTTAGCCAAGGCCTCCGACGATATTGCTTCTTTAATGGGAAGAAACAAAGCACTTTTCGTCAACCGATCCACTATAACCCAAATCGAATCATATTGAGTTCTCGCCGTCTTAGGTAATTTAGTGATGAAGTCCATGGTAATGTGCTCCCATTTCCATTTCGGGATCTCTAACGGTTGCAACTTACCATACGGCTTTTGATGTTCGGCTTTAACTTGCAAACAAGTAACACATCGTTCAACGTATTTTACAACATCACGTTTCATGCCCGGCCACCAATAATCTTTCTTCAAGTCATGATACATTTTCGTCGCGCCCGGATGAATGGAATATTTCGACTTATGTGCTTCATCGAGTAGCACCCGTCGGTAATCACCCGTCTTAGGCACCCACACCCTTCCTTGAAAGGACAACAAACCCCGCGGACCCATAGTAATAAACTCCGATTGGCCCACAATTCGTTCCGTGTGCTTATCGTGAACATAAGCCTCTATTTGGTCTTCAACCATCTTTTCAAGAAAGTCGTTAGTGATAATCAAACGTAACGATGTTATACGTATCGCCGGATGTTGAGTCTTTCGACTTAACGCATCCGCGACCACATTCGCCTTACCCGGATGGTAAAGTATCTCACAATCATAATCTTTCACCACATCCATCCATCTACGTTGACGATAATTCAAATCCCTTTGAGTAAAAAGGTGTTTCAAATTCTTATGATCCGAATATATCGTACACTTGACACCATACAAGTAGTGGCGCCAAATTTTCAACGCATGCACAACCGCCGCCATTTCAAGATCATGAGTCGGGTACCTCGTTTCGTGTTCCTTTAATTGTCGAGAGGCATAAGCAATGACTTTACCCCTTTGCATAAGAACGCACCCGAGCCCATTTAAGGAAGCATCACAATAAACCACCATGTCTTCGACGCCTTCCGGTAACACTAACACCGGAGCTTGACACAACTTCTCTTTCAATAATTGAAAAGCAATTTCTTGCTCGTTTTCCCAATTGAACTTAGCACTCTTCCTCGTCAACTTTGTTAATGGAGAAGCAATCTTAGAAAAGTCTTGGATAAACCGACGATAATAACCGGCCAATCCGAGAAAACTCCGGATTTCCGTAGGCGTAGTCGGTCGTCCCCAACTCTTCACCGTCTCAATCTTCCCCGGATCCACTTGGATACCGCCTTCGTTCACAATGTGGCCAAGAAATTGGACCTCTTTTAGCCAAAATTCACATTTAGAGAATTTTGCATACAACTTCTCCTTTCTTAACGTCTTCAAAACTTCGCGCAAGTGACGTTCATGTTCGTGCATACTTTTCGAGTAGACTAGTATGTCGTCAATGAACACAATAACCGACTTGTCCAACATAGGTTGGCACACCCGGTTCATAAGATCCATGAATGCCGCCGGTGCATTCGTAAGACCAAAAGGCATAACCACAAACTCATAATGCCCATAACGCGTTCGGAAAGCCGTTTTCTCAATGTCTTCCTCACGGACCCGCATTTGATGATAGCCGGACCGTAGATCGATCTTGGAGAAATACGTCGCGCCTTGAAGTTGATCAAACAAATCGTCAATCCTAGGTAACGGATAACGATTCTTGATCGTCACTTTATTTAGCTCACGGTAATCGATGCACATGCGCATACTACCGTCTTTCTTTTTCACGAATAAGACCGGAGCGCCCCACGGCGAAGCACTCGGTCGGATAAAACCCTTCTCTAGCAACTCTTGAATTTGATTCAATAGCTCTTGCATTTCCGTTGGTGCTAAACGATAAGGAGTTTTAGCAATGGGAGTAGCCCCCGGAACCAACTCAATGCGAAACTCGACTTGTCTTTCCGCCGGAACACCCGGTAACTCATCCGGAAAAACGTCTTCAAACTCATTAACTACCGGAATTTCACGAATGGGTGGTGGCTCATTACGAGTATCAACAACATAAGCAAGGAAAGCCATGCCACCGGTAACAACGGAACGACGTGCCCGTGCAAAAGTGCATATCGGCACCGGTCTTCTTCTCTTATCGCCATGAATAATCATATCTCCCCCACTTGGGGTCTTCACACGAATACACTTATCATGGCATGCAATATTGGCTCTATAACGATCGAGCCAATCCATACCAACAACGATATCAAAGTCGCCCAAGGTCATTGGAATAAGATCAATTTTAAAAGTTTCGGCACCAAAAACAACATCACAATTCTTACACACATCAACCACTAGCACCGTCTTGCCGTCCGCTATTTCGACTTCTACCGGACGACTTAACTTAGCTAGCGGACTATCAAGTTTAGGCACAAATTTAGGAGACACAAACGACAAATTTGCACCGCTATCAAAAAGAATCCTTGCCGGATTAGAATTAACCATGAAAGTACCTGAAACAACTTCGTTGGATTGTTTGGCTTCATCGTTCGTCATCAAGTAGTTTCGCCCTCTAGCCGACCCCGCCGCCTTCTCAATCTTCTTAACATGATCATTATTCAACTCGGGGCATTCCGGCCTCTTGTGCCCCACTTTACCGCAATTAAAACACGTAACCGTCTTGACCGTGCATTCACGGGCGTAATGACCCGACTTCCCACAATTAAAACAAGTGGGCGCAAAAGTACCCGTGCCACCTTTCTTCACACTATTAACGCTCTCGGTGCCTTTCTTAGACTTCTTGTTTGAAAAATTCGAATAGCTCGAACCTTCAAACTTCCTTTTCGAGAAAACAAAATCACTCTTCCTAGGCACCTCCGGCTCAAAACCCCGAGCCAACTCAAACAATTCATCGAAAGTCTTAGCCATACCCCGGCTAATCTTGCTCTTGTAGTCGGCATTCAAAGTACGATAAAAATCTTTCATAAGCTTATGATCATCACCCACATACTCCGGGCAAAAACGAGTCTTTGCCAAGAATGTAGACTTGAGGGTAACTAAATCCATGGAACCTTGTTGCAAATGATGCAACTCGTCCCGAATTCGATCAAGATCGGATGAAGTTCGGTATTCCTTGAAAAACTCTTTCTTGAACTCTTCCCACGTCAAGCCCATGCATTGCTCCTCGCCATACAAATTGATTTTATCATCCCACCACAACTTGCCTTCTTCACGTAACATGCTAGACCCAAACCTCGCCTTCTTCTCGGGAGGACACTCCGCGGTACGGAAGGCCCCCTCGATGTCCGAAATCCAACAAGTACTTTTCAACGGATCCCTCACCCCATTAAACGTCGGAGGTTGAGTATCCTTAAAATTTTTGTAGTGGAAGTCTCTCTTTCCATCACCCCCTTCACCTCGAGGATAAACATTTCTAGCATCAAGGGCCTCTTCAATAGTGGCCTTCAATCGTTCATTTATCATTTCGGTCACTTGCCCATCGACCGACTCTTGGAAGACCCTTCGGACATCCGCAAGAAAATCCGATTTCAACTTCTTAAAGACGGCCTCGACCTTGGTCGAGAACTCGGCGTCTTCACTTGTACTCCCGTTTTCATGATCAGGACCGTTTCTCGTCTTCATTCTATAAAACGAATTAGGTTAAACCATGAAACAAAAGGACAATTATACCCAATTTCATACGTATACACCACACTACCCCATCTTGCTCAACAATCGTCGTACATTGCTTGTTTGACCCGATTTGCACCCGTAGTAATGGTAGCTAGTCATTACCACGCAAGCACGTCGCGCTAACTCGCTAGTACAACGTCCATCTCGCTTGATGATTGCTAAACACAACACAAACAAATAGCGCATGATTAGTTCACATAAACCTATGCACTAATCATACCGATCCGACCCAAAGTCCTACAAGTCCCGCATATACACGCACACAAAGTCTAAGTCTAGGCGCCTATCTCAAGTCACCTAAATCCCTTAGACCATGCTCTGATACCACTTGTAACAACCCAAACCGTAACCGACCAAACACGACGAAATTGCAAACAAAAAAAATTTTCTGGTGCAGATCATCTGCGCGGCGCGCCAGGTGACCGCGCGGCGCGCCAAATCACCTGGACAGCCCGCTGTCCCCGGAAGTCTATTTAACGAAAATGTTTGACTAGTTCTCGACATTTATAGCCAAAACGCTTTTAACCATACATTCAAATATGTAAAACTAGCACATAACTAAGGTTTGAGCGAGTTTTACAAAGTGGGGCCCACACGTGCCCAAAACGCCACTAAGTTTAAAAATACAATGTTTAATACAAATTAGAGTTTCGACCACGAAAAGTTTAATTGCCAAACGATACAACGAGCATGGTATTTGGGTTAAACTACCCAAGTCTCGGTCAAACTCCAAAATCATCACATCCCAAAAGCGTCACTAAACGAGACGGGATCTCTAATCCAACCGGATGCCCTTACCCTTGTCCACACCGGAACCTATAAAAATAGTAAACAACGAGAGGGTAAGCAAAGCTTAGTGAGTAAAACATATATATACATGCATATACAACTTACCCACACGCATCCACGATATCAAATAACACGTAACAAATCTCGATAAGCAAACTAGTATCACCAAACGTATCACTAGCAATAATCATAGCATAAATACTCATAACAATAATCAAATGCTAGTATGAACAACAATAAATCATGGTTAACCAATCTCTTCGCTAGGGAACGACTTCGCGAAACAAGTCATCGATGTTCATAACATTCGTTAGCTTCCAAAAACGGCTATGGCATGCTAACCCCCCGAGGTGTTCCAAAAATGGCTATGGCATCACCCCTCAAGTGTTCCAAAAACGGCTATGGCATCACTTGCTCAATGTGAGTAGAACACGGCTATTACTCACGCTTTCGTACACCAACACGGCTATGTGTACGGGTAACTCAAATAACAACGTGGAAGTAAAACACGGCTATTACTCGCCACTAAATGCACAAACACGGCTATGTGCCTTAGTACAAAACATGGACTAATACGGCTAAGTCCCACAACCTTGGTCACAAAACGGCTATGTGACACCATCAACACGGTACATAAATTATATACATACATATATAGATATTCCACTCACCTTATGCCGTCGGTGATTACTAAACCAAGCTTGAATTCCGAGGTAACGTACCTATTTCACAAGCACATAATCAATCAATCGACTTGGCCTAAACTCATAACACACATCATCCTAGGTCATCTTGACCCATTTTGACACTTAACCCTAATTTGGGTCATTCTTACCAAAAACCCTAACTCTTGGCACTCAAGGCCTTCATACACTTTAATTCACTAGATTTTAACACAAAACACTAACGTTAACCAATCTTGGTCCATTTTGACCCGTTTGACTCAATAAAAGTCAATACACCCATTTTTGGGTCATTTATACCCAAATCACACCCATTTACACTTCCCTAAGGTGTTCTAGCAAATTATTAGCCAATTAGGGTTTCATAACAACAATTAACACTTCCAAAACCCTAGTTAACTCAATATTGAGTCTATATGACCCAAATTACCCAAGAATACCCAAATTAACCAAAAGTGGGTTTTATGTCCACCTTTGACTCAAACCCTAGCCCTAAATCGAATTAAACAAAGGAATTAAGATTAGAGCATACCACAACTACCAAAACGAAGATAATGACGAGATAAACAACTTTAGAACTTGGGCTTTAGCAAGAAACCCTCTTCTTCCTCTTCAAAGTGAGCTTTCCCTCTCTAAAACTCACTCTCTCACTAAAATAAATTGGGAGGTGATAAGGTTGGTGAACAAGGGAGTAAATGAGCTCCCAAACTACTGAACCAAGCATTAAACTCGGCCTTGATGTGAATTTACCAAAATACCCCCAAAATATCTAATTTAAAAAGAGAAAGGGATCTGTCACAGACATTTGGCGCGGCGCGCCACAAGGCCGCGCGGCGCGCAACCCTGCCAGTTCAGCTCCTTTTGTATTTTAAATACACGCAACAGAACCCCGTTTCAAGTACCGTACATTACACTTATATACACTTATGTACACTATAAATAATCGGGTCTTACAAAAGCACCCTAGTTTACGAATCAGATCCCTGAGTTTTGAAAAAGCTTAATGAAGCAGCAGGAACTGTAAACGACCTTAACAGTCGGAAGTATAATGATAAAGAATGGAGTGTTGGAAACTCTCAATGGAAAATTTAGTACCAAGAAGCGGGTTATGTGAAATTATGAAGGAGACTGTGAACAAATCACAAGAATTAAACTTATACATAAAGAATCCTGATGATTCAGTATCTGACGAAACCTCTAGCGAATATCTTACTCCTTAATTATTCTAAATCCTTGCGGAAGAATTTTCTTCATCAACCTTCGATCTTGGAAGTACCAAAATATCGTCATAAATATCTTCAATATTTCTGAAGATATTTTCATAACTATCCTTATCTGAAATCTGTTATCTGTTATCTGTTATCTTTTCACTGCATCTGTATTACACCATAAAGGAAACTGTTTAGTTTATATATTCTGTAAACCTGCAAATTTAAACTATGAAGGAATTCTGAAGTAGTGTTGGGAACTGAGGCATGAGTTAGTATAATATAATGACACTTGATCAACGTGATTATATTACAGTAAGTTATGCTGAGTTTCTAATGGAAAGTGATGATTAATGGACTATAACGTCATCATATGCCATATTACACGACTCGTTCAATTTTTTCAATCTATGAACATATCAAGAAAATATATTATTGATAGTTCTATTCTCAGTAATTCTAATAATTTGACAAATCGAATCGTGCTACTACCTTTTCCTTTCTACCTTGTATATTATAATAATTCGAAACTCCATACCTACGAATTCTGGACCATTACTTGATACGCTTAATGGATAGGAGAGAAAACAGAGCATAAAGCTTCGATGTGTAAATGGGGGTATAAATCGCAGCAAATAGGAGGGAACATTAACTGTGGATGACAATGATTATAGGAGACAGAAGCAGGAGCATCGAAATATAAGGGAAGATATAAAACCCACTGACAACACATAAATTACAAACCGTGTATGTCAATGTTTATCGCAACATAAAGACACGGAAGAATTAAAAACACTATCACCCCAAGGGCGAAGTGGAAGAAAACAGATTCCTCCGGTGGAAGTTAGAAAAGGAGAATGATAGTTGCGATAGTAAGGATAAGGACAAGGATCAGAACTGGATTAAGCTTTTTCACAATCTTTTGGATGTATGAAATAAGAAAGAAAGTATAGGAATGATGAGAATAATGGAACGGAAGAGCTTAAATTTATAGTGAAAATATCAGACAGAGTAATCAAGGCAGATCATCGTATTTAATTATAGAAATCTTACTTTTCTTATTTGCCGAAGAATCAAATCTTTTAGATTTCGAAGATTTTCTTTAAATCACTTGAATTCCGGAATTCAACCCCCTACGTCAAAAGTTAAGACGCACCTTATTTTCTAAATTCAAACGTGACTACGTCAAAAGCTAAGGCGAATTTTTATTTTCTCATTTCACTCTTTGATGATAGCTTCATTCGTGCTCTTCGAATAATCGAATTGTTATATCCATATTACTCAGTGATGATAAAAATCTATTTATCAACTCATATTCATCATGAAAACATTTCTATTGTTAACCATGACGACCACCTTCAAATTTCGAGACGAAATTTCTTTAACGGGTAGGTACTGTGACGACCCGGGAATTTCCGACCAAATTTAAACTTAATCTTTATATGTTTCCAACACGATAAGCAAAGTCTATAATGTTGAGCCTCAAAATTTTTGAACTGTTTTATGATTCATTTGACCTTTGACTATGCCCGATGATTCACGAACAATTGTGTGTAAATAAATATGTATATATACATAAGTAGTATATATAATAATTTGAAATTTATAAAATATAATTTAAACATTCAAAACTAAATATGTAAGATAAGATATAAAATAACTAAGTTGTACTTAAAATGAATATATATATATATAAATATAGGATTTCTATAGATAATTATTATAATTTTTTTATATTGTTATATATATATATATATATATATATATATATATATATATATATATATATATATATATATATATATATATATATATAAGAATTTAATACTTAATGTAAGTACTATATATATAATCATTAAAATTTTATAAATAATAAATTGTATATATTAAATGAAAATACAAGTTAAGAATATAGTCATTATAATAACCTTATTATTACTTTCATTATTAATACTAATACTAATAACAATTTCAATATTAGTTATGTATATATATTATCAGATAATATAATTGTTATTATTTTGTATTATATCATAATTATTGTTAGTTTAGTTATTATTACGAATTATAAATATTATGATTATTATTACCATTGTTAATATCATTAGTAGATTATAATGAGTAGTAACATTCTGATTAAGATTATTATTATTTATAATTACCATTATCATTAAAATTATTATTATTAGTATTATTATAAATAATAAAAATCATTATTTTATCACTAAGAATATCATTATTGACACTTTTATAATAATTATTATCATTATCATTAGTAATATTATTATTACTATTATGTTATTATAAAATTTTATTATTATTATGTATAATATTAAGAACATTATTATTATAGTTATATTTAATAATAATATTAATTATAATCTATAAAAATAGATATATAAATATAAGAAATATACATATAAAAATACAAATAGATATATAGATATATATATATACACACATATATGCCATTATATACATATTTATATTAGGAAATTAGTATTATTATTTATTATTATTATCATTATTAATATAATTATTAATTATTAGTATTAATTATATATATATATATATATATATATATATATATATATATATATATATATATATATATATATATATATATATATATATATATATATATATATATATATGAAATCTGTTAAAGGTGATTCAGTTTGGTTTTCTATCTGATTTGTTAGATGTTTACAGCAAACCATAGTACAAATTTGTTACCTGTTAACATCAAACCTATGTGTGATCTTTGTTTCCATCTGTTAATTGGTACGAACCTTTGACAATTAGTCCCTTTATCAAACATATCCATTATACTCCATATTTATTTAATTTAATCTCTGTATCTGATTGAAGCATCCAGTCGGTTTTCTCCTGCTACAAAAACAACGAATTTCACACTTAAATTGGTGAAGTCTTTCATTTATACTTTGTCTTTATCAATTAAAAACGATTGCAACTGGTTTTCAATTGAATTAAACAGAAAAGAAAATGAAGAAGATAGTTATATACTCTGTCCATGTGTTTTTTTTTTTTGAAAAGATCGATTTTGAAATCAATTACAAAATGTAATAACGGAGTCTTGCTTGAAATCTTTCACTCAATCTATCTGTAAGATTTCAGCTTTCAATTCCTTCAAACGAAATCGAATTTACAAGTCAAAGTTTTATGTACAAAAGTCAACCGAATCGTTCTTGGAGAAATTCGAGTTCATTTTGATATTTTAAGTTCAATTGATGAATCCAATAGTTTCTAGGAATGATTTGAAACACAATTCATGTTGTGATCTTGGTCTATAACATTGTAGAAATCAAAATCATTATTTATATTTTTTTTAAACCGTAACACAGCAGCAGCTGTTTTTCTAATTTTTTTTTATTGAGTCTCTTAATTTAAATTCACAGTTTAATCGTTTTCTGTTATAGAATCAAAGTTGATTGATTTGATTAATTTGTTTGTGGTGGATTGAAATTGGTTGTGAAGAAGAAGATATAAGAACACGAACTGTTTGGTTAAATAAATATGGTCTGGGGTTTAATCAGAAAAGTTAGAACAGAGGAGTGGTTTAGTGTGTGTTCGGGTTATCGAGAGGTCTGAGGTTCGAGTCCCAGCAGCTGCGATTTTTTTTAGACTTCTCATCAAAGGTTGTTACCCTTTATATTTACTATTATTGTTATTTGTATTATTATTATTATTATTACCAATTATTGTTATTATTATTAATACTAGTAATATGTTTATTAGGATAATTAAAAGTAATATCATTATGGTTGTTACTAAATATAACTATTATTATTATTAACATAATTAGGAATGTTATTGTTATTATTATGAGTAGTTTGAAAATAATAAAATTTATTATTATTTTCCTTAAATACTAGTATTAGTGCCATTTTTATAGTTATTAGTATTATTATTATCATTATTATTAACTTAGCTATTATAAAGGGAATAAGTATTAGTATTATTATTATTATTATTGCTATAAGTTTTATTAATATGTTGATTATTGTTAAATTGTATCATTTACGAGATATAGATATTGTTATTAGTATATGTGTTAACATTATTATGATTAAGGTTATTATTATTATGCAATATAATACAAGTTATCATTTTTCTCATTAATATTAGTACTAGTATCACTTTTGTAACTCTTAGTATTATTATTATTATTATTAAACAAAGGTATCATTTTTAACAATATCTTTATTAATATTAGCATTTTTAACAAAGTTATTATTATTATTAGTAGTAAATCATTAATATCATAACCACCATAAACAGTAAAATTAATATTGTTACAAGTACTATTATTAATATCATTGTATTATCACTAATAGGGTTATTATTAGCATATGTATATTATTAATGATATTATCATCATTTATCTTTACTAATATTAGCTTAGTATAATAAAACTAGTGTTTGATAAACAAACTAAATACATACATAAATATACATATTTAACAAATATAACATAACAAAAATTTAATATCTTTATATACAAAATGAACATATAAAACATATATATACATATATATATATATATATATATATATATATATATATATATATATATATATATATATATATATATATATATATATATATATATATATATATATATATATATATATATATATATATATATATATATTATTAACATAAAAATAATATAACTAATACATTTATATATATTTGTATTCAATTACAATTATGAATATTAATAAATATACGAATGATATAGGTTCGTGAATCCGAGGCCAACCCTGCATTGTTTAATGTCGTCATATGTATTTTTACTACAAAATACAGTATTGTGAGTTATAGTCCCACTTTTAAAATCTAATATTTTGGGATGAGAATACATGCAGTTTTATAAATGTTTTACGAAATAGACACAAGTAAATGAAACTACATTATATGGGTGAATGATCGAAGCCGAATATGCCCCTTTTGCTTGGTAACCTAAGAATTAGTAAACCGATCTACTAATTGACGCGAATCCTAAAGATAGATCTATTGGGCCTAACGAACCCCATCCAAAGTACCGGATGCTTTAGTACTTCGATGTTGTTTTATCATGTCCGAAGGATTTCCCGGAATGATAGGGGATATTCTTATATGCATCTTGTTAATGTCGGTTACCAGGTGTTCAATCCATATGAATGATTTTTTTTCTCTATCCATGGGCCGTATATTTATGAGAACTGGAAATAAAATTCTTGTGGTCTAATAAAATGATGAAAATGATTATTTATGTTAAACTAATGAACTCACCAACCATTTGGTTTACACTTTAAAGCATGTTTAATCTCGGGTACGAAAGAAATCTTCCGCTGTACATTTGCACATTTTAGAGATATTGCATGGAGTCATTCATGACATATTTCAAAAGACATTGCATTCGAGTCGTTGGGTTCATCAAGATTATTATTAAGTCAATTATAGTTGGATGTATTATGAAAGGGTATACATATCGTCAACTTTAGATGTAAGGAAAGTTTGTCTTTTCAAAACGAATGCAATGTTTGTAAAATGTATCATATAGAGGTCAAGTACCTCGCGATGTAACCAAATGTAATGTATTCTTCCGGATGGATTAGGACGGGTCCTTTCACTATGCATGGGACGTATATTTATGAGAACTGGAAATGAAATTCTTGTGGTCTATTAAAATGATGAAAATGAATGATTATGATAAACTAATGAACTCACCAACCTTTTGGTTGACACTTTAAAGCATGTTTATTCTCAGGTATGAAAGAAATCTTCTGCTATGCATTTGCTCATATTAGAGATATTACTTGGTGTCATTCATGACATATTTCAAAAGACGTTGCATTCGAGTCGTCGAGTTCATCAAGATTATTATCAAATCAATTATAGTTGGATGTATTATGAAATGGCATGCATGTCGTCAACTTTCGATGTAATGAAAGTTTGTCTTTTAAAAACGAATGCAATGTTTGTAAAATGTATCATATAGAGGTCAAGTACCTCGCGATGTAATCAACTATTGTAAATCATTTATAATCGATATGGACTTCGTCCAGATAGATTAGGACGGGTTATGAAATCATTCGATTTATATATATAACTATCTTATTCGAAGAATATAACTCTTAATCGCTAGAACATAGTTTAGTGAATTCTAAACTTGTTCGCAAATAAAGTTAATCCTTCTAACTTAACTTTTAAAATCAACTAAACACATATTCTATATCTTTATAATATGCTAACTAAATGATTTAAACCTATACCTTTTCTGTTTAGATTAATAAATTATGATTCGATACGAAACCATAGCCTTTTGAATCACTCAAAACGGATTTGAAATGAAAAAATTATAGGTAAAACAAAATTGGATAGAATTACTAGTTTAGCTACGAAAATTTTATAACAAATCTATACTAACAATATCCAAATTTTATAACAAATCTGTACTAACAATATCCTAACTAACTTATTCTATATATTATATATATATATAATATACCTTGATAGACCATAGACACGTATACAATGTTTTGACATATCATATTGACATCATCTATATATATTATTTGGAATAACTGTAAGACACTATATGCGGTAATGCTCGAGTTAGCATATAATGGGTCGAGGTTGATTCTAAAATAATACATATACCTTAAGTTGTGATCGAGTCTGAGACATGTATACACTGGGTCGTGGATTGATTCAAGATAATATGTATATATTGATTTATTTATGTACTACTAACTGTGGACTACTATTTGTGGACTACTAACGTTGGACTGCTAACTTAACAACTTAAATCGTTAACACGTAATAAAATATGATATGAATATATTTCTATCATACTTTGATATATGTATATTTGTTATAGGTTCGTGAATCGACCCGTGTCCAAGTCTAATTCTCGACAAATTGATAATCTGCGAAAGTGAGTTTCATTTGCTCCCTTTTTAAATGCTTTTGCAATATATATTTTTGGGACTAAGAATATATGCGCTGCTTTATAAATGTTTGACGAAATAGACACAAGTACTTAAAACTACATTCTACGATTGGATTATTATACCGGATATCACCCTTTTAGCTTGGTAGCCTAAGAGTTAGTGTTTATTATAATTGCCACTAATTGACGTGAATCCTAAAGATAGATATATTGGGCCTAACAAACCCCATCCGGGTTACGGATGCTTTAGTACTTCAATTTATCATATACGATGAGAGTCCCGGAATGATGGGGATATTCTAGATGCATTTTGTTAATGTCGGTTACCAGGTGTTCACCATATGAATGATTTGTATACGCTTGCGAGTGTATGGTTATTTATAATATTTAAATCTTGTGGCCTATTATTATTAGATTTATGATATAGGTTAAACCTATAACTCACCAATATTTTTGTTGACGTTTAAAGTATGTTTATTCTCAGGTGATTATTAAGAGCTTTCGCTGTTGCATGCTAAATTAAAGACAAGATTTGGAGTCAGCATGCTTGTATGATATTGTTTAAAAACTGCATTCGGAAAAATAAATTGTTGTAAAATATTATTGTAAACCATTATGAAATGGTCGTGTGTAACAATTGTATTTTAGATTATCATTACTTGATAATCTACGTTATGTCTATTAAACCTTTATCGATAGAATAAAGGTTATGGTTTGTTTTAAAAACGAATGCAGTCTTTGAAAAACGTCTCATACAGAGGTCAAAACCTCACAACGAAACCAATTAATATGAAACGTTTATAATCAATATGAACGGGACATTTCATCTGCTGTAGCAGGAACACTATCAATTGTTTCAGTAGGGATGGATGGACCATCAGTAACAATGCCAGGCATGAGTGGTTCAGTAGACTCAAGATGGAGCAAGAACCTAGCTCTCCAGGTTTCATACTCATCTTTATCAAATTTAGGTGGTCTATTGGATGAACCATTTTTAAGGTTAGCTGAGTTTGAATATGCAGCCATGAGAGAATTCATATCCAAGATATGAGATTATCAAGACTAAAGCTCTGATACCAGTTGTTAGTCTGTTGATTAACAACAGGAGTATTGTAGAGGGGGGTGAATACAATTCTTTTGTTTAACTTAAGTGTTATCACAGTTCAGTATTCAAACAAGTAATTTAAATAAGAGTCAAAGGTAATTTTCAATGATTATTCTTTATTGATATGAATCACAAAGAATTACAACTGTTTTGGGCGGAATAACAGTTGGTTGATGCAGATTAACCTAAGTTATAGCTATTGGGGATATCTTAAGCTATTACACGTTTGGACTCTAAATAAATAAAACCCACACCACACGTTATTACAACAATGGACACTTATATTTATAGTAATCCTATTATCCATGTAATTATTCTATTGTCCGCTGGTACATAGGATGTCTGTACTTGAGGGGACAACTGCATCAGAGAGCGTGCTCTCTTCTTTCCTCTTTGGTAGCTATTTGCAGGGACACCCCAATTTGGTTTGGCACCACTATTTGAATAAACAAATAGAATGTTGTGTTCCATAGGTGTTGACAAAGTATTACACATGTCTGCACATGCGTTAAACTTCTGCATTCCCACATGGTCTTGTAAGGTCACTTGTCAGCCGCCGACGCGTGTCCTTTTCTGTTCAACTTTGTCTTTGACTTCTATTGAATAGTACAATTGATGTAGACCACTCAGGAAACTACTATGCTTGTAATGGAGCATAGCCATCTTGTGTAGTAAGCTGCTTACCAGCTATGCTGGTTCTTCTATGCTGAGTCACTTGATCTTCATGATTTGTTGGGTACTCATCATGTGCTACTTGAAGAATACTATCTACCTTGTGCTAGTAGACTAGGCAGCATACTAAACATTCGACACAGCGATATTTGCTGTCTATACATAAACAAACCTATGCTGGCTGCACATAACATTTTAGACCATCTTTATCCCTGAAGGGCGTGTTGGTGTGTTGCTGGGTAGGGGTCGGGTGCTTGATGAGCGTGCTGTCAGACTGCTGTGTAATGGGTTGCGTGCTGAGTGGCGTGTTAGGGGTATTTTTTATTTCTTTTTCATTTTTTTCCATTTTTCTTTCATTTATATTGACTTTAATTCTATTATTATATTACATATTTAATAATTATAATAATTATATTATATATGTATAATTATAGTTACAGTCGTATGTATAATTTTTAATACAAAATAAGTTATCATTTACTAGTTTTGTCATCTACTATACAAGTTTTTAAAGTCTAATTGATAAGCCCATATTCATATATGGACAAGCCCATATTTTAACACTACCCAATATATATTTTTACAAAACTAGGTTTATTATTTTATCTCTGTAGTCGTCTTCCCCCAAACTAAACTGTACGTTTTTCTTCTCTACTTCTTCTATATTCTTAATTTCTACTCTATTTCTTCTATGTAAATTATTTAAAATATTTAAAATATGAATATATGTATATATCCATTGCAAAATTGAAAGGTATATAACCTCCCACGCCACCATATGAACCAACACGCAACAAAATGTTCATGTGTTGGGTTGAAGCACGTCGGCCTCCCACCACCGCAACACTGTAACAACCCAAACCAAACCACGAACAACCCGCGTAAAAATAACAAATAAAAAAAAATTGCTGGAACAGCATATAGCGCGGCGCGCCATATGGTCGCGCGGCGCGCCATATGGTCGCGCGGCGCGCCAAACTGGTCTGTCCCAAAAGTCATGAAACGCGAAAAAGATCGGCCACTTCCCGACATAATTAGACAAAACGCTTTTAAAAAAATATTCAAATATGTAAAACTAACACATTCCATTAATAAAAGGAGTTTTACAAAGCGGGGCCCACATCGGCCATTTTATGAGTTTAATACAAAATATGAGTTTCGACCATCAAAAAGTTTAAGTACCAAACGACGCAATGAGCATGGTGTTTGGGATTAAACTACCCAAGTCATGGTCAAACTCCAAAAGCTAACACATCCAAAAGGCGTCCCCCAACAAGCGGGATCTCTAATCCAACCGTATGCCCTTACCCTTATCCACGCCGGAACCTATAAAATGGTAAACAACGAGAGGGAAAGCTAACGCTTAGTGAATGCAATAATTATACACATACATATATAATATACCTACTTGCAAATCACTTACTCAAACACCGCATACATGCTAGCAACACAATTAGCTTATAATCTCGAATACAAGCTAGAAATCTCCAATACCACAAGCTAGCATAGCAACGCATATAATATAATTCGAATAATATATTATGCTTACACTTGCAATGCAAATAACCATGGTTAACCAATCGTACAAGGGAATGGCGCTCGCGAAAACGCTATCGGTGTTCATAACATCCGTTAGGGTACTTAACACCTCGTATCACTAACCCCTAGGGTGGCACCTTAACACCTCGGTACTTCACCCCGAGTGGCATCTTAACACCTCGATGCTTCACTCATTAGGTTACGGAGTGGTGTCTTAACACCTCGACACTACACTCCTAGGTGGCATCTTAACACCTCGATGCTTCACCCTGAGTGGCATCTTAACACCTCGATGCTTCACCCGTCAATTACCTAGAGTGGCACCTTAACACCTCGGTGCTTCACTCGTCGCGTGAAACGTGGTGTCTTAACACTTCGACACTTCACATCTCACGCTACTACAAATAAATACATTATATATCTACGCATATAATTATTCCACTCACCTTTCGCCTTCGGTGAATCAATAAACCAAGCTTGAAACTTCAAGGTAACGCACCTATTACAAAGTATATATAATCAATCATTTTTTCAAGTTGGTCAAATTCGCAACACTCACCATTTCTAGGTCATTTTTACCCATTTGGATACCTAACCCTAATATTGGTTCATCTCGCACCAAAACCCTAATCATTTGCCAAGATAGGTTCAAAACACATTTTAGAACAAGGTTTATGCACTAAACGCAAACATTAACCAACTTAGGTCCATTTTGACCCGTTTGACCCGTTTAGGGTCAACACACCTATTTCGGGTCATCCACTAACCCACTTAACATCCATTTACATAAATATTGGTGTTCTAGCAATTTACTAACTAATTAAGGTTTATTAACAACAATTAATGCTTGAAAAAACCCTAGTTAGTCATCTTTGGGTCAGCATAACCCAATTTCACCCAAAACATCCAAATTCACTAACAAATGGGTCTTAGTGTTCATTACCTACACAAACCCTAACTCTTAAACAATTAAAACAAGGAAATTAGGTTTAGGGCTTACCACAACTATCAAAACATAGTAAATGAGGAGATGAACAACTTTAGTGCTTGCACTTTGACCCGATTCGAGTTTCTTCTTCCTTAATTTGAGCTCTCTCACTCTAGAATCTAACTCTCTCTCTAGAATTGATTGGAAGATGATAAGGTGGGTGAATATGGAGTAAATGACACTCCAAACAACTGATCTAAGCCTTAAAGTCGGACCTTAAGTGGTTTTACTAAAATGCCCTTAAAATACCTAATTTAAAAAGAAAAAGGAATCTGTTAGCCCGTAATGGCGCGGCGCGCCATAAGGCCGCGTGGCGCGCCAAATGCCCAGTTCAGCTTCTATTGCCTTTTAATTATATACAACGTAAACCCCACAACTTGAATCACTTATTCACACATATGTACTATGAAATATTTGGGTCTTACAACTCTCCCCTACTTAATTCGGAGCGCGTCCACGCCGCATGACAAGAGGGAAGATAAACCAACACGAATTCTTCGGGTTCCCAAGTAAACTCGGAACCTTTACTCCAACGCCATTGAACTTTAAAAGTCCTCACTTCTTTATTTCTCAACCTCTTGACCTTCTCATCGAGTATGGCAATCGGCTCCTCAATATATTCTAACTTGTTGTTTAGCTCAATTTCGTCTAATGGTACCCAAGATGAATCATCCGCAAGACACTTACGGAGATGGGAAACACGAAACGTGTTATGGATCCCCACAAGCTCTTCGAGTAATTCCAATCGATATGCAACTTCACCAACATGAGCTAAAACCTTGAATGGCCCAATAAACCGAGGAGCTAACTTTCCCCGTTTTCGAAATCGAATAATACCCTTCCATGGCGAAACCTTAAGCATTACCATGTCGCCTTCTTGAAATTCTATCGTTCATCTACATTTATCGGCATACGACTTTTGTCTATCCTGAGCCTTCTTCAAATGATCCCGAATAATATCAATCTTGCTATTCGTCTCTAAGACTAAATCGGTACTCCCGATTTCCTTTTGTCCCACTTCACCCCAACAAATCGGGGTTCGACACCTACGCCCATAAAGCATCTCGTAAGGTGGCATCTCAATACTAGTATGATAACTATTATTGTACGAGAATTCCACCAAAGGTAAGTGCTCATCCCAACTACCACCGAAATCAATAATGCACGCCCGTAACATATCTTTCAAAGTTTGATTTGTACGTTCGGTTTAACCGTCCGTTTGAGGATGATACGCCGTGCTTAATTTTAATTGTGTGCCCATATCTTCGTGAAACTTTTCCCAAAAACGAGATGTGAAACGAGTATCTCTATCCGAAACAATAGATATAGGAACCCCGTGTCGACAGATGACTTCCTTGATAAACAACTTGGCCAAAGTCTCCGACGATATCGCTTCCTTAATGGGAAGAAACAAAGCACTTTTCGTCAATCTGTCAACTATCACCCAAATCAAATCAAATTGGGTTCTCGCCGTTTTAGGTAACTTTGTGATGAAATCCATCGTAATGTGCTCCCATTTCCATTTCGGGATTTCTAACGGTTGCAACTTACCATACGGCTTTTGGTGTTCGGCTTTAACTTGCAAACACGTGACGCATTACTCAACATACTTTACAACATCACGTTTCATGCCTGGCCACCAATAATCTTTCCTTAAATCAAGATACATCTTCGTTGCGCCCGGATGAATGGAATACTTTGACTTATGTGCTTCATCAAGTAGCACTTGTCGATAATCACCCATCTTAGGCACCCACACTCTTCCTTGAAAAGACAACAAACCACGCGAACCCATAGTAATGAATTCTGATTGCCCCACAATTCGTTCCGCATGCTTGTTGTGAACGTAAGCCTCTATTTGAATCACACCAAATTTTTCAAGAAAATCGTTAGTAATAATCATACGTAACAATCCTAATCGTAATGCCGGGCGATGATTCTTTCGACTCAACGCATCCGAGACCACATTCGCCTTGCCCGGATGGTAAAGTATTTCACAATCATAGTCTTTTACCTCATCCATCCACCTACGTTGGCGATAATTCAAATCTCGTTGATTAAAGAGATGTTTCAAACTTTTGTGATCCGAATAAATCGTACACTTGACAAAATAAAAGTAATGGCGCCGAATTTTCAACGCATGTACGACCGCCGCCAACTCAAGATCATGAGTCGAATATCTCGTTTCGTGTTCCTTTAATTGACGAGAGGCATAAGCAATGACTTTACCTCTTTGCATTAGAACACACCCGAGCCCATTTAAAGACGCATCACAATAAACCGTCATGTCTTCCACCCCTTCCAGCAACACTAACACCGGAGCTTGACACAACTTCTCCTTTAACAATTGAAAAGCAATTTCTTGCTCGTTCTCCCAAACAAACCTCGCGTTCTTCCTTGTTAATTTCGTCAACGAAGAAGCGATCTTAGAAAAGCCTTGGATAAATCGACGATAATAACCGGCCAATCCGAGAAAACTTTGGATTTCCGTAGGCGTATTCGGTTGTCTCCAACTCTTCACCTTCTCTATCTTCATCGGATCTACTTAAATACCGTCCTTGTTCACAATGTGGCCAAGGAATTGAACCTCCCTTAGCCAAAATTCACTTTTGGAGAACTTAGCATATAACTTCTCCCTTCGTAACGTCTTCAATACTTCATGCAAATGACGTTCATGTTCATTCATACTCTTTGAATAAACAAGTATGTCATCAATGAACACAATTACCGACTTGTCCAACATAGGTTGGCACACTCGGTTCATAATATCCATGAATGCCGCCGGTGCATTCGTAAGACCAAAAGGCATAACTACAAACACAAAATGCCCATAACGCGTTCGAAAAGCCGTTTTCTTGATATCTTCCTCACGGACCCGCATTTGGTGATAGCTGGACCGTAGGTCAATCTTCGAGAAATACGTCGCACCTTAGAGTTGGTCAAACAAATCGTCAATCCGAGGTAATGGATAACGATTTTTGATCGTCACTTTATTCAACTCCCGATAATCGATGCACATCCGCATACTACCATCCTTCTTCTTTACGAATAAAATCGGAGCGCCCCATGGCGAAGCACTCAGTCGGATAAAACCTTTTTCAAGTAACTCTTGGGTTTGATTCAACAACTCTTGCATTTCCGTTGGTGCTAAACGATAAGGAGTTTTAGCAATGGGAGTAGCTCCCGGCACCAACTCAACGCGAAATTCAACTTGTCTTTCCGCCGAAACACCCGGTAACTCGTCCGGAAAAACGTCTTCGAATTCACTAACCACCAGAATTTCACGAATGGGTGGTGGCTCATCATGAGTATCAACAACATGGGTAAGAAAAGCCATGCCACCACTAACAAGAAAACGACGTGCCCGTGCAAAAGAACATATCGGCACAAGTCTTCTTCGTTTATCACCGTGAATAATTAACTCTCCCCCACTTGGGGTCTTCACACGAATAAATTTTTCATGGCATGCAATATCGGCTCTATTACGATCGAGCCAATCCATACCCATAACAATATCAAAGTCGCCCAAGGTCATCGGAATGAGATCTATCTTAAAGTTTTCGGCACCAAACACAACATCACAATTTTTACACACATCGACCACTAGCACCGTCTTGCCGTCCGCTATTTCGACTTCTACCGGATGACTTAACTTGGCTAACGGTCTATTAAGTTTAGGCACAAATTTAGGAGACACAAACGACAAATTTGCACCACTATCGAAAAGAATCCTTTCCGGATTAGAATTAACCATGAAAGTACCTGAGACAACTTCGTTCGATTGTTTGGCTTCATCATTGTTCATCAAATAGTTGCGACCCCTAGCCGTACCCGCCGCCTTCTCTAACCGCTTCACATTATCGTTTCGAAAATCGGGATACTCCGGCTTCTTATGCCCTTCTTTACCGCAATCAAAACAAGTGACCTTGTTTCTAAAAGATGGTTTAGGACATTCATGAGCCATATGACCCGGTTGCCCACAATTGTAGCACGCATAAGAAAAACCCCCGGAAGCGCCCTTCTTCACACTATTAACACTCTCGGAACCCTTCTTGTTCTTGTTCTTCTTGTTTGAAAAGTTAGAATGACTAGAACCTTCAAACTTTCTTTTGAAAAACGTGAAATCGCTTTTTCTTGGAACATCTGGCTCAAAACCCCGGGCCAATTCAAATAACTCATCAAAAGACTTAGCCATACCCCGACTAATCTTGCCCTTGAACTCATCATTCAAAGTACGGTAGAAATCTTTCATTAGCTTGTGATCGTCACCCACATATTCCGGACAAAAACGAGTTTTTGCCAAAAAGGTAGACTTGAGTGTGACCAAGTCCATTGAACCTTGTTGCAAATGGTGCAACTCGTCCCAGATTCTATCAAGATCAGAAGAAGTTCGGTATTCTTTGAAGAATTTCTTCTTAAACTCCTCCCATGTCAAGTTCATGCATTGCTCTTTACCATATAAGTTGATTTTGTCGTCCCACCACAACTTGGCTTCTTCCCTCAACATACTAGAACCATACCTCGCCTTCCTTTCGGGAGGACACTCCGCGGTACGGAAAGCCCCCTCGATATCGGAAATCCAACACGTGCTTTTCAACGGATCTCGCACCCCATTAAACATCGGAGGTTGAGTATCCTTGAAATTCTTGTAGTGGAAGTCCCGCCTTCCACCCCCACCATTACCTTCACCCCCTTCGCCTCGAGGATAAATGTTTCTAGACTCTAAAGCCTCCTCTATTGCGTCTTTCATTCGATCATTGATCATTTCGGTCACTTGTCCATCGACCGACTCTTGGAAGACCTTTCGAACGTCGTCAAGAAAATCCCTCTTTAGCCTTTTGAAAATGGCCTCAACCTTGGCCGTGAGTTCAACCCATATGTATATACATATACACCACACTACCCCATCTTGCTCAACAATCATCGTACGTCGCTTGTTTGACACGATTTGAACCCGTAACAATGGTAGCTAATCATTGTTACGCGAGCACATCGCATTAACTAACTAGTACAACGTCTATCTCGCTTGATGATTTCAAATACTACACAAAACAAATAGCGCATGATTAGTTCACATAAACCGATTCGACCTAAAGTCCTACAAGTCCCGCATAACTCGCACACAAAAAGTCTAAGTCTAGGCACCTATCTCAAGTCACCTAAATCCCTTAGACCATGCTCTGATACCACTTGTAACAACCCAAACCAAACCACGAACAACCCGCGTAAAAATAACAAATAAAAAAAAATTACTGGAACAGCATATGGCGCGGTGCGCCATATGGCCGCGGGGCGCGCCAACCTGGTCTGTCCCAAAAGTCATGAAACGCGAAAAAGATCGGCTACTTCCCGACATAATTAGACAAAACGCTTTTAACAACATATTCAAATATGTAAAACTAACACATTTCATTAATAAAATGAGTTTTACGAAGCGGGGCCCACGTCGGTCATTTTACGAGTTTAATACAAAATATGAGTTTCGACCATCAAAAAGTTTAAGTACCAAAAGACGCAATGAGCATGGTGTTTGGGATTAAACTACCCAAGTCATAGTCAAACTCCAAAAGCTAACACATCCAAAAGGCGTCCCCCAACAAGCGGGATCTCTAATCCAACTGTATACCCTTACCCTTATCCACGCCGGAACCTATAAAATGGTAAACAACGAGAGGGTACGCTAACGCTTAGTGAATGCAATAATTATACACATACATATATAATATACCTACTTGCAAATCACTTGCTCAAACACCGCATACATGCTAGCAACACAATTAGCTTATAATCTCGAATACAAGCTAGAAATCTCCAATACCACAAGCTAGCATAGCAACGCATATGATATAATTCGAATAATATATTATGCTTACACTTACAACGCAAATAACCATGGTTAACCAATCGTACAAGGGAATGGCGCTCGCGAAAATGCCATCGGTGTTCATAACATCCGTTAGGGTACTTAACACCTCGTATCACTAACCCCTAGGGTGGCACCTTAACACCTCGGTACTTCACCCCGAGTGGCATCTTCACACCTCAATGCTTCACTCATTAAGTTACGGAGTAGTGTCTTAACACCTCGACACTACACTCCTAGGTGGCATCTTAACACCTCGATGCTTCACCCCGAGTGGCATCTTAACACCTCGATGCTTCACCCGTCAATTACCTAGAGTGGCACCTTAACACCTCGGTGCTTCACTCGTCACGTGAAACGTGGTGTCTTAACACTTCGACACTTCACATCTCACGCTACTACAAATAAATACATTATATATCTACGCATATAATTATTCCACTCACCTTTCGCCTTCGGTGAATCAATAAACCAAACTTGAAACTTCAAGGTAACGCACCTATTGCAAAGTATATATAATCAATCATTTGTTCAAGTTGGTCAAACTCGCAACACTCACCATTTCTAGGTCATTTTGACCCATTTGGACACATAACCCTAATATTGGGTCATCTCGCACCAAAACCCTAATCATTTGCCAAGATAGGTTCAAAACACATTTTAGAACAAGGTTTATGCACTAAACGCAAACATTAACCAACTTAGGTCCATTTTGACCCGTTTGGCCCGTTTAGGGTCAACACACCCATTTTGGGTCATTCACTAACCCACTTAACATCCATTTACATAAATATTGGTGTTCTAGTAATTTACTAACTAATTAAGGTTTATTAACAACAATTAATGCTTGAAAAAACCCTAGTTAGTCATCTTTGAGTCAACATAACCCAATTTCACCCAAAACACCCAAATTCACTAACAAATGGGTCTTAGTGTTCATTACCTACACAAACCCTAACTCTTAAACAATTAAAACAAGGAAATTAGGTTTAGGGCTTACCACAACTATCAAAACGTAGTAAATGAGGAGATGAACAACTTTAGTGCTTGCACTTTGACCCGATTCGAGTTTCTTCTTCTTTAATTTGAGCTCTCTCACTCTAGAATCTAACTCTCTCTCTAGAATTGATTGGAAGATGATAAGGTGGGTGAATATGGAGTAAATGACACTCCAAACAACTGATCCAAGCCTTAAAGTCGGACCTTAAGTGGTTTTACCAAAATGCCCTTAAAATATCTAATTTAAAAAGAAAAAGGAATCTGTCAGCCCTTAATGGCGCGGCGCGCCAAATGCCCAGTTCAGCTTCTTTTGCCTTTTAATTATATACAACGTAAACCCCACTACTTGAATCACTTATTCACACATATGTACTATGAAATATTTGGGTCTTACAAACACGCCGCGATAACCCGTGACCGGCGGTGTGTTGGTTCCAAAACCAGCCCAGCACACCGGCGTTAAAGACGGTCTTAGTATACATATTTTCTGTTTTGTCATAATTAAATCCTTAATTATTTTAGGGACTCAACAGTTTCAGACAAATCTTGGTAATGATCGGGTATTAATTTACTTAATTTATTCGTTTAGATGTTGGAATTGATAAGTGATCTTGTGAAGTACGTGTGAATAGGTATGCTTTTGATTGTGTGTATTGATAGCGTATTGGCATTTTTAGACAGTTTGTAATAATTTTGGAATAAAATGTTAAAATTTACATTAGGTTTGCATCTGTACGGATACAACATGTATCTACACAGATACAGGATGTAACTGTATGGTTAAGGACAACTAAATAGTTTTTGTATGTCATTTGCATCCGTACGGGTACATACTACACCCGTACAGTTGCATAAATTGTGGCCGGATACATATCTGCAACCGCACAATCACAGAACGGGTATAAATACCAAAATCAGAACTGTAAAAGTTGTGCTTCCAAAATTGATTAAGTGTAAATTCATTTAAAATTGCAAAGTGTACGAAGGATTTTTTGCTGGTGTTTCGTTTATTCTACTTGTTCTTGTGATCATATACCTACAAATGAGGTACAATTTCATCCACTAAATCTCTAGATATTTTGATTTTTAGGTTTTTGAAATCCTAAGACCGTATTGGATTAAATGAGTTAGTTTGGATTATAATATGCTATAGGAAACGATTAATCGGAGGTATTAGGATCTATTCCAATTGGTTTTTTGATCATTTAAGGGATTTGGGTTGGATTTTAGGTTCGAAAAACCCAACAGACCTGGCGAACTCAACCGTACGGTTGCAAACTGAAACCGTCCGTTTACATGGTGCATCCGTATATTTATCAGTGCAACAGCACGGTTACAAAATTTCAAACAATTTTAAATTCTATTATGTAACCGTGTAAGTTGGTACTACATCCGTCTGGTTACATATGTAACCATGTGTTCACAGTCTTTATCCGTATGGTTGAAGTGACAGAACCCTAATTTAAATTTTTTTTTCTAAGTGTTGGTTTTTGCAATATCTAACGTTTCTCTTTAGATTCATTGTGTCTGGAACTCCATCGTCTGCTGCTCCCAATATTGTACAAACTGGTGTTATTGGATCTGGTACTAGTAGTGGTGCACAAAGAACTGTTGCTGATAAGCAAACCAAGACCAAGAAGGTCACCAAGTCTCGTTCTACGAAAGCTTCAGAGCACAACAATGAGCTTCAGGTAGGCAAAAACAAAAATATGCTGGCTAATCTGAACAAGACTGAGGTGTTGAGTGATTTTCACGGGATGATGGACTTTCTCGCTCGGTCTAGAATCCACAAGGCCATTACTTATGATGTGCCTTCTTATGTGTCTCACCAGAGAGAATTCTGGAATAATGCAGAGTTGTATAAGGTTTAATAAGGTGACTGTCGAGTGGATGTTATTAAGAGTGTTGTTCAGGGAAGATTGGTAATTGTTACTAAGAGTCATATCATGAGACTCTGGGGTTTTAATGACATGCATGAGATGAAAAGCAAGCTCAACATGGGTCTGGTTAAGGGTTGTTTGAAAAGATGTAAGTTTATTAGGGAGATTACAAAATCAAAGGTGCTGAAGTCAGGCTTCTGTCCTGTTTTCAAATATTTGGCTCATGTGATCTTACACTGTTAGAGGTCTAGAAGAGAAGGTCATGACGAATTGAACACTGTCATGCAGTCGATGAAGGTTGTGCTGATCTTGAACATTCCTTTTAACTTTTCGAGAATGAACTTTGATTACATGGTGGAGAACATGAAGTTAAAATCTGATCGATACCTTATCTATCCTCGATTTCTTCAGTTGGTTATCGATTCTCAACATGAGGGGTTGACAAGGGATCACGAAGATCTTATTAAGTTACATATCATGTGTGAGAACCCGGAAATTTCCAACCAAATTTAAACTTTAATCTTTATATGTTTCCGACACGATAAGCAATATTTGTTAAGTTAAATTGCAAGAATTTTAAAATATGTTCATACATTCATTCAACCTCAACCAAGTTCCAACGATTCACGAACCATTAAACGAATATGATTATATATGTATATGTGTATATATATTATAACTTGAAACGTAAACAAAATATTGGATTAAATACTTTATATGATTGTATCTGTTTCAAAATGTTTATCAATGGAATTAGAAGATAAGATCAAATGATTGAATTATCAGATATATTGAATTATGATTACAAGTCTCTGTTGAAAGGCCCACGTTGATTTGAGAAATCTTTCCATTTTAACAATATTCGGAAAATGGTAAAGTGATTTATAAATAGGAACAAATTGTCAATCATTGAGAACTAGACAAAGGATAGTGGAAGATTGAATCTCATAAAGACTCGATTGATCTATTTAGTTTCAAACGTACAAAAACGTTTTCAGTTTAAAAAGAACTTTATTATTAAAACGTATATAACTTTTATAAATATCTAGAACCACTTTTGACAACTCATTACTTAACTAGTATGATAAAGATAACGTGTAACAACCCGTCAAAATCGCTATTGACGCGGCACGTTAATCATTGATTCCACAGTGAGGTTTTGACCTCTATATGATACGTTTTAATAAAATATTGCATTCATTAAAATAAGTGACTTTCTAAACATAGAAAGTTATAAACATGTGGGCGAGTGCTTAGGTATAAGCAAAACCCCAAAATACATAAGTCTTTAATTTACAGGTTGACATCACAGTCTAATTATTTATTACACAACGCAGTTTTATTTTGAATGCAATAAACTTTGTACAAAGCATGAGAGACTCCATGCAGGCAACAAGCACATCACAGCGGAAGCATTCTAAGGATCTGAGAATAAAACATGCTAAAAAGTCAACACGAATGTTGGTGAGTTATAGGTTTAATTGCTCGAGTCATAAACATATATAAAGATAGACCACAAGATTTCATCAAAAGTTTATCAATAGATTCTACGTAACAGAGCACCCTGGTAACTAAACTTAACGCTATAGTGATAATTACCCCATTCGTTTTAATACACGCAAACCAACGTGTCTTAAACTCAAATAACATACGTCCGTTAAAAGGCTAGCGCTCTAGCTCGGACGGGGATGTCAAGCCCTATGGATCCATATACAATTATTCGCGCCCACCAGTCCATATCCTATGTACTGGCAGCTACTAGTTACCAAAGCTAAGGGATTTCCGGTTTAACTCAGTGTAGAATTTAGTATGTACTTGTGTCTTATTGCGTTTAAAATAAATTGCATGTATTCTCAGCCCAAAAATATTTAAAGTATTTAAAAAGGGAGACTATAAACTCACAGTTCAATATTGAGACTCAATATTGTAGGCAAATTGCGTAGACGTAATGACGGTAGATGACTGTATGGTTGGCTTTGGATTCAAGAACAATACCCCAAACAATACCCAATATTTTCTTAGCTTAAAGCAGTTTGAAACCCGAATTAAAAATACCCTCGAATATACTTTATTATTATTAAACTTAAAATTAAAATTATAATTATAATTATAATTATAAAATTTACGTACATATATATTTATGAAATATTTCGTCGAGCAAAACTGACCTTTTATAGTACTTTTCGATTTACTGTAGCTCTTGCGATCGCATGAGTTTTCAGTGTTTTTGCCATGCGATCGCATGACCGCCTTTTCTGTTTCTGTTTGCTAGTTCGTCGACATCAAATAGTGTACTGTAGCAAATAGTGTTTACTGTAGCAAATAGTGTTTTACTGTAGCAAATCACCGTAGTAAACTCGTTTTCACTGTAGCACTGTAGCAAAATACGGTTTCACTGTAGCAAATAGTGTTTTACTGTAGCAAATTGTGTTTTACTGTAGCAAAGTAATTTTTACTGTAGGAAAGTCGTTTTTACTTGTACATATATATATACATACATATAATTGTTCATGAATCGTCGAGAGTAGTCAAAGGTAATTGTATATATGTAACAGTTCTAAAATTTTGAGACTCAATCTAACAGACTTTGTTTAACGTGTTAAAATAATAAATCGTATAGAGAATTGGTTTAAATAAGTCAAAAATTTTCGGGTCATCATAGTACCTCCCCGTTAAAGAAAATTTCGTCCCGAAATTTTGAGTAGTACCTGTTTCATGAGCGATATCAGTGAACAAATGTGGATACTTTTGCTTCATTTGATCTTCACGTTCCCAAGTAAACTCGGGTCCTCGTCTTGCGTTCCAACGAACCCTAACTATCGGTATTTTGCTTTGTTTTAATTGTTTGACCTCACGGTCCATGATTTCAACAGGTTCTTCGACAAAATGGAGTTTATCATTGATTCGTATTTCGTCAAGAGGAATTATGACATCCTTTTCAGCTAAACATTTCTTCAAATTTGACACGTGAAATGTGTCGTGAACACTACTAAGTTCTTGCGGTAGCTTTAATCGATAAGCAACTGCTCCAATTCTTTCGGTGATTTCAAAGGGTCCTACGTACCTAGGACTTAGCTTTCCTCGTTTACCGAATCGTACAACGCCTTTCCAGGGTGACACTTTCAACATGACTTTGTCGCCCACTTGAAATTCTAGCGGTTTTCTTCTTACATCAGCATAACTCTTTTGGCGACTCATGGCCGTTTTCAATCGCTGTTGTATTTGAATGATCTTTTCGGTGGTTTCGTGAATAATTTCTGGTCCAGTAAGTTGTCTTTCTCCTACTTCACTCCAACATATAGGAGATCTGCACTTTCTACCGTAAAGTGCTTCAAATGGCGCTGCGTTGATGCTCGTATGATAGCTGTTATTGTATGAAAATTCTGCCAACGGTAAGTGTCGATCCCAACTGGTTCCAAAGTCAATCACGGATGCCCGTAACATGTCTTCCAATGTTTGTATTGTTCTTTCACTTTGACCATCTGTCTGTGGGTGATAAGCGGTGCTCATATCTAATCGAGTTCCCAATGCTTTTTGTAATGACTGCCAGAAACGTGATGTGAATCGGGTGTCGCGATCAGATATGATAGAGATGGGTACACCATGCCTGGAAACTACTTCCTTCAAATATAGGCGTGCTAATTTCTCCATACTGTCTGTCTCCTTTATTGGTAGAAAGTGAGCTGATTTAGTTAGACGATCAACTATCACCCAAATAGTATCATGACTACTTGCAGTCCTTGGCAATTTCGTAATGAAATCCATGGTTATTCTTTCCCATTTCCACTGCAGAATTTCTGGTTGTTGCAGTAATCCTGACGGCTTTTGGTGCTCAGCTTTGACCTTTGCACACGTTAAACATTTGCTTACATAAGTAGCAATTTATGTTTTCATATTAGGCCACCAATAAAACTTCTTGAGATCGTGGTACATTTTTCCGTTTCCTGGGTGAATTGAGTACCTCGTTTTGTGTGCTTCATCCAGTACTAGTTGCCTTAGGTTACCATGTTTTGGTACCCATATCCTACCAGCAAAATACAGGGTTCCATCGGCTTTTTCTTCAAGTTGTTTTTCTAACCCTTTGCTTATTTCGCCTTTTTTGTTTTCTTCTTTTAAAGCCTCTAACTGTGCTGCTTGAATTTGCTTTGTGAGATCAGTACGAATTGTAATATTCAAAGCTCGGACCCTAAGAGGTTTTACTCTTTCTTTTTGACTTAGGGCATCAGCTACAACATTAGCCTTTCCGGGGTGGTAACGGATTTCACAATCGTAATCGTTTAACAACTCTACCCAGCGACGTTGCCTCATATTGAGTTGTTTTTGATCAAAAATATGCTGAAGACTCTTATGGTCGGTGTACACTGTACACTTGGTGCCATATAGATAGTGTCTCCATATTTTGAGTGCAAAAACTACTGCTCCAAGTTCTAAATCGTGCGTCGTATAGTTCTTTTCATGAATTTTTAGTTGTCGTGAGGCATATGCGATGACTTTTGTGCGTTGCATTAATACACATCCTAAACCTTGGCGTGAAGCATCACAATAGATCACGAAATCATCATTTCCTTCCGGTAATGACAAAATGGGTGCAGACGTTAACTTCTTCTTTAATAACTGGAATGAGGATTCCTGTTCTGTGGACCAATCATACTTCTTTCCCTTTTGAGTCAATGCAGTTAAGGGTTTGGCGATTCTAGAGAAATCTTGAATGAATCTTCGGTAGTAACCAGCAAGACCTAAGAATTGGCGAATTTGTGTTGGAGTCTTCGGGGTTTCCCATTTACTAATGGCTTCGATCTTGGTGGGGTCAACTTTAATTCCATGTTTACTGACAACATGGCCCAAAAATTGTACTTCTTGTAACCAGAAATCACACTTTGAAAATTTTGCGTACAATTCTTCTTTCTTGAGTATCTCCAGTACTAGTCTTAAGTGTTGCTCATGTTCTTCCTTGTTCTTCGAGTAAATCAATATGTCGTCGATAAAAACAATGACAAATTTGTCTAAATACGGTCTACAGATGCGATTCATTAGATCCATGAATACTGCTGGAGCATTAGTTAATCCAAAAGGCATGACTAGAAACTCATAGTGACCATAACGGGTTCTGAACGCGGTTTTAGGAACATCTTCTTCCTTCACTCTCAGTTGATGATATCCAGAGCGTAGATCAATCTTAGAATAAACACTTGATCCTTGCAATTGATCAAACAAATCATCAATCCTCGGTAATGGGTACCGATTCTTGATCGTTAATTTGTTTAATTCTCGGTAATCTATGCACATTCTCATAGATCCATCCTTCTTCTTGACGAACAGAATAGGAGCACCCCAAGGTGAAAAACTAGGACGAATAAATCCACGGTCCGATAATTCTTACAACTGGTCTTGTAATTCTTGCATTTCTGAAGGTGCAAGTCTATATGGAGATCGGGCTACAGGTGCAGCTCCTGGTATGAGATCAATCTGGAATTCTACACATCTGTGTGGAGGTAGCCCCGGTAATTCTTCTGGAAATACTCCGGGATATTCTCTTACAACCGGCATGTCATTAATGCTTCTTTCTTCAGTATCGATCTTCTTTACGTGTGCCAAAATAGCATAACAACCTTTTCTTATAAGTTTCTGGGCCTTCATACAGCTGATAAAGTTCAGCTTTGAGTTGCTCTTCTCCCCATAAATCATTAATGACGTTTCATCCTTACGAGGGATGCGAATTGCTTTCTCAGCGCAAACAACTTCCGCTCTTGTTTTGGACATCCAGTCCATGCCAACGATTATGTCAAAACTTCCTAATTCTACGGGTATCAAATCGATTTTGAAGGTTTCACCAGCGAGATTCATTTCGCAACCATGGCAAATTTTATCGGCTTTTATCAGTTTACCATTAGCTAATTCAATAGTATATTTATCGTCTAGAGGTAATGATGCACATTTTAGTTTAAAACTAAAGTCTTTACACATATAACTTCTATCAGCACCCGTATCAAACATAATAGAAGCTAGTTGATTATTAACGGTAAACGTACCCGTGACAAGATTAGGATCCTCACGTGCTTTACTGGCACTAACATTAAATGCCCTCCCACGTGCGGGTTCTTTGTTCTTCTCCTTATCAGGGCATTGATTTATAAAGTGACCAGACTTCCCGCATCCAAAACATTTCTTGACATCGGTCAGTTTTGTCTTTACTTCAGAAACGGTGGCATAACAATCTTTCGCCACATGTCCTTTCTTGTTGCACTTATCACAGACCACTTGACAATAACCTGCATGATGTGTGTAACATCTTTTGCAGAACGGATGAGGTCCCTTATAGTTTGGACTTGCAGTTGCCCCATCTTGTTTACCTTTAAAAGTTTCTTGTTTCTTCAGATGAGTACTTTTGCCCTTATAGTCTTCCCATTTCCTCTTTCCTTCAGTTGTCTTGACTTCGGTAATTGGTGCCTTAATCGAACTCTCTGTGATCTGGTCCATGAGTTGGTGTGCCATTGTCATGGCTTCCTGCATCGTATTTGGTTTGGACGATGTAACATTTCCTTTGATATTGATCGATAAACCGTCAATATACATTTCTATCTTTCGTTTCTCGTTTGGCACCAATTCGGGACACAACAAGGCTAGTTCTATGAAACGCTTTTCATAGTTATTGAGATTCGCGCCGATAACCTTCAGATTACGTAACTCAGATTCCATTTTTCTGATCTCGTTTCGAGGACAGTACTCCTCGATTAGCATCTTTTTCAGTTCTTCCCAAGAGATATCATATGCCGTATCTATTCCTTCTGCTTTAGCATAATTGTTCCACCAAGTAAGTGCACCGTCTTGCAACGTACACGAAGCATACTTTGACTTGTCTCCGTTCGCACAATTACTGATTTTGAAAACGGACTCCATCTTTTCAAACCATCGGGTTAGACCAACTGGTCCCTCGGTTCCACTAAACGTCTGTGGTTTGCATCCTTGAAAAGTTTTGTATGAGCATCCGTTTCGTGAGTTTATGTTTACGGCTGCTGCTTTGGCTGCTGCTTCGGCTGTTGCTTTTGCTGCTTCGGTTGCAGCAATTCTTTCATTCACACGTTTCTCGACTAGTTGCTCAAACTCAGCATCCGACATTTGAGACATGTTTCTTCAATAAACACAACAGATATAATTTAATCATATAGAATATTATAGGTAAAATGAGTTGTCAATAGTTAATCGTAGCATATTAATAATATGAACCAATTATTATAAAAGCCTTTTCTTCTTATTAGCATTTTATAATTATTTCTAGGGTATTACCTACCCGTTAAGTTCATACATAATAGCTAGTACAAGGAATTAACTACTAAAATCCTAATAATATTCCACTATAAAAAATTATAGCGAGTTACTACATTATTATGTAATAATAATAATAATAATAAGTAGTAATAATACAAATAATCATTCCATGCATTTATTATTAATAAACCAAAATAATACAATACCATACAATAAAATACTGATATTTTACATATGCTTATTTTACATAACAAGATAGAGTAGCACACATAAGCAATAAAATAGCGCATGGAAGATTTATGGTTGCGAGGTCGTTCATTCAGAACTATCAGAAACTTCTTCCCATTTGATTCTCTCTGCCAATTGTTTGTGTGCACATGGTCCGACAGACATTCTGGCAGTGTATTTTATTTTTAGTTGGGGTTTTGAGGTACCCGTTACCTCAGTGGGTTTAATACAATAAGGGTGGTTACGGATCGAATGGTCCTGTTCTTTTTTAATAATTAAGGACATTTTATTATTGTGGTTGTTTTTATTATCTATAGCAAGTTGGAATTTCTCCTTAGTGATCTCTTTTATTTCATTAGCGAAATCCTCCTCCTTACTGATCTCGTCTGATGACGAACTGTCTGAGTCATGTGTAGGAGAATATGATGACGAACTGCAAGAATATGTACCGGTGGTCATGAACCGAAATCTGCCAGGCGTAATCGGCACAACCCGCCCGTCGGCGGTATATCTGGACCAATGTCCATATTTGTTTAGAAATGGACGATCCTCTTTTACTCCAGGGATCATGGGTCCATGCCAACGATACTGTGGTTCCGGAAAACTAAAGCTGGGTGGAGCTGGAACCTCCTCTGGGTTTACCGGGAGTTGAGATTCCCCGGCTAACACAATTTCTTCTTTAATAGGTATTTGAACGCCCTTTTCAGTTGTGGATAGAATAGATTCAGTGTCCGATTCTGAGTCGTACAAAATGATAGGATTAGAAGAAGTCATCTATCAAATAATTGAAACAACAATTACGTTAGCATATAAATATATCACATATAATGTTTTTGACCAAATAATAAGCAAAAATCAGGAAAAACAGATATGGTCATAGTCCAGACTCACTATTGCATCCTAACAATTACCAGTTAAGCACAATAATGTAATTTCTGGTTCCCTATGACCTCAAGCTCGGATACCAACTGTAACAATCCGTCAAAATCGCTATTGACGCGGCACGTTAATCATTGATTCCACAGTGAGGTTTTGACCTTTATATGATACGTTTTAATAAAATATTGCATTCATTAAAATAAGTGACTTTCTAAACATAGAAAGTTATAAACATGTGGGCGAGTGCTTAGGTATAAGCAAAACCCCAAAATACATAAGTCTTTAATTTACAGGTTGACATCACAGTCCAATTATTTATTACACAACGCAGTTTTATTTTGAATGCAATAAACTTTGTACAAAGCATGAGAGACTCCATGCAGGCAACAAGCACATCACAGCAGAAGCATTCTAAGGACCTGAGAATAAAACATGCTAAAAAGTCAACACGAATGTTGGTGAGTTATAGGTTTAATTGCTCGAGTCATAAACATATATAAAGATAGACCACAAGATTTCATCAAAAGTTTATCAATAGATTCTACGTAACAGAGCACCCTGGTAACTAAACTTAACGCTATAGTGATAATTACCCCATTCGTTTTAATACACGCAAACCAACGTGTCTTAAACTCAAATAACATACGTCCGTTAAAAGGCTAGCGCTCTAGCTCGGACGGGGATGTCAAGCCCTATGGATCCATATACAATTATTCGCGCCCACCAGTCCATATCCTATGTACTGGCAGCTACTAGTTACCAAAGCTAAGGGATTTCCGGTTTAACTCAGTGTAGAATTTAGTATGTACTTGTGTCTTATCGCGTTTAAAATAAATTGCATGTATTCTCAGCCCAAAAATATTTAAAGTATTTAAAAAGGGAGACTATAAACTCACAGTTCAATATTGAGACTCAATATTGTAGGCAAATTGCGTAGACGTAATGACGGTAGATGACTGTATGGTTGGCTTTGGATTCAAGAACAATACCCCAAACAATACCCAATATTTTCTTAGCTTAAAGCGGTTTGAAACCCGAATTAAAAATACCCTCGAATATACTTTATTATTATTAAACTTAAAATTAAAATTATAATTATAATTATAATTATAAAATTTACGTACATATATATTTATGAAATATTTCGTCGAGCAAAACTGACCTTTTATAGTACTTTTCGATTTACTGTAGCTCATGCGATCGCATGAGTTTTCAGTGTTTTTGCCATGCGATCGCATGACCGCCTTTTCTGTTTCTGTTTGCTAGTTCGCCGACATCAAATAGTGTAATGTAGCAAATAGTGTTACTGTAGCAATAGTGTTTTACTGTAGCAAATAGTGTTTACTGTAGCAAATAGTGTTTTACTGTAGCAAATCACCGTAGCAAACTCGTTTTCACTGTAGCACTGTAGCAAAATACGGTTTCACTGTAGCAAATAGTGTTTTACTGTAGCAAATTGTGTTTTACTGTAGCAAAGTAATTTTTACTGTAGGAAAGTCGTTTTTACTTGTACATATATATATACTTACATATAATTGTTCATGAATCGTCGAGAGTAGTCAAAGGTAATTGTATATATGTAACAGTTCTAAAATTTTGAGACTCAATCTAACAGACTTTGTTTAACGTGTTAAAATAATAAATCGTATAGAGAATTGGTTTAAATAAGTCAAAAATTTTCGGGTCATCACATAACGATATTTATATTTTATTTTATTAAATATATATAACGATTTAAATTAATATTATATATATTTATACGCGTATTATACGTACATAGTTTTATAATTTTACTATACTTAAACTTTACCTTTACTTTATTTTTACTTTACTTTCACTTTAATAATTCACTTTAATAATTCACTTTAATAATTCATACTTTAATAATTCACTTTAATAATTCATACTTTAATAATTCACTTTAATAATTCATACTTTAATAATTCACTTTAATAATTCATACTTTAATAATTCACTTTAATAATTCATACTTTAATAATTCACTTTAATAATTCAAAAATCTATTATAAATAGAATTCAATAGGTTTCATTATTTCATAGAAACTTAAAAATATTTTTCTCTAAACTCTCTCAATCGATTTACATATATATTTACTCCGCATTATTTCAAGATATTATTAGTATACATAAAATATTACTACGGAGTGCTGTCCGAGTGATTTCGAAATTATTTTTCGAGTAGGATAGGATTAAGGAAATTATGAGTTATAGCTATGGAGGTGATTGAGTATGGTTCATGGGTATGCTCGTGAGGTCAATATAGTGTTTATCATTGCCATTGCGTCTACGTACCTTTCCTGCAATATTGAATCTCAATATTGATACGTGAGTACTCATAATTTAACTTTTACATATTAATAGTGTATCCCTGACTAGTGCTCGAGTATTTAGGATTATGCATGCTTGTACTTTTGATATTGCCCTTAGACAGGTTAGGTTGAATATTGAATTAGTTACACTTGCGGTTGAGATAAGGTATAAGATATGCATGTCCTTGAAAAGCTAGCAAAAAATTAAGAACTTTTCCTTTAGATATCGAATGGTTTCGATGAACGGATTAGAAGTTATAATCAATTGAATTTTCGATATTTTTATTAAAAATGATTATTATTATCGTCGTTTTTTATCGTCGTTCTAGTTTTATCTTATTATTATCATTATTATTATCTTTATCAATAAAAAGGATTTATCATTAAAAATTGTTATTTTTTTTATTATTACTATCGTTATTATCGTTAAAGTTATAATTAGTATTATTATTATTATCCAATTATTATTATTATTATTATTATTATTATTATTATCATTATTAATATATATATCATTATTTAAAAATGGTTATTGTTATTGTTATTATTATTATTACTATATTATCATTAAGATAATTATTAGTATTATCGTTAATAATGTTATAGTAACTATCATTATTAATATAAGTGTAATTAAAACAAATATTTGTAACACCTAATTATTTTGATTACTATTATTATCATTATTATGAACACGATATAAAAGACGATTAAAAGCTATTAAATGAAACGATTAGGAAATAATGAGTAAGAGTATCATGATGAAATTAAAATATTATAAGATATTGATTTAGATAAAATTATCGTTCTTATTATTTTTATCATTACTATTATTATTAAAAGTATCGTTAGTATTAAAACTATCATTTTAACAAAAATTATCATTTTAATAGAAATGTCATTGTTAGTATAAAATATCATTATTATTATTATTTTAAATAGAATTATTATTTTAAAGATAATATTAAAAATTATCGTAAATATTAAAGTTATCATAATTAGAATTATCGTTTTATCATAATGTCATCTTAGTAATTATAAATATTGATATTTTTATAATAATAATTATTATTACAAAATAATACAACTTTTACTTACTATCATTATAGATATTATTTTATCAAATAAATATGTGATACAAACATATTTTACTACGTGTAATAACTTACTTTAATAATACCTATCATATTATCTTTATGATATTAAATGAACCCTATAAATTTTATTACTTAATATATATAAAAGTATATTTTATTACATAAATTTAATATAAAATTTTATTTATTAATAAATAAATTATATTATTACTCTAATAAATCTTTTAAAAATATTTAAAAATATAAAACGACGATATTTAAACTATATATTAATCATGTATAGATTTTTGGAAATTATTTTGAGTCAAATTTACTTTTGTTGACTTTTGCATATTAGTCTCGAGCATTAGGATTGTGGTACACTATGACTTGACCTAATTTGTTAGACAAATATTGACCAACACATAATTATATATAATTAATTTAGGTTCGTGAATCCGAGGCCAACCTTGCACTTGTTCAATGACGTTATATGTATTTTTACTACGAAATACAGTATGGTGAGTTTCATTTGCCTTTTTACCCTTTATATTTTTGGGACTGAGAATACATGCGCTTTTATAAATGTTTGACGAAATAGACACAAGTAATTAAAACTACATTCTATGGTTGAATTATCGAAATCGAATATGCCCCTTTTTATTAAAGTCTGGTAATCTAAGAATTAGGGAACAGACACCCTAATTGACGCGAATCCTAAAGATAGATCTATTGGGCCTAACAAACCCCATCCAAAGTACCGGATGCTTTAGTACTTCAAAATTTATATCATGTCCGAAGGAGGATCCCGAAATGATAGGGGATATTCTTATATGTATCTAGTTAATGTCGGTTACCAGGTGTTCACCATATGAATGATTATTTTTGTCTCTATGCATGGGACGTATATTTATGAGAACTGGAAATGAAATTCTTGTGGTCTATTAAAATGATGGAAATAAATGATTATGATAAACTAATGAACTCACCAACCTTTTGGTTGACACTTTAAAGCATGTTTATTCTCAGGTGTTAAAGAAATCTTCCGCTGTGCATTTGCTCATTTTAAAGATATTACTTGGAGTCTTTCATAGCATATTTCGAAGAACGTTGCATTCGAGTCATTGAGTTTATCAAAGATTATTATTAAATCAATTTATAGTTGGATAGTGGATATTATGAAATGGTATGCATGCCTGTCAATTTTCAATGTAAAGAAAGTTTGTCTTTTAAAAACGAATGCAATGTTTGTAAAATGTATCATATAGAGGTCAAATACCTCGCAATGTAATCAACTATTGTGAATCGTTTATAATGTATATGAACGGGTCCTTTCATCATGACCAACGAGGTTGTTAGACGCTTGAGATTCTACAAGGAGAAGGACACACACCCGAATAGAACATTATTCGGTCATCTGATCAAGCCAAACTATGTTGCTCCAGAGAACAACAAGTGGAGACATGATGAAAGTGATTCTGATGATGAAGATGTTGCACCGATTCTTACTGAGTCTGATGAAGAATATGTTAACCAGGGTGCTGCTGGGTCAGAGTCAGGGCCTAATGCTGAAGAGATTGATAATTTAAGTCTGGAAGTGGATCTAGATGTTGATGAATATGGTGATATTTTGTTGTCATTAAAGAGGAAGGAAGTGGCTCCGGTTGTTGATACTGAACCAATTAGAGGTAGACTGAAGAGTTCACGTTACGCTGTCAAGAAGAAAAGTGATTCTGCTCAAAATACTCAATCATCACAACGAACACAGCCTGCACAACCAAGTCAACCAACTCCACCACAACAACAACCTCAATCGTAATCTGAAACTAGAGGCTCAACTTAACCGTTCCACTGTCGGGTTCTAAAAAGGTCTTTAATTTACAATCCACGGTGTTGTCTCTTATTTCGAAGAGTGATAAGCTGAAGTCAACTAACAAAGAAAAGAAAAAGACGATTGAAGAGTTGCAAGCCAAAGTTGATAGGTTGACCTCTGAGTTGGAGAAGTCAAAGAAAGATATTGAAGATGTTAAGAAGCTTGCAAAGGATCAAGCGAAAAGAATCCGACGTCTGGATCGTCATGACAGAAGGTTTAAAGATAAGCTTTGTACTGATAGCGAAGATTGCACTGTTAGGTTGAAAAACATTGAAGATGATCTTGTGTCAACTGAAAGTGGAGTGTCTTCTGGTTCAAGCTCATTGTCTGATGGTCCTGAGAACGTAAGTCAGATTTAGGAGGTACATTTTCCTAAACCTATTTTTGTTGATATTTATAGGTTAACATATTTTTTGGACAATCATGGTACAGTGATCAACTCGTTGAACTTTGATGTCGAAGAGGGAGAGATTGTACATACTATGAGTAATGAAGAGGTGGCTAGGATCTTTGGTATTGATATTGAACAGTTGATAGAAAGTGAAAGAGAACCAAATACTTCGGGAACAAGTGTAAATAGACATACTAAGGATGATAGTGCAAAAGAGGTTATTATAGAGGATGCGTCGGATGACGAGAACTCTGTCAATGAGAATGTTGATGAAGAGTTGCTAGAGTTTGCTGATCTTTTTAGGCAACAAAGTGATGAAGTGTTGAATCGTAAGGTAGATGAGAAGAAGGCTACATAATAGGTTGGTGATTCCTTAGGGCTAAATAAAGATAGTGAAAATATTGATGAATTGAATAGACAAAATAATCAAGAATGAAGAGAATACCAAAAGAATATGAAGAAGTCCTGGTTTCGTAAACTACCGCTTGAACTCAAGTATAAAATGTATTACGATCGAATGGGTAAACTGACTGGTGGTAAAATTTTGAGTTTGGCGTTTTTCAAGGTTTTAGATTGTTTTGGAGTTAGAAGGGAAAACGGTGTTGATTACTTCAAGCACGACGTTGATTTCAAGACGTTGCCATACTTTGAGATGATGGAACTGGCATGGTTGACATTACTTTATAGTGAGACAGACGGTTGGGGTCAGTGGATGCATCACAAGATAAAGAAGGAATTAAATATGGCTGTTCGATGTTGGCTTCACAGTTTCCAAGAATCATGTATAGAACTGATGGTGAAACTAAGAAAAGAATAAAGGTCGTACGGTATAAGCCTGCGAAGACTATGAAGTATGCTCCTGTTCGCAAAATGCCACAAAATTTTGGTAAGGAGTTTAAATGGTGGTACTATGATAGTCGAACAGAGGAAACGGTGATATTCCTGGAGTCTGATAAGGAGCTGAATCAAATTATGATATTCGATCGAAGGTGGATCAGGAATATGTGCAAAGCGGATATCAAAGTGTTGAGGAGACATCCGATATTTCATGAGCTTTATAACATGAATCATGCCATTCAATTCAACCGTGAAGTCCGTACTTGTTATGCTTATGATTTACGTACTTAAAGTTTATCTTTTTCGATTTCCGCTAGTTTTTGCAATGGACTAGGTCCTAGGGGGAGTTTGTTAGTGCATTGTGTAAGTTCCTAGTTGATTGACGTATTCATGAGTGTTATGGACGTGGTAAGTACTTGGACAATTGTTTGTTGGTTTATTACGTTTTCTATTTGGATAAATATAAATTGTATGCATTTATCGTTAACTTACTTTCTGTTTGTGTGTCATAACCCGTCCTTAACCATAAGAACGTGTTAGATAACGTATGATTTCATTGCGAGGTATTGACCTCTATATGCGACATTTTTAAAAGAACAACTGCATATATTTTACATTACAAACCATAATTCTTATTTTGATACAAGCTTTAGACAAAATAAAGATGATTATCGTTTAGCGATAATCTTAGACTTACAAACTTTACATGTGATGATAACAATACGATTTCTAGCATATTTTACATTACAAATCCTCCGATATGCAGTTTTATTTTTGACACAAATATGCATACTCAAGATCTTGTTTAAATTCAACATGTTGCAGCGGAAGCTTCTAATTATCACCTGAGAATAGACATGTTTAAAACGTCAACATAAAGTTGGTGAGATATAGGTTTAATGCCGGCAGCGATATAAATATAGACCACAATATTTCATATATAAACATTTTAATAAAAATATTCTAAGTGGTTGAGCACTTGGTAACCATACTTAACATTTAATCACGTCGCATATTCCCTTTATTATGAAATCTTACTACACCGTACCAAGTGTAGTCACAAAACGAAGTACTGTGCAACCGTTGAATACTGGTCGTCCAGTCCGGTTGGGGTTGTCAGGCCCGATAGATCTATCAACAGGATTCGCGTTTACAATACCGCTGTAAATAACAGTTACCAAGCTACAGGGAAGTATGCCAGTGGTACAACTCAACGTAGAATATATTTTTCAGTTACTTGTGTCCATAACGTAAAACATAAAATACATGTATTCTCATCCCGAAATACTTAGAGTTTAAAAGTGGGACTATATACTCACTTTTGTCTTGAAGATATGTAATTTCGACTTGGTCTCCGATTGATATCACGAACCTATCCATATATAGTTTATCAATATATTTCTATTTTAAACAATCGTCACATATATATACTTTTTATACTTTTAATAGTTTTAATAATTTCTTAGTCCGTAGTTAGCAGTCCGATGTTAGTAATTCAATTTTAATGGTTCATTTTTAGGTGTTTAATAAACCCCCAATGAAATAAATAAAAAAAACCCCCATCGTATATGTATTGGTCGAGATTAATCTTGACCCACGGTACCGGTGTTGTCAAATGACGTGTTGCGTACATAAAGTACCGGTGTTGTCAAATGACGTGTTGCGTACAATCATGGGATCTTATGATTAATCTTCTCGTATTGTTTACGGGTGATCATGAACCATATAAAATTAAATTATGAGTACATATATATAAAATATCATGTTATTTTAAAAAGATGTGATTTATTTAATTTTCTCCAATTATTTTCGTAGCTAAACTAGTCTTAGATATCCGATCTCGTTTTGGTCATAGTTTCTTCGTTACAACTCCGTTTTCGTTGATTCAACTTGCCACTTCCTTGGATCGAGTCCCTCTTTAAGACTATGAACTGTAAATACCTTAGTTTGTATTCAAAATCACAGGTCATAGGTCAAACTTTAGTGAAACTTATGGAGTTGATCATTTTCCATCATGTAAACAACCTTAAATGATTATTTTTCTAAAAATACTTATACTTTGAGTTAAATCATGAAATTTTTATGTGTTAACATATTCATAGTAAATATCAATTTTCCAGAAAATAAGCCTCCAATTCAAAGTTCAAAATAGTTTTTAATTATCCAACCCAAAACAGCCCCCGGTTACACTCCGACACCGTAGATTCAGTTTTAAGGTGTTCTTTGAAAAACCAAGTTATACCTTGTTAAATTAGCATATATTTAAGTTATATTACAGGTCTTGAAGTATTTTAAAAGTTAAGTTAGAAGGATCTATTTAGTTTGCAAACAAGTTTGAAAACATTCAAACTATGTTCTTGTTGTTAAAATTTTATACCATAAAATAAGATAGCTATATATATATGAATCGAATAAGGTTATGAACAAAGTTACTACCTCAAGTTACTTGGACAAGATTGTTGTAAAAGAGGAGTAAGAACCTAGAACCAAAAGAGTGATGGAATTGGATGAAAGATTGGAAGTAAACTTGTGTTCTTGAAAGGATTCTTGAAGTGTTCTTGTATGGTTTTTCTTATGATGATTAAGGGTTGTTTTTGAAGCTAAATGATGGGGAAAATGCTTGGAGATGATCAAGTATGAAGTTAAGAGTATTTTGAGAGAGAAATGGGAGTGTAAGTATGAGAAAATGGGGTGAAGAAATGGTGTGCATGCATAAAAACGTTTTTAGGTTATAAAGGAAAAAAAAGATACCTAACTTTGTTTTCTTGCTAAATAATTCATGCTACTTGACAAATGGTTGGTTCCACATATTTCTTAATCATTTAAGGCTGCTAAGGAGCAGATTTTTATTGGTATATACCAATAGTAAATACATCTAGAAGCTGCGTATGATACGGGTACATATACCCTAGATATACGTGTAGAAATCTTTGAGAAAACGGAACGAGGATTCAAATATAGCTATCTTTTGTAAATATACTTATATTGTTTTATGTATGTAAGCCCTTTAAAAGTGATAAAATACATATCTATACGATGCATGTATAAGTATTATAGGTTATAAGTATTTATGTCGAAGAACGTTACGTATAGTTATCGTTTTGAAAACTTAAGTTAGTAGTTTCAAAATATACTTATAACTCATTGTTATTAGTACCCAATGAGATGTTAAACATCCTTAGATCATGTTAAATATATATAAATACATATATATACATAAACGTATAATTATCGTATGTTATATAGTTCGTGATATCATCGGTCAAATTGGACGGTCAAACGTTGTGTAAAACTCTTTTCAAAAACATAAATCTCAACAATTTAGATTGCTTATCATGTTGGTAAGGTTTAATTTATGTAAATATTAATCTTATAAGTATAAATTGATCGAAAAAGTCCGGGTCATTACATTGTGTAACCGCATGAATGCAGAATGCATCCGTACGGATACAAGTGCAACCGGACAGTTGCAAACTGCAACCGCACGGTTACAAGTGCAGACCCTATTTAATGAGGATTTCGGGTTCATTGTTAACGTTACGAACCTTTTCACAACCCTAGTCGTGTTTAACTTCCTCTGCAGGTCTAGCACTCATCAAGGTCGATCTAAATCGTTACAAGTCGTTTTTAATCAATAGGTCAAGTTTGTTTAAGGTGTTTTTGATACAAAACTAAATATCGAGATTTCGGCATTCGATATTGTTGATTAGGTCGATTAATACTGGTTAATCGATCTAACAAAAAATAAATAAATGAATAAATTCAACTGTATCATAAATTATCAAAAAGCTTATATGCTATGTTATTTATCTTTACAAACATTTTAAATTATTACTCCGTATAATATACAATTTGCAATAATACAATATACAATATCGTATACTACGTAGTATGTTATTTGCTGCTAGATCAAAGAATCAAAGAAAAAATATAATAAGATAAAGATTTAAACATAACGATAACAATATTAATAATAATCTTATTAAAACTTTAAAGAACAAAGCGTTCTTAAAAACGTGTACTAATTATTCATATTAATATTTTAGTTTTATATTGCAACCTCCTATAAGAAAACAAGAACACGAAGTCGGTACCGTAGAGCAAAGTATTTATTTTGATAAAGATTCCCATATACGGTTGTACACGTAGGACCCACATCGAATGAATAGTTGACACGTGTCAGTACCCACCACAAGCCAAATTTCTCTATTTCTTTATATACACCCCTTTACTCCCCATATCTAAAATCTAAAATCACCTCATAAAACACAAAAACATTTATTTTTTCTTCTTTTATTCTCTTTTTTTTCCAGTTAATTAATAAAAATAATCGCATTCAGAAATCGCGAAAAATGTTTATCGAAAGCTTTAAGGTAGAAAGCCCCAACGTTAAATACAGTGAGGATGAAATTCATTCACTGTATAATTACGATACCACAGAGCTTGTTCATGAGGAGAAAAATGGTGCTTATCAGTGGGTTGTTAAGCCCAAAACTGTTAAATATGAGTTTAAAACTCAGGCCCGTGTTCCCAAATTAGGGTTCGTAATATGAATTTTAATTCTTCTTCTTATATTTCTTGTTTCTGTTATATAAATATTGATTAATTAATTTGATATTTGTGATTATAGGGTTATGCTTGTTGGATGGGGAGGAAACAATGGATCAACTCTAACTGCTGGTGTTATCGCAAATCGCGAGTGAGTATTCGAGTTTCATTTTATTACGAATATTTCCTTTTTTTTTAATCGAATCTGATGCTGTTTAAAAACGTGTATGTCTACATTTTGCATGTACAAGTCATCGGTCTTATCTTATTTTTTTAGGACCTTAGTATTGATCAAAATTGGCTTTTACTAACTTTTATCATACATGCATGTACATCAAATAAAACCTTTTTTCTTTTCTTTTCTTTTTCTTTCTTTTCCTTTTCTTTTTCTCTTATTTTCCAACTTTTGCTCAATGATCCACAGAAAGTGACTCTATATGTCTATTTATTTATTATTTATTTTATATTTCTAATGATATTTTGGATGGTAATTAATTAATTAATATTTCTTGAATAGGAGTTACATCTTCACTTAATAATATTAATATTTCACATAGTATGTTGTTTTGTACTCCGTAGTTGTGTGTAGTATTTGTAGACTAATAATACTAGTAGTATATGATAGTGTATAGTTGTGTGTAGTATTTATAGACTAATAAGGTCACTCCCTATCGTAACTAAACTATTCATCCTCTTAACCTTCCACATCAGCGCCACATCAATACCAATATCCTATAACTAACTCATAACTAAACACTCCCTATCATGGCTAAAACAATACTTCTCTTAATATACAACGTACAAGCAAGAAAGCATCAAGTCCAACAATAAAAAGCACTGGGACCCGCAATTCCTATAACTCATCCGTTAAATCTATGGTGAAAGCGGGTAATTAACGCGGGTAACTAAGTGGTGCCTATAGTTAGTTACGGGTAATGAGCGGGTAATGGGCGGGTAAATAATCATAGGGGTGGTCTAATACTAGTAGTATACTATAGTAATAAAGTATTGCCTTTGTGATTTTTAGTTTAAAAAAATGACACGGAAAAAAGACAAGTGGGTACAGACGATACATGTGAGAGACACATAAAAGGAAATATGTTAATGACCAAATTAAGAACTAATTTCCTAAAACACTGAAAAGGGAAAAAAAATGAAGTTGATGATGGCAACCTCACATGTTTCGTGAGTGATATGTTAATTGAGAAATAAATTGAAGTTTCATGAATACTATTCATGCAATTAGCTAGGTGTGGTCCACCTTCATAGTACAATTTATTTATTTTACAACTTTTTAGCAAAAACTTCAAGTATTTGTGCAACAATTGAAAATAAATCACCTTTACCCCCATCTGCTTTGTTCTTTGTCCCGAAAGTAATGCTTTTTGTAATTTTGTAGAAGACAATTTTATAAAACATTACTTTATAAATCATAAAGTGGTTGTTTCATTTCAAGTAATTTCCAGCAGCCAAGCATAGTGACAAAATGTAGTCGTCATTACTAGCATAATAAATTATTTAATAATGAAAGTATTTTCACATAGTACAGTATCACTTTTTTTTCCTAAAAAAACTATAACTTTTATATGACCAGGAAAACACTTCTTCAAAACGAGACCCAAAACTTACAACCAGCACCAGAACAAAACATGCTTAACCCAAAACAAAACCAACTAAACTCGAACTAAACAGAATAACGGGATAACCAAATGAAAAACTGTAAAGGCACAGAAATACACTCTCAACAAGGACAATAAAAGAGGGCCGTAATCAAGACATATACCACTGGAAAATTAGGAGACATCTCCAAGCCGAGCCGTACCAAAAACAATTAACCACGAACAAGCAATCAAATTTCTTTCACGAAGGCCAAAAAATTCTTGAATTCGTCACGTTGGACAATCTTTTTCTTTTTTTAGATTTTTTAGGCCCAAGTCTTTCGTACCTGAATCAACGAAACTGGAAGAGGAACTCGCCTTACAATTAAACAACTCGTCATTATCACTGTTATTGTCAGCTATAAAAAAAAAGTCATAAATCTATTATAGGTACTATAGTTAGTACTGGACAGTTAAGAAAATAATAATCAATTAATATGATTTGGTGGACCTCTTGTTATTGGTTTAATAATATTATAATAATGAGTGGTTAATGATTAATTAAAAATGTATTATTATGAAACAGGGGAATATCTTGGGCAACAAAAGAAAAAGTGCAACAAGCAAACTACTTTGGTTCTTTGACTCAAGCATCAACTATCCGAGTTGGATCATTTAATGGAGAGGAGATTTATGCTCCTTTCAAGAGTCTTCTTCCTATGGTATATATCTGATTATTATAACTTATTTAATATATATATATATATATATATATATATATATATATATATATATATATATATATATCATTATTAAATATGTTAATGTTTTCTGATTATTGTAATAACGGGTGCCAATCATGTACATAACGACTAATATATAATTAGGTGAACCCAGACGACATAGTTTTTGGAGGGTGGGACATTAGTAGCATGAACTTGGCTGATTCCATGGCAAGAGCCAAGGTTTTGGACATTGATCTCCAAAAACAGTTAAGGCCTTACATGGAATCAATGGTCCCACTTCCTGGTATCTTTGACCCTGACTTCATTGCTGCCAACCAAGGTGCACGTGCAGACAACGTGATCAAAGGAACCAAAAATGAACAAATCCAACAGGTCATTAAGGACATCAGGTATACACACTGTCCCATTTCTTTACCTTTTTTTATTTTCAATTTGTCAAGATTTACTAATAAACTAATATGTCCATCAGTCCATCTTAATAAGACCACTTCCAACGGGCTCCGCCCTCACTCATTCCTCATCCGCCCTCCCGAGGACTCCATTGGCATTCGTGTGTCCTCACCTCCTCCCTCATCCGCCCTCACTCCTCCGCCCTCCTTTCCTTCTTCCTCATGACATATTGCAGCACGGAATCTTTTTCTCTTTCCTTATTTTCCAGCATTATTTATTTGTACATTATCACAAATAACTTGTACATTACATATTTAATTAATTTTGTGGGGTATGTGATGGGGAGGAAGTATGTCATGGTTGGTAATGGTGTGTGATGGGGAGGAAGTGAAAAATAAATGGAGAGAGAAAGCTGATGTGGCGCTGATGTGGCGGTGTGTCCTGGGGAGGAAGTGCGTCATGGTTGGGAGTGGTCTAATAGCTCACCAGTAAACTAAAAGTTGGTTGATTCATGATTACTATGTATCAACAACATTTATTTCAGTATATGTTTAAAAATATCTAATATTAAGCATTGTTGGTCGACTAGTCGGTTTGATGAATAGCCCGTCCCATTTCGATCAAAAACAACTAATTCGTCGATCAACACTAAAAAGTCAAGTCAAAGTCAATAAAAGTTAAGGTTGGTCGAAATTAGGCCAACATTTTAATATTATCTATACTAAGATTTTATATCCTATACATATTTTTGAACGAGTTACGTTTGAAATAATTATGTTTGATATTGATATATTTGTATGTAATATATATTTTAAATATATATTGCGTATATTACTAAAAGTCAACATTTGTCGGCGTCTGACTCGTCCCCGACTCGACTAACTAGTCGTTTCAAAGTCTTTTCCAACTGATATTAAGTGTGACAAATGAACCAAGAACGTAAGTCAAAAGTTGACTTTTTTATAAAATGGTAATGGAAACAGGGAGTTTAAGGAGGCCAACAAGGTAGACAAAGTGGTGGTTCTATGGACTGCAAACACAGAAAGATACAGTAATGTTATGGTTGGGCTTAACGACACAATGGAAAGCCTATTTGCATCATTAGACAGAAATGAAGCTGAGATTTCTCCATCAACTTTGTTTGCTATTGCTTGTATTCTTGAAAATGTGCCTTTCATCAATGGCAGCCCACAAAACACTTTCGTCCCTGGTAACGTTTCTCACCCTCGTTCTCATTTCTTCAACGAAATGCTTATTTTCAGCGTCTTATTGTTATATTTGTACTGTGAATGCAGGGGTTATTGAATTGGCTATCAAGAGGAATAGTTTGATTGGTGGAGATGATTTCAAGAGTGGTCAAACTAAGATGAAGTCTGTTCTTGTTGATTTTCTTGTTGGAGCTGGTATAAAGGTAGTTTAAGCTATTATTTCAAGTTAAATGATTGAATTTTGTTAATTCGATTACGGAAAGATGATTGAATTGTTTTGAAAATAGCCAACGTCCATCGTGAGCTATAATCACTTGGGAAACAACGATGGGATGAACTTATCTGCTCCACAAACATTTCGATCCAAGGAGATCTCAAAGAGCAACGTTGTAGATGATATGGTTTCTAGCAATGCTATCTTATATGAGCCTGGCGAGCATCCTGACCATGTGGTCGTCATCAAGGTATTAAAAAAAAGAATTTTTCCAAATACAGCTTTTAGAGTTGTAGATGCATAAAAAAAAACTTGTACAATTCAATATTCCTCACTTTAAAGCCAAAGTTAACCGTCACTATGTACAAGTTATTTATGCACCTTAATGACTGTGTGCCCTTAGGGTTGTCATTCTTAGGGTTGTCGTTACAAAACTCTTTAAAAAAGTAAAAAATAATAAAAAGTTCTCTGAGAAACCTGAATAGGGAAACCGGGTCCAACATGTTTTATATAAGTTAAATATATTAAAAGAAGTATGAAAACACATTATTTTTTTTGTTATGAATTCAGCATGAGATTAAATTTTGCAAAACTATTAATGTAGTACGTCCCATACGTTGGAGATAGCAAGAGAGCAATGGACGAGTACACGTCTGAGATCTTTATGGGCGGTAAAAGCACGATCGTAATGCATAACACGTGTGAGGACTCACTATTGGCTGCTCCAATCATCTTGGACTTGGTCCTACTTGCTGAGCTCAGCACTCGCATTCAACTCAAATCTGAAGATGAGGTTTACTTTTTTCGACTATCAACACAAACACTAAAATACCACCTTAACGAAAATGGAGAGTAAATGTACTAATCACGTGATCTCAAAACATTATTGTAGGGAAAGTTTCATTCGTTTCACCCTGTGGCTACCATTCTGAGTTACCTAACAAAGGCCCCTCTTGTAAGTTTTTGAAGATTCGGAATCTTTGGTTGTACAATTTGTTGCATTATTGTAATCACATGTGGTGGGACCGCAAAATTTTTAACAAATTTTTTTTTTTTTAATTAAAAAAAAATAGGTACCACCAGGCACACCAGTTGTGAATGCACTAGCAAAACAGAGGGCAATGCTAGAGAACATAATGAGGGCTTGTGTTGGATTGGCACCAGAGAACAATATGATCTTGGAATACAAGTGAAGGGAGCATAACATAACATAAAAAAATATGAATATGCATTGTATTATTCAAGATTTAATGATTGTTTTTTGTTGTTGTTTGCAACTTGTTATCTTTTGTAGCCCAAAAGTAATGTGTGTGCTTTAAATTGCTTTGCTTTTGCTTAGCTTTATGAAGTAACTACCTTGTTATTTGGAAGATGAATATATTTTCAAATTAGTGCCAAATTTTATGGTTAAATATAGTACTTCGAATGAAGGGACTCTCCCGGTAAATTTTATTTAATTATATATATCTTTTAAAGTTTTAAACACATATTTTTACTGTTCACGAGTATTTTTTATTTTATTAAATAAAACAGAAGTTAAGTGGATAAAAGATGTGAAAAACTAATTCTATTGTTACATTTTAAATCTTTATTTATTGGAAAAGCATCAATTAAAACAAAAAACAGACAAAACAAGCACCACTATTTGGTAGTGACTCTTGTTAGCTACGTGTTGAAATATAAGTTGATATTGTTAGCTACGTGTTGAAATTCTGTGTTTTTGTTATTATAAATCATCAAAGAGAAGAGATAATTTTGTAAGATAAGTTATAATTTTGAAAGATAAGTTCAAGTCATTTTCCACCCTTCATGAGACGGGACAATTATTTGTTGTTTTCTACAGTATAAAGAATACTTGTTCCATGTACCCTACGATTGATTTTGATGAATAATGTGTTTTATAATCATTATAATATATCTAACTCTCCAAATAATTAGTGAAATGACCTTTATTAACCTTTTTATAAGAATAGATAAACACTAAAAATATATAAGTATTCGATAAATATTCTGGGTATATGGTGTAACACATTTTTTTGTTTCTAAGTATCCTTTGTCATCTAGAGGCTACAACAAAACAAGTTTTTTTTATTAGCGAGAAAACCCCTCTATGAACGAGTACATTCGCTCCTCTATAGAGGGTAAACCTCGGGTAATCAACCCCCGAACGCGAGATCTGGTACCGAGTGAATTGCGTATTACGTGCTCCCTCTGGTGATGACACTCCCTTTCTGAAACAACTAAACACATTAAAATATTGAACGATTCAATATTCAACGCAGTGAATCATTCTATTAGGAAAAAATCAAAAACTCCCTTTTTTGGACATTTTTTTTTTAATAGTAGAAAACTTTCATTAAAAATCAAAATATGGTACATATTGGCATTAGAGCACATGCCTTAGAACTACAGAATACAAAAGAGAGAAGCTGTTACAACAGCTTTACATACAAACGAAAACATTAAACTAACCAAACCGAAAGTGCACATCACTCCTCGAATTATTAACCATGATCATCTATATCTTTTGGATTTAAGAGCCAACGATTCCAATCAATCAGGGCCGGCCTTAGGGTAGGGCCATATGGGCGACCGCACCCTGGCATCACATTTTAAGGGGCATCAAGTCTGAAGTTCTTAGTTTTTTCAAGTGCAGTTGAGTTTTTTTTTTTTTTTTTTTTTTTTGTAAATTTAGAAGAGAAATTTCATGGAGGAAGAGAGAGGAAGAGAGAAAAGTCAAAATTTGAAAAGAGAAAAAATCTTTTGTTCCTTGATATTATAAGTTTTTTTTCATTTGTCAGATGTGTTAATTTTATTAAAATTCAATAAATCGTACAACATATATAGCATATTGTACAATCAAGTATGGATTTTGAAATTCTAGTCTAATAATAAAGGTGGCATAATAATATGAATTCATAAAATAAGTTTACTGATTTTTTTAATATAATACTCCATAGTCCATCGTACTACTTGATTTTTATATTTTCTTTAATTCAATTATTTCTATAAGGAACAAAAGTCTTTTTTTGAAAGTCCTATTTTATTTGTGTGTCACAGACAAATTTTGGTATAGTATAAAAATGAATTTTTAAAGATGTCAATTTTTGAGAAAATGTTTAAAAATAAAAATGTAAAGTTGATTGTCTTTTTTGAAGATAGACAATTATTTTGAAACAAAAGAAAAATAGAATTATAGACACATATTCCGAGATAGATCAAATAATAGTCAAATAATTTAAACACATATATGAATGTATGTATATGTACGTGTATGTGTGTGTATGTATGAGCATGTATATATATATATATATATATATATATATATATATATATATATATATATATTATAGGTAATTATAAGTTGATAAGTTATAGTATAGATATATGTACCACCTTTACGTTTATATGTATATGTAACGCATATATGCTAAATACATATAATATAGATATAAACATATACATGTATTATAAGAATAAAGAATATATATGTATGTATCTCATAGGTGTATATTTATATATATATAACACTTATAATGATAAGATTACATAATGGTTGATTTATTTAAAGGATAATAATATTATTATTATAACTTATAAACCTAACTATATAGTAGCACTATGGGACTCGCTTGTGGATCTCGAATGCCAAGACTTAGATTCTGGTCAAGAGTCCTGGGCGCCCGGTAACAACGGATCATCAGAGTGACTTACTTGATAGCAACGAGGTTTGGATAAAGTTGTACAACGTCTTTGTGAAGGATTATAACCCGAACATACTAAAATTAGAAACTTGCTATAAGTGGAAGCTTTCCATAAATAGTGAAAGGACCCGTTCATATACATTATAAACGATTCACAATAGTTGATTACATCGCGAGGTATTTGACCTCTATATGATACATTTTACAAACATTGCATTCGTTTTTAAAAGACAAACTTTATTCACATCTAAAGTTGACGGCATGCATACCATTTCATAATACATCCAACTATAATTGACTTAATAATAATCTTGATGAACTCAATGAATCGAATGCAACGTCTTTCGAAATATGCCATGAATGACTTCAAGTAATATCCTTAAATTGAGCTAATGCACAGCGGAAGATTTCTTTCAAACCTGAGAATAAACATGCTTTCAAGTGTCAACCAAAAGGTTGGTGAGTTCATTAGTTTATCATAATCATTCATTTCCATTATTTTAATAAACTACAAGATTTTTATTAAACATAATTCCAATAGCAGAATCCTCTCGTCTGCATAAAGGTAAAATCATTTCCAATAATATAATAGACCACAAGATTTTCATTTTTCATAAACATAATCCTCAAGTAGAATCCTCTCGTCTGCATTAAGGTAAAATCATTCATATGGTGAACACCTGGTAACCGACATTAACAAGATGCATATAGAATATCCCCAAAACAGAATCCTCTTGTCTGTATAACAGAATCCTCTCGTCTGTATAAAAATCGAAGTACTAAAGCATCCGTAACCCGGATGGAGTTTGTTAGGCCCATAGATCTATCTTTAGGATTCGCGTCAATTAGGGGTACTGTTCCCTAATTCTTAGGCTACCAAGCTAAAAGGGGTGATATTCGATTTCGATAATCCAACCATAGAATGTAATTTTTGAGTACTTGTGTCTATTTCGTCAAACATTTATAAAACAGCGCATGTATTCTCAGTCCCAAAAATATATATTGCAAAAGCATTTAAAAGGGAGCAAATGAAACTCACAATACTGTATTTTGTAGTAAAAATACATATGACGTCATTGAACAAGTTCAATGTTGGCCTTGGATTTACGAACCTATATTAATTATATATATTTATATGTTTGATCAATATTTGTCTAACAATTTAGGTCAAGTCGTAGTGTATCACAATCCTAATGCTCGAGACTAAATATGCAAAAGTCAACAAAAGTCATATTGACCAAAATGTATTCCAAAATTTATACATGATTATTATATAGTTTAAATATAGTCGTTTTATTTATTTAAATATTTTTAATAGATTTTATTAAAGTAAATAATATAGTTCTTTTATTAATAAATAAAATTTTATATTTAAATTTATATAATAAAAATATACTTTTATATATCTTAAGTAATAAAATTTATAAAGTTTATTTAATATCATAAAAATAATATAATAGGTATTATTAATGTAATTATATTATACGTAGTAAAATATCTTTGTATAACATATTTATTTCATAAAATAATATTGATAATAATAATAATAAGTAAAAGTTGTATTGTTTTGTAATAATTATTATTATTCTACTAATAAAAATAACAATAATTATATTTTCTAAAAATGATAAAATGATAATTTTTATTAACAATAGTACTAAAATGATAATAATAATGATGTTTCATATTAACAATGATATTTTTATTAAAAATAATAATTTTAGTAAAAATGATAGTTTTAATATTAATAATACTTTTAATAATAATAATAATAGTAAAATAATAAAAACGATATTTTCCTTTAAATGATAATAATAATAATAATAATAATAATAATAATAATAGTAATAATAATAATAATAATAATAATAGTAATAATAATAATAATAATAATAATAATAATAATAATAATAATAATAATAATAATAATAATAATAGTAATAATAATAATAATAATAATGATAATAATAGTAATAATAATAATAATAATAATAATAATAATAATAATAATAATAATAATAATAATAATAATAATAATAATAATAATAATAATAATAATTAGATTATAACGACGATAATAACGACGATAATAATAATCATTTTTAATAATAATACAAAAATTCAATTGACTATAACTTCTAAACCGTTCATCGAAATCATTCGATATCTAAATGAAAAGTTCTCAATTTTTCGCTAGCTTTCCAACGACATGCATATCATATACCTTATCTTAATAGCATATGTATTTAATTCAAGATTCGACATAACCTATCTAATGAAAATAACGAACGTATAAGCATGCATAATCCTATATACTCGAGCACTAGTCAGGGATACACTAATAATATATAAAAGTTAAGTTTTGAGTGCTCACGTATCAATATTGAGATTCAATATTGCAGGAAAAGTACGTAGACGCAACGGAGATGATAAACACTAGTTTGACTCACGAGCAATACTCCCGAACCATACCCATAACCTCCATAGCTATAACCCATAATTTCCTTATTCTATCCCGCTCGAAAAATAATTTTGAAATCACTCGGACAGCACTCCGTCGTAATATTTTATGTATACTAATAATATCTTGAAATAATACGGAGTAAATATATATATATGTAAATCGATTGAGAGAGTTTAGAGAAAAATATTTTCAAGTTTCTATGAAATAATGAAACCTATTGAATTATATTTATAATAGATTTTTGAATTATTAAAGTAAATTATTAAAGTATGAATTATTAAAGTGAATTATTAAAGTATGAATTATTAAAGTGAATTATTAAAGTATGAATTATTAAAGTGAATTATTAAAGTTAAAGTAAAGTAAAAATAAAGTAAAGGTAAAGTTTAAGTATAGTAAAAGTATAAAACTATGTACGTATAATACGCGTATAAATATATATAATATTAATTTAAATCGTTATATATATTTAATAAAATAAAATATAAATATCGTTATCTTTATCATACTGGTTAAGTAATGAGTTGTCAAAAGTGGTTTTAGATATTTATAAAAGTTATATGCGTTTTAATAATAAAGTTCTTTTTAAACTGAAAACGTTTTTGTACGTTTGAAACTAAATCAAATAAATATGATAATTTTGTTTTCCAAAACTAAATATAGTTAAGAATTATTTTGTTTAAAGGTTAAAATAATGGAAATCGTTATATCATAAAACGTTGTAGAAAAGTAGAATCATATATATTCATAATAGGTTTCAAGTTTTTAAATTACAGTCTGTTGGTGAAGCATGGGATAAAGTTCAAAGGTTAAATAAACTTATGAAATCATCTTAATGAAAAATGTCGAGTTACTTAACTTGTCGATATCCAACATCTAAGTTATTTACACTCCATGTTCTTACTTATAAATCACTTTACCATTTTCTGAATGTTGTCAAAAAGAATAGATTTCTTAAATCACAGTGGACCTCATAACATAGACCCGTAATCATATCACAATGTATCTGATAAATCAATCATTTGATATTATCTTCTAATTCCATCGATAAACATATTGAAACAAATACGTTCATGTAAAGTATTATACGTTTAATACTTTATTAATATTCTCAAGTTATAACATATATATACATATATATATATATATATATATATATATATATATATATATATATATATATATATATATTTATATATAACGGTTCGTGAATCGTCGAAATTTGGTCGAGGTTATAATGAATATATGAACACAATTTAAAATTCTTGAGATTTAACTTAACAGACTTTACTTATCGTGTCAGAATAATATAAAGATAAAGTTTAAATTTGGTTGGAAATTTCCGGGTTGTCACAGTACCTACCCGTTAAAGAAATTTCGTCCCGAAATTTGAATGGAATGGTCATGGCTGACAATAAGTATGTTTTCATGACGTATACGAGTTGAAAATTAGAGTTTTATTATCATCAAGTAATATAGATAAAGCAATTTAATTTTTGTGAAGAGTACGAGTGAAGTTATCACAAAAGAATGAAATGAGTAAATGCACGTTCTTTTTAACCAATGACATAGTCACGGTTGATTTCCGGAATTCAAGGAATTTAGAGAAAATCTTCGTAATAAGATTTGGTTCTTCGGAAATTAAGGAAGTTAGGATCCGCTTTGATTAAATGCGATAATCTGTTTTGATTGCTCTGTCGGATATTTTACTATATATCCACCCCCTTCGTTTCCTTATTTCCACAACTCACACCGTTTATTCTTTCTCCCTCAATTCATACTTTATAGCATTTGATAATGCTAAAAACGAACATATATTTCATAGCATTATTCCTCAAGAAAGACAAGCTTTTAGTTGCAAATGTTCTATTTACAAGTGATATTCGTTTAAATAATAAAAGGTGAAGACAAAAGACAGATTCGACGATTTGAAGACGCAAACGACCAAAAAGCTCAAAAGAACAAAAGACAATCAAAGAGGTTCCAATTATTGATAAGAAACGTCTCGAAATTACAAAAGTACAAGATTCAAAACACAAAGTACAAAATATTAAATTGTACGCGAGGACGTTCGAAAATCCGGAACCGGGACCAGAGTCAACTCTTAACGCTCGACGCAACGGACTAAAAATTACAAGTTAACTATGTATATAAATATAATATAATATATAATTAATTATATTAATTATATATATATTATATATATATATTAAAAACCGTCGGCAGAGAAAACTCCAAGGACTGAGCTGTAAATACTATCTCCGCGACTCGCGGAGTTTGAAGAGCATTTTGCCGCGAGTCGCGGAGCCCCAAAATTCAACTCTGGCTATAAAGCAAACCGAATTCTGATCAAATTTCATATTCTATTTCAATCTCTCTCTCAATATATACGTAATATATATATATAATTTATATTTTAATTTTAATTTTAATTTTAAATCCTAATAATAAGGTTATGTTAGCGAATGTTGTAAGGGTGTAAGTCGAAATTCTGTCCGTGTAACGCTACGCTATTTTTAATCATTGTAAGTTATGTTCAACCTTTTTATATTAATGTCTCGTAGCTAAGTTATTATTATGCTTATTTAAAACGAAGTAATCATGATGTTGGGCTAATTACTAAAATTGGGTAATTGGGCTTTGTACCATAATTGGGGTTTGGATAAAAGAACGACACTTGTGGAAATTAGACTATGGGCTATTAATGGGCTTTATATTTGTTTAACTAAATGAAAGTTTGTTAATGTTAATATAAAGATTTACAATTGGGCGTCCCTATAAATTACCATATACACTCGATCGGACACGATGGGCGGGGTATTTATATGTACGAATAATCGTTCATTTAACCGGACACGGGAATGGATTAATAGCCACTAGAATAATTAAAACAGGGGTGAAATTACATTCAAGGGTAATTGGTGTAATTGTTAACAAAGTAGTAAAACCTTGGTTTACACGCAGTCGATAACCTGGTGTATTCATTAAACAAAGTATTAAAACCCTGTTACAATTCGAATCCCCAATTAGTTGGAATATTTAACTTCGGGTATAATAATAATTTGACAAGGAAACTTGCAATTTATATTTATGACTGATGGACTGTTATGGACAAAAACCAGACGGACATATTAAATAATCCAGGACAAAGGACAATTAACCCATGGGCATAAAACTAAAATCAACACGTCAAACATCATGATTACGGAAGTTTAAATAAGCATAATTCTTTTATTTCATATTTAATTTCCTTTATTTTATATTTAATTGCACTTCTAATTATCGCACTTTTATTTATTGTTATTTAATCGCACTTTTAATTATCGTACTTTTTAATTATCGCAATTTTATTTTATCGCATTTTTATTATTCGCAATTTCATTATCGTTATTTACTTTATGCTTTAATTTAAGTCTTGTATTTATTTTATATTTTACATTAGGTTTTAACTGCGACTAAAGTCTTAAAATCGACAAACCGGTCATTAAACGGTAAAAACCCCCCTTTATAATAATAATATTACTTATATATATATTTGTATTTTTAATAAAAGTAAACTAATATAGCGTTGAGCTTTGTTTAAAGATTTCCCTGTGGAACGAACCGGACTTACTAAAAACTACACTACTGTACGATTAGGTACACTACCTATAAGTGTTGTAGCACGGTTTAAGTATATCCATTCTATAAATAAATAAATATCTTGTGTAAAATTGTATCGTATTTAATAGTTTTTCCTAGTAAAAATTAATAGTATTTTATACCCCTCTGCTTTAACATCAAGTATTTTTGGCGCCGCTGCCGGGGAATCTATCTTAAAAGCCGGAAGCGCAACGCTAATAAAAAAAAAAAAAAATTTTAGTTAACTTTTATTAAAATTCGTTTTTGTAAAAATACGTGTTAAAAAATATAAAAACAAAAACAAAAATATAAGTATTTTTAAGATTTTGTTAAATATTTAAGTTTTATAAGTTTCTTTATTTTTATTTTAGTTTATAAAAATATAAGTTTTATTTTAAAATCTTTTATTTATTTAAAAAACAGAAAACATAAAATAAAAAAAATAAAAAAAAATAAAGAAAACGCGTAAAATTTCAAACCTGTCAGCTGAAATTCTGAACCCCGCGACTCGCGGGGTTTTCTTTATAAATTGCCGCAACTCGCGGAGATTGTTTGACACGCGAACAGATGCCCTAATTCAGCATTTATTACGGGATTTAATTAATTATTATTATTATTTAACCCTTATTATTATTATTATTATTATTTTTAGTTTTATTTTTACTTTTACTTTTTATTATATATTTAGTTTAAATAAGTTTAATTAATTTGTAAAATTAATAGTTTAATAAAATAAATAATATAAAAATAATATTTTTATAAAAATTGTACTTTTTACAACTTTTTGTATATTTTTATATTTTGTCCCTTTTTAATCGTTGTAGCGTAATATTTGTATTTTTAGCTCATATTTAATTTTAAACTTAGTTTTTGCTATAGTTATTTTTACTCCTAGATTTTTAGGCTTTGCCGTAGAATTCCTTAAGTGCTTTTTCTTTAGACTAAGATTTAGGTGCTTTAGAATTTTGCGACGCCTTTTTAAGTTTTAGTTTCTTTTTAAGTTATTTCCATTTGGGATTTAGTTTTTCCTTGTAAGCTTTAATATTTTTAGACCTTTTACTATGTATCAATTATCATTCCAATTAGTAATATCAATTTGCGATTATAATTTTAAGTTAGTTGTAGTAATAAGGTTAAATTAGGTTAGTATTTTTAAGTTTTTATAAGTTTCTTTTATTTTTCCGTCACCTTTTATTTTTCAACCATTTTTTTCTTTTTCTACCTTTTTCGACGCGCAATCTTTTTCTCTCTTATTTCTCGCCATTCTAGTTTTTAGGACTTAGAATTTTTTCTACTTCTTATCTAAATTTCTTAAAATTACGAAATTTTATTTTGAGTGGTTAAATTAATAGACATCAAAATTTTCTGGTTCGTAGTAATAGTTGGATTTGTACGTGGACCGGGTTATTGGAGCCAAACAGTCCTCAATTATATTGAGACCAAACGAATCCTGCCCCTCTGCTGCATCTTTTGGCTATTCGAAACGTGGGCAAAATCAGAAAAGTCTATTGATTGGATAACTTATTATAATTTTTCTTTCCTTTTTAAAACTAATAGGATATTCAGTGAATGCACCGAGCAAGACGTTCACCACCTTTTGTACGTTCACCACCTGTAACTAGATCAAGACATTTAGCAAATATAACCGCCGTTGATTTTTCTTTAGAATCGTCATCTAGTCGACCAAGTACTTCAGTTCAAATTTCAGATAATCCATTTTTTGAACCCAACCTCACAATTGAGAATCCAGAAAATATTCAGGAACGGTTCATAGATCCTGAACCACTAAACTTTCCTCCGAAACCACCAATCATTCAAACAGAGATTGTTGAGGAACGAACCATTAAATCAGAATCATCTAGTGATACCGATTCAACAAATTCAATTATGGAGAATCTGGAACCTTTAAGTATGGAAGACCGAATGAGAGCTAAACGCACTGGCCAAGGTCACGCAATTACTCATCCAGACATTAATGCGCCAGATTATGAAATCAAAGGACAAATTCTACACATGGTGACTAATCAATGCCAATTTAGTGGTACGCCGAAGGAAGATCCAAATGAACATCTACGTACCTTTAATAGGATCTGCACACTATTTAAAATCCGAGAAGTGGAGGATGAACAGATATATCTCATGTTATTTCCCTGGACTTTAAAGGGAGAAGCCAAAGATTGGTTGGAATCGTTACCTGAAGGGGCGATTGATACATGGGACGTTTTAATTGACAAATTTCTTAAACAATTCTTTCCTGCATCTAAAGCCGTAAGACTTCAAGCAGAAATTGTTACGTTCACACAGAAACCAAATGAAACTCTATATGAGGCGTGGACAAGATATGGAAAGTTATTAAGAGGATGTCCGCAACATGGTTTAGACACCTGTCAAATAGTACAAATATTCTACCAAGGATGCGACATCACTACAAGGAAAGATATAGATATAGCAGCTGGTGGTTCTATTATGAAGAAAACCGAAACTGATGCTTACAAAATTATTGATAATACTGCTTCCCACTCACATGAGTGGCATCAAGAAAAAGATATCATTAGATCATCTAAAGCAGCTAGAGCCGATTCTAGCCATGATTTAGATTCCATTTCGGCAAAAATAGATGCTTTCGAGAGACGAATGGAAAAGATGACTAAAGATATTCATGCTATACGAATTAGTTGTGAGCAGTGTGGAGGACCACATTTGACAAAAGATTGTCTCAGTATTGAATTAACAATGGAACAAAGAGAGAATATTTCATACATAAACCAAAGGCCTGGAAATAATTATCAGAATAATTATCAACCGCCAAGACCAATTTACAATCAAAACCAGAATTATAACCGAAATATTCCATACAACAACCAACAAGTTCCTAGCAATCAACAATTATCCAATAATACTTACAATCAGCAAAGACCTAATTTTCAAAACAAACCACCACAACAAACCGATGATAAAAAACCAAATTTAGAAGATATGATGACGAAGCTAGTTGAAACTCAAACGCAGTTTTTCACATCTCAAAAACAAACTAATGAACAAAATGCTCAAGCATTTAGAAATCAACAAGCTTCTATTCAAAATCTGGAACAAGAAGTAAGTAACCTAGCAAGGTTGATAGGTGAAAGAAAACCGGGAAGTCTACCTAGTGATACAAATGCTAACCCACGGAATGAAACAGCTAAAGCTATTACCACAAGAAGTGGTACAACACTTAAACCACCTGAAAAACCTGTAACTTCTGATGAAACTATTCCTACTCCACAAGAACCACAACCTGATCAAGATACGGAAAAAGAACCGGTAGTTGAAAAGGTTAATGAAGATAACACAGTTAAGGATAAACCTTATGTTAAACCATACCAACCACCACTTCCTTACCCGAGTAAAATGAAGAAAGAAAAACTTGAAGCCGAGCAATCCAAATTCTTGGATATGTTTAAACAGATAAATGTAAATCTTCCTTTCATTGATGTGATTTCAGGAATGCCTAGATATGCTAAATTCTTGAAAGATCTAATCTCAAATAGAAAGAAAATGGAAGAACTCTCGGCTGTCACTATGAATGCTAATTGTTCAGCAGTGCTATTGAATAAGATACCAGAAAAATTATCTGATCCAGGAAGTTTCACAATTCCATGTTTTCTGGGTAGTCTTAGTTCAATAGAAGCATTAGCAGACTTAGGTGCTAGTATAAATCTAATGCCGTATTCACTATACGCTAAACTAGACCTTGGAGAATTGAAACCAACAAGAATAAGTATACAACTAGCCGATAGATCAATAAAATATCCTAGAGGGATAATGGAGAACATGCTAGTTAAAGTTGGTACTTTAGTATTTCCAGTAGATTTTGTTGTTCTGGACATGGAAGAAGATTCTCAAGTTCCTCTCATATTAGGAAGACCATTCTTAAACACGGCTAAAGCAATGATAGACGTGTTCGGTAAGAAACTGACCCTAAGTATAGAGGATGAGAGTGTTACCTTTTCAGTTGATAGAGCAATGCAACAACCACAATCTGCAGATGATACATGTTATTATATTCAAACTATAGATGCACATGCAGAATTATTAGAAGAATTTCCAGAATTACAAGGAACAGGAGAATGTTCTTTAGGAGAAGGTAATGAACCAATTGATGAAGCTGAAATGTTAGCTACACTTATAGCTAATGGATATGAACCAACAACAGAAGAAATTCAAATGCTAAAAGAAGAAGACAGATATCGATATAAATCATCAATAGAAGAACCTCCGAAATTAGAGTTAAAGCCACTTCCAAACCATTTGGAATACGCTTATTTACATGGTGAATCTGAATTACCTGTAATAATATCGTCTTCTCTTACTGAAAATGAGAAATCACAACTCATTTCTGTGTTGAAAGCTCATAAACCAGCCATTGCATGGAAGATTCATGATATTAAAGGAATAAGTCCTTCGTATTGCACACATAAAATCCTTATGGAAGAAGGTCATAAAACGTATGTGCAACGCCAACGAAGACTAAATCCTAATATGCAAGATGTAGTTAAGAAAGAGATTATTAAACTGCTAGATGCAGGTTTAATTTATCCAATCTCTGATAGTCCATGGGTAAGCCCAGTTCAATGCGTACCTAAGAAGGGTGGCATGACTGTCATTACAAATGAGAAAAATGAGCTTATTCCTACTAGGACTGTAACAGGATGGCGTGTATGTATTGATTATAGAAAATTAAATGACGCCACCAGAAAAGATCACTTTCCCTTACCTTTCATAGATCAAATGTTGGAAAGATTAGCCGGAAATAGTTACTATTGTTTTCTAGATGGATTTTCCGGATATTTTCAAATTCCAATAGCACCCGAGGATCAAGAGAAAACCACATTCACGTGCCCTTATGGTACTTTTGCTTACAAACGCATGCCATTTGGACTTTGCAACGCCCCTGCAACCTTTCAAAGATGTATGATGGCGATTTTTCACGACATGATAGAAGAATGCATGGAAGTTTTCATGGATGACTTTTCAGTCTTCGGTGATACATTTAAATCATGTCTAGTTAATCTGGAACGAATGCTAATTAGATGCGAAAAATCAAATCTAGTACTTAATTGGGAGAAATGCCATTTCATGGTTAAAGAAGGCATCGTTCTTGGACATAAAATTTCAAAAGAAGGAATTGAAGTGGATAGAGCTAAAGTAGATGTAATTGCTAAACTTCCACATCCCACCAATGTTAGAGGAGTTAGGAGTTTTCTAGGGCATGCCGGTTTTTACCGACGTTTCATAAAAGATTTTTCTAAAATTGCCACTCCTATGAATAAACTCCTAGAAAAGGATGCGCCATTCATCTTTTCAGATGAGTGTATCAAATCTTTTAATATTCTTAAAGAAAAACTCACTAATGCACCGATCATGATAACACCAAATTGGAATCTACCATTTGAACTAATGTGCGATGCAAGTGATTTTGCAATGGGAGCCGTTTTAGGACAAAGGATTGAAAAACGATTTCAACCTATATATTATGCTAGTAAGACATTACAAGGAGCACAAACGAACTATACAACTACTGAAAAAGAACTCCTTGCTATTGTCTTTGCTTTTGACAAATTTCGATCATATCTCGTTCTAGCAAAAACGGTGGTCTATACCGACCATTCTGCTCTTAGATACCTATTTTCAAAACAAGATGCTAAACCAAGATTAATCCGTTGGATCTTACTCTTACAAGAGTTTGATATTGAAATCCGAGATAAAAGAGGAGCAGAAAATCTCGCCGCTGATCATCTTTCTCGTCTTGAAAATCCCGAATTAGAAGTTCTGAATGAATCGGCCATACAAGACAACTTTCCTGATGAATATCTATTGAAGATAGATTATAAAGAAATCTCATGGTTTGCAGACTATGCAAACTACTTAGTTTGTGGATTCCTTGAAAAAGGATTATCGTACCAAAGACGAAAGAAATTCTTCAGTGATATAAAACACTATTTCTGGGAAGATCCACATCTGTTTAAAAGTTGTCCCGATGGAATAATACGCCGATGTGTATTTGGAGATGAAGCTAGTAAAATTTTAAACCATTGTCACACAGGACCAACAGGAGGGCATTATGGGCCTCAACTAACAGCAAGAAAAGTTTATGAAGCTGGATTCTATTGGCCTACAATTTACAAAGACGCACACCTTCTTTGCAAATCCTGTGATGCATGTCAAAGGGCTGGAAAAATAAGTCAACGTGATGAAATGCCACAAAATGTCATCCAAGTATGTGAAGTATTTGACATTTGGGGTATTGACTTTATGGGTCCATTTCCAAAATCTCATAATAATCTATATATACTCGTAGCCATTGATTATGTATCTAAATGGGCGGAAGCACAAGCTCTCCCAACTAACGATGCACGAGTTGTAGTCAACTTTTTAAAACGTCTTTTTGCAAGGTTTGGAACACCGAAAGCTTTAATAAGTGATCGGGGTACTCATTTCTGTAATAATCAACTTGAGAAAGTTCTTAAAAGATATGGAGTAACTCATAAAATTTCCACCGCATATCATCCACAAACAAGTGGACAAGTTGAAAATACCAACCGAGCTTTAAAACGTATTCTAGAGAAAACCGTAGGATCAAATCCGAAGGAATGGTCCATTAAATTGGAGGATGCACTCTGGGCTTTTAGAACAGCCTACAAAACTCCAATTGGAACCACACCTTTTAGACTTGTTTATGGAAAAGCATGTCATCTTCCAGTAGAAATTGAACACAAAGCATTTTGGGCTTTGAAGACATGTAATCTTGATTTACATGAAGCCGGACGTCTACGATTAAGTCAACTAAACGAATTAGAAGAATTAAGACATGAAGCATACGAAAATTCGTTAATCTATAAAGAAAGAACGAAGAAATGGCATGATAAAAGAATCAGAAGTTCAAAAGAATTTAAAGAAGGAGACAGAGTTCTTCTTTTCAATTCACGATTCAAGCTATTTCCTGGAAAATTGAAATCAAGATGGTCTGGACCATTCATAGTCAAAAGAGTTTTCCCATACGGAACGATAGAATTAATAAATTCAAATGGGATAGAATTTAAAGTTAATGGTCACAGAGTTAAACATTACATACATGGTCCGATGGAAGTCGACAACGAAGTTAATCACAATTTCGACACCACAGCTAACTAAGTGTGGGGAGAATCAAGTCTTTAAAGGATAATATATATTTCTGTTAGAGTTAGATTGTCTGTTTTCGTGTAGTTCTCGAAAATGGAACACGTATGGTCTTTCCCTAGCAGACCCTAAAGAACTAGTCTTCTCCCCCCATTCTGAATTTTTATTTTTTTAGGTTTCTACGAAATGAAGACTGCCTGTGAACTAAACCATGGTCTAATGCTACACGCTTTGATCACTAAACGAAATAATGACATACTACCGAGCGAATTAGTATCAGTAATCAGAGAAAGAATGGACGGAGTTAGAAAAGAATCCAGATGCGAAGATAATAAGTTACAATTTGGTAAAGGAAAATCAAAATCCGCAGCGAAAAGAAGAGCACGACACCTAGAACGATGTCACAAATGCGGAAAATGGTCACATGGAGGTAAATGTTCAAATAATCAAACCTATTCAAATACCGAATTTGTTACTTTATGCAGAGACGGACCGTTCATATGTTTAGAAGAAAAGACACTGAATGCTCGAGGTTACGCCTATGCAGCCATGGAAAACCAATTAAACCGACTATCTTATGAATGGAATAGATCATATAACTAAGAAATCTATTTCACAGGTATGTCTGTACAGTTTTTATTTTTATTTTTATTTTTAACCTTTTGATAATAAACGCTAATTTGTTCGCTAAAAAGTATTAAATTGGTATTAAATAAAATTAGGTTTGGCGACCGAAATTATTGATATCATTCAAAAATTTATTACATCACTGCGAAATTTAACGTTTATTCTTAAGGTATAAATATCTTTAATCAATCAACCCAAAATATTTCAAAAATTCGTCATGAGTTAAATTAGGTCTTGGAACCGAAATTACTTTACCGAAAAGAGGGGCGCATATTTTTGATAATATTTGATTGATTAAAGTGGGATAAAAAAAAAAAAAAAAGATTTTTAAATTTATTTTTACCATGTTTTTAAAATTAATATTTAAATCTTAAATTAATATTGTAAACTTTGTAAAAAACAATATATTTAAAATTGTAAATATTTGAAAAATTAATATAAGTTTGGTATGAATTTATAATATGAATTTTTAAATTAAGTTTGGTGTGAATTTTTAATTTTTAAAATATGAATTTTTAATTTTATGCATTTCAAATTTTAAGTTTGGTGTAAATTTTTAATATTAATTTTGAATTTCATATTTAAGTTGTGTGAATTTAAAAACAAAAATTTACTTTATCTCATTAAGTTAAGAATATGATTTTTAAAATTCGTCGTAAGTTGAAGACTAGGTCTTTGAACCGAAATTGCTTTACCCGAGGGAGGGACGAGAACTTTTATTATCATTATTTTTAATCTTATTGATTTAAAGTATGCCAAAAACATTAAAAAACCCAAAAATCTTAGCTTTTAAAACAATCGCTACAAAAAGACAGATTTTAAAATTTTGTCGAAGGACGGACTAGGACATCGATCCGAAACGACCTCGTCCTAAATAACAAGGGAAACAAAAATTTTAAATTAATTTCTTAATTGTTTTCAAAAGTTAATGATTATAAAAAAAAAAAAAAAAAAAAATACCAAACTCCGCGACTCGCGGAGGGATAAAAACCCAGAAAAAAAAATAAAAGAGCTGCACGATCAGTATACTTCACCACACAAAAACAACTCGAATTCTGCTGCGAAAAACCCCGAAAAACCACCCAAAAACACCCCAAAAATCCCAATTTTTAACCGTTAATCACCAAATTTTTTGCTAAAATCATGTTGAGAAGGATGCTATCTAAGAATTACTCAAGAAAAACGGTAAATTTCTACACCTAAACACCATTTAATTCGAAATTAGGTGTTCTTGAGCTATTTTTTCCCCAATTAGATTTTAATAATTTTTGAACGTGGGGTAATATACCAAACTTCAAAAATATGTATATATGTTTGCAGTTTATCTTATGTACACAACAGGGTAAAACAACGCATTTTCAAAGACTGGCATTAAGTTCAGCAAAAGCAACTAATTTTGACGACAAGATGCAAAATATATGTGAAATAACAACAAGACGGAATGAACAAATGATGTGCACCATTTATCATTCAGCAAACAAACGACAATATAGTTGGAAACTTTGGTAAAATTTAATCATTTTCACACAAATCACCCTCAATAATTTAAATTGTTACTGATTTCTTGCAAATGAGGGCATTGCAAGATCTTAAGTGTGGGAAGGGGTTAAATTCTTTCGGATTTTAAAAATTTTTACTTTATACACTTGGTTACCAGTAAAAATACTAGTAAAGCAGTAGTTGTATTAGAATCTAGTGCTCTCTGATAAAAAAGAACAGCCCTAGTCTTATATACTGACTACCCAATTCTAGTAAAATTTTTCAATTAAATGAATTCAAATCATGTTTATACATATTTATGAACGATAAAACTAGGTTTTAACACCGAAATTATTGTTACCTCGGAAAGGACATAAATTGAGAAACAAACTAAAATGTTAAAATTCATTTAAAATGGAATAGAGGACGATAAAAAGGAAAATAAAAGCCAAGTGTGGGAAAATTTACCAAGTTATCTTAAACATATGTCACATATATCTGTAACAAATAACTGAAAATACTTTTGCTTTGGACTAAACTAAACTGTTTTACCCAATGAAAGAAAAGAAAAGATGGATCTACACGATGAATCAATTCCATCATTAAAAGGAAGTAAAGTCTTCCGAAAAAGACACGCGCTTCTTGATTTAGGTCATGAAGTTGTCGTCCAGACCAGCTGTAGGTTGACGAAAAATCTAGAAAAGTCATCACTAAAATCAGCAGGAAATCCACGGACCTCAGCATTAAACAGGGTCGCCAAGTGGTCAGATTTATCCTAACCATGAGAAGGATTTATCTCGTACAATGGGGGGGCACCATGCAAATTAGCTGGATAAGACTAATGAATCAGATCCCCAGAAAGGATAATCTCCTTAAAGATTAAAAATCAGCTTTTAAGACTGATATTACTCAATCCTAGAGATTGACCTTAAAGATTGAGAATTCAAACTCATGGAATTCAATGATATCTAAACTCGAGCTTAAACGAGAAAATATTTTGATCAAAACTACAAACCGATTTGTTTTCTGAAAACCCTATTTTCAATGCGTTCATTACCATTGAACGTAAAATCCTAGGAATTCACCTGGAATTCATTAGGTCACCTGAACTAAATCGGGTGTCGACCGTAAGAACGGTGGTTGCATAACATGGTCAAAGACAGGACTTTGTGCCAAACCGACAAATTATAAGGGTGAGCTTTACTATTGCTCCTACCAAGGATAGTAATTGCGTCCGACACGTTATAGACCATAATCAAAAGCATGTCACGGGACATTGCCTTAACAGTTGCTTGTTCAACGCTTTCCTTTACAACCGGACGGTAGTTTGCCGAAAGGTAATATACGGAACAAGTAAACTGGACGTGTTGCTTTCCAAATACAAGGTTAGCAAGTGGGTGACACAAAACCGCAAGTTTTGAGCTAAAATTTTCAAATCTGAAACCCACCAAACCCACAAAAATATTTTGCAAACACCGGTAAAGGGTTATTCCGGAAAACTTATCTAGGGTAAAAAACTAGATTTAATTTTCAAAAGATCAAATGTTTTCATAAAGATCCAATTTCCTTAATGGATCTAAATTTTTATAGTCATGTGGGACTGTAAACCATATCGTTACTACCATTGTTTATACCGCCGTATAGAAATCACTGATGTACAAAGTGTGAAGAATAAAGAAGTGATTCTAGTATTTCAAGACAATATTGCTTGAGGACAAGCAACGCTCAAGTGTGGGAATATTTGATAATGCTAAAAACGAACATATATTTCATAGCATTATTCCTCAAGAAAGACAAGCTTTTAGTTGCAAATGTTCTATTTACAAGTGATATTCGTTTAAATAATAAAAGGTGAAGACAAAAGACAGATTCGACGATTTGAAGACGCAAACGACCAAAAAGCTCAAAAGAACAAAAGACAATCAAAGAGGTTCCAATTATTGATAAGAAACGTCTCGAAATTACAAAAGTACAAGATTCAAAACACAAAGTACAAAATATTAAATTGTACGCGAGGACGTTCGAAAATCCGGAACCGGGACCAGAGTCAACTCTTAACGCTCGACGCAACGGACTAAAAATTACAAGTTAACTATGTATATAAATATAATATAATATATAATTAATTATATTAATTATATATATATTATATATATATATATTAAAAACCGTCGGCAGAGAAAACTCCAAGGACTGAGCTGTAAATACTATCTCCGCGACTCGCGGAGTTTGAAGAGCATTTTGCCGCGAGTCGCGGAGCCCCAAAATTCAACTCTGGCTATAAAGCAAACCGAATTCTGATCAAATTTCATATTCTATTTCAATCTCTCTCTCAATATATACGTAATATATATATAATTTATATTTTAATTTTAATTTTAATTTTAAATCCTAATAATAAGGTTATGTTAGCGAATGTTGTAAGGGTGTAAGTCGAAATTCTGTCCGTGTAACGCTACGCTATTTTTAATCATTGTAAGTTATGTTCAACCTTTTTATATTAATGTCTCGTAGCTAAGTTATTATTATGCTTATTTAAAACGAAGTAATCATGATGTTGGGCTAATTACTAAAATTGGGTAATTGGGCTTTGTACCATAATTGGGGTTTGGATAAAAGAACGACACTTGTGGAAATTAGACTATGGGCTATTAATGGGCTTTATATTTGTTTAACTAAATGAAAGTTTGTTAATGTTAATATAAAGATTTACAATTGGGCGTCCCTATAAATTACCATATACACTCGATCGGACACGATGGGCGGGGTATTTATATGTACGAATAATCGTTCATTTAACCGGACACGGGAATGGATTAATAGCCACTAGAATAATTAAAACAGGGGTGAAATTACATTCAAGGGTAATTGGTGTAATTGTTAACAAAGTAGTAAAACCTTGGTTTACACGCAGTCGATAACCTGGTGTATTCATTAAACAAAGTATTAAAACCCTGTTACAATTCGAATCCCCAATTAGTTGGAATATTTAACTTCGGGTATAATAATAATTTGACAAGGAAACTTGCAATTTATATTTATGACTGATGGACTGTTATGGACAAAAACCAGACGGACATATTAAATAATCCAGGACAAAGGACAATTAACCCATGGGCATAAAACTAAAATCAACACGTCAAACATCATGATTACGGAAGTTTAAATAAGCATAATTCTTTTATTTCATATTTAATTTCCTTTATTTTATATTTAATTGCACTTCTAATTATCGCACTTTTATTTATTGTTATTTAATCGCACTTTTAATTATCGTACTTTTTAATTATCGCAATTTTATTTTATCGCATTTTTATTATTCGCAATTTCATTATCGTTATTTACTTTATGCTTTAATTTAAGTCTTGTATTTATTTTATATTTTACATTAGGTTTTAACTGCGACTAAAGTCTTAAAATCGACAAACCGGTCATTAAACGGTAAAAACCCCCCTTTATAATAATAATATTACTTATATATATATTTGTATTTTTAATAAAAGTAAACTAATATAGCGTTGAGCTTTGTTTAAAGATTTCCCTGTGGAACGAACCGGACTTACTAAAAACTACACTACTTTACGATTAGGTACACTGCCTATAAGTGTTGTAGCACGGTTTAAGTATATCCATTCTATAAATAAATAAATATCTTGTGTAAAATTGTATCGTATTTAATAGTTTTTCCTAGTAAAAATTAATAGTATTTTATACCCCTCTGCTTTAACATCAGCATTCGCTAATATGCTCCATCCAGTTCTGATTCTTGATATATTCCTAACTTTCATATCTGTCATTCTTCTTTTTCATCTGCCGCCGGAAGAATCTATTTACTTCTACTATACTCTTGGTTTTATAGTGTTTTTAGTTCTCCCGTGTCTTTATATTGTTATATGCATCGATATATATGGTTTGTAATTTCTGGGTTGTTGTTGGGTTTTATATCTTCCTTTATACTTCAAAGTCCATGCTTCTGTCTTCTATAATCATTGTCATCCACAGTTAATACTCCCTCCTATTTGCTGCGATTTATACTCCAATTTCTATTTTGGAGCTTTGTCCTTTCGTTTCTTCTTCTTGCGATTAAGCATCGCTTGTAATGGTCCATAATTCGCAGATATAAATTTCGGAATGAACATTGTTAATGTTCTAAGAAGGAAATGGTAATGGCACGGTCTTGATTTGTTAAATTACCAGAATACCCTGAAAAAGACCGAATCATCAAGAAATATTTTCTTAATATTTTAGAGGTTAAATAGAATACAAGAGTCGTGTAACATGGCACATGATGATGTTATGATCTGTGAATCATCACATTCCATTTAAAACTCAGCATGACTTACTGTAATATAATCATGTTGATCAAGTGTCATTATATTATACTAACTCATGCTTCAGTTCCCAACACTACTTCAATAGTATACATATTTTAAATTCGAATTTTTCAGAATTTAGAAACTAAAATAGTTTCTTTTATGATGTAACACAGATAGCGCAAAGAGATAAATGATTTCGAATAACAATAGTTATGAAGATATCTTCAGAAACATTAAAGATATTTATAATGAAAGATATGATGATATCTTAGAATATCTAAGATCAGAGGATGATGAAGAATATTATTCACAAAGGTTTAGAGTCAGGAGTAAGATATTTGATAATAATTTCAGCAGACACTGAATCATTTGGATTCTTTGAAGGCAGGTTTAGTCTTTGTGATTTGTCCACAGCCTCCTTCATGGTTTGCTTAATCCATTTTTCAGTTCCAAACCTTCTCTTTTTCTGAGCTTTTCCAACATACTATTCTTTATTATCAAACTTTTGACTGTTAAGGTCGTTTACAGTTTTTGCTGCTTCATCAGCATTTTCCAAACTTTGGAGAACTAGTTCGCAGTTTAGGGTGTTTTTCAGAAACTTCACATTCGAAGTATATAAGTCTAGGAGATAGACGTTATATATACACCTATAATCGTTGGCGGAGACATGCTGCAAGATTTCAAAATACTGATTGCTGATTCCCAGTAATTGGCATGACAATTCTTGTTACAAGATGCGGATGAGTAAATGATGGGGTTTCGATAAATATAATGATTTTTCGGAAAGTCAAAGATCAGTGAAGTTGTTGGTAAGTTTATTGCTAATGTGGTGAGACATAAAAGGTTCTCCGGTAAAGATGACGAAAGGGCAACGTCTATATCAAGGTTATAATAAGACTGTTTCAACTAAAAAGTTGAAGTTGACTTGCTGGAGCTGTGACAAAACTGACTAATTTGAAAAGGAATCGCAAAGTTATTTTTGCTAATAAACGCCAAAGGGTCTGACACGGATACATGTTAAATTATGACCCTGGTTTCAAGAGCTTTTCAGATGCAAGACTATGGTTAATATGTGGTTGGATCATCATCTTGTTTGTTCATTATTTGAAGTGTCTTCAGGAATTTCGAAGGGTTTTGAACACAGATTGTAATCGTTAATATACATATGATGTTCTAACACAGTTTTGAAGTCAAAGTATAGCTTGTGAAAGATGTAAGGATCTAAGAGTGATGATTTTGGTCATATCTCGAGTTGAATTCTGAGATTTCAAAATCAGAATATGTAATTAAATTTTGAATGAGTATGGTTGTTTTGATTTCTATAAAAGAATGTATATTGTTGTGAAAGTAGGGAGTATAATGGATGATTTGCTGAATCAGATTCGAAGAATATAACATATTAATTGTGAATTTATATATCTCTCGGGTATTACCTACCCGTTAAAAAAAAAAATTCACAATTAATATTTTGTACAAAAGAATTTTATTACAGTCTTTATTAAAATATATATATGTATATTTTCTTCAGATGTAACATAGATTTAATGAGTTAATGTTAAATTAAACTCATTTGATTTACGGTTGAAACTAGAATTGAATAATCCCAAAAGGCTTTAAAAATTACATAACTTTTACGGAGTATTTTTTTTAATGACATTGAAATTATGAATCAATACTTCGTTATTTGTTGATGTATGATGTTCGGTTCGTGGAATTCTTGTGAATTTTGCAAAGTACGAATGATGTTATTTGAAAAGTTTCGAGTACATCGATGATGAAAGTGTAAAATCAAACATATATTTGAATAATACACTTGATTTATTATGAGATGGAATTTATTGAATTAAAACAGAGATTGTAGTTAACGATGGTTAAGTTGTTAAGGAAGGATGTACATCTTAGCATATTAGTAATATGAATTTAATCGAGTAGTATCTACCCTTATTTAATTCATACATAATAGCTTAGTACGAAAGATTTATTTTGATCTCAAAATTTATATATATATATATATATATATATATATATATATATATATATATATATATATATATATATACATATACATATAATTTCTTCAGAGGGAATGAGTTAATACTTCATAACTCGTTGATACAATATACGCGTTATTGATTCGTAATGATGTCCACGGTGATTCTTGAACTGACGGAGTTTGTGATGTTATAGGTGCTGCTGATTCTGATGACACTGACGGCACTGACTGTGATGGTGATGCTACGGTACTGTTGATGCTGTTGGTAAAACAAGTCTATCTTATAAATCACGCATCATTCTTGTCAGGGTTTCTACTCTTTCTTCTATCATTTCGATTCACTCATCTGATTTATGGTTAGGGATAGAATAGATAATCTCTAAGACTTTAGAGATTACATAATCTCCGGGGAGTGTTTCTCCAATGAAGTTATGAATCAACACTTCATCGTTTGTTGTTGTTGGTATTCCTTGGTATCTACAGGGCGTATGACATTGGTGCTCGTGGGACAGATTGTAAAGTTGAGGTTTACGACGTGGTTGTGGTTGGGGGTGGTAATGGTACTATTGGCGTTGATGATGGTAGTACTGGTTATGCTGCTGGTGCTGCTGCTGGTGTTTGTAACCTTTGCACCATATTCTCCAAAGCCACTACCCGAGCGCGAAGCTCGTTGACTTCTTCTATTACATCGGGTGATTGTCGATTCGGACGAGCAGATAAATAAAATCTAGAATTTGATGTAGTATATAATCGTGACGAGATACTCTGGAAATGAGAGAGAAAATGGTGTTTTGGACAGGTTCGTCGGTAAGTGCTTTAGGTTCTTCGCCAAGAGGGCAATGTGGTGGATGGAAAGAATCACCATCTTCTTGTCTCCAATGATTAAGGAGGCTACGAACCCATCCCCAATTCATCCAAAATAGATGATGGCTAATTGGTTGATCCATTCCAGTCACACTGCTTTCGGAGCTTGAGTGGGATTCCATATCGGAATTCGAGGGACTTGAACTAATGACGAATTCCATTTTGTTCGATTGAATAAAGGATTTTTCGATATGAAATGATTTTCCGGCTATCGGGTGGTATTCTAATTACATAGAATATCTATATATATATAGCGCAAAAGATTTCGTAGATTACGGATAAATTTACGGGATATGTCAGGCAAAGTTTACAGTAACAGATACGCTAAGATATGAATTTTGTCTTTACACTATTCATGCAATCAATGCAGTAAGACGTGTCTAGACTAAGAATGATAAGCAGGCAATTTCTGACAAAAATGATAAGTAAAACTTTTGACAATGCAGACACAGTCGAAGTCCAGACTCACTAATGCATCCTAACGACTATCAGTTAGACACACTAATGCAAACCTGGTTCGCTAAGACCACCGCTCAAATACCAACTGAAAGGACCCGTTCATATACATTATAAATGATTCACAATAGTTGATTACATCGCGAGGTATTTGACCTCTATATGATACATTTTACAAACATTGCATTCGTTTTTAAAATACAAACTTTATTCGCATCTAAAGTTGACGGCATGCATACCATTTCATAATACATCTAACTATAATTGACTTAATAATAATCTTGATGAACTCAATGACTCGAATGCAACGTCTTTCGAAATATGCCATGAACGACTCCAAGTAATATCCTTAAATTGAGCTAATGCATAGCGGAAGATTTCTTTCAAACCTGAGAATAAACATGCTTTCAAGTGTCAACCAAAAGGTTGGTGAGTTCATTAGTTTATCATAATCATTCATTTCCATTATTTTAATAAACTACAAGATTTTTATTAAACATAATTCCAATAGCAGAATCCTCTCCTCTGCATGAAGGTAAAATCATTTCCAATAATATAATAGACCACGAGATTTTTATTTTTCATAAACATAATCCTGAAGCAGAATCCTCTCGTCTGCATTTGAAATGTCCCGTTCTTATTGATTAAAAACGTTCCATATTAATTGATTTCGTTGCGAGGTTTTGACCTCTATATGAGACGTTTTTCAAAGACTGCATTCATTTTTAAAACAAACCATAACCTTTATTTCATAGATAAAGGTTTTAAAAAAAACTTTACGTAGATTATCAAATAATGATAATCTAAAATATCCTGTTTACACACGACCATTACATAATGGTTTACAATACAAATATGTTACAACAAAATAAGTTTCTTGAATGCAGTTTTTACACAATATCATACAAGCATGGACTCCAAATCTCTTCCTTATTTAAGTATGCGACAGCGGAAGCTTTTAATAATCACCTGAGAATAAACATGCTTAAAACGTCAACAAAAATGTTGGTGAGTTATAGGTTTAACCTATATATATCAAATCATAATAATAGACCACAAGATTTCATATTTCAATACGCATCCCATACTTAGAGATAAAAATCATTCATATGGTGAACACCTGGTAACCGACATTAACAAGATGCATATATAAGAATATCCCCATCATTCCGGGACACCCTTCGGATATGATATAAATTTCGAAGTACTAAAGCATCCGGTACTTTGGATGGGGTTTGTTAGGCCCAATAGATCTATCTTTAGGATTCGCGTCAATTAGGGTGTCTGTTCCCTAATTCTTAGATTACCAGACTTAATAAAAAGGGGCATATTCGATTTCAATAATTCAACCATAGAATGTAGTTTCACGTACTTGTGTCTATTTTGTAAATCATTTATAAAACCTGCATGTATTCTCATCCCAAAAATATTAGATTTTAAAAGTGGGACTATAACTCACTTTCACAGATTTTTACTTCGTCGGGAAGTAAGACTTGGCCACTGGTTGATTCACGAACCTATAACAATATATACATATATATCAAAGTATGTTCAAAATATATTTACAACACTTTTAATATATTTTGATGTTTTAAGTTTATTAAGTCAGCTGTCCTCGTTAGTAACCTACAACTAGTTGTCCACAGTTAGATGTACAGAAATAAATCGATAAATATTATCTTGAATCAATCCACGACCCAGTGTATACGTATCTCAGTATTGATCACAACTCAAACTATATATATTTTGGAATCAACCTCAACCCTGTATAGCTAACTCCAACATTCACATATAGAGTGTCTATGGTTGTTCCGAAATATATGTAGATGTGTCGACATGATAGGTCGAAACATTGTATACGTGTCTATGGTATCTCAAGATTACATAATATACAATACAAGTTGATTAAGTTATGGTTGGAATAGATTTGTTACCAATTTTCACGTAGCTAAAATGAGAAAAATTATCCAATCTTGTTTTACCCATAACTTCTTCATTTTAAATCCGTTTTGAGTGAATCAAATTGCTATGGTTTCATAATAAACTCTATTTTATGAATCTAAACAGAAAAAGTATAGGTTTATAGTCGGAAAAATAAGTTACAAGTCATTTTTGTAAAGGTAGTCATTTCAGTCGAAAGAACGACGTCTAGATGACCATTTTAGAAAACATACTTCCACTTTGAGTTTAACCATAATTTTTGGATATAGTTTCATGTTCATAATAAAAATCATTTTCTCAGAATAACAACTTTTAAATCAAAGTTTATCATAGTTTTTAATTAACTAACCCAAAACAGCCCGAGGTGTTACTTCGACGGCGTAAATCCGGTTTTACGGTGTTTTTCGTGTTTCCAGGTTTTAAATCATTAAGTTAGCATATCATATAGATATAGAACATGTGTTTAGTTGATTTTAAAAGTCAAGTTAGAAGGATTAACTTTTGTTTGCGAACAAGTTTAGAATTAACTAAACTATGTTCTAGTGATTACAAGTTTAAACCTTCGAATAAGATAGCTTTATATGTATGAATCGAATGATGTTATGAACATCATTACTACCTTAAGTTCCTTGGATAAACCTACTGGAAAAGAGAAAAATGGATCTAGCTTCAACGGATCCTTGGATGGCTCGAAGTTCTTGAAGCAGAATCATGACACGAAAACAAGTTCAAGTAAGATCATCACTTGAAATAAGATTGTTATAGTTATAGAAATTGAACCAAAGTTTGAATATGATTATTACCTTGTATTAGAATGATAACCTACTGTAAGAAACAAAGATTTCTTGAGGTTGGATGATCACCTTACAAGATTGGAAGTGAGCTAGCAAACTTGAAAGTATTCTTGATTTTATGTAACTAGAACTTGTAGAATATATGAAGAACACTTAGAACTTGAAGATAGAACTTGAGAGAGATCAATTAGATGAAGAAAATTGAAGAATGAAAGTGTTTGTAGGTGTTTTTGGTCATTGGTGTATGGATTAGATATAAAGGATATGTAATTTTGTTTTCATGTAAATAAGTCATGAATGATTACTCATATTTTTGTAATTTTATGAGATATTTCATGCTAGTTGCCAAATGATGGTTCCCACATGTGTTAGGTGACTCACATGGGCTGCTAAGAGATAATCATTGGAGTGTATATACCAATAGTACATGCATCAAAAAGCTGTGTATTGTACGAGTACGAATACGGGTGCATACGAGTAGAATTGTTGATGAAACTGAACGAGGATGTAATTGTAAGCATTTTTGTTAAGTAGAAGTATTTTGATAAGTGTATTGAAGTCTTTCAAAAGTGTATAAATACATATTAAAACACTACATGTATATACATTTTAACTGAGTCGTTAAGTCATCGTTAGTCGTTACATGTAAGTGTTGTTTTGAAACCTTTAGGTTAACGATCTTGTTAAATGTTGTTAACCCAATGTTTATAATATCAATTGAGATTTTAAATTATTATATTATCATGATATTATCATGTATGAATATCTCTTAATATGATATATATACATTAAATGTCTTTACAACGATAATCGTTACATATATGTCTCGTTTAAAAAATCATTAAGTTAGTAGTCTTATTTTTACATATGTAGTTCATTGTTAATATACTTAATGATATGTTTACTTATCATAGTATCATGTTAACTATATATATATCCATATATATGTCATCATATAGTTTTTACAAGTTTTAACGTTCGTGAATCACCGGTCAACTTGGGTGGTCAATTGTCTATATGAAACATATTTCAATTAATCAAGTCTTAACAAGTTTGATTGCTTAACATGTTGGAAACATTTAATCATGTAAATATCAATCTCAATTAATATATATAAACATGGAAAAGTTCGGGTCACTACAGTACCTACCCGTTAAATAAATTTCGTCCCGAAATTTTAAGCTGTTGAAGGTGTTGACGAATCTTCTGGAAATAGATGCGGGTATTTCTTCTTCATCTGATCTTCATGCTCCCAGGTGAACTCGGGTCCTCTACGAGCATTCCATCGAACCTTAACAATTGGTATCTTGTTTTGCTCAAGTCTTTTAATCTCACGATCCATTATTTCGACGGGTTCTTCGATGAATTGAAGTTTTTCGTTGATTTGGATTTCATCTAACGGAATAGTGAGATCTTCTTTAGCAAAACATTTCTTAAAATTCGAGACGTGGAAAGTGTTATGTACAGCCGCGAGTTGTTGAGGTAACTCAAGTCGGTAAGCTACTAGTCCGACACGATCAATAATCTTGAATGGTCCAATATACCTTGGATTTAATTTCCCTCGTTTACCAAATCGAACAACTCCTTTCCAAGGTGCAACTTTAAGCATGACCATCTCTCCAATTTCAAATTCTATATCTTTTCTTTTAATGTCAGCGTAGCTCTTTTGTCGACTTTGGGCGGTTTTCAACCGTTGTTGAATTTGGATGATCTTCTCGGTAGTTTCTTGTATAATCTCCGGACCCATAATCTGTCTATCCACCACTTCACTCCAACAAATCGGAGACCTACACTTTCTACCATAAAGTGCTTCAAACGGCGCCATCTCAATGCTTGAATGGTAGCTGTTGTTGTAGGAAAATTCTGCTAACGGTAGATGTCGATCCCAACTGTTTCCGAAATCAATAACACATGCTCGTAGCATGTCTTCAAGTGTTTGTATCGTCCTTTCGCTCTGCCCATCAGTTTGTGGATGATAGGCAGTACTCATGTCTAGACGAGTTCCTAATGCTTGCCGTAATGTCTGCCAGAATCTTGAAATAAATCTGCCATCCCTATCAGAGATAATAGAGATTGGCATTCCATGTCTGGAGACGACTTCCTTCAAATACAGTCGTGCTAATTTCTCCATCTTGTCATCTTCTCTTATTGGCAGGAAGTGTGCTGATTTGGTGAGACGATCAACTATTACCCAAATAGTATCAAAACCACTTGCAGTCCTTGGCAATTTAGTGATGAAATCCATGGTAATGTTTTCCCATTTCCATTCCGGGATTTCGGGTTGTTGAAGTAGACCTGATGGTTTCTGATGCTCAGCTTTGACCTTAGAACACGTCAAACATTCTCCTACGTATTTAGCAACATCGGCTTTTATACCCGGCCACCAAAAATGTTTCTTGAGATCCTTGTACATCTTCCCCGTTCCAGGATGTATTGAGTATCTGGTTTTATGCGCTTCTCTAAGTACCATTTCTCTCATATCTCCAAATTTTGGTACCCAAATCCTTTCAGCCCTATACCGGGTTCCGTCTTCCCGAATATTAAGATGCTTTTCCGATCCTTTGGGTATTTCATCCTTTAAATTTCCCTCTTTTAAAACTCCTTGTTGCGCCTCCTTTATTTGAGTAGTAAGGTTATTATGAATCATTATATTCATAGATTTTACTCGAATGGGTTCTCTGTCCTTCCTGCTCAAGGCATCGGCTACCACATTTGCCTTCCCCGGGTGGTAACGAATCTCAAAGTCGTAATCATTCAATAATTCAATCCACCTACGCTGCCTCATATTCAGTTGTTTCTGATTAAATATGTGTTGAAGACTTTTGTGGTCGGTATATATAATACTTTTGACCCCATATAAGTAGTGCCTCCAAGTCTTTAATACAAAAACAACCGCGCCTAATTCCAAATCATGCGTCGTATAATTTTGTTCGTGAATCTTCAATTGTCTAGACGCATAAGCAATCACCTTCGTTCGTTGCATTAATACACAACCGAGACCTTGCTTTGATGCGTCACAATAAATCACAAAATCATCATTCCCTTCAGGCAATGACAATATAGGTGCCGTAGTTAGCTTTTTCTTCAATAACTGAAACGCTTTCTCTTGTTCATCATTCCATTCAAATTTCTTCCCTTTATGCGTTAATGCAGTCAAGGGTTTTGCTATTCTGGAAAAGTCTTGGATGAACCTTCTGTAGTAACCAGCTAGTCCTAAAAACTGGCGTATGTGTTTCAGAGTTTTCGGGGTTTCCCACTTTTCAACAGTTTCTATCTTTGCTGGATCCACCTTAATACCTTCTTTGTTCACTATATGACCGAGGAATTGAACTTCTTCCAACCAAAATGCACACTTTGAAAACTTAGCGTACAATTCTTCCTTCCTCAATACTTCTAACACCTTTCTCAAATGTTCACCGTGTTCTTGGTCATTCTTTGAGTAAATAAGTATGTCATCAATGAAAACAATGACAAACTTGTCAAGGTATGGTCCACACACTCGGTTCATAAGGTCCATGAACACAGCTGGTGCATTAGTTAAACCAAACGGCATGACCATAAACTCGTAATGACCGTAACGTGTTCTGAAAGCAGTCTTTGGAATATCATCTTCTTTCACCCGCATTTGATGATACCCGGAACGTAAGTCAATCTTTGAATAAACAGACGAGCCTTGTAGTTGATCAAATAAGTCATCAATTCTCGGTAGTGGGTAGCGGTTCTTGATGGTAAGTTTGTTCAACTCTCGGTAGTCGATACACAACCTGAATGTACCATCTTTCTTCTTGACAAACAAAACAGGAGCTCCCCACGGTGATGTGCTTGGTCGAATGAAACCACGCTCTAAAAGTTCTTGTAATTGGCTTTGTAGTTCTTTCATCTCGCTGGGTGCGAGTCTGTAAGGAGCACGAGCTATTGGTGCAGCTCCTGGTACAAGATCTATTTGAAATTCAACGGATCGATGTGGGGGTAATCCCGGTAATTCTTTCGGAAATACATCGGGAAATTCTTTTGCGACGGGAACATCATTGATGCTCTTTTCTTCAGTTTGTACTTTCTCGACGTGTGCTAGAACAGCATAGCAACCTTTTCTTATTAGTTTTTGTGCCTTCAAATTACTAATAAGATGTAGCTTCGTGTTGCCCTTTTCTCCGTACACCATTAAGGGTTTTCCTTTTTCTCGTATAATGCGAATTGCATTTTTGTAACAAACGATCTCTGCTTTCACTTCTTTCAACCAGTCCATACCGATTATCACATCAAAACTCCCTAACTCTACTGGTATCAAATCAATCTTAAATGTTCGCTAACCAGTTTAATTTCTCGATTCCGACATATATTATCTGCTGAAATTAATTTACCATTTGCTAATTCGAGTAAAAATTTAATATCCAAAGGCGTCAATGGACAACTTAATTTAGCACAAAAATCTCTACTAATATAGCTTCTATCCGCACCCGAATCAAATAAAACATAAGCAGATTTATTGTCAATAAGAAACGTACCCGTAACAAGCTCTGGGTCTTCCTGTGCCTCTGCCGCATTAATATTGAAAACTCTTCCGCGGCCTTGTCCATTCGTGTTCTCCTGGTTCGGGCAATTTCTAATAATGTGGCCCGGTTTTCCACATTTATAACAAACTACATTGGCATAACTTGCTCCGACACTACTTGCTCCGCCATTACTCGTTCCGACGCCATTTTTTTATTTCGTTCTATTAACCCCTGGTCCGTAAACCTCACACTTCGCCGCGCTATGACCATTTCTTTTACACTTGTTGCAAAATTTGGTGCAGAACCCCGAGTGATTCTTTTCACACCTTTGGCATAGCTGCTTCTGATTGTTGTTGTTGTTGCGGTTATTATTGTTGTTGGGATGATTGTTGTAGTTGCTGTTGTTGTTGTTGTTGTTGTTGTTGTTGTTGTTGTTGTTGGGCCATTTGTTGTAGTTGCGATTGATGTTGCGATTGTTGGGATAATTGTTGCGATTATTGTTGTAATTGCTATTGTTGTTGTATTGGTGATTCTTATCACCGTTTTCCTCCCACTTTCTTTTGACTTGCTTCACATTGGCCTCTTCAGCAGTCTGTTCTTTAATTCTTTCTTCAATCTGGTTCACGAGTTTGTGAGCCATTCTACATGCCTGTTGTATGGAGGCGGGCTCGTGTGAACTTATATCTTCTTGGATTCTTTCCGGTAATCCTTTCACAAACGCGTCGATCTTCTCTTCCTCATCTTCGAATGCTCCCGGACACAATAGGCACAATTCTGTGAATCATCTTTCGTACGTGGTAATATCAAATCCTTGGGTTCGTAACCCTCTAAGTTCTGTCTTGAGCTTATTGACCTCGGTTCTGGGACGGTACTTCTCGTTTATCAAGTGCTTGAATGCTGACCACGGTAGTGCGTACGCATCGTCTTGTCCCACTTGCTCTAGATAGGTATTCCACCATGTTAACGCAGAACCTGTGAAGGTATGCGTAGCGTACTTTACTTTGTCCTCTTCAGTACACTTACTTATGGCAAACACCGATTCGACCTTCTCGGTACACCGTTTCAATCCGATCGGTCCTTCGGTTCCATCAAATTCCAAAGGTTTGCAGGCAGTGAATTCTTTGTAGGTGCATCCTACACGATTTCCTGTACTGCTAGATCCAAGGTTATTGTTGGTATGTAGCGCAGCCTATACTGCGGCTATGTTTGAAGCTAGAAAAGTACGGAATTCCTCTTCATTCATATTCACGGTGTGTCAAGTAGTCGGTGCCATTTCCTTCAAAATAGTTAAATGGAACAAGTTAATCATACAGAATATTAAGAGTAGTTAATAGTATTTCGTAGCATAATATGAACTCATTTATAAAAGCTTTTTCTTCATATTAGCGTTTTATAAGTTTAAATTCGGGTAGTACCTACCCGTTAAGTTCATACTTAGTAGCTAATATACAATTCAACTACTACAATTCTATATGAAAAACTGATTATAATAATATTTCGCGTTCAAACTTTTATACAATATTTTACAAACTTATAATACCGCTTATTTTACATAAAGCATGAAATATAACACACAATAACTTTGATACAAGATAGTTGTGAAGATAATTCTAGCTAGTACACAAGTCGTTCAGCAAAGGCAATAAAGACACGTAATTCATACGTCCAGAAACAAGTCATGCATTCTGGTTTTACTAGGATTACTTCCCATCCTTGGTCTTGTGTGTAACATCCCGCATTTTTCCGTTAAATTATTTTTTAACGCCGTCTTTTTCTTTTTAGATAATATTCCTCGTATCTAGATTCGTAACCTCCGTTAGCTAACATTCTAAATATTCTCGTTATTTAATTTTAACATCTCTCGTTAACTTGCGTTTTAAAAATATTCGATCGGTTAAATCCCGCACCCGCTTCTAAACTCGAGGGACTAAAATTGACACGGGGCAAACTAGTTGACTAGGTCAACTAGTCCACCCCAATCACCACCATTCAACCATCTCCCCCTCTCTCTCTTTCTCTCTAGCAAGAACACACACACAAACCCCAACTTCATAAAATCATCATCTAAATTCGATCTAGGAGGCTTACAACAAAACAAATTACATTTTCGTGATCCTCTCTTCATTCTCTACGATTTGATACTAACTTCATCGATTTTGGGTAACAATTCTAAAACTCTAGATTTCTCTAAATTCGTGTTTTTGACTTGAAATGGTGTTAGTTAGTGTCTATGGCTCGTGTATAACATGAATATATGTTTTGTTTGCTCGATTCGTTGTTTTGAGTAACTAGTTTGAACATTTGAAATGGGTGTGCTAAATCCTTGATTTTGGATGAGTTAAAGTTGTTTAATTGTTAAAGTTCATGTTTTAATTGTGTTACTAGTATCATTAGCTACATTTTGATGTGTAGGTTGATTAAGAAAACTTCAAAAAACCCGATTAAGGATTTTGTGATGTTTGACTAGGGTTTGATAGACTTTGAAATGAACTTTTGATGCGTTGAATGCTTGTTAATGTTGTTAGTAAGTGTTTAGATGCAATGTATGCTTAATTACCTTCGAAACGGCATATCGTATGTGTAAATTGGATTCCCGAATCATAAAATACGTTTTACGAACTTGAAACTTTGAAAATAAACCTTTCTTGATCAATTGACGAGATTTCGGCTATTGTAAATGATGTTATTGTTGGACCATAAGTGCTTAGTTGTATTCCTCGTCAAAATACCTTTCCAACGATATATGATAGGCATTATAAGTGTTTGCGGGTCAAGAGTTGGGTTGGAAAAGGTTTTGGTTCGTGCATACCTTGAAAAACTGACCAGAATTCTCTGCCCAGATGGTGGCGCGGCGCGCCCCATCCCCGCGCGGCGCGCGGATTGGCCTGGTCAGATTCTGACCACTTTGTCCCATTTCACGTGAAATGTTTGACTAGCTACCGACCTCCGATTCACATGAAACTTGTTCTAATATACTTGTATATGAATAATTAGCATAGAAAAATAGTCCGGGACCCGACCCGAACATGTTGACTTTTTCGTTGACTTTGACCCGACCAAGTTTGACTTTTTGTCAAACTTAACCAATTAATTATGAAATCTTCCTAACATGCTTTTATACTTGTATCTTGCATGAAACTTGACAATTTGCTTCACATGCTATATTAATCGAGTCGTATTGAGCCATAGGACTAATTGAACATCTTTGACCGTTTTGTGTTTACCGTTATTGATATAACCTATATGTTTAGGTCAAGACTAGCTTTGTCTTTGCACGCGTTTACTTGTCGAAGTACGTTATTAACTCTTGCACTCAAGGTGAGATCATAGTCCCACTTTTTCAATCACTTTTATTCTTTACATCGTGGGCTGAGAAACACATACATTTCATACTTATTTACTTTTCATGCTTTTACATTGTGAACAAATACGAATACAAAGATGCATACGAGTTTGAACAAAAGTCCTCAATCCAATTATCATTAATTCCACTTGCAGGGTGTAAGTGTAAGCGTGTAATTATGTTGTGTGGCCATACGGGTTTAACAAACCCTCATTCAGACGGTTCGCTACCGTTAGTGAATGAAATATAATTTCAACAATGTATAGTGTAAGTTCTAACACTAAATTCAAAATTCAGAGGGAAGATTCGGTTAAGCCTTGATAATTGGGTGCTCGTGATACAAATACTATTTTGGAATGTGAATGATTCTGGTTGAGCAATTCTTAAAGAACCTTGTGGTTCAATACAATTTACTTACTAAACCTATGATTTCACCAACGTTTTTCGTTGACAGATTTCTATGTTTTTCTCAGGTCTTGCACGATATGTGATACATGCTTCCGCTTACTAATTGATACTTGCATCCGATGTCGAGTATACATGCATTTCATGGAGCGTCTTTTGACTTTACTTTAAACCGTGTCGCCTAGATTTCAATCGTACTTATAACGTTGTAACTTAACTTTTGGTTGAACAATTCTTGTAAACTTTGAAACAATCTTTATTTTGAAATGAAGGCGACATGTTTTGGCCAAACGTTATCTTAAAGACTTATAATCAGGTAATGGGACCCACGTAGCCGATGCCGTCACTTGACGAATTGTCGGGGTCGCTACAAGTGGTATCAGAGCCTTGGTTGTAGGGATTTAGAGTTCATTTGTGTCCACCCCGAGTCATAGGGTACATAGGTGAATCTAGACTACAACCGGCATATAGACTGAAGTAGGAATTACTTGACTATTTGTGCATTTATACTCGAACTCTTCTATCATATCTAACTCGTATTCGATCTTGATCTTACGTTGATAAATTTTGTTGATGCGCCACCTTGACTTTATGAAGTAATGTTAAATGCACATGAGAATCAGGGTAATATAATTTCCGGGATTATATTACGGTGATTCACATGGACGTTCCGACATTATGACATAAAGAATTTAGGGCGAGTCAAGGAAAATTTTCTCTCTATCCTTAATCCATACTCCGGTTAGTATTGTTGAAAATACTAACCAACGATATTCTTGTGTCATGAAGGAACAATGGCTCGTCGACGCGCTCCTCCCGAAACTCCCGAACAAGCCCTCCAATGTATGATAGCCACTGCCGTGGATGCGGCCATGGCCGGTCACTCCTCCAACAACAACAATAACAACAATCATCACAACAACAACAATGGAGCCAGAAATTCCAACGAAGGATGCTCCTATAAGAATTTCATAGGGTGCAAACCTCACACTTTCGATGGAACCGGGGGACCGGTTGTGCTCACCCGATGGTTTGAGCAAACGGAAGCCGTCTTTAGCATAAGCGGTTGTCGAGACCAAGACAAGGTTAGATATTCCACTCACACCTTCGCCGGTATCGCTCTCACATGGTGGAATTCGTATGTACAATCGGTGGGTATCCACGAAGCCCACGCTCTCTCTTGGGCCGACTTAAGAGGAAAGATGATCACCGAATATTTTCCTCGCGAAGAAACCCGAAGGCTCGAACAAGAACTAAGAGCTCTGAAAGCGGTCGGGAACGACCTTAAGGCCTATAATCAACGATTCTCCGAACTTGCTTTGATGTGCCCAAATCTTGTGAACCCCGAATCTTTAAGGGTTGAACTTTACATGGATGGTCTCCCCAAGAGCATCAAACAAGGAGTAATGTCATCCAAACCCGCTAACCACCAAGAGGCTTTGGATATGGCCCGCCAATTGATTGAAACAGTGGACGAGATTGAATTGCCGGCACGTAAAGCCGAGGATAAGTCGGGTGACAACAAAAGAAAATGGGAAGCCCCCCAATCAAGCAATTACAACAACCCCGCCAAGAAGCCCTTCATCCCCAACGGCAAGAAAGGTTATACCGGACACCTACCGTATTGTAACGAGTGCTACAAACATCATTTAGGTGAATGTGGCAAACCATTTTGCTTGAAGTGTCAAAGAAGTGGCCATGTAGCCCACGATTGTAGGAATACCACTCCCGTCGCTCAAAAGGAGCACAATGCACCCAAGACGGGTGTTTGTTTTGAATGTGGCCAACCGGGTCATTTTAGGAGTGCGTGCCCAAATAAGAAAATCAACCCCAACGCACGCCGTTAAACTTTCAACATCAACGCCTAGGATGCCCGAGACGACGATGGACTAGTCACGGGTATGTTTCTTCTCGAAATTCTCACGTTTCATGTTTATTCGATTCGGTTACCGTTAGACGTTTTATAAACAAGACTTTGACTCGTACCCTTTGCACTCCACCTTTTTTTTTTATTTTTTCTTTTTTTTTTCCTAGACACTACGTAGGCAATTTAAGTGACCAACGGAAAATATTGTGTGCCTATAAATTTTATTGGAGGATATACATTAAGACTTTTGACTTGACACCTATAGAACTAGGGAGCTCGGAACCTATTCGTAAAAAAAAAAAAAAAAAAAAAAAAAAAAAGTTTTCCCATCGTCTTGTATAGATTATTGTGAACTGAGTAATTTTCGGTTGGAAACCGATACCCTCTCCCTCGCATCCATGACCTCATGATTTCTTGCATGAATCCCGTGTGTATTCCAAAACGACCTCCGTTCCGGTTATCATCAATTGGGGGTTAAGGGAGACAATGTCTCCTGAGTCTTTTCCGAACTCGCAACGTTAGTTGTAAATCCCTCTTAGTACCATTCGATTTATCCAAGGCTCGTCCGTATCCATAAACCTCCTAAACCACGTATGCAAACTTATCTAGACAAATCTGTTATCGTATTTATAGATGACATCTTAACTTATTCAAGTAAAGAAGGAAAACGAACAACATCACCATCTTACGCTCGAACTTTTGAGAAAAGAGCAACTCTATACCAAATTCTCCAAGTGAGAATTTCTGTTGAACGAAGTCCAATTTTCTAGATCATAATGTTAATGGTCAAGGCATTTCAATCAATCTCGAAATCAAGCCACATGTAATCAGGAAACTCTCCCCACTCAGACTTGTATTCGTAAAATCTTAGATCTCGTCTGTTACTACCGAAGATTCATTTCTGACTTTTCTCGTGTTACACGACTTTTAAACTCGTGAACTCACTAAGGAAAAACTATAAACCTCTCCGTGTTCGAGCCATGAGCGTGATTCGTCACACCAACATTTCTAGTTAAATTCGTTATTTTGCACGAAGAAGTCGAATACTAAATTGTGGACCCGATCAATTTTCTCGTCATCACGTACCACACTACACACCTCTGATATTTCACCGTTACCGTCTGATATTACTGGAATTTAAGATAACACACAATCCAACGATACTTCACTCTTCTTTGACTTAACGCCCTTGTGTTTCTGATAATCGGCCAACTATTATTCAACCCCGAACTATACAACTACGTGTACTATCTCGTTTCTCTTTCAGACTTCAACCTTTGACAACTAGAGGCACGTTATGGCAACCTCGAGATGTAAGCTCATCCTATTCAAAGTTCTCATTTCGCTCCTATCTTTATCGCTCGCACTTCCGTATAAGGAAACTTTTGTAACATTTCTCAATGGATAGAGAAACTCTTCATATTACATTAGTATTCGCCACGAGGGTGAATAGTCCTAACGAACATTTTTCGAACCCTAACTGACTTGTTCAAACATATCTTAAGAAATTCTATTCCAACACGGTGTATCTTCGTCATTTATCCTGTATTGAAATACTCGTTTCACCTCTAGCGCTGCAAGAAACCTTGGGAACCCGCTTAGACATATGTACCGCGTATCTCCCACAACCGACGAACCGAACAAACGTACGATTCAATCTTGGAAAGACATGTTACAGACTGGTATTGTCACCTTTAGTAGTTCCCCTTACTACGACAGCTATCACTCGTATATTAACGCAGCACTTCCGAAACCCTATATGACCGCAAATGTCATACCCCTGTTCATTTAACCAAAGCATGCGGCAAGCAAATCGCCAAATCTGAACTCCATCAAGAAACAACAATTGAGATCGTTCGAGTCCGAGGCGGGCTAGAGACAACCCATGGTCGCCAGAAGAGTTATACCAAACTTAGATGAAAACCTCACAAATCCCAGTGTGTAATCGCGTAATATTGAGAACCCGCACCTTGGAAAGGTGTAATCCATTTTGGGAAATCGAGGAAGGTTATAACCGCAATATTGAACCTTTTGAAACCTTGGGGCGTATTAGAACCGCTTCCTACCGTTTAGAACTTCCGACTCAATTAAGTTTCCATTTATCCTACATTTCGTGTAACAAACTTAGAAACGTGTCATGCGGAACAGGAATGTGCAATCCTTTTAGATGCACCAACTATTGATGACAAACTCCTCTTCATGGGAAAACTGGTTGAAATCATGGATCGTGAAATCGAACCTCAATACAACGTAACACCCCGACTATCCGGATTCGTGGAATGTCCAAGAAAGTACCTTCACTCATTCGTAGAGTTACTACTCTAAGTCTCGAGTAAGAGATATCGACTACTACTTCCAACTAAATTTCGGGACGAAATTTCTTTTGAGGTGTGGATAATGTAACATCCCGCATTTTTCCGTTAAATTATTTTTTAACGCCGTCTTTTTCTTTTTAGATAATATTCCTCGTATCTAGATTCGTAACCTCCGTTAGCTAACATTCTAAATATTCTCGTTATTTAATTTTAACATCTCTCGTTAACTTGCGTTTTAAAAATATTCGATCGGTTAAATTCCGCACCCGCTTCTAAACTCGAGGGACTAAAATTGACACGGGGCAAACTAGTTGACTAGGTCAACTAGTCCACCCCAATCACCACCATTCAACCATCTCCCCCTCTCTCTCTTTCTCTCTAGCAAGAACACACACACAAACCCCAACTTCATAAAATCATCATCTAAATTCGATCTAGGAGGCTTACAACAAAACAAATTACATTTTCGTGATCCTCTCTTCATTCTCTACGATTTGATACTAACTTCATCGATTTTGGGTAACAATTCTAAAACTCTAGATTTCTCTAAATTCGTGTTTTTGACTTGAAATGGTGTTAGTTAGTGTCTATGGCTCGTGTATAACATGAATATATGTTTTGTTTGCTCGATTCGTTGTTTTGAGTAACTAGTTTGAACATTTGAAATGGGTGTGCTAAATCCTTGATTTTGGATGAGTTAAAGTTGTTTAATTGTTAAAGTTCATGTTTTAATTGTGTTACTAGTATCATTAGCTACATTTTGATGTGTAGGTTGATTAAGAAAACTTCAAAAAACCCGATTAAGGATTTTGTGATGTTTGACTAGGGTTTGATAGACTTTGAAATGAACTTTTGATGCGTTGAATGCTTGTTAATGTTGTTAGTAAGTGTTTAGATGCAATGTATGCTTAATTACCTTCGAAACGGCATATCGTATGTGTAAATTGGATTCCCGAATCATAAAATACGTTTTACGAACTTGAAACTTTGAAAATAAACCTTTCTTGATCAATTGATGAGATTTCGGCTATTGTAAATGATGTTATTGTTGGACCATAAGTGCTTAGTTGTATTCCTCGTCAAAATACCTTTCCAACGATATATGATAGGCATTATAAGTGTTTGCGGGTCAAGAGTTGGGTTGGAAAAGGTTTTGGTTCGTGCATACCTTGAAAAACTGACCAGAATTCTCTGCCCAGATGGTGGCGCGGCGCGCCCCATCCCCGCGCGGCGCGCGGATTGGCCTGGTCAGATTCTGACCACTTTGTCCCATTTCACGTGAAATGTTTGACTAGCTACCGACCTCCGATTCACATGAAACTTGTTCTAATATACTTGTATATGAATAATTAGCATAGAAAAATAGTCCGGGACCCGACCCGAACATGTTGACTTTTTCGTTGACTTTGACCCGACTAAGTTTGACTTTTTGTCAAACTTAACCAATTAATTATGAAATCTTCCTAACATGCTTTTATACTTGTATCTTGCATGAAACTTGACAATTTGCTTCACATGCTATATTAATCGAGTCGTATTGAGCCATAGGACTAATTGAACATCTTTGACCGTTTTGTGTTTACCGTTATTGATATAACCTATATGTTTAGGTCAAGACTAGCTTTGTCTTTGCACGCGTTTACTTGTCGAAGTACGTTATTAACTCTTGCACTCAAGGTGAGATCATAGTCCCACTTTTTCAATCACTTTTATTCTTTACATCGTGGGCTGAGAAACACATACATTTCATACTTATTTACTTTTCATGCTTTTACATTGTGAACAAATACGAATACAAAGATGCATACGAGTTTGAACAAAAGTCCTCAATCCAATTATCATTAATTCCACTTGCAGGGTGTAAGTGTAAGCGTGTAATTATGTTGTGTGGCCATACGGGTTTAACAAACCCTCATTCAGACGGTTCGCTACCGTTAGTGAATGAAATATAATTTCAACAATGTATAGTGTAAGTTCTAACACTAAATTCAAAATTCAGAGGGAAGATTCGGTTAAGCCTTGATAATTGGGTGCTCGTGATACAAATACTATTTTGGAATGTGAATGATTCTGGTTGAGCAATTCTTAAAGAACCTTGTGGTTCAATACAATTTACTTACTAAACCTATGATTTCACCAACGTTTTTCGTTGACAGATTTCTATGTTTTTCTCAGGTCTTGCACGATATGTGATACATGCTTCCGCTTACTAATTGATACTTGCATCCGATGTCGAGTATACATGCATTTCATGGAGCGTCTTTTGACTTTACTTTAAACCGTGTCGCCTAGATTTCAATCGTACTTATAACGTTGTAACTTAACTTTTGGTTGAACAATTCTTGTAAACTTTGAAACAATCTTTATTTTGAAATGAAGGCGACATATTTTGGCCAAACGTTATCTTAAAGACTTATAATCAGGTAATGGGACCCACGTAGCCGACGCCGTCACTTGACGAATTGTCGGGGTCGCTACATTGTGGAACATCACCGTTATGGTCGTTGATAAGACAGCGTGTTGTAACGTCGTCAAAGGGACGAGGGTTACGTAATGTCCAACAGTCCCGTAACAATCTAAAACCTCATTTCTTACCCCAATTACCGACTCCGTCACTTGTGGAAACGTTTTGTTTAATAGTTGTAGCCCGATGTTCTTGTTCTCACTTTGGTGAGAAGCGAACATTACTAATCCGTAAGCATAACATGCTTCTTTATGTTGCATGTTAGCCGCTTTTTCTAAATCACGAAGTCCAATATTCGGATATATTGAGTCAAAATAATTTCTTAACCCGTTGCGTAAAATAGCATTTGGGTTCCCCGCAATATATGCGTCAAAGTAAACACATCGTAACTTATGGGTTTCCCAATGTGATATGCCCCCATCTTTCAAACGAAAGTCTCTTATAAACCAAGACATTCTTGGAACGTTCTTCGAATGTCTTACAAACTGATCTCGCCTTAAATAGTTGTGCCGAGGAATTCTGACCGACTCTAGACAAGATTTCATCAATCATGTCTCCGGGTAGGTCTCTTAAAATATTGGGTTGTCTATCCATTTTGTGTTTTTAAACTGTAAAATAGACAAGAGTTAGATTCATAAAAAAATACTTATTAATACAAGCAATTTTTACATATATCATAAAGCATAATCACACTATATTACATATATTACACCACACAAATACAACTATCTTATTCCGACTCGCTCGTTTCTTCTTCTTCAGTTTTGGTTCGTTTTGCCAAGTTTCTAGGGATATATGATGTTCCCCTAATACGAGCCGTCGTTATCCACATTGGTTTAGAAAAACCTGGTGGTTTAGAGGTTCCCGGGTCATTGTTACAACTTAAGGACTTCGGGGGTTGACGATACATATAAAGTTCATCGGGGTTGGAATTAGATTTCTCTATTTTTATGCCCTTTCCCATATTATTTTCTTTTGCCTTTTTAAATTTAGTTGGGGTAATTTCTATAACATCATCGGAATTCTCGTCGGAATTCGATTCATCGGAGAATTGGTAATCCTCCCAATATTTTGCTTCCTTGGCGGAAACACCATTGACCATAATTAACCTTGGTCGGTTGGTTGAGGATTTTCTTTTACTTAACCGTTTTATTATTTCCCCCACCGGTTCTATTTCTTCATCCGGTTCCTCCTCTTCCGGTTCTGATTCTTCTTCCGGTTCCGACTCTTCTTCCGGTTCCTCTTCGGGAATTTGTGAATCAGTCCACGAATTATTCCAATTTACATTTGACTCTTCATTATTATTAGGTGAGTCAATGGGACTTGTTCTAGAGGAAGACATCTATCACATAATATCAAACGCGTTAAGAGATTAATATATCACATAATATTCACATGTTAAAAATATATAGTTTCCAACAAAATTTGTTAAGCAATCATTTTTCAAGTAAACACGGTCGAAGTCCAGACTCACTAATGCATCCTAATAAACTCGATAAGACAAACTAATGCAAAATTCTGGTTCTCTAAGACCAACGCTCGGATACCAACTGAAATGTCCCGTTCTTATTGATTAAAAACGTTCCATATTAATTGATTTCGTTGCGAGGTTTTGACCTCTATATGAGACGTTTTTCAAAGACTGCATTCATTTTTAAAACAAACCATAACCTTTATTTTATAGATTAAGGTTTTAAAAAAAACTTTACGTAGATTATCAAATAATGATAATCTAAAATATCCTGTTTACACACGACCATTACATAATGGTTTACAATACAAATATGTTACAACAAAATAAGTTTCTTGAATGCAGTTTTTACACAATATCATACAAGCATGGACTCCAAATCTCGTCCTTATTAAAGTATGCGACAGCGGAAGCTCTTAATAATCACCTGAGAATAAACATGCTTAAAACGTCAACAAAAATGTTGGTGAGTTATAGGTTTAACCTATATATATCAAATCATAATAATAGACCACAAGATTTCATATTTCAATACACATCCCATACTTAGAGATAAAAATCATTCATATGGTGAACACCTGGTAACCGACATTAACAAGATGCATATATAAGAATATCCCCATCATTCCGGGACAACCTTCGGATATGATATAAATTTTGAAGTACTAAAGCATCCGGTACTTTGGATGGGGTTTGTTAGGCCCAATAGATCTATCTTTAGGATTCGCGTCAATTAGGGTGTCTGTTCCCTAATTCTTAGATTACCAGACTTAATAAAAAGGGGCATATTCGATTTCGATAATTCAACCATAGAATGTAGTTTCACGTACTTGTGTCTATTTTGTAAATCATTTATAAAACCTGCATGTATTCTCATCCCAAAAATATTAGATTTTAAAAGTGGGACTATAACTCACTTTTACAGATTTTTACTTCGTCGGGAAGTAAGACTTGGCCACTGGTTGATTCACGAACCTATAACAATATATACATATATATCAAAGTATGTTCAAAATATATTTACAACACTTTTAATATATTTTGATGTTTTAAGTTTATTAAGTCAGCTGTCCTCGTTAGTAACCTACAACTAGTTGTCCACAGTTAGATGTACAGAAATAAATCGATAAATATTATCTTGAATCAATCCACGACCCAGTGTATACGTATCTCAGTATTGATCACAACTCAAACTATATATATTTTGGAATCAACCTCAACCCTGTATAGCTAACTCCAACATTCACATATAGAGTGTCTATGGTTGTTCCGAAATATATATAGATGTGTCGACATGATAGGTCGAAACATTGTATACGTGTCTATGGTATCTCAAGATTACATAATATACAATACAAGTTGATTAAGTTATGGTTGGAATAGATTTGTTACCAATTTTCACGTAGCTAAAATGAGAAAAATTATCCAATCTTGTTTTACCCATAACTACTTCATTTTAAATCCGTTTTGAGTGAATCAAATTGCTATGGTTTCATAATGAACTCTATTTTATGAATCTAAATATAAAAAGTATAGGTTTATAGTCGGAAAAATAAGTTACAAGTCGTTTTTGTAAAGGTAGTCATTTCAGTCGAAAGAACGACGTCTAGATGACCATTTTAGAAAACATACTTCCACTTTGAGTTTAACCATAATTTTGGGATATAGTTTCATGTTCATAATAAAAATCATTTTCTCAGAATAACAACTTTTAAATCAAAGTTTATCATAGTTTTTAATTAACTAACCCAAAACAGCCCGAGGTGTTACTACGACGGCGTAAATCCGGTTTTACGGTGTTTTTCGTGTTTCCAGGTTTTAAATCATTAAGTTAGCATATCATATAGATATAGAACATGTGTTTAGTTGATTTTAAAAGTCAAGTTAGAAGGATTAACTTTTGTTTGCGAACAAGTTTAGAATTAACTAAACTATGTTCTAGTGATTACAAGTTTAAACCTTCGAATAAGATAGCTTTATATGTATGAATCGAATGATGTTATGAACATCATTACTACCTTAAGTTCCTTGGATAAACCTACTGGAAAAGAGAAAAATGGATCTAGCTTCAACGGATCCTTGGATGGCTCGAAGTTCTTGAAGCAGAATCATGACACGAAAACAAGTTCAAGTAAGATCATCACTTGAAATAAGATTGTTATAGTTATAGAAATTGAACCAAAGTTTGAATATGATTATTACCTTGTATTAGAATGATAACCTACTGTAAGAAACAAAGATTTCTTGAGGTTGGATGATCACCTTACAAGATTGGAAGTGAGCTAGCAAACTTGAAAGTATTCTTGATTTTATGTAACTAGAACTTGTAGAATATATGAAGAACACTTAGAACTTGAAGATAGAACTTGAGAGAGATCAATTAGATGAAGAAAATTGAAGAATGAAAGTGTTTGTAGGTGTTTTTGGTCGTTGGTGTATGGATTAGATATAAAGGATATGTAATTTTGTTTTCATGTAAATAAGTCATGAATGATTACTCATATTTTTGTAATTTTATGAGATATTTCATGCTAGTTGCCAAATGATGGTTCCCACATGTGTTAGGTGACTCACATGGGCTGCTAAGAGCTGATCATTGGAGTGTATATACCAATAGTACATACATCTAAAAGCTGTGTATTGTACGAGTACGAATACGGGTGCATACGAGTAGAATTGTTGATGAAACTGAACGAGGATGTAATTGTAAGCATTTTTGTTAAGTAGAAGTATTTTGATAAGTGTATTGAAGTGTTTCAAAAGTGTATAAATACATATTAAAACACTACATGTATATACATTTTAACTGAGTCGTTAAGTCATCGTTAGTCGTTACATGTAAGTGTTGTTTTGAAACCTTTAGGTTAACGATCTTGTTAAATGTTGTTAACCCAATGTTTATAATATCAAATGAGATTTTAAATTATTATATTATCATGATATTATCATGTATGAATATCTCTTAATATGATATATATACATTAAATGTCTTTACAACGATAATCGTTACATATATGTCTCGTTTAAAAAATCATTAAGTTAGTAGTCTTGTTTTTACATATGTAGTTCATTGTTAATATACTTAATGATATGTTTACTTATCATAGTATCATGTTAACTATATATATATCCATATATATGTCATCATATAGTTTTTACAAGTTTTAACGTTCGTGAATCACCGGTCAACTTGGGTGGTCAATTGTCTATATGAAACATATTTCAATTAATCAAGTCTTAACAAGTTTGATTGCTTAACATGTTGGAAACATTTAATCATGTAAATATCAATCTCAATTAATATATATAAACATGGAAAAGTTCGGGTCACTACAGCATTAAGGTAAAATCATTCATATGGTGTGTAGTGACCCGAACTTTTCCAAGTTTATATATATATTAAATGAAATTTTTATTTACATGATTAAGTGTTTCCAACATGTTAAGCAATTAAACTTGTTAAGACTTGATTAATTGAAATAGGTTTCATATAGACAATTGACCACCCAAGTTGACCGGTGATTCACGAACGTTAAAACTTGTAAAAACTATACGATGACATATATATGGTTATATATATAGTTAACACGATTTTATTATAAGTATGTATCTCATTAGGTATTTTAACAATGAGTTATATACATAAAAATGAGACTATTAATTTAAGAAACTCGAAAACGATATATATAACGATTATCGTTATAACAACGTCTTACTAGGTACATATGAATCATATTAAGATATTGATACACTTGGTTAATTATGTTAAATGATAAGTAAATATATTATTAAGTGTATTAACAATGAAATACATATGTAAAAATAAGACTACTAACTTAATGATTTCGAAACGAGACATATATGTAACGATTATCGTTGTAACGACATTTAACTGTATATATATCATACTAAGATATATTATATATCATAATATTATGATAATATAACAATTTAACATCTCATTTGTTATAATAAACAATGGGTTAACAACATTCAACAAGATCGTTAACCTAAAGGTTTCAAAACAACGTTTACATGTAACGACTAACGATGACTTAACGACTCAGTTAAAATGTATATACATGTAGTGTTTTAATATGTATTTATACACTTTTGAAAGACTTTAATACAATTATCAAAATACTTCTACTTAACAAAAATGCTTACAATTACATCCTCGTTCAGTTTCATCAACAATTCTACTCGTATGCACCCGTATTCGTACTCGTACAATACACAGCTTTTAGATGTATGTACTATTGGTATATACACTCCAATGATCAGCTCTTAGCAGCCCATGTGAGTCACCTAACACATGTGGGAACCATCATTTGGCAATTAGCATGAAATATCTCATAAAATTACAAAAATATGAGTAATCATTCATGACTTATTTACATGAAAACAAAAATTACATATCCTTTATATCTAATCCATACACCAACGACCAAAAACACCTACAAACACTTTCATTCTTCAATTTTCTTCATCTAATTGATCTCTCTCAAGTTCTATCTTCAAGTTCTAAGTGTTCTTCATAAATTCCAAAAGTTCTAGTTTCATAAAATCAAGAATACTTCCAAGATTGCAAGTTTACTTCCAAGTTTTCTAAATCCATTCCAAGTAATCATCCAAGATCAAGAAACCTTTGTTACTTACAGTGGGTTATCTTTCTAATACAAGGTAATAATCATATTCAAACTTTAATTCAATTTCTATAACTATAACAATCTTATTCCGAGTGAAAATCTTACTTGAAATTGTTTTCGTGTCATGATTCTGCTTCAAGAACTTTCAAGCCATCCAAGGATCCTTTGAAGCTAGATCTATTTTTCTCATTTCTAGTAGGTTTATCCAAGGAACTTGAGGTAGTAATGATGTTCATAACATCATTCGATTCATACATATAAAGCTATCTTATTCGAAGGTTTAAACTTGTAATCACTAGAACATAGTTTAGTTAATTCTAAACTTGTTCGCAAATAAAAGTTAATCCTTCTAACTTGACTTTTAAAATCAACTAAACACATGTTCTATATCTATATGATATGCTAACTTAATGATTTAAAACCTGGAAACACGAAAAACACCGTAAAACCGGATTTACGCCGTCGTAGTAACACCGCGGGCTGTTTTGGGTTAGTTAATTAAAAACTATGATAAACTTTGATTTAAAAGTTGTTATTCTGGGAAAATGATTTTTATTATGAACATGAAACTATATCCAAAAATTATGGTTAAACTCAACGTGGAAATATGTTTTCTAAAATGGTCATCTAGACGTCGTTCTTTCGACTGAAATGACTACCTTTACAAAAACGACTTGTAACTTATTTTTCCGACTATAAACCTATACTTTTTCTGTTTAGATTCATAAAATAGAGTTCAATATGAAACCATAGCAATTTGATTCACTCAAAACGGATTTAAAATGAAGAAGTTATGGGTAAAACAAGATTGGATAATTTTTCTCATTTTAGCTACGTGAAAATTGGTAACAAATCTATTCCAACCATAACTTAATCAACTTGTATTGTATATTATGTAATCTTGAGATACCATAGACACGTATACAATGTTTCGACCTATCATGTCGACACATCTATATATATTTTGGAACAACCATAGACACTCTATATGTGAATGTTGGAGTTACTTATACAGGGTTGAGGTTGATTCCAAAATATATATAGTTTGAGTTGTGATCAATACTGAGATACGTATACACTGGGTTGTGGATTGATTCAAGATAATATTTATCGATTTATTTCTGTACATCTAACTGTGGACAACTAGTTGTAGGTTACTAACGAGGACAGCTGACTTAATAAACTTAAAACATCAAAATATATTAAAAGTGGTGTAAATATATTTTGAACATACTTTGATATATATGTATATATTGTTATAGGTTCGTGAATCAACCAGTGGCCAAGTCTTACTTCCCGACGAAGTAAAAATCTGTAAAAGTGAGTTATAGTCCCACTTTTAAAATCTAATATTTTTTGGATGAGAATACATGCAGGTTTTATAAATGATTTACAAAATAGACACAAGTACGTGAAACTACATTCTATGGTTGAATTATCGAAATCGAATATGCCCCTTTTTATTAAGTCTGGTAATCTAAGAATTAGGGAACAGACACCCTAATTGACGCGAATCCTAAAGATAGATCTATTGGGTCTAACAAACCCCATCCAAAGTACCGGATGCTTTAGTACTTCGAAATTTATATCATATCCGAAGGGTGTCCCGGAATGATGGGGATATTCTTATATATGCATCTTGTTAATCTCGGTTAGCAGGTGTTCACCATATGAATGATTTTTATCTCTATGTATGGGATGTGTATTGAAATATGAAATCTTGTGGTCTATTATTATGATTTGATATATATAGGTTAAACCTATAACTCACCAACATTTTTGTTGACGTTTTAAGCATGTTTATTCTCAGGTGATTATTAAGAGCTTCCGCTGTCGCATACTTAAATAAGGACGAGATTTGGAGTCCATGCTTGTATGATATTGTGTAAAAACTGCATTCAAGAAACTTATTTGGTTGTAACATATTTGTATTGTAAACCATTATGTAATGGTCGTGTGTAAACAGGATATTTTAGATTATCATTATTTGATAATCTACGTAAAGTTTTTTTTTTAAACCTTTATTGATGAAATAAAGGTTATGGTTTGTTTTAAAATGAATGCAGTCTTTGAAAAACGTCTCATATAGAGGTCAAAACCTCGCAATGAAATCAATTAATATGGAACGTTTTTAATCAATAAGAACGGGACATTTCATGGTGAACACCTGGTAACCGACATTAACAAGATGCATATAGAATATCCCCAAAACAGAATCCTCTCGTCTGTATAACAGAATCCTCTCGTCTGTATAAAAATCGAAGTACTAAAGCATCCGTAACCCGGATGGGGTTTGTTAGGCCCATAGATCTATCTTTAGGATTCGCGTCAATTAGGGGTAATGTTCCCTAATTCTTAGGCTACCAAGCTAAAAGGGGTGATATTCGATTTCGATAATCCAACTATAAAATGTAATTTTTGAGTACTTGTGTCTATTTCGTCAAACATTTATAAAACTGCGCATGTTTTCTCAGTCCCAAAAATATATATTGCAAAAGCATTTAAAAGGGAGCAAATGAAACTCACAATACTGTATTTTGTAGTAAAAATACATATGACGTCATTGAACAAGTGCAATGTTGGCCTTGGTGTAATATATGTAATATAGTGTGCTTATGCTTTATGATATATGTAAAAATTGCTTGTATTAATAAGTATTTTTTTATGAATCTAACTCTTGTCTATTTTACAGTATAAAAACACAAAATAGATAGACAACCCAATATTTTAAGAGACCTACTCGGAGACATGATTGATGAAATCTTGTCTAGAGTCGGTCAGAATTCTTCGGCACAACTATTTAAGGTGAGATCAGTTTGTAAGACATTCGAAGAACGTTCCAAGAATGCCTTGGTTTATAAAAGGCTTTCGTTCGAAAGATGGGGGATATCACATTGGGAAATTCGTAAGTTACGATGTGTTTACTTTGACGCATATATTGCGGGGAACCCAAATGCTATTTTACGCAATGGGTTAAGAAATTATTTTGACTCAATATATCCGAATATTGGACTTCGTGATTTAGAAAAAGCGGCTAACATGCAACATAAAGAAGCATGTTATGCTTACGGATTAGTAATGTTCGCTTCTCACCAAAGTGAGAACAAGAACATCGGGCTACAACTATTAAACAAAACGTTCCCACAAGTGACGGAGTCGATAATTGGGGTAAGAAATAAGGTTTTTAGATTGTTACGGGACTGTTGGACATTACGTAACCCTCGTCCCTTTGACGACGTTACAACACGCTGTCTTATCAACGGCCATAACGGTTATGTTCCACAAGACCAAGGATGGGAAGTAATCCTAGTAAAACCAGAATGCATGACTTGTTTCTGGACGTATGAATTACGTGTCTTTATTGCCTTTGTTGAACGACTTGTGTACTAGCTAGAATTATCTTCACAACCATCTTGTATCAAATTTATTATGTGCTATATTTCATGCTATATGTAAAATAAGCGGTATTGTAAGTTTGTAAAATATTGTGTAAAAGTTTGAACGCGAAATATTATTATAATCAGTTTTTCATATAGAATTGTAGTAGTTGAATTGTATATTAGCTACTAAGTATGAACTTAACGGGTAGGTACTACCCGAATTTAAACTTATAAAACGCTAATATGAAGAAAAAGCTTTTATAAATGAGTTCATATTATGCTACAAAATACTATTAACTACTCTTAATATTCTGTATGATTAACTTCTTCCATTTGACTATTTTGAAGGAAATGGCACCGACTACTCGACACACCGTGAATATGAATGAAGAGGAATTCTGTAATTTTCTAGCTTCAAATATAGCCGCAGTACAGGCTGCGCTACATACCAACAATAACCTTGGATCTAGCAGTACAGGAAATCGTGTAGGATGCACCTACAAAGAATTCACTGCCTGCAAACCTTTGGAATTTGATGGAACCGAAGGACCGATCGGATTGAAACGGTGGACCGAGAAGGTCGAATCGGTGTTTTCCATAAGTAAGTGTACTGAAGAGGACAAAGTGAAGTACGCTACGCATACCTTCATAGGTTCTGCGTTAACATGGTGGAATACCTATCTAGAGCAAGTGGGACAAGACGATGCGTACGCACTACCGTGGTCAGCATTCAAGCACTTGATGAACGAGAAGTACCGTCCCAGAATCGAGGTCAATAAGCTCAAGACAGAACTTAGAGGGTTACGAACCCAAGGATTTGATATTACCACGTACGAAATACGATTCACAGAATTGTGCCTATTGTGTCCGGGAGCATTCGAAGATGAGGAAGAGAAGATCGATGCGTTTGTGAAAGGATTACCGGAAAGAATCCAAGAATATATAAGTTCACACGAGCCCGCCTCCATACAACAGGCATGTAGAATGGCTCACAAACTAGTGAACCAGATTGAAGAAAGAATTAAAGAACAGACTGCTGAAGAGGCCAATGTGAAGCAAGTCAAAAGAAAGTGGGAGGAAAACGGTGATAAGAATCACCAATACAACAACAACAGCAATTACAATAATAATCGCAACAATTATCCCAACAATCGCAACATCAATCGCAACTACCACAAACGGCCCAACAACAACAACAACAACAACAACAACAACAACAGGAACTACAACAATCATCCCAACAACAATAACAACCGCAACAACAACAACAATCAGAAGCAGCTATGCCAAAGGTGTGAAAAGTATCACTCGGGGTTCTGCACCAAATTTTGCAACAAGTGTAAAAGAAATGTCATAGCGCGGCGAAGTGTGAGGTCTACGGACCAGGGGTTAACAGAACGAAAGGAATAAATGGTGTCGGAACGAGTAATGGCGGAGCAAGTAGTGTCGGAGCAAGTTATGCCAATGTAGTTTGTTATAAATGTGGAAAACCGGGCCACATTATTAGAAATTGCCCGAACCAGGAGAACACGAATGGACAAGGCCGCGGAAGAGTTTTCAATATTAATGCAGCAGAGGCACAGGAAGACCCGGAGCTTGTTACGGGTACGTTTCTTATTGACAATAAATCTGCTTACGTTTTATTTGATTCGGGTGCGGATAGAAGCTATATGAGTAGAGATTTTTGTGCTAAATTAAGTTGTCCATTTACGCCGTTGGATAGTAAATTTTTACTCGAATTAGCAAACGGTAAATTAATTTCAGCAGATAATATATGCCGGAATCGAGAAATTAAACTGGGTAGCGAAATATTTAAGATTGATTTGATACCAGTAGAGTTAGGGAGTTTTGATGTGATAATCGGTATGGACTGGTTGAAAGAAGTGAAAGCAGAGATCGTTTGTTACAAAAATGCAATTCGCATTATACGAGAAAAAGGAAAACCCTTAATGGTGTATGGAGAAAAGGGCAACACGAAGCTACATCTTATTAGTAATTTGAAGGCACAAAAACTAATAAGAAAAGGTTGCTATGCTGTTCTAGCACACGTCGAGAAAGTACAAACTGAAGAAAAGAGCATCAACGATGTTCCCATTGCAAAAGAATTTCCCGATGTATTTCCGAAAGAATTACCGGGATTACCCCCACATCGATCAGTTGAATTTCAAATAGATCTTGTACCAGGAGCTGCACCAATAGCTCGTGCTCCTTACAGACTCGCACCCAGCGAGATGAAAGAACTACAAAGCAATTACAAGAATTTTTAGAGCGTGGTTTCATTCGACCAAGCACATCACCGTGGGGAGCTCCTGTTTTGTTTGTCAAGAAGAAAGATGGTACATTCAGGTTGTGTATCGACTACCGAGAGTTGAACAAACTTACCATCAAGAACCGCTACCCACTACCGAGAATCGATGACTTATTTGATCAACTACAAGGCTCGTCTGTTTATTCAAAGATTGACTTACGTTCCGGGTATCATCAAATGCGGGTGAAAGAAGATGATATTCCAAAGACTTCTTTCAGAACACGTTACGGTCATTACGAGTTTATGGTCATGCCGTTTGGTTTAACTAATGCACCAGCTGTGTTCATGGACCTTATGAACCGAGTGTGTGGACCATACCTTGACAAGTTTGTCATTATTTTCATTGATGACATACTTATTTACTCAAAGAATGACCAAGAACACGGTGAACATTTGAGAAAGGTGTTAGAAGTATTGAGGAAGGAAGAATTGTACGCTAAGATTTCAAAGTGTGCATTTTGGTTGGAAGAAGTTCAATTCCTCGGTCACATAGTGAACAAAGAAGGTATTAAGGTGGATCCGACAAAGATAGAAACTGTTGAAAAGTGGGAAACCCCGAAAACTCCGAAACACATACGCCAGTTTTTAGGACTAGCTGGTTACTACAGAAGGTTCATCCAAGACTTTTCCAGAATAGCAAAACCCTTGACTGCATTAACGCATAAAGGGAAGAAATTTGAATGGAATGATGAACAAGAGAAAGCGTTTCAGTTATTGAAGAAAAAGCTAACTACGGCACCTATATTGTCATTGCCTGAAGGGAATGATGATTTTGTGATTTATTGTGACGCATCAAAGCAAGGTCTCGGTTGTGTATTAATGCAACGAACGAAGGTGATTGCTTATGCGTCTAGACAATTGAAGATTCACGAACAAAATTATACGACGCATGATTTGGAATTAGGCGCGGTTGTTTTTGCATTAAAGACTTGGAGGCACTACTTATATGGGGTCAAAAGTATTATATATACCGACCACAAAAGTCTTCAACACATATTTAATCAGAAACAACTGAATATGAGGCAGCGTAGGTGGATTGAATTATTGAATGATTACGACTTTGAGATTCGTTACCACCCGGGGAAGGCAAATGTGGTAGCCGATGCCTTGAGCAGGAAGGACAGAGAACCCATTCGAGTAAAATCTATGAATATAATGATTCATAATAACCTTACTACTCAAATAAAGGAGGCGCAACAAGGAGTTTTAAAAGAGGGAAATTTAAAGGATGAAATACCCAAAGGATCGGAGAAGCATCTTAATATTTGGGAAGACGGAACCCGGTATAGGGCTGAAAGGATTTGGGTACCAAAATTTGAAGATATGAGAGAAATGGTACTTAGAGAAGCTCATAAAACCAGATACTCAATACATTCTGGAACGGGGAAGATGTACAAGGATCTCAAGAAACATTTTTGGTGGCCGGGTATGAAAGCCGATGTTGCTAAATACGTAGGAGAATGTTTGACATGTTCTAAGGTCAAAGCTGAGCATCAGAAACCATCAGGTCTACTTCAACAACCCGAAATCCCGGAATGGAAATGGGAAAACATTACCATGGATGTCATCACTAAATTGCCAAGGACTGCAAGTGGTTTTGATACTATTTGGGTAATAGTTGATCGTCTCACCAAATCAGCACACTTCCTGCCAATAAGAGAAGATGACAAGATGGAGAAGTTAGCACGACTGTATTTGAAGGAAGTCGTTTCCAGACATGGAATACCAATCTCTATTATCTCTGATAGGGATGGCAGATTTATTTCAAGATTCTGGCAGACATTACAGCAAGCATTAGGAACTCGTCTAGACATGAGTACTGCCTATCATCCACAAACTGATGGGCAGAGCGAAAGGACGATACAAATGCTTGAAGACATGCTACGAGCATGTGTTATTGATTTCGGAAACAGTTGGGATCGACATCTACCATTAGCAGAATTTTCCTACAACAACAGCTACCATTCAAGCATTGAGATGACGCCGTTTGAAGCACTTTATGGTAGAAAGTGCAGGTCTCCGATTTGTTGGAGTGAAGTGGGGGATAGACAGATTACGGGTCCGGAGATTATACAAGAAACTACCGAGAAGATCATCCAAATTCAACAACGGTTGAAAACCGCCCAAAGTCGACAAAAGAGCTACGCTGACATTAAAAGAAAAGATATAGAATTTGAAATTGGAGAGATGGTCATGCTTAAAGTTGCACCTTGGAAAGGCGTTGTCCGATTTGGTAAACGAGGGAAATTAAATCCAAGGTATATTGGACTATTCAAGATTATTGATCATGTCGGACCAGTAGCTTACCGACTTGAGTTACCTCAACAACTCGCGGCTGTACATAACACTTTCCACGTCTCGAATTTGAAGAAATGTTTTGCTAAAGAAGATCTCACTATTCCGTTAGATGAAATCCAAATCAACGAAAAACTTCAATTCATTGAAGAACCCGTCGAAATAATGGATCGTGAGGTTAAGAGACTTAAACAAAACAAGATACCGTTTGTTAAGGTTCGATGGAATGCTCGTAGAGGACCCGAGTTCACCTGGGAGCGTGAAGATCAGATGAAGAAGAAATACTCGCATTTATTTCCAGAAGATACGTCAACACCTCCAACTGCTTAAAATTTCGGGACGAAATTTATTTAACGGGTAGGTACTGTAGTGACCCGAACTTTTCCATGTTTATATATATATATATATATATATATATATATATATTAAATGAAATTGTTATTTACATGATTAAGTGTTTTCAACATGTTAAGCAATCAAACTTGTTAAGACTTGATTAATTGAAATAGGTTTCATATAGACAATTGACCACCCAAGTTGACCGGTGATTCACGAACGTTAAAACTTGTAAAAACTATACGATGACATATATATGGTTATATATATAGTTAACATGATTTTATTATAAGTATGTATCTCATTAGGTATTTTAACAATGAGTTATATACATAAAAATGAGACTATTAATTTAAGAAACTCGAAAACGATATATATAACGATTATCGTTATAACAACGTCTTACTAGGTACATATGAATCATATTAAGATATTGATACACTTGGTTAATTATGTTAAATGATAAGTAAATATATTATTAAGTGTATTAACAATGAAATACATATGTAAAAATAAGACTACTAACTTAATGATTTCGAAACGAGACATATATGTAACGATTATCGTTGTAACGACATTTAACTGTATATATATCATACTAAGATATATTATATATCATAATATCATGATAATATAACAATTTAACATCTCATTTGTTATAATAAACAATGGGTTAACAACATTCAACAAGATCGTTAACCTAAAGGTTTCAAAACAACGTTTACATGTAACGACTAACGATGACTTAACGACTCAGTTAAAATGTATATACATGTAGTGTTTTAATATGTATTTATACACTTTTGAAAGACTTCAATACACTTATCAAAATACTTCTACTTAACAAAAATGCTTACAATTACATCCTCGTTCAGTTTCATCAACAATTCTACTCGTATGCACCCGTATTCGTACTCGTACAATACACAGCTTTTAGATGTATGTACTATTGGTATATTGTAGTGACCCGAACTTTTCCATGTTTATATATATTAATTGAGATTGATATTTACATGATTAAATGTTTCCAACATGTTAGCAATCAAACTTGTTAAGACTTGATTAATTGAAATATGTTTCATATAGACAATTGACCACCCAAGTTGATCGGTGATTCACGAACGTTAAAACTTGTAAAAACTATATGATGACATATATATGGATATATATATATAGTTAACATGATACTATGATAAGAAAACATATCATAAAGTATATTAACAATGAACTACATATGTAAAAACAAGACTACTAACTTAATGATTTTTAAACGAGACATATATGTAACGATTATCGTTGTAAAGACATTTAATGTATATATATCATATTAAGAGATATTCATACATGATAATATCATGATAATATAATAATTTAAAATCTCATTTGATATTATAAACATTGAGTTAACAACATTTAACAAGATCGTTAACCTAAAGGTTTCAAAACAACACTTACATGTAACGACTAACGATGACTTAACGACTCAGTTAAAATGTATATACATGTAGTGTTTTAATATGTATTTATACACTTTTGAAAGACTTCAATACACTTATCAAAATACTTCTACTTAACAAAAATGCTTACAATTACATCCTCGTTCAGTTTCATCAACAATTCTACTCGTATGCACCCGTATTCGTACTCGTACAATACACAGCTTTTAGATGTATGTACTATTGGTATATACACTCCAATGATCAGCTCTTAGCAGCCCATGTGAGTCACCTAACACATGTGGGAACCATCATTTGGCAACTAGCATGAAATATCTCATAAAATTACAAAAATATGAGTAATCATTCATGACTTATTTACATGAAAACAAAATTACATATCCTTTATATCTAATCCATACACCAACGACCAAAAACACCTACAAACACTTTCATTCTTCAATTTTCTTCATCTAATTGATCTCTCTCAAGTTCTATCTTCAAGTTCTAAGTGTTCTTCATAAATTCCAAAAATTCTAGTTTCATAAAATCAAGAATACTTTCAAGTTTGCTAGCTCACTTCCAATCTTGTAAGGTGATCATCCAACCTCAAGAAATCTTTGTTTCTTACAGTAGGTTATCATTCTAATACAAGGTAATAATCATATTCAAACTTTGGTTCAATTTCTATAACTATAACAATCTTATTTCAAGTGATGATCTTACTTGAACTTGTTTTCGTGTTATGATTCTGCTTCAAGAACTTCGAGCCATCCAAGGATCCATTGAAGCTAGATCCATTTTTCTCTTTTCCAGTAGGTTTATCCAAGGAAATTAAGGTAGTAATGATGTTCATAACATCATTCGATTCATACATATAAAGCTATCTTATTCGAAGGTTTAAACTTGTAATCACTAGAACATAGTTTAGTTAATTCTAAACTTGTTCGCAAACAAAAGTTAATCCTTCTAACTTGACTTTTAAAATCAACTAAACACATGTTCTATATCTATATGATATGCTAACTTAATGATTTAAAACCTGGAAACACGAAAAACACCGTAAAACCGGATTTACGCCGTCGTAGTAACACCGCGGGCTGTTTTGGGTTAGTTAATTAAAAACTATGATAAACTTTGATTTAAAAGTTGTTATTCTGAGAAAATGATTTTTATTATGAACATGAAACTATATCCAAAAATTATGGTTAAACTCAAAGTGGAAGTATGTTTTCTAAAATGGTCATCTAGACGTCGTTCTTTCGACTGAAATGACTACCTTTACAAAAATGACTTGTAACTTATTTTTCCGACTATAAACCTATACTTTTTCTGTTTAGATTCATAAAATAGAGTTCAATATGAAATCATAGCAATTTGATTCACTCAAAACGGATTTAAAATGAAGAAGTTATGGGTAAAACAAGATTGGATAATTTTTCTCATTTTAGCTACGTGAAAATTGGTAACAAATCTATTCCAACCATAACTTAATCAACTTGTATTGTATATTATGTAATCTTGAGATACCATAGACACGTATACAATGTTTTGACCTATCATGTCGACACATCTATATATATTTCGGAACAACCATAGACACTCTATATGTGAATGTTGGAGTTAGCTATACAGGGTTGAGGTTGATTCCAAAATATATATAGTTTGAGTTGTGATCAATACTGAGATACGTATACACTGGGTCGTGGATTGATTCAAGATAATATTTATCGATTTATTTCTGTACATCTAACTGTGGACAACTAGTTATAGGTTACTAACAAGGACAGCTGACTTAATAAACTTAAAACATCAAAATATATTAAAAGTGTTGTAAATATATTTTGAACATACTTTAATATATATGTATATATTGTTATAGGTTCGTGAATCAACAGTGGCCAAGTCTTACTTCCCGACGAAGTAAAAATCTGTGAAAGTGAGTTATAGTCCCACTTTTAAAATCTAATATTTTTGGGATGAGAATACATGCAGGTTTTATAAATGATTTACAAAATAGACACAAGTACGTGAAATTACATTCTATGGTTGAATTATCAAAATCGAATATGCCCCTTTTTATTAAGTCTGGTAATCTAAGAATTAGGGAACAGACACCCTAATTGACGCGAATCCTAAAGATAGATCTATTGGGCCTAACAAACCCCATCCAAAGTACTGGATGCTTTAGTACTTCGAAATTTATATCATATCCGAAGGGTGTCCCGGAATGATGGGGATATTCTTATATATGCATCTTGTTATTGTCGGTTACCAGGTGTTCACCATATGAATGATTTTTATCTCTATGTATGGGATGTGTATTGAAATATGAAATCTTGTGGTCTATTGTTACGATTTGATATATATAGGTTAAACCTATAACTCACCAACATTTTTGTTGACGTTTAAAGCATGTTTATTCTCAGGTGAATATTAAGAGCTTCCGCTGTTGCATACTAAAATAAGGACAAGATTTGGAGTCCATGTTTGTATGATATTGTGTAAAAACTGCATTCAAGAAACTGATTTCGATGTAACATATTTGTATTGTAAACCATTATGTAATGGTCGTGTGTAAACAGGATATTTTAGATTATCATTATTTGATAATCTACGTAAAGCTTTTTAAACCTTTATTTATGAAATAAAGGTTATGGTTTGTTTTAAAAATGAATGCAGTCTTTGAAAAACGTCTCATATAGAGGTCAAAACCTCGCAACGAAATCAATTAATATGGAACGTTTTTAATCAATAAGAACGGGACATTTCAGTTGGTATCCGAGCGTTGGTCTTAGAGAACCAGAAAATTTGCATTAGTGTGTCTTATCGAGTTTGTTAGGATGCATTAGTGAGTCTGGACTTCGACCGTGTTTTCTTTAAAAATGATTGCTTAACATTTTTGTTGGAAACTATATATTTTTAACATATGAATATTATGTGATATATTAATCTCTTAACGTGTTTGATATTATGTGATAGATGTCTACCTCTAGAACAAGTCCCATTGACTCACCTAATAATAATGAAGAGTCAAATGTAAATTGGAATGATTTGTGGACTGATTCACAAGTTCCCGAAGAGGAACCGGAAGAAGAGTCGGAACCGGAAGAAGAATCGGAACCGGAAGAAGAATCGGAACCGGATGAAGAAATAGAACCGGTGGGGGAAATAATAAAACGGTTAAGTAAAAGAAAATCCTCAACCAACCGACCAAAGTTAATTATGGTCAATGGTGTTTCCGCCAAGGAAGCAAAATATTGGGAGGATTACCAATTCTCCGATGAATCGGATTCCGACGAGAATTCCGATGATGTTATAGAAATTACCCCAACTGAATTTAAAAAGGCAAAAGAAAATAATAAGGGAAAGGGCATAAAAATAGAGAAATCTAATTCCAACCCCGATGAACTTTATATGTATCGTCAACCCCCGAAGTCCTTAAGTTGTAACAATGACCCGGGAACCTCTAAACCACCAGGTTTTTCTAAACCAATGTGGACAACGACGGCTCGTATTAGGGGAACATCATATATCCCTAGAAACTTGGCAAAACGAACCAAAACCGAAGAAGAAGAAACGAGCGAGTCGGAATAAGATAGTTGTATTCGTGTGGTGTAATATATGTAATATAGTGTTCTTATGCTTTATGATATATGTAAAAATTGCTTGTATTAATAAGTATTTTTTTATGAAACTAACTCTTGTCTATTTTACAGTTTAAAAACACAAAATGGATAGACAACCCAATATTTTAAGAGACCTACCCGGAGACATGATTGATGAAATCTTGTCTAGAGTCGGCCAGAATTCTTCGGCACAACTATTTAAGGCGAGATCAGTTTGTAAGACATTCGAAGAACGTTCCAAGAATGTCTTGGTTTATAAGAGACTTTCGTTTGAAAGATGGGGGATATCACATTGGGAAACCCATAAGTTACGATGTGTTTACTTTGACGCATATATTGCGGGGAACCCAAATGCTATTTTACGCAACGGGTTAAGAAATTATTTTGACTCAATATATCCGAATATTGGACTTCGTGATTTAGAAAAAGCGGCTAACATGCAACATAAAGAAGCATGTTATGCTTACGGATTAGTAATGTTCGCTTCTCACCAAAGTGAGAACAAGAACATCGGGCTACAACTATTAAACAAAACGTTTCCACAAGTGACGGAGTCGGTAATTGGGGTAAGAAATGAGGTTTTTAGATTATTACGGGACTGTTGGACATTACGTAACCCTCGTCCCTTTGACGACGTTACAACACGCTGTCTTATCAACGGCCATAACGGTTATGTTGCACAAGACCAAGGATGGGAAGTAGTCCTAGTAAAACCAGAATGCATGACTTGTTTCTGGACGTATGAATTACGTGTCTTTATTGCCTTTGCTGAACGACTTGTGTACTAGCTAGAATTATCTTCACAACTATCTTGTATCAAAGTTATTGTGTGCTATATTTCATGCTTTATGTAAAATAAGCGGTATTGTAAGTTTGTAAAATATTGTATAAAAGTTTGAACGTGAAATATTATTATAATCAGTTTTTCATATAGAATTGTAGTAGTTGAATTGTATATTAGCTACTAAGTATGAACTTAACGGGTAGGTACTACCCGAATTTAAACTTATAAAACGCTAATATGAAGAAAAAGCTTTTATAAATGAGTTCATATTATGCTACGAAATACTATTAACTACTCTTAATATTCTGTATGATTAACTTGTTCCATTTAACTATTTTGAAGGAAATGGCACCGACTACTCGACACACCGTGAATATGAATGAAGAGGAATTCCGTACTTTTCTAGCTTCAAACATAGCCGCAGTACAGGCTGCGCTACATACCAACAATAACCTTGGATCTAGCAGTACAGGAAATCGTGTAGGATGCACCTACAAAGAATTCACTGCCTGCAAAACTTTGGAATTTGATGGAACCGAAGGACCGATTGGATTGAAACGGTGGACCGAGAAGGTTGAATCGGTGTTTGCCATAAGTAAGTGTACTGAAGAGGACAAAGTGAAGTACGCTACGCATACCTTCACAGGTTCTGCGTTAACATGGTGGAATACCTATCTAGAGCAAGTGGGACAAGACGATGCGTACGCACTACCGTGGTCAGCATTCAAGCACTTGATGAACGAGAAGTACCGTCCCAGAACCGAGGTCAATAAGCTCAAGACAGAACTTAGAGGGTTACGAACCCAAGGATTTGATATTACCACGTACGAAAGACGATTCACAGAATTGTGCCTATTGTGTCCGGGAGCATTCGAAGATGAGGAAGAGAAGATCGACGCGTTTGTGAAAGGATTACCGGAAAGAATCCAAGAAGATATAAGTTCACACGAGCCCGCCTCCATACAACAGGCATGTAGAATGGCTCACAAACTAGTGAACCAGATTGAAGAAAGAATTAAAGAACAGACTGCTGAAGAGGTCAATGTGAAGCAAGTCAAAAGAAAGTGGGAGGAAAACGGTGATAAGAATCACCAATACAACAACAGCAGCAATTATAACAATAATCGCAACAACTATCCTAACAATCGCAACATCAATCGCAACTACAACAAACGGCCCAACAACAACAACAACAACAGCAACCACAACAATCATCTTAATAACAATAATAACCGCAACAACAACAACAATCAGAAGCCGCTATGCCAAAGGTGTGAAAAGTATCACTCGGGGTTCTGCACCAAATTTTGCAACAAGTGTAAAAGAAATGGTCATAGCGCGGCGAAGTGTGATGTCTACGGACCAGGGGCTAATAGAACGAAAGGAACAAATGGTGTCGGAACGAGTAATGGCGGAGCAAGTAGTGTCGGAGCAAGTTATGCCAATGTAGTTTGTTATAAATGTGGAAAACCAGGCCACATTATTAGAAATTGCCCGAACCAGGAGAACACGAATGGACAAGGCCGTGGAAGAGTTTTCAATATTAATGCGATAGAGGCACAGGAAGACCCGGAGCTTGTTACGGGTACGTTTCTTATTGACAATAAATCTGCTTACGTTTTATTTGATTCGGGTGCGGATAGAAGCTATATGAGTAGAGATTTTTGTGCTAAATTAAGTTGTCCATTGACGCCTTTGGATAGTAAATTTTTACTCGAATTAGCAAATGGTAAATTAATTTCAGCAGATAATATATGTCGGAATCGAGAAATTAAACTGGTTAGCGAAACATTTAAGATTGATTTGATACCAGTAGAGTTAGGGAGTTTTGATGTGATAATCGGTATGGACTGGTTGAAAGAAGTGAAAGCGGAGATCGTTTGTTACAAAAATGCAATTCGCATTATACGAGAAAAAGGAAAACCCTTAATGGAGTACGGAGAAAAGGGCAACACAAAGCTACATCTTATTAGTAATTTGAAGGCACAAAAACTAATAAGAAAAGGTTGCTATGCTGTTCTAGCACACGTCGAGAAAGTACAAACTGAAGAAAAGAGCATCAATGATGTTCCCATTGCAAAAGAATTTCCCGATGTATTTCCGAAAGAATTACCGGGATTACCCCCACATCGATCCGTTGAATTTCAAATAGATCTTGTACCAGGAGCTGCACCAATAGCTCGTGCTCCTTACAGACTCGCACCCAGCGAGATGAAAGAACTGCAAAGCCAATTACAAGAACTTTTAGAGCGTGGTTTCATTCGACCAAGCACATCACCGTGGGGAGCTCCTGTTTTGTTTGTCAAGAAGAAAGATGGTACATTCAGGTTGTGTATCGACTACCGAGAGTTGAACAAACTTACCATCAAGAACCGCTACCCACTACCGAGAATCGACGACTTATTTGATCAACTACAAGGCTCGTCTGTTTATTCAAAGATTGACTTACGTTCCGGGTATCATCAAATGCGGGTGAAAGAAGATGATATTCCAAAGACTGCTTTCAGAACACGTTACGGTCATTACGAGTTTATGGTCATGCCGTTTGGTTTAACTAATGCACCAGCTGTGTTCATGGACCTTATGAACCGAGTGTGTGGACCATACCTTGACAAGTTTGTCATTGTTTTCATTGATGACATACTTATTTACTCAAAGAATGACCAAGAACACGGTGAACATTTGAGAAAGGTGTTAGAAGTATTGAGGAAGGAAGAATTGTACGCTAAGTTTTCAAAGTGTGCATTTTGGTTGGAAGAAGTTCAATTCCTCGGTCACATAGTGAACAAAGAAGGTATTAAGGTGGATCCGGCAAAGATAGAAACTGTTGAAAAGTGGGAAACCCCGAAAACTCCGAAACACATACGCCAGTTTTTAGGACTAGCTGGTTACTATAGAAGGTTCATCCAAGACTTTTCCAGAATAGCAAAACCCTTGACTGCATTAACGCATAAAGGGAAGAAATTTGAATGGAATGATGAACAAGAGAAAGCGTTTCAGTTATTGAAGAAAAAGCTAACTACGGCACCTATATTGTCATTGCCTGAAGGGAATGATGATTTTGTGATTTATTGTGATGCATCAAAGCAAGGTCTCGGTTGTGTATTAATGCAACGAACGAAGGTGATTGCTTATGCGTCTAGACAATTGAAGATTCACGAACAAAATTATACGACGCATGATTTGGAATTAGGCGCGGTTGTTTTTGCATTAAAGACTTGGAGGCACTACTTATATGGGGTCAAAAGTATTATATATACCGACCACAAAAGTCTTCAACACATATTTAATCAGAAACAACTGAATATGAGGCAGCGTAGGTGGATTGAATTATTGAATGATTACGACTTTGAGATTCGTTACCACCCGGGGAAGGCAAATGTGGTAGCCGATGCCTTGAGCAGGAAGGACAGAGAACCCATTCGAGTAAAATCTATGAATATAATGATTCATAATAACATTACTACTCAAATAAAGGAGGCGCAACAAGGAGTTTTAAAAGAGGGAAATTTAAAGGATGAAATACCCAAAGGATCGGAGAAGCATCTTAATATTCGGGAAGACGGAACCCAGTATAGGGCTGAAAGGATTTGGGTACCAAAATTTGGAGATATGAGAGAAATGGTACTTAGAGAAGCTCATAAAACTAGATACTCAATACATCCTGGAACGGGGAAGATGTACAAGGATCTCAAGAAACATTTTTGGTGGCCGGGTATGAAAGCCGATGTTGCTAAATACGTAGGAGAATGTTTGACGTGTTCTAAGGTCAAAGCTGAGCATCAGAAACCATCAGGTCTACTTCAACAACCCGAAATCCCGGAATGAAAATGGGAAAACATTACCATGGATTTCATCACTAAATTGCCAAGGACTGCAAGTGGTTTTGATACTATTTGGGTAATAGTTGATCATCTCACCAAATCAGCACACTTCCTACCAATAAGAGAAGATGACAAGATGGAGAAGTTAGCACGACTGTATTTGAAGGAAGTCGTCTCCAGACATGGAATACCAATCTCTATTATCTCTGATAGGGATGGCAGATTTATTTCAAGATTCTGGCAGACATTACAGCAAGCATTAGGAACTCGTCTAGACATGAGTACTGCCTATCATCCACAAACTGATGGGCAGAGCGAAAGGACGATACAAACGCTTGAAGACATGCTACGAGCATGTGTTATTGATTTCGGAAACAGTTGGGATCGACATCTACCGTTAGCAGAATTTTCCTACAACAACAGCTACCATTCAAGCATTGAGATGGCGCCGTTTGAAGCACTTTATGGTAGAAAGTGCAGGTCTCCGATTTGTTGGAGTGAAGTGGGGGATAGACAGATTACGGGTCCGGAGATTATACAAGAAACTACCGAGAAGATCATCCAAATTCAACAACGGTTGAAAACCGCCCAAAGTCGACAAAAGAGCTACGCTGACATTAAAAGAAAAGATATAGAATTTGAAATTGGAGAGATGGTCATGCTTAAAGTTGCACCTTGGAAAGGCGTTGTTCGATTTGGTAAACGAGGGAAATTAAATCCAAGGTATATTGGACCATTCAAGATTATTGATCGTGTCGGACCAGTAGCTTACCGACTAGAGTTACCTCAACAACTCGCGGCTGTACATAACACTTTCCACGTCTCGAATTTAAAGAAATGTTTTGCTAAAGAAGATCTCACTATTCCGTTAGATGAAATCCAAATCAACGAAAAACTTCAATTCATCGAAGAACCCGTCGAAATAATGGATCGTGAGGTTAAAAGACTTAAGCAAAACAAGATACCAATTGTTAAGGTTCGATGGAATGCTCGTAGAGGACCCGAGTTCACCTGAGAGCGTGAAGATCAGATGAAGAAGAAATACCCGCATCTATTTCCAGAAGATTCGTCAACACCTTCAACAGCTTAAAATTTCGGGACGAAATTTATTTAACGGGTAGGTACTGTAGTGACCCGAACTTTTCCATGTTTATATATATTAATTGAGATTGATATTTACATGATTAAATGTTTCCAACATGTTAGCAATCAAACTTGTTAAGACTTGATTAATTGAAATATGTTTCATATAGACAATTGACCACCCAAGTTGATCGGTGATTCACGAACGTTAAAACTTGTAAAAACTATATGATGACATATATATGGATATATATATATAGTTAACATGATACTATGATAAGAAAACATATCATAAAGTATATTAACAATGAACTACATATGTAAAAACAAGACTACTAACTTAATGATTTTTAAACGAGACATATATGTAACGATTATCGTTGTAAAGACATTTAATGTATATATATCATATTAAGAGATATTCATACATGATAATATCATGATAATATAATAATTTAAAATCTCATTTGATATTATAAACATTGAGTTAACAACATTTAACAAGATCGTTAACCTAAAGGTTTCAAAACAACACTTACATGTAACGACTAACGATGACTTAACGACTCAGTTAAAATGTATATACATGTAGTGTTTTAATATGTATTTATACACTTTTGAAAGACTTCAATACACTTATCAAAATACTTCTACTTAACAAAAATGCTTACAATTACATCCTCGTTCAGTTTCATCAACAATTCTACTCGTATGCACCCGTATTCGTACTCGTACAATACACAGCTTTTAGATGTATGTACTATTGGTATATACACTCCAATGATCAGCTCTTAGCAGCCCATGTGAGTCACCTAACACATGTGGGAACCATCATTTGGCAACTAGCATGAAATATCTCATAAAATTACAAAAATATGAGTAATCATTCATGACTTATTTACATGAAAACAAAATTACATATCCTTTATATCTAATCCATACACCAACGACCAAAAACACCTACAAACACTTTCATTCTTCAATTTTCTTCATCTAATTGATCTCTCTCAAGTTCTATCTTCAAGTTCTAAGTGTTCTTCATAAATTCCAAAAGTTCTAGTTTCATAAAATCAAGAATACTTTCAAGTTTGCTAGCTCACTTCCAATCTTGTAAGGTGATCATCCAACCTCAAGAAATCTTTATTTCTTACAGTAGGTTATCATTCTAATACAAGTTAATAATCATATTCAAACTTTGGTTCAATTTCTATAACTATAACAATCTTATTTCAAGTGATGATCTTACTTGAACTTGTTTTCGTGTTATGATTCTGCTTCAAGAACTTCGAGCCATCCAAGGATCCATTGAAGCTAGATCCATTTTTCTCTTTTCCAGTAGGTTTATCCAAGGAAATTAAGGTAGTAATGATGTTCATAACATCATTCAATTCATACATATAAAGCTATCTTATTCGAAGGTTTAAACTTGTAATCACTAGAACATAGTTTAGTTAATTCTAAACTTGTTCGCAAACAAAAGTTAATCCTTCTAACTTGACTTTTAAAATCAACTAAACACATGTTCTATATCTATATGATATGCTAACTTAATGATTTAAAACCTGGAAACACGAAAAACACCGTAAAACCGGATTTACGCCGTCGTAGTAACACCGCGGGCTGTTTTGGGTTAGTTAATTAAAAACTATGATAAACTTTGATTTAAAAGTTGTTATTCTGAGAAAATGATTTTTATTATGAACATGAAACTATATCCAAAAATTATGGTTAAACTCAAAGTGGAAGTATGTTTTCTAAAATGGTCATCTAGACGTCGTTCTTTCGACTGAAATGACTACCTTTACAAAAACGACTTGTAACTTATTTTTCTGACTATAAACCTATACTTTTTCTGTTTAGATTCATAAAATAGAGTTCAATATGAAATCATAGCAATTTGATTCACTCAAAACGGATTTAAAATGAAGAAGTTATGGGTAAAACAAGATTGGATAATTTTTCTCATTTTAGCTACGTGAAAATTGGTAACAAATCTATTCCAACCATAACTTAATCAACTTGTATTGTATATTATGTAATCTTGAGATACCATAGACACGTATACAATGTTTCGACCTATCATGTCGACACATCTATATATATTTCGGAACAACCATAGACACTCTATATGTGAATGTTGGAGTTAGCTATACAGGGTTGAGGTTGATTCCAAAATATATATAGTTTGAGTTGTGATCAATACTGAGATACGTATACACTGGGTCGTGGATTGATTCAAGATAATATTTATCGATTTATTTCTGTACATCTAACTGTGGACAACTAGTTATAGGTTACTAACAAGGACAGCTGACTTAATAAACTTAAAACATCAAAATATATTAAAAGTGTTGTAAATATATTTTGAACATACTTTAATATATATGTATATATTGTTATAGGTTCGTGAATCAACAGTGGCCAAGTCTTACTTCCCGACGAAGTAAAAATCTGTGAAAGTGAGTTATAGTCCCACTTTTAAAATCTAATATTTTTGGGATGAGAATACATGCAGGTTTTATAAATGATTTACAAAATAGACACAAGTACGTGAAATTACATTCTATGGTTGAATTATCAAAATCGAATATGCCCCTTTTTATTAAGTCTGGTAATCTAAGAATTAGGGAACAGACACCCTAATTGACGCGAATCCTAAAGATAGATCTATTGGGCCTAACAAACCCCATCCAAAGTACCGGATGCTTTAGTACTTCGAAATTTATATCATATCCGAAGGGTGTCCCGGAATGATGGGGATATTCTTATATATGCATCTTGTTATTGTCGGTTACCAGGTGTTCACCATATGAATGATTTTTATCTCTATGTATGGGATGTGTATTGAAATATGAAATCTTGTGGTCTATTGTTACGATTTGATATATATAGGTTAAACCTATAACTCACCAACATTTTTGTTGACGTTTAAAGCATGTTTATTCTCAGGTGAATATTAAGAGCTTCCGCTGTTGCATACTAAAATAAGGACAAGATTTGGAGTCCATGTTTGTATGATATTGTGTAAAAACTGCATTCAAGAAACTGATTTCGATGTAACATATTTGTATTGTAAACCATTATGTAATGGTCGTGTGTAAACAGGATATTTTAGATTATCATTATTTGATAATCTACGTAAAGCTTTTTAAACCTTTATTTATGAAATAAAGGTTATGGTTTGTTTTAAAAATGAATGCAGTCTTTGAAAAACGTCTCATATAGAGGTCAAAACCTCGCAACGAAATCAATTAATATGGAACGTTTTTAATCAATAAGAACGGGACATTTCATATATACACTTCAATGATCAGCTCTTAGCAGCCCATGTGAGTCACCTAACACATGTGGGAACCATCATTTGGCAACTAGCATGAAATATCTCATAAAATTACAAAAATATGAGTAATCATTCATGACTTATTTACATGAAAACAAAAATTACATATCCTTTATATCTAATCCATACACCAACGACCAAAAACACCTACAAACACTTTCATTATTCAATTTTCTTCATCTAATTGATCTCTCTCAAGTTCTATCTTCAAGTTCTAAGTGTTCTTCATAAATTCCAAAAGTTCTAGTTTCATAAAATCAAGAATACTTCCAAGATTGCAAGTTTACTTTCAAGTTTTCTAAATCCATTCCAAGTAATCATCCAAGATCAAGAAACCTTTGTTACTTACAGTAGGTTATCTTTATAATACAAGGTAATAATCATATTCAAACTTTAATTCAATTTCTATAACTATAACAATCTTATTTCGAGTGGAAATCTTACTTGAAATTGTTTTCGTGTCATGATTCTGCTTCAAGAACTTTCAAGCCATCCAAGGATCCTTTGAAGCTAGATCTATTTTTCTCATTTCCAGTAGGTTTATCCAAGGAACTTGAGGTAGTAATGATGTTCATAACATCATTCGATTCATACATATAAAGCTATCTTATTCGAAGGTTTAAACTTGTAATCACTAGAACATAGTTTAGTTAATTCTAAACTTGTTCGCAAATAAAAGTTAATCCTTCTAACTTGACTTTTAAAATCAACTAAACACATGTTCTATATCTATATGATATGCTAACTTAATGATTTAAAACCTGGAAACACGAAAAACACCGTAAAACCAGATTTACGCCGTCGTAGTAACACCGCGGGCTGTTTTGGGTTAGTTAATTAAAAACTATGATAAACTTTGATTTAAAAGTTGTTATTCTGGAAAAATGATTTTTATTATGAACATGAAACTATATCCAAAAATTATGGTTAAACTCAACGTGGAAGTATGTTTTCTAAAATGGTCATCTAGACGTCGTTCTTTCGACTGAAATGACTACCTTTACAAAAACGACTTGTAACTTATTTTTCCGACTATAAACCTATACTTTTTCTGTTTAGATTCATAAAATGGAGTTCAATATGAAACCATATCAATTTGATTCACTCAAAACGGATTTAAAATGAAGAAGTTATGGGTAAAACAAGATTGGATAATTTTTCTCATTTTAGCTACGTGAAAATTGGTAACAAATCTATTCCAACCATAAATTAATCAACTTGTATTGTATATTATGTAATCTTGAGATACCATAGACACGTATACAATGTTTCGACCTATCATGTCGACACATCTATATATATTTCGGAACAACCATAGACACTCTATATGTGAATGTTGGAGTTAGCTATACAGGGTTGAGGTTGATTCCAAAATATATATAGTTTGAGTTGTGATCAATACTGAGATACGTATACACTGGGTTGTGGATTGATTCAAGATAATATTTATCGATTTATTTCTATACATCTAACTGTGGACAACTAGTTGTAGGTTACTAACGAGGACAGCTGACTTAATAAACTTAAAACATCAAAATATATTAAAAGTGTTGTAAATATATTTTGAACATACTTTGATATATATGTATATATTGTTATAGGTTCGTGAATCAACCAGTGGCCAAGTCTTACTTCCCGACGAAGTAAAAATCTGTGAAAGTGAGTTATAGTCCCACTTTTAAAATCTAATATTTTTGGGATGAGAATACATGCAGGTTTTATAAATGATTTACAAAATAGACACAAGTACGTGAAACTACATTCTATGGTTGAATTATCGAAATCAAATATGCCCCTTTTTATTAAGTCTGGTAATCTAAGAATTAGGGAACAGACACCCTAATTGACGCGAATCCTAAAGATAGATCTATTGGGCCTTACAAACCCCATCCAAAGTACCGGATGCTTTAGTACTTCGAAATTTATATCATATCCGAAGGGTGTCCCGGAATGATGGGGATATTCTTATATATGCATCTTGTTAATGTCGGTTACCAGGTGTTCACCATATGAATGATTTTTATCTCTATGTATGGGATGTGTATTGAAATATGAAATCTTGTGGTCTATTATTATGATTTGATATATATAGGTTAAACCTATAACTCACCAACATTTTTGTTGACGTTTTAAGCATGTTTATTCTCAGGTGATTATTAAGAGCTTCCGCTGTCGCATACTTAAATAAGGACGAGATTTGGAGTCCATGCTTGTATGATATTGTGTAAAAACTGTATTCAAGAAACTTATTTTGTTGTAACATATTTGTATTGTAAACCATTATGTAATGGTCGTGTGTAAACAGGATATTTTAGATTATCATTATTTGATAATCTACGTAAAGTTTTTTTTTTAAACCTTTATTGATGAAATAAAGGTTATGGTTTGTTTTAAAATGAATGCAGTCTTTGAAAAACGTCTCATATAGAGGTCAAAACCTCGCAACGAAATCAATTAATATGGAACGTTTTTAATCAATAAGAACGGGACATTTCATGGTGAACACCTGGTAACCGACATTAACAAGATGCATATAGAATATCCCCAAAACAGAATCCTCTCGTCTGTATAACAGAATCCTCTCGTCTGTATAAAAATCGAAGTACTAAAGCATCCGTAACCCGGATGGGGTTTGTTAGGCCCATAGATCTATCTTTAGGATTCGCGTCAATTAGGGGTAATGTTCCCTAATTCTTAGGCTACCAAGCTAAAAGGGGTGATATTCGATTTCGATAATCCAACCATAGAATGTAATTTTTGAGTACTTGTGTCTATTTCGTCAAACATTTATAAAACTGCGCATGTTTTCTCAGTCCCAAAAATATATATTGCAAAAGCATTTAAAAGGGAGCAAATGAAACTCACAATACTGTATTTTGTAGTAAAAATACATATGACGTCATTTAACAAGTGCAATGTTGGCCTTGGATTCACGAACCTATATTAATTATATATATTTATATGTTTGATCAATATCTGTCTAACAATTTAGATCAAGTCGTAGTGTATCACAATCCTAATGCTCGAGACTAAATATGCAAAAGTCAACAAAAGTCATATTGACCAAAATGTATTCCAAAATTTATACATGATTATTATATAGTTTAAATATAGTCGTTTTATTTATTTAAATATTTTAATAGATTTTATTAAAGTAAATAATATAGTTCTTTTATTAATAAATAAAATTTTATATTAAAATGTATATAATAAAAATATACTTTTATATATCTTAAGTAATAAAATTTATAAAGTTCATTTAATATCATAAAAATAATATAATAGGTATTATTAATGTAATTATTTTATACGTAGTAAAATATCTTTGTATCACATATTTATTTGATAAAATAATATTGATAATAATAATAATAAGTAAAAGTTGTATTATTTTGTAATAATTATTATTATTCTACTAATAAAAATAACAATAATTATATTTTCTAAAAATGATAAAATGATAATTTTTATTAACAATAGTACTAAAATGATAATAATAATGATGATTCATATTAACAATGATATTTATATTAAAAATAATAATTTTAGTAAAAATGATAGTTTTAATATTAATAATACTTTTAGTAATAATAATAGTAAAATAATGAAAACGATATTTTTCCTTTAAATCAGTATCTTACAATATCTTAATTTCATCATGATACTCATACTCATTATTTCCTAATTGCTTCGTTTAATAGCTTTTAGTCGTCTTTTATATCACGTTCATATTAATAATAATAATAGTAATCATAATAATTAGATGTAACTAATATTAGTTTTAATTATAATAATACTAATAATAATAATATTAATGATAATACTAATAACTATTTGAATGATAATAATAATTAATAATAATAATAATAATAATAATAATAATAATAATAATAATAATAATAATTATAATAATTATAATTATAACCTTAACGATAATAGCGATAGTAATAATAATAAAAATAACAATAATATCTTTTATTAATAACGACAATGATAATAATAATAATAATAATAATAATAATAATAATAATAATAATAATAATAATAATAATAATAATAATAATAATAATAATAATAATAATAATAATAATAATAATAATAATAATAATAATAATAATAATAATAATAAATGTAATAGTAATAATAATAATAATAATAGTAATAATAATAATAATAATAATAATAATAATAATAATAATAATAATTAGATTATAACGACGATAATAACGACGATAATAATAATAATTTTTAATAATAATACAAAAATTCAATTGACTATAACTTCTAAACCGTTCATTGAAACCATTCGATATCTAAATGAAAAGTTCTCAATTTTTCGCTAGCTTTCCAACGACATGCATATCATATACCTTATCTTAATAGCATATGTATTTAATTCAAGATTCTACATAACCTATCTAACGACAATAACGAACGTATAAGCATGCATAATCCTATATACTCGAGCACTAGTCAGGGATACACTAATAATATATAAAAGTTAAGTTATGAGTGCTCACGTATCAATATTGAGATTCAATATTGCAGGAAAAGTATGTAGACGCAACGGAGACGATAAACACTAGTTTGACTCACGAGCAATACTCCCGAACCATACCCATAACCTCCATAGCTATAACCCATAATTTCCTTAGCTCTATCCTGCTCGAAAAACAATTTCGAAATCACTCGGACAGCACTCCATCGTAATATTTTATGTATACTAATAATATCTTGAAATAATACGGAGTAAATATATATATATGTAAATCGATTGAGAGAGTTTAGAGAAAAATATTTTCAAGTTTCTATGAAATATTGAAACCTATTGAATTCTATTTATAATAGAATTTTGAATTATTAAAGTGAATTATTGAAGTATGAATTATTAAAGTGAATTATTAAAGTATGGATTATTAAAGTGAATTATTAAAGTATGAATTATTAAAGTGAATTATTAAAGTTAAAGTAAAGTAAAAATAAAGTAAAGGTAAAGTTTAAGTATAGCAAAAGTATAAAACTATGTACGTATAATACGCGTATAAATATATATAATATTAATTTAAATCGTTATATATATTTAATAAAATAAAATATAAATATCGTTATCTTTATCATACTGGTTAAGTAATGAGTTGTCAAAAGTGGTTTTAGATATTTATAAAAGTTATATACGTTTTAATAATAAAGTTCTTTTTAAACTGAAAACGTTTTTATACGTTTGAAACTAAATCAAATAAATATGATAATTTTGTTTTTCAAAACTAAATATATTTAAGAATCATTTTGTTTAAAGGTTAAAATAATGGAAATCGTTATATCATAAAACGTTGTAGAAAAGTAGAATCATATATATTCATAATAGGTTTCAAGTTTTTAAATTACAGTCTGTTGGTGAAGCATGTGATAAAGTTCAAAGGTTAAATAAACGTATGAAATCATCTTAATGAAAAATGTCGAGTTACTTAACTTGTCGATATCCAACATCTAAGTTATTTACACTCCACGTTCTTACTTATAAATCACTTTATCATTTTCCGAATGTTGTCAAAAAGAATAGATTTCTTAAATCACAGTGGACCTCATAACATAGACCCGTAATCATATCACAATGTATCTGATAAATCAATCATTTGATATTATCTTCTAATTCCATCGATAAACATATTGAAACAAATACGTTCATGTAAAGTATTATACGTTTAATACTTTATTAATATTCTCAAGTTATAATATATATATACATATATATACATATTTATTTATATATAACGGTTCGTGAATCGTCGAAATTTGGTCGAGGTTATAATGAATGTATGAACACAATTTAAAATTCTTGAGATTTAACTTAACAAACTTTGCTTATCGTGTCGGAATAATATAAAGATAAAGTTTAAATTTGGTTGAAAATTTTCGGGTTGTCACAAATAGTGGGTTTCCAAAAATAGAAACTTTTGAGAAATATGAACTTTTCTCGAAAACCGTCACTGTTAATATAGTTGCTATATTAATAAACAAACTTTATGTCTGTTAGACATTAACTAATTGAACGTTATATCTCTAGGTTAAGATATCTGATTACATACTCCGTTCACACTACTTGCGTGGAATAACTTACTTGCTACTAAGGTGAACTTCATAGCCCCGTTTTTACTATTTATTAACTGTTTTACAACTTTTGGGGTGAGACACATGCTTACTTTTAAATGATTTACAATTTAGACACAAGTGCCTAAACTTTTTGATATGTAACTTCGTGAGACTATTGTTACCTTGTATTGATTATATCTTTACATGCAAATCCCCACCATAATATCGTTAATTGCTGGAATTGAAATGTTGCAAGCTTAATTATTGTGAGTAGGCCTATTGAGAGTGACGTCTCTACTCATTGACCTATCGTCAAGGGGGTACATAATAATGATTACCGACACCCGTACAGTGTCAGGGGTTTTTATGTTTAGCTCGATATTATAACTCATGGCATATTGATATTTTGATGTTTTGAACTAAATCTTGTAGTCTAAAACTTATTATGATTTATTAAACCTATGATGTTCACTCAACCATTGTGTTGACATTTTTAAGCATGTTTGTCTCAGGCAAGGTTGTAAAAGACGCGAGTCGGGGACGCATCGGCCATGCCTAAAAAACGTCGCGTCGGACGCAACGATGATGCAACCGCGACGCAACGGGCGTTGACTAACGTTGACTTTTTAAAATAGTTTCATTAAATATATATTTATATACAATATTATATAGATCAAATCTGTAAATATAAACTATATTTACAATAAACATGAACAATTAACAATTATTAACAATATTACAAAAAAAAAAAAAAAAAATTGACCGACTTTGACTGACTTTGACCGACTTTGACCGCCTCTGACAGACTTTTTCCGAATTAGTCCGACTTTTTCCGACTTTGACCGACTTTTTACCTTTGACCGACTTTTTAGCAACGACGCGTCGGTCATGCCTAAAAAACGACGCGTCGGTCGACGCGTCGGCCGACTCGGCCGACTTTTGCAACACTGACTCTCAGGTGAAGATTAGCTTATGTGTTGCCTATGATGCTTAGCTAGCTGTGTGCATTGAAGTCTACATATTTAAAACTTATACATTGTTATTTACATATGAATTTCATTATGTAAAACATTATTACGTTTCCGTTGCAAATCAAATTTTGTTAAAACGTCTCATGTAAAGTCGTTCTCGCTTATATATACTTGTGTTGTGATATTGTGAAGTCATATTTACCTCGGTCCTATTTGGGGGTATGACATCTCATCAAACACCTAAAATGCATATTAAACAATTCACATTCAATCATAAGAGAGAATATTGGTTGTCATTTTATTTTAAAAATATAAATTTAGAATTGATTTCCTTCTGTCTAGCTTTTATACCTCTTCATAATCAATTCAAAATAATTAATTAAAATTATTTAATTTTAATAATTAAAATAATTATTAATAAGATTTAATAATAATAATTAATTAATATGATTTAATTATAATTCAAAATTATTTAGATTAACGACATCATCCACCATATTTATATTTTTTTCTTTTTTTTTAAAATTTTTTCTTAACAAAAGAATTAACCTAATAATGACATCTTCATTATAATATTTTAATATTAATTATAAAATAGATAACTATAATTTTTATTTCAAAATTGGCCAAATTTCCTTTACTTACTCCTGTATTATTATATACAGCGTATATATTTCAATTTCAATCGTTATCATAGAGTACAACAATTAGATTACCCAATTTGCAAGCCGTCTCGTTCCTTGGTGCAATTATGACAAAAATATGCCAAAGTGATCGCTTCTAAGGGACATTCAATTCTTTCTTAGTTGATCAGGTTATATTTAAAATCAAACGCTAGTACAATGTTAAGCTTTTATCCACAACTTGAGCTCGACTCTAAAAGGGCCGAGTCAAGCTACTATGAAACATAAAAATAGAACTGGAAATATATATATATGAAGCAGACCTCAGACTTTTAGAAGTTTAGTCAGAATCGTATAATTCCAATTTTTTGACAATAAAACCCCTAAATCATCTGCAGAAAAGTATAGATACAAACCATCTGTTTCCTATGTAAACACACGATACCCACCCGGTAAGTGTCGAGTACCTGTAAAAATACCTCCAACAAATACACATATATACACATATATGACAAAAACGAGACTAATCCCACTGTGATAAGAGGTGTAACACAAAATAACAGTCAGAAAGGGCAGAGTACATCTTAACCATTTTTTTGAAGGTTTTTTATTACTAGCTTTACAAATTGTTCCAGCAGCATACATTATTTATACTGATTATTACATGTATTGAATTTTGGTTTTTATGAAAATTCTACAAGGAAAGCTTGTCAAGCATGAAACCTAAATATCAGAAAATGGATCAAACCGTGGTCGACTTGGTTAAACCCTATACGAAATTGTGGTAAAACCCCACACACAGTTATTGTGAAGGTTGTGAATGCAACTGTTAAAGTTGCACATTTCAAAAACATCCCTAACTACCCCAATGAACATGTACATAAAAAGGTCAAAACTAACCCCGTATTTCAATTAGTTTTGAAATGATTAAATGGCCACAACTAAAACTTAAGGATAAAATCACAAATAAAATTTTCAACTACAAACGACCACAGCAGAAATGGAGACACAATGTTAAAGAGTTGTGCAACACAATCAGATGAAGGGCATTGGCATTGTTCATCGGCTTGTTTGTTAAACAACTCCACATATATACCCATGTCTACTTGTCTTACTTCATATGAAACATAACAACGAAAATATATAAAGAATATAGAACAAAAACAGAAACAAAAAACAAAAACAAAACCATAACCATAACCAAAAAAAGATACTAGATAGAAAAATTCAACAAAGCCAGCAATTACGTACTTAGAAGCATTTCCTGTGGACGATCGATGGACCAGACTCGTCATACTCTCCCTTCGAAATCCACATCTGTTGTACATATTAAACAACAAAGCAAGTTAGTTTTTAACAATCTCTATCATCTACAGCAGCCCAATTTCAACCAGTTGTTTATAAGTTAATTTAACAGTCCCATTTTGACATGAACAGAAACTATCCACTTTATTAATCCCAATGTAGTAAAAGTCAGCTGACGCGTTGATTTGGGGACTAGCCCGCCCAACTCGCCCAAAAACATCTTAAAAGTCGGTCAACGCTAAAATGTCAGGTCAAATTTAGTCAAAGTTGGGCTGAATCAGCCGAGTCGGGGCTGCATCGGGTCAGAGTCGGTCAAAGTCAAAGTTAGGTCAAAATTTTTATATTTGATTACCTGTTGGAAGGTGCTGAGAGATGCAAGAATTGATCCACCAATCCACACACTGTATTTCCTTTCAGGGGGTGCAACCACCTTAATCTTCATGCTGCTCGGGGCTAAAGCAGTAATTTCCTTGCTCATACGGTCAGCAATTCCAGGAAACATAGTTGACCCACCACTGAGAACAATATTACCATAAAGATCCTTCCTAATATCAACATCACACTTCATTATCGAGTTGTATGTAGTCTCATGAATACCAGCAGCTTCCATACCAATAAGAGACGGCTGAAAAAGAACTTCCGGGCAACGAAATCTTTCTGCCCCAATTGTGATGACCTGTCCATCGGGTAATTCATAATTCTTTTCAACTGATGAACTACTCTTTGCAGTTTCAAGTTCTTGCTCGTAGTCAAGAGCAACATACGCAAGCTTTTCTTTCATGTCACGAACAATTTCCCGTTCAGCGGTTGTGGTGAACATGTAACCTCTTTCGGTTAAAATCTTCATAAGGGAATCAGTAAGATCGCGTCCAGCAAGATCTAGACGAAGGATAGCGTGAGGAAGTGCATAACCTTCATAAATTGGGACTGTATGTGACACACCATCTCCAGAATCCAAAACAATACCTGCAAAATGATATAATATTGATTATGAATTATGATATCAGTAATGTAAGCAATGCATATAATAGTTGGACCCCAAAAGAGAAACAATAGACTAACCGGTTGTACGACCACTGGCATACAGAGAAAGGACAGCCTGAATGGCAACGTACATAGCAGGAACATTAAATGTCTCAAACATGATTTGAGTCATTTTCTCTCTGTTTGCCTTTGGATTGAGCGGGGCCTCAGTAAGAAGAACAGGGTGCTCTTCAGGAGCAACACGAAGCTCATTATAGAAAGTGTGATGCCAAATCTTTTCCATGTCGTCCCAATTGCTGACGATACCATGCTCAATAGGATACTTTAGAGTCAGAATACCTCTTTTGGACTGAGCTTCATCACCAACATATGCATCCTTTTGGCCCATACCTACCATTACGCCAGTGTGGCGGGGCCTACCAACAATACTGGGAAAAACTGCCCTAGGAGCATCATCACCAGCAAACCCAGCCTGTAGATTTGATCCAAAAAACATATAGCCACCGTATTATTACACACAGGCACCCATCAACTAACTAGAAAACAACTCAAAAAGTAAAATCGCATGATTAAGCCCTTTGAAGATGATATGCTAACTAGAACAAGAACGTAATACTCTTACTAACCTTCACCATTCCTGTTCCATTGTCACAAACAAGGGGCTGGATATCTTCAGAATCGGCCATTTTTTATATATCTGTGGTGCGAACGTCAAAATAGTTATGCTAAAAAAACAAAAGTAACTGATAATAATGTGTAAAAACTAATAATCCAAAGTGAATAATAATGTGTAAAAACTAATCACCAGCACAATTATCAACGCGGCTAATTGTTCTAAAATTAACATTCTCATCTATATAAGTAACTGATTCCACCATCAACATGCTAAACGTTAACCATCCAAAACAGATATCATCCGAACACTACAAAATAAGTATCTACTACAGATCTTATACATTCCTGCATACACAGTGATAGCAAATTCAACATATCGTTGATCTCCTAACATCAAAAACACATTAATCAAAGTAGATCGACTGAATGCAACAACAAAATGAATAAATCAATACATAACAGAAATATGTCCATATCAAAACAATAAACATCAAAAATGAAGATCAGCACAAGGTCTAATCAGATCAAACAATCAAAAAAGCTAACTAACTGAACAGATCAACTAATCATGACTCAAAATATGAATAACGAATTCGATTATAAGCAAACAGTAATTGCTAAACTGATCCACTAATCAGAAAGTAAAATGAAATTAAACATGAAATACGCATAATCGGAGTTGATTGAAGCGAACCTTGAGTTATAGATCGCAGAGGAAGTAGTATAAAGCGACTTCGGTGACCGGCGATTTGAAAATTAAAACCCTAGGTAGGTTCGAGAAGAATGTAGTGGAAAACAGGTAGGAAAATGAAATGAGAGGACGGTGCGTTTGTAGTATGCATGTACAGAGTACACATAAAAAAATTTAAATTTAATTTAATTTAATTTAAAAAAATTTAATTTTAATTTAATTTAAAAAATTTTAATTTGTTATAATCATAAAAAGCCAAAAATGAATGTTTGACAATTTATGTCTCCATCACAATAATTCAACTTTAGGAGACAAATTTACAATTCATATCTCTTGATTGATTCTGTACAGTTATTATTCTTTTGTATAAATAGATGATGAATCTAAGAAAGAACATGCACCAATTTCTTACAAGAATAAGAAATATATATTACTATTTCTCTCTACTATTAATTCTTCATACTACAAAGAATTTATCAAAGCTTAGGCCAAAAGTAGTTAAAAACTATTAACTCTTAACACGTTATCAGCATGAAGTGCTCCGTATAATCAAGGTTTATCTAAGCAAGCACAAGTCACTAATCAAGGTAAGAAATTCTTTAACGATATCTTCTATTATTTATTAGTAAGGTAAATATTATTACCATCATAAGTAAAATTATACTTATGTAATCTAACTTTTATTAACTTCACTAACATTTATATTTATGTTATTTAAGTTATATATGGTCGGTTATACCGCCTGAATTATATTTATCTAATCTAGCTTTTATTAACTTCACTAACATTTATATTTATGTTATTTAAGTTATATATGGTCGGTTATACCGCATGAATTATATTTATTTAATCTAGCTTTTATTAACTTCACTAACATTTATATTTATGTTATTTAAGTTATATATGGTCGGTTACACCGCCTGAATTATATTTATGTAATCTAGCTTTTATTAACTTCACTAACATTTATATTTATGTTATTTAAGTAATATATGGTCGGTTATACCACCTGAATTATATTTCTGTAATCTAACTCTTATTAACTTCACTAACATTTATATTTATGTTATCTAACATCTATGATTACTTATGCAATTAATCATTATTTATTTCATGCATACTAATGTTTATTCTTAAAATTTATTATTTATGCATAATATGTTTATTCTCTTAATCTTCGCATTTATACTAAACGTATTTGTACTAAATGTATTTATAGTAATCGTATTTGTACTAATAAAATTCTTTTATTAAAATCTTTATTAATACAACGAGTACATAACAGTCGTTAACGTCAACTAACGACGTTACAACAATCATATATACATAACGGTTGTTAACGTCAACTGACGACGTTACAACGACTATATTTTTCAAATATAAAATAAAATCTTCGTTTTCACATTTTCACAAATCAATCTTCATTTTCTCAGATTACTACTCTCAAAAGTTTTTTTTTTGTAAAGATGATTCACACAAGGATGTTTTTTTCTATTGTATTGGTCATACTAACTATCATCATTGTTGTTAATATACCACCGGGTGAACCTATATTCTATCCTGCTCTTGTGATTTTATCATTTGTAATCATGTCATTATTCTGTTGTTTGCTACTTATGAATTTAAAATGATTCTAATTTCATTTTATTATTTATCTATGAATAGAAGTTGATTATGATTATGATTATGATTTATGTTGTTCATCTTTTGATAATAGAAAATGTCGAATTTGAAAAGGCTTAAATTTGCTCCTTTAGAATCAAGTGGGAACAACTACTTAACATGAGTTATGAATGTAGAAAAATGTCTCGAATCAATCGGTATTTTAGAAACCCTGAATGAAAATAACAATTGTTTCGAACAAGAGAAAGCAATAACAAGTATTTTTCTTAGCAAACATATTGATGAGTCCTTAGAATCTACATATTATATAATCGAAGATCCAAGTGTATTATGGAAAATACTCAAAGATAGATACGATATTAATTATCAAGAAATAACGGTGATCAATGAAAGAATAAAATTGAAGATGTTAGTAGACGCTCTTATAAGAATCCCGGAGATTCTTATTAATGATCTGGTAACGTGGATCATCAGTCTAGTATTTTTTGAATACATGAACATCTTGTTTATCTCTACAAATAAGTCCCAAAAGAAAAGAAAACGAGAGTGAATCTGTTAAAAAATCTTGATTAAATAAACCCTGAGCTACCTTGAGACTTGAATGGTTTGAATTTTCTAAAATGCCTAGCTTGTTATGTATCACTCATAAATAAATGGTTTTAGACCATAATGCATATGTTTATTAAGTGTTATCTTTTATGTACTTCAGAATGAAACTTGTTTGCAGGTAATATAATTTGATTATCTTGCTGAAATATAACTCATTATTTGCTTATCTTATTTGAAGTTTTAGTATGAATCCTGCTGAAATACAACATCAATTAAATGGTAAAGACCTATGTATTGCAGATAGTGGTAACATACACACTATAATCAAATCTAAGAAATATTTCATTGATTTAAATCAAATGAAGGAATTATAAATACTATATCTGGTCTTGCATACTTGATATAAGGAACAGAAAAGGCAAAAATTCATATTACCAAATGGTACGAATTTTCTGATAAACAATGCTTTGTTTTCTCCCAAATCAAAGAGAAATTTGTTAAGTTTCTCTGATATATATCATAATGGATATGATTATCAGTCAATGATAACCGAAAATGAGAAATACCTATGTAGCACCGAAAAGCGCATATGATTAAAAGCGCATACGATAAAAAGCGCATATGATGAAAAGCGCATATGATGAAAAGCACAACGCATATGATAAAAGGCACATATGATGAAAAGCGCAGCGCATATGATTAAAAGCGCATATGATAAAAAGCGCATATGATGAAGAGCGCAGCGCATATGATTAAAAGCGCAGCACATATGATTAAAAGCGCATCGCATATGATGAAAAGTGCATATGATGAAAAAAGCGCAGTGCATATGATTAAAAGCGCATATAGTGAAAAGGATATACAATGAAAAGCGCATATTGTGATTAATAAAAAAGCACATATGGTGATTAATGAAAAGCACATATGGTGATTAATGAAAAGCACATTGAGAAAGAATCACCAATGTTTCTTAAAAAATTCAAGGTTATATATATGGACCAATTCATACATCATGTGGACCATTTTGATATTTCATGGTTCTAATAGACGCATCTAGCGGATGGTCTCATGTTTGTGTGTTATCAAGCCGTAATATGGCATCTGCAAAGTTTCTTGCACAAATTATTAAATTGAGAACACATTATTCTGATACACCATTAAAAGGATGAGACTTGATAATGTTGGTGAGTTAACATCTCAAGCATTTAATGATTATTATATGTCTACAGGGATTGTTATTGAACATCCAGTTACTCATGTGCATACACAAAATTGGTTTAGCTGAATCAATAGATAAACGCTTGCAGCTAATAACTAGACAATTGGTAATGAGTACAAAACTCTCAATATTTATATGGGGACATGTAAATTTACATGATGCGATATTAATTCTTATTAAACCAAGTGCAATTCATAAATATTCTCCATTACCAACTTAATTTTGGTCGAGAGCCAAATATTTTCCATCTTAAAACATTTGGTTGTGCAGTGTATTTTTAATTGTACCACCACAACACATTAAAATAAGTCCTCAAAAGAGGACGGGAATGTATGTTGGATATGAAACATCTTCAATCATAAGATATATTGAACCCATGACGGGTGATGTTATTACAGCACATTTTGCTGATTGTCATTTTAATGAAATATTGTTCCCTAGATTAGGGGGAGAAATAAAATATAAATAAGATGATGTTTCATGGTGTGAACATAAATTAAGGTATGTTGATCCTCGCACAAAAGAATGCGAAAAGAAAGTTCAAAAATAATGCATATGCAAGAACTTGCAAATCGATTACTTTATGCATTTAAAGATACAAAAAGAGTGACTAAATCACATATTGTGACAACCCAGAAAATTTTGACCAAATTTAAATTTAAAATTTATATGATTTTGACCGACGATTCACGAACAAATAATAGGCATGAATAAAAATATATATAAATATATATATTTTATAATGTGATAAAATATAATGATAATTTAGTCATAAAACGTTTGGATTTAAAATAGTATTATTATAATATATATTGGTAAATAATGAGACGTCGATTTATAGAAGCAAATGACCAAAACACTCAAATGAATAAGTTACACTTTGAGTGGGATAATTTTTCATTGATTTGAGTCTTGTTATTGATAAAGATACATTACACGAAACGTAAAGTACCAGTTTTCTAAACGTACGAAAGTGTGCTCGAAAAACCGAAAGTGGTACATGACTCGAGTGACAACGTACGAGTCATTTGAACAAAAATTACATTTTTACTACGCACGTAAATATAATATAATATTTAATTAATTCTAAAGATTAAATATATTATATATTAAATAATATATATATTAAGATTATAAGTGTCGGTAGAACTTTGATCAAATTGTGAGCTGTTTTACAAGGCCATGCGATCGCATGGCCACACAGGCAAATTCCCATGCGATCGCATGGGGGTTAGGTGGGTGTAAGGTTCTTTAAATTGCACGAGTTCGGTTTCATTTTTTTATCCATTCCTTCTCAATTCTCTCTAATGCTCCGTATTTCTTATCTTATATATTTATTTTAATTATTAATATTATTATTAAAGATTATTATTAATCTTATAATATTAATATTAGTAGTATTATTATTATTAGTATTATACATAAAATACTACGACGAGGTTCTGCTCGCATGTTTTTAAAATTGGTTTTTGAGAGGGATAGAGCTAAAGAAATTATGGGTTATAGCTATGGAGGTGATGAGTATGGTTCATGGGTATGCTCGTGAGGTCAATTTAGTGTTTATCATCTCCGTTGCATCTACGTACCTTTCCTGCAATATTGAATCTCAATATTGATACGTGAGTACTCGTAATTTAATTTTTATATATTAATAGTGTATCCATGCCTAGTGCTCGAGTATATATGTTTATGCATGCTTGTATGCTTTAATTTTGTCGTTAGATAGTCTATGATGAATCACGATTTTGATACATATGTTATTGATAAAAGGTATATGATATGCATGTCGTTGGAAAGCTGCCAAAAAATCAATAATTTTTCATTTAGAAATCGCGTGATTTCGATGAACGGATTAAAAGATACGGTCAACTGAATTATGGTTAACGTTAATTGAAATTGTGTTTGAAACTGTAAATTAATATTTAAACAACTTGTCTATGAGATTGATAAAGTGGATTTTTAGATATTACGAATCGAGTAAATGAATTTCTATATAAGGTACGTTTTGTTTTGTTGACCAATTGTCAAAGTTGATTGTCTTATCATGTTTTAAAGCTTTATAAATACTAAATCTGGTTTTACAAGTATTGGAAAACTATATGAAATGTTAAAATATATTCAATTGCCATGATCATTCAAATACAATATAACTCTTGAAATAAATAATGTTTTGAGTTTGATAAACTAAAAATTCGTTCAACTATCAAGACTTATACTATGTTAATATAATAAACATGTATAGAACTTTGATCAAATTGGGTCAGGTTGACTTTTGAAATGACTTTTATTAACTTTCACATGTCGGTCTCGAGCATTAGGATTGTGATACACTATGACCTGACCTAGTTTATTAGACATGTATTGACCAACATATATTCTCTAGGTTAAGATCTACGGTTATTTTGCATTCCGAGTTTCGGTCACATTTCGGTGAATGACCTTATGTGCTGCTAAGGTGAGTTTCATTTGCTCCCTTTTTAATTGCTTTTGCAATCTATATTTTTGGGCTGAGAATACATGCAATTTATTTTAAACGCAATGGATACAAGTACATACTAAATTCTACACTGAGTTTAAACCGAAAATCCCTTAGCTTTGGTAACTAGTAACTGCCAGTTATAAGAACTGGTTGGCGCGAGTAGTAGTATATGGATCCATAGGGCTTGATATCCCCGTCCGAGCTAGAGCGCTAGCCTTTTAACGGACGTATGCTATTTGAGAAGCGTACACGTTGGTTTGCGTGTATTATTAAGATGATTATACAAAGGGTACAAATTATATATACGTTAAGTTTAGTTACCAGGGTGCTCAATTTTGTAGAATATTTTGATAAACGTTTCTGGATGAAATAACTGAAACCTTGTGTTCCACCTTTATGTACAGATTATGCGAAATATTAAAACTATGAACTCACCAACCTTTGTGTTGACACTTTTAAGCATGTTTATTCTCAGGTTAATAGAAGTCTTTCGCTGTTTGCTTATACGTTATACAAGCTATGTGCATGGAGTCATACATGCTTTATTCGAGAAAACTTTGCATTCACAAAATCATCACCATGTATCTTATTTGACTGTATTGTCAACGGATGTATTGTTAAAAACTATTATATACGGTGATTGTCTATATGTAGAAATCATCAGATATCGAAGACCTTGGATTTATATATTCATTTATGGTGTGCCTTTTCAAAAGAATGCAATGTTTACAAAACGTATCATATAGAGGTTAAAACCTCACTATGAAATCAATGAATGATGTATTCGTCCAAATGGATTTGGACGGGTCATTACAGTTGGCATCAGAGCTTGAGGTCATAGGGAACCAGAATTTGCATTAGTGTGTTTAACTGGTAATTGTTATGTTGCATTAGTGAGTCAGGACTATGACCGTATCTGTTTTTACCGAGTTTTGCTTATCATTTCTTGTCAGAAATTACATGCTTATCATTCTTTAGTCTAGACACGTCTTACTACAATTATTGCATAAATGGAAGTATAGACAAATCATATCTCATCATATTTATCTCAGCAGACTTTGTCTGACACTTTTCCTAAATTTCCTCCGTAAATTACGGAATCTTTTTGCTATATATACGTATTCAAGGAGACCAAGATATCATTCAGTATTCAACACTCATCTCATATCAAAAACCCTTTATCCGATCATATAATATGGATTTCTCCCTTGATTACTCGAACTCCTCGAGCTCCGAAAGCAGTGTGACCGGAATGGAGCAACCAATTAGCCATCATCTATTCTGGATGAATTGGGGATGAGTTCGTAGTCTACTTAATCATTGGAGACAAGAAGAAGGTGATCCCTTCCATCCACCACATTCCCCTCTTAGCAAAGAACCTGAAGCACTTACCGACGAACCTGTTCGTAATACCATTTTCTCTCTCATTTCTCGAGTATCTCGTCACGATTATATACTATCTCAAATTCAAGATCTTATTCATCCTCTCGTTCGAACCGACAATCACCCCGGTGTAATAGAAGAAGTCAACGAGCTTCGCGCTCGGGTAGTGGCTTTGGAGAATATGGTGCAAAGATTACAAGCACCAGCAGCATCACCGGCATCAACAGTATCACCATCATCAACACCAATAGTATCATTACCGCCACCTGAAATGTCCCGTTCATATTGATTATAAACGTTCCATATTAATTGATTTCGTCGCGAGGTTTTGACCTCTATATGAGACGTTTTTCAAAGACTGCATTCATTTTTAAAACAACCATAACCTTTATTTTATCTATAAAGGTTTAAAAAGCATTACGTAGATTATCAACTAATGATAATCTAAAATATACCGTTTACACACGACCATTACATAATGGTTTACAATAAGAATATATTACATCAAAAATAAGTTTCTTGAATGCAGTTTTTACATAATATCATACAAGCATGGACTCCAAATCTTGTCCTTATTTTAGTATGCAACAGCGGAAGCTCTTAATAATCACCTGAGAATAAACATGCTTAAAACGTCAACAAAAATATTGGTGAGTTATAGGTTTAACCTATATATTATCAAATCATAATAATAGACCACAAGATTTCATATTTCAATATACATCCCATACATAGAGATAAAAATTATTCATATGGTGAACACCTGGTAACCGACATTAAGAAGATGCATATAAGAATATCCCCTATCATTCCGGGAAATCCTTCAAACATGATTAAAACGAATTCGAAGTACTAAAGCATCCGGTACTTTGGATGGGGTTCGTTAGGCCCAATAGATCTATCTTTAGGATTCGCGTCAATTAGTAGATCGGTTTACTAATTCTTAGGCTACCAAGCAAAAGGGGCATATTCGACTTCGATCATTCACCCAAATAATGTAGTTTCATTTACTTGTGTCTATTTCGTAAAACATTTATAAAACTGCATGTATTCTCATCCCAAAATATTAGATTTTAAAAGTGGGACTATAACTCACTTTCACAGATTTTTACTTCGTCGGGAAGTAAGACTTGGCCACTGGTCGATCACGAACCTATAACAAATATGTACATATATATCAAAGTATGTTCAAAATATATTTACAACATTTTTAATACCTTTTACTGTTTTAAGTTTATTAAGTCAGCTGTCCTTGTTAGTAACCTACAACTAGTTGTCCATAATTAGATGTACAGAAATAAATCGATATATATTATCTTGAATCAATCCACGACCCAGTGTATACACGTCTCAGGCTAGATCACAACTCAAACTATATATATTTTTGGAATCAACCTCAACCCTGTATAGCTAACTCCAACATTACTGCATATAGATTGTTTATGGTTGTTCCAAATAATATATATAGATGGGTCAATATGATATGTCAAAACATTTGCATACGTGTCTATCGTATCCCAAGATTACATAATATATTAGAATACATGTATAATACAATATAAGTTAGCTAGGATATGATTTGTATAGAATTGTTACAATATTTTCCGTAGCTACAACAATAAAAAAATATCCAATCTTGTTTTACTCATAACTTCTTCGTTTTAAATCCGTTTTGAGTGAATCAAATTGCTATGGTTTTATATTGAACTCTATTTTATGAATCTAAATAGAAAAAGTATAGATTTATAGTTGTAATTACAGGTTACAAGTCGTTTTTGTAAAGGTAGTCATTTCAGTCGAAAGAACGACGTCTAGATGACCATTTTGGAAAACATACTTCCACTTTGAGTTTAACCATGATTTTTGGATATGGTTTCATGTTCATTAGAAACATCATTTTCCCAGAAGAACAACCTTTAAATCAAAGTTTATCATAGTTTTTAGTTAACTAACCCAAAACAGCCTGCGGTGTTACTACAACGGCGTATATCCGGTTTTACGGTGTTTTTCTTGTTTTTCGATTTCAAATCATTAAGTTAGCATATCATATAGATATAGAACATGTGTTTAGTTGATTTTGAAAGTCAAGTTACAAGGATTAACTTTTGTTTGCGAACAAGTTTAGAATTAACTAAACTATGTTCTAGTGATTTCAAGTTTAAACCTTCGAATAAGATAGCTTTATATGTATGAACCGAATGATGTTAATAATATCATTACTACCTCAAGTTTTGTGGATAAACCTACTCTAAAAGAGACAAATGGATCTAGCTTCAAAGGATCCTTGGATGGCTTGAAAGTTCTTGAAGCAGAATCATGACACGAAAACAAATTCAAGTAAGATCATCACTCGAAATAAGATTGTTATAGTTATAGAAATTGAACCAAAGTTTGAATATGAGTATTACCTTGTATTAGAAAGATATCTTACTATAAATAAGAAAGATTCCTTAAGGTTGGAAGATCACTTTACAAGATTGGAAGTAAGCTAGCAAACTTGGAAGTATTCTTGATTTTATGAAACTAGAACTTATAGAATTTATGAAGAACACTTAGAACTTGAAGATAGAACTTGAGAGAGATCAATTAGATGAAGAAAATTGAAGAATGAAAGTATTTGTAGGTGTTTTTGGTCGTTGGTATATGGATTAGATATAAAGGATGTGTACTTTTGTTTTCATGTAAATAAGTCATGAATGATTACTCATATTTTTGTAATTTTATGAGATATTTCATGCTAGTTGCCAAATGATGGTTCCCACATGTGTTAAGTGACTCACATGGGCTGCTAAGAGCTGATCACTGGAGTGTATATACCAATAGTACATACGTCTAAAAGCTGTGTATTGTACGAGTACGAATACGGGTGCATACGAGTAGAATTGTTGATGAAACTGAACGAGGATGTAATTGTAAGCATTTTTGTTAAGTAGAAGTATTTTGATAAGTGTCTTAAAGTCTTTCAAATTGAAGTCTTTCAAAAGTGTATGAATACATAATAAAACACTACATGTATATACATTTTAACTGAGTCGTTAACTCATCGTTAGTCGTTAGATGTAAATGTTGTTTTGAAACATTTAGGTTAACGATCTTGTTAAATGTTGTTAACCCATTGTTTATTATATCTAAAGAGATATTAAATTATTACATTATCATGATATTATGATATATTAATATATCTTAGTATGATATATATACAGTTAAATGTTGTTACAACGATAATCATTACATATATGTCTCGTTTCAAGATCATTAAGTTAGTAGTCTTGTTTTTACATATGTAGTTCATTGTTAATACACTTAATGACATGTTTACTTATCATTTATCATGATTAAACTTAGTGTATCAATATCTTAATATGATTCATATGTATTTAGTAAGACGTTATAACGATAATCGTTATATATATCGTTTCGAGTTTCTTAATTCAATAAACTCAATTTTATGTATATAACTCATTGTTAAAATACCTAATGAGATACTTACTTATCATAATATCATGTTAACTATATATATAATCATATATATGTCATCATATAGTTTTTACAAGTTTTAACGTTCGTGAATCACCGGTCAACTTGGGTGGTCAATTGTCTATATGAAACCTATTTTAATTAATCAAGTCTTAACAAGTTTGATTGCTTAACATGTTGGAAGCACTTGATCATGTAAATAATAATTTCATTTAATATATATAAACATGGAAAAGTTCGGGTCACTACAGTACCTACCCGTTGATGTTATGCGAGGTGTATATGAAATAGCTTAAATTTTACTAGGAAAAACTATTAAATACGATACAATTTTACACAAGATATTTATTTATTTATAGAATGGATATACCTAAACCTTGCTACAACACTTATAGGCAGTGTACCTAATCGTACAGTAGTGTAGTTTTTAGTAAGTCCGGTTCGTTCCACAGGGAAATCTTTTAAACAAAGCTTAACGCTATATTAGTTTTAATTTATAAAAATACAAATATATGTAAGTAATATTATTATTATAAAAAGGGGGGTTTTACCGTTTAATGACCGGTTTGTCAATTTTTAAAACTTTTAGTCGCAGTTAAAACCTAATGTAAAATATTAAAAATAAATACAACTTAATTTTAAACGTAAAGTAAATAACGATAATGAAATTGCGATAAATAAAAGTGCGATAAATAAAATTGCAATAATTAAAAAGTACAATAATTAAAAGTGCAATTAAATACAATGACAATAAATAAAAGTGCAATAATTAGAAGTGCAATTAAATATGAAAATAAAGGAATTATGCTTATTTAAACTTCCGTAATCATGATGTTTGACGTGTTGATTTTAGTTTATTCCCATGGGTTAATTGTCCTTTGTCCTGGATTATTTAATATGCCCGTCTGGTTTTTGTCCATAACAGTCCATCAGTCATAAATATAAAGTGCGAGTGTCCTCGTCAAATTATCCTTATATCCGAAGTCAAATATTCCAACTAATTGAGGACTTAAACTGTAACAAGGTTTTAATACTTTGTTAACAATTATGCCAAGTGTCCTTGTACATAATTTCACCCCTGTTTTAATAATTCCATAGACTATTAATCCATTCCCGTGTCCGGTTAAATGAATGATTATGCGTACATATAAATATCCCGCCCATCGTGTCCGATCGAGTGTATATGGTTATTTATAGGGACGTCCAATTGTAAATCTTTATATTAAAATTAACAAACTATCATTTAGTTAAACAAATATAAAGCCCATTAATAGCCCATAGTCTAATTTCCACAAGTGTCGTTCTTTTGTCCAAACCCCAATTATGGTACAAAGCCCAATTACCCAAATTTAAATATTTAGCCCAACATCATGATTACTTCATTTTAAATAAGCATAATAATAACTTAGCTACGAGACATTAATGTAAAAAGGTTGAACATAACTTACAATGATTAAAAATAGCGTAGCGTTACACGGACAGAGTTTCGACTTACACCCTTACAACATTCGCTAACATACCCTTATTATTAGAATTAAAATTAAAATTAAAATTAAAATTATAATATATATATATATATATATATATATATATATATATATATATATATATATATATATATATATATATATATATATATATATGTTTATGTATGAAGGAAGAAGAAAAAGATGTGTTTGATGTTCACCAAAAACGCAATTTTTATAGGCATGTCAGCTGCTACAGGGGCTCATGTGATCGCATGAGCTTTGCTCCTCTAGGCCATGCGATCACATGGCCAGCTGAAGAGGCTCACATGTCTTTGTTTTTTCTGCCGACGGTTTTTATAATATAATATAATATATATATTAATTTTAAGAATTAATTATATATTATATTATATTCATGTGCATAGTTGACTTATAATTTTTAGTCCGTTGCGTCGAGCATTGAGAGTTGACTCTGGTCCCGGTTCCGGATTTTCGAACGTCCTTGCGTATAATTTAATATCTTGTACTTTGCGTTTTGCTTCTTGTACTCTTGTAATTTTGAGACGTTTCTTATCACTAATTGGAACCACTTTGATTGTATTATGTACTTTTGAGCTTTTTGGTCTTTTGCGTCTTCAATTCGTCGAATCTGTCTTTTGTCTTCACCTTTTATTATTTAAACGAATATCACTTGTAAATAGAACAATTGCAACTAAAAGCTTATCTTTCTTGAGGAATAATGCTATGAAATATATGTTCATTTTTAGCATTATCACCCGTTAAATAAATTTCGTCCCGAAATTTTTAAGCAGTTGGAGGTGTTGACGAATCTTCTGGAAATAGGTGTGGGTATTTCTTCTTCATCTGATCTTCACGCTCCCAGGTGAACTCGGGTCCTCTACGAGCATTCCATCGAACCTTAATAATTGGTATCTTGTTTTGCTTAAGTCTTTTAACCTCACGATCCATTATTTCGACGGGTTCTTCAATGAATTGAAGTTTTTCGTTGATTTGAATTTCGTCTAACGGAATAGTGAGATCTTCTTTAGCAAAACATTTCTTAAAATTCGAGACGTGAAAAGTGTTATGTACAGCTGCGAGTTGCTGGGGTAACTCAAGTCGGTAAGCTACTAGTCCGACACGTTCAATAATCTTGAATGGTCCAATATACCTTGGATTTAGTTTCCCTCGTTTACCAAATCGAACAACGCCTTTCCAAGGTGAAACTTTAAGCATGACCATCTCGCCAATTTCAAATTCTATATCTTTTCTTTTAATGTCAGCGTAGCACTTTTGTCAACTTTGGGCGGTTTTCAATCGTTTCTTGAATTTGGATGATCTTCTCGGTAGTTTCTTGTATAATCTCCGGACCCGTAATCTGTCTATCCCCCACTTCACTCCAATAAATCGGAGACCTGCACTTTCTACCATAAAGTGCTTCAAACGGCGCCATCTCAATGCTTGAATGGTAGCTATTGTTGTAGGAAAATTCTGCTAACGGTAGATGTCGATCCCAACTGTTTCTGAAATCAATAACACATGCTCGTAGCATGTCTTTAAGCGTTTGCATCGTCCTTTCGCTCTGCCCATCAGTTTGTGGATGATAGGCAGTACTCATGTCTAGACGAGTTCCTAATGCTTGCTGTAATGTCTGCCAGAATCTTGAAATAAATCTGCCATCCCTATCAGAGATAATAGAGATTGGTATTCCATGTCTGGAGACGACTTCCTTCAAATACAGTCGTGCTAACTTCTCCATCTTGTCATCTTCTCTTATTGGCAGGAAGTGTGCTGATTTGGTGAGACGATCAACTATTACCCAAATAGTATCAAAACCACTTGGAGTCCTTAGCAACTTAGTGATGAAATCCATGGTAATGTTTTCCCATTTCCATTCTGAGATTTCGGGTTGTTGAAGTAGACCTGATGGTTTCTGATGCTCCGCTTTGACCTTAGAACACGTCAAACATTCCCCTACGTATTTAGCAACATCGGCTATCATACCTGGCCACCAAAAATGTTTCTTGAGATCCTTGTACATCTTCCCCGTTCCAGGATGTATTGAGTATATGGTTTTATGAGCTTCTCTAAGTACCATTTCTCTCATATCTCCAAATTTTGGTACCCAAATTCTTTCAGCCTTATACCGGGTTCCGTCTTCCTGAATATTAAGATGCTTCTCCGATCCTTTGGGTATTTCATCCTTTAAATTTCCCTCTTTTAAAACTCCTTGTTGCGCCTCCTTTATTTGAGTAGTAAGGTTAGTGTGAATCATTATATTCATAGCTTTTACTCGAATGGGTTCTCTGTCCTTTCTGCTCAAGGCGTCGGCAACCACATTTGCCTTCCCCGGGTGGTAACGAATCTCAAAGTCGTAATCATTCAACAATTCAATCCACCTACGCTGCCTCATATTCAATTGTTTCTGATAAAATATGTGTTGAAGACTTTTGTGGTTGGTATATATAATAATTTTGACCCCATATAAGTAGTGCCTCCAAGTCTTTAATGCAAAAAAAACCGCGCCTAATTCCAAATCATGCGTCGTATAATTCTGTTCGTGAATCTTCAATTGTCTAGATGCATAAGCAATTACTTTCGTTCGTTGCATTAATACACAACCAAGACTTTGCTTTGAGGCATCACAATATATCACAAAATCATCATTCCCTTTAGGTAATGACACTATAGGTGCCTTAGTTAACTTTTTCTTCAATAACTGAAACGCTTTCTCTTGTTCATCCTTCCATTCAAATTTCTTCCCTTTATGCGTTAATGCAGTCAAGGGTTCTGCTATTCTGAAAAAGTCTTGGATGAACCTCTGTAGTAACCAGCTAGTCCTAAAAACTGGCGTATGTATTTCGGAGTTTTTGGGGTTTCCCATTTTTCAACGGTTTCAATCTTTGCTGGATCCACCTGAATACCTTCTTTGTTCACTATGTGACCGAGGAATTGAACCTCTTCCAACCAAAATGCACACTTTGAAAACTTAGCGTACAGTTTTTCTTTCCTTAACAACTCTAGCACTTTTCTCAAATGTTCTTCGTGCTCTTGGTCATTCTTTGAGTAAATAAGTATGTCATCGATGAAAACAATGACAAACTTGTCAAGGTATGGTCCGCACACTCGGTTCATGAGGTCCATGAACACAGCTGGTGTGTTAGTCAACCCAAACTGCATAACCATAAATTCTTAATGACCGTAACGCGTCCTAAAAGCAGTCTTTGGAATATCATCCTCCTTCACCCGCATTTGATGATACCCAGAACGTAAATCAATCTTAGAATAAACCGATGAGCCTTGTAGTTGATCAAATAAGTCGTCGATTCTTGGTAGTGGGTAGCGGTTCTTGATGGTAAGTTTGTTCAACTCTCGGTAGTCGATACATAACCTAAATGTACCATCCTTCCTCTTGACAAACAAAACAGGAGCTCCCCATGGTGATGTGCTTGGTCGAATGAAACCACGCTCTAAAAGTTCTTGTAATTGGCTCTGAAGTTCCTTCATTTCGCTGGGTGCGAGTCTGTATGGAGCACGAGCTATTGGTGCAGCTCCTGGTACAAGGTCTATTTGAAATTCAACGGATCGATGTGGGGGTAATCCCGGTAATTCTTTCTGAAATACATCGGGAAATTCTTTTGCGACAGGAACATCACTGATGTTCTTTTCTTCAGGTTTAACTTCCTCGATGTGTGCTAGAATGATGTAACAACCTTTTCTTATTAGTTTTTGTGCCTTCAAACTACTAATAAGATTTAATTTCGCGTTGTTCTTTTCTCCGTACACCATTAAAGGTTTTCCTTTTTCATGCATAATGCGAATCGCATTTTTGTAACAAACGACCTCTGCTCTCACCTTTTTCAACCAGTCCATGCCAATTATTACATCAAAACTCCCTAACTCGACTGGTATTAAATCAATCTTAAACGTTTCGTCACCCAGTTTAATTTCTCTATCCCGACATATATTATCTACTGAAATTAATTTACCATTTGCTAATTCGAGTAAAAATTTATTATCCAAAGGCGTTAATGGGCAACTTAATTTAGCACAAAATTCTCTACTCATATAGCTTCTATCCGCACCCGAATCAAATAAAATATAATTTCACACCCCCAGTTAGGGCCTGGGCGAAATGTGACTTAATATCGAAACATACCAACATATTATAATAAACGAGAACAATACTAAATGATGAATTTAACTTTAATGAGTACGCAGCGGAAAATGAAATGTAGTTACAATGACAGGAATAACAATAATGGAAATGTTCACATGCAGAAGTAATAAATGTGATATCTCTTGATCCTATGTCCAGGTAGCATCACATAAGCAGTAAGTATAAGAGCTTGAATCAAACAGCACCTGAGACAAAACATGCTAAAATGTCAACCAAAAAGGTTGAGTGAAGTTCATAGGTTTAACAAAAAGTTTGACCGTTGTTTTAGACCACAAGATTTAGTTTGTAAAGTTGATCTCGAAAGATTGAAAGAAATAGTTATGCCAATTCGTGATATTTAAACTAAACGATAGTATGCCCCATGACAAGTTAGTTCTACTTGTCAGTTTAATTTCATTATCAAGTAATACAAAGACATAGTCAAATGTATCGGGGACGTTACTCCCGATAGGCCTACCCCCAATAACCTAGCATGCCGAGCACTTAAAAATATCACTGTAGGGACTTTAGCCGAACAAAGCCGGGTATAGCATAGTTTAAGCAGTTTGGTACTTGTGTATAAAGTGTAAAAAGTAAAAAAAAAAAAAAAAAAAAAGCATGTGTCTCACCCCAAAAGTAAGTAAGTTTTGCTAGCAATAAAGAGGGGCTATGAATTCACCTTAAATAGCAGTTCAAGTATTCCACGCAAGAAAGGAAAGTAAAGCAAGTAAGTGACCGGGATATCAACTAGAAGTAGTTCTTCAAGAGAGAAATGAGAGATTAAGGCGCAAGTTTGAAATGAGAAATGTATGTGGTATTTATAGTTGAAAATGTTAGGTAAAAAAAATAAAATAAGTAAAAGAAATAAAAAGAAAAATATATATTAAATCTTAAAATAATAAAAGTAGTTTGTATTTTTATTAAAAGTAATTCTTAAAAGTTATAATAAGAAAAAGTAGTTTGTATTTTTATTAAAAGTAAATCTTAAAAATTAAAATAAGAAAAAGTAGTTTGTATTTTTATTAAAAGTAAATAAGAAAAAGTAGTTTGTATTTTTATTAAAAGTAAATCTTAAAAGTTAAAATAAGAAAAAAGTAGTTTGTATTTTTGTATTTATTTATTAAAAGTAGATATAGTTTTATTTTTTTTATAAAATTCTAAAAAAATCATTTAATACATTTCTAAGAACATTTAACATTTTATTTCTATATTTGTTTAATTATTAAATACGAATTTTATATAAAAATTATTATTATATTCAGTTTTTATAATTAAAATAAAAATTTATGATTATTACTTTATAGTTTTTATTAGTTTTATAAATGTTATAATATTATTTATTATTTAGTTAATTATATATTCTATTAACTAAATAACAAAAGTAATATAAATATTATATATATTCATTGATGTAATTAGGTTATAACATAACCTTATTTATAATATTTATAATTATATTATTTATTTTAAGCGTACGTTTATTCGGTCAACGTTAAATTTATTCGTATATAACAACTCTAGGTATTTTAGTAAAATCGGAAGTCGAAAAGTGAGGGTTGTTACAGTACCTCCCCGTTAATAAAAACTTCGTCCTGAAGTTTTAGGTAGACTTCTCGGATGCATCAGCGGTTGAGAAGAGATGGGGATATTTCTGTTTCATTTGGTCTTCACGTTCCCAGGTATACTCGGGGCCACGTCGTGAATTCCAACGGATCTTAACAATAGGTATGGTGCTTTGTTTTAAGTGTTTAGCATATCGTTCAATGACTTCTACGGGTTCCTCTATGAAGTGCATTTTATCATCAATGCGAACGTCATCTAAAGGAATAACGAGAGTGTCATCAGCGAGACACTATTTAAGATTCGAGACATGAAATACGTCGTGTACACTGCTAAGTTCAGCAGGTAATTCTAATCGATAAGCCACGGGTCCGATCCTTTCAGTAATCTGGAAGGGTCCAACAAAATGCGGACTTAGTTTGCTTCGTTTACCAAAACGAACGATGCCTTTCCAAGGGTATACTTTCAGCATGACTTTGTCACCAACTTGGAATTCCAAATCTTTCCGATCTTTATTAGCATAGCTCTTCTGTCGGCTGCGGGCAGTTTCTATTCGTTTCTTAATCTGAACTATCTTTTCGGTTGTCTCGTGTATGATTTCAGGACCAGTTAACTGTCTGTCCTCTAATTTATCCCAGCACAGTGGGGATCTACATTTTTGTCCGTATAAGGCCTCAAAAGGTGCAGCCTTAATACTTGAGTGGTAACTATTATTGTAAGAGAATTCAACCGAAGATAAATGTCTATCCCAGCCTTTATCGAAGTCGATAACACAAGCGCGAAGCATATCTTCCAATGTTTGAATGGTTCGTTTACTTTGACCATCAGTTTGTGGATGATAAGCAGTACTCATGTCTAGTTGAGTTCCAAGAGCAGTTTGTAAGGATTTCAAGAATCTGGAAGTGAATCTACTGTCGCGATCGGATATGATTGATATAGGAACACCATGACGAGAGACAATTTCTTTGATATACAGTTATGACAATCTCTCCATCTTGTCGGTCTCCTTGATCGGTAAGAAATGAGCAGATTTAGTAAGACGATCTACTATGACCCATATAGTATCATTGCCACTAGAAGTCTTGGGCAATTTAGTAATAAAGTCCATAGCAATACATTCCCACTTCCACTGCGGAATATCGGGTTGTGTCAACAGACCAGAAGGCTTTTGATGTTCAGCCTTGACTTTCAAACAAGTGAGACACTTACTAACATAAGTAGCAATGTCGGCTTTCATGTTAGGCCACCAGTAGAATTCCTTCACATCGTGGTACATCTTACTGGAACCTGGATGAATAGAATACCTAGTCTTATGCGCTTCATCCAAGACTAGTTCACGGAGATTACCGAAGCGAGAAACCCAAATTCTGTTGCCAAAGTACCGTGTATCATTAGCTTTCACTTGGAGTTGGTTCTCGAAATCGATAGGTCCTTCACCTTCGATAAATGTTGGTTTAATAGCTTTCAGTTGAGCTTCGCAGATTCGTGATATAAGATTTGATTTGATTTTCAGGTTTAAGGCACGAACACGTTTAACATCGTCTTTTCGACTAAGGGCATCGGCAACTACATTTGCCTTTCCAGGATGATATTCCATCTTATAGTCATAATCGTTCAATAACTCGAGCCATCGGCTTTGCCTCATATTCAGCTGTTTTTGATCAAAGATGTGTCGAAGACTTTTATGGTCAGTGTATACCGTAAACTGGGTACCATATAGATAATGTCTCCATATCTTTAATGAAAATACCACATCACCTAACTCAAGGTCGTGTGTGGTATAGTTCTCCCCGTGTTTCTTCAACTGTCTAGATGCGTAGGCAATAACCTTTTCACGTTGCATTAAAACACAACCAAAGCCTTGCTTTGAGGCATCGCAGTAAACAACGAAATTGTCAGTACTTTCAGGTAAAGATAGAATCGGGGCTGTGGTCAACTTCTCCTTCAGAATCTTGAAAGCAAATTCCTGTTCTTCGAACCACTCAAACTTCTTCCCTTTTTGAGTTAGCTTCGTAAGAGGTTTGGCAAGAAGGGAAAAATCCTTTATGAATCTCCGGTAATAACCAGCAAGTCCCAAAAATTGACGAATATGCTTCGCAGTCTTTGGTATCTCCCAGTTCTGGATAGCGGTAATCTTAGCTGGATCGACATGTATTCCATTACTATTAACAACGTGTCCGAGGAATTGTAAAGTTTTGAGCCAAAACTCGCACTTAGAAAACTTAGCGTAGAGTTGTTCCTTTCGTAAGAGTTCAAGAATCACGCGCAGATGTTGCTCATGTTCCTTCTCACTCTTGGAGTAGATTAAAATGTCATCAATGAAAACAATGACGAATTTATTGAGATAAGGTTTGCAGACACGGTTCATGAGATCCATGAAAATGGCAGGAGCATTGGTCAAAACAAAAGGCATGACACAGAATTCATAGTGCCCATAACGAGTACGAAAAGGAGTCTTAGGAATATCGGATTCCTTGACTCTAAGTTGGTGATATTCAAATCAATCTTTGAATAAACACTTGACCCTTGAAGTTGGTCGAATAGATCATCAATACGTGGCAACGAATAATGGTTCTTGATAGTAAGCTTGTTAAGTTTGCGGTAATCAATGCACATCCTTAACGTACCATCCTTCTTTTTAACAAATAGAATAGGAGCTCCCCATGGGGACGATCTTGGACGAATGAAACCTTTATCCAATAGTTCTTGGAGCTGGTTGGATAATTCATTCATCTCGAAGGGTGCTAAACGGTACGGAGCTTTAGCAATAGGAGCAGCACTGGGAGTTAAATCAATTTGAAATTCAACTTGTCGAGGAGGTGGAAGACCAGAAAGATCTTCGGGAAACACATCGGGATAGTCTTTAACCACTGGTACATCTTCAATACACTTCTCTTTCGATTCGATCATCTTAACGTGGGCTAGAATAGCTGGATAACCTTTCATAAGGTATTTGCGGGTCTTAATACAGGAGATGATATTGAGATTGGAACCACTCTTTTCACCTTGGATGATGAGAGTCTCTCCATTTCCCAATGGAACATTAACAGTTTTATCGTAACACATGATTGCAGCATGTAATGGACGTAACCAATCTATACCAACTACGAAGTCAAAACTTCCGAGTTCGACCGACAAAAGGTCTATCTTAAATTCCTTATCGGCTAAAATTAGATTGCAGTTCTTATAGATTTTATCGACTTGCATGACTTTTCCATTAGCCACCTCTACTAATCGTTTAGTTTCTAAGGGTTGAGGCTTCTCAGTAAATAGGGTACAAAAATCACTAGACACGTAACTTCTATCGGCACTAGTATCGAATAAAATAGTTGCATAACAATTATTAACGAGATACGTACCCGTGATAACTTCATCTTCATCTCGGGCTTCAGCAACAGTAATAACAAACGCACGACCCTTCGCAGCAGTAGCATTTGCTCCAGTAGCCGGATTATCCTTCTTCTTAGGATAAGTCGGACTAACATGTCCCTTTTCTCCACAAGTATAGCATGTAGGAGGAGCTTTGGCTGGAACAATAGTCTTATCCTTATGAGAAACCCTACACATCTTAGCAATGTGTCCCACTTTCTTACACAACTCACAAACAGCAGTTCACTTCCCCGGGTGATGCCTCTCACAACGAACACAGAAAGGAAAAGAACCCTTATAATTCGACCTTGTACCATCCGCAGGCTTCTTATTTTCATTCTGAGCTGAACCTTGAGATGGCTCAAACTTCTTCTTACCATCATTACTCTTGGTTTCAACTTGCTTATTGGCCGACGCTCTTCTTCGTTTAGCCAACATGAGATTTTGTGCCATGAGTATCACAGCATCCAGAGTAACCTTTTCGGCAGCAATTACATTCCCTTGAACATCCTCGGGAAGATCTTTAATATACCGCTCAATTCTTCTAGCTTCAGTAGGAAACATTTTAGGACATAGAGTAGAAAGCTCCAGATAACGATTGGTATAGTTCTCAATGTCAGTGCCCTTGACCCTGAGTTCCTAGAACTCAGCCTCAAGCTTCTGGACTTGACTCCTTGGGCATAATTTGTTGACCATCATGCTTTTAAGTTCGTCCTATGGAATTGCATTAGCATTATCAATTCCTATGGACTTGGCATGAGCAGTCCACCAAGTTAAAGCATTACCACCCAATGAGCTAGTGGCATACTTTACTCGATCGTCATCACCACAGTTTCAAATTCGGAAAATAGATTCCATCTTCTCGAACCAATGGACTAGTTCGACAGCTTCCTCAGTTCCCTTAAATGCAGGAGGATGACAGTTTGAAAAATCCTTGTAGGAACAAGGTTTTGGTTGAGTATTAGCGTGATTAGCTTGGGCGTTGCCTTGGGCGGCAGCGAGTAACTGTTGGAATTGCTCAGTAGTTAACACAACGTTGTTAACGGTAGGTGCAGCTGAACGAACCATGATGTTACTACATAAAAGTGAACATATGTTTGATAAGTTTAAAAAGTTATAAGTTTGAGGCAATCGCAAGTATGAATAAAGTATTGATATCACATGATATTAATAAAACACTTTATATTATTAGAACGAGGCATTAAATAAGCCTTTATTATACGATTCGAAAATAGAAATAGTTTAAGGCATAGCCTTTACATAGACAAGGAATTAGAAAAATAATCTAGGAAATATTAAGATTGAAGAAATTTTCATATTTCTTCTTCTCATCCTCCACCTTCTTCATAAACTCATCAACTTTCTCGTTCCTCGCCTTTTGCTTCTCATAAAGATACTCGAGGTTATCGTAGAGGTTGGTAACATAGCTGTTGACTGCGTTGTTATCGTACCTCTTTAGAGTAAGCTGCTTGTTGACTCGATTTCTTTCCATATCCAACCAGAAATTAACATTCTCCTTGAGATGAGCAAGTGATTGCTTTCCCCAACGGGTGTTACGTTCTTCCTCATACTTCACCAACTTTATCTCTTTCTTTAACTCCGTATTTACCTCCAAGAGTTTCTTAATTTCGCGATCCTTCTCATCCATACGAACCTCCACTCTCTCCACGTGGCAAAGCAAACCTTCCAAGTTTCTCTCGGTATCTTTTCACAGGCTCATGATCTCATACTTAGTAGCATCATCATAAGAAGGAGATCGGGCTCTTTTCCTTGACGGACCAGTTTCCTCAGGACGTTTCCCCTTGTCTTCAGTTTTCGGGGTCGGGTAGTGATCGGGAGAATTAGGTAAAGTATCCGGACTATAGTTTGGTGAACGAGGACCACCAAAGCCATAAGGTGGACTTTGGGCTGGTCTTTCAGCGGAAGACCCTTTAGTATCTTCTTCGGTCGGCTTGAAAAGAGTCATTTTGTTCGTTTGATGAAAATTAGACATCCTAATTTTAGGAAAGAGACTTTGATTAGCATTTTAAGCCAAGAGTATCAAAGCAAGGTTGTTAAGATTATAAGGCAATCCTAAGTGCTTTAAGTCTAAGGCAGGAAAGGTTATAGTTTCCTAGATTGCTAAGGCACCCTAGCTAACAAGTAAGGCACACATAAAGATGCAATCCTGGTTCTCTATAACAGCCTGGTTTGCTCTGATACCAATCTTTCACACCCCCAGTTAGGGTCTGGGCGAAATGTGACTTAATATCAAAACATACCAACATATTATAATAAACGAGAACAATAATAAATGATGAATTTAACTTTAGTGAGTACGCAGCGAAAATGAAATGTAGTTACAATGACAGGAATAACAATAATGGAAATGTTCACATGCAGAAGTAATAAATGCGATATCTCTTGATCCTATGTCCAGGTAGCATCACATAAGCAGTAAGTATAAGAGCTTGAATCAAACAGCACCTGAGACAAAACATGCTAAAGTGTCAACCAAAAAGGTTGAGTGAAGTTCATAGGTTTAACAAAAAGTTTGACCGTTGTTTTAGACCACAAGATTTAGTTTGTAAAGTTGATCTCGAAAGATCGAAAGAAATAGTTATGCCAATTCGTGATATTTAAACTAAACGATAGTATGCCCCATGACAAGTTAGTTCTACTTGTCAGTTTAATTTCATTATCAAGTAATACAAAGACATAGTCAAATGTATCGGGGACGTTACTCCCGATAGGCCTACCCCCAATAACCTAGCATGCCGAGCACTTAAAAATATAACTGTAGGGACTTTAGCCGAACAAAGCCGGGTATAGCATAGTTTAAGCAGTTTGGTACTTGTGTCTAAAGTGTAAAAAGTAAAAAAAAAAAAAACAGCATGTGTCTCACCCCAAAAGTAAGTAAGTTTTGCTAGCAATAAAGAGGGGCTATGAATTCACCTTAAATAGCAGTTGAAGTATTCCACGCAAGAAAGGAAAGTAAAGCAAGTAAGTGACCGGGATATCAACTAGAAGTAGTTCTTCAAGAGAGAAATGAGAGATTAAGGTGCAAGTTTGAAATGAGAAATGTATATGGTATTTATAGTTGAAAATGTTAGGTAAAAAAATAAAATAAGTAAAAGAAATAAAAAGAAAAATATATATTAAATCTTAAAATAATAAAAGTAGTTTGTATTTTTATTAAAAGTAATTCTTAAAAGTTAAAATAAGAAAAAGTAGTTTGTATTTTTATTAAAAGTAAATCTTAAAAGTTAAAATAAGAAAAAGTAGTTTGTATTTTTATTAAAAGTAAATAAGAAAAAGTAGTTTGTATTTTTATTAAAAGTAAATCTTAAAAGTTAAAATAAGAAAAAGTAGTTTGTATTTTTATTAAAAGTAAATCTTAAAAGTTAAAATAAGAAAAAGTAGTTTGTATTTTTATTAAAAGTAAATCTTAAAAGTTAAAATAAGAAAAAGTAGTTTTTATTTTTATTAAAAGTAAATCTTAAAAGTTAAAATAAGAAAAAGTAGTTTGTATTTTTATTAAAAGTAAATCTTAAAAGTTAAAATAAGAAAAAGTAGTTTGTATTTTTATTAAAAGTAAATCTTAAAAGTTAAAATAAGAAAAAGTAGTTTGTATTTTTATTAAAAGTAAATCTTAAAAGTTAAAATAAGAAAAAGTAGTTTGTATTTTTATTAAAAGTAAATCTTAAAAGTTAAAATAAGAAAAAAGTAGTTTGTATTTTTGTATTTATTTATTAAAAGTAGATATAGTTTTGATTTTTTTTTATAAAATTCTAAAAAAATCATTTAATACATTTCTAAGAACATTTAACATTTTATTTCTATATTTGTTTAATTATTAAATACGAATTTTATATAAAAATTATTATTATATTCAGTTTTTATAATTAAAATTAAAATTTACGATTATTACTTTATAGTTTTTATTAGTTTTATAAATGTTATAATATTATTTATTATTTAGTTAATTATATATTCTATTAACTAAATAACAAAAGTAATATAAATATTATATATATTCATTTATGTAATTATGTTATAACATAACCTTATTTATAATATTTATAATTATATTATTTATTTTAAGCGTACGTTTATTCGATCAACGTTAAATTTATTCGTATATAACAACTCTAGGTATTTTAGTAAAATCAGAAGTCGAAAAGTGAGGGTTGTTACACATAAGCAGATTTATCGTCAATAAGAAACGTACCCGTAACAAGCTCCGGGTCTTCTAGTGTTTCTGCCGCGTTAATATTGAAAACTCTTCCACGGCCCTGCCCATTAGTATTACCCTGATTCGGGCAATTTCTAATAATGTGGCATGGTTTTCCACATTTATAACAAACAACGTTGGTATTACTTGCTCCGACACTATTCGTTTCGGCATTACTTGTTCCGACGTTATTTGTTCCTTTAGTTCTGTTAAACTTTGGTCCGTAGACCTCACACTTTGTTGCGCTATGACCATTTCTTTTACACCTGTTGCAAAATGTCGTGCAAAACCCTTGATGATTTTCTTCACACCTATGACATGGCTGTTTTTGGTTTTTGTTGCCGTTGTTGTTATTGAGGTTGTTGTTGGGGTTGTTATTGTTGTTGAAATGGTTGTTGTAGTTGTTGTTGTTATTGTTGTTGTTGTTGGGATGTTTGTTGTAGTTATTGTTAGGATTGCGGTTATTGTTGCGATTGTTGTTGCGGTTGTTGGGATAGTTGTTGCGATTGTGGTTGTAATTGTTGTTGTTGTTGTTGTTGTTGTTGTTGTTGTACTGGTGACTCTTGTCACCGTTTTTCTCTCACTTCCTCTTGAGTTGTTTCGTGTTGGCTTCTTCGGCCGCCTGCTCTTTAATTCTTCCCTCAATATGATTTATGAGTTTATGAGCCATTCGACTTGCCTTCTGTATAGAAGCGGGCTCGTGTGAACTCACATCTTCTTGAATCCTTACTGGTAACCCTTTTACAAACGCGTCGATCTTCTCTTCTTCATCTTCGAATGCTCCCGGACACAATAGGCACAACTCTGTGAATCGTCGTTCATATGTGGTAACGTCAAACCCTTGTGTTCGTAACTCTCTAAGTTCTTCCTTGAGTTTATTGACTTCGTTTCTAGGACGGTACTGCTCGTTCAGAAATTGCTTGAATGCCGACCACGGTAGTGCGTAAGCAGCATTTTGTCCTACCTGTTCAAGATAGGTGTTCCACCACGTTAACGCAGTACCTGTGAAGGTATGCGTAGCGTACTTAACTTTGTCTTCTTTAGTACACTTATTTATGGGAAACACCGATTCGACTTTCTCGGTCCACCGTTTCAATCCAATTGGTCCTTCGGTTCCATCAAATTCCAAAGGTTTGCAGGCAGTGAATTCTTTGTAGGAGCATCCTACACGATTTCTTGCGCCGTTAGCTGCATTGCTAGATTCAGAGTTATTGTTGGTATGTAGCGCAACCTGTACTGCGGCTATGTTTGCAGCAAGAAAGGTACGAAATTCTTCTTCGCTCTTATTCATGGTGTGTCGAGTAGTCGATGCCATTTCCTTCAAAATAGCCAACTGAATCGAGTTAATCATACAGAATATTAAGAGTAGTCAATAGTATTTCGTAGCATAATATGAACTCATTTATAAAAGCTTTTTCTTCATATTAGCGTTTTATAAGTTTAAATTCGGGTACTACCTACCCGTTAAGTTCATACTTAGTAGCTAATATACAATTCAACTACTAAAATTCCATATGAAAAACTGATTATAATAATATATCACATACAAATATTCTTCAAACTTACAACTTCGCTATATTACATATAACATGAAATATAGTACACTATGATACATGACAGTTTTGAAGATAAATCTAGTTAATACGCAAGTTGTTCAGCAAAGGAAATAAAGACATGTAATTCATAAGTCCAGAAACAAGTCATGCATTCTGGTTTTACTAAGACGACTTCCCATCCTTGGTCTTGTGGAAAATAACCGTTATGACCATTGGCTAGGCAGCATGTTGTAATGTCGTCAAAAGGATGAGGGTTTCGTTGTAGTGACCCGAACTTTTCCATGTTTATATATATTAATTGAGATTGATATTTACATGATTAAATGTTTCCAACATGTTAAGCAATCAAACTTGTTAAGACTTGATTAATTGAAATAGGTTTCATATAGACAATTGACCACCCAAGTTGACCGGTGATTCACGAACGTTAAAACTTGTAAAAACTATATGATGACATATATATGGTTATATATATAGTTAACATGATATTATGATAAGTAAACATATCATTAATTATATTAACAATGAACTACATATGTAAAAACAAGACTACTAACTTAATGATTTTGAAACGAGACATATATGTAATGATTATCGTTGTAACGAAATTTAATGTATATATATCATATTAAGAGATATTCGTACATCATAATATCATGATAATATAATAATTTAAAATCTCTTTTGATATTATAAACATTGGGTTAACAACATTTAGCAAGATCGTTAACCTAAAGGTTTCAAAACAACATTTACATGTAACGACTAACGATGACTTAACGACTCAGTTAAAATGTATATACATGTAGTATTTTAATATGTATTCATACACTTTTGAAAGACTTCAAGACACTTATCAAAATACTTCTACTTAACAAAAATGCTTACAATTACATCCTCGTTCAGTTTCATCAACAATTCTACTCGTATGCACCCGTATTCGTACTCGTACAATACACAGCTTTTAGATGTATGTACTATTGGTATATACACTCCAATGATCAGCTCTTAGTAGCCCATGTGAGTCACCTAACACATGTGGGAACCATCATTTGGCAACTAGCATGAAATATCTCATAAAATTACAAAAATATGAGTAATCATTCATGACTTATTTACATGAAAACAAAATAACATATCCTTTATATCTAATCCATACACCAACGACCAAAAACACCTACAAACACTTTCATTCTTCAATTTTCTTCATCTAATTGATCTCTCTCAATTTCTATCTTCAAGTTCTAAGTGTTCTTCATAAATTCCAAAAGTTCTAGTTTCATAAAATCAAGAATACTTTCAAGTTTGCTAGCTCACTTCCAATCTTGTAAGGTGATCATCCAACCTCAAGAAATCTTTGTTTCTTACACTAGGTTATCATTCTAATACAAGGTAATAATCATATTCAAACTTTGGTTCAATTTCTATAACTATAACAATCTTATTTCAAGTGATGATCTTACTTGAACTTGTTTTCGTGTCATGATTCTGCTTCAAGAACTTCGAGCCATCCAAGGATCCGTTGAAGCTAGATCCATTTTTCTCTTTTCCAGTAGGTTTATCCAAGGAACTTAAGGTAGTAATGATGTTCATAACATCATTCGATTCATACATATAAAGCTATCTTATTCGAAGGTTTAAACTTGTAATCACTAGAACATAGTTTAGTTAATTCTAAACTTGTTCGCAAACAAAAGTTAATCCTTCTAACTTGACTTTTAAAATCAACTAAACACATGTTCTATATCTATATGATATGCTAACTTAATGATTTAAAACCTGGAGACACGAAAAACACCGTAAAACCGGATTTACGCCGTCGTAGTAACACCGCGGGCTGTTTTGGGTTAGTTAATTAAAAACTACGATAAACTTTGATTTAAAAGTTGTTATTCTGAGAAAATGATTTTTATTATGAACATGAAACTATATCCAAAAATTATAGTTAAACTCAAAGTGGAAGTATGTTTTCTAAAATGGTCATCTAGACGTCGTTCTTTCGACTGAAATGGCTAACTTTACAAAAACGACTTGTAAACATGAAACCATAGCAATTTGAAATCATTAAGTTAAAATGGTCATCTAGACGTCGTTCTTTTTCTGTTTAGATTCATAAAATAGAGTTCAATATGAAACCATAGCAATTTGATTCACTCAAAACGGATTTAAAATGAAGAAGTTATGGGTAAAACAAGATTGGATAATTTTTCTCATTTTAGCTACGTGAAAATTGATAACAAATCTATTCCAACCATAACTTAATCAACTTGTATTGTATATTATGTAATCTTGAGATACCATAGACACGTATACAATGTTTCGACCTATCATGTCGACACATCTATATATATTTCGGAACAACCATAGACACTCTATATGTGAATGTTGGAGTTAGCTATACAGGGTTGAGGTTGATTCCAAAATATATAGTTTGAGTTGTGATCAATACTGAGATACGTATACACTGGGTCGTGGATTGATTCAAGATAATATTTATCGATTTATTTCTGTACATCTAACTGTGGACAACTAGTTGTAGGTTACTAACGAGGACAGCTGACTTAATAAACTTAAAACATCAAAATATATTAAAAGTGTTGTAAATATATTTTGAACATACTTTGATATATATGTATATATTGTTATAGGTTCGTGAATCAACCAGTGGCCAAGTCTTACTTCCCGACGAAGTAAAAATCTGTGAAAGTGAGTTATAGTCCCACTTTTAAAATCTAATATTTTTGGGATGAGAATACATGCAGGTTTTATAAATGATTTACAAAATAGACACAAGTATGTGAAACTACATTCTATGGTTGAATTATCGAAATCGAATATGCCCCTTTTTATTAAGTCTGGTAATCTAAGAATTAGGGAACAGACACCCTAATTGACGCGAATCCTAAAGATAGATCTATTGGGCTTAACAAACCCCATCCAAAGTACCGGATGCTTTAGTACTTCGAAATTTATATCATATCCGAAGGGTGTCCCGGAATGATGGGGATATTCTTATATATGCATCTTGTTAATGTCGGTTACCAGGTGTTCACCATATGAATGATTTTTATCTCTATGTATGGGATGTGTATTGAAATATGAAATCTTGTGGTCTATTATTATGATTTGATATATATAGGTTAAACCTATAACTCACCAACATTTTTGTTGACGTTTTAAGCATGTTTATTCTCAGGTGATTATTAAGAGCTTCCGCTGTCGCATACTTAAATAAGGACAGATTTGGAGTCCATGCTTGTATGATATTGTGTAAAAACTGCATTCAAGAAACTTATTTTGTTGTAACATATTTGTATTGTAAACCATTATGTAATGGTCGTGTGTAAACAGGATATTTTAAATTATCATTATTTGATAATCTACGTAAAGCTTTTTAAACCTTTATTGATGAAATAAAGGTTATGGTTTGTTTTAAAATGAATGCAGTCTTTGAAAAACGTCTCATATAGAGGTCAAAACCTCGCAACGAAATCAATTAATATGGAACGTTTTTAATCAATAAGAACGGGACATTTCATTCGTAATGTCCAACAGTCCCATAATAATCTAAAAACCTTGTTTCTCACCCCAACTACTGAATCCGTCACTTGTGGGAAGGTTTTATTTAAAAGTTGCAATCCGATGTTCTTTTTCTCACTTTGGTAAGAAGCGAACATCACTAACCCGTAAGCATAACATGCTTCTTTATGTTGCATGTTAGAAGCTCTTTCTAATTCACGAAATCCTATGTTGGGATATGTTGAGTCAAAATAGGTTCTTAACCCGTAGCGTAAAGTTGCATTTGGGTTCCCCGCATTTAACGCTTTAAAGAAAACACAGCGTAACTTACGGTCTCCCCAATGTGATATACCCCACCTATTAAAGGAAAGCCTTTTATAAACTAAGGCATTTCTGGAAAGTCTTTCAAATGTTTGACAAGTTAATTTCGCCATAACTAAATGTACAACATGATTACAACCCTCTAATCTGAATAACTGGTTTCTTCTTCTTTGGACTTGGTTCGTTTTCCTAATTTTCTAGGAATATATGGTGTTCCTCTAATACGAGCCGTCGTTTTCCACAATGGTTTAGAAAAACCTGGTGGTTTAGAGGTTCCCGGGTCATTGTTACATTTAGGAAATACAGATGTTGTCGATGCATATAAAGTTCATCGGGGTTGGAATCAGGTTTCTCTATTTTTATACCTTTTCCCTTATTATTTTCTTTCGCTTTATTAAATTGGGTCGAGGTAATTTATATAACATCATCGGAATCCTCATCGAGATCCGATTCATCGGAAAATTGGTAATCTTCCCAATATTTTTCTTCCTCGGCGGAAACACCATTTACCATTATAAACTTTGGTCCATTGGTTGAGGATTTTCTTTTATTTAATTGATTTACTATAGGTATCAATATTTCTTCCTCCGGAACCTCTTCTTCCGGTTCCTCCTCTTCCGATTCCTCCTCTTCTGGTTCATCTTTTTCCGGTTCCTCCTCTTCCGGTTCTTCTTCTTCCGGTTCCTCTTCGGGAATTTGTGAATCTTCCCAAAATATATTCGACTCTTCATTATTATTAGGTGAATCAATGGGATTTGTACTAGAGGTAGACATCTATCACATAATATCAAACACGTTAAGAGATTAATATATCACATAATATTTACATGTTAATAATATATAGCTTCCACAAAAAATGTTAAGCAATCGTTTTTGAAGAAAAACACGGTCGAAGTCCAGACTCACTAATCATCCTAACAAACTCTGTAAGACACTCTAATGCAATTTTCTGGTTCTCTAAGACAAACGCTCGGATACCAACTGAAATGTCCCATTCATATTGATTATAAATGTTCCATATTAATTGATTTCGTCGCAAGGTTTTTACCTCTATATGAGACGTTTTTCAAAGACTGCATTCATTTTTAAAACAACCATAACCTTTATTTTATCTATAAAGGTTTAAAAAGCATTACGTAGATTATCAACTAATAATAATTTAAAATATAACGTTTACACATGACCATTACATAATGGTTTACAATAAGAATATATTACATCAAAAATAAGTTTCTTGAATGCAGTTTTTACATAATATCATACAAGCATGGACTCCAAATCTTGTCCTTATTTTAGTATGCAACAGCGGAAGCTCTTAATAATCACCTGAGAATAAACATGCTTAAAACGTCAACAAAAATGTTGGTGAGTTATAGGTTTAACCTATATATTATCAAATCATAATAATAGACCACAAGATTTCATATTTCAATATACATCCCATACATAGAGATAAAAATCATTCATATGGTGAATACCTGGTAACCGACATTAACAAGATGCATATAAGAATATCCCCTATCATTCCGGGAAATTCTTCGGACATGATAAAAATGAATTCGAAGTACTAAAGCATCCGGTACTTTGGATGGGGTTCGTTAGGCCCAATAGATCTATCTTTAGGATTCGCGTCAATTAGTTGATCGGTTTACTAATTCTTAGGCTACCAAGCAAAAGGGGCATATTCGGCTTCGATCATTCACCCATATAATGTAGTTTCAATTACTTGTGTCTATTTCGTAAAACATTTATAAAACTGCATGTATTCTCATCCCAAAATATTAGATTTTAAAAGCGGGACTATAACTCATTTTCACAGATTTTTACTTCGTCGGGAAGTAAGACTTGGCCACTGGTCGATTCACGAACCTATAACAAATATGTACATATATATATCAAAGTATGTTCAAAATATATTTACAACATTTTTAATACGTTTTACTATTTTAAGTTTATTAAGTCAGCTGTCCTTGTTAGCAACCTACAAATAGTTGTCCATAATTAGATGTACAGAAATAAATCGATATATATTATCTTGAATCAATCCACGACCCAGTGTATATACGTCTCAGGCTAGACCACAACTCAAACTATATATATTTTTGGAATCAACCTCAACCCTGTATAGCTAACTCCAACATTACTGCATATAGAGTGTCTATTGTTGTTCCAAATAATATATATAGATGGGTCAATATGATATGTCAAAACATTTGCATATGTGTCTATGGTATTCCAAGATTACATAATATATTAGAATACATATATAATACAATATAAGTTAGCTATGATATGATTTGTATAGAATTGTTACAATATTTCCCGTAGCTACAACAATCAAAAAATATCCAATCTTGTTTTACCCATAACTTCTTCGTTTTAAATCCGTTTTGAGTGAATCAAATTGCTATGGTTTCATATTGAACTCTATTTTATGAATCTAAACAGAAAAAGTATATGTTTATACACGGAATTACAGGTTACAAGTCATTTTTGTAAAGGTAGTCATTTCAGTCGAAAGAACGACGTCTAGATGACCATTTTGGAAAACATACTTCCACTTTGAGTTTAACCATATTTTTTGGATATAGTTTTATGTTCATAAGAAAAATCATTTTCCCAGAAGAACAACTTTTAAATCAAAGTTTATCATAGTTTTTAATTAACTAACCCAAAACAGCCCGCGGTGTTACTACAACGTCGTATATCCGGTTTTACGGTGTTTTCGTGTTTTCCGGTTTTAAATCATTAAGTTAGCATGTCATATAGATATAGAACATGTGTTTAGTTGATTTTAAAAGTCAAGTTAGAAGGATTAACTTTTGTTTGCGAACAAATTTAGAATTAACTAAACTATGTTCTAGTGATTTCAAGTTTAAACCTTCGAATAAGATAGCTTTATATGTATGAATCGAATGATGTTAAAAACATCATTACTACCTCAAGTTTTGTGGATAAATCTACTATAAAAGAGACAAATGGATCTAGCTTCAAAGGATCCTTGGATGGCTTGAAAGTTCTTGAAGCAGAATCATGACACGAAAAGAAATTCAAGTAAGATCATCACTCGAAATAAGATTGTTATAGTTATAGAAATTGAACCAAAGTTTAAATATGAGTATTACTTTGTATTAGAAAGATATCTTACTGTAAATAAGAAAGATTTCTTGAGGTTGGATGATCACTTTACAAGATTGGAAGTAAGCTAGCAAACTTGGAAGTATTCTTGATTTTATGAAACTAGAACTTATAGAATTTATGAAGGACACTTAGAACTTGAAGATAGAACTTGAGAGAGATCACTTAGATGAAGAAAATTGAAGATTGAAAGTGTTTGTAGGTGTTTTTGGTCGTTGGTATATGGATTAGATATAAAGGATGTGTGATTTTGTTTTCATGTAAATAAGTCATGAATGATTACTCATATTTTTGTAATTTTATGAGATATTTCATGCTAGTTGCCAAATGATGGTTCTCACATGTGTTAGGTGACTCACATGGGCTGCTAAGATCTGATCATTGGAGTGTATATACCAATAGTACATACATCTAAAAGCTGTGTATTGTACGAGTACGAATACGGGTGCATACGAGTAGAATTGTTGATGAAACTGAACGAGGATGTAATTATAAGCATTTTTGTTAAGTAGAAGTATTTTGATAAGTTTCTTAAAGTCTTTAAAAAGTGTATGAATACATAATAAAACACTACATGTATATACATTTTAACTGAGTCGTTAAGTCATCGTTAGTCGTTAGATGTAAATGTTGTTTTGAAACCTTTAGGTTAACGATCTTGTTAAATGTTGTTAACCCATTGTTTATTATATCTAAAGAGATGTTAAATTATTACATTATCATGATATTATGATATATTAATATATCTTAGTATGATATATGTACAGTTAAATGTTGTTACAACGATAATCATTACATATATGTCTCGTTTCTAAATCATTAAGTTAGTAGTCTTGTTTTTACATATGTAGTTCATTGTTAATACACTTAATGACATGTTTACTTATCATTTATCATGATTAAACATAGTATATCAATATCTTAATATGATTCATATGTATTTAGTAAGACGTTATAACGATAATCGTTATATATATCGTTTCGAGTTTCTTAATTCAATAAACTCAATTTTATGTATATAACTCATTGTTAAAATACCTAATGAGATACTTACTTATCATAATATCATGTTAACTATATATATAATCATATATATGTCATCATATAGTTTTTACAAGTTTTAACGTTCGTGAATCACCGGTCAACTTGGGTGGTCAATTGTCTATATGAAACCTATTTCAATTAATCAAGTCTTAACAAGTTTGATTGCTTAACATGTTGGAAACACTTGATCATGTAAATAACAATATCATTTAATATAGATAAACATGGAAAAGTTCGGGTCACTACACCACCAACAACAACATCCGCATCCCACACCTCATCATCACAATCTGTACCTCGAACATCAACGTCATACGCACCATAGATACCAAGGAATACCAACAACAACAAACGATGAAGTATTGATTCATAACTTCATCGAAGAAATATTTTGCAGAGAATATGTAGTTTCTAAAAGTTTTAGAGATTATATATTCTAGTCCTAGTCGAAAACCAGATGAGATTAATATTATGTTAACTCATTAAATCCATGATTACATCTAAGGAAAATATATATGTAGGTATATTTTCATAAAGATTGTAATGTAATTAAGAAAATTCTTTTGTACAAACTGTTAATGGTGAGAATATTTTAACGGGTAGGTAATATCTGAGAGATATATAAATTCACAATTAATATGTTACATTCTTCGATTCTGATTCAACAAATCATCAACTATACTCACTACTTTCACAACAATATATATTCTTTTATAAAAATCAAAGCAACCATCCTCATCTAAATTTGATTACATATTTTGATTTTGAAAAATCAAAATCCAAGTCAAGATTTAACAAAAGGCATCATTCTTAGATTCCTACATCTTTCGAAGCTATACTTTGACTTCAAAACTGTGCTAGAACATCATAGAACCCAGAAAAGTATTTGTATTATTCAAATTCCTAGAACATCATATGAATATTATCGATTACAATCTATGTTCAAATCCCTATGAAATTCCTGAAGACACTTCAAATAATGAATCATCGAGATGATGATCCAACCACATGTTACTGCAGTCTTGTACCTGAAAAACCCTCGAAATCAAAGTCATAGTTTAACACGTATCCGTGTCAGACCCTTTGGCATTTATTAGCTAAAATAACTTTTCAATCCCTTTTCAAAATAGACAGTTTTGTCACCACTCCAGCAAATCACCTTCAATTTTTCATTCGAATAAGCCTTATTATAATGATTACCCCTTCATCATTGTTACCGGGGAACCTTTCATATTCCACCACATTAGCAGTAAACTTATCAACAACTTCATTGATCATTAAGCCTCTCCGAAAAATCATGATAATTATTCATTGAAACTCTATCAAGTACTCATATACAACTTGTAACAACAATTGTCATACCAACTACCGGGAATTAGCAAATCAGTATTTTGAATTTCGTAGAAATTTTTCACCAACAGTTATATATATACATATAACGTTTACCTTAAAGACTTACAGACTTCAAATGTGAAGTTTCTGAAAAACACCCTAAACTACGAACTAGTTCTCGAAATCTTGAAAAATGCTGATGAAGCAGCAAAAACTGTAAACGACCTTAACAGGAAAAAGTTTGATGATAAAGGATAGTGTGCTAGCAAAGCTCAGAAAAAGAGAAAGTTTGGAACTGGAAAACGGATTGAGCAAAGTATGAAGGAGGCTGTGGATAAATCACAAGGACAAAACCTGCCTTCAAAGAATCCAAAAGATTCAATATCTGCTGAAGCCATTAACGAATACCTTGTTTCCGAATCTAAACCCTTGCGGACAATATTCTTCATCATCCTCTGATATTAGAAATTCTAAGATATCATCGTATCTTTCATTATAAATATCCTCCATATTTCTGGAGATAATTCCATAATCATTCTTATCAGAAATCAATTTCTCCTTGCGATATCTGTGTTACATCATAAAAGAAACTATTTTAGTTTCTAAATTCTAAAACTTTCAAGTTTAAAATATGAATATTTTGGAAGTGGTGTTGGGAGCTGAAGCATGAGTTAGTATAATATAATGACACTTGATCAACGTGATTATATTACAGTAAGTCATGCTGAGTTTCTAAATGGAACATGATGATTCAAAGATCATAACGTCATCATGTGCCATGTTGCACGACTCTTACATTTTACTTAATCTCCAAACAAATCAAGAACGTATATTCTTGATAGTTCTATCTTTTCCCGTAACTTCTGGTAATTTAACCAATCAAGATCATGTTATTACAATTTCTTAAAAACCTTAGTTATGATCATTCGAAACTTCATACCTACAAATTCTGGACCATTACTCGCTTGACTTAAAGTCAGGAAGAGAAAACAAAAGTATGGAACTCCGAAATATAAGGGAGAATATAAAGCCCAATAACAACACAAAAACTACAAACCGTGTATATCAATATTTATTGCAACATAAAGACACGGGAGAATTAAAAACACTACAACCCCAAGAGCGAAGTAGAAGAAAACAGATTCCTCCGGTGAAAGTTGGAACAAGAGAATGATGGTTGCGATAGTAAGGATAAGGACAAGGATCAGAACTGGATTAAGCATTTTCACAATCTTTTTAAAGTATGAAACAAGGAAGAAGATTATATGAGTGGTGAAAAATAAATGAAACGGAAGTGGTCAATTTATAACGAAATATCAGACATAGCAATCGAAGCAGGTTGCGCATTTAATCAAAGGAAATCTTAATTTCCATAAAATCTAAAGAATCAAATCTTATTTAGATTATGAAGATTTTCTATTCCTTAAATTACAAAAATCAATCGTTAATACGTCAAGAGTTAAGACGAATCTCTATTCTTCATTTCACACTTTTACGATAACTTCTCTTATACGCTTCAAGTAATTGGATTGTTTTATCCATATTATTCAAACGGTGATAAAACTCTACTTACCGACACATATATGTCATGAAAACATTTTTATTGTTAGCCATGATGACCTCACTCAAATTTCGGGGCGAAATTTCTTTAACGGGTAGGTACTGTGACAACCCGAAAATTTCTGACCAAATTTAAATTTAAAATTTATATGATTTTGACCGATGATTCACGAACAAATATTAGGCATGAATAAAAATATATATAAATATATATATTTTATAATGTGATAAAATATAATGATAATTTAGTCATAAAACGTTTGGATTTAAAATAGTATTAATATAATATATATTGGTAAATAATGAGACGTTGATTTATAGAAGCAAATGACCAAAACACTCAAATAAATAAGTTACACTTTGAGTGGGATAATTTTTCATTGATTTGAGTCTTGTTATTGATAAAGGTACATTACACGAAACGTAAATTACCAGTTTTTTAAACGTACGAAAGTGCGCTCGAAAAACCGAAAGTGGTACATGAGTTGAGTGACAACGTACGAGTCATTTGAACAAAAATTACATTTTTACTATGCACGTAAATATAATATAATATTTAATTAATTCTAAAGATTAAATATATTATATATTAAATAATATATATGTTAAGATTATAAGTGTCGGTAGAACTTTGATCAAATTGTGAGCTGTTTTACAAGGCCATGCAATCGCATGGCCACACAGGAAAATTCCCATGCGATCGCATGGGGGTTAGGTGGGTGTAAGGTTCTTTAAATTGCACGAGTTCGGTTTCATTTTTTTTATCCATTCCTTCTCAATTCTCTCTAATGCTCTGTATTACTTATCTTATATATTTATTTTAATTATTAATATTATTACTAAAGATTTAATCTTATAATATTAATATTAGTAGTATTATACATAAAATACTACAACGAGGTTCTGCTCGCATGTTTTTAAAATTGGTTTTTGAGAGGGATAGAGCTAAGGAAATTATGGGTTATAGCTATGGAGGTGATGAGTATGGTTCATGGGTATGCTCGTGAGGTCAATTTAGTGTTTATCATCTCCGTTGCGTCTACGTACTTTTCCTGCAATATTGAATCTCAATATTGATACGTGAGTACTCGTAATTTAATTTTTATATATTAATAGTGTATCCATGTCTAGTGCTCAAGTATATATGTTTATGCATGCTTGTATGCTTTAATTTTGTCTTTAGATAGTCTATGATGAATCACGATTTTGATACATATGTTATTGATAAAAGGTATATGATATGCATGTCGTTGGAAAGCTGTCGGAAAATCAATAACTTTTCATTTAGAAATCGCGTGATTTCGATGAACAGATTAAAAGATACGGTCAACTGAATTATGGTTGACGTTAATTGAAATTGTGTTTGAAACTATAAATTAATATTTAAATAACTTGTCTATGAGATTGATAAAGTGAATTTTTAGATATTACGAATCGAGTAAATGAATTTCTATATAAGGTACGTTTTGTTTTGTTGACCAATTGTCAAAGTTGATTGTCTTATCATGTTTTAAAGCTTTATAAATACTAAATCTGCTTTACAAGTATTGGAAAACTATATGAAATGTTAAAATATATCCAATTGCCATGATCATTCAAATACAATATAACTCTTGAAATAAATAATGTTTTGAGTTTGATAAACTAAAAATTCGTTCAACTATCAACACTTATACTATGTTAATATAATAAACATGTATAGAACTTTGATCAAATTGGGTCAGGTTGACTTTTGAAATGACTTTTGTTAACTTTCACATGTCGGTCTCGAGCATTAGGATTGTGATACACTATGACCTGACCTAGTTTATTAGACATTTATTGACCAACATATGTTCTCTAGGTTGAGATCTACGGTTATTTTGCATTCCGAGTTTCGGTCACATTTCAGTGAATGACCTTATGTGCTGCTAAGGTGAGTTTCATTTGCTCCCTTTTTAATTGCTTTTGCAATCTATATTTTTGGGCTGAGAATACATGCAATTTATTTTAAACGCAATGGATACAAGTACATACTAAATTCTATACTGAGTTTAAACCGAAAATCCCTTAGCTTTGGTAACTAGTAACTGCCAGTTATAAGAACTGGTGGGCGCGAGTAGTAATATATGGATCCATAGGGCTTGATATCCCCGTCCGAGCTAGAGCGCTAGCCTTTTAATGGACGTATGCTATTTGAAAAGCGTACACGTTGGTTTGCGTGTATTATTAAGATGATTATACAAAGGGTACAAATTATATATACGTTAAGTTTAGTTACCAGGGTGCTCAATTTTGTAGAATATTTTGATAAACGTTTCTGGATGAAACAACTGAAACCTTGTGATCCACCTTTATGTACAGATTATGCGAAACATTAAAACTATGAACTCACCAACCTTTGTGTTGACACTTTTAAGCATGTTTATTCTTAGGTTAATAGAAGTCTTCCGCTGTTTGCTTATACGTTATACAAGCTATGTGCATGGAGTCATACATGCTTTATTCGAGAAAACTTTGCATTCACAAAATCATCACCATGTATCTTATTTGACTGTATTGTCAACAGATGTATTGTTAAAAACTATTATATACGGTGATTGTCTATACGTAGAAATTATCAGATGTCGAAGACCTTGGATTTAGATATTCATTTATGGTGTGCCTTTTCAAAAGAATGCAATGTTTACAAAACGTATTATATAGAGGTCAAAACCTCACTATGAAATCAATGAATGATGTATTCGTCTAAATGGATTTGGACGGGTCATTACACATATAATAGCAGGAAATGCTCCAGCTCGAATTGAAATTCCGAAAGCTGACAATAATGTCACTCATGAGTCTTTGCCACGTCTGAAATGTGGAAGACCAATTGGTTCCAAAGATAAAAAAATCCTTGAAAAGGAAAATCAGCTGATAATGAGGTAAAAGAAAGTGTTCAAGAAGAACCATAAATCAATATTCCTTCTGCAGAGGATATTGATAAATGTAAATACATAAATTGCGATAAATTATACAATATTATGGAACCAAAATGAAATGAAAAATCTTGATGAGATATTTTCATATAATATTACAATGACATCATGAATAAAGATGATGATCTAGAACCAAAATCTGTCATTGAATATCAAAATAGACATGATTGACCTCAATGGAAAGGAGCAATACGAGCTGAATTAGAATCGCTCAATAAAAGAAAAGTTTTCGGATCAATCGTTATCACTTTTAAAGATGTGAAACGTATGGAATACAAATGAATTTTTATCCGAAAAAGAAATGTGCAAATGAAGTTACAAGGAAAAACTAGACTTGTAACTCAAGATTTTCCACAAAGACCAGAAATGAATTATGAGGAAAACTTATCCTCCTGTAATGGATACAATTACTTATTAGATAATTAATCACCCTGGTAGTTACTTAAATGCATCTCGTGGATGTTGTTACTACTTATCTGTATGGATCACTTGATAGTGATATATATGAATATACCTGAAAGGTTTAAGGTATCATAAGCATCTAATGCAAAACCCAAGGGAATGTATTCCATTAAATCACAAAGATTTTTAAATGGGTTTATACAATCGGGACGTATGTGGTATAACCCATTAAATGACTACTTGATAAGAAAAGGGTATACATATAAACTTATTTGCATGTGTGTTTTATAAAAACAATGTTCGAATATGTGAACATAGTTGTTTATATCAATTATCTTAAATAAAGAAATCTATGAAGCCATTCAACTTCTAAAGAAAGATTTTGAAATGAAAAAAATAAGTAATACGTTGATTTACATATTGAGCATATGACTAATGACTTACTTATACATCAAATAACTTATACCGAAAAGATTTTTAAAACATTTTAATATGGACAAGATAAAAACCATTAAGTACTCCTATGGTTGTTAGATCTCAATATTGATACTGATCTATTTCATCCTCTAGAAGATCATGAAGATCTTCTTGGTTCAGAAGTTCCATATCTTAGTGCAATTGGGGTTATTATGTATTTTACAAATTGTACAAGACCTGACATTTCTTTTGCAGTTAATTTGTTGACAAGGTTCAGCTCAACCCCTACAAAAAGACATTGAAATGGGATCAAGCAGATATTTTTGATACCCTTGAGGAACTGCTGATTTAAAATTATTTTATTCTAACGCTTTAAAACAAGATTTAGTTGATTATGTATATGCAGGTCATTCATCAAATCCTCATAAAGATAAATCTCAAACTCGGTATGTATTCCTAAATGGGGGTACCATAAAATCATGGCGTTCTTAAAACAAACACTTGTTGCAACATCATCAAATCATGACGAAGTGATTGCATTATATGAAACTACTCGAAAATGTATTTGGTTGAGATCAATGACACAAATCATTATTGATTCTTGTGGACTAGAACGCTATAAAAGACCAGCAACTATCTTCAACAACAACTATATATGAAGATAATGCAGCTTGCATAATACAAATGAAAGAAGAGTATCAAAAGTGACAGAACAAAATATAAATGCTGACGAGGCGCCAAAGCCATAGACGGTCTAAACAGTCATAAGTTTGATGGAAAAGAATGGTATGTTGGTAAGGCTCAGAAAAGACTGAAAGGGAATAAGAATTGAAACAAGGGTTTGAGCAAACCATGAAGGAGACTGTAGACAAATCACAGGGGCTAAACTTGTACATAAAAGATTTAGATGATACAGTTTCAGATGAACAAGATCTCATAAAAGACAACCAGATTAAAATGAGATACGTTCAATCAACAACTCTGCTGATCTTTATACCAAAGCACTGTCAACAGCTGTTTTCAGAACACACGTTCACAATATTGACATGAGGCAAGTTCAAAAGATGTGACGACTCAGCGATGTCTACTTGAGGGGGAGTCAACTCTATACTGCACTCTTTTTCTCTTGACTAAAGTTTTTATCCCACTGGGTTTTTCTTTAGCAAGGTTTTTAACGAGGCAGTACTAGTTGATCTCTAATGAAACAAAAATTGTCATCCAAGGGGGAGTGTTATAATCATAAAAAGTCAAAAATGGATGTTTGACAATTTATGTCTCCATCACAATAATTCAACTTTAGGAGACAAATTTACAATTCATATCTCGTGATTGATTCTATACAGTTATTATTCTTTTGTATAAATAGATGATGAATGTTAGATAGAACATACACCAATTTCTTACAAGAATAAGAAAAATATATTACTATTTCTCTCTACTATTAATTCTTCATACTACAAAGAATTTATCAAAGCTTAGGCCAAAAGTAGTTAAAAACTATTAACTCTTAACAAAATTTATAAATTACAGTATATATAATAATTAAATTAAATTTAGAATTTAGAAAAAATGGAAAAAGTATGGAAAAAATGTGAGGGTGTAAAATGTATAGGAATGTGTTTAATCGGTGTTTTTGTGAAGGTTTTTTGGTTCTATTTAATTGTTAATAATGGAATCATGGATGGATCATGATTTAGTCAAAGAATTTAAATGGTTTCGATAGTGTTTACTTAGCAATTCAGTCTATCATAGTGGTTAATAATTTACGTGATTTAGGATTTATATAAATGATTCGAACCACGAGGTTGTAAAATGTATAGGAATGTGTTTATTCGTTCGGTAATGTTTAACAACTCAATTTAATTGATCATAATGATATTCATTTTCGACCATATGGGTCAAAATAAACATAGGTTTCTTGAGAAAGTTTATTTGAGATAAATACTCATTCTAATCGGCTATTAATCTATTTCTATATCGTTTCATTATTCAAACCTCATTTTTTCAAAATTCTTTTTCTAACAACCTAACTTGTTCACAAATTTTCATACACTAAAAAAGTGGGGAGTGATTCGTACACCACATATTTTTAGCCGTACACCATCAAATGTGCTTTACAGGATTGTACAGTACAACACTGTAAAGCTAAAAAAGTGGTGGTGTATGGCTAAAAATAGGTAGTGTACGAATCACTCGGTTAAAAAAGTAGGTATAAATCTATAATCCCCATAGAACCAATACTAGTTTGACTAAAAATATCAAAATGTAAATCTAGGCACAATCACACTCCCAAAGTCCATGGCAAATTCTTGATCAAAGAATCAAAATCAATCATAACTAAAAAAAAATGACAGAATTCAATAAACCAACTAGAAATTCAAGCGAAACCTTGTAAAAATTCAATCTTTCTACCATTTAACACCCTAAACATAACATTCTGCCCCTGATAAGCAATACCAGAAATTCAATAACAAATAGTAATCATCTAAGGACAAGGTCAATAATAATGAGTCAAATTAAAAAAAAAAAACTCATAAAAATATTACATGGGGCAGGGTCACTAGGACTGGTGCTACAGTTACATCTAAACCCATGTTTTTGAAATAACCAATTTCTTTTGCAAAAACACACCTACTAATTGCTTCCTATGATTTTTTTGAAAAACATACCATTTTTCAATAATAACTTTCCGATAGTCCCTATCTTCCACAAATACAATTAACCATTTCGATTAAATTAGCTGAAAGATGGTTGATTTGAAAAGGCCCTAATCTTTAAGAACCTTAAATTTGGTATTGTGGGGAAAAGAAACCAAACCCTATTTCTTAATTGATTTGGCAACGATTTTCTAGCGTTATGTGGTTTAAATTATAGCTAGTGGTTCGTTAGATGACTTGTTTACCCATCATGTGCCCAACACCAGAAAGTATTCACAGAAGTTAGAATATGGACCAGCGTCGGACAATTTTAAAACTATATCGACTAGCGGTATGACTTTTATATGATAGGGACGATCTTTGAGATTTTGGGTAAACAACATGAATCATGGTATAGTTATCTCTTATAAATAAACTACAAAACTACTTTTTACTCTTTATGTTTCTATATATTTTTTTAACAGCAATTGGGATCACCCGAGGGGGACTAAACCACCCGTTGCGATCATCTCCCGTTTCGACTATGCCGATGCAGCGATAATAACCCTGCCCCCATCACTGCCTGTGAGGAAACCTTGAAACCGATTCAAGGGCACGGTCAAGTAAAACCCCCTCCCTTTACCCCCCAAACGATATGGGAAAGGTGTCATGGGTGGATACTTCATGGCAGGGAGGAAATTGTGTTTTTAATATGTAGTCAACGGGAGTCGAACTCCTGACCTCCCCTAAAGGAGGCAGGCCACCAACCGCTAGACCACATCACAACTTCTCTTTATGTTTCTATATATAATAGTTGTATTTCCATATACATTTTAAAACAATAATATATTCAAAGACTACACATACTAAATTTAAATATATCATTATTAAAAAGAATTTTTTGTAATTTTACTTGTTAACTTATCAAACAATCTTATTTTCCAAACACTTTAAATTTTGGTTATTAGATTATTTTTTTATCAACCGGTATAATCAAATCCAAACATTATTGATATATAACATTGTAAGTAACTAGATGGGGAGTGAATAGTTACTTAATACGTTTTTAACACTTTTTCGATTGATCACCAAATTTGATTTAACTTTGATCAACTAACTCAACTCAAACTAGATATGTGTAGTGTATATGTTCAAAATGATAAATGAAGTAATGTAAAGAACATAAATACAAGGATTTATAGTGGTTCGGGTGGATGTTAACTAATCCACCTTAATCCACTCCCCGATTACACTAATCGAGATTTGTTACTTCACTAAGCACTTTTCTCCAAACCCGGTGGAGATTCGATTTACAAGTCTTCAACTTATTTGGTAGACAACAAACCTAATCTTTCTATCCCTTTGAAAGATCAACTCCAACCTAGATCAACTTGTCTTCACCTTGGACAAGTATTAATATCCAAATAAGATTAATCAACTTCCTAAGTCCCTTTAAGGAAGTAGATCACTAAGCTAGCCTATGCTTCTACTAATTGAAGTTACAAGACTTATACACTTTGCAATGATGATCCTAAGACAATACTAGGACATACATTACATTAAGTAAACTCACAAGATAAATGATTTTGATTACTAAGTTTACAACAACCCAATTCTATATCTATAAGATCATAGAATCTTCTCTTGCTTGATCACATTTGAGTAGTAATTGATGCATTTGTGATCACTGGAAATAAGCCTTTGAAATATGCAAGAGGGTCAGCTTCAAATGCTCTTAAATGTTTGCCTTTTATAGTGGGATCCAAAAAGTAGCCGTTGACACACGGTTGTCATCACGGTCGACCGTGGTGCGACCGTGCGTGCTCCAGTCCAAAATTGGTATCCGTTATATAGCCGTTTGACTCAAATTTGAACACCACATTTTGACACCTTTACTCCTTCTAGCACCTGCGAAAGAAACCAAACATCCTATACAAGTACTATATGCATTAAGTGTGTGAGATTTGGTCTTAATGCATGAAAGTGACTAATCATTCCAAAAGTGGCAAACCCAACATTATTGGAGAAGTGTCTTGATTGATATTTTGGGAAATCTCAGTTTGGTCAAGACTTAGTTAGTCACTTTAATGCCCTTGGTTCAATTCTAAAGACTAGTCACTATGTCATTAACTTCCTAGTTTCAATTAATCACAAGTCATGTTCTTTTTGAGTTTAGTTTAGAGATTAATTGAATAATGACTCTATAAGATAATCATGAAGTATGTAGAGACATCAAAGTTAAGTCATAAGCAATCACCCTTAGTTACTTAGACTAGACCAAATAGACAATTGACTATACTTTCATTGTGAACCATTTTACACTTAATCTATTGGAGTAGGTTAGTTACTTGAATCCTAACTAGTGAGCACATAGCAAACATATTAATCAAGTTGACAAGTTTATGAGTATTAATCATTTTAGCAAGTAGCAAGTAATACTCACATAGCAAGAGATAGTTATTCTAGGATCAATCTTATAGATACTTGCACAATTTATAATTCAAGCTTTAACAAGTTTAAGTGCAATATAACATATTTCTTGATTAATGTGTAAGCACACATTAATGTCCAACACATGCACAAGGGAAAAGCAATCTCTAGTTGGGACTTGGTAACCATCCTAAATGTATCTAAGTGTGTTTTAGGATTACAAGTCATTACTAGTTAACCTTGAGAGCATTGTTGTAACATCCCATCTTTTTTCGTTTACTTTCCGTTATACTATTTTAAAGTCCGTTATATAATTATAACATCTTTCGTTAAAATGCGTTTTAAAATATTTCGTTTAGGTAATTCACGCACCCGCTTTTAAACTTGAGGGACTAAACTTGCCAAGAGACCAAAGATTTGACTAGGTCAACTAGTCAAACATTTCTCCTCCACTAACTCATTCATATCCTCTTTCTCTTTTTGATACTTCCAAATCCTCTCAACATTCAATCAAAGATTCATCATCTGTTCAAGATCTTGCAATCATCAATTCAAACAAATTACATATTTGGAATCCTTGCATCTTCCTCTTCAAATCCATACCAACTTTGTTGCATTTGGGTAACTTTTTAAAATCACTAGATTTTGTGTTCTTGATGTTTTCAACTTATAAAAGTGTTAATTAGTGTCTATTGCTCAAGTCTAATATGAATATGTGATTTATATGCTCGATCTTGTTATTTTAAGTAACTAGCATGAACTTAAAATTTGGTGTGTTTGATCTTGTGATTTGTTTTCCTAAATATTGTTAGATGTTAAAAGTGCATGTATTAAATGTGTTACTAGCATCACTAGCTTCAATTTGATGTGTAGGTTGACTTAGAAATACTCCATAAACATAATTGCTAAATTTGTGATTTTGAGTTAGGGTTTGATAGTAGTAAAATGGGTTTTTGATGCATTGAATGCTTTGCAATGTTAATTGTAAGTGTTTAGTAGTATTGTATGCGTAATTACCTACGAAACGACCTATTATATGTGTGTATTAAGTTCCCGAATCATCTTATGCATTTTGTAAACTTGAAACCTTGATAATGAACCTTTAATGATTAATCAATGAGAATTTGGTTATTGTAAATGATGTTTTTGTTTGACGAAAAGTGTTTAGTTGTATTCCTTGTTAAATTATCTTTCCAACGATGTATGGTATGCGTTTTAAGTGTTTACGGATCATTTGTTATGATAAAAAGAAGTTTGGTTCGAGACTTGTCGAGTTTTTTTAAGCAGTTTCACTGAATCAGATAGGGATGCGGCGCATCTGCCTTGGATGCGGTGCATCTGCTACTGATGCGGCGTATCACTTGCAGATGCGGCGCATATGAAGGCTGCTGTCCAAAATTTTTTTATTTTTTTTTCGTTTAATTCCCGCTATGCTATACATGTCCGATTAACATGAAACTTGGCCAACATACTTATATATGCTTATATTTTTAAGACCCAAATATTTATTTTACATAATGTATTTATGGTATACGATGCGTGTATGAAGTGTACGAAGCACGTACGTGTTGCTTGCTCGAAAGTCGAAGGAAACTGGATGTTGTCTGAAGTGACAAGGTGTGTACGTATCTTTTCAACCCCAAATAAAGTTTGTGTTGATGTTTTAAAGCCTTACCATTGGAAAGAAAATCTTATTACATTTCCAACGATATTTGATTCATCAAAAACGGAGCTACGGTCAAAAAGTTATGGCCAAAACAAATTACTAAAAATTGACCTGAAGGTTGGAGCGGCGCTCCACCTTATGGAGCGGCTCTCCGATCCCGTCTGATGCAATTTTCAGATTTTTTAAAAGGTTTAAATGAGGGGTACTTTGGTATTTTCTCTTGGGGTCGGTTTGGGGTCATCAAAACTGATCCATTGATCATTGTGGATCACATTTCACCTCTTTTCGCTCATCAACACTCTCATCTTCAAACCCTAGAGAGAGAGGAGAGATTTAGAGTGAGAGAGCTCCAATTGGAGAAGAAGAAGAGTGTTTCGGGTCAAACCTCAAGTATTAAAGTTGTTCATCTCGTCAACGACATCATTTTGGCGGTATTGGTAAGTTCTAACTCCGAGTTTCATTGTTTGATTTGAGATTCAATGTTAGGATTTTGAGATTGCTAGTTGTAAAACCCATTTAGTTGATGAAGAGGGTTTATGGAAACTTGCTATTTTGATACTTGGCGGGTTTTGGGTTGGTTAATGATTTAACCATGTTTAAGACTTGTAAATGGTTTATAATCACTAGTATTAGTGATTATTGATGTTTTGGAGACCATTAGGGTTCTTGTGGTTGACTAATTTTGACTAGAGTCAAAATTAGGGTTTGTTGATGATTATGACCCAATTGTCGATTTAATAAGATTTATAAACTTAAAATGGATTAAGTTGAAGCATAGAACCGAGTTAAATATGTTTTGGTGTCGAAACTTGCTAATGGCGTGATATTGACTTCTTATGGATCAAATTAGGGTTTAAGTGTCATTTTGGGCAAAATAGGTATTTAACACCTATGATTGGGTTTAATTGGCATATTAGGACCATTCTCACTTTTGTTAGTGATTATTGGTTAGTTTGGGCGCGGTTTGTGCTTGAAAGTGCATTTGGGTCGAAATTGCACTAGTTGTCAATTTGGGTTGATTTGTATATCCACCCTAATTGTGTTACTTGTTATGTGATAAATGGAATAGGTACATTCCATCGACGATTGCGGATTATTCGGTGGCATTCTTCAAGGCGACAAGGTGAGTGTTAATATCCTATATGCATATGTATGTGTAGGATGGGTGCGGGTCGGGTGAAGTGGTTCTCGGTCATAGAGCTCACTTCACATATAGGTGGATTGATGGACCTGTGTATAGGTCCAATGGGCAAGGTTGTGCGTTTTGGTTGACCACCTTTGACGAGATGCACACTTTGTGCGTACGTTATCACATGGGCGTGTGATGTGGATTATATAACCCCAATGGCGAAGGGTTAATATTGTGAGTGGAATAATTATGCGTTCATGTTTATGGCATATTTGTTTGTGGATGTTATGGTATGAACCACGTGCCGGTGGTACCATGACATGTATGTGACGAGTATAAGATGTGAACTACGAGCCGGTAGCATCGAGTGTGAACCACGAGCCAGTAGCACTATAAAAATAGATGTAAACCATGAGCCGGTAGCATCGAGTGTGAACCACGAGCCGGTAGCACTATAAAAATAGATGTGAACCACGAGCCGGTAGCATCGAGTGTGAACCACGATCAGGTAGCACTATAAAAATAGATGTGAACCACGAGCCGGTAGCATCGAGTGTGAACCACGAGCCCGTAGCACTATAAAGGAGTATGACTCAAATGTGTAGTGACGTGAACCACGAGCCGGTAGCGTCATAGCATTACGTATGGTGTGAACCACGAGCCGATAGCACCATAGCGTTATGGTTAACCATATTGTGTTTGTGATTGTTTAGCATGTTAAATATTGTATACGTATAATGTTGTATTGTTGTGATGTAGCTAACCCTCCGAGTGTAGCTTATTGGCATTTGTTCACATTGTCGTTGGTGAACTTACTCATTGTTGATGTTGTTAGCTTGTTGCTTAGTGATCGTACGGTATGCTTAGATTAGCTTGCCTTTATGCTTGGATGCTTCGGTATGCGTTATTTGATTATTTGTGTGGCGTGTCCATTTTATGCATATATATGTATGTAGTATATTCTCACTCACTAAGCGTTAGCTTACCCTCTCGTTGTTGACATTTTTATAGATTGCATGGATGCGGCGGCTCAGGTAAGCGTGGGAACTAGTGGACTCGCGTAGTTGCTTTAGAAGGCTTGCTTTTGGATTTGATTAGGATTGGGTAGCGTATCCCCAATTGCCATGCTCGGCTTTATTTTGTGTTAAAAATCATGTAGTTGAAAACTTGTATTTTGTACGAAAGTCGTAAAACGGCCGATGTGGGCCCGGTCTCGTAAAACTCATTTTATTATTGGAACGTGTTAGTTTTAACTAATATAAAATGTTGTGAAAAGTGTTTGGTCTAAAAGTGTCGGGAAGCAAGAGATCTTTTTCGCAAAAAAGGAAAAGTTGGACAGGCCGTTTTGGCGAGCGACGCAAGTCAGTGGCGCGCCGCGCCACTATGCTGTACAAAAAATATTTTTTTTTTATTTGCATATTTCGATTGCATATGGGTTGGGTTGTTACAATCTTTCATAGAAAAATTGTCGGATACCCGACCTGACCCCGTTGACTTTGACATTGACCAAGTTTGACCAAGTTTGACTTTTAGTCAAACTTAATCAAATGTTTAAGCAATCGTTTTAACATGCTTTTATACTTATACCTTACATGAAACTTGACAATTTGACTCACATGCTATGTAATCGACTCGTAATGAGCCATAGGACTAATTGAACATCTTTGACCAACCGTGTTTACCGTTATTGATACAACCTACTTGTTTATGTTAAGACTAGCACTCGTTCTTGCACACGTTACTTGTGAAGTACTTTAATACTCTTGCACTCAAGGTGAGATCATAGTCTCACCTTTACTTTTTTAAACTTACATTTGGGATGAGAAAACATAAATGTTTCATTTTACAAAGTGAACACAAGTACGAAAACAAACATTCTACATACGAGTTAGAACAAAAACCCTCAATTCGATTATCATTAGTTACACTTGCCGGGTGTAAGCGAGAACTTATGTTGTATGGCCATATGGGTTTGACAAACCCTCATTCAGATGGTTCGCTACCGTTATTCGGATGAAATATATTTTCGAGAAACAGTGTATGTTCTAACACTATTGTGATGGGGTTCTATGGATGGAAAGTTAAGCCTTGATAATTGGGTACTCGTGATAACAAATTTTAGAATGGTTTACTATTATTCCAATGATATAAATCTTGTGGTTCATTTGTACTTACTTGCTTACTTAAACCTATGATTTCACCAACATTTTCGTTGACAGATTTCTATGTTTTTCTCAGGTCCTTGAACGTTTTGTGATGCATGCTTCCGCTCATTATTTTGATACTTGCATTGGATGTCGAGTATATATGCATACATGGGGTGTCTTTTGGCTACTTTTAAATTGTGTCGCATAGGTTTCATTTGTACTTATAACGTTGTAACGTAACATGTGGTTGAACTATTCGTGTAAACTTTTAAACAATCTTTACATTTGAAATGAATGCGACATATTTTTGGTCAAACGTTGTTTTAAAGACTTATGACCACATAACGGGACCTAAGTAGACGGCGCCGTCAATGACAACTTTGTCGGGTCGCTACAGATGGTATCTGAAATGCCCCATCCTAATCCATCTGGACGAAGTCCATATCGATTATAAATGATTCACAACAGTTGATTACATCGCGAGGTACTTGACCTCTATATGATACATTTTACAAACATTTCATTCGTTTTTGAAAAGACAATGTTTTGTTACATCGAAAGTTGATGACATGCATACCATTTTATAATATATCTAACTATAATTGACTTAATAATAATGTTGATGAACTCAACGACTCGAATGCAACGTCTTTTGAAATATGTCATGAATGATTCCAAGTAATATCTTTAAAATGAGCAATTGCACAGCGGAAGATTTCTTTAACACCTGAGAATAAACATGCTTTAAAGTGTCAACCAAAAGGTTGGTGAGTTCATTAGTTTATCATAAATAATCATTTCCATCATTTTAATAGACCACAACATTTTCATTTCTCATAAATATACGTCTCATGCATAGAGACAAAAATATCATTCATATAGATTGAACACCTGGTAACCGACATTCACAATATGCATATAAGAATATCCCAATCATTCCGGGATCCTCCTTCGGACAAGATATAAATTTCGAAGTACTAAAGCATCTGGTACTTTGGATGGGGCTTGTTGTGCCCAATAGATCTATCTTTAGAGTTCGCGTCAATTAGGGTGTCTGTTCCCAAATTCTTAGATTAACAGACTTAATAAAAAGGGGCATATTCGATTTCGATCATTCAACCATATAATGTAATTTCGATTACTTGTGTCTATTTCGTAAAACATTTATAAAAGCACATGCATTCTCAGTCCCAAAAATATATATATTGCAAAAGCATTTAAAAAGGGAGCAAATGAAACTCACCTAATGTATTTTGTAGTAAAAATACATATGACGACATTTAACAATTGAACAATGCAGGGTTGGCCTCGGATTCACGAACCTATATCAATTATATATATTAAAACATGTAATTGAAATCTCAAAATTTCGTTTATTAATATATATTATTTATACATATTTTGTAGTTATATAAGATTTATACTAGATTTCATTTAAAAAAATATATACATTATTTTATATCTTAAATTATATGTTGTATATATATATGTTGTATATGTATTTAAAGTGATAATATTAATAATACTAATGATATTGTTAACAATGATACTTTTGTTTAATAATAATGCTAATTATACTAATAGTTACAAAAATAATACTAATACTAAAATAATGATAACTTGTATTATTTTCATATTAGTAATCCAAATCATAAAGATAATAATAATAATAATAAATAATAATAAATAATAATAATAAGTATAATATTTGTACTAATAACAATAACAATCATTAATAATAATAACATCAGTAAAACCTATCATATTTATAATAATAATGATAATAATAATTACAATTGTGATGATACTTCTAATATTAATAAGAGATATATTATATTTCTTTATAATAGTAATATTAAAACTAATAATACTTGCTATTAATACTTAAGGATCATATCAATAATCATAATACTAATAATGTTCTATTGTTAGTAAAAATAATAATGATGATAATAATACTAATAACTATATTTTTAATAATAATAACATTAATCATGATAATAACAATAATAATAATATTAGTACTAATAACAATAGAACAATAACAATAATAATAATAATAATAATAATAATAATAATAATAATAACAATAATAATAATAATAATAATAATAATAATAATAATAATAATAATAATAATAATAATAATAATAATAATAATAATAATAATAAAATAAAGATAATAAACTACCTCATAAAGCTTTTTCAAAAAAAATGGCTGCTACAAGATTCGAACCCGTAACCTCTCGCTTCCCAACCAAACACCCAAACCACTCCTCCAACCAAACATTTCTGTTTTATAATTCCACCCAATTTTATTTGTATCTAATTTGGTTTCTACTTGCACTTCATCTTCATCATCATCAAATTAAATTACCACAGCATCACAATAACTATAATTACGAATCCATAATTTTATTTAAGACCCATAAACGATTAAGTAACAATAAGAATGCATTCTTGATTTACAAAAAAAAAAAATAATAATAAAAGAATCCTTCTGTCTGTTCGTCGCTGTATAAATACAAAAAAAAAATATGATTTCGAAATTCAATTGATTTTACAAAATTGTTATAACATAAAACAAGTTTCAAATGATCCATAAAAGCTTTTTCAATCATTAATTTCGACAGAAACGTTTTCTAAAACATCAATTTGATTGAAGAACACATGTTGACTTTTTTGTTCAAAAACTTTGACTCAGGAATTCTTACTTAATATTAGAAATTGAAGAATGAATCTTTGCAGAAAGATTGTTTAGGATATTCCTGACAAAATTGCATTAACACTTTTTGAAAATTCATTCAAATTCGAGATATGGTTAAAAAGTGAAGAACGTAGGTTATATTTTCTTTTTCTTTGTTTTTCTTTGTTTTTTTTTGAAAGGCAAGCCCCCCAAAGTGTAGCAAGTGAGGATTGAACTTGGGTCCCTTTGGAACTTTCCAAGCATCCTACCACCAAGCCAACCCCTTGGGTTTTTGTTTTTCTTTGTTTTTAGTTCCAATTGCAGTTTGTTAATTATATAGAGTGACTAAAGACGCGAATTAATAGTTAAGTTGATTTTAATTATTTGAGGAATTGATTGGTAACAAGGATCAGACAAGAAGTACGTATATATCACTCAGGAAGATTTTAATTAGAAAAAGAATTTATATAAAATTATATAGATAGTGATTGTAAACAGATTTTGGAATTGTCTGATGTAATGGAATCAATTTAGCAGGTAAATTAAATAGAACGAAAGTGACTTGAAAAGGAATTTGGTTCTTAATTCATACGCATGAGTTATTTATTTATTATCAATTATCAATAATTATAATTATATAAATAATAATCTAATTAATAATAATAATAATTAATAATATTTATAATAATAATAATAATATTAAGTCATATTAATCTTAATGAAATTTACTAATAATATTAATAATTAATTATTTTCATAATATTTATAAAAAATATAAACGATAATAATAGTATTATTCATGATAACAATATTAATTTGTATTACTTATAATAATAACGATAATTACAAAGATATTAGTCATAATACTAATTATAATTTTTCCATTAATTATAATAATGATATTAATTATAATAATATTAGTAATTGTAACACATTAAACGTATCAAATTTCATATCCATATATTTTATTAAAAATAATAATATAACTAATACTGATTTTAATATTCATATAAGTATTATTAATATTAATAATAATAATGAAAGTAATAATAATATTAGTATAACAATTATATTGTTATCCTGTTTTTACATTTAATATATTAACATTATATTATTAATTATATAATATTTACTAATTATATAATATATATTATATAATATCACATATTGAATATTTAATATTTATACATCTTAATATATTACTATCTATATACAATCAATATTTATGTATGGAAATCATATATTCATATATATATTTCAACTAATATATATATAATCATTATTTAATTATCAAGTAGGTATTTATATTAATTGTATATATATATTGAAACAAATAATCTCAATAGTATAACCATTACTACTTTGTTAACATTGATAAATTTTTGTATATTCGACTCACTTTCTATATTTAAATAAACATTTTTAAATAACAAGTTTAAGTTTTATGTCACAATTACATAATAGTTCATTTATATAATTAATTTATAGTAGTAATATATAATTATTTACAAGTATAATTATTTATATACACCTTTCTATTTGCGATAAAAGATTCGTGAATCGTCAGAAATAATCATAGGGTAATTTAATATATGATAACAGTTCAAAACTTTTGAGAATCAACCTTAAAGACTTTGCTTATCGTGTCGAGATCTCATAAAGATTATGTTTAAATTTGGTCGGAAATTTTCGGGTCGTCACAGTACCTACCCGTTAAAGAAATTTCGTCCCCGAAATTTGATCGAGATCGTCATGGTTAACAGTAGGAATGTTTTTATGACGAATATGAGTTGATAAATAGAGTTTTATCATCACTGAGTAATATGGATAAAACAATTTGATTATATGAAGAGTGCGAGTGAAGCTATCACAAAAGAGTGAAATGAAAAAGTTAAAGATTCATTTTAACTTTTGACGTAGTCAGGGTTGAATTTAGAAAATAAAGTGCGTCTTAACTTTTGACGTTGTCTTGGTTAAATTCCAGAATTCAAGGAATTTGAAGAAAATCTTCGAAATCTAAAAGATTTGATTCTTCGGCGAGTAAGGAAATTAAGATCTCTATAATTAATGCAGAAATCTGCCTTGATTTCTTTGTCGTGTATTTTCACTATAAATGAACTTCTTCCGTTCCATTACTTTCACCATTCCTATACTTTCTTCATCTATTCCTACTTCTAAAATATTGTGGAAATGCTCCATCCAGTTCCGATTCTTGATATTTTCCTATCTATGTATCTGTCATCCTTCTTTTCAATCTTTCACCAGAAAATCTGTTTACTTCTACTATTGCCTTGGGGGAATACTATTCTTAATTATACTGTGTCTTTATATTGATATTCGTATTAATATCCACAGTTTGTAACTTCTGTGTTGTTATTGAGTTTTATATCTTCCCTTATATTTCAATGTCCCTGCTTCTGTCTCCTATAATTATTATCATCCACAGTTAATGCGCTCTCTTATTTGCTGCGATTTATACCCCCTTTCTATTTCGGAGCTTCATGCTTTTGTTTACTTTTCGCAAGTAACGGTCCAGAATTCATAGGTATGGAGTTTCGAATTTTCATAATATACAAGGTAGAAAGGAAAGGTAGTAGCACAATTTGTTTTGTCAACTTACCTGAATCACTGAAAATAGAACTATCAAGAATATATTTTCTTGATATGTTCAGAAGTTAAGCAAAATGAAAGAGTTATGTAACATGGCACATGATGACGTTATAATCTGTGAATCATCATGTTCCATTTAGAAACTCAACATAACTTACTGTAATATAATCACGTTGATCAAGTGTCATTATATTATACTAACTCATGCATCAGTTCCCAACATTACTTCAATAACACTCATATTTTAAGCTCGAACGTTTACAGAATATAGAAACTAACATTTTCTATATGTTGTAACACTGATATCAGGAAGAGATTAATGATTTCAGATAAGAATAGTTATGAAAATATCTTCAGAAATATGGAGGATATTTATAATGAAAGATACAATGATATCTTGGAATTTCTAATATCGATGGATGATGGAAAAAAATTTTATCCGTAAGGGTTTAGATTCGGAAGCAAGGTATTCGCTAAAGATTTCATCAGAAACAGAATCATTTGGATTCTTTGAAGTCAAACTTATTCTTTGTGATTTGTCCACGGCTTCCTTCATAGTTTCGCATAATCCACTTTTCGGTACTAAATTTTCTATTGAATTTTTTTAATATAATGATACATAGGAAGCACAAGGAGGTATATAATTTCGGACGAGAATATTTATGAAAATATCCTCAGAAATATCGAAGATATTGATGATGATATTTTGAAATTTCTAAGTTCGATGGTTGATGGAGAAAGATTTTTTTTTTCGCAAGATTTTAACATGACTTCGGAGCAAGATATTCTCTAAAGATTTCAACTGATCCAGAATTACCTGAATTCTTTGAATATAGGGTTTGGTCCTTGTATTTGTCCTTGGTCTCCTTCATGGGTAGCTCAATCTGTTTTTCAATACCCAATTTTCTATGGAGCGTTCCTAACACTCCTTTCTTTATCATCAAACTTTTGGTCGTTTAGACAATCTACCATTTTTCTGTTTCCTCTACGTTTAATGCTATGATATCTGAATCATCGGTTATTAATCCGAGGTGGTTTTAGGAAAATTGTGTTTTTAGATAATTAAACGCTGATGGTAATATGGTGGAATATGAAAGGTTCCCTGGTAACAATAAAAGAGAACGCGTATATATCAACGTTATAATAAGGTTGTTTCGTACAAAAAGTCGAAGTTGTCTTGCTGGAGCTGTGACAAAACTAGCTATCTCGAACAGCAGATGCAAAGTTATTTTCGGTAATAATAACGCTAAAGGAATTAGCACAGCTACGTGTTAAACGTTTACTCAGGTTCCGAGTGTTTTCAGGTGCATAACTATATGCATCAATCTTTTCTCCCGTAAATGAAGTGCGGTTGGTTCATCCTCTCGATTGAGGTGTTTTCAAGAATCATGAAAGGTTTGAACACAGAATGTAATCGTAAAGATACAAATGATGTTTAAGACGAAATCAAGTGGCAACTTGAAGAATTGTTTAGTTTCATATGTTATAATCAATATTTTAATTCATTTTAATTGTCCAGTGTTGGTAGTCCACAGTTGATAGTCCACAGTACAGTCCAATAATTCATATATAGTTTAATATATAATATTCGAATTAATGAATACGTGTCGTGACCCGTATACGTCTCAGACTCGATAACAACTCAAACTATATATATTATTGTAGAATCAACCTCAACCCTGTATAGAGAACTCGATCATTACTGCATATAGAGTGTCTATAGTGATTCCAAATAATATATATAGATGCGTCGATATGATATGTCAAAACCTTGTATACGTGTCCCGATATTTAAAGTGCGTAAAATAAATAGCAAAAAAATAAATGACGATAATTAAAGTGCGTAAAGTAAATAACAGAAATTAAATGACGATAAATAACATTGCGAGAATGTAAATTGCGATAAAATAAATTGCGATAAATAAAATGTAATCAGTTAGCTAGGAACAGTTAGCTAGGATTTTGTTAGCGTGGATTCTTAACAAAATTTCTCATAGTTAATTTGTTTGTTTCTATCAAATTTTTATTTTGTCAAATGTTTTCTTCATTATGCCACTTGTTGGATTCTGAGATGTCAAAATCTAAATACAAAATTGAATGAAAATGGTTATTTTGTAGTGAACAGATTCATATATCGGTGAATGTAAATAGAATAGTAAATGACTGTTGAATCAGTTTTGAAGATTGTACAGTGTAACTTATTAATGTGAAATCTAAATATTCCTCGGGTATTACCTACCCGTTAAAATATTTTCACCATTAACAATTTGTACAAAAGAATTATTAATTACAATCTTTATAAAAAATATATATACATATATATTTTCTTCAGATGTAATCATGGATTTAATGAGTTAATATGATATTAAACTCATTTGATTTACCGATAGAATAAGAATATATAATCTTTAAAACATTAGAGATTACATAATCACCATGTCGAACGAAGATAACTGATGTAGAACGTCATGTAGAATGATGATTATACTCTAGGTATAGATTGAGATGTTGAGGCATGTGATATTGAAACTTGGGTTGTTGGTGGTACTGTTGGTGCCGGTGATTTGGATGAAGCTGGTACATTTTGCACCATATTTTCCAAGACTACAACTTGTGCGCGAAGTTCGTTAACTTCTTCTATTACACCGGAATGATTGTCGGTTCGGACGAGCGGATGAATGAGGTTTAGAATCTGAGATAGTATATGATCGTGATGAGATACTTTAGAAATGAGAGAGAAAATGGTGTCTCGAACAGGTTCGCCGGTAAACGTGTCAGGTTCATTGTCAAGAGGTGAATTTGGTTAGTGGAAAGGATCGCCTTCTTCGCATTTCCATTGATTAAGTCGACTACGAACCCATCTCCAATTCATTCAGAATAGATGATGGCTAATTGATCGATTCATTCCGGTTACTCTACTTTAGGAGCTCGAGTGGAAATCCATATCGGAATAGCTGTCAGAATAACTATCGAAATAGCTATCGAAATCCGAGGGACTCGAATTGGTTGAGGGATTCATCTCATACGATCAGATGAAGGATTTTCGATAAGAATAGATTATAGGATGTAGATTAGTACTCTGTAATACATAATTTACATATGCATATATAATACTAAAATTCCATAAGTTACGAAGGAATCTATGAAAGCTGTCAGGTAAAGGTAACAATAACAGATACGCTAAGATATGAATTTATCTATACACTATCTATGCAATAGAGGCAGTGAAACATGTCTAGACTAAGAATGATAAGCAGGTAATTTCCTAAGGATGATAAGCAGATGATTTCCGACTAAAAATGATAAGCAAAACTTTTGACATGCAGACACGGTTGAAGTCCAGACTCACTAATGCATTTAAACAACTATCAGTTAGACACACTAATGCAAGACCTGGTTCGCTAAGACCACCGCTCTGATACCAACTGAAATGCCCCGTCCTAATCCATCCGGACGAAGTCCATATCGATTATAAACGATTCACAACAGTTGATTACATCACGAGGTACTTGACCTCTATATGATAAATTTTACAAACATTTCATTCGTTTTTGAAAAGACAATGTTTTGTTACATCGAAAGTTGATGACATGCATACCATTTTATAATATATCTAACTATAATTGACTTAATAATAATCTTGATGAACTCAATGACTCGAATGCAACATCTTTTGAAATATGTCATGAATGATTCCAAGTAATATCTTTAAAATGAGCAATTGTACAGCGGAAGATTTCTTTAACACCTGAGAATAAACATGCTTTAAAGTGTCAACCAAAAGGTTGGTGAGTTCATTAGTTTATCATAAATAATCATTTCCATCATTTTAATAGACCACAAGATTTTCATTTCTCATAAATATACGTCTCATGCATAGAGACAAAAATATCATTCATATGGATTGGACACCTGGTAACCGACATTCACAATATGCATATAAGAATATCCTCATCATTCCGGGATCCTCCTTCAGACATGATATAAATTTCGAAGTACTAAAGCATCCGGTACTTTGAATGGGGCTTGTTGGGCCCAATAGATCTATCTTTAGAGTTCGCGTCAATTAGGGTGTCTGTTCCCTAATTCTTAGATTACCAGACTTAATAAAAAGGGGCATATTTGATTTCGATCATTCAACCATATAATGTAATTTCGATTACTTGTCTCTATTTCGTAAAACATTTATAAAAGCGCATGCATTCTCAGTCCCAAAATATATATATATTGCAAAAGCATTTAAAAAAGGAGCAAATGAAACTCACCTAATGTATTTTGTAGTAAAAATACATATGACGACATTTAACAATTGAACAATGCAGGGTTGGCCTCAGATTCACGAACCTATATCAATTATATATATTAAAACATGTAATTGAAATCTCAAAATTTCATTTATTAATATATATTATTTATACATATTTTGTAGTTATATAAGATTTATACTAGATTTCATTTTAAAAAAATATATACTTTATTTTATATCTTAAATTATATGTTGTATATATATATGTTGTATATGTATTTAAAGTGATAATATTAATAATACTAATGATATTGTTAACAACGATACTTTTGTTTAATAATAATGCTAATTATACTAATAGTTACAAAAATAATAATAATACTAAAATAATGATAACTTGTATTATTTTCATATTAGTAATCCTAATCATAAAGATAATAATAATAATACAACTATTAGTGATAATAATAATAAGTATAATATTTGTACTAATAACAATAACAATCATTAATAATAATAACATCAGTAATACCTATCATATTTATAATAATAATGATAATAATAATTACAATTGTGATGATACTTCTAATATTAATGAGAGATATATTATATTTCTTTATAATAGTAATATTAAAACTAATAATACTTGCTATTAATACTTAAGGATCATATCAATAATCATAATACTAATAATGTTCTATTGTTAGTAAAAAAATAATAATGATGATAATAATACTAATAACTATATTTTTAATAATAATAACATTAATCATGATAATAACAATAATAATAATATTAGTACTAATAACAATAGAACAATAACAATAATAATAATAATAATAATAATAATTATAATAATAATAATAATAATAATAATAATAATAATAATAATAATAATAATAATAATAATAATAATAATAATAATAATAATAAAATAAAGATAATAAACTACCTCATAAAGCTTTTTAAAAAAAAATGGCTGCTACAAGATTCGAACCCGTAACCTCTCGCTCCCCAACCAAACACCCAAACCACTCCTCCAACCAAACATTTCTGTTTTATAATTCCACCCAATTTTATTTGTATCTAATTCGGTTTCTACTTGCACTTCATCTTCATCATCATCAAATTAAATTACCACAGCATCACAATAACTATAATTACGAATCCATAATTTTATTTAAGACCCATAAACGATTAAGTAACAATAAGAATGCATTCTTGATTTACAAAAAAAAAATAATAATAAAAGAATCCTTCTGTCTGTTCGTCGCTGTATAAATACAAAAAAAAAAATATGATTTCGAAATTCAATTGATTTTACAAAATTGTTATAACATAAAACAAGTTTCAAATGATCCATAAAAGCTTTTTCAATCATTAATTTCGACAGAAACATTTTCTAAAACATCAATTTGATTGAAGAACACATGTTGACTTTTTTTGTTCAAAAACTTTGACTCAGGAATTCTTACTTAATATTAGAAATTGAAGAATGAATCTTTGCAGAAAGATTGTTTAGGATATTCCTAACAAAATTGCATTAACACTTTTTGAAAATTCATTCAAATTCGAGATATGGTTAAAAAGTGAAGAACGTAGGTTATATTTTCTTTTTCTTTGTTTTTCTTTGTTTTTAGTTCCAATTGCAGTTTGTTAATTATATAGAGTGACTAAAGATGTGGATTAATAGTTAAGTTGATTTTAATTATTTGAGGAATCGATTGGTAACAAGGATCAGACAAGAAGTACGTATATATCACTCAGGAAGATTTTAATTAGAAAAAGAATTTATATAAAATTATATAGATAGTGATTGTAAACAAATTTTGGAATTGTCTGATGTAATGGAATCAATTTAGCAGGTAAATTAAATAGAACGAAAGTGACTTGAAAAGGAATTTGGTTCTTAATTCATACGCATGAGTTATTTATTTATTATCAATTATCAATAATTATAATTATATAAATAATAATCTAATTAATAATAATAATAATAATAATAATAATAATTAATAATATTTATAATAATAATAATATTAAGTCATATTAATCTTAATGAAATTTACTAATAATATTAATAATTAATTATTTTCATAATATTTATAAAAAATATAAACGATAATAATAGTATTATTCATGATAACAATATTAATTTGTATTACTTATAATAATAACGATAATTACAAAGATATTAGTCATAATACTAATTATAATTTTTCCATTAATTATAATAATGATATTAATTATAATAATATTAATTGTAACACATTAAACGTATCAAATTTCATATCCATATATTTTATTAAAAATAATAATATAACTAATACTGATTTTAATATTCATATAATTATTATTAATATTAATAATAATAATGAAAGTAATAATAATATTAGTATAATAATTATATTGTTATCCTGTTTTTACATTTAATTTATTAACATTATATTATTAATTATATAATATTTACTAATTATATAATATATATTATATAAATTATATAATATCACATATTGAATATTTAATATTTATACATCTTAATATATTACTATCTATATACAATCAATATTTATGTATGGAAATCATATATTCATATATATATATATCAACTAATATATATATAATCATTATTTAATTATCAAGTAGGTATTTATATTAATTGTATATATATATTGAAACAAATAATCTCAATAGTATAACCATTACTACTTTGTTAACATTGATAAATTTTTGTATATTTGACTCACTTTCTATATTTAAATAAACATTTTTAAATAACAAGTTTAAGTTTTATGTCACAATTACATAATAGTTCATTTATATAATTAATTTATAATATATAATTATTTACAAGTATAATTATTTATATACACCTTTCTATTTGCGATAAAAGATTCGTGAATCGTCGAAAATAATCATAGGGTAATTTAATATATGATAACAGTTCAAAACTTTTGAGAATCAACCTTACAGACTTTGCTTATCGTGTCGAGATCTCATAAAGATTATGTTTAAATTTGGTCAGAAATTTTCGGGTCGTCACAGTATATGAGCGTTGGTTGTAGGGATTTAGAGTTCATTGGTGTCAACCCCGAGTCATAGGGTACATTAGTGAGTCTAGACTACAACCGGCATATAGACTTGAAGTAGGAATTGCTTGACTACTTGTGCATTTATACTCGAACTCTTCTATTCATATCTAACTTTTATTCCATCTTAATGTCACGTTATTTAATTTGATTGACACGCCACCTTGACTTAGTGAAATAATGTCGAATGCACATATGATTTAGGGTAATATAATATCCGGAATTATATTACGGTGACTCATATGAACGTTCCGACATTATGATATAAAGAATTTAAGGCGAGTCAAGGAAAATTTTTCTCTTTATCCTCATTCCATATCACGGTTAGTATTATTGAGAATATTAATAAACGATATTCTTGTGTTTTGAAGGAACAATGCCTCCTCGCCGTGTACCATGCCATGAAACACCCGAACAAGCTCTACAACGAATGATAGCCACCGCCGTGGATGCGGCCATGGCCGGTCACTCATCCAACAACAATAACAATAACAACAACCACAATAACAACAACAACAACAACAACAATGGAGCCGGTAATTCAAACGAGGGATGCTCCTATAAAGCTTTCATGGGGTGCAAACCTCACACTTTCGATAAAACCGGGGGACCGGTTGTACTCACCCGATGGTTTGAGCAAACGGAAGCTGTCTTTAGCATAGGCGATTGTCAAGACTAAGACAATGTCAAGTACTCCACTCACACTTTCGCCGGTGTCGCGCTCACTTGGTGGAACACCTATGTGCAATCGGTGGGTACCGATGAAGCCCACACCCTCTCTTGGGCCAATTTAATGGAAAAGATGATCATCGAATATTTCCCTCGTGAAGAAATCCGAAGGCTCGAACAAGAGCTAAGAACTTTAAAAGCGGTCGGAAACGATCTCAAGGCCTATAATCAACGATTTTCCGAACTAGCCTTGATGTGCCCAAACCTTGTAAACCCCGAGTCTTTAAGGGTTGAACTTTACATGGATGGTCTTCCAAAGAGCATCAAACACGGAGTAATGTCATCCAAACCCACTAATCATCAAGAAGCTTTGAATATGGCCCGCAAATTGATAGAAACAGTGGACGAAATTGTAGTGCCGGCACCTAAAGTCGAGGATAAGTTGGGTAGCAACAAAAGAAAGTGGGAGGCTCCCCAAACAAGCAACAACAACAAGTTCGCCAAGAAGTCTTTCACCTCCGACTGCAAGAAGGGTTATGCCGGAAACCTACCTCTTTGCAACAAATGCAACAAGCATCACTTTGGTGAATGTGGCAAGCTAATTTGCCATCGGTGCCAAGGAATTGGTCATAAGGCCAACGATTGTAAAAGTGCCGCGCCCGTCGCTCGAAAGGGGCCCAATGCACCAAAGACGGTCACTTGTTACGAATGTGGCCAAACGGGTCATTATAGAAATGCATGCCCAAAGAAGAAAGATAACCCCAATACGCACGGCCGAGCTTTCAACATTAACACCGAGGAAGCCTGAGATGACAATGAACTAGTTACGTGTATGTTTCTTCTCAACAATTCTTATGTCTTTTGCTTATTCGATTCGGGTGCCGATAAGAGTTTTGTATCGAAGACGTTGACTCATTCTTTTAGCACTCCACCACTCCCACTAGATACTACTTATACCATTGAAGTGGCCAAACGGAAACTATTGAGTGCCGACAAATTTTATCGGGGGTGTACGTTAAACTTAATGGGTAAAGAGTTTGAAATTGACTTGATACCTATATAACTAGGGAGCTTCGATGTAATCATTGGTATGGATTGGTTAGCCAAAATGAAATCTCACGTTCTTTGCAATCTTAAAGCAATTCAAATTCCTATCGAGAATGGTGAACCCTTGATTGTATATGGCGATAAGAGTTGCACCGGACTCAACCTCGTCTCGTGCCTTAAAGTTAAAAAATACCTTCGTAAAGGTTGTTTCGTGATTCTAGCCCATGTTAAGAAAGTCGAGATCGATGAAAAGCAAATCGACGATGTGCTAATTATTAGTGACTTTTTCGATGTATTTCCCGACGAATTGCCGGGTCTTCCACCTCATCGACCGGTAGAATTCCAAATCGGTCTTATTCCGGGAGCCGCACCCGTAGCACGTGCACCGTATAGACTTGCTCCATCCGAAATGCAAGAATTGCAAAGTCAAATCTAAGAACTACTTGACTGTGGTTTTATCCAACCTAGCCATTCACCATGGGGTGCTCCGATTTTATTCGTTAAGAAGAAAGATGGATCCCTACGAATGTGTATTGACTATCATGAACTAAACAAATTAACGGTTAAGAACCGATATCCTCTTCCGCGTATTGACGACCTCTTTGATCAACTACAAGGATCTCGTGTATATTCGAAAATCGATCTCCGCTCGGGTTATCATCAATTAAGGGTTAAGGGGGAAGATGTCTCCAAAATCGCTTTCCGGACTCATTATGGTAGTTATGAATTTCTTGTAATGCCATTTGGTCTCACTAACGCACCGGCGGTGTTCATGGATCTTATGAACCGCGTGTGCAAACCATACCTCGACAAATTCATTATCGTGTTCATCGATGATATTTTGGTCTATTCTAAAAGCGAAGAAGAGCACGAACAACATCTCCGACTTGTGCTTGAACTCTTGAGACAAGAACGACTCTATGCCAAATTCTCCAAGTGTGAATTTTGGTTGAAGGAAGTTCAATTTCTTGGTCATGTTGTAAGTGATCAAGGTATTAAAGTCGATCCCGCAAAAATCGAAGCCATTAGTAAATGGGAGACTTGTGATGCCCCGTACAAGACCATCGTGTACGAATCATCAACAACAGGATCATTACAAGGTCAAATACTATATGCTGTTTCAAAAGAAGTTTGCATTCATGGATAAAGGTGATGTCTTAACCAACATCAAATATCTTACAGCAAAAGTATGCTTCAATGAACAGAAGCAATTAGTAATAGTACGTGACCCAATGGTCGTTACAAATCATTGTTTCAAAAGGTAACATAGTTTGAATGCAAATAAAATGTTTCATGCGGTGACAACTCTAACAAGCGCAGTGGGTGTTTACAAAGCATGACCAGTACAGCGGAAGCAAGCAAACCTTAAGCACCTGAGAAAAACATGCTTAAAAACGTCAACACAAAGGTTGGTGAGCTATATTTTAAGTATAACAATAATTTAAGGTAGGCCACGAGATTTCAGTGCTTCAACAGCGTTTCAAAACAGTATGAAAAGTATATGTTTAACCGTGGGCACTTGGTAACTAACTTAACGTTTATCACCCCCTAAAAGTACACTTGGCAAGTACGTATGTTTACGAAGTATTAAACACCCATTAAATGCTAGCGCGACTAGCCCGAGTGGGGATGTCAAACCCTATGGATCCATATCTAAGATTCGCGTTCACCGGTTCAAAAACCAATGACTAAACGTTACCGAGCTAAGGGGAAAGTTGTATAACCCACACATATATAAAGTTTAAGTACTCGTGCCTAGTATGTAAAACGCAAAACGCGCATGTATTCTCAGTTCCCAAAATAGTTAAAGTAAAAAGGGATGCTATAACTCACAGTGATTAAGTAGTTAAGTTGACCCGGGAAAAGGTAAGCAAGTATGTTTGTCTGAAAAGGTCCTCAACCTAAGTCAAAAGTTACTAAGTCAGTAAATCGTTCCCAAAGGTTTAAATGTATGTAAATTAGGTCTTAAGTATCATCATCATTCATCATTTAACAGAAAGTGTAAAGTAAGTTTCAAGTAAAGACTAGGGTTTAAAACAAAGGCTGACTTCGTTCAGTCGCCACGACCTCTATACAAACTGAAATGAGGTGAGACCAGTGGCCATGGCTCCGTATATGAGTCCTGACCAATTTCCAGAACTAAATGCGTCTTCGTTTGACCATGATTACAGTTTAAGTGCGAGTAGGTCAGAAATTTCAGCACAATGTTAATAGGGTGTAGTGACTTTCGGGAGGCCATAGATCCTAAACCGTAACTCGGATTAAGACGAGGTCTAAACGGAAAATCATCTACTTGAACCGAACTAACCGAAAATCAAATTTCCAGTAGCCTATATAGTCTGATCAGTTCCATAAACAGTAAGAAAGTTGTTCCGGTGGGTTCTTGGTGCTTGATGCTCATCACGGTTCTCATCCTTGATGCGTATAGCTTCAAGTGTACAACTCGTTGATGGGTTTGCATCATCTTAACCAAGTTTTGACCATCATAACACAAGTTTAAGTCTAAGATATGTAGCACAACTCACTTAAGAGTTGTATGAAGTTTGATGAACCAAAGTTGCATCAAGATCTTAGATCCAACACATACATGAGTTATAAAAGTAATATTAAGCTACAAACTTGAAAGTAAACTAAATAATCAAGATCTTAAGTTGTAGAACTTAGATCTTAGCTAGATTTTAAAGATCCTGGACTAGAAAGTCTAGATCTAGTGTTCTTAAGTTAGATCCTAAGTTACAAAACTTGGATCTACACTTTAATGAAACCATAAGTTATGAAACTTAAATTTTCAATTTGAAAAATGTATGTAAGCTTGTAAGCTCTTATTTACAACAAAATTAGAAGACCATAAGCTATAGAAACTTAGATCTATCAAAAGTATATGAAGTTATAACTAGAAAGTTAAACTCCCATGTTCTTGAACTTACAAAGTTAACTTTAGTTTCAAGAAAAATGAGATCAAGATTAACTAGTAATACTTGACCAAATTAACAACACTACAACTTTAAATAAATGAAATGAAGAAATAAATTAAAGCTACAAGTATTATGTTCATATTTGCTTTATACTTGAGAAGATTCAAACCAAAGTTTAGATCTTAAGAATTCAAGTCTACAAAACATAAACATAAAGAAGATCATCAAGTTTATGAACTTTAGATCTTGAAAATATTTAAGAGTAGAACCTTAAACTAACAGGTTTAGATTCTTGTTCTTGGTTCTTCATCAAAAAGATGGAAGAAAGCAAGATTCATGGAGATGCAAACTAGGAAGTTTGATCTTTAATAACAACAAACAATATTCAAGTAACAATTCAAGCAAAAGATGATGATACATAGAGATATATATCGGTTTTTAGATGAAAAAGAAGGAAGAAAATAATGTTGTAACTTACTAAGTTTTGAGAGAAAAGAGATGAGAGAAAAATTGAGAGAAAGTGTAAGTATGTGTGTGAAGAAATGAAGTAGTAATACTTGAAAGTGTGTAACAAAAAAAAAAAAAAAAAAAGAGAACTCCCTCCAAGCATAAAGGGGACGGTTTTTCTCAACAAAAATGGGAGGTCAAAATGTTTCTTTAAAGTGTGGGATGAAGGTGAGAGCTAGAAAGGGTAATGAGGTTAAAAGTATGGAAAAGAATGCATGCATGCTTGAAGTATTTATCTCCTAATTAGCTTAATAAATCCTAGTTTAACCTTAATGTAATACTAACTTAAAACATGGGCTTACAAGTCCATTAAATGTGTAGGGTGGGCTTACTAGTCCATGAAATAAAAGTTCAAGCCCATGTAACCAAATAAATAAATAAAAAGCCCAAGTAACCAACAAATAACTAAAAGGCCCAAGTAATTAACTACCAACCTTAGTTAATAAAAAAATGACTAATATTAATTAATCATAAATGTAAATAATTTTCGAAAATATTATTCGGGAAAAGTACGTGTGTCACAAAGATAAGTCGGGCATTGGAAAGTTAAATACGGTAACAAGTAAATGCATAACAATACATTTATTAAAGCGCAAGTATTAATAATAAATATTAATAAATAAACGTTGGAAAATCCAGGGTCGTTACAAGACTCCTACTACTCCTACTCACATTCGTCAATTCTTGGGTCTCGCCGGGTACTATCGTAGATTCATCAAAAACTTCTCTTTGGTTGCACGTCCTCTTACCGCGTTAACTCACAAGGGAAAGAAATTCATTTGGGCGACCGAGCAAGAATCCGCGTTTCAAATCTTGAAGACAAAGCTAACCACCGCTCCTATCTTGTCACTTCCCGAAGGCAATGATGATTTTGTTGTATATTGCGATGCCTCGAAACATGATTTTGGGTGTGTATTGATGCAACGAAAGAAATTCATTGCTTATGCCTCTCGACAATTGAAAATTCATGAACGGAACTATACGACACATGATCTCGAACTCGGAGCCGTTGTCTTTGCACTTAAAATGTGGAGACACTATCTTTATGGAACCAAGAGTACTATCTTCACCGATCACAAAAGCCTCCAACACATCTTTGACCAAAAGCAACTAAACAATAGACAACGCCGGTGGATTGAAACTTTAAACGATTATGATTGTGAGCTTCGTTACCATCCCAAAAAGGCAAACGTAGTAGCCGATGCCTTAAGTTGAAAGGAAAGAGCTGTGCCTCTTCGTGTCTGAGCATTAAACATCACCATTCATACCAACCTCAATAGTCAAATTCGTGTAGCCCAAGACGAGGCTCTCAAGGATGAAAACATCTCTCTCGAACGCTTGAACGTCCTCACCTCTCGATTCGAAGTTAAGGAGACTGGACTTCGATATTTCGCCGGAAGAATTTGGGTGCCTAGTTACGGGGACTTGTGAAGCCTTATTCTAGACGAAGCCCATAAGTCAAGGTATTCGATTCACCCCTGTGCCAATAAGATGTACCACGACCTTAAGGAACAATATTGGTGGCCGAACATTAAAAGGGACATCGCTAATTATGTTGAAAAATGCCTAACTTGCTCCAAGGTCAAAGTCGAACATCAAAGACCGTCTGGACTACTTCAACAACCCGAAATCCCGCAACGGAAGTGGTAAAGGATAACGATGGATTTTTTCACCAAGCTACCAAATACGGTGGGTGGTTATGATACTATTTGGGTTATTGTTGACCGTCTCACCAAATCCGCACACTTCCTAGCCATGAAGGAAACCGACAACATGGAAAAACTTGTACAACTTTACATTAAAGAGATCGTAGCCCATCACGGTGTGCCTTTATCAATTATTTCCGACCGAGATGGCCGTTTTGTTTCTAGATTTTTGCGTACTTTACAAGAAGCGTTGGGAACGCGTTTAGACATGAGCACCGCATATCATCCACAAACTGACAGACAAAGCGAACGCACAATTCAAACCTTGGAAGACATGCTACGAGCTTGTGTTATCGATTTCGGAAAAGCTTGGGACAAGCACTTACCTCTCGCCGAATTCTCTTACAACAATAGTTACCACGCGAGTATTAACGCCACACCTTTCGAAGCTTTGTATGTCCAAAAATGTCGTTCTCCTTTTTGTTGGGCCGAAGTAGGCGACACACAAATCACCGGACCCGAACTCATTCATGAAACAACCGAGAAGATCGTTCAAATCCGAGAGAGGCTCAGGATGGCCCGTAGTCATCAAAAGAGCTATAACGACAAAAGATGCATCGACCTCGAATTCCAAGTCGGTGATCGCGTAATGTTAAAAGTCGCACCTTGAAAATGTGTAATCCGTTTCGGAAAGAAGGGAAGCTAAATCCACGGTATATTGGTCCTTTTGAAATCTTGGAGCGTGTTGGAACCGTTGCTTATCGTTTAGATCTTCCGCCTCAACTGAGCTCCGTTCATCCTACTTTCCATGTATCAAATTTGAAGAAGTGTTTAGCCGAATCCGAACTCGTCATCCCTCTCGAGGAGCTTACTATTGATGACAAACTTCATTTTGTGGAGGAACCAGTTGAAATTGTGGACACCTCCTTCAAGACGCTAAAACAAAGTAGAATCCCTATCGTTAAGGTCCGTTGGAATGCCAAAAGGGGACCCGAGTTTACTTGGGAAAGGCAAGATCAAATTCAAAAGAAGTACCCTCATTTATTCGCGAATTTGGAAACGCAAGATCTCGAGGAAGAAACAACGACTACTACGCCTACTTAAATTTCGGGACGAAATTTCTTTTAAGGAGTAGGTAATGTAACATCCCGTCTTTTTCCGTTTACTTTCCGTTATACTATTTTAAAGTCCGTTATATAATTATAACATCTTCCGTTAAAATGCGTTTTAAAATATTTCGTTTAGGTAAATCACGCACCCGCTTTTAAACTTGAGGGACTAAACTTGCCAAGAGACCAAAGATTTGACTAGGTCAACTAGTCAAACCTTTCTCCTTCACTAACTCATTCATATCCTCTTTCTCTTTTTGATACTTCCAAATCCTCTCAACATTCAATCAAAGATTCATCATCTATTCAAGATCTATCAAGCATCAATTCAAACAAATTACATATTTGGAATCCTTGCATCTTCCTCTTCAAATCCATACCAACTTTGTTGCATTTGGGTAACTTTCTAAAATCACTAGATTTTGTGTTCTTGATGTTTTCAACTTATAAAAGTGTTAATTAGTGTCTATGGCTCAAGTCTAACATGAATATGTGATTTATATGCCCGATCTTGTTATTTTAAGTAACTAGCATGAACTTGAAATTTGGTGTGTTTGATCTTGTGATTTGTTTGCCTAAATATTGTTAGATGTTAAAAGTGCATGTATTAAATGTGTTACTAGCATCACTAGCTTCAATTTGATGTGTAGTTTGACTTAGAAAGACTCCATAAACATAATTGCTAAATTTGTGATTTTGAGTTAGGGTTTGATAGTAGTAAAATGGGATTTTGATGCATTGAATGCTTTACAATGTTAATTGTAAGTATTTAGTAGTATTGTATGCGAAATTACCTACGAAACGGCGTATTATATGTGTGTATTAAGTTCCCGAATCATCTTATGCATTTTGTGAACTTGAAACCTTGATAATGAACCTTTAATGATCAATTGACGAGAATTTGATTATTGTAAATGATGTTTTTGTTTGATGAAAAGTGTTTAGTTGTATTCCTTGTTAAATTACCTTTCCAACGATATATGGTATGCGTTTTAAGTGTTTACGGATCATTTGCTATGATAAAAAGAAGTTTGGTTCGAGACTTGTCAAGTTTTTTTAAGCATTTTCACTGAATCAGATAGGGATACGGTGCATCTCCCTTGGATGCGGTGCATCTGCTACTAATGCGGTGCATCACTTGTAGATGCGGCGCATATGTAGGCTGTTGTCCAATTTTTTTTTTATTTTTTTTCGTTTAATTCCCGATATGCTATACATGTCCGATTAACATGAAACTTGGCCAACATACTTATAAATGCTTATCTTTCATAGAAAAATTGTTGGATACCCGACCCAACCCCGTTGACTTTGACTTTGACCAAGTTTAACCAAGTTTGACTTTTAGTTAAACTTAATCAAATGTTTAAGCAATCGTTCTAACATGCTTTTATACTTATACCTTACATGAAACTTGATAATTTGACTCACATGCTATATAATCGAGTCGTAATGAGCCATAGGACTAATTGAACATCTTTGACCAACCGTGTTTACCGTTATTGATACAACCTACTTGTTTAGGTTAAGACTAGCACTCGTTCTTGCACACGTTACTTGTGAAGTACTTTAATACTCTTGCGCTCAAGGTGAGATCATAGTCTCACCTTTACTCTTTTAAACTTACGTTTGGGATGAGAAAACATAAACGTTTCATTTTACAAAGTGAACACAAGTACAAAAACAAACATTTTACATACGAGTTAGAACAAAAATCCACAATTTGATTATCATTAGTTACACTTGCCGGGTGTAAGCGAGAACTTATGTTGTATGGCCATATGGGTTTGACAAACCCTCATTCGGACGGTTTGCTAACGTTATTCGGATGAAATATATTTTCGAGAAACAGTGTATGTTCTAACACTATTGTGATGGGGTTCTATGGATGGAAAGTTAAGCCTTGATAATTGGGTGCTCGTGATAACAAATTTTAGAATGGTTTACTATTATTCCAATGATATAAATCTTGTCGTTCATTTGTACTTACTTGCTTACTTAAACCTATGATTTCACCAACGTTTTCGTTGACAGATTTCTATGTTTTTCTCAGGTCCTTGAACGTTTTGTGATACATGCTTCCGCTCATTATTTTGATACTTGCATTGGATGTCGAGTTTATATGCATACATGGAGCGTCTTCTGGCTACTTTTAAATTGTGTCGCATAGGTTTCATTTGTACTTATAATGTTGTAACGTAACATGTGGTTGAACTATTCATGTAAACTTTTAAACAATTTTTACATTTGAAATGAATGCGATATATTTTTGGTCAAACGTTGTTTTAAAGACTTATGACCACGTAACGGGGCCTAAGTAGATAGCACCGTCAATGACGATTTTGTCGGTCGCTACAATTGTTCCTCATTTAGCCTTAATTAATCACTAAGTCATTTCTAATAACAATTATTGTTCTAGTGACCTTGGCTTAAGTGTGTTGGTACTTGATGATCATACTAAGAATATCTAGATAAGAATTAAGATCCCAAGTTGTTGATTAACACTTATGTGTTATGCATAATCTTGGTTAATTTGTCATTAAAGTGTCATTAGGCGTAATTAATCACAATTAGTGTTTTTATGACCAAAACTCAATTGAGTATGGAGAAGGCATCTATTCTAAGCATGTTGAGAAATGTTTCATGAATTATAGATGTCGGAAACTAGTCAAACTTTATTTGGTCAAAAACGGTAACAGAGAAAACTGCGGTTGCACTGCGGTTGACCGTGGTGGCGACCGTACAACTTGTTTTCACAAAACTGCATTGCAATTCAGTTTGGGGTTTCACGGTTGACTATGCGGTCGACCATACCTCGACCTTGTGTTTAGCTGAACTTTTAATTTCATTCTTTAACCTATGTTTGACTTGGTCGTTTGCAAGATAAAGTATGGATTAGTGACCTTGCGTGTTTTATGTTAAGATATCAGTCATTACTTGTGCATATGTATGTGTCATCATCAAAACATATTCTTTTGGTTAATCATACTTAAGGTTATCATTTAGTGCATTAACCAACATTCAACCAACATTCTCCCCCTTTTTGATGATGATAAACATACAAGTGATGAGGGACATTTTGCTATAAATACGCAAGTGTTAACAATCACTTATATCCATCTTTCTCCCCCTTTTTTCGAAGCAAAAAGGTTAGCTCCCCCTAGAACTAAGCTCGGCCTTAGAGCAAAACTCCCCCTTAAACTGTGCACATTGGAAAAACATTTATGAAAACATAACAAGCACACATTTTATTCATAGCACGTACTAAGCACAGATAATTCATATATAGATAATACATGACAGTCAAAATAAGTTCAATTTTTATGATGAGAGGAGTGACCCTTGTCCTTGTTCTCAAGTCGTGATAATCTTTGACCAAGTTTTAGAATGTTTCCATGAATTACACTGTTTTGTCCCTGTGTCGAGAGAGAACAAAAGTTGGGTAGATTTTCAAAAGGAGGTTATTGGATATGCTTGGTTGAAGCTTTGCATATTGGATATGAAGAGACTTAAATGGAATGGTGAAACGGAGATGTCCTTCCAACATATGTAAAAATCTTGGTCAGATGGAGACCATACGGAAGTGACACATGGGAATGTTGACTTGCATGTTGCATTCTTGATGCCATGAAGTGTGCAACATTTACTTTCGTGGAGTTCAGAAGACACCATATGAAGGTGACTTCATTTGCATCCAGTCTATCCAGTAATTCCCCCTTTCCGTACACATTTGCAGTGATGACCTGTTGCCAAAGATCATATGTCGATGCAAGATGTTGACAAAGGAATCCATCCTTTTTGATGTATTTGGGTCTAAGAGTTCTGTTGCACATAATATCTAGTGCATTATCTTTCTTTACCCATTTAAGAAATTCATTGAACGAATTTGGTTCTAGAAAGAATGTTCGACCTTCACTCAGAACATCCATAATATTTTCAAATTCTTTAAGCGTTAATGAATAACTTCTTCCATAAAGAGAAAATGAGATTTTCTCATTATTGTGTGAGAATTAAAAATTCTCATAGAATTCATTGATGTGAAGGGGATAGAGTGAACCTCTTAGATTAAGAAAGACATCCCATTTGATGTTTGAGAAGCTTTCAAGAGAGTATGTAGTAAGATGATGTGTAAGAACTTCTCTCCCTTCAACAATGGATCTCATTGTGAAGAACCTTTGTTTTGCAAAGAGATGTTTGGAGTAGTTGATGGGGTTGTGAATTTGTTAAATGTATTTTCTTTAATAGACAAGTGATGAATGGTGTCTAGCAAACTTTAATGGGGTAGGTAGCTAAATTGAGAGCACTTTGTCAGAGATATCAATTTGTCTTTTTGCAATCTATTGATCATTGAATTTGTGTAAGAGTGTTAGGACAAATTAATTCTGCCAGGTGTTCTGCGGTTGAATCACGGTCGACCGTGGAAGCAGCCATACAGTGACATATTTCTATTTTTTCATGGGTATACAAGCAAAATCAACTTAAGCACACAATAAACACAACATTATTAATTATCTTACACATAATTGTTTAGTGCCAACATTTAAGCACTTCACATAGTACACAGATCATTATTCTAGATATACAAGTTATGACCTACTGCAAGAAATTGTTTTCACAAATCCTTTCAACGCCTTTTTGAACCTAGAGTGATTTTCGCTAATCTCTTCCTCTTGCTTCAGAATCCTGTCAATCTTGGTTTCAAAATTCGAATTTACGAACTCTTGATGTTCCTGTAAGTTTGCCTCCTCATCTTCTATCTCCTCTTCATCCGATTCTTCCTCCGGTTGATAGTTCTCAATTTATTCAAGATCCTCTTGAAGACTCGATCTTCTTCCACGAGAGGATTCTCCTAGATGACCACTTCGAATGATAGTTGACTTGTCTAGTGGCACGAATGAAGGTTGTTGAACAATAACGTGTGTTACCTTGAGGTAGTTGAACAGACTGTTTAGATGCATTCCATACGGAATAGATCTAGTTGATTCAGTCATCAGATTGCTCATTCGTGATGCCATCAAAAATGCCACATTAATCTCCATATTTAATTCAATTGCCCACATGACAAAAATTTGGGTGACATGAATGTGAGAGTGGTTCCCCAACCTACAGTAGATGTTGTGGTCAATGATTTTGTTCAGAATACACAGATCTAATCGGAGATCCTTTCCGGTTAATCCCTTGGATAAGATTTCTGAGTGATTGGCGTTAGGTTTGCAAAGCAAGGTTAATACATCGGTAGCTTGAATAAACTCAGGAAGATGTTCTAGTTTGTGTCATCTACTGTAGAACTCCATTCCTTCAGTAGGAACACCAAGAATTTCACCAAAAGTTTTGAGAGGAAATTCCCACCACCTTTTGTTAAGATGAAATCTTACCATCTTAGTTTCTTTGTTGAAGCTATAGTTGGCATAGAACTGTCTTATCAACTCGGGATATATAGGTCCATTGATTAGTACAAACGAAGCTAGATTCCTTTCAAACAGCTTGTCAGTTACTTCAGGGAATGCTTCAAGGCTTATGATTCTTCCAGGCTTATGATTCTTCTTTCTATTATTGCTCTTGTTTTGAGCCATTTCTTGTTATATGTTGTACGTTGTCTCGCATCAGTTGGAGGATTATATCTATTCTCTCCTCCTCTAGATTGAGCATCCCTAGTCCTTGTCATTTTTCTACATAATTAATTCAAAGTGTATAATTCAATTGTAGGCAACGAGTTTTACAAACTTTAATTATCATCAATACTTAGAAGTTTTGATGTTAATATTCTTCACATTTTCACTCTTCATTAGTGTCAATGAGTTTGCAACTAGATTAGGATTTTCACAAAGTTCATATGTGTTCTAGACTTTTGAGATCATCATCAACACATGTTTTGACATTCAACATTATTACACTCAATTTGCAACAATGTCATTTATATCATATGAACAATGCTTCTATGAAAATCTAACCTAGATGTATAATGAACCCTAGAATTAGTCATTGTTAAATTAACGCATAGATATGTACTACTACAATCGTTTCCAAGTTGTTCTTCAAGAACAATTTTGATTGTTTGCATCAATTCAAGTTTTGACTCACTCTAGTTAGGGTTTCTTCATAACCCTAATTCATCATACAAACACAATTGAATGCTAGGAAAGCAAGGATTAATCATACCAAAAGTAGGAATTGATATTGAAGGAATGAGCATTCTTCTTCGTGCGGTCGATCTCCTCAGCCGTGTGTAAGTGTGTGTGTTTTGTTGAAAAGAAATAAAAGTGAGGGTTTAATTTAATTTAAAACAGAATCAGACCACGCACGGTCGAAGCACGGTCGACCGTGGTGTTAGCCGTGCATGAATTTGTACACATACAGGACAGGAATCTGCGGTCGAGTATACGGTCAGCCGTGGTGCTGCCGTGGATCCTTCTGATCACTTATTTCTTCACTTCTTCTTTCTTCGAGCGCGTTTTGACGATTCTTAGGTTCTATAGAATACTTGAGGACAAGTTTTCTTTACCTAACATTGAATGATTACATCCTCCCGATGTTTAATCATCAATGACACGTAATATACTATATATATATATATATATATATATATATATATATATATATATATATATATATATATATATATATATATATATATATATATATATATATATATATATATATATATATATATATATTCATATTCAATCATTCACATAGTATACACAAAACACATCAATATAGTATTTTGCATGCAATACATATTTTCACATAAACATACAATCCTAAGGCAAGTAAGCTTCCTACACTAATCTTTTAAAATCACTTTTCAAAAACAATTTTGCATTTGTAAGAAAAACCTTTCAATAATACAAAGTCTTTTTGAGAAGGTTATTTACATTAGCATTTTGATCATTATTTTGATTGATTTTAAGATTACCCAATCCTTGACTTATCCCTACTATGGAATTGCTAGCTTAGTCCATTTTTCCCATATTTTCAATTATCCTAATAATAGACAATGGACTTTGATTACAAGATTTGTATTTGCTACAGTCGTGACATATATTCATTTCATGTTTACCTCTTGATGAATCACAAATAGTTATCCTTTCAAGTTTTCTCTTCAAGGTGTTATTTTCATCAATTAAAACTTTGTTAAGTTGTCTAACTTTGTGTAATTCTTTCTCCAAAAGTTTTACTTTGTCACGACTACTATCATACACAAATTTAATAGTCTTGTAATCATCTAACAATTCTTCATAATTAGAAGGCTAGAATACATGTACCTCATTGCAATCTATGCTTGAGACATCATCTTCTTTGAATGGAGATTCAACCTCTTCTTCACTTTGACCATCTTGATCCAAATTATTCCAAGAACTCATGAGGCAAAAGTTTTCATTTCCATTCAACCCTTTTGCTTGAGAATCACCAACCTTTTCCAAATCCTTCTCTATTCCTTTACCCTTTAACTCCTATATTTTTCTTCTTCTTGTGAACATAGTGAGTCCCAACATTCTTTTGCACTTTCACATGAAATTATCTTTAACCTTTCTTCACTAGGAAGAATTCCATGAAGTAGTGAAATTGCATCAAATTGTTTCAAAACATCATTGTTTTGAAATGTTGACTTTACTAGTCTTGAACTAGCTTGTGGTACAAAGTCTCCTACTTTGATTATTCTCGACTAGTAGTAATCCTTGGATTTGAGATAAGACTCAAATCTTAATTTCCACATATCAATATTCATCTTATCAAAGATTGGTGCTTCTTTCATCAATTCTTCCAAGTATCCCATAGTTTGAGTTGATCCGAGAATCGTTGACTCAAGTTTTTGCACAAAACGAATTTTGACACTTTCAAAAACATTTGTAGAGAAATGATTTGAGCAACCGCTCTGATACCAATTGTAAGTAACTAGAGGGGGGTGAATAGTTACTTAATACATTTTTAACACTTTTTCGATTGATCACCAAATTCGATTTAACTTTGATCAACCAACTCAACTCAAACTTGATGTGTGTAGTGTATATGTTCAAAATGATAAATGAAGTAATGTAAAGAACATAGACACAAGGATTTATAGTGGTTCGGGCGGATGTTAACTAATCCACCTTAATCCACTCCCCGATTACACTAATCGGGAATTGTTGCTTTACTAAGCACTTTTCTCCAAACCCGATGGAGATCCGATTTACAAGTCTTCAACTTCTTTGGTAGACAACAAACCTAATATTTCTATCCTTTTGAAAGATCAACTCCAACCTAGATCAACTTGTCTTCACCTTGGACAAGTATTAATCTCCAAATAAGATTAATCAACTTCCTAAGTCCCTTTAAGGAAGTAGATCACTAAGCTAGCCTATGATTCTACTAATTGAAGTTACAAGACTTATACACTTTGCAATGATGATCCTAAGACAATACTAGGACATACATTACATTAAGTAAACTCACAAGATAAATGATTTTGATTAGTAAGTTTACAACAACCCAATTCTATATCTATAAGATCATAGAATCTTCTCTTGCTTGATCACATTTGAGTAGTAATTGATGCACTTGTGATCACTGGAAATAAGCCTTTGAAATATGCAAGAGGGTCAGCTTCAAATGCTCTTAAATGTTTTCCTTTTATAGTGGGATTCAAAAAGTAGCCGTTGACACATGGTAGTCATCACGGTCAACCGTGGTGCGATCGTGCATGCTCCAGTCCAAAATTGGTATCCGTTGTATAGTCGTTTGACTCAAATTTGAACACCACATTTTGAAACCTTTACTCCTTCTAGCACCAGCAAAAGAAACCAAACATCCTATACAAGTACTATATGCATTAAGTGTGTGAGATTTGGTCTTAATGCATGAAAGTGACTAATCATTCCAAAAGTGGCAAACCCAACATTCTTGGAGAAGTGTCTTGATTGATATTTTGGGAAATCTCAGTTTGATCAAGACTTAGTTAGTCACTTTAATGCCCTTGGTTCAATTCTAAAGACTAGTCACTATGTCATTAACTTCCTAGTTTCAATTAATCACAAGTCATGTTCTTTTTTAGTTTAGTTTAGAGATTAATTGAATAATGTCTCTATAAGATAATCATGAAGTATGTAGAGACATCAAAGTTAAGTCATAAGCAATCACCCCTAGTTACTTAGACTAGACCAAATAGACAATTGACTATACTTTCATTGTGAACCATTTTACACTTAATCTATTGGAGTAGGTTAGTTACTTGAATCCTAACTAGTGAGCACATAGCAAACATATTAATCAAGTTGACAAGTTTATGAGTATTAATCATATTGGCAAGTAGCAAGTAATACTCACATAGCAAGAGATAGTTATTCTAGGATCAATCATATAGATACTTGCACAACTTATAATTCAAGCTTTAACAAGTTTAAGTGCAATATAACATATTGCTTGCTTAATGTGTAAGCACACATTAATGTCCAACACATGCACACGGGAAGAGCAATCTCTAGTTGGGACTTGGTGACCATCCTAAATGTATCTAAGTGTGTTTTAGGATTACAAGTCATTACTAGTTAACCTTGAGAGTATTGTTCCTCATTTAGCCTTAATTAATCATTAAGTCATTTCTAATAACAATTATTGTTCTAGTGACCTTGGCTTAAGTATGTTGGTACTTGATGATCATATTAAGAATATCTAGATAAGAATTAAGATCACAAGTTATTGATTAACACTTATGTGTTATGCCTAATCTTGGTTAATTTGTCATTAAAGTGTCATTAGGCGTAATTAATCACAGTTAGTGTTTTTATGACCAAAACTCAATTGAGTATGGAGAAGGCATCTATTCTAAGTATGTTGAGAAATGTTTCATGAATTATAGATGTCGGGAACTAGTCAAACTTTATTTGGTCAAAAACAATAATAGAGAAAACTGCGGTCGCACTGCGGTTGACCGTGGTGGCGACCGTGTAACTTGTTTTCACAAAACTGCGTTGCAATTCAGTTTGGGGTTTCACGGTTGACTATGCGGTCGACCGTACCTCGACCGTGTGTTTAGCTGAACTTTTAATTTCATTCTTTAACCTATGTTTGACTTGGTCATTTGCAAGATAAAGTATGGATTAGTGACCTTGCGTGTTTTATGTTAAGATGTCAGTCATTACTTGTGCATATGTATGTGTCATCATCAAAACATATTCATTTGGTTAATCATACTTAAGTTTATCATTTAGTGCATTAACCAACATTCAACCAACAAACATGTTTTGGTACAACTAATTATCAAATTCTAATGATAAAACACATAATCAAATACCCCTTATAATTTATTTCCCAACTCTTAGATAAAATAACTTATTTAGAATCAAAGTACAACTATCATTATACACAAAGATGTCAGCAATCACATTAGTTGATAGTTGGGTCAACAACCTGGCCTATAAACAACATAGTTCCACTTGTATCCTCTTTAATCATAAATAAAAATGGATGATCTGCACAAAGTCAACCTTAGAATAAGTCCTTCCTAAGGATGTCGATACAATGATGGTTGCAGTGACTGCTGCAGCTTCTGTACCTGCTTCGTTCACCTCCACAAATGATTTATGTTGAATGCTTGAAACATATAACTTTTCAAATGCATAAGAGTTGACCATTTCACTTAAACATTCAGTGCTGCTAAAAGGTAACAAGAGGCCTAATTCTTTCAACATGTCGGAAGCTTCAAACCCAAATGAGATCTTAAACTTTGGGACTAAAAACTGCCCGACCTATACTTTTTGGTGTGGAATGTGATGCTCCAAAAAGTCAGATTGCGAGCCAACTTTCTGTATCAAAGATGGGAGTCCGTCTTTTGCATCTGGGAGGAGGATGTACATTGTGAAATGCCGTTTATCTTTACCAATTTCATATGGAAGACACAATACTTTGAAATCGTCATATTTACGCAGGAACTGTTTTTTCTTGGTGGTCATGAAGGGTACTATAACTTTGCTACCATTAAGAAGGTGGAAATCATAATCTTTTGTCTTTGATGGGTCAAACTTCTCACTCCATGTTCCCTTAAAATAGATTGCATTTGCAAAGATGAGCCTAGTAACGTTGTTAACTGCGCCAACAGGAAGGATGTCTTTGATGAGACCATTAGTTTGTTTTTCAGCCCACAAATTCACTTCTCTAGCTACCTCGATAGCTTTCAATAATAAGAAACGTACATACAAGTATTAGCTATTCAATAATCTGAAACGTACATACAAGTATTAGCTATCACCGTATATATAAGGCAATTAAATATTTTTAAGGTTACAAAAGTCGCAAGGTGTAACAACCCAACCCGTTAACCAACAATAATGCGAAATAAAAAAAAATTTCTTTGTGCAGCAAATGGCGCGGCGCGCCATGACCCCGCGCGGTGCGCAAAAGGGCCTGGACAGGCTGCTGTCCCAAGAAGTCCCAAATGCGAAAATGTTTGACCACTTCCCGACACATTTAGACTAAACGGTTTTCACAACATATTATAACAGTTAAAACTAACACGTTCCATCAATAAAAAGGGTTTTACGACACCGGGCCCACATATGCCCAAATTACCCTTTAAGTACCAATTTCAAGTTTTCGACCACACGACTTTTAACACAAAATAAAGCCGAGCATGGCGATTGGGGATACGCTACCCAATCCTAATCAATCCAAAAGCAAGCCGTCTAAAGCAACTACGCGAGTCCACTAGTCCCACGCTTACCCGAGCCACCGCATCCATGCAAATCTATAAAAAGGTAAACAACGAGAGGGTAAGCTAACGATTAGTGAGTGAGAATATACTACATACATATATATGCATAAAATGGACACGCCCCACAAAACCAAATACCGCATACCGGAGCATCTAAGCATAAAAGCAAGCTAGTCTAAGAATACCGTAAGATCATTAAGCAACGAGCTAAAGATATATCAACAAAATATAAGTTCACCAACAACGTTGTGAACAATGCCAATAAGCTACACCCGGAGGGTTAGCTACATCACGACAATACAACATTATATGTATACAATATATATATATATATATATCTAGAATAACATAATTTGCTTACGCTTACAACACAATAACCATGGTTAACCAATCGTACAAGGGAATGGCGCTCGCGAAAACGCCATCGGTGTTCAAAACATCCGTTAGGGTACTTAACACCTCGTATCACTAACCCCTAGGGTGGCACCTTAACACCTCGGTACTTCACCCCGAGTGGCATCTTAACACCTCGATGCTTCACTCATTATTTTACGGAGTGGTGTCTTAACACCTCGACACTACACCCCTAGGTGGCATCTTAACACCTCGATGCTTCACCCCGAGTGGCATCTTAACACCTCGATGCTTCACTCATCAAGTGAAACGTGGTGTATTAGCACCTCGACACTACATTTCACGCTACAACAAATAGATACATTATATACCTACACATATAATTATTCCACTCACTATATTAACCCTTCGTCATTGGGGTTATATAAGTCCACATCACACGCCCATGTGATAACGTACACACAAAGTGTGCACCTCGCCAAGGTGGTCAACCAAAACGCACAACCGTGCCAATTGGACCTATACACAAGTCCAACAATTCCACCTATACGAGAAGCGAGCTCTATGAGTGAGAACCCCTTCTCCCGACCCGCACCCATCCTACACATACATATGCATATAGGATATTAACACTCACCTTGTCACCTTGAAGAATGCTACCAAATAATCCGTAATCGCCGATGGAATGTACCTAATCCATTTATCACATAACAAGTAACACAGTTAGGGTGGATATACAAATCAACCCAAATTGACAACTAGTGCAATTTCGACCCAAATGCACTTCCAAGCACAAACCGCGCCCAAACTAACCAATAATCACTAACACAAGTGAGAATGGTCCTAATATGCCAATCAAACCCAATCATAGGTGTTAAACACCTATCTTGCCCAAAATGACACTTAAACCCTAATTTGACCCATAAGAAGTCAATATCACGCCATTAGCAAGTTTTGACACCAAAACATATTTAACTCAGTTCTATGCTTCAACTTAATCCATTTTAAGTTTATAAACCTTATTAAATCGGCAATTGAGTCATAATCATCAACAAATCCTAATTTTGACTATAGTCAAAATTAGTCAACCATAAGAACCCTAATGGTTTCCAAAACACCAATAATCACTAACACTAGTGATTATACACCATTTACAAGTCTTAAACATGGTTAAATCATTAACCAACCCAAAACCCGCCAAATATCAAAATAGCAAGTTTCCATAAACCCTCTTCATCAACCAAATGGGTTTTACAACTAACAATCTCAAACCCTAACTTGAATATCAAATCTAACAAATGAAATTCAGAGTTAGGACTTACCAATACTACCAAAACGTAGCTAAGAGCGAGATGAACAACTTTAAAACCCGAGCTTTGGCTAGAATTCGACTCCTTCTTCTCCAAATCAAGCTCTCTCACTCTAGAACTCTTCCTCTCACTCTAAATATGGATGAGAGTGTTTGTGTGGGTGAGAAATGAGCTCCAATGGAGTTCTAGATCAGTTTTGGTGACCCTAAACCGACCCCAATTGAAAAGACCAAAGTACCCCTCATTTAAACCTTTTAAAAAAGCTGAAAATTGCTTCTGACGCGATCGGAGCGCCGCGCCATAAGGTGGAGCGCCGCTCCAACCTTCAGGTCAGTTTTCAGAAACTTGTTTTGGCCATAACTTTTTGACCGTAGCTCCGTTTTCGATGAATCAAATATCGTTGGAAACATAATAAGATTTTCTTTCCAATGGTAAGGCTTTGAAACATCAAATCAAACTTTATTTGGGGTTGAAAAGATACGTACACACCTTGTCACTTCAGACAACGTCCAGTTTCCTTCGACGTTCGAGCAAACAACACGTACATGCTTCATACACTTCATACACGTATCGTACACCATAAATACATTATGTACAATAAATATTTGGGTCTTACAACTCTCCCCCACTTAAACTCGATCACGTCCTCGTGATCTTCTCCACTTAACCAATCCGGACCTACTCAACGGTCCTCATTCATAAGTCCCAATCCGAACTTTCCTAGACAATTCTTCCCAATGAATCACCTTTAACAACTAAATCGTCACCCGCGATTTATCAAATCCACCAACCGAGCACTAAAACCTTGCTCAATCCCTCACATCGGGAAAAAATCGACCAATCTCGAACCAAGATATCAAATCCTTAGCGTACCTTCACCAAGGACCACGCTAAAAGCGACCAAGTCTCAACCTAAAGTCAACAATCCGAACGTTGAAGATCGAACCACATGAATCCTTACGGATTACACTTACCATTAAACATCCTTTGTAGTGCGCAATACAACCAATACGCCACTATCCTAACATCATATGAGCGAAACACGGCTATCGCAATCACTAATCACACAACATGGTCCTCACGATCCCACCATCGGTGTATAAAACGACCGATAGATCACACCACACGGTCCTTACGAACCCACCATCGGTGTATAAAACAACCGATAGATCACTCAACACCAGATGAAGTCAGCGGACCCCGTCAACGGTCATGCTTCACCGATATAACACTACACCCATGATGAAGTCAGCGGACTCCGAAGGTCATGCTTCACCAATCAACGATCTCATGATGAAGTCAGCGGACCCCGAAGGTCATGCTCCACCAATCAACGATCCCATGATGAAGTCAGCGGACCCTGAAGGTCATGCTTCATCAATCACCAATACCATGATGAAGTCAGCGGACCTCGAAGGTCATGCTTCATCAATCAACACCCTTTTGGCCTCGAACGACGAGTAGCATAACATCGCGCTCTGCTACGCCATAGTGAATCCTAACGGATACCACTAACCATTCACACAATCGAGCAAGAACCACCTATATCAAACATAGGCACAAAACATTAATTCTCTAAAAGAGGATCTGATACGCACATCCCTTAACCGAGGAATTTCACCTTGCTAGCCATACCCGTCCATTATCTCTCAACGAGATTTACTACATTACCACCTTGGTGATAATTCAAATCCAAAATCATAGGTACAATTTAACCGAAATTGTACTCTACCACAAATCGACCAAATCTAGGTCCCGACACAAATTTCGGATCTACCAAAAGCATTGTCCGAAATCTCACACTAAAACCTCCGCGTGCGGGAGTGTAACTCCCCAACTTGGAACTACGTTCCATAACCGCATCTCGTACACCCGCACAATGCTACCAAAGGTAGACTTTACCAATAATTGGGTTCACACGGCCCATCACCATGTCTTGCTTCAACTTTGAGCATACCAAGGATCCTAACCTATCCTTAAACACTTCGAACGAAAAGTGTACCACAAATTACACGAACTATACACTCGCAATCATCCAATTGCTTTAGTTTGTCGAATTTCACCCGATCACTCTTGTACCTAAGGGTTTCACTTCGGTACCCTAAGTACAATGTAACCGCAACACAATCGGAGTCGAACACCACGCTAGTAGGTATAAAAAGGCACCTAATGTCGCGTCACGTAGACTCCTTTACCAACATACATCGAGATCAACACTTGATTTCAAGAGTTTCAATCCACCCGACGAACCTCATGGTTCATCAACTTCAACACGAAAGTGAACACGCGCTTAACGACCGAACACCAAAACCCATTTCCATGGTTTGGTAGAAACATTTCCCAAATACTATGTAACATCCCGCATTTTTCCGTTAAATTATTTTTTAACGCCGTCTTTTTCTTTTTAGATAATATTCCTCGTATCTAGATTCGTAACCTCCGTTAGCTAACATTCTAAATATTCTCGTTATCGGATTTTAATACGCGTTTTAAAATATTCCGTTTAGGTATTTTCCGCACCCGCTTCTAAACTCGAGGGACTAAAATTGACACGGGGCAAACTAGTTGACTAGGTCAACTAGTCCACCCCAATCACCACCATTCAATCACCTCCATCTCTCTCTCTTTCTCTCTAGCAAGAACACACACACAAACACCCAATTCAATCATTCATCATCTAAATTCGATCTAGGAGGCTTACAACAAAACAAATTACATATTTGGAATCCTCTCTTCATCCTCTACAATTTGATACCAACTTCATCTCGTTTGGGTAACATTTCTAAAACTCTAGATTTCTCTAAATTCGTGTTTTTGATTTGAAATGGTGTTAGTTAGTGTCTATGGCTCGTGTCTAGCATGAATATATGATTTACTTGCTCGATTTGTTGTTTTGAGTAGCTAGTTTGAACATTTGAAATGGGTTTGCTTAATCTTGCATTTTGAAAGATTAAATGTTGTTTGATTGTTAAAGTTCATGTTTTAATTGTGTTACTAGTATCACTAGCTTCGTTTTGATGCGTAGGTTGATTAAGAAAACTTCAAAAACCCGATTATTGATTTTTGTGAATTTTGGTTAGGGTTTGTTAGACTTTGAAATGAACTTTTGATGCGTTGAATGCTTGTTAATGTTGTTAGTAAGTGTTTAGATGCAATTTATGCTTAATTACCTTCGAAACGGCATATCGTATGTGTAAATTGGATTCCCGAATCATAAAATACGTTTTACGAACTTGAAACTTTGAAAATAAACCTTTGTTGATCAATTGACGAGATTTCGGCTATTGTAAATGATGTTATTGTTGGACCATAAGTGCTTAGTTGTATTCCTCGTCAGAATACCTTTCCAACGATATATGATAGGCATTATAAGTGTTTGCGGGTCAAGAGTTGGGTTGGAAAAGGTTTTGGTTCGTGCATACTTTGAAAAACTGACCAGAATTCTCTGCCCAGATGGTGGCGCGGCGCGCCCCATCCCCGCGCGGCGCGCGGATTGGCCTGGTCAGATTCTGACCACTTTGCCCCATTTCACGTGAAATGTTTGACTAGCTACCGACCTCCGATTCACATGAAACTTGTTCTAATATACTTGTATATGAATAATTAGCATAGAAAAATAGTCCGGGACCCGACCCGAACATGTTGACTTTTTCGTTGACTTTGACCCGACCAAGTTTGACTTTTTGTCAAACTTAACCAATTAATTATGCAATCTTCCTAACATGCTTTTATACTTGTATCTTGCATGAAACTTGACAATTTGCTTCACATGCTATATTAATCGAGTCGTATTGAGCCATAGGACTAATTGAACATCTTTGACCGTTTTGTGTTTACCGTTATTGATATAACCTATATGTTTAGGTCAAGACTAGCTTTGTCTTTGCACGCGTTTACTTGTCGAAGTACTTTATTAACTCTTGCACTCAAGGTGAGATCATAGTCCCACTTTTTCAATCACTTTTATTCTTTACATCGTGGGCTGAGAAACACATACATTTCATACTTATTTACTTTTCATGCTTTTACATTGTGAACAAATACGAATACAAAGATGCATACGAGTTTGAACAAAAGTCCTCAATCCAATTATCATTAGTTCCACTTGCAGGGTGTAAGTGTAAGCGTGTAATTATGTTGTGTGGCCATACGGGTTTAACAAACCCTCATTCAGACGGTTCGCTACCGTTAGTGAATGAAATATAATTTCAACAATGTATAGTGTAAGTTCTAACACTAAATTCAAAATTCAGAGGGAAGATTCGGTTAAGCCTTGATAATTGGGTGCTCGTGATACAAATACTATTTTGGAATGTGAATGATTCTGGTTGAGCAATTCTTAAAGAACCTTGTGGTTCAATACAATTTACTTACTAAACCTATGATTTCACCAACGTTTTTTGTTGACAGATTTCTATGTTTTTCTCAGGTCTTGCACGATATGCGATACATGCTTCCGCTCATTATTTGATATTTGCTTCGGATGTCGAGTATACATGCTTTTCATGGAGCGTCTTTTGACTTTACTTTAAACCGTGTCGCCTAGATTTCAATCGTACTTATAACGTTGTAACTTAACTTTTGGTTGAACAATTCTTGTAAACTTTGAAACAATCTTTATTTTGAAATGAAGGCGACATATTTTGGTCAAACGTTATCTTAAAGACTTATAATCAGGTAATGGGACCCACGTAGCCGACGCTGTCACTTGACGATTTGTCGGGGTCGCTACAAGTGGTATCAGAGCCTTGGTTGTAGGGATTTAGAGTTCATTTGTGTCCACCCCGAGTCATAAGGTACATAGGTGAATCTAGACTACAACCGGCATATAGACTGAAGTAGGAATTACTTGACTATTTGTGCATTTATACTCGAACTCTTCTATCATATCTAACTCGTATTCGATCTTGATCTTACGTTGATAAATTTTGTTGATGCGCCACCTTGACTTTATGAAGTAATGTTAAATGCACATGAGAATCAGGGTAATATAATTTCCGGGATTATATTACGGTGATTCACATGGACGTTCCGACATTATGACATAAAGAATTTAGGGCGAGTCAAGGAAATTTTCTCTCTATCCTTAATCCATACTCCGGTTAGTATTGTTGAAAATACTAACCAACGATATTCTTGTGTCATGAAGGAACAATGGCTCGTCGACGCGCTCCTCCCGAAACTCCCGAACAAGCCCTCCAACGTATGATAGCCACTGCCGTGGATGCGGCCATGGCCGGTCACTCCTCCAACAACAACAATAACAACAATCATCATAACAACAACAATGGAGCCAGAAATTCCAACGAAGGATGCTCCTATAAGAATTTCATAGGGTGCAAACCTCACACTTTCGATGGAACCGGGGGACCGGTTGTGCTCACCCGATGGTTTGAGCAAACGGAAGCCGTCTTTAGCATAAGCGGTTGTCGAGACCAAGACAAGGTTAGATATTCCACTCACACCTTCGCCGGTATCGCTCTCACATGGTGGAATTCGTATGTACAATCGGTGGGTATCCACGAAGCCCACGCTCTCTCTTGGGCCGACTTAAGAGGAAAGATGATCACCGAATATTTTCCTCGCGAAGAAACCCGAAGGCTCGAACAAGAACTAAGAGCTCTGAAAGCGGTCGGGAACGACCTTAAGGCCTATAATCAACGATTCTCCGAACTTGCTTTGATGTGCCCAAATCTTGTGAACCCCGAATCTTTAAGGGTTGAACTTTACATGGATGGTCTCCCCAAGAGCATCAAACAAGGAGTAATGTCATCCAAACCCGCTAACCACCAAGAGGCTTTGGATATGGCCCGCCAATTGATTGAAACAGTGGACGAGATTGAAGTGCCGGCACGTAAAGCCGAGGATAAGTCGGGTGACAACAAAAGAAAATGGGAAGCCCCCCAATCAAGCAATTACAACAACCCCGCCAAGAAGCCCTTCATCCCCAACGGCAAGAAAGGTTATACCGGACACCTACCGTATTGTAACGAGTGCTACAAACATCATTTAGGTGAATGTGGCAAACCATTTTGCTTGAAGTGTCAAAGAAGTGGCCATGTAGCCCACGATTGTAGGAATACCGCTCCCGTCGCCCAAAAGGAGCACAATGCACCCAAGACGGGTGTTTGTTTTGAATGTGGCCAACCGGGTCATTTTAGGAGTGCGTGCCCAAACAAGAAAATCAACCCCAACGCACGCCGTTGAACTTTCAACATCGACACCTAGGATGCCCGAGACGACGATGGACTAGTCACGGGTACGTTTCTTCACAACAAACAGTATATTTCATACTTATTCGATTCGATTACCGCTAGATGTTTATTAACCAAGTCTTTGACTCGTGCTCTTTACATTCCACTTTTTTTCCCCTAGATATTACTTAGACGATTTAAGTGACCAACGGAAAATATTGTGTGCCTATAAATTTTATTGGAGGATATACGTTAAGACTTTTGACTTGACACCTATAGAACTAGGGAGCTCGAAACCTATTCGTTAAAAAAAAAAAAAAAAAAAAAAAAATGTTTCCCCATCATCTTGTATAGATTGTTGTGAACTGAGTAATTTTCGGTTGGAAACCGATACCCTCTCCCTCGTATCCATTACCTCATGATTATTTGCACGAATCCCGTAGTTTCCAAATCGACCTCCGTTCCGGTTATCATCAATTGGGGGTTAAGGGAGACGATGTCTCCTGAGTCTTTTCCGAACTCGCAACGTTAGTTGTAAATCTCTCTTAGTACCATTCGATTTATCCAAGGCTCGTCCGTATCCATAAACCTCCTAAACCACGTATGCAAACTTATCTAGACAAATCTGTTATCGTATTTATAGATGACGTCTTAACTTATTTAAGTAAAGAAGGAAAACGAACAACATCACCATCTTACGCTCGAACTTTTGAGAAAAGAGCAACTTTATACCAAATTCTCCGAGTGAGAATTTCTGTTGAACGAAGTCCAATTTTCTAGACCATGATGTTAATGGTCGAGGCATTACAATCAATCTCCAAATCAAGCCACATGTAATCAGGAAACTCTCATGACTCAGACTTACCGCAGATTCATTTTCGACTTTTTCTCGTGATGCTCGTTCTTTACCCTCGATAACTCATTAAGGTAGAAATCTAAACCTCTACGTGCCCGAATCTTGAACGTGATTATTCACACCAACCTTACTAGCTTAATTCGTATAGCACCAGGTGGGACTCAAATATGGAAATATTTCTACTTGGACGCCGAAAGGCATACTCTCTCGACTCAAAAATCAACATAACTAAAATTCGTTATTTTACACGAAGAATTCGAATACTAAATTGTGGATCCGATCAATCTTCTCGTCATCACGTACCACACTACATACCTCTGTTATTTCACCGTCACCGTCTGATATTACTGGAATTTAAGATAGCACACAATCCAACGATACTTCACTCTTCTTTGACTTAACGCCCTTGCGTTGCTGATAATCGTCCAACCATTATTCAACCCCGAACTATACAATTACGTGTACTATCTCGTTTCTCTTTCAGGCTTCATTTTTTTTTACAACTAGAGGCACGTTATGGCAACCTCGAGATGTAAGCTCATCCTATTCAAAGTCCTCATTTCACTCCTATCCTCATCGCTCGCATTTCCGTTAAGGAAACTCCTTGTAACATTTCTCCATGGATAGAGAAACTCCTCATATTACATTAGTATTCGCCACGAGGGTGAATAGTCCTAACGAACATTTTTCGAACCCTAACTGACTTGTTCAAACATATCTTAAGAAATTCTATTCCAACACGGTGTATCTTCGTCATTTATCCTATATTGAAATACTCGTTTCACCTCTAGCGTTGCAAGAGACCTTGGGAACCCGCTTAGACATATGTACCGCGTATCTCCCACAACCGACGAACCGAGCAAACGTACGATTCAATCTTGGAAAGACATGTTACAGACTGGTATTGTCACCTTTAGTAGTTCCCCTTACTACGACAGCTATCACTCGTATATTAACGCAGCACTTCCGAAACCCTATATGACCGCAAATGTCATACCCCTGTTCATTTAACCAAAGCATGCGGCAAGCAAATCGCCAAATCTGGACTCCATCAAGAAACAACAATTGAGATCGTTCGAGTCCGAGGCGGGCTAGAGACAACCCATGGTCGCCAGAAGAGTTATACCAAACTTAGATGAAAACCTCACAAATCCCAGTGTGTAATCGCGTAATATTGAGAACCCGCACCTTGGAAAGGTGTAATCCATTTTGGGAAATCGAGGAAGGTTATAACCGCAATATTGAACCTTTTGAAACCTTGGGGCGTATTAGAACCGCTTCCTACCGTTTAGAACTTCCGACTCAATTAAGTTTCCATTTATCCTACATTTCGTGTAACAAACTTAGAAACGTGTCATGCGGAACAGGAATGTGCAATCCTTTTAGATGCACCAACTATTGATGACAAACTCCTCTTCATGGGAAAACTGGTTGAAATCATGGATCGTGAAATCGAACCTCAATACAACGTAACACCCCGACTATCCGGATTCGTGGAATGTCCAAGAAAGTACCTTCACTCATTCGTAGAGTTACTACTCTAAGTCTCGAGTAAGAGATATCGACTACTACTTCCAACTAAATTTCGGGACGAAATTTCTTTTGAGGTGTGGATAATGTAACATCCCGCATTTTTCCGTTAAATTATTTTTTAACGCCGTCTTTTTCTTTTTAGATAATATTCCTCGTATCTAGATTCGTAACCTCCGTTAGCTAACATTCTAAATATTCTCGTTATCGGATTTTAATACGCGTTTTAAAATATTCCGTTTAGGTATTTTCCGCACCCGCTTCTAAACTCGAGGGACTAAAATTGACACGGGGCAAACTAGTTGACTAGGTCAACTAGTCCACCCCAATCACCACCATTCAATCACCTCCATCTCTCTCTCTTTCTCTCTAGCAAGAACACACACACAAACACCCAATTCAATCATTCATCATCTAAATTCGATCTAGGAGGCTTACAACAAAACAAATTACATATTTGGAATCCTCTCTTCATCCTCTACAATTTGATACCAACTTCATCTCGTTTGGGTAACATTTCTAAAACTCTAGATTTCTCTAAATTCGTGTTTTTGATTTGAAATGGTGTTAGTTAGTGTCTATGGCTCGTGTCTAGCATGAATATATGATTTACTTGCTCGATTTGTTGTTTTGAGTAGCTAGTTTGAACATTTGAAATGGGTTTGCTTAATCTTGCATTTTGGAAGATTAAATGTTGTTTGATTGTTAAAGTTCATGTTTTAATTGTGTTACTAGTATCACTAGCTTCGTTTTGATGCGTAGGTTGATTAAGAAAACTTTAAAAACCCGATTATTGATTTTTGTGAATTTTGGTTAGGGTTTGTTAGACTTTGAAATGAACTTTTGATGCGTTGAATGCTTGTTAATGTTGTTAGTAAGTGTTTAGATGCAATGTATGCTTAATTACCTTCGAAACGGCATATCGTATGTGTAAATTGGATTCCCGAATCATAAAATACGTTTTACGAACTTGAAACTTTGAAAATAAACCTTTCTTGATCAATTGACGAGATTTCGGCTATTGTAAATGATGTTATTGTTGGACCATAAGTGCTTAGTTGTATTCCTCGTCAGAATACCTTTCCAACGATATATGATAGGCATTATAAGTGTTTGCGGGTCAAGAGTTGGGTTGGAAAAGGTTTTGGTTCGTGCATACTTTGAAAAACTGACCAGAATTCTCTGCCCAGATGGTGGCGCGGCGCGCCCCATCCCCGCGCGGCGCGCGGATTGGCCTGGTCAGATTCTGACCACTTTGCCCCATTTCACGTGAAATGTTTGACTAGCTACCGACCTCCGATTCACATGAAACTTGTTCTAATATACTTGTATATGAATAATTAGCATAGAAAAATAGTCCGGGACCCGACCCGAACATGTTGACTTTTTCGTTGACTTTGACCCGACCAAGTTTGACTTTTTGTCAAACTTAACCAATTAATTATGCAATCTTCCTAACATGCTTTTATACTTGTATCTTGCATGAAACTTGACAATTTGCTTCACATGCTATATTAATCGAGTCGTATTGAGCCATAGGACTAATTGAACATCTTTGACCGTTTTGTGTTTACCGTTATTGATATAACCTATATGTTTAGGTCAAGACTAGCTTTGTCTTTGCACGCGTTTACTTGTCGAAGTACTTTATTAACTCTTGCACTCAAGGTGAGATCATAGTCCCACTTTTTCAATCACTTTTATTCTTTACATCGTGGGCTGAGAAACACATACATTTCATACTTATTTACTTTTCATGCTTTTACATTGTGAACAAATACGAATACAAAGATGCATACGAGTTTGAACAAAAGTCCTAAATCCAATTATCATTAGTTCCACTTGCAGGGTGTAAGTGTAAGCGTGTAATTATGTTGTGTGGCCATACGGGTTTAACAAACCCTCATTCAGACGGTTCGCTACCGTTAGTGAATGAAATATAATTTCAACAATGTATAGTGTAAGTTCTAACACTAAATTCAAAATTCAGAGGGAAGATTCGGTTAAGCCTTGATAATTGGGTGCTCGTGATACAAATACTATTTTGGAATGTGAATGATTCTGGTTGAGCAATTCTTAAAGAACCTTGTGGTTCAATACAATTTACTTACTAAACCTATGATTTCACCAACGTTTTTCGTTGACAGATTTCTATGTTTTTCTCAGGTCTTGCACGATATGCGATACATGCTTCCGCTCATTATTTGATATTTGCTTCGGATGTCGAGTATACATGCTTTTCATGGAGCGTCTTTTGACTTTACTTTAAACCGTGTCGCCTAGATTTCAATCGTACTTATAACGTTGTAACTTAACTTTTGGTTGAACAATTCTTGTAAACTTTGAAACAATCTTTATTTTGAAATGAAGGTGACATATTTTGGTCAAACGTTATCTTAAAGACTTATAATCAGGTAATGGGACCCACGTAGCCGACGCTGTCACTTGACGATTTGTCGGGGTCGCTACATACTAAGGAATGCTTGGTTGCACCAAGTCTTACGCCCTTCGCTCGACAATCAAACGTCACCATAGGATACTTCCATTCGGAACGTCACCCATATCAATAACATGCACAACACCATTGAGACTTTAAGGGTCTCACTCAAACGAGCTTAACGACCCGATACCAACCAAAATGCTTAAGCACCCAAGGATTCGCACCATAGGATCAAGGCACAACACACCACTTATACACTCTACTGAGAGCAAACCGGAACCATAAACGTAAACCGCCCGCTTGCTACGAATTATCTCCAACGGAGAATGATAATGCTAAAAACGAACATATATTTCATAGCATTATTCCTCAAGAAAGACAAGCTTTTAGTTGCAATTGTTCTATTTACAAGTGATATTCGTTTAAATAATAAAAGGTGAAGACAAAAGACAGATTCGACGAATTGAAGACGCAAACGACCAAAAAGCTCAAAAGTACAAAAGACAATAAAAAAAAGTTCCAATTATTGATAAGAAACGTCTCGAAATTACAAGAGTACAAGATTCAAAACGCATAGTACAAGATATTAAATTGTACGCAAGGACGTTCGAAAATCCGGAACCGGGACCAGAGTCAACTCTGAACGCTCGACGCAACGGACTAAAAATTACAAGTTAACTATGTATATAAATATAATATAATATATAATTAATTATATTAATTATATATATATATTATATATATATATATTAAAAACCGTCGGCAGAGAAAGACTCCAAGGGTGTGAGCTGTAAATTCATCCTCCGCGACTCGCGGAGTTTGAAGAGGATTTTGCCGCGAGTCGCGGAGCCCCAATTTCAAAAACCCCCTATAAAGCAAACCGAATTCTGATCAAAAATATATCCATTTTTCTCTCTTCTCTCATATATACGTAAAATATATATATATAATTTATATTTTAATTTTAATTTTAATTATAATTCTAATAATAAGGGTATGTTAGCGAATGTTGTAAGGGTGTAAGTCGAAATTCTGTCCATGTAACGCTACGCTATTTTTAATCATTGTAAGTTATGTTCAACCTTTTTATATTAATGTCTCGTAGCTAAGTTATTATTATGCTTATTTAAAACGAAGTAATCATGATGTTGGGCTAATTACTAAAATTGGGTAATTGGGCTTTGTACCATAATTGGGGTTTGGACAAAAGAACGACACTTGTGGAAATTAAACTATGGGCTATTAATGGGCTTTATATTTGTTTAACTAAATGATAGTTTGTTAATGTTAATATAAAGATTTACAATTGGGCGTCCCTATAAATTACCATATACACTCGATCGGACACGATGGGCGGGGTATTTATATGTACGAATAATCGTTCATTTAACCGGACACGGGAATGGATTAATAACCACTAGAATAATTAAAACAGGGGTGAAATTACATTCAAGGGTAATTGGTGTAATTGTTAACAAAGTAGTAAAACCTTGGTTTACACGCAGTCGATAACCTGGTGTATTCATTAAACAAAGTATTAAAACCTTGTTACAATTCGAATCCCCAATTAGTTGGAATATTTAACTTCGGGTATAAGAATAATTTGACGAGGACACTCGCACTTTATATTTATGACTGATGGACTGTTATGGACAAAAACCAGACGGACATATTAAATAATCCAGGACAAGGGACAATTAACCCATGGGCATAAAACTAAAATCAACACGTCAAACATCATGATTACGGAAGTTTAAATAAGCATAATTCTTTTATTTCATATTTAATTTCCTTTATTTTATATTTAATTGCACTTCTAATTATCACATTTTTATTGTTATTTTATTTAATTGCACTTTTAATTATTGTACTCTTTAATTATCGCAAGTTTATTTTATCGCACTTTTATTATTCGAAATTTCATTATTGTTATTTACTTTACGCTTTAATTTAAGTCTTGTATTTATTTTTAATATTTTACATTAGGTTTTAACTGCGACTAAAGTCTTAAAATCGACAAACCGGTCATTAAACGGTAAAAACCCTCCTTTATAATAATAATATTACTTATATATATATTTGTATTTTTATAAAAGTAAACTAATATAGCGTTGAGCTTTGTTTAAAGATTTCCCTGTGGAACGAACCGGACTTACTAAAAACTACACTACTATACGATTAGGTACACTGCCTATAAGTGTTGTAGCAAGGTTTAAGTATATCCATTCTATAAATAAATAAATATCTTGTGTAAAATTGTATCGTATTTAATAGTTTTTCCTAGTAAAATATAAACTATTTCGTATACCTTAGCTTTGACATCAAGTATTTTTGGAGCCGCTGCCGGGGAAATCTCTTAAAAGCCGGAAGCGCAACGCTAATAATAATATAAAAAAAAAGATTTTTTGTTAACTTTTATTAAAATTCGTTTTTGTAAAAATACGTTTTATAAAAAGAAAAACAAAAATATAAGTATTTTTAAAAATTTTGTTAAATATTTAAGTTTTATAAGTTTCTTTATTTTAATTTATAAAAATATAAGTTTTATTAAACATCTTTTATATATAGAAAAAAAAAACAGAAAACAGAAAATAAAAAAAAAAAAAAAATAAAGAAAAAACGCGTTGAAATTATAAGCTGTCATCTGAATTTCTGAACCCCGCGACTCGCGGGGTTTTCTTTATTAAATACCGCAAGTCGCGGAGACTTTCTGACACCACCGACAGAACCCTAAATCTGTATTAATTACGGAGTATTTATTAATAATTATTATTTAACCCTAATTATTATTATTATTATTATTATTAGTTTTATTTTTACTTTTACTTTTTATTTAATTTATGTATTTAGTATTAATTAGTTTTATTAAATTGTAAAATTAGTAGTTTTATTAAAAAAATAATATAAAAATAATATTTTTATAAAAATTGTACTTTTTACAACTTTTTATATATTTTTATATTTTGTCCCTTTTTAATCGTTGTAGCATAATTTTTGTATTTTTAGCTCATATTTAATTTTAAACTTAGTTTTTGCCATAGTCATTTTTACTCCTATATTTTTAGGCTTTGCCGTAGAATTCCTTAAGTGCTTTTTCTTTAGACTTAGATTTAGGTGCTTTAGAATTTTGCGACGCCTTTTTAAGTTTTAGTTTCTTTTTAAGTTATTTCCATTTGGGATTTAGTTTTTCCTGTAAGCTTTAATATTTTTAGACCTTTTACTATGTACCAATTATCATTCCAATTAGTAATATCAATTTGCGATTATAATTTTAAGTTAGTTGTAGTAATAAGGTTAGGTTAGTCAAGTATTTTTAAGTTTTTATAAGTTTCTTTTATTTTTCCGTCACCTTTTATTTTTCAACCATTTTTTCTTTTTCAACCTTTTTCGACGAACTCTTTTTCTCTCTTATTTCTCGCCATTCTAGTTTTTAGGACTTGGAATTTTTTCTACTTCTTATCTAAATTTCTTAAAATTACGAAAATTTATTTTAAGTGGTTAAATTAATAGACATCAAAATTTTCTGGTTCGTAGTAATAGTTGGATTTGTACGTGGACTGGGTTATTGGAGCCAAACAGTCCTCAATTATATTGAGACCAAACGAATCCTGCCCCTCTGCTGCATCTTTTGGCTATTCGAAACGTGGGCAAAATCAGAAAAGTCTATTGATTGGATAACTTATTATAATTTTTCTTTCCTTTTTAAAACTAATAGGATATTCAGTGAATGCACCGAGCAAGACGTTCACCACCTTTTGTACGTTCACCACCTGTAACTAGATCAAGACATTTAGCAAATATAACCGCCGTTGATTTTTCTTTAGAATCGTCATCCAGTCAACCAAGAACTTCAGTTCAAATTTCCAATAATCCATTTTTTGAACCCGACCTCACAATTGAGAATCCGGAGAATATTCAGGAACGGTTCGTAGATCCTGAACCACTAAACTTTCCTCCGGAGCCACCAATCATTCAAACAGAGATTGTTGAGGAACGAACCATTAAATCAGAATCATCTAGTGATACCGATTCAACAAATTCAATTATGGAGAATCTGGAACCTTTAAGTATGGAAGACCGAATGAGAGCTAAACGCACTGGCCAAGGTCACGCAATTACTCATCCAGATATTAATGCGCCAGATTATGAAATCAAAGGACAAATTCTACACATGGTGACTAATCAATGCCAATTTAGTGGTGCGCCGAAGGAAGATCCAAATGAACATCTACGTACCTTTAATAGGATCTGCACACTATTTAAAATCCGAGAAGTTGAGGATGAACAGATATATCTCATGTTATTTCCTTGGACTTTAAAGGGAGAAGCCAAAGATTGGTTGGAATCGTTACCTGAAGGGGCGATTGATACATGGGATGTTTTAGTTGACAAATTTCTTAAACAATTCTTTCCTGCATCTAAAGCCGTAAGACTTCAAGCAGAAATTGTTACGTTTACACAGAAACCAAATGAAACTCTATATGAGGCGTGGACAAGATATGGAAAGTTGTTAAGAGGATGTCCGCAACATGGTTTAGACACCTGTCAAATAGTACAAATATTCTACCAAGGATGCGACATCACTACAAGGAAAGACATAGATATAGCAGCTGGTGGTTCTATTATGAAGAAAACCGAAACTGATGCTTACAAAATTATTGATAACACTGCTTCCCACTCACATGAGTGGCACCAAGAAAAAGACATCATTAGATCATCTAAAGCAGCTTGAGCCGATTCTAGCCATGACTTAGATTCCATTTCCGCAAAGATAGATGCTGTGGAGAGACGAATGGAAAAGATGACTAAGGATATTCACTCAATACGAATTAGTTGTGAGCAGTGTGGAGGACCACATTTGACAAAAGATTGTCTCAGTATTGAATTAACAATGGAACAAAGAGAGAATATTTCATACATAAACCAAAGGCCTGGAAATAATTATCAGAATAATTATCAACCGCCAAGACCGATTTACAATCAAAACCAGAATTATAACCGAAATATTCCATACAACAACCAACAAGGTCCTAGCAATCAACAAGTATCCAATAATACTTACAATCAGCAAAGACCGAATTTTCAAAACAAACTACCACAACAAACCGATGATAAAAAGCCGAATTTAGAAGATATGATGACAAAGCTAGTTGAAACTCAAACACAGTTTTTCACATCTCAAAAACAAACTAATGAACAAAATGCTCAAGCATTTAGAAATCAACAAGCTTCTATTCAAAATCTGGAACAAGAAGTGAGTAACCTAGCAAGGTTAATAGGTGAAAGAAAACCGGGAAGTCTACCTAGTGATACAAATGCTAACCCCCGAAATGAAACAGCTAAAGCCATTACCACAAGAAGTGGTACAACACTTAAACCACCTGAAATACCTGTAACTTCTGATGAAACTATTCCTACTCCACAAGAACCACAACCTGATCAAGGTAAGGAAAAAGAACCGGCAGTTGAAAAGGTTAATGAAGATAACATAGTTAAGGATAAACCTTATGTTAAACCATACCAACCACCACTTCCTTACCCGAGTAAAATGAAGAAAGAGAAACTTGAAGCCGAGCAATCCAAATTTTTGGATATGTTTAAACAGATAAATGTAAATCTTCCTTTCATTGATGTAATTTCAGGAATGCCAAGATATGCTAAATTCTTGAAAGATCTAATCTCAAATAGAAAGAAAATGGAAGAACTCTCGGCTGTTACTATGAATGCTAATTGTTCAGCAGTGCTGTTGAATAAGATACCAGAAAAATTATCTGATCCAGGAAGTTTCACAATTCCATGTTTTCTGGGTAGTCTTAGTTCAATAGAAGCATTGGCAGACTTAGGTTCTAGTATAAATCTAATGCCGTATTCACTATACGCTAAACTAGACCTTGGAGAATTGAAACCAACAAGAATAAGCATACAACTAGCAGATAGATCAATAAAATATCCTAGAGGGATAATGGAGAACATGCTAGTTAAAGTTGGTACTTTAGTATTTCCAGTAGATTTTGTTGTTTTGGACATGGAAGAAGATTCTCAAGTTCCTCTCATATTAGGAAGACCATTCTTAAACACGGCTAAAGCAATGATAGACGTGTTCGGTAAGAAACTGACCCTAAGTATAGAGGATGAGAGTGTTACCTTTTCAGTTGATAGAGCAATGCAACAACCACAATCTGCAGATGATACATGTTATTATATTCAAACTATAGATACACATGCAGAATTATTAGAAGAATTTCCAGAATTACAAGGAACAGGAGAATGTTCTTTAGGAGAAGGTAATGAACCAATTGATGAAGCTGAAATGTTAGCTACACTTATAGCTAATGGATATGAACCAACAACAGAAGAAATTCAAATGCTAAAAGAAGAAGACAGATATCGATATAAATCATCGATAGAAGAACCTCCGAAATTAGAGTTAAAGCCACTTCCAAACCATTTGGAATATGCTTATTTACATGGTGAATCTGAATTACCTGTAATAATATCGTCTTCTCTTACTGAAAATGAGAAATCACAACTCATTTCTGTGTTGAAAGCTCATAAACCAGCCATTGCATGGAAGATTCATGATATTAAAGGAATAAGTCCTTCGTATTGCACACATAAAATCCTTATGGAAGAAGGTCATAAAACGTATGTGCAACGCCAACGAAGACTAAATCCTAATATGCAAGATGTAGTTAAGAAAGAGATTATTAAACTGTTAGATGCAGGTTTAATTTATCCAATCTCTGATAGTCCATGGGTAAGCCCAGTTCAATGCGTGCCTAAGAAGGGTGGCATGACTGTCATTACAAATGAGAAAAATGAGCTTATTCCTACTAGGACTGTAACAGGATGGCGTGTATGTATTGATTATAGAAAATTAAATGACGCCACCAGAAAAGATCACTTTCCCTTACCTTTCATAGATCAAATGTTGGAAAGATTAGCCGGAAATAGTTACTATTGTTTTCTAGATGGATTTTCCGGATATTTTCAAATTCCAATAGCACCCGAAGATCAAGAGAAAACCACATTCACGTGCCCTTATGGTACTTTTGCTTACAAACGCATGCCATTTGGACTTTGCAACGCCCCTGCAACCTTTCAAAGGTGCATGATGGCGATTTTTCACGACATGATAGAAGAATGCATGGAAGTATTCATGGATGACTTTTCAGTCTTCGGTGATACATTTAAATCATGTCTAGTTAATCTGGAACGAATTCTAATTAGATGCGAAAAATCAAATCTAGTACTTAATTGGGAGAAATGCCATTTCATGGTTAAAGAAGGCATCGTTCTTGGACATAAAATTTCAAAAGAAGGAATTGAAGTGGATAGAGCTAAAGTAGATGTAATTGCTAAACTTCCACATCCCACCAATGTTAGAGGAGTTAGGAGTTTTCTAGGGCATGCCGGTTTTTACCGACGTTTCATAAAAGATTTTTCTAAAATTGCCACTCCTATGAATAAACTCCTAGAAAAGGATGCGCCATTCATATTTTCAGATGAGTGTATCAAATCTTTTAATATTCTTAAAGAAAAACTCACTAATGCGCCGATAATGATAACACCAAATTGGAATCTACCATTTGAACTAATGTGCGATGCAAGTGATTTTTCAATGGGAGCCGTTTTAGGACAAAGGATTGAAAAACGATTTCAACCTATATATTATGCTAGTAAGACGTTACAAGGAGCACAAACAAACTATACAACTACTGAAAAAGAACTCCTTGCTATTGTCTTTGCTTTTGACAAATTTCGATCATATCTCGTTCTAGCAAAAACGGTGGTCTATACCGACCATTCTGCTCTTAGATACCTATTTTCAAAACAAGATGCTAAACCAAGATTAATACGTTGGATCTTACTCTTACAAGAGTTTGATATTGAAATCCGAGATAAAAGAGGAGCAGAAAATCTCGTCGCTGATCATCTTTCTCGTCTTGAAAATCCCGAATTAGAAGTTCTAAATGAATCAGCCATACAAGACAACTTTCCTGATGAATATCTATTGAAGATAGATTATAAAGAAATCCCATGGTTTGTAGACTATGCAAACTACTTAGTTTGTGGATTCCTTGAAAAAGGATTATCGTACCAAAGACGAAAGAAATTCTTCAGTGATATAAAACACTATTTCTGGGAAGATCCACATTTGTTTAAAAGTTGTCCCGATGGAATAATACGCCGATGTTGTAGCGACCCGAACTTTTCCATGTTTATATATATTAATTAAGATTGATATTTACATGATTAAATGTTTCCAACATGTTAAGTAATCAAACTTGTTAAGACTTGATTAATTGAAATATGTTTCATATAGACAATTGACCACCCAAGTTGATCGGTGATTCACGAACGTTAAAACTTGTAAAAACTATACAATGACATATATATGGTTATATATATAGTTAACATGTTTTTATTATAAGTATGTATCTCATTAGGTATTTTAACAATGAGTTATATACATAAAAATGAGACTATTAATTTAAGAAACTCGAAAACGATATATATAACGATTATCGTTATAACAACGTCTTACTAGGTACATATGAATCATATTAAGATATTGATACACTTGGTTAATTATGTTAAATGATAAGTAAATATATTATTAAGTGTATTAACAATGAAATACATATGTAAAAAATAAGACTACTAACTTAATGATTTCGAAACGAGACATATATGTAACGATTATCGTTGTAACGACATTTAACTGTATATACATCATACTAAGATATATTATATATCATAATATCATGATAATATAATAATTTAACATCTCATTTGTTATAATAAACAATGGGTTAACAACATTCAACAAGATCGTTAACCTAAAGGTTTCAAAACAACACTTACATGTAACGACTAACGATGACTTAACGACTCAGTTAAAATATATATACATGTAGTGTTTTAATATGTATTTATACACTTTTGAAAGACTTCAATACACTTATCAAAATACTTTTACTTAACAAAAATGCTTACAATTACATCCTCGTTCAGTTTCATCAACAATTCTACTCGTATGCACCCGTATTCGTACTCGTACAATACACAGCTTTTAGATGTATGTACTATTGGTATATACCCTCCAATGATCAGCTCTTAGCAGCCCATGTGAGTCACCTAACACATGTGGGAACCATCATTTGGCAACTAGCATGAAATATCTCATAAAATTACAAAAATATGAGTAATCATTCATGACTTATTTACATGAAAACAAAATTACATATCCTTTATATCTAATCCATACACCAACGACCAAAAACACCTACAAACACTTTCATTCTTCAATTTTCTTCATCTAATTGATCTCTCTCAAGTTCTATCTTCAAGTTCTAAGTGTTCTTCATAAATTTCAAAAGTTCTAGTTTCATAAAATCAAGAATACTTTCAAGATTGCTAGCTCACTTCCAATCTTGTAAGGTGATCATCCAACCTCAAGAAATCTTTGTTTCTTACAGTAGGTTATCATTCTAATACAAGGTAATAATCATATTCAAACTTTGGTTCAATTTCTATAACTATAACAATCTTATTTCAAGTGATGATGTTACTTGAACTTGTTTTCGTGTCATGATTTTGCTTCAAGAACTTTGAGCCATCCAAGGATCCATTGAAGCTAGATCCATTTTTCTCTTTTCCAGTAGGTTCATCCAAGGAACTTAAGGTAGTAATGATGTTCATAACATCATTCGATTCATACATATAAAGCTATCTTATTCGAAGGTTTAAACTTGTAATCACTAGAACATAGTTTAGTTAATTCTAAACTTGTTCACAAACAAAAGTTAATCCTTCTAACTTGACTTTTAAAATCAACTAAACACATGTTCTATATCTATATGATATGCTAACTTAATGATTTAAAACCCGGAAACACGAAAAACACCGTAAAACTGGATTTACGCCGTCGTAGTAACACCGCGGGCTGTTTTGGGTTAGTTAATTAAAAACTATGATAAACTTTGATTTAAAAGTTGTTATTCTGAGAAAATGATTTTTATTATGAACATGAAACTATATCCAAAAATTATGGTTAAACTCAAAGTGGAAGTATGTTTTCTAAAATGGTCATCTAGACGTCGTTCTTTCGACTGAAATGACTACCTTTACAAAAACGACTTGTAACTTATTTTTCCGACTATAAACCTATACTTTTTCTGTTTAGATTCATAAAATATAGTTCAATATGAAACCATAGCAATTTGATTCACTCAAAACGGATTTAAAATGAAGAAGTTATGGGTAAAACAAGATTGGATAATTTTTCTCATTTTAGCTACGTGAAAATTGGTAACAAATCTATTCCAACCATAACTTAATCAACTTGTATTGTATATTATGTAATCTTGAGATACCATAGACACGTATACAATGTTTCGACCTATCATGTCGACACATCTATATATATTTCGGAACAACCATAGACACTCTATATGTGAATGTTGGAGTTAGCTATACAGGGTTGAGGTTGATTCCAAAATATATATAGTTTGAGTTGTGATCAATACTGAGATACGTATACACTGGGTCGTGGATTGATTCAAGATAATATTTATCGATTTATTTCTGTACATCTAACTGTGGACAACTAGTTGTAGGTTACTAACGAGGACAGCTGACTTAATAAACTTAAAACATCAAAATATATTAAAAGTGTTGTAAATATATTTTGAACATACTTTGATATTTATGTATATATTGTTATAGGTTCGTGAATCAACCAGTGGCCAAGTCTTACTTCCCGACGAAGTAAAAAATCTGTGAAAGTGAGTTATAGTCCCACTTTTAAAATCTAATATTTTTGGGATGAGAATACATGCAGGTTTTATAAATGATTTACAAAATAGACACAAGTACGTGAAACTACATTCTATGGTTGAATTATCGAAATCGAATATGCCCCTTTTTATTAAGTCTGGTAATCTAAGAATTAGGGAACAGACACCCTAATTGACGCGAATCCTAAAGATAGATCTATTGGGCCTAACAAACCCCATCCAAAGTACCGGATGCTTTAGTACTTCGAAATTTATATCATATCCGAAGGGTGTCCCGGAATGATGGGGATATTCTTATATATGCATCTTGTTATTGTCGGTTACCAGGTGTTCACCATATGAATGATTTTTATCTCTATGTATGGGATGTGTATTGAAATATGAAATCTTGTGGTCTATTGTTACGATTTGATATATATAGGTTAAACCTATAACTCACCAACATTTTTGTTGACGTTTTAAGCATGTTTATTCTCAGGTGATTATTAAGAGCTTCCGCTGTCGCATACTTAAATAAGGACGAGATTTGGAGTCCATGCTTGTATGATATTGTGTAAAAACTGCATTCAAGAAACTTATTTTGTTGTAACATATTTGTATTGTAAACCATTATGTAATGGTCGTGTGTAAACAGGATATTTTAGATTATCATTATTTGATAATCTACGTAAAGCTTTTTAAACCTTTATTGATGAAATAAAGGTTATGGTTTGTTTTAAAATGAATGCAGTCTTTGAAAAACGTCTCATATAGAGGTCAAAACCTCGCAACGAAATCAATTAATATGGAACGTTTTTAATCAATAAGAACGGGACATTTCAGATGTGTATTTGGAGATGAAGCCAATCAAATCTTAAACCATTGTCACACAGGACCAACAGGAGGGCATTATGGGCCTCAACTAACAGCAAGAAAAGTTTATGAAGCTGGATTCTATTGGCCTACAATTTACAAAGACGCACACCTTCTTTGCAAATCCTGTGATGCATGTCAAAGGGCCGGAAAAATAAGTCAACGTGATGAAATGCCACAAAATGTCATTCAAGTATGTGAAGTATTTGACATTTGGAGTATTGACTTTATGGGTCCATTTCCAAAATCTCATAATAATCTATATATACTCGTAGCCATTGATTATGTATCTAAATGGGCGGAAGCACAAGCTCTCCCAACTAACGATGCACGAGTTGTAGTCAACTTTTTAAAACGTCTTTTTGCAAGGTTTGGAACACCGAAAGCTTTAATAAGTGATCGGGGTACTCATTTCTGTAATAATCAACTTGAGAAAGTTCTTAAAAGATATGGAGTAACTCATAAAATCTCCACCGCATATCATCCACAAACAAGTGGACAAGTTGAAAATACCAACCGAGCTTTAAAACGTATTCTAGAGAAAACCGTAGGATCAAATTCGAAGGAATGGTCCATTAAATTGGAGGATGCACTCTGGGCTTTTAGAACAGCCTACAAAACTCCAATTGGAACCACACCTTTTAGACTTGTTTATGGAAAAGCATGTCATCTTCCAGTAGAAATTGAACACAAAGCATTTTGGGCTTTGAAGACATGTAATCTTGATTTACATGAAGCTGGACGTCTACGATTAAGTCAACTAAATGAATTAGAAGAATTAAGACATGAAGCATACGAAAATTCGTTAATCTATAAAGAAAGAACGAAGAAATGGCATGATAAAAGAATCAGAAGTTCAAAAGAATTTAAAGAAGGAGACAGAGTTCTTCTTTTCAATTCACGATTCAAGCTATTTCCTGGAAAATTGAAATCAAGATGGTCTGGACCATTCATAGTCAAAAGAGTTTTTCCATACGGAACGATAGAATTAATAAATTCAAATGGGATTGAATTTAAAGTTAATGGTCACAGAGTTAAACATTACATACATGGTCCGATGGAAGTCGACAACGAAGTTAATCATAATTTCGACACCACAGCTAACTAAGTGTGGGGAGAATCAAGTCTTTAAAGGATAATATGTATTTCTGTTAGAGTTAGATTGTCTGTTTTCGTGTAGTTCTCGAAAATGGAACACGTATGGTCTTTCCCTAGCAGACCCTAAAGAACTAGTCTTCTCCCCCCATTCTGAATTTTTATTTTTTTTAGGTTTTTACAAAATGAAGACTGCCTGTGAACTAAACCATGGTCTAATGCTACACGCTTTGATCACTAAACGTAATAATGACATACTACCGAGTGAAATAGTATCAGTAATCAGAGAAAGAATGGACGGAGTTAGAAAAGAATCCAGATGCGAAGATAATAAGTTACAATTTGGTAAAGAAAAATCAAAATTCGCAGCGAAAAGAAGAGCACGACACCTAGAACGATGTCAAAAATGCGGAAAATGGTCACATGGAGGTAAATGTTCCAATAATCAAACCTATTCAAATACCGAATTTGTTACTTTATGCAGAGACGGACCGTTCATATGTTTAGAAGAAAAGACACTGAATGCTCGAGGTTACGCCTATGTAGCTATGGAAAACCAATTAAACCGACTATCTTATGAATGGGATAGATCATATAACTAAGAAATCTATTTCACAGGTATGTCTGTACAGTTTTTATTTATATTTTTATTTTTAACCTTTTGATAATAAACGCTAATTTGTTCGCTAAAAAGTATTAAATTGGTATTGAATAAAATTAGGTTTGGCGACCGAAATTATTGATATCATTCAAAAATTTATTACATCACTGCGAAATTTAACGTTTATTCTTAAGGTATAAATATCTTTAATCAATCAACCCAAAATATTTCAAAAATTCGTCATGAGTTAAATTAGGTCTTGGAACCGAAATTACTTTACCGAAAAGAGGGGCGCATATTTTTGATAATATTTGATTGATTAAAGTGGGATAAAAAGACAAAAAGATTTTTAAATTTATTTTTACCATGTTTTTAAAATTAATATTTAAATCTTAAATTAATATTGTAAATTTTGTAAAAACAATATAATTAAAATTGTAAATATTTGAACCATAATATAAGTTTGGTATGAATTTATAAATTTTTAAATTAAGTTTGGTGTGAATTTTTAATTTCTAAAATATAAATTTTTAATTTTATGCATTTCAAATTTTAAGTTTGGTGTGAACTTTTAATATAAATTTTGAATTTTATATTTAAGTTGTGTGAATTTAAAAACAAAAATTTACTTTATCTCATTAAGTTAAGAATATGATTTTTAAAATTCGTCGTAAGTTGAAGACTAGGTCTTTGAACCGAAATTGCTTTACCCGATGGAGGGACGAGAACTTTTAATATCATTATTTTTAATCTTATTGAATTAGAGTATGCCAAAAACATTGAAAAAACCCAAAAATCTTAGCTTTTAAAACAATCGCTACAAAAAGACAAATTTTAAAATTTTGTCGAGGGACGGACTAGGACATCGATCCGAAACGACCTCGTCCTAAATAACAAGGGAAACAAAATTTTAAAATTAAGTACTTAATTGTTTCAAAAGTTAATGATTATAAATAAAAAAAAAAAAAAAAAATAGCTCCGCGAGTCGCGGAGTTTGGAGGGTAAATCCCCGCGACTCGCGGAGGGACCGGAAATCAAAAAAAAAAAATATAGAGCTGCAACAGCTCAGTTTCACACACCCAAAACAGAATTCTGCACGAAAAAACTCCGAAAAACCACCCAAAAACACCCCAAAAATCCCAATTTTTAACCGTTAATCACCAAATTTTTTGCTAAAATCATGTTGAGAAGGATGCTATCTAAGAATTACTCAAGAAAAACGGTAAATTTCTACACCTAAACACCATTTAATTCGAAATTTGGTGTTCTTGAGCAATTTTTCCCCAATTTGATTTTGATGCTTTGTAGTGTAATTAGGCTTAAATTGTTTATGTATTATGCTTGTATAACCTAGATTGATGCTGTTTAACATGATTAGAAGCCTTAAACTTCAAATTTTGAGTAATCTAGGGTTTGTGTTCTTGAGCAAATTTGGGGCTTTTTGATATAAACAGGTTATGGCCGATTTTTGTCATGAATTGTTGCTAAATTGAGTAGTGTAACATGTCTAGGTAGTTAAATAATCCAAACTTTGAGCCTAAACATGATTTTGAGAATTAAAGTGGACTTTTTCAAGTCTAAATTTCATTAACTTGATTTTTGAAAGATAATGCCATTTGAGACTTGTTTAATTGCTAGTAATGATTATTTTGACATGTTATTTGAGTTGAATGCTTATGAACTTGGCGAACATTTTCGTATATGCTTATTTGAAAAAGTGTAGATTTGATAAAAATGTGAAAATGAGCTTAAGTTTGATATAAATTGATAATGTCATTGTAATTATTTTGATTGATGATTTTGCTGACACTAATGCATATTTGGATGCACAAAAATTGTGTTTGATGTGTTTTGCAGAATGAAAGGGGTGAATCTTCATCCCAAGCCCGCAATGCTCCTGCTGAGAATTTGGAACAACAGGAGGTGGATAACTACTACAAGCAGGATATACCTCATCCAGTCATGACCTTTTTCGATATGCACTTGGAAGAGTTGCACCCGAACCTGAGATTTGACAGACTTTGGATAGATTATCCAAAATATCAAAGGGGTTTGCATACTCTTCATTCTAAGGTTGTTGAGGTACCGAGGGTCATAGAATGGGGACCCTTAGAAGCTGTAGAATTGGCCGGGCCAATTAGGGAATTACTTGTACAGAGGTATGGTAATTCTTCTTTTAATGACTAGGTACATTTATTCACCATACGTAGACCTGTATATAAAGTATGGTGTGAAGAATTGTTATGTAGTATAGAGTTGAATGATCGGGTAGCCAGTTTAACCGATCGTTCTTTTATTAGATTTTTGTTAGGCGGTTCAATGCGCCACATGTCTTTACTGGACATGGCTCAGGCTTTACGTATATATACGCCTGAGGAGTTAGCGTCTGCCGATTGTAGAGGATTGATACTAAACGGTAGAAAGATAGATGAAAATTTTGATACACACGGTGTGTGGAGTCAAATGACAAGCCATCACCATTTCAAAGGGGGAAATTACTCTTATTTGGATATAGATAGAGCCGAATTAAGAGTGATACATAGGTTTTTAGCTAATTCGATTACACAAAGGGGTAAAAACAAAGAAAAGGTAAATGAACAAGATTTGTTTTACCATATGTGTATTCGAGACCCACAGAGCGCTGTAAGTATACCATATTGTGTGGGTTATTATTTATCAGCTATGGTTCGGGGGATGCGTCCACATAGCATAATAGGAGGTGGTATTTTTATTACTTTGATTGGTGAATATCTCGGTGTGGATATAAGTCGGGGGGGATTATTACTAGAAGAGCCGGAACCCCGCGATACTATAGGTTTAAATGTATACCATGGTGCGAAAGTTTTGAAGAGGCGAAATAACGCCGCAGTACGATACCATGGTAGACATCTACAGGTGGAGAGAAACCAGCAACAAGGTAATGTAGGAGGGGGGAATGAGATGCAAGAAATGCATAGGTTTATAGCTTCTCAGGAATACGAAAATGCTAGACAGAGAGCATTTGAAGATTGGCAAGTTCATCAGAACCAGATCATAGCTCATTGCCAACATATAGGTAGAAACTATATTCCTACACCGAAACCCATCTTCCCTCCTTGGTCTATAGAGATGCAGCCACCATATCCTACGTATGACCCTGCCGAAGCATTCTATAGCACTTATGGTTATGCCTGGAACCCCTATTGGTACCAATATCATCCTTAGTTTACTTATTATTTTTATTTTGTAATTTGTAATTATTGATACGTTTAATACTTTTGTTAATATTGTAATCATTTTTATAATTGTCTAACTTTTATTCTTAGATTTTAATAATTTTTGAATGTGGGGTAATATACCAAACTTCAAAAATATGTATATATGTTTGCAGTTTATCTTATGTACACAACAGGGTAAAACAACGCATTTTCAAAGACTGGCATTAAGTTCAGCAAAAGCAACTAATTTTGACGACAAGATGCAAAATATATGTGAAATAACAACAAGACGGAATGAACAAATGATGTGCACCATTTATCATTCAGCAAACAAACGCTAATATTTTTGGAAACTTTGGTAAAATTTAATCATTTTCACACAAATCACCCTCAATAATTTAAATTGTTACTGATTTCTTGCAAATGAGGGCATTGCAAGATCTTAAGTGTGGGAAGGGGTTAAATTCTTTCGGATTTTAAAATTTTTATTTTATACACTTGGTTACCATTAAAAATACTAGTAAAGCAGTAGTTGTATTAGAATCTAGTGCTCTCTGATAATAAAGAACAGCCCTGGTCTTATATACTGACTACCCAATTCTAGTAAAATTTTTCAAAATTTTCAATTAAATGAATTTAAAATCATGTTTATACATATTTATGAACGATAAAACTAGGTTTTAACACCGAAATTATTGTTACCTCGAAAAGGACATAAATTGAGAAACAAACTAAAATGTTAAAATTCATTTAAAATGGAATAGAGGACGATAAAAAGGAAAATAAAAGCCAAGTGTGGGAAAATTTACCAAGTTATCTTAAACATATGTCACATATATCTGTAACAAATAACTGAAAATACTTTTGCTTTGGACTAAACTAAACTGTTCTTACCCGATGAAAGAAAAGAAGAGATGGATCTACATGATGAATCAATTCCATCATTAAAAGTAAGTAAAGTCTTCCGGAAAAAAAAAAACACGCGCTTCTTGATTTAGGTCATGAAGTTGTCGTCCAGACCAGCTGTAGGTTGACGAAAAATCTAGAAAAGTCATCACTAAAATCAGCAGGAAATCCACGGGCCTCAGCATTAAACAGGGTCGCCAAGTGGTCAGATTTATCCTAACCATGAGAAGGATTTATCTCGCACAATGGGGGGCACCATGCAATTTAGCTGGATAAGACTAATGAATCAGATCCCCAGAAAGGATAATCTCCTTAAAGATTAAAAATCAGCTTTTAAGACTGATATTACTCAATCCTAGAGATTGACCTTAAAGATTGAGAATTACAAACTCATGGAATTCAATGATATCTAAACTCGAGCTTGAACGAGAAAATATTTTGATCAAAATTACAAACCGATTTGTTTTCTGAAAACCCTATTTTCAATGCGTTCATTACCATTGAACGTAAAATCCTAGGAATTCACCTGGAATTCATTAGGTCACCTGAACTAAATCGGGTGTCAACCGTAAGAACGGTGGTTGCATAGCATGGTCAAAGACAGGACCTTGTGCCAGACCGAAAAATTATAAGGGTGAGCTTTACTATTGCTCCTACCAAGGATAGTAATTGCGTCCGACATGTTATAGACCATAATCAAAAGCATGTCACGGGACATTGCCTTAACAGTTGCTTGTTCAACGCTTTCCTTTACAACCGGACGGTAGTTTGCCGAAAGGTAATATACGGAACAAGTAAACTGGACGTGTTGCTTTCCTAATACAAGGTTAGCAAGTGGGTAACACAAAACCGCAAGTTTTGAGCTAAAATTTTCAAATCTAAAACCCACCAAACCCACAAAAATATTTTGCAAACACCGGTAAAGGGTTATTCCGGAAAACTTATCCAGGGTAAAAACTAGATTTAATTTTCAAAAGATCAAATGTTTTCATAAAGATCCAATTTCCTTAATGGATCTAAATTTTTATAGTCATGTGGGACTGTAAACCATATCGTTACTACCATTGTTTATACCGCCGTATCGAAATCACTGATGTACAAAGTGTGAAGAATAAAGAAGTGATTCTAGTATTTCAAGACGATATTGCTTGAGGACAAGCAACGCTCAAGTGTGGGAATATTTGATAATGCTAAAAACGAACATATATTTCATAGCATTATTCCTCAAGAAAGACAAGCTTTTAGTTGCAATTGTTCTATTTACAAGTGATATTCGTTTAAATAATAAAAGGTGAAGACAAAAGACAGATTCGACGAATTGAAGACGCAAACGACCAAAAAGCTCAAAAGTACAAAAGACAATAAAAAAAAAGTTCCAATTATTGATAAGAAACGTCTCGAAATTACAAGAGTACAAGATTCAAAACGCATAGTACAAGATATTAAATTGTACGCAAGGACGTTCGAAAATCCGGAACCGGGACCAGAGTCAACTCTGAACGCTCGACGCAACGGACTAAAAATTACAAGTTAACTATGTATATAAATATAATATAATATATAATTAATTATATTAATTATATATATATTATATATATATATATATTAAAAACCGTCGGCAGAGAAAGACTCCAAGGGTGTGAGCTGTAAATTCATCCTCCGCGACTCGCGGAGTTTGAAGAGGATTTTGCCGCGAGTCGCGGAGCCCCAATTTCAAAAACCCCCTATAAAGCAAACCGAATTCTGATCAAAAATATATCCATTTTTCTCTCTTCTCTCATATATACGTAAAATATATATATATATAATTTATATTTTAATTTTAATTTTAATTATAATTCTAATAATAAGGGTATGTTAGCGAATGTTGTAAGGGTGTAAGTCAAAATTCTGTCCGTGTAACGCTACGCTATTTTTAATCATTGTAAGTTATGTTCAACCTTTTTATATTAATGTCTCGTAGCTAAGTTATTATTATGCTTATTTAAAACGAAGTAATCATGATGTTGGGCTAATTACTAAAATTGGGTAATTGGGCTTTGTACCATAATTGGGGTTTGGACAAAAGAACGACACTTGTGGAAATTAAACTATGGGCTATTAATGGGCTTTATATTTGTTTAACTAAATGATAGTTTGTTAATGTTAATATAAAGATTTACAATTGGGCATCCCTATAAATTACCATATACACTCGATCGGACACGATGGGCGGGGTATTTATATGTACGAATAATCGTTCATTTAACCGGACACGGGAATGGATTAATAACCACTAGAATAATTAAAACAGGGGTGAAATTACATTCAAGGGTAATTGGTGTAATTGTTAACAAAGTAGTAAAACCTTGGTTTACAAGCAGTCGATAACCTGGTGTATTCATTAAACAAAGTATTAAAACCTTGTTACAATTCGAATCCCCAATTAGTTGGAATATTTAACTTCGGGTATAAGAATAATTTGACGAGGACACTCGCACTTTATATTTATGACTGATGGACTGTTATGGACAAAAACCAGACGGACATATTAAATAATCCAGGACAAGGGACAATTAACCCATGGGCATAAAACTAAAATCAACACGTCAAACATCATGATTACGGAAGTTTAAATAAGCATAATTCTTTTATTTCATATTTAATTTCCTTTATTTTATATTTAATTGCACTTCTAATTATCGCATTTTTATTGTTATTTTATTTAATTGCACTTTTAATTATTGTACTCTTTAATTATCGCAAGTTTATTTTATCGCACTTTTATTATTCGAAATTTCATTATCGTTATTTACTTTACGCTTTAATTTAAGTCTTGTATTTATTTTTAATATTTTACATTAGGTTTTAACTGCGACTAAAGTCTTAAAATCGACAAACCGGTCATTAAACGGTAAAAACCCTCCTTTATAATAATAATATTACTTATATATATATTTGTATTTTTATAAAAGTAAACTAATATAGCGTTGAGCTTTGTTTAAAGATTTCCCTGTGGAACGAACCGGACTTACTAAAAACTACACTACTATACGATTAGGTACACTGCCTATAAGTGTTGTAGCAAGGTTTAAGTATATCCATTCTATAAATAAATAAATATCTTGTGTAAAATTGTATCGTATTTAATAGTTTTTCCTAGTAAAATATAAACTATTTCGTATACCTTAGCTTTGACATCAGAGAATAAAGTTTAGCTAAGACTTACGCACATATCGCATGTTATTACAAATGAACAACATATAATTTCGTACTAAAAGTACCTGATGTAGCGCTGCTGGGCTTCCGTGCTCCACTACCCATCATGTAATCGCGCTCTAACCTCCTAACCCGATCTTCATGCGATTCGGAACACTCTGACTTCCGGTGTCCCTCCATCCGGCAAATGAAACACCTGATTGAGCCTAAAGGCACCACCGTACAATCTTGTGCCAAATGACCCCGTTCCCCACACTTAAAGCACGTGAACTTGTAACCCTTCTTACTCTTCTTCTTCTTCACATTCCCGACGCCTTCAGGTGTACTTCGTGCCCTCTTGCCATGAGCACCATGTAATCCTAACCTTGCAAGTACATCTTTATCATCGCTACCTCGAGGTTTGGGAAACCTCTTTTCAAACTCTTCCTTTACAACTTTAGTCACTTGGTCTCGGACCATTTCCGTCATTTGTCCTTCGACCAACTCCTTGGTTACCTCTCAAACTTTGCCGGTGAAAACCGAGACATATTGTTCAAACACAGCCTCAATCCTTAACGTTAACTCATCCTTCCCTTCGTGAATAGGCTCACTCGTTCCACATCCATCTTCCGTTTTCATTCTAAGGAATGCAAACGATTAGATCACGAACGTATAAACCACACGCACAACACCGTCCCATCTTGCTAACACTCGTCGTACATCACTTGTTAGACATGATTTGCACCCGTAATAAGGTTTGCAAGTCCTTATTACGCATACATGCCGTATCAACTTGTTAGTACAACGACCGCCTCGCTTGATGACATAAACAAACACAAACAAATTCTACGCGACAACATCACACGCGAGAATTATTATCACAACACAATGACATATTAATAATATCCGCATTACTAATATAAACGTTAGTCCACCTACAAACAAGGCACTAACTATAACCCATTCCGACCCGTAATTCCTACAAGTCCCGCAACAAATTAAGCACACACAAGTCTAAGTCTAGGCACCTATCTCAAGTCACCTAAATCCCTTAGACCATGCTCTGATACCACTTGTAACAACCCAACCCGTTAACCAACCAATAACGCGAAATAAATTTTTTTTTCTTTGTGCAGCAAATGGCGCGGCGCGCAAAAGGGCCTGGACAGGCTGCTTTCCCAAGAAGTCCCAAATGCGAAAATGTTTGACCACTTCCCGACACATTTAGACTAAACGGTTTTCACAACATATTATAATAGTTAAAACTAACACGTTCCATCAATAAAAAGGGTTTTACGACACCGGGCCCACATATGCCCAAATTGCCCTTTAAGTACCAATTTTAAGTTTTCGACCACACGACTTTTAACACAAAATAAAGCCGAGCATGGCGATTGGGGATACGCTACCCAATCCAAATCAATCCAAAAGCAAGCCTTCTAAAGCAACTACGCGAGTCCACTAGTCCCACGCTTACCCGAGCCACCGCATCCATGCAAATCTATAAAAAGGTAAACAACGAGAGGGTAAGCTAACGCTTAGTGAGTGAGAATATACTACATACATATATATGCATAAAATGGACACGCCCCACAAAACCAAATACCGCATACCGGAGCATCCAAGCATAAAGGCAAGCTAGTCTAAGCATACCGTAAGATCACTAAGCAACGAGCTAAAGATACATCAAAAAAATATAAGTTCACCAACAACGATGTGAACAATGCCAATAAGCTACACCCGGAGGGTTAGCTACATCACGACAATACAACATTATATGTATACAATATATATATATATATATATATATATATATATATATATATATATATATATATATATATATATATATATATATCTCGAATAACATAATTTGCTTACGCTTACAACACAATAACCATGGTTAACCAATCGTACAAGGGAATGGTGCTCGCGAAAACGCCATCGGTGTTCATAACATCTGTTAGGGTACTTAACATCTCGTATCACTAACCCCTAGGGTGTCACCTTAACACCTCGGTACTTCACCCCGATGTAACGACCCGACCAAAACCGTTATTGACGGCGCCGTTAACTTAGGTCCCGTTGCGTGGTCGTAGTCCCTATATGAGACTCGTTTGACCAAAATTATGTCGCATTCATTTGAAAGGCACAAGACTTGCAAGTTTAGTTTACAAAACCATTCGACAGCAAGTCTAAGTTTACAAAAGTCATAAAGTATAAATGAAATAACTTGCGACATAATATAAGTTGAAAAACACAGTTGCTATAAATAGCGTAAGTATGTAAACAAAAGTTTGAATCCAAAAGTGCTATCCCTAGCGTATGTATGTATGTATGCTTGACCCCAAGCAAGAAATCAGAGTGTATGCATGTATGCTTGACCCCAAGCAAGTATGAATGTACGCGGAAGCATGTATCAAATAGCCATGTATGAACCTGAGAAACATATAGAAAACTGTCAACGAAAAACGTTGGTGAAATCATAGGTGTTTGTAATAAACGTTATATTTTGAACCACAAGATTTAGTATCAAGCGTATACATCTCTAAAGATGTGTTTGTATCAAAAAGTATACATCTCAAAAGATGTTATTTGTAAACCATAAGATTTAGTATAAAGTGAATATCAAGCGTATACATCCCAAAAGATGTTGTCTGTATCACGAGCACCCAATTACCAAAACTTAACTGAATCTTCCCTCTGAATTTTGAATATAGTGTTAGAACATACACTATGCACGTTGAAATTATATTTCATCCACTAACGGTAGCGAACCGTCTGAATGAGGGTTCGTTAAACCCGTATGGCCACACAACATAATCACTCGCTTACACTTACACCCTGCAAGTGGAACTAATGATAATTGGATTGAGGACTTTTGTTCTAACTCGTCTGTATCTTTGCTCTTGTATTCGCATTTGTATCCAAAGTATGAAAGTATAAACCGTATAAATGTATATAAAGTATATGTTTCTCAGCCCACGATTTAAAAGTATAAAAGTATTTGCAAAGGTGGGACTATGATCTCACCTCGAGTGCACGAGTATAAAAGTACTTCACAAAGTAACGTATGCATGAAAGTTGCTTAGCCTTGACCTAAACAAGTAAGTTGTATCAATTAACCGGTTACGACACATGGTCGGGTGAAATGTGTTCAATTAGTCCTATGGCTCGTTACGACTCGAATAGTATAGCATGTGAATCACGTTGTCAAGTTTCATGCAAGAATCAAGTATAAAAGCATGTTAGAACGATTGTAATAAAGTTTGAGTTGACATTTCAAAACCTTACCATTAGAAAGGAAATCTTATTACGTTTCCAACGATATTTGATTCATCGAAAACGGAGTTACGGTCAAAAAGTTATGGCCAAAACAAGTTTGCTGAAGTTCGGATGAAACAGGCAATTGTCGCGGCGCGACAAATTGCTCCGCGGCGCGACAAATGCCTATTTTGAAGGTCAGAAAGCCTGAAAAACATGTTCTAAAATCACCCTTTGGGCCACGGCGCGACAAATTGCTCCGCGGCGCGACAAATAACGTGGTCTGGTGCCTGGTCAGTTTCAAAAGTTCAAGTCTTGGTCAAAACTTCAAACAAACGCAAAACTCAAACCGTAAACAATTAGAAAGCGTATCTTATACCGTTGGAAAGCTCTTTTGACAAGGAACACAACTAAACATGTTTCATCAAACAAAAACATCATTTACCATAACCGAAAACTCGTCAATTGATCAAGAAAGGTTTATTTTCAAAGTTTCAAGTTCGTAAAACGTATTTTATGATTCGGGAATCCAATTTACACATACGATATGCCGTTTCGAAGGTAATTAAGCATACATTGCATCTAAACACTAACAATTAACATTCCATGGCATTCAAGCATCAAAAGTTCATGTCAAGAACTATCAAACCCTAGTCAAACATCACAAAATCAATATTCATGTTTTTGAAGTTTTCTTAATCAACCTACGCATCAAAACGAAGCTAGTGATACTAGTAACACAATTAAAACATGCACTTTAACAATCTAACAACATTAACTCATCCAAAATCAAGGATTAAGCAAACCCATTTCAAATGTTCAAACTAGTTACTCAAAACAACGAATCGAGCAAACAAAACATATATTCATGTTATACACGAGCCATAGTCACTAACTAACACCATTTCAAGTCAAAAACACGAATTTATAGAAATCTAGAGTTTTTAGAAAGTTACCCAAACGAGATGAAGTTGGTATCAAATTGTAGAGGATGAAGAGAGGATCACGAATATGTAATTTGTTTTGAAGTTTGCTTCCCGATCCGGATTTAGATGATGATTTATGTTTGTGTTCTTGAGAGAAAAAAAGAAAGAAAGAGAGAGATGGAGGGATGATGGAAATGGTGGAAAAATGGGTTGACTAGTTGACCTAGTCAACTAGTTTGCCCATTTGGCAACTCCGGTCCCTCGAGTTTCAAAGCGGGTGCGGGATTTAACCGATCGAATATTTTTAAAACGCTCGAGTAAACGGGTGATGTCAAAATTAAATAGCGGAAATATAATGAACGTTACTCACGGAAACTATTAATTTAAATACGAAAGATTATGTTTTTAAAAAAAAAAGACGGTGTTAAAATTAAATTTAACGGAAAAACGCGGGATGTTACATTATCCACAACTCAAAAGAAATTTCGTCCCGAAATTTAGTTGGAAGTAGTAGTTGTTGAATCTTCCTCGAGATTTTGTGTTGCCAATTCTACGAATGAGGGAGAAGTACGTTCTAGGGTATTTCAACGAATTTTGACTGTCGGGATCATATGTTGTTTTAAGGTTTGGCTTCACGATTTATGGTTTCAACCGGTCCTCCTAGGAAGTGAGGGTTATCGTCGATAGTGAGTTCATCAAAGGAGATAACAAGTTCTCGTTTCGCAAAACACGTCTTTGAGTTGATACATCGAATGTAGGATAAACGGAGACCCAAAATGAGTCGGAAAAGTCTAAACGGCTAGCGACGGGTCCAAAACACCCCAAGAATTTAAAGGATCGAAATATCACGGATTTAGCTTCCTACGTTTTCCCGAAATGGATTGCACCTTTCCAAGGTGCGACTCTTAACGTGACGCGGTTTCCCACGCGGAATTTGAAATGTTTACGTCTAACATCGGCGTAGCTCTTGGTGATTACGAGTCGCGTAGGGTTTTGCCTGAATATGAATAAATTTTCTCGGTTGCTCATGAATAACCTCGGCCCCGGTGAATTGATCATCGTTTACCTGGTTCGACAAAGGAGAACGACGTTTCCGGTCACATGTGGTTTCAAAAGGAGTGACGTTAAAACTCGAATGAAAATCATTGTAGTACGAGGATTCGGTTAAAGGAAAATACTTTTCTCAAGTAAATTTGAAGTTGGTAATACAAACTTGTATTATGGTTTCCAAGGTTGGAATCGTATGTTTGTTCGGTCCGTCGGGTTGTGGATGGTACGCGGTACTCATGTCTAAATGCGGTCCCGAGGCTTTTTGTAAGGTACTCCAAAATCTAGAAATGAAACGAGGATCTCGATCCGAAACGGGGTATATTTCCCTAAGGCATATTGAACACGTTTGCTAGGAATTGAAAACGTTAGCTAGGACAAGTTTCTCAAGAAAATTTGCGTCGCGGAAGATTCGTCGGTTTCCAAAAACGTTCGTCGGGGCAAGTCCTCATCGGTTTCTGAAAGAAAAATGTTCGTCGGAACTATTCACCCTCGAGGTGAATACTAGTATAACGTGGAGAGTCTCTCTCCATTGGGAATTTAGAATAAGGACCTCCTGAACCGGAAGTACGAGGGTGATGCAAAAGAAGTTTCCGCCTCGGTGCGAGCATAACGAGTAAATCGTAATTAGTCAATAAGACTGTGCGAGGACGAGATAGTATACACGTGTAACATACGGTTGAAGTCGAGAGGAATCGGGTATTCATTCGGAAGCATAAGTATAGTTCGACAAAAGTCGAAGGGGTGTCCCCGGTATGGTTGTTATCAATATTCTCGGAGTTTTCGGATGTCCAAACATGAAAGGATGAAGTCATGTACATGGCACATGGTGGTGTTTAGGTTGATCGAGTCTAACCACCATCACGCGTCACTAGAACTTTGGTATGTCTTACCGTAATATAACCACGTTGATCGAGTGTCGTTATATTACGCCAAATCATACTTCCATTCCCACATCACTCCATGAGTTCAAGTTCGTGTCATCGTGAAAATCTAAAATGAACAAAATGTAACGACGTCTCAAACATGATTCGTATTGAATCGAAAGAATTAGTGCAACTCTAAAGATGCGTTCCCCGAGGGAAGTGTATAAGTGATTGTTCACGTCAATGCGGTTCGAATCAGACAATAAAGTAGTTAGGTATGAAAAGAGTAACGAGTCATGATAGCGAGTAGTACGCAACCGTAGCGATAAATAGTGATGACGATACTCATCTAGAGTAGTGACAGTGACTTTACAATACTCATGGATAGTAAGCTAAGACGGGGTGGATAACAACCAAAGAATTTGAGTTCCCGAGCTAGAGTAGCTAACAAAGTCACGGTCATCCGTACGCGTATGAATCTTGAATTCACGTGTGTTACCAAAAAGTGGCGGAATACGAGTTCGTAGGATGAAGGTTGGGTACCATTAAAAAGTTTGCCTAAGAATGATTCAAGTATAATGCACAAGTAGTCAAGTATGTGCTATCTATAGCAAATGTATGTCGGAATGCAAATGCTAACTATCCGGTTGTAGTCTAGACTCACTAATGCGTCCTAACGACTCTGTTAGACACACTAATGCACGTCCTAGTTCCCTACAACCAACGCTCTGATACCATCTGTAACGACCCGACCAAAACCGTTATTGACGGCGCCGTTAACTTAGGTCCCGTTGCGTGGTCGTAGTCCCTATATGAGACTCGTTTGACCAAAATTATGTCGCATTCATTTGAAAGGCACAAGACTTGCAAGTTTAGTTTACAAAACCATTCGACAGCAAGTCTAAGTTTACAAAAGTCATAAAGTATAAATGAAATAACTTGCGACATAATATAAGTTGAAAAACACAGTTGCTATAAATAGCGTAAGTATGTAAACAAAAGTTTGAATCCAAAAGTGCTATCCCTAGCGTATGTATGTATGTATGCTTGACCCCAAGCAAGAAATCAGAGTGTATGCATGTATGCTTGACCCCAAGCAAGTATGAATGTACGCGGAAGCATGTATCAAATAGCCATGTATGAACCTGAGAAACATATAGAAAACTGTCAACGAAAAACGTTGGTGAAATCATAGGTGTTTGTAATAAACGTTATATTTTGAACCACAAGATTTAGTATCAAGCGTATACATCTCTAAAGATGTGTTTGTATCAAAAAGTATACATCTCAAAAGATGTTATTTGTAAACCATAAGATTTAGTATAAAGTGAATATCAAGCGTATACATCCCAAAAGATGTTGTCTGTATCACGAGCACCCAATTACCAAAACTTAACTGAATCTTCCCTCTGAATTTTGAATATAGTGTTAGAACATACACTATGCACGTTGAAATTATATTTCATCCACTAACGGTAGCGAACCGTCTGAATGAGGGTTCGTTAAACCCGTATGGCCACACAACATAATCACTCGCTTACACTTACACCCTGCAAGTGGAACTAATGATAATTGGATTGAGGACTTTTGTTCTAACTCGTCTGTATCTTTGCTCTTGTATTCGCATTTGTATCCAAAGTATGAAAGTATAAACCGTATAAATGTATATAAAGTATATGTTTCTCAGCCCACGATTTAAAAGTATAAAAGTATTTGCAAAGGTGGGACTATGATCTCACCTCGAGTGCACGAGTATAAAAGTACTTCACAAAGTAACGTATGCATGAAAGTTGCTTAGCCTTGACCTAAACAAGTAAGTTGTATCAATTAACCGGTTACGACACATGGTCGGGTGAAATGTGTTCAATTAGTCCTATGGCTCGTTACGACTCGAATAGTATAGCATGTGAATCACGTTGTCAAGTTTCATGCAAGAATCAAGTATAAAAGCATGTTAGAACGATTGTAATAAAGTTTGAGTTGACATTTCAAAACCTTACCATTAGAAAGGAAATCTTATTACGTTTCCAACGATATTTGATTCATCGAAAACGGAGTTACGGTCAAAAAGTTATGGCCAAAACAAGTTTGCTGAAGTTCGGATGAAACAGGCAATTGTCGCGGCGCGACAAATTGCTCCGCGGCGCGACAAATGCCTATTTTGAAGGTCAGAAAGCCTGAAAAACATGTTCTAAAATCACCCTTTGGGCCACGGCGCGACAAATTGCTCCGCGGCGCGACAAATAACGTGGTCTGGTGCCTGGTCAGTTTCAAAAGTTCAAGTCTTGGTCAAAACTTCAAACAAACGCAAAACTCAAACCGTAAACAATTAGAAAGCGTATCTTATACCGTTGGAAAGCTCTTTTGACAAGGAACACAACTAAACATGTTTCATCAAACAAAAACATCATTTACCATAACCGAAAACTCGTCAATTGATCAAGAAAGGTTTATTTTCAAAGTTTCAAGTTCGTAAAACGTATTTTATGATTCGGGAATCCAATTTACACATACGATATGCCGTTTCGAAGGTAATTAAGCATACATTGCATCTAAACACTAACAATTAACATTCCATGGCATTCAAGCATCAAAAGTTCATGTCAAGAACTATCAAACCCTAGTCAAACATCACAAAATCAATATTCATGTTTTTGAAGTTTTCTTAATCAACCTACGCATCAAAACGAAGCTAGTGATACTAGTAACACAATTAAAACATGCACTTTAACAATCTAACAACATTAACTCATCCAAAATCAAGGATTAAGCAAACCCATTTCAAATGTTCAAACTAGTTACTCAAAACAACGAATCGAGCAAACAAAACATATATTCATGTTATACACGAGCCATAGTCACTAACTAACACCATTTCAAGTCAAAAACACGAATTTATAGAAATCTAGAGTTTTTAGAAAGTTACCCAAACGAGATGAAGTTGGTATCAAATTGTAGAGGATGAAGAGAGGATCACGAATATGTAATTTGTTTTGAAGTTTGCTTCCCGATCCGGATTTAGATGATGATTTATGTTTGTGTTCTTGAGAGAAAAAAAGAAAGAAAGAGAGAGATGGAGGGATGATGGAAATGGTGGAAAAATGGGTTGACTAGTTGACCTAGTCAACTAGTTTGCCCATTTGGCAACTCCGGTCCCTCGAGTTTCAAAGCGGGTGCGGGATTTAACCGATCGAATATTTTTAAAACGCTCGAGTAAACGGGTGATGTCAAAATTAAATAGCGGAAATATAATGAACGTTACTCACGGAAACTATTAATTTAAATACGAAAGATTATGTTTTTAAAAAAAAAAGACGGTGTTAAAATTAAATTTAACGGAAAAACGCGGGATGTTACACCCGAGTGGCATCTTAACACCTCGATGCTTCACTCATTATTTTACGGAGTGGTGTCTTAACACCTCGACACTACACCCCTAGGTGGCATCTTAACACCTCGATGCTTCACCCCGAGTGACATCTTAACACCTCGATGCTTCACTCATCACGTGAAACGTGGTGTCTTAGCACCTCGACACTAAACATTTCACGCTACAACAAATAGATACATTATATACCTACACATATAATTATTTCACTCACTATATTAACCCTTCGTCATTAGAGTTATATAAGTCCACATCACACGCCCATGTGATAACGTACACACAAAGTGTGCACCTCGCCAAAGTGGTCAACCAAAACACACAACCGTGCCAATTAGACCTATACACAAGTCCAACAATTCCACCTATACGAGAAGCGAGCTCTATGAGCGAGAACCCCTTCTCCCGACCCGCACTCATCCTACACATACATATGCATATAGGATATTAACACTCACCTTGTCGCCTTAAAGAATGCTACCGAATAATCCGCAATCGCCGATGGAATGTACCTAATCCATTTATCACATAACAAGTAACACAATTAGGGTGGATATACAAATCAACCCAAATTGACAACTAGTGCAATTTCGACCCAAATGCACTTCCAAGCACAAACCGCGCCCAAACTAACCAATAATCACTAACACAAGTGAGAATGGTCCTAATATGCCAATCAAACCCAATCATAGGTGTTAAACACCTATCTTGCCCAAAATGACACTTAAACCCTAATTTGACCCATAAGAAGTCAATATCACGCCATTAGCAAGTTTTGACACCAAAATATATTTAACTCGGTTCTATGCTTCAACTTAATCCATTTTAATTTTATAAACCTTATTAAATCGGCAATTGAGTCATAATCATCAACAAACCCTAATTTTGACTCTAGTCAAAATTAGTCAACCATAAGAACCCTAATGGTTTCCAAAACACCAATAATCAGTAACATTAGTGATTATACACCATTTACAAGTCTTAAACATGGTTAAATCATTAACCAATCCAAAACCCGCCAAATATCAAAATAGTAAGTTTCCATAAACCCTCTTCATCAACCAAATGGGTTTTATAACTAACAATCTCAAACCCTAACTTGAATATCAAATCTAACAAATGAAATTCGGAGTTAGGACTTACCAATACTACCAAAACGTAGCTAGGAGCGAGATGAACAACTTTAAAACCCGAGCTTTGGCTAGAATTCGACTCCTTCTTCTCCAAATCAAGCTCTCTCACTCTAGAACTCTTCCTCTCTCTAAATATGGATGAGAGTGTTTATGTGGGTGAGAAATGAGCTCCAATGGAGTTCTAGATCAGTTTTGGTGACCCTAAACCGACCCCAATTGAAAAGACCAAAGTACCCATCATTTAAACCTTTTAAAAAAGCTGAAAATTGCTTCTGACGCGATCGGAGCGCCGCACCATAAGGTGGAGCGCTGCTCCAACCTTCAGGTCAGTTTTCAGAAACTTGTTTTGGCCATAACTTTTTGACCGTAGCTCCGTTTTCGATGAATCAAATATCGTTGGAAACGTAATAAGATTTTATTTCCAATAGTAAGGCTTTGAAACATCAACTCAGACTTTATTTGGGGTTGAAAAGATACGTACACACCTTGTCACTTCAGACAACGTCCAGTTTCCTTCGACGTTCGAGCAAACAACACGTACATGCTTTGTACACTTCATACATGTATCGTATACCATAAATACATTATGTACAATAAATATTTGGGTCTTACATAAGGCGGGAACATTTAGAAACTAATCGGCCATGTCGGAGACTAGTCATAGGCTAGTTGTACGTTAACCAACTTTGACTTTAGCTTTATTTGACTTACTTTGACCTAATAAATCCGACATTGAACTGATTAATTCGGACTTTAACAGACTAAATTGATCTTTCCTTTGACCGAATAAATAGACCAAATCGAAGACTAGTCGCAGACTTGGTGGACTACGTAAAATTTCACCTAGTCGAAACTACTCGAGGCTAGTCCAGGACCTCCATGGATGTTTCAAAGTCATATACTATTGCTCTAATTAACAGGACTATGAGGAACAAACTCACATAATTACTTGATCCGGTGCTTTATTTATTATTACGGAGTAGTAAATTTTATTTTACTACATGATTCTACTTCTATGAGTTTAATTATTTTTAGCAGGAACTAAACAAATATTGAGAATTTAAATATTCTAAATAATAAAGGAAACAAATGCAAGTAACATAGAACTGACCCTGGTTTTGAAATCGACTTGATTACAATTAGCTTTATGAACAGTTTCCACAACCTGTTTAAAAGAAGGTTTAAGAGAAACAGTTTGCTCAACCCAAACCCCATTTGCAAAACACAACCGTGGGCCACCAATTGGGCTACCGTCTAACATGATCAAGGACACAACTTGTGAAGAAATAGCGTTGAGTTCATCGATGTTTTTTGCTTTCAAGAATGATAGTAACTGGTCAAGTGTTTGGCCTTTGGAACCTACCGCGATCATGTTTAGAACGACATGGATTGAAAGCGGAGAGAAAACAACGTTTGAGTTGCGGGATTTGTTCAGCAGGTGGTTTGAAAGTTTGATTGAAACATGGGTTTGGTTTCTGATTGATGATTGAGTGTCCATTTTTGTGAAGGAATTTAAAGAAGAAAGCTTGATTAATTATTGAGATGGTGCAACTGCTATTGTGGTGGAAACCAAGTGGGAAGACTATATATATTTGATGTTTTGGCAACGCTGTTATGAAACCTGGCTTTGACTGCGTACGGAGTTTTAGTAGAAGTATGAAACTGTATATTTTATTGATTATTTAAGTAATAAATGCAAGTATACTTCTTCCTTTAAGATTCATCTGGTTTAAATTTCAACATGATTTAAATTTAAATAAAAAAATTAGTCACCATCTAACATTAATATTATTGTTATTTTAGTTTTACCGTCAACTTTTATAAACAACCATACTAGCTGCTATCTAGAGGGCCAAAAAATAACATTTAAAGTGACCTATTCTGCAAAGACCAACGACTGAAGATGATCAAAGTCATTCCAAGTGTCATGTTAACAAATAAAGTTATTTTTGTTTTTTGTTTTTGTTTTTGTTTTTGTTTTTGTTTTTTTTTTTTTTTTTTAAAGCAAAGAATTTTATTATTATGAATGGATTTACAATGTAGCAAACAAGCATAAAGGCTATGCTGTACTGAAAACATACAGAACAATACAATTCAAAAAAAAACAACAGGCTACACTACAACGAACTGGAGCAATCGAAGAATGCCAACGTCTTAGCCATTATCTTCAAACAATCTTGGATTGAGGAGCCATTGGTTCCATAAATATTCACCTTTTTTGCACGATTTGAGATCCAAAGGAACGTTTTTGCACGATTTTGTTTTTTTAAATAGAAGAATTAAAGAATCTATTGCCGCAATAGATTTTTTAATTCTTCTATTTAAAAAAACAAAATCGTGCAAAAACGTTCCTTTGGAAAAAGCACAAAGCACAAGTGGTACGAGGAAAAGGAAGCTAACTTCACCTGCCTGGGAACATTTTGATAGAAAAATTGTGAATGGTGAACTTAAGGCACAATGTAAACATTGCCGTAAGTTTCTAACTGGAAAAAGCACAAGTGGGACAACGCATTTACTTGTTCACATGGAAAAATGTAAAGCGCGAAATAATAGGGATATTCGGCAGACGGTATTATCAATGAATCAAAGCTCCACGAGCGGACACTCCAATATTTCGTACAATAACTTTGATAAAGAAAAGTCAACTAGAGATTTGGCAGAGATGGTGATTCTACACGAATATCCACTTGTTATGGTTGAACATCAAGGGTTTCGAAAGTTTGTGAATGGCCTTCAACCTTTTTTAAGGTACCATGTCGAAATACCCTTAAAAAGAGATATTGAAGATTTTTGAGTATGAAAAGACGAAAACAATGAGGTATTATGAATTAATTGTTTAATTATTTTTAAAACTTACATTGTATATACTAGTATACTAATTTAAGTGTTCCTTTAATCAAGGATTTTGGAGAATAATGCAAGTAGAATCGCAATAACGACCGACATGTGGACTTCAAGCAATCAGAAAAAGGTTTTATGGTGGTCACTGCTCATTTCATTGATGCGAAATGGAATATGCAAAGTAGAATAATGAGGTAAAGTTTGTTGTTACTGTTTGCTGTAATGTTGTTACTAGTTTGATGTTACTGTTTGTTGTTACTAGTTTGATGTTACGTCTAAATCTCACTTAATCTCATGTTACTGCTCATTTGATTTATTTACTAGGTTTATTTATGTTCCATCTCCTCATACGGCTGAAGTTCTTGCTGATGTATTTTATGAAACATTGTGTGATTGGAACATAGATAGGAAAATATCAACAGTAACTGTTGATAATTGTACAACTAATGATTTTTTGATTGAGAAATTACTAGGAAAACTATCTTTGGAGTCTCTTATTTTGAAGGGTAGATTATTTCATATGCGTTGTTGTGCCCACATTCTGAATTTAATTGTTCAAGTTGGTTTGTCCGTAATTGGTGATGGGATAGAAAGAATCAGAGATAGTGAGTTTTTGGACAGCTTCTGCTAAAAGAATAGAGAAGTTTGAGGAAGCATCGCGTCACTTAGATATTCAGTCATCAAAGAAGTTGTGCCTCGACTGTAGAACCCGTTGGAATTCGACATACTTGATGTTGAACGTTGCTATTATTTATAAGTGTGTTTTTAGACGTCTTAAGACTCGGGATGCTCTTTATAATAGTTTGCCATCAGAGAAAGATTGGGAGCTAGCTAATATTATTTGCAAGAAGTTGAAGGTATTTTATGATGTGACACTGTTGTTTTCTAGTGATAAATATCCCACGGCAAATTTATTTGTCAAGTCTATATATGAAATTAAATATGCATTGAACCAATGGAGTGAAGACGAAGAGAAGATAATAAGGGACATGGCTATGAAGATGATTTCAAAGTATGATAAGTACTGGAATGTTATTCACGGGTTTATGGGAGTTGCGGCTATTTTAGATCCTCGTTATAAGTTGAACATTATGGAGTATTCTTTTCCGAGACTCTATAGTAATATGGAAGACGTAAAGGCTAAAATTGATGCACATAAGGTCTTTATGTATGAATTATTCGAACACTACCAAGAAGATGCATATAATAATGCAGGCAATCACGTTAACCCAATGTCAAATAATAAAAACACGGGGTCAGGTGGGTTGTTTGACGACTATTCATCGTATGTGGCGGAGGATACCACATCAGGTTCATTTTATGACTTGAATTCAGATTTTATGTCCATTGATATCTTTAAAGAATATATTTGATTAACATTTACATTTTGCTTTGAATGTTTCAGGAAGTATCAAATTGGAGCTTGACCATTACCTTGAAGAGAAAGTGTGTCCACCGGGAATGGATCTTGATATACTAGCTTGGTGGAAGACAAATGGCGTGAAGTACCCAAATCTTCAAAAAATAGCTCGTGATATATTAGCAATTCCGATAACAACAGTTGCTTCCGAATCTTCTTTTAGCACAAGTGGCAGATTAGTGAGCCCCCATCGTAGCCGCCTTCATCCAGATGCATTAGAAGCACTAATGTGTGCGCAAAGTTGGTTGTTAGCTGAAATAAGAGGTAATAATTCCTTTGATCATGTTTATTATTTTATATGTAGATATATTAACAATGTTCAATTATATTCTATCTACATCCACATGTTGCAAGGAGTCTGAAGCGTATTGTCAAACGGTTAACTATGACTATGATGAGTTGATGGCTGATGCAGTAGTTGATGGTTGAGTGTTGATTCAAAATAAAAGTTGGTGCTGAAAAGAAAAGCTGGACACAACACAGGGAGATGTTTGAGCTGTTGTTTTGTTATGATTCTATGTTTTAGATTATTAAACTTGTCACCTTTTGAGCTGCTGTTGCTTTTTTTTTTTTTTTTTGTTATCATTCTATGTTTTAGATTATTAAACTTGTCACCTTTTAGATTTTTGTTAAGACCTTTTGTTCTGACCTGTTGTAGTTTGATGTTTCTGTTGTTTCATGTTTCTCTTATCACATTCTATTTTGCATGCTACTTTTTTGGCATTAGATTATTATTGAACATAAACATTGTTATAGGTGAATGTATAAATGGGGATCCCCGTTACCCGTGGGGAAACCCGTTACCCGACGGTTAATTAATAAATGGGTACCAGTCGGGTATGGAACCGGGTTTGGGAGTGAGTTTTTTAATCGGATTCGGGTTTGGTATTGTCTATACCCAACCAAACCCGACCCGATGCCATCCCTATTGCGTGGCTTCATTACTGTCTGTGTGTCATTAAACTTTTGATTTTAGATCCATTGATTTAAATCCTCTTGCATTCAGACGATGAACATAGACCAGTAATTACAAAACTTATATGACTAAATAAATTTAGTTAATTACTAAAATTTATGTATACACCTCCAAAAAGATGGTATTCAAAGAAAGTATGCAAATGCAACATCAATATATGATATGCACAAGAAAAATAAGATAATAGAATAAAGATGTCCAGGGGATGTACATAATGTTCCCAATTGCCAAGGCCTAACCTTGGGTTCTTCGGCTCGAAGCACTTTTTCGCCGGGGTCTACCCGCCCGCCTCTTGTGTTTTGGTGCGGTTAATTTGGAAATAGAACGTATTTTTGGAGCCGGTTGTTCACTCTGGCTTGAATCTTCAGAAACCGAAACTGGTGCTGTTCTGTTGCTGTTTTCTTCTTTGGGTACCTGGATATACTCAATTTGATGAAGATTTACAGCCCCGGTATTATCTGGTTGGGGCTTCTTTGCTCTACGGTTGTATATCAAGATCCCATCCGTACTCTAGATGAACAAAACCATGAATTCAAGTGAATGTTAGTGTTTTCGTTATATAAGTGACGCGTGAATAGAAATTGAACAAAGTTGAGTGGTTGGGGTCTTGATATCCTCGTAAAAAGGTCTCAATAACCAAGTTAAGCTACGTACATCTCAGTAAAAATAATCATCCTCATCGGGTAGCATAAGGAAAACCTTATCCGTTGATTAGAAATTGAACATATCCCAAAACAACTCCTTAGAAAATAAACGGGTCATTATTGCTACCTCAAATCAACGGAAACATTATTAACAGTTTCAAGAGAATAAAATTTGGGATAAATGAGTTGGAATCATTAGTGATGTGCAAAGATGTTATTCAGATCCTACTTTAGATGTATAAAGTTTTAAGTATAGTTGAATCTTCAGTGAGCAAAAAGTTCACCTATTTAACTAAAGAAGATATATTTCATATCTGCAAGGGGAAACAAATACAAATACAGAATGTGTGGGGCAGTGAACAAAAAAAAAAAAAAGGTAAAAAAATGAAGCTGAAACTCACTCTTTTCTTTGAAGTAACAGGAAGCTCTTCATGACCCAAGTCTTCATCATCTGGTTTGACCAAATCCTCGCACGTGTTTAATTTCATTAGCTGTGATGCAAAATCAGCAACTACAGATGGTCCATTCATGTTTGTTGGAAAATCAGATTCCTTAACAGAACATGTCAACACATTTGTAGATTCTTGCAAGATCGTGTCTTCAGTGTACGAGATCCTTTCGGCATTATCAGTCACTACCGTGTCAAGTCTGTTCTTCATTTCACACACGTGTGAATGTGTAACTTCAATTTTATAAAGTATTTGTTCCAACAAATAATCATCTCTGAAGTCAAGAGATAACAATTCATCCAGAACTCTAAATTCATTACCAACATCCTTATCAGTTGACGGAGCAGGAGCTGCCAGTGGAGAAATATAGAATTGGAAATTAATCCGATGATTTTTTGAAACTATAATATAGATTAACCATGAATCTTGGTGAATGATATTGGTTCCCAATAGAACTTAATAATTCCAAGTGGAAAATATTCAAGTATACATTTTTCTGAAACGTGAAATCAAAGTAGGTGATAAAGTAATCAAATTTGGAAATGATTTTCTACAGCATTTTGTATCAAGTAATATAAAAACTTCCAAGTTATGAAAAAATGAACATATAGTTATATACTTATACATGATTACATCATAAAAGCTTTATTGTTGTATTTGAAATAATTATAAAAATTATATAGGTTGGTATAATTAAAACTTTCTTAAAGGTGGTTTAACGGTCTAGGTTTCATGGTATAAGCAAAGCTATAAAATAATCACCATAAGATATAATCTATAGAGATAGAGATACATTCTAACTTACCTAGATTAGGTTGATCATCATCCATTGTTGGACCGTGAGCGAGAGACCCGCAAGTAGCTGCACATGAATTATATCAATCTCATAACCACCATATAGCTGTAGCAATTTCGACCCATTTACTTATGAATGGGTCGAATAGACCAAACAAGCCCATAGTCACGCGAAGTTTTTTAAAATGCATAAAACCTCCTACATTGTTCTCGTTTAAAGATCTAGAATACTATTGTGATATTTACGCAATAATAACAGTTTTTCTAATCATAATTAAGGACTAAGTTTCTATAAAAAGATAGAAAAGAGTTGGCACGTCCATCCAGCACGCTGCAAACTGCTTCAAGAGCAAAAATGACCCATTTCAATCTAAACCCACTTTGACCCATAACCCGATATGACAATCTTCGCTAAGACCATCATCCATTGTTTGAGTTCATGTAGTATATAAGTATTAGAGGGGTATTTACCATAATATGAGAACAAGTTATGTTGTGACATATACTCTTCGTTGTCTGTTTCTTCATGTCTTTTTCGTCTCTTTTTCTTCATGGGTTTCGTTCTTTGAGGGCCATGAAGAAATGGGATTGACTTTGCACACAGACCTCGTAATTGAAAGTTCCCATACTGCAAATGTTTTGTTTGATAGTAACCTTCAAGTTGTTTATCATATTCAGCGGTTAAAGTCTGTAATTTCCTAAGCTGCATTTCGACCCATTTACAACGCCACATAATAGGTTGGACAAACTTTCTCCAATGAGATGTCACCCTTTTATTCCTGAAAAATCCCAATCTAATTCATCATTATCATTATTATTATTATATTATTATATATTATATATTATATATTAATATATTAATTAATATATTATATATAGAACATAATAGTTAAGCAATGTTAGCATGACTGAAGTACATATTAAAACTAGTTATCACATTAATACAATCGTTTTGCAAACAGAGCAACTTTGATATAGACATAAAAAACATTAAGCTAATTTAGGTTAGCGTTTCTCACGAAAATAGTTACGTGGTCCTGTTGGCTAAGTTTATAATTGATATATTTGGAGAACAGATTAAAGTAGTTTCTAGTGTTACCATTACTATCATGATGATATATTAGCAGTTAAAACTGTCCTAAAAATTTCAAGCTGAGAACACTGTCTAACATGGTCCAGTACAAAATTCCAATCAAGCACTAAAAATTTCAACCCCATTCGACTGCCGTAGAGCTCAGATCAATGTAAATCTAAGCTAATGTGCAACCCAAAATATAATCAATGTCCTACATAAGATGAGCGATTCAGATAGCATGTTATAACAAATCCATTTTTAGTAGGTGCCTAAATGAAGCAGGTTAACGTTTCGAGTTCACGCATTTTCTCCATAATTTATAATGTGTCAGTTTGACTACAGTAGCCCTATTACTAAAATAATTTAGAAGGATGCATGCATTGAAAATAGACTTTGAAAGAATATAAACCAGTTCAACCCACTTGGCCCATTCCCTTTTAACTAATTTTTTAATTCGACATGATTAACAATGAACACAAACCAAACAGCATAAGTTAATGGAAAAAAAAAAAAAAAAAGCCTTTACTAAAAACAGCGATAAGTCAATACTTCGTTAAAAAGGAACAATTATCCTAGAATTTCGAATGCCATAAAACTCATCTAGCAGAACATTTCCAATTAGTAGTACAAGACCTAAAAAAGACAAGACATATAAGGAGATATGACCAAAAAAGACATTAAAGAGACAATACCTTACTGGAAACTCGTAAGCTGATCCACCGAAACCTCGCATTGGCGCAACATCCCCGCGAAATTCTGACATAACCTCACTATCACTTCCAAATTCAGAATTTCTGACATCATCATATGTGTCATCAAAAGAAGTTGAAGAGGCAGTTGCATCACCAGACTGAAGTTGAACCGAATGACGCTCATCATCATTTGCACAATTTATTATATCAACCTCTACATCCTCGTCATCATTCGTAAAGTTTACTATGTCAATTTCCACATCCTCATCGTCATTTGTACAGTTTATTATGTCAACGTCCATATCCTCATTTTTACAAACTTTTATATCCCGCGCATTCAACAAAGTTCCTGTATCAGATTTGTCCATGTAGTTGGTTTCAGGTTTCGTGCTGTTATATTTTGTCGTTGGCATAAAAGTAGAATAGTCTTTACTAGTCGAAGCTTCCATTGCGGTTTACTTTCTTTCTTTCTTCAAGGTTCAAATCAGGATCCATAATATAATATCACACAACTATGATCATTTTCAATTATTTAAGTGTGTTCTTAACAAGACTTAGCTCAGTTGTGTAAAGCTAAGTCGTGTAAAGCGGTCAAAGATTGCATAAATTCTTCAGCTGCAGCAAAAAAAAAAAAAAAAAAAAAAAAAAAAAAAAAAAAAAAAATTTACTGAAAATCGCACTATACATTTTAACAGGTGTGTTGAAATGTAAAAAAATAACCCCCTGAAATTGGTTGAAGTGCCACATATTACAAACCCCAATCTGTCTTAGAAAAAAAATAAAATAAAAAAAGATTAGGGTTTCAATTATTAACCTAATTTTGTTATATAATTTAAGGATTTTCACATTTCTGGAATCAGGATTGATACGGTGTACCTAAAAATCAATCGAATTGATAAAATTATCTTACGGTTATCGATGATTGTTCAAAATATTAGATTATTATGAAGTAAAGCGATAATAGAAACCGAACTGACTGACTTTGTGATATGAATAAATAGAAAATGAATACATACCTTCTTGACCTCTCCAAGATCAATAGAAAATTTGCAAATGAGAATAATTTACAGTGAGCTGAATTCAGTCTTTTCAACTTTTTTGACGCGTATTAGTAACTTAATTTAGATTAAGATTAGATTTAGATTTAGATTTACATAAATATAATATGTGTTGTGATAGAAGTAGATCATCAATCAATTTTTATGTTTATCGTACGATAAATCAATTTCAATGCTAATCTTATTTATAAAAAGTTAATGTCGATTCATAACGTAACGAGCAAGCTACTAATCGTAAATATCAAGGACAGGTGATCAGTACACCACCAGTTTTTAGCCGTACACTACCAAATATGCATTATGATGTTGTACTGTACAATACTGTAAAGCATGTTTAGTGGTGTACGGCTAAAAATTGATGGTGTACAAATCATCACCCCTCGTTAAAACTTTACGACCTCGTATCTATCTATCTATCTATCTATCTATCTTCTATCTATATCTATTAGTAGGGTTTTGGCCGTGCATATGCACGGCCCAGACTGCAAGAACTCATTTGATGTAAATGTTGATCGATTTGAAGATTCTGGCAGTTCTGGGATGTTATGTATTTCAATATATGTTCGGAGTTGTCTATATTATTGGCCTCGATGATCATAAGCCTTCTATTTTTCCATCTTCTAATTGATTGTGTCTGTTTGCGCTTTTGTTAATGATTTTCGATTTAGTTTCACACTAATTTGAGTTATTGTCGACTATCATGAATGAAATGTCCCGTTCATATTAATTATAAACGTTCCATATTAATTGATTTCGTTGCGAGGTTTTGACCTCTATATGAGACGTTTTTCAAAGACTGCATTTGTTTTTAAAACAAACCATAACCTTTATTTTATCGACAAGGTTAAAAAGTCACCATTTAAATTATCCAGAAATGATAATCTAACAAATATCACACATACACACTACCAATACATATTGGTTTACAAATATTAATATGTTACAACAAAATAAATCTCGAATGCAGTTTTAAACAATATTATACAAGCATGCTGACACCAAATCTTGTCCATATAATAGCATGCAACAGCGGAAGCTCTTAATAATCACCTAAGAATAAACATGCTTTAAACGTCAACAAAAATGTTGGTGAGTTATAGGTTTAACCTATATATTTATCAAATCGTAATAATAGACCACAAGATTTCATCTTTCAATAACATGCAATCTGCATAAAAAATCATTTGTATGGTTGAACACCTGGTAACCGACATTAACAAATGCATCTAGAAATATCCCCATATATAAATATTGAAATACTAAAGCAGTTCAAATTCTCTGACTGGGGCTTGTCAATGGCTCATAGATCTATCTTTAGGATTCGCGTCAATTGGTAGCAATTATAATAAACACCAATTCTTAGGTTACCAAGTTCAACAAGGGCGATATCCGGTATAACGATTCAACATAGAATGTAGTTTCAATACTTATGCCTATTTTGTAAATCATTTTCAAAACTGCATGTATTCTCATCCCAAAATATTAGATTTTAAAAGTGGGACTATAACTCACTTTCACAGATTTTTACTTCGTCGGGTGATAGTGCTCCAAATGAACATATATTTAGGCACAATATCCTTCCAATATGTAAAGCTTTTAGTTACTATTGTTCTATTTTTATGTAATAATCGTTTAAATAAATAAGTGCGAAGACAAAAGAAGAAAACGACGAATTGAAGACGCAAACGACCAAAAAGCTCAAAAGTACAAAGTACAATCAAAGTGGTTCAAATTATTTATGAGAAACGTCTCAAAATTACAAGAGTACAAGACGCAAAACGCAAAGTACAAGATATTAAATAGTACGAAAGGACGTTCGAAAATCTGGAACCGGGACCAGAGTCAATTCTCAACGCGCGACGCAACGGACTAAAAATTACAAGTCAACTATACACATGAATATAATATAATATATAATTAATTCTTAAAAATTATATATATATATATATATATATATTATATATTAAAACCGTCGGCAAACAAGAAAACAAAGTATGTGAGCTGGATTCCTGCTCCACGCATTTTCTCCATAATTTATAACGTGTCAGTTTGACTACAGTAGCCCTATTACTAAAATAATTTAGAAGGATGCATGCATTGAAAATAGACTTTGAAAGAATATAAACCAGTTCAACCCACTTGGCCCATTCCCTTTTAACTAATTTTTTAATTCGACATGATTAACAATGAACACAAACCAAACAGCATAAGTTAATGGAAAAAAAAAAAAAAAAAAAAGCCTTTACTAAAAACAGCGATAATGTTATAATAATAATAATAATATAGATATGGATAGTCAATTTTGGTGTATACATATAGTCAATTTTGGTACACAAAGTATGTATTTTTATATTGAGATTTTAGGCTATAAATACTCATGAATGCAAGCATTAAACTTGCACCATTTCTCACACTTACAAAGTGTTTCTTTCTTTCTCTCCATTATCATCTTTGTTCTTACACTTCATTATTAGTATTCTAAATCAAGAATCAAATCACTAAAGGTAGTTATAAGCCTACTGAATTATAACATCAAGAATCAAACCACTAAAGGTAGTTATAAGCCTACTGAATTATAACATCAAGAATCAAACCACTAAAGGTAGTTATAAGCCTACTGAATTATAACACGTTATCAGCACGATAATCTTAATACTAAATATGGTTGGCTCTGCCACCAAAATGATATATGGTCGGTTATACCACCAAAATGATATATGGTCGGTTATACCACCAAAATGATATATGGTCGGTTATACCACCAGAATGATATAGGTCGGTTATACCACCTGAAAAAATATATGGTCGACACTGTCGCCAAATTTTCATTTATGTTTACTAATATTTATATTTTTGTTATATAACATTTATTTATGATTGCTTACACATGGTCGACACTGTCACCTACTTATCATTTATGTTATATTAAATTTATGTTTAATGTTTATATACTTATGAATATAAATTGACTCTAATTTATCATGATGTTTGTTTTAATTTTTGATAATAGAAAATGTCGAATCTGGAAAAGCTTAAATTTACTCCTTTAGAATCAACTGGAAACAACTACATGCCATGGGTTATAAAAGTAAAAATGCATCTTAAATCAATGGGCATTCTTGAAACCATAAATGAAAACAACACTTGTTCTGAAAAAGAACAAGCTACGGCATGTTGCTTTATTCATCAACATATTGATGAATGCTTACAAAATAATTATGTGACTGTAGAAGATCCCCATGTTTTATGGGAAGGTCTCAAAAGCAGATTCAATAATCAAAGAGAAATTTTACTTCCAGCTGCAATGGAACAATGGAGAACATTAAGGTTCCAAGACTTTAAGAAAGTAAATGAATACAGCTCAGCTCTGTATAATACATGTTCACAACTTAAATTCTGTGGACATGAAATTAGTGATGCAGACATGATGGAGAAAACTTTCTCCACAATGAATGCTGCAAACATCACAGTGCAAAGAAATTTGAGAATGCTAAAGTTCAAAACATATCCTGAACTTAATTCATATCTCTTAGTTGCAGAGCAAAATGATGAGCTATTAATGAAAAATCAGCAATCCCGTCCTACTGGTACACTTGCAATCCCTGAAGCAAATACTGCAAATAATTATAAACAGGGACAAGGACGCGGGCAAGGTCGTGGTTATAATAACCATCACCATCATCATGCCAAAAGCCATAACTATGGTAGAAACCATCCTTATGGTAATGGTAATGGGCGTGGACGTGGTCGTGGTCGTGGCCGTGGTGGTCAAAGAAATAGTAATCCACGAAAATATAAATATCAACCACAAAACAAGCCCATTAAACAAGATGTTGAAGAAAATTCTTCTAAAAATTCTGAAGAATCTTGCTACAGATGTGGTAGAATGGGCCACTGGGCTAATACTTGCCGAACATCTAAACATCTTGTTAAGATGTATCAGGATTCGCTGAAAGGTAAAGAAAAGGAAGTAAATTTTGTGGATAATATTGATCCAACAGTCACTGAGAAACCATCTGATTTATATGAAGATTTCTTGAATGTTTAAGTTGTGTGTCTTTTGAAAAATAAACGATTTAATATCGTCTGTCTTTGTCATTATGTTTGCTAAATGTTTCAGTACTATCTATTTGCGTTTAAAATATTGTGTAATATTAATGTACTCACTATTTATTTCTTATATATGAAGTTCAATATGAATTTTGATGGAATACAACATCAATCAAGTGGTGGAGATCTCTGTATAGCAGACAGTGGAACTACACACACTATACTTAAATCCGAGAAATATTTTATTGATCTAAAACCAACGGAAGGAACTATACATACAATATCAGGACCTGCTAACTTGATAAAAGGGATAGGAAAGGCAAATTTCATACTACCAAATGGTACAAAATTTTTAATAAATGATGCCTTATTTTCTCCCAAGTCAAGCAGAAATTTATTGAGTTTCTCCGACATATACCTTAACGGGTATGATTATCAGTCAGTGACAACAGAAAATGAGAAATATTTAAGTATCACTGACAAGAGTCATGTGGTTGAAAAACTGCCAAGACTTAGTTCTGGATTACATTATACACATATAAATGTACCAGAAATACATATGGTAGTTAACGAAAAATATATTGATCCTGGTGTATTCAATTTATGGCATAACAGATTAGGCCATCCAGGATCAACAATGATGAAAAGGATTATTGAATGTACTCATGGACATCCACTAAAGGATAGAAAAATCCATCATGATACAATGGTTCCATGTACATCTTGCTCTCTTGGAAAATTGATAACTAGACCCTCACCACTTAAGGTTGAGAAAGAATCACCAATGTTTCTTGAAAGAATTCAAGGTGATATATGTGGACCAATTCATCCACCATGTGGACCATTTAGATATTTCATGGTTCTAATAGACGCATCTAGTAGATGGTCTCATGTTTGTCTGTTATCAAGCCGTAATGTGGCATTTGCAAAATTTCTTGCCCAAATTATTAAATTGAGAGCTCATTTTCCTGATTACACCATTAAAAGGGTGAGACTTGATAATGCTGGTGAATTTACATCTCAAGCATTTAATGACTATTGCATGTCTATAGGAATTGTTGTTGAACATTCTGTTGCTCATGTGCATACACAAAATGGTTTAGCCGAGTCATTGATTAAACGTTTACAGTTAATCGCTAGACCATTGATAATGAGAACAAAACTCCCTGTATCTATATGGGGTCATGCAATTTTACATGCTGCTGCATTGATTCGCATCAGACCAAGTGCAAGTCATAAATATTCCCCCCTACAACTTGCTTTTGGTCAAGAGCCAAATATTTCCCATCTTAGAACATTTGGTTGTGCAGTGTATGTTCCAATTGCGACACCACAACGTACAAAAATGGGTCCTCAAAGGAGGTTGGGAATATATGTTGGATATGAAACATCTTCAATATTAAGGTATATTGAACCTATGACAGGTGACGTTTTTACAGCACGTTTTGCTGATTGTCATTTTAATGAAACATTGTTCCCTAGATTAGGGGGAGAAATGAAAAATAAAGAAAATGATGTTTCATGGTGTGAACCTCAATTAAAGTATCTTGATCCTCGCACAAAAGAATGCGAGACAGAAGTTCAAAAGATAATGCATATACAAGAACTTGCAAATCAATTGCCTGATGCATTTACAGATACAAAAACGGTGACAAAATCATATATACCAGCAGTAAATACTCCAGCTCGAATTGAAATTCCAAAAGCTGGCAATAACGTCACTCATGAATCTTTGCCACGTCAGAAACGTGGAAGACCAATCGGTTCAAAGGATAAAAATCCTCGAAAAAGAAAATCAGCTGATAATGAAGTAAAAGAAAGTGTTCAAGAAGAACCACAAATCAGTACTCCTACTGCAGAGGAGATTGATGATGTCAATACAGAAATTGCAATCAATTATGCATATTCAAAAATATTATGGAACCGAAATGAAATGAAAAATCTTGATGAGAAATTTTCATTTAATGTTGCATATGACATCATGAATAATGATGATGATCCAGAACCAACATCTATGGTTGAATGTCAAAATAGACATGATTGGGCTCAATGGAAAGAAGCAATACGAGCTGAATTAGAATCACTCAATAAAAGAAAAGTTTTCGGATCCATCATTCTCACTCCTAAAGATGTGAAACCTGTAGGATACAGATGGATTTTTGTCCGAAAAAGAAATGAGAAAAATGAAGTTACAAGGTATAAAGCTAGACTTGTAGCTCAAGGTTTTTCTCAAAGACCGGGAATTGATTATGAAGAAACTTATTCTCCTGTTATGGATGCAATTACTTTTAGGTACTTAATCAGTCTGGCAGTTTCTAAAAATTTAGAAATGCATCTCATGGATGTTGTGACTGCTTATCTATATGGATCACTTGATAGTGATATATATATGAAGATACCTGAAGGATTTAAGGTACCAGAAGCATCAAATGCAAAACCCAAAGAAATGTATTCGATTAAATTACAAAGATCTTTATATGGGTTAAAACAATCGGGACGTATGTGGTATAACCGATTAAGTGATTACTTGATAAGCAAAGGGTATACAAATAATCTTACTTGCCCTTGTGTTTTCATTAAGAAAACAACATCCGGATATGTGATCATAGCTGTTTATGTTGATGATCTTAACATCATAGGTACAAATAAAGAGATCCATGAAGCCATTCAACTTCTAAAGAAAGAATTTGAAATGAAAGATCTCGGAAAAACCAAGTATTGCCTTGGTTTACAAATTGAGCATATGCCTAATGGTTTACTTGTACATCAAACAACATATACTGAAAAGATTTTGAAACGTTTCAATATGGACAAGGCAAAACCATTAAGTACTCCTATGGTTGTTAGATCACTCAATGTTGAAGCTGATCCATTTCGTCCATGTGAAGATCAAGAAGACATTCTTGGACCAGAAGTACCATATCTTAGTGCAATTGGAGCTCTTATGTATCTTACAAATTGTACAAGACCTGACATTTCTTTTGCAGTTAATTTGTTGGCAAGGTTCAGCTCTGCTCCTACCAAAAGACACTGGAATGGGATCAAACACATATTTCGATACCTTCGAGGAACTACTGATTTAGGATTATTTTATTCTAACGAATCAAAACAAGATTTGGTTGGTTATGCAGATGCAGGTTATTTATCTGATCCACATAAAGCTAAATCTCAAACTGGATATGTATTCCTAAATGGAGGTACTGCAATATCATGGCGTTCTCAAAAACAAACACTTGTTGCTACATCGTCAAATCATGCCGAAGTGATTGCATTACATGAAGCTACTCGAGAATGTTTTTGGTTGAGATCAATGACACAACTCATTACTGATTCTTGTGGACTAGAACGCGATAAAAGTCCAACAACTATCTATGAAGATAATGCAGCTTGCATAGCACAGATGAAAGAAGGGTATATCAAAAGTGACCGAACAAAACACATACCACCTAGATTCTTCTCATACACTCAAAATCTCATTAAGGACAACCAGATTGAAATGAGATATGTGCAATCTAGCAAAAACTCTGCTGATCTTTTCACGAAAGCACTTCCAACTGCTATTTTCAGAACACACGTTCATAACATTGGCATGAGACATGTTCAAAAGATGTAACAGCTGAAGCGATGTCTACTTGAGGGGGAGTCAACTCCATGCTGCACTCTTTTTCCCTTAGCTAAAGTTTTTTCCCACTGGGTTTTCTTTAGCAAGGTTTTTAACGAGGCAGTAATTTATAGTTGATCTTCAACAAAATAAAATTGCTATCCAAGGGGGAGTGTTATAATAATAATAATAATATAGATATGGATAGTCAATTTTGGTGTATACATATAGTCAATTTTGGTACACAAAGTATGTATTTTTATATTGAGATTTTAGGCTATAAATACTCATGAATGCAAGCATTAAACTTGCACCATTTCTCACACTTACAAAGTGTTTCTTTCTTTCTCTCCATTATCATCTTTGTTCTTACACTTCATTATTAGTATTCTAAATCAAGAATCAAATCACTAAAGGTAGTTATAAGCCTACTGAATTATAACATCAAGAATCAAACCACTAAAGGTAGTTATAAGCCTACTGAATTATAACATCAAGAATCAAACCACTAAAGGTAGTTATAAGCCTACTGAATTATAACAGATAAGTCAATACTTCGTTAAAAAGGAACAATTATCCTAGAATTTCGAATGCCATAAAACTCATCTAGCAGAACATTTCCAATTAGTAGTACAAGACCTAAAAAAGACAAGACATATAAGGAGATATGACCAAAAAAGACATTAAAGAGACAATACCTTACTGGAAACTCGTCCGCTGATCCACCGAAACCTCGCATTGGCGCAACATCCCCGTGAAATTCTGACATAACCTCACTATCACTTCCAAATTCAGAATTTCTGACATCATCATATGTGTCATCAAAAGAAGTTGAAGAGGCAGTTGCATCACCAGACTGAAGTTGAACCGAATGACGCTCATCATCATTTGCACAATTTATTATATCAACCTCTACATCCTCGTCATCATTCGTAAAGTTTACTATGTCAATTTCCACATCCTCATCGTCATTTGTACAGTTTATTATGTCAACGTCCATATCCTCATTTTTACAAACTTTTATATCCCGCGCATTCAACAAAGTTCCTGTATCAGATTTGTCCATGTAGTTGGTTTCAGGTTTCGTGCTGTTATATTTTGTCGTTGGCATAAAAGTAGAATAGTCTTTACTAGTCGAAGCTTCCATTGCGGTTTACTTTCTTTCTTTCTTCAAGGTTCAAATCAGGATCCATAATATAATATCACACAACTATGATCATTTTCAATTATTTAAGTGTGTTCTTAACAAGACTTAGCTCAGTTGTGTAAAGCTAAGTCGTGTAAAGCGGTCAAAGATTGCATAAATTCTTCAGCTGCAGCAACAACAAAAAAAAAAAAAAAAAAAAAAAAAAAAATTTACTGAAAATCGCACTATACATTTTAACAGGTGTGTTGAAATGTAAAAAATAACCCCCTGAAATTGGTTGAAGTGCCACATATTACAAACCCCAATCTGTCTTAGAAAAAAAATAAAATAAAAAAAGATTAGGGTTTCAATTATTAACCTAATTTTGTTATATAATTTAGGGATTTTCACATTTCTGGAATCAGGATTGATACGGTGTACCTAAAAATCAATCGAATTGATAAAATTATCTTACGGTTATCGATGATTGTTCAAAATATTAGATTATTATGAAGTAAAGCGATAATAGAAACCGAACTGACTGACTTTGTGATATGAATAAATAGAAAATGAATACATACCTTCTTGACCTCTCCAAGATCAATAGAATATTTGCAAATGAGAGTATTTTACAGTGAGCTTTAACTAATTCAGTCATTTCAACTTTTTTGACGCCTATTATTAACTTTATTTATATTTATATTAGAAAAATAGAAAATGTGTTGTGATAGAAATAGATCATCAATTGATCTTTATATTCTTTATCTTTATATTTATTGTACGATAAATCAATTTCAATGCTAATCTTTCTTTTTATCTATAAAAAGTTATGTCGATAGAAAACGTAGCGAGCAAGCTACTAATCACTTAATTTCTAGACAAAATTGCACCAGGGGTCCTTGTGGTATGTTCGAAATAACAAGTGGAGTCCAAAAGAATTTTTCCACCTTGGGGGTCACTGTGGTTTGCAATAGTTTCACCGGGGGTCCAACGGCCTAACGTCTGTTAAAAATTCTGTTAAATTTCGTCATGTGCAGTGCACATGAGGGTAAAATGGTCAGTTTAGTTTTTTTTTTTACTTTCTCTTTTATTTTTTTCATCCCTCCCCTTTATGTTACTCATATACCTGATACATCCTTCACCCTCTTATCTTTTCCCTCAACACATAACAAATTCATAACATATTAACTCAAGAAAACAGATTCAAAACCGAATACATCAATTTTATCTCCACCTCCATCAGTTTCATCAATTAATTTAAAGTCAAAACCCTAAATTCAAGGACTGACTCCAACAAAAAACAAGACCATCAAGAAAACGAGATTCAGATCTACAACTAATGTCGTAACCACCACCGAAACCACCACCGCCGTCGTTGCCATCTCCCATCACAGTTTGAAACCAGGTTAAGTATGATTGATAAATGTTTGACAGATCTTGATTTTGTTTGATAATTGTTAAATTAGACATATGTATTTGACACATCTTGATTTTTGTTTGATAATCGTTGATTTTAAAGTGTTGATTTTAAAGTATGAAATAGATTTTCTTTTACGATTGTGAGTTTGGGTTTTGAATTTGAACTGCAACAATTCATGGAGCTGCTTTAGGTATATATTCTTAAATTTTGTTTTATAAAATATAAAATGGTTCTAGATCTCATTGTAGAGGTTTTTAATTTGGTTAAGGTTATAACCAATGAAACTTGCTGTAAATTAATTTTTGTTTTTGAATGATCTTACTTTTAGTTGAATGATTTATCGTCTGGGAAAGAGTTGAGAAGAAAAAAAAATGAAGGTGAAAGGAGGTGAAGGAAAGTAGAAGATAATTCATGTGTGATAAATTTTGGTGTGCGATAAATTGATAACTTGGGATGATTTTGTATTATAATTCATGTGTTTTTGGTTTTGGTTTGTTGTTGTTGTAGACTTATGTAATCGATTAAAGGTAGAGCCTTTATTTTAATTTTAGGATATTATTGTACAGGATTTTAAGAATAAAAGGGAAATTAGAAGCAACCATGGTGTATATGGGTTTTGCAATAATGATGGTGAACCAGTGAAAAGTAAAATAAAATATAAAAAAAAAGGGGGAGAGAAATGACATTTTTGAAATGTCCCGTTCTTATTGATTAAAAACGTTCCATATTAATTGATTTCGTTGCGAGGTTTTGACCTCTATATGAGACATTTTTCAAAGACTGCATTCATTTTTAAAACAAACCATAACCTTTATTTCATAAATAAAGGTTTAAAAAGCTTTACGTAGATTATCAAATAATGATAATCTAAAATATCCTGTTTATACACGACCATTACATAATGGTTTACAATACAAATATGTTACATCGAAATCAGTTTCTTGAATGCAGTTTTTACACAATATCATACAAACATGGACTCCAAATCTTGTCCTTATTTTAGTATGCAACAGCGGAAGCTCTTAGTATTCACCTGAGAATAAACATGCTTTAAACGTCAACAAAAATGTTGGTGAGTTATAGGTTTAACCTATTTATATCAAATCGTAACAATAGACCACAAGATTTCATATTTCAATACACATCCCATACATAGAGATAAAAATCATTCATATGGTGAACACCTGGTAACCGACATTAACAAGATGCATATATAAGAATATCCCCATCATTCCGGGACACCCTTCAGATATGATATAAATTTCGAAGTACTAAAGCATCCGGTACTTTGGATGGAGTTTGTTAGGCCCAATAGATCTATCTTTAGGATTCGCGTCAATTAGGGTGTCTGTTCCCAAATTCTTAGATTACCAGACTTAATAAAAAGGGGCATATTCGATTTCGATAATTCAACCATAGAATGTAGTTTCACGTACTTGTGTCTATTTTGTAAATCATTTATAAATCCTGCATGTATTCTCATCCCAAAAATATTAGATTTTAAAAGTGGGACTATAACTCACTTTCACATATTTTTACTTCGTCGGGAAGTAAGACTTGGCCACTGGTTGATTCACGAACCTATAACAATATATACATATATATCAAAGTATGTTCAAAATATATTTACAACACTTTTAATAAATTTTGATGTTTTAAGTTTATTAAGTCAGCTGTCCTCGTTAGTAACCTACAACTAGTTGTCCACAGTTAAATGTACAGAAATAAATCGATAAATATAATCTTGAATCAATCCATGACCCAGTGTATACGTATCTCAGTATTGATCACAACTCAAACTATATATATTTTGGAATCAACCTCAACCCTGTATAGCTAACTCCAACATTCACATATAGAGTGTCTATGGTTGTTCCGAAATATATATAGATGTGTCGACATGATAGGTCGAAAAATTGTATACGTGTCTATGGTATCTCAAGATTACATAATATACAATACAAGTTGATTAAGTTATGGTTGGAATAGATTTGTTACCAATTTTCACGTAGCTAAAATGAGAAAAATTATCCAATCTTGTTTTACCCATAACTTCTTCATTTTAAATCCGTTTTGAGTGAATCAAATTGCTATGGTTTCATATTGAACTCTATTTATGAATCTAAACAGAAAAAGTATAGGTTTATAGTCGGAAAAATAAGTTACAAGTCGTTTTTGTAAAGGTAGTCATTTCAGTCGAAAGAACGACGTCTAGATGACCATTTTAGAAAACATACTTCCACTTTGAGTTTAACCATAATTTTTGGATATAGTTTCATGTTCATAATAAAAATCATTTTCCAAGAATAAAAACTTTTAAATCAAATTTTATCATAGTTTTTAATTAACTAACCCAAAACAGCCCGCGGTGTTACTACGACGGCGTAAATCCGGTTTTACGGTGTTTTTCGTGTTTCCAGGTTTTAAATCATTAAGTTAGCATATCATATAGATATAGAAAATGTGTTTAGTTGATTTTAAAAGTCAAGTTAGAAGGATTAACTTTTATTTGCGAACAAGTTTAGAATTAACTAAACTATGTTCTAGTGATTACAAGTTTAAAACTTCGAATAAGATAGCTTTATATGTATGAATCGAATGATGTTATGAACATCATTACTACCTCAAGTTCCTTGGATAAACCTACTAGAAATGAGAAAAATAGATCTAGCTTCAAAGGATCCTTGGATGGCTTGAAAGTTCTTGAAGCAGAATCATGACACGAAAACAATTTCAAGTAAGATTTCCACTCGAAATAAGATTGTTATAGTTATAGAAATTGAATTAAAGTTTGAATATGATTATTACCTTGTATTAGAAAGATAATCTACTGTAAGTAACAAAGGTTTCTTGATCTTGAATGATTACTTGGAATGGATTTAGAAAACTTGGAAGTAAACTTGCAATCTTGGAAGTATTCTTGATTTTATGAAACTAGAACTTTTGGAATTTATGAAGAACACTTAGAACATGAAGATAGAACTTGAGAGAGATCAATTAGATGAAGAAAATTGAAGAATGAAAGTGTTTGTAGGTGTTTTTGGTCGTTGGTGTATGGATTAGATATAAAGGATATGTAATTTTATTTTCATGTAAATAAGTCATGAATGATTACTCATATTTTTGTAATTTTATGAGATATTTCATGCTAGTTGCCAAATGATGGTTCCAACATGTGTTAGGTGACTCACATGGGCTGATAATAGCTAATCATTGGAGTGTATATACCAATAGTACATATATCTAAAAGCTGTGTATTGTACGAGTACGAATACGGGTGCATACGAGTAGAATTGTTGATGAAACTGAACGAGGATGTAATTGTAAGCATTTTTGTTAAGTAGAAGTATTTTGATAAGTGTCTTGAAGTCTTTAAAAAGTGTATGAATACATATTAAAACACTACATGTATATACATTTTAACTGAGTCGTTAAGTCATCGTTAGTCGTTACATGTAAGTGTTGTTTTGAAACCTTTAGGTTAACGATCTTGTTAAATGTTGTTAACCCAATGTTTATAATATCAAATGAGATTTTAAATTATTATATTATCATGATATTATGATGTACAAAAATCTCTTAATATGATATATATACATTAAATGTCGTTACATCGATAATCGTTACATATATGTCTCGTTCCAAAATCATTAAGTTAGTAGTCTTGTTTTTACATATGTAGTTCATTATTAATATACTTAATGATATGTTTACTTATCATAATATCATGTTAACTATATATATAACCATATATATGTCATCATATAGTTTTTACAAGTTTTAACGTTCGTGAATCACCGGTCAACTTGGGTGGTCAATTGTCTATATGAAACCTATTTCAATTAATCAAGTCTTAACAAGTTTGATTGCTTAACATGTTGGAAACACTTAATTATGTAAATAACAATTTCATTTAATATATATATAAACATGGAAAAGTTCGGGTCACTACAGTACCTACCAGTTAAATAAATTTCGTCCCGAAATTTTAAGCAGTTGGAGGTGTTGACGTAACTTCTGGAAATAAATGCGGGTATTTCTTCTTCACCTGATCTTATCGTTCCCAGGTGAACTTAGGTCCTCTACGAGCATTCCATCGAATCTTAACAATCGGTATCTTTTTTTGTTTAAGTCTCTTAACCTCACGATCCATTATTTCGACGGGTTCTTCAATGAATTGAAGTTTTTCATTGATTTGGATTTCGTCCAACGGAATAGTGAGATCTTCTTTAGCAAAACATTTCTTCAAATTTGAGACTTGGAAAGTGTTATGTACAGCCGCGAGTTGTTGAGGTAGCTCCAGTTGGTAAGCTACTGGTCCGACACGATCTATAATCTTGAATGGTCCAATGTACCTTGGATTTAGTTTCCCCCGTTTACCAAATCGAACAACGCCTTTCCAAGGTGAAACCTTAAGCATGACCATTTCTCCAATTTCAAACTCTCTATCTTTTCTTTTACTGTCCGCGTAGCTCTTTTGTCGACTCTGGGCGGTTTTCAATCTTTGTTGAATTTGGATGATTTTCTCGGTAGTTTCTTGTATTATCTTCTGACCCGTAATCTGTCTATCCCCCACTTCACTCCAACAAATTGGAGACCTGCACTTTCTACCATAAAGTGCTTCAAACGGCGCCATCTCAATGCTTGAATGGTAGCTGTTGTTGTAGGAAAATTCTGCTAACGGTAGATGTCGATCCCAACTGTTTCTGAAATCAATTACACAAGCTCGTAGCATGTCTTCAAGCGTTTGTATCGTCCTTTCGCTGTGCCCATCAGTTTGTGGATGATAGGCAGTACTCATGTCTAGACGAGTTCCCAATGCTTGCTGTAATGTCTGCCAGAATCTTGAAATAAATCTGCCATCCCTATCAGAGATAATAGAGATTGGTATTCCATGTCTGGAGACGACTTCCTTCAAATACAGTCGTGCTAACTTCTCCATCTTGTCATCTTCTCTTATTGGCAGGAAGTGTGCTGATTTGGTGAGACGATCAACTATTACCCAAATAGTATCAAAACCACTTGTAGTCCTTGGCAATTTAGTGATGAAATCCATGGTAATGTTTTCCCATTTCCATTCCGGGATTTCGGGTTGTTGAAGTAGACCTGATGGTTTCTGATGCTCAGCTTTGACCTTAGAACACGTCAAATATTCTCCTACGTATTTAGCAACACCGGCTTTCATACCCGGCCACCAAAAATATTTCTTGAGATCCTTGTACATCTTCCCCGTTCCAGGATGTATTGAGTATCTGGTTTTATGAGCTTCTCTAAGTACCATTTCTCTCATATCTCCAAATTTTGGTACCCAAATCCTTTCAGCCCTATATTGGGTTCCATCTTCCCGAATATTAAGATGCTTCTCCGATCCTTTGGGTATTTCATCCTTTAAATTTCCCTCTTTTAAAACTCCTTGTTGCGCCTCCTTTATTTGAGTAGTAAGGTTATTGTGGATCATTATATTCATAGATTTTACTCGAATGGGTTCTCTGTCCTTCCTGCTCAAGGCGTCGGCTACCACATTTGCCTTCCCCGGGTGGTAACGAATCTCAAAGTCATAATCATTCAACAATTCAATCCACCTACGCTGCCTCATATTCAGTTGTTTCTGATTAAATATGTGTTGAAGACTTTTGTGGTCGGTATATATAATACTTTTGACCCCATATAAGTAGTGCCTCCAAGTCTTTAATGCAAAAACAACCGCGCCTAATTCCAAATCATGCGTCGTATAATTTTGTTCATGAATCTTTAATTGTCTAGACGCATAAGCAATCACCTTCGTTCGTTGCATTAATACACAACCGAGACCTTGCTTTGATGCGTCACAATAAATTACAAAATCATCATTCCTTTCAGGCAATGACAATATAGGTGCCGTAGTTAGCTTTTTCTTCAATAACTGAAACGTTTTCTCTTGTTCATCCTTCCATTCAAATTTCTTCCCTTTATGCGTTAATGCAGTCAATGGTTTTGCTATTCTGGAAAAGTCTTGGATGAACCTTCTGTAGTAACCAGCTAGTCCCAAAAACTGGCGTATGTGTTTCGGAGTTTTCGGGGTTTCCCACTTTTCAACTGTTTCTATCTTTGCCGGATCCACCTTAATACCTTCTTTGTTCACTATGTGACCGAGGAATTGAACTTCTTCCAACCAAAATGCACACTTCGAAAACTTAGCGTACAGTTTTTCTTTCCTCAGTACTTCTAGCACTTTTCTCAAATGTTCTTCGTGCTCTTGATAATTCTTTGAGTAAATAAGTATGTCATCGATGAAAACAATGACAAACTTGTCAAGATATGGCCCACACACTCGGTTCATAAGGTCCATGAACACAGCTGGTGCGTTAGTCAATCCAAACGGCATAACCATAAACTCGTAATGACCATAACGCGTCCTAAAAGCAGTTTTTGGAATATCATCCTCCTTTACTCGCTTTTGATGATATCCAGAACGTAAATCGATCTTCGAATAAACCGACGAGCCTTGTAGTTGATCAAATAAGTCGTCAATTCTCGGCAGTGGATAACGGTTTTTGATGGTAAGTTTGTTCAACTCTCTGTAGTCAATACACAACCTAAATGTACCATCCTTCTTCTTGACAAACAAAACAGGAGCTCCCCATGGTGATGTGCTTGGTCGAATAAAACCACGTTCTAATAGTTCTTGCAGTTAGCTTTGCAGTTCTTTCATCTCGCTGGGTGCGAGTCTATAAGGAGCACGAGCTATTGGTGCAGCTCCTGGTACAAGATCTATTTGAAATTTAACAGATCGATGTGGAGGTAGTCCCGGTAATTCTTTCGGAAATACATCGGGAAATTCTTTTGCGACGGGAACATCATTGATGCTTTTTTCTTCAGTTTGTACTTTCTCGACGTGTGCTAGAATAGCATAACAACCTTTTCTTATTAGTTTTTGTGCCTTCAAATTACTAATAAGATGTAGCTTCATGTTGCCTTTTTCTCCATACACCATTAAGGGTTTTCCTTTTTCTCGTATAATGCGAATTGCATTTTTATAACAAACGATCTCTGCTTTCACTTCTTTCAACCAGTCCATACCGATTATCACATCAAAACTCCCTAACTCTACTGGTATCAAGTCAATCTTAAATGTTTCGCTAACCAGTTTAATTTCTCGATTCCGACATATATTATCTGCTGAAATTAATTTACCATTTGCTAATTCGAGTAAAAATTTACTATCCAAAGGCGTCAATGGACAACTTAATTTAGCACAAAAATCTCTACTCATATAGCTTCTATCCGCACCCGAATCAAATAAAACGTAAGCAGATTTATTGTCAATAAGAAACGTACCCGTAACAAGCTCCGGGTCTTCCTGTGCCTCTGCCGCATTAATATTGAAAACTCTTCCGCTGCCTTGTCCATTCGTGTTCTCCTGGTTCAGGCAATTTCTAATAATGTGGCCCGGTTTTCCACATTTATAACAAACTACATTGGCATAACTTGCTCCGACACTACTTGCTCCACCATTACTCGTTCCGACACCATTTGTTACTTTCGTTCTGTTAACCCCTGGTCCGTAGACCTCACACTTCACCGCGCTATGACCATTTCTTTTACACCTGTTGCAAAATTTGGTACAGAACCCCGAGTGATACTTTTCACACCTTTGGCATAGCTGCTTCTGATTGTTATTGTTGTTGCGGTTATTATTGTTGTTGGGATGATTGTTGTAGTTGTTGTTGTTGTTGTTGGGCCGTTTGTTGTAGTTGCGATTGATGTTGCGATTGTTGGGATAGTTGTTGCGATTATTGTTGTAATTGCTGTTGTTGTTGTATTGGTGATTCTTATCACCGTTTTCCTCCCACTTTCTTTTGACTTGCTTCACATTGGCCTCTTCAGCAGTCTGTTCTTTAATTCTTTCTTCAATCTGGTTCACTAGTTTGTGAGCCATTCTACATGCCTGTTGTATGGAGGCAGGCTCGTGTGAACTTATATCTTCTTGGATTCTTTCCGGTAATCCTTTCACAAACGCGTCGATATTCTCTTCCTCATCTTCGAACGCTCCCGGACACAATAGGCATAATTCTGTGAATCGTCTTTCGTACTTGGTAATATTAAATCCTTGGGTTCGTAACCCTCTAAGTTCTGTCTTGAGCTTATTGACCTCGGTTCTGGGACGGTACTTCTCGTTCATCAAGTGCTTGAATGCTGACCACGGTAGTGCGTACGCATCATCTTGTCCCACTTGCTCTAGATAGGTATTCCACTATGTTAACGCAGAACCTGTGAAGGTATGCGTAGCGTACTTCACTTTGTCCTCTTCAGTACACTTACTTATGGATAACACCGATTCGACCTTCTCGGTCCACCGTTTCAATCCGATCGGTCCTTCGGTTCCATCAAACTCCAAAGGTTTGCAGGCAGTGAATTCTTTGTAGGTGCATCCTACACGATTTCCTGTACTGCTAGATCCAAGGTTATTGTTGGTATGTAGCGCAGCCTGTACTGCGGCTATGTTTGAAGCTAGAAAAGTACGGAATTCCTCTTCATTCATATTCACGGTGTATCGAGTAGTCGGTGCCATTTCCTTCAAAATAGTCAAATGGAACAAGTTAATCATACAGAATATTAAGAGTAGTTAATAAAATTTCGTAGCATAATATGAACTCATTTATAAAAGCTTTTTCTTCATATTAGTGTTTTATAAGTTTAAATTCGGGTAGTACCTACTCGTTAAGTTCATACTTAGTAGCTAATATACAATTCAACTACTACATTTCTATATGAAAAACTGATTATAATAATATTTCGCGTTCAAACTTTTATACAATATTTTACAAACTTACAATACCGCTTATTTTACATAAAGCATGAAATATAGCACACAATAACTTTGATACAAGATAGTTGTGAAGATAATTCTAGCTAGTACACAAGTCATTCAGTAAAGGCAATAAAGACACGTAATTCATACGTCCAGAAACAAGTCATGCATTCTGGTTTTACTAGGACTACTTCCCATCCTTGGTCCTGTGGAACATAACCGTTATGGCCGTTGATAAGACAGCGTGTTGTAACGTCGTCAAAGGGACGAGGGTTACGTAATGTCCAACAGTCCCGTAACCATCTAAAACCCTCATTTCTTACCCCAATTACCGACTCCGTCACTTGTGGGAACGTTTTGTTTAATAGTTGTAGCCCGATGTTCTTGTTCTCACTTTGGTGAGAAGTGAACATTACTAACCCGTAAGCATAACATGCTTCTTTATGTTGCATGTTAGCCGCTTTTTCTAAATCACGAAGTCCTATATTCGGATATATTGAGTCAAAATAATTTCTTAACCCGTTGCGTAAAATAGCATTTGGGTTCCCCGCAATATATGCGTCAAAGTAAACACATCGTAACTTATGGATTTCCCAATGTGATATCCCCCATCTTTCGAACGAATGCCTTTTATAAACCAAGGCATTCTTGGAACGTTCTTCGAATGTCTTACAAACTGATCTCGCCTTAAATAGTTGTGCCGAGGAATTCTGACCGACTCTAGACAAGATTTCATCAATCATGTCTCCGGGTAGGTCTCTTAAAATATTGGGTTGTCTATCCATTTCGTGTTTTTAAACTGTAAAATAGAAAAGAGTTAGATTCATAAAAAAAAATACTTAATAATACAAGCAATTTTTACATATATCATAAAGCATAAGCACACTATATTACATATATTACACCACACGAATACACTATATTACATATATTACACCACACGAATACACTATATTACATATATAGTCACAACTTAAGAAATACGGGTATTGACGATACATATAAAGTTCATCGGGTTTGGAATCAAATTTCTCTATTTTTATGCCCTATCCCTTATTGTTCTCTTTTGCCTTATTAATTGTGTTGGGTAATTTCTATAACATCATCGGAATCCTTTTCGGGATCCGATTCATCGGAGAATTGGTAATCCTCCCAATACTTTGCTTCCTTGGCGGAAACACCATTGACCATAATTAACTTTGGTCGGTTAGTTGAGGATTTTCTTCTACTTAACCGTTATATTATTTCCCCCACTGGTTCTATTCCTTCTTCCGGTTCCGATTCTTCTTCCGGTTCCGACTCTTCTTCCGGTTCCTCTTCGGGAACTTGTGAATCAGTCCACGAATCATTCCAATTTACATTTGACTCTTCATTATTATTAGGTGAGTCAATAGGACTTGTTCTAGAGGTAGAAATCTATCACATAATATCAAACGCTTTAAGAGATTAATATATCACATAATATTCACATGTTAAAAATATATAGTTTCCAACAAAATTTGTTAAGCAATCATTTTTCAAGTAAACACGGTCGAAGTCCAGACTCACTAATGCATCCTAACAAACTCGATAAGACATACTAATGCAAATTTCCTGGTTCTCTAAGACCAACGCTCGGATACTAACTGAAATGTCCCATTCTTATTGATTAAAAACGTTCCATATTAATTGATTTTGTTGCGAGGTTTTGACCTCTATATGAGACATTTTTCAAAGACTGCATTCATTTTTAAAACAAACCATAACCTTTATTTCATAAATAAAGGTTTAAAAAGCTTTACGTAGATTATCAAATAATGATAATCTAAAATATCCTGTTTATACACGACCATTACATAATGGTTTACAATACAAATATGTTACATCGAAATCAGTTTCTTGAATGCAGTTTTAACACAATATCATACAAACATGGACTCCACATCTTGTCCTTATTTTAGTATGCAACAGCGGAAGCTCTTAGTATTCACCTGAGAATAAACATGCTTTAAACGTCAACAAAAATGTTGGTGAGTTATAGGTTTAACCTATATATATCAAATCGTAACAATAGACCACAAGATTTCATATTTCAATACACATCCCATACATAGAGATAAAAATCATTCATATGGTGAACACCTGGTAACCGACATTAACAAGATGCATATATAAGAATATCCCCATCATTCCGGGACACCCTTCGGATATGATATAAATTTCGAAGTACTAAAGCATCCGGTACTTTGGATGGGGTTTGTTAGGCCCAATAGATCTATCTTTAGGATTCGTGTCAATTAGGGTGTCTGTTCCCTAATTCTTAGATTACCAGACTTAATAAAAAGGGGCATATTCGATTTCGATAATTCACCATAGAATGTAGTTTCACGTACTTGTGTCTATTTTGTAAATCATTTATAAAACCTGCATGTATTCTCATCCCAAAAATATTAGATTTTAAAAGTGGGACTATAACTCACTTTCACAGATTTTTACTTCGTCGGGAAGTAAGACTTGGCCACTGGTTGATTCACGAACCTATAACAATATATACATATATATCAAAGTATGTTCAAAATATATTTACAACACTTTTAATATATTTTGATGTTTTAAGTTTATTAAGTCAGCTGTCCTCGTTAGTAACCTACAACTAATTGTCCACAGTTAGATGTACATAAATAAATCGATAAATATTATCTTGAATCAATCCATGACCCAGTGTATACGTATCTCAGTATTAATCACAACTCAAACTATATATATTTTGGAATCAACCTCAACCCTGTATAGCTAACTCCAACATTCACATATAGAGTGTCTATGGTTGTTCCGAAATATATATAGATGTGTCGACATGATAGGTCGAAACATTGTATACGTGTCTATGGTATCTCAAGATTACATAATATACAATACAAGTTGATTAAGTTATGGTTGGAATAGATTTGTTACCAATTTTCACGTAGCTAAAATGAGAAAAATTATCCAATCTTGTTTTACCCATAACTTCTTCATTTTAAATCCGTTTTGAGTGAATCAAATTGCTATGGTTTCATATTGAACTCTATTTTATGAATCTAAACAGAAAATGTATAGGTTTATAGTCGAAAAAATAAGTTACAAGTCGTTTTTGTAAAGGTAGTCATTTCAGTCGAAAGAACGACGTCTAGATGACCATTTTAGAAAACATACTTCCACTTTGAGTTTAACCATAATTTTTGGATATAGTTTCATGTTCATAATAAAAATCATTTTCCAAGAATAACAACTTTTAAATCAAATTTTATCATAGTTTTTAATTAACTAACCCAAAACAGCCCGCGGTGTTACTACGACGGCGTAAATCCGGTTTTACGGTGTTTTTCGTGTTTCCAGGTTTTAAATCATTAAGTTAGCATATCATATAGATATAGAACATATGTTTAGTTGATTTTAAAAGTCAAGTTAGAAGTATTAACTTTTATTTGCGAACAAGTTTAGAATTAACTAAACTATGTTCTAGTGATTACAAGTTTAAACCTTCGAATAAGATAGCTTTATATGTATGAATCGAATGATGTTATGAACATCATTACTACCTCAAGTTCCTTGGATAAACCTACTGGAAATGAGAAAAATAGATCTAGCTTCAAAGGATCCTTGGATGGCTTGAAAGTTCTTGAAGCAGAATCATGACACGAAAACAATTTCAAGTAAGATTTCCACTCGAAATAAGATTGTTATAGTTATAGAAATTGAATTAAAGTTTGAATATGATTATTACCTTGTATTAGAAAGATAACCTACTGTAAGTAACAAAGGTTTCTTGATCTTGGATGATTACTTGGAATGGATTTAGAAAACTTGGAAGTAAACTTGCAATCTTGGAAGTATTCTTGATTTTATGAAACTAGAACTTTTGGAATTTATGAAGAACACTTAGAACATGAAGATAGAACTTGAGAGAGATCAATTAGATGAAGAAAATTGAAGAATGAAAGTGTTTGTAGGTGTTTTTGGTCGTTGGTGTATGGATTAGATATAAAGGATATGTAATTTTGTTTTCATGTAAATAAGTCATGAATGATTACTCATATTTTTGTAATTTTATGAGATATTTCATGCTAGTTGCCAAATTATGGTTCCCACATGTGTTAGGTGACTCACATGGGCTACTAAGAGCTGATCATTGGAGTGTATATACCAATAGTTCATACATCTAAAAGCTGTGTATTGTACGAGTACGAATACGGGTGCATACGAGTAGAATTGTTGATGAAACTGAACGAGGATGTAATTGTAAGCATTTTTGTTAAGTAGAAGTATTTTGATAAGTGTATTGAAGTCTTTAAAAAGTGTATGAATACATATTAAAACACTACATGTATATACATTTTAACTGAGTCGTTAAGTCATCGTTAGTCGTTACATGTAAGTGTTGTTTTGAAACCTTTAGGTTAACGATCTTGTTAAATGTTGTTAACCCAATGTTTATAATATCAAATGATATTTTAAATTATTATATTATCATGATATTATGATGTACAAAAATCTCTTAATATGATATATATACATTAAATGTCGTTACAACGATAATCGTTACATATATGTCTCGTTTCAAAATCATTAAGTTAGTAGTCTTGTTTTTACATATGTAGTTCATTATTAATATACTTAATGATATGTTTACTTATCATAATATCATGTTAACTATATATATAACCATATATATGTCATCATATAGTTTTTACAAGTTTTAACGTTCGTGAATCACCGGTCAACTTGGGTGGTCAATTGTCTATATGAAACCTATTTCAATTAATCAAGTCTTAACAAGTTTGATTGCTTAACATGTTGAAAACACTTAATTATGTAAATAACAATTTCATTTAATATATATATAAACATGAAAAAGTTCGGGTCACTACAAATTTTACCCTCATTTGCACTGCACATGACGAAATTTAACAGAATTTTTAACAGACGTTAGGCCGTTGGACTCCCAGTGAAACTATTGCAAACCACAGTGACCCCCCAAGGTGAAAAAATTCTTTTGGACTCCACTTGTTATTTCGAACATACCACAGGGACCCCCGATGCAATTTTGTCTAATTTCTACAGGTTGGAACTTTATGACCCCGAGTAGTAAATCTAACGAGTTTGAGTCAAGTTTTAAAATATTTTAAACCTAGTTTTTTTTTTTTTTTTTTTTTTTATCAGTTAGTATCTCATTTCCACATTAATTGTCCATTATTCTATTTTTATATGTCCCGGATTACCAAATATGAAAAGTAGATTTAATCAAAATTACCATATTGTCCATAATAATTTAATTAAATTATTAAAGTAAGAGGGTTTTCTAATTAATTGATTGAGGATAAAACTGTAAAAGTAAAAAAAAAGTACATAAAATGTACATGTAACAGTCACTTTTTCTTAAACTGTGTAATTTTTGTCTGATGACAATTAATCTGGGACAGATAGAGTATAACAAAACTAATATTACTTCACTCACTTTTAAAAAATCATAAATGTCAAAACATGAATCATTATAAAAATCATAAGTTCAAGCTCTCATGAGCTACCTGAGGGCTGCCACTTAGTTACAGTTGTGATACCCAGTCCTAATCCATCCGGACGAAGTCCATATCGATTATAAATGATTCACAACAGTTGATTACATCGCGAGGTACTTGACCTCTATATGATACATTTTACAAACATTGCATTCATTTTTGAAAAGACAATATTTCATTACATTGAAAGTTGACGGCGTGCATACCATTTTATAATATATCTAACTATAACTGACTTAATAATAATCTTGATGAACTCAACGACTCGAATGCAACGTCTTTTGAAATATGTCGTGAATGACTCCAAGTAATATCTTTAAAATGAGTAAATGCACAGCGGAAGATTTCTTTCGTACCTGAGAATAAACATGCTTTCAAGTGTCAACCAAAAGGTTGGTGAGTTCATTAGTTTAACATAAATAATCATTTTCATCATTTTAATAGACCACAAGATTTTATATTTCCATTTCTCATAAACATACGTCCCATGCATAGAGACAAAAATATCATTCATATGAATTGAACACCTGGTAACCGACATTCACAATATGCATATAAGAATATCCCCATCATTCCGGGATCCTCCTTCGGACATGATATAAATTTCGAAGTACTAAAGCATCCGGTACTTTGGATGGGGCTTGTTGGGCCCGATAGATCTATCTTTAGGATTCGCGTCAATTAGGGTGTCTGTTCCTTAATTCTTAGATTACCAGACTAAAAAGGGGCATATTCAGTTTCGATCATTCAACCATAGAACGTAATTTCGATTACTTGTGTCTATTTCGTAAAATAGTTATAAAAGTTGCGCATGTATTCTCAGCCCAAAAATATAAAGGGTAAAAAAGGCAAATGAAACTCACCTAATGTATTTTGTAGTAAAAATACATATATCTATTTCGAACAATGCAGGGTTGGCCTCGGATTCACGAACCTATATCATTTGTATATATATATATATATATATATATATATATATTGAAACATATATTAGTAATCGAATAATTATAACTTTATGTAATTAATTTGTATATATCTTTGATAATGATTTTTATCAATTTAGTTATATATATCTACATATATATATATATATATATATATATATATATATATATATATATATATATATATATATATATATATTGTATTTTAAAAATGCTTAATTTATTATATATGGATATTTATATAAATATTGGTAATCTAATTAATTTATACCTACATGTAGTATACTTATAAGTATATTTTACATAGATAATAATGTTTTATATATATAAAAAGTTGTATTTAATTATATTTAGATGAAGATTACTAATAATCTCGTTAGTAATATTTAATGACGTTACTTAATCTAGTTGATAATAATATTAGTCATAGTATTTACGTTAACATAATGATAATAATAATAATACATCTATTAGTAGTTAAAAAATATAATAATAATAGTAGTAATAACAATATCTTTAGTTATAACTTTAATTGTAATAATGATAGTGATAAATGATAACTAATACTTATTAGTAATAATAATAATAATAATATTCGTAATACTATCAATAATAACAATAACAATGACAATAATAATTACAATAACAATATTAATAACCATAGTAATAATCATATCATATCATAATAATAATAATAATAATAATAATAATAATAATAATAATAATAATAATAATAATAATAATAATAATAACAACAAAATTTATAATAGCAATGATAATAATATTACTAATATTAATAAAAGAAATTGATTACTACCTTAAAGGAGAGTGTCTAAAAAAAACATTTAGCAGCCCATGCCCAGGCCGGGACTCGAACCCGAGACCTCTCGAATACCCAAATACCAACACAACCATCTGATCTGTCTCTCTTTTCCCAATTAAAACCCCACAAATATTTATTTACCCCGATAATATTTTCTGTTATTTCTTCCTTCCTTCTTCTTCCTATGTCCAGTCGACCCAGGAGCTTACTTAACAATCTAAATACGATTTTAAGGTTTAAAAAAAAGAATATGAAACTGAAATATAAAAGACCTGCAGTGGTAACAGGATTAATCGAAATAAAATTAAAAAAAATTAAAAAAAATAGCAGCAGCCTGTACGCGAGGAAGCTTATGAACTCTAAACTTGATTTAGATTTCTAGATGTTTTTAGATTGAAGTTACTACATGAATTGTGTATAAAATTGTTCATAGAATCTATATGAATCCTCAATTATTCCAGAAATCTTTAAACGAACACGAATTTGATGATGAACCCAACTGTTGACTTTTTAAAAATAAGATTTTGACTCTAAAATTCGCATTCGTTTAGATGAATTGGAAGCTATAATTTTGCAAAAAGATTGGTAAAGGATTCCTAATACAACTGCAATTATAGATTTTGAAATGGAATTCTAATTCGAGATTTAGAAAAAAAATAGCAAGAACAGAGAGTAGGCGTTCTCAGCTTTTATATATTTATTTATTTATTTATTTATTTATTCTGTTCTCCTCCTTTATGAATTGCAGTCCAGTTTATAAAGAGTGGAATGACTTTAATATAACCATAAGATTCGTTAAAGAATTGTTTTGTAGCAAGATTGATTAGACAGGAAATTATTCGATCAATTAAAAAAAATAAAGGTTGAATGTGACTTTAAACAAATTTTGTTTTGTTCATGGCAATGAGATCGACCTTTTAGCATCTAGCAAACAATTCAAAGATATGGATAACGATTGGAAACTGCAATTACACTTATCTGTGTCCAATTTTTTTATACGTAATAAATATTAAATATAAAATATAAATATGTTAATATTAATAATAATACTAATAATAATTATATTAATAATAATTATAATAATAATACATAAAAATGATAATACTAATAATATCATTCATGACAGTAATAATAATTTGTATTATTTATAATAATAACGATTACTATAATAATAATAATAACAAATAATAAAAAAAAATAATAACATTAATATTACTAATTACTAATAGTTATTAATAATGATAACGATAATAATATGTTTTTTGTAGTTATATTAAATTTACATATACATATTAATTATATTTATAATTAATTTATAATCATAATTTAATTATTCTTATCTTTAACATACATATCAAATTATATTTGTAAATAAAATATATAATAACTTATATCATAATCATAGTAATAATAATAATGTTTTATGATGATACTAGTAATGATAATAGATAATAATTATTGCATTATCAATCTTAGTATATCATAACAATGTTAATTAATAACAACAATAACAATAACAATAATAATAATATTAATATTAATATTGATTATTAATAATAATAATGAAAGTAATAATAATACTACTTTAACAACTGTATTTTCAACTTGTAATTATATTTGATATAATAATATTACAAATTGTTAATCATCTTTACTAATTATATATTATATAATAACATATCTTGGATATTTACTATTTATCAATTTTATATATTACAATATATATATATATATAATATTATTTATGTATAGAATATATATTTATTTAATAAAATCTTATTTATTTTGTACATTACACTATCTATTTAATTCAAATGATTAATTGGTATTATATTAATTCAAATTATTATATATACTTTTGTTTATATATATACACATATATATAATTTCAGTTATTTACAAACAATTGTTCGTGAATCGTCGGTAATAGTCAAAGGGTGATTGCATAAAGGAAAATATTTCAAAATTTTTGGAGATTCAACATTACAGACTTTGCTTATCGTGTCGAAATCATATAAGATTAAATATAAATTTGGTCGAAAATTCCCGGGTCATCACAGTACCTACCCGTTAAAGAAATTTCATCCCGAAATTTGAGTGAGGTGGTCATGGCTAACATTAAAAATGTTTTCATGACGAATATGAGTTGATAAATTGAGTTTTATCATTATTGAGTAATATGGATAAAAACAATTCGATTATTCGAAGAGTACGAATGAAGCTATCACCAAAGAGTGAAATAGAAAAGTAAAGATTCATCTTAACTTTTGACAGAGTCAGGGCTGAATTTAGAAAATAATGTGCGTCTTAACTTTTGACGTTGTCTTGGTTGAATTCCGGAATTCAAGGGATTTAAAGAAAATCTTCGAAATCTAAAAGATTTGATTTCTTCGGCGAAAAAGGAAATTAGATCTCCATAGTTAAATACGGTGATCTGCCTCGGATCCTCTGTCTGATATTTTCCATTATAAATTTAAACTCTTTTATTCCATTATTCTCACTATTTCTATACTTTCTTTCTTAGTTCTTACATCCAAAAGATTGTGAAAATGCTTAATCTCGTTCTAATCCTTGTCCCTATCTTTACTATCGTAACAATCATTCTCCTTTTCTAACTTCCACCGGAGGAATCTGTTTTCTTCTACTTCACCCTTGGGGTGATACTATTCTTAATTATACCGTGTCTTTATATTGCTATTCGTATTAATATCTACGGTTTGTAATTTCTGCGTTGTTGTTGGGTTTTATATCTTCCCTTATATTTCGATGTCCCTGCTTGTGTCTCCTATAATCATTGTCATCCACAGTTAATGCTCTCTCCTATTTGCGGCAATTTATACTCCCATTTACACTTTGAAGCTTTATGCTCTGTTTTCTCTTCTATCCATTAAACACATCAAGTAATGGTCCAGAATTCGTAGGTATGAAGTTTCGAATGAACTTAATGTTCTAAACAAGAAAGAACGTAATAGCAAGATTTTTAATTGATTGAATTACCAGAATCCATAAGAAAAGATAGAATTTATCAAGAAATTATGTTCTTGATATGTTTATATATTTAGATAGAATGTAAGAGTCGTGTAACATGGCACCTGATGATGGTATGATCTACTGTGAACCATCACCACGTTTCATTAGAAACTCAGCATGACTTACTGTAATATAATCATGTTGATCAAGTGTCATTATATTATATTAACTCATGCTTCAATTCCCAACATTACTTCAATAACATTCATATTTTAAGCTCAAAAGTTTACAGAATATCGAAATTAACAGTTTCTATATGATGTAACACTGATAGCACGAAGAGATTTATGATTTCAGATAAGATTAGTTATGAAAATATATTCAGAAATATCGAGGATATTTATAATGAAAGATATGATAATATCTCGGAATATTTAAGATCAGAGGATGATGGAAACTATTGTCTGCAAGGGTTTAGAGTAAGGAGCAAGATATTCACTAAAGACTTTAGCAGACATTGAATCATTTGGATTCTTTGAAGTCAAACTTATTCTTTGTGATTTGTCCACGACTTTCTTCATAGTTTTGCATAATTCGCTTTTCGGTACTGTGATGACCCGGAAAATTTCAACTAATTTAAACCAATTCTCTATACGATTTATTATTTTGGCACGTTAAACAAAGTCTGTTAGATTGAGTCTCAAAATTTTAGAACTGTTCATATATACAATTACCTTTGATTACTCTCAACGATTCATGAACAATTATATGTATGTATATATATATATATGTACAAATAAAAAACGACTTTCCTACAGTAAAACCCTAGTTGCTACAGTAAAAATGACTTTGCTACAGTAAAACACTATTTGCTACAGTAAAACACTATTTGCTACAGTGAAACCGTATTTTGCTACAGTGCTACAGTGAAAACGACTTTGATACAGTGATTTGCTACAGTAAACACTATTTGCTACAATAAAACACTATTTGCTACAGTAAAACACTATTTGCTACAGTAAAATACTATTTGATGTCGACGAACAAACAAACAAAAACAGAAAGGGCGGCCATGCGATCGCATGGCAAAAACACTGAAAACTCATGCGATCGCATGAGCTACAGTAAATGGAAAAGTATTATAAAAGGTCAGTTTGCTCAACGAAGTAATACCATCTATATTTCTTTGCTCATTCTTACGTTTATATTATAATTATAATTATAATTATAATTTATAATTTAAGTTTAATAATAATAACGTATATACGCGGGTGTTTTAATTCGGGTTTCAAACCGCTTTAAGCTAAGGAAATATTGGGTATTGTTCGGGGTATTGTTCTTGAATCCAAGGCCAACCATACAGTCATCTACCATCATTACGTCTACGCAATTTACCTACAATATTGAATCGCAATATTGAACTGTGAGTTTATAGTCTCCCTTTTTAAATACTTTAAATATTTTTGGGCTGAGAATACATGCAATTTATTTTAATCGCGATAAGACACAAGTACATACTAAATTCTACACTGAGTTAAACCGAAAATCCCTTAGCTTTGGTAACTAGTAGCTGCCAATACATAGGATATGGACTGGTGGGCGCGAATAATTGTATATGGATCCATAGGGCTTGACATCCCCGTCCGAGCTAGAGCGCTAGCCTTTTAACGGACGTATGTTATTTGAGTTTAAGACACGTTGGTTTGCGTGTATTAAAACGAATGGGGTAATTATCACTATAGCGTTAAGTTAAGTTACCAGGGTGCTCTGTTACGTAGAATCTATTAACTTTTGATGAAATCTTGTGGTCTATCTTTATATATGTTTATGACTCGAGCAATTAAACCTATAACTCACCAACATTCGTGTTGACTTTTTAGCATGTTGTATTCTCAGGTCCTTAGAATGCTTCCGCTGTGATGTGCTTGTTGCCTGCATGGAGTCTCTCATGCTTTGTACAAAGTTTATTGCATTCAAAATAAAACTGCGTTGTGTAATAAAAAAATTGGACTGTGATGTCAACCTGTAAATGAAAGACTTATGTATTTCGGGGTTTTGCTTATACCTAAGCACTTGCCCACATGTTTATAACTTTCTATGTTAGAAAGTCACTTATTTTAATGAATGCAATATTTTATCAAAACGTATCATATAGAGGTCAAAACCTCACTGTGGAATCAATGATTAACGTGCCGCGTCAATAGCGATTTTGACGGGTCGTTACAGGTACTAAATTTTCTATTGAGTGTTTCCAATACTCCATTCTTTATCATCAAACTTTCGACGGTTAAGGTCGTGTACAGTTTTTTTTTTTTTTTTTTTTTTTTTGCTGCTGTATTCAGCTTTTTCAGAATTTGTGGTATTGATTTGTAGACTGGGTGCTTTTCATACTTTCGGAATGGAAGATCATAATTCTAAGAGATAAATGTTATATGTTTACATATAACTGTTGATGTAGACATGCTGCGAGATTTCAAAATACTGATTGCTGATTCCCGGTAATTGGTATGGCAGTTCTCGTTACAAGATGCGGATGAGTATATGATAGGGTTTTAACGAACAAATATAATGATTCTTCGGAGAACTTAAGTTGATGAGTAATGAAGTTGCTGATAAATTTCTGTTAACGTGGTGGAATATAAACAGTTCCTCGGTAACGATGACGAAAGGCAAGCTTATAAATTATAATAAGGCTAGTCCGACTGAAAAGTTGAAGTTGACTTGTTGAAGCTGTGACAAAATTGGCTATTTCGAAAGGGATTTCCAAGTTATTTTGGGTAATAATAACACTAAGAAATTAGCATAGCTACGTTTTAAACGTTTACTCAGTTGCCGAGAGTTTCTCAGGTGCATGACTATATGCATCAACCTTTTCTTCTGTAGATGGAGTGCGGTTGGTTCATCCTCTCGATTGAGGTGTTTTCGAGAATTATGAAAGGTTTGAATGCAGATTGTAATCGACGAGATACAAATGAGGTTTAAGATGAAATCAAGTGGCAAACATGAAGAATTGTTTAGTTTCATATGTTATAATCAATATTTTAATTTATTTTAATTGTCCAATGTTGGTGGTCCTCCATTGATAGTTCACAGTTAGTAATATATAATTTTCGAATTAATTAATACGTGTCGTGACCCGTATACGTCTCAGACTCGATCACAACTCAAATTATATATATTATTGTAGAATCAACCTCAACCCTGTATAGAGAACTAGTTCATTACTGCATATAGAGTGTCTATGGTTATTCCAAATAATATATATAAATGCGTCGATATGATATGTCAAAATCTTGTATACGTGTCCCGATATTTAAAGTGCGTAAAATAAATAACAGAAATTAAATAACGATAAATAAAGTGCGTAAAGTAAATAACAGAAATTAAATGACGATAAATAAAATTGCGAGAATGTAATTTGCGATAATTAAATTGCGATAAATAAAATGTAATACGGAATTAACAGTTAGCTAGGAACAGTTAGCTGGAAACAGTTAGCGTGGATTCTTAACAAAATTTTTCATATTGTTAATTAGTCTGTTTCTAATCAATTTTTATTATGTCCATTATTTCTTCATTATGCCACTTGTGGGATTCTGATAGGTCAAAATCCAAATATGAAATTAAATGAAAATAGTTATTCTGTGGTGAACGGATTCGTATATCGGTAGATGTAAGTAGGATAGTAATTGACTGTTGTATCAGATTTGAAAGAATGTACAGTGTACTTATTAATGTGAAATCTAAATATTCCTCGGGTATTACCTACCCGTTAAAATATTTTCACCATTAACAGTTTGTACGAAAGAATTTTAAATTACAATCTTTATGAAAAAAATATATATACATATATATTTTCTTTAAATGTAATCATGGATTTAATGAGTCAATATGATATTAAACTCATCAGATTTACGGCTAGAACTAGAGTACATAATCTCTAAAACTTTAGAGATTACATAATTGCCATGAAGAACGAAGATAATTGATGTAGAACGATACGTAGAACGATGATTTTACTCGAGGTACATAATGAGAGGTTGAGACATGGATTGTTGATGGTACTGGTGCTGTTATTGATGGTACTGTTGGTGCCGGTGATGTTGCTGAAGCTGGTACATTTTGCACCATATTCTCCGAATTGATTTTTCGATCGCGAAGTTCGTTGACTTATTACTCCAGGATGATTGTCGGTCAGAACGAGTGGATGAATAAGGTTCAGAATTGTGGATAGAATATAATCTTGTCGAGTTACCCTGGAAATGAGACTGAAAATGGTGCCTCGAACAGGTTCGCCGATAAACGCTTCAGGTTCATTGTCAAGAGGTGAATTCGGTTGGTGGAAGGGATCGCCTTCTTCGCGTCTCCATTGTTTAAGTCGACTACGAACTCATCAAATGAATTGGGGATGACTGATTGATTGATTCATTCCGGTGATGCTGATAGGTGAAACTTCATATCGGAATAGCTGTCGGAATCCGAGGAATTCGAACTGGTTGAGGGATTCATCTCGTACGATCAGATGAAGGACTTTTCGATAAGAAATAGATTATAGGATGTAGATTAGTACCCTGCAATACATAATTTACGCATGCATATATAATACCAAAATCCCATAAATTACGGAGGAATCTACGGAAGTTGTCAGGCAGGGTCTATAGTAACAGATATGCTAAGATATGAATCGGCAGATACGCTAAGATACGAATTTTGTCTATACACTATTCATGTACTCATTGCAGTAAGATGTATCTAGACTAAGGATGATAAGTAAGTGATTCTCTAAGAATGATAAGCAGGTAATTTTTGACTCGAAATGATTAGCAAAACTTTTGACATGCAAACACGGTCGAAGTCTAGACTCACTAATGCATCCTAATGACTTCTCAGTCAGACACACTAATGCAGACCTAGTTCGCTAAGACCACCGCTCTGATACCAACTATGATACCCCGTCCTAATCCATCCGAAAGAAGTCCATATCGATTATAAATGATTCACAACAGTTGATTACATCGCGAGGTACTTGACCTCTATATGATACATTTTACAAACATTGCATTCATTTTTGAAAAGACAATATTTCATTACATTGAAAGTTGACGGCGTGCATACCATTTTATAATATATCTAACTATAACTGACTTAATAATAATCTTGATGAACTCAACGACTCGAATGCAACGTCTTTTGAAATATGTCGTGAATGACTCCAAGTAATATCTTTAAAATGAGTAAATGCACAGCGGAAGATTTCTTTCGTACCTGAGAATAAACATGCTTTCAAGTGTCAACCAAAAAGTTGGTGAGTTCATTAGTTTAACATAAATAATCATTTTCATCATTTTAATAGACCACAAGATTTCATATTTCCATTTCTCATAAACATACGTCCCATGCATAGAGACAAAAATATCATTCATATGGATTGAACACCTGGTAACCGACATTCACAATATGCATATAAGAATATCCCCATCATTCCGGGATCCTCCTTCGGACATGATATAAATTTCCAAGTACTAAGGCATCCGGTACTTTGGATGGGGCTTGTTGGGCCCGATAGATCTATCTTTAGGATTCGCGTCAATTAGGGTGTCTGTTCCCTAATTCTTAGATTACCAGACTAAAAAGGGGCATATTCAGTTTCGATCATTCAACCATAGAACGTAATTTCGATTACTTGTGTCTATTTCGTAAAACAGTTATAAAAGTTGCGCATGTATTCTCAGCCCAAAAATATAAAGGGTAAAAAAGGCAAATGAAACTCACCTAATGTATTTTGTAGTAAAAATACATATATCTATTTCGAACAATGCAGGGTTGGCCTCGGATTCACGAACCTATATCATTCGTATATATATATATATATATATATATATATATATATATATATATATATATTGAAACATATATTAGTAATCGAATAATTATAACTTTATGTAATTAATTTGTATATATCTTTGATAATGATTTTTATCAATTTAGTTATATATCTATATATATTTATATATATATATATATATATATATATATATATATATATATATATATATATATATATATATATATATATATATATATATATATATATATATTTATATTTTAAAATGCTTAATTTATTATATATGGATATTTATATAAATATTGGTAATCTAATTAATTTATACCTACATGTAGTATACTTATAAGTATATTTTACATAGATAAATAACGTTTGCTATATATAAAAAGTTGTATTTAATTATATTTAGATGAAGATTACTAATAATCTCGTTAGTAATATTTAATGACGTTACTTAATCTAGTTGATAATAATATTAGTCATAGTATTTACGTTAACATAATGATAATAATAATAATACATCTATTAGTAGTTAAAAAATATAATAATAATAGTAGTAATAACAATATCTTTAGTTATAACTTTAATTGTAATAATGATAGTGATAAATGATAACTAATACTTATTAGTAATAATAATAATAATAATATTCGTAATACTATCAATAATAACAATAACAATGACAATAATAATTACAATAACAATATTAATAACCATAGTAATAATCATATCATATCATTCATAATCATAATAATAATAATAATAACAACAAAATTTATAATAGCAATGATAATAATATTACTAATATTAATAAAAGAAATTGATTACTACCTTAAAGGAGAGTGTCTAAAAAAAACATTTAGCAGCCCATGCCCAGGCCGGGACTCGAACCCGAGACCTCTCGAATACCCAAATACCAACACAACCATCTGATCTGTCTCTCTTTTCTCAATTAAAACCCCACAAATATTTATTTACCCCGATAATATTTTCTGTTATTTCTTCCTTCTTCTTCCTATGTCCAGTCGACCCAGGAGCTTACTTAACAATCTAAATATGATTTTAAGGTTTAAAAAAAAGAATATGAAACTGAAATATAAAAGACCTGCAATGGTAACAGGATTAATCGAAATAAAATAAAAAAAAATTAAAAAAAAATAGCAGCAGCCTGTATGCGATGAAGCTTATGAACTCTAAACTTGATTTCGATTTCTAGACGTTTTTAGATTGAAGTTACTACATGAATTATGTTTAAAATTATTCATAGAATCTCTATGAATCCTCAATTGTTCCAAAAATCTTTAAACGAACACTAATTTGATGATGAACCCAACTGTTGACTTTTTAAAAATAAGATTTTGACTCTAAAATTCGCATTCGTTTAGATGAATTGGAAGCTATAATTTTGCAAAAAGATTGGGTAAAGGATTCCTAATACAACTGCAATTATAGATTTTGAAATGGAATTCTAATTCGAGATTTAGAAAAAAATAGCAAGAACAGAGAGTAGGCGTTCTCAGCTTTTATACATTTATTTATTTTATTTTTTTTATTCTGTTCTCCTCCTTTATGAATTACAGTCCAGTTTATAAAGAGTGGAATGACATTAATATAACCATAAGATTCGTTAAAGAATTGTTTTGTAGCAAGATTGATTAGACAGGAAATTATTCGATCAATTAAAAAAAATAAAGGTTGAATGTGACTTTGAACAAATTTTGTTTTGTTCATGGCAATGAGATCGACCTTTTAGCATCTAGCAAACAATTCAAAGATATGGATAACGATTGGAAACTGCAATTACACTTATCTGTGTCCAATTGTTTTATACGTAATAAATATTAAATATAAAATATAAATATGTTAATATTAATAATAATACTAATAATAATTATATTAATAATAATTATAATAATAATACATAAAAATGATAATACTAATAATATCATTTATGACAGTAATAATAATTTGTATTATTTATAATAATAATGATTACTATAATAATAATAACAAATAATAATAAAAAATAATAATAATAATAACATTAATATTACTAATTACTAATAGTTATTAATAATGATAACGATAATAATATGTTTTTTGTAGTTATATTAAATTTACATATACATATTAATTATATTTATAATTAATTTATAATCATAATTTAATTATTCTTATCTTTAACATACATATCAAATTATATTTGTAAATAAAATATATAATAACTTATATCATAATCATAGTAATAATAATAATGTTTTATGATGATACTAGTAATGATAATAGATAATAATTATTGCATTATCAATCTTAGTATATCATAACAATGTTAATTAATAACAACAATAACAATAACAATAATAATAATATTAATATTAATATTGATTATTAATAATAATAATGAAAGTAATAATAATACTACTTTAACAACTGTATTTTCAACTTGTAATTATATTTGATATAATAATATTACATTTTGTTAATCATCTTTACTAATTATATATTATATAATAACATATCTTGGATATTTACTATTTATCAATTTTATATATTACAATATATATATATATATATATATATATATATATATATATATATATATATATATATATATAAATATATATAATATTACTTATGTATAGAATATATATTTATTTAATAAAATCTTATTTATTTTGTACATTACACTATCTATTTAATTCAAATGATTAATTGGTATTATATTAATTCAAATTATTATATATACTTTTGTTTATATATATACACATATATATAATTTCAGTTATTTACAAACAATTGTTCGTGAATCGTCGGGAATAGTCAAAGGGTGATTGCATAAAGGAAAATATTTCAAAATTTTTGGAGATTCAACATTACAGACTTTGCTTATCGTGTCGAAATCATATAAGATTAAATTTAAATTTGGTCGGAAATTCCCGGGTCATCACAATAGTCCCCATATCAGTTGAGCCACCCATGGCCCAGGTTTTTGAGATTACCGGAAACATCCCTGATGAGGAACCTTTCCCGAGCCTATCACACCTGGAGTTGGCATCGGACCTTTGTGTAGACACACTTTTTGGCCCTGAGTTGGATGCAGGACAGCCGCTTGAGTATTTGCCGAGACTTGAGGATGACGATGATCTCTTCGGACCTAATGGATACTTCTCAGACACCGCTCGACACGATGACCAGGATAGTATTCCGTAGACTACTGATAATGCTAAAAATGAACATATATTTCATAGCATTATCCTTCAAGAAAGACAAGCTTTTAGTTGCAATTGTTCTATTTACAAGTGATATTCGTTTAAATAATAAAAGGTGAAGACAAAAGACAGATTCGACGATTTGAAGACGCAAACGACCAAAACGCTAAAAAGTACAAAGTACAATCCAAGTGGTTCAAATTATTGATGAGAAACGTCTAAAAATTACAAGAATACAAGCCGCAAAATGCAAAGTACAAGATATTAAATCGTACGAAAAGACATTCGAAAATCCAGAACCGAGACATAAACCGAGCATCAACGCGCGACTCAACGGTGTAGTGACCCGAACTTTTCCATGTTTATTTATATTAAATGAAATTGATATTTACATGATTAAGTGTTTCCAACTTGTTAAGCAATCAAACTTGTTAAGACTTGATTAATTGAAATATGTTTCATATAAACAATTGACCACCCAAGTTGACCGGTGATTCACGAACGTTAAAACTTGTAAAAACTATATGATGACATATATATATATATATATATATATATATATATATATATATATATATATATATATATATATATAGCTAACATGATATTACGATAAGTAAACATATCATTAAGTATATTAACAAGGAACTACATATGTAAAAACAAGACTACTAACTTAAGGATTTCGAAACGAGACATATATGCAACGATTATCGTTGTAACAATATTTAACTGTATATATATCATATTAAGATATATTAATACAACATATTATTATGATAATATAATAATTTAACATCTCATTAGATATAATAAACAATGGGTTAACAACATTTAACAAGATCGTTAACCTAAAGGTTTCAAAATAACATTTACATGTAACGACTAACGATGACTTAACGACTCAGTTAAAATGTATATACATGTACAATTTTAATATGTATTCATACACTTTTGAAAGACTTCAAGACACTTATCAAAATACTTCTACTTAACAAAAATGCTTACAATTACATTCTCGTTCAGTTTCATCAACAATTCTACTCGTATGCACCCGTATTCGTATTCGTACAATACACAGCTTTTAGATGTATCTACTATTGGTATATACACTCCAATGATCAACTCTTAGCAGTCCATGTGAGTCACCTAACACATGTGAGAACCATCATTTGGAAAATAGCATGAAATATCTCATAAAATTACAAAAATATTAGTAATCATTCATGACTTATTTCCATGTAAACAAAATTACACATCCTTTATATCTAATCCATATACCAACGACCAAAAACACCTACAAACACTTTCATTCTTCAATTTTCTTCATCTAATTGATTTCTCTCAAGTTCTATCTTCAAGTTCTAAGTGTTCTTCATAAATTCTATAAGTTCTAGTTTCATAAAATCAAGAATACTTCCAAGTTTGCTAGCTTACTTCCAATCTTGTAAAGTGATCATCCAACCTCAAGAAATCTTTCTTATTTACAGTAAGATATCTTTCTAATACAAGGTAATACTCATATTCAAACTTTGATTCAATTTCTATAACTATAACAATCTTATTTCGAGTGGAAATCTTACTTGAACTTGTTTTCGTGTCATGATTCTGCTTCAAGAACTTTCAAGCCATCCAAGGATCTTTTGAAGCTAGATCTATTTTTCTCATTTCTAGTAGGTTTATCCACAAAACTTGAGGTAGTAATGATATTCATAACATCATTCGATTCATATATATAAAACTACCTTATTCGAAGGTTTAAACTTGAAAGCACTAGAATATAGTTAAGTTAATTCTAACTTGTTCGCAAACAAAAGTTAATCCTTCTAACTTGACTTTTAAAATAAACTAAACAAATGTTCTATATCTATATGATATGCTAACTTAATGATTTAAAACCTGGAAACACGAAAAACACCGTAAAACCGGACATACGCCGTCGTAGTAACATCGCGGGCTGTTTTGGGTTTGATAATTAAAAACTATGATAAACTTTGATTTAAAATTTGTTCTTCTGGGAAAATGATTTTTCTTATGAACATGAAACTATCCAAAAATCATGGTTAAACTCAAAGTGGAAGTATGTTTTTCAAAATGGTCATTAAGACGTCGTTCTTTCGACTGAAATGACTACCTCTTAAAAAAATGACTTGTAACTTATATTTATGACTATAAACCTATACTTTTTCTGTTTAGATTCATAAAATAGAGTTCAATATGAAATCATAGCAATTTGATTCACTTAAAACGGATTTAAAACGAAGAAGTTATGGGTAAAACAAGATTGGATATTTTTTTGATTGTTGTAGCTACGGAAAATATTGTAACAATTCTATACAAATCATATCCTAGCTAACTAATATTGTATTATACATGTATTCTAATATATTTTGTAATCTTGGGATATCATAGACACGTATGCAAATGTTTTGACATATCATATCGACCCATCTATATATATTATTTGGAACAACCATAGACACTCTATATGCAGTAATGTTTGAGTTAGCTATACAGGGTTGAGGTTGATTTCGAAAATATATATACTTTGAGTTGTGATCTAGCCTGAGATGTGTATACACTGGGTCGTAGATTGGGTCAAGATAATATATATCAATTTATTTCTGTACATCTAACTATGGACAACTAGTTGTAGGTTACTAACGAGGACAGCTGACTGAAAATATTTAAAACATTAAAACGTATTAAAAATGTTGTAAATATATTTTGAACATACTTTGATATATATGTACATATTTGTTATAGGTTCGTGAATTGACCAGTGGCCAAGTCTTACTTCCCGACGAAGTAAAAATCTGTGAAAGTGAGTTATAGTCCCACTTTTAAAATCTAATATTTTTAGGATGAGAATACATGCAGCTTTATAAATGTTTTACAAAATAGACACAAGTACATGAAACTACTTTCTATGGTTGAATGATCGAAGCCGAATATGCCCCGTTTTTCTTGGTAGCCTAAGAATTAGGGAACATCACTAATTTTGAGAATTAGTGCACGCCTAATTGGCGCGAATCCTAAAGATAGATCTATTAGGCCTAACGAACCATATCCAAAGTACTGGATGCTTTAGTACTTCGAGTTTTATATCATGTCCGATGGATGTCCCGGAATGATGGGGATATTCTTATATGCATCTTGTTAATGTCGGTTACCAGGTGTTCACCATATGAATGATTTTTATCTCTATGTATGGGATGTATATTGAAATATGAAATCTTGTGGTCTATTATTACGATTTGATAAATATATAGGTTAAACCTATAACTCACCAACATTTTTGTTGACGTTTAAAGCATGTTTATTCTCAGGTGATTATTAAGAGCTTCCGCTGTTGCATGCTAATATATGGACAAGATTTGGAGTTAGCATGCTTGTATAATATTGTTTAAAACTGCATTCGAAATTTACTTTGTTGTAACATATTAATATTGTAAACCAATATGTATTGGTAGTGTGTAAGTGTGATATTTTTTTATATTATCATTTCTGATAATCTAGGTGGTGTCCTTTTAACCTTGTCGATAAAATAAAGGTTATGGTTTGTTTTAAAAACAAATGCAGTCTTTGAAAAACGTCTCATATAGAGGTCAAAACCTCGCAAATAAATCAATTAATATGGAACGTTTATAATAAATATGAACGGGACATTTCAGTTGGTATCCGAGCGTTGGTCTTAGAGAACCAGAAATTTGCATTAGTGTGTCTTATCGAGTTTTGTTAGGATACATTAGTGAGTCTGGACTTCGACCGTGTTTTTTATAAAAACGATTGCTTAACACTTTTGTTAAAAACTATATATTATTAACATGTAAATATTATGTGATATATTTACCTCTTAATGTGTTTGATATTGTGTGATAGATGTCTATCACTAGTACAAATCCCATCGACTCACCTGATAATAATGAAGAGTCGAATATACTTTGGGAAGATTCACAAATTCCCGAAGAGGAACTAGAAGAGGAGGAACCGGAAGAGGAGGAACCGGAAGAAGAGGAACCAGAAGAGGAGGAACCGGAAGAAGAAGAGGTTCCGGAGGAAGAAATATTGATACCTACAGTAAATTGATTAAATAAAAAAAATCCTCAACCAACGGACCAACGTTAAAAATGGTCAATGGTGTTTCCGCCGAGGAAGCAAATTATTGGGAAGATTACCAATTTTCTGATGAATCGGATCCCGATGAGGATTCCGATGATATTATAGAAATTATCTCGACCCAATTTAATAGAGCAAAAGAAAATAATAAGGGAAAAGGTATAAAAATAGAGAAACCTGATTACAACCCCGATGAACTTTATATGTATCGGCAACGTCCGTATTTCCTAAATTGTTACAATAAACCGGGAACCTCTAAACCACCAGGTTTTTCTAAACCATTGTGGAAAACGACGGCTCGTATTAGAGGAACACCATATATCCCTAGAAAATTAGGAAAACGAACCAAGTCTGAAGAAGAAGAAACCAGTGATTTAGATTAGAGGGTTGTAATCATGTTGTGTATTATGTGTATTGTAGTGTGCTTGTACTTTTATGTTCTATGTAAAAATTGCTTGTATTGTTTATTAATTATCTTTTACGAATCTAATCCTTATCTATTTTACAGTATAAATGAAGGGATTTAACAAGTTTCATAATACTTAAAACCTTTTAAGAATCATTCAAAGCGGAAGCATGTAAATAACCATTTATTAGACTTGTTAAACTTTAACCAATTTAAAGTTAAATCCCACAAGGATCAAGTTGTTTAATATACTTACAAACTACAAGAGAGTTTAGATGTTATACCTTCTCCAAGTTAGGAGGTTAAAATGATGATGAAGATGATGAACAAGAGTGTAAAATCCTAAACCTTTGAAGCACCAACACCACCCTTTAAGTTAGTTAAGATTTAGACACTTAACTAACTAATTAAACAAGCTCTTTGATTGCACTTGAAAAACTGGACATCAGTAGCTAGAATGATGATGAGAATGCAAGCTTCAAAACCATGAAACCTCAAGAGATAATACCCCAAACTTTATACCAACACCTAGTACTTTTGTTAGGATTTGTTTTACACTTGAAGTGAGCTTGTAAATGCAAAGTTAGAACTCCTTTGTGTGTCAAAATAGCCCACGGCCTGGGACAGCAGCAGGAGCAAAATTGTTGCATTTTTTACTTGTTATTTTATGTGTATATCATGTCTTGAAAGAGCACTTGATGTATATATCTAAGTACATGGGAACTAACCATGCTTTTGACCAACAAAGAGCATGCTTACACCCACTTCCAAGGCCATTAGCAATCTTATAATATAGTTTATAAAAAGGAAAAACTGATTTTATAAAATCAGTTTTTTTATAAAACTTGATTTTATAAAACACTTTTATAAACTTGTATATTATTAGTTATGTATATTTTATAAAACCAATTTTATAAAATGTAACATAACTTAATCAATTATTTAACCTATAAATAATTAAATCTTTGATATATAAATTATTCCATAACTTATATTACACATATCAAGTAATATCATTTAAGAAACCTTTTCCTTAAAATTCAAGTGTCGCGTATTTAATCAACGATCCATTCGCTAGGATTAAATACGAATAAGGAGTCGGTAAGCTTGTTATTGGGTATGACCCGACTTAGATCATAACATGTTAGCCACATCAATTTAATATGTCTCTCGGGCACACGAAATATTTTCAATCTCCCACTTGCACGAGAAACATAAGAAATTAATGCAAGTGATGGATACCACCTAACGACCGTCCATCACCCCCAATATGTTATGACTTTGTGCCATTCAATAACATCATCCCTTTGGAGGTCCCAACTCGAATATGAATAGGTGAATCTTTCATTTATCCTTTATCCTAGATGTCATGTTAAATCCAAGAGATACAGAGTGATCACTCTCTTTTAGTTTTAACTTTATCAGGCCTTAGACATCTGACTCTCAACGAATAAGAGGGACAAATCCCATCTTGACTACATACGTCCTAGATATATACTTTGTATCACACCTGAGCTCTTCCTTATGAACTACCATATTTCAGAATGGCGAAGGAAAGAATCAAGGCACAATACTTGGTAAATATCCGAACCCAATATGCATCTGAGGTCAGAGGATACAATGATATTCGCCTTTACTCAAGATTACATGTGATCAACCACAAAGGCTCCATTTAGTAAATATTGAGGGCGGGTCTTCCAATATTTGTATCCTACAAATATCTATGAACTTTGGTAGCAACCTTGCCCCACATTCAGTCCGTGAATGTATACCAATCTAAGTTCATAATAGTCTAAACCTCACACTTGTTCCCACGAATGTGATCGACTACGGAATTTAGAATAGTAACTTATTCATGGATAAAATATGCAAAATAGGAACATAACTCAAGATAAATTATTGCCATAATTGTATTAATGAGTTTGAACTACTTCGTTCCATTACAATACATAAAACAGATCATGACCAATCACTAGAATATCGAAGCCCTAATGCACTAACATGCCCTTGATGTTTTGCACCATGTAAGAGCTTCGTGAGTGGATCCTCTATATTAAGATCTGTGTGAACTTTGCGAATACATATCTTTCCTTTTTCAACTTCATCCCTTATGTAGTTAAATCTCTGCTCAATGTGACGGGTCTTTTGGTGAGCACGAGGTTCCTTGATTTGAGCAATCGCACCCTCGTTGTCACAAAAGATCTCAAGAGGGTCCTGAATGGAAGGAACTACTCCTAAGTCGTCGATGAATTTCTTCATCTATGCAGCTTCCTGAGCTGCCAATGAGGCAGCAATGTACTCTGACTCTGTAGTGGATAATGCAACAACATCCTATTTTGAACTCTTCCAAGAGACCGCACCTCCATTTAATGTGAAGACATAACCGGACTGTGATCGAGAATCATCTCGATCAGTTTGGAAACTTGCATCCACGTAACCTTTTACGGCGAGTTCCTCATCACTAGACCCATATATTAGAAACATATCCTTAGTCCTCCTAAGGTATTTCAATATACTTTTAACCGCAATCCAATGACTATTTCCTGGGTTATTCTGGTATCTACTTGTCAAGCTAAGAGCGCATGACACATCCGGTCTAGTGCATATCATTGCATACATGATTGACCCAATGGCAGATGCATATGGGACTTTCTTCATTCTCTCCTGTTCATCTTTCGTGGTGGGGCACTGAGATGAACTGAGAAGTGTTCCTTTTTGAATAGGTACCAAACCCTTCTTAGAGTTCTCCATCTTGAACCTTTTCAAGATCTTTTCAATGTATGCACTTTGATTCAAACCTATCAGTTTCTTGGATCTATTCCTGTAGATCCCAATCCCCAAAACGTATTGTGCTTCTCCAAGATCCTTAATGGAGAAGCATTTACTTAGCCAAGTTTTAACTCCTTGCATTGCCGGAATATCATTTCCAAATAACAATATATCATCCACATATAGTACAAGGAACATGATAGTGCTCCCACTAGCTTTCTTATATACACAAGCTTCATCACCATTTTTAATGAGGCTAAATTTCTCGGCTTCCTCATTAAAACGATGATTCCACATTCTAGATGCTTGTTTCAATCCGTAGATTGACTTCTTTAACTTGCATACTTTTTTAGGATATTTCGAATCAACAAAACCTTCAGGCTGAACCATATAGACATCTTCCACAAGATATCCATTTAGGAAAGCGGTCTTGACATCCATTTGCCATATTTCATAATCATAATGAGCAGCAATGGCAAGTAATATCCTAATAGACTTTAGCATTGCCACAGGCGAAAAAGTTTCATCATAGTCAACCCCTTGAGTTTGAGTGAAACCTTTTGCTACAAGTCAAGCTTTATATGTATCCAAGTTTCCATGTATGTCGGTTTTCATTTTGAAAAGCCATTTACAATCAACTAGCCTTGAGCCAGTCGGTTGTGTAACAAGTTCCCAAACTTGGTTGTCATACATGGATTGCATCTCAGCGTTCATGGCTTCCTGCCATTTATCTGAAATGTCCCGTTCTTATTGATTAAAAACGTTCCATATTAATTGATTTCGTTGCGAGGTTTTGACCTCTATATGAGACGTTTTTCAAAGACTGCATTCATTTTTAAAACAAACCATAACCTTTATTTCATAAATAAAGGTTTAAAAGCTTTACGTAGATTATTAAATAATGATAATCTAAAATATCCTGTTTACACACGACCATTACATAATGGTTTACAATACAAATATGTTACATCGAAATCAGTTTCTTGAATGCAGTTTTTACACAATATCATACAAACATGGACTCCAAATCTTGTCCTTATTTTAGTATGCAACAGCGGAAGCTCTTAGTATTCACCTGGGAATAAACATGCTTTAAACATCAACAAAAATGTTGGTGAGTTATAGGTTTAACCTATATATATCAAATCGTAACAATAGACCACAAGATTTCATATTTCAATACACATCCCATACATAGAGATAAAAATCATTCATATGGTGAACACCTGGTAACCGACATTAATAAGATGCATATATATAAGAATATCCCCATCATTCCGGGACACCCTTCGGATATGATATAAATTTCGAAGTACTAAAGCATCCGGTACTTTGGATGGGGTTTGTTAGGCCCAATAGATCTATCTTTAGGATTCGCGTCAATTAGGGTGTCTGTTCCCTAATTCTTAGATTACCAGACTTAATAAAAAGGGGCATATTCGATTTCCATAATTCAACCATAGAATGTAGTTTCACGTGCTTGTGTCTATTTTGTAAATCATTTATAAAACCTGCATGTATTCTCATCCCAAAAATATTAGATTTTAAAAGTGGGACTATAACTCACTTTCACAGATTTTTACTTCGTCGGGAAGTAAGACTTGGCCACTGGTTGATTCACGAACCTATAACAATGTATACATATATATCAAAGTATGTTTAAAATGTATTTACAACACTTTTAATATATTTTGATGTTTTAAGTTTATTAAGTCAGCTGTCCTCGTTAGTAACCTACAACTAGTTGTCAACAGTTAGATGTATAGAAATAAATTGATAAATATTATCTTGAATCAATCCACGACCCAGTGTATACGTATCTCAGTATTGATCACAATTCAAACTATATATATTTTGGAATCAACCTCAACCCTGTATAGCTAACTCCAACATTCACATATAGAGTGTCTATGGTTGTTCCGAAATATATATAGATGTGTCGACATGATAGGTCGAAACATTGTATACGTGTCTATGGTATCTCAAGATTACATAATATACAATACAAGTTGATTAAGTTATGGTTGGAATAGATTTGTTACCAATTTTCACGTAGCTAAAATGAGAAAAATTATCCAATCTTGTTTTACCCATAACTTCTTCATTTTAAATCTGTTTTGAGTGAATCAAATTGCTATGGTTTCATATTGAACTCTATTTTATGAATCTAAACATAAAAGTATAGGTTTATAGTCGTAAAACTAAGTTACAAGTCGTTTTTGTAAAGGTAGTCATTTCAGTCGAAAGAACGACGTCTAGATGACCATTTTAGAAAACATACTTCCACTTTGAGTTTAACCATAATTTTTTGATATAGTTTCATGTTCATAATAAAAATCATTTTCTCAGAATAATAACTTTTAAATCAAAGTTTATCATAGTTTTTAATTAACTAACCCAAAACAGCCCGCGGTGTTACTACGACGGCGTAAATCCGGTTTTACGGTGTTTTTCATTTTTCCAGGTTTTAAATCATTAAGTTAGCATATCATATAGATATATAACATGTGTGTAGTTAATTTTAAAAGTCAAGTTAGAAGGATTAACTTTTGTTTGCGAACAAGTTTAGAATTAACTAAACTATGTTCTAGTGATTACGAGTTTAAACCTTCGAATAAGATAGTTTTATATATATGAATCGAATGATGTTATGAACATCATTACTACCTCAAGTTTAGTAGTTAAACCTACTGGAAGTGACAAGAAATGATCTAGCTTCAAAGGATCTTGGATGGCTTGAAAGTTCTTGAAGTAGGATCATGACACAAAAACAAGTTCAAGTAAGATTTTTACTCGAATTAAGATAGTTTATAGTTATAGAAATTGAATCAAAGTTTGAATATGAATATTACCTTGAATAAGAAAGATAACCTACTATATATAACAAAGGTTTCTTGATCTTAGATGATTACTTGGAATGGATTAGAAAGCTTGGAAGTAAATTAGTAAACTTGAAGGGATTTTTGAAGTGTTCTTGAAGTGTTCTTCCTATGATGATTATAGCTTGATTTTTGAAGTGATTTTTGATGAAGATGATGATTAACTACTGGAAAAATACGTTCATAATAGTGTGTGTGTGTTGAGAGAGAATTAGAAAGAGAATTGGAGGTGAAATAGAGTGAATGATGAGTGGTAATTGGTGAGTGGTGAGTGGGGTTAAAAGGAGTTCTAGTTAGTTGACTAGCTCATGGTAGAAGTTAAAATTGATTAGTCATACATGACATAATCAAGAGTGGAATCCCATGCTAGTTCCTATTGGTATATACTCATAGTAAGTACGTTTTGAAGCTGTGTATAATACGGGTAAGAATACGACTAGAATTCTTGATGAAAGAAAAGAATGGAAAAGTAACTGTAACCATTTTCGTTAAGTATGAGTGTTTTGATATATGTCTTGAAGTCTTTCAAAAGTATTTTAATACATCTAAATACACTACATGTATATACATTTTAACTGAGTCGTTAAGTCATCGTTAGTCGTTACATGTAAGTGTTGTTTTGAAACCTTTAAGTTAACGATCTCAATTAATGTTGTTAACCCATTGTTTATTATATCTAATGAGATGTTAAATTATTATACTATCATGATATTATGATATATTAATATATCTTAATATGATATATATACATTTAAATGTCGTTACAACGATAATCGTTACATATATGTCTCGTTTCGAAATCCTTAAGTTAGTAGTCTTGTTTATATGTATATAACTCATTGTTAATATACTTATGGAGATACTTACTTATCATAATCTCATGTTAACCATATGTATATCCATATATAAATCGTCATGTCATTTTTACAAGTTTTAACGTTCGTCAATCGCCGGTCAACTTGGGTGGTCAATTGTCTATATGAAACATATTTCAATTAATCAAGTCTTAACAAGTTTGATTGCTTAACATGTTGGAAATATTTAATCATGTAAATATCAATCTCAATTAATATATATAAATATGGAAAAGTTTGGGTCACTACAGTACCTACCCGTTAAATAAATTTCGTCCCGAAATTTTAAGCTGTTGAAGGTGTTGACGAATCTTCTGGAAATAGATGCGGGTATTTCTTCTTCATCTGATCTTCACGCTCCTAGGTGAACTCGGGTCATCTACGAGCATTCCATCGAACCTTAACAATTGGTATCTTGTTTTGCTTAAGTCTTTTAACCTCACGATCTATTATTTCGACGGGTTCTTCGATGAATTGGAGTTTTTCGTTGATTTGGATTTCATTTAATGGAATAGTGAGATCTTCTTAAGAAAAACATTTCTTCAAATTCGAGACGTGGAAAGTGTTATGTTCAGCCGCGAGTTGTTGAGGTAACTCAAGTCGGTAAGCTACTGGTCCGACACGATCAATAATCTTGAATGGTCCAATATACCTTGGATTTAATTTCCCTCGTTTACCAAATCGAACAACGCCTTTCCAAGGTGCAACTTTAAGCATGACCATCTCTCCAATTTCAAATTCTATATCTTTTCTTTTAATGTCAGCGTAGCTCTTTTGTCGACTTTGGGCGGTTTTCAACCGTTGTTGAATTTGGATGATCTTCTCGGTAGTTTCTTGTATAATCTCCGGACCCGTAATCTGTCTATCCCCCACTTCACTCCAACAAATCGGAGACCTGCACTTTCTACCATAAAGTGCTTCAAACGGCACCTTCTCAATGCTTGAATGGTAGCTGTTGTTGTAGGAAAATTCTGCTAATGGTAGATGTCGATCCCAACTATTTCCGAAATCAATAACACATGCTCGTAGCATGTATTCAAGCGTTTGTATCGTCCTTTCGCTCTGCCCATCAGTTTGTGGATGATAGGCAGTACTCATGTCTAGACGAGTTCCTAATGCTTGCTGTAATGTCTGCCAGAATCTTGAAATAAATCTGCCATCCCTATCAGAGATAATAGAGATTGGTATTCCATGTCTGGAGATGACTTCCTTCAAATACAGTCGTGCTAACTTCTCCATCTTGTCATCTTCTCTTATTGGCAGGAAGTGTGCTGATTTGGTGAGACGATCAACTATTACCCAAATAGTATCAAAACCACTTGCAGTCCTTGGCAATTTAGTGATGAAATCCATGGTAATGTTTTCCCATTTCCATTCTGGGATTTCGGGTTGTTGAAGTAGACCTGATGGTTTCTGATGCTCAGCTTTGACCTTATAACACGTCAAACATTCTCCTACGTATTTAGCAACATCGGCTTTCATACCCGGCCACCAAAAATGTTTCTTGAGATCCTTGTACATCTTCCCCGTTCCAGGATGTATTGAGTATCTGGTTTTATGAGCTTCTCTAAGTACCATTTCTCTCATATCTCCAAATTTTGGTACCCAAATCCTTTCAGCCCTATACCGGGTTCCGTCTTCCCGAATATTAAGATGCTTCTCCGATCCTTTGGGTATTTCATCCTTTAAATTTCCCTCTTTTAAAACTCCTTGTTGCGCCTCCTTTATTTGAGTAGTAAGGTTATTATGAATCATTATATTCATAGATTTTACTCGAATGGGTTCTCTGTCCTTCCTGCTCAAGGCATCGGCTACCACATTTGCCTTCCCCGGGTGGTAACGAATCTCAAAGTCGTAATCATTCAATAATTCAATCCACCTACGCTGCCTCATATTCAGTTGTTTCTGATTAAATATGTGTTGAAGACTTTTGTGGTCGGTATATATAATACTTTTGACCCCATATAAGTAGTGCCTCCAAGTCTTTAATGCAAAAACAACCGCGCCTAATTCCAAATCATGCGTCGTATAATTTTGTTCGTGAATCTTCAATTGTCTAGACGCATAAGCAATCACCTTTGTTCGTTGCATTAATACACAACCGAGACCTTGCTTTGATGCGTCACAATAAATCACAAAATCATCATTCCCTTCAGGCAATGACAATATAGGTGCCGTAGTTAGCTTTTTCTTCAATAACTGAAACGCTTTCTCTTGTTCATCATTCCATTCAAATTTCTTCCCTTTATGCGTTAATGCAGTCAAGGGTTTTGCTATTCTGGAAAAGTCTTGGATGAACCTTCTGTAGTAACCAGCTAGTCCTAAAAATTGGCGTATGTGTTTCGGAGTTTTCGGGGTTTCCCACTTTTCAACAGTTTCTATCTTTGCCGGATCCACCTTAATACCTTCTTTGTTCACTATGTGACCGAGGAATTGAACTTCTTCCAACCAAAATGCACACTTTGAAAACTTAGCGTACAATCCTTCCTTCCTCAATACTTCTAACACCTTTCTCAAATGTTCACCGTGTTCTTGGTCATTCTTTGAGTAAATAAGTATGTCATCAATGAAAACAATGACAAACTTGTCAAGGTATGGTCCACACACTCGGTTCATAAGGTCCATGAACACAGCTGGTGCATTAGTTAAACCAAACGGCATGACCATAAACTCGTAATGACCGTAATGTGTTCTGAAAGCAGTCTTTGGAATATCATCTTCTTTCACCCGCATTTGATGATACCTGGAACGTAAGTCAATCTTTGAATAAACAGACGAGCCTTGTAGTTGATCAAATAAGTCGTCGATTCTCGGTAGTGGGTAGCGGTTCTTGATGGTAAGTTTGTTCAACTCTCGGTAGTCGATACATAACCTGAATGTACCATCTTTCTTCTTGACAAACAAAATAGGAGCTCCCCACGGTGATGTGCTTGGTCGAATAAAACCACGCTCTAAAAGTTCTTGTAATTGGCTTTGCAGTTCTTTCATCTCGCTGGGTGCGAGTCTGTAAGGAGCACGAGCTATTGGTGCAGCTCCTGGTACAAGATCTATTTGAAATTCAACGGATCGCTGTGGGGGTAATCCCGGTAATTCTTTCGGAAATACATCGGGAAATTCTTTTGCAATGGGAACATCATTGATGCTCTTTTCTTCAGTTTGTACTTTCTCGACGTGTGCTAGAACAGCATAGCAACCTTTTCTTATTAGTTTTTGTGCCTTCAAATTACTAATAATATGTAGCTTCGTGTTGCCCTTTTCTCCGTACACCATTAAGGGTTTTCCTTTTTCTCGTATAATGCGAATTGCATTTTTGTAACAAACGATCTCTGCTTTCACTTCTTTCAACCAGTCCATACCGATTATCACATCAAAACTCCCTAACTGTACTGGTATCAAATCAATCTTAAATGTTTCGCTAACCAGTTTAATTTCTCGATTCTGACATATACTATCTGCTGAAATTAATTTACCATATGCTAATTCGAGTAAAAATTTACTATCCAAAGGCGTCAATGGACAACTTAATTTAGCACAAAAATCTCTACTCATATAGCTTCTATCCGCACCCGAATCAAATAAAACGTAAGCAGATTTATTGTCAATAAGAAACGTACCCGTAACAAGCTCCGGGTCTTCCTGTGCCTCTGCCGCATTAATATTGAAAACTCTTCCGCGGCCTTGTCCATTCGTGTTCTCCTGGTTCGGGCAATTTCTAATAATGTGGCCCGGTTTTCCACATTTATAACAAACTACATTGGCATAACTTGCTCCGACACTACTTGCTCCGCCATTACTCGTTCCGACACCATTTGTTCCTTTCGTTCTATTAACCCCTGGTCCGTAGACCTCACACTTCACCGCGCTATGACCATTTCTTTTACACTTGTTGCAAAATTTTTTGCAGAACCCCGAGTGATACTTTTCACACCTTTGGCATAGCTGCTTCTGATTGTTGTTGTTGTTGCGGTTATTATTGTTGTTGGGATGATTGTTGTAGTTGCTGTTGTTGTTGTAGTTGTTGTTGTTGTTGTTGTTGTTGTTGTTGGGCCGTTTGTTGTAGTTGCGATTGATGTTGCGATTGTTGGGATAATTGTTGCGATTATTGTTGTAATTGCTGTTGTTGTTGTATTGGTGATTCTTATCACCGTTTTCCTCCCACTTTCTTTTGACTTGCTTCACATTGGCCTCTTCAGCAGTCTGTTCTTTAATTCTTTCTTCAATCTGGTTCACTAATTTGTGAGCCATTCTACATGCCTGTTGTATGGAGGCGGGCTCGTGTGAACTTATATCTTCTTGGATTCTTTCCGGTAATCCTTTCACAAACGCGTCGATCTTCTCTTCCTCATCTTCGAATGCTCCTGGACACAATAGGCACAATTCTGTGAATCGTCTTTCGTACGTGGTAATATCAAATCCTTGGGTTCGTAACCCTCTAAGTTCTGTCTTGAGCTTATTGACCTCGGTTCTGGGACGGTACTTCTCGTTCATCAAGTGCTTGAATGCTGACCACGGTAGTGCGTACGCATCATCTTGTCCCACTTGCTCTAGATAGGTATTCCACCATGTTAACGCAGAACCTGTGAAGGTATGCGTAGCGTACTTCACTTTGTCCTCTTCAGTACACTTACTTATGGCAAACACCGATTCGACCTTCTCGGTCTACCGTTTCAATCTGATCGGTCCTTCGGTTCCATCAAATTCCAAAGGTTTGTAGGCAGTGAATTCTTTGTAGGTGCATCCTACACGATTTCCTGTATTGCCAGATCCAAGGTTATTGTTGGTATGTAGCGCAGCCTGTACTGCGGCTATGTTTGAAGCTAGAAAAGTACAGAATTCCTCTTCATTCATATTCACGGTGTGTCGAGTAGTCGGTGCCATTTCCTTCAAAATAGTCAAATGGAACAAGTTAATCATACAGAATATTAAGAGTAGTTAATAGTATTTCGTAGCATAATATGAACTCATTTATAAAAGCTTTTTCTTCATATTAGCGTTTTAGAAGTTTAAATTCGGGTAGTACCTACCCGTTAAGTTCATACTTAGTAGCTAATATACAATTCAACTACTACAATTCTATATGAAAAACTGATTGTAATAATATTTCGCGTTCAAACTTTTATACAATATTTTACAAACTTACAATACCGCTTATTTTACATAAAGCATGAAATATACCACACAATAACTTTGATACAAGATAGTTGTGAAGATAATTCTAGCTAGTACACAAGTCGTTCAGCAAAGGCAATAAAGACACGTAATTCATACGTCCAGAAACAAGTCATGCATTCTGGTTTTACTAGGACTACTTCCCATCCTTGGTCTTGTGGAACATAACCGTTATGGCCGTTGATAAGACAGCGTGTTGTAACGTCGTCAAAGGGACGAGGGTTACGTAATGACCAACAGTCTCGTAATAACCTAAAAACCTCATTTCTTACCCCAATTACCGACTCCGTCACTTGTGGGAACGTTTTGTTTAATAGTTGTAGCCCGATGTTCTTGTTCTCACTTTGGTGAGAAGCGAACATTACTAACCCGTAAGCATAACATGCTTCTTTAAGTTGCATGTTAGCCGCTTTTTCTAAATCATGAAGTCCTATATTCGGATATACTGAGTCAAAATAATTTCTTAACCCGTTGCGTAAAATAGCATTTGGGTTCCCCGCAATATATGCGTCAAAGTAAACACATCGTAACTTATGGATTTCCCAATGTGATATCCCCCATCTTTCGAACGAAAGCCTTTTATAAACCAAGGCATTCTTGGAACGTTCTTCGAATGTCTTACAAACTGATCTCGCCTTAAATAGTTGTGCCGAGGAATTCTGACCGACTCTAGACAAGATTTCATCAATCATGTCTCCGGGTAGGTCTCTTAAAATATTGGGTTGTCTATCCATTTTGTGTTTTTATACTGTAAAATAGACAAGAGTTAGATTCATAAAAAAAATACTTATTAATACAAGCAATTTTTACATCTATCATAAAGCATAAGCACACTATATTACATATATTACACCACACGAATACAACTATCTTATTCCGACTCGCTCGTTTCTTCTTGTTCGGTTTTGGTTCGTTTTGCCAAGTTTCTAGGGATATATGATGTTCCCCTAATACGAGCCGTCGTTGTCCACATTGGTTTAGAAAAACCTAGTGGTTTAGAGGTTCCCGGGTCATTGTTACAACTTAAGGACTTCGGGGGTTGACGATACATATAAAGTTCATCGGGGTTGGAATTAGATTTCTCTATTTTTATGCCCTTTACCTTATTATTTTCTTTTGCCTTTTTAAATTCAGTTGGGGTAATTTCTATAACATCATCGGAATTCTCGTCAGAATCCGATTCATCGGAGAATTGGTAATCCTCCCAATATTTTGCTTCCTTGGCGGAAACACCATTGACCATAATTAACCTTGGTCGGTTGGTTGAGGATTCTCTTTTACTTAACTGTTTTATTATTTCCCCCACCGGTTCTATTTCTTCTTCCGGTTCCGATTCTTCTTCTGGTTCCGACTCTTCTTCCGGTTCCTCTTCGGGAACTTGTGAAACAGTCCACGAATCATCCCAATTTACATTTGACTCTTCATTATTATTAGGTGAGTCAATGGGACTTGTTCTAGAGGTAGACATCTATCACATAATATCAAACACGTTAAGAGATTAATATAACACATAATATTCATATGTTAAAAATATATAGTTTCCAACAAAAATGTTAAGCAATCATTTTTAAAGAAAACACGGTCGAAGTCCAGACTCACTAATGCATCCTAACAAACTCGATAAGACACACTAATGCAAATTTTCTGGTTCTCTAAGACCAACGCTCGGATACCAACTGAAATGTCCCGTTCTTATTGATTAAAAACGTTCCATATTAATTGATTTCGTTGCGAGGTTTTGACCTCTATATGAGACGTTTTTCAAAGACTGCATTCATTTTTAAAACAAACCATAACCTTTATTTCATAAATAAAGGTTTAAAAGCTTTACGTAGATTATCAAATAATGATAATCTAAAATATCCTGTTTACACATGACCATTACATAATGGTTTACAATACAAATATGTTACATCGAAATCAGTTTCTTGAATGCAGTTTTTACACAATATCATACAAACATGGACTCCAAATCTTGTCCTTATTTTAGTATGCAACAGCGGAAGCTCTTAGTATTCACCTGAGAATAAACATGCTTTAAACGTCAACAAAAATGTTGGTGAGTTATAGGTTTAACCTATATATATCAAATCGTAACAATAGACCACAAGATTTCATATTTCAATACACATCCCATACATAGAGATAAAAATCATTCATATGGTGAACACCTGGTAACCGACATTAACAAGATGCATATATATAAGAATATCCCCATCATTCCGGGACACCCTTCGGATATGATATAAATTTCGAAGTACTAAAGCATCCGGTACTTTGGATGGGGTTTGTTAGGCCCAATAGATCTATCTTTAGGATTCACGTCAATTAGGGTGTCTGTTCCTTAATTCTTAGATTATCAGACTTAATAAAAAGGGGCATATTCGATTTCGATAATTCAACCATAGAATGTAGTTTCACGTACTTGTGTCTATTTTGTAAATCATTTATAAAACCTGCATGTATTCTCATCCCAAAAATATTAGATTTTAAAAGTGGGACTATAACTCACTTTTACAGATTTTTACTTCGTCGGGAAGTAAGACTTGGCCACTGGTTGATTCACGAACCTATAACAATGTATACATATATATCAAAGTATGTTTAAAATATATTTACAACACTTTTAATATATTTTGATGTTTGAAGTATATTAAGTCAGCTGTCCTCGTTAGTAACCTACAACTAGTTGTCCACAGTTAGATGTACAGAAATAAATCGATAAATATTATCTTGAATCAATCCACGACCCAGTGTATACGTATCTTAGTATTGATCACAACTCAAACTATATATATTTTGGAATCAACCTCAACCCTGTATAGCTAACTCCAACATTCACATATAGAGTGTCTATGGTTGTTCCGAAATATATATAGATGTGTTGACATGATAGGTCGAAACATTGTATACGTGTCTATGGTATCTCAAGATTACATAATATACAATACAAGTTGATTAAGTTATTGTTGGAATAGATTTGTTACCAATTTTCACGTAGCTAAAATGAGAAAAATTATCCAATCTTGTTTTACCCATAACTTCTTCATTTTAAATCCGTTTTGAGTGAATCAAATTGCTATGGTTTCATATTGAACTATATTTTATGAATCTAAACAGAAAAGTATAGGTTTATAGTCGGAAAAATAAGTTACAAGTCGTTTTTGTAAAGGTAGTCATTTCAGTCGAAAGAACGACGTCTAGATGAACATTTTAGAAAACATACTTCCACTTTGAGTTTAACCATAATTTTTTGATATAGTTTCATGTTCATAATAAAAATCATTTTCTCAGAATAACAACTTTTAAATCAAAGTTTATCATAGTTTTTAATTAACTAACCCAAAACAGCCCGCGGTGTTACTACGACGGCGTAAATTCGGTTTTACGGTGTTTTTCATTTTTCCAGGTTTTAAATCATTAAGTTAGCATATCATATAGATATAGAACATGTGTGTAGTTAATTTTAAAAGTCAAGTTAGAAGGATTAACTTTTGTTTGCTAACAAGTTTAGAATTAACTAAACTATGTTCTAGTGATTACGAGTTTAAACCTTCGAATAAGATAGTTTTATATATATGAATCGAATGATGTTATGAACATCATTACTACCTCAAGTTTAGTAGGTAAACCTACTGGAAGTGACAAGAAATGATCTAGCTTCAAAGGATTTTGGATGGCTTGAAAGTTCTTGAAGTAGGATCATGACACAAAAACAAGTTCAAGTAAGATTTTTACTCGAATTAAGATAGTTTATAGTTATAGAAATTGAATCAAAGTTTGAATATGAATATTACCTTGAATAAGAAAGATAACCTACTATATATAACAAAGGTTTCTTGATCTTAGATGATTACTTGGAATGGATTAGAAAGCTTGGAAGTAAATTAGTAAACTTGAAGGGATTTTTGAAGTGTTCTTGAAGTGTTCTTCCTATGATGATTATAGCTTGATTCTTGAAGTGATTTTTGATGAAGATGATGATTAACTACTGGAAAAATACGTTCATAATAGTGTGTGTGTGTGTTGAGAGAGAATTAGAAAGAGAATTTGAAGTGAAATGGAGTGAATGATGAGTGGTAATTGGTGAGTGGTGAGTGGGGTTAAAAGGAGTTCTAGTTAGTTGACTAGCTCATGGTAGAAGTTAAAATTGATTAGTCATACATGACATAATCAAGAGTGGAATCCCATGCTAGTTCCTATTGGTATATACTCATAGTAAGTACGTTTTGAAGCTGTGTATAATACGGGTAAGAATACGACTAGAATTCTTGATAAAAGAAAAGAATGGAAAAGTAACTGTAACCATTTTCGTTAAGTATGAGTGTTTTGATATATGTCTTGAAGTCTTCCAAAAGTATTTTAATACATCTAAATACACTACATGTATATACATTTTAACTGAGTCGTTAAGTCATCGTTAGTCGTTACATGTAAGTGTTGTTTTGAAACCTTTAAGTTAACGATCTCAATTAATGTTGTTAACCCATTGTTTATTATATCTAATGAGATGTTAAATTATTATATTATCATGATATTATGATATATTAATATATCTTAATATGATATATATACATTTAAATGTCGTTACAACGATAATCGTTACATATATGTCTCGTTTCGAAATCCTTAAGTTAGTAGTCTTGTTTTTATGTATATAACTCATTGTTAATATACTTATGGAGATACTTACTTATCATAATCTCATGTTAACCATATGTATATCCATATATATATATCGTTATGTCGTTTTTACAAGTTTTAACGTTCGTGAATCGCCGGTCAACTTGGGTGGTCAATTGTCTATATGAAACATATTTCAATTAATCAAGTCTTAACAAGTTTGATTGCTTAACATGTTGGAAACATTTAATCATGTAAATATCAATCTCAATTAATATATATATAAACATGGAAAAGTTCGGTTCACTACATTATCTTTATCAATCCTTGATAAAGCATCTTGGTAGTTTGTTGGTTTATCCAAATCAACCACATAGCAACCATCCATGAGAAACCCATATCTCTCAGATGGATTACTAATCCTACCAGATCTGCGAACGTCTTGTATATTTTGATAATCCATTTGATCATTCTCAACATTTTCATGTTGAGTGCTAGTGTCAACCAATTGTGTATCATCTACTTGATCTTGAATCTATTCAAGATTTATTTTCCTTTCACTTTCGCCTTCCATTAAGAACTTAGTTTCAAGGAATTCTGCCTTCCGAGCAACAAATACATTTTGCTCGGATGGATCATAGAAATAGTATCCCATATCATCCTTGGGATATCCTATGAAGATACACTTCGTGGATCGAGCATTCAACTTATTGGAGACGTAACGCATAGGGTAAGCTTCACATCCCCATACCTTTAAGTATGATAGAGATGGAGGTTTTTCAAACCACATCTCATGAGGTGTTCGTTCCACTTTCTTGGTTGGGGCCATATTTAAAATACGAGCCACGGAGCATAGACAATAACCCCAAAATGATAGAGGTAACGAGCTTCTAGCCATCATAGATCGAACCATATCCATTAGGGTTCGGTTCCTCCTTTCGGACACACCATTAAGCTGTGGTGTCCCGGGTGGAGTAAGTTGCGAGATAATCCCACAACTTCTAAGATGATCTTGGAAAGCATCGCTTAGGTATTCACCTCCTCTATCGGTACGAAGTACCTTGATTGTCTTGTTGAGTTGATTTTGTACTTCGTTTTGATATTCTTTGAATGCTTCAAAAGTTTCATCCTTATGTCTTAATAATTAGACATATCCGAAATGACTAAAGTCATCAATGAAAGTAATGAAGTATCTTTCACCATTCCTAGTTATGGGCTTAAAGGGTCCACATACATCCGAATGTATTAATCCCAATAAATCTTTAGCCCTTTCATAGTTCCCTTTGAAAGGTGATTTAGTCATTTTGCCTTGTAAACAAGATTCACATACATCAAACGAGTCCATCTCATTTGATTTCAAAAGTCCATTCTTTTGAAGTGTACGCATTAGGTTCTTGTTTATGTGACCAAGGCGACAATGCCATAAGTAGGAATCACTCAAATCCCTTTTGAGTTTCTTGGTGCTAGTATGGTATATTGAGCTACTAGATGATGTGTCATCATGAACCAATTCATAAATTCCATTTGAAGGCAAAGCCTTAAAATAGAATACATTATCTAAATAGACGTGGATATCGTCATTAACAAAATTAAGATAAAAACCACATTGTTTTAAACGGGAAACTGAAATAATGTTTTGACATAAATCCGGTGCATACAAAACATTGTTCAAAATAAGTTCCAAACCACTTGGAAGCTTTAATACAAAGTCTCCTTGAGCCTTCACTTGCACTTTAGCTCCATTACCCATAAAGAGACTTGATGTTCCCGTTTGCTTGCTACTTCTTTTGAACCCCTGCAAAGAATTGCAAATGTGAGTTCCACATCCAGTGTCTAATACCCATGTATTAGAAGAAGTAATACTAAGCTCTATATATACCATATATATATTACCTGAGGTTTGCCCCGCATCCCTCTTTTCCTTCAACTCCTTAAGGTAGACCGGGCAGTTGCGTTTCCAGTGACCCATTTCACCGCAACCGAAGCACGGGTCTTCCTTGGGGTTTGCTTGTCCGGAAACCTATTGCTTCTTGTTCTTGTTTTTGGTTGGGGTAACCATCCTCCCCTTTCCCTTGCCTTGATGGGCGGGTCCTTTCCTCTTAGCCGCCTTTGGCTTAGAGGTGTTGTTACCTTTGGACCCACCATCATTGATCATTAGCACGGGTGAAGCCCTCTTACCCATGCTAGTTTCTGCCGTCCTAAGCATGCCATGAAGTTCGCCAATGGTCTTATCCATCTCATTCATATTGTAATTAATTACAAATTGGTCAAACCTCTTTGACAAGGAGTTTAGGATAAGATCCGTGGCTAGCTCATTAGATATGTTGAGATTAGGACGGTTTGCATGATCAATGAGGCTTTTCATCTTAAGGACATAAGATGAAACGGATTGGGAGTCGTCCATACGACAAGCATGAAGTGCTCGAACGATCTCGAAGCGCTCGACACGTGCTTGTTGAAGGAACATCTCCTTCAATTGGTGATCATGTCATATGCAGTATGATGCTCGAAATCCTTTTGGAGTTCGGGTATCATAGTCCCAAGCATTAGGCAAGCGACTTGCACCGAATCGATGCAATACTTATCCCAATAAGCCATGCCTTCCGTATCATCCTCGTCGGGTTGATCGGGAATGGGGTCTTCCAACACATACGCCTTATCTTCAAGTTTGAGGACAATCCTAAGATTGCGGAACTAATCCATAAAGTTCGTATGGTTGAGTTTGTCTTTCTCGAGGAGAGACCTTAACGATAGATTGTTCAAGTTAATAGGTGCGTTTTGCATGTTGTTGTTATTGGCGGCCATCTACAAAATTTAACAAAGTTCATTTAAGTATCGATTTTAAATTTAACAAACAATACCCTTTTAAACTTTAATTGACTTATTAAATATTAGAATCCAACGGTAAATCAAATTTCGGTTAGGTGACCTTTATCCCGTTAATTGATTTAGCTAGGTAGTCATTTATATGACAATTGCAATCCTTTTGCAACTTCTAAATTATGGGATCATGCAATCCTTTTGCATGGCATATTTATCCCATCAACGCCTATTTGTTCCTCATGCTTCGGTGACCCTAAGTTCATGATTCCCAAATCAAGTTGTCCTACTTGTGTAAACATGTAAAATTGACATACAAGTGGTTAGGTGAACTTTATCCCACAAGCATGCGAATTTTACCTTAACCATATTAGTTAGCTCATAACGGTTAGGTGACCTTTATCCCATTATGAGTTCCTTACTATGTTTAAGTGTCCCACAAAAGGATGGTGTTAAACTTGTTTACGTTGTCGATTAAGGGATTTTAAGTTTTCGTTAATTCTAGTTTAAGAAAACAATTGCACCATACACCAACATGTATTTAGTGTATGGTTTATTTGAAAATCCATTTTTCATGTCTTGTAATTTTAGCCAATTTCATGATATAAACCATTTTATATATATATGATCCTTATCATGTTGTTAATAACCGTTTATTAATGTCCTTTTAGCCGTTTTTAATTTAACCATTTAAATTGTCGTTTTGCATGTCGTTAATAATGTCTAATTTAACCAATTAAATTTCCATTTTAGCTTGTTGTCCACTTGTGTGATTAACTTGTAGCATACAAACATACAATCCACATAATCATACAAAACAACCACGCATGCAAAATCATATGTTCACAATCAAGCCATTTTGGTGGACATTTGTTTAGCCGAAAACAAATGCCACCGGTAAAGGGGTTATAACACAAAATAGGATATTTTAAATCTCCCACTTAATCTTGCATCCAAATGCTTCTTCATGTGTTCTTCAAGTCTTCATCATCTTCATCATTTTACAAAGTATATCCTAATACATTTTGTCTAAAAAATGAAATTACAACCTAATCTATTTTACATACCAAATATAAAATAAATTACATAACCAAAATAATAATATTACAAACCAAATGAATGAATTAAATCAACCAAACATGCAACCATTCAAACACAAGGTCAAGGCTTGATTGTGAATTTTAACATACAACAAAATTGACCAAATGGCAAGTTCCAAAACCCATTTGGAACCTCCTTAAATTCGGCCAACCAACAAACCCACCCAAACACTTTAATTTTTTGCATATTATAATCATGCATGTACATAAAATGCAAAATATATAGTGAGTTTAATAATCATCTCGAAGCATATTTCAACAACTTCGGCTCTAGATACCATTGAAGGGATTTAACAACTTTCATAATACTTAAAACCTTTTAAGAATCATTCAAAGCGGAAGCATGTAAATAACCATTTATTAGACTTGTTAAACTTTAACCAATTTAAAGTTAAATCCCACAAGGATCAAGTTGTTTAATATACTTACAAACTACAAGAGAGTTTAGATGTTATACCTTCTCCAAGTTAGGAGGTTAAAATGATGATGAAGATGATGAACAAGAGTGTAAAATCCTAAACCTTTGAAGCACCAACACCACCCTTTAAGTTAGTTAAGATTTAGACACTTAACTAACTAATTAACCAAGCTCAAAACCCCTTTGATTGCAATTGAAAAACTGGACAGCAGTAGCTAGAATAATGATGAGAATGCAAGCTTCAAAACCATGAAACCTCAAGAGATAATACCCCGAACTTTATACCAACACCTAGTACTTTTGTTAGGATTTGTTTTACAGTTGAAGTGAGCTTGTAAATGCAAAGTTAGAACTCCTTTGTGTGTCAAAACAGCCCACGGCCTGGGACAGCAGCAGGAGCAAAATTGTTGCAGTTTTTACTTGTTATTTTATGTGTATATCATGTCTTGAAAGAGCACTTGATGTATATATCTAAGTACATGGGAACTAACCATGCTTTTGACCAACAAAGAGCATGCTTACACCCACTTCCAAGGCCATTAGCAATCTTATAATATAGTTTATAAAAAGGAAAAACTGATTTTATAAAATCAGTTTTTTTATAAAACTTGATTTTATAAAACACTTTTATAAACTTGTATATTATTAGTTATGTATATTTTATAAAACCAATTTTATAAAATGTAACATAACTTAATCAATTATTTAACCTATAAATAATTAAATCTTTGATATATAAATTATTCCATAACTTATATTACACATATCAAGTAATATCATTTAAGAAACCTTTTCCTTAAAATTCAAGTGTCGCGTATTTAATCAACGATCCATTCGCTAGGATTAAATACGAATAAGGTGTCGGTAAGCTTGTTATTGGGTATGACCCGACTTGGATCATAACATGTTAGCCACATCAATTTAATATGTCTCTCGGGCACACGAAATACTTTCAATAAAAACAAAATGGACGTTAAGGGTAGACAACCGAATATTTTAGAAGACCTACCAGAGGATATGATTGAGGAAATATTGTCTAGAGTCGGTCAGAATTCATCACCACATTTAGTTATGGCGAAATTAACTTGTCAAACATTTGAAAGACTTTCCAGAAATGCCTTAGTTTATAAAAGGCTTTCCTTTGATAGGTGGGGTATATCACATTGGGGAGACTGTAAGTTACGCCGTGTTTTCTTTAAAGCGTTAAATGCGGGGAACCCAAATGCAATTTTTCGCTACGGGTTAAGAACCTATTTTGACTCAACATATCCCAACATAGGATTTTGTGAATTAGAAAGAGCTTCTAACATGCAACATAAAGAAGCATGTTATGCTTACGGGTTAATAATGTTCGCTTCTCATCAAATTGAGAAAAAGAACATTGGGTTGCAACTTTTAAATAAAACATTCCCATAAGTGACGGACTTAGTAGTTGAGATGAGAAACAAGGTTTTTATATTTTTACGGGGCTGTTGGGCATTACAAAACCCTCGTCCTTTTGACGACATTACAACATGCTGCCTAGCCAATGGTCATAACGGTTACTTTCCAGAAAACCAAGGATGGGAAGTCGTCTTAGTAAAACCAGAATGCATGACTTGTTTCTGGACTTATGAATTACGTGTCTTTATTTCTTTTGCTGAACAACTTGCGTATTAACTAGAATTGTCTTTATAGCTGCCGAGTAGAAATGTTATTATGTGCTATATTTCATCCTATATGTATAATGGAAGTATTGTAAGTTTGTAAATTATTGTATAAAGTTTGAACGCGAATTATTATTGTAATAAGTTTTTTCATATAGAATCGTAGTAGTTGAATTGTATAGTAGCTACTAGGTATGAACTTAACGGGTAGGTACTACCCGAATTAAAACTATAAAATGCTAATATGAAGAAAAAGCTTTTATAAATAAGTTCATATTATGCTACGAAATACTATTGACTACTCTTAAATTCTATATGATTAACTCAATTCTTTTTACTATTTTTGAAGCAAATGGCACCGGCAACTCGTCAGAATTTGAACATGAGTGAGGAAGACTTCTGTGTTTTCCTTGCAGCAAACATAGCCGCAGTACAGGCTGCGATGCAAAATAACAATAACTCTGGATCTAGTAGTGGAACTAATTCCACAAGAAATCGTGTAGGATGCTCCTACAAAGAATTCACTGCCTGCAAACCTTTGGAATTTGATGGAACCGAAGGGCCAATTGGATTAAAACGGTGGACCGAGAAGGTTAAATCGGTGTTTACCATAAGTAAGTGTACTGAATAGGACAAAGTTAAGTACGCTACGCATACCTTCACAGGTACGGCGTTAACATGGTGGAATACCTATCTTGAGCAGGTAGGACAAGATGCTGCTTACGCACTACCATGGTCAGCATTCAAGCAATTGATGAACGAGCAGTACCGTCCTAGAAATGAGGTCAATAAGCTCAAGGCAGAGCTTAGAGAGTTACGAACACAAGGGTTCGACATTACCACGTATGAACGACAATTCACAGAGTTGTGCCTATTGTGTCCGGGAACGTTCGAAGATGAAGAAGAGAAGATCGACGCGTTTGTAAAAGGTTACCAGTAAGGATTTAAGAAGATGTGAGTTCACACGAGCCCGCTTCCATACAGAAGGCAAGTCGAATGGCTCATAAACTCATAAATCAGATTGAGGGGAGAATTAAAGAACAGGCGGCCAAAGAAGCCAACACGAAACAACTTAAGAGGAATTGGGAGGAAAATAGTGACAAGAGTCACCAGTACAACAACGACAACAACAATTACAACCACAATCGCAACAACTATCCCAACAAACGCAACATAAATCGCAACAACAATAATCGCAATCCAAACAACAACTGAAAGGACCCGTTCATATACATTATAAACGATTCACAATAGTTGATTACATTGCGAGGTATTTGACCTCTATATGATACATTTTACAAACATTGCATTTGTTTTTAAAAGACAAACTTTCTTTACATCAAAAATTGACAGGCATGCATACCATTTCATATAATATCCACTATCCAACTATAAATTGATTTAATAATAATCTTTGATGAACTCAATGACTCGAATGCAACGTTCTTCGAAATATGCTATGAAAGACTCCAAGTAATATCTTTAAAATGAGCAAATGCACAGCGGAAGATTTCTTTAATACCTGAGAATAAACATGCTTTAAAGTGTCAACCAAAAGGTTGGTGAGTTCATTAGTTTATCATAATCATTCATTTTCATCATTTTAATAGACCACAAGAATTTCATTTCCAGTTCTCATAAATATACGTCCCATGCATAGAGACAAAAATCATTCATATGGATTGAACACCTGGTAACCGACATTCACAATATGCATATAAGAATATCCCCATCATTCCGGGATCCTCCTTCGGACATGATATAAATTTCAAAGTACTAAAGCATCCGGTGCTTTGGATGGGGCTTGTTGGGCCCAATAGATCTATCTTTAGGATTCGCGTCAATTAGGGTGTCTGTTCCCTAATTCTTAGATTACCAGACTTAATAAAAAGGGGCATATTCGATTTTGATAATTCAACCATATAATGTAGTTTCGATTACTTGTGTCCATTTCGTAAAACATTTATAAAAATTGCGCATGTATTCTCAGCCCAAAAATATAAAGGGTAAAAAGGCAAATGAAACTAACCATACTGTATTTCGTAGTAAAAATACATATAACGTCATTGAACAAGTACAAGGTTGGCCTCGGATTCACGAACCTAAATTAATTATATATATTTATGTGTTGGTCAATATTTGTCTAACAAATTAGGTCAAGTCATAGTGTACCACAATCCTAATGCTCGAGACTAATATGCAAAAGTCAACAAAAGTAAATTTGACTCAAAATAATTTCAAAAAATCTATACATGATTAATATAGAGTTTAAATATCGTCGTTTTATATTTTTAAAAGATTTATTAGAGTAAATAATATAATTTATTTATTAATAAATAAAATTTTATATTAAATTTATATAATAAAATATACTTTTATATATATTAAGTAATAAAATTTATAGGGTTCATTTAATATCATAAAGATAATATGATAGGTATTATTAAAGTAAGTTATTAGACGTAGTAAAATATGTTTGTATCACATATTTATTTGATAAAATAATATCTATAATGATAGTAAGTAAAAGTTGTATTATTTTGTAATAATAATTATTATTATAAAAATATCAATATTTATAATTACAAGGATGACATTATGATAAAACGATAATTCTAATTATGATAACTTTAATATTTACGATAATTTTTAATATTATATTTAAAATAATAATTCTATTTAAAATAATAATAATAATGATATTTTATAGTAACAATGACATTTCTATTAAAATGATAATTTTTGTTAAAATGATAGTTTTAATACTAACGATACTTTTAATAATAATAGTAATGATAAAAATAATAAGAACGACAATTTTATCTAAATCAATATCTTATAATATTTTAATTTCATCATGATACTCTTACTCATTATTTCCTAATCGTTTCGTTTAATAGCTTTTAATCGTCTTTTATATCGTGTTCATAATAATGATAATAATAGTAATCAAAATAATTAGGTGTTACAAATATTTGTTTTAATTACACTAATATTAATAATGATAGTTACTATAACATTATTAATGATAATACTAATAATTATCTTAATGATAATATAGTAGTAATAATAATAACAATAACAATAACTATTTTTAAATAATGATATATATATTAATAATGATAATAATAATAATAATAATACTAATAATAATAATAATAATAATAATAATAATAATAATAATAATTGGATAATAATAATAATAATACTAATTATAACTTTAACGATAATAACGATAGTAATAATAAAAAAAATAACAATTTTTAATGATAAATCTCTTTTATTGATAAAGATAATAATAATGATAATAATAATAAGATAAAACTAGAACGACGATAAAAACGACAATAATAATAATAATAATAATAATAATCATTTTTAATAAAAATATCAAAAATTCAATTGATTATAACTTCTAATCCGTTCATCGAAACCATTCGATATCTAAAGGAAAAGTTCTTAATTTTTCGCTAGCTTTCCAAGGACATGCATATCTTATACCTTATCTCAACTACAAGTGTAACTAATTCAAGATTCAACCTAACCTGTCTAAGGGCAATATCAAAAGTACAAGCATGCATAATCCTAAATACTCGAGCACTAGTCAGGGATAGACTATTAGTATGTAAAAGTTAAATTATGAGTACTCACGTATCAATATTGAGATTCAATATTGTAGGAAAGGTACGTAGACGCAACGGAAATGATAAACACTATATTGACCTTACGAGCATACCCATGAACCATACTCAATCACCTCCATAGCTATAACCCATAATTTCCTTAATCATATCCTACTCGAAAAACAATTTCAAAATCACTTGGACAGCACTCCGTCGTAATATTTTATGTATACTAATAATATCTTGAAATAATACGGAGTAAATATATATATGTAAATCGATTGAGAGAGTTTAGAGAAAAATATTTTCAAGTTTCTATGAAATAATGAAACCTATTGAATTCTATTTATAATAGATTTTTGAATTATTAAAGTGAATTATTAAAGTATGAATTATTAAAGTGAATTATTAAAGTATGAATTATTAAAGTATGAATTATTAAAGTGAATTATTAAAGTATGAATTATTAAAGTAAATTATTAAAGTATGAATTATTAAAGTGAATTATTAAAGTTAAAGTAAAGTAAAAATAAAGTAAAGGTAAAGTTTAAGTATAGTAAAAGTATAAACTATGTACGTATAATACGCGTATAAATATATATAATATTAATTTAAATCGTTATATATATTTAATAAAATAAAATATAAATATCGTTATCTTTATCATACTAGTTAAGTAATGAGTTGTCAAAAGTGGTTCTAGATATTTATAAAAGTTATATACGTTTTAATAATAAAGTTCTTTTTAAGCTGAAAACGTTTTTCTGCGTTTGAAACTAAATCAAATAAATATAATAATTTTGTTTTCCAAAACCAAATATATTTTTAAGAATCATTTTGTTTAAAGGTTAAAATAATGGAAATCGTTATATCATAAAACATTTTAGAAAAGCAGAATCATATATATTCATAATAGGTTTCAAGTTTTTAAATTACAGTCTGTTGGTGAAGCATGAGATAAAGTTCAAAGGTTAAATAAACGTATGAAATCATCTTAATGAAAAATGTCGAGTTACTTAACTTGTCAATATCCAACATCTAAGTTAGTTACACTTCACGTTCTTACTTATAAATCACTTTACCATTTTCCGAATGTTGTAAAAAAGAATAGATTTCTTAAATCACAGTGGACCTCATAACATAGACCCGTAATCATATCACAATGTATCTGATAAATCAATCATTTGATATTATCTTCTAATTCCATCGATAAACATATTGAAACAAATACGTTCATGTAAAGTATTATACGTTTAATACTTTATTAATATTCTCAAGTTATAATATATATACATATATATACATATTTATTTATATATAACGGTTCGTGAATCGTCAGAATTTGTTCGAGGTTATAATGAATGTATGAACACAATTTAAAATTCTTGAGATTTAACTTAACAAACTTTGCTTATCGTGTCGAAATAATATAAAGATAAAGTTTAAATTTGGTTGGAAATTTCCGGGTTGTCACAGTACCTACCCGTTAAAGAAATTTCGTCCCGAAATTTGAGTGGAAAGGTCGTGAATGATAATAAGTATGTTTTCATGATGCATACAGGCTGAAAATTAGAGTTTTATCATCAGCGAATAATTTGGATAATATATGAAGAGTACGAATGAAGCTAACATAGAAGAGTGAAATGAGTAAGTGTAGATTCATCTTATCATTTGACGTAGATATGATTGATTCCCAGATTTCAAGGGATTTGAAGAAAATCTTCTTAATAAGATTTGACTCTCCGGTAATCAAGGGAATTAGGATCCGCTTTAAATGCGATCGTCCATTTTAATTGTTTTGTCAGAGATTTTCTTATAAATTCACCTCCTTCATTTCCTTACAACTCACATCTTCTGTTGATGCATTTTATGCAAGTCCCTAGACATCTACCCACGTCCATTGCAGGTACAACAGTTTACAAGCCACCATGATTGCTCGTTATTATCCTATCCGTGTTTGTATGTGGTTACAGGAACTGCAGGAACGAGATTTAGATGTTTGACTATGTTAGACTTAGTCAGACGTACGAGTGAAGCCTCACTAGTATGGCTGCCAGGCTCATAAGCACGGTTGATGCTAAGCTAAATCACAATTACAACCTAAATGAGAATACACGAGTGAGTGATCACCCGTACGGCTGATGAAGCCAACTCGTACGTGTGATGAATGAATCGTATGGGTGAGTCAACAGCAGGGGTATATAAAGTCTTATGTTCTTCATTTTAGGTTAAGCCTCTCATTTATTACACACACTCAGATCTAGTGAGTTCCTCCAATTCTCTCTCAGTCCAAATCACCCAGGTGGTGAATAATAGCTCTATGTGTTGATCTAATCACACTTGATTTAGTTGTGGTTTGACTAAATTAATAAAAAAAAAAACTTAACCTATTCACTAGAGGATTTGATTCACTTATTTCGCCATTGTGTGAGTTAAATCTATTGATTTCTAAGTTCCTAGTCATGTTTCATCACCTTCTATTCTTTCCCCCTCAACTCATATTTTAAAGTATTCATCAATATGCTCCATCCAGTTCTGATTCTCGATATACTTCTAACTTTCATATCGGTCATTCTTCTTTTTCATCTACCGCCGGAAGAATCTATTTACTTCTACTATACTCTTGGGTTTATAGTGTTTCTAGTTCTCCCGTGTCTTTATATTGCTATATGCATCGATATATATGGTTTATAATTTCTGGTTTGTCGTTGGGCTTTATATGTTCCCTTATATTTCAAAGTCTCTGCTTCTGTCTTCTATAATCATTATCATTCACAGTTAATGCTCTCTTTTATTTGCTGCAATTTATACCCCAATTTCTATTTCGGAGTTTTGTCCTTTCGTTTCTTCTTCTTGCGATTAAGCACCGCTTGTAATGGTCCAGAATTCACAGATATGAATTTCGGAATGAACATTGTTAATGTTCTAGGAAGGAAATTGTGATGGCACGATCTTGACTTGTCAAATTACTAGAATATCTTGGAAAAGGCCGAATCATGAAGAAATATTTTCTTGATATTTTAGAGGTTAAATAGAATACAAGAGTCGTATAACATGGCACATGATGATGTTATGATCTGTGAATCATCACGTTCCATTTAGAAACTCAGCATGACTTACTGTAATATAATCACATTGATCAAGTGTCATTATATTATACTAATTCATGCTTCAGTTCCCAACACTACTTCAAAATATTCCTATTTTAAACTTGAATGTTTCAGAATTTAGAAACTAAAATAGTTTCTTTTATGATGTAATACAGATAGCGCGAAGAGGTAAATGATTTCAAATAAGAAAAATTAAGAAAATATCTTCAGAAATATGGAGGATATTTATAATGAAAGATATGATGATATTTTAGAATTTCTAATATCAGAGGATGATGAAGAATATTGTCCGCAGGGGTTTAGAGTCAGGAGCAAGGTATTCGTTAATGACTTCAGCAGGTACTGAATCATTTGGATCCTTTGAAGTCAGGTTCAGTCTTTGTAATTTGTCCACAGTCTCCTTCCTACTTTGCTCAATCCGTTTTCCAGTTCCAAAACTTCTATTTTTCTGCACTTTGCCAACACACTTCATCATTATCATCCAACTTTTATCGTTTAAAGTCGTTTATAGTTTTTGCAACTTCATCAGCATTTTTTCCATTTTTGGAGAACCAATTCGTAGTTCGGAGTGTTTTTCAGAAACTTCACATTCAAATTAAGTCCAGAAGATAGACGTTATATATACACATATAACTGTTGGCGTAGACATGCTGCGAGATTTCAAAATACTGATTGCTAATTCCCAATGATTCATATGGCAATCCTCATTACAAGATGCGAATGAGTAAATGATGGGGTTTCAATGAATAATTATAATGACTTTTTGGAGAGGCTAAAGTCAAAGGGTAATGAAGTTGTTGGTACATCTGCTAATAATGTGGCGGAATGTAAAAGGTTCACTGGTAACGATGGTGTATATCTCAAGGTTATAATAAGGTTAGTCTGACTGAAAAGTCGAAGTTGACTTGCTGGAGCTATGACAAAACTGACTACTTTGAATAGGAGTCGCAAAGTTATTTTTGCTAATAAATGCCAAAGAATCTGACGCGGATACGTTGTTTAAACTTTTACTTTGGTTTCAAGAGTTTTTTGGGTACATAACTGTGGGTAACATGTGGTTGGATCATCATCTCGATTGCTCATCATTCGAAGTGTCTTCAGAAATTTTCGAAGGGTTTGAACATAGATTGTAATCGTTAACATACATTTGATATTCTGACACAGTTTTGAAGTCAAAATATAGCTTGTGAAAGATGTAAGGATCTAAGAGTGATGATTTTAGTCATATCTCAAGTTGAATTTTGAGATTTCAAAATCAGAATATGTAATTAAATTTTGAATGAGTATGGTTGTTTTGATTTCTTTAAAAGAATGTATATTGTTGTGAAAGTAGGGAGTATAATGGATGATTTGCTGAATCAAATTCGAAGAATGTAACATATTAATTGTGAATTTATATATATCTCTCGGGTATTACCTACCCGTTAAAAAAAAATTCACAATTCATATTTTGTACATAAGAATTTTATTACAGTCTTTATGAATATATATATATATATATATATATATATATATATTCTCCTCAAATGTAACATAGATTTTAATGAGTTAATACTAAATTAAACTTATTCGATTACGGTTGGAACTAGAATTGAATAATTCCTTGAAGGCTTTAGAGGTTACATAAGTATTTCTTCAATAATATTGAAATTATGAATCAATACTTCTTTATTTGTTGAGATGTGATGTTGGTTTTCATTAAGTTCTTGTGAACTTCGCAAAGTACGAATGATGTTATCTGAAAAGTTTCGGTTACATCAATGATGAAAGTGTAAAATCAAATATATACTTGATTTATTATGAATTGGAATTTGTTGAATTGATACAGAGATTGTAGTTAACGCTGGTTAAGTTGCGGCCGAAGGACGTATATTATTGCATATTTGTAATATGAATTAACCGAGTAGTTAAGATTCACACACAATAGCTTAGTACGGAAAGATTTATTTCAAAAAAAATATATATATATATATATAATATACATATAATTTCTTCAGAGGGAATGAGTTAATTCTTCATAACTCGTTGATACAATATACACGTTATTGATTCGTAATGATGTCCACAGTGATTCTTGAACTGACGGAGTTTGTGATGTTATAGGTGTTGTTGATTCTGATGTTAACTGTACTGACGATGCTGGTGATGTTGACGGTACTGTTGATGCTGTTGGTAAAACAAGTTTAACTTGTTAATCACACACCATTTTTGTCAGGGTTTCTACTCTTCCTTCTATCATTTTGGTTCGCTTAACTGATTTATGGTTAGGGCTAGATTAGATAATCTCTAAGACTTTAGAGATTACATAATCGCCGCGGAATATTTCTCCAATGAAGTTATGAATTAATACTTCATCAGTTATTGTTGTTGGTACTCCTTGGTATCTATGGTGCGTATGACGTTGATGCTCGTGAGATAGATTGTGAAGTTGAGATTTACGACGCGGTTGTGGTTGGAGGTGGTAATGGTACTGTTGGCGTTGATGATGGTGGTACTGGTTATGCTGCTGATGCTGCTGCTGGCGTTTGTAATCTCTGCACCATATTCTCCAAAGCCACTACTCGAGCGCGAAGCTCGTTGACTTCTTCTATTACACCGGGGTGATTGTCGGTTCGGACGAGCGGATAAATAAAATCTAAAATTTGATGTAATATATAATCGTGACGAGATACTCTGGAAATGAGCGAGAAAATGGTGTCTCGAACAGGTTCGCCGGTAAGTGCTTCAGGTTCTTCGCCAAGAGGGCAATGTGGTGAATGGAAGGGATCACCTTCTTCTTGTCTCCAATGATTGAGGAGGCTACGAACCCATCCCCAATTCATCCAGAATAGGTGATGACTGATTGGTTGATCCATTCCGGTCACACTGCTTTCAGAGCTTGAGTGAGATTCTATTTCGGAATCCGAGTGACTATAACTGATGACAAATTCCATTTCGTACGATTGGATAAAGGATTTTTTTTTTGATATAAAATGATTTTTCGGCTATCGGGTGGTATTCTATTTACATAGGATATCTATATATAGAGATCAAAAGATTTCATAGATTACGGAGGAATTTGCGGGATATGTCAGGCAAAGTTTAAAGTAACAGATACGATAAGATATGATTTAGCAGATACGCTAAGATATGAATTTTGTCTATACACTACTCATGCAATTAATGTAGCAAGATGTGTCTAGACTAATAATGATAAGCAGGTAATTTCCTATGGATGATAAGCAGATGATTTCCGACTAGAAATGATAAGCAAAACTTTTGACATGCAGACACGGTCGAAGTCCAGACTCACTAATGCATCCTAACGACTTATCAGTTAGACACACTAATGCAGACCTGGTTCGCTAAGACCACCGCTCTGATACCAACTGAAAGGACCCGTTCATATACATTATAAACGATTCACAATAGTTGATTACATTGCGAGGTATTTGACCTCTATATGATACATTTTACAAACATTGCATTCGTTTTTAAAAGACAAACTTTCTTTACATCGAAAATTGACAGGCATGCATACCATTTCATAATATCCACTATCCAACTATAAATTGATTTAATAATAATCTTTGATGAACTCAATGACTCGAATGCAACGTTCTTCGAAATATGCTATGAAAGACTCCATGTAATATCTTTAAAATGAGCAAATGCACAGCGAAAGATTTCTTTAATACCTGAGAATAAACATGCTTTAAAGTGTCAACCAAAAGGTTGGTGAGTTCATTAGTTTATCATAATCATTCATTTTCATCATTTTAATAGACCACAAGAATTTCATTTCCAGTTCTCATAAATATACGTCCCATGCATAGAGACAAAAATCATTCATATGGATTGAACACCTGGTAACCGACATTCACAATATGCATATAAGAATATCCCCATCATTCCGGGATCCTCCTTCGGACATGATATAAATTTCGAAGTACTAAAGCATCCGGTACTTTGGATGGGGCTTGTTGGGCCCAATAGATCTATCTTTAGGATTCGCGTCAATTAGGGTGTCTGTTCCCTAATTCTTAGATTACCAGACTTAATAAAAAGGGGCATATTCGATTTCGATAATTCAACCATATAATGTAGTTTCGATTACTTGTGTCCATTTCGTAAAACATTTATAAAAATTACGCATGTATTCTCAGCCCAAAAATATAAAGGGTAAAAAGGCAAATGAAACTCACCATACTGTATTTCGTAGTAAAAATACATATAACGTCATTGAACAAGTGCAAGGTTGGCCTCGGATTTACGAACCTAAATTAATTATATATATTTATGTGTTGGTCAATATTTGTCTAACAAATTAAGTCAAGTCATAGTGTAACACAATCCTAATGCTCGAGACTAATATGCAAAAGTCAACAAAAGTAAATTTGACTCAAAATAATTTCCAAAAATCTATACATGATTAATATAGAGTTTAAATATCGTCGTTTTATATTTTTAAATATTTTTAAAAGATTTATTAGAGTAAATAATATAGTTTATTTATTAATAAATAAAATTTTATATTAAATTTATATAATAAAATATACTTTTATATATATTAAGTAATAAAATTTATAGGGTTCATTTAATATCATAAAGATAATATGATAGGTATTATTAAAGTAAGTTATTAGACGTAGTAAAATATGTTTGTATCACATATTTATTTGATAAAATAATATCTATAATGATAGTAAGTAAAAGTTGTATTATTTTATAATAATAATTATTATTATAAAAATATCAATATTTATAATTACAAGGATGACATTATGATAAAACGATAATTCTAATTATGATAACTTTAATATTTACGATAATTTTTAATATTATATTTAAAATAATAATTCTATTTAAAATAATAATAATAATGATATTTTATAGTAACAATGACATTTCTATTAAAATGATAATTTTTGTTAAAATGATAGTTTTAATACTAACGATACTTTTAATAATAATAGTAATGATAAAAATAATAAGAACGATAATTTTATCTAAATCAATATCTTATAATATTTTAATTTCATCATGATAATCTTACTCATTATTTCCTAATCGTTTCGTTTAATAGCTTTTAATCGTCTTTTATATCGTGTTCATAATAATGATAATAATAGTAATCAAAATAATTAGGTGTTACAAATATTTGTTTTAATTACACTAATATTAATAATGATAGTTACTATAACATTATTAACGATAATACTAATAATTATCTTAATGATAATATAGTAGTAATAATAATAACAATAACAATAACTATTTTTAAATAATGATATATATATTAATAATGATAATAATAATAATAATAATACTAATAATAATAATAATAATAATAATAATAATAATTGGATAATAATAATTATAATAATAATTATAACTTTAACGATAATAACGATAGTAATAATAAAAAAAATAACAATTTTTAATGATAAATCTCTTTTATTGATAAAGATAATAATAATGATAATAATAATAAGATAAAACTAGAACGACGATAAAAACGACAATAATAATAATAATAATAATAATAATCATTTTTAATAAAAATAACAAAAATTCAATTGATTATAACTTCTAATCCGTTCATCGAAACCATTCGATATCTAAAGGAAAAGTTCTTAATTTTTCGCTAGCTTTCCAAGGACATGCATATCTTATACCTTATCTCAACTGCAAGTGTAACTAATTCAAGATTCAACCTAACCTGTCTAAGGGCAATATCAAAAGTACAAGCATGCATAATCCTAAATACTCGAGCACTAGTCAGGGATACACTATAAGTATGTAAAAGTTAAATTATGAGTACTCACGTATCAATATTGAGATTCAATATTGTAGGAAAGGTACGTAGACGCAACGGAAATGATAAACACTATATTAACCTCACAAGCATACCCATGAACCATACTCAATCACCTCCATAGCTATAACCCATAATTTCCTTAATCATATCCTACTCAAAAAACAATTTCGAAATCACTTGGACAGCACTCCGTCGTAATATTTTATGTATACTAATAATATCTTGAAATAATACGGAGTAAATATATATATGTAAATCGATTGAGAGAGTTTAGAGAAAAATATTTTCAAGTTTCTATGAAATAATGAAACCTATTGAATTCTATTTATAATAGATTTTTGAATTATTAAAGTGAATTATTAAAGTATGAATTATTAAAGTGAATTATTAAAGTATGAATTATTAAAGTATGAATTATTAAAGTGAATTATTAAAGTATGAATTATTAAAGTAAATTATTAAAGTATGAATTATTAAAGTGAATTATTAAAGTTAAAGTAAAGTAAAAATAAAGTAAAGGTAAAGTTTAAGTATAGTAAAAGTATAAACTATGTACGTATAATACGCGTATAAATATATATAATATTAATTTAAATCGTTATATATATTTAATAAAATAAAATATAAATATCGTTATCTTTATCATACTAGTTAAGTAATGAGTTGTCAAAAGTGGTTCTAGATATTTATAAAAGTTATATACGTTTTAATAATAAAGTTCTTTTTAAGCTGAAAACGTTTTTCTGCGTTTGAAACTAAATCAAATAAATATAATAATTTTGTTTTCCAAAACCAAATATATTTTTAAGAATCATTTTGTTTAAAGGTTAAAATAATGGAAATCGTTATATCATAAAACATTTTAGAAAAGTAGAATCATATATATTCATAATAGGTTTCAAGTTTTTAAATTACAGTCTGTTGGTGAAGCATGAGATAAAGTTCAAAGGTTAAATAAACGTATGAAATCATCTTAATGAAAAATGTCGAGTTACTTAACTTGTCAATATCCAACATTTAAGTTAGTTACACTTCACGTTCTTACTTATAAATCACTTTACCATTTTCCGAATGTTGTAAAAAAGAATAGATTTCTTAAATCACAGTGGACCTCATAACATAGACCCGTAATCATATCACAATGTATCTGATAAATCAATCATTTGATATTATCTTCTAATTCCATCGATAAACATATTGAAACAAATACGTTCATGTAAAGTATTATACGTTTAATACTTTATTAATATTCTCAAGTTATAATATATATACATATATATACATATTTATTTATATATAACGGTTCGTGAATCGTCGGAATTTGTTCGAGGTTATAATGAATGTATGAACACAATTTAAAATTCTTGAGATTTAACTTAACAAACTTTGCTTATCGTGTCGGAATAATATAAAGATAAAGTTTAAATTTGGTTGGAAATTTCCGGGTTGTCACAACAACAACTACAACAAACGTCCCAACAACAACAATTACAATAATTGTCCCAACAACAATAACAACTGCAACAACAACAATAATCAGAAACAGCAATGCCAAAGGTGTGAAGAGAATCACACGTGGTTTTGCACAACATTTTGCAACAGGTGTAGAAGAAATGGTCATAGCGCGACAAAGTGTGAGGTGTACGGACCAATGTATAACAGAACTAAAGGAACAAATAATGGCAGAACGAGTAATGTCAGAACAAGTAGTGTCAGAGAAAATGCTGTCAACGTAGTCTGTTATAAATGTGGAAAACCGGGTCACATTATTAAAAATTGCCCGAATCAGGGAAATACTAATGGGCAGAGCCGCGGAAGAGTTTTCAATATTAATACAACAGAAGCGCAGGAAGACCCGGAGCTTGTTACAGGTACGTTTCTCATTGACAATAAATCTGCTTATGTTTTATTTGATTCGGGTGCAGATAGAAGCTATATAAGTAGAGATTTTTGTGCTAAACTAAGTTGCTCACCGACGCCCTTGGATAATAAATTTTTACTCGAATTAGCAAATGGTAAATTAATTACAGCAGATAATATATATCGGAATCGAGAAATTAAACTGGTTAGCGAAACATTTAAAATTGATTTAATACCAGTCGAGTTAGGGAGTTTTGATGTGATAATCGGTATGGACTGGTTGAAAGAAGTGAAAGCAGAGATCTTTTGTTACAAAAATGCAATTCGCATTATTCGAGAAAAAGGAAAACCCTTAATGGTGTAAGGAGAAAAGAGTAACGCGAAGTTAAATCTTATTAGTAACCTGAAGGAACAAAAACTAATAAGAAAAGGTTGCTATGTTGTGCTAGCACACGTCGAGAAAGTCAATTCCGAAGAAAAGAACATCAAAGATGTTCCCGTCGCAAAAGAATTTCCCGATGTTTTTCCGAAAGAATTACTGGGACTACCTCCACACCGATCCATTGAATTTCAAATAGATCTTGTACCGGGAGCTGCACCAATAGCTCGTGCTCCATACAGACTCGCACCTAGTGAAATGAAGGAACTTCAGGGCCAATTACAAGAACTTTTAGAGCGTGGTTTCATTCGATCAAGCACATCACCGTGGGGAGCTCCTGTTTTGTTTGTCAAGAAGAAGGATGGTACATTTAGGTTATGTATCGACTACCGAGAGTTAAACAAACTTACTATCAAGAACCGCTACCCACTACCGAGAATCGATGACTTATTTGATCAACTACAAGGCTCGTCAGTTTATTCGAAGATTGATTTACGTTTTGGGTATCATCAAATGCGGGTGGAGGAGGATGATATTCCGAAAACTGCATTCAGGACGCGTTACGGTCATTACGAGTTTATGGTTATGCTGTTTGAGTTGACTAACGCACCAGCTATGTTCATGGACCTCATGAACCGAGTGTGTGGGCCATATCTTGATAAGTTTGTCATTGTTTTCATCGATGACATACTTATTTACTCAAAGAATGATCAAGAGCACGAAGAACATTTGAGAAAAGTGCTAGAGTTGTTAACGAAATAAAAACTGTACGCTAAATTTTCAAAGTGTGCATTTTGGTTGGAAGAAGTTCAATTCCTCGGTCACATAGTGAACAAAGAAGGTATTCAAGTGGATCCGGCAAAGATTGAAACTGTTGAAAAGTGGGAAACACCGAAAACTCCGAAGCACATACGCCAATTTTTAGGGCTGGCTGATTATTACATGAGATTCATTCAAGATTTTTCCAAAATAGCAAAACCCTTGACTGCATTAACGCATAAAGGGAAGAAATTTGAATGGAAGGATGAACAAGAGAAAGCATTTCAATTGTTGAAAAAAAGTTAACTACGGCACCTATATTGTCATTACCTGAAGAGAATGATGATTTTGTGATATAGGGTGACGCCTCAAAGCAAGGTCTCGGTTGTGTATTAATACAACGAACTAAGGTAATTGCTTATGCGTCTAGACAATTGAAGATTCACGAGAAAAATTATACGACGCATGATTTGGAATTAGGCGCGGTTGTTTTTGCATTAAAGACTTGGAGGCACTACTTAAATTGGGTCAAAAGTATTATATATACCGACCACAAAAGTCTTCAACACATATTTAATCAGAAACAACTGAACATGAGGCAGCGTAGGTGGATTGAATTGTTGAATGATTACGACTTTGAGATTCGTTACCACCTGGGGAAGGAAAATGTGGTAGCCGACGCCTTGAGCAGAAAGGACAGAGAACCCATTCGAGTAAAATCTATGAATATAATGATTCACAATAACCTTACTACTCAAATAAAGGAGGCGCAACAAGGAGTTTTAAAAGAGAGAAATTTAAAGAATGAAATACCCAAAGGATCGGAGAAGCATCTTAATATTCGGGAAGACGGAACCCGGTATAGGGCTGAAAGAATTTGGGTACCAAAATTTGGAGAAATGAGAGAATTGGTACTTAGAGAAGCTCATAAAACCAGATACTCAATACATGCTGGAACGGGGAAGATGTACAAGGATCTCAAGAAACATTTTTGATGGCCAGGTATGAAAGCCGACGTTGCTAAATACATAGGGGAATGTTTGACGTGTTCTAAGGTCAAAGCGGAGCATCAGAAACCATCAGGTCTACTTCAACAACCCGAAATCCCGAAATGGAAATGGGAAAACATTACCATGGATTTCATCACTAAATTGCTAAGGACTACAAGTGGTTTTGATACTATTTGGGTAATAGTCGATCGTCTCACCAAATCAGCACACTTTCTCCCAATGAGAGAAGATGATAAAATGGAGAAGTTGGCGCGATTATATTTGAAGGAAGTTGTCTCCAGACATGGAATACAAAACTCTATTATCTCTGATAAGGATGGCAGATTTGTTTCAAGATTCTGGCAGACATTACAGCAAGCATTAGGAACTCGTCTAGACATGAGTACTGCCTATCATCCACAAACTGATGGGCAGAGCGAAAGGACGATACAAACGCTTGAATACATGCTACGAGCATGTGTTATTGATTTCGGAAACAGTTGGGATCAGCACCTTCCGTTAGCAGGAATTTTTCTATAACAACAGCTACCATTCAAGCATTGAGATGGCGCCGTTTGAAGCACTTTATGGTAGAAAGTGCAGGTCTCCGATTTGTTGGAGTGAAGTGGGGGATAGACAGATTACGGGTCCAGAAATAATACAAAAAACTACAGAGAAGATCATCCAAATTCCACAACGGTTGAAAACCGCCCAAAGTCGACAAAAGAGCTACGCCGAAATTAAAAGAAAAGATATAGAATTTGAAATTGGAGAGATGGTCATGCTTAAGGTTACACCTTGTAAAGGTGTTGTTAGATTTGGTAAATGAGGGAAATTAGATCCAAGGTATATAGGACCATTCAAGATTATTGATCGTGTCGGACCAGTAGCTTAACGACTTGAATTACCACAACAACTCACGGCTGTACATAACACTTTCCACGTCTCAAATTTGAAGAAATGTTTTGCTAAAGAAGATCTCACTATTTCATTAGACAAAATCCAAATCAACGAAAAACTTCAATTCGTCGAAGAACCCGTCGAAATAATGGATCGTGAGGTTAAAAGACTTAAGCAAAACAAGATACCAATTGTTAAAGTTCGATGGAATGCTCGTAGAGGACCCGAGTTCACCTGAGAACAAGAAGATCAGATGAAGAAGACATACCCGCACTTATTTCCAGAAGATACGTCAACACCTCCAACTGCTTAAAATTTCGGGACGAAATTTATTTAACGGGTAGGTACTGTAGTGACCCGAGCTTTTCCATGTTTATTTATATTAAATGAAATTGATAATTACATGATTAAGTGTTTCCAACATTTTAAGCAATCAAACTTGTTAAGACTTGATTAATTGAAATAGGTTTCATATAAACAATTGACCACCCAAGTTGACCGGTGATTCACGAATGATAAAACTTGTAAAAACTATATGATGACATATATATGGATATACATATAGTTAACATGATATTATGATAAGTAAACATATCATTAAGTATATTAACAATGAACTACATATGTAAAAACAAGACTACTAACTTAAGGATTTCGAAACGAGACATATATGTAACGATTATCGTTGTAACAATATTTAACTGTATATATATCATATTAAGATATATTAATACATCATATTATTATGATAATATAATAATTTAACATCTCATTAGATATAATAAACAATGGGTTAACAACATTTAACAAGATCGTTAACCTAAAGGTTTCAAAACAACATTTACATGTAACGACTAACGATGACTTAACGACTCAGTTAAAATGTATATACATGTAGTGTTTTAATATGTATTCATACACTTTTGAAAGAATTTAAAACACTTATCAAAATACTTCTACTTAACAAAAATGCTTACAATTACATCCTCGTTCAGTTTCATCAACAATTCTACTCGTATGCACCCGTATTTGTACTCGTACAATACACAGCTTTTAGATGTATGTAATATTGGTATATACATTAAAATTATTAGCTCTTAGTAGCCCATGTGAGTTACCTAACACATGTGGGAACCATCATTTGGCAACTAGGATGAAATATCTCATAAAATTACAAAAATATTAGTAATCATTCATGACTTATTTACATGTAAACAAAATTACACATCCTTTATATCTAATCCATATACCAAGGACCAATAACACCTACAAACACTTTCATTCTTAAATTTTCTTCATCTAATTGATCTCTCTCAAGTTCTATCTTGAAGTTCTAAGTGTTCTTCATAAATTCTATAAGTTCTAGTTTCATTAAATCAAGAATACTTCCAAGTTTGCTAGCTTACTTCCAATCTTGTAAAGTGATCATCCAACCTCAAGAAATCTTACTTATTTACAGTAAGATATCTTTCTAATACAAGGTAATACTCATATTCAAACTTTGATTCAATTTCTATAACTATAACAATCTTATTTCGAGTGGAAATCTTACTTGAACTTGTTTTCGTGTCATGATTCTGCTTCAAGAACTTTCAAGCCATCCAAGGATCTTTTGAAGCTAGATCTATTTTTCTCATTTCTAGTAGGTTTATCCACAAAACTTGAGGTAGTAATGATATTCATAACATCATTCGATTCATATATATAAAACTACCTTATTCGAAGGTTTAAACTTGAAAGCACTAGAATATAGTTTAGTTAATTCTAAACTTGTTCGCAAACAAAAGTTAATATTTATAACTTGACTTTTAAAATCAACTAAACACATGTTATATATCTATATGAATATGCTAACTTAATGATTTAAAACCTGGAAACACGAAAAACACCGTAAAACCGGACATACGCCGTCGTAGTAACACCGCGGGCTGTTTTGGGTTTGATAATTAAAAACTATGATAAACTTTGATTTAAAAGTTGTTATTCTGGGAAAATGATTTTTCTTATGAACATGAAACTATATCCAAAAATCATGGTTAAACTCAAAGTCGAAGTATGTTTTTCAAAATGGTCATCAAGACGTCGTTCTTTGGACTGAAATGACTACCTCTTACAAAAATGACTTGTAACTTATATTTCCAACTATAAACCTATACTTTTTCTATTTATATTCATAAAATAGAGTTCAATACGAAACCATAGCAATTTGATTCACTCAAAACGGATTTAAAACGAAGAAGTTATGGGTAAAACAAGATTGGATATTTTTTTGATTGTTGTAGCTACGGGAAGTATTGTAACAATTCTATACAAATCATATCCTAGCTAACTTATATTGTATTATACATGTATTCTAATATATTGTGTAATCTTGGGATACCATAGACACGTATGCAAATGTTTTGACATATCATATCGACCCATCTATATATATTATTTGGAACAACCATAGACACTCTATATGCAGTAATGTTTGAGTTAGCTATACAGGGTTGAGGTTGATTCCAAAAATATATATACTTTGAGTTGTGATCTAGCCTGAGACTTGTATACACTGGGTCGTGGATTGGGTCAAGATAACATATATATCAATTTATTTCTGTACATCTAACTATGGACAACTAGTTGTAGGTTACTAACGAGGACAGCTGACTGAAAATATTTAAAACATTAAAACGTATTAAAATGTTGTAAATATATTTTGAACATACTTTGATGTATATGTACATATTTGTTATAGGTTTGTGAATCGACCAGTGGCCAAGTCTTACTTCCCGATGAAGTAAAAATCTGTGAAAGTGAGTTATAGTCCCACTTTTAAAATCTAATATTTTTGGGATGAGAATACATGCAGCTTTATAAATGTTTTACAAAATAGACACAAGTACATGAAACTACTTTCTATGGTTGAATGATCGAAGCCGAATATGCCCCTTTTTGCTTAGTAGCCTAAGAATTAGGGAACATCACTAATTTTAAGAATTAGTGCACGCCTAATTGACGCGAATCCTAAAGATAGATCTATTGGGCCTAACGTGAAAGGACCCGTCCTAATCCATCCGGACGAAGTCCATATCAATCGTAAACGATTCACAACAGTTGATTACATCGCGAGGTACTTGACCTCTATATGATACATTTTACAAACATTGCATTCGTTTTTGAAAAGACAATCTTTCATTACATCAAAAGTTGACAAGCATGCATACCATTTCATAATATATCCAACTATAATTGACTTTATAATAATCTTGATGAACTCGACGACTCGAATGTAACGTCTTTTGAAATATGCCATGAATGACTCCAAGTAATATCTATAAAATGAGCAAATGCACAGCGGAAGATTTCTTCGTACCTGAGAATAAACATGCTTTCAAGTGTCAACCAAAAGGTTGGTGAGTTCATTAGTTTATCATAAATAATCATTTCATAATTTTAATAGACCACAAGATTTCATATTTCCATTTCTCATAAACATACGTCCCATGCATAGAGACAAAAATATCATTCATATGGATTGAACACCTGGTAACCGACATTCACAATATGCATATAAGAATATCCCCATCATTCCGGGATCCTCCTTTGGACATGATATTAATTTCGAAGTACTAAAGCATCCAGTACTTTGGATGGGGCTTGTTGGGCTCGATAGATCTATCTTTAGAGTTCGCGTCAATTAGGGTGTCTGTTCCCTAATTCTTAGATTACCAGACTTAATAAAAAGGGGCATATTCGATTAGATAATCCAACCATAGAATGTAATTTAGATTACTTATGTCTATTTTGTAAAATAGTTATAAAAGTTGCGCATGTATTCTCAGTCCCAAAAATATATATAAAAAGGGAACAATGAAACTCAATGTAATGTATTTTGTAGTATCAATACATATAACGATATTGATCAACAGAACAATGCAGAGTTGGCTTCGGATTCACGAACCTATATCATTCATTTATATTAAAACGTATACTGGAAATCTCATAATTTCATTTATTAATATATGTTATTTATGTAATTGTAGTTATAATATTCATACTAAATTTAATTTAAAATCATATATTTTTTTTATTATATCTTAAATTATGTGTTATATATGTTTGTTTTGTATATATATATCAAAAATGATTATTGTAGTTATATCAGTATCTATATATATCTAGTATTATATTAAAATACCTAATTTTGTCATATGTATTCATATATAAAATGATAATATGTTTTTCATATAGTTATATGGAATATCAATATATATTTATAGTATATATAATAAATGTGTTTTTATGTACAATATATGTATTTGTTAAATTGATAGTTTTGATATTAAAGTTTTACTAGTGATCATAGTAATAACTTTATTAATAATGAAAATATTAATAATTATAATGATTTTGTTAATAATGATACTTATGTTAATAATAATCATAATAATTTTAATAACTATAACAGTGTTATTAATACAAATATTAATTAAAATAATAATGATAATGTTAATGAAACCACTTATATTGATACTAATACTAATAATCATAAAATTATCCTAATACTAATATTAATGGGAAATATATTATTTTCATACAATAATAATAATAATAATCATAATCTTAATGATGATTGTAATATAATTGTATTTATTATTTATGATAATAATAATAAAAGGTAACTAATACTTATTAGTAACACTAACAATAATAATAATTATAATACATAGTAACAATACCAAAAATTAATAATAAAAATAATAATAATAATAATGGAAAAAGAAGAAAAGGTATACCCTAAAAAAACAAAATGCATCGAACGAGGTTCGAACCCGAGACCTCACGTTCACGCACCACACCCTATAACCAATCCTTCTGTTTCGCTTATCTGACTCTTACCCCATATCTATTTTATTAAACCCGACAGTTTTATGTTATATCATCTTCTCCAACAGCTCTAACGATTCCACCAACATCAAAACATGAAATAACTAATTCGTGGTTTTATTTAGGGCTTGTAAACGACTAATAAGATTATAAATAGAGTCATTGATAAAAAAATAAAAAAACAAAAAAAAACAGAATCAAACTCCCTGCTGTGCGACGGTTTGAATGAAAAAAAATTGATTTTGAGATTAGCAACGTTTGAGACAGAAGTTATAAAATGAAATAGGTTTCAATTCACCTTCTGAAACTATGGGATTCATTAATTTAACTTAATTCATCACATAAATCTCGAATTTTACCAAGAACGTGTTAGTTGACTTTTGAAAATAAAAGTTTGACTCCCAAAATTCGTGATCGATAGAAGAAATTGGAATGGGAAATTTTGCAGGTAGTTTGGGTAAAATAATCCTAAAAATACTACATCTTTACATTTTGAAAATTCAAAAAAATTTGAGTTGTAAAAAAATAAAACTCGAGCAGGAGATAAACTGGTGCAGCGAGTTTTTATCTCCTGGGTTTTCTATTTAATTCCACATTTTCAGTGACTTATAATTGGTAATTGATGGTGTAATCTGAAAGATATATTTAACAACTAAAGTTGATTTGTAGTTGTATAAAATTAACGATGTAGACAGGGAATCACAGATAGTTAGGAAAGTCAGAAAAAAATAAAAGATAAAATTGATGTGTAACTAATTTTGGCTGGATCTGTTTGATTGAATTCCTAATTGATACTAATAATTGGAGACAGGAAAATCAATTATCCTATAGACTGAACACGATTACAACTGGTTACTAATCTTTCTGTATTTATTTATATATAATAAAACGTAAATGTATTTATGTATATATATAGTAGTATAAATATTTGTATAAAATATAACTGTACTTAGTATACATATATGTATTTTTATATATATATATATATATATATATATATATGTATATATATATATATATGTATATATATATATATATATATATATATATATATATCCTTATTTGTATAATTATATAATTATTTGTATACTAAATATATAATGAAACATAATAATAATAATATTAATTGTATAATTATTAATATTAATTATTAGTTTTAAACAAACATCATAATTTACCACTAAATATAATAATAATTATATTAATAATAGTAACACTAATATTAGTAATAACTATAACAATTTTTAATGTAACAATTTTATATCTATATAATAATATTACTAATACCATCGATACTGATATTAATATAAATCTTTATTTTATCAAAAGTACAAATATTATCAATATAGAAATTATATTTTATCTTTTAATAATTTTATATATTGATATTACATTTTATTAAGTATGTAGTATTTAATAATATCTAATATACATAATAACACATATTTACATAATACATTAGTTAGGTATAGAAACCACGTATATATATATATATATATATATATATATATATATATATATATATATATATATATATATATATATATATATATATATATAAACATTTTAACATCCACTTAATCATTTTGTATAATATTCTGTATTACATTTTTAATCTCATTTGACTAAGGTGTAACTCAAAATATTATATATAAACCCTTATACTTATTTTGATACATATATTTTTATATTTATTTATATATAAATATTTTTATTTACAATATTGGTTCGTGAATCGTCGGGAGTAGTCAAAGTCAATTGCATTCATAAAAAAAATAGTTCTAACATTTTGATACTCGGTCTAACAGACTTTGCTTATCGTGTCGAAATTATATAAATATTAAGTTTAAATTTGATCAGAAATTCCCGGGTCATCACAGTACCTACCCGTTAAAGAAATTTCGTCCCGAAATTTAAGTAAGGTCGTCATGGCTAACAATACAAATGTTTTCATGACGAATATGAGTTGTTGAATAGAGTTTTATCATTATTGATTAATATAGATAAAACAATTCGATTACTCGAAGAGTACAAGTGAAGCTATCATAAAAGATTGAAATGAGTAAATGCAGGTTTGTCTTAACTGGTGACGTAGTCAGGGTTGAATTCCGGAATTCAAGGAATTTAAAAGAAAATCTTCGAAATCTAAAAGATTTGATTCTGCGGTGAATAAGGAAATTAAGATCTCTATAATTAAATACCATGATCTGCCTCGATTACTCTGTCTGATATTTCCATTATAAATTAACCTCTTCCGTTCCATTAATTTCACCATTCTTATACTTTCTTTCTTAATTCGTACACCCAAAAGATTGTGAAATGCTTAATCCAGTTCTGATCCTTGTCCTCATCCTTACTATCGCAACAATCATTCTCCTTTTCCAACTTCTACCAGAGGAATCAGCTTTCTTCTACTTCACCCTTGGGATTATAATGTTTTTAATTCTCCCGTGTCTTTATGTTGCGATAAACATTGATATACACGGTTTGTAATTTATGTGTTGTTATTAGGCTTTATATTCTCCCTTATATTTCAAAGCTCTATGCTTTTGTTTTCTTTTCCCGACTTCAAGTCAAGCGAATAATGGTCCAGAATTTGTAGATATAGAGTTTCGAATGATTATAATGTTCTAAGCAGGAAGGAACGTGATAGCACGATTTGATTTTCAAATTTATCAACATCACGGAAGATAGAACCATCAAGAATACATTTTCTTGATTTGTTCAGGAGTTAAGTAGAATGAAAGAGTTATGTAACATGGCACATGATGACATTATGATCTGTGAATCATCACGTTCCGTTAGAAACTCAGCATGACTTACTGTAATATAATCACGTTGATCAAGTGTCTTTATATTATACTAACTCATGCATCAGTTCCCAACATTACTTCAATAACATTCACATTTTAAGCTTGAAAGTTTACAGAATATAGAAACTACCAGTTTCTATATGATGTAATACTGATAGCATGAAGAGATTAATGATTTCAGATAAGAATAGTTATAAAAATATCTCCAGAAATATGGAGGATATTTATAATGAAAGATACGATAATATCTCAGAATATCTAAGATCAGCGGATGATAGAAACTATTGTCTGCAAGGGTTTAGAGTAAGGAGCAAGAGGTTCACTAAAGACTTTAGCAGACATTGAATCATTTGGATTCTTTGAAGTCAAACTTATTCTTTGTGCTTTGTCCACGGCTTTCTTCATAGTTTCACATACTCTACTTTTCAGTACTAAATTTTCTCTTGAATGTTTCCAATATAATGATACACAGGAAGCACGAAGAGGTATATAATTTCGGACGAGAATAATTATGAAAATATCCTCAGAAATATCGAAGATATTGATGATGATATTTTGGAATTTCTAAGTTCGATGGTTGATGGAGAAAGGTTTTTCGCAAGATTTTAACATGAGTACGGAGCAAGATATTCGTTGAAGGTTTTATCGGATCCAGAATTACCTGGATTCTTTGAATATATGGTATGGTCCTTGTATTTGTTCTTGGTCTCCTTCATGGTTAGCTCAATCCGTTTTCCAGTTCCAACTTTTCTGAGCTTTTCCAACATACTATTCTTTATCATCAAACTTCTGATGATTAAGATCGTTACGGTTGTCTACGGTTTCTGCTGCTTCATTCAGCTTTTTCAACATTCAGAGTATTGATTTGTAGACTGAGTGCTTTTCAGAATTTCAGAATGAAAGATCATAATTCTAGGAGATAAATGTTATACATATATCTGTTGATGTAGATATGCTGTGAGTTTTCAAAGTACTGATTGCTGATTCCTGATAATTGGTATAGTAGTCCTCGTTACAAGATGCGGATGGTTATATGATAAGGTTTTAATGAACAAATATAATGATTTTTCTGAAGGTCAAAGATCAATGAAGTTGTTGGTAAGTTTACTGCTAATGTGGTGAGATATAAACGGTTTCTCGGTATCGATGACGAAAGACAACTTATATATATCAGGGTTATAATAAGCTAATCCGAGTGAAAAGTCGAAGTTGACTTGTTGGAGCTGTGACAAAATTGGCTAATTTGGAAAGGGATTGCAAAGTTATTTTTGGTAATAATAACACTAAAGGAATTAACACAGCTATGTGTTAAACGTTTACTTAGTTTCTGAGAGTTTTTCAGGTGCATAACTATATGCATCAATCTTTTCTTCCGTAGATGAAGTGCGGTTGATTCATCCCCTCGATTGAGGTATTTGTAAGAATCATGAAAGGTTTGAACGCAGATTGTAATCGTCAAGATACAAAAGAGGTTTAAGATGAAATCAAGTGGCAAACTTGAAGAATTATTTAGTTTCATATGTTATAATCAGTATTTTAATTCACTTTAATTGTCCAATATTATTAGTCCACAGTCGATAGTCCACAGTTTACAGTCCAATAATTCATATATAGTTTAATATATAATATCCGAATTAATTAATACGTATCGTGACCTGTGTACATGTCTCAGACTCGATCACAACTCAAAGTATATATATTATTTGAGAATCAACCTCAACCCTGTATAGAGAACTCGATCATTACTGCATATAGAGTGTCTATGGTGATTCCAAATAATATATATAGATGCGTTGATATGATATGTCAAAACCTTATATACGTGTCCCGATATTTAAAGTGCGTAAAATAAATAATAGAAATTAAATGACGATAAATAAAGTGCGTAAAGTAAATAACAGAAATTAAATGACGATAAATAAAATTGCGAGAATGTAAATTGCGATAATTAAATTGCGATAAATAAATTGCGATACGGAATTAATAGTTAGCTAGGAATAGTTAGCTAGGATTTTGTTAGCGTGGATTCTTAACAATATTTCTCATAGTTAACTTGTTTGTTTCTAATAAATTTTATTTTGTCCAATGTTTTCTTCATTATGCCACTTGTCGGATTCTGATAGGACAAAATCCAAATATGAAATTGAATGAAAAAGGTTATTCTGTGGTGAACGGATACGTGCATCGGTGGATGTAAATAAGATAGTGAATGATTGATGAATCAGATTTGATAGAATGTACAGTGTAACTTATTAATGTGAAACCTAAATATTCCTCGGGTATTACCTACCCGTTAAAATATTTTCACCATTAACAGTTTGTACAAAGGAATTTTTAATTACAATTTTTATGAAAACATATATACATATATATTTTCTTCAGATGTAATCATGGATTTAATGAGTTAATATGATATTAAACTCATTTGATTTACCGTTAGAATAAGAATATATAATCCCTAATACATTAGAGATTACATAATCGTCATGTCGTACAGGGATAAATGATGTAGAACATCATGTAGAACGATGATTATGCTTGAGGTACAGAATGAGATATTGAGGCATGGATTGTTGATGATACTGGTGCTGTTGCCGATGGTACTGTTGGTACCGGTGATGTTGCTGAAGCTGGTAAATTTTGCACTATATTCTCCAAATTTATTAATCGAGTGCGAAGCTCGTTGACTTCTTCCATTACTCCAAGATGATTGTCGGTCAGAACGAATGGATGAATAAGGTTTAGAATTTTAGATAGAATATAATCGTGACGAGATATTCGGGAAATGAGTGAGAAAATAGTAGCTCGAACAGGTTCGCCGGTAAGTGCTTCAGGTTCACCGCCAAGAGGTGAATTTGGTTGAGGTAAAGGATCACCTTCTTTTTGTCTCCAATGATTAAGTAGGCTACGAACCTATCAGATGAATTGGTTGATTCATTCTGGTGACACTGCTTTTGAAGCTTAGGTGAAACTCCATATAGGAATAGCTGTCGAAATCCGAGGAATTCGAACTGGTTGAGGGATTCATCTCGTATGATCAGATGAAGGATTTTTCGATAAGAAATAGTTTATAGGATGTAGATTAGTACCCTGCAATACATAATTTACATATGCATATATTATACTAAAATCCCATAAGTTACGGAGAAATCTACGGAAGCTGTCAGGCAAAGGTAACAATAACAGATACGCTAAGATATGAATTTATCTATACACTGTCTATGCAATCATTGCAGTAAGATGTGTCTAGACTAAGAATGATAAACAGGTAATTTCCTAAGGATGATAAGCAGATGATTTTCGACACAAAATGATAAGCAAAACTTTTGACATGCAGACACGGTCGAAGTCCAGACTCACTAATGTATCTAAACAACTATAAGTTAGAAATACTAATGCAATACCTGGTTCGCTAAGACCACCACTCTGATACCAACTGAAAGGACCCGTCCTAATCTATCCGGACGAACTCCATATCGATCATAAACGATTCACAACAGTTGATTACATCGCGAGGTACTTGACCTCTATATGATACATTTTACAAACATTGCATTCATTTTTGAAAAGACAATCTTTCATTACATCAAAAGTTGACAAGCATGCATACCATTTCATAATATATCCAACTATAATTGACTTTATAATAATCTTGATGAACTCGAAGACTCGAATGTAACGTCTTTTGAAATATGCCATGAATGACTCCAAGTAATATCTATAAAATGAGCAAATGCACAGCGGAAGATTTCTTCGTACCTGAGAATAAACATGCTTTCAAGTGTCAACCAAAAGGTTGGTGAGTTCATTAGTTTATCATAAATAATCATTTCATAATTTTAATAGACCACAAGATTTCATATTTCCATTTCTCATAAACATACGTCCCATGCATAGAGACAAAAATATCATTCATATGGATTGAACACCTGGTAACCGAGATTCACAATATGCATATAAGAATATCTCCATCATTCCGGGATCCTCCTTCGGACATGATATAAATTTCGAAGTACTAAAGCATCCGGTACTTTGGATAGGGCTTGTTGGGCCCGATAGATCTATCTTTAGAGTTCGCGTCAATTAGGGTGTCTGTTCCCTAATTCTTAGATTACCAGACTTAATAAAAAGGGGCATATTCGATTAGATAATCCAACCATAGAATGTAATTTAGATTACTTGTGTCTATTTTGTAAAACAGTTATAAAAGTTGCGCATGTATTCTCAGTCCCAAAAATATATATAAAAAGGGAACAATGAAACTCACTGTAATGTATTTTGTAGTAAAAATACATATAATGATATTGATCAACAGAACAATGCAGGGTTGGCTTCGGATTCACGAACCTATATCATTCATTTATATTAAAATGTATACTGGAAATCTCATAATTTCATTTATTAATATATGTTATTTATGTAATTGTAGTTATAATATTCACACTAAATTTCATTTAAAATCATATATTTTTTTATTATATCTTAAATTATGTGTTATATATGTTTGTTTTGTATATATATATCAAAAATGATTATTGTAGTTATATCAGTATCTATATATATTTAGTATTATATTAAAATACCTAATTTTGTCATATGTATTCATATATAAAACGATAATATGTTTTTCATATAGTTATATGGAATATCAATATATATTTATAGTATATATAATAAATGTGTTTTTATGTACAATATATGTATTTGTTAAATTGATAGTTTTGATATTAAAGTTTTACTAGTGATCATAGTAATAACTTTATTAATAATGAAAATATTAATAATTATAATGATTTTGTTAATAATGATACTTATGTTAATAATAATCATAATAATCTTAATAACTATAACAGTGTTATTAATACAAATATTAATTAAAATAATAATGATAATGTTAATGAAACCACTTATATTGATACTAATACTAATAATCATAAAATTATCCTAATACTAATATTAATGGGAAATATATTATTTTCATACAATAATAATAATAATAATCATAATCTTAATGATAATTGTAATATAATTGTATTTATTATTTATGATAATAATAAAAGGTAACTAATACTTATTAGTAACACTAACAATAATAATAATTATAATACATAGTAACAATACCAAAAATTAATAATAACAATAATAATAACAATAATAATAATAATAATGGAAAAAGAAGAAAAGGTATACCCTCAAAAAAAAATGCATCGAACGAGGTTCGAACCCGAGACCTCACGTTCACGCACCACACCCTATAACCAATCCTTCTGTTTTGCTTATCTGACTCTTACCCCATATCTATTTTATTAAACGCGACAGTTTTATGTTATATCATCTTCTCCAACAGCTCTAACGATTCCACCAACATCAAAACATGAAATAACTAATTCGTGGTTTTATTTAGGGCTTGTAAACGACTAATAAGATTATAAATAGAGTCATTGATAAAAAATAAAAATATAAAAAAATAAAAAAAACAGAATCAAACTCCCTGCTGTGCGACGGTTTGAAAGAAAAAAAAATTGATTTTGAGATTAGCAACGTTTGAGACAGAAGTTATAAAATGAAATAGGTTTCAATTCACCTTCTGAAACTATGGGATTCATTAATTTAACTTAATTCATCACATAAATCTCGAATTTTACCAAGAACGTATTAGTTGACTTTTGAAAACAAAAGTTTGACTCCCAAAATTCGTGATCGATAGAAGAAATTGGAATGGGAAATTTTGCAGGTAGTTTGGGTAAAAGAATCCTAACAATACTACATCTTTACATTTTGAAAATTCAAACAAATTTGAGTTGTAAAAAAAATAAAACTCGAGCTGGAGATAAACTGGTGCAGCGAGTTTTTATCTCCTGGGTTTTCTGTTTAATTCCATATTTTCAGTGACTTATAATTGGTAATTGATGGTGTAATCTGAAAGATATATTTAACAACTAAAGTTGATTTGTAGTTGTATAAAATTAACGATGTAGACAGGGAATCACAGATAGTTAGGAAAGTCAGAAAAAAAATAAAAGATAAAATTGATGTGTAACTAATTTTGGCTGGATCTGTTTGATTGAATTCCTAATTGATACTAATAATTGGAGACAGGAAAATCAATTATCCTATAGACTGAACACGATTACAACTGGTTACTAATCTTTCTGTATTTATTTATATATAATAAAATGTAAATGTATTTATGTATATATATAGTAGTATAAATATTTGTATAAAATATAACTGTACTTAGTATACATATATGTATTTATATATATATATATATATCCTTATTTGTATAATTATATAATTATTTGTATACTAAATATATAATGAAACATAATAATAATAATATTAATTGTATAATTATTAATATTAATTATTAGTTTTAAACAAACATCATAATTTACCACTAAATATAATAATAATTATATTAATAATAGTAACACTAATATTAGTAATAACTATAACAATTTTTAATGTAACAATTTTATATCTATATAATAATATTACTAATACCATCGATACTGATATTAATATAAATCTTTATTTTATCAAAAGTACAAATATTATCAATATAGCAATTATATTTTATCTTTTAATAATTTTATATATTGATATTACATTTTATTAAGTATGTAGTATTTAATAATATCTAATATACATAATAACACATATTTACATAATACATTAGTTAGGTATAGAAACCACGTATATATATATATATATATATATATATATATATATATATATATATATATATATATATATATATATATATATATATATACAAACATTTTAACATCAACTTAATCATTTTGTATAATATTCTGTATTACATTTTTAATCTCATTTGACTAAGGTGTAACTCAAAATATTATATATAAACCCTTATACTTATTTTGATACATATATTTTTATATTTATTTATATATAAATATTTTTATTTACAATATTGGTTCGTGAATCGTCGGGAGTAGTCAAAGTCAATTGCATTCATAAAAAAAAATAGTTCTAATATTTTGAGACTCGGTCTAACAGATTTGCTTATCGTGTCGGAATTATATAAATATTAAGTTTAAATTTGATCAGAAATTCCCGGGTCATCACATAACGAACCCCATCCAAAGTACCGAATGCTTTAGTACTTTGAGTTTTATATCATGTCCGATGGATGTCTCGGAATGATGGGGATATTCTTATATGCATCTTGTTAATGTCGGTTACCAGGTGTTCACCATATGAATGATTTTTATCTCTATGTATGGGATGTATATCGAAATATGAAATCTTGTGGTCTATTATTACGATTTGATAAATATATAGGTTAAACCTATAACTCACCAACATTTTTGTTGACGTTTAAAGCATGTTTATTTTCAGGTGATTATTAAGAGCTTCCGCTGTTACATGCTAATATATAGACAAGATTTGGAGTCAGCATGCTTGTATAATATTGTTTAAAACTGCATTCGAAATTTACTTTGTTGTAACATATTAATATTGTAAACCAATATCTATTGGTAGTGTGTAAGTGTGATATGTTTTTAGATTATCATTTCTGATAATCTAGGTGGTGTCCTTTTAACCTTGTCGATAAAATAAAGGTTATGATTTGTTTTAAAAACGAATGCAGTCTTTGAAAAATGTCTCATATAGAGGTCAAAACCTCGCAAAGAAATCAATTAATATGGAACGTTTATAATAAATATGAACGGGACATTTCAAACGGACCTAAAATTACAAGTCAACTATGCACAAGAATATAATATAATATATATATAATTATATAAAATTATATATATTATATTATATATTAAATAAATCCAGCAGCCCACATTTTAGATCGATGATTGAGCCATGCTAGCCTGGCCATTCGATTGCATGGCATATGCACTGGAAGCCCATGCGATCGTATGAGCCCCAGATACTTGCCAAGTCCTATAAATAGCAAACGAATTCGGCTAGAAGGAATACACCAACATATATCATACATCTCTCTCTCTCAATATATATTTATATTTATATTTATATTTTATAATTATAATTTTAATTTTAATATTAAGTTAATAATAATAAGGTTATAGTAGCGAATGTTTTAAGGTTTTGTAAGTTGAAACTCTGTCCGTGTAACACTACGCAATTAATACTCATTGTAAGTTATGTTCAACATTTTTAAATTAATGTCTCATAGCTAGGTTATTATTATGCTTATTTAAGCCAAAGTAATCGTGATGTTGGACTAAATATTAATACTGGGTTATTGGGCTTTGGACCATAATTGGGGTTTGGAAAAAAGACTGACACTTGTGGAGATTGGACTATGGGCTATTAATGAACTTTATATTAATTAAATGATATCTCGTTAATTTAATATAGAGATTTACAATTTGACGTATCTATATATAACCACATACGCTTGACTGGGTACGGTGGGCGGGATATTTATAAATACTAATAATTGTTCATTTGACCGGACACGGGGATAGATTAATAGTCAATGGACTCATTAAAACAGGGGTGGATTACATTCAAGGGTAATTGATGTAATTGTTAACAAAGTATTAAAACTTTGGATTATACGCAGTCGATAACCTGATGTATTCATTAAACAAAGTATTAAGACCTTGTTATAGTTTAAGTCCCCAATTAGTTGGAATATTTGACTTCGGGTATAAGGTTAATTTGGCGAAGACTTTCGTACTTTATAATTATGACCGATGGACTATTATGGACAAAATCAGATGGACTTATCAAATAATCCAGGACAAAGGACAATTAACCCATGGTAATAAATTAAAATCAACAACGTCAAACATCATGATTATGGAAGTTTAAATAAGCATAATTCTTTTATTTTATATCTCATCGCACTTTTATCGTCATTTTATTTATCGTATTTTTAATTATTGCACTTTTAATTATCTTACTTTTATTTTATCGCATTTTTATTTATCGTCATTTACTTTACGCTTTAAATTAAGTTATATTTATTTTTAATATTTTACATTAGGACTTAAAATCGACAAACCGGATATTAAACGGTAAAACCCCCCTTTTATATTAATAATAATACTACTTATATATATATATATATATATATATATATATATATATATATATATATATATATATATATATATATATATATATATATATATAGTTTAAAATAAATATAGTGTTAAACTCAGCTAGATCCATGTGGAACGAACCGGACTTACTAAAAACTACACTACTCTACGATTAGGTATACTGCCTATAAGTGTTGTAGCAAGGTTTAGGTATATCCATTCAATAAATAAATAAATAACTTGTGTAAATTGTATCGTATTTAATAGTATTTTGTAATAAAATATAATCTATTTCGTGCTTGATGTGTGCGAGGGGTAGTACGTAATACTATTAATTTTTACTACTAAATACTATTAAATACGATACAATTTACACAAGTTATTTATTTATTTATTGAATGGATATACCTAAACCTTGCTACAACACTTATAGGCAGTGTACCTAATCGTACAGTAGTGTAGTTTTTAGTAAGCTCGGTTTGTTCCACAGGGAGATAGCTGAGTCTAACGCTATAATCATTTTAAACTATATTTGTATAAAAATATATATACAAGTAATATTATTATTGTTATAAAAGGGGGGTTTTACCGTTTAGTGACCGGTTTGTCGATTTTGAGTCTTAAGTCACAATTAAAACCTAATGTAAAATATTAAATATAAATACAACTTAATTTAAAGTGTAAAGTAAATGACGATAATTAAAAGTGCGAATAAATAAGTGCTATAAATAAAATGACGGTAAATAAAAGTGCGATGAGATATAAAATAAAGAGAATTATGCTTATTTAAACTTCCGTAATCATGATGTTCGACGTGTTGATTTTAGTTTATTACCAAGGGTTAATTGTCCTTTGTCCTGGATCATTTGATACGTCTATCTGGTTTTTGTCCATAATGGTCCATCAGTCATAAATATAAAGTGCGAGTGTCCTCGTCAAATTAAATTTATACCCAAAGTCAAATATTCCAACTAATTGGGGACTTAAACTGTAACAAGGTCTTAATACTTTGTTAATGATTACACCAGGTTATCGACTGCGTGTAACCCAAGGTTTTAATACGTAGTTAACAATTACACCAAGTGTCCTTGTATGTAATCCACCCCTATTTTAATGAGTCCATTGACTATTAATCCATTCCCGTGTCCGGTTAAATGAACGATTATTAGTATTTATAAATATCCCGCTCATCGTGTCCGATCGAGTATATGTGGTTATTTATAATTACCTCAAATTGTAAATCTCTATATTAAATTAATGAACTACCATTCAGTTAAACAAATATAAAGCCCATTAATAGCCCATAGTCCAATTTCCACAAGTGTCGGTCTTTTGTCCAAACCCTAATTATGGTCCAAAGCCCAATAACCCTGTCTTAATATTTAGTCCAACATCAGGATTACTTCGGCTTAAATAAACATAATAATAACTTAGCTATGAGACATTAATTTAAAAAGGTTTAACATAACTTACAATGAGTATTAATCGCGTAGTGTTACTCGGACAGAATTTCGACATACAAACTTAAAACATTTGCCACTATAACCTTATTATTAATAACTTTATATTAAAATTATAATTATAAAATATAAATATATATATTTCGTATGTGATCAGAGAATGGAAAAGAAAAAGGTGTAATGAAATTGGCAGAATGCGCTGCCTTTTATAGGCCCACTTTGAACTATACAGCTCCGCGAGTGCGGTACATTTCTTCTTCACAGCTCCGCAGTCACGGAGCTTTGGATTCCAGCTCACCAAACGAATTAAACGTTGGTTGCTGATTATTTATAATATATAATATTATATATAATTAATTATATATTATATTATATTCTTGTGCGTAGTTGACTTGTAATTTTAGCTCCGTTGAGTCGTACGTTGATAGTTGGTTCATGTCTCAGTTCCAGATTTTTGAACGTCCTTTCGTACGATTTAATATCTTGTACTTTGCGTTTTGCGGCTTGTACTCTTGTAATTTCTAGACATTTCTCATCAATAATTTGAACCACTTGAATTGTATTTTGTACTTTTTAGCTTTTTGGTCGTTTGCATCTTCAAATCGTCGAATCTGTCTTTTGTCTTCACCTTTTATTATTTAAACAAATATCACTTGTAAATAGAACAATTGCAACTAAAAGCTTGTCTTTCTTGAAGGATAATGCTATGAAATATATGTTCATTTTTAGCATTATCAGTACTAGCCCTCACACACATCAACTACTTTTTCTTTTAGTTTTATCTTTTTAAAGCATTGTATAAAAGGTTATATATAGTGGAAATGCTGCCTTTCTCTTTTTGTCCTTCATGCAAAAATTTTATCAAAAGAGACTGGTCCTTTCCAGCAATTAAGAGACTGACTGTAGGAAAGCCCAACACTAGGAGAGTAACCTGATCGTGGGAAAGTAATCTTTCCTCAAACCTCTTTCAATTATTACGCACTAAAACTTCTAAGTGTGGGGTCATCCCCGCAACCAACTTATAAATTTTAGAAGAGATTGTCCTTAATTTATAAAGTATTAAAACATTCTTTTTCAGAGAACATTAGGGACAATGTTCTTCTAAGTGTGGGGTATTGGATAAAGGTTTAAGGACAAGTAACCGTAAAAACGCCAAGTTTTGAAAAAAAAATTATGTAAAAAGTAATCAGCAAAGAATATTTAGGTAATTTCGAAAAATTCTTACCTTGTTTTCCCTAAAAGATTCTATAAAATTGATAGAAATCAGTTTTCAGAATATTTACTAGAACGGAACGATTAAGCTGAAACTTATAATTCGTGTCAAAAGATTTCTTCCGAATAAATATGTAAAAGGCTACGCATTATCAAGCATGACCCCTACTCCCAAAAAGTGAGGACTCTTGGACCCAAAGTCTCTATAGGACCCATAAAAGCTACAATACTTTGTCAATTCAATTGATGAGCGTGCCAGTGTACGGTTCAAGTTAGAACTTGGTTTTGACATAGTTTCAATACCAATGGTTAGTAAGCGCCATACGTGGTGCAGGTGCGATACTCCTTCCGAAATCATTCTGAATAGAGAAGACAAAAAGCCATTAGTTTCCGTTTCCACTCTACGTAATTTAAACCGACCAAATCACACCAAGAGTTGATGAATCAGAAATATTCACCCCAAATTCACTCCCAAAATACACTATCCATTCACCTTCATTCCCTTTCTGCTTATCAAAAAGATCCAGAGATAAATGAAGAGATAGATCGATCAAATTCGCTTCAAAAGCACTTGTTTAAAAGATTCCAAACCCCTGATTGTTTTTGATAGGTCAAAGACCTATTTTCAGTAAATTATCACTTTCTCCCTGGGCACCAGGAACAAAAGACAAAAGTTATGAAGAAAGGGTATGCAAAAAAGAAATGATGAAAAGAGAAAAGTCTCTAAATAAAGGCAAGAAAAACATGAAAAGTTGCCCAAAGAAGGATTGTTGAAAGAGCCAAAAAAATTCTAGACAAAAGTCTTAGAAAAATCCACATCTTCCGAAGAAACTTTTTACGGAATCCAAGTCATTCTCTATCCCAAAATGGATACTCTGAAGAATCAAAAGTCTATCGACTCCCTTTAAATCAAAAGATCTGGATACCTTTCACCATTCCATAAATTTCTCAACCAACCCTGCAACCCATCTTCCTCTTAAAACAATGCCTAGGAAGAAGATCAGTGCCGTCCTTACTTAACCGGTGGAGATATCGATGTTTTACCAAGCCTATGATGAGAACCGTTACACGACTGGCTTCTAAGTGACAATACAACTAGATTAGGGCACCCTAAACACTTGAGTGATATGACTAATCCGCTAATGAGGAGTCTGGTCATGTATACTCTACATTTGAGAGTTGGAAAATACGCCTTTTTCACTATGGATACGATTGAAATCTAGTGACTAAAATCATCGAAGTTTGAAACTTTCTCTAATACTTTGGAAAGATGTGACAACTTCTAATGAAGGCATAATAAAAGGATCCAAGGGTGGGCAAAGAAGAATCTATTAGAAAGAACCTTATAGTCCCGCTTTTTGTTTGAGGACAAGCAAAGCTAAGTGTAGGGTATTTGATATCGGCCAAAAAGTCACGTTTTTACCCCGATATTAGGCCATAAATCAATAAAGTTTCAAGCTTTATCGGCAAAATTATCGCTTTGTCGATTGATTTTGTAGATTAAGTAATTACGAAGTGTAACATCCCGTTTCTCTTCATACGTGTCCTAAGGTATGTAATTGATCTTGGTCGTGTGTGTGATTAAATGCTTTAAGAGTTGAGTTTGGGGCGCTTTCTGGCAAACTGTCGCGTTTAGAGGGGTCTTGTCGCATTTGGGGTCATCGCGAAATGCGATAGGTAATACTGAAACGCGATGGCTAAAAATTCTGTCTCCTGTCTAAGTTATCGCGTTTTAGTGGTTGGTGTCGCATCCTGGCATCGCGAAACACGACAAAGTCGCTGTATTGACTATATTAACCCGTTTTAAGGTATCTATTTGGGGTGTTTTGGTCTTTTTACATGGTGAACGGTTTTGGGAGTCTAAAAACTGATACAACCTCATCCTAATTTCATTTATCACTTCTTCAACTACCCAAATTAAATCTATAGAGAGAGATAAGGTTTTAGAGTGAGAGAGCTCACTTTGGGGAAGAAGAAGGCCAAATCTCACCCGAGCCCAAGTGTTAAAGTTGTTCTCTATGTCTCTAGCTACGTTGTGATAGTGTTGGTAAGTCTTAACTCCATGTTTTGAGTTTTAATTGATTTATGGCTAGGGTTTGTTCATTTGAGACTTGTAAGACCCATTTGGGGGTTAAATGGATGAACTTCAGTTAAATGGGTGTATGGAAACCCTAAGATTTGTAATCTATTGTTTGGTCTTGTTTTTTGGCATTTGTAAGTGTTAATGGTATTGTTGAATCACTAATACACTTGTGAGTTAGTGGAAGATTGTTAATGGGTCAAATGGGTAATGGTTGACCTAGTTGGGTAAGATGGGTATGAAATACCCTAAGTTTGTGTTAGTTAGTGTTATTGGACTATAATCACTAGTTTTTAGTGATTTATGATGAGTCTTGGCCATTAATGGGCGGTTTTGGTGTAAATGGGTCATTTAATTCAAATGGGTCATTAAATGCGTAAATGGTAAATGTTGGTGTTTAGTCCAACTAGTTTGGTGTATTGAATGTGTACTTAGTGTATTAGGTACTTCACCTTGAAGCTTGCGGAATTGCATAATCGTCACCTAGGCATTAAGGTGAGTGGGATATTTATGCATGTATGTATATAGTATATTTATTTGTATGCTATGGCATGATCTACGGAGCTGGAAGTTCCATAGTGTGTGCGAATGTGAGATTATGTGAACCACGGACCCGGTGGCATCATGGTACGTGTGTTGTGATGTGAACCACGGAGCCGGTAACATCAAAGTGTGAACCATGGAGCCGGTAGCACTATAAAATGAGGTGTGAACCACAGAGCCGGTAACACCGAAGGGTGAACCAAGGAGCCAGTAGCACTATAAAAGAGTATGACTCAAATGCGTAGTGACGTGAACCAAGGAGCCGGTAGCGTCATAGCAATACGTATGGTGTGAACCACGGAGCCGATAGCACCATGACGCGAGTATGGTTAAACATATAGTTTGTGTACGTGTTGTAGTGTAGCATATTATATTTTGGAGTATATGCTATTGTTCATGCTAGTTGTGGTGATTGAGATTATTGGCTTTATACTTGGAGTTTGTATGCTAATATTATATTGCTAGCATGTTTATGGTATGTGAGTAGGTGGTTGAAAGTAGGTATATTATATATGCATGTGTATACTTATTGCACTCACTAAGCGTTAGCTTACCCCTCTCGTTGTTTACTTTTTCTAGGTACAAGTACGGAGAAGGGTAAAGGGGTTGCCAGGAATTATATATTCCTACATTGGTGGCTAGATGAAGCTTTTGGAAGTCGACTGAAACGACCCGTCCTAATCCAAAAGGACGAATACAATAACATATGATTACATTACGAGGTATTTGACCTCTATATGATACATTTTACAAACATTGCATTCGTTTTTAAAAGACAACCTTTCATTACATCGAAAGTTGACCGGGATGCATACCATTTCATAATATACCTAAACTATAAATGACTTGACAATATTCTTGATGAACTCAATGACTCGAATGCAACGTCTTTTGAAATATGTCATGAATGACTCCAAGTAATATCTCTAAAATGAGCAATTGCACAGCGGATGATTTCCTTAATACCTGAGAATAAACATGCTTTAAAGTGTCAACCAAAAGGTTGGTGAGTTCATTAGTTTATCATAACCATTCATTTCCATCATTTTAATAGACCACAAGATTTCATATATTGACACGCGTAACTCGCGAATTAAAATTCATTCATATGGTGAACACCTGGTAACCGACCTTAACAGGATGCATATAGAATATCCCCATCATTCCGGGACTCTCATCGGACATGATAAATCGAAGTACTAAAGCATCCGAAACTCGGATGAGGCTTGTTGGGCCAAATAGATCTATCTTTAGGATTCGTGTCAATTGGTGGCAATTATCATAAACACCAATTCTTAGGCTACCAAGCTAAAAAAGGGCATATTCGGTTCGATAATCCAACCATAAAATGTAGTTTCGATCACTTGTGTCTATTTCGTAAAGCATTTATAAAAGCAGCGCATGTATTCTCAGTCCTAAAAATATATATTGCAAAAGTATTTAAAAAGGGAGCAAATGAAACTCACGATACTGTATTTCGTAGTAAAAATACATATGACGTCATTGAACAAGTGTAGGGTTGGCCTCGGATTCACGAACCTATATCATTCATATATATATTAAAACATATACTTGTAATTGAACAAAATATATATTATTATTAGTGATATAACTGTTATTTAATGAATTTTATGTCCTATTAATAACTTAAATATATTTATTTTAAGTAATTAATTATTATTTATTATCATAATAATAAATTTATTAATATTAACATTTTAAATACTTGTTAAATATATTAATACATTATTAAATGTATATAAGTCTAATAGATTTATACAAAACGTTATATTTCTTATAATTTGGTACTAATTATATTAATATAGGTTTTAACCAAAAGTATATTTTTATATGAATATATATATATATATATATATATATATATATATATATATATATATATATATATATATATATATATATATATATATATATATATATATATATATATATATATATATAACTCATGTCATATTATTTTTAATTACCATATTAATAATATTTCGTTAATATTTATTTAAACTATAGGTATTATATATATTTCTCATTTATAGTCGTAATGTTATTCGTACTTTTAATATATATAAATGATTCATATGAAACTAACATTTTCGTTTTAAAGTTATAAAATATATTAGGTAGTAGTTACTAAAGAAATCCTCGTAAACACTAACGTTAAAGTTTAAATCTTTATGTATTATCTTTATAAGTCTGAATATATATATATATATATATATATATATATATATATATATATATATATATATATATATATATATATATATATATATATATATATATATATATTACCCTTTCATATAACTATATAAATCATCATGACTTTCATATTCAAATTATCTTATCATAATACCTCATAACATATTATAAATCTTATACAACTCATACTTAGACAGAAATGATAAGCGTCGATTAAACTTAATTAAAACAAAGGAGAATAAAAGAAAAAGAAAAAAAAAAATAAAACTCATACAGCTCGTTCTTTAAACCCAAATAACTCCTCATTTGATTTTATTCTTAAGAACGTTTCAGACCTAGATCATAACATGAAAAAAGGTTCTAATTCATTCGTACAAACTTTCTAAATCATCAATTTTACTTAAAACATCAAAATCAATTCAAATTTTACTAAGAACAATTACTTTGACTTTTTAAAATATAACTTTGACTCTGAAATTCGATTTCAATTTGATGAATTGAAGTCTGAAACTTTCCAAATAGTTTAAATACGAGATTCCTAACAACACTGCATTTGTAATTTTTGAAATTCATTAAAAAATTGATAATTGCCACCAATTGTAACAACACTTCATTTGTAATCTCGAATTGCATAAGGGTCTAGCTTTATGTAATAATAGATACCGTATAATTGAGGCTTTGTAAACATGATATGATTGATTTTGTATGTAATGTAAAGTGTTTTGGATTGATAATGGATTTGGGACAGAAGAATCAATCAGAAAAATTAAAATAATAAACCGGTGGATAAAATCAACTAATTGGTACGATTAATACAGTTTATGCAACGATTATTGAGATATAACCAAAATTAAATACAGTGTGATTGCTATGTTAAACAGATTTTTGATTCTAAATTTATATGTACGGTTTTTATATAAAAGATATTAATAATTAATAATTATAATTATATTAATAATAATCTAAATACAAATAATAATAATAATAATAATAATAATAATAATAATAATAATAAGAGTAATAAAAATAATAAGTCACAATAATAAATTTTTTAATGAAATTGATAATAATATTAATAATAATAATATTAATGATAATTATAATAATAATACTAATTATATTAGTATTGATAATAATATTAGTAATAATAATATCAAATTTCATATCTATATATTATATTTTTAAAATAATGATATTAATAACGCTAGTATCGATATTAATATTAAAAGTAATAACAATATTATTATAACAACTATTGTTAATATATTAGTATTACATATTATCAATTATGTAATATAACTATATAATATATATTATATAATAATGAGTATTAAATTTTTATATATTTTAATAATAGTAATATCTAATAATAATAATAATGAAGATATAACAAGTTACATGTTTACAAAATAAGATTAATAATACTGATATTGATATTAGTAATAATAAAAGTAATAACAATAATACTATAGCAAATATATTTTTAACTTGTAATTACATTTAATTATTAATATTATATATTATGTGATGTGATAATATATGTTGAATATTTATTATTTATACAATTTATATATATTACCATATAATCATAATTTTTAATAAGGATCATATATATACTTATTCATTTTGATAATACTTAATTATTTTGTTTATTATTTTACATTTTTGACTCTAATTGCTTAAAGTATACTTTATTAATTCAGAATATTATATATACACTTTTACTTATATTTATATATATTTATTTACATTTTTATTTACACACAATTGTTAGTAAATCGTCGGGAATAGTCAAAGGTTAAATGAATCAATGTAACCAATTCAAAAATTTTAAGACTCAACATTACAGACTTTGCTTATCGTGTCGAAATCATATAAAGATTAAGTTTAAATTTGGGCGGAAATTTCCGGGTCGTCACAGTACTTACCCGTTAAAGAAATTTCGTCCCGAAATTTAATTGGGATGGTCATAGTTGACATTAAGTATGTTTTCGTGACTCATATGAGCTGGAATTTTGAGTTTTATCATCAGTGAGTGATATGGATAAAACAAATCATTTATGTGAAAAGTACGAGTGAAGCTATCACAAAATAGTGGAATGAGGAAAATAAGTTTCGTCATAACTTTTGACGTAGTCATGGTTGAATTCCGGAATTCTAGGGATTCAAAAGAAAATCTTGGAAATCTATAAGATCTTATTCTTTGAGATTTAAGGAAATTGGGATCTCGTTAATTAAATGCGATGATCTGTCCCGATTACTATGTCTGATATTTCCATTATAAATTTACCTTCTCCGTGCCAGTAGTTTTCACCATTTCTATACTCAATTCTCAAATTCAAAAGATTGTGAAAATGTTCAATCCAGTTTTAATCCTTGTCCTTATCCTGACTATCGCAACAATCATTCTCCTTTTCCAACTTCCACCGAAGGAATCTTTTTACTTCTACTTCGCCCTTGGAGTTATAGTACTTTTAATTCTCCCGTGTCTTTATGTTGCGATAAACATTGATATCCACGGTTTGTAATTTATGTGTTGTTATCGGGCTTTATATTCTCCCTTATATTTCAGAGTCCCTGCTTCTGCCTTCTATAATAATTGTCGTCCACAGTTAATGTTTTTCTCCGATTTTGCTGCGATTTATACTCCAATTTCTATTTCGGAGCTTTATTCTTTCGTTTCCTCTTCTTACGATTAAACACCACTTGTAATGGTCCAGAATTCGTAGGTATGATTTTCAGAATAAACATAGTTAATGTTCTAATAAGAAAATTGTAATGGCACGATCTTGATTTGTCAAATTACCAGAATACCTCAGAAAAGACCGAATCATCAAGAAAATATTTTCTTCATATTCTTAGAGGTTAAATAGAATACCAGAGTCGTGTAACATGGCATATGATGACGTTATAATCAGTGAATCATCACGTTCCATTAGAAACTTAGCATGACTTACTGTAATATAATCACGTTGATCAAGTGTCATTATATTATTCTAACTCATGCTTCAATTCCCAACACTACTTCAAAAACATTCAAATTTTAAATTCTAATTTTTTTTTCCAGAATTTAGAAACTAAAATAGTTTCCTTTCTGATATAACACTGATATCACGAAGAGATAAATTATTTCAGATAAGAATAGTTATGAAAATATCTTCAAAAATATCGAGGATATTTAAAATGAAAGATTCGATGACATCTTAGAATTTTTAATATCGATGGATGATGATGAAAATTTTCCATAAAGGTTTAGATTTAGGAGCAAGGTATTCGATAATAACTTCAGCAGACACTGAATCATTTGGATTCTTTGAAGGCAGGTTTAGTCTTTGTGATTTGTCCACAACCTCCTTCATGGTTTGCTCAATCCGTTTTCCAACTTTTCTGAACTTTGCCCGCACACTATTCTTTATTATTAAACCTTCGACTGTTAAAGTCACTTAAAGTTTTTGCTGCTTCATCAGCATTTTCAAAATTTAGAGTATTGATTCGCAGACTGGGTGCTTTTCAGAATTTCAGAATGGAAGGTCATAATTCTAAGAGATAAAGGTTATATGTATACATATAACTGTTGATGTAGTAACGCTGCGAGATTCAAAATACTAATTGCTAATTCTCGGTAATTGGTATGACAATTCTCGTTACAAAATGCGGATGAGTATATGATAGGGTTTTAATGAACAAGTAATATGGTTCTTCGTAGCGAATTTAGCCAATGAGTAATGAAGTTGCTGGTAAGTTTACTACTAATGTAGTGGAATTTAAACGATTTCCCAGTAACGATGACGACATGAAGGTTTATATATCAAAGTTATAGTAGAGTTTATTCGAATGAAAGGTCGAAGTTGATGTGCTGAAGCTGTGACAAAATTGGCTACTTTGGAGACGATTGTAAAGTAATTTTCTGTAATACAATGCCAAAAGAGATAGCACAGATTCGTGTTAAACGTTTACTCAGGTTCCGAGAATTTTTCAGGTGCATAACTATGTGCATAAATCTTTTCTTTCGTAGATGAAGTGCGGTTGGTTCATCCTCTTGATTTAGGTGTTTTCAAGAATCATGAAAGGTTTGAACGCGGATTGTAATCGTCAATATACAAATGAGGTTTAAGATGAAATCAAGTGGCAAACTTGAAGAAATGTTTAGTTTCATATGTTATAATCAATATTTTAATTCATTTTAATTGTCCAATATTTGTAGTCCACAGTTAGTAGTCCACAGTTAGTAATTCAATAATTCATATATAATATTCAAATTAATTAATACGTATCGTGACCCATTGTATACATGTCTCAGACTCGATCACAACTCAAAGTATATATATTATTTTAGAATCAACCTCAACCCTGTATACCTAACTCGATCATTACTGCATATAGAGTGTCTATGGTTATTCCAAATAATATATATAGATGCGTCGATATGATATGTCAAAACCTTGTATACGTGTCCCGATTTATACAATGATATTTAAAGTGCGTAAAATAAATAACAGAAATTAAATGACGATAAATAAATTGTGATAAATAAAATGTAACCAGTTAGCTAGGAACAGTTAGCTAGGATTTTGTTAGCGTGGATTCTTAACATAATTTCTCATAGTTAATTGGTTTGTTTCTAATAAATTTTATTTTTGTCCCATATTTTCTTGATTATGCCATTTGTTGGATTCTGTTAAGTCAAAATCCAAATATGAAATTGAATAATAATGGTTATTCTGTGGTGAACGGATTCGTATATCTGTGGATGTAAGTAGGATAGTAATTGACCGTTGAATCAGATTTTGAAGAATGTACAGTGTATCTTATTAATGTGAAATCTAAATATTCCTCGAGTATTACCTACCCGTTTAAATATTTTCACCATTAACAGTTTGTACAAAAGAATTTTTAATTACAAACTTTATGAAAACATATACACATATATATTTTCTTCAGATGTAATCATGGATTTAATGAGTTAATATGATATTAATCTCATTTAGTTTACCGTCAAAACTAGAATACATAATCTCTAAAACATTAGAGATTACATAATCGCCATGAAGAACGAAGATAATTGATGTAGAATGATACGTAGAACGATGATTATACTCGAGGTACAGAATGAGATGTTGAGGCATGGATTGTTGATGGTACTGGAGCTGTTACTGATGGTACTATTGGTGCCGGTGATGTTGCTGAAGCTGGTAAAATTTTCACCGTATTCTCCAAATTGATTACTCAAGCGTGAAGTTCGTTGACTTCTTCTATTATTCCGGGATGATTGTCGGTCGGAATGAGCGGATGAATAAGGTTTAGAATTTTAGATAGAATATAATCATGGCGAGATACTCTGGAAATGAGCGAGAAAATGGTATTACGAACAGGTTCACCGATAAGTGCTTCAGGTTCTTCGCCAAGAGGGGAATGTGGTGAATGGAAGGGATTGCCTTCTTCTTGTCTTCAATGATTTAATCCACAATTCATCCAGAATAGATAATGACTGATTGGTTGATTCATTCTGGTTACACTACTTTCGGAGATCAAGTGAGTATCCATATCGGAATACCTGTCAGAATAACTATCAGAATAGCTACCGGAATAGCTATTGGAATCCGAGTGATTTGAACTAGTTATGAGTTCCATTTTGTACGGTTAGATAGAAGGTTTTCGATATGTAATGATTTTCAGATGTCGGATGATATTCTAATTACATAGAATATCTATATATATAGAATAAAAGATTTCGTAGATTACGGAGGAATTTACAGAATATGTCAGGCAAGGTTTACAGTAACAGATACGCTAAGATATGATTTAGCAGATACGCTAAGACATGAATTTTATCTATACACTATTCATGCAATCAATGCAGTAAAATGTGTCTAGACTAAGAATGATAAACATGTAATTTCGGACAGAAAAATAATAAGCAAAACTTTTTGACATGCAGACCAGGTTCAAGTCCAGACTTATTAATGTATCCTAATAACTACTAGGCCGAAGTCCAGACTCATTAATGCATTCTAACAACTACTAGTTAGACACACTAATGCAAGACCTGGTTCGCTACGACCACCACTCTGATACCAACTGAAATGACCCGTCCTAATCCAAAAGGACGAATACAATAACATATGATTACATTGCGAGGTATTTGACCTCTATATGATACATTTTACAAACATTGCATTCGTTTTCAAAAGACAACCTTTCATTACATCGAAAATTGACAGGCATGCATACCATTTCATAATATATCTAAACTATAAATGACTTGATAATATTCTTGATGAACTCAATGACTCGAATGCAACATCTTTTGAAATATATCATGAATGACTCCAAGTAATATCTCTAAAATGAGCAATTGGACAGCGAAAGATTTCCTTAATACTTGAGAATAAACATGCTTTAAAGTGTCAACCAAAAGGTTGGTGAGTTCATTAGTTTATCATAACCATTCATTTCCATCATTTTAATAGACCACAAGATTTCATATATTAACACGCGTAACTCGTGAATTAAAATTCATTCATATGGTGAACACCTGGTAACCGACCTTAACAGGATGCATATAGAATATCCCTATCATTTCGGGACTATCATCGGACATGATAAATCGAAGTACTAAAGCATCCGAAACTCGGATGAGGCTTGTTGGGCCAAATAGATCTATCTTTAGGATTCGCGTCAATTGGTGGCAATTATCATAAACACCAATTCTTAGGCTACCAAGCTAAAAAGGGGCATATTCGGTTCGATAATCCAACCATAGAATGTAGTTTCGATCACTTGTGTCTATTTCGTAAAGCATTTATAAAAGCAGCGCATGTATTCTCAGTCCCAAAAATATATATTGCAAAAGCATTTAAAAAGGGAGCAAATGAAACTTACGATACTGTATTTCGTAGTAAAAATACATATGACGTCATTGAACAAGTTTAGAGTTGGCCTCGGATTCACGAACCTATATCATTCATATATATATTAAAACATATACTTGTAATCGAACAAAATATATATATTATTATTAGTGATATAACTGTTATTTAATGAATTTTATGTTCTATTAATAACTTAAATATATTTATTTTAAGTAATTAATTATTATTTATTATCATAATAATAAATTTATTAATATTAACATTTTAAATTCTTGTTAAATATATTAATACATTATTAAATGTATATAAGTCTAATAGATTTATACAAAACGTTATATTTCATATAATTTGGTAATAATTATATTAATATAGGTTTTAACCAAAAGTATATTTTTATATGAATATATATATATATATATATATATATATATATATATATATATATATATATATATATATATATATATATATATATATATATATATATATTCATATAAAAATATAACTCATGTCATATTATTTTTAATTACCATATTAATAATATTTCGTTAATATTTATTTAAACTATAGGTATTATATATATTTCTCATTTATAGTCGTAATGTTATTCGTACTTTTAATATATATAAATGATTCATATGAAACTAACATTTTCGTTTTAAAGTTATTAAATATATTAGGTAGTAGTTACTAAAGAAATCCTCGTTAACACTAACGTTAAAGTATAAATCTTTATGTATTATATATATATATATATATATATATATATATATATATATATATATATATATATATATATATATATATATATATATATATATATATATATATATATATTACCCTTTCATATAACTATATAAATAATCATGACTTTCATCTTCGAATTATCTTATCATAATACCTCATAACATACTATAAATCTTATATATTTTACTCATAATGCTTATCCTTTATACAAATATTTTTATGTTTAAGTCATAACCATATTATACTTATTATTACCTTTAATTCATAATTATCATAATTATGTTCTTCTTTAATTCTTTTAGCATCATAAATTCCTAAATTATCATAATAATGCTAATAATAATAATAATAATAATAATAATAATAATAATAATAATAATAATAATAATAATAATAATAATAATAATAATAATAATAATAATAATAATGATAATGATAATAATAATAATAATAATAATAATAATAATAATAATAATAATAATAATAATAATAATAATAATAATAAAAATAAAAATAACCATAACAAATAATAAGAATAATAATAATAAGAAGAATAATAACAATAATAATAGAATTTGAATTACTACCTTTAATAATGAGATTTAAAAAGAATTGCCATATCAAGACTCGAACCCGCGACCTTTAGTTAACACAAATTCCCACACAACCATTCCTCCATCATAGCTTTTCTAAAATTATCTTAACTTAATATTTATTTAATCCAGATTATATATCGTTTATCTTCTTCTTCTGCTTCATCCCATAACCAGAATCAAACACCCCTTTAATTTAACGAGTTAATGAATTGGTTTTTAGGATTTAAAACTTAGACAGAAATGATAAGCGTCGATTAAATTTAATTAAAACAAAGGAGAATAAAAGAAAATGAAAAAAAATAAAACTCATACAGCTCGTTCTTTAAACCCAAAGAACTCCTCATTTGATTTTATAATTAAGAACGTTTCAGACCTAGATCATAACATGAAAAAAGGTTCTAATTCATTCGTACAAACTTTCTAAATCATCAATTTTACTTAAAACATCAAAATCAAATCAAATTTTACCAAGAACAATTACTTTGACTTTTTGAAATATAACTTTGACTCTGAAATTCGATTTCAATTTGATGAATTGAAGTCTGAAACTTTCCAGATAGTTTAAATACGAGATTCCTAACAACACTGCATTTGTAATTTTTGAAATTCATTAAAAATCGAGCTGTTTGAAAATATAAGTAAGAACAGGGGGATAATGATTAATTTTCTGTATTTTTGGTTTTTAATCTCGAATTGCATAAGGGTCTAGCTTTATGTAATAATAGATACCGTATAATTGAGGCTTTGTAAAGATGATAGGATTGATTTTATTTGTAATGTAAAGTGTTATGGATTGATAACGGATTTGGGACAGAAGAATCAATAAGAAAAATTAAAATAATAAACCGGTGGATAAAATCAACTAATTAGTACGATTAATACAGTTTATGCAACGATTATTGAGATATAACCAAAATTGAATACAGTGTGATTGCTATGTTAAACAGATTTTTGATTCTAAATTTATATGTACGGTTTTTATATAAAAGATATTAATAATTAATAATTATAATTATAATAATAATAATCTAAATACAAATAATAATAATAATAATAATAATAATAATAATAATAATAATAATAATAATAATAATAATAATAATAATAATAATAATAATAATAATAATAAGAGTAATAAAAATAATAAGTCACAATAATAAAATTTTTAATGAAATTGATAATAATAATAATAATATTAATGATAATTATAATAATAATACTAATTATATTAGTATTGATAATAATATTAGTAATAATAATATCAAATTTCATATCTATATATTATATTTTTAAAATAATGATATTAATAACACTAGTATCGATATTAATATTAAAAGTAATAACAATATTATTATAACAACCATTCTTAATATATTAGTATTACATATTATCAATTATGTAACATAACTATATAATATATATTATATAATAATGATATTAAATTTTTATATATTTTAATAATAGTAATATCTAATAATAATAATAATAATGAAGATATAACAAGTTACATGTTTACATAATAAGATTAATAATACTGATGTTGATATTAGTAAAAATAAAAGTAATAACAATAATACTATAGAAAATATATTTTTAACTTGTAATTACATTTAATTATTAATATTATATATTATGCGATAATATATGTTGAATATTTATTATTTATACAATTTATATATATTACCATATAATCATAATTATTAATAAGGATCATATATATACTTATTCATTTTGATAATACTTAATTATTCTGTTTATTATTTTACATTTTTGATTCTAATTGCTTAAAGTATACTTTATTAATTCAGAATATTATATATAAACTTTTACTTATATTTATATATATTTATTTACATTTTTATTTACACATAATTGTTCGTGAATCGTCGGGAATAGTCAAGGTTAAATGAATCAATGTAACCAATTCAAAAATTTTAAGACTCAACATTACAGACTTTGCTTATCGTGTCGAAATCATATAAAGATTAAGTTTAAATTTGGCCGAAAATTTCTGGGTCGTCACATCGACCTAGCATTTTGGGTAGTTTAGCCCTAAACCATGATCGGGTGTTGTTTGGTTTAAAACTATCATTCGATGGGTCGAACCTGTAAACATTTGATTAAGGGATTTCGTGCCTTTTTGTAAACATAAAGCTTGTTGTATGTTTAAACGGGATTGTATGAATGGTTTACATCGTGCGACCATTTGAATGGCGCGTTAATGGTTTATTATTTTTTTAAAAAACAAATTTGTCGGGTTGCATACAGGTTGGGTTGTTTCACGAAGGCGTGCACAAAGAATCAAGTAAAACAGAGCTAACATGAAGAATCTAGAGCGAAAACTGTAATGACCCGACTTTTTCGACTTATAATTATATTTACTACTTTCACAAAACTGCGTATTTGTGCGTACTGAGCTATATTATATTCTGGGATATTTATTCATGTTAATTATTTTTGTTAATATCTTATAACGTGTTATTAAGTGCGTAATCACTTAACTTGATCCCCGAATGCTTTTATGACCGTTAGTGTCACTTCTCGTTTAAAGCGAGCTATGTACTTTGTACACGTTAAACTTTTGTCATAATTGGAATATTATAACTACTGTTATTTTCTAATGACAAATTATTTGGCTTATTGCTTGCTTAATTATGCTTAGTGTTTTACTAATGCACACTAGTTAGTCTTAATGGACTTTTTACCTTAATGGACTTAAGCCCACCCTACTCTAGCTAATAGACTTTTAAGTTAGCCCAATTTTAATGGAATTATGACCCATTAAAATGTAAGACAAAAACTCATTTAGATAAGCCAACATACTAGCATTTTTGTATGCCATTACTACAACATGTTGCATGGGATCCCAACATATAAGCACCACCTTTGTACCACCACCATGCAAAAGCAAAAGTTGTCCCCCCTTGTCCCCCATAACAGTCGCCACCATGCACCCCCACCACCATTATAAATGCAAGCCTCATTCTTCATTTCACACTTCATTTCATTCTCATTTCACACACACTTTCTCTCTAATTCTCTCTCTAGTCTTTCTCACACTAAAAGCTTAAGAAATTGTAAGTTCTTGAATTTCTTCTTCTTCTCTTTTTCTTCTTAATCACGACATCATCATCATCATCATCATCATCATGAGATTAAGCTTTTTAGCTTTTTGATCTTGTTACATCTTGTAGATTCAAACTTTGATTTGGAATCTTCAAGAACATGAAAGATTCAAGCTTTTTAGCTTTGAATCTTCATTACTTTGTTGGATCTAAGTTTTAAAGCTTAAGATCACTTTATTTTTGTAAAAGATCAAAACTTATGTTTATGATCTTCATGTAACTTCTAGATCTAGCTTTTTTGCTTTAAGAATCTTCAAGGACATTAAAGATCCAAGCTTTCTAGCTTAGGGTTTCATTATTTTGTTTAGATCTAAGCTTTTTAGCTTATGATCTCATTACTTTTACTAGATCTTAGCTTTCTAGCTTATGGTCTCATTAATCTTGTAAAGATCCAAGCTTTCTAGCTTAGGGTTTCTTAATATTTAAGATCTAAATTATTATTGTAGATCTCACTTACTTGGAACCTTTTTATGATTTTTATGATGATAAAAATCAAGTCTTCATCATCTCATATGATGAAGATGCATAAACTTGTATCAAAAGGACAAAGGTTGAAGCTTTATTGTGTTTATACAATAAAGAGACGACCTTGATGTTCAAAACTTGTAGAAAGTTAGCTTTTACTTTTAGTTGTGTGTTGATGGTTAAAACTTGGTCATAATGATGCTAAAACATCAAAGAGTTGTACACTTGAGGCTTATACGCATCAAGGATGAGAACTGTGATGAGCATCAAACACCGAGATACCCATCGGAGCATTTGTTTCTGTTTTTCAGGGTCTGATCAGACTCCTGGGGCTTCTGGAAAGTTGATTTCCAGATAGTTCGGTTTGAGTAGATGACTTTTCGTTTAAGACTCGCCTAAATCCGATATAAGGTTTAGGATTTATAGCCTTCCAAAAATCACTACGCCTTCGTAACGACGTGCTAAAATTTCTGACCTACTCGCGCTTGAACCATCGCCACGGTCAAACGACATCGAATTAGGATTTGAAAATTGGACGGCGGTAAGAGGACTCACAAACGGAGCCTTGGCCACTGGCCGCGCATCATTTCAGTTTGTATAGTGGTCGTAGCGGCTGTCCGAAGTCAGCCCTTTGTTTCGATCTCTATTCTTGATTGAAAACTTACTTTATCTTTTACGTATGATGATAATGATGATGCTTAAGACTTAACTTACGTACTTTTAAACCTTTTGGGACGATTTACTGACTTAGCAACCATTGACTTAGGTTAAGGACCTTTTGGATCAACCAACTTACTTGTTTGGACCGACTTACTACTTGCTTACGTTTTCGTATCGATTATACCGCACATTCACTGTGAGTTATAGCTCCTTTTTTACTTCAATTATTTTTGGGGCTGAGAATACATGCGCTTTTTATGTTTTACTTACTAGATACGATTACTTAAACTTTATATATGTGTGGGTGACATAACGGCACAAATCTTCCCCTTATCTCGGTAACGTTTAACTATTGGTTTATGAACCGGTAGTCGCAAATATTAGATATGGATCCATAGGGTTTGACATCCCCACTCGGGCTAGTCGCGCTAGCATTTAACGGGTGTTTAATACTTCATCTGTTTTAACGCACTCGCCAAGTGTACTTTTAGGGGGTGATATATTATTTTACGTTAAGTTAGTTACCAAGTGCCCACGGTTTAGCATATACTTTTTCATACTGTTTTGAATACGAAATTTCGTGGTCTACATTACATTATTGTTTTCAATAAAACTATAGCTCACCAACATTCGTGTTGACTTTTTAAGCATGTTATTTCTCAGGTGCTTAGACGAGTTTGCTTTCGCTGTAATAGATTGTTGTTAAAGACTGATAATGCTAAAAACGAACATATATTTCATAGCATTATCCTTCAAGAAAGACAAGCTTTTAGTTGAAATTGTTCTATTTACAAGTGATATCCATTTGAATATTAAAAGGTGAAGACAAAAGACAGATTCGACAATTTGAAGACGCAAACGACCAAAAAGCTCAAAAGTACAAAATACAATCCAAGTGGTTCAATTTATTGATGAGAAACGTCTAAAGATTACAAAAGTACAAGTCACAAAATGCAAAGTAAAAGATATTAAATCGTACGAAAGGACGTTTGAAAATCCGAAACCGAGACATAAACCAACTATCAACGCGCGACTCAACGGACCTAAAATTACAAGTCAACTATGCACAAGAATATAATATATATTATATTATATTATATAAAATTATATATATTATATTATATATTAAATAAATCGAGCAGCCCACGTTTTAAATCAATGATTGAGTCTGGACAGCCTGTCCATGCGATCGCATGTCAGATGCAAAGGAAGCCCATGCGATCGCATGAGCCCTAAAGTCTGACCACATCTATAAATAGCAATCAAATTTGGACGAGAGCAGTACACCTTATTCACTGATCTCTCTCACTCTCTCAATATATATTTATATTTATTTGAATTATAATTTTAATATTAAGTTAATAATAATAAGGTTATAGTAGCGAATATTTTAAGTTTGTCAGTCGAAACTCTATCCGTGTAACGCTACGCTATTAATATTCATTGTAAGTTATGTTCAACCTTTTTACATTAATGTCTCGTAGCTAAGTTATTATTATGCTTATTTAAGCCAAAGTAATCGTGATGTTGGACTAAATATTAAGACGGGGTTATTGGGCTATGGACAAAAGACCGACACTTGTGGAAATTGGACTATGGGCTATTAATGGGCTTTATATTAATTAAATGATATCTCGTTGATTTAATATAGAGATTTATAATTTGACGTATTTATATATAACCACATACGCTTGACTGGCTACGGTGGGCGGGATATCTATAAATACTAATAATTGTTCATTTGACTGGACACGGGGATGGATTAATAGTCACTGGACTCATTAAAACAGGGGTGGATTACATTTAAGGGTAATTGGTGTAATTGTTAACAAAGTATTAAAACCTTTGATTACACGCAGTCAATAATCTGGTGTATTCATTAAACAAAGTATAAAGACCTTGTTACAGTTTAAGTCCCTAATTAGTTGGAATATTTGACTTTGGGTATAAGGTTGATTTAGCGAAGACTCTCGCACTTTATAATTATGACCGATGGACTATTATGGACAAAACCAGATGAACATATCGAATAATCCAGGACAAAGGACAATTAACCTATGGTAATAAATTAAAATCAACACGTCAAACTTCATGATTACGGAAGTTTAAATAAGCATAATTCCTTTAATTTATATCTCATCGTACTTTTATTTACCGTCATTTTATTTATCGTACTTTAAATTACTACAATTTTATTTATCGCATTTTTATTTATCGTCATTTACTTTACGCTTTAAAATAAGTTATTTTTATATTTAATATTTTGCATTAGGTTTTAACTGTGACTTAAGTTTTAAAATCGACAAACCGGTCATTAAACAGTAAAACCCCCCTTTTATAATAATAATAATTTTACTTATATATATTTATATACAAATATAGTTTAAAATAAATATAGCGTTAAACTTAGCCAGCTCCATGTGGAACGAACCGGACTTACTAAAAACTATACTACTCTACGATTAGGTACACTGCCTATAAGTATTGTAGCAAGGTTTAGGTATATTCCATTCATTAAATAAATAAATAATTTGTGTAAAATTGTAGCGTATTTAATAGTATTTCGTAGTAAAATATAATCTATTTCGTACTACACCTCGCACACATCATAGACTCGCTGTGTTAGACTTCCGCTGCATTGTTAGAGATGTCTCAAGCATGGACTTTTATTTTTGCATTCACTACTTATGTTATTTTCGAACCATGATTTTGTAATGACCTTTGTGTCACGTACTTTTGTTAATACTTTCTATTCGTAGAAGCATGTTCCCTTTGTAAAACGTTTGACGTTGGTAAAAATGTTATCTTTTCATGAATGTAATGCTTGTTGTAAAACAACATATAGTATTATACCGTGTATTGGACCTGTTGTTGATGATCCGTACATGATGGTTTTGGACGGGTCGTCACATTTGGTATCAGAGCATCGGTTGAAGGGAATTAGGTTGCATTAGTGTGTCTTGACTGAGTTGATTAGGATTCACTAATAGGACTAATCTATAACTTGCTCGTTTACTTGTTTCTGCGGAACTACTGCATGCTACTATCTGCTTTAGATTGCATGATAATTCTGTATGATACTGCTATTATTGCCATACTATGTACGGTTATAGATGATCTAGGCTACTGTAGTTAATATGCCTAATTACATGCTTGCCATATGTATTACTGACATGGAAAAAGTTATTTTTCCTTGTTCAGATGTCGGACATACCGCCTATTATCATTGACCTAGAGAGTGATTCGAACTCGTCTGCTACTTCACCAACTATTGTTGCTGACTCACCTATTCCATCACCACTACCCTCCGACGACTCTGGTGATTCGTCTTCTGGGGATAGTAGTCACTCACCTGACCTAATGGTCATCTCTGACAGTGACGAGGATCCCGAGGAGATCCCAGCTCCACCCACCCTAGTCTCCAGGGGCTACAGTATCATTCCGATGGTACCTTGATCCCTGGGGAAAACGGGGGCCATCTATTTCTTAACAAACGTGGACACTGGGTCAGATACACCACTGGCGGACGAGTTGTGCCGGTTCCACCTGGCAGACATCGGATCATGACCACCGGCCGGACCTATTCTCCCGCACGTGATGCACCTGCACCGCCTTCAGACGACTCAGACAGTTCATCGTCCGACGAGACCTGTGAGGAGGATCCCGAGGAGGATTCTGAGGAGGACCCCGAGAAGGAGCCTGTACTGCTACCCTCTACCCCGCCGAAGAAGTGTTACCACTATGACGGTACCGTTATTCCCAGGGTAAATGGAGGCAAGCCATTCGTGAAGGCACAAGGTCAGTTGGTTAGGATTACCGCTTGAAGGTGGGTCGTGCCGATACCTGCTGATCCATTTATCAATGGCAAATGGAAGAGGTCCAAGAGAAATGCCCACCGCAGCACAAATCGAGGAAATGGTGACTGCTCGAGTAGCCGCAGCTATGGCGAATGCCAACCCACAAGCTCCACCAGCTAACTAGAATGCTTAGAATGGGTGCACTTACAAAGAATTTTAGAGGTGAAAGCCCCACAATTTCAGTGGAACGGAAGGGCCAGTTGGGCTAACAAGATGGTTTGAAAAGTTGGAATCGGTGTTTCGTGTGAACAACTGCTCCGACATGAATAGGACCAAGTACGCGTCATGCACGCAGTCGGATGGCACTCTAACCTGGTGGAACATGCTCGCTTAGGCTCAGGGGATTGACAAAGCATATGCAACACCATGGGAGGAGTTCAAGAGGGCTATGATAGAGGAATACTGCCCCAGAACTGAAATTCAGAAGATGGAAGCGGAATTTTAGGAATTGAAGGTCGTAGGAACTGACCTTGATGGTTATAATCGGAGGTACTTGGAGTTAGCCTTGATGTGCCCCACAATGGTTACTCCTGAGTACAAACGGATGGAGCGGTATCTGTGGGGACTTCCCAAACACATCCAGGGAAATGTCACTTTTTCAAAACCAGGAACTGTCCTGGAAGCTATGCGCATGGTGCACACCTTGATGGATCAGATTATCCATCAAAAGCCAGAGAAGGTGCAATCAGAATCTGGAGCAAGTGATGGGAAGCGCAAATGGGATGGAAGCAAGGGTAAAGGTTTTGATCAGAATCCAGTCAAGAGGCATGAGCACTTTAGGGGAAGCAATGAGGGGAGAAGCCCTAACCCTAACTACAAAGGTAGCCTACCTCAGTGCAGGAGATGTTATAAGCATCATACTGGGTACTGCAATGTGGTGTGTGAGAAGTGTAAGAGGACTGGACACATCGGCAAGGATTGTAAGATCAATACTTCAACTGTGAAGGCGAACCCCAATGTGCCAATGAAGTGCTTTGAATGCGGCCAGCAGGGTCACTTCAAGAATGAATGTCCTAATAAGAAGAAGGATGGCAGGCCTGCACGTGGAAGAGTCTTCAACTTGAACGCCAGAGATACCCGTGAGGATCCTGACTTGGTTACAGGTACATTCACTGTTAATAAACTATTAGCTTCTGTCATGTTTGATACTGGTGCCGATAGGAGTTATATGTGTAGACATTTTTGCTCTAAGTTAGATTGGTCATTAGTTCCTTTGGATGAGAAATATCTTGTCGAGGTAGCTAATGGGAAATTTGAGAAAGCTGATCAAATTTGTTGCGGAAGTATAATTAACTTAGCTGGTGTCGAATTTAAGATTGATTTGATACCCATTAAGTTGGGAAGCTTTGACGTGATAGTCGGTATGGACTGGTTGTCAAAGGTGAAAGCAGAAGTTGTCTGTGGAGAGAAGATTATTCGTATACCTCGCGAGAATGGTGAGCCATTAATAGTTTATGGGAGAGAGGTAGCACAAAGCTGAACCTTTTTAGTTGCATGAAGGCACAAAAGGTCATGAGAAATGGGCATTTTTCTATTTTGGCACACGTAAAGAAATTGGAGATTGAGGAGAAAAGCGTGAAGGATTTGCCGATTGTAAGCAAATTTCCTGAAGTTTTTCCAGAAGAATTACTGGGATTACCACCACCGCGATCAGTGGAGTTTCAGATCGATCTAGTGCCACGAGCTGCACCTATAGCTCACGCACCTTATCGACTTGCACCTTCAAGAGTTGCAGAGTCAACTACAGGAACTGCTAGACCGTAGATTTATTCAACCAAGCTCTTCGCCTTGGGGCGCTCCCGTTTTGTTCGTGAAGAAGAAGGACGGATATTTCCATATGTGTATCGATTACCGTGAACTCAACAAGTTGACAATCATGAACCGGTATCCCCTTCCCAGGATTGACGATCTATCGATCAACTGCAAGGATCAAGTGTTTACTCCAAGATTGATTTGCGATCAGGTTATCACCAGTTGAGGGTGAAGGAAAGCTGATGTGCAGCGGGGTAGTATATAAAATAGCTTATATTTTTACAGAAAATACTATTAAATACGATACAATTTTACACAAGATATTTATTTATTTATAGAATGGATATACTTAAACCTTGCTACAACACTTATAGGCAGTGTACCTAATCGTACAGTAGTGTAGTTTTTAGTAAGTCCGGTTCGTTCCACAGGGAATCTTTTTAAACAAAGCTTAACGCTATATTAGTTTACTTTTATAAAAATACAAATATATATATATATAAGTAATATTATTATTATAAAGGGGGGTTTTTACCGTTTAATGACCGGTTTGTCGATTTTAAAACTTTAGTCGCAGCTAAAACCAAATGTAAAATATTAAAAATAAATACAAGACTTAAATTAAAGCATAAAGTAAATAACGATAATGAAATTGCGAATAATAAAAGTGCGATGAAATAAACTTGCGATAATTAAAAAGTACGATAATTGAAAGTGCAATTAAATACAATAACAATAAAAATGCGATAATTAGAAGTGCAATTAAATATAAAATAAAGGAAATTAAATATGAAATAAAAGAATTATGCTTATATAAACTTCCGTAATCATGATGTTTGACGGGTTGATTTTAGTTTTATGCCCATGGGTTAATTGTCCTTTGTCCTGGATTATTTAATATGTCCGTCTGGTTTATATCCATAACAGTCCATCAGTCATAAATATAAAGTGCGAGTGTCCTCGTCAAATTATCCTTATACACGAAGTTAAATATTCCAACTAATTGGGGACTTAAACTGTAACAAGATTTTAATACTTTGTTTAATAATTACACCAGGATGTCGACTGAGTGTAACCCAAGGTTTTAATATTTTGTTATCAATTATACCAAGTGTCCTTGTACATAATTTTACCCCTGTTTTAATTATTCTAGTGGCTATTAATCCATTCCCGTGTCCGGTTAAATGAACGATTATTTGTACATATAAATACCCCGCCCATCGTGTCCGATCGAGTGTATATGGTAATTTATAGGGACGCCCAAATGTAAATCTTTATATTAACATTAAAAAACTATCATTTAGTTAAACAAATATAAAGCCCATTAATAGCCCATAGTCTAATTTCCACAAGTGTCGTTCTTTTGTCCAAACCCCAATTATGGTACAAAGCCTAATTACCCAATTTTAGTAATTAGCCCAACATCATGATTACTTCGGATTAAATAAGCATAATAATAACTTAGCTACGAGACATTAATGTAAAAAGGTTGAACATAACTTACAATGATTAAAAATAGCGTAGCGTTACACGGACAGAATTTCGACTTACACCCTTACAACATTCGCTAACATACCCTTATTATTAGGATTAAAATTAAAATTAAAATTAAAATTAAAATATAAATATAAATATATACGATATAGATAGAGAGATGGATGGATTTTTTGTGATTTTTGCGATCAGAATTCGTTTGCTTTTATAGGGATTTTCGACTTTTGGGGCTCCGCGACTCGCGGCCTTTTTGGCCTTCAAACTCTGCGAGTCGCGGAGTTTGCTTTTACAGCTCAGAGGAGTTTGGCTCTTTGTTTACCGACGATTTTAAATAAATATAATATATTAAATAATTATAAGAATTATTTAAATATTATATTATATTTATGTGCATAGTTGACTTGTAATTTTTAGTCCGTTGCGTCGAGCGTTGAGAGTTGACTCTGGTCCCGGTTCCGGATTTTCGAACGTCCTTGCGTACAATTTAATATCTTGTACTTTGCGTTTTGAATCTTGTACTCTTGTAATTTCGAGACGTTTCTTATCAATAATTGGAACCTCTTTGATTGTCTTTTGTACTTTTGAGCTTTTTGGTCGTTTGCGTCTTCAATTCGTCGAATCTGTCTTTTGTCTTCACCTTTTATTATTTAAACGAATATCACTTGTAAATAGAACAATTGCAACTAAAAGCTTGTCTTTCTTGAGGAATAATGCTATGAAATATATGTTCGTTTTCAGCATTATCAAATATTCCCACACTTGAGCGTTGCTTGTCCTCAAGCAATATCATCTTGAAATACTAGAATCACTTCTTTATTCTTCACACTTTGTACATCAGTGATTTTCTATACGGCGGTATAAACAATGGTAGTAACGATATGGTTTACAGTCCCACATGACTATAAAAATTTAGATCCATTAAGGAAATTGGATTTTTATGAAAACATTTGATCTTTTGAAAATTAAATCTAGTTTTTACCCTAGATAAGTTTTCCGGGATAACCCTTTACCGGTGTTTGCAAAATATTTTTGTGGGTTTGGTGGGTTTCAGATTTGAAAATTTTAGCTCAAAACTTATGGTTTTGTGTCACCCACTTGCTAACCTTGTATTTGGAAAGCAACACGTCCAGTTTACTTGTCCCGTATATTACTTTTCGGTAAACTGCCGTCCGGTTGTAAAGGAAAGCGTTGAACAAGCAACTGTTAAGGCAATGTCCCCTGACATGCTTTTAATTATGGTCTATAACGTGTCAGATGCAATTACTATCCTTGGTAGGAGCAATAGTAAAGCACACCCTTATAATTTTTCGGTATGGCACAAGGTCCTGTCTTTGACCACTATGCAATCACCGTTCTTACGGTTGACACCCGATTTAGTTCAGGTGACCTAATGAATTCCAGGTGAATTCCTAGGATTTTACGTTCAATGGTAATGAACGCATTGAAAATAGGGTTTTCAGAAAACAAATCGGTTTATAATTTTGATCAAAATATTTTCTCGTTCAAGCTCGAGTTTAGATATCATTGAATTCCATGAGTTTGTAATTCTCAATCTTTAAGTTCAATCTCAAGGATTGAGTAATATCAGGCTTAAAAGCTGATTTTTGATCTTTTAAGGAGATTATCCTTTCTGGGGATCTGATTCATTAGTCTTATCAAGCTAATTTGCACGGTGCCCCCCCATTGTACGATATAAATCCTTCTCATGGTTAGGATAAATCTGACCACTTGGCGACCCTGTTTAATGCTGAGGTCCGTGGATTTCCTGCTGATTTTAGTGATGACTTTTCTAGATTTTTCGTCAACCTACAGCTGGTCTGGACGACAACTTCATGACCTAAATCAAGAAGCGCGTTTCTTTTTCGGAAGACTTTACTTCCTTTTAATGATGGAATTGATTCATCGTGTAGATCCATCTCTTCTTTTCTTTCATCGGGTAAAACAGTTTAGTTTAGTCCAAAGCAAAAGTATTTTCAGTTATTTGTTACAGATATATGTGACATATGTTTAAGATAACTTGGTAAATTTTCCCACACTTGGCTTTTATTTTCCTTTTTATCGTCCTTTATTCCATTTTAAATGAATTTTAACAATTTGGTTTGTTTCTCAATTTATGTCCTTTTTGAGGTAACAATAATTTCGGTGTTAAAACCTAGTTTTATCGTTCATAAATATGTATAAACATGATTTTGAGTTTATTTAATTGAAAATTTTGAAAAATTTTACTAGATTTGGGTAGTCAGTATATAAGACTAGGGCTGTTCTTTATTATCAGAGAGCACTAGATTCTAATACAACTACTGCTTTACTAGTATTTTTAATGGTAACCAAGTGTATAAAGTAAAAAATTTTAAAATCCGAAAGAATTTAACCCCTTCTCACACTTAAGATCTTGCAATGCCCTCATTTGCAAGAAATCAGTAATAATTTAAATTATTGAGGGTGATTTGTGTGAAAATGATTAAATTTTTACCAAAGTTTCCAAATATATTGGCGTTTGTTTGCTGAATGATAAATGGTGCACATCATTTGTTCATTCCGTCTTGTTGTTATTTCACATATATTTTGCATCTTGTCGTCAAAATTAGTTGCTTTTGCTGAACTTAATGCCAGTCTTTGAAAATGCGTTGTTTTACCCTGTTGTGTACATAAGATAAACTGCAAACATATATACATATTTTTGAAGTTTGGTATATTATCCCACATTCAAAAATTATTAAAATCTAAGAATAAAAGTTAGACAATTATAAAAATGATTACAATATTAACAAAAGTATTAAACGTATCAATCATTACAAATTACAAAATAAAAAAAAAATATAATAAGTAGACTAGGGATGATATTGATACCAATAGGGGTTCCAGGCATAACCATAGGTGCTATAGAATGCTTCGGCAGGGTTATACGTAGGATACGGTGGCTGCATCTCTATATTCCAGGGAGGGAAGATGGGTTTCGGTGTAGGAATATAGTTTCTACCTATATGTTGGCAATGAGCTATGATTTGGTTCTGATGAACTTGCCAATCTTCAAATGCTCTCTGTCTAGCATTTTCGTACTCCTGTGAAACTATAAACCTTTGCATTTCTTGCATCTCATTTCCCCCTCCTACATTACCTTGCTGTTGGTTTCTCTCAACCTGTGGATGTCTACCATGGTATGTTACTGCGGCGTTATTTCGCCTCTTCAAAACTTTCGCACCATGGTATACATTTAAACCTATAGTATCGCGGGGTTCTGGTTCTTCTACTAATAATCCCCCCCGACTTATATCCACACCGAGATATTCACCAATCAAAGTAATAAAAATACCACCTCCTATTATGCTATGCGGTCTCATCCCCCGAACCATAGCTGATAAATAATAACCCACACAATACGGTATACATACAGCGCTTTGTGGGTCTCGAATACACATATGGTAAAACAAATCATGTTCATTTACCTTTTCCTTGTTCTTACCCCTTTGTGTAATCGAATTAGCTAAAAACCTATGAATTACTCTTAATTCAGCTCTATCTATATCCAAATAAGAGTAATTTCCCCCTTTGAAACGGTGATGGCTTGTCATTTGACTCCACACACCGTGTGTATCAAAATTTTCATCTATCTTTCTACCATTTAGTATTAACCCTCTACAATCGGCAGATGGTAACTCCTCAGGAGTATATATACGTAAAGCCTGAGCCATGTCTAGTAAAGACATGTGGCGTATCGAACCGCCTAACAAAAATCTAATAAAAGAACGATCGGTTAAACTAGCTACCCGATCATTCAACTCTATACTACACAACAATTCTTCACACCATACTTTATATACAGGTCTACGCATGGTGAATAAACGTACCCAGTCATTAAAAGTAGAATTACCATACCTCTGTACAAGTAATTCCCTAATTGGCCCGGCCAATTCTACAGCTTCTAAGGGTCCCCATTCTATGACCCTCGGTACCTCAACAACCTTAGAATGAAGAGTATGCAAACCCCTTTGATATTTTGGATAATCTATCCAAAGTCTGTCAAATCTCAGGTTCGGGTGTAACTCTTCCAAGTGCATATCAGAAAAGGTCATGACTGGATGAGGTATATCCTGCTTGTAGTAGTTATCCACCTCCTGTTGTTCCGCATTCTCAGCAGGAGCATTGCGAGCTTGGGATGAAGATTCACCCCTTTCAGTCTGCAAAACACATCAAACACAATTTTTGTGCATCCAAATATGCATTAGTGTCAGCAAAATCATCAATCAAAATAATTACAATGACATGATCAATTTATATCAAACTTAAGCTTATTTTCATATTTTCATCAAATCTACACTTTTTCAAATAAGCATATACGAAAATGTTCGCCAAGTTCATAAGCATTCAACTCAAATAACATGTCAAAATAATCATTACTAGCAATTAAACAAGTTTCAAATGGCATTATCTTTCAAAAATCAAGTTCATGAATTTTAGACTTGAAAAAGTCCACTTTAATTCTCAAAATCATGTTTAGGCTCAAAGTTTGGATCATTTAACTACCTAGACATGTTACACTACTTAATTTAGCAACAATTCATGACAAAAATTGGCCATAACCTGTTTATATCAAAAAGCCCCAAATTTGCTCAAGAACACAAACCCTAGATTACTCAAATTTTGAAGTTTAAGGCTTCTAATCATGTTAAATAGCATCAATCTAGCTTATACAAGCATAATACATAAACAATTTAAGCCTAATTACACTAAAAAGCATCAAAATCAAATTGGGGAAAAAATTGCTCAAGAACACCAAATTTCGGATTAAATGGTGTTTAGGTGTAGAAATTTACCGTTTTTCTTGAGTAATTCCTTGATAGCATCCTTCTCAACATGATTTTAGTAAAAGATTTGATGATTAACAGTTAAAAATTGTGATTTTGGGGGTTTTTTTTCGTGTATTTTCGGGTTTTTTTTCGCTGTTCTTCGCAGTATTTTTGGGTGGGGGAGTGAACTGATCTGTTTTTTACGTTTTATTTTTTTCTGGGTTTTGGTCCCTCCGCGACTCGCGGGGATTAAACCTTCAAACTCCGCGACTCGCGGAGTTTGCTATTTTTTTTTTATAATCATTAACTTATGAAACAATTAAGTACTTAATTTTAAAATTTTGTTTCCCTTGTTATTTAGGACGAGGTCGTTTCGGATCGATGTCCTAGTCCGTCCCTCGACAAAATTTTAAAATTTGTCTTTTTGTAGCGATTGTTTTAAAAGCTAAGATTTTTGGGTTTTTTCAATGTTTTTGGCATACTTTAATTCAATAAGATTAAAAATAATGATAATAAAAGTTCTCGTCCCTCCCTCGGGTAAAGCAATTTCGGTTCAAAGACCTAGTCTTCAACTTACAACGAATTTTAAAAATCATATTTTTAACTTAATGAGATAAAGTAAATTTTTATTTTTAAATTCACACAACTTAAATATAAAATTCAAAATTAATATTAAAAATTCACACCAAACTTAAAATTTGAAATGCATAAAATTAAAAATTCATATTTTAAAAATTAAAAATTCACACCAAACTTAATTTAAAAATTCATATTATAAATTCACACCAAACTTATATTAATTTTTCAAATATTTACAATTTTAAAAATATTGATTTTACAAAGTTTACAATATAAATTTAAGATTTAAATATTAATTTTAAAAACATGGTAAAAATAAAATTAAAAATCTTTTTGGCTTTTTATCCCACTTTAATCAATCAAATATTATCAAAAATATGCTCCCCTCTTTTCGGTAAAGTAATTTCGGTTCCAAGACCTAATTTAACTCATGACGAATTTTTGAAATATTTTGGGTTGATTGATTAAAGATATTTATACCTTAAGAATAAACGTTAAATTTCGCAGTGATGTAATAAATTTTTGAATGATATCAATAATTTCGGTCGCCAAACCTAATTTTATTCAATACCAATTTAATACTTTTTAGCGAACAAATTAGCGTTTATTATCAAAAGGTTAAAAATAAAAATAAAAATAAAAACTGTACAGACATACCTGTGAAATAGATTTCTTAGTTATATGATCTATCCCATTCATAAGATAGTCGGTTTAATTAGTTTTCCATAGCTACATAGGCGTAACCTCAAGCATTCAGTGTCTTTTCTTCTAAACATATGAACGGTCCGTCTCTGCATAAAGTAACAAATTCGGTGTTTGAATAGGTTTGATTATTTGAACATTTACCTCCATGTGACCATTTTCCGCATTTGTGACATCGTTCTAGGTGTCGTGCTCTTCTTTTTGCTGCGGATTTTGATTTTCCTTTACCAAATTGTAACTTATTATCTTCTCATCTGGATTCTTTTCTAACTCCGTCCATTCTTTCTCTGATTACTGATACTAGTTCACTCGGTAGTATGTCATTATTACATTTAGTGATCAAAGCGTGTAGCATTAGACCATGGTTTAGTTCACAGGTAGTCTTCATTTTGTAAAAACCTAAAAAAAAATAAAAATTCAGAATGGGGGGAGAAAACTAGTTCTTTAGGGTCTGCTAGTGAAAGACCATTCGGGTTCCATTTTCGAGAACTACACGAAAACAGACAGTCTAACTCTAACAGAAATACATATTATCCTTTAAAGACTTGATTCTCCCCACACTTATTTAGCTGTGGTGTCGAAATTGTGATTAACTTCGTTGTCGACTTCCATCGGACTATGTATGTAGTGTTTAACTCTGTGACCATTAACTTTAAATTCAATCCCATTTGAATTTATCAATTCTACCGTTCCGTATGGGAAAACTCTTTTGACTATGAATGGTCCAGACCATCTTGATTTCAATTTTCCAGGAAATAGCTTGAATCGTGAATTGAAAAGAAGAACTCTGTCTCCTTCTTTAAATTCTTTTGAACTTCTGATTCTTTTATCATGCCATTTCTTCGTTATTTCTTTATAGATTAACGAATTATCGTATGCTTCATGTCTTAATTCTTCTAATTCGTTTAGTTGACTTAATCGTAGACGTCCAGCTTCATGTAAATCAAGATTACATGTTTTCAAAGCCCAAAATGCTTTGTGTTCAATTTTTACTGGAAGATGACATGCTTTTCCATAAACAAGTCTAAAAGGTGTAGTTCCAATTGGAGTTTTGTAGGCTGTTCTAAAAGCCCAGAGTGCATCCTCCACTTTAATGGACCATTCCTTTGGATTTGATCCTACGGTTTTCTCTAGAATACGTTTTAAAGCTCGGTTAGTATTTTCAACTTGTCTACTTGTTTGTGGATGATATGCGGTGCAGATTTTATGAGTTACTCCATATCTTTTAAGAACTTTCTCAAGTTGATTATTACAGAAATGAGTACCCCGATCACTTATTAAAGCTTTCGGTGTTCCAAACCTTGCAAAAAGACGTTTTAAAAAGTTGACTACAACTCGTGCATCGTTAGTTGGGAGAGCTTGTGCTTCCGCCCATTTAGATACATAATCAATGGCTACGAGTATATATAGATTATTATGAGATTTTGGAAATGGACCCATAAATTCAATACCCCAAATGTCAAATACTTCACATACTTGGATGACATTTTGTGGCATTTCATCACGTTGACTTATTTTTCCGGCCCTTTGACAAGCATCACAGGATTTGCAAAGAAGGTGTGCGTCTTTGTAAATTGTAGGCCAATAGAATCCAGCTTCATAAACTTTTCTTGCTGTTAGTTGAGGCCCATAATGCCCTCCTGTTGGTCCTGTGTGACAATGGTTTAATATTTTACTGGCTTCATCTCCAAATACACATCGGCGTATTATTCCATCGGGACAACTTTTAAACAGATGTGGATCTTCCCAGAAATAGTGTTTTATATCACTGGAGAATTTCTTTTGTCTTTGGTACGATAATCCTTTTTCAAGGAATCCACAAACTAAGTAGTTTGCATAGTCTGCAAACCATGGGATTTCTTTATAATCTATCTTCAATAGATATTCATCAGGAAAGTTGTCTTGTATGGCCGATTCATTTAGAACTTCTAATTCGGGATTTTCAAGACGAGAAAGATGATCAGCGGCGAGATTTTCTGCTCCTCTTTTATCTCGGATTTCAATATCAAACTCTTGTAAGAGTAAGATCCAACGGTTAATCTTGGTTTAGCATCTTGTTTTGAAAATAGGTATCTAAGAGCAGAATGGTCGGTATAGACCACCGTTTTTGCTAGAACGAGATATGATCGAAATTTGTCAAAAGCAAAGACAATAGCAAGGAGTTCTTTTTCAGTAGTTGTATAGTTTGTTTGTGCTCCTTGTAACGTCTTACTAGCATAATATATATGTTGAAATCGTTTTTCAATCCTTTGTCCTAAAACGGCTCCCATTGCAAAATCACTTGCATCGCACATTAGTTCAAATGGTAGATTCCAATTTGGTGTTATCATGATCGGCGCATTAGTGAGTTTTTCTTTAAGAATATTAAAAGATTTGATACACTCATCTGAAAAGATGAATGGAGCATCTTTTTCTAGGAGTTTATTCATAGGAGTAGCAATTTTAGAAAAATCTTTTATGAAACGTCGGTAAAAACCGGCATGCCCTAGAAAACTCCTAACTCCTCTAACATTGGTGGGATGTGGAAGTTTAGCAATTACATCTACTTTAGCTCTATCCACTTCAGTTCCTTCTTTTGAAATTTTATGTCCAAGAACGATGCCTTCTTTAACCATGAAATGGCATTTCTCCCAATTAAGTACTAGATTTGATTGTTCGCATCTAATAAGCATTCGTTCCAGATTAATTAGACATGATTCAAATGTATCACCGAAGACTGAAAAGTCATCCATGAATACTTCCATGCATTCTTCTATCATGTCGTGAAAAATTGCCATCATACACCTTTGAAAGGTTGCAGGGGCGTTGCAAAGTCCAAATGGCATGCGTTTGTAAGCAAAAGTACCATAAGGGCACGTGAATGTGGTTTTCTCTTGATCTTCGGGTGCTATTGGAATTTGAAAATATCCGGAAAATCCATCTAGAAAACAATAGTAACTATTTCCGGCTAATCTTTCCAACATTTGATCTATGAAAGGTAAGGGAAAGTGATCTTTTCTGTTGGCATCATTTAATTTTCTGTAATCAATACATACACGCCATCCTGTTACAGTCCTAGTAGGAATAAGCTCATTTTTCTCATTTGTAATGACAGTCATGCCACCCTTCTTAGGTACGCATTGAACTGGGCTTACCCATGGACTATCAGAGATTGGATAAATTAAACCTGCATCTAGCAGTTTAATAATCTCTTTCTTAACTACATCTTGCATATTAGGATTTAGTCTTCGTTGGCGTTGCACATACGTTTTATGACCTTCTTCCATAAGGATTTTATGTGTGCAATACGAAGGACTTATTCCTTTAATATCATGAATCTTCCATGCAATGGCTGGTTTATGAGATTTCAACACAGAAATGAGTTGTGATTTCTCATCTTCAGTAAGAGAAGACGATATTATTACAGGTAATTCAGATTCACCATGTAAATAAGCGTATTCCAAATGGTTTGGAAGTGGCTTTAACTCTAATTTCGGAGGTTCTTCTATCGATGATTTATATCGATATCTGTCTTCTTCTTTTAGCATTTGAATTTCTTCTGTTGTTGGTTCATATCCATTAGCTATAAGTGTAGCTAACATTTCAGCTTCATCAATTGGTTCATTACCTTCTCCTAAAGAACATTCTCCTATTCCTTGTAATTCTGGAAATTCTTCTAATAATTCTGCATGTGCATCTATAGTTTGAATATAATAACATGTATCATCTGCAGATTGTGGTTGTTGCATTGCTATATCAACTGAAAAGGTAACACTCTCATCCTCTATACTTAGGGTCAATTTCTTACCGAACACGTCTATCATTGCTTTAACCGTGTTTAAGAATGGTCTTCCTAATATGAGAGGAACTTGAGAATCTTCTTCCATGTCCAGAACAACAAAATCTACTGGAAATACTAAAGTACCAACTTTAACTAGCATGTTCTTCATTATCCCTCTAGGATATTTTATTGATCTATCGGCTAGTTGTATGCTTATTCTTGTTGGTTTCAATTCTCCAAGGTCTAGTTTAGCGTATAGTGAATACGGCATTAGATTTATACTAGCACCTAAGTCTGCCAATGCTTCTATTGAACTAAGACTACCCAGAAAACATAGAATTGTGAAACTTCCTGGATCAGATAGTTTTTTTGGTATCTTATTCAACAGCACTGCTGAACAATTAGCATTCATAGTAACAGCCGAGAGTTCTTTCATTTTCTTTCTATTTGAGATTAGATCTTTCAAGAATTTAGCATATCTAGGCATTCCTGAAATCACATCAATGAAAGGAAGATTTACATTTATCTGTTTAAACATATCCAAGAATTTGGATTGCTCGGCTTCAAGTTTCTCTTTCTTCATTTTACTCGGGTAAGGAAGTGGTGGTTGGTATGGTTTAACATAAGGTTTAGCCTTAACTGTGTTATCTTTATTAACCTTTTCAACTACCGGTTCTTTTTCCTTATCTTGATCAGGTTGTGGTTCTTGTGGAGTAGGAATAGCTTTATCAGAAGTTACAGGTATTTCAGGTGGTTTAAGTGTTGTACCACTTCTTGTGGTAATAGCTTTAGCTGTTTCATTCCGGGGGTTAGCATTTGTATCACTAGGTAGACTTCCCGGTTTTCTTTCACCTATTAACCTTGCTAGGTTACTTACTTCTTGTTCCAGATTTTGAATAGAAGCTTGTTGATTTCTAAATGCTTGAGCATTTTGTTCATTGGTTTGTTTCTGAGATGTGAAAAACTGCGTTTGAGTTTCAACTAGCTTCGTCATCATATCTTCTAAATTCGGCTTTTTATCATCGGTTTGTTGTGGTGGCTTGTTTTGAAAATTAGGTCTTTGCTGATTGTAAGTATTATTGGATACTTGTTGATTGCTAGGACCTTGTTGGTTGTTGTATGGAATATTTCGGTTATAATTCTGGTTTTGATTGTAAATCGGTGTTGGCGGTTGATAATTATTCTGATAATTATTTCCAGGCCTTTGGTTTATGTATGAAATATTCTCTCTTTGTTCCATTGTTAATTCAATACTGAGACAATCTTTTGTCAAATGTGGTCCTCCACACTGCTCACAACTAATTCGTATTGAGTGAATATCTTTAGTCATCTTTTCCATTCGTCTTTCCACAGCATCTATCTTTGCGGAAATGCAATCTAAGTCATGGCTAGAATCGGCTCTAGCTGCTTTAGATGATCTAACGATATCTTTTTCTTGGTGCCACTCATGTGAGTGGGAAGCAGTGTTATCAATAATTTTGTAAGCATCAGTTTCGGTTTTCTTCATAATAGAACCACCAGCTGCTATATCTATGTCTTTCCTTGTAGTGATGTCGCATCCTTGGTAGAATATTTGTACTATTTGATAGGTGTCTAAACCATGTTGCGGACATCCTCTTAACAACTTTCCATATCTTGTCCATGCCTCATATAGAGTTTCATTCGGTTTCTGTGTAAACGTAACAATTTCTGCTTGAAGTCTTACGGCTTTAGATGCAGGAAAGAATTGTTTAAGAAATTTTTCAACTAAAACGTCCCATGTATCGATCGCCCCTTCAGGTAACGATTCCAACCAATCTTTGGCTTCTCCCTTTAAAGTCCAGGGAAATAACATGAGATATATCTGTTCATCCTCCACTTCTCGGATTTTAAATAGTGTGCAGATCCTATTAAAGGTACGTAGATGTTCATTTGGATCTTCCTTCGGCGCATCACTAAATTGGCATTGATTAGTCACCATGTGTAGAATTTGTCCTTTGATTTCATAATCTGGCGCATTAATGTCTGGATGAGTAATTGCGTGACCTTGGCCAGTGCGTTTAGCTCTCATTCGGTCTTCCATACTTAAAGGTTCCAGATTCTCCATAATTGAATTTTTTGAATCGGTATCACTAGATAATTCCGATTTAATGGTTCGTTCCTCAACAATCTCTGTTTGAATGATTGGTAGTTCCGGAGGAAAGTTTAATGGTTCAGGATCTACGAACCGTTCCTGAATATTCTCCGGATTCTCAATTGTAAGGTCGGGTTCAAAAAATGGATTATCGGAAATTTGAACTGAAGTACTTGGTCGACTGGATGACGATTCTAAAGAAAAATCAACGGCGGTTATATTTGCTAAATGTCTTGATCTAGTTACAGGTGGTGAACGTACAAAAGGTGATGAAAGTCTTGCTCGGTGCATTCACTGAATATCCTATTAGTTTTTAAAAGGAAAGAAAAATTATAATAAGTTATCCAATTAATAGACTTTTCTGATTTTGCCCACGTTTCGAATAGCCAAAAGATGCAGCAGAGGGGCAGGATTCGTTTGGTCTCAATATAATTGAGGACTGTTTGGCTTTAATAACCCGGTCCACGTACAAATCCAACTATTACTACGAACCAGAAAATTTTGATGTCTATTAATTTAACTACTTAAAACAAATTTTCGTAATTTTAAGAAATTTAGATAAGAAGTAGAATAAAAATTTATGTCCTAAAACTAGAAAAGCGAGAAATAAGAAAGAAAAAGAGTTCGTCGGAAAAGGTTGAAAAAGAAAAATGGTTGAAAAATAAAATGTGACGGAAAAATTAAAGAAATTTATAAAACTTAAAAATACTTGACTAACCTAACCTTATTACTACAACTAACTTAAAATTATAATCGCAAATTGAGATTACTAATTGGAATGATAATTGATACATAGGTAAAAGGTGTCTAAAAATATTAAAGCTTACAGGAAAAACTATATCCCAAATGGAAATAACTTAAAAAGAAACTAAAACTTAAAAAGGCGTCGCAAAATTCTAAAGTACCTAAATCTTAGTCTAAGAAAAAGCACTTAAGGAATTCTACGGCAAAGCCTAAAAATCTAGAAGTAAAAATAACTATGGCAAAATCTAAGTTTAAAACTAAATATGAGCTAAAAATACAAATATTACGCTAAAATGATTAAAAAGGGACAAAATATAAAAATATACAAAAAGTTGTAAAAATTACAATTTTTATAAAAATATTATTTTTATATTATTTATTTATTAAAACTATTAATTTTACAATTTAATAAAACTAATTAATACTAATTACATAAATTAAATAAAAAGTAAAAGTTAAAATAAAACTAATTATAATAATAATAATAATTAGGGTTAAATAATAATAATAATAATTAATTACCCGTAATTAATGCAGAATTAGGGTTCTGTCGCGTGTCAGGATTACTCCGCGAGTTGCGGTATTTAATGCATCAAACCCCGTAAGTCGCGGGGTTCCAGTTTTCAACTGACAGGTTATTTAAATTCAACGCGTTTTTCTTTATTTATTTTTTTTTTATTTTCTGTTTTTAATTTTTTCTGTTTATAAAAAAAAATATGTGTATAATAAAAACTTATATTTAAAACTTAAATAAAAATATAATTACTTTATAATTTTATAAATAAAAATCTTAAAACTAGATTTATATATATATATTTTTTTTAATATGTTTTTAAATAAAAACAAAATACTTAAATAAAACTTATATAAAAATAAAGAAACTTTATAAAACTTAAATATTTAACAAAATCTTAAAAATACATAATTTTTTTTTTATATATTAGCGTTGCGCTTCCGGCTTTTAAGAGAATCCCCGGCAGCGGCGCCAAAAATACTTGATGTGCAGCGGGGTAGTATATAAAATAGCTTATATTTTTACAGAAAATACTATTAAATACGATACAATTTTACACAAGATATTTATTTATTTATAGAATGGATATACTTAAACCTTGCTACAACACTTATAGGCAGTGTACCTAATCGTACAGTAGTGTAGTTTTTAGTAAGCCCGGTTCGTTCCACAGGGAATCTTTTTAAACAAAGCTTAACGCTATATTAGTTTACTTTTATAAAAATACAAATATATATATATAAGTAATATTATTATTATAAAGGGGGGTTTTTACCGTTTAATGACAGGTTTGTCGATTTTAAAACTTTAGTCGCAGTTAAAACCAAATGTAAAATATTAAAAATAAATACAAGACTTAAATTAAAGCATAAAGTAAATAACGATAATGAAGTTGCGAATAATAAAAGTGCGATGAAATAAACTTGCGATAATTAAAAAGTACGATAATTGAAAGTGCAATTAAATACAATAACAATAAAAATGCGATAATTAGAAGTGCAATTAAATATAAAATAAAGGAAATTAAATATGAAATAAAAGAATTATGCTTATTTAAACTTCCGTAATCATGATGTTTGACGTGTTGATTTTAGTTTTATGCCCATGGGTTAATTGTCCTTTGTCCAGGATTATTTAATATGTCCGTCTGGTTTTTGTCCATAACAGTCCATCAGTCATAAATATAAAGTGCGAGTGTCCTCGTCAAATTATCCTTATACCCGAAGTTAAATATTCCAACTAATTGGGGACTTAAACTGTAACAAGATTTTAATACTTTGTTTAATAATTACACCAGGATGTCGACTGAGTGTAACCCAAGGTTTTAATATTTTGTTATCAATTATACCAAGTGTCCTTGTACATAATTTTACCCCTGTTTTAATTATTCCAGTGGCTATTAATCCATTCCCGTGTCCGATTAAATGAACGATTATTTGTACATATAAATACCTCGCCCATCGTGTCCGATCGAGTGTATATGGTAATTTATAGGGACGCCCAATTGTAAATCTTTATATTAACATTAACAAACTATCATTTAGTTAAACAAATATAAAGCCCATTAATAGCCCATAGTCTAATTTCCACAAGTGTCGTTCTTTTGTCCAAACCCCAATTATGGTACAAAGCCTAATTACCCAATTTTAGTAATTAGCCCAACATCATGATTACTTCGGATTAAATAAGCATAATAATAACTTAGCTACGAGACATTAATGTAAAAAGGTTGAACATAACTTACAATGATTAAAAATAGCGTAGCGTTACACGGACAGAATTTCGACTTACACCCTTACAACATTCGCTAACATACCCTTATTATTAGGATTAAAATTAAAATTAAAATTAAAATTAAAATATAAATATAAATATATACGATATAGATAGAGAGATGGATGGATTTTTTGTGATTTTTGCGATCAGAATTCGTTTGCTTTTATAGGGATTTTCGACCTTTGGGGCTCCGCGACTCGCGGCCTTTTTGGCCTTCAAACTCCGCGAGTCGCGGAGTTTGCTTTTACAGCTCAGAGGAGTTTGGCTCTTTGTTTACCGACGGTTTTAAATAAATATAATATATTAAATAATTATAAGAATTATTTAAATATTATATTATATTTATGTGCATAGTTGACTTGTAATTTTTAGTCCGTTGCGTCGAGCGTTGAGAGTTGACTCTGGTCCCGGTTCCAGATTTTCGAACGTCCTTGCGTACAATTTAATATCTTGTACTTTGCGTTTTGAATCTTGTACTCTTGTAATTTCGAGACGTTTCTTATCAATAATTGGAACCTCTTTGATTGTCTTTTGTACTTTTGAGCTTTTTGGTCGTTTGCGTCTTCAATTCGTCGAATCTGTCTTTTGTCTTCACCTTTTATTATTTAAACGAATATCACTTGTAAATAGAACAATTGCAACTAAAAGCTTGTCTTTCTTGAGGAATAATGCTATGAAATATATGTTCGTTTTTAGCATTATCAAAAGCGATGTCCCTAAGACTGCATTTCGAACTCGTTATGGTCATTATGAGTTTCTCGTGATGCCATTCAGTTTAACTAACGCACCTGCCGTGTTTATGGATCTTATGAACCGCGTGTGCAAGCCATATCTAGACAAATTCATTATCGTATTCATAGAAGATATCCTAATCTATTCTAAAAGCGAAGAAGAACACGAACGTCATCTTCGACTCGTGCTTGAACTCTTGAGACAAGAGCAACTCTATGCCAAATTCTCCAAGTATGAATTTTGGTTAAAGGAAGTTCAATTTCTTGGCCACATTGTTAGTAGCCAAAGTATCAAAGTCGATCCCGTGAAAATCGAAGCCATTAGTGAGTGGGAAACCCTCACTACTCCTACTCATATCCGCCAATTTTTAGGCCTCGCCGATTATTATCATAGATTCATCGAAGGTTTCTCTTTGATTTCACGTCCTTTAACTGCGTTAACTCATAAAAGGAAAAAATTCGTTTGGGCGACCGAACAAGAGTTGACATTCTAAACCCTGAAGTAGAAGTTAACCACCGCACCTATTTTATCCCTTCCCGAAGGCAATGATGATTTTTTTTGTATATTGCAACGCCTCGAAACATAGTTTTGGGTGCTTATTGATGCAACGAAAGAAGGTTATTGCTTACGACTCTAGACAATTGAAGATTCACGAACGAAACTACATGACTCACTATCTCGAACTTGGAGCCGTTGTATTTGAACTCAAATTGTGGAGACACTGTCTTTACGGAATCAAAAGAACCATCTTCACCAACCACAAAAACCTCCAACACATTTTTGATCAGAAGCAACTGAATATGAGACATCGACGGTGGATCGAGACATTGAACGATTACGATTTTGAACTTCGTTACCATCCTGGCAAGGCAAACGTAGTAGCCGATGCCTTGAGCCGAAAGGAAAGAATGGTACTTCTTCATGTCCAAGCCTTGAACATCACCATCCATGCAAATCTTAATAGCCAAATCCGTGTGATATGCCACTAAGGGACGGTTTTATTTGTGCGGTGTCGTTAAGTCACAGGATGTCCGATTCAGTAACAGACAGTGTCTTCGTTTATTTATATTTTGCGGGGTCTAAATTTACTTTTACTTTCTAAGGTGTAGAAGGTGTAAGTTAACCTAGTGTCGTATTTTATGCTGATTAACAAATTGAAGATCAACTGGATAATTGTCTTTTAGTTAAATTACCTGGATAAAAGATAGTAGTTGATTTTAGCTAAAGGTCCTAAATGCAGAAAAGTAAATAAAGTGGAAGGATATCCGGAGTATGCAGATCAGGGAAATGTTGACCAAGATATCAGTATTGGGTTAGGGAAGGTAATTATGCTTATGTTAAGACTATGCTTGGAATGATGTAGATCTGGTTGGATGAGCCAATTACACAGACCTACTTATCTCTGAACTCTCAGAGTACTCTTTGAGCAGTGAGAAGTATGTCACTTAGTCGTATAACTGAAGTGTAACAATACCTTGGAGGTTATTCTTAGTAGAGTACTAGGTTTATTAGTGAGTTAAGCTCTAATCCTAAACCTCGTTATCAGTTTAGGTAACTGAATAACAGCGTACCGTGTTGATTGAACACTGATCACAAACGGAGGGAGTCTGTCGGTTTAAGTTGGCTAAACCTTAGGTGAAAACTAACAACCATTTTATCATACTAATGAGATCACAACAATTCAAACATTATACATCATCACAGTTAATATACTGATAGTAAAGCAGATAGAAACCTAATGAATACCTAAACAGTTGGTATGACTAAGACCTAGGACAACAATCAAACAAGAACATGCAATAGGCTTGGGTCATACAGTAAAGGCACTAACTAGATCTTAACAGCTCCTAAGAAGTCTCTTTAGAACAGTCAATAGGCATACTAGGTCATTCATATCTCAATTTGTAACACCCCGTTTCTCTAAACATGATGCTCGGGGCATCATTTGAAGTCCAAGAATGATTAATTAATGTTTTGGATGTAATTAGTTGACCACGTTGGACTTTGGGATGTTTTAAAAGTGAAATTGGAGAAAATCAGGTAAACTGTCGAGTTCGGGTGTGTTTTGTCGCGTTCTGGTCTGTCGTGATCCGTGACAAACATGACCGAAACGAGATAACTTTTGATGATGAGTTCTGACCACTTTATCGCGTTCCGGGTGAGTTTGTCGCGTCCTGGTGTCGCGAAACGCGACGAAGTGTCTCGAAACGCGACAAATGTCGCTGTAATGACATTTTTGACCCATTTTAATGGAATCTTTTGAGGGTGTTTTGGTAAATTCACATATGGACGAGTTTTAATCCCTAAATCAGTTCCAATGCTTATCTTATCTCCATTTTCACATCCAAACACTCTCATCTTCAAAGTTTAGAGAGAGAGGGAGATTCTAGAGAGAGATTTGGAGTTTTGATGATGAAGAAGCTTGAATCGATCAAAGGTGCGAGTGATAAAGTTGTTCCTTTTGTTCTCGGCTACGTTTTGATTGTTATGGTAAATTCTAAATCCGAATTTCATTGTTTGATTTGAGATTTCATGCTAGAGTTTTGAGTTTGTTATTTGTAAAACCCATTTAGATGATGAAGAGGGTTTATGGAAACTCACTATTTTGATATTTTGCGAGTTTTGGGTTGGTTAATGATTTAAGCATGTTTAAGGTTTGTAAGTAGGGTATAATCACTAGTATTAGTGATTTTAGGAGTGTTGGAACTTGTAAGACCCATTTGGGGGTAAAATGGGTGAATTTGGGTTATGTTGAGTTAAGGAAACCCTAATAGCTATGATCTAGGGTTTGGCCATGTGAATTAAAGTTGTAAGTGTTAAATTTTGTTGATTAGTCACTACTACACTTGTAAATGATGGAAGAATTGTAAATGGGTCATGTTTGGCTAAAATGGTATGTATAAGTGTTGAAATGGGTCAAATGAGTTAAGGTTGACCTAATTGGGTGAAATGGGTATGAAATACCCTAAGTTTGTGTTAATTGGTGTTAGTAGACTTACATCACTAGTTTTAGTAATTAAAGATGAGTCTTGGCCATTTATGGGCGGTTTTGGGTGTAAGTGAGTTATTTAATGCTTTTGGGTCATTAAATGCTCGAGAGTGAGTATTGTGGTTAATTCCACAAGTTGGGTATTGAATGTGTACTTATGTATTAGGTACCTTGCTCGAAGCATACGGAAGTGCTAAATCACCACCGACATGATAAGGTGAGTGGAATGATTATACATATGTGTATATAATGTATCTATTTGTAGGGCGGGAGAGGGGCCGGGTATGCGTTGTCTATACCACCAAAGTTAGTGATATATTTCGTTGTACACTAACGATGGATATTTCGTTATCCAAATTGCCCAAGAGTTAGTGATATATTTCGTTGTACACTAACGATGGACATTTCGTTGTCCAAACCGACCAAAGTTAGTGATATATTTTGTTGTACACTAACGATGGACATTTCGTTGTCCAAACCGCCAAGAGTTAGTGATATAATTCGTTGTACACTAACGATTGCTTTGAACGGATATTTCGTTGTCCGAATAGCCTAGGGATTAGTGATATATTTCGTTGTACACTAACGGTTGTTATGAACACCGGTGGGAAATTCGAAGTACCATTCCCTTGTGTCGTTGGTTAACCATGGTTATTGTGTTGTAGTGTAGCATATTATATTGTTTGGGTTATATATATGCTATTGTTGTACTAGCTTGTGGTATTGGAGGTTTATAGCTTTGTATTTGTGATGATAAGCTATTTGTGTTGCTAGCATGTATGCGGTATGTGAGTAAGTGTTTGCATGTAGGTATATTATATATGTATGTGTATAATTATTGCATTCACTAAGCTTTATGCTTACCCCTCTCATTGTTCACCTTTTACAGGTATCGTGTATTGAAGCTAACTAGTTGTTAGACTAGATGCTTAGGAGCGCTTGGGCTCAATGGGGTAGCTTTTGGAGTTTTGGACGTGGATTGGGGATTTGGTAGTCCCCGGGATTATGCTCTTGGTATCGGGTTGGGTTATTGTGTACTAACCCGTATTTCTTGTGTTCGGGTCATTATTACAAATGATTTTGTAAAGTGTAATTTGTGTACCAAGGGTCATAATAAATTGTTAAACGTATCATTACGATGTTATGTTTTGATTAAAACAGAGTTGAAAATGTATTGTATTAATGAGATCTAACTTATAAAAAAAAAATGTGCTCCGTTTTTGGTTAAACGGATTGGGGTTGTTACACAATTCCTAAGTTCCGTGTCCTAAAAGTGCATCAGATGCCTCTCGGGAACTCCGGCCATACCGAGTTCATAGAATCTTCAGATACAGTATAACCAGGGGTCTTAATCCTATGAAGTTGCTAATATCATATAGGTGGACAAGTCCTGATCACAACCTAGGTTGGTCAATCCTTAAGATGCTAGCATACAAATCTATCAGACTTCGTAGTTCAGTATTATAACAGTAATCGTACTAAATTAACATAATTACGCTAACCCAAATTTCTATCATGGCAACATACAGATTAATGAAGCTATCATGGCAATATCGGAACGCATTATTAAACATAAAAAGTAAGAATACATGTTTAATACAAAAGACAAGCGTTTCGGATAAAAACCTGAAAAGGCCGAACAAATCTGTCCGAGATCGCAGGGACTCGCCGGGATATCCTCCGGAAAATAAAAGCTAAGCTAACTACTACTAAAGCTAACTAAAAGATTAAAAATATAAAATGAATTTCAAGTTGAGTGTATGTTGGAATGGATGGAGAGAACCCTTTAAATAGACCTCATTTTTGACTGCAAACGGCTGGCAAGCCATATGGCAGGCCGTATTTGGCAGGCCGTTTGCATGGCAAGCCGTATTAAGGGGCCATTTGCTGGACCATTTGGTAGGATGTACCCCATACTGGCAGGCCATATGGCAGGCCGTTTTTGGTGTTGGTCAGCCGTGATTCACTGGATCGTAACTTGATTTCTTGTCTTTCACCGTTTTCGCTCTAGAATCTTCGTTTTAGTTCCGTTTTACTTGATTCTTTTTGCATCTCCTTTGTAATTACCTAATCTACAAAATCAACCGAAAAAGCGATAATTTTGCTGACAAAGTTTTAATCTTTATTGTTCTAGGGCTTAATTTAGGGGGTAAAAACGTGACTTTTTGCCCGATATCAAATACCCCACACTTAGTTTTGCTTGTCCTCAAGCAAAAAGCGGGAATATAAGGATCTTTCTAATAGATTCCCCATTTCCCTACCCGTGGATCTTTTTATTATGCTTTCATCAGAAGCCGGCACATCTTTCGAAAGTATTAGAAAAAGTTCGAGCTTCGATGATTTGATCGCTAGATTTCAATTGCGTCCATAGTGGAAAAGGCGTACTTTCCAACTCTCATATGTAGATTATACATGATCAGGCTCCTCACTGATGGATCACTCATATCACTCAAGTGTTTAGGGTGTCATATTCTAATTGTATTGTCGCTCAGAAGCCAGTCGTGTAACAGTTCTCATCATAGGCTTGGTAAAGCATCGATATCTCCACTGGTTAAGTAAGGACGACACTGATCTTCTTCCTAAGCATTCTTTTAAGAGGAAGACAGGTTATATGGTTTGGTTGGAAATTTATGATTCGGTGAAAGGTATCCAGATCTTTTGATTTTTGAGAGAATTGATAGACTTTGATTCTTCAGAGTATCCATTTTAGATAGAGAATGGCTTAGAATTCCATAAAGGTTTTCTTCGAAAGAGGCGGATTTTGCCAAGACTTTTTTTAGAATTTTTCTTTTGCCCTTCCAGCATTCTTCTTCAGGGCATCTCCTCGGGTTTCTTTTTGCCTTATTTAGAGACTTTGCTCTTTCAGATTAATCATTTTTTTTCGGCATACCCTTTCTTCATAACTTTTGTTTTTCGTTCCTGGTGCCCAGAGAGGAAGTGATAATCCACTGAAAATAGGTCTTTGACCTATCAAAAACAATCAGGGTTCGGAATCTTTCAACAAGTGCTTTTGAAGCGAATTTGATCGATCTATCTCTTTATTAATCTCTGGATTTTTTGGTGAATGGAAAGGGGAGTGAATGGTAAATGGTGTATTTTGGGAGTGAATTTGGGGTGAATATTTCTGATTCATCAACTCTTTATGTGAGTTGATCGGTTTAAATTGCGTGGAGTGGAAACAGAAATGGAGGGTTTTTTTCTCTCTATTCAGAATGATTTCGGAAGGAGTATCGCACCTGCACCACGTATGGTGCTTACTAACCATTGGTCTTGAAACGTATGTCTGAACCAAGTTCTAACTTGAATCGTACACCGGCACGCTCATCAATTGAAATAACAAAGTACTGTAGATTTGATGGGTCATACAGATACTTTGGGTCCAAGATTCCTCACTTTTTAGGAGTAGAGGTAGTGCTTGATCATGCGTAGCCTTTTACATATTTCTTAAAAGAAATCTTTTGACACAAAACATAAGTTTCAGCTTAATCGTTCCGTTCTAATAAATGTTCCGAAAGACCGATTTCTAGCAATTTTATTAGATCTTTTGGGCAAAAACAAAGTAAGAATTTTTCAAAATTACCCAATATCCATTGCTTAATTACTTTTTGACAAAAGAATTTTTTCAAAACTTGGCGATTTATGGTTACTTGACTACTTCGACCTTTAAAAACCTTACCCATTACCCCATACTTAGAAGAATTTTGTCCCTAATATTCTCTTAGAAAGAATATTTTAATACTATATAAATTAGGACATTGACTTCTAAAATTCTAAGTCAGTTGCGGGGGTTACCCCACACTTAGAGATTTTAGTGCATTATAATCGAAATAGGTTTGAGGAAGGATTACTTCCCGACGGTCGTGTTACTTTCCTAGTGCTGGGCCTTCCTACGGTCAATCTCCTACGGACCAGTCTCTTTTGATAATATTTCTGCATGAAGAACAAAAAGAGAAAGGAAGCATTTTCACTATATATATTTTTCAGTACAATGGTTTAAAAAAATAAAAGATAAAATAAAGATAAAGTAGTCTATGGGATACTATCCTGATCAATGCGCTTAGTCGGCTCTGCGAAGTATCTGAAGATCTCATCATCCCCTAGGTTTGGCAAGTACTCGAGAGGCTGCCCTATATCCAACTCAGGGCCTAGTAATAAATCCAGACATAAGTCTGACGGCATCTCCAGGTGGGATAAGTCTGGGAAAGGCTCCTCGTCAGGAATGCTCCCAGTGATCTCAAATGCCTGGGCCGTTGGTGGCTCCACTGAAATGGGAATAGTGACTAGGTGACAACCCTTAGGTAACTCAATGACTGGAACTGGCTCGGTGACTGGAACAGGCGGCGTGATGGGAATAGGAGTAGCATGTGCAGGCATAGCAGCTGAGGCAACTGAGTGAACTGAGGCAGGTGTGGAATGCCTGGGCGTAGCTTGTCATGTCGGCTAAACACGACGCACTAGCCTAAATGAAGACGGGCCCAGAATACTGCATGGCATCCCCTCGCACTGGAGGTATGCTCTCAGAGCTCTGTAGAGTCTCTGCTGATCTCTGAGTAGTGCCCATGCAACATCAGGGTCACTCAAAGTGGCTCCGTAGTGTATCACTATCTTTGGCTCATGCGTATCGGGAAACTGTGTGTGCTCGGCTGGTTTCCTGGCTAAACGTCTAGATCGTCGAATGGGAGGAGCTGGCGGTGTTGTGCCGATATCCTCCTCAACGATCTCCAATATCAATCGCCTTGGGCCTAATTGCCCTATTGATGGCCTGTTCTGATCAGCACTGCTTCCAGAAGAGTAAACTCTAGGAGTCCTCCTCCTGCGAACTGGAATGTAAGCTGAAGCTCCTGAACTTGGCATTTCGCCTAAACACATTCAGCAAACTTGTAAGTACTAAGCGCAAGTATGGCGCTTAGTTATTAGTACACAACTAATATCTTAAGACTGAAAATAATTGAAATAAAAATAAATAAGTATTAAAAAGGATAAGCAAGGGGTGCCTCCCAAGAGCGCTTTGTTTATCAAGTCGTTACAGCTCGACTTTTCCTTGTCAGATCTTCAGAATGGATCAAAGGAGAAGAGGTGCTCCTCCTTATCGTGGTCTTCTAGATAAGCTTTCAACTGGTGGCCATTGACCTTGAAGTTACCAGTAGGTCCTTCCAATTCTACGGCTCCGTGTGGAAAAGCGTGTAAAACTTTGTACGGGCCACTCCAGCTTGATCTAAATTTTCCTGCAAACTTCTTGAACCGAGAATTGAAGAGAAGAACTTTATCTCCAGGGGCGAACTTTGTAGGGATCAATTTTGCATCATGCATAAGCTTTGTTCGTTCCTTGTAGATGTATGACATTTCATATGCTTGGTCTCTCAATTCGGCGAGTTCGTTCATTTGAATTTTCCTATGTCTTCCGGTAACTGAAGGATCGAGGTTGCAGGTCTTCAGCGCCCAGAGAGCTTTATATTCAAGTTCCAGCAGAAGGTGACAAGATTTTCCATATATCATGCGGTAGGGTGTAGTTCCTAGAGGATTCTTGTAGGCAGTCCGGAATGCCCACAGAGCATCATCTAGCTTCTCGGCCCATTTATTTCCATGATAGTCGACAGTTCGTTTTAAGATTCTTTTGAGTGCTCTGTTCGTGACCTATGCTTGTCCGTTGGTCTGCGGATGATAGGCAGTGGACATTTTGTGAGTAACTCGATATTGTTGCATCACCTTCATAAACTGAGTATTACAGAAGTGTGTGCCTCTATCACTTATTATCGCACGGGGAGTTCCAAACTGCAGAAGAGTCTCTTTAGGAAATTTGTGATGACTTTGGCATCATTAGTTGGAAATTGTAACAACCCGACTTTTTACGTTTACTATCGTTAGTTGTCCGTTAAGTATTTAACGGTGGTTACTTAGACTTGTGTATTTAATTAAATTAAATACATACTTAATAGAGAAATGTTTGAATTAATATGTTATATTAATTTACGATTTATTTCGGATAACGAAAGAACTAGAAAACGTTACGATTAAGTTTATCGTCTAGAAGACTTTTCAGTTTACGGAACTCAGAAAAACGACACAATAATTATTTTTGATAATTATTGACTTTAAGAACTTTTTTTTAATTTATTATCTATTTAATGAATTAAACTCGGTGATTGCGTTTCAACGACTAGTTAACATTCCGGAGACCCGGTACGGTTAATGGCACTTGAAACGAACCACGCGCGTACCAAGAGTTAAGCAAAAAAGAGCCCGAACACCCCTAGAAGGGCCATTCAGCCGACCCCCTGGACACCTTAGTGGACTTGTTTAATTAAGTGGGTCATTAGTTTAATTAATTTAGGCCCTAAACTCAAGGTATAAAAGGCTAGAGCTCTTAAGGAAACCATCATTCTTATTTTTTTAGCCGATTGCTTTCCCCCTCCCCCTCTCTTTGTCATCGATCACCAACCCTACCACCATAGCCATCAAAACTCAAAATTAGAAGAAAACTTGCATACGAACGTTGTTCGAATCGTCGTTCTCTACGCGATAGTATAAGCAATTTGATTGTTTGAGGTATAATTGTTAACCCTAATTTCATTAATTCAGTTTTTTGATCAATTACATAGTGTATTAGAGTCTAGTGCTCAATTAATGGTGTCTAGTATTGCTAATTGTTGATTGATTGCGAAATTAACGTTGTATGATTGAAAAACGAATTTTTTTATTGATGATCTGATTAAATTGATATGAGATCTGACTTTGTAATATATTTAATTAGAAATATATCGAAAAGTTATTAATTTTAGACTCCGATTTTGCGTGATTTCGTATTCGTATGCTCAAGATATGCGTAATCGAAGTTTACGTTAGGGTTTGCATGAAATCCGAATTTTATGAGTTGCATGCTATGTGTTTTAGCTTATGAAAGTTGTTCTACTATATTCCTTGTGAAAAGTTATGCAATTTAGACTAAAGATTTGCGTTAAAAGGTTATGTAATGCTTCCGATATGATTAAACGAAGTTTTGGTTCGTAAAGAATGCTGAATCTGTTTTTAAGTTTACATTAAAATTGCTAGAATGAACTAGGAATTGTTTTAGACTTTGAGATTCTGTAATATGTTACTTTAGATGTTCCTTGACATGTTTCATTTGTATGCGAACTTACGAGAACATAATTTTCCATGACATAAATGCTCATCCAAATGATATGTTTGATTGATTGTCAAAAACTGATGAGTCTGTAATGCTTTGCAAATCTGTACTAATTGGCTAAAGAAATGCTTCTAATTATTTTATAACTTAAATTTTGAGATGTTTTGAGATGACACCAATTGGCCGTTCATTAAAATATATTTTCTATATTTTATGAAAAATGTTTAAAAACTGACGCGCGAGCAGAATTTTTTGTAGTGAACTTGAACTTGAGCCTTTCTGATATTGGACTTTTATTTAACGTATTAGGCCCTGGCTGGACTTTTTGGAATCAATTTTATGTCTAGTTAAGATCTGGAGTTGATCATAATTTTATGAATTATGTGCTATGCGCTATGAGTGTATTTGTTTATGACGTATGATTTTCGAAGGTTTACTTTAAGATGTGGAAAATGCGATTTACTAAATTACGAGCGATGACATGTTATATGACTTAAGTATGATTCGTTGACTATGTTTGCATGACTTACTGAGATGTTTGACTTTAGTTGACCTATTTGACCGAGTTGACTTTTGGTTTGACTTTGGTTGACTTTCGTTGACTTGCTTAGATTAGTTGACTTTTACATATTTGTTGAGTCAGTCTGAGCACTAGGACTTTACGTACACTATGGGTTGACTATGTTTGACCTATTAGTGTATACTTAAGATAATTTACTTATTTAGGTTACGTTGTTCAGTCGAGAGTGTTCAACTACAGTACAGTTTGCTAAGATCTTTACGAGTGCTTTTGCTAAGGTGAGTCTACAGTCCCTACTACGTTTTTACAGGGATGAGATGCATGCTTTTTACAAATGTTTTACGTGTTTGGCACAAGTAACTTACTAAGATTATACATATGAGTTCAGATCAAAAATTCCTTAGCTTGATTATATTAATTACTTTGTAAGCTCGACTTATAGGGACGGTATCGTTAGGTTTGACAAACCTCACCGCAACATTAAACAGGTGCTTATGTAGTTGTTACACGTACACTTGATCAGTGTATCTCCAGTATAGGGTAAACGAAAGACGTGGGCTCGGCCTACGCAAAGGTTAAAGTTTTATAATCAAGTGCTCATGATAATGTATATTTTTCCTATGATGTTTTCCAAGAAAATCTTGTGGCCTAACTTACGAAATGATTTACTAAACCTGTAGATTCACTCAACGTTTTTCGTTGACGTTTTGCATGTTTCATCTCAGGTACATAGAGCTAGTGCTTCCGCTTTATTTGAAGTTATGTGCTGTTTGCTGCTAGAACTGGACGGCGTCCAGCATGATTTCTATTTTTATTTCAAGAACAAATATTCGCATTTAAACAGTTTTCTCTGATGTTTTGGGTTCATATACTTTAGTCATTGATGTCAAATGTTTCCAGTTACATTTTCTTAAATAAATGACTTGTTTTCATGATTAATGCGAATACTTTTCGGAAACGTCTCATATAGAGGGCGTGACCTCTAAACTGTGGGACCAGGAGCTAATATTCCGTTAGTGGATTTTGACGGGGTATTACATTTGGTATCAGAGCAGATCGGATACCTAGGACTAGGCTGCATTAGAGAGTAGAACGTTAGGACAACTAGTGCGTCTAGACTGTAACCGTTGACTCGTTAAGTTACATGAACCCTAATAGATGAAATTTCTATGATTACTTGGTATCTAATATGATATGATTACTAAGTGACTAACTTTGTGTTTTCTTTGAGTGCTAGATGAGTTCTTCTAATCCTATCATTCTTACCGACTCTGACACGGAATCCGAGGAAACCGTGCAAGCGCAAGGAAACACGATACTCGAGTTTGTGGATGATACCGAATCAGAACCCGTGATGGAGACCGAGCATGAGAATGAGCATAGAGCTAATGAGCCTGCAAAGGATTCCGGAGAAGAATCAGAACCCGAATCCAAATCCAAATTTGATGTACCCGATTCACCCCAAACACCTTTTGTTAAACCCGATTATGTTAACCACTATGGACCAAGAGGCCACTGTAGGATACCGAAAGGACCTGCTCGGCGTAATAATCCATTTTATAAGAGTTTTCGTTATGATAATCAGTCACTTGAGATGTGTCGCCATTTTCATCCCTATGATGCTTCTACGTCTACTCATAAGCCTAGTACCTCCACTGCTGCTACTAATGACAACAACCCAAACGATCTCACTGTGCGAATTGAAAATTTGGAGAAAATGGTCGAGTACTTGTTGAAGGAACTCCAGAAACGCAAATAGAGATCGCTTGACTAGATTGTTCCACGCAATCATACATTATTTGATTATTACTGTTTATTATATGATGTTCACACATACATTATTAGTTCTAGCTTTGCTTATGTGGTTTTACTTATGACATGAGGAATATGTTACTTTTACTGGTTATGCATGAATTTTGGAACAAGAAGTTTATTTCTTTAAGTGTTGGTTTACTAATGGCAATTTGTGTTAGTGATAATGTTACTAGTGTACATTGTTCTTACTACTGCTACTACTAAACGTTATGTATCGCTATTATATATCACTAGTGCTACTAGAATCTCTACGATTTAATATTAGTTACTATGCATCGTTTCGTCGCTAGTATATTTTATATGTCGATTTCATTGACACTAACCGAATGTGTTATCTTGACCAGAAAGATAATGCTGCCCAAGCCTGTTTCCCAAGCTGATGTTCATCAGTGGATTTCTGAAGGAATAACCGAAGCTGTGGCAAAACTCCGAAACGGAACTAATAGTAACAATGTTGTAACGACCCGGATTTTTTCGATCATTTTATACTTATGAGATTAATATTTACATAAATTAAACCTTACCAACATGATAAGCAATCTAAATTGTTGAGACTTATGTTTTTGAAAAGAGTTTTACACAACGTTTGACCGTCCAATTTGATCGATGATATCACTAACTATATAACATACGATAATTATACGTTTGTGTATATATATGTATTTATATATATAACATGATCTAAGGATGGTTTAACATCTCATTGTGTACTAATAACAATAAGATAAAAGTATACTTTGAAACTACTAACTTAAGTTTTCAAAACGATAACTATACGTAACGTTTTTTTGACATAAATACTTAAAACTTATAATGCTTATACATGTATCGTATAGATATGTATTTAGTCACTTTTAAAGGGCTTTTATACATAAAACAAAATAAGTATATTTACAAAAGATAGTTATATTTGAATCCTCGTTCTGTTTTCTCAAGATTTCTATACGTATATCACGGGTATATGTATCCGTATCATACCCAGCTTCTATACGTATTTACTATTGGTATATACACATCAAATCAACATCTAAATCAGCCATATTACTGCCCTCCAAGAGAGGTAACCTTGATTGGATGCTAGCATGGAAAATTTCACAAGATTACAACATAAAAATCTTGTTTTGTCCCCCCCCCCCTCACGAAATTTTCACCTTATATACCCCATCCATTTTTCAATTTTTACTACATCATTTCTCTAGCTAGGAACACACACTTACAAGCCTCATGCATCCCTAAGAAATCCAGCAAAAATCCTCTCAAGAATCACCTTAATAACCACCATATCAAGATTAAACAAAAACACTACAAAATACTACTTTCATTTCAAGTTTATGTCCTAAGTTGCTTCCAATCTTCAATCCAACTCCACCACTCTTTGGTTCTAGGATTTTTCTTATTTCTTACAGTAACTTTTTCCAAGTAACTTGAGGTAGTAACCTTATTCATAACATTATTCGATTCATATTTATATAGCTATCTTATTTTATGTTGTAAAATTTTAACAACAAGAACATAGTTTGAATGATTTCAAACTTGTTTGCAAACTAAATAGATCCTTCTAACTTAACATTTAAAACACTTCAATACCTGTAATATATCATAATGATATGCTAACTTAATAAGATATAACTTGGTTTTACAAAGAACACCTTAAAACTGAATCTACTTCGTCGGAGTGCAACCGGGGACTGTTTTGGGTTGGATAATTAAAAACCATCTTGAACTTTGAATTGGAAGTTCATGTTCTGTAAAAATGATATTTCTTATGAATATGTTAACACATAAAAATTTCATGGTTTAACTCAAAGTGTAAGTATTCTTAGAAAAATGATCATTAAATGTTGTTTTTATGATGGAAAATGATCACTTTCATAAGTTTCACCAAATTTGACCTATAACCTGTGATTTCGAATACAAACTAAGGTATCTTCAGTTCACATTCTTAAAATTTGACTCGATCCAAGGAAGTGGCAAGTTGAACCAACAAAAACGGAGTTGTAATGAAGAAACTACGACTAAAACAAGATTGGGTATCCGAAGCTAGTTTAGCTACGAAAATATTTGTAGAAAACGTAAATTAATCATATCTTTTCTAATTAATATGATAATTTATATATAATTACTTATGATTTGATTTTATATATTTCAGGACCACCCGTAAACAACACGAGAAGATTAATCATAAGACCTCATGATTGTACGCAACACGTCATTTGACAACACGGTACTTTATGTACGCAACACGTCATTTGACAACATGGTACCATGGGTCGAGATTAATTCTGATCAATCCGAATACGATGAGGTCTTTATTTATTTTATTGAGTAACTAATTGTGGACCATTAACATCGGACTGCTAACTACGGACTAAGAAAATATTAAAAGTATTAAAAGTATATATATATATATATATATATATATATATATATATATATATATATATATATATATATATATATATATATATATATATATATATATATATATATATATATATATATAACGATTACTTAAAAAAAATATGTTGATATATTATATATATGGTTAGGTTCGTGATATCTATCGGAGACCAAGTCGTGTTAAATACCTTCAAAGCAAATGTAACACCCCGTTTTTTCCCGTACATGATTTATAGGTGTATTGTGTATGTACGACAGGCGTATGAAGGGTTCGATACATGTTTGGGTGTTAAAGTCTTGTATGCGAGAAAATGTGTCAGGCCACGTTGGGTGTCGCGGCGTGACAAAGGGAGCCGCGGCGCGGCGTTTCAAATAAATCCAGATCAGAAAGCTTGTTAACAAAGTCACCAGTTCGAGGCAATCGTGGCGGCGCGACGAATTAGGCCGCGGCGCGGCGAATGGTGTGAACTGGCACCAGATTCTGGTAAATTTAAATGAAGTTCAAGGGCAATTTGGTCTTTTCGCGTTTGAGCCAGATTTGAGGATTTAACCTCATCCATTCATTTCATTTCTCATTTTAATTTCCCTTTTCTTTTCATTTTTCCTCTCAAACTCAAACACCCATTTGATTTCAAAAGGATTTTTGGAAAGGAAGGATCGGGAGTTGATCCTTGGCGTAGTTGACAAGTGTGTTCTCCTCGTTCTTAGCTACACAGTGATACTAGTGGTAAGCTCTAACTCCGAAATTCATTTTCGTGTTCATCATTCAAGTTAGGGCTTTTGATTGTATGATTCGTAGGTGAAACCCATTTAGTTGTTAATTGAAGGTTAACACCAAGATTCGGGTTTTTTGTTGTTAATGTCGGGTTTTGGGTTTGGTGTGCAAGTTCATGCTTGTAAGACTTGTAAATGGTGTATAATCACTAGTATTAGTGATTATTGAGGTTTTGGGGACATTTAAGGGTTCTTGGAGTTGACTAATTTTGACTAGAGCCAAAATTAGGGTTTGGTGATGATTTTGACCCGATTGTTGATTTATTAAGGTTTATAAACTTAAAATGGATTAAGTTGAAGTATTAAACCGAGTTAAATGTGTTTTGGTGTCAAGACTTGTAAACGGTGAGATTTTGACTTAATGGGTCAAAATTAGGGTTTTGGTGTCAAAATGGGTGAGACATGTGTTTAACACTTGTGTTTGGGTTTACTTGGCATATTAGGACCATTTTCACCCGTGTTAGTAATTATTGGTTAGTTTGGGCGCGGTTTGTACTTGGAATTACATTTGGGTCGAATTTGCACTAAGTGTCAAATTGGGTTGGTTTGTAAATCCAATCTAAGTGTGTTGTTGAATTTGTGATAATGGAATAGGTACTTTCCATTGACGAGTTGCGGATTACTTGGTTGCATTCATCAAGGCTTAAGGTGAGTGTTAATATCCTATATGCATATGTATGTGTAGGATGGGTGCGGGTCGGGTGAAGTGGTTCTCGGTTATAGAGCTCACTTCACATATAGGTGGATTGATGGACTTGTGTGTAGGTCCAATTGGCACGGTTGTGCGTTTTGGTTGACCATCTTTGACGAGGTGCACACCTTGCGTGTACTCTATCACATGGGCGTGTGATGTGGATTATATAACCCCAATGGCGAAGGGTTAATATTGTGAGTGGAATAATTATGCGTGTACGTATATAATGTATTTATTTGTGTAGTATGAATGTGGTATTGTCGCGGTGTTCAAGACACCACATTCTAAGTAACGAGTAGTAGTGTCGCGGTGTTTAAGACACTACTCATTGTTTGATTGGCATGTGGTATTGTCGCGGTGGTTAAGACACCACATTGTCATGGGAGTGGAATTGTCGCGGTGTTCAAGACACCACTCATTATTTTGATTGACGTGTGGATTCGTCGCGGTGTTTAAGACGCCACATTGTCATGGGGGTGAATTAGTCGCGGTGTTTAAGACATCACCCCGAGGGATTAGTGATTACGCGGTGTTTAAGTAACGCTAATGGATGTTACGAACTCCGACGGTCTCTTACGAGTATCGTTCCCTGGTACGATTGGTTAACCATGGTTATTGTGTTGTAAGCGTAAGCAAATTATGTTATTCGAGAGATATATACATATATATACATATATATTGTATACATATAATGTTGTATTGTCGTGTTGTAGCTAACCCTCCGGGTGTAGCTTATTGGCATTGTTCACATCGTTGTTGGCAAACTTATATTTTGTTGATGTATCTTTAGCTCATTGCTTAGTGATCTTACGGTATGCTTAGACTAGCTTGCCTTTATGTTTGGATGCTCCGGTATGCGGTATTTGCTATTTTGTGGCGTGTCCATTTTATGCATATATATGTATGTAGTATATTCTCACTCACTAAGCGTTAGCTTACCCTCTCATTGTTGATATTTTTATAGGTTCGCATGCTTGGCGGCTCGGGTAAGCTTGGGAATTAGAGATCTCGGCTAGGTTGCTTTAGAAGATCTTGCTTTTGGACTCGATTAGGATTTGGGTAGCGTAGTCCCAAATCACCATGCCCGGTTTTATGTAAACGTAACTAGTCGGGTCATAATGATTATAACCGGTTTACGATTTAATTAATGAACCATTGTATTAAGGAGTTTAAATCATTAATGTATGTTTTAAGTTCGATGAACTTACTTTGATAACAAATACGTTTTGGAATATGTGTAACGGGACCTAAAGTATTATTTAACGCGTATTAAAAGGAAAAAATTTTATGGGCCGGTTTTAATACGGGTTGGGTTGTTTCAAGTGGTATCAGAGCATGGTCTAAGGGATTTAGGTGACTTGAGATAGGTGCCTAGACTTAGACTTTTGTGTGTGCTTAATTTGTTGCGGGACTTGTAGGAGTACGGGTCGGAATGGGTTCTAGCTAGTGCCTTGTTTATAGGTTGACTAACGTTTATATTAGTAATGCGAATATTATTAATATGCTATTGTGATGTGATAATAATTCTCGCGTGTGTTTATATCGCGTAGAATTTTGTTTGTGTTTGCATATATCATCGAGCGAGACGGTTGTTGTACTAACGAGCCGATACAGCGTGTATGCGTAATAAGGACTTGCAAACCTTATTACGGGTGCAAATCGTGTCTAGCAAGTGATGTACGACAAATGTTTAGCAAGATGGGGCGGTGTTATGTGTGTGATTTACACGTTCGTGGTCTAACCGCTTTGCATTCCTTAGAATGGCGATGGGAAATGGGATCGAGACGAATGACGCTGAGTTTAACGCTAGAGTTGCGGCCGCCGTTGCGGAGCAAATGAGTGCGTTTCGAGAAGAAATGGATAGGAAGTATTCCGAATTTCGAAATGGTGGAGAAATGGAGCATTGTCTTAAGAGCTTCATGAGGACTAAACCTCCGATGTATGACGGGAAACCGGATCCTTTAGTAAGCACAACTTGGATCTCGGATGTTGAAGGGTGTTTTCGTACTATTGAATGCCCTCCCGAGAAAAAGACAAGACTCGCTACTAGTTTATTGCAGGGTAGGGCGAAGGATTGGTTGGATGGTAAGATTGATCTTGTCGGTGGTGAGCCGTTTATGGCATTATCGTGGGACGATTTTAAGAAGGAATTCTTCGAGGAGTTCCGGACTTCGGCCGACTTGTCGGAATTGCGTGATGAGTTGCGAAACTTGCAACAGGGATCTATGGATTTGAATACTCTCAAGACGACCTTTATGGCGAAGACTCGTTTTTGCCCGGAGTATTTAGGGAATGATCGGTTGTTGATGGAGGATTTCTATCGAACCTTGAATGATGACTTGAAGAATAAGATTAGCCGGGGTCACGCGAAATCGTTTGCGGAATTATTCGCTGTGGCTAGAGGTTTCGAGTCGTATTCACGATCAAAGAAGGGTGAACCTTCGAGCGAGAGAAGGGTTGTTTCGCATGGTGCTCCGAGTAAGAGGACTAAGGGTCCGAGTGTGAGCACGGGTGGTACACGGACGGGTATATTGGATTCTAGTGCGTCTAGATGTTACAATTGTGGCATAAGGGGTGGGAATGTTCGGTACCAAAAGGCGATGGCATGGTGTGCTTCAATTGCCAAGAAGAAGGACATCGTAAGTCGGAATGTCCCAAGTTAGCGGGGACGGGGCCGGCAAGGAGACATTAAGGTACGTTTTGTTTTAATAAATATGTCTTTTGATTATTTATTAAGTGCCGTTTGAAGTTGAGTTTATTAAATGCATTGTGTTGTGCATGTTATTGATATGGGTGACGTTCCTAATGGAAGTACCCTATGACGACGTTTTGATTGACGGGCGAAGGGCGTAAGAATTGGTGTAACCAAGCATTCCTTGATATTTGTAAAATGTTTCTACCAAGCCATGGAAATGGGTTGGTGTTCGGTTGTTAAGCGCGTGTTCGCTTTTGTGTTGAGGTCGATGAACCGTGAGGTTCGACGGGTGGGCTGAAACCCTTGAGATCGAGTGTTTTGAATCTCGATGTATGTTGGTAATGGAGTCTTTATGACGCGACATTAGGTGCCTCTTTTATACCTACTAGCGTGGTGTTTGACTCCGATTATGTTGCGGTTACATTGTACTTAGGGTACCGAAGTGAAATCCTTAGGTACATGAGTGACTAGGTGTAATTTGACAAACTAAAGCAATTGGATGATTGCGAAGGTATGGTTTGTGTAATCGTGGTACACTTTTTGCTCGAAGTGTTTAAGGATTGATTGAAATCCTTTGCGTGATCAAGGCTGGAGCAAGATATGGTGACGGGTCGTGTGAGCCCAATCTTTGTAAAGTATACCTTAGGTAGCATTGTACGGTTGTACGAGTTGTGGATATGGGACGTAGTTCCAAATGGGGGAGTTACACTCCCGCACGAGGAAGTTTTAGTGTGAGATTTCGGATGATGCTTTTGGTAGATCCGGAAAATGTTGTCGAGACCTGATTTTGGTCGATTTGTGGTAGATTACAATTTCGGATAAATTGTACTTATGGTTTGGATTTGAATTATCACCGAGGTGGTAATGTGGTAAATCTCGATTGAGAGATAATGGACGTGTTTGGCGAGCAAGGTGAAATCCTTCGGTTAAGGGAGGTGTGTGTCGGATTCTCTTCAAGAGAATAATTGTTTTGTGCCTATGTTTGATATAGGTGGTTCTTGCTCGTGTATGTGAATGGTTAGTGGTATCCGTTAGGATTCACTATGGCGTAGCAGAGCGCGATGTTACGCTACTCGTCGTTCGAGGCCAAAAGGGCGTTGATTGATGAAGCATGACTTTCGGGTCCACTGACTTCATCATGGTATTGGTGATTGATGAAGCATGACCTTTAGGGTCCGCTGACTTCATCATGGGAGTATGCGATTGGTGGAGCATGACCTTCGGGGTCCGCTGATTTCATCATGAGCGAGGTGTTATATCGGTGAAGCATGACTTTCGGAGTCCGCTGACTTCATCCGGTGTTGAGATTGGTGAAGCATGACCCTCGGGGTCCGCTGACTTCATCATGGGATTGTTGATTGGTGAAGCATGATATTCGGGTTCGCTGACTTCATCATGGTAGTGAATCGCGTGTAGTTCGGATTCACTAAGGCGCGTGTGTTTTCGGCCAGCCTTCGTGTTGTGTGATCTGTCGATTGTTTTATACACCGATGGTGGGGTCATAAGGACCGTGATGTTGATCTGTTGGTTGTTTTATACACCAATGGTGGGGTCGTAAGGACCGTGTTGTGTGATCGATCGGGTGTTTTTATACGCCGATGGTGGGGTCGCGAGGACCATGTGGTATGATTAGTGATGCGATAGCCGTGTTTCGCTCACGTGTTGTTACGGGTGTGACGATAGTCGACTTTGTACACCTTTGGATTTGGCGTTTTCATAGTTGTTTTGGGCGTTATCGGTTTTAGCCTTTTGATTATGATGTTACGGTAGTTGCGTATTGATCGTATTGCGCACTACAAGGGATGTTTAGTGATTGGTGTTATCCGTCAGGATTCGTTGGTTCGGTCTTCATCGTTTCGGATTGTTGACCTTAGGTTGAGACTTGGTTGCTTTTAGCGTTGTACTCGGTAAGGGTACGCTAAGGGGTTGATATCTCTGTACGAGATTGGTTGAGTTTTCCCGATGTTAGGGAATGAGCATGGTTTTAGTGCTCGGATTGTGGATTTGATAAATCGCGGGTGACGATTTAGTTGTTAAAGGCAATTCGGTGGGAAGAATTGCTTAGGAAAGTCGGTTTGGACTTATGTTTGAGGACCGTGAAGTGTGGTCCGTTTGGTTAAATGACAAGGATCACGAGGACGTGATCGAGTCTAAGTGGGGGGGAGTTGTAACACCCCGTTTTCCCCCGTACATGATTTATAGGTGTATTGTGTATGTACGACAGGCGTATGAAGGGTTCGATACATGTTTGGGTGTTAAAGTCTTGTATGCGAGAAAATGTGTCAGGCCACGTTGGGTGTCGCGGCGCGACAAAGGGAGCCGCGGCGCGACGTTTCAAATAAATCCAGATCAGAAAGCTTGTTAACAAAGTCACCAGTTCGAGGCAATCGTCGCGGCGCGACGAATTAGGCCGCGGCGCGGCGAATGGTGTGAACTGGCACCAGATTATTGTAAATTTAAATGAAGTTCAAGGGCAATTTGGTCTTTTCGCGTTTGAGCCAGATTTGAGGATTTAACCTCATCCATTCATTTCATTTCTCATTTTAATTTCCCTTTTCTTTTCATTTTTCCTCTCAAACTCAAACACCCATTTGATTTCAAAAGGATTTTTGGAAAGGAAGGATCGGGAGTTGATCCTTGGCGTAGTTGACAAGTGTGTTCTCCTCGTTCTTAGCTACACGGTGATACTAGTGGTAAGCTCTAACTCCGAAATTCATTTTCGTGTTCATCATTCAAGTTTAGGGCTTTTGATTGTATGATTCATAGGTGAAACCCATTTAGTTGTTAATTGAAGGTTAACACCAAGATTCGGGTTTTTTGTTGTTAATGTCGGGTTTTGGGTTTGGTGTGCAAGTTCATGCTTGTAAGACTTGTAAATGGTGTATAATCACTAGTATTAGTGATTATTGAGGTTTTGGGGACATTTAAGGGTTCTTGGAGTTGACTAATTTTGACTAGAGCCAAAATTAGGGATTGGTGATGATTTTGACCCGATTGTTGATTTATTAAGGTTTATAAACTTAAAATGGATTAAGTTGAAGTATTAAACCGAGTTAAATGTGTTTTGGTGTCAAGACTTGTAAACGGTGAGATTTTGACTTAATGGGTCAAAATTAGGGTTTTGGTGTCAAAATGGGTGAGACATGTGTTTAACACTTGTGTTTGGGTTTACTTGGCATATTAGGACCATTTTCACCCGTGTTAGTAATTATTGGTTAGTTTGGGCGCGGTTTGTACTTGGAATTACATTTGGGTCGAATTTGCACTAAGTGTCAAATTGGGTTGGTTTGTAAATCCAATCTAAGTGTGTTGTTGAATTTGTGATAATGGAATAGGTACTTTCCATTGACGAGTTGCGGATTACTTGGTTGCATTCATCAAGGCTTAAGGTGAGTGTTAATATCCTATATGCATATGTATGTGTAGGTTGGGTGCGGGTCGGGTGAAGTGGTTCTCGGTTATAGAGCTCACTTCACATATAGGTGGATTGATGGACTTGTGTGTAGGTCCAATTGGCACGGTTGTGCGTTTTGGTTGACCATCTTTGACGAGGTGCACACCTTGCGTGTACTCTATCACATGGGCGCGTGATGTGGATTATATAACCCCAATGGCGAAGGGTTAATATTGTGAGTGGAATAATTATGCGTGTACGTATATAATGTATTTATTTGTGTAGTATGAATGTGGTATTGTTGCGGTGTTCAAGACACCACATTCTAAGTAACGAGTAGTAGTGTCGCGGTGTTTAAGACACTACTCATTGTTTGATTGGCATGTGGTATTGTCGCGGTGGTTAAGACACCACATTGTCATGGGAGTGGAATTGTCGCGGTGTTCAAGACACCACTCATTATTTTGATTGACGTGTGGATTCGTCGCGGTGTTTAAGACGCCACATTGTCATGGGGGTGAATTAGTCGCGGTGTTTAAGACATCACCCCGGGGGATTAGTGATTATGCGGTGTTTAAGTAACGCTAATGGATGTTACGAACTCCGACGGTCTCTTACGAGTATCGTTCCCTTGTACGATTGGTTAACCATGGTTATTGTGTTGTAAGCGTAAGCAAATTATGTTATTCGAGAGATATATACATATATATACATATATATTGTATACATATAATGTTGTATTGTCGTGTTGTAGCTAACCCTCCGGGTGTAGCTTATTGGCATTGTTCACATCGTTGTTGGCAAACTTATATTTTGTTGATGTATCTTTAGCTCATTGCTTAGTGATCTTACGGTATGCTTAGACTAGCTTGCCTTTATGTTTGGATGCTCCGGTATGCGGTATTTGCTATTTTGTGGCGTGTCCATTTTATGCATATATATGTATGTAGTATATTCTCACTCACTAAGCGTTAGCTTAACCTCTCGTTGTTGATATTTTTATAGGTTCGCATGCTTGGCGGCTCGGGTAAGCTTGGGAATTAGAGATCTCGGCTAGGTTGCTTTAGAAGATCTTGCTTTTGGACTCAATTAGGATTTGGGTAGCGTAGTCCCAAATCACCATGCCCAGTTTTGTGTAAACGTAACTAGTCGGGTCATAATGATTATAACCGGTTTACGATTTAATTAATGAACCATTGTATTAAGGAGTTTAAATCATTAATGTATGTTTTAAGTTCGATGAACTTACTTTGATAACAAATACGTTTTGGAATATGTGTAACGGGACCTAAAGTATTATTTAACGCGTATTAAAAGGAAAAACTTTTATGGGCCGGTTTTAATACGGGTTGGGTTGTTTCAGCAAAGTGAGTATATAGTCCCACTTTTAAACTCTAAATATTTCGGGATGAGAATACATGTATTTTATGATTTACGTTATGGACACAAGTGATTAAAAATATATATTCTACGTTGAGTTGTACCACTGGCATACTTCCCTGTAACTTGGTAACTACTATTTACATGCGGTATTGTAAACGCGAATCCTGTTGATAGATCTATCGGGCCTGACAACCCCAGCCGGACTGGACGACCAGTATTCAACGGTTGCACAGTACTTCATTTCGGTGACTACACTTGGTACGGTGTAGTAAGATTTCATAATAAAGGGAATATGCGACGTTGATTAAATGTTAAGTATGGTTATCAAGTGCTCAACAACTTAGAATATTTTTATTAAAACATTTATATATGAAATCTTGTGGTCTATAGTTATAACGCTGCCGGCATTAAACCTATATCTCATCAACTTTATGTTGACGTTTTAAGCATGTTTATTCTCAGGTGATAACTAAAAGCTTCCGCTGCAACATGTTGAATTTAAGCAAGATCTTGAGTATGCATATTTGTGTCAAAAATAAAACTGCATATCGGAGAATTTGTAATGTAAAATACGTTGGAAATCGTGTTGTTATCATCACATGTAAAGTTTGTAAGGCTAAGATTATCGCTAAACGATAATCATTATTATGTTGTTTAAACCTTATATTTGTAATAAAAGTGTAAGATCCTGTTTTCTTTTTTAGGTTTGGACGCCGTCCAAACATTTGGGACGCCGTCCCAGTTTGAAGACCTGGACGCCGTCCAACATTTTGGACGCCGTCCAGAATGGCTGGCAGGCATGTCTTTTTGCTATTAATTATTTTAGATGGGTATTTTGGTAATTTCACTTCTTGGACGAATTTTAAAGCCCTAGATCAGTTTTGGGAGTCTCATTACTCCATTCACAACCACCAAACATCATCTACTTTAATTCTAGAGAGAGAGTGCTCTTAAGTGTGAGAAAGCTCAAATAGGAGAGGAAGAAGCTTGTTTCGGGTTCTAGCTCGAGCATTGAAGTTGTTCATCTCCTCGTTAGCTTCGTTTTGATTGTGGTGGTAAGCCCTAAAATTGATTTCTCTAGTAAATATGTTTAAGGGTTAGGGTTTGGGTTAATGTTGTACATAAAACCCATGTATGAGTGATTTGGGGGTTTTGGGTAAGTTTGGGTCATGAAGACCCAAATGGTGACTAACTTAGGGTTTTGAAATGTTGAAATGTGTAAATGGTTCTAAAAGGCCTAATAGATCACTAGTACACCTATAGTTAGTGTTAGTGGGAGTCATTTGGGTTGCGGGTGACCTAAATGGGTATGTTGACCTTGAAATGGGTCAAATGGGTCTTTGATGACCTAGGTTGTCTTGCATGCGTGAAAATGAGTAAACTTGGTGTTTAAATGCGTGTTAAGACCTTAAATGGCTAGAACTAGGGGTTTTGGTGAAGTTAACCAATTATTAGGGTTAAAGGTGCAAAATGGGTCGGGATTGCACTTAGGGTCAAAAGACTCTAGATTGTTAAGTGAGTTTCTTGACCGACTTGAGTTGTGAATTGATTATGTGCTAAAATGTAATAGGTACGTTACATTGACGTTGCAAGTTCGATTATCTTACACGAAGACTTTGAGGTGAGTGGAATAATTATATGCGTATGTATATAATGTATCTATTTGTTGTAGCGTGAAAGGTGTAGTGTCGAGGTGTTAAGACACCACGTTTCATGTGAAGAGTGTAGCATCGAGGTGTTAAGATGCCACTCGGGTGTAGCATCGAGGTGTTAAGATGCCACCTAGGAGTGTAGTGTCGAGGTGTTAAGACACCACTCCGTAAAATAATGAGTGTTGCATCGAGGTGTTAAGATGCCACTCGGGGTGATGTGCCGAGGTGTTAAGGTGCCACCCTAGGGGTTAGTGGTGCGAGGTGTTAAGTGCCCTAACGGATGTTATGAACACCGATGGCGTTTTCGCGAGCGCCGTTCCCTTGTACTATTGGTTAACCATGGTTATTTGTGTTGTAAGCATATTATATTATTCGAGTTATATTTATATGCGGTTGTTATGCTAGCTTAGGGGTATTGGTGAATTATAGCTTGTTATGGCGACGATAAGCTAATGATGTATGCTAGCATGTTTCCGGTTGTGTAAGTGTATGCAAGTAGGTATAATTATATATGTATTCGTATAATTATTGCATTCACTAAGCTTTGCTTACCCTCTCGTTGTTTACCTTTTTTTTATAGGCACTGGCATTGGCAAGGGTAAGAGCGTTCAATTGGATTAGTGATCTCCCGCTTGTTTTGTTAGGGGATGCTTTTGGGTGTTAGCTTTTGGAGTTCGACCGAGATTGGGTAGTTTAACCCCAAACACCATGCTCTAGTGTCGTTTGGAACTTAAACTTATATTTGGTCGGAACTTTTATTTTAGAACGAAACTCGTAAAATGGGCGATGTGGGCCCGTTGATGTAAAACTTGATTTGATGATGAAAATCTCTTAGTTTCACTTATATTGACTTGTGGTAAAAAGGTTTTCGTTTGAAAGTGTCGGGAAGCGGGTTTTCCGCTCGTGTGAGTTGGACCCGTGATCAGTAGCTGGAAGGCCATTGGGACGCCGTCCCAATTGAGTGGACGCCGTCCCAGTTGTGTTGAGCTGGACGCCGTCCCAAACTTTGGACGCCGTCCCATATTTCTGAGCTGGACGCCGTCCAGGATTCTGGACGCCGTCCAGATGCACTGCCTTAAATTTTTTTTTTTGGTACACGTTTTTGGGTTTATGAAGTCGGGTTGTTACAAAAAGTTATGGTTTGTATTGTAAAAACGAATGCAGTTTTTGAAAAACGTCGCATATAGAGGTCAATACCTCGCGATGAAATCATATGTTGTTGTATTCGTCCTTATAGTTAAGGTCGGGTTTTGACATGTGGTATCAGAGCGTTGGTCTTAGAGAACCAGAAAATTTGCATTAGTGTGTCTTATCGAGTTTGTTAGGATACATTAGTGAGTCTGGACTTTGACCGTGTTTGATTTAGAAAACTATTGCTTATCCTTGTTGGTTAAAAATTAATATGTAAATATTATGTGGTACTAACATGCTAGTTGTTATGTGATAGATGTCTGGCTTAGAACTTGTTATCACATTCAGCGACTCCGAACCAGAATCTTCAGATGGTGTTCCAGTCGTTAACCTGTCCGATGATGAAAACGATACCTTTGAGGAAGACTCACAATTTTCGGATGAATCAATTGAAGAGGAACATGAAAGTGATCCTGAGGAGGAAGAAATACAGGAAATCACGAAAGACAAGTTCGAAAGAGGAAAGAAACGAAAGGCTACTGAATTGGAAAATCCAAATCCCAAGTTTAATGAGGATGTTGTGGCACCAACTCCACTAGACACTTCCACCCCTATTCCCGCTATTCCTATTAGTTCTATCCCGGCATCCAGTTCTTTAGCCCCTCAGTCAAAATGCAGGAAGACAATCAAGATAACCTTTAAGTGATTTCTTTGAACACAAACGTTTTGGGTTAAATGATGCGCTGTTGTTTTAAACCATGGGATCATATAACGTTTTGTATAATATTACTAGTGTGGTTTGCTTAATGTTCGATGTAAGATAAGCATATGTAAAATAGTGAAGTGTGAAATGCAATAATTTTCCATGGTTGAGTATTATTTGGGTGATAGTAATTGATTTCTGTACTAAGCTATTAAGTATGAACTTTAACGGGTAGGTACTACCCTAGATATAATTATAAAATGCTAATAAGAAGAAAAGGCTTTTATAATAATAATTGGTTCATATTATTAATAAGCTACGATGTACTGTAAATACATACTACATCTATAATATTCCATGTGAATAATTATTTTTTTTCATTCTTATTGAAGATTATGGCGCGATTGAACCGAATGACAGAACAAGAAATCGAGGAACTCATCAATCATCGAGTGGACGACAGAATGTTATGGGTCGAGGCTGCGAGAGGTGCTGCAGTTAACCCAAATCCTCGTTGGGATGTAGTTACAAAACTTTTCAAGGTTGCAAGCCCTCATCATTCAGTGGAACAGAAGGATCGGTCGGTTTAACCCGGTGGATCGAAAAGATTGAGTCTGTGTTTAAAATCAGTGGTTGTATTGAGAAGGATATGACCAAGTATGCATCGTGCACCTTACAAGATAGTGCACTCACGTGGTGGAAAAACTATGTGAAGGCCGTAGGAGGAGATGTAGCTTATGATACTCCCTGGAAAGAATTCAAAACAATGCTAATCAACGAGTATTGTCCAAGGAACGAGGTTAGGAAGTTGGAAGCTGAATTACGAAGCCTGAAAGTTGTTGGTACTGAACTTACCAACTACAATCAGCGATTCATGGAATTAGCTTTGCTATGTCCCGAATTGGTACCAACCGAAGAACGGAAGATAGAACTGTACAAAGATGGTTTGCCTAAAAATGTCAAGGCAAATGTTACAGCATTGAAACCCAAGACTATTCATGAAGCCATCACCATGGCAAACGAGTTGATGGACCAGATTATTCTGGATAAGAGCACCGATGTCAAGACATCAGAAAACAAAAGAAAGTGGGAAGGTAATCAACAATCCAACAAGAAACAAGAAACCACGCAAGGTGCGGGTAGTGGTTCAAGCTCTGGTTACAAAGGACGAAATCCTTTATGTAACAGATGCCACAAACATCACTCTGGTTATTGTAATGTGGTGTGCGAAAATTGTAATTGAAGGGGTCATCTTGCTGAAGATTGTAGGATTCCTGTTACAAATACCAATGGCACCAAGACTCCTACCACCAATGCAAATAGAACTGCCTTGGCCACTGTTACTTGTTATGGGTGTAGGAAACAGGGTCATTATAAGAGCCAGTGCCCAAATCCAGAGAAGAATAACGGATATGCACGTGGAAGAGCATCTATTATTAATGCTAGAGAGGCGTATGAAGACCCGGAGCTGGTTACGGGTACGTTTATCATTAATAACTTATCAGCATCTATTATATTTGACACTGGTGCCGATAGAAGTTACGTGTGTAGAGACTTTTACTCTAAATTGAATTGTTCATCATTACCTCTAGATGCTAAGTACATGATTGAGTTAGCTAATGGTAAACTAATTAAAGCCAATAAAATTTGCTGTGATTGTAAAATAAATTTAGCCGGAGAAACATTTAAGATTGATTTGATACCCATAGAATTAGGAAGTTTTGACGTAATTTTCAGCATGGACTGGATGTCCAAAGTAGGAGTCGAAGTGGTGTGTGCTGAAAAGGCAATTCGTATTCCTCGAAAGGATAAATCAATGATAATGATTTACGGAGATAAAGGTAACCCAAACCTAAATCTCATTAGCTGTTTGAAAGCTCGAAAGTGTTTAGAAAAGGGATGTAATGCCATCCTAGCACATGTAAAGAAAGTTGAAGAAAAGGAGAAGAATATTAACGATGTAAATGTAGTAAGAGACTTTCCCGATGTATTTCCAGAAGAATTATCGGGACTACCTCCTTTCAGGTCTGTAGAATTTCAAATAGATCTTGTACCAGGAGCTGCACCGGTTGCTCGTGCTCCATATAGACTTGCACCATCTGAGTTAAAAGAACTTCAGAGTCAGTTAAAAGAATTACTGGACCGTGGATTCATACGACCAAGTACTTCACCGTGGGGAGCTCCAATTTTATTTGTTAAAAAGAAAGATGGATCTTTTAGGATGTGAATAGATTATCGTGAATTAAATAAGTTAACTATCAAGAATCGGTATCCACTACCGAGAATTGACGACTTATTTGATCAACTGCAAGGATCATGTGTGTACTCGAAAATTGACTTAAGATCGGGCTATCATCAACTACGTGTCAAAGGAGAAAACATTCCGAAAACTGCTTTCCGGACACGTTATGGTCTTTACGAATTTTTGGTCATGCCGTTTGGGTTGACAAATGCGCCAGCTGTATTCATGGACCTCATGAATCGAGTTTGTAGTCCATATTTAGATAAGTTTGTTATCGTTTTCATTGACGATATTCTTATCTATTCCAAGAGTGAGCAAGAGCATGAGCATCATTTAAGGTTGGTATTAGAATTGTTAAGAAAGGAACAGTTATACGCCAAATTTTCTAAGTGTGCATTTTGGTTGGAAGAAGTGCAATTTCTTGGTCACGTTGTTAGTAGCAAAGGAATTCAGGTTGATCCAGCTAAAATTGAGGCCATTGAAAAATGGGAGACTCCTAAGACACCAACGCAGATACGCCAATTTTTGGGTTTAGCCGGTTATTATAGAAGGTTTATTCAAGATTTTTTCCGAATAGCTAAACCATTTACAGCATTAACGCAAAAAGGGAAGAAGTACGAATGGACCTCTGAGCAGGAGAGTGCATTTCAATTACTGAAGAAGAAGTTGACTACGGCACCTATTTTATCGTTACCTGAAGGGAACGATGATTTTGAGATATATTGTGACGCTTCGCGACAAGGTTTTGGTTGCGTCCTTATGCAACGAAAGAAAGTTATTGCATACGCATCTCGACAATTGAAGATTCACGAGCGGAATTACACGACGCATGATCTAGAATTGGGGGCAGTAGTGTTTGCATTGAAGATATGGAGACACTATTTATATGGAGTTAAATGCACTGTGTTTACTGATCATAAAAGCCTTCAACATATTTTCGATCAGAAACAACTGAACATGAGGCAACGTAGGTGGGTCGAGCTGATAAACGACTATGATTGTGAGATTCGCTATCATCCCGGGAAAGCGAATGTAGTGGCCGACGCTCTAAGCAGAAAGGAACGGGAACCAATTCGAGTACGAGCAATGAACATTAAAATTCGCATGAATCTCAACTCACAAATCAAAGAGGCTCAACGAGAAGCTCTTACTAAAGAAAACATAGGAAATGAAATAATGAAGAAGTATGAGAAGCAACTCATTATACGAGAAGACGAAATTCGATATTTTGCAAACCGTATTTGGGTACCGAAGTTGGGTGGATTAAGGAAGTTGATATTGAATGAGGCGCACAAGACAAGATACTCGATACATCCTGGAGTTGGAGAGATGTACCAAGATCTTAAGACGCATTATTGGTGGCCTAATTTAAAGACAGACGTTGCAACATATGTTGGGGAATGTTTAACTTGTTCCAAAGTCAAAACAGAACACCAGAAGCCATCAGGGTTACTTCACCAACTAGAAATCCCAGAATGGAAATGGGACGGTATTACAATGGATTTCATTACGAAGTTACCTAAGACTGCCTGGGGTTATGACACCATTTGGGTAATAGTTGATCGTCTCAATAAATCTGCACATTTCATGCCTATAAAGGAAACGGATAGGATGGAGAAACTATTACGACTGTACATAAAGGAAATTGTTTCAAGGCATGGAATACCTATTTCCATTATATCCGATCGTGATAGTAGATTTACATCAAAGTTTTGGCAATCACTACAGGAAGACCTGGGAAGTTGTTTGGATATGAGCACCGCATATCATCCGCAAACTGATGGGCAGAGTGAAAGAACGATTCAAACTCTTGAAGACATGCTCAGAGAATGTGTGATCAATTTTGGAAACGGATGGGATAAATATCTACCATTAGCAGAATTCTCGTATAATAATAGTTATCATGCTAGCATTAAAGCTGCACCATTCGAAGCACTGTATGGAAGGAAGTGTAGATCCCCTATCTATTAGAATGAAGTAGGAGATCGACAATTAACTGATCCCGAGATCATCCATGAAACTACTGAGAAGATAGTGCAAATTAAGGAGAGATTGAAAACAGCCTGTAGTTGCCAAAAGAGCTACGCCGATGTCCAAAGGAAACCTTTAGAGTTTCAGATCGGTGACATGCTTATGTTAAAGGTGTCACCTTGGAAAGGTGTAATACGTTTTGGAAAAAGAGGTAAACTGAACCCAAGGTATGTAGGCCCGTTCAAGATCATCGAACGCATCGGACTGGTAGCTTATCGACTCGAGTTACCACAACAACTCGCCGGAGTACATAATTCATTTCACGTCTCAAACCTCAAGAAATTTCTTGCAAAGGAAGATCTCACCATTCCTCTTGAAGAAATCCAAGTCGACGAGAAACTACAATTCATAGAAGAACCAGTCGAAATCATGGACCGTGAAGTTAAACAACTCAAGCAGAGCAACATACCAATCGTTAAGATTCGTTGGAATGCTCGAAGGGGTCCCGAGTTTACTTGGGAATGAGAGGATCAGATGAAACAAAAGTACCCACATTTATTTCCCGAGAACGCAAAATAGGTACAACTTTAAAATTTCGGGACGAAATTTATTTAACGGGTAGGTACTGTAACGACCCGGATTTTTCCGATCGTTTTATACTTATGAGATTAATATTTACATAAATTAAACCTTACCAACATGATAAGCAATCTAAATTATTGAGACTTATGTTTTTGAAAAGAGTTTTACACAACGTTTGACCGTCCAATTTGACCGATGATATCACGAACTATATAACATACGATAATTATACGTTTGTGTATATATATGTATTTATATATATAACATGATCTAAGGATGTTTTAACATCTCATTGTGTACTAATAACAATAAGATAAAAGTATACTTTGAAACTACTAACTTAAGTTTTCAAAACGATAACTATACGTAACTTTTTTTTTGACATAAATACTTAAAACTTATAATGCTTATACATGTATCGTATAGATATGTATTTAGTCACTTTTAAAGGGCTTTTATACATAAAACAAAATAAGTATATTTACAAAAGATAGTTATATTTGAATCCTCGTTCCGTTTTCTCAAGATTTCTATACGTATATCAAGGGTATATGTATCCGTATCATACCCAGCCTCTATACGTATTTACTATTAGTATATACACATCAAATCAACATATAAATCAGCCATATTACTGCCCTCCAAGAGAGGTAACCTTGATTGGATGCTAGCATGGAAAATTTCACAAGATTACAACATAAAAATCTTGTTTTGTCCCCCCCCCATTCACGAAATTTTCACCTTATATACCCCATCCATTTTTCAATTTTTACTACATCATTTCTCTAGCTAGGAACACACACTTACAAGCCTCATGCATCCCTAAGAAATCCAGCAAAAATCCTCTCAAGAATCACCTTAATAACCACCATATCAAGATCAAACAAAAACACTACAAAATACTGCTTTCATTTCAAGTTTATGTCCTAAGTTGCTTCCAATCTTCAATCCAACTTTGTCCAAGTAACTTGAGGTAGTAACCTTATTCATAACCTTATTCGATTCATATTTATATAGCTATCTTATTTTATGTTGTAAAATTTTAACAACAAGAACATAGTTTGAATGATTTCAAACTTGTTTGCAAACTAAATAGATCCTTCTAACTTAACATTTAAAACACTTCAAGACCTGTAATATATCATAATGATATACTAACTTAACAAGATATAACTTGGTTTTACAAAGAACACCTTAAAAACTGAATCTACGTCGTCGGAGTGCAACCGGGGGCTGTTTTGGGTTGGATAATTAAAAATCATCTTCAACTTTGAATTGGAAGTTCATGTTCTGGAAAAATGATATTTTTTATGAATATGTTAACACATAAAAATTTCATGGTTTAACTCAAAGTGTAAGTATTTTTAGAAAAATGATCATTAAATGTTGTTTTTATGATGGAAAATGATCACTTTCATAAGTTTCACCAAAGTTTGACCTATAACCTGTGATTTCGAATACAAACTAAGGTATTTTCAGTTCATATTCTTAAAATTTGACTTGATCCAAGGAAGTGGCAAGTTGAACCAACAAAAACGGAGTTGTAATGAAGAAACTACGACTAAAACAAGATTGGGTATCCGAAGCTAGTTTAGCTACGAAAATATTTGGAGAAAAAGTAAATTAATCATATCTTTTCTAATTAATATGATAATTTATATATAATTACTTATGATTTGATTTTATATATTTCAGGACCACCCGTAAACAACACGAGAAGATTAATCATAAGACCTCATGATTGTACGCAACACATCATTTGACAACACGGTACTTTATGTACGCAACACGTCATTTGACAACATGGTACCATGGGTCAAGATTAATTCTGATCAATACGAATACGATGGGGTCTTTATTTATTTTATTGAGTAACTAATTGTGGACCATTAACATCGGACTGCTAACTACGGACTAAGAAAATATTAAAAGTATTAAAAGTATATATATATATATATATATATATATATATATATATATATATATATATATATATATATATATATATATATATATATATATATATATATATATATATATATATATATATATAACGATTACTTAAAAAAAAATATGTTGATATATTATATATATGGTTAGGTTCGTGATATCTATCGGAGACCAAGTCGTGTTAAATACCTTCAAGGCAAAAGTGAGTATATAGTCCCACTTTTAAACTCTAAATATTTCGGGATGAGAATACATGCATTTTATGATTTACGTTATGGACACAAGTGATTAAAAATATATATTCTACGTTGAGTTGTACCACTGGCATACTTCCCTGTAACTTGGTAACTACTATTTACATGAGGTATTGTAAACGCGAATCCTGTTGATAGATCTATCGGGCCTGACAACCCTAACCGGACTGGACGAACAGTATTCAACGGTTGCACAGTACTTCGTTTCGGTGACTACACTTGGTACGGTGTAGTAAGATTTCATAATAAAGGGAATATGCGACGTTGATTAAATGTTAAGTATGGTTATCAAGTGCTCAACAACTTAGAATATTTTTATTAAAACATTTATATATGAAATCTTGTGGTCTATAGTTATAACGCTGCCGGCATTAAACCTATATCTCACCAACTTTATGTTGATGTTTTAAGCATATTTATTCTCAGGTGATAACTAAAAGCTTCCGCTGCAACATGTTGAATTTAAGCAAGATCTTTAGTATGCATATTTGTGTCAAAAATAAAACTGCATATCGGAGAATTTGTAACGTAAAATACGTTGGAAATCGTGTTGTTATCATTACATGTAAAGTTTGTAAGGCTAAGATTATCGCTAAACGATAATCATTATTATGTTGTTTAAACCTTATATTTGTAATAAAAGTTATGGTTTGTATTGTAAAAATGAATGCAGTTTTTGAAAAACGTCACATATAGAGGTCAATACCTCGCGATGAAATCATATGTTGTTGTATTTGTCCTTATGGTTAAGGTCGGGTTTTGACATGTGGTATCAGAGCGTTGGTCTTAGAGAACCAGAAAATTTGCATTAGTGTGTCTTATCGAGTTTGTTAGGATGCATTAGTGAGTCTGGACTTTGACCGTGTTTGATTTAGAAAACTATTGCTTATCCTTGTTGGTTAAAAATTAATATGTAAATATTATGTGGTACTAACATGCTAGTGGTTATGTGATAGATGTCTGGCTTAGAACTTGTTATCACATTCAGGGACTCCGAACCAGAATCTTCAGATGGTGTTCCAGTCATTAACCTGTCCGATGATGAAAACGATACCTTTGAGGAAGACTCACAATTTTCGGATGAATCAATTGAAGAGGAACAGAAAAGTGATCCTGAGGAGGAAGAAATACAGGAAATCACGAAAGACAAGTTCGAAAGAGGAAAGAAACGAAAGGCTACTGAATTGGAAAATCCAAATCCCAAGTTTAGTGAGGATGTTGTGGAACCAACTCCACTAGACACTTGCACCCTATTCCCGCTATTCCTATTAGTTCTATCCCGGCATCCAGTTCTTCAGCCCCTCAGCCAAAACGCAGGGAGACAGTCAAGATAACCATTAATCGATTTCTTTGAACACAAACGTTTTGGGTTAAATGATGCGCTGTTGTTTTAAACCATGGGATCATATAACGTTTTGTATAATATTACTAGTGTGGTTTGCTTAATGTTTGATGTAAGATAAGCATATGTAAAATAGTGAAGTGTGAAATGCAATAATTTTCCATGGTTGAGTATTATTTGGGTGATAGTAATTGATTTCTGTACTAAGCTATTAAGTATGAACTTTAACGGGTAGGTACTACCCTAGATATAATTATAAAATGCTAATAAGAAGAAAAGGCTTTTATAATAATAATTGGTTCATATTATTAATAAGCTACGATGTACTGTAAATACATACTACATCTATAATATTCCATGTGAATAATTATTTTTTTTCATTCTTATTGAAGATTATGGCGCGATTGAACCGATGACGGAACAAGAAATCGAGGAACTCATCAATCAGCGAGTGGACGACAGAATGTTATGGGTCGAGGCTGCGAGAGGTGTTGCAGTTGACCCAAATTCTCATGTGGGATGTACTTACAAAACTTTTCAAGGTTGCAATCCCTCATCATTCAGTGGAACAGAAGGACCGGTCGGTTTAACCCGGTGGATCGAAAAGATTGAGTCTGTGTTTAAAATCAGTGGTTGTATTGAGAAGGACATGACCAAGTATGCATTGTGCACCTTACAAGATAGTGCACTCACATGGTGGAAAAACTATGTGAAGGTCGTAGGAGGAGATGTAGCTTATGATAATCCCTGGGAAGAATTCAAAACAATGCTAATCAATGAGTATTGTCCAAGGAACGGGGTTAGGAAGTTGGAAGCTGAATTACGAAGCCTAAAAGTTGTTGGTACTGAACTCACCAACTACAATCAGCGATTCATGGAATTAGCTTTGCTATGTCCCGAATTGGTACCAACCAAAGAACGGAAGATAGAACTGTACAAAGATGGTTTGCCTAAAAATGTCAAGGCAAATGTTACAGCATCGAAACCCAAGACTATTCATGAAGCCATCACCATGGCAAATGAGTTGATGGACCAGATTATTCTGGATAAGAGCACCGATGTCAAGACATCAGAAAACAAAAGAAAGTGGGAAGGTAATCAACAATCCAACAAGAAACAAGAAACCAGGCAAGGTGCGGGTAGTGGTTCAAGCTCTGGTTATAAAGGATGAAATCCTTTATGTAACAGATGCCACAAACATCACTCTGGTTATTGTAATATGGTGTGCGAAAATTGTAATCGAAGGGGTCATCTTGCTGAAGATTGTAGGATTCCTGTTACAAATACCAATGGCACCAAGAGCCAGTGCCCAAATCCAGAGAAGAATAACAGATCTGCACGTGGAAGAGCATTTATTATTAATGCTAGAGAGGCGTATGAAGACCCGGAGCTGGTTACGGGTACGTTTATCATTAATAACTTATCAGCATCTATTATATTTGATACTGGTGCCGATAGAAGTTACGTGTGTAGAGACTTTTACGCTAAATTGAATTGTTCATCATTACCTCTAGATGCTAAGTACATGATTGAGTTAGCTAATGGTAAACTAATTAAAGCCGATAAAATTTGCTGTGATTGTAAAATAAATTTAGCCGGAGAAACATTTAAGATTGATTTGATACCCATAGAATTAGGAAGTTTTGACGTAATTATCAGCATGGACTGGATGTCCAAAGTAGGAGTCGAAGTGGTGTGTGCTGAAAAGGCAATTCGTATTCCTCGAAAGGATAAATCAATGATAATGATTTCCGGAGATAAAGGTAACCCAAACCTAAATCTCATTAGCTGTTTGAAAGCTCGAAAGTGATGTAGAAAAGGGATGTTATGCCATCCTAGCACATGTAAAGAAAGTTGAAGAAAAGGAGAAGAATATTAACGATGTAAATGTAGTAAGAGACTTTCCCGATGTATTTCCGGAAGAATTACCGGAACTACCTCCTTTCAGGTCTGTAGAATTTCAAATAGATCTTGTACCAGGAGCTACACCGGTTGCTCGTGCTCCATATAGAATTGCACCATCTGAGTTAAAAGAACTTCAGAGTCAGTTAAAAGAATTACTGGACCGTGGATTCATACGACTAAGTACTTCACCGTGGGGAGCTCCAATTTTATTTGTTAAAAAGAAAGATGGATCTTTTAGGATGTGTATAGATTATCATGAATTAAATAAGTTAACTATCAAGAATCGGTATCCACTACCGAGAATTGACGACTTATTTGATCAACTGCAAGGATCATGTGTGTACTCGAAAATCGACTTAAGATCGGGCTATCATCAACTACGTGTCAAAGGAGAAGACATTCCGAAAACTGCGTTCCGGACACGTTATGGTCATTACGAATTTTTGGTCATGCCGTTTGGGTTGACAAATGCGCCAGCTGTATTCATGGACATCATGAATCGAGTTTGTAGTCCATATTTAGATAAGTTTGTTATCGTTTTCATTGACGATATTCTTATCTATTCCAAGAGTGAGCAAGAGCATAAGCAGCATTTAAGGTTGGTATTAGAATTGTTAAGAAAGGAACAGTTATACGCCAAATTTTCTAAGTGTGAATTTTGGTTGGAAGAAGTGCAATTTCTTGGTCACGTTTTAGTAGCAAAGGAATTCAGGTTGATCCAGCTAAAATTGAGGCCATTGAAAAATGGGAGACTCCTAAGACACCAACGCAGATACACCAATTTTTGGGTTTAGCCGGTTATTATAGAAGGTTTATTCAAGATTTTTCCCGAATAGCTAAACCATTAACAGCGTTAACGCAAAAAGGGAAGAAGTACGAATGGACCTCTGAGCAGGAGAGTGCATTTCAATTACTGAAGAAGAAGTTGACTACGGCGCCTATTTTATCGTTACCTGAAGGGAACGATGATTTTGAGATATATTGTGACGCTTCGCGACAAGGTTTTGGTTGCGTCCTTATGCAATGAAAGAAAGTTATTGCATACGCATCTCGAGAATTGAAGATTCACGAGCGGAATTACACGACGCATGATCTAGAATTGGGGGCAGTAGTGTTTGCATTGAAGATATGGAGACACTATTTATATGGAGTTAAATGCACTGTGTTTACTGATCATAAAAGCCTTCAACATATTTTCGATCAGAAACAACTGAACATGAGGCAACGTAGGTGGGTCGAGCTGATAAATGACTATGATTGTGAGATTCGCTATCATCCCGGGAAAGCGAATGTAGTGGCCGACGCTCTAAGCAGAAAGGAACGGGAACCAATTCGAGTACGAGCAATGAACATAAAAATTCGCATGAATCTCAACTCGCAAATCAAAGAGGCTCAACGAGAAGCTCTTACTAAAGAAAACATAGGAAATGAAATAATGAAGAAGTATGAGAAGCAACTCGTTATACGGGAAGACGGAATTCGATATTTTGCAAACCGTATTTGGGTACCGAAGTTGGGTGGATTAAGGAAGTTGATATTGAATGAGGCGCACAAGACAAGATACTCGATACATCCTGGAGGTGGAAAGATGTATCAAGATCTTAAGAGGCATTATCGGTGGCCTAATTTAAAGACAGATGTTGCAACATATGTTGGGGAATGTTTAACTTGTTCCAAAGTCAAAGCAGAACACCAGAAGCCGTCAGGGTTACTTCACCAACCAGAAATCCCAGAATGGAAATGGGACGGTATTACAATGGATTCCATTACGAAGTTACCTAAGACTGCCTGGGGTTATGACACCATTTGGGTAATAGTTGATCATCTCACCAAATCTTCACATTTCTTGCCTATAAAGGAAACGGATAGGATGGAGAAACTATTACGACTGTACATAAAGGAAATGGTTTCAAGGCATGGAATACCTATTTCCATTATATCCGATCGTGATAGTAGATTTACATCAAAGTTCTGACAATCACTACAGGAAGCCCTGGGAACTTGTTTGGATATGAGCACCGCATATCATCCACAAACTGATGGGCAGAGTGAAAGAACGATTCAGACTCTTGAAGACATGCTCAGAGCATGTGTGAACGATTTTGGAAACGGATGGGATAAATATCTACCATTAGCAGAATTCTCGTATAATAATAGTTATCATACGAGCATTAAAGCTGCACCATTCGAAGCACTGTATGGAAGGAAGTGTAGATCCCTATCCGTTGGAACGAAGTAGGAGATCGACAATTAACTGGTCCCGAGATCATCCATGAAACTACTGAGAATATAGTACAAATCAAGGAGAGATTGAAAACAGCCCATAGTCGCCAAAAGAGCTATGCTGATGTCCGAAGGAAACCATTAGAGTTTCAGATCGGTGACATGGTTATGTTAAAGGTGTCACCTTGGAAAGGTGTAATACGTTTTGGAAAAAGAGGTAAACTGAACCCAAGGTATGTAGGCCCGTTCAAGATCATTGAACGCATCGGACCGGTAGCTTATCGACTCGAGTTACCACAACAACTCGCTGGAGTACATAATTCATTTCACGTCTCAAACCTCAAGAAATGTCTTGCAAAGGAAGATCTCACCATTCCTCTTGAAGAAATCCAAGTCAACGAGAAACTACAATTCATAGAAGAACTAGTCGAAATCATGGACCGTGAAGTTAAACAACTCAAGCAGAGCAACATACCAATCGTTAAGGTTCGTTGGAATGCTCGAAGGGGTCCCGAGTTTACTTGGAAATGAAAGGATCAGATGAAACAAAAGTACCCACATTTGTTTCCCGAAAACGCAAAATAGGTACAACTTTAAAATTTCGGGACGAAATTTATTTAACGGGTAGGTACTGTAACGACCCGGATTTTTCCGATCGTTTTATACTTATGAGATTAATATTTACATAAATTAAACCTTACCAACATGATAAGCAATCTAAATTGTTGAGACTTATGTTTTTGAAAAGAGTTTTACACAACGTTTGACCGTCCAATTTGACCGATGATATCACGAACTATATAACATACTGATAATGCTAAAAACGAACATATATTTCATAGCATTATTCCTCAAGAAAGACAAGCTTTTAGTTGCAATTGTTCTATTTACAAGTGATAATCGTTTAAATAATAAAAGGTGAAGACAAAAGACAGATTCGACGAATTGAAGACGCAAACGACCAAAAAGCTCAAAAGTACAAAAGACAATCAAAAAGGTTCCAATTATTGATAAGAAACGTCTCGAAATCACAAGAGTACAAGATTCAAAACGCAAAGTACAAAATATAAAATTGTACGCAAGGACGTTCGAAAATCCGGAACCGGGACCAGAGTCAACTCTTAACGCTCGACGCAACGGACTAAAAATTACAAGTTAACTATGTATATAAATATAATATAATATATAATTAATTATATTAATTATATATATATTATATTTATATATAAAAAACCGTCGGCAGAGAAAACTCCAAGGACTGAGCTGTAAATACATCCTCCGCGACTCGCGGAGTTTGAAGAGTATTTTGCCGCGAGTCGCGGAGCCCCAAAATTCAACTCTGGCTATAAAGCAAACCGAATTCTGATCAAATTTCATATTCTATTTCTATCTCTCTCTCAATATATACGATATATATATATATATAATTTATATTTTAATTTTAATTTTAATTATAATTCTAATAATAAGGGTATGTTAGCGAATGTTGTAAGGGTGTAAGTCGAAATTCTGTCCGTGTAACGCTACGCTATTTTTAATCATTGTAAGTTATGTTCAACCTCTTTATATTAATGTCTCGTAGCTAAGTTATTATTATGCTTATTTAAAACGAAGTAATCATGATGTTGGGCTAATTACTAAAATTGGGTAATTGGGCTTTGTACCATAATTGGGGTTTGGACAAAAGAACGACACTTGTGGAAATTAGACTATGGGCTATTAATGGGCTTTATATTTGTTTAACTAAATGAAAGTTTGTTAATGTTAATATAAAGATTTACAATTGGGCGTCCCTATAAATTACCATATACACTCGATCGGACACGATGAGCGGGGTATTTATATGTACGAATAATCGTTCATTTAACCGGACACGGGAATGGATTAATAGCCACTAGAATAATTAAAACAGGGGTGAAATTACATTCAAGGGTAATTGGTGTAATTGTTAACAAAGTAGTAAAACCTTGGTTTACACGCAGTTGATAACCTGGTGTATTCATTAAACAAAGTATTAAAACCTTGTTACAATTCGAATCCCCAATTAGTTGGAATATTTAACTTCGGGTATAATAATAATTTGACAAGGACACTTGCAATTTATATTTATGACTGATGGACTGTTATGGACAAAAACCAGACGAACATATTGAATAATCCAGGACAAAGGACAATTAACCCATGGGCATAAAACTAAAATCAACACGTCAAACATCATGATTACGGAAGTTTAAATAAGCATAATTCTTTTATTTCATATTTAATTTCCTTTATTTTATATTTAATTGCACTTCTAATTATCGCACTTTTATTTATTTTATTTTATTGCACTTTTAATTATCGTACTTTTTAATTATCGCAAGTTTATTTTATCGCACTTTTATTATTCGCAATTTCATTATCGTTATTTACTTTACGCTTTAATTTAAGTCTTGTATTTATTTTATATTTTACATTAGGTTTTAACTGCGACTAAAGTTTTAAAATCGACAAACCGGTCATTAAACGGTAAAAACCCCCCTTTATAATAATAATATTACTTATATATATGTTTGTATTTTTATAAAAGTAAACTAATATAGCGTTGAGCTTTGTTTAAAGATTTCCCTGTGGAACGAACCGGACTTACTAAAAACTACACTACTGTACGATTAGGTACACTGCCTATAAGTGTTGTAGCAAGGTTTAAGTATATCCATTCTATAAATAAATAAATATCTTGTGTAAAATTGTATCGTATTGAATAGTTTTTCCTAGTAAAATATAAACTATTTTATATACTACCCCGCTGCACATCAAGTATTTTTGGCGCCGCTGCCGGGGAACTATCTTAAAAGCCGAAAGCGCAACGCTAATATAAATTTTTTTTTTTAAAATTCGTTTTGTAAAAATACGTTTTAAATATTCGAAAAATATAAAAAGAAAAACAAAAATATAAGTATTTTTAAGATTTTGTTAAATATTTAAGTTTTATAAGTTTCTTTATTTTTATTTTAGTTTATAAAAATATAAGTTTTATTTTAAAATCTTTTATTTATTTAAAAACAGAAAAATAAAATAAATAAATAAATAAATAAAAACGCGTAAAAACTCAAACCTGTCAGCTGAAATTCTGAACCCCGCGACTCGCGGGGTTTGATGCAATAAATGCCGCGACTCGCGGAGGGTATCTGACAGGCGACAGGAAGCCCTAATCGAGCATTGATTACGGGTTAATATTAATTATAATTATTATTATTACCTAATTATTATTATTATTATTATTAGTTTTAGTTTTATTTTTACTTTTTATTTAATTTATGTATTTTGTTTAATTAGTTTTATTAAAATTGTAAAATTAATAGTTTAATAAAATAAATAATATAAAAATAATATTTTTATAAAAATTGTACTTTTTACAACTTTTTGTATATTTTTATATTTTGTCCCTTTTTAATCGTTGTAGCGTAATATTTGTATTTTTAGCTCATATTTAATTTTAAACTTAGTTTTTGCTATAGTTATTTTTACTCCTAGATTTTTAGGCTTTGCCGTAGAATTCCTTAAGTGCTTTTTCTTTAGACTAAGATTTAGGTGCTTTAGAATTTTGCGATGCCTTTTTAAGTTTTAGTTTCTTTTTAAGTTATTTCCATTTGGGATTTAGTTTTTCCTGTAAGCTTTAATATTTTTAGACACCTTTTACTATGTACCAATTATCATTCCAATTAGTAATTTCAATTTGCGATTATAATTTTAAGTTAGTTGTAGTAATAAGGTTAGGTTAGTCAAGTATTTTTAAGTTTTTATAAGTTTCTTTTATTTTTCCGTCACTTTTTATTTTTCAACCATTTTTTTTCTTTTTCGACCTTTTGCGACGAACTCTTTTTCTCTCTTATTTCTCGCCATTCTAGTTTTTAGGACTTAGAATTTTTTTTCTACTTCTTATCTAAATTTCTTAAAATTACGAAAATTTATTTTAAGTGGTTAAATTAATAGACATCAAAATTTTCTGGTTCGTAGTAATAGTTGGATTTGTACGTGGACCGGGTTATTGGAGCCAAACAGTCCTCAATTATATTGAGACCAAACGAATCCTGCCCTTCTGCTGCATCTTTTGGCTATTCGAAACGTGGGCAAAATCAGAAAAGTCTATTGATTGGATAACTTATTATAATTTTTCTTTCCTTTTAAAAAATAATAGGATATTCAGTGAATGCACCGAGCAAGACGTTCATCACCTTTTGTACGTTCACCACCTGTAACTAGATCAAGACATCGTTTAACAAATATAACTGCCGTTGATTTTTCTTTAGAATCGTCATCCAGTCGACCAAGTACTTCAGTTCAAATTTCCGATAATCCATTTTTTGAACCCGACCTCACAATTGAGAATCCGGAAAATATTCAGGAACGGTTCGTAGATCCTGAACCATTAAACTTTCCTCCGGAACCACCAATCATTCAAACAGAGATTGTTGAGGAACGAACCATTAAATCAGAATCATCTAGTGATACCGATTCAACAAATTCAATTATGGAGAATCTGGAACCTTTAAGTATGGAAGACCGAATGAGAGCTAAACGCACTGGCCAAGGTCACGCAATTACTCATCCAGACATTAATGCGCCAGATTATGAAATCAAAGGACAAATTCTACACATGGTGACTAATCAATGCCAATTTAGTGGTGCGCCGAAGGAAGATCCAAATGAACATCTACGTACCTTTAATAGGATCTGCACACTATTTAAAATCCGAGAAGTGGAGGATGAACAGATATATCTCATGTTATTTCCCTGGACTTTAAAGGGAGAAGCCAAAGATTGGTTGGAATCGTTACCTGAAGGGGCGATCGATACATGGGATGTTTTAATTGACAAATTTCTTAAACAATTCTTTCCTGCATCTAAAGCCGTAAGACTTCAAGCAGAAATTGTTACGTTCACACAGAAACCAAATGAAACTCTATATGAGGCGTGGACAAGATATGGAAAGTTATTAAGAGGATGTCCGCAACATGGTTTAGACACCTGTCAAATAGTACAAATATTCTACCAAGGATGCGACATCACTACAAGAAAAGACATAGATATAGCAGCTGGTGGTTCTATTATGAAGAAAACCGAAACTGATGCTTACAAAATTATTGATAATACTGCTTCCCACTCACATGAGTGGCATCAAGAAAAAGATATCATTAGATCATCTAAAGCAGCCATGATTTAGATTCCATTTCGGCAAAGATAGATGCTTTCGAGAGACGAATGGAAAAGATGACTAAAGATATTCATGCTATACGAATTAGTTGTGAGCAGTGTGGAGGACCACATTTGACAAAAGATTGTCTCAGTATTGAATTAACAATGGAACAAAGAGAGAATATTTCATATATAAACCAAAGGCCTGGAAATAATTATCAGAATAATTATCAACCGCCAAGACCGATTTACAATCAAAACCAGAATTATAACCGAAATATTCCATACAACAACCAACAAGGTCCTAGCAATCAACAAGTATCCAATAATACTTACAATCAGCAAAGACCGAATTTTCAAAACAAACCACCACAACAAACCGATGATAAAAAGCCGAATTTAGAAGATATGATGACGAAGCTAGTTGAAACTCAAACACAGTTTTTCACATCTCAAAAACAAACAAATGAACAAAATGCTCAAGCATTTAGAAATCAACAAGCTTCTATTCAAAATCTGGAACAAGAAGTAAGTAACCTAGCAAGGTTAATAGGTGAAAGAAAACCGGGAAGTCTACCTAGCGATACAAATGCTAACCCCCGAAATGAAACAGCTAAAGCTATCACCACAAGAAGTGGTACAACACTTAAATCACCTGAAATACCTGTAACTTCTGATGAAACTATTCATACTCCACAAGAACCACAACCTGATCAAGATAAGGAAAAAGAACCGGTAGTTGAAAAGGTTAATGAAGATAACACAGTTAAGGCTAAACCTTATGTTAAACCATACCAACCACCACTTCCTTACCCGAGTAAAATGAAGAAAGAAAAACTTGAAGCCGAGCAATCCAAATTCTTGGATATGTTTAAACAGATAAATGTAAATCTTCCTTTCATTGATGTGATTTCAGGAATGCCAAGATATGCTAAATTCTTGAAAGATCTAATCTCAAATAGAAAGAAAATGGAAGAACTCTCGGCTGTTACTATGAATGCTAATTGTTCAGCAGTGCTGTTGAATAAGATACCAGAAAAACTATCTGATCCAGGAAGTTTCACAATTTCATGTTTTCTGGGTAGTCTTAGTTCAATAGAAGCATTGGCAGACTTAGGTGCTAGTATAAATCTAATGCTGTATTCACTATACGCTAAACTAGACCTTGGAGAATTGAAACCAACCAGAATAAGCATACAACTAGCCGATAGATCAATAAAATATCCTAGAGGGATAATGGAGAACATGCTAGTTAAAGTTGGTACTTTAGTATTTCCAGTAGATTTTGTTGTTTTGGACATGGAAGAAGATTCTCAAGTTCCTCTCATATTAGGAAGACCATTCTTAAACACGGCTAAAGCAATGATAGACGTGTTCGGTAAGAAACTGACCCTAAGTATAGAGGATGAGAGTGTTACCTTTTCAGTTGATAGAGCAATGCAACAACCGCAATCTGCAGATGATACATGTTATTATATTCAAACTATAGATGCACATGCAGAATTATTAGAAGAATTTCCAGAATTACAAGGAACAGGAGAATGTTCTTTAGGAGAAGGTAATGAACCAATTGATGAAGCTGAAATGTTAGCTACACTTATAGCTAATGGATATGAACCAACAACAGAAGAAATTCAAATGCTAAAAGAAGAAGACAGATATCGATATAAATCATCGATAGAAGAACCTCCGAAATTAGAGTTAAAGCCACTTCCAAACCATTTGGAATACGCTTATTTACATGGTGAATCTGAATTACCTGTAATAATATCGTCTTCTCTTACTGAAAATGAGAAATCACAACTCATTTCTGTGTTGAAAGCTCATAAACCAGCCATTGCATGGAAGATTCATGATATTAAAGGAATAAGTCCTTCGTATTGCACACATAAAATCCTTATGGAAGAAGGTCATAAAACGTATGTGCAACGCCAACGAAGACTAAATCCTAATATGCAAGATGTAGTTAAGAAAGAGATTATTAAACTGCTAGATGCAGGTTTAATTTATCCAATCTCTGATAGTCCATGGGTAAGCCCAGTTCAATGCGTGCCTAAGAAGGGTGGCATGACTGTCATTACAAATGAGAAAAATGAGCTTATTCCTACTAGGACTGTAACAGGATGGCGTGTATGTATTGATTATAGAAAATTAAATGACGCCACCAGAAAAGATCACTTTCCCTTACCTTTCATAGATCAAATGTTGGAAAGATTAGCCGGAAATAGTTACTATTGTTTTCTAGATGGATTTTCCGGATATTTTCAAATTCCAATAGCACCCGAGGACCAAGAGAAAACCACATTCACGTGCCCTTATGGTACTTTTGCTTACAAAAGAATGCCATTTGGACTTTGTAACGCCCCTGCAACCTTTCAAAGGTGTATGATGGCGATTTTTCATGACATGATAGAAGAATGCATGGAAGTATTCATGGATGACTTTTCAGTCTTCGGTGATACATTTAAATCATGTCTAGTTAATCTGGAACGAATGCTAATTAGATGCGAAAAATCAAATCTAGTACTTAATTGGGAGAAATGCCATTTCATGGTTAAAGAAGGCATCGTTCTTGGACATAAAATTTCAAAAGAAGGAATTGAAGTGGATAGAGCTAAAGTAGATGTAATTGCTAAACTTCCACATCCCACCAATGTTAGAGGAGTTAGGAGTTTTCTAGGGCATGCCGGTTTTTACCGACGTTTCATAAAAGATTTTTCTAAAATTGCCACTCCTATGAATAAACTCCTAGAAAAGGATGCGCCATTCATCTTTTCAGATGAGTGTATCAAATCTTTTAATATTCTTAAAGAAAAACTCACTAATGCACCGATCATGATAACACCAAATTGGAATCTACCATTTGAACTAATGTGCGATGCAAGTGATTTTGCAATGGGAGCCGTTTTAGGACAAAGGATTGAAAAACGATTTCAACCTATATATTATGCTAGTAAGACATTACAAGGAGCACAAACGAACTATACAACTACTGAAAAAGAACTCCTTGCTATTGTCTTTGCTTTTGACAAATTTCGATCATATCTCGTTCTAGCAAAAACGGTGGTCTATACCGACCATTCTGCTCTTAGATACCTATTTTCAAAACAAGATGCTAAACCAAGATTAATCCGTTGGATCTTAGTCTTACAAGAGTTTGATATTGAAATCCGAGATAAAAGAGGAGCAGAAAATCTCGCCGCTGATCATCTTTCTCGTCTTGAAAATCCTGAGTTAGAAGTTCTAAATGAATCGGCCATACAAGACAACTTTCCTGATGAATATCTATTGAAGATAGATTATAAAGAAATCCCATGGTTTGCAGACTATGCAAACTACTTAGTTTGTGGATTCCTTGAAAAAGGATTATCGTACCAAAGACGAAAGAAATTCTTCAGTGATATAAAACACTATTTCTGGGAAGATCCACATCTGTTTAAAAGTTGTCCCGATGGAATAATACGCCGATGTGTATTTGGAGATGAAGCTAGTAAAATTTTAAACCATTGTCACACAGGACCAACAGGAGGGCATTATGGGCCTCAACTAACAGCAAGAAAAGTTTATGAAGCTGGATTCTATTGGCCTACAATTTACAAAGACGCACACCTTCTTTGCAAATCCTGTGATGCATGTCAAAGGGCCGGAAAAATAAGTCAACGTGATGAAATGCCACAAAATGTCATCCAAGTATGTGAAGTATTTGACATTTGGGGTATTGACTTTATGGGTCCATTTCCAAAATCTAATAATAATCTATATATACTCGTAGCCATTGATTATGTATCTAAATGGGCGGAAGCACAAGCTCTCCCAACTAACGATGCACGAGTTGTAGTCAACTTTTTAAAACGTCTTTTTGCAAGGTTTGGAACACCGAAAGCTTTAATAAGTGATCGGGGTACTCATTTCTGTAATAATCAACTTGATAAAGTTCTTAAAAGATATGGAGTAACTCATAAAATCTCCACCGCATATCATCCACAAACAAGTGGACAAGTTGAAAATACCAACCGAGCTTTAAAACGTATTCTAGAGAAAACCGTAGGATCAAATTCGAAGGAATGGTCCATTAAATTGGAGGATGCACTCTGGGCTTTTAGAACAGCCTACAAAACTCCAATTGGAACCACACCTTTTAGACTTGTTTATGGAAAAGCATGTCATCTTCCAGTAGAAATTGAACACAAAGCATTTTGGGCTTTGAAGACATGTAATATTGATTTACATGAAGCCGGACGTCTACGATTAAGTCAACTAAACGAATTAGAAGAATTAAGACATGAAGCATACGAAAATTCGTTAATCTATAAAGAAAGAACGAAGAAATGGCATGATAAAAGAATCAGAAGTTCAAAGGAATTTAAAGAAGGAGACAGAGTTCTTCTTTTCAATTCACGATTCAAGCTATTTCCTGGAAAATTGAAATCAAGATGGTCTGGACCATTCATAATCAAAAGAGTTTTCCCATACGGAACGATAGAATTAATAAATTCAAATGGGATTGAATTTAAAGTTAATGGTCACAGAGTTAAACATTACATACATGGTCCGATGGAAGTCGGCAACGAAGTTAATCACAATTTCGACACCACAGCTAACTAAGTGTGGGGAGAATCAAGTCTTTAAAGGATAATATGTATTTCTGTTAGAGTTAGATTGTCTGTTTTCGTGTAGTTCTCGAAAATGGAACCCGAATGGTCTTTCCCTAGCAGACCCTAAAGAACTAGTCTTCTCCCCCCATTCTGAATTTTTATTTTTTTTTAGGTTTTTAAAAAAAATGAAGACTGCCTGTGAACTAAACCATGGTCTAATGCTACACGCTTTGATCACTAAACGTAATAATGACATACTACCGAGCGAATTAGTATCAGTAATCAGAGAAAGAATGGACGGAGTTAGAAAAGAATCCAGATGCGAAGATAATAAGTTACAATTTGGTAAAGGAAAATAAAATCCGCAGCGAAAAGAAGAGCACGACACCTAGAAAGATGTCACAAATGCGGAAAATGGTCACATGGAGGTAAATGTTCAAATAATCAAACCTATTCAAATACCGAATTTGTTACTTTATGCAGAGACGGACCGTTCATATGTTTAGAAGAAAAGACACTGAATGCTCGAGGTTACGCCTATGTAGCCATGGAAAACCAATTAAACCGACTATCTTATGAACGGAATAGATCATATAACTAAGAAATCTATTTCACAGGTATGTCTGTACAGTTTTTATTTTTATTTTTATTTTTAACCTTTTGATAATAAACGCTAATTTGTTCGCTAAAAAGTATTAAATTGGTATTGAATAAAATTAGGTTTGGCGACCGAAATTATTGATATCATTCAAAAATTTATTACATCACTGTGAAATTTAACGTTTATTCTTAAGGTATAAATATCTTTAATCAATCAACCCAAAATATTTCAAAAATTCGTCATGAGTTAAATTAGGTCTTGGAACCGAAATTACTTTACCAAAAAGAGGGGCGCATATTTTTGATAATATTTGATTGATTAAAGTAGGATAAAAAGACAAAAAGATTTTTAATTTTATTTTTACCATGTTTTTAAAATTAATATTTAAATCTTAAATTAATATTGTAAACTTTGTAAAAACAATATATTTAAAATTGTAAATATTTGAAAAATTAATATAAGTTTGATATGAATTTATAAATTTTTAAAAAAATTAAGTTTGGTGTGAATTTTTAATTTTTAAAATATTAATTTTTAATTTTATGCATTTTAAATTTTAAGTTTGGTGTGAATTTTTAATTTTTAATTTTGAATTTTATATTTAAGTTGTGTGAATTTAAAAACAAAAATTTACTTTATCTCATTAAGTTAAGAATATGATTTTTAAAATTCGTCGTAAGTTGAAGACTAGGTCTTTGAACCGAAATTGCTTTACCCAAGGAAGGGACGAGAACTTTTATTATCATTATTTTTAATCTTATTGATTTAAAGTATGCCAAAAACATTAAAAAAACCCAAAAATCTTAGCTTTTAAAACAATCGCTACAAAAAGACAAATTTTAAAATTTTGTCGAAGGACGGACTAGGACATCGATCCGAAACGACCTCGTCCTAAATAACAAAGGAAACAAAATTTTAAAATTAATTATTTAATTGTTTTAATAAGTTATTGATTATAAAAAAAAAAAAATAAAAAAATATCAAACTCCGCGACTCGCGGAGTTTGAAGTGAAAAACCTCCGCGACTCGCGGAGGGACCAATTTACAGAAAAAAATATAACGCAAGAACTGATCAGTTTCACTCCCCCACACACAAAAACACTGCGAAACACAGCGAAAAAAGACCCGAAAAACCCGAGAAAAAACCCCACAAATCCCAATTTTTAACCGTTAATCACCAAATCTTTTGCTAAAATCATGTTGAGAAGGATGCTATCTAAGAATTACTCAAGAAAAAACGTAAATTTCTACACCTAAACACCATTTAATTCGAAATTAGGTGTTCTTGAGCTATTTTTTCCCCAATTTGATTTTGATGCTTTTTAGTGTAATTAGACTTAAATTGTTTATGTATTATGCTTGTATAACCTAGATTGATGCTGTTTAACATGATTAGAAGCCTTAAACTTCAAATTTTGAGTAATCTAGGGTTTGTGTTCTTGAGCAAATTTGGGGCTTTTTGATATAAACAGGTTATGGCCGATTTTTGTCATGAATTGTTGCTAAATTGAGTAGTGTAACATGTCTAGGTAATTAAATGATCCAAACTTTGAGCCTAAACATGATTTTGAGAATTAAAGTGGACTTTTTCAAGTCTAAAATTCATGAACTTGATTTTTGAAAGATAATGCCATTTGAGACTTGTTTATTTGCTAGTAATGATTATTTTGACATGTTATTTGAGTTGAATGCTTATGAACTTGGCAAAAATTTTCGTATATGCTTATTTGAAAAAGTGTAGATTTGATAAAAATGTGAAAATGAGCTTAAGTTTGATATAAATTGATAATGTCATTGTAATTATTTTGATTGATGATTTTGCTGACACTAATGCATATTTGGATGCACAAAATTTGTGTTTGATGTGTTTTGCAGAATGAAAGGGGTGAATCTTCATCCCAAGCCCGCAATGCTCCTGCTGAGAATTTGGAACAACAGGAGGTAGATAACTACTACAAGCAGGATGTACCTCATCCAGTCATGACCTTTTCGGATATGCACTTGGAAGAATTGCACCCGAACCTGAGATTTGACAGACTTTGGATAGATTATCCAAAATATCAACGGGGTTTGCATACTCTTCACTCTAAGGTTGTTGAGGTACCGAGGGTCATAGAATGGGGACCCTTAGAAGCTGTAGAATTGGCCGGGCCAATTAGGGAATTACTTGTACAGAGGTATGGTAATTCTTCTTTTAATGACTGGATATGTTTATTCACCATACGCAGACCTGTATATAAAGTATGGTGTGAAGAGTTGTTATGTAGTATAGAGTTGAATGATCGGGTAGCTAGTTTAACCGATCGTTCTTTTATTAGATTTTTGTTAGGCGGTTCGATGCGCCACATGTCTTTACTGGACATGGCTCAGGCTTTACGTATATATACGCCTGAGGAGTTAGCGTCTGCCGATTGTAGAGGATTGATACTAAACGGTAGAAAGATAGATGAGAATTTTGATACACACGGTGTGTGGAGTCAAATGACAAGCCATCACCGTTTCAAAGGGGGAAATTACTCTTATTTGGATATAGATAGAGCCGAATTAAGAGTGATACATAGGTTTTTAGCTAATTCGATTACACAAAGGGGTAAAAACAAAGAAAAGGTAAATGAACAAGATTTGTTTTACCATATGTGTATTCGAGACCCACAAAGCGCTGTAAGTATACCATATTGTGTGGGTTATTATTTATCAGCTATGGTTCGGGGGATGCGACCACATAGCATAATAGGAGGTGGTATTTTTATTACTTTGATTGGTGAATATCTCGGTGTGGATATAAGTCGGGGGGGATTATTACTAGAAGAGCCGGAACCCCGCGATACTATAGGTTTAAATGTATACCATGGTGCGAAAGTTTTGAAGAGGCGAAATAACGCCGCAGTACGATACCATGGTAGACATCCACAGGTGGAGAGAAACCAGCAACAAGGTAATGTAGGAGGGGGGAATGAGATGCAAGAAATGCATAGGTTTATAGCTTCTCAGGAATACGAAAATGCTAGACAGAGAGCATTTGAAGATTGGCAAGTTCATCAGAACCAGATCATAGCTCATTGCCAACATATAGGTAGAAACTATATTCCTACACCGAAACCCGTCTTCCCTCCTTGGTCTATAGAGATGCAGCCACCATATCCTACGTATGACCCTGCCGAAGCATTCTATAGCACTTATGGTTATGCCTGGAACCCCTATTGGTACCAATATCATCCTTAGTTTACTTATTATTTTTTTTTTATTTTGTAATTTGTAATTATTGATACATTTAATATTTTTGTTAATATTGTAATCATTTTTATAATTATCTAACTTTTATTCTTAGATTTTAATAATTTTTGAATGTGGGGTAATATACCAAACTTCAAAAATATGTATATATGTTTGCAGTTTATCTTATGTACACAACAGGGTAAAACAACGCATTTTCAAAGACTGGCATTAAGTTCAGCAAAAGCAACTAATTTTGACGACAAGATGCAAAATATATGTGAAATAACAACAAGACGGAATGAACAAATGATGTGCACCATTTATCATTCAGCAAACAAACGCCAATATATTTGGAAACTTTGGTAAAAATTTAATCATTTTCACACAAATCACCCTCAATAATTTAAATTGTTACTGATTTCTTGCAAATGAGGGCATTGCAAGATCTTAAGTGTGGGAAGGGGTTAAATTCTTTCGGATTTTAAAATTTTTATATTAAACACTTGGTTACCATTAAAAATACTAGTAAAGCAGTAGTTGTATTAGAATCTAGTGCTCTCTGATAAAAAAGAACAGCCCTAGTCTTATATACTGACTACCCAATTCTAGTAAAATTTTTCAAAATTTTCAATTAAATGAATTCAAAATCATGTTTATACATATTTATGAACGATAAAACTAGGTTTTAACACCGAAATTATTGTTACCTCGAAAAGGACATAAATTGAGAAACAAACTAAAATGTTAAAATTCATTTAAAATGGAATAGAGGACGATAAAAAGGAAAATAAAAGCCAAGTGTGGGAAAATTTACCAAGTTATCTTAAACATATGTCACATATATCTGTAACAAATAACTGAAAATACTTTTGCTTTGGACTAAACTAAACTGTTTTACCCGATGAAAGAAAAGAAGAGATGGATCTACACGATGAATCAATTCCATCATTAACAGGAAGTAAAGTCTTCCGAAAAAGACACGCGCTTCTTGATTTAGGTCATGAAGTTGTCGTCCAGACCAGCTGTAGGTTGACGAAAAATCTAGAAAAGTCATCTCTAAAATCAGCAAGAAATCCACGGACCTCAGCATTAAACAGGGTCGCCATGTGGTCATATTTATCCTAACCATGAGAAGGATTTATCTCGTACAATGGGGGGGCACCATGCAAATTAGCTGGATAAGACTAATGAATCAGATCCCCAGAAAGGATAATCTCCTTAAAGATTAAAAATCAGCTTTTAAGACTGATATTACTCAATCCTAGAGATTGACCTTAAAGATTGAGAATTCAAACTCATGGAATTCAATGATATCTAAACTAGAGCTTGAACGAGAAAATATTTTGATAAAAATTACAAACCGATTTGTTTTCTGAAAACCCTATTTTCAATGCGTTCATTACCATTGAACGTAAAATCCTAGGAATTCACCTGGAATTCATTAGGTCACCTGAACCAAATCGGGTGTCAACCGTAAGAACGGTGGTTGCATAGCATGGTCAAAGACAGGACCTTGTGCCAGACCGAAAAATCATAAGGGTGAGCTTTACTATTGCTCCTACCAAGGATAGTAATTGCGTCCGACACGTTATAGACCATAATTAAAAGCATGTCATGGGACATTGCCTTAATAGTTGCTTGTTCAACGCTTTCCTTTACAACCGGACGGTAGTTTACCGAAAGGTAATATACGGGACAAGTAAACTGGACGTGTTGCTTTCCAAATACAAGGTTAGCAAGTGGGTGACACAAAACCGCAAGTTTTGAGCTAAAATTTTCAAATCTGAAACCCACCAAACCCACAAAAATATTTTGCAAACACCGGTAAAGGGTTATTCCGGAAAACTTATCTAGGGTAAAAACTAGATTTAATTTTCAAAAGATCAAATGTTTTCATAAAGATCCAATTTCCTTAATGGATCTAAATTTTTATAGTCATGTGGGACTGTAAACCATATCGTTACTACCATTGTTTATACCGCCGTATAGAAATCACTGATGTACAAAGTGTGAAGAATAAAGAAGTGATTCTAGTATTTCAAGACAATATTGCTTGAGGACAATCAACGCTCAAGTGTGGGAATATTTGATAATGCTAAAAACGAACATATATTTCATAGCATTATTCCTCAAGAAAGACAAGCTTTTAGTTGCAATTGTTCTATTTACAAGTGATAATCGTTTAAATAATAAAAGGTGAAGACAAAAGACAGATTCGACGAATTGAAGACGCAAACGACCAAAAAGCTCAAAAGTACAAAAGACAATCAAAAAGGTTCCAATTATTGATAAGAAACGTCTCGAAATCACAAGAGTACAAGATTCAAAACGCAAAGTACAAAATATAAAATTGTACGCAAGGACGTTCGAAAATCCGGAACCGGGACCAGAGTCAACTCTTAACGCTCGACGCAACGGACTAAAAATTACAAGTTAACTATGTATATAAATATAATATAATATATAATTAATTATATTAATTATATATATATTATATTTATATATAAAAAACCGTCGGCAGAGAAAACTCCAAGGACTGAGCTGTAAATACATCCTCCGCGACTCGCGGAGTTTGAAGAGTATTTTGCCGCGAGTCGCGGAGCCCCAAAATTCAACTCTGGCTATAAAGCAAACCGAATTCTGATCAAATTTCATATTCTATTTCTATCTCTCTCTCAATATATACGATATATATATATATATATATATATATATAATTTATATTTTAATTTTAATTTTAATTATAATTCTAATAATAAGGGTATGTTAGCAAATGTTGTAAGGGTGTAAGTCGAAATTCTGTCCGTGTAACGCTACGCTATTTTTAATCATTGTAAGTTATGTTCAACCTTTTTATATTAATGTCTCGTAGCTAAGTTATTATTATGCTTATTTAAAACGAAGTAATCATGATGTTGGGCTAATTACTAAAATTGGGTAATTGGGCTTTGTACCATACTTGGGGTTTGGACAAAAGAACGACACTTGTGGAAATTAGACTATGGGCTATTAATGGGCTTTATATTTGTTTAACTAAATGAAAGTTTGTTAATGTTAATATAAAGATTTACAATTGGGCGTCCCTATAAATTACCATATACACTCGATCGGACACGATGGGCGGGGTATTTATATGTACGAATAATCGTTCATTTAACCGGACACGGGAATGGATTAATAGCCACTAGAATAATTAAAACAGGGGTGAAATTACATTCAAGGGTAATTGGTGTAATTGTTAACAAAGTAGTAAAACCTTGGTTTACACGCAGTTGATAACCTGGTGTATTCATTAAACAAAGTATTAAAACCTTGTTACAATTCGAATCCCCAATTAGTTGGAATATTTAACTTCGGGTATAATAATAATTTGACAAGGACACTTGCAATTTATATTTATGACTGATGGACTGTTATGGACAAAAACCAGACGAACATATTGAATAATCCAGGACAAAGGACAATTAACCCATGGGCATAAAACTAAAATCAACACGTCAAACATCATGATTACGGAAGTTTAAATAAGCATAATTCTTTTATTTCATATTTAATTTCCTTTATTTTATATTTAATTGCACTTCTAATTATCGCACTTTTATTTATTTTATTTTATCGCACTTTTAATTATCGTACTTTTTAATTATCGCAAGTTTATTTTATCGCACTTTTATTATTCGCAATTTCATTATCGTTATTTACTTTACGCTTTAATTTAAGTCTTGTATTTATTTTATATTAGGTTTTAACTGCGACTAAAGTTTTAAAATCGACAAACCGGTCATTAAACGGTAAAAACCCCCCTTTATAATAATAATATTACTTATATATATGTTTGTATTTTTATAAAAGTAAACTAATATAGCGTTGAGCTTTGTTTAAAGATTTCCCTGTGGAACGAACCGGACTTACTAAAAACTACACTACTGTACGATTAGGTACACTGCCTATAAGTGCTGTAGCAAGGTTTAAGTATATCCATTCTATAAATAAATAAATATCTTGTGTAAAATTGTACGTATTGAATAGTTTTTCCTAGTAAAATATAAACTATTTTATATACTACCCCGCTGCACATCACATACGATAATTATACGTTTGTGTATATATATGTATTTATATATATAACATGATCTAATGATGGTTTAACATCTCATTGTGTACTAATAACAATAAGATAAAAGTATACTTTGAAACTACTAACTTAAGTTTTCAAAACGATAACTATACGTAACGTTTTTTTGACATAAATACTTAAAACTTATAATACTTATACATGTATCGTATAGATATGTATTTAGTCACTTTTAAAGGGCTTTTATACATAAAACAAAATAAGTATATTTACAAAAGACAGTTATATTTGAATCCTCGCTCCGTTTTCTCAAGATTTCTATACGTATATCAAGGGTATATGTATCAGTATCATACCCAGCTTCTATACATATTTACTATTGGTATATACACATCAAATCAACATCTAAATCAGCCATATTACTGCCCTCCAAGAGACGTAACCTTGATTGGATGCTAGCATGGAAAATTTCACAAGATTACAACATAAAAATCTTGTTTTGTCCCCCCCCCCCATTCACGAAATTTTCACCTTATATACCCCATCCATTTTTCAATTTTTACTACATCATTCCTCTAGCTAGGAACACACACTTACAAGCCTCATGCATCCCTAAGAAATCCAGCAAAAATCCTCTCAAGAATCACCTTAATAACCACCATATCAAGATCAAACAAAAACACTACAAAATACTGCTTTCATTTCAAGTTTATGTCCTAAGTTGCTTCCAATCTTCAATCCAACTTTGTCCAAGTAACTTGAGGTAGTAACCTTATTCATAACCTTATTCGATTCATATATATATAGCTATCTTATTTTATGTTGTAAAATTTTAACAACAAGAACATAGTTTGAATGATTTCAAACTTGTTTGCAAACTAAATAGATCCTTCTAACTTAACATTTAAAACACTTCAAGACATGTAATATATCATAATGATATACTAACTTAACAATATATAACTTGGTTTTACAAAGAACACCTTAAAAACTGAATCTACATCGTCGGAGTGCAACCGGGGGCTGTTTTGGGTTGGATAATTAAAAACCATCTTGAACTTTGAATTGGAAGTTCATGTTCTGGAAAAATGATATTTCTTATGAATATTTTAACACATAAAAATTTCATGGTTTAACTCAAAGTGTAAGTATTTTTAGAAAAATGATCATTAAATGTTGTTTTTATGTTGGAAAATGATCACTTTCATAAGTTTCACCAAAGTTTGACCTATAACCTGTGATTTCGAATACAAACTAAGGTATTTTAAGTTCATATTCTTAAAATTTGACTCGATCCAAGGAAGTGGCAAGTTGAACCAACAAAAACGGAGTTGTAATGAAGAAACTACGACTAAAACAAGATTGGGTATCCGAAGCTAGTTTAGCTACGAAAATATTTGGAGAAAAAGTAAATTAATCATATCTTTTCTAATTAATATGATAATTTATATATAATTACTTATGATTTGATTTTATATATTTCAGGACCACCCGTAAACAACACGAGAAGATTAATCATAAGACCTCATGATTGTACGCAACACGTCATTTGACAACACGGTACTTTATGTACGCAACACGTTATTTGACAACATGGTACCATGGGTCGAGATTAATTCTGATCAATACGAATACGATGGGGTCTTTATTTATTTTATTGAGTAACTAATTGTGGACCATTAACATCGGACTGCTAACTACGGACTAAGAAAATATTAAAAGTATTAAAAGTAAGTATATATATATATATATATATATATATATATATATGTAACGATTACTTAAAAAGAAAATATGTTGATATATTATATATATGGTTAGGTTCGTGATATCTATCGGAGACCAAGTCGTGTTAAATACCTTCAAGGCAAAAGTGAGTATATAGTCCCACTTTTAAACTCTAAATATTTCGGGATGAGAATACATGCATTTTATGATTTACGTTATGGACACAAGTGATTAAAAATATATATTCTACGTTGAGTTGTACCACTGGCATACTTCCCTGTAACTTGGTAACTACTATTTACATGAGGTATTGTAAACGCGAATCCTGTTGATAGATCTATCGGGCCTGACAAACCCAACCGGACTGGACGACCAGTATTCAATGGTTGCACAGTACTTTGTTTTGGTGACTACACTTGGTACGGTGTAGTAAGATTTCATAATAAAGGGAATATGCGACGTTGATTAAATGTTAAGTATGGTTATCAAGTGCTCAACAACTTAGAATATTTTTATTAAAACATTTATATATGAAATCTTGTGGTCTATAGTTATAACGCTGCCGGCATTAAACCTATATCTCACCAACTTTATGTTGACGTTTTAAGCATGTTTATTCTCAGGTGATAACTAAAAGCTTCTGCTGCAACATGTTGAATTTAAGCAAGATCTTGAGTATGCATATTTGTGTCAAAAATAAAACTACATATCGGAGAATTTGTAATGTAAAATACGTTGGAAATCATGTTGTTATCATCACATGTAAAGTTTGTAAGGCTAAGATTATCGCTAAACGATAATCATTATTATGTTGTTTAAACCTTATATTTGTAATAAAAGTTATGGTTTGTATTGTAAAAACGAATGCAGTTTTTGAAAAACGTCGCATATAGAGGTCAATACCTCGCGATGAAATCATATGTTGTTTTATTCGTCCTTATGGTTAAGGTCAGGTTTTGACAAATGTGAACGCTATAAATTAGTGAAATCAAGATACGACTAATACTCAAAACAATGGACAAGTAGGGTGTACGTACAAGACTTTCTTGAGTTGTGAACCACACTCGTTTAATGGCACCGAAGGTCCAGTTGGTTTGACTCTTTTGTTTGAGAAGCTTGAGTCAGTTTTCCTTATCAGTGGTTGTATAGAGGCGGATAAAACGAAGTTTGCGTCTAGTAAGCTATCTGATGGTGCGTTGACATGGTGGAATACCTATGCAAACTCAGTAGGTGTGGATCAAGCATTTGAGACCTCATGGGAGGATTTGAAACGACGAATGATCGCAGAGTATTGTCCCTATGCCGAAACTGGTAAGATGGAGCGAGAACTCCAAAACCTGAAGCTAGTGGGTACTGATTTGACTAGTTACAATAAGAGATTCTTTGAACTTGCCCTTATGTGTCCACATATGGTTACTCCCGAACGTCGCAAGATCACTCTTTATGCGAACGGTTTGACCGAGAAGATTCAAAGTGGTGTAACTACTTCGAAGCCGAGAACTATACAAGAAGCTGTTGAGATGGCTAGTAAGTTAATCGATCAGGCCGAACAGCGAGGAAAGACTCCTGCCTCAAATGAGACTAAAACTCATTATAACAAGAGGAAATGGAATAATAACAATAACTCAGGGAAGAATTACAATCAGCAGCCCTTTAAGAAACAAGATACTGCTAAGAGTAATGCTGCAATCCCAAATTCTAATTCTGGTTATAAGGGAAAGTTCCCATTGTGTGCTAAGTGTAATAGACATCATCCAGGGGATTGTTTGAAGAAGTGTGATAAGTGCAAGAGGAATGGACATTTGGTTGCTGAGTGTAAGACAGGTACGAATATGTGTTATGGGTGCGGAAAAGAAGGTCATTTCCGGAAGGATTGCCCAACTGCTAGTAAGACTAATGAACCTGCAAGAGGAAGGGCTTTCAACATTAACTCCAGTAAAGCTCGTGATGATCCTAAGCTAGTCACGGGTACGTTTCTTCTCGATAATGAACATGTTTACGTACTTTTCAATTTCGGAGCTGATAGAAGCTTTGTGTCTAGAGATTTTTGCCATAATCTTAAAAATGTTGTATCGTCATTAAAAAATTTATATTCTATAAAACTAGGAAATGGTAATCTAATGAGTGCGGATAAGGTTTACCGTGATTGTACTTTGACTTTGGCTGGAATGTCATTTAAGATAGATGTGATACCTATTAAGCTAGGAAGTTTTGACCTTGTGGTTGGAATGGATTGGTTAGCCGAGAATAGAGCCGACATTGTCTGTCATCAGAAAGCGATTCGTATTTCTGTTGTTGAAGGTGAACCTCTAATGGTGTATGGAGAGCGAAGCAATACGCCGTTACATTTCGTTAACTGTTTGAAGGTGCAGAAACACATGAGGAAGGGTTGTCTTGCTATGTTAGTTCATGTAAGTAAAACTGAATCTGAAGGTAAGAAACTCGAAGATGTGGCCATTGTTAGAGAATTTCTCGATGTTTTTCCAGATGAGTTACCCTGATTACCTCTGCATAGAGACATAGAGTTCCAGATTGATTTAGTTCCCGGAGCGGCACCAGTAGCGCGTGCGCCGTATAGACTTGCACCACCCGAATTACAAGAATTGTCTAGTCAACTGCAAGAGCTTTTAGATAAAGGATTCATTCGACCGATCTCATCATCGTGGGGAGCTCCAGTACTGTTTGTGAAGAAGAAGGATGGATCTATGAGACTCTGTATTGATTATAGAGAGTTGAATAAGTTGACTATCAAGAATAGATATCCGTTACCGAGGATTGATGACTTGTTTGATCAATTGCAAGGATCAGCATGTTATTCTAAGATCGATCTAAGGTCAGGTTATCATCAAATGAGAGTGAAGGAATCAGATATACCGAAGACATCGTTTAGAACACGCTATGGTCATCATGAATTTACAGTAATGCCGTTTTGATTGACGAACGCACCGGCTGTGTTCATGGATCTCATGAACCGTGTGTGTAAGCCATATCTAGACAAGTTTGTTGTAGTATTTATCGATGATATATTGGTATATTCTAAAAGTGAGAAAGAACATGAACAACATCTCCGTTTGTTATTAGAGATGCTTAGGAAGGAGCAGTTATACGCGAAGTTTTCAAAATGTGACTTTTGGTTGCGAGAAGTGCAATTTTTGGGTCATATTGTAGGTGTCAATGGTATTCAAGTTGATCCTGCAAAGATAGAGACAGTGAAGAAATGGGATACTCCTAAGTCGCCAACCCAGATACGACAATTTTTAGGTCTTGCTGGTTACTATAGGAGATTCATTGAGGGATTTTCTACTATTGACCGACCGTTAACACCTTTGACTCACAAGGGTAAGAAGTATGAGTGGACAGAATTGCATGAAACTGCATTTTGGTTGTTAAAGGAGAAGTTAACGACTACGCTGATTTTGTCTTTACCCGAAGGAACCGAGGATTTCGTAGTTTACTGCGATGCTTCACGGTAAGGTTATGGTTTTGTGTTAATGAAACGTATGAAAGTGATTGCATATGCATCCCAACAATTGAAGATACACGAAATGAATTATACGACTCATGATCTAGAACTTGGTGCTATAGTTTTTGCATTGAAGATGTGGAGACACTATTTGTATGGTACGAAGTTCACTGTATTCACGGATCACAAGAGTTTGCAAAATATTTTCGATCAGAAATAGCTTAATATGAGACAGAGACGTTGGATTGAGTTGTTAAACGATTACGACTGTGGCATTAGCTATCATCCTGGTAAGGCTAATGTAGTGGCAGATGCTTTGAGTAGGAAGGAGAGAATTAAGCCTATTCGAGTTAGGGCATTGAACTTGACTATTCGAAGGAACCTTACTTCCCAGATACGTGACGCATAGCTAGAAGCGTTGAAAGAAGAGAATGTTGCTACCGAATCACTTCGAGGAATTGATAAGAAGTTTTTCATTCGAGATGATGGAACCCAGTATTTTATCGACAGAATATGGGTACCGAAATTTGGCGGAGTAAGGGAGTTAGTGCTAGAAGAGGCATATAAGACAAGGTATTCTATTCATCATGGATCCGACAAGATGTACCAAGATCTTAAGGCACTGTATTGGTGGCCTAATATGAAAGCTGAAATCGCTACTTATGTTGGTAAGTGCTTGACTTATGCTAAAGTTAAGGCAGAGCATCAGAAGCCGTCAGGACTACTGACACAACCAGAGATTCCCCAATGGAAGTGGGAGAATATTACGATGGACTTTATAACTAAGTTGCCTAAAATGGTAGGAGGTTATGACACGATATGGGTTATCGTGGATCGTCTTACGAAGTCTGTTCATTTTCTACCGATTAAGGAAACGGATAAGATGGAGAGGTTGGCACAGATTTACATAAAGGAAGTAGTTTTACGACATGGAGTGCCGCTATCTATTATTTCTGACAGAGACAGTAGATTTACGTCCAGATTTTGGCAATCTTTGCAAGAAGCTATGGGAACTCATTTAGACATGAGGGCTGCATACCATCCTCAGACTGATGGTCAAAGTGAGAGAACGATTCAGACACTAGAGGACATGTTAAGAGCTTGTGTGATTGACTTTGGAATTGGATAGGATAGACATATACCGTTAGTAGAGTTTTCCTATAACAATAGTTATCATGCGAGTATAAAGGCAGCGCCTTTTGAAGCACTGTATGACGGAAAGTGTAGATCGCCTTTATGTGTAGTGACCCGAACTTTTCCATGTTTATATATATTAAATGAAATTGTTATTTACATTATTAAGTGTTTCTAACATGTTAAGCAATCAAACTTGTTAAGACTTGATTAATTTAAATAGGTTTCATATAGACAATTGACCATCCAAGTTGACCGGTGATTCACGAACGTTAAAACTTGAAAAAACTATATGATGACATATATATGATTATATATATAGTTAACATGATATTATGATAAGTAAGTATCTCATTAGGTATTTTAACAATGTGTTATATACATAAAATTGAGTTTATTGAATTAAGAAACTCGAAGCGATATATATAACGATTATCGTTATAACAACGTCTTACTAAATACATATGAATCATATTAAGATATTGATACACTATGTTTAATCATGATAAATGATAAGTAAACATGTCATTAAGTGTATTAACAATGAACTACATATGTAAAAAGAAGACTACTAACTTAATGATTTCGAAACGAGACATATATGTAACGATTATCGTTGTAACAACATTTAACTGTATATATATCATACTTAGATATATTAATATTGCAGCGACCCGACAAAATTGTAATTGACAGTTCCATTAACTTAGGTCCCGTTGCGTGGTCATAGTCCCTATATGAGACGCGTTTGACCAAAATTATGTCGCATTCATTTGAAACGTACAAGACTTACAAAGTTTAGTTTACCAAACGGATCGACAACAAGTTTAAGTTTACAAAAGTTATGAAGTGTATATGAAACAACTTGCAACCTAATTAGTTTAAAATCACGGTTTGTTATAAATAGCGAAAAGTATGTATGCTTAAACTTTGAATCCAAAAGCGCTATCCCTAGCGTATGCATGTATGCTTGACTCCAAGAAAGTAATCAAAGTGTGCGGAAGCATGTATCAAGTAGACAAGTATGAACCTGAGAAACATATAGAAAACTGTCAACGAAAAACGTTGGTGAAATCATAGATGTAGTTATAAACGTTATATTTTGAACCACAAGATTTAGTATTTCCATCAAGTTGATTATTCAAAATCGTTTGCATTCCAAAAGTATGTTTCGCGAGCACCCAATTAACAAGACTTAAAATTTCCTTCCATAGAACCCCATCACAATAGTGTTAGAACATACACTGTTTCACGAAAATATATTTCATCTGTAGACGGTAGCGAACCGTCCGAAATGAGGGTTTGTCAAACCTGTATGGCCACACAATATAAGTTCTCGCTTACACCCTACAAGTGTAACTAATGATAATCGAATTGAGGATTTTTGTTCTAACTCGCTGTGGAATATTTGTTTCATCGGACTTGTGTTCAAAACATAAAAGTAAGTAGTACAAGATGTAACAAAGTATATGTTTCTCAGCCCACGATTTAAAAGTATAAAAGTTGTTGAAAAGGTGGGACTATGATCTCACCTCGAGTGCACGAGTATAAATGTACTTCACAAAGTAAACGTGTGCATGAAAGTTGCTTAGCCTTGACCTAAACAAGTAAGTTGTATCAATTAACCGGTTACGACACAAGTTCGGGCAAAATGTGTTCAATTAGTCCTATGGCTCGTTACGACTCGAATATATAGCATGTGAATCACGTTGTCAAGTTTCATGCAAGATATTAGTATAAAAGCATGTTAGGACGATTGCATAAGTGTTTGGTTAAGTTTGACTAAAAGTCAAACTTGGTCAAAATCAACGAAAAAGTCAACGGGGTCGGGTCGGATATCCGACAATTTTTCTATGAAAGATAAGCATATATAAGTATGTTGGCCAAGTTTCATGTTAATCAGAGTTACGAGTAAGCGGGGGTGAAAACGTGAAAATCAAAAGAATTTGGGACAGACCAAAATGGCGCGCCGCTCCATTTAACTGATCAGCAAGTCTGGCAGTTTTCACACTCAAGCACGAATCCAACTTCAAACAATCATAACTTGTGAACCGTAAACATTCAAAACACGTATCTTATATCGTTGGAAAGGTATTTTGACAAGGAATACAATTAAACACTTTTCATCAAGCAAAAATATCATTTACAATATCCGAAAACTCGTCAAGTGATCATTAAATGTTCAAAATCATCGTTTCAAGTTTACAAAATGCATTTCTTGACTCGGGAATCCAATTCACACATATGATATGCCGTTTTGAAGGTAATGAAACATACATTACAACTAAACACTTACTAACAACATTTCCTAGCATTCAACGCATCAAAAGTTCATTTTAAGTCTATCAAACCCTAACCCAAAATTCACAAAAATCAATAATCATGTGTTTGAAGCTTTCTTAATCAACCTACGCATCAAAACGAAGCTAGTGATACTAGTAACATAATTAAAACATGAACTTTAACAATTTAACAACATTAACTCATCCAAAATTCAAGATTAAGCAAACTCATTTCAAATGTTCAAACTAGTTACCCAAAACAACAAATCGAGCAAACAAAACATATATTCATGTTATTCTTGAGCCATAGACACTAATTAACCCCATTTCAAGTATATAAAACGAATTTATAGAAATCTAGTATTTTTAGAAAGTTACCCAAACTTGATGAAATTGGTACCAAAATGTAGAGGATGAAGAGAGGATCACGAAAATGTAATTTGTTTTGATGTTTGCTTCCTGATTCGGGTTTAGATGATGATTTTGTGAATTTGGTGTTTGAGTTCCAATAATGCAAGTAGAGAGAAAAAGAGAAAGAGAGGTGGGATTGAATGAGTGGTGGTAGTGGTGGGTCGACTAGTTGACCTAGTCAACTAGTTTGCCCACTAGCCAACTTTGGTCCCTCAAGTTTCAAAGCGGGTGCGGGAATTAACCAAACGAATATTTTAAAAATGCAAGAGCAAACGAGTGATGTTATAATTAAATAACAGGAATATTATGAACGTTAGTCAACAGAAACTACGAATATAAATAACGAAAGATATTATTAAAAAAAAGACAGTGTTAAAAATAAATTTAACTGAAAAACGCGGGATGTTACATTACCTACACCTTAAAAGAAATTTCATCCCGAAATTTAGTTGGAAGTAGTAGTTGTTGTTTCTTCTTTAAAACCTTGCGTTGCAAATTCTACGAATAAGTGAAGGTACTTCCTTGGGCATTTCAACGAACTTGACAGTTGGGATTTTTTGTCATTTTAGAGTTTGGTTTCACGATTCACAATTTCAACCGGTTCTCCTAGGAAGTGGAGTTTGTCATCGATAGTAAGTTCATTCAAAAGGATAACAAGTTCTGGTTTCGCAAGACACTTCTATAAGTTAGTACATGGAATGTATGATGAACAAAGACTCAAACGAGTCAGAAAATCTAAACGGCTAGAAATGGGTCCAAAACGCCCCAAGATTTCAAAAGGATTAAAAATATCGCGGATTTAGCTTTCTACGTTTCTCGAAATGAATTGACGGTTATTTCATGAATGAGTTCGGGTCCGGTGGTTTGCTTGTCACCTGCTTCGGTTCAACGATTAAGAAAATGACAATTTCGGTTATATGAGTTTTTGAAAAGTGTGGCTTTAATACCCGGATGAAATTTATTGTAGTAAGAGAATTCGGCTAAAGGCAAATACTTTTCTCAAGTAAATTTGAAGTTGATAACACAAATTCGTATTACGGTTTCCAAGGTTTGAATCGTATGTTGGTTTGGTCCTTCGGGTTGTGGTTGATGTGTTGTACTCATGTCTAAACGTGGTCCCGAGGCTTTTTGTAAGGCACTCCGAAATCTAGAAGTGAAACGAGGATCTCGATCCGAAACGAAGTACATTTCTGTAAGGTATATTCGAACAAGTTTGTTAGGACCTGAAAACGTTTGTTGGAACAAGTTTCTGTTTCTCAAGAATTTCGCGCCGCGGAAGATTTATCGGTTTCCGAAAATGTTTGTTAGAGCAAGTTTCTTATCGGTTTCTGAAAACGTTCGTTAGGACTATTCACCCTCGTGGCGAATACTAGTATAACGTGAAGAGTCTCTCCCTCCATTGAGAATGTAGAATAAAGATTTCCTTATACGGAAGTACGAGTGTAAGGCGAGAGAAGTTTCCGCCTCGATGTGAGCATGCCAAGCATTTTGTAGTTCGTCGATAAAACTGTGCAAAAACGAGATAGTATACATGTGTACCATATATTTGAAGTTGAAAGAATTTGTCATTCATTCGGAAGCATAAATATGGTTCGACAATAGTCGAAGGTGTGTCCTTGGTATGGTTGTTATCAATATTCTCGGAGTTTTCGATGTTCAAACAAGAAAAATGAAGTCATGTACATGGCACATGGTGGTGATTAGGTTGATCGAGTCCAATCACCATCACGTGTCCTTAGAACTTTGGTATGACTTACCATAATATAACCACGTTTATCGAGTGTCATTATATTATGCTAACTCATACCTCCATTCCCACATTACTCCATAGAATCAAGTTCGTGCAATCGTGAAGATCTAAAATGAACAAAGTGTAACGACGTCTCTAACGTAGCTCGTATTAAATCGAAAAAATTAGTGCAACTCTAAAGAAGCGTTCCCCAAGGGAAGTGTATAAATGATTGTTCACGTCAATGCGGTTCAAGTCAAACAACAATGTCTTTTAGGTACGAAAAGAGTATCGAATTCAGGATAACGAATAGTACGCAACCGTAGTGATAAGTAGTGATGACGGTACTCACCTAGAGTAGTGATGGTAGTAACAAGAAATGGTAGATAGTAAGGAACACTGGTGTGACACCAATAGTAAGTTGAAACAGTGGCAAATAAAAATCTGGGAGAGAGAGTTCCCGAACAAGTATGACTAATGAAGTCTTCGTCATCCTTACACGTATGAATCTTAAGTTTACGTGAGTTACCCGAAAGTTGCAGAATACGAGTTCGTATGATGAAAGTTTGGTACCATTACAAAGTTTTCCTAAGAATGATTCAAGTATAATGCACAAGTAGTCAAGTAAGTGCTATCTATAGCAAATGTATGTTAGAATGCAATGGTTAACTATCCGGTTGTAGTCTAGATTCACTAATATGTCCTAACGACTCTGTCAGACACACTAATTCACATCCTAGTTCCCTACAACCAACGCTCTGATACCATCTGTAGCGATCCGACAAAATCGTCATTGACGGCGCCGTTAACTTAGGTCCCGTTACGTGGTCATAGTTGTAGTGACCCGAACTTTTCCATGTTTATATATATTAATTGAGATTGACATTTACATGATTAAATGTTTCCAACATGTTAAGCAATCAAACTTGTTAAGACTTGATTAATTGAAATATGTTTCATATAGACAATTGACCACCCAAGTTGACCGGTGATTCACGAACGTTAAAACTTGTAAAAACTATATGATGACATATATATGGATATATATATAGTTAACATGATACTATGATAAGTAAACATATCATTAAGTATATTAACAATGAACTACATATGTAAAAACAAGACTACTAACTTAATGATTTTTTAAACGAGACATATATGTAACGATTATCGTTGTAAAGACATTTAATGTATATATATCATATTAAGAGATATTAATATATGATAATATCATGATAATATAATAATTTAAAATCTCATTTGATATTATAAACATTGGGTTAACAACATTTAACAAGATCGTTAACCTAAAGGTTTCAAAACAGCACTTACATGTAACGACTAACGATGACTTAACGACTCAGTTAAAATGTATATACATGTAGTGTTTTAATATGTATTTATACACTTTTGAAAGACTTCAATACACTTATCAAAATACTTCTACTTAACAAAAATGCTTACAATTACATCCTCGTTCAGTTTCATCAACAATTCTACTCGTATGCACCCGTATTCGTACTCGTACAATACACAGCTTTTAGATGTATGTACTATTGGTATATACACTCCAATGATCAGCTCTTATCAGCCCATGTGAGTCACCTAACACATGTGGGAACCATCATTTGGCAACTAGCATGAAATATCTCATTAAATTACAAAAATATGAGTAATCATTCATGACTTATTTACATGAAAACAAAATTACATATCCTTTATATCTAATCCATACACCAACGACCTAAAACACCTACAAACACTTTCATTCTTCAATTTTCTTCATCTAATTGATCTCTCTCAAGTTCTATCTTCAAGTTCTAAGTGTTCTTCATAAATTCTACAAGTTCTAGTTACATAAAATCAAAAATACTTTTAAGTTTGCTAGCTCACTTCCAATCTTGTAAGGTGATCATCCAGCCTCAAGAAATCTTTGTTTCTTATAGTGGATTATCATGCTAATACAAGGTAATAATCATATTCAAACTTTGATTCAATTTCTATAACTATAACAATCTTATTTCAAGTGATGATCTTACTTGAACTTGTTTTCGTGTCATGATTCTGCTTCAAGAACTTCGAGCCATCCAAGGATTCGTTGAAGCTAGATCCATTTTTCTCTTTTCTAGTAGGTTTATACAAGGAACTTAAGGTAGTAATGATGTTCATAACATTATTCGATTCATACATATAAAGCTATCTTATTCGAAGGTTTAAACTTGTAATCACTAGAACATAGTTTAGTTAATTCTAAACTTGTTCGCAAACAAAAGTTAATCCTTCTAACTTGACTTTTAAAATCAACTAAACACATGTTCTATATCTATATGATATGCTAACTTAATGATTTAAAACCTGGTAACACGAAAAACACCGTAAAACCGAATTTACGCCGTCGTAGTAACACCGCGTGCTGTTTTGGGTTAGTTAATTAAAAACTATGATAAACTTTGATTTAAAAGTTGTTATTCTGAGAAAATGATTTTTATTATGAACATGAAACTATATTCAAAAATTATGGTTAAACTCAAAGTGGAAGTATGTTTTCTAAAATGGTCATCTAGACGTCGTTCTTTCGACTGAAATGACTACCTTTACAAAAATGACTTGTAACTTATTTTTCCGACTATAAACCTATACTTTTTCTGTTTAGATTCATAAAATAGAGTTCAATATGAAACCATAGCAATTTGATTCACTCAAAACGGATTTAAAAGGAAGAAGTTATGGGTAAAACAAGATTGGATAATTTTTCTCATTTTAGCTACGTGAAAATTGGTAACAAATCTATTCCAACCATAACTTAATCAACTTGTATTGTATATTATGTAATCTTGAGATACCATAGACACGTATACAATGTTTCGACCTATCATGTCGACACATCTATATATATTTCGGAACAACCATAGACACTCTACCTGTGAATGTTGGAGTAAGCTATACAGGGTTGAGGTTGATTCCAAAATATATATAGTTTGAGTTGTGATCAATACTGAGATACGTATACACTGGGTCGTGGATTGATTTAAGATAATATTTATCGATTTATTTCTGTACATCTAACTGTGGACAACTAGTTGTAGGTTACTAACGAGGACAGCTGACTTAATAAACTTAAAATATCAAAATATATTAAAAGTGTTGTAAATATATTTTGAACATACTTTGATATATATGTATATATTGTTATAGGTTCGTGAATCAACCAGTGGCCAAGTCTTACTTCCCGACGAAGTAAAAATCTGTGAAAGTGAGTTATAGTCCCACTTTTAAAATCTAATATTTTTGGGATGAGAATACATGCAGGTTTAATAAATGATTTACAAAATAGACACAAGTACGTGAAACTACATTCTATGGTTGAATTATCGAAATCGTATATGCCCCTTTTTATTAAGTCTGGTAATCTAAGAATTAGGGAACAGACACCCTAATTGACGCGAATACTAAAGATAGATTTTTTGGGCCTAACAAACCCCATCCAAAGTACCGGATGCTTTAGTACTTCGAAATTTATATCATATCCGAAGGGTGTCCCGGAATGATGGGGATATTCTTATATATGCATCTTGTTAATGTCGGTTACCAGGTGTTCACCATATGAGTGATTTTTATCTCTATGTATGGGATGTGTATTGAAATATGAAATCTTGTGGTCTATTATTATGATTTGATATATATAGGCTAAACCTATAACTCACCAACATTTTTGTTGACGTTTTAAGCATGTTTATTCTCAGGTGATTATTAAGAGCTTCCGTTGTAGCATACTTAAATAAGGATGAGATTTGGAGTCCATGCTTGTATGATATTGTGTAAAAACTGTATTCAAGAAACTTATTTTGTTGTAACATATTTGTATTGTAAACCATTATGTAATGGTCGTGTGTAAACAGGATATTTTAGATTATCATTATTTGATAATCTACGTAAAGCTTTCTTTAAAACCTTTATCTATGAAATAAAGGTTATGGTTTGTTTTAAAAATGAATGCAGTCTTTGAAAAACGTCTCATATAGAGGTCAAAACCTCGCAACGAAATCAATTAATATGGAACGTTTTTAATCAATAAGAACGGGACATTTCAGTTGGTATCCGAGCGTTGGTCTTAGAGAACCAGAATTTTGCATTAGTGTGTCTTATCGAGTTTGTTAGGATGCATTAGTGAGTCTGGACTTCGACCGTGTTTACTTGAAAAATGATTGCTTAACAAATTTTGTTGGAAACTATATATTTTTAACATGTGAATATTATGTGATATATTAATCTCTTAACGCGTTTGATATTATGTGATAGATGTCTACCTCTAGAACAAGTTCCATTGACTCACCTAATAATAATGAAGAGTCAAATGTAAATTGGAATGATTCGTGGACTGATTCACAAGTTCCCGAAGAGGAACCGGAAGAAGAGTCGGAACCGGAAGAAGAATCGGAACCGGAAGAAGAATCGGAACCGGATGAAGAAATAGAACCGGTGGGGAAAATAATAAAACGGTTAAGTAAAAGAAAATCCTCAACCAACCGACCAAGGTTAATTATGGTCAATGGTGTTTCCGCCAAGGAAGCAAAATATTGGGAGGATTACCAATTCTCCGATGAATCGGATTCCGACGAGAATTCCGATGATGTTATAGAAATTACCCCAACTGAATTTAAAAAGGCAAAAGAAAATAATAAGGGAAAGGGCATAAAAATAGAGAAATCTAATTCCAACCCCGATGAACTTTATATGTATCGTCAACCCCCGAAGTCCTTAAGTTGTAACAATGACCCGGGAACCTCTAAACCACTAGGTTTTTCTAAACCAATGTGGAAAACGACGGCTCGTATTAGGGGAACATCATATATCCCTAGAAACTTAGCAAAACGAACCAAAACCGAAGAAGAAGAAACAAGCAAGTCGGAATAAGATAGTTGTATTCGTGTAGTGTAATATATGTAATATAGTGTGCTTATGCTTTATGATATATGTAAAAATTGCTTGTATTAATAAGTATTTTTTTTTTATGAATCTAACTCTTGTCTATTTTACAGTATAAAAACACAAAATGGATAGACAACCCAATATTTTAAGAGACCTACCCGGAGACATGATTGATGAAATCTTGTCTAGAGTCGGTCAGAATTCTTCGGCACAACTATTTAAGGCGAGATCAGTTTGTAAGACATTCGAAGAACATTCCAAGAATGCCTTGGTTTATAAAAGGCTTTCGTTCGAAAGATGGGGGATATCACATTGTGAAATCCATAAGTTACGATGTGTTTACATTGACGCATATATTGCGGGGAACCCAAATGCTATTTTACGCAATGAGTTAAGAAATTATTTTGACTCAATATATCCGAATATTGGACTTTGTGATTTAGAAAAAGCGGCTAACATGCAACATAAAGAAGCATGTTATGCTTACGGATTAGTAATGTTCGCTTCTCACCAAAGTGAGAACAAGAACATCGGGCTACAACTATTAAACAAAATGTTCCCACAAGTGACGGAGTCGGTAATTGGGGTAAGAAATGAGGTTTTTAGATTGGTACGGGACTGTTGGACATTACGTAACCCTCGTCCCTTTGACGACGTTACAACACGCTGTCATATCAACGGCCATAACGGCTATGTTCCACAAGACCAAGGATGGGAAGTAATCCTAGTAAAACCAGAATGCATGACTTGTTTCTGGACGTTTGAATTACGTGTCTTTATTGCCTTTGCTGAACGACTTGTGTACTAGCTAGAATTATCTTCACAACCATCTTGTATCAAATTTATTGTGTGCTATATTTCATGCTATATGTAAAATAAGCGGTATTGTAAGTTTGTAAAATATTGTGTAAAAGTTTGAACGCGAAATATTATTATAATCAGTTTTTCATATAGAATTGTAGTAGTTGAATTGTATATTAGCTACTAAGTATGAACTTAACGGGTAGGTACTACCCGAATTTAAACTTATAAAACGCTAATATGAAGAAAAAGCTTTTATAAATGAGTTCATGTTATGCTACGAAATACTATTAACTACTCTTAATATTCTGTATGATTAACTTGTTCCATTTGACTATTTTGAAGGAAATGGCACCGACTACTCAACAGACCGTGAATATGAATGAAGAGGAATTCCGTACTTTTCTAGCTTCAAACATAGCCGCAGTACAGGCTGCGCTACATACCAACAATAACCTTGAATCTAGCAGTACAGAAAATCATGTAGGATGCACCTACAAAGAATTCACTGCCTGCAAACCTTTGGAATTTGATGGAACCGAAGGACCGATCGGATTGAAACGGTGGACCGAGAAGGTCAAATCGGTGTTTGCCATAAGTAAGTGTACTGAAGAGGACAAAGTGAAGTACGCTACGCATACCTTCACAGGTTCTGCGTTAACATGGTGGAATACCTATCTAGAGCAAGTGGGACAAGATGATGCGTACGCACTACCGTGGTCAGCATTCAAGCACTTGATGAACGAGAAGTACCGTCCCAGAACCGAGGTCAATAAGCTCAAGACAGAACTTAGAGGGTTACGAACCCAAGGATTTGATATTACCACGTACGAAATACGATTCACAGAATTGTGCCTATTGTGTCCGGGAGCGTTCGAAGATGAGGAAGAGAAGATCGACGTGTTTGTGAAAGGATTACCGCAAAAGAATCCAAGAAGATATAAGTTCACACGAGCCCGCCTCCATACAACAGTCATGTCGAATGGCTCACAAACTAGTGAACCAGATTGAGGAAAGAATTAAAGAACAGATGGCTGAAGAGGCTAATGTGAAGCAAGTCAAAAGAAAGTGGGAGGAAAACGGTGATAAGAATCACTAATACAACAACAACAGCAACTACAACAATAATCGCAACAATTATCCCAACAATCGTAACATCAATCGCAACTACAACAAATGGCCCAACAACAACAACAACAACAACAACAACAACAACAACAACAACAACAACAACAACAACAACAACAACAACAACAACAACAACAACAACAACAGCAACTACAACAATCATCCCAACAACAATAATAACCGCAACAACAACAACAATCAGAAGCAGCTATGCCAAAGGTGTGAAAAGTATCACTCGGGGTTCTGCACCAAATTTTGCAACAAGTGTAAAAGAAATGGTCATAGCGCGGCGAAGTGTGAGGTCTACGGACCAGGGGTTAATAGAACGAAAGGAACAAATGGTGTCGGAACGAGTAATGGCAGAGCAAGTAGTGTCGGAGCAAGTTATGCCAATGTAGTTTGTTATAAATGTGGAAAACCGGGCCACATTATTAGAAATTGCTCGAACCAGGAGAACACGAATGGACAAGGCCGCGGAAGAGTTTTCAATATTAATGCGGCAGAGGCACAGGAAGACCCGGAGCTTGTTACGGGTACGTTTCTTATTGACAATAAATCTGCTTACGTTTTATTTGATTCGGGTGCGGATAGAAGCTATATGAGAAGAGATTTTTGTGCTAAATTAAGTTGTCCATTGACGCCTTTGGATAGTAAATTTTTACTCGAATTAGCAAATGGTAAATTAATTTCAGCAGATAATATATGTCGGAATCGAGAAATTAAACTGGTTAGCGAAACATTTAAGATTGATTTGATACCAGTAGAGTTAGGGAGTTTTGATGTGATAATCGGTATGGACTGGTTGAAAGAAGTGAAAGCAGAGATCGTTTGTTACAAAAATGCAATTCGCATTATACGAGAAAAAGGAAAACCCTTAATGGTGTACGGAGAAAAGGGCAACACGAAGCTACATCTTATTAGTAATTTGAAGGCACAAAAACTAATAAGAAAAGGTTGCTATACTGTTCTAGCACAGGTCGAGAAAGTACAAACTAAAGAAAAGAGCATCAATGATGTTCCCATTGCAAAAGAATTTCCCGATGTATTTCCGAAAGAATTACCGGGATTACCCCCACATCGATCCGTTGAATTTCAAATAGATCTTGTACCAGGAGCTGCACCAATAGCTCGTGTTCCCTACAGACTCACACCCAGCGAGATGAAAGAACTGCAAAGCCAATTACAAGAACTTTTAGAGCGTGGTTTCATTCGACCAAGCACATCACCGTGGAGAGCTCCTGTTTTGTTTGTCAAGAAGAAAGATGGTACATTCAGGTTATGTATCGACTACCGAGAGTTGATCAAACTTACCATCAAGAACCGCTACCCACTACCGAGAATCGACGACTTATTTGATCAACTACAAGGCTCGTCTGTTTATTCAAAGATTGACTTATGTTCCGGGTATCATCAAATGCGGGTGAAAGAAGATGATATTTCAAAGACTGCTTTCAGAACACGTTACGGTCATTACGAGTTTATGGTCATGCCGTTTGGTTTAACTAATGCACCAGCTGTGTTCATGGACCTTATGAACCGAGTGTGTGGACCATACCTTGACAAGTTTGTCATTGTTTTCATTGATGACATACTTATTTACTCAAAGAATGACCAAGAACACGGTGAACATTTGAGAAAGGTGTTAGAAGTATTGAGGAAGGAAGAATTGCACGATAAATTTTCAAAGTGTGCATTTTGGTTGGAATAAGTTCAATTCCTCGGTCACATAGTGAACAAAAAGGTATTAAGGTGGATCCGGCAAAGATAGAAACTGTTGAAAAGTGGGAAACCCCAAAAACTCCGAAACACATACGCCAGTTTTTAGGACTAGCTGGTTACTACAGAAGGTTCATCCAAGACTTTTCCAGAATAGCAAAACCCTTGACTGCATTAACGCATAAAGGGAAGAAATTTGAATGGAATGATGAACAAGAGAAAGCGTTTCAGTTATTGAAGAAAAAGCTAACTACGGCACCTATATTGTCATTGCCTGAAGGGAATGATGATTTTGTGATTTATTGTGACGCATCAAAGCAAGGTCTCGGTTGTGTATTAATGCAACGAACGAAGGTGATTGCTTATGCGTCTAGACAATTGAAGATTCGCGAACAAAATTATACGACGCATGATTTGGAATTAGGCGCGGTTGTTTTTGCATTAAAGACTTGGAGGCACTACTTATATGGGGTCAAAAGAATTATATATACCGACCACAAAAGTCTTCAACACATATTTAATCAGAAACAACTGAATATGAGGCAGCGTAGGTGGATTGAATTGTTGAATGATTACGACTTTGAGATTCGTTACCACCCGGGGAAGGCAAATGTGGTAGCCGATGCCTTGAGCAGGAAGGACAGAGAACCCATTCGAGTAAAATCTATGAATATAATGATTCATAATAACCTTACTACTCAAATAAAGGAGGCCCAACAAGGAGTTTTAAAAGAGGGAAATTTAAAGGATGAAATACCCAAAGGATCGGAGAAGCACCTTAATATTCGGGAAGACGGAACCCGGTATAGGGCTGAAAGGATTTGGGTACCAAAATTTGGAAATATGAGAGAAATGGTACTTAGAGAAGCTCATAAAACCAGATACTCAATACATCCTGGAACTGGGAAGATGTACAAGGATCTCAAGAAACATTTTTGGTGGCCAGGTATGAAAGCCGATGTTGCTAAATATGTAGGAGAATGTTTGACGTGTTCTAAGGTCAAAGCTGAGCATCAGAAACCATCAGGTCTACTTCAACAACCCGAAATCCCGGAATGGAAATGGGAAAACATTACCATGGATTTCATCACTAAATTGCTAAGGACTGCAAGTGGTTTTGATACTATTTGGGTAATAGTTGATCGTCTCACCAAATCAGCACACTTCCTGCCAATAAGAGAAGATGACAAGATGGAGAAGTTAGCACGACTGTATTTGAAGGAAGTTGTCTCCAGACATGGAATACCAATCTCTATTATCTCTGATAGGGATGGCAGATTTATTTCAAGATTCTGGTAGACATTACAGCAAGCATTAGGAACTCGTCTAGACATGAGTACTGCCTATCATCCACAAACTGATGGGCAGAGCGAAAGGATGATACAAACGCTTGAAGACATGCTACGAGCATGTGTTATTGATTTCGGAAACAGTTGGGATCGACACCTACCGTTAGCAGAATTTTCCTACAACAACAGTTATCATTCTAGTATTGAGATGGCGCCATTTGAGGCACTTTATGGTAGAAAGTGCAGGTCTCCAATTTGTTGGAATGAAGTGGGGGATAGACAGATTACGTGTCCGGAGATAATACAAGAAACTATCGAGAAAATCATCCAAATTCAACAACGGTTGAAAACCGCCCAAAGTCGACAAAAGAGCTACGCTGACATTAAAAGAAAAGATATAGAATTTGAAATTGGAGAGATGGTCATGCTTAAAGTTGCACCTTGGAAAGGCGTTGTTCGATTTGGTAAACGAGGGAAATTAAATCCAAGGTATATTGGACCATTCAAGATTATTGATCGTGTCGGACCAGTAGCTTACCGACTTGAGTTACCTCAACAACTCGCGTCTGTACATAACACTTTCCACGTCTTGAATTTGAAGAAATGTTTTGCTAAAGAAGATCTCACTATTCCGTTAGATGAAATCCAAATCAACAAAAAACTTCAATTCATCGAAGAACCCGTCGAAATAATGGATCGTGAGGTTAAAAGACTTAAGCAAAACAAGATACCAATTGTTAAGGTTCGATGGAATGCTTGTAGAGGACCCGAGTTCACCTGGGAGCATGAAGATCAGATGAAGAAGAAATACCCGCATCTATTTCCAGAAGATTCGTCAACACCTTCAACAGCTTAAAATTTCGGGACGAAATTTATTTAACGGGTAGGTACTGTAGTGACCCGAACTTTTCCATGTTTATAAATATTAATTGAGATTGATATTTACGTGATTAAATGTTTCCAACATGTTAAGCAATCAAACTTGTTAAGACTTGATTAATTGAAATATGTTTCATATAGACAATTGACCACCCAAGTTGACCAGTGATTCACGAACGTTAAAACTTGTAAAAACTATATGATGACATATATATGGATATATATATAGTTAACATGATACTATGATAAGTAAACATATCATTAAGTATATTAACAATGAACTACATATGTAAAAACAAGACTACTAACTTAATGATTTTTAAACGAGACATATATGTAACGATTATCGTTGTAAAGACATTTAATGTATATATATCATATTAAGAGATATTCATACATGATAATATCATGATAATATAATAATTTAAAATCTCATTTGATATTATAAACATTGGGTTAACAACATTTAACAAGATCGTTAACCTAAAGGTTTCAAAACAGCACTTACATGTAACGACTAACGATGACTTAACGACTCAGTTAAAATGTATATACATGTAGTGTTTTAATATGTATTTATACACTTTTGAAAGACTTCAATACACTTATCAAAATACTTCTACTTAACAAAAATGCTTACAATTACATCCTCGTTCAGTTTCATCAACAATTCTACTCGTATGCACCCGTATTCATACTCGTACAATACACAGCTTTTAGATGTATGTACTATTGGTATATACACTACAATGATCAGCTCTTAGCAGCCCATGTCAGTCACCTAACACATGTGGGAACCATCATTTGGCAACTAGCATGAAATATCTCATTAAATTACAAAAATATGAGTAATCATTCATGACTTATTTACATGAAAACAAAATTACATATCCTTTATATCTAATCCATACACCAACGACCAAAAACACCTACAAACACTTTCATTCTTCAATTTTCTTCATCTAATTGATCTCTCTCAAGTTCTATCTTCAAGTTCTAAGTGTTCTTCATAAATTCTACAAGTTCTAGTTACATAAAATCAAGAATAATTTCAAGTTTGCTAGCTCACTTCCAATCTTGTAAGGTGATCATCCAACCTCAAGAAATCTTTGTTTCTTACAGTGGATTATCATTCTAATACAAGGTAATAATCATATTCAAACTTGGATTCAATTTCTATAACTATAACAATCTTATTTCAAGTGATGATCTTACTTGAACTTGTTTTCGTGTCATGATTCTGTTTCAAGAACTTCGAGCCATCCAAGGATTCGTTGAAGCTAGATCCATTTTTCTCTTTTCCAGTAGGTTTATCCAAGGAACTTAAGGTAGTAATGATGTTCATAACATCATTCGATTCATACATATAAAGCTATCTTATTCGAAGGTTTAAACTTGTAATCACTAGAACATAGTTTAGTTAATTCTAAACATGTTCGCAAACAAAAGTTAATCCTTCTAACTTGACTTTTAAAATCAAATAAACACATGTTCTATATCTATATGATATGCTAACTTAATGATTTAAAACCTGGAAACACGAAAAACACCGTAAAATCGGATTTACGCCGTCGTAGTAACACCGCGGGCTGTTTTGGGTTAGTTAATTAAAAACTAAGATAAACTTTGATTTGAAAGTTGTTATTCTGAGAAAATGATTTTTATTATGAACATGAAACTATATCCAAAAATTATGGTTAAACTCAAAGTGGAAGTATGTTTTCTAAAATGGTCATCTAGACGTCGTTCTTTCGACTGAAATGACTACCTTTACAAAAACGACTTGTAACTTATTTTTACGACTATAAACCTATACTTTTTCTATTTATATTCATAAAATAGAGTTCAATATGAAACCATAGCAATTTGATTCACTCAAAACGGATTTAAAATGAAGAAGTTATGGGTAAAACAAGATTGGATAATTTTTCTCATTTTAGCTACGTGAAAATTGGTAACAAATCTATTCCAACCATAACTTAATCAACTTGTATTGTATATTATGTAATCTTGAGATATCATAGACACGTATACAATGTTTCAACCTATCATGGCGACACATCTATATATATTTCGGAACAACCATAGACACTCTATATGTGAATGTTGGAGTTAGCTATACAGGGTTGAGGTTGATTCCAAAATATATATAGTTTGAGTTGTGATCAATACTGAGATACGTATACACTGGGTCGTGGATTGATTCAAGATAATATTTATCGATTTATTTCTGTACATCTAACTGTGGACAACTAGTTGTAGGTTACTAACGAGGACAGCTGACTTAATAAACTTAAAACATCAAAATATATTAAAAGTATTGTAAATATATTTTAAACATACTTTGATATATATGTATATATTGTTATAGGTTCGTGAATCAACCAGTGGCCAAGTCTTACTTCCCGACGAAGTAAAAATCTGGAAAGTGAGTTATAGTCCCACTTTTAAAATCTAATATTTTTGGGATGAGAATACATGCAGGTTTTATAAATGATTTACAAAATAGACACAAGTACGTGAAACTACATTCTATGGTTGAATTATCGAAATCGAATATGCCCCTTTTTATTAAGTCTGGTAATCTAAGAATTAGGGAACAGACACCCTAATTGACGCGAATCCTAAAGATAGATCTATTGGGCCTAACAAACCCCATCCAAAGTACCGGATGCTTTAGTACTTCGAAATTTATATCATATCCGAAGGGTGTCCCGGAATGATGGGGATATTCTTATATATGCATCTTGTTAATGTCGGTTACCAGATGTTCACCATATGAGTGATTTTTATCTCTATGTATGGGATGTGTATTGAAATATGAAATCTTGTGGTCTATTATTATGATTTGATATATATAGGCTAAACCTATAACTCACCAACATTTTTGTTGACGTTTTAAGCATGTTTATTCTCAGGTGATTATTAAGAGCTTCCGCTGTTGCATACTTAAATAAGGATGAGATTTGGAGTCCATGCTTGTATGATATTGTGTAAAAACTGCATTCAAGAAACTTATTTTGTTGTAACATATTTGTATTGTAAACCATTATGTAATGGTCGTGTGTAAACAGGATATTTTAGATTATCATTATTTGATAATCTACGTAAAGCTTTTTTTAAAACCTTTATCTATGAAATAAAGGTTATGGTTTGTTTTAAAAATGAATGCAGTCTTTGAAAAACGTCTCATATAGAGGTCAAAACCTCGCAACGAAATCAATTAATATGGAACGTTTTTAATCAATAAGAACGGGACATTTCAATAGTCCCTATATGAGACGCGTTTGACCAAAATTATGTCGCATTCATTTGAAACGTACAAGACTTACAAAGTTTAGTTTACCAAACGGATCGACAACAAGTTTAAGTTTACAAAAGTTATGAAGTGTATATGAAACAACTTGTGACATAATTAGTTTAAAATCACGGTATGCTATAAATAGCGAAAGTATGTATGCTTAAAGTTTGAATCCAAAAGTGCATGCATGTATGCTTGACTCCAAGCAAGTAATCAAAGTGTGCAGAAGCATGTATCAAGTAGACAAGTATGAACCTGAGAAACATATAGAAAACTGTCAACGAAAAACGTTGGTGAAATCATAGATGTAGTTATAAACGTTATATTTTGAACCACAAGATTTAGTATTTCCATCAAGTTGATTATTCAAAATCGTTTGCATTCCAAAAGTATGTTTCGCGAGCACCCAATTATCAAGACTTAACGTTTCCTTCCATAGAACCCCATCACAATAGTGTTAGAACATACACTGTTTCTCGAAAATATATTTCATCCGTAGACGGTAGCGAACCGTCCAAAATGAGGGTTTGTCAAACCCGTATGGCCACACAATATAAGTTCTCGCTTACACCCTGCAAGTGTAACTAATGATAATCGAATTGAGGATTTTTGTTCTAACTCGCTGTGGAATGTTTGTTTCATCAGACTTGTGTTCAAAACATAAAAGTAAGTAGTACAAGATGTAAGAATGTATATGTTTCTCTGCCCACGATTTAAAAGTATAAAAGTTGTTGAAAAGGTGGGACTATGATCTCACCTCGAGTGCACGAGTATAAATGTACTTTACAAAGTAAACGTGTGCATGAAAGTTGCTTAGCCTTGACCTAAACAAGTAAGTTGTATCAATTAACCGGTTACGACACAAGGTCGGACGAAATGTGTTCAATTAGTCCTATGGCTCGTTACGACTCGAATATATAGCATGTGAATCACGTTGTTAAGTTTCATGCAAGATATAAGTATAAAAGCACGTTAGGACGATTGCATAAGTGTTTGGTTAAGTTTGACTAAAAGTCAAACTTGGTCAAAGTCAACGAAAAAGTCAACGGGGTCGGGTCGGGTATCCGATAATATTTCTATGAAAGATAAGCATATACAAGTATGTTGGCCAAGTTTCATGTTAATCGGAGTTACGAGTAAGCGGGGGTGAAAACGTGAAAATCAAAAGAATTTGGGACAGACCACAATGGCGCGCCGCTCCATTTAACTGATCTGCAAGTCTGGCAGTTTTCACACTCAAGCATGAATCCAACTTCAAACAATCATAACTTGTGAACTGTAAACATTCAAAACACGTATCTTATATCGCTGGAAAGGTATTTTGACAAGGAATATAACTAACCACTTTTCATCAAGCAAAAATATCATTTACAATAACCTAAAACTCGTAAAGTGATCATTAAATGTTCAAAATCATCGTTTCAAGTTTACAAAATGCATTTCTTGACTCGGGAATCCAATTCACACATATGATATGCGGTTTTGAAGGTAATGAAACATACATTACAACTAAACACTTACTAACAACATTTCCTAGCATTCCAAGCATCAAAAGTTCGTTTTAAGTCTATCAAACCCTAACCCAAAATTCACAAAAATCAATAATCATGTGTTTGAAGCTTTCTTAATCAAACTACGCATCAAAACGAAGCTAGTGATACTAGTAACCCAATTAAAACATGAACTTTAACAATTTAACAACATTAACTTATCCAAAATTCAAGATTAAGCAAACCCATTTCAAATGTTCAAACTAGTTACCCAATACAACAAATCGAGCAAAAAAATATATATTCATGTTATTCTTGAGCCATAGACACTAATTATCACCATTTCAAGTATATAAAACGAATTTAGAGAAATCTAGTATTTTTAGAAAGTTACCCAAACTTGATGAAATTGGTACCAAAATTTAGAGGATGAAGAGAGGATCACGAAAATGTAATTTGTTTTGATGTTTGCTTCTTGATTCGGGTTTAGATGATGATTTTGTGAATTTGGTGTTTGAGTTCCAATAATGGAAGTAGAGAGAAAAAGAGAAAGAGAGGTGGGATTGAATGAGTGGTGGTAGTGGTGGGTTAACTAGTTGACCTAGTCAACTAGTTTGCCCACTAGCCAACTTTGGTCCCTCAAGTTTCAAAGCGGGTGCGGGAATTAACCAAACGAATATTTTAAAAATGCTAAAGAAAACGAGTGATGTTATAATTAAATAACGGGAATATTATAAATGTTAGTCAACGGAAACTATGAATTTAAATAACGAAAGATATTATTAAAAAAAAAGACAGTGTTAAAAATATATTTAACGGAAAAACGCGGGATGTTACAAATATATCATAATATCATGATAATGTAATAATTTAACATCTCTTTAGATATAATAAATAATGGGTTAACGACATTTAACAAGATCGTTAACCTAAATGTTTCAAAACAATATTTACATGTAACGACTAACGATGACTTAATGACTCAGTTAAAATGTATATACATGTAGTGTTTTAATATGTATTCATACACTTTTGAAAGACTTCAAGACACTTATCAAAATACTTCTACTTAACAAAAATGCTTACAATTACATCCTCGTTCAGTTTCATCAACAATTCTACTCATATGCACCTGTATTCCTACTCGTACAATACACAGCTTTTAGATGTATGTACTATTGGTATATACACTCCAATGATCAGCTCTTAGAAGCCCATGTGAGTCACCTAACACATGTGGGAACCATCATTTGGAAAGTAGCATGAAATATCTCATAAAATTACAAAAATATTAGTAATCATTCATGACTTATTTACATGTAAACAAAATTACACATCCTTTATATCTAATCCATATACCAACAACCAAAAACACCTACAAACACTTTCATTCTTCAGTTTTCTTCATCTACTTGATCTCTCTCAAGTTCTATCTTCAAGTTCTAAGTGTTCTTCATAAATTCTATAAGTTTTAGTTTCATAAAATCAAGAATACTTCCAAGTTTGCAAGCTTACTTCCAATCTTGTAAATTGATCATCCAACCTCAAGAAATCTTTCTTATTTACAGTAAGATATCTTTTTCTTGCAAGGTAATACTCATATTCAAATTTTATTCAATTTCTATAACTATAACAATCTTATTTCGAGTGGAAATCTTACTTGAACTTGTTTTCTTGTCATGATTCTGCTTCAAGAACTTTCAAGCCATCCAAGGATCCTTTAAAGCTAGATCTATTTTTCTCATTTTCAGTAGGTTTATCCACAAAACCTGAGGTAGTAATGATGTTCATAACATCATTCGATTCATATATATAAAACTACCTTATTCGAAGGTTTAAACTTGAAATCACTAGAACATAGTTTAGTTAATTCTAAACTTGTTCGCAAACAAAAGTTAATCCTTCTAACTTGACTTTTAAAATCAACTAAACACATGTTATATATCTATATTATATGCTAACTTAATGATTTAAAACCTGGAAACATGAAAAACACCGTAAAACCGGACATACGCCGTCGTAGTAACACCGCGGGCTATTTTGGGTTTGATAATTAAAAACTATGATAGAATTTGATTTAAAAGTTGTTCTTCTAGGAAAATTATTTTTCTTATGAACATGAAACTATATCCAAAAATCATGGTTAAACTCAAAGAGGAAGTATATTTTTCAAAATGGTCATCAAGACGTCGTTCTTTCGACTGAAATGACTACCTCTTACAAAAACGACTTGTAACTTATATTTATGACTATAAACCAATACTTTTTCTGTTTAGATTCATAAAATAGAGTTCAATATGAAACTATAGCAATTTGATTCACTCAAAACGGATTTAAAACGAAGAAGTTATGGGTAAAACAAGATTGTATATTTTTTGATTGTTGTAGCTACGGGAAATATTGTAACAATTCTATACAAATCATATCCTAGCTAACTTATATTGTATTACACATGTATTCTAATATATTATGTAATCTTGGGATACCATAGACACGTATGCAAATGTTTTGACATATCATATCGACCCATATATATATATTATTTGGAACAACCATAGACACTCTATACGCAGTAATGTTGGAGTTAGCTATACAGGGTTGAGGTTGATTCCAAAAATATATATACTTTGATTTGTGATCTAGCCTGAGACGTGTATACACTGGGGCATGGATTGGGTCAAGATAATATATATCAATTTATTTCTGTACATCTAACTATGGACAACTAGTTGTAGGTTACTAACGAGGACAGCTGACTGAAAATATTTAAAACATTAAAACGTAATAAAAATGTTGTAAATATATTTTGAACATACTTTTATATATATGTACATATTTGTTATAGGTTCGTGAATCGACCAGTGGCCAAGTCTTACTTCCCGACGAAGTAAAAATCTGTGAAAGTGAGTTATAGTCCCACTTTTAAAATCTAATATTTTTGGGATGAGAACACATGCAGCTTTATAAATATTTTACAAAATAGACACAAGTACATGAAAATACTTTCTATGGTTGAATGATCGAAGCCGAATATGCCCCTTTTGCTTGGTAGCCTAAGAATTAGGAAACACCACTAATTTTGAGAATTAGTGCACGCCTATTTGACGCGAATCCTAAAGATAGATCTATTGGGCCTAACGAACCCCATCTAAAGTACCGGATGCTTTAGTACTTCGAGTTTTATATCATCTCCGATGGATGTCCCGGAATGATGGGGATATTCTTATATGCATCTTTTTAATGTCGGTTACCAGGTGTTCACCATATGAATGATTTTTATCTCTATGTATGGGATGTATATTGAAATATATAGGTTAAACCTATAACTCACCAACATTTTTGTTGACGTTTAAAGCATGTTTATTCTCATGTGATTATTAAGAGCTTCCGCTGTTGCATGCTAATATATGGACAAGATTTGAAGTCAGCATGCTTGTATAATATTGTTTAAAACTGCATTCGAAATTTACTTTGTTGTAGCATATTATTATTGTAAACCAATATGTATTGGTAGTGTGTAAGTGTGATATTTTTTAGATTATCATTTATGATAATCTAGGTGGTGTCCTTTTAACCTTATCGATAAAATAAAGGTTATGGTTTGTTTTTAAAAACGAATGCAGTCTTTGAAAAACGTCTCATATAGAGGTCAAAACCTCGCAACGAAATTAATTAATATGGAACATTTATAATCAATATGAACGGGACATTTCATTATGTTAGATTGAGTTAGGAGATAGTCAGTTAACTGGTCCGGAGATTGTACATGAAACGACTGAGAAAATCGTGCAGATTCGAGAAAGAATGAAAATAGCACGAGATCGTCAAAAGAGCTATGCAGATCTTAAAAGGAAAGATTTGGAATTTCAGGTTGGAGACAAGGTTATGCTTAAAGTGTCACCCTGGAAAGGTGTAGTGCGCTTTGGAAAAAGAGAAAAGTTAAGTCCGAGGTATATTGTACCGTTTGAGATTACCGAACGAATTGGACCGGTAGCGTATAGATTGAAACTACCGCAGGAACTTAGCGAGGTTCACGAAACTTTTCATGTTTCAAATTTGAAGAGATGCTTATCAGATGAAATTTTAGTGATTCCATTAGATGAAGTGCAAGTAGATCCTAAGCTTAATTTCATTGAAGAACCTGCTGAGATTACGGATCGCGAGATTAAGCAACTAAAGCAAAGCAGAATTCCATTGGTTAAGGTTAGATGGAATGCCCGAAGAGGACCAGAATTCACGTGGGAGCGTGAAGACCAGATGAGGCTTAACTATCTGCTACTGTTTCCCGAGGAGACGACTACGGCGGATGACCACTAAAATTTCGGGACGAAATTTTTTATAACAGGTGGGTAATGTAACAACCCGACTTTTTCCGTTTACTATCGTTAGTTGTCCGTTAAGTATTTAACGGTGGTTACTTAGACTTGTGTATTTAATTAAATTAAATACATACTTAATAGAGAAATGTTTGAATTAATATGTTATATTAATTTACGATTTATTTCGGATAACGAAAGAACTAGAAAACGTTACGATGAAGTTTATCGTCTAGAAGACTTTTCAGTTTACGGAACTCAGAAAAACGACACAATAATTATTTTCGATAATTATTGACTTTAAGACAATTATTTTTAATTTATTATTTATTTAATGAATTAAACTCGGTGATTGCGTTTCAACGACTAGTTAACGGCACTCGAAACGAACCACGCGCGTACCAAGAGTTAAGCAAAAACGAGCCCGAACACCCCTAGAAGGGCCATTCGGACGACCCCCTGGACACCTTATAGGACTTGTTTGATTAAGTGGATCATTAGTTTAATTAATTTAGGCCCTAAACTCAAGGTATAAAAGGCTAGAGCTCTTAAGGAAACCCTCATTCTTATTTTTTTTAGCCGATTGCTTTCCCCCTCCCCTCTCTTTGTCGTTGATCACCAACCCTACCACCATAGCCATCAAAACTCAAAGTTAGAAGAAAGCTTGCATACGAACGTTGTTCGAGTCGTCGTTCTCTACGCGATAGTATAAGCAATTTTATTGTTTGAGGTATAATTGTTAACCCAAATTTCATTAATTCAGTTTTTTGATCAATTACATAGTGTATTAGAGTCTAGTGCTCAATTAATGGTGTCTAGTATTGCTAATTATTGATTGATTGCGAAATTAACGTTGTATGATTGAAAAACGAATTTGTTTATTGATGATCTGATTAAATTGATATGAGATCTGACTTTGTAATATGTTTAATTAGAAATATATTGAAAAGTTATTAATTTTAGACTCCGATTTTGCGGGATTTCGTTATCGTATGCTCAAGATATGCGTAATCGAAGTTTACGTTAGGGTTTGCATGAAATCCGAATTTTATGAGTTGCATGCTATGTGTTTTAGCTTATGAAAGTTATTATACTGTATTCCTTGTGAAAATTTATGCAATTTAGACTAAACATTTGCGTTAAAAGGTTATGTAATGCTTCCGATATGATTAAACGAAATTTTGGTTCGTAAAGAATCCTGAATCTGTTTTTAAGTTTACATAAAAATTGGTAGAATGAACTAGGAATTGTTTTAGACTTTGAGATTCTGGAATATGTTACTTTAGATGTTCCTTGACATGTTTCATTTGTAGGCAAACTTACGAGAACGTGATTTTCCATGAGATAAATGCTCGTCCAAATGATATGTTCGATTTATGGTCAAAAACTGATGAGTCTGTAATATTTTGCAAATCTGTACGAACTGGCTAAAGCAATGCTTCTGATTATTTTATCACTTAAATTTTGAGATGTCTTGAGATGACACCAATTGTCCGTTCATTAAAATATATTTTCTATATTTTATGAAAAATGTTTAAAAACTGACGCGCGAGCAGAATTTTCTGTAGTGAACCTGAACTTGAGCCTTTCTGATATTGGACTTTTATTTAACGTATGAGGCCCTGGCTAGACTTTTTGGAATAAATTTTAAGTCTAGTTTATATCTGGAGTTGATCATAATTTTATGAATTATGTGCTATGCACTATGAGTGTATTTCTTTATGCCGTATGATTTTTGAAGGTTTACTTTAAGATGTGGAAAATGCGATTTACTAAATTACGAGCGATGACATGTTGTATGACTTAAGTATGATTCGTTGACTATGTTTGCATGAATTACTGAGATGTTTGACTTTAGTTGACCTATTTGACCGAGTTGACTTTTGGTTTGACTTTGGTTGACTTTCGTTGACTTGCTTAGATTAGTTGACTTTTACATGTTTGTTGAGTCAGTCTGAGCACTAGGACTTTACGTACACTTTGGGTTGACTAAGTTTGACCTATTAGTGTATACTTAAGATGATTTACTTATTTAGGTTGCGTTGTTCAGTCGAGAGTGTTCGACTACAGTATAGTTTGCTAAGATCTTTACGAATGCTTTTGCTAAGGTGAGTCTACAGTCCCTACTACGTTTTTACAGGGATGAGATGCATGCTTTTTACAAATGTTTTACGTGTTTGGCACAAGTAACTTACTAAGATTATACATATGAGTTCAGATCAAAAATCCTTTAGATTGATTATATTAGTTACTTTGTAAGCTCGACTTATAGGGACGGTACCGTTAGGTTTGACAAACCTCACCGCAACGTTAAACATGTGCTTATGTAGTTGTTACACGTACACTTAATCGGTGTATCTTCAGTATAGGGTAAACGAAAGACGTGGGCTCGGCCTACGCAAAGGTTAAAGTTTTATAATCAAGTGCTCATGATAATGTATACTTTTCCTATGATGTTTTCCAAGAAAATCTTGTGGCCTAACTTACGAAATGATTTGCTAAACCTGTAGATTCACTCAACGTTTTTCGTTGACATTTTGCATGTTTCATCTCAGGTACATAGAGCTAGTGCTTCCTCTTTATTTGAAGTTATGTGCTGGTTGCTGCTAGAACTGGACGGCGTCCAGCATGATTTCTATTTTTATTTCAAGAATAAATATTCGCATTTAAACAGTTTTCTCTGATGTTTTGGGTTCATATACTTTAGTCATTGATGTCAAATGTTTCCAGTTACATTTTCTTAAATAAATGATTTGTTTTCATGATTAATGCGAATACTTTTCGAAAACGTCTCATATAGAGGGCGTGTGTAACAACCCAACCGGTAATACAAACGATCACGCAAAAATATCAATTAATTTTTTTTTTTGCTGGAATAGCATATGGCGCGGCGCGCCATATGGCCGCGCGGCGCGCCAAACTGGCCTGTCCAAAAAGTCATGAAATGCGATAATGTTTGACCACTTCCCGACTTATTTAGACAAAACGCTTTTCACAACCTATTCATATATGAAAAACTAACACGTTCCATTCATAAAATAAGTTTTACGACACCGGGCCCACATATGCCCAAATTACCCCTTTAAGTACAAATACAAGTTTTTGACCACAAGACTTTTAATACAAAACAAAGCCGAGCATGGCGATTGGGGATACGCTACCCAATCCTAATCAATCCAAAAGCGAGCCTTCTAAAGTAACTACGCAAGTCCACTAGTCCCCCTTACCCGAGCCACCGCATCCATGCAATCTATAAAAAGTCAACAACGAGAGAGTAAGCTAACGCTTAGTGGGTGATAACATACTACATACATATATATGCATAAAATGGACACGCCACACAAATAATCAAATACCGCATACCGGAGCATCCAAGCATAAAGGCAAGCTAAGCTAAGCATACCGTATAATCACTAAGCAACAAGCTAATAACAACAACCATAAAGTAGGTCACCAACGACGATGTGAACAACGCCAACAAGCTACACCCGGAGGGTTAGCTACATCACAACAATACAACAATCTATATATAACAATATATAAACGAATAAGGTTAACCCATTAACCCATTACCGAAATACCAAATAGCACAATGAAGATTGGCCGAACTACACGAGCCTTAGTAATCCGAAACCACACGAGATTACTATCTTCAACAAGACAACATCGAGGTTGGCCGAACTACACGAGCCATAGTAATCCGAAACCACACGAGATTACTACCTCAATAAGATGACCGAACTACACGAGTCATCGTGAATCCAAACTACACGCGATTCACTTCTTCAATAACAAAACCCACGGTCACGGGATTATAAAGTCCACCACATCGGGGTTATCCAAAACCACATAACAATACATGTGATAACGTACACACAAGTGTACGCCTCGCCATAAGGAGGTCAACCAAAATGCACAACCGTGCCAATTGGACCTATACACAAGTCCATCAAAACCACCTATATGTGAAGTGAGCTCTATAACCGAGAACCACTTCACCCGACCCGCACCCATCTTACACATACATATGCACATAGGATATTAACACTCACCTTGTCGCCTTGATGAATGCTTCCAAATAATCCGCAACTCGTCTATGGAAAGTACCTATTCCATTATCATAAATATTACAACACAATTAGGATGGATTTACAAACCAACCCAATTCGACACTTAGTGCAATTTCGACCCAATTGCAGTTCCAAGCATAAACCTTGCCCAAACTAACCAATAATCACTAACACAAGTGATAATGGTCCTAATATGCCAATTAAACCCGAACACAAGTGTTAATCACCTATCGTTCTCAAAATCGCCCATAAACCCTAATTTTGACCCATAAAGTCAAAATCTCACCAATTACAAGTTTTGACACCAAAACATATTTAACTCGGTTTTATACTTGAACTTAATCCATCTTAAGTTTATAAACCTCATCGAATTGACATTCGAGTCATAATTATCAACAAACCCCAACTTTGACTCTAGTCAAAATTAGTCAACCATAAGAACCCTAAAGGTCTCCAATACATCAATAATCACTAATACTAGTGATTATACACCATTCTCAAGTCTTAGACATGGTTAAATCATTAACCAACCCAAAACCCGCCTTTAACACTTATAAACCCGAACCTTAGTGTTAATCTTCAATTAACAACTAAATGGGTTCCATCTATGAATCATACAATCAAAAGCCCCAAATTTGAATGATGAACACAAAACGAAATTCAGAGTTAGAGCTTACCACTAGTATCACCTTGAAGCTAAGAACGAGGGGAACAAACTTGTCAACTACGCTAAAGATCAAAACCCGCTTCTTCCTTTCCAAAAATCCCTTAGAATCAAATGGGGTGTTTGAGTTTTAGAGAGAAAATGAAAAGAAAAGGAAAAAGAAATAAGGAAATGAAATGGGTGGATGAGGTTAAGTCCTCAAATCTGGCTCAAATGCAAAAAGACCAAAATGCCCTTTTAAAACTCTTAAAATAACAAGGGAGTCTGCCAGCGACATATGGCGCGGCGCGCTACCAGGTGGCGCAGCGCGCGGCTTGCCAGAATCAGGATCCAGGTCTTACAACTCTCCCCCACTTAAAATCGATCACGTCCTCGTGATCTTCACCACTTAACCACTCCGGACCCACTCAACGGTCCTCAATCATAAGTCTCAATCCGAACTTTCCTAGACAATTCTTCCCAATGAATCACCTTTAACAACTAAATCGTCACCCGCGATTTATCAAATCTACAATCCGAGCACTAAAACCATGCTCATTCCCTAACATCGGGAAAACTCATCTAATCTCTAACCGAGATATCAACCCTCTAGCGTACCATTACCAAGTACAATGCTAAAGTAACCACATACCAACTTGAGGTCAACCATCTAAACCGCCGAAGACTGAAAAGAAGTAAATCCTTACGGAAAACACTTACCACTAAACATTCCTTGTAGTGCGCAATACGACCCATACGTAACTACCGTAATATCATAATCCAATGGCTAGAACCGATAGTGCCCAAAACGACTATGGAAACGCGAATCCCAAGGTGTACAAAATCGACTATCGTCACACCCGTAACATCATGTGAGTGAAAGACGGCTATCGCATCACTAATCATACTACATGGTCCTCACGACCCCACCATTGGCGTATAAAATAACCAATAGATCAAACGACATGTCCTTACGACCCCACCATTGGTGTATAAAACAACCAACAGATCAACATCATGGTCCTTACGACCCCACCATCGGTGTATAAAACAACCAACAGATCACACAACACGAAGGCTAGCCGAAAACACACGCGCCTTAGTGAATCCGAACTACATGCGACTCACTACCTTCACCGCAACAACAAACGGGATTGGCCAAACTACACGCGCCATAGTGAATCCGAACTACACGAGAGTCACTATCCCAGAGGAATGACCGAACTACACGAGTCATTTGTGAATCCAAACTACACGAGACTCACTCCTCAATACAATGACCGAAACCACACGAGTCATTTGTGAATCCGAACTACACGCGACTCACTTCCACAATAAGATGACCGAAACCACATGCGTCATCGTGAATCCGAAACCACACGCGATCCACTACCATGATGAAGTCAGCGGACCCCGAAGGTCATGCTTCACCAATATCAACACCGGATGAAGTTAGCGGACCCAGTTAACGGTCATGCTCCACCGATATAACACCACGCTCCTGATGAAGTTAGCGGACCCCGAAAGTCATGCTCCACCAATCACGTACTCCCATGATGAAGTCAGCGGACCCTAAAGGTCATGCTCCACCAATCAATAACCATGATGAAGTCAGTGGACCCTAAAAGTCATGCTCCACCAATCAAGAACCATGATGAAGTCAACGGACCCTAAAGGTCATGCTTCACCAATCAACACCCTTTTAGCCTCGAACAATGAGTAGCGTAACATCGCGCTCTGCTACACTATAGTGAACCCTAACGGATACCACTAACCATCCACACAATCGAGAAAGAACCACCTATATCAAACATAGGCACAAAAACAATGATTCTCTAGAAGAGAATCCGACACACACCTCCCTTAACAGAAGGATTTCACCTTGCTCGCCAAACACGTCCATTATCTCTCAATCGAGATTTACCGCATTACCACCTCGGTGATAATTCAAATCCAAACCATAAGTACAATTTATCCGAAATTGTACTCTACCCCAAATCGACCAAAACTAGGTCTCGACAACATTTTCCAGATCTACCAAAAGCATCATCCGAAATCTCACACTAAAACTTCCTCGGGCGGAAGTGTAACTCCCCCACTTGGAACTACGTTCCATATCCGCACCTCGTACAACCGTACAATGCTACCAAAGGTAGACTTTACCAACAATTGGGTTCACACGACCCATCACCATCTCTTGCTCCAACCTTGAGCATACCAAGGATCTTAACCTATCCTTAAACACTTCGAACGAAAAGTGTACCACCAATTACACAACCCAAATCCCTTGCAATCATCCAATTGCTTTAGTTTGTTAACTTCCACCTTGTCACTCATGTACCTAAAGGTTTCACTTCGGTACCCTAAGTACAATGTAACCACAACATAATCGGAGTCGAACACCACGCTAGTAGGTATAAAAGAGGCACCTAATGTCGCGTCACGTAGAGTCCTTTACCAACGTACATCGAGATCCAAAACACTCGATTTCAAGGGTTTCATCCCACCCGTCGAACCTCATGGTTCATCAACTCCAACATACAAGCGAACACGCGCTTAACAATCGAACACCAAAACCCATTTCCATGGCATGGTAGAAACATTTCCCAAATACTAAGGAATGCTTGGTTGCACCAAGTCTTACGCCCTTCGCCCGACAATCAAACGTCACCATAGGGTACTTCCATTAGGAACGTCACCCATAACAACAACATGCACAACACAATGCATTTGATTTAAAAGTTGTTATTCTGGGAAAATGATTTTTATTATGAACATGAAATTATATCCAAAAATTATGGTTAAACTCAAAGTGGAAGTATGTTTTCTAAAATGGTCATCTAGACGTCGTACTTTCGACTGAAATGACTACCTTTACAAAAACGACTTGTAACTTATTTTTCCGACTATAAACCTATACTTTTTCTGTTTAGATTCATAAAAATAGTTCAATATGAAACCATAGCAATTTGATTCACTCAAAACGGATTTAAAATGAAGAAGTTATGGGTAAAACAAGATTGGATAATTTTTCTCGTTTTAGCTACGTGAAAATTGGTAACAAATCTATTCCAACCATAACTTAATCAACTTGTATTGTATATCATGTAATCATGAGATACCATAGACACGTATACAATGTTTCGACCTATCATGTCGACACATCTATATATATTTCGGAACAACCATAGACACTCTATATGTGAATGTTGGAGTTAGCTATACAGTGTTGAGGTTGATTCCAAAATATATATAGTTTGAGTTGTGATCAATACTGAGATACGTATACACTGGGTCGTGGATTGATTCAAGATAATATTTATCGATTTATTTCTGTACATCTAACTGTGGACAACTAGTTGTAGGTTACTTACGAGGACAGCTGACTTAATAAACTTAAAACATCAAAATATATTAAAAATGTTGTAAATATATTTTGAACATACTTTGATATATATGTATATATTGTTATAGGTTCGTGAATCAACCAGTGGCCAAGTCTTACTTCCCGACGAAGTAAAAATCTGTGAAAGTGAGTTATAGTCCCACTTTTAAAATCTAATATTTTTGGGATGAGAATACATGCAGGTTTTATAAATGATTTACAAAATAGACACAAGTACGTGAAACTACATTCTATGGTTGAATTATCGAAATCGAATATGCCCCTTTTTATTAAGTCTGGTAATCTAAGAATTAGGGAACAGACACCCTAATTGACACGAATCCTAAAGATAGGTCTATTGGGCCTAACAAACCCCATCCAAAGTACCGGATGCTTTAGTACTTCGAAATTTATATCATATCCGAAGGGTGTCCCGGAATGATGGGGATATTCTTATATATGCATCTTGTTAATGTCGGTTACCAGGTGTTCACCATATGAATGATTTTTATCTCTATGTATGGGATGTGTATTGAAATATGAAATCTTGTGGTCTATTATTATGATTTGATATATATAGGTTATGTAGCGACCCGGCAAAATCGTCATTGACGGCGCCGACTACTTAGGTCCCGTTGCGTGGTCATAGTCCCTATATGAGACGCGTTTGACCAAAATTATGTCGCATTCATTTGAAACGTACAAGACTTGCAAAGTTTAGTTTACAAAACAATTCGACAACAAGTTTAAGATTACAAAAATTGTAAAGTATAAATGAAATAACTTGCGACATAAATAGTTCAAAATCACGGTTGCTATAAATAGCGTAAGTATATGCTTTAAGATTGAATCCAAAGGTGCTATCACTAGCGTATGCATGTATGCTTGACTCCAAGCAAGTAATCAAAGTGTGCGGAAGCATGTATCAAGTAGCCAAGTATGAACCTGAGAAACATATAGAAAACTGTCAACGAAAAACGTTGGTGAAATCATAGATGTAGTAATAAACGTTATTTTTGAACCACAAGATTTAGTCTCTCCATAAAATTGATCATCCAAAAGTTGCATTCCAAAATTTGGTTCGCGAGCACCCAATTATCAATGCTTAACATTCCTTCCATAGAACCCCATCACAATAGTGTTAGAACATACACTGTTTCTCGAAAATATATTTCATTCGTAAACGGTAGCGAACCGTTTGAATGAGGGTTTGTCAAACCCATATGGATCCATACAACATAAGTTCTCGCTTACACCCGGCAAGTGTAACTAATGATAATCGAATTGAGGATTTTGTTCTAAACTCGCTGTAGAATGTTTGTTTCATCGGACTTGTGTTCAAAACATAAAAGTAAGTAGTACAAGATGTAACAAAGTATATGTTTCTCAGCCCAAGATTTAAAAGTATAAAAATTGTTGAAAAGGTGGGACTATGATCTCACCTCGAGTGCACGAGTATAAATGTACTTCACAAAGTAAATGTGTGCATGATAGTTGCTTAGCCTCAACCTAAATAAGTAAGTTGTATCAATTAACCAGTTACGACACAAGGTCGGGCGAAATGTGTTCAACTAGTCCTATGGCTCGTTACGACTCAAATATATAGCATGTGAGTCACGTTATCAAGTTTCATGCAAGAATCAAGTATAAAAGCACATTAGAACGATTGCATAAGTGTTTTGTTAAGTTTGACTAAAAGTCAAACTTGGTCAAAGTCAACGACAAAGTCAACAGGGTCGGGTCGGGTCCCGGACTATTTTCCTAAGCTTAGAAATCATATATGAGCATGTTGTCCAAGTTTCATGTTGATCGAGGGTGCGTAGCATACATAGAATTAAACGAAAATTGACGTTTTTGGGCAGTCTACCTCAGATGCGCCGCATCTGAGGCAGATGCGCCGCATCTGCAGCTGTATCAGCAAATTCTGGGGCAGTTTTCACTTATACGATTTCAACTTCAAACGATCATAACTTTTGACTCGTTAACATTCAAAACACGTATCTTATATCGTTGGAAAGGTAATTTAAAGAGGAATACAACTAAACACATTTCATGAATCTAATCCATCATTAACAACAATGAAAACCTCATCAAATGATCATTAAACGTTCAAAATCAAAGTTTCAAGTTCACAAAACGCATTTCTTGACTCGGGAATCCAATTTACACATACGATACATCGTTTTGAAGGTAATGAAAAATACAATACAATTAAACACTTACTAACAACATTAACAAGCATTCAATGCATCAAAATTCCATTTTAAAGTTCATCAAACCCTAACCAAAATCATGAATTCAACAATTTTGTAAATGAAGCTTTTCTAAATCAACCTACACATCAAAATGAAGCTAATGATGCTAGTAACACATTTAATACATGAACTTTAACATTTAAACAACATTTAATCACCCAAAATTCAAGATTAAGCAAACACATTTCAAATGTTCAAACTTGTTACTCAAAACAACAAATCGAGCAAGTAAATCATATATTCATGCTAGACACGAGCCATAGACACTAACTAACACCATTTCAAGTATATAAAACGAATTTAGAAAAATCTATTGTTTTAGAAATGTTACCCAAATGTGATGAAATTGGTATCAAAATGTAGAGGATGAAGAGAGGATCACGAATATGTAATTTGTTTTGATGTTTACTTCCTTGAAAAGATTTGGATGATGATTCTTTGTTGAGAGGATTTGAGAGAAAAAGGAAGTAGTAAGGATGGTGGTGGTGATGAATGAATGGATGAGAAGGGTGTTGACCCTTTGACCTAGTGACATCTTTGGCACTTTGACAAGTTTAGTCCCTCATGTTTCAAAGCGGGTGCGTGTAACCGAACGAATATTTTAAAAACGCTAGAGTAAATGAGTGATGTTATAATTAAATAACAAAAATATTAAAACGCTAGTCAACGAAAGATACGAATTTAGATAACGAAAGGTATTATCTAAAAAAAAAAAGACGGCGTTAAAATAAATTTAACGGAAAAACGCGGGATGTTACATTACCTACACCTTAAAAGAAATTTCGTCCCGAAATTTAGTTGGAAGTAGTAGTTGTTATTTCTTCTTCGAAACCTTGCGTTGCAGATTCTACGAGTAAGTGAAGGTACTTCTTTGGGCGTTTCAACGAACTTCAAAATCGGAGTTTTTACGTTGTTTAGAGTTTGGTTTCACGATCCATAATTTCAACCGGTTCTCCTAGGAAGTGAAGTTTATCATCGATAGCAAGCTCATCGAAAAAAATAACAAGTTATTGTTTTGCAAGACATGTCTTTAAGTTTGATACACAGAATGTAGGATGAACGGAATTCGATTGAGTCGGGAGTTCGAAACGGTAAGCAACGGGCACAATACGCTCCAAGATTTCAAAAGGATCAAAATATCGTGGATGTAGCTTTCTACGTTTCCCGAAACGGATTACACCTTTTCAAGGTGCGACTTTTAATATTACGCGGTCACTCACGTGGAATTCGAGAGGTTTACGTCTAACATCGGCATAGCTCCTTTGGCGACTACGGTCGTTTTGAGTCTTTTTAGATTTGAACAATTTCTCGGTTGTTTCATAATGGGTTCGGGTCCGGTGGTTTGCTTGTCACCTACTTCGGTTCAACGATTAAGAAAATGACAATTGCGGCTTTATGAGTTTTCGAAAGGTGTGGCGTTAATACTCGTGTGATAATTATCATTGTAAGAGAATTCGGTTAAAGGCAAAGACTTTTCCCAAGTATATTTGAAGTCGATAACACAAATTCGTATTATGGTTCCCCAGGTTCGAATCGTACATTTGCTTTATTCGTCGGTGCGTGGATGACACGCAGTACTTATGTCTAAACGTGGTCCCGAGACTTTTTGTAAGGCACTCCGAAATCTAGAAGTGAAACGAGGATCTCGATCCGAAACGAAGTATATCTCCTTAAGATATATTTTGAACAAGTTTTTGTTTCTCAAGAATTTCGCGCCACGGAAGATTTATCGGTTTTCAAAAACGTTCGTTAGGACTATTCACCCTGCAGTGAATACTAGTATAACTTGAAGAGTCTCTCTCAATTGAGAATGTAGAATAAAGATTTCCTTAAACAGAAGTACGAGTGTAATGCGAGAGAAGTTTCCGCCTCGATGTAAGCATAACAAGCATATTGTAGTTCGTTAATAAAACTGCGCGAAGACGAGATAGTATACACGTGTAACATGTGATTGAAGTCGAAAGAGTTCGTCATTCACTCGGAAGCATAAATATGGTTCGACAATAATCGAAGATGTGTCCCTAGTATGGTTGTTATTAATATTCTCGGAGTTTTCGGATATCCAAACAAGAAAAGTGAAGTCATGTACATGGCACATGGTGGTGATTAGGTTGATCGAGTCCAATCACCATCACGTGTCATTAGAACTTTGGTATGACTTACCGTAATGTAGTGACCCGAACTTTTCCATGTTTATATATATTAATTGAGATTGATATTTATATGATTAAATGTTTCGAACATGTTAAGAAATCAAACTTGTTAAGACTTGATTAATTGAAATATGTTTCATATAGACAATTGACCACCCAAGTTGACCGGTGATTCACGAACGTTAAAACTTGTAAAAACTCTATGATGACATATATATGGATATATATATAGTTAACATGATACTATGATAAGTAAACATATCATTAAGTATATTAACAATGAACTACATATGTAAAAACAAGACTACTAACTTAATGATTTTAAACGAGACATATATGTAACGATTATCGTTGTAAAGACATTTAATGTATATATATAATATTAAGAGATATTCATACATGATAATATCATGATAATATAATAATTTAAAATCTCATTTGATATTATAAACATTGGGTTAACAACATTTAACAAGATCGTTAACCTAAAGGTTTCAAAACAACACTTACATGTAACGACTAACGATGACTTAACGACTCAGTTAAAATGTATATACATGTAGTGTTTTAATATGTATTTATACACTTTTGAAAGACTTCAATACACTTATCAAAATACTTCTACTTAACAAAAATGCTTACAATTACATCCTCGTTCAGTTTCATCAACAATTCTACTCGTATGCACCCGTATTCGTACTCGTACAATACACATCTTTTAGATGTATGTACTATTGGTATATACACTCCAATGATCAGCTATTAGCAGCCCATGTGAGTCACCTAACACATGTGGGAACCATCATTTGGCAACTAGCATGAAATATCTCATAAAATTACAAAAATATGAGTAATCATTCATGACTTATTTACATGAAACAAAATAACATATCCTTTATATCTAATCCATACACCAACGACCAAAAACACCTACAAACACTTTCATTCTTCAATTTTCTTCATCTAATTGATCTCTCTCAAGTTCTATCTTCAAGTTCTAAGTGTTCTTCATAAATTCCAAAAGTTCTAGTTTCATAAAATCAAGAATACTTTCAAGTTTGCTAGCTCACTTCCAATCTTGTAAGGTGATCATCCAACCTCAAGAAATCTTTGTTTCTTACAGTAGGTTATCATTCTAATACAATGTAATAATCATATTCAAACTTTCGTTCAATTTCTATAACTATAACAATCTTATTTCAAGTGATGATCTTACTTGAACTTGTTTTCGTGTCATGATTCTGCTTCAAGAACTTCGAGCCATCCAAGGATCCATTGAAGCTAGATCCATTTTTCTATTTTCCAGTAGGTTTATCCAAGGAACTTAAGGTAGTAATGATGTTCATAACATCATTCGATTCATACATATAAAGCTATCTTATTCGAAGGTTTAAACTTGTAATCACTAGAACATAGTTTAGTTAATTCTAAACTTGTTCGCAAACAAAAGTTAATCCTTCTAACTTGACTTTTAAAATCAACTAAAAACATGTTCTATATCTATATGATATGCTAACTTAATGATTTAAAACCTGGAAACACGAAAAACACCGTAAAACCGGATTTACGCCGTCGTAGTAACACCGCGGGCTGTTTTGGGTTAGTTAATTAAAAACTATGATAAACTTTGATTTAAAAGTTGTTATTCTGAGAAAATGATTTTTATTATGAACATGAAACTATATCCAAAAATTATGGTTAAACTCAAAGTGGAAGTATGTTTTCTAAAATGGTCATCTAGACGTCGTTCTTTCGACTAAAATGACTACCTTTACAAAAACGACTTGTAACTTATTTTTCCGACTATAAACCTATACTTTTTCTGTTTAGATTCATAAAATAGAGTTCAATATGAAACCATAGCAATTTTATTCACTCAAAACGGATTTAAAATGAAGAAGTTATGGGTAAAACAAGATTGGATAATTTTTCTCATTTTAGCTACGTGAAAATTGGTAACAAATCTATTCCAACCATAACTTAATCAACTTGTATTGTATATTATGTAATCTTGAGATACCATAGACACGTATACAATGTTTCGACCTATCATGTCGACACATCTATATATATTTCGGAACAACCATAGACACTCTATATGTGAATGTTGGAGTTAGCTATACAGGGTTGAGGTTGATTCCAAAATATATATAGTTTGAGTTGTGATCAATACTGAGATACGTATACACTGGGTTGTGGATTGATTCAATATAATATTTATCGATTTATTTCTGTACATCTAACTGTGGACAACTAGTTGTAGGTTACTAACGAGGACAGCTGACTTAATAAACTTAAAACATCAAAATATATTAAAAGTATTGTAAATATATTTTGAACATACTTTGATATATATGTATATATTGTTATAGGTTCGTGAATCAACCAGTGGCCAAGTCTTACTTCCCGACGAAGTAAAAATCTGTGAAAGTGAGTTATAGTCCCACTTTTAAAATCTAATATTTTGGGATGAGAATACATGCAGGTTTTATAAATGATTTACAAAATAGACACAAGTACGTGAAACTACATTCTATGGTTGAATTATCGAAATCGAATATGCCCCTTTTTATTAAGTCTGGTAATCTAAGAATTAGGGAACAGACACCCTAATTGACGCGAATCCTAAAGATAGATCTATTGGGCTTAACAAACCCCATCTAAAGTACCGGATGCTTTAGTACTTCGAAATCTATATCATATCCGAAGGGTGTCCCGGAATGATGGGGATATTCTTATATATGCATCTTGTTAATGTCGGTTACCAGGTGTTCACCATATGAATGATTTTTATCTCTATGTATGGGATGTGTATTGAAATATGAAATCTTGTGGTCTATTGTTACGATTTGATATATATAGGTTAAACCTATAACTCACCAACATTTTTGTTGACGTTTAAAGCATGTTTATTCTCAGGTGAATATTAAGAGCTTCCGCTGTTGCATACTAAAATAAGGACAAGATTTGGAGTCCATGTTTGTATGATATTGTGTAAAAACTGCATTCAAGAAACTGATTTCGATGTAACATATTTGTATTCTAAACCATTATGTAATGGTCGTGTGTAAACAGGATATTTTAGATTATCATTATTTGATAATCTACGTAAAGCTTTTTAAACCTTTATTTATGAAATAAAGGTTATGGTTTGTTTTAAAAATGAATGCAGTCTTTGAAAAACGTCTCACATAGAGGTCAAAATCTCGCAACGAAATCAATTAATATGGAACGTTTTTAATCAATAAGAACGGGACATTTCACGTAATATAACTACGTTGATCAAATGACGTTATATTACGCTAAATCATACCTCCATTCCCACATCACTCCATAGAATCAAGTTCGTGTAATCGTGAAAATTTAAAATAAACAAAGTGTAACGACGTCTCTAACGTGATTCGTATTGAATCGAAAGAATTAGTGCAACTTTAAAGAAGCGTTCCCCGAGGGAAGTGTATAAATGATTGTTCACGTCAATGTGGTTCAAGTCAAACAATAATGCATTTAGGTACTAAAAGAGTAATGCATCATAATAACGAATAGTACGCAACCGTAGTGATAAGTAGTGACGACGATACTCACCTAGAGTAGTGATGGTAGTAACACGAAATAGTAGATAGTAAGAAACACCGGTGGGAAACCGATAGTAAGTTAAAACGGTGGCGAATAATAATCCGGGAGACAGAGTTCCCCAACAAGTGTGACTAATGAAGTCATCGTCATCCATACGTGTATGAATCTTGAATTTACGCTTGTTACCAGAAAGTTGCAGAATACGAGTTCGTATGATGAAAACTTGGTACCATTAAAAAGTTTGCCTAAGAATGATTCAAGTATAATGCACAAGTAGTCAAGTAAGTGCTATCTATAGCAAATGTATGTCAGAATGCAATGATTAACTATCCGGTTGTAGTCTAGATTCACTAATGTGTCCTAACAACTCTGTCAGACACACTAATGCATATCCTAGTTCCCTACAACCAACGCTCTGATACCATCTGTAGCGACAGATGGGGTAGAAACCCACCCAGTGCCTTTCCAGCTAACTGCTTGGTGACCACTGAGTGTACCTCAGACACTGATTTTACGGCCCGCATTTCTGCCAAACTGCCAACCCTCAAATTCTAAGGGATCGCAAGGGGTAAGAGCCAATGCTTCGTCACAGGTAACACTGTGAGAACCCCCTCTACGATTAACCCGCCAAAAAGTATAGTCCGTATGAGTGCCCAGCCTAACAGCCGGCGCGCGTGACTACCTTTACGGCTAAGGTTAAACCAGCTCTAATACCATCTGTAGTGACCCGGAAAAATCGTCATTGACGGCGCCGACTACTTAGGTCCCGTTGCGTGGTCATAGTCCCTATATGAGACGCGTTTGACCAAAATTATGTCGCATTCATTTGAAACGTACAAGACTTGCAAAGTTTAGTTTACAAAACAATTCGACAACAAGTTTAAGATTACAAAAATTGTAAAGTATAAATGAAATAACTTGCGACATAATTAGTTTAAAATCACGTTTGCTATAAATAGCGTAAGTATATGCTTTAAGATTGAATCCAAAGGTGCTATCACTAGCGTATGCATGTATGCTTGACTCCAAGCAAGTAATCAAAGTGTGCGGAAGCATGTATCAAGTAGCCAAGTATGAACCTGAGAAACATATAGAAAACTGTCAACGAAAAACGTTGGTGAAATCATAGATGTAGTAATAAACGTTATTTTTGAACCACAAGATTTAGTATCTCCATAAAATTGATCAACCAAAAGTTGCATTCCAAAATTTGGTTCGCGAGCACCCAATTATCAATGCTTAACATTCCTTCCATAGAACCCCATCACAATAGTGTTAGAACATACACTGTTTCTCGAAAATATATTTCATTCGTAAACGGTAGCGAACCGTTTGAATGAGGGTTTGTCAAACCCATATGGATCCATACAACATAAGTTCTCGCTTACACCCGGCAAGTGTAACTAATGATAATCGAATTGAGGATTTTGTTCTAAACTCGCTGTAGAATGTTTGTTTCATCGGACTTGTGTTCAAAACATAAAAGTAAGTAGTACAAGATGTAACAAAGTATATGTTTCTCAGCCCAATATTTAAAAGTATAAAAATTGTTGAAAAGGTGGGACTATGATCTCACCTCGAGTGCACGAGTATAAATGTACTTCACAAAGTAAATGTGTGCATGATAGTTGCTTAGCCTCAACCTAAACAAGTAAGTTGTATCAATTAACCGGTTACGACACAAGGTCGGGCGAAATGTGTTCAACTAGTCCTATGGCTCGTTACGACTCGAATATATAGCATGTGAGTCACGTTATCAAGTTTCATGCAAGAATCAAGTATAAAAACACATTAGAACGATTGCATAAGTGTTTTGTTAAGTTTGACTAAAAGTCAAACTTGGTCAAAGTCAACGAAAAAGTCAACAGGGTCGGGTCGGGTCGGGTCCCGGACTATTTTCCTAAGCTTAGAAATCATATATGAGCATGTTGTCCAAGTTTCATGTTGATCGGGGGTGCGTAGCATACATAGAATTAAAAGAAAATTGACGTTTTTGGGCAGTCTGCCTCAGATGCGCCGCATCTGCAGCTGTATCAGCAAATTCTGGGGCAGTTTTCACTTATACGATTTCAACTTCAAACGATCATAACTTTTGACTCGTTAACATTCAAAACAAGTATCTTATATCGTTGGAAAGGTAATTTAAAGAGGAATACAACTAAACACATTTCATGAATCAAATCCATCATTAACAACAATGAAAACCTCATCAAATGATCATTAAACGTTCAAAATCAAAGTTTCAAGTTCACAAAACGCATTTCTTGACTCGGGAATCCAATTTACACATACGATACATCGTTTTGAAGGTAATGAAACATACAATACAATTAAACACTTACTAACAACATTAACAAGCATTCAATGCATCAAAATCCCGTTTTAAAGTTCATCAAACCCTAACCAAAATCATGAATTCACCAATTTTGTAAATGAAGCTTTTCTAAATCAAACTACACATCAAAATGAAGCTAATGATGCTAGTAACACATTTAATACATGAACTTTAACATTTAAACAACATTTAATCACCCAAAATTCAAGATTAAGCAAACACATTTCAAATGTTCAAACTAGTTACTCAAAACAACAAATCGAGCAAGTAAATCATATATTCATGCTAGACACGAGCCATAGACACTAACTAACACCATTTCAAGTATATAAAACGAATTTAGAGAAATCTAGTGTTTTAGAAATGTTACCCAAATGTGATGAAATTGGTATCAAAATGTAGAGGATGAAGAGAGGATCACGAATATGTAATTTGTTTTGATGTTTACTTCCTTGAAAAGATTTGGATGATGATTCTTTGTTGAGAGGATTTGAGAGAAAAAGGAAGTAGTAAGGATGGTGGTGGTGATGAATGAATGGATGAGAAGGGTGTTGACCCTTTGACCTAGTGACATCTTTGGCACTTTGACAAGTTTAGTCCCTCATGTTTCAAAGCGGGTGCGTGAATTAACCGAACGAATATTTTAAAAACGCTAGAGTAAACGAGTGATGTTATAATTAAATAACGAAAATATTAAAACGCTAGTCAACGAAAGATACGAATTTAGATAACGAAAGGTATTATCTAAAAAAAAAAGACGGCGTTAAAATAAATTTAACGGAAAAACGCGGGATGTTACAGGTTAAACCTATAACTCACCAACATTTTTGTTGACGTTTTAAGCATGTTTATTCTCAGGTGATTATTAAGAGCTTCCGCTGTCGCATAATTAAATAAGGACGAGATTTGCGGTCCATGCTTGTATGATATTGTGTAAAAACTGCATTCAATAAACTTATTTTGTTGTAACATATTTGTATTGTAAACCATTATGTAATGGTCGTGTGTAAACAGGATATTTAGATTATCATTATTTGATAATCTACGTAAAGCTTTTTAAACCTTTATTGATGAAATAAAGGTTATGGTTTGTTTTAAAATGAATGCAGTCTTTGAAAAACGTCTCATGTAAAGGTCAAAACCTCACAATGAAATCAATTAATATGTAACGTTTTTAATCAATAAGAACGGGACATTTCAGTTGGTATCCGAGCGTTGGTCTTAGAGAACCAGAATTTTGCATTAGTGTGTCTTATCGAGTTTGTTAGGATGCATTAGTGAGTCTGGACTTCGACCGTGTTTACTTGAAAAATGATTGCTTAACAAATTTTGTTGGAAACTATATATTTTTAACATGTGAATATTATGTGATATATTAATCTCTTAACACGTTTGATATTATGTGATAGATGTCTACCTCTAGAACAAGTCCCATTGACTCACCTAATAATAATGAAGAGTCAAATGTAAATTGGAATGATTCGTGGACTGATTCACAAGTTCCCGAAGAGGAACCGGAAGAAGAGTCGGAACCGGAAGAAGAATCGGAACCGGAAGAAGAATCGGAACCGGATGAAGAAATAGAACCGGTGGGGGAAATAATAAAACGGTTAAGTAAAAGAAAATCCTCAACCAACCGACCAAGGTTAATTATGGTCAATGGTGTTTCCGCCAAGGAAGCAAAATATTGGGAGGATTACCAATTCTCCGATGAATCGGATTCCGACGAGAATTCCGATGATGTTATAGAAATTACCCCAACTGAATTTAAAAAGGCAAAAGAAAATAATAAGAGAAAGGGCATAAAAATAGAAAAATCTAATTCCAACCCCGATGAACTTTATATGTATCGTCAACCCCTGAAGTTCTTAAGTTGTAACAATGACCCGGGAACCTCTAAACCACCAGGTTTTTCTAAACCAATGTGGAAAACGACGGCTCGTATTAGGGGAACATCATATATCCCTAGAAACTTAGCAAAATGAACCAAAACCGAAGAAGAAGAAACAAGCGAGTCGGAATAAGATAGTTGTATTCGTGTGGTGTAATATATGTAATATAGTGTGCTTATGCTTTATGATATATGTAAAAATTGCTTGTATTAATAAGTATTTTTTTTATGAATCTAACTCTTGTCTATTTTACAGTATAAAAACACAAAATGGATAGACAACCCAATATTTTAAGAGACCTACCCGGAGACATGATTGATGAAATCTTGTCTAGAGTCGGTCAGAATTCTTCGGCACAACTATTTAAGGCGAGATCAGTTTGTAAGACATTCGAAGAACGTTCTAAGAATGCCTTGGTTTATAAAAGGCTTTCGTTCGAAAGATGGGGGATATCACATTGGGAAATCCATAAGATACGATGTGTTTACTTTGACGCATATATTGCGGGGAACCCAAATGCTATTTTACACAATGGGTTAAGAAATTATTTTGACTCAATATATCTGAATATTGGACTTCGTGATTTAGAAAAAGCGGCTAACATGCAACATAAAGAAGCATGTTATGCTTACGGATTAGTAATGTTCGCTTCTCACCAAAGTGAGAACAAGAACATCGGGCTACAACTATTAAATAAAGCGTTCCCACAAGTGACGGAGTCGGTAATTGGGGTAAGAAATGAGGTTTTTAGATTGTTACGGGACTGTTGGACATTACGTAACCCTCGTCCCTTTGACGACGTTACAACACGCTGTCTTATCAACGGCCATAACGGTTATGTTCCACAAGACCAAGGATGGGAAGTAATCCTAGTAAAACCAGAATGCATGATTTGTTTCTGGACGTATGAATTACGTGTCTTTATTGCCTTTGCTGAACGGCTTGTGTACTAGCTAGAATTATCTTCACAACCATCTTGTATCAAATTTATTGTGTGCTATATTTCATGCTATATGTAAAATAAGCGGTATTGTAAGTTTGTAAAATATTGTGTAAAAGTTTGAACGCGAAATATTATTATAATCAGTTTTTCATATAGAATTGTAGTAGTTGAATTGTATATTAGCTACTAAGTATGAACTTAACGGGTAGGTACTACCCGAATTTAAACTTATAAAACGCTAATATGAAGAAAAAGCTTTTATAAATGAGTTCATATTATGCTACGAAATACTATTAACTACTCTTAATATTCTGTATGATTAACTTGTTCCATTTGATTATTTTGAAGGAAATGGCACCGACTACTCGACACACCGTGAATATGAATGAAGAGGAATTCCGTACTTTTCTAGCTTCAAACATAGCCGCAGTACAGGCTGCGCTACATACCAACAATAACCTTGGATCTAGCAGTACAGAAAATCGTGTAGGATGCACCTACAAAGAATTCACTGCCTGCAAACCTTTGGAATTTGATGGAACCGAAGGACCGATCGGATTGAAACGGTGGACCGAGAAGGTCGAATCGGTGTTTGCCATAAGTAAGTGTACTGAAGAGGACAAAGTGAAGTACGCTACGCATACCTTCACAGGTTCTGCGTTAACATGGTGGAATACCTATCTAGAGCAAGTGAGACAAGACGATGCGTACGCACTACCGTGGTCAGCATTCAAGCACTTGATGAACGAGAAGTACCGTACCAGAACCGAGGTCAATAAGCTCAAGACAGAACTTAGAGGGTTACGAACCCAAGGATTTGATATTACCACGTACGAAAGACGATTCACAGAATTGTGCCTATTGTGTCCGGGAGCATTCGAAGATGAGGAAGAGGAGATCGACGCGTTTGTGAAAGGATTACCGGAAAGAATCCAAGAAGATATAAGTTCACACGAGCCCGCCTCCATACAACAGGCATGTAGAATGGCTCACAAACTAGTGAACCAGATTGAAGAAAGAATTAAAGAACAGACGGCTGAAGAGGCCAATGTGAAGCAAGTCAAAAGAAAGTGGGAGGAAAACGGTGATAAGAATCACCAATACAACAACAACAGCAATTACAACAATTATCGCAACAATTATCCCAACAATCGCAACATCAATCGCAACTACAACAAATGGCCCAACAACAACAACAACAACAACAGCAACTACAACAATCATCCCAACAACAATAATAACCGCAACAACAACAACAATCAGAAGCAGCTATGCCAAAGGTGTGAAAAGTATCACTCGGGGTTCTGCACCAAATTTTGCAACAAGTGTAAAAGAAATGGTCATAGCGCGGCGAAGTGTGAGGTCTACGGACCAGGGGTTAATAGAACGAAAGGAACAAATGGTGTCGGAATGAGTAATGGCGGAGCAAGTAGTGTCGGAGCAAGTTATGCCAATGTAGTTTGTTATAAATGTGGAAAACTGGGCCACATTATTAGAAATTGCCCGAACCAGGAGAACACGAATGGACAAGGTCGCGGAAGAGTTTTCAATATTAATGCGGCAGAGGCACAGGAAGACCCGGAGCTTGTTACGGGTACGTTCCTTATTGACAACAAATCTTCTTACGTTTTATTTGATTCGGGTGCGGATAGAAGCTATATGAGTAGAGATTTTTGTGCTAAATTAAGTTGTCCATTGACACCTTTGGATAGTAAATTTTTACTCGAATTAGCAAATGGTAAATTAATTTCAGTAGATAATATATGTCGGAATCGAGAAATTAAACTGGTTAGCGAAACATTTAAGATTGATTTGATACCAGTAGAGTTAGGGAGTTTTGATGTGATAATCGGTATGGACTGGTTGAAAGAAGTGAAAGCAGAGATCGTTTGTTACAAAAATGCAATTCGCATTATACGAGAAAAAGGAAAACCCTTAATGGTGTACGGAAAAAAAGGGCAACACGAAGCTACATCTTATTAGTAATTTGAAGGCACAAAAACTAATAAGAAAAGGTTGCTATGCTGTTCTAGCACACGTCGAGAAAGTACAAACTGATGAAAAGAGCATCAATGATGTTCTCATTGCAAAAGAATTTCCCGATGTATTTCTTAAAGAATTGCCGGGATTACCCCCACATCGATCCGTTGAATTTCAAATAGATCTTGTACCAGGAGCTGCACCAATAGCTCGTGCTCCTTACAGACTCGCACCCAGCGAGATGAAAGAACTGAAAAGCCAATTACAAGAACTTTTAGAGCGTGGTTTCATTCGACCAAGCACATCACTGTGGGGAGCTCCTGTTTTGTTTGTCAAGAAGAAAGATGGTACATTCAGGTTGTGTATCGACTACCGAGAGTTGAACAAACTTACCATCAAGAACCGCTACCCACTACAGAGAATCGACGACTTATTTGATCAACTACAAGGCTCGTCTGTTTATTCAAAGATTGACTTACGTTCCGGGTATCATCAAATGCGGGTGAAAGAAGATGATATTCCAAAGACTGCTTTCAGAACACGTTACGGTCATTACGAGTTTATGGTCATGACGTTTGGTTTAACTAATGCACCAGCTGTGTTCATGGACCTTATGAACCGAGTGTGTGGACCATACCTTGACAAGTTTGTCATTGTTTTCATTGATGACATACTTATTTACTCAAAGAATGACCAAGAACACGGTGAACATTTGAGAAAGGTGTTAGAAGTATTGAGGAAGGAAGAATTGTACGCTAAGTTTTCAAAGTGTGCATTTTGGTTGGAAGAAGTTCAATTTCTCGGTCACATAGTGAACAAAGAAGGTATTAAGGTGGATCCGGCAAAGATAGAAACTGTTGAAAAGTGGGAAACCCCGAAAACTCCAAAACACATACGCCAGTTTTTAGGACTAGCTGGTTACTACAGAAGGTTCATCCAAGACTTTTCCAGAATAGCAAAACCCTTGACTGCATTAACGCATAAAGGGAAGAAATTTGAATGGAATAATGAATAAGAGAAAGCGTTTCAGTTATTGAAGAAAAAGCTAACTACGGCACCTATATTGTCATTGCCTGAAGGGAATGATGATTTTGTGATTTATTGTGACGCATCAAAGCAAGGTCTTGGTTGTGTATTAATGCAACGAACGAAGGTGATTGCTTATGCATCTAGACAATTGAAGATTCACGAACAAAATTATACGACGCATGATTTGGAATTAGGAGCGGTTGTTTTTGCATTAAAGACTTGGAGGCACTACTTATATGGGGTCAAAAGTATTATATATACCGACCACAAAAGTCTTCAACACATATTTAATCAGAAACAACTGAATATGAGGCAGCGTAGGTGGATTGAATTATTGAATGATTACGACTTTGAGATTCGTTACCACCCGGGGAAGGCAAATGTGGTAGCCGATGCCTTGAGCAGGAAGGACAGAGAACCCATTCGAGTAAAATCTATGAATATAATGATTCATAATAACCTTACTACTCAAATAAAGGAGGCGCAACAAGGAGTTTTAAAAGAGGGAAATTTAAAGGATGAAATACCCAAAGGATCGGAGAAGCATCTTAATATTCAGGAAGACGGAACCCGGTATAGGGCTGAAAGGATTTGGGTACCAAAATTTGGAGATATGAGAGAAATGGTACTTAGAGAAGCTCATAAAACCAGATACTCAATACATCCTGGAACGGGGAAGATGTACAAGGATCTCAAGAAACATTTTTGGTGGCCGGGTATGAAAGCCGATGTTGCTAAATACGTAGGAGAATGTTTGACGTGTTCTAAGGTCAAAGCTGAGCATCAGAAACAATCAGGTCTACTTCAACAACCCGAAATCCCGAAATGGAAATGGGAAAACATTACCATGGATTTCATCACTAAATTGCCAAGGACTGCAAGTGGTTTTGATACTATTTGGGTAACAGTTGATCGTCTCACCAAATCAGCACACTTCCTGCCAATAAGAGAAGATGACAAGATGGAGAAGTTAGCACGACTGTATTTGAAGGAAGTCATCTCCAGACATGGAATACCAATCTCTATTATCTCTGATAGGGATGGCAGATTTATTTCAAGAATCTGGCAGACATTACAGCAAGCATTAGGAACTCGTCTAGACATGAGTACTGCCTATCATCCACAAACTGATGGGCAGAGCGAAAGGACGATACAAATGCTTGAAGATATGGTACGAGCATGTGTTATTGATTTCGGAAACAGTTGGGATCGACATCTACCGTTAGCAGAATTTTCCTACAACAACAGCTACCATTCAAGCATTGAGATGGCGCCGTTTGAAGCACTTTATGGTAGAAAGTGCAGGTCTCCGATTTGTTGGAGTGAAGTGGGGGATAGACATATTACGGGTCCAGAGATTATACAAGAAACTACCGAGAAGATCATCCAAATTCAACAACGGTTGAAAATCGCCCAAAGTCGACAAAAGAGCTACGCTGACATTAAAAGAAAAGATATAGAATTTGAAATTGGAGAGATGGTCATGCTTAAAGTTGCACCTTGGAAAGGCGTTGTTCGATTTGGTAAACGAGGGAAATTAAATCCAAGGTATATTGGACCATTCAAGATTATTGATCGTGTCGGACCAGTAGCTTACCGACTTGAGTTACCTCAACAAATCGAGGCTGTACATAACACTTTCCACGTCTCGAATTTGAAGAAATGTTTTGCTAAAGAAGATCTCACTATTCCGTTAGATGAAATCCAAATCAATGAAAAACTTCAATTCATCGAAGAACCCGTCGAAATAATGGATCGTGAGGTTAAGACTTAAGCAAAACAAGATACCAATTGTTAAGGTTCTATGGAATGCTCGTAGAGGACCCGAGTTCACCTGGGAGCATGAAGATCAGATGAAGAAGAAATACCCGCATCTATTTCCAGAAGATTCGTCAACACCTTCAACAGCTTAAAATTTCGGGACAAAATTTATTTAACGGGTAGGTACTGTAGTGACCCGAACGTTTCCATGTTTATATATATTAATTTAGATTGATATTTACATGATTAAATGTTTCCAACATGTTAAGCAATCAAACTTGTTAAGACTTGATTAATTGAAATATGTTTCATATAGACAGTTGACCACCCAAGTTGACCGGTGATTCACGAACGTTAAAACTTGTAAAAACTATATGATGACATATATATGGATATATATATAGTTAACATGATACTATGATAAGTAAACATATCATTAAGTATATTAACAATGAACTACATATGAAAAAACAAGACTACTAACTTAATGATTTTTAAACGAGACATATATGTAACGATTATCGTTGTAAAGACATTTAATGTATATATATCATATTAAGAGATATTCATACATGATAATATCATGATAATATAATAATTTAAAATCTCATTTGATATTATAAACATTGGGGTAACAACATTTAACAAGATCGTTAACCTAAAGGTTTCAAAACAACACTTACATGTAACGACTAACGATGACTTAACGACTCAGTTAAAATGTGTATACATGTAGTGTTTTAATATGTATTTATACACTTTTGAAAGACTTCAATACACTTATCAAAATACTTCTACTTAACAAAAATGCTTACAATTACATCCTCGTTCAGTTTCATCAACAATTCTACTCGTATGCACCCGTATTCGTACTCGTACAATACATAGCTTTTAGATGTATGTACTATTGGTATATACACTCCAATGATCAGCTCTTAACAGCCCATGTGAGTCACCTAACACATGTGGGAACCATCATTTGGCAACTAGCATGAAATATCTCATAAAATTACAAAAATATGAGTAATCATTCATGACTTATTTACATGAAAACAAAATTACATATCCTTTATATCTAATCCATACACCAACAACCAAAAACACCTACAAACACTTTCATTCTTCAATTTTCTTCATCTAATTGATCTCTCTCAAGTTCTATCTTCAAGTTCTAAGTGTTCTTCATAAATTCTACAAGTTCTAGTTACATAAAATCAAGAATACTTTCAAGTTTGCTAGCTCACTTCCAATCTTGTAAGGTGATCATCCAACCTCAAGAAATCTTTGTTTCTTACAGTAGGTTATCATTCTAATACAAGGTAATAATCATATTCAAACTTTGGTTCAATTTCTATAACTATAACAATCTTATTTCAAGTGATGATCTTACTTGAACTTGTTTTCGTATCATGATTCTGCTTCAAGAACTTCGAGCCATCCAAGGATCCGTTGAAGCTAGATCCATTTTTCTATTTTCCAGTAGGTTTATCCAAGGAACTTAAGGTAGTAATGATGTTCATAACATCATTCGATTCATACATATAAAGCTATCTTATTCGAAGGTTTAAACTTGTAATCACTAGAACATAGTTTAGTTAATTCTAAACTTGTTCGCCAACAAAAGTTAATCCTTCTAACTTGACTTTTAAAATCAACTAAACACATGTTATATATCTATATGATATGCTAACTTAATGATTTAAAACCTGGAAACACGAAAAACACCGTAAAACCGGATTTACGCCGTCGTAGTAACACCGCGGGCTGTTTTGGGTTAGTTAATTAAAAACTATGATAAACTTTGATTTAAAAGTTGTTATTCTGGGAAAATGATTTTTATTATGAACATGAAACTATATCCAAAATTTATGGTTAAACTCAAAGTGGAAGTATGTTTTCTAAAATGGTCATCTAGACGTCGTACTTTCGACTGAAATGACTACCTTTACAAAAACGACTTGTAACTTATTTTTCTGACAATAAACCTATACTTTTTCTGTTTAGATTCATAAAATAGAGTTCAATATGAAATCATAGCAATTTGATTCACTCAAAACGGATTTAAAATGAAGAAGTTATGGGTAAAACAAGATTGGATAATTTTTCTCATTTTAGCTACGTGAAAATTGGTAACAAATCTATTCCAACCATAACTTAATCAACTTGTATTGTATATCATGTAATCTTGAGATACCATAGACATGTATACAATGTTTCGACCTATCATGTCGACACAACTATATATATTTTGGAACAACCATAGACACTCTATATGTGAATGTTTGAGTTAGCTATACAGGGTTGAGGTTGATTCCAAAATATATATAGTTTGAGTTGTGATCAATACTGAGATACGTATACACTGGGTCGTGGATTGATTCAAGATAATATTTATCAATTTATTTCTGTACATCTAACTGTGGACAACTAGTTGTAGGTTACTTACGAGGACAGCTGACTTAATAAACTTAAAACATCAAAATATATTAAAAGTGTTGTAAATATATTTTGAACATACTTTGATATATATGTATATATTGTTATAGGTTCGTGAATCAACCAGTGGCCAAGTCTTACTTCCCGACGAAGTAAAAATATGTGAAAGTGAGTTATAGTCCCACTTTTAAAATCTAATATTTTTGGGATGAGAATACATGCAGGTTTTATAAATGATTTACAAAATAGACACAAGTACGTGAAACTACATTCTATGGTTGAATTATCGAAATCGAATATGCCCCTTTTTATTAAGTCTGGTAATCTAAGAATTAGGGAACAGACACCCTAATTGACGCGAATCCTAAAGATAGATCTATTGGGCCTAACAAACCCCATCCAAAGTACCGAATGCTTTAGTACTTCGAAATTTATATCATATCCGAAGGGTGTCCCGGAATGATGGGTATATTCTTATATATGCATCTTGTTAATGTCGGTTACCAGGTGTTCACCATATGAATGATTTTTATCTCTATGTATGGGATGTGTATTGAAATATGAAATCTTGTGGTCCATTATTATGATTTGATATATATAGGTTAAACCTATAACTCACCAACATTTTTGTTGACGTTTTAAGCATGTTTATTCTCAGGTGATTATTAAGAGCTTCCGCTGTCGCATAATTAAATAAGGACGAGATTTGAAGTCCATGCTTGTTTGATATTGTGTAAAAACTGCTTTCAAGAAACTTATTTTGTTGTAACATATTTGTATTGTAAACCATTATGTAATGGTCATGTGTAAACAGGATATTTTAGATTATCATTATTTGATAATCTACGTAAAGCTTTTTAAACCTTTATTGATGAAATAAAGGTTATGGTTTGTTTTAAAATGAATGCAGTATTTGAAAAACGTCTCATATAGAGGTCAAAACCTCGCAACGAAATCAATTAATATGGAACGTTTTTAATCAATAAGAATGGGACATTTCAGAACATTCCCAAGACTTATGACCCCTCACGCCATAATTGTAACATCGAGACGTACTAGAATCCGGTATACCCGTCCGTGTACCACCCGTGCTCACACTCGGACCCTTAGTCCTCTTACTCGGAGCACCATACGAAACAAACCTTCTCTCACTTGAAGGTTCACACCTCTTCGATCGTGAATACGACTCGAAACCTCTAGCCAAGTCAAATAATTCCTCAAACGATTTCGCTTGACCCCGGCTAATTTTACTCTTCAAGTCATCATTCAAGGTCCGATAGAAATCTTTCATCAACAAATGATCATTCCCCAAATACTCCGGGCAAAAACGAGCCTTCGCCATAAAGGTCGTCTTGAGAGTATTCAAATCCATAGAACCCTGTAGCAAATTTCGCAACTCATTACGCATTTCCGACAAATCGACTGAAGTTCGGAACTCCTCGAAGAATTCCTTCTTAAACTCGTCCCATGATAACGCCATAAACGGTTCACCACCGACAAGATCAATCTTACCATCCAACCAATCCTTTGCTCTACCCCGCAACAAACTAGTAGAGAGTCTTGTCCTCTTCTCGGGAGGGCATTCAATAGTACGAAAACACCCTTCGACATCCGAGATCCAAGTTGTGCTTATCAAAGGATCCGGTTTCCCGTCATACATTGGGGGTTTAGTCCTCATGAAGTTCTTAAGACAATGCTCCATTCCACTACTACCTTGAAGTTCGGAATACTTCCTATCCATTTCTTCTCGAAACGCACTCATTTTCTCCGCAATGGCGGCGACAACTCTAGCGTTAAATTCCACGTCGTTCGTCTCGATCCCATTTCCCATTGCCGTTCTAAGGAATGCAAAGCGATTAGACCACGAACGTATAAAGCACACACAAAATACCGCCCCCATCTTGCTAAACACTCGTCGTACATCACTTGCTAGACACGATTTGCACCCGTAATAAGGTTTGCAAGGCCTTATTACGCACACACGCTGTATCAACTCGTTAGTACAACGACCGCCTCGCTCGATGATATAAACAAACACAAACAAATTCTACGCGATATGTACATACGCGAGAATTATTATCACAACACAATTAATATATTAATGATATCCGCATTACTAATATAAACGTTAGTCCACCTACAAACAAGGCACTAACCATAACCTATTCCGACCCGTAATCCTACAAGTCCCGCAACAAATAAGCACACACAAAAGTCTAAGTCTAGGCACCTATCTCAAGTCACCTAAATCCCTTAGACCATGCTCTGATACCACTTGTAACAACTCAACCCGTAATACAAACGATCACGCAGAAATATCAATTAAAAATTTTTTTGCTGGAACAGCATATGGCGCGGCGCGCCATATGGCCGCGCGGCGCGCCAAACTGGCCTGTCCAAAAAGTCATGAAATGCGAAAATGTTTGACCACTTCCCGACGTATTTAGACAAAACGCTTTTCATAACCTATTCATATATGAAAAACTAACACGTTCCATTCATAAAATAAGTTTTACGACACCGGGCACACATATGCCCAAATTACCCCTTTAAGTACAAATACAAGTTTTCGACCACAAGACTTTTAATACAAAACAAAGCCGAGCATGGCGATTGGGGATACGCTACCCAATCCTAATCAATCTAAAAGCGATCCTTCTAAAGTAATTACGCCAGTCTTCTAGTCCCCGCTTACCCGAGCCACCGCATCCATGCAATCTATAAAAAGTCAACAACGAGAGGGTAAGCTAATGCTTAGTGAGTGATAACATACTACATACATATATATGCATAAAATGGACACGCCACATAAATAATCAAATACCGCATACCGGAGCATCCAAGCATAAAGGCAAGCTAAGCTAAGCATACCGTATAATCACTAAGCAACAAGCTAATAACAACAACCATAAAATAAGTCACCAACGACGATGTGAACAACGCCAACAAGATACACCCGGAGGGTTAGCTACATCACAACAATACAACAATCTATATATAACAATATATAAACAAATAAGGTTAACCCATTAACCCATTACCGAAATACCAAACACCACAATGAAGATTGGCCGAACTACACGAGCCTTAGTAATCCGAAACCACACGAGATTACTATCTTCAACAAGACAACATCGAGGTTGGCCGAACTACACGAGCCTTAGTAATCCGAAACCACACGAGATTACAACCTCAATAAGATGACTGAACTACACGAGTCATCGTGAATCCGAACTACACGCGATTCACTTCTTCAATAACAAAACCCACGGTCACGGGATTATAAAGTCCACCACATCGGGGTTATCCAAAACCACATCACAATACATGTGATAACGTACACACAAGTGTACACCTCGCCATAAGGAGGTCAACCAAAACGCACAACCGTACCAATTGGACCTATACACAAGTCCATCAAAACCACCTATATGTGAAGTGAGCTCTATAACCGAGAACCACTTCACTCGACCCGCACCCATCCTACACATACATATGCACATAGGATATTAACACTCACCTTGTCGCCTTGATGAATGCTTCCAAATAATCCACAACTCGTCTATGGAAAGTACCTATTCCATTATCATAAATATCACAACACAATTAGGATGGATTTACAAACCAACCCAATTCGACACTTAGTGAAATTTCGACCCAATTACAGTTCCAAGCATAAATCGTGCCCAAACTAACCAATAATCACTAACACAAGTGATAATGGTCCTAATATACCAATTAAACCCGAACACAAGTGTTAAACACCTATCGTTCTCAAAATCGCCCATAAACCCTAATTTTGACCCATAAAGTCAAAATCTCACCAATTACAAGTTTTGACACCAAAACATATTTAAGTCAGTTTTATACTTCAACTTAATCCATCTTAAGTTTATAAACCTCATCAAATCAACATTCGGGTCATAATCATCAACAAACCCCAACTTTGACTCTAGTCAAAATTAGTCAACCATAAAAACCCTAAAGGTCTCCAATACATCAATAATCACTAATACTAGTGATTATACACCATTCTCAAGTCTTAGACATGGTTAAATCATTAAACAACCCAAAACCCGCCTTTAACACTTATAAACCCGAACCTTGGTGTTAATCTTCAATTAACAACTAAATGGGTTCCATCTATGAATCATACAACCAAAAGCCCCAAATTTGAATGATGAACACAAAATGAAATTCGGAGTTAGAGCTTACCAATAGTATCACCTTGAAGCTAAGAACGAGGGGAACAAACTTGTCAACTACGCCAAAGATCAAAACCCGCTTCTTCCTTTCCAAAAATCCCTTAGAATCAAAGAGGGTGTTTGAGTTTTAGAGAGAAAATGAAAAGAAAAGGAAAAAGAAATAAGGAAATGAAATGGGTGGATGAGGTTAAGTCCTCAAATCTGGCTCAAACGTGAAAAGACCAAAATGCCCTTTTAAAACTCTTAAAATAACAAGGGAGTCTGCCAGCGACATATGGCGAGGCGCGCGACCAGGTGGCGCGGCGCACGGCTTGCCAGAATCAGGATCTAGGTCTTACAGCATGATCGCTAAACTATGGGAGCAGGAGCTAATATTTCGTTAGTGGATTCTGATGGGGTATTACAGAAATGCTTGAGCTTCGACCCATCTGGAGACGTAATCTACTGCTACGAGGACATTTTCTTTCCCGTTAGACTTTGGAAATGGGCCCATGAAGTATAATCCCCATATATCGAAGATCTCGCAAGCTTAGATATTAGTCTGAGGCATCTCGTTCTTCATAGAGATAATACCTTGCCTTTGGCATGCGTCACAACGCTTTACAAGCTCTTGCGCATCTCGGAATATAGACGGCCAGTAGAATCCTGATTCGTAGACTTTTCTCGCGGTTAAATTTTCTCCATGATGACCTCCAGTTGGTCCATGGTGACATTGGTGAAGAATCTCTGCTGCTTACTTTTCATCTACGCACCTCCTGATTATCTGATCAGGGAAAATTCTAAACAGGTAAGGTTCTTCCCAGTAGTAGTACTTGGCATCCCTGAAGAACTTCCTTCTTCGGGAGGTACTCATTCCCGATTGTACTACTCCAACAACTAGGTAGTTAGCTATGTCGGCATACCAAGGAGTGTCAGTAAATTATGATCCTATGTGAGTTTGTCCTAAACTCATAAGCCGTTCAGCAAGTTTTTCCATTACTGGATTCTCCAAACGACTAAGATGATCTGCTGCGACGTTCTCTGCTCCTTTCTTATCTTTAATCTCAATATCGAATTCCTGAAGGAGTAAGATCCATCATAGGAGTCTTGGTTTCGCGTCTTGCTTAGTGAATAGATATTTGAGGGCTGAATGATCTGTATAGACTGTAGTCTTGGACAGAATGAGATATGAACATAATTTGTCGAAGGCGAATACTACGGATAGCAGCTCCTTCTCCGTGGTAGTGTAATTCTCTTGAGCTCCGGTTAACGTTTTGCTTGCCTAATAGATTGGATGAAAGTGTTTATATACCCGTTGTCCAAGCACAGATCCAACTGCAAAATCACTCGCATCACACATGATCTCAAAGGGTAGACTCCATTCAGGAGCTATCATGATAGACGCATGTGTTAGCTACTCTTTCAGATAGTTGAATGCTTTTTGACATTCTTCATCGAAGACAAACGGGACTTCCTTCCCTAGGAGATGAGTGAGAGGTCGTGTGACCTTTGAAAAATCCTTAATGAAGCGTCGGTAAAAACCGACGTGTCCTAGGAAACTCCTTACTGCTCTTACTGTGGTAGGTTCTGGAAGTTTGGTAATGGTCTCAATCTTAGCCTTATCAACTTCTATTCCTGCTTTTGAGATATTATGTCCTAAAACTATCCCTTCTTTTACCATGAAGTGACATTTTTCCCAATTCAGAACTAAATTTGACTCTTCACACCGGGTGAGCATCTTGTCAAGGTTTGAAAGGCATGAATCAAAGGTACTACCAAAGACTGAGAAGTCATACATGAAGACTTCCATACAACGCTCAATCATGTCGTGGAATATTGCTACCATGCAATGCTGGAATGTAGCTGGTGCATTGCATAACCCAAAGGGCATGCATTGATACGCAAATGTTCCATAAGGACAGGTAAATGTTGTTTTCTCTTGGTCCTTTGGATCTAGGGGAATTTGAAAATAGTCGGAAAAACCGTCAAGAAAACAGTAGTATTTATTTCCTGATAGATGTTCCAACATTTGATCGATGAAAGGTAATGGAAAATGATCCTTCCGGTTTGCATCGTTTAGTTTACGATAATCTATGCAAACCCACCAACCGGTGACTTCTCGAGTTAGAATAAGCTCATTATTCTCATTTTGAATTACGGTCGTCCCTCCCTTTTTGGGTACCACTTGAACATGACTAACCCATGGTGAATCTGAGATGGGATAGATCAGACCTGCGTCCAGAAGTTTGATTACTTCTTTCTTGACGACTTCTTGAATCATAGGGTTGACCCTTCTTTGCCTCCGAACTGAAGGTTTGAAATCGTCTTCCATGAAGATCTTGTGGGTGCAATAGTTGGGGCGGATCCCTTTGATGTCGGAGATCTTCCAAGCAATTGCCTTCTTATGTGATTTCAAAACTTGAATCAATTTCGCCTTCTCTTGTGGTGTGAGGTCTTTCGATATGATCACAAGGAGTTATGATTCTCCTTCTAAGAATGCATACTCCATATTGTCAGGTAACTTCTTTAACTCTAATTCCGGAGACTCCTCGATAGATGGCTTCATCCTAGCTATCTCCTTTCGGTCTAACGAGTCGTACTTTTCTTGGAATTCTGATTCTTCAGTAGCGGTCACTGATGCTATCTGTTCTTCATTTCTGGAAATTGGCCTTCTTAATGCTTCCTCTTCATAAATGTCTTCTTTAGTTTCGAAAGTAGGTTCGGGAAACTCCTCACAGTCTTCCCTTGACTAGGGTTCCTGATATACCGGAATGAAATCTGTTTCTTCATTCGGTCTTCTCCTTAATAGAGGTAAAGGAATGCCTTATCCTAGTGGTGCTATTTGAATAGTATTGTCAAGAAAGTTACTTTCAGAGAGGAGGGATATGTGTTGACTTAGGTCTATGGCGGAATGGTTGTCAAGATTTCCTTCAGGAGGTGTAAAGAACAGATCCTTAGAAATTTGATCTTGACTACATATAGCCATAGTCTCTTCCAGGTATTCGTTGACGAGTTCTTGAAAAGAATCAAAGTGATTCACATCTTCTTCCTTAGGATGGTTCATGAGGCGATCAACATTGAATGTGATTTCTTCTCCTCCAACCCTTAACTTTAATGATTTCTCGTGAACGTCAATTATGGCCTTGGCAGTATTCAGGAATGGTTTGCCAAGAATGAGTGGGACCTTTGTGTCTTCCTCAATATCCAGAATGACGAAATCAAAGGGGAACGCGAACTTATCCACTCTAACTAGGACATCCTCATCTATTCCCCGAGGAATTTTAACTGATCTGTCCGCGAGTTAGATAGTCATTCTGGTTGGCCTTAAGTCATTTAATCCTAGCTTTTTGAACAACGAATAGGGCATTAGATTTACACTGGCTCCTAAGTCTGCTAACGCATTGCTAATTTGGACATCTTGCAGGTAGCAAGGTACCGTAAATCTTCCTGTATCTCCTAACTTAGGGGGAATTCCATGTTGTAACACTAACGAGCATTCTTCACTTAAGGGCAAGCTAACTATCTCTCTTAATCTCTCTTTATTTGAAAGCAGTTCTTTGAAAAATTTAGCGCAATTTGGCATTTCTACTAAAGCATCTACTAGACATACATTCAAATGCAAATTCTTAATAATATCCCAATACTTAGCAAATTACGATTCTTGTTTTTCTTTCCTAAGCCTACCTGGGAAAGGTATGCGAGCGCGCGGACTAATTTCTGGGGCCTTAGGAGAGATAGGTTCTGGTGGATTGTGTAGTGACCCGAACTTTTCCATGTTTATATATATTAATTGAGATTGATATTTACATGATTAAATGTTTCCAACATGTTAAGCAATCAAACTTGTTAAGACTTTATTAATTGAAATATGTTTCATATAGACAATTGACCACCCAAGTTGACCGGTGATTCACGAACGTTAAAACTTGTAAAAACTATACGATGACATATATATGGTTATATATATAGTTAACATGTTTTTATTATAAGTATGTATCTCATTAGGTATTTTAACAATGAGTTATATACATAAAAATGAGACTATTAATTTAAGAAACTCGAAAACGATATATATAACGATTATCGTTATAACAACGTCTTACTAGGTACATATGAATCATATTAAGATATTGATACACTTGGTTAATTATGTTAAATGATAAAAAAATATATTATTAAGTGTATTAACAATGAAATACATATGTAAAAATAAGACTACTAACTTAATGATTTCGAAACGAGACATATATGTAACGATTATCGTTGTAACGACATTTAACTGTATATACATCATACTAAGATATATTATATATCATAATATCATGATAATATAACAATTTAACATCTCATTTGTTATAATAAACAATGGGTTAACAACATTCAACAAGATCGTTAACCTAAAGGTTTCAAAACAACATTTACATGTAACGACTAACGATGACTTAACGACTCAGTTAAAATGTATATACATGTAGTTTTTTAATATGTATTCATACACTTTTGAAAGACTTCAAGACACTTATCAAAATACTTCTACTTAACAAAAATTCTTACAATTGCATCCTCGTTCAGTTTCATCAACAATTCTACTCGTATGCACCCGTATTCGTACTCGTACAATACACAGCTTGTAGATGTATGTACTATTGGTATATACACTCCAATGATCAGCTCTTAGCAGCCTATGTGAGTCACCTAACATATGTGGGAACCATCATTTGGAAACTAGCATGAAATATCTCATAAAATTACAAAAATATGAGTAATCATTCATGACTTATTTACATGAAAACAAAATTACATATCCTTTATATCTAATCCATACACCAACGACCAAAAACACCTACAAAAACTTTCATTCTTCAATTTTCTTCATCTAATTGATCTCTCTCAAGTTCTATCTTCAAGTTCTAAGTGTTCTTCATAAATTCTACAAGTTCTAGTTACATAAAATCAAGAATACTTTCAAGTTTGCTAGCTCACTTCCAATCTTGTAAGGTGATCATCCAACCTCAAGAAATCTTTGTTTCTTACAGTAGGTTATCATTCTAATACAAGGTAATAATCATATTCAAACTTTGGTTCAATTTCTATAACTATAACAATCTTATTTCAAGTGATGATCTTACTTGAACTTGTTTTCGTGTCATGATTCTGCTTCAAGAACTTCGAGCCATCCAAGGATCCGTTGAAGCTAGATCCATTTTTTTATTTTCCAGTAGGTTTATCCAAGGAACTTAAGGTAGTAATGATGTTCATAACATCATTCGATTCATACATATAAAGCTATCTTATTCGAAGGTTTAAACTTGTAATCACTAGAACATAGTTTAGTTAATTCTAAACTTGTTCGCAAACAAAAGTTAATCCTTCTAACTTGACTTTTAAAATCAACTAAACACATGTTCTATATCTATATGATATGCTAACTTAATGATTTAAAACCTGGAAACACGAAAAACACCGTAAAACCGGATTTACGCCGTCGTAGTAACACCGCGGGCTGTTTTGGGTTAGTTAATTAAAAACTATGATAAACTTTGATTTAAAAGTTGTTATTCTGGGAAAATGATTTTTATTATGAACATGAAACTATATCCAAAAATTATGGTTAAACTCAAAGTGGAAGTATGTTTTCTAAAATGGTCATCTAGACGTCGTACTTTCGACTGAAATGACTACCTTTACAAAAACGACTTGTAACTTATTTTTCCGACTATAAACCTATACTTTTTCTGTTTAGATTCATAAAATATAGTTCAATATGAAACCATAGCAATTTGATTCACTCAAAACGGATTTAAAATGAAGAAGTTATGGGTAAAACAAGATTGGATAATTTTTCTCATTTTAGCTACGTGAAAATTGGTAACAAATCTATTCCAACCATAACTTAATCAACTTGTATTGTATATTATGTAATCTTTAGATACCATAGACACGTATACAATGTTTCGACCTATCATGTCGACACATCTATATATATTTCGGAACAACCATAGACACTCTATATGTGAATGTTGGAGTTAGCTATACAGGGTTGAGGTTGATTCCAAAATATATATAGTTTGAGTTGTGATCAATACTGAGATACGTATACACTGGGTCGTGGATTGATTCAAGATAATATTTATTGATTTATTTCTGTACATCTAACTGTGGACAACTAGTTGTAGGTTACTAACGAGGACAGCTGACTTAATAAACTTAAAACATCAAAATATATTAAAAGTGTTGTAAATATATTTTGAACATACTTTGATATATATGTATATATTGTTATAGGTTCGTGAATCAACCAGTGGCCAAGTCTTACTTCCCGACGAAGTAAAAATCTGTGAAAGTAAGTTATAGTCCCACTTTTAAAATCTAATATTTTTGGGATGAGAATACATGCAGGTTTTATAAATGATTTACAAAATAGACACAAGTACGTGAAACTACATTCTATGGTTGAATTATCAAAATCGAATATGCCCTTTTTATTAAGTCTGGTAATCTAAGAATTAGGGAACAGACACCCTAATTGACGCGAATCCTAAAGATAGATCTATTGGGCCTAACAAACCCCATCCAAAGTACCGGATGCTTTAGTACTTCGAAATTTATATCATATCCGAAGGGTGTCCCGGAATGATGGGGATATTCTTAAATATGCATCTTGTTAATGTCGGTTACCAGGTGTTCACCATATGAATGATTTTTATCTCTACGTATGGGATGTGTATTGAAATATGAAATCTTGTGGTCTATTATTATGATTTGATATATATAGGTTAAACCTATAACTCACCAACATTTTTGTTGACGTTTTAAGCATGTTTATTCTCAGGTGATTATTAAGAGCTTCCGCTGTCGCATACTTAAATAAGGACGAGATTTGGAGTCCATGCTTGTATGATATTGTGTAAAAACTGCATTCAAGAAACTTATTTTGTTGTAACATATTTGTATTGTAAACCATTATGTAATGGTCGTGTGTAAACAGGATATTTTAGATTATCATTATTTGATAATCTACGTAAAGTTTTTTAAACCTTTATTGATGAAATAAAGGTTATGGTTTGTTTTAAAATGAATGCAGTCTTTGAAAAACGTCTCATATAGAGGTCAAAATCTCGCAACGAAATCAATTAATATGGAACGTTTTTAATCAATAAGAACGGGACATTTCAGTTGGTATCAGAGCGTTGGTCTTAGAGAACCAGAATTTTGCATTAGTGTGTCTTATCAAGTTTGTTAGGATGCATTAGTGAGTCTGGACTTCGACCGTGTTTACTTGAAAAATGATTGCTTAACAAATTTTGTTGGAAACTATATATTTTAACATGTGAATATTATGTGATATATTAATCTCTTAACGCGTTTGATATTATGTGATAGATGTCTACCTCTAGAACAAGTCCCATTGACTCACCTAATAATAATGAAGAGTCAAATGTAAATTGGAATGATTCGTGGACTGATTCACAAGTTCCCGAAGAGGAACCGGAAGAAGAGTCGGAACCGGAAGAAGAATCGGAACCGGAAGAAGAATCGGAACCGGATGAAGAAATAGAACCGGTGGGGGAAATAATAAAACGGTTAAGTAAAATAAAATCCTCAACCAACCGACCAAGGTTAATTATGGTCAATGGTGTTTCCGCCAAGGAAGCAAAATATTGGGAGGATTACCAATTCTCCGATGAATCGGATTCCGACGAGAATTCCGATGATGTTATAGAAATTACCCCAACTGAATTTAAAAAGGCAAAAGAAAATAATAAGGGAAAGGGCATAAAAATAGAGAAATCTAATTCCAACCCCGATGAACTTTATATGTATCGTCAACCCCCGAAGTCCTTAAGTTGTAACAATGACCCGGGAACATCTAAACCACCAGGTTTTTCTAAACCGTTGTGGAAAACGACAGTTAGTATTAGGGGAACATCATATATCCCTAGAAACTTGGCAAAACGAACCAAAACCGAAGAAGAAGAAACGAGGGAGTCGGAATAAGATAGTTGTATTCGTGTGGTGTAATATATGTAATATAGTGTGCTTATGCTTTATGATATATGTAAAAATTGCTTGTATTAATAAGTATTTTTTTATGAATCTAACTCTTGTCTATTTTACAGTTTAAAAACACAAAATGGATATACAACCCAATATTTTAAGAGACTTACCCGGAGACATGATTGATGAGATCTTGTCTAGAGTCGGTCAGAATTCCTCGGCACAACTATTTAAGGCGAGATCAGTTTGTAAGACATTCGAAGAACATTCCAAGTATGTCTTGGTTTATAAGAGACTTTCGTTTGAAAGATGGGGGGTATCACATTGGGAAACCCATAAGTTACGATGTGTTTACTTTGACGCATATATTGCGGGGAACCCAAATGCTATTTTACGTAACGGGTTAAGAAATTATTTTGACACAATATATCCGAATATTGGACTTCGTGATTTAGAAAAAGCGGCTAACATGCAACATAAAGAAGCATGTTATGCTTACGGATTAGTAATGTTCGCTTCTCACCAAAGTGAGAACAAGAACATCGGGCTACAACTATTAAACAAAACGTTCCCACAAGTGACGGAGTCGGTAATTGGGGTACGAAATGAGGTTTTTAGATTGTTACAGGACTGTTGGACATTACGTAACCCTCGTCCCTTTGACGACGTTACAACACGCTGTCTTATCAACGGCCATAACGGTTATGTTCCACAAGACCAAGGATGGGAAGTAATCCTAGTAAAACCAGAATGCATGACTTGTTTCTGGACGTATGAATTACGTGTCTTTGTTGCCTTTGCTGAACGACTTGTGTACTAGCTAGAATTATCTTCACAACCATCTTGTATCAAATTTATTGTGTGCTATATTTCATGCTATATGTAAAATAAGCGGTATTGTAAGTTTGTAAAATATTGTGTAAAAGTTTGAACGCGTAATATTATTATAATCAGTTTTTCATATAGAATTGTAGTAGTTGAATTGTATATTAGCTACTAAGTATGAACTTAACGGGTAGGTACTACCCGAATTTAAACTTATAAAACGCTAATATGAAGAAAAAGCTTTTATAAATGAGTTCATATTATGCTACGAAATACTATTAACTACTCTTAATATTCTGTATGATTAACTTGTTCCATTTGACTATTTTGAAGGAAATGGCACCGACTACTCGACACACCGTGAATATGAATGAAGAGGAATTCCGTACTTTTCTAGCTTCAAACATAGCCGCGGTACAGGCTGCGCTACATACCAACAATAACCTTGGATCTAGCAGTACAGGAAATCGTGTAGGATGCACCTACAAAGAATTTACTGCCTGCAAACCTTTGGAATTTGATGGAACCGAAGGACCGATCGGATTGAAACGGTGGACCGAGAAGGTCGAATCGGTGTTTGCCATAAGTAAGTGTACTGAAGAGGACAAAGTGAAGTACGCTACGCATACCTTCACAGGTTCTGCGTTAACATGGTGGAATACCTATCTAGAGCAAGTGGGACAAGACGATGCGTACGCACTACCGTGGTCAGCATTCAAGCACTTGATGAACGAGAAGTACCGTCCCAGAACCGAGGTCAATAAGCTCAAGACAGAACTTAGAGGGTTACGAACCCAAGGATTTGATATTACCACGTACGAAAGACGATTCACAGAATTGTGCCTATTGTGTCCGGGAGCATTCGAAGATGAGGAAGAGAAGATCGACGCGTTTGTGAAAGGATTACCGGAAAGAATCCAAGAAGATATAAGTTCACACGAGCCCGCCTCCATACAACAAGCATGTAGAATGGCTCACAAACTAGTGAACCAGATTGAAGAAAGAATTAAAGAACAGACTGCTGAAGAGGCCAATGTGAAGCAAGTCAAAAGAAAGTGGGAGGAAAACAGTGATAAGAATCACCAATACAACAACAGCAGCAATTACAACAATAATCGCAACAATTATCCCAACAATCGCAACATCAATCGCAACTACAACAAACGGCCCAACAACAATAACAACAACAACAACAACAGCAGCAACTACAACAATCGTCCCAACAACAATAACAATCGCAACAACAACAACAACAATCAGAAGCAGCTATGCCAAAGGTGTGAAAAGTATCACTCGGGGTTCTGCACCAAATTTTGCAATAAGTGTAAAAGAAATGGTCATAGCGCGGTGAAGTGTGAGGTCTACGGACTAGGGGTTAATAGAACGAAAGTAACAAATGGTGTCGGAACGAGTAATGGCGGAGCAAGTAGTGTCGGAGCAAGTTATGCCAATGTAGTTTGTTATAAATGTGGAAAACCGGGCCACATTATTAGAAATTGCCCGAACCAGGAGAACACGAATGGACAAGGCCGCGGAAGAGTTTTCAATATTAATGCGGCAGAGGCACAGGAAGACCCAGAGCTTGTTACGGGTACGTTTCTTATTGACAATAAATCTGCTTACGTTTTATTCGATTCGGGTGCAGATAGAAGCTATATGAGTAGAGATTTTTGTGCTAAATTAAGTTGTCCATTGACGCCTTTGGATAGTAAATTTTTACTCGAATTAGCAAATGGTAAATTAATTTCAGCAGATAATATATGTCGGAATCGAGAAATTAAACTGGTTAGCGAAACATTTAAGATTGATTTGATACCAGTAGAGTTAGGGAGTTTTGATGTGATAATTGGTATGGACTGGTTGAAAGAAGTGAAAGCAGAGATCGTTTGTTACAAAAATGCAATTCGCATTATACGAGAAAAAGGAAAACCCTTAATGGTGTACGGAGAAAAGGGCAACACGAAGCTACATCTTATTAGTAATTTGAAGGCACAAAAACTAATAAGAAAAGGTTGCTATGCTGTTCTAGCACACGTCGAGAAAGTACAAACTGAAGAAAAGAGCATCAATGATGTTCCCATTGCAAAAGAATTTCCCGATGTATTTCCGAAAGAATTACCGGGATTACCTCCACATCGATCCGTTGAATTTCAAATAGATCTTGTACCAGGAGCTGCACCAATAGCTCATGCTCCTTACAGACTCGCACCCAGCGAGATGAAAGAACTGCAAAGCCAATTACAAGAACTTTTAGAGCGTGGTTTCATTCGACCAAGCACATCACCGTGGGGAGCTCCTGTTTTGTTTGTCAAGAAGAAAGATGGTACATTCAGGTTGTGTATCGACTACCGAGAGTTGAACAAACTTACCATCAAGAACCGCTACCCGCTACCGAGAATCGATGACTTATTTGATCAACTACAAGGCTCGTCTGTTTATTCAAAGATTGACTTACGTTCCGGGTATCATCAAATGCGGGTGAAAGAAGATGATATTCCAAAGACTGCTTTCAGAACACGTTACGGTCATTACGAGTTTATGGTCATGCCGTTTGGTTTAACTAATGCACCAGCTGTGTTCATGGACCTTATGAACCGAGTGTGTGGACCATACCTTGACAAGTTTGTCATTGTTTTCATTGATGACATACTTATTTACTCAAAGAATGACCAAGAACACGGTGAACATTTGAGAAAGGTGTTAGAAGTATTGAGGAAGGAAGAATTGTACGCTAAGTTTTCAAAGTGTGCATTTTGGTTAGAAGAAGTTCAATTCCTCGGCCACATAGTGAACAAAGAAGGTATTAAGGTGGATCCGGCAAAGATAGAAACTGTTGAAAAGTGGGAAACCCCAAAAACTCCGAAACACATACGCCAGTTTTTAGGACTAGCTGGTTACTACAGAAGGTTCATCCAAGACTTTTCCAGAATAGCAAAACCCTTGACTGCATTAACGCATAAAGGGAAGAAATTTGAATGGAATGATGAACAAGAGAAAGCGTTTCAGTTATTGAAGAAAAAGCTAACTACGGCACCTATATTGTCATTGCCTGAAGGGAATGATGATTTTGTGATTTATTGTGACGCATCAAAGCAAGGTCTCGGTTGTGTATTAATGCAACGAATGAAGGTGATTGCTTATGCGTCAAGACAATTGAAGATTCACGAACAAAATTATATGACGCATGATTTGGAATTAGGCGCGGTTGTTTTTGCATTAAAGACTTGGAGGCACTACTTATATGGGGTCAAAAGTATTATATATACCGACCACAAAAGTCTTCAACACATATTTAATCAGAAACAACTGAATATGAGGCAGCGTAGGTGGATTGAATTATTGAATGATTACGACTTTGAGATTCGTTACCACCCGGGGAAGGCAAATGTGGTAGCCGATGCCTTGAGCAGGAAGGACAGAGAACCCATTCGAGTAAAATCTATGAATATAATGATTCATAATAACCTTACTACTCAAATAAAGGAGGCGCAACAAGGAGTTTTAAAAGAGGGAAATTTAAAGGATGAAATACCCAAAGGATCGGAGAAGCATCTTAATATTCGGGAAGACAGAACCCGGTATAGGGCTGAAAGGATTTGGGTACCAAAATTTGGAGATATGAGAGAAATGGTACTTAGAGAAGCTCATAAAACCAGATACTCAATACATCCTGGAACGGGGAAGATGTACAAGGATATCAAGAAACATTTTTGGTGGCCGGGTATGAAAGCCGATGTTGCTAAATATGTAGGAGAATGTTTGACGTGTTCTAAGGTCAAAGCTGAGCATCAGAAACCATCAGGTCTACTTCAACAACCCGAAATCCCGGAATAGAAATGGGAAAACATTACCATGGATTTCATCACTAAATTGCCAAGGACTGCAAGTGGTTTTGATACTATTTGGGTAATAGTTGATCATCTCACCAAATCAGCACACTTCCTGCCAATAAGAGAAGATGACAAGATGGAGAAGTTAGCACGACTGTATTTGAAGGAAGTCGTCTCCAGACATGGAATACCAATCTCTATTATCTCTGATAGGGATGGCAGATTTATTTCAAGATTCTGGCAGACATTACAGCAAGCATTAGGAACTCGTCTAGACATGAGTACTGCCTATCATCCACAAACTGATGGGCAGAGCGAAAGGACGATACAAACGCTTGAAGACATGCTACGAGCATGTGTTATTGATTTCGGAAACAGTTGGGATCGACATCTACCGTTAGCAGAAAGTGCAGGTCTCCGATTTGTTGGAGTGAGGTGGGGGATAGACAGATTACGGGTCCGGAGATTATACAAGAAACTACCGAGAAGATCATCCAAATTCAACAACGGTTGAAAACCGCCCAAAGTCGACAAAAGAGCTACGCTGACATTAAAAGAAAAGATATAGAATTTGAAATTGGAGAGATGGTCATGCTTAAAGTTGCACCTTGGAAAGGCGTTGTTCGATTTGGTAAACGAGGGAAATTAAATCCAAGGTATATTGGACCATTCAAGATTATTGATCGTGTCGGACCAGTAGCTTACCGACTTGAGTTACCTCAACAACTCGCGGCTGTATATAACACTTTTCATGTCTCGAATTTGAAGAAATGTTTTGCTAAAGAAGATCTCACTATTCCATTAGATGAAATCCAAATCAACGAAAAACTTCAATTCATCGAAGAACCCGTCGAAATAATGGATCGTGAGGTTAAAAGACTTAAGCAAAACAAGATACCAATTGTTAAGGTTTGATGGAATGCTCGTAGAGGACCTGAGTTCACCTGGGAGCGTGAAGATTAGATGAAGAAGAAATACCCGCATCTATTTCCAGAAGATTCGTCAACACCTTCAACAGCTTAAAATTTCGGGACGAAATTTATTTAACGGGTAGGTACTATAGTGACCCGAACTTTTCCATGTTTATATATATTAATTGAGATTGATATTTACATGATTAAATGTTTCCAACATGTTAAGCAATCAAACTTGTTAAGACTTTATTAATTGAAATATGTTTCATATAGACAATTGACCACCCAAGTTGACCGGTGATTCACGAACGTTAAAACTTGTAAAAACTATACGATGACATATATATGGTTATATATATAGTTAACATGTTTTTATTATAAGTATGTATCTCATTAGGTATTTTAACAATGAGTTATATACATAAAAATGAGACTATTAATTTAAGAAACTCGAAAACGATATATATAACGATTATCGTTATAACAACGTCTTACTAGGTACATATGAATCATATTAAGATATTGATACACTTGGTTAATTATGTTAAATGATAAGTAAATATATTATTAAGTGTATTAACAATGAAAAACATATGTAAAAATAAGACTACTAACTTAATGATTTCGAAACGAGACATATATGTAACGATTATCGTTGTAACGACATTTAACTGTATATACATCATACTAAGATATATTATATATCATAATATCATGATAATATAACAATTTAACATCTCATTTGTTATAATAAACAATGGGTTAACAACATTCAACAAGATCGTTAACCTAAAGGTTTCAAAACAACATTTACATGTAACGACTAACGATGACTTAACGACTCAGTTAAAATGTATATACATGTAGTGTTTTAATATGTATTCATACACTTTTGAAAGACTTCAAGACACTTATCAAAATACTTCTACTTAACAAAAATGCTTACAATTACATCCTCGTTCAGTTTCATCAACAATTCTACTCGTATGCACCCGTATTCGTACTCGTACAATACACAGCTTTTAGATGTATGTACTATTGGTATATACACTCTAATGATCAGCTCTTAGCAGCCCATGTGAGTCACCTAACACATGTGGGAACCATCATTTGGCAACTAGCATGAAATATCTCATAAAATTACAAAAATATGAGTAATCATTCATGACTTATTTACATGAAAACAAAATTACATATCCTTTATATCTAATCCATACACCAACGACCAAAAACACCTACAAACACTTTCATTCTTCAATTTTCTTCATCTAATTGATCTCTCTCAAGTTCTATCTTCAAGTTCTAAGTTTTCTTCATATATTTTACAAGTTCTAGTTACATAAAATCAAGAATACTTTCAAGTTTGCTAGCTCACTTCCAATCTTGTAAGGTGATCATCCAACCTCAAGAAATCTTTGTTTCTTACAGTAGGTTATCATTCTAATACAAGGTAATAATCATATTCAAACTTTTGTTCAATTTCTATAACTATAACAATCTTATTTCAAGTGATGATCTTACTTGAACTTGTTTTCGTGTCATGATTCTGCTTCAAGAACTTCGAGCCATCCAAGGATCCGTTGAAGCTAGATCAATTTTTCTATTTTCCAGTAGGTTTATCCAAGGAACTTAAGGTAGTAATGATCTTCATAACATCATTCGATTCATACATATAAAGCTATCTTATTCGAAGGTTTAAACTTGTAATCACTAGAACATAGTTTAGTTAATTCTAAACTTGTTCGCAAACAAAAGTTAATCCTTCTAACTTGACTTTTAAAATCAACTAAACACATGTTCTATATCTATATGATATGCTAACTTAATGATTTAAAACCTGGAAACACGAAAAACACCGTAAAACTGGATTTACGCCGTCGTAGTAACACCGCGGGCTGTTTTGGGTTAGTTAATTAAAAACTATGATAAACTTTGATTTAAAAGTTGTTATTATGAGAAAATGATTTTTATTATGAACATGAAACTATATCCAAAAATTATGGTTAAACTCAAAGTGGAAGTATGTTTTCTAAAATGGTCATCTAGACGTCGTTCTTTCGACTGAAATGACTACCTTTACAAAAACGACTTGTAACTTATTTTTCCGACTATAAACCTATACTTTTTCTGTTTAGATTCATAAAATAGAGTTCAATATGAAACCATAGCAATTTGATTCACTCAAAACGGATTTAAAATGAAGAAGTTATGGGTAAAACAAGATTGGATAATTTTTCTCATTTTAGCTACGTGAAAATTGGTAACAAATCTATTCCAACCATAACTTAATCAACTTGTATTGTATATTTTGTAATCTTGAGATACCATAGACACGTATACAATGTTTCGACCTATCATGTCGACACATCTATATATATTTCGGAACAACCATAGACACTCTATATGTGAATGTTGGAGTTAGCTATACAGGGTTGAGGTTGATTCCAAAATATATATAGTTTGAGTTGTGATCAATACTGAGATACGTATACACTGGGTCGTGGATTGATTCAAGATAATATTTATCGATTTATTTCTGTACATCTAACTGTGGACAACTAGTTGTAGGTTACTAACGAGGACAGCTGACTTAATAAACTTAAAACATCAAAATATATTAAAAGTGTTGTAAATATATTTTGAACATACTTTGATATATATGTATATATTGTTATAGGTTCGTGAATCAACCAGTGCCCAAGTCTTACTTCCCGACGAAGTAAAAATCTGTGAAAGTGAGTTATAGTCCCACTTTTAAAATCTAATATTTTTGGGATGAGAATACATGCAGGTTTTATAAATGATTTACAAAATAGACACAAGTACGTGAAACTACATTCTATGGTTGAATTATCAAAATCGAATATGCCCTTTTTATTAAGTCTGGTAATCTAAGAATTAGGGAACAGACACCCTAATTGACGCGAATCCTAAAGATAGATCTATTGGGCCTAACAAACCCCATCCAAAGTACCGGATGCTTTAGTACTTCGAAATTTATATCATATCCGAAGGGTGTCCCGGAATGATGGGGATATTCTTAAATATGCATCTTGTTAATGTCGGTTACCAGGTGTTCACCATATGAATGATTTTTATCTCTATGTATGGGATGTGTATTGAAATATGAAATCTTGTGGTCTATTATTATGATTTGATATATATAGGTTAAACCTATAACTCACCAACATTTTTGTTGACGTTTTAAGCATGTTTATTCTCAGGTGATTATTAAGAGCTTCCGCTGTTGCATACTTAAATAAGGACGAGATTTGGAGTCCATGCTTGTATGATATTGTGTAAAAACTGCATTCAAGAAACTTATTTTGTTGTAACATATTTGTATTGTAAACCATTATGTAATGTGTAAACAGGATATTTTAGATTATCATTATTTGATAATCTACGTAAAGCTTTTTAAACCTTTATTGATGAAATAAAGGTTATGGTTTGTTTTAAAATGAATGCAGTCTTTGAAAAACGTCTCATATAGAGGTCAAAACCTCGCAACGAAATCAATTAATATGGAACGTTTTTAATCAATAAGAACGGGACATTTCAGATTGACGACTGGGTCAATTGGCACAGGTTCCTTATCGAAAAAATCTTGTATGGGTATATTAACAGTTGTCTCCTTCTCTCCTCTAGTAATTACTAGGGCATCAACCTCACTACACTCTATATCAATTTTAGTGGTTAATCGTTTAAGCGTAAGCTGAAAATTAGTGATTAATTCTTCAAAAGTCTTTACTAAAGTGTCGAACTTGTTCTAGCATTCTATGACTTGAAGGTTTATTATGTATTGCTTTTTCATAAATTCAACTAAAATTTCCTTAGAGTTGAGAGTAGGTTTGTGCAACGGGAATATTATATTATAATCCGAGCTATTTTACTGTTTGTGTGCCTATCTAGGGTAAGGATACCTTAGATTGGTTCTAGTGGCATCGGAGTTTCTAGGAATTGGTAAATTTTGAAGAGTGAGGGTGAGATCTTGTAACCTGGTTTCCAGCATTTTTACCGTATGAGCAAAGACGTCATCTGAAGTGACCCGTCCTAATCCACCTGGACGAAGTCTTCAACAGTTGATCCTATTGCGAGGTACTGACCTCTACATGCCACATTTTACAAACATTACATTCATTTTTAAAAGACAAACTTTCATTTCGTCGAAAGTTGACAGGCATGCATACCCTTTCATAATATATCCAAACTATAAATGACCTAATATTAATCTTGATGAACTCAACGACTTGAATACAACGTCTTTTGAAATATGCCATGAATGACTTCAAGTAATATCTTTAAAATAACCAAATGCACAGCGGAAGATTTCTTTAATACCTGGGAATAAACATGCTTTCAAGTGTCAACCAAAAGGTTGGTGAGTTCATTAGTTTATCATAAACAATCATTTCAATAATTTTAATAGACCACACGATTTCATTTATTCAATAATCATACAATCGCAAGTGTTTAAAATTCATTCATATGGATTGAACACCTGGTAATCGACATTAATAAAATGCATCTAGAATATCCCCAAACATATAAACATCGAAGTACTAAAGGAGTTTAAATTCTCTGACTGGGGTGTGTCAAAGCCCATAGATCTATCTTTAAGATTCTCGTCAATTGGTGGCAATTATAATAAACACCAATTCTTAGGCTACCAAGTTCAACAAGGGCGATATCCGGTATAACAATTCAACTATAGAATGTAGTTTCGATTACTTGTGTCTATTTCATAAAACAGTTATAAAAGCAGCGCATGTATTCTCAGTTCCAAAAATATATATTGCAAAAGCATTTAAAAAGGGAGCAAATGAAACTCACAATGCGATATTTTGTAGTAAAAATATTCATACGACGATACTGAATAATGCAGGATCGACCCTTCACGAACCTATATCAAGTATGCATATTAACACATATAAGAATATTCAAATAAATAAATATTTTTATTTTAGTAATATACTTGTGATATTAAATGTAATATTTATAGTTACTTAAATATTTCTATTTTATATATTTCATTAGGTTATGATAATAATATATTATATACTTTAATAATATATTTAGAATAAATACTTAGTATCCATATTTTTAAATACTCATAATTTTTAATATGACAATAATTTTAATAAATTCGAGTTATATTAAAACGTAAATGAACAAAAAGTATTTTATTAGTAAAAGTAGTATACTTATTATATATACTTTTATATATCTAATGCTTGTATCTATCTTATGATATCTATCTTTTTAGTTTAAGATCATAAAAATATAGTTACTTTTTATATACGGAATACATTTAAAACTGAAGTTATAGTTAATAATGTTAATAATGATAATAATAATAATAATTGTAACAACCCGACTTCGTTATACCAAAAATACGCCATAAAAAAATTTTCTGGACCTGCACATCTGGACGGTGTCCAGGTTCTTGGACGGCATCCAGTACTGAAGGCCTGGACGGCGTCCAGCCTTTTGGGACGGCGTCCCATTTCACTGTCAGGGACTGATCCCCGTTTTCACTTACGTTAGCGGAAATCCCGTTTCCCGGCACTATTAAACGAAAACCTTTTTACAACATATCAATTTAAGTAAAACTAATAAATTTCCAATATCGAAACAAGTTTTACAAAATGGGGCCCACATCGGCCGTTTTCCGAGTTTCGTACAAATCATGAGTTTCGACCACATTAGTTTAATTTCCAAACGACACTATGAGCATGGTGTTTGGGGGTTAAACTACTCAAGTCTCGGTCAAACTCCAAAAGCTATCACATCCTAAAAGCATCCCCTAAACAACAAGCGAGATCTCTAATCCAATCGAATGCCCTTACCCTTGTCAATGCCGGGGCCTATAAAAAGATAAACAACGAGAGGGTAAGCAAAGCTTAGTGAATGCAATAATTATACATATACATATATAATATACCTACTTGCAGACACTTACACACACACACACCGCATATTCGCTAGTATTAACAATTATCATACAAACTCCACGTATAAGCTAATCACCCCCAATTACCACGACTAGCATGAATTAACATCATATACTCCATGACAATATAATATGCTACTTTACAACGTCAACGTAAACATAAACAACTATATGGTTAACCGTTTTTGCGTCATGGTGCTACCAGCTCTGTGGTTCACACCATACGCAATGCTATGACGCTACCGGCTCCGTGGTTCACGTCACTACGCATTTGAGTCAAACTCTTTCATAGTGCTACCAGCTCCGTGGTTCACACTTTGGGTCTACTGTCTCCGTGGTTCACACCTAATTTTATAGTGCTACCGGCTCTGTGGTTCACACTTCGATGCTACCGGCTCTGTGGTTCACATCTCATTTTATAGTGCTACCGGCTCCGTGGTTCACACTTTACGACTCTTGCTATAGTGCTACCGGCTCCGTGGTTCACACTACAACATACGTACCATGATGCTACCAGCTCCGTAGTTCACATCATAATACACTCACACATACTATGGTACTACCGGCTCCGTGGTTCATACCATAGCATACAAATAAATACACTATATACATACATGCATAATTACTCCACTCACCTTAACGCCATCGGTGAATGTTAAACCAAGCTCGCAACCTTCAACGTGACGCACCTATTACATTATGTATACAATTAATTAATCCCACAATCAAGTTGGTCAACCAACTCACTCAACATCCTAGAGTCATTTTGACCCATGGTGCAATTTCGACCCATTTGCACACTTAACCCTAATATTGGGTCAACTTCGCCAAAAACCCTAACTCTAGCCATTTATGGTCTTAATACACATATAATCACAATGTTATCACATTTTTACCCTAACAGGACAACTTAGGTCATCAAAAACTCGTTTTACCCATTCGAGGTTTCCACACCCATTCGGGTCACCACATACCCAAATAACACCCACTTACATAACATTTAGGTGTGCTAGTAGTTAACTAACCAATTTAAGACTCATAAACATATTTAGCATTTCAAAACCCTAGGTTAGTCATCCTTTGAGTCTTCATAACCCAAACTCATCCAAAAATCCCCAAATCACTAACAAATGGGTTTTATACACATCACTAACCCAAACCCTAACCATTAAACAATTAATATTAAGGAATTCAAGGTTAAGACTTACCACTACAATCAAAATGTAGCTAGTGAGGAGATGAACAACTTTAATGCTCGAGCTCTAACCCGAAACAAGCTTCTTCCACTTCGATTTGAGCTTTCTCACACTTGAATCATTCTCTCTCTCTAGAATTTAAGTGGAAGAGGTTTGGTGGTTGTAAATGGAGTAAATGAGGCTCCACAAACTGATCTAGGGCCTTAAAGTCGTCCATAATGTGAAATTACCAAGTTACCCCTTTTAAATATCAAAAACACAAAAGCTGGCTCGTCAGGTCATCTGGACGGCGTCCAGAATACTGGACGGCATCCAGTCCTTCACACTGGGATGACGTCCCACTCTTTTGGATGGAGTCCAGCCCAACTGGAAAACAGGATCTTACAACTCTCCCCCACTTGAACCGGGTTGCGACCTCGCAATCCATGCCGCATGACAAGCAGGAAGATACACAAGAATAAACTCTTCGGGCTCCCAAGTAAACTCGGAACCTATACTACGATGCCATTGAACTTTAAAAGTTCTCACCTCTTTATTTCTCAATCTTTTCACTTTTTCGTCAAGTATAGCAACCGGCTCCTCAATATACTCTAACTTGTTGTTTAGCTCAATTTCGTCTAATGACACCCAGGAAGAATCATCCGCAAGACACTTACGGAGATGGGAAACATGAAATGTATTATGGATCCCCGCAAGTTCTTCGGGTAATTCCAAACGATATGCAACTTCGCCAACATGAGCTACAACTTTAAATGGGCCAATAAACCGAGGAGCTAATTTTCCCCGTTTTCGAAACCGAATAATACCTTTCTATGGCGAAACCTTAAGCATCACCATGTCACCTTCTTGGAATTCGATCATTCGCCTACGTTTGTAAGCATACGACTTTTGTCTATCTTGAGCCTTTTTCAAATGATCCCGAATCATATCAACCTTGCTATTGGTCTCTAAGACCAAATCGGTACTCCCAATTTCTCTTTGACCAATTTCACTCCAACAAATCGGAGTTCGGCACCTCTGCCCATAAAGCATCTCTTAAGGTGGCATCCCAATACTAGTATGATAACTATTATTGTACGAGAATTCCACCAAAGGTAAGTGCTCATCCCAACTACCACCGAAATCAATAATGCACGCCCGTAACATATCCTCCAAAGTTTGATTCGTACATTTGGTTTGACCGTTCGTTTGAGGATGGTACGTCGTGCTCAATTTTAATTGTGTGCCCATATCTTCATGAAACTTTTCCCAAAACCGAGAGGAAACGAGTATCTCGATCCGAAATAATAGATATAGGAACCCCGTGTCTCACTATCATTTCCTTGATAAACAACTTAGCCAAGGTCTCCGACGATATCGCTTCCCGAATGGGAAGAAACAAAGCAGTTTTCGTCAATCGATCAACTATCACCCAAATTGAATCAAATTAGGTTCTCGCCGTCTTTGGTAACTTTGTGATGAAATCCCTGGTAATGTGCTCCCATTTCCATTTCGTAATTTCCAACGGTTGTAACTTACCATACGGCTTTTGGTGTTCGGCTTTAACTTACAAACACGTGACACATTGTTCAACATACTTTACAACATCACGTTTCATGCCCGGCCACCAATACTCTTTCTTCAAATCAAGATACATTTTCGTCGCGCCCGGGTGAATGGAATACTTGGACTTATGTGCTTCGTCAAGTAGCACTCATCGATGATCACCCATTTTAGGCACCCACACTCTTCCTTGAAAAGATAACAAACCATGCGGGCCTAAAGTAATAAACTCCATTTGTCCCACGATTCGTTCCTCATGCTTATTGTTAACAAAAGCTTCAATTTGAGTCTCGCCAAGCTTTACAAGAAAATCGTTTGTAATAATCATGCGTAACGATCCTACTCGTATCGTCGGATGTTGACTCTTCCAACTCAACGCATCCGCGACCACATTCGCCTTACCCGGATGATAAAGTATTTCACAATCATAATCTTTTACCACATCCATCCATCTATGTTGACGATACTTCAAATCTCTTTAATCAAAAAGGTGTTTCAAACTCTTGTGATCCGAATAAATCGTACACTTGACACCATACAAGTAATGGCGCTAAATTTTCAACGCATGAACAACCGCCGCCAACTGAAAGGACCCGTCCTAATCCATCCGGACGAAGTCCATATCGATTATAAATGAATCACAACAGTTGATTACATCGCGAGGTACTTGACCTCTATATGATACATTTTACAAACATTGCATTCGTTTTTAAAAGATAAAATTTCATTTCATTGAAAGTTGACAACATGCATATCATTTCATAATACATTTAACTATAATTGACTTAATAATAATCTTGATGAACTCAATGACTCGAATGCAACGTCTTTTGAAATATGCCATGAATGACTCCAAGTAATGTCTCTAATATGAGCTAATGCACAGCGGAAGATTACTTTCATACCTGAGAATAAACATGCTTTAAAGTGTCAACCAAAAGGTTGGTGAGTTCATTAGTTTAACATAAATAATCATTACATAATTTTAATAGACCACAAGATTTTATATTTCCATTTCTCATAAACATACGTCCCATGCATAGAGACAAAAATATCATTCATATGGATTGAACACCTGGTAACCGACATTCACAATATACATATAAGAATATCTCCATCATTCCGGGATCCTCCTTCGGACATGATATAAATTTCGAAGTACTAAAGCATCTGGTACTTTGGATGGGGCTTGTTGGGCCCGATAGATCTATCTTTAGGATTCGCGTCAATTAGGGTGTCTGTTCCCTAATTCTTAGATTACCAGACTAAAAGGGACATATTCGGTTTAATAATTCAACCATAGAATGTAGTTTTGATTACTTGTGTCTATTTCGTAAAACAGTTATAAAAGCAGCGCATGTATTCTCAGCCCAAAAATATAAAGGGTAAAAAGGAAAATGAAACTCACAGTACTGTATTTTTTAGTAAAAATACATATGACGACATTTGAACAATGCAGGGTTGGCCTCGAATTCACGAACCTATATAATTTGTATACTCATTAATATATATAATTGTAATTGATTAAATATATATATCATTACTATTAGTGATATAATTAATTTATAAGTTTAATTATTTATTTATATATTTTCATTTTTGTACATAATAATATTAATACAGTTAAGTTAAATATACTTTTATATGCGATTCACTTGGTTGGAGTTAATAACTATGATAATACTAACATTAGTAATAATATTAATACTATAAAAAAAATGATTAAAAGTGATAATAATAATGTTAATACTAAATTGTATTAAAATGACTATGTTAACATTAATTATAATAATCCCTTTAAAACATACTTTATATAAGATTTTAATCATTTTCATATTAATATTTATATCCTAAAATTTCTATATTTTTAATCTCAAAAATATTATTAAAACCGTATATTCATAGTTATACTAATCATAACCTTCGGTTTTAATTTATAAACTAATGTCCATAGTTTCTTTTAACATTAAATTGTATTTATACCCATAATCTACATGTATTCATATAAAAATTTCCCAATCTTTATCATAACACCTTTTATTATAAATTAACATGTTTAATATTATTGTAATCATAATAATATTACTAACAAAAATAATACAATAATAATAATACTATAGATAATAACTAATGATGATAATACTTCTAATTTTAAATGATAATACTAATATAGTTAATAATAATAGCTAACATAATAATGATAATGATATAACTTGTGTTGATGTTAATAATAATAATAATTTACTTAATACTAATAACCATAATTAATAATAATAATAATAATAATAATAATAATAATAATAATAATAATAATAATAATAATAATAATAATAATAATAATAACAATAACAATAACAATAACAATAACAATAATAATTATAATGATAATAATAATAATAATAATAATAATAATAATAATAATATTAATAATAATAATAATAATAATAATAATAATAATAATAATAATAATAATAATAATAATGGAAATGAAAGTAAAGTAAAAAAAATATATACCCTTTAAAAATATTTTTTCTAAAAGAATAGCCCCAGACGAGAATCGAACCCGAGACCTCCCGCTCGTACACAAACACACAACACCACTCTGCCACTTCTGTTTCTCTGATTATATGCACAACATAAATATATATAAATCGTGTTGTTTTTCTGTTCTCCTTTAACTCTTTCTTCTCCAAAAAAACTGCTCGACAGATAGTGGTAAACAACCATCATTGAATCTTGCGATTTTTATTTAACATAATTGAAACAGAACATTCCATGAGAAGTTTTAAATAAATCAGTAAAATAAAATAAAAAAAAATCAAAAAAAACGCTGCTGTTGCTCGTCACTTATATAAAAAAAATATTGATTTTGAAAATGAGAAGGATTTGGACAAAGTTTATAACACGAAGTGTATTTCAAATCAATCCTACAAACTATTGGAACCATCAATTTAACTCGAAACATCAAATACAATTCGAATTTAACCAAGAACAAATCTGTTGACTTTTGAATTTAAAACTTTGACTCATGAATTCGTACTCGATTCTGTAAATTAATACATGAAACTTTGCAGATAGTTTGAAAATACAATTCCTAACAACATGGCATTAATATATTTTGGAATTTGATAAGAAATTGACTTTTGAGAGTTTAAGTTTCATACAGAATATACCGAGCTTTTTATTAAAAAAAATTGTTTAACTTCGAGAAAAAAAATAGAATCAAGGAGGCAGTGTATGATTGATGATTGCACGATCCCGTTCTCCATAAAACTGATGTAATTGATTGATAAATGAGGAGTGCAGCTCGACAAGATCACGGATGAGAATAATAGAGAAAGAGGGAAGAAAAATAAAATAAAATAAAATAAGATGATAGTGATCTGATAATAATTCGCGTGTATCTGATTATCAAATATCTAATCAGTTATCTATATCAATTATTTGTATAATATAAAATATTAATATTAATAATAATTAAATTTACATTAATAATAATAATAATAACTATTATTATATCCATATGATAATTATATAATAACTTATAAAAAATTATAAATATTCTCATACCATTTTTATAAATTATGATATACATATAATAATTATATATATAGATCTTATATAATATTCGTATATATATATATTGAGAGATATTAATTATTAATACAGATTTTCATATTAATGCAAGTAGTCATAGTATAATAATAACTTTAACCTTTCTTATATTTACATTTATTACTATCACAATTTATTAATCTTGTAATATCTAATAATTACATATTTATGTATAACATCATATTTTGAATATTTAATATCTATTTATTTTATATATTATAATGTACAAAGTCACTATTTTTGTATATCTATCAAGTGTATAATTATATATATATATATATATATATATATATATATATATATATATATATATATATATATATATATATATATATATATATATATATATATATATATTTCTACTATTACATATTATGTTTTTGAATACTCAGTAATTAAATATATTAATTGTATATATAATGAAGCAATAAACTCAGAGTATAATCTCTAATAATTTTTTAATATTGATAAATTATTTTCGAAATCAATTGTGTTCAAGACACTCTATATATCCAAAATAACAAGTTTTAGTTATCTTAAGTTGCCTTCCATAATAACCAAATCATATAATAGTTCATTGATATATTTAATTTATTATATATAATTATTTATATATTTAATTATATATATATATATATATATATATATATATATATATATATATATATACATACATTTCTTTTTACAATTAAAGGTTCATGAATCTTCGGGAATGGTCAAAAGTTATTTGATTACATGAATATAATTTCAAAGTTTTCAAATTTCAACATTACAGACTTTGCTTATCGTGTCAGAAACATAATAAGATTACGTTTAAATTTGGTCGGAAATTGCCAGGTCGTCACAGTACCTACCCGTTAAAGAAATTTCATCTTGAAATTTGAGTGAGATGGTCATGGTTGACAATAAGTATGTTTTCATGACGCATATGAGTTGATAAATTGAGTCTTATCATCATTGAGTAATATGGATAAAATAATTCGATTATTCGAAGAGTACGAATGAAGCTATCACCAAAAAAAAATGAAATAGGAAAGTAAAGATTCATCTTAACTTTTGACAGAGTCAGGGTTGAATTTCGTAATTCAAGAGATTTAAAGAAAATCTTCGAAATCTAAAAGATTTGATTCTTCGGCGAGTAAGGAAATTAAGATATCTATAATTAGATACGGTGATTTGCCTCGATTACTCTGTCTGATATTTCCACTAATAACTTAAGCTCTTCCGTTCCATTATTTTCACCATTCCAATACTTTCTTTCTTAATTCATACATCCAAAGATTGTGAAAAAACTTAATCCCGTTCTAATCCTTGATATTTTTCTAATTATCATTTCTGTCATCCTTCTTTTCAATCTTCCTCCAGAAGAATCTGTTTACTTCTACTATTACCTTGGGTGATACTATTGTTAATTCTACTGTGTCTTTATATTGCTATTCGTATTAAAATCCACAGTTTGTAACCTCCGTGTTGTTATTGGGCTTTATATTTTCTCTTATATTTTGGAGCTCTTTGCCTTTGTTTTCCCTTCCCGACTTTAAGTCAAGCTAATAATGATCCAAAATTTATAGATATAGAGTTTCGAATGATTATAATGTTCTAAGCAGGAAGGAACGTGATTTCACGATTTTATTTTCAAATTTATCAACATCACGGAAGATAGAACCATCAAGAATACATTTTCTTGATTTGTTCAGGTGTTAAGTAGAATGAAAGAGTTATGTAACATGGCACATGATGAAGTTATGATCTGTGAATCATCACGTCCCATTAGAAACTCAGCATGACTTACTGTAATATAATCACGTTGATCAAGTGTCATTATATTATACTAACTCATGCATCAGTTCCCAACATTACTTCAATAACATTTATATTTTAAACTCGAAAGTTAACAGAATATAGAAACTAACAGTTTCTATATGATGTAAAACTGATAGCATGAAGAGATTACTGATTTTAGATAAGAATAGTTATGAAAATATCTTCAGAAATATGGAGGATATTTATAATGAAAGATACGATGATATCTTGGAATTTCTAATATCGAGGGATGATGACGAAGATTTATCCGTAAGGGTTTAGATTCGGAAGCAAGGTATTCGTTAAAGATTTCATCAGAAACAGAATCATTTGGATTCTTTGAAGTCAAACTTATTCTTTGTGATTTGTCCACGGCTTCTTTCATAGTTTCGCATAATCTGCTTTTCGGTACTAAATTTTCTATTGAATGTTTCCAATATAATGATACACTGGAAGTACGAAGAGGTATATAATTTCGGACGAGAATATTTATGAAAATATCCTCAGAAATATCGAAGATATTGATGATGATATTTTGGAATTTCTAAATTCGATGGTTGATGGAGAAAGATTTTCCGCAAGATTTTAACATGACTTCGGAGCAAGATATTCTCTAAAGATTTCAACGGATTCAGAATTACCTGAATTCTTTGAATATAGGGTATGATCCTTGTATTTGTCCTTGGTCTCCTTTGTGGTTAGCTCAATCCGTTTTCCAATTCCAATTTTTTCTGAGCTTTTCCAACATATCATTCTTTATCATCAAACTTTCGATGATTAAGATCGCTTACGGTAGTCTACGGTTTCTGCTACTTCATTCAGCTTTTTCAACATTCAAAATATTGATTTGTAGACTGAGTGCTTTTTAGTTTCATAATGAAAGATCATAACTCTAAGAGATAAACGTTATACATATAACTGTTGATGTAGATATACTGTGAGTTTTCAAAGTACTGATTGCTGATTTCCGGTAATTGGTATGGCAATTCTTGTTACAAGATGCGGATGAGTACATGTTGAGACTTCAATAGATAAATATAGTGATTTGTCAGAGGGATTTAAACCAAGGAGCAACGAGGTTGCTGGTACGTCTACTGATAATATGGTGGGATATAAAAGGTTCTCTGATAACAATAAAAGAGCACGCATATATATCGAGGTTATAATAAGGTTAATCCAATTGAAAAGTCGAAGTTGACTTGTTGGAGCTGTGACAAAATTTCTAATTTGAAGAGAGATTATAAAGTTACTTTCGGTAATAACAACGCCAAGGAATTAGCACATATACGTGTTAAACGTTTACTCAGGTTCCGAGTGTTTTCAGGTGTATAACTATATGCATCATTCTTTCTTCTTCCGTAGATGGAGTGCGGTTGGTTCATCCTCTCGATTGAAGTATTTTTAAGAATCATGAAAGGTTTGAACGCAGATTGTATTCGTCAAGATACAAATGAAATTTAAGATGAAATCAAGTGGCAAACTTGAAGAATTATTTAGTTTCATATATTATAGTCAATATTTTAATTCATTTTAATTGTCCAATGTCATTGGTCCACAGTCGATAATCCACAGTTAACAGTCCAATAATTCATATATAGTTTAATATATAATATTCGAATTAATTAATACATATCTTGACCCGTGTACATGTCTCAGACTCGATCACAACTCAAAGTATATATATTATTGTAGAATCAACCTCAACCCTGTATAGAGAACTCGATCATTACTGCATATAGAGTGTCTATGGTGATTCCAAATAATATATATATATGCGTCGATATGATATGTCAAAACCTTGTATACGTGCCCCGATATTTAAAGTACGTAAAATAAATAGCGATAAATAAAGTGCGTAAAGTAAATAACAGAAATAAAATGACGTTAAATAAAATTGCGAAAATTAAAATTGCGATAACTAAATTGCGATAAATAAAATGTAATGTGGAATTAACAGTTAGCTAGGAACAGTTAGCTATGATTTTGTTAGCGTGGTTTCTTAACAAAATTTCATATTGTCAATTAGTCTATTTCGAATCAATTTTTATTGTGTCCATTATTTCTTCATTATGCCACTTGTTGGATTCTGATAGGTCAAAATCCAAATATAAAATTGAATGAAAATGGTTATTCTGCGGTGAACAGATACGTATCTATGTAGATGTAAATAGGATAGTAAAGGACCGTTGAATCAGATTCGAAGAATGTACAATGTAACTTATTACAGTGAAATCTAAATATTCCTCGGGTATTACCTACCTGTTAAAATATTTTCACCATTAACAGTTTGTACCAAAGAATTTTTAATTACAGTCTTTATGAAACAATATATATACATATATATTTTCTTCAAACGTAATCATGGATTTAATGAGTCAATGCGATATTAAACTCATTAGGCTTACGGCTAGAACTAGAGTACATAATATCTAAAACATTAGAGATTACGTAATCGCCATGAAGGACGAAGATAGTTTATGTAGAACGATTCGTAGAACGATGATTATGCTTGAGGTACAGATAGTGATATTGAAGCATGGATTGTTGATGGTACTGGTGCTGTTACTGATGGTACTGTTGGTGCTGGTGATGTTGCTGAAGCTGGTACATTTTGCACCATATTCTCCGAATTGATTTTTCGATCGCGAAGTTCGTTGACTTATTACTCCAGGATGATTGTCGGTAGGAACGAGCGGATGAATAAGGTTCGGAATTGTAGATAGAATATAATCTTGTCGAGTTACCCTGGAAATGAGACTGAAAATGGTGTCTTGAACAGGTTCGCCGGTAACCGCTTCAGGTTCATTGTCAAGAGGTGAATTCGGTTGGTGGAAGGGATCGCCTTCTTCGCGTCTCCATTGTTTAAGTCGACTACGAACTCATCAAATGAATTAAGGATGACTGATTGATTGATTCATTCCAGTGACAACGCTTTCGGAATTCAGGTGAATATCCAGGTCGGAATAGCTGTCGGAATAACTATCGGATTAGCTATCGAAATCTGTGGGACTCGAACTGGTTGTGGGATTCATTTCATACGATCAGATGAAGGATTTTCGATAAGAAGTAGATTATAGGATGTAGATTAGTGTCTTGCAATACGTAATTTACATATGCATATATAATACTAAAATCCCATAAGTTACGGAGGAATCTACGAAAGCTGTCAGGCAAAGGTAACAATAACAGATACGCTAAGATATGAATTGTCAGATACGCTAAGATATGAATTTTGTCTATACATTATTCATGCAGTCAATGCAGTAAAATATGTCTAGACTAAGAATAATGAGTAGGTAATATCCTAAGGATGATAAGCAGATGATTTCTGACAAAAATGATAAGCAAAACTTTTGACATGCAAACACGGTCGAAGTCCAAACTCACTAATGCATCCTAACAACTATCAGTTAGACACACTAATGCAAGACCTGGTTCGTTAAGACCAATGCTCTGATACCAACTGAAAGGACCCGTCCTAATCCATCCGGACGAAGTCCATATCGATTATAAATGAATCACAACAGTTGATTACATCGTGAGGTACTTGACCTCTATATGATACATTTTACAAACATTGCATTCGTTTTTAACAGACAAACTTTCATTTCATTGAAAGTTGACGACATGCATATCATTTCATAATACATTTAACTATAATTGACTTAATAATAATCTTGATGAACTCAACGACTCGAATGCAACGTCTTTTGAAATATGCCATGAATGACTCCAAGTAATGTCTCTAATATGAGCTAATGCATAGCGGAAGATTTCTTTCATACCAGAGAATAAACATGCTTTAAACTGTCAACCAAAAGGTTGGTGAGTTCATTAGTTTAACATAAATAATCATTACATAATTTAAATAGACCACAAGATTTTATATTTCCATTTCTCATAAACATACGTCCCATGCATATAGACAAAAATATCATTCATATGGATTGAACACCTGGTAACCGACATTCACAATATACATATAAGAATATCCCCATCATTCCGGGATCCTCCTTCAGACATGATATAAATTTCGAAGTACTAAAGCATCCGGTACTTTGGATGGGGCTTGTTGGGCCCGATAGATCTATCTTTAGGATTCGCGTCAATTAGGGTGTCTGTTCCCTAATTTTTAGATTACCAGACTAAAAAAGGGCATATTCGGTTTAATAATTCAACCATAGAATGTAGTTTCGATTACTTGTGTCTATTTTGTAAAACAGTTATAAAAGCAGCGCATGTATTCTCAGCCCAAAAATATAAAGGGTAAAAAGGCAAATGAAACTCACAGTACTGTATTTTGTAGTAAAAATACATATGACGACATTTGAACAATGCAGGGTTGGCCTCGGATTCACGAACCTATATAATTTGTATACTCATTAATATATATAATTGTAATTGATTAAATATATATATCATTACTATTAGTGATATAATTAATTTATAAGTTTAATTATTTATTTATATATTTTCATTTTTGAACATAATAATATTAATACAGTTAAGTTAAATATACTTTTATATGCGATTCACTTGGTTGGAGTTAATAACTATGATAATACTAACATTAGTAATAATATTGATATTATAAAAAAATGATTAAAAGTGATAATAATAATGTTAATAATAATAGTAATAATGATAATACTAAATTGTATTAAAATGACTATGTCAACATTAATTATAATAATCCCTTTAAAACATACTTTATGTAAGATTTTAATCATTTTCATATTAATATTTATTTCCTAAAATTTCTATATTTTTAATCTCAAAAATATTTTTAAAATCGTATATTCATAGTTATACTAATTATAACCTTCGGTTTTAATTTATAAACTAATGTCCATAGTTTCTTTTAACATTAAATTGTATTTATACCCATAATCTACATGTATTCATATAAAAATTTCCTAATCTTTATCATAACACCTTTTATTATAAATTAACATGTTTAATATTATTGTAATCATAATAATATTACTAACAAAAATAATACAATAATAATAATACTATAGATAATAACTAATGATGATAATACTTCTAATTTTAAATGATAATACTAATATAGTTAATAATAATAGCTAACATAATAATGATAATGATATAACTTGTGTTGATGTTAATAATAATAATAATTTACTTAATACTAATAACCATAATTAATAATAATAATAATAATAATAATAATAATAATAATAATAATAATAATAATAATAATAATAATAATAACAACAATAACAATAATAATTATAATGATAATAATAATAATAATAATAATAATAATAATAATAATAATAATAATAATAATAATAATAATAATAATAATAATAATAATAATAATAATAATAATAATAATAATAATAATAATGGAAATGAAAGTAAAGTAAAAAAATATATACCCTTTAAAAAAGTTTTTTTCTAAAAGAATAGCCCCAGACGAGAATCGAACCCGAGACCTCCCGCTCGTACACAAACACACAACACCACTCTGCCACTTCTGTTTCTCTGATTATATGCTCAACATAAATATATATAAATCGTGTTGTTTTTCTGTTCTCCTTTAACTCTTTCTTCTCCAAAAAAACTGCTCGACAGATAGTGGTAAACAACCATCATTGAATCTTGCGATTTTTATTTAACATAATTGAAACAGAACATTCCATGAGAAGTTTTAAATAAATCAATAAAAAAAAAACAAAAAAAATCAAAAAAAAAAAAACGCTGTTGTTGCTCGTCACTTATATAAAAAAAAATATTGATTTTGAAAATGAGAAGAATTAGGACAAAGTTTATAACACGAAGTGTATTTCAAGTCAATCCTACAAACTATTGGAACAATCAATTTAACTCGAAACATCAAATACAATTCGAATTTAACCAAGAACAAATATGTTGACTTTTGAATTTAAAACTTTGACTCATGAATTCGTACTCGATTCTGTAAATTAATACATGAAACTTTGCAGATAGTTTGAAAATACAATTCCTAACAACATGGCATTAATACATTTTGGAATTTGATAAGAAATCGACTTTTGAGAGTTTAAGTTTCATACAGAATATACCGAGCTTTTTATTAAAAAAAATTGTTTAACTTCGAGAAAAAAAATAGAATCAAGGAGGCAGTGTATGATTGATGATTGCACGATCCCGTTCTCCATAAAACTGATGTAATTGATTGATAAATGAGGAGTGCAGCTCGACAAGATCACGGATGAGAATAATAGAGAAAGAGGGAAGAAAAATAAAATAAAATAAAATATGATGATAGTGATCTGATAATAATTCACGTGTATCTGGTTATCAAATATCTAATCAGTTATCTATATCAATTATTTGTATAATATAAAATATTAATATTAATAATAATTAAATTTACATTAATAATAATAATAATAACTATTATTATATCCATATGATAATTATATAATAACTTATAAAAAAAATTATAAATATTCTCATACCATTTTTATAAATTATGATATACATATAATAATTATATATATAGATCTTATATAATATTCGTATATATATATATATATATATATATATATATATATATATATATATATATATATATAAATATATATATTGAGAGATATTAATTATTAATACAGATTTTCATATTAATGCAAGTAGTCATAGTATAATAATAACTTTAACCTTTCTTATATTTACATTTATTACTATCACAATTTATTAATCTTGTAATATCTAATAATTACATATTTATGTATAACAGCATATTTTGAATATTTAATATCTATTTATTTTTTATATTATAATGTACAAAGTCACTATTTTTGTATATCTATCAAGTGTATAATTATATATATATATATATATATATATATATATATATATATATATATATATATATATATATATATATATATATATATATATATATATATATATATATATATATATTTTTTCTACTATTACATATTATGTTTTTGAATACTCAGTAATTAAATATATTAATTGTATATATAATGAAGCAATAAACTCAGAGTATAATCTCTAATAATTTGTTAATATTGATAAATTATTTTCGAAATCAATTGTGTTCAAGACACTCTATATATCCAAAATAACAAGTTTTAGTTATCTTAAGTTGCCTTCCATAATAACCAAATCATATAATAGTTCATTGATATATTTAATTTATTATATATAATTATTTATATATTTATATTTATATATATATATATATATATATATATATATATATATATATATATACATTTCTTTTTACAATTAAAGGTTCATTAATCTTCGGGAATGGTCAAAGGTTATTTGAATACATGAATATAATTTCAAAGTTTTCGAATTTCAACATTATAGACTTTGCTTATCGTGTCAGAAACATAATAAGATTACGTTTAAATTTGGTCAGAAATTGCCGGGTCGTCACACCAACTCAAGATCATGAGTCGGATATTTCGTTTCGTGTTCCTTTAATTGTCGGGAGGCATACGCGATGACTTTACCTCTTTGCATTAGAACACACCCGAGCCCATTTAAAGACGCGTCACAATAAACCGTCATGTCTTCTACCCCTTTCGGCAACACTAACACCGGAGCTTGACATAACTTCTCTTTTAACAATTGAAAAGCAATTTCTTGCTCGTTCTCCCAATTAAATCTCGCGTTATTTCTTGTTAACTTCGTCAATGGAGAAGCAATCTTAGAAAAGTCTTGGATAAACCGATGATAATAACTGGCCAATCCAAGAAAACTTCGGATTTCCGTAGGCGTAGTCGGTCGTCCCCAACTCTTCACCGTCTCAATCTTCCCCGGATCTACTTGAATACCATATTTGTTCACAATGTGGCCAAGGAATTGAACTTCCCTTAGCAAAAATTCACATTTGGAGAATTTAGCATACAACTTCTCCTTCCGCAACGTCTTCAACACACCCCACAAATGATGTTCATGTTCCTTCATACTCTTCGAATAGACAAGTATGTCATCGATGAACACAATTACCGACTTGTCCAACATAGGTTGGCACACTCGGTTCATAAGATCCATGAATGCCGTCGGTGCATTCGTAAGACCAAAAGGCATTACTACAAATTCAAAATGCCCGTAACGAGTTCGAAAAGCTGTTTTCTCAATATCTTCCTCACGGACCAGCATTTGGTGATAGCCGGACCGTAGGTCGATTTTAGAGAAATACGTTGCACCTTGGAGTTGGTCAAACAAATCGTCAATCCGAGGCAATGGATAACGATTCTTTATAGTCACTTTGTTCAACTCCCGATAATCAATGCACATACGCATACTACCATCCTTCTTCTTTACGAATAAAACTGGAGCGCCCCATGGCGAAGCATTCGGTCGAATGAAACCCTTCTCAAGAAACTCTTGGGTTTGATTTAACAACTCTTGCATTTCCGTTGGCACTAAACGATAAGGAGTTTTAGCAATGGGAGTAGCTCCCGGAACCAAATCAATGCGAAATTCAACTTGTCTTTCCGCCGGAACACCCGGTAACTCGTCCGGAAAAACGTCTTCGAATTCACTAACTACCGGAATTAAATGAATGGGTGGTGGCTCATCACGAGTATCAACCACATGGGCAAGAAAAGCCATGCCACCACCAACAAGAAAACGACGTGCCCGTGCAAAAGTGCATATCGGCACAAGTCTTCTCCGCTTATCACCATGAATAATTAACTCTCCCCCACTTGGGGTCTTCACACGAATAAATTTTTCATGGCATGCAATATCGGCTCTATTATGATCGAGCCAATCCATACCAACAACGATATCAAAATCACCCAAAGTCATCGAGATGAGATCAATTTTAAAGTTTTCGGCACCAAACACAACATTACAATTTTTACACACATCAACCACTAGCACCGTCTTGCCATCTGCTATTTCAACTTCTATCAGACTACTTAACTTAGCTAACGATTTATTAAGTTTAGGCACAAACTTCGGTGACACAAACGACAAGTTTGCACCACTATCAAAGAGTATCCTTGCCGGATTAGAATTAATCATGAAAGTACCTGAGATAACTTCGTTAGATTGCTTGGCTTCCTCATTGCTCATCAAATAATTGCGACCCCTAGCCGTACCCGCCGCCTTCTCCAATTTCTTAACATGTTCAACCCCGCAAATCGGGGCATTCCGGCCTTCAGTGCCCTTCTTTACCACAATTGTAACAAGTGAGCTTTGGTGTTGATGATGCATTTGTACAATCATGAGCCATGTGTCCTTGTCGTCCACAATTATAATATTTGGGTCCAAAGCCCCCGGACGCACCCTTCTTCACACTACCAACACTCTTACTAGCACCCTTACTCTTTTTGTTAGATTGACTAGTAGCTTAAAACTTCCTTTTGCCGAAAGTGAAACCACTCTTTCTCAACACTAGCGCCTCAAAACCTTTGGCCATATTAAACAACTCATCGAAGCTTTTCACCACGTTCATACTAATCTTCTCTTGATAACTATCATTCAAGATCCAGTAGAAATCTTCTTTCAACATTTTATCATTCCCGACATACTCCGGGCAAAATTGGGTCTTGGACAAAAACACGGATTTGAGAGTGTTCAAATCCATCGACCCTTGCCTCAAGGAGCGTAACTCGTCCTTAAGCCTAGTAAGATTGACCAAAGTTCGGTATTCGTCGAAAAACTCCTTCTTGAATTCATCCCAAGTGAATTCCATGCATTGTTCTTCGCTATAAAGTTGGATCTTCGCGTCCCACCACAATTTAGCATCGCCCCTCAACATACTACACCCGTACTTTGTCTTCTTATCGAGAGGATATTCACAAGTACGGAAATCCCCCTCCATATCGGAGATCCAACGGGCACTCTTAAGAGGGTCTCGTTTACCTTCAAAGGTGGGAGGTTGAGAATCCTTGAAGTTCTTATAGAAAAAGTCCCATCTTCCCACATTATCTTCGTGAAGAACGGCCTTAACTTGATTCTTTACTATATTAACTAGTTGCTCGTCAATCGTATCAAGAAACATTTTCTTAACATCCTCGAGGAACTCCGCCTTTTGACGTTTAAAGATGGCCTCAACTTTGGCCGTGAACTCAACGTCCTCACTCGTACTTCCGTCATTGGTGTCGTGTCCATTTCTCATCTTCATTCTATAAAATGGAAAAGATTAAACAATGAAACGAAAGGACTTAACACATATGTATATACATATACACCACACTACCCCATCTTGCTCAACAATCATCGTACATCGCTTGTTTGACATGATTTGAACCCATAACAATGGTAGAAAATCATTGTTACGCGAGCACGTCGCATTAACTCGCTAGTACAACGTCTATCTCGCTTGATAATTGCTAACACAACACAAATAATTAGCGCAAGGTTAGATCACATAAACCTAAGTACTAACAATTTCCGATCCAACCCGTCTCCTACAAGTCCTGCATAAAGCGTATACACAAATAAATCTAAGTCTAGGCACCTATCTCAAGTCGCCTAAATCCCTTAGACCATGCTCTGATACCACTTGTAATAACCAGACTTCGTTATACCAAAAATACGCCATAAAAAAATTCCTGGACCTGTACATCAGGATGGCGTCCAGGTTCTTGGACGGCGTCCAGTACTGAAGGCCTGGACGGCTTCCAGCCTTTTGGGATGGCGTCCCATTTCACTGTCAGGGACTGATCCCCGTTTTCACTTACGTGAGCGGAAATCCCGCTTCCCGGCACTATTAAACGAAAACCTTTTTACAACATATCAATTTAAGTAAAACTAATAGATTTCCAATATCGAATCAAGTTTTACAAAACAGGGCCCACATCGGCCGTTTTACGAGTTTCGTACAAATCATGAGTTTCGACCACATTAGTTTAATTTCCAAACGACACTATGAGCATGGTGTTTGGGGGTTAAACTACCCAAGTCTCAGTCAAACTCCAAAAGTGATCACATCCCAAAAGCGTCCCCTAAACAACAAGCGGGACCTCTAATCCAATCGAATGCCCTTACCCTTGTCAACGCCGGGGCCTATAAAAATATAAACAATGAGAGGGTAAGCAAAGCTTAGTGAATGCAATAATTATACATATACATATATAATATACCTACTTGCATACACTTACACACACACCCCATATTCGCTAGTATTAACAATTAGCATACAAACTCCACGTATAAGCTAATCACCCCCAATTACCACGACTAGCATGAATCAACATCATATACTCCATGACAATATAATATGCTACTTTACAACGTCAACGTAAACATAAACGACTATATGGTTAACCGTTTTCGCGTCATGGTGCTACCGGCTCTGTGGTTCACACCATACGCAATGCTATGACGCTACCGGCTATGTGGTTCATGTCACTACGCATTTGAGTCATACTCTTTTATAGTGCTACCGGCTCCGTGGTTCACATTTTGGTGTTACCGGCTCCGTGGTTCACACCTAATTTTATAGTGCTACCGGCTCCGTGGTTCACACTTCGATGCTACCGGTTCCGTGGTTCACATCTCATTTTATAGTGCTACCGGCTTCGTGGTTCACACTTCGATGCTACCGGCTCCGTGGTTCACATCTCATTTATAGTGCTACCGGCTCCGTGGTTCACACTTTACGACTCGTGCTATAGTGCTACCGGCTCCGTGGTTCACACTACAACACACGTACCATGATGCTACCTGCTTCGTGGTTCACATCATAATACACTCACACATACTATGGTACTACCAGCTCCGTGGTTCATACCATAGCATACAAATAAATACACTATATACATACATGCATAATTACTCCACTCACCTTAACGCCGTCGGTGAATGTTAAACCAAGCTCGCAACCTTCAACGTAACGCACCTATTGCATTATGTATATAATTAATTAATCCCACAATCAAGTTGGTCAACCAACTCACTCAACATCCTAGAGTCATTTTGACCCATGGTGCAATTCCGACCCATTTGCACACTTAACCCTAATATTGGGTCAACTTCGTTAAAAATCCTAACTCTAGCCATTTATGGTCTTAATACACATATAATCACAATGTTATTGCATTTTCACCCTAACAAGACAACTTAGGTTATCAAAGACCCGTTTTACCCATTCGAGGTTTCCACACCCATTCGGGTCACCACATACCCAAATAACACCCACTTACATAATATTTAGGTATGCTAGTAGTTAACTAACCAATTTAAGACTCATAAACACATTTAGCATTTCAAAACCCTAGGTTAGTCATCCTTTGAGTCTTCATGACCCAAACTCAACCAAAAATCCCCAAATCACTAATAAATGGGTTTTATACACATCACTAACCCAAACCCTAACCCTTAAACAATTAATAGTAAGGAAATCAAGGTTAAGACTTACCACTACAGTCAAAATGTAGCTAGTGAGGAGATGAACAACTTTAATGCTCGAGCTCTAACCCGAAACAAGCTTCTTCCACTTCGATTTGAGCTTTCTCACACTTAAATCACACACTCTCTCTCTAGAATTTAAGTGGAAGAGGTTTGGTGGTTGTAAATGGAGTAAATGAGGCTCCACAAACTGATCTAGGGCCTTAAAGTCGTCCACAATGTGAAATTACCAAGTTACCCCTTTTAAATATCAAAAACACAAAAGCTGGCTCGTTAGGTCATCTGGACGGCGTCCAGAATACTAGACGATGTCCAGTCCTTCACACTGGGACGGCGTCCCACTCTTTTGGATGGCGTCCAACCCAACTGGAAAACATAATCTTACAACTCTCCACCCACTTAAACCGGGTTGCGACCTCGCAATCCATGCCGCATGACAAGCAGGAAGATACACAAGAACAAACTCTTCGAGCTCTCAAGTAAACTCAGAACCTATACTACGACGCCATTGAACTTTAAAAGTTCTCACCTCTTTATTTCTCAATCTTTTCACTTTTTCGTCAAGTATAGCAACCGGCTCCTCAATATACTCTAACTTGTTGTTTAGCTCAATTTCGTCTAATGACACCCACGAAGAATCATCCGCAAGACACTTACGAAGATGGGAAACATGAAATGTATTATAAATCCCCGCAAGTTCTTCGGGTAATTCCAAACGATATGCAACTTTGCCAACATGAGCTATAACTTTAAATGGGCCAATAAACCGAGGAGCTAATTTTCCCCGTTTTCGAAACCGAATAATACCTCTCCATGGCGAAACCTTAAGCATCACCATGTCATCTTCTTGGAATTTGATCATTCGCCTACGTTTGTCAGCATACGACTGTTGTCTATCTTGAGCCTTTTTCGAATGAGCCCGAATCATATCAATCTTGCTATTCGTCTCTAAGACCAAATCGGTACTCCCAATTTCTCTTTGACCAATTTCACCCCAACAAATCGAAGTTCGGCACCTCCGCCCATAAAGCATCTCGTAAGGTGGCATCCCGATACTAGTATGATAACTATTATTGTACGAGAATTTCACCAAAGGTAAGTGCTCATCCCAACTACCACCGAAATCAATAGTGCTCATCGGAACAACCTCCAAATGGCTTTGACTCATTTAGCAATTAATCAATTCCCTAGTTTGTTTATCTCTCGACCCAAGATAAAGTATTTTGGTGCCCACCATTTGATCAAAAGTCTTGTGCTATATGAAGATAGATAATAGGTAAGTGGAGCATTATTATGGTTGTGGGGTTCGGTTGTATAAAAGAAACAACAAACACCATTTTAAACTTACAGCTCACCATCTATGTTGGTATATCATCACCACTTGCACCGGATACGTTTTCATTGGATACTCATAGATAATTATAGTGTGTTACACATCATTTTTGTTTTTTTTGGTTTATAAACTCGAAAGGTGGGACACCATATCCACTTTGTGTCATCTTGTCCCCTTGATTATAATTATAAAGATTACCATAATAGAATTCGTTACAAAACTCATGAATACATTTCTAAACTCGTTTTATGCCACCAACTCTTCCTGACTTCCTACTTTACGAGTGTGTTTACATAACGGGTTTTTCGTATGGAACACAAGCAGGAACAAAGGAAATAGTAGTCGAGAGGGGGGAAGAAGAAATCACGTGGTTGTTTGGTGATGGATTAAGGTGGTGGATTAAGGATGGTGGAAACAAGATAACAAGAAAGGGGGTAAGCTGGGTTCATGAAGAGGAGTGGGAGGTGAAGGTGATTATCATGTAGGGTGATCAAATAATAAAAGTGGGGGTAACTCTCATTTATGTTGGTTTGTCCTTCGGTTAATAGCAGAGTGTCGAGCAGTTGGTTGGGTGGTTCACAAATAAAAGAAGAACAAACGCAACAGCTTAAGTTTAAAGATGGTGATGATGAATGTAATTTCTATAACTCTCTTCACTCCTATGTGCTTTGTGTAAGTAATTATTTGTGTATATAGTGAGTGATATCGTATCAATAACTTATCACATTTTGTTTTCTAGGATTGATGGTGGTCGACAGAAATATTCGAGGCCAGAAGGAACAAATAAAAATATGTAAAGCAGAAAGTGAAGTGTAACAGATTCGTACGATATATACAGCACAAGATTCGATTACAGTTTGTTTCGTAGCTTTGATTGGGTCGACAGAAGAATCAATCGGGTACACATAAATATATATATATATATATATATATATATATATATATATATATATATATATATATATATATACAAGTTGAATACAATTTGATTGTGTAGTGCTTGTTGAGGTCGACGGGTAACAAAATTCAGACAGGATTATACAGTAACAAGATTTGAAGGACGATTGTGAAGTCGACGTGTAACAGAACGAAGACAGGGTTCTTCGAACAAGAAGAAGAAAACAAGAAAATATAAGTCAGATGTAACAATTTTGTACATTCTTCTGTTTCTGATTCCTATCCAAGTTTGTTTTATTCTTGTGATTAAATCTTGATTTGTACTAGATCAGAGCCAGAAAATCATATTACTTACAGTATGATTGTAACGTGAAACAGATTTTGATTCTGTGTTTGCATAATTCTGTATTTAATTAATCTAAATACAATAATACTGATTCATATAGTGTATCTGTATATATTAGTGTGTGTGTGTGTATATATATATATATATATATATATATATATATATATATATATATATATATATATATATATATATGTGTGTGTGTGTGTGTGTGTGTGTGTTTTTATATATCTGTATATACATATATCTATATTTATATTTCATTAATATATATAATTTATATTAACAAATAATTAGGTATATTAATAATAATAATATTATTAATATCCAAATAATACTAATAATAATAAGAATAATGACTAAAAGTAATAGAAATAATAATAATAATAATTTTGGAATAAAAATGAAAATTTTTAGTAATAATAATGATATAACAAATTACATGTGTTAACTTTCATATGTTTTATATTGAAAATAATAAAATAGCTAATACTGATCTTTATATTAATAATGAAATTAATAATAATATTAGTATAACTATTATATTGTAATTTGTAACTACATTTAATATATTAATATTACAATCTATTAATTATGTAATTATATCATTCATTATATGATAACATTAATTAAATATTTGATACTTATACATTTTATATATATGACATTTATATATATATACATATTTATTTACAAGTACAAGTTCGTGAATCGTCGGGAATGGTCGAAGATCAATTGAATATATGAAACAGTTCAAAATTTTTGAGACTCAACATTACAGACTTTGCTTATTGTGTCGAAATCATATAAAGATTACGTTTAAATTTGGTCGAAAATTTTCGAGTCGTCACAGTACCTACCCATTAAAGAAATTTTGTCCTGAAATTTGAGTGAGGTTATCATGGCTAACAATAAAAATGTTTTTATGGCGAATATGAGTTGATAAATAGGGTTTTATCATTATTGATAAATATAAATAAACGACTCGATTATGTAGAGCGTTCGAGTGAAGCTGTCACAAAATATTGAGATAGAGATTTAACTTTTGACGTAGATACGGTGGATTTCTGGAATTCAATGAATTTAAAAGAAAATCTTGTAAATCTAAAAGATCTGATTCTTCGGAATTTATGGAAATTAAGATCTCTTTAATTAAATGCGGTCATCTGCCTCGATTGCACTGTCGGATATTTCCATTATAAATTCACTTTTTCCGTTCCATTAATTTTCACCACATCAATACTTTCTTTCATATTTTCAAGAATTGTGAAAATGCTTAATCCAGTTATGATCTTTATTTTTATTCTGACTATCGCAATGATCGTTCTTCTTTTCCAGCTTCCACCGGAAGAATCTGTTAACTTCTACTATTACCTTGGGGTTATAATGTTCTTAATTCTCTCGTGTCTTTATGTTGCTATACGCATTGATATACACGATTTGTAATTTCTGTGTTGTTATTGGGCTTTATATTTTTCCTTATATTTCGAAGTTCCATGCTTTTGTTTTGTCTTCCCGACTTTAAATCAAGCGAGTAATGGTACAGAATTCGTAGGTATGGAGTTTCAAATGATTATAATATATTAAGCAGAAATGAACGGTAATAGCACGAATTATTTTGTCAAATTACCAGAATATCCGGGAAAGATAGAACTATCAAGAAAATATGTTCTTGATATGTTTAGAGGTTAAATAGAATGAAAGAGTTATGTAACATGGCACACGATGAGGGTATGATCTGTGAAACATCGTCACGTTCCATTAGAAACTCAACATGACTTACTGTAATATAATCACGTTGGCTGGGCGTCATTATATTATACGAACTCATGCTTTAATTCCCAACACTACTCCAGAAATCATTCATAATTTAAACTTAGGTTTTACAGAAGTTTCCAATATAATGTAATACAGATAGCACGAAGAGGTATAAAACTTCGAACGAGAATATTTATGAAAATATCCTCAAAAATATCGAAGATATTTATGATGATATTTTGGAATTTTCTAAGTTGGAAGATTGATGGAGAAAATTTTCCGCAAGAGTTTAATGTGGGTACGGAGTAAGATATTCTCAAAAGATTTTATTGGGTCTAGATTTATCTGGGTTCTTTGAATATAGGGTTTGGTCCTTGTATTTGTCCTTGATCTCCTTCATGGTTAGCTCAATCCATTTTTCAGTACCAAATTTTCTATCGAGCGTTCCCAAGATTCCATTCTTTATCCTCAAACTTTTGGCCATTTAGACCATCTATGATTTTGCTGTTTCCTCTGCATTTAATGCTACCATATTCGAATCATCGGTTATCAATCTGAGGTGGTTTCAAAAGAATTGTGTTTTTAGATGATTAAACGCTGATTATAATCGTCAAGATACAAAGGATGTTTAAGATGAAATAAAGTGGCAAACTTGAAGAAATGTTTAACTGTAGAAGGTGTAATTTATTAACGATATTTTAAGTCAAAATGTGTTGTAATTAATATTTCTTACTCTTTTAATACTTTCTAATTGTCCAATGATAGTAGTCCAATGTTAGAAGTCCAATAGTCCAATAGTTCAACCAAGACTAGTATGTTATAAGGTAATAGTCATAACGGATATAGGAATAGTTAACTAGGATTTGGTTAGTATAGATTTAAATTTTTACGTAGTTAATTAATTGGTTACTAATAAATTTTATTTTTTCCATTATTTTCTTCATTATGCCACTTGTCAAATCTTGACTTGGATTCTGATCGGTCAAAATCCGAATATGAAATTGAATTCGTATGAAAATTGTTATTCTGCGGTGAGTGGATACGTATATTTGCAGAATTGAATAAGATAGTTAATGACTGTTGAATCGGAATTGAAGAATATACAGTGTAATATATTAATGTGAAGTCTAAATATTTCTAGGGTATTACCTACCCGTTAAAATATTCTCATCATTAATAATTTGTACAGAAGAATTTTTAATTACGATCTTTATGAAAATATACTTACATATATATTTTCTTCAGATGTAATTATGGATTATTGAGTTAATATAATATTAAAATCATTTGAATTACCGTTAGAACTAGATTACATAAGCTCTAAAACTTTAGAAAATACATAATCTCCATGTCGAGCGAAGATAATCGATGTAGAACGATGTGTAGAACGATGATAAAGTAGATAGAACGATACATAGAACGATGATTATACTCTAGGTACAGAATGAGAGGTTGAGGCATGTGATGTTGAAACTTGGGTTATTTGTGGTACTGTTGGTGTCGGTGATGTTGCTGAAGCTGGTAAGTTTTGCACCATATTCTCCAAATTGACCACTCGAGCGCGAAGTTCGTTGACTTCTTCTATCACACTGGGATGATTTTCGGTTGGGACGAACGGATGAATAAGGTTTAGATTTGAAGATATTATGTAATCGTTGCGAGCTATTCTAGGAGTGAGAGTGAAAATCGTGTTTCGAATTGGTTCGCCGGTAAATGCTCCAGGTTCTTCGCCAAGAGAGCAATTTGGTTGATGGAAGGGATCACCTTCTTCTCATCTCCATTGATTAAGTCGACTACGAACCCAGCCTCAATTCATCCAGAATTGATGATGGCTGATTGATTGATCCATTCCGGTTATACTGCCTTTAGAGTTCGAGTGGAAATCCATATCGAAATAGCTGTCGGAATCCGAGGAACTTGAACTGATTGCAGAATTCATCTTACACGGTAAGATAAAAGATTTTCGATATGAAATGATTCTCAGATATCGGATGGTATTCTAGTTACATAGAATATCCGTATATATAGATCAAAAGATTTCGTAGATTACGGAGGAATTTATGGAATATGTCAGGCAAAGTTTTACAGTAACATATACGCTAAGATATGAGTTTTGTCTATACACTAATCATGCAGTCAATGCAGTAAGATATGTCTAGACTAAGAATAATGAGCAGGTAATTTCCTAAGGATGATAAGCAAGTACTTTTCGACACGAAATGATAAACAAAACTTTTGACATGCAGCCACGGTCGAAGTCCAGACTCACTAATGCATCTAAACAACTATCAGTTAGACACACTAATGCAAGACCTGGTTCGCTAAGACTACCGCTCTGATACCACCTGAAGCGACCCGTCCTAATCCACCTGGACGAAGTCTTCAACAGTTGGTCCCATTGCGAGGTACTGACCTCTATATGCCACATTTTACAAACATTGCATTCGTTTTTAAAAGACAACTTTCATTTTGTCGAAAGTTGACAGGCATGCATACCCTTTCATAATATATCCAAACTATAAATGACCTAATATTAATCTTGATGAATTCAATGAATTGAATGCAATGTCTTTTGAAATATGCCATGAATGACTCCAAGTAATATCTTTAAAATAAGCAAATGCACAGCGGAAGATTTCTTTAATACCTGAGAATAAACATGCTTTCAAGTGTCAATCAAAAGGTTGGTGAGTTCATTAGTTTATCATAAACAATCATTTCCATAATTTTAATAGACCACAAGATTTCATTTATTCAATAATCATACACTCGCAAGTGTTTAAAATTCATTCATATGGATTGAACACCTGGTAACCGACATTAACAAAATGCATCTAGAATATCCCCAAACATATAAACATCGAAATACTAAAGCAGTTCAAATTCTCTGACTGTGGCGTGTCAAAGCCCATAGATCTATCTTTAGGATTCGCATCAATTGGTGGCAATTATAATAAACACCAATTCTTAGGCTACCAAGTTCAACAAGGGCGATTGGTTTAACAATTCAACCATAGAATGTAGTTTCGATTACTTGTGTCTATTTCGTAAAACAGTTATAAAAGCAGCGCATGTATTCTCAGTCCCAAAAATATATATTGCAAAAGCATTTAAAAAGGGAGCAAATGAAACTCACAATAAGATATTTTGTAGTAACAATATTCATACGACGATACTGAACAATGCGGGGTCGACCTCGGATTCACAAACCTATATCAAGTATGCATATTAACACATATAATAATATTCAAATAAATATATATTTTTATTTTAGTAATATACTTGTGATATTAAATGTAATATTTATAGTTACTTAAATATTTCTATTTTATATATTTCATTAGGTTATGATAATAATATATTATATACTTTATTAATATATTTAGAATAAATACTTAGTATCCATATTTTTAAATACTCATAATTTTTAATATGACAATATTTTTAATAAATTTGAGTTATATTAAAACGTAAATGAACAAAAAGTATTTTATTAGTAAAAGTAGTATACTTGTTATATATACTTTTATATATCTAATGTTTGTATCTATCTTATGATATCTATCTTTTTAGTTTAAAATCATAAAAATATAGTTACTTTTTATATATGGAATACATTTACAACTGAAGTTATAGTTAGTAATGTTAATGATGATAATAATAATAATAATGATATTAGTAGAAAAAATAATAATAATAATAATAATAATAATAATAATAATAATAATAATAATAATAATAATAATAATAATAATAATAATAATAATAATAATAATAATAATATAGTTGTAATAATAATAATGATGATATAATAATGTTAATGATAATAAAATTGATATTAGTAACAATAATACTTATTTTTTTTAATAATAATAATAATAATAATAATAATAATAATAATAATAATAATAATAATAATAATAATAATAATAATAATAATAATAATAATAATAATAATAATAATAATAATAATAATAAAAATAGGAATAATAAGTATACTACCTTAAAGAAATAGCCTTAAAAAATAATGTCACAGCCCGGGCTTGAACTCGAGACCCCTCGCTTAACCCGACAACACCCTAACCATTGCTCTGTGATTACTTTTCTGTTTTATATCGTAACTATTATCTATTTAACTTGTATCTTTCTGTTTCCATTATCTCTTCTTCACTTAATCTATCTCATAACAATAAACTATCATCATCATTATCTAACAACATCGACTTCATTATCATCCTTATTTATTATCTTAGTCATCATCATTAATATGATTTAATCGTCATCATTATCAAACAGCATCATCAATCATCGTTTAATAATATATCATCATCTTATCACCTCCTTACAGTATACAATCATCATCATCAAATCATAGTTATAATCATAAGCATCATCCTTAACCTCTTATTAAACCTGGGCTTCGGTGCTTAATAGGAAACTGAAACACATAGACCTACTAATCACAACAATCCCACAATCTGCGGCTCCTGTAGCATCTAAAAAAAATGAACGCGTAATCTTTTTCTTTCCATCGTGACAACATAATCATACCACTCTCTCCTTGCTTTATTTAATCAGTATGGGCCTCTCCTTGGACCTACTCTATATCTCACTATCTCAATCTTAAATTTCATTGGATACAGGAATAAAGGAAAACAAACCGTCACCTTCCTTGTGTGTTCTAGTAAGTCTTGGTGGGGTGGTTAAATAAAAATATTATGGTGCAAAAGAATAGCGATATATGTGGACAAGTGGGTCGGCAGAAGTAAAAGAAAAATAAAGTAAGCATCATAATCGGAACAACCTCCAAATGGATTTGACTCGTTTAGCAATTAATCAATTCCCTAGTTTGTTTATCTCTCGACCCAAGATAAAGTATTTTGGTGCCCACCATTTGATCAAAAGTCTCATGCTATATGAAGATAGATAATAGGTAAGTGGAGCATTATTATGGTTGTGGGGTTCGGTTGTATAAAAGAAACAACAAACACCATTTTAAACTTACAGCTCACCATCTATGTTGGTATATCATCACCACTTGCACCGGATATATTTTCATTGGATACTCATAGATAATTATAGTGTATTACACATCATTTTTGTTTTGTTTTGGTTTATAAAATTGAAAGGTAGGACACCATATCCACTTTGTGTCATCTTGTCCCCTTGATTATAATTATAAAGATTACCTTAATAGCATTCGTTACAAAAATCATGAATACATTTCTAAACTCGTTTTATGCCACCAACTCTTCCTGACTTCCTTCTGTACGAGTGTTGTAACATCCCGTTTTTCCCGTACATATTTAAAGGTACAAACTTATTTATTAGTATGCTTATAACTTGTGCGTATGTGATTAAAAGACCTAAGTGCTAGTTATTGTGTGTATATATATATATATATATATATATATATATATATATATATATATATATATATATATATATATATATATATATATATATATATATATATATATATATGAATATGTATGTATATATATATATATGTGTGTGTGTGTGTGTGTGTTTAGAATATATACATGTATAAGTATATGCACGGGTCTTTGTTGATGTTAAGTCTTGTGAGACTAAAAGAAGAAGTTTAGACATGCATAGGAAGCGTGAACAGGGTGTACAAGTTGAATAAATCGTTAAGTTGTGTTAAGTTGTCGAATGGATCAGTTGAAGGCAATTGCCGTGCTGCAACATTGGACTCAAACCAGAGTCAGGAGGCATGATAAGAAGGGTCGAGTTTTCCTTTAAATGTCGCGCCTCGAGAAGAAGGTCGCGCCGCGACCAATAACTAGAATCTGAGTCAGGAATGATTTAAGACAGCTCGTAAAATATGCTATTTGCTGCGCCGCGACAATTGGGGCCGTGCCGCGACCCACTGGGTGAACTGGTTCCGGATTTTGTTTTTAAAATAAGTGGTTCAAGGGCAAAATCGTCTTTTCGCGTATAGATCTGATGGAGACTTTAAGTCTCAGCCACTTATCCTCTATTATTCATTTCTTTTTCATTTTCTTTCTCTAATTTCTCTCAAAACTTAAAAACCCATTTGATTTCAAGTGAGATTTGAGAGTGAAGATTTGTGAATCAAACCTTGGAGCAAGAATTAAAGTTGTTCTCCTTGTTCTTAGCTACAAGAGGATAGTGTTGGTAAGTCCTAACTCCATGTTTTGAGTTTTATTTAGTTTATGCTAGGGTTTGGTTCTTTTGGAACTTGTAAGACCTATTTGGGGGTAATATGGGTGGATTTGGGTTATGTTGATGAAAGTAAACCCTAAATAGCTATAATCTAGGGTTTTGTCATATGATTTGAGATTGAAGGTGTTAAATGGTGTTTTTAGTCACTAATACACTTGTAATTGAAGGAAGAATTGTAAATGGGTCATGTTTGACTAAAATTGTAAGTTTAAGTATTAAAACGGGTCGAAAGAGTAATGTTGACCTAGTTTGGGCGAAGTGGGTATGGATTACCCTAAGTTTGCGTTAGTTAAAGTTAGTAGACTTTAAATCACTAGCTTTAGTGATTTAATATGTGTCTTGGCCATTTATGGGCGGTTTTTGTGTAGTTGGGTTATTTAATGCGAATTGGGTCATTAAATGCTCAAGTGTAAGTAATGTGATTAGCTCCACTAGTTGTGTATTGAAAGTGTACTTAATGTATTAGGTACATTGCTTTGAAGTTCGGAAGTGCATAATCATCATCCTTGTATTAAGGTGAGTGGAATAATTATGCGTGTACGTATATAATGTATTTATTTGTGTAGTATGAATGTGGCATCGTCGCGGTGTTCAAGACACCACATCTAAGTAATGAGTAGTATTGTCGCATTATTTAAGACACTACTCATTGTTTGATTGACATGTGGTATTGTCGCGGTGTTTAAGACACCACATTATCATGGGAATGGATGCCGCGGTGTTCAAGGCACCACTCATTGTTTTGATTGATATGTGGAATCGTCACGGTGTTCAAGATGCCACATTGTCATAGGGGTGAGTTAGTCGCGGTGTTCAAGACATCACCCGAGGTATTAGTGATTACGCGGTGTTTAAGTAACACTAATGGATGTTACGAACTCCGAAGGTTTTTTTTGAGTATCATTCCCTTGTACGATTGGTTAACCATGGTTGTGTGATTTCGTATCTAGCATATTAAATTGTGAACTATATGCTATTGTTGTTGCTAGCTTCTTGTGAATTGTGGATAGTAGTTTATGCATGATGTTTGCATGGTTATCGAATTGCTAGCTTGTATGCGGTATTGTGTAAGTGATTGCAAGTAAGTAGATTATATATGAACATGTATAATTATTGCATTCACTAAGCAATTAGCTTACCCCTCTCGTTGTTTATCTTTTTAGATGCAGGTGCGGATAGGGGAAAAGGGGTTGTTGGGCACTAGGTGTCCTTTGATGATGTTTTGTTGGAGCTTTTGGAAGTTGGCCTAATGTTTTGGGTAGTTTAGTCCCAAACCATGCTCGAAGTGTTGTTTAGATTATAAACTATCATTTGTAGTGGGTTGAACTTGTATTAAACTTAATTAATGGACTTCGTGCCTTGTAAACAATTAAATTGTGGTACGTTTTAAATGGAACTTGTGGAATGATTTACATATTTAATTGGCGCGTAAATGTCTATTATAAAAAAAAAATTATCGTATGGAATACGGGTTGGGTTGTTTCAAGTGGTATCAGAGCATGGTCTAAGGGATTTAGGCGACTTGAGATAGGTGCCTAGGCTTAGACTTTATTGTGTGTGCGCTTTATGCGGGACTTGTAGGACTTCAGGTCGGATCAGTAATTGTTAGTGCATAGGGTTATGTGAACTAACCTTGCGCTATTTATTTGTGATGTATTTGAAATCCATCAAGCAATATAGACGTTGTACTAGCAAGTTAATGCGAGATGCTCGCGTAGCAATGACTAGCTACCATTGTTACGGGTGCAAATCGTGTCAAACGAGCGATGTACAACGATTGTTGAGCATGATGGGGCGGTAAGGTGTATATGTATATATATATGCGTGTCATGTCTTTTCATTCGTTGTTTAACCTCTTTTGTTTTATAGAATGAAGATGAGAAATGGACACGACACCGATAATGGGGGCACAAGTGAGGACCCCGAGTTCATGGCCAAAGTTGAGGCCATCTTTAAACGTCAAAAAGCGGAGTTTCTCGAAGACGTTAAGAAGATGTTTCTAGATACGATCGACGAGCAACTAGTTAATGTGGTTAGGGAACAAGTTAAGCTTGTTCTACAAGGGGATAATGTAGGGAGACGTGACTTCTTTTATAAGAATTTCAAGGACTCTCAACCTCCCACCTTCGATGGTGAACGGGACCTACTTAAGAGTGCCCGATGGATCTCCGATATGGAGGGGGCTTTTCGTACTTGTGAATGCCCCCTTGATAAAAAGACGAGGTATGGTTGTAGCATGTTGAGAGGTGACGCTAAGTTATGGTGGGATGCGAAAATCCAAGTTTATGGTGAAGAACAATGTATGGATTTTACTTGGGACGAGTTCAAGGCGGAGTTTTTTGATGAATACCGAACTCCGGCCGATCTTACGAGGCTTAAGGACGAGTTACGTTCCTTGAGGCAAGGGTCGATGGGTTTGAACACTCTTAAATCGTTTTCTTGTCGAAGACCCAATTTTGCCCGGAGTATGTCGGGAATGATAAAATGTTGAAAGAAGATTTCTATCGAATCTTGAATGATAGTTATCAAGAAAAGATAAGTGTAAATGTGGTGAAGAGTTTCGATGAGTTGTTTAATATGGCCAAAGATTTTGAGGCACTCGTGTTAAGAAAGAGTGGCTTTACTTTTGGCAAGAGGAAGTTCGAAGCTACAAGTCATTCGAACAAGAAGAGTAAGGGTGCAACCAAGAGTGTCGGTAGTGTGAAGAAAAGTGTTCCCGGGGAGTTCCGTTATTCTTGTCACAATTGTAGATGCAAGGGACATATGGCCCGTGATTGCACCAACCCTTCTTCTACAACCAAACTCACTTGTTATAATTGTGGTAAAGAAGGGCATAAAAGGCCAGAATGTCCTAATTTGAACAATGATCATGTTAAGAAATTGGAGAAAGCGGCGATTACGGCTAGGGGTCGCAACTACTTGATGACGAATGAAGAAGTCAAACAATCAAATGAAGTCGTCTCAGGTACTTTCATGGTTAACTCTAGTCCGGCACGTATACTTTTTGATAGTGGTTCTAACTTGTCATTTGTGTCTCCAAGATTTGTGCCTAAGTTGAATAAACCGCTAGCTAAGTTAAGTCATCCGGTAGAAGTCGAAATAGCGGATGGTAAATCGGTGCTAGGGGTTGATGTTTGTAAAAATTGTAATGTTGTGTTTGGTACCGAAACTTTTGAAATCGATCTCATTCCGATGACTTTGGGTGATTTTGACATTGTTGTTGGTATGGATTGGCTCGATCGTAATAGAGCCGATATTGCATGCCATGATAAATTCATTCGTGTAAAGACCCCAAGTGGGGGAGAGTTAATTATTCATGGCGATAAGCGGAGAAGACTTGTGCCGATATGCACTTTTGCACGGGCACGTCGTTTCCTTGTTAGTGGTGGCATGGCTTTTATTGCCTACGTAGTTGATACTCGTGATGAGCCACCACCCATTCGTGAAATTTCGGTGGTTAACGAATTTGAAGACGTTTTTCCGGATGAGTTACCGGGTGTCCCAGCGGAAAGACAAGTTGAATTTCGCATCGAGTTGGTTCCGGGGGCTACCCCCATTGCTAAAACTCCTTATCGTTTAGCACCGACGGAAATGTAAGAGTTGTTAAATCAAACCTAGGAATTGCTTGAAAAGGGTTTTATTCGACCGAGTTCCTCGCCATGGGGTGCTCCGGTTTTATTTGTGAAGAAGAAAGACGGTAGTATGCGGATGTGCATCGATTATCGGGAGTTGAACAAAGTGACGATCAAGAATCGTTATCCATTGCCTCGGATTGACGATTTGTTTGACCAACTCCAAGGTGTAACGTATTTTTCTAAGATTGACTTACGGTCCGGCTATCATCAAGTACGGGTCCGTGAGGAAGACATAGAGAAAACGGCTTTTCGAAAGCGTTATGGGCATTTTGAGTTTGTAGTTATGCCTTTTGGTCTTACGAATGCACCGGCAGCATTCATGGATCTTATGAACCGAGTGTGCCAACCTATGTTGGACAAGTCGGTAATTTTGTTCATTGACGACATACTTGTTTATTCTAAAAGTATGAAGGAACATGAGCACCATTTGCGTGAAGTGTTGAAGACCTTGCAGAAGGAGAAGTTGTATGCTAAATTCTCCAAATGTGAATTTTGGCTAAGGAAAGTCCAATTCCTTGGCCATATTGTGAATAAAGAAGGTATTCAAGTAGATCCGGGGAAGATAGAAACGGTGAAAGGTTGGGGACGACCGACTACGCCTACGGAAATTCGAAGTTTTCTCGGATTGGCCGATTATTATCGTCGGTTTATCCAAGACTTTTCTAAAATTGCTTCTCCTTTAACGAAGTTGACACGAAAGAACGTGAGGTTTAATTGGGAAAACGAGCAAGAAATTTCTTTCCAATTATTAAAGGAGAAATTGTGTCAAGCTCTGGTGTTGGTATTACAGAAAGGAATCGAAGATATGACGGTTTATTGTGATGCCTCATTAAATGGAATCGGGTGTGTTCTAATGCAAAGAGGTAAAGTCATCGCTTACGCCTCTCGACAATTAAAGGAACACGAAAAGAGATACCCGACTCATGATCTTGAATTGGCGGCGGTGGTTCATGCATTGAAAATTTGGCGCCACTACTTGTATGGTGTCAAGTGTACGATTTATTCGGATCATAAGAGTTTGAAACATCTCTTTAATCAACGAGAATTGAATTATCGTCAACGTAGGTGGATGGATGTGGTAAAAGATTATGATTGTGAGATACTTTATCATCCGGGTAAGGCAAACGTGGTCGCGGATGCGTTAAGTAGAAAGAGTTAACATCCAGCGATACGAGTTGGATCGTTACGCATGATTATTACTAACGATTTTCTTGTAAAGCTTGGTGAGATTCAAATTGAAGCTTTTGTTAACAACAAACATGAAGAACGAATTGTGGGGAAAACGGAGTCTATTACTTTAGGCCCGCACAGCTTTTTATCTTTTCAAGGAAGAGTGTGGGTGCCTAAGATGGGTGGTTACCGACAAGTGCTCCTTGATGAAGCACATAAGTCAAAATATTCCATTCATCTGGGTGCGACGAAAATGTACCTTGATTTAAAGAAGGAGTATTGGTGGCCGGGCATGAAACGTGATGTTGTTAAGTATGTTGAACAATGCGTCACATGTTTGCAAGTTAAAGCATAACACCAAAAGCCGTACGGTAAGTTACAACCATTGGAAGTCCCGAAATGGAAATAGGAGCACATTACCATGGACTTCATTACCAAGTTACCAAAGATGGAAAGAACCCAATATGATACGATTTGGGTGATAGTTGATCGATTGACGAAGAGTGCTTTGTTTCTTCCCATTCGGGAAATGATATCATCGAAGACTTTGTCCAAGTTGTTTATCAAGGAGGTGATATCGAGACATGGGGTTCCTATATCTATTGTTTCATATCGAGATAGTCATTTCACGTCTAGGTTTTGGAATAAGTTTCATGAAGATATGGGTACTCAATTGAAAATGAGCACGACGTATCATCCTCAAACGGATGGTCAAACCGAGCGTACAAACCAAATGTTGGAGGATATGTTAAGGGCGTGTATTATTGATTTTGGTGGTAGTTGGGATGAGCACTTACCATTGGTGGAATTCTTGTACAATAATAGTTACCACACTAGTATTGGAATGCCACCTTATGAGATGCTTTATGGGTGTAGGTGTCGAACTCCTATTTGTTGGGGTGAAGTGGGACAACGAGAAATCGGGAGTACCGATTTGGTCCTGGAGACGAATAGTAAGATTGAGATGATTCGGGCTAGACTTAAGGCGGCGCAAGATAGGCAAAAATCTTATGCCGATAAAGGTAGACGAACGATCGAATTTCAAGAGGGTGACATGGTGATGCTTAAGGTTTCTCCATGGAAGGGTGTTATCCGCTTTCGAAAGCGAGGAAAGTTAGCTCCTCGATTTATCGGTCCTTTCAAGGTTTTAGAACGTGTTGGTGAAGTTGCTTATAGACTAGAGTTGCCCGAAGAGCTTGCGGGGATCCATAACACATTTCATGTTTCCCATCTCCGTAGGTGTCTTGCGGATGACTCGACTTGGGTGCCGTTAGATGAGATTGCGTTGAATAATAAGCTAGAATACGTTGAAGAGCTGATAGCCATTCTTGATGAAAAGGTTAAATTGTTGCGTAACAAGGAAGTTAGAACTTACAAGGTGCAATGGCGTCATTGAAAGGGTTCCGAGTTTACATGGGAATTCGAAGAGTTTGTTTTGGTTTATCTTCCAGCATGTCATGCGGCTTGGATCGCGAGGATGCGCTCCGGTTCAAGTGGGGGAGAGTTGTAACATCCCATTTTTCCCGTACATATTTAAAGGTACAAACTTATTTATTAGTATGCTTATAACTTGTGCGTATGTGATTAAAAGACCTAAGTGCTAGTTATTGTGTAAATTTATATATATGAATATGTATGTGTATATATATATGTGTTTAGAATATATGCATGTATAAGTATATGCACGGGTCTTGTTGATGTTAAGTCTTGTGAGACTAAAAGATGAAGTTTAGATGTGCATAGGATGCGTGAACATGGTGTACAAGTTGAATAAATCGTTAAGTTGTGTTAAGTTGTTGAATGGATCAGTTGAAGGCAATTGCCGCGCCGCGGAAGCCTTTGTCGTGCCGCGACATTGGACTCAAACCAGAGTCAGGAGCATGATAAGAAGGGTCGAGTTTTCCTTTAAATGTCGCGCCGCGAGAAGAAGGTCGCGCCGCGACCAATAACTAGAATCTGAGTCAGGAATGATTTAAGACAGCTCGTAAAATACGCTATTTGTTGCGCCGCGACAATTGTGGCCACGCCGCGACCCACTGGGTGAACTGGTTCCGGATTTTGTTTTTAAAATAAGTGGTTCAAGGGCAAAATCATCTTTTTGCGTATAGATCTGATGGAGACTTTAAGTCTCAGCCACTTATCCTCTATTATTCATTTCTTTTTCATTTTCTTTCTCTAATTTCTCTCAAAACTTAAAAATCCATTTGATTTCAAGTGAGATTTGAGAGTGGAGATTTGTGAATCAAACCTTGGAGCAAGAATTAAAGTTGTTCTCCTTGTTCTTAGCTACAAGAGGATAGTGTTGGTAAGTCCTAACTCCATGTTTTGAGTTTTATTTAGTTTATGCTAGGGTTTGGTTCATTTGGAACTTGTAAGACCCATTTGGGGGTAATATGGGTGGATTTGGGTTATGTTGATGAAAGGAAACCCTAAATAGCTATAATCTAGGGTTTTGTCTTATGATTTGAGATTGAAGGTGTTAAATGGTGTTTTTAGTCACTAATACACTTGTAATTGAAGGAAGAATTGTAAATGGGTCATGTTTGACTAAAATTGTAAGTTTAAGTATTAAAACGGGTCAAAAGAGTAATGTTGACCTAGTTTGGGCGAAGTGGGAATGGATTACCCTAAGTTTGCGTTAGTTAAAGTTAGTAGACTTTAAATCACTAGCTTTAGTGATTTAATATGTGTCTTGGCCATTTATGGGCGGTTTTTGTGTAGTTGGGTTATTTAATGCGAATTGGGTCATTAAATGCTCAAGTGTAAGTAATGTGGTTAGCTCCACTAGTTGTGTATTGAAAGTGTACTTAATGTATTAGGTACATTGCTTTGAAGTTCGGAAGTGCATAATCATCATCCTTGTATTAAGGTGAGTGGAATAATTATGCGTGTACGTATATAATGTATTTATTTGTGTAGTATGAATGTGGCATCGTCGCGGTGTTCAAGACACCACATTCTAAGTAACGAGTAGTATTATCGCAGTGTTCAAGACACTACTCATTGTTTAATTGACATGTGGTATTGTCGCGGTGTTTAAAACACCACATTGTCATGGGAGTGGATGCCGCGGTGTTTAAGGCACCACTCATTGTTCTGATTGACATGTAGAATCGTCGCGGTGTTCAAGACGCCACATTGTCATAGGGGTGAGTTAGTCGCGGTGTTCAAGGCATCACCCGGGGGATTAGTGATTACGCGGTGTTTAAGTAACACTAATGGATGTTACGAACTCCGACGGTCTTTTTTGAGTATCGTTCCCTTGTACGATTGGTTAACCATGGTTGTGTGATTTAGTATCTAACATATTAAATTGTGAACTATATGCTATTGTTGTTGCTAACATCTTGTGAATTGTGGATAGTAGTTTATGCATGATGTTTGCATGGTTATCGAATTGCTAGCTTGTATGCGGCATTGTGTAAGTGATTGCAAGTAAGTAGATTATATATGAACATGTATAATTATTGCATATACTAAGCAATTAGCTTACCCCTCTCGTTGTTTATCTTTTTAGATGCAGGTGCGGATAGGGGAAAAGGGGTTGTTGGGCACTAGGTGTCCTTTGATGATGTTTCGTTGGAGCTTTTGGAAGTTGGCCTAACGTTTTGGGTAGTTTAGTCCCAAACCATGCGCGAAGTGTTGTTTGGATTATAAACTATCATTTGTAGTGGGTCGAACTTGTATTAAACTTAATTAATGGCCTTCGTGCCTTGTAAACATTTAAATTGTGGTACGTTAAGGTGGTGGATTAAGGATGGTGGAAACAAGATAACAAGAAAGGTGGTAAGCTGGGTTCATGAAGAGGAGTGGGAGGTGAAGGTGATTATCATGTAGGGTGATCAAATAATAAAAGTGGTGGTAACTCTCATTTATGTTGGTTTATCCTTCGGTTAATAGCAGAGTGTCGAGCAGTTGGTTGGGTGGTTCATGTAACACCCCGTTTTCCCCGTATATGATTTATAGGTGTATTGTGTATGTACGATTGGCGTATGAAGGGTTTGGGACATGCTTGGGTGCTGAGGTCTTGTATGCAAGGAAAGGTGTCAGACCACGTTGAACGTCACGGCGCGACGAAGGAGGCCGCGTCGCGGCAATTAACTGGAATCCAGATCAGAAGTCAGATTAAAGATGATCCCAGACCTAGGCAAATGTCGCGGTGCGACACTTAAGGCCGCGGCGCGGCGATACGGGCAAACTGGTACCAGATTCTTGTAATTTTAAATAAGGTTCAAGGGCAATTTGGTCATTTCACGTTTAAGCCAGATTTGAGGTTTTAACCTCATCCACTCATTTCATTTTCCTAATTTCCTTTTCCTTTTCTTTTCATTTTTCTCTCAAAACTCAAACACCCAATTGAATTCAAAGGGATTTTTGGAAAGGAAGAAGCGGGATTTGATCTTTGGCGTAGTTGACAAGTTTGTTCTCTTCGTTCTTAGCTACACGGTGATACTAGTGGTAAGCTCTAACTCTGAATTTCGTTTTTTGTGTTCATCATTCAAATTTGGGGCTTTTGATTGTATGATTCATATATGGAACCCATTTAGTTGTTAATTGAAGATTAACACCAAGATTTGGGTTTATATGTGTTAAGGGCGGGTTTTGGGTTGGTTAATGGTTTAACCATGTTTAAGACTTGAGAATGGTGTATAATCACTAGTATTAGTGATTATTGATGTTTTGGAGACTTCTAGGGTTCTTGTGGTTGACTAATTTTGACTAGAGTCAAAATTAGGGTTTGTTGATGGTTATGACCCGAATGTCGATTCGTTGAGGTTTATAAACTTAAAATGGATTAAGTTGAGGTATGAAACCGAGTTAAATATGTTTTGGTGTTAAAACATGTAAATGGTTAGATTTTGACTTAGTGGGTCAAAATTAGGGTTATGGGCGATTTTGAGAACGATAAGTGTTTAACACTTGTGTTCGGGTTTAATTGGCATATTAGGACCATTTTCACTCGTGTTAGTGATTATTGGTTAGTTTGGGCGCGTTCGGTGTTTGGAAGTGCATTTGGGTCGAAATTGCACTAAGGGTAAATTGGGTTGGTTTGTAAGTCAACCCTAATTGTGTATTGTTGTATTTGTGATAATGGAATAGGTACTTTCCATTGACGAGTCGTGGATTACTTGGAAGCATTCATCAAGGCGACAAGGTGAGTGTTAATATCCTATGTGCATATGTATGTGTAGGATGGGTGCGGGTCTGGTAAAGTGCTTCTCGGCTATAGAGCTCACTTTACATGTAGGTGGATTTGATGGACTTCTGTATTGGTCCAATTGGCACGGTTGCGCGTGTTGGTTGACCACCATTGGCGAGGTGCACACTTCGTGTGTACGTTATCACATGGGCTTGTGAGTGGAATAATTATATATGTATATATATGATTTACTTACTTGTGGGGTATGGGTTAAAGTTCGATGTTGATGATACCATACCCTAGAGTATATTAGTGATGTTGATGAGGGCTTAAAGTTCGGTGTTGACGATACCTCATATGTATGGATTTAAAGTTCGATGTTGACGATGCCATCTTACTATTGTTTGTTGGATGAGGGTTTAAAGTTCGGTGTTGGCGATACCTCATATGTATGGAGTTAAAGTTCGATATTGATGATGCCATACCACTATTGTAGTGATTTGATGAGGGATTAAAGTTTGATGTTGACGATACCTCATATGTGGGTTTTAAGTTCGATGTTGACGATACCACAATAAATGGGGCGAATGGGGTTTAAGTTCGATGTTGACGATACCATTCGCGGTGATAGCCTTGAGATCTTGAATACCAATGGATGTTGTGAATATCGATGTTTGTCGTATTGTTGTATATATTTATATTAATGTATTGTTGTGGTGTAGCTGAACCTTCGGGTGTAGCTTATTGGCGTTGTTCACATCGTCGTTGGTGAACTTACTTTATTGTTTATGGTATTAGCTCGTTGCTTAGTGATTTCGGTATGCTTAGACTAGCTTGCCTTTATGTTTGGATGCTCCGGTATGCGGTATTTGATCATTTGTGTGGTGTATCCATTTTATGCATATATATATATGTATGTAGTATATTATCACTCACTAAGCGTTAGCTTACCCTCTCGTTGTTTACATTTTTATAGATTTGCATGGAGGCGGTGGCACGGGTAAGCGTGGGAACTAGTGGACTTGCGTAGTTTGCTTTAGAAGACGTGCTTTTGGATTGATTAAGATTGAGTAGCGTATCCCCAATCACCATGCTCGTTTTGTTGGGTCGTGTTTGCCCGTTCGAATAATTAAACTATGTATTAAATGTCTTAAAAGTTTATTGAACTTATTATTGTGTTAAAGATGTTTTCGGAAACATAATTAGGACCTAAATATTAATGTATTAAAGAAAAAAAATTCGGGCCGGTTTAAATACGGGTTGGGTTGTTTCAAGTGGTATCAGAGCATGGTCTAAGAGATTTAGGTGACTTGAGATAGGTGCCTAGACTTAGACTTTTGTGTGTGCTTAATTTGTTGCGGGGCTTGTAGGATTACGGGTCGGAATGGGTTATAGTTAGTACCTTGTTTGTAGGTGGACTAACGTTTATATTAGTAATGCTGATATTATTAATATACTATTGTGATGTGATAATAATTCTCGCGTGTGTTTGTATCACATAGAATTTTGGTTGTGTTTGTTTATATCATCAAGCGAGGCGGTCGTTGTACTAACGAGTCGATGCGGCGTGTGTGCGTAATAAGGACTTGCAAACCTTATTACGGGTGCAAATCGTGTCTAACAAGTGATGTACGATGAGTGTTTAGCAAGATGGGGCGGTGTTGTGTGTGTGGTTTATACGTTCGTGATCTAATCGCTTTGCATTCCTTGGAATGGCGACGGGAAATGGGATCGAGACGAACGATTTGGGGTTTAATGCAAGAGTTGCGGCCGCCGTTGCGGAGTAAGTGGGTGCGTTACGAGAAGAAATGGATAGGAAGTATTCAGAATTTTGGGGTAGTAGTGAAATGGAGCGTTGTCTTAAGAGCTTCATGAGGACTAAACCCCCGATGTACGATGGGAAACCAGATCCTTTGATAAGCACAACTTGGATCTCAGATGTCGAAGGGTGTTTTCGTACTATTGATTGCCCTCCCGAGAAAAAAAACGAGACTCGCTACGAGTTTGTTGCGGGGCAGGGCGAGGGATTGGTTGGATGGTAAGATTGATCTTGCCTGTGGTGAAACGTTTATGGCTTTATCGTGGAACGAGTTTAAGAAGGAATTCTTCGAGGAGTTCCGAACTTCAGCCGATTTGTCAGAAATGCGAAACGAGTTGCGAAATTTGCAACAAGGTTCTATGGACTTGAATACTCTCAAGATGACCTTTATGTCGAAGGCTCGTTTTTGCCCGGAGTATTTGGGGAATGATCGTTTGTTGATGGGGGATTTCTATCGGACCTTGAATGACGACTTGAAGAGTAAGATTAGTCGGGGTCAAGCGAAATTGTTTGCGGAATTATTTGACTTGACTAGAGGTTTCCAGTCGTATTCGCGATCCAAGAAGGGTGAACCTTCAAGTGAGAGAAGGGTTGTTTCGTATGGTGCTCCGAGTAAGAGGACTAAGGGTCCGAGCGTGAGCACGGGTGGTACACGGATGAGTATATTGGATTCTAGTGTGCCTAGATGTTACAATTGTGGCGTGAGGGATCACAAGTCTTGGGAATGTTCAGTACCAAAGGGTGATGGCGTGGTGTGCTTCAATTGCCAAGAGGAAGGACATCGTAATTCGAAATGTCCCAAGTTAGCGGGGACGGGTGCGGCAAGGAGACGTTAAGGTACGTTTCATTTTAATAAATATGTCTTTGATTATTTATTAAGTGCCGTTGAGTTTGAGTTGTTAAATGCATTGAGTTGTGCATATTGTTGTTATGGGTGACGTTCCTTATGGAAGTACCCTATGGTGACGTTTGATTGTCGGGTGAAGGGCGTAAGACTTGGTGCAACCAAGCGTTCCTTAGTATTTGGGAAATGTTTCTACCAAGCCATGGAAATGGGTTTTGGTGTTCGGTTGTCTAGCGCGTGTTCGCTTTTGTGTTGAAGTTGATGAACCATGAGGTTCGACGGGTGGGATGAAACCCGAGAAATTGAATGTTTTGGGTCTCGATGTATGTTGGTAAAGGAGTCTACGTGACGCGGCATTAGGTGCCTCTTTTATACCTACTAGCGTGGTGTTCGACTCCGATTATGTTGCGGTTACATTGTACTTAGGGTACCGAAGTGAAACCCTTAGTTACATGAGTGATTGGGTGAAGTTTGACAAGCTATAGCAATTGGATGATTGCGAGGGTAGAGTTATGTAATTTGCGGTACACTTTTCATTCGAAGTATTAAGGATTGGTTGAAATCCTTCATGTGCTGAAGATTGGAGCGAGATGTAGTGATGGGTCGTGTGAACCCAATTTTTGGTAAAGTCTACCTTTGGTAGTAATGTACGGTTGTACAAAATGCGGTTATGGAACGTAGTTCCAAGTGGGGGAGTTACACTCCCGCACGAGAAAATTTTAGTGTGAGATTGCGGATGATGCTTTTGATAGATCCGGAATTCGTGTCGGGACCTAGTTTTGGTCGATTTGTAGTAGAGTACAATTTTGGTTAAATTGTACTTATGAATTTGGATTTGAAATATCACCGGGGTGGTAATGTGGTGAATCTCGTTGGGAGATAATGGGCGTATTTGACGAGCAATGTGAAATCCCTCGGTTAAGGGATGTGTGTGTCGGGTTCTCTTCTAAGAGAAATATTGTTTTGTGCCTATGGGCGTGATAGGTGGTTCTTGCTCGATCTTGTTAGCAATGTTTTATGCCTACGTATGGTTCGTGTGCGGGAGATTCCAAGTTGAGTGGAATGATTCTATGTATGTGTATATACTTAGTTTGCTTGTTGTATTGTGGCAAGTGCTATCCAATGGCGAGGATTCACTTTTCGTTGACCACGGTTGGAATGTGATAAGTAGTAAGTGTTATCCGTTAGGATTCGCTTTTCGTTGGCTACTTATTGGAATGTGGAATGCGTTTTCCATTAGGAATCGCTTTGGTTTGGCCATGTGTGAGGCATGTGACGAGTGATTAATGTTTGACTTATCGCTCTTCGTCGGTCACATGTAGGTAGTTGGTTATGTGGCGAGTGATTAACGTTTGACCTATCGCTCTTCGTCGGCCACATGTGTGATTGAGGTAAGTGTTAACGTCTCGGTGGCACTTTTCGTCGGCCTCGTCGGTCACGTTCGCGTTGCGATGGTTGGTGAGTGGTTAACGTATTTGACCTATTTCTCTTCGTCGACCAACATCGAGTCGAATATCGACATTGCGTATTGTTATTGATGTGTCATCTATTGGGTGTTTTATACGCCAATGGTGGGGTCGTGAGGACCATGTTGTATGATTAGTGATACGATAGCCGTGTTTCGCTCACCTGTTGCTACGGGTGTGACGATAGTCGATTTTGTACACCTTGGGTTAGCGTTGCCATGGTCGTTTTGGGCGCTAACGGTTTTAGCCGTTGCTTGTGATGTTGTACGGTAGTTGCGTATTGGTCGTATTGCGCATTACAAGGGATGTTTAGTGATTGGTGTTATCCGTAAGGATTCGTTTGGTTCGGTCTTCATCGTTTCGGGTTATTGACCCTAGGTTTAGACTGGTTGCTTTTAGCGTTGTACTCGGTAAGGGTACGCTAAGGGATCGATATCTTAGTAAGAGATTGGTTAAGTTTCCCGATGTGAGGGATTGAGCACGTTTTAGTGCTCGGATTGTGGAATTGATAAATCGCAGGTGACGATTTAGTTGGTAAAGGCAATTCATTGGGAAGAATTACTTAGGAAAGTCGGTTGGGACTTATTTTTGAGGACCGTGAAGTGTGGTCCGTTTGGTTAAGTGACGAGGATCACGAGGACGTGATCGAGTCTAAGTGGGGGAGAGTTGTAACACCCCGTTTTCCCCGTATATGATTTATAGGTGTATTGTGTATGTACGATAGGCGTATGAAGGGTTCGGGACATGTTTGGGTGTTGAGGTCTTGTATGCAAGGAAAGGTGTCAGACCACGTTGAACGTCGCGGCGCGACGAAGGAGGCCGCGGTGCGGCAATTAACTGGAATCCAGATCAGAAGTCCGATTAAAAATGATCCCAGACCTAGGCAAATGTCGCGGCGCGACACTTAAGGCCGCGGCGCGGCGATACGGGCAAACTGGTACCAGATTCTTGTAATTTTAAATAAGGTTCAAGGGCAATTTGGTCATTTTACGTTTGAGCCAGATTTGAGGTTTTAACCTCATCCACTCATTTCATTTTCCTAATTTCCTTTTCCTTTTCTTTTCATTTTTCTCTCAAAACTCAAACACCCAATTGAATTCAAAGGGATTTTTGGAAAGGAAGAAGCGGGATTTGATCTTTGGCGTAGTTGACAAGTTTGTTCTCTTCGTTCTTAGCTACACGGTGATACTAGTGGTAAGCTCTAACTCTGAATTTCGTTTTTTTGTGTTCATCATTCAAATTTGGGGCTTTTGATTATATGATTCATAGATGGAACTCATTTAGTTATTAATTGAAGATTAACACCAAGATTTGGGTTTATATGTGTTAAGGGCGGGTTTTGGGTTGGTTAATGATTTAACCATGTTTAAAACTTGAGAATGGTGTATAATCACTAGTATTAGTGATTATTGATGTTTTGGAGACTTCTAGGGTTCTTGTGGTTGACTAATTTTGACTAGAGTCGAAATTAGGGTTTGTTGATGGTTATGACCCGAATGTCGATTCGTTGAGGTTTATAAACTTAAAATGGATTAAGTTGAGGTATGAAACCGAGTTAAATATGTTTTGGTGTTAAAACTTGTAAATGGTGAGATTTTGACTTAGTGGGTCAAAATTAGGGTTATGGACGATTTTGAGAACGATAAGTGTTTAACACTTGTGTTCGGGTTTAATTGGCATATTAGGACCATTTTCACTCGTGTTAGTGATTATTGGTTAGTTTGGGCGCGTTCGGTGTTTGGAAGTGCATTTAGGTCGAAATTGCACTAAGGGTAAATTGGGTTGGTTTGTAAGTCAACCCTAATTGTGTATTGTTGTATTTGTGATAATGGAATAGGTACTTTCCATTGACGAGTCGCGGATTACTTGGAAGCATTCATCAAGGCGACAAAGTGAGCGTTAATATCCTATGTGCATATGTATGTGTAGGATGGGTGCGGGTCTGGTAAAGTGATTCTCGACTATAGAGCTCACTTTACATGTAGGTGGATTTGATGGACTTGTGCATTGGTCCAATTGGCACGGTTGTGCGTGTTGGTTGACCACCTTTGGTGAGGTGCACACTTCGTGTGTATGTTATCACATGGGCTTGTGAGTGGAATAATTATATGTGTATATATATGATTTACTTACTTGTGGGGTATCGGTTAAAGTTCGATGTTGACGATACCATACCCTAGAGTATATTTGTGATGTTGATGAGGGCTTAAAGTTCAGTCTTGACGATACCTCATATGTATGGATTTAAAGTTCGATGTTGACGATGCCATCTTACTATTGTTCGTTGGATGAGGGTTTAAAGTTCGGTGTTGGCGATACCTCATATGTATGGAGTTAAAGTTCGATGTTGACGTGCCATACCACTATTGTAGTGATTTGATGAGGGATTAAAGTTCGATGTTGACGATACCTCATATGTGGGTTTTAAGTTCGATGTTTACGATACCACAATAAATGGGGCGGATGGGGTTTAAGTTCGATGTTGACGATACCATTCGCGGTGATAGCCTTGAAATCTTGAATACCAATGGATGTTGTGAATATCGATGTTTGTCGTATTGTTGTATATATTTATATTAATGTATTGATGTGGTGTAGCTGAACCTTCGGGTGTAGCTTATTGGCGTTGTTCACATCGTCGTTGGTGAACTTACTTTATTGTTGATGGTATTAGCTCGTTACTTAGTGATTTCGGTATGCTTAGACTAGCTTGCCTTTATGTTTGGATGCTCCGATATGTGGTATTTGATCATTTGTGTGGCGTATCCATTTTATGCATATATATATGTATGTAGTATATTATCACTCACTAAGCGTTAGCTTACCCTCTCGTTGTTTACATTTTTATAGATTTGCATGGAGGCGGTGGCACGGGTAAGCGTGGGAACTAGTAGACTTGCGTAGTTTGCTTTAGAAGACGTACTTTTGGATTGATTAGGATTGAGTAGCGTATCCCCAATCACCATGCTCGTTTTGTTGGAAATTAAAATAGTCGGGTCGTGTTTGCCCGTTCGGATAATTAAACTATGTATTAAATGTCTTAAAAGTTTATTGAACTTATTATTGTGTTAAAGATGTTTTCAGAAACATAATTGGGACCTAAATATTAATGTATTAAAGAAAACAAATTTCGGGCCGGTTTAAATACGGGTTGTGTTGTTTCAGTTCACAAATGAAAGAAGAACAGACGCAATAGCTTAAGTTTAAAGATGGTGATGATGAATGTAATTTCTATAACTCTCTTCACTCCTATGTGCTTTGTGTAAGTAATTATTTGTGTATATAGTGAGTGATATCGTATCAATAACTGATCACATTTTGTTTTGTAGGATTGATGGTGGTCGACAGAAATATTCGAGGCCAGAAGGAACAAACAAAAATATGTAAAGCAGAAAGTGAAGTGTAATAGATTCGTACGATATATACAGGACAAGATTCGATTACAGTTTGTTTCGTAGCTTTGATTGGGTCGACAGAAGAATCAATCGGGTACACATAAAAAAATATATATATACAAGTTGAATAAAATTTGATTGTGTAGTGCTTGTTGAGGTCGACGGGTAACAAAATTCAGAAAGGATTATACAGTAACAAGATTTGAAGGAAGATTGTGAGTCAACGTGTAACAGAACGCAGACAGGGTTCTTCGAACAAGAAGAAGAAAACAAGAAAATATAAGTCAGATGTAACAATTTCGTACATTCTTCTGTTTCTGATTCCTATCCAAGTTTGTTTTATTCTTGTGATTAAATCTTGATTTGTACTAGATCAGAGCCAGAAAATCATATTACTTACAGTATGATTGTAACGTGAAACAGATTTTGATTATGTGTTTGCATAATTCTGTATTTAATTAATCTAAATACAATAATACTGATTCATATAGTGTATCTGTATATATTAGTATATATATATATATATATATATATATATACATATATCTGTATTTATATTTCATTACTACATATAATTTGTATTAACAAATAATTAGGTATATTAATAATGATAATATTATTAATAACTAAGTAATACTAATAATAATAAGAATAATGACTAAAAGTAATAGAAATAATAATAATAATAATAATTTTAGAATAAAAATGATAATTCTTAGTAATAATAATGATATAACAAATTACATGTGTTAACTTTCATATGTTTTATATTGAAAATAATAAAATAGCTATTACTGATCTTTATATTAATAATGAAAGTAATAATAATATTAGTATAACAATTATATTTTAATTTGTAACTACATTTAATATATTAATATTACAATCTATTAATTATGTAATTATATCATTCATTATATGATAACATTATTTAAATATTTGATACTTATACATATTATATATATGACATTTATATATATACATATTTATTTACAAGTACACGTTCGTGAATCGTCGGGAATGGTCGAAGATCAATTGAATATATGAAACAGTTCAAAATTTTTGAGACTCAACATTATAGACTTTGCTTATTGTGTCGAAATCATATAAAGATTAAGTTTAAATTTGGTCAGAAATTTCTGGGTCGTCACATCATCCTTCTCAGCAGCTTCATTGTTCCAATCTTCCTGTTGTGCAGCTATTGTGTCCAAGAGATCCCATGCTTCATCTGCTGTTTGGGACATGAAATTGCCTTGCGAGGCCATGTCTAGGAGAGACTTATCATCCTTGGTCAAACCATTGTAAAGCATACAGATTATGTCTGCCCGACTTAACAAATGATTCAGACATCTTTTAAACATCATCTTTACTCTATTCCATGCTAGACACAATGACTCATTTTCTTTTTGAGAAAAGTTTGAGAAAAGTTTGTGATGTCATTTCTTAAACAGGTTTGCGGGGAGGGTGGATAAAATTTATTTAGAAATTTAGTGGCTAAATCCTCCCATGTATGGATTAAATTCGGGTTAAGTTCGTCAAACCATACTGAAGTGTGTGCAGAAAGTGAATATTGAAAAAGATGAAGTTTTAAAATGTTTTTCTCCTTTGATTCCTTCTTAAAAGAGTCAACCAGACTGATAAATTTGTTTATATGAAAGTTTGGATCGTCAGGTCGGTACTCATTGAAATTTACAGATGATACTGACTAGTTTAATCATGTGTGAACTGATTTTAGGAATTCCTTCGGTTCCTAAGGTGATTGGTCCTCCTCTTTCCTCTAAGCATGACTTATGTATAGAAGCAAGGGTATCTTATTGTTCCATTTTTTTAGATTTTCTGTTTTAAAAATACTTAAAACTAACTTTTAGAAAATATTAATTTACTAAAAGGATCGATAATTTAATAAAAATAATTATTCTTGAAATTCGGTCGCTAACCAGATCGGATATCTTAACTGATAGGACTTCTCACAGATTACTTGTATCGAGGTGGCCAGGCCGACTACGGAGAGGCATGATCCTTTTGGTTCCAATATAATTGGAGACTGTTCAGAAAATCCAACAACCAAGTCCGTGTATAATTGTCTTTCTTAGACACCACCAAACAATACTTCGTCTGTTTAAAATCTTTCTCGATCAAAATATTTGATCCCCTGCAGCGGCACCAAGAAGAAGAATAAGCAACTGATATACCACTAACGGACGGTTTTATTTGTGCGGTGTCGTTAAGTCGCAGGATGTCCGATTCGGTAGCACACAGTGTCTTCGTTTCTTTATATTTTGCGGGGCCTAAATTTACTTTTACTTTCTAAGGTGTAGAAGGTGTAAGTTAACCTAGTGTCATATTTTATGCTGATTAACGAATTAAAGATCAAGTGGATAATTGTCTTTTAGTTAAATTACCTGGATAAAAGATAGTAGTTGATTTTAGCTAAAGGTCCTAAATGTAGAAAAGTAAATAAAGTGGAAGGATATCCGAAGTATGCAGATCAGGGAAATATTGACCAAGATATCAGTATTGGGTTGGGGAAGGTAATTATGCTTATGTTAAGACTATGCTTGGAATGATGTAGATCTGGTTGGATGAGCCAATTACACGGACCTACTTATCTCTGAACTCTCGGAGTTCTCTTTGAGCAGTGAGAAGTATGTCACTTGGTCGTATAACTGAAGTGTATACCTCGGAGGTTATCCTCAGTAGAGTACTAGGTTTATTAGTGAGTTAAGCTCTAATCCTAAACCTCGTTATCAGTTTAGGTAACTGAATAACAGCGTGCCGTGTTGATTGAACACTGATCACAAATAGAAGGAGTCCGTCAGGTTAAGTTGACAAAACCTTAAATGAAAACTAACAACCATTTCATCATAATAATGAGATCATACCAATCCAAGCATTATACAGCATTACAGTTGATATACTAAAAGTAAAGCAGATAGAAACCTAATAGATACCTAGACAGTTGATATGACTTAGTCCTAGGGCAACAATCAAACAAGAACATGCAATAGGGTTGGGTCATACAGTCGTGGCATTAACTAGATCTTAACAGCTCCTAAGAGGTCTCTTCAGAACAGTTAATAGGCATACTAGGTCATTCATGTCTCAATTCCTAAGTTCCATGTCCTAAAAGTGCATCAGATGCCTCTCGGGAACTTCGGCCATACCGAGTTCATAGAATCTTCAGATACAGTATAACCAGGGGTCTTAATCCTATGAAGTAGCTAATTTCATATATGTAGACAAGTCCTGATCACAACCTAGGTTGGTCAATCCTTAAGATGCTAGCATACAAATCTATCAAACTTCCTAGTTCAGTATTATAACAGTAATCGTACTAAATTAACATAATTACGCTAACCCAAACTTCTATCATGGCAACATACAGATTAATTAAGCTATCATGGCAATATCGGAATGCATTATTAAACATAAAAATTAAGAATACATGTTTAATACAAAAGACAAGCGTTTCGGATAAAAACCTGAAAAGGCCGAACAAATCTGCCCGAGATCGCAGGGACTCGCCGGGATTTCCTCCGGAAAATAAAAGCTAAGCTAACTACTACTAAAGCTAACTAAAATATTGAAAATATAAAATGAATTGCAAGTTGAGTGCGTGTTGGAATGGATGGAGAGAACCCTTTAAATAGACCTCATTTTTGCCTGCAAACGGCTGGCAAGCTGTATGGCAGGCCGTTTGGCAGGCCGTATTTGGCAGGCCGTTTGCATGGCAAGCCATATTAAGGGGCCGTTTTCTGGACCATTTTGTAGGCCGTACCCCATACTGGCAGGCCATATGGCAGGCCGTTTTTGGTGCTGGTCAGCCTTGATTCACTGGATCGTAACTTGATTTCTTGTCTTTCACCGTTTTCGCTCTAGAATCTTCGTTTTAGCTCCATTTTACTTGATTCTGTTTGCATCGCCTTTGTAATTATTTAATCTACAAAATCAACCGAAAAATCGATAATTTTTCCGACAAAGTTTTAATCTTTATTGTTCTAGGGCTTAATTTAGGGGGTAAAAACGTGACTTTTTGCCCGATATCACCGTGTAGCTCAAGATGAGACTCTCAAAGAGGAGAATATCTCTCAAGAATGCTTGAACATTCTCGTCTCTGGATTCGAGATTAAGGAGAATGGACTCTGATATTTTGCCGGAAGAATTTGGGTGCCTAGTTATGGGGATTTATGAAGCCTTATTCTAGACGAAGCCCATAAGTCAAGGTATTCAATTCATCCAGGAGCTGGTAAGATGTAGCACGATCTCAAGGAGAGATATTGGTGGCCAAACCTCCAAAAGGATGTTCCTATTTACGTTGGAAAGTGTTTGACTTGTTCCAAGGTCAAAGTAGAACATCAAAAGCCATATGGGTTACTTCAGCAACCCGAAATCCCGCAATGTAAGTGGGAAAGAATAACGATGGACTTTATCACAAAACTACCAAAGACGGTAGGCGGTTATGATACCATCTGGGTTATTATTGACTGTCTCACCAAATCCGCACACTTCCTAGCCATGAAAGAAACCGATACAATGGACAAACTTGCGCAACTGTACATAAAGGAAATTGTATCTCGTCATGGCGTACCCTTATCGATTATTTCCGACCGAGATGCCCGTTTTGCTTCTAGATTTTGGCGTTCCTTACAAGAAGCCTTGGGAACCCGCCTAGACATAAGTACCACATATCACCCACAAACCGACAGATAAAGCGAACGCACGATTCAAACCTTGGAGGACATATTACGAGCTTGTGTTATTGATTTTGAAAAAGCTTGGGAAAAGCATTTGCCTCTAGCCGAATTCTCTTACAACAATAGTTATCACTCGAGTATTAATGCCGCACATTTCAAAGCTTTATATGGCCGTAAATGTTGTTCTCCTTGGGTCGAAGTAGGTGACAAGCAAATCACCGGACCCGAACTCATCCATAAAACAACCGAGCAGATTGTTCAAATTCAAGAAAGGCTCAAGACGGCCCGTGATCGCCAAAAGAGCTATGCCAACATTAGACGTAAAGATCTCGAATTCTAAGTGGGTGACCGCGTAATGCTAAAGTCGCACCTTGGAAAGGTGTAATCCATTTCGAAAAGCGTGGAAAGCTAAATCTGCGATATATTGGTCCTTTTGAAATCTTGGAACGTATTGGACCCGTTGCTTATCGTTTAGATCTTCCGACTCAATTGAGTTCCGTTCGTCCCACTTTTCATGTGTCAAACCTGAAGAAGTGTCTAGCCGAACCAGAATTTGTCACACCATTCGATGAGCTTATGATTGATGATAAACTCCACTTTGTAGAAGAACCTATTAAGATCATGGACCGTGAGGTCAAGACTTTGAAACACAACAAGATTTCAATCGTTCGAGTCCGTTGGAATGCTAAACGATGACCCGAGTTTACTTGGGAACGAGAGGATCAGATGATGCAGAAATATCCTAACCTCTTCCCGACTCTACCGTCTACCTCAGCTTAAAATTTCGGGATGAAATTTTCTTTAACAGGTGGGTAATGTAACGACCCGACTTTTTCGACTTATAATTATATTTACTACTTTCACGAAACTGCATATTTATGCGTACTGAGCTATATTATATCCTGGGATATTTATTCATGTTAATTATTTTCGTTAATATCTTACAACGTGTTATTAAGTGCGTAATCACTTAACTTGATCCCCGAATGCTTTTATGACCGTTAGTGTCACTTGTCGTTTAAAGCGAGCTATGTACTTTGTACACGTTAAACTTTTGTCATAATTGGAATATTATGACTACGTAATACCAATTATTATTTTCTAATGAAAATTACTTGACTTATTGGTTGCTTAATTATTCTTAGTGTTTTACTAATGCACACTAGTTAGTCTTAATGGACTTTTTACCTTAATGGACTTAAGCCCACCCTACTCTAGCTAATGGACTTTTAAGTTAGCCCAATTTTAATGAAATTATGACCCATTAAAATGTAAGACAAAAACTCATTTTGATAAGCCAACATACTAGCATTTTTGTGTGCCATTACTACAACATGTTGCATGGGATCCCAACATACAAGCACCACCTTTGTACCACCACCATGCAAAAGCAAAAGTTGTCCCCCCTTGTCCCCCATAACCGTCACCACCATGCACCCCCACCACCACTATAAATGCAAGCCTCATTCTTCATTTCACACTTCATTTCATTCTCATTTCACACACACTTTATCTCTAATTCTCTCTCTAGTCTTTCTCACACTAAAAGCTTACGAAATTAGTTCTTGAATTTCTTCTTCTTCTCTTTTTCTTCTTAATCATGACATCATCATCATCATCATGAGATCAAGCTTTTTAGCTTTTTGATCTTGTTACATCTTGTAGATTCAAACTTTGATTTGGAATCTTTAAAAACATGAAAGATTCAAGCTTTTTAGCTTTGAATCTTCATTACTTTTTTAGATCTAAGTTTTAAAGCTTAAGATTACTTTATTTTTGTTAAAAGATCAAAACTTGTGTTTATGATCTTCATGTAACTTGTCGATCTAGCTTTTTGCTTTAAGGATCTTCAAGAACATTAAAGATCCAAGCCTTCTAGCTTAGGGTTTCATTATTTTTTTAGATCTAAGCTTTTTAGCTTATGATCTCATTACTTTTACTAGATATTAGCTTTCTAGCTTATGGTCTCATTAATCTTGTAAAGATCCAAGCTTTCTAGCTTAGGGTTTCTTAACATTTGAGATCTAAGTTATTATTGTAGATCTCATTTACTTGGAACATTTTTATGATTTTTATGGTGATAAAAATCAAGTCTTCATCATCTCATATGATGAAGATGCATAAACTTGTATCAAAAGGACAAAGGTTGAAGCTTTATTATGTTTATACAATAAAGAGACGACTTTGATGTTCAAAACTTGTAGAAAGTTAGCTTTTACTTTTAGTTGTGTGTTGATGGTTAAAACTTGGTCATAATGATGTAAAAAATCAAAGAATTTTACACTTGAGGCTTATACGCATCAAAGATGAGAACCGTGATGAGCATCAAACACCGAGAAACCCACCGGAGCACTTGTTTCTATTTTTTAGGGTCTGATCAGACTCCTGAACTTCTGGAAAGTTGATTTCTAGATAGTTCGGTTTGAGTAGATAACTTTTCGTTTAAGACTCGCCTAAATCCAATATACAGTTTAGGATTTATAGCCTTCCGAAAATCACTACGCCTTCGTAACGACGTGCTGAAATTTCTGACCTACTCGCGCTTGAACCATCGCCACGGTCAAACGACATCGAGTTAGGATTTGAAAATTTGACAGCGGTAAGAGGACTCATAAACGGAGCCTTGGCCACTGGCCGCGCGTTATTTCAGTTTGTATAGAGGTCGTAGCGGCTGTCCGAAGTCAGCCCTTTGTTTCAATCTCTATTCTTGATTGAAAACTTACTTTATCTTTTACGTATGATGATAATGATGATGCTTAAGACTTAACTTACGTACTTTTAAACCTTTTGAGAAGATTTACTGACTTAGCAACCATTGACTTAGGTTTATGACCTTTTGGATCGACCAACTTACTTGTTTGGACCGACTTACTACTTGCTTACGTTTTCGTATCGATTATACCACACATTCACTGTGAGTTATAGCTCCCTTTTTACTTCAATTATTTTTGGGACTGAGAATACATGCACTTTTTATGTTTTACTTACTAGACACGAGTACTTAAACTTTATATATGTGTGGGTGACATAACGGCACAAATTTTCCCCTTAGATCGGTAACGTTTAACTATTAGTTTATGAACCGGTAGACGCGAATCTTAGATATGGATTGATAAGGTTTGACATCCCCACTCGGGCTAGTCGTGCTAGCATTTAACGGGTGTTTAATACTTCGTCTATTTTAACCCACTCGCCAAGTTTACTTTTAGAGGGTGATATATTATTTTACGTTAATTTAGTTACCAAGTGCCCACGGTTAAGCATATACTTTTTTATACTGTTTTGAATTCTAAATCTCATGGTCTACATTACATTATTGTTTACAATAAAACTATAGCTCACCAACATTCGTGTTGACTTTTTAAGCATGTTATTTATCAGGTGCTTAGACGAGTTTGCTTCCGCTGTAATAGACTGCTGTTATAGACTCGCTGTGTTAGACTTCCACTGCATTGTTAGAGATGTCTCAAGCATGGACTTTTATTTTTGCATTCACTTCTTATGTTATTTTCGAACCATGGTTTTGTAATGACCATTGTGTCACGTACTTTTGTTAATGCTTTCTATTCGTAGAAGCATGTTACCTTTTCATGAATGCAAAACTTGTTTTAAAACAGCATATAGTATTATACCGTGTAATGGACCTGTTGTTGATGATCCGTACATGATGGTTTTGGACGGGTCTTCACAAAAACGGTGAAAGACAAGAAATCAAGTTATGATTCGGTGAATTTAGCAAGCCAAACGGCCTGCCAAACGGCTTGCCTCTATGGAAAACGGCTTGCCACATGGCCAAAGCAAATGGGCACAAGAAACGGTGGCCTGATCAAACGGCCCCTGCAAACGGGTTGCCAAATGGCCTGCCAGCCATTTGCAGGAAAATTCCAAGTCTATTTAAAGGGCCTCTTCCATTCATTTCAATACACACTCAATTTGTACCTCACTTCTATTTTCAAGCTTTTTAGTTAGTTTTTAGTAGTAACTAGCTTGGCTTTTATTTTCCGGAGGATATCTCGGCGAGTCCCTGCGATCTCGGGCAGATTTCTTCAGCCTTTTCAGGTTTTTATCTGAATCACTTGTCTTTTGTATTAAAGATGTATTGTTACCTTTTATGTTTAATAATGCGTTCTGATATTACCATGATAGCTTAATCAATCTGTATGTTGCCATGATAGAAGTTTGGGTTAGCGTAGTTATGTTAATTTAGTACGATTACTGTTGTTATGTTGAACTTGTGAGTCTGATAGATTTGTATGCTAGCATCTTAAGGATTGACCAACCTAGGTTGTAATCAGGACTTGTTTACCCATATGAACTTAGCTACTTCATAGGATTAAGACCCCTGGTTATACTGTATCTGAAGATTCTATGAACTCGGTATGGCCGAAGTTCCCGAGAGGCATCTAGTGTGCTTTTAGGACACGGAACTTAGGAATTGAGACATGAATGACCTAGTATGCCTATTGACTGTTCCAAAGAGACCTCTTAGGAGCTGTTAAGATCTAGTTAATGCCTCGACTGTATGACCCAACCCTATTGCATGTTCTTGTTTGATTGTTGCCCTAGGACTAAGTCATATCAACTGTCTAGGTATCTATTAGGTTTCTATCTGCTTTACTTTTAGTATATCAACTGTAATGCTGTATAATGCTTGGATTGGTATGATCTCATTATTATGATGAAATGGTTGTTAGTTTTCATTTAAGGTTTTGTCAACTTAACATGACGGACTCCTTCTATTTGTGATCAGTGTTCAATCAACACGGCACGTTGTTATTCAGTTAACCAAACTGATAACGAGGGTTGGGATTAGAGCTCAACTCACTAATAAACCTAGTACTTTACTGAGAATAACCTCCGAGGTATAGTTACCTTTCAATTATGCAACCAAGTGACATGCTTTTCACTACTCAACGAGAACTCTGAGAGTCTAGAGATAAGTAGGTCTGTGTAATTGGCTCATCCAACTAGATCTATACCATTCCAATCATACCTTTAACATAAACATAATTACCTCTCCCTAACCCAAACTAATATCTTGGTCAACATTTCCCTGATCTGCATACTCCGGATATCCTCCCACTTTCTTTACTTTTCCGCAATTAGGACGATTAGATTAAACCAACTACTATCCTTTATCCAGGTAATTTAAATAAAATACAATTATACACTTGATCTTCAATTCGTTAATCCATTCAAAAACATGACCCTAGGTTAACTTACACCTTCTACACCTTAGAACGTTAAAAGTAAATTTAGGCCCCACAAAATATAAATAACAAACCACTGTCTGCTACCTTGATCAACTGATTCTGACGTCTTGCGGCCTAACGACACCGCATAAATAAAACCGTCCGTTTCGGCAATATCATTGACTTTACTTCAAACTTAAAGGATACAGAGATTCTTACAGTAACACTTTCACCAACTACCTTAAATCCAAAAAAATTCGTTTAGTAATAGTTTACAAAGCTTGAATCTTTTAATACATATGTAAAGTCAACTAAAAATCATACAATCAATATTAAATATAGTTGACTAACATATGGAAGTAGTAAAACCAAAGTACGAACTCTATAATCCATACCATGTATAATTTTATATTTAAATAAATAAACAATTTGTAATATGCATAAAAGATTATAATATTAGAAGAAAGAACATTCGTGTAATAGTGAATGACTGAATTTGGTCATCGATTCACTACAACTTCATTCATATAAATTTAGACGTATGTAACTAATAGATCATATCATATAAAGCATAAATCTTATGTAGCACACTCAATACTTAATAACCCCTAGCTCTTAAGAACATAATTACAACTTCAAGTAATTATAAGTTACTGGTTTGGTGATATAACATGGAGTGCTAAAACCCGCCTGAACATTCGTGTGCCCAACAAATCAGTATCAAGACAAGCAAATATGTCAACATCTTAGAAATGAAATAGATGGCTACATGTATGTGTAATTGTACCTTTCTCGAATCCGAACAAATTAGTTTCTAACCGACAATCATCGTGTTAATAAACATTTATTTGCTATTAGTTAATAACCGGCCCATTTTTATTTATTACCCAACCACCCGTGTTACCACTTATAATTCACATTAAGAGTATGCGTAGTTGTACCTATCTCGACACTGAATTTGAAAAAGGTATCCTATTGATCATAATGATATTCATTTTCGACCATATGGGTCAAAATAAACATAATCATTTAGTGAGCTATTAATCTATCTCTAAATTGTTCCAAGATTTAAACCACATTTTTTCAAAATTCTTTTCCAACACCCTAATTCGACAGTTCATACACTAGGATTGTAGGTATAAATATATAAACCCCATAGGACCAATACTAGTTTGACTAAAAATGTCAAAGTGTAAATCTAGGCACAATCACACTCCCAAAGTCCATGAAAAATTCTTGATCAAAGAATCAAAATCAATCATAACTTAAAAAAAAAATAAAAAAAAATAAAAAAAAATAAACAAACATAATTCAATAAACAAACTAGAAATTCAAGCAAAACCTTGTAAAAGTCCAATCTTTCTACCACCTAACACCTTAAACATAGCATTCTGCCACTAATAAGCAAAACCAGAAATTCAGCAACAAATAGTAATCATCTAAGGGCAAAGTCAATAATAATGAGTCAAATTTTTTTTTTAAAAAAAAAAAACACACACACACACATACACAAAACCCTCATATAAATTCATACATGGGGCGGGGTCACAAGAACTACTGCTATATTTAAATCAAAACCCATGTTATGAAATGACCAATTTCTTCTGCAAAAATACACCTACTTATTGCTTCCTGTGATTTTTTTTTTTTTTTTAAATATACCATTCTAAATAATACCTTTCCGATAGTCCCTATCTTCCACAAAAACACTTAACCATTTCGATTAAATTTGCTGAAAGATGGTTGATTTGAAAGACGCTAATCTTTAAGAACTCTAAATTTGATATTGCAGGAAAAAGAAACCAAGCCCTATTTCTTAATCGATTTGGCAATGATTTTCCAGCGATATGTGGTTTAAATTATAGCTAGTGGTTGGTTAGATGACTTGTTTACCCATCATATGCCCAACAACAGAAAGTGTTCACAGAAGTTAGAATAGCGCCGAACAATTTTAAAACCACAAGGACTGGCGGTATAACTTTTAAAAGATAGGGACGATCTCTGGGATTTTGGGTAAACCACATGAACTAATGGTATAATTATCTCTTATAAATAAACTACAAAACTACCTTTTACTCCGTATGTTTCTACAATAGTTGTATCTATACATTATTATAAAGCGCGTACCAATAATCCTACGTGTCAGTCTATTATTAATTCTGGTTAAATTTGCTTATGTGACTGCTTGTGGTTAACTTATAATTTATAGTAATTATCCAATACACTATATTTAAGAAAATTCCAAATTAATTAAAACTTATCTGATATATATCCAAGACCCGTAAATAAAATATTGAGAAAGGTGTTTGCGGAAGGTGAACCACTCAATATGTGAACCACTCGTCAAAGAAAATACGGAGTATAATATTTGTTAATTTATTAATTACCATGTAACTTGAAATGTCCCGTTCATATTTATTATAAACGTTCCATATTAATTGATTTCGTTGCGAGGTTTTGACCTCTATATGAGACATTTTTCAAAGACTGCATTTGATTTTAAAACAAACCATAACCTTTATTTTATCGATAAAGGTTTAAAAATGATAATCAAAAATATAGCGTTCTCACACGACCATTATATAATGATTTACAATAATATTACACAACAATATATGTCTTCGAATGCAGTTTTCAAACAATATTATACAAGCATGGACTCCAAATCTTGTCCTTAATTTAGTATGCAACAGCGGAAGCTCTTAACAATTACCTTAGAATAAACATGCTTAAAACGTCAACAAAAATGTTGGTGAGTTATAGGTTTAACCTATATATTTATCAATCGTAATAATAGACCACAAGATTTCATATTTTCATTTTTCATAAACATCATCCCATTCATAGAGATAAAAATTATTCATATGGTGAACACCTGGTAACTGACATTAACAAGATGCATATAAGAATATCCCCATCATTCCGGGACATCCATCGGACATGATATAAAAACTCGAAGTACTAAAGCATCCGCTACAACGGATGGGGTTTGTTGGGCCCAATAGATCTATCTTTAGGATTCGCGTCAATTAGTAGACTGGTTTACTAATTCTTAGGTTACCAAGCAAAAGGGGAATATTCGGCTTCGATCATTCAACCATATAAAGTAGTTTCATGTACTTGTGTCTATTTTGTAAAACATTTATAAAATTGCATGTATTCTCATCCCAAAAATATTAGATTTTTAAAATTGGGACTATAACTCACTTTCACAGATTTTTACTTCGTCGAGAAGTAAGACTTGGCTACGGGTTGATTCACGAACCTATAACAAATATGTACATATATATCAAAGTATGATCAAAATATATTTACAACATTTTTATTACGTTTTAATGATTTGAGTTTGTTAAGTCAGCAGTCCTCGTTAGTAACCTACAACTAGTTGTTCACAGTTAGATGTATAGAAATAAATCAATATATAATATCTCGAATCAATCCACGACCCAGTGTATACAAGTCTCAGGCTAGATCACAACTCAAAGTATATATATTATTTTGGAATCAACCTCAACCATGTATAGCTAACTACAGCATTACTGCATATAGAGTGTCTATGGTTGTTCCGAAATATATATATAGATGGGTCAATATGATATGTCAAAACATTGTATTCGTGTCTATGGTATTTCAAGATTACAAAATATATGTTAGAATACATGTATAATACAATATAAGTTAGTTAAGTTATGATTTGTATAGATTTGTTACAAATTTCACGTAGCTACAACAAGCAAAATTATCCAATCTTGTTTTACCCATAACTTCTTCGTTTTAAATCCGTTTTGAGTGATTCGAGTTGCTAAGGTTTCATATTGAACTTAAGTTTATGAATCTAAACAGAAAAAGTATAAGTTTATAGTCGGAAATACAGATTACAAGTCATTTTCGTAAAGGTAGTCATTTCAGTCGAAAGAACGACGTCTAGATGACCATTTTGGAAAACATACTTCCACTTTGAGTTTAACCATGATTTTTGGATATAGTTTCATGTTCATAAGAAAAATCATTTTCCCAGAAGAATAGCTTTTAAATCAAAGTTTATCATAGTTTTTAATTAACTAACCCAAAACAGCCCGCGGTGTTACTACGACGGCGTATGTCCGGTTTTACGGTGTTTTTTGTGTTTTCGGGTTTTAAATCATTAAGTTAGCATATCATATAGATATAGAACATGTGTCTAGTTGATTTTAAATGTCAAGTTAGAAGGATTAACTTTGTTTGCGAACAAGTTTAGAATTAACAAAACTATGTTCTAGTGATTACATGTTCAAATCTTCAAATAAGATAGTTTTATATATATGAATCAAATGATGTTATGAACACCATTACTACCTCAAGTTTAGTAGGTAAACCTACTGGAAGTGACAAGAAATGATCTAGCTTCAAATGATCTTGGATGGCTTGAAAGTTCTTGAAGTAGAATCATGACACGAAAACAAGTTTAAGTAAGATTTTTATTCGAATTAAGATAGTTTATAGTTATAGAAATCGAATCAAAGTTTGAATATGAATATTACCTTGAATAAGAAAGATAACCTACTGTAAATAACAAAGATTTCTTGATCTTGGATGATTACTAGGATTAGATTAGAAAGCTTGGAAGTAATCTTGCAAACTTGATAGTATTCTTGATTTTATGAAACTAGAACTTATAGAATTTATGAAGAACACTTAGAACTTGAAGATAGAACTTGAGAGAGATCAATTAGCTGAAGAAAATTGAAGAATGAAAGTGTTTGTAGGTGTTTTTGTTCGTTGGTATATGGATTAGATATAAAGGATGTGTAAGTTTGTTTTCATGTAAATAATTCATGAATGATTTATAATATTTTTTGTAATTTTGTAAGATATTTCATGCTAGTTGCCAAATGATGGTTCCCACATGTTTAATGACTCACATGGATGCTAAGGAGCTGATCATTGAAGTGTATATACCAATAGTTTATACATCTAGAAGCTGTGTATTGTACGAGTACGAATACGGGTGCATACGAGTAGAATTGTTGATGAAAATGAATGAGAATGTAATTGTAAGCATTTTCGTTAAGTAGAAGTACTTTGATATGTGTCTTGAAGTCTTTCAAAAGTGTACAAATACATCTTAATACACTACATGTATATACATTTTAACTGAGTCGTTAAGTCATCGTTAGTCGTTACATGTAAGTGTTGTTTTGAAACCTTTAAGTTAACAATCTCATTTAATGTTGTTAACCCACTGTTTATTATATCTAATGAGATGTTAAATTATTACATTATCATGATATTATGATGTATGAATATATCTTCATATGATATATATACATTAAAATGTCGTTACAACGATAATCGTTACATATATGTCTCGTTTCGAAATCCTTAAGTTAGTAGTCTTGTTTTTACATATGTAGTTCATTGTTAACACACTTAATGATATACTTAATTATAATTTTATCATGTTAAACATAGTGTATCTATATCTTAATATGATTCATATGTATTTAGTAAGACATTGTTATAACGATAATCGTTATATATATCGTTTCGAGTTTCTTAATTCAATAATCTCATTTTTATGTATATCACTCATTGTTAATACACTTAGTAAGATACTTACTTATCATAATCTCATGTTAACCATATATATATATATATATATATATATATATATATATATATATATATATATATATATATATATATATATATATATCCATATATATATATATATATATATATATATCATCATGTAGTTTTTACAAGTTTTTAACGTTCGTGAATCGCCGGTCAACTTGGGTGGTCAATTGTCTACATGAAACTCATTTCAATTAATCAAGTCTTAACAAGTTTGATTGCTTAACATGTTGGAAAAATTTAATCATGCAAATATAGTTTTCATTTAATATATAATCATGGAAAAGTTCGGGTCACTACAGTACCTACCCATTAAATAAATTTCGTCCCGAAATTTTAAGCGGTTGAAGGTGTTGACACATCTTCTGGAAATAAGTGCGGGTATTTCTTCTTTATCTGATCTTCACGTTCCCAGGTGAACTTGGGTCCTCTACGAGCATTTCATCGAACCTTAAGAATTGGTATCTTGTTTTGCTTAAGCCTTTTAACCTCACGATCCATTATTTCGACGGGTTCTTCGATGAACATGTTAAGTAGAAGTACTTTGATATGTGTCTTGAAGTCTTTCAAAAGTGTACAAATACATCTTAATACACTACATGTATATACATTTTAACTGAGTCGTTAAGTCATCGTTAGTCGTTACATGTAAGTGTTGTTTTGAAACCTTTAAGTTAACGATCTCATTTAATGTTGTTAACCCATTGTTTATTATATCTAATTAGATGTTAAATTATTACATTATCATGATATTATGATGTATGAATATATCTTAATATGATATATATATACATTAAAATGTCGTTACAACGATAATCGTTACATATATGTCTCGTTTCAAAATCCTTAAGCTAGTAGTCTTGTTTTTACATATGTAGTTCATTGTTAACACACTTAATGATATACTTAATTATAATTTTATCATGTTAAACATAGTGTATCTATATCTTAATATGATTCATATGTATTTAGTAAGACATTGTTATAACGATAATCGTTATATATATCGTTTCAAGTTTCTTAATTCAATAATCTCATTTTTATGTATATCACTCATTGTTAATACACTTAGTAAGATACTTACTTATCATAATCTCATGTTAACCATATATATATATATATATATATATATATATATATATATATATATATATATATATATATATATATATATATATATATATCATCATGTAGTTTTTACAAGTTTTTAACGTTCGTGAATCGCCGGTCAACTTGGGTGGTCAATTGTCTACATGAAACTCATTTCAATTAATCAAGTCTTAACAAGTTTGATTGCTTAACATGTTGGAAATATTTAATCATGAAAATATAGTTTTCATTTAATATATAATCATGGAAAAGTTCGGGTCACTACAGTACCTACCCGTTAAATAAATTTCGTCCCGAAATTTTAAGCGGTTGAAGGTGTTGACACATCTTCTGGAAATAAGTGAGAGTATTTCTTCTTTATCTGATCTTCACGTTCCCAGGTGAACTCGGGTCCTCTACGAGCATTCTATCGAACCATAACAAGTGGTATCTTGTTTTGCTTAAGCCTTTTAACCTCACGATCCACTATTTCGATGGATTCTTCGATGAATTGAAGTTTTTCATTGATTTGGATTTCGTCTAGCGGAATAGTGAGATCTTTTTTAGCAAAACATTTCTTCAAATTCAAGACGTGGAAAGTGTTATGTACAGCCGCGAGTTGTGGAGGTAACTCAAGTCGGTAAGCTATTAGTCCGACACGATCTATAATCTTGAATGGCCCGATATATCTTTGATTTAGTTTCCCCCGTTTACCAAATCGAACAACACCTTTCCAAGGTGAAACCTTAAGCATGACCATCTCTTCAATTTCAAATTCTATATCTTTTCTTTTAATGTCCGCGTAGCTCTTTTGTCGACATTGGGCGGTTTTTAACCGTTGTTGAATTTGAATGATCTTCTCTGTGATTTCTTGAATAATTTCTGGACCCGTAATCTGTCTATCCCCAACTTCACTCTAACAAATCGGAGACCTACACTTTCTACCATAAAGTGCCTCGAATGGTGCCATCTCAATACTCGAATGATAACTGTTGTTGTAGGAAAATTCTGCTAACGGTAGATGTCGATCCCAACTGCTTCCGAAATCGGTAACACATGCTTCTAGCATGTCTTCAAGCATTTGTATCGTCCTTTTGCTCTGCCCATCAGTCTATGGATGATAGGCAGTACTCATGTCTAGACGAGTTCCTAATGCTTGCTGTAATGTCTACCAAAACCTTGAAACAAATCTGTCATCCCTATCAGAGATAATAGAGATTGGTATTCCATGTCTGGAGACAACTTCTTTCAAGTATAATCGCCCCAACTTCTCCATTTTGTCATCTTCTCTCATTGGCAGAAAATGTGCTGATTTGGTGAGACGATCGATTATTACCCAAATAGTATCATAACCACTTGCAGTCCTTGGCAATTTAGTAATGAAATCCATGGTAATATTTTCCCATTTCCATTCTGGGATTTCAGGTTGTTGAAGTAGACCTGATGGTTTATGATGTTCAGCTTTGACCTTAGAACACGTCAAACATTCTCCTACATATCTCGCAATATCGGCTTTCATACCCGGCCACCAAAAATATTTCTTGAGGTCCTTGTACATCTTTCCGGCTCCGGGATGTATCGAGTATCTAGTTTTATGTGCTTCCCCAAGTACCATTTCTCTCACATCTCCAAACTTTGGTACCCAAATTCTTTCAGCTCTATACCGGGTTCCGTCTTCTCGAATATTAAGGTGTTTCTCCGATCCTTTGGGTATGTCATTCTTCAAATTCGCTTCTTTTACAACACCCTGTTGCGCCTCCTTTATTTGAGTAGTAAGGTTAGTGCGAATAATTATATTCATAGCTTTTACCCGTATAGGTTCTCTGTCCTTTCTACTCAAAGCGTCGGCTACCACATTCGCCTTCCCCGGGTGGTAACGAATCTCGAAATCGTAATCATTCAATAACTCAATCTTGTTTCTGATTAAATATGTGTTGGAGACTTTTGTGGTCGGTATATATAATACTTTTGACACCATATAAATAGTGCCTCCAAGTCTTTAATGCAAAAACAACAGCGCCTAGTTCCAAATCGTGTGTCGTATAATTTTGCTCGTGAATCTTCAATTGTCTAGAGGCATAGGCAATTACCTTCGTTCGTTGCATTAATACACAACCGAGACCTTGCTTTGAGGCGTCACAATATATCACAAAATCAGCATTCCCTTCAGGCAATGACAATATAGGTGCCGTAGTTAACTTTTTCTTCAACAATTGAAATGCTTTTTTTTGTTCATCCTTCCATTCAAATTTCTTCCCTTTATGCGTTAATGCAGTTAAGGGTTTTGCTATTTTGGAAAAATCTTGGATGAATCTTCTGTAGTAACCAGCTAGTCCTAAAAATTGGCGTATGTGTTTCGGAGTTTTCGGGGTTTCCCATTTTTTAACGGTTTCAATCTTTGCCGGATTCACCTGAATACCGTCTTTGTTCACTATGTGACCGAGGAATTGAACTTCTTCCAACCAAAATGCACACTTTGAAAACTTAGCGTACAATTTTTCTTTTCTCAGCAATTCTAGCACTTTTCTCAAATGTTCTTCGTGCTCTTGATCATTCTTCGAGTAAATAAGTATGTCATCGATGAAAACAATGACAAACTTGTCAAGATATGGCCCACACACTCTGTTCATGAGGTCCATGAACACAGCTGGTGCGTTAGTCAATCTAAACGGCATAACCATAAACTCATAATGACCGTAACGCATCCTAAAAGCAGTCTTCGGAATGTCATCCTCCTTCACTCGCATTTGATGATACCCAGAACGTAAATCGATCTTCGAATAAACCGACGAGCCTTGTAGTTGATCAAATAAATCATCGATTCTCATTAATGGATAACGGTTCTTGATGGTAAGTTTGTTCAACTCTCTATAGTCGATACATAATCTAAATGTACCATCTTTCTTTTTGACAAACAAAATAGGAGCTCCCCACGGTGATGTGCTTGGCCGAATGAAACCACGCTCTAAAAGTTCTTGTAATTGGCTCTGAAGTTCCTTCATTTCACTGGGTGCGAGTCTGTATGGAGCACGAGCTATTGGTGCAGCTCCCAGTACAAGGTCTATTTGAAATTCAACAGATCAGTGTGGAGGTAGTCCCGGTAATTCTTTCGAAAATATATCGGGAAATTCTTTTGCGACGGGAACATCATTGATATTCTTTTCTTCGGAATTGACTTTCTCGACGTGTGCTAGCACAGCATAGCAACCTTTTCTTATTAGTTTTTGCGCCTTCAGGTTACTAATAAGATTTAACTTCGCGTTGCTCTTTTCTCTGTACACCATTAAGGGTTTTCCTTTTTCTCATATAATGCGAATTGCATTTTTGTAACAAATGATCTCTGCTTTCACTTCTTTCAACCAGTCCATACCGATTATCACATCAAAACTCCCTAACTCTACTAGTATCAAGTCAATCTTAAATGTTTCGCTAACCAGTTTAATTTCTCGATTCCGACATATATTATCTGCTGTAATTAATTTACCGTTTGCTAATTCGAGTAAAAATTTATTATCCAAGGGCGTCGGTGGGCAACGTAGTTTAGCACAAAAATCTCTACTCATATAGCTTCTATCCGCACCCGAATCAAATAAAACATAAGCAGATTTATTGTCAATAAGAAACGTACCCGTAACAAGCTCCGGGTCTTCCTGCGCTTCTGCCGTATTAATATTGAAAACTCTTCCGCAGCCATGCCCATTAGTATTCCCCTGATTCGGGCAATTTCTACTAAAGTGGCCAGGTTTTCCACATCCAAAACAAACTATGGCGGTGTTATTTGTTCCGACATTATTTGTTCTTTTAGTTCTGTTATGCATTGGTCCGTAGATCTCGCACTTCGTCACGCTATGACCATTTCTTTTACACATGTTGCAAAATATCATGCAGAACCCCGGGTGATGCTCTTCACACCTTTGGCATGGCTGTTTTTGATTTTTGTTGCCATTGTTGTTATTGAGATTGTTGTTGGGATTGTTGTTGTTGTTGTTATTGTTGTTGTTGGGACAGTTATTGTAGTTGTTATTGGGATGTTTGTTGAAGTTTTTGTTGCGATTGATGTTGCGGTTGTTGGGATAGTTATTGCAATTGTGGTTGTGATTGTTGTTGTTGTATTGGTGACTCTTGTCACTGGTTTCTTCCCACTTTCTCTTAACTTGTTTCATGTTAGCCTCTTCGGCCCCCTGTTCTTTAATCCTTCCTCCGATCTGGTTCACTAGTTTGTGAGCCATTCGACTTGCCTTTTGTATAGAGGTGGGCTCGTGTGAACTCACATCTTCTTGAATTCTTTCCGGTAACCCTTTTACAAATACGTCAATTTTCCCTTCTTCGTCTTCGAATGTTCTGGGACACAATAGGCACAACTCTGTGAATCGTCGTTCGTACGTGGTGATATCAAAACTTTGCGTTCGTAATCCTCTAAGATCTACCTTGAGCTTATTGACCTCATTTCTGAGATGATACTGCTCGTTCATCAATTGCTTGAATGCTGACCATGTTAGAGCATAAGCAGCATCTTGTCCTACCTGCTCGAGATAGGTATTCCACCATGTTAATGTCGTACCTGTGAAAGTATGCGTATCGTACTTTACTTTGTCTTCTTCAATACATTTACTTATGGCAAACACCGATTCAACCTTCTCGGTCCACCGTTTCAATCCGATTGAACCCTCAGTTCCATCAAATTCCAAAGGTTTGCAGACAGTGAATTCTTTGTAGGAGCATCCTACACGATTTCTTGTGGAATTTGTTCCACTGCTAGAACCAGAGTTATTGTTGTTATTTTGCATTGCGGTCTGCACTACGGCTATGTTCGCAGTAAGGAAAACACGAAAGTCTTCCTCACTCATGTTCAAGTTCTGACGAGTCGTCGGTGCCATTTCCTTCAAAAATAGTCAAAAGAATTGAGTTAATCATATAGAATTTAAGAGTAGTCAATAGTATTTCGTAGCATAATATGAACTTATTTATAAAAGCTTTTTCTTCATATTAGCATTTTATAGTTTTAATTCGGGCAGTACCTACCCGTTAAGTTCATACTTAGTAGCTACTATACAATTCAACTACTACGATTCTATATGAAAAACTTATTACAATAATATTTCGCGTTCAAACTTTTATACAATATTTTACAAACATACAATACCACTATTATACATATAAGATGAAATATAGCACATAATAACTTTGCTACACGGTAGCTATAAAGGCAACAATTCTAGTTAATACGCAAGTCGTTCAACAAAGGCAATAAAGACACGTAATTCATAAGTCCAGAAGCAAGTCATGCATTCTGGTTTTACTAAGACTATTTCCCATCCTTGGTCTTGTGGAAAATAACCATTGTGACCGATGACCAGACAGCATGTTGTAATGTTGTCAAAAGGATGAGGTTTACGTAATGCCCAACAGCCCCGTAACAATCTAAAAACCTTGTTTCTCACCTCAACTACCGAGTCCGTCACTTGTGGAAATGTTTTATTTAAAAGTTGCAACCCAATGTTCTTTTTCTAAATTTGGTGAGAAGCGAACATTATTAACCCGTAAGCATAAAATGCTTCTTTATATTGCATGTTAGAAGCTCTTTCTAAAGAACGGAGTCCTATGTTGGGATATGTTGAGTCAAAATAGGTTCGTAACCCGTAGCGTAAAATTGCATCTGGGTTTTCCGCACTAAATGCCTTAAAGAAAACTTGACGTAACTTAAAGTCTTCCCAATGTGATATACTCCATCTTTCAAAGGAAAGCCTTTTATATACTAAGGCATTCCTAGAATGTCTTTCAAACATTTGACAAACTAATTTTGCTGTAAATAATTGTGCTGATGAATTCTGCCCGAATCTAGACAAGATTTCATCAATCATATCCCCTGGTAGGTCTTCTAAAACTTTTGGTTATCTATCCTTAACGTCCATTTTTGTTTTTATTCTGTAAAATAAACAAGGATTAGATTCGTAAAAGATAATTAACAAACAATACAAGCAATTTTTACATATAACATAAAAATACGAACACACTACAATACATATATTACACAGCATGATTACAACTCTTTATTCCTACTCACTCATTTCTTCTTCTTCGGACTTAGTTCGTTTGGCTAATTTCCTAGGGATACATGGTGATCCTCTAATACGAGCCATCATTTTCACAAATGGTTTAGAAAAACCTGGTGGCCTAGATGTTCCAGGATTATTGTTAAAATCTAAGAAATACGGGCATTTACGATACATATAAAGTTCATCGGGGTCGGAATCAGGTTTCTCTATTTTGATGCCCTTTCCCTTATTATTCTCTTTTGCCTTATTAAATTAAGTTGGGGTAATTTCTATAACATCATCGAAATCCTCGTCGGGATCCGAATCATCAAAAAATTGGTAATTTTTCCAATATTTTGCTTCCTTGGCGGAAACACCATTGACCATTTTTAGCTTTGGTCCATTGGTTGAGGATCTTCTTTTATTTAATCGTTTTACTGTAGGTGTTAATATTTCATCCTCTGAAACCTCTTCTTCTTCCGGTTCCTCTTCTTCCGGTTCCTCCTCTTCCGATTCCTCCTCTTCCAGTTATTCCTCAGGAATTTGTGAATCTTTCCAAAATATATTCATCTCTTCATTATTATTAGGTGAATCGATGGGATTTGTACTAGAGGTCAACATCTATCACACAATATCAAACACGTTAAGAGATTAATATATCACATAATATTTACATGTTAATAATATATAGTTTCCAACAAAAAGTGTTAAGCATTCGTTTTTAAAGAAAACACGGTCGAAGTCCAGACTCACTAATGCATCCTAACAAATTCGGTTAGACACACTAATGCAAATTTTTGGTTCTCTAAGACCAACGCTCTGATACCAACTGAAATGTCCCGTTCATATTGATTATAAACGTTCCAGATTAATTGATTTCGTTGTGAGGTTTTGACCTCTATATGAGACATTTTTCAAAGACTGCATTTAATTTTAAAACAAACCATAACCTTTATTTTATCGATAAAGGTTTAAAAATGATAATAAAAAATATAGCATTCTCACACGACCATTACATAATGATTTACAATAATATTACACAACAATATATGTCTTCGAATGCAGTTTTCAAACAATATTATACAAGCATGGACTCCAAATCTTGTCCTTAATTTAGTATGCAATAGCGGAAGCTCTTAACAATTACCCGAGAATAAACATGCTTAAAACGTCAATAAGAATGTTGGTGAGTTATAGGTTTAACCTATATATTTATCAATCGTAATAATAGACCACAAGATTTCATATTTTCATTTTTCATAAACATCATCCCATTCATAGAGATAAAAATCATTCATATGGTGAACACCTGGTAACCGACATTAACAAGATGCATATAAGAATATCCCCATCATTCCGGGACATCCATCGGACATGATATAAAAACTCGAAGTACTAAAGGATCCGCTACAACGAATGGGGTTTGTTGGGCTCAATAGATCTATCTTTAGGATTCGCGTCAATTAGTAGACTGGTTTACTAATTCTTAGGTTACCAAGCAAAAGGGGCATATTCGGCTTCGATCATTCAACCATAGAAAGTAGTTTCACGTACTTGTGTCTATTTTGTAAAACATTTATAAAATTGCATGTATTCTCATCCCAAAAATATTAGATTTTTAAAATTGGGACTATAACTCACTTTCACAGATTTTTACTTCGTCGGGAAGTAAGACTTGGCTACGGGTTGATTCAAGAACCTATAACAAATATGTACATATATATCAAAGTATGATCAAAATATATTTACAACATTTTTATTACGTTTTAATGATTTAAGTTTGTTAAGTCAGCAGTCCTCGTTAGTAACCTACAACTAGTTGTCCACAGTTAGATGTACAGAAATAAATCAATATATAATATCTCAAATCAATCCACGACCCAGTGTATACAAGTCTCAGGCTAGATCACAACTCAAAGTATATATATTATTTTGGAATCAACCTCAACCCTGTATAGCTAACTCCAGCATTACTGCATATAGAGTCTCTATGGTTGTTCCGAAATATATATATATATATATATATATATATATATATATATATATATATATATATATATATATATATATATATATATATATATATATATATATATATATATGGGTCGATATGATATGTTAAAACATTGTATTCATGTCTATGGTATTCCAAGATTACATAATATATGTTAGAATACATGTATAATATAATATAAGTTAGTTAAGTTAGGATTTGTATAGATTTGTTACAAATTTCACGTAGCTACAACAAGCAAAATTATCCAATCTTGTTTTACCCATAACTTCTTCATTTTAAATCCGTTTTGAGTGATTCAAGTTGCTAAGGTTTCATATTGAACTTAAGTTTATGAATCTAAACAGAAAAATAATAATTTTATAGTCAAAAATACATATTACAAGTCATTTTCATAAAGGTAGTCATAGCAGTCGAAAGAACGACGTCTATATGACCATTTTGGAAAACATACTTCCACTTTGAGTTTAACCATGATTTTTAGATATAGTTTCATGTTCATAAGAAAAATTATTTTCCCAGAAGAATAGATTTTAAATCAAAGTTTATCATAGTTTTTAATTAACTAACCCAAAACAGCCCGCGGTGTTACTACGACGGCGTATGTCCGGTTTTACGGTGTTTTTCGTGTTTTCAGGTTTTAAATCATTAAGTTAGCATATCATATAGATATAGAACATGTTTCTAGTTGATTTTAAATGTCAAGTTAGAAGGATTAACTTTGTTTGCGACAAAGTTTAGAATTAACTAAACTATGTTCTAGTGATTACATGTTCAAATCTTCAAATAAGATAGTTTTATATATATGAATCGAATGATGTTATGAACACCATTACCACCTTAAGTTTAGTAGTTAGACCTACTGGAAGTGACAAGAAATGATCTAGCTTCAAATGATCTTGGATGGCTTGAAAGTTCTTGAAGTAGAATCATGACACGAAAACAAGTTCAAGTAAGATTTTTATTCGAATTAGGATAGTTTATAGTTATAGAAATCGAATCAAAGTTTGAATATAAATATTACCTTGAATAAGAAAGATAACCTTTTATAAATAACAAAGGTTTCTTGATCTTGGATGATTACTTGGATTAGATTAGAAAGCTTGGAAGTAATCTTGCAAACTTGATAGTATTCTTGATTTTATGAAACTAGAACTTATAGAATTTATGAAGAACACTTGGAACTTGAAGATAGAACTTGAGAGAGATCAATTAGCTGAAGAAAATTGAAGAATGAAAGTGTTTGTAGGTGTTTTTGGTCGTTGGTATATGGATTAGATATAAAGGATGTGTAAGTTTGTTTTTATGTAAATAATTCATGAATGATTTATAATATTTTTTGTAATTTTGTGAAATATTTCATGCTAGTTGCCAAATGATGGTTCCCACATGTTTAATGACTCACATGGGCTGCTAAAGAGCTGATCATTGAAGTGTATATACCAATAGTATATACATCTAGAAGCTATGTATTGTACGAGTACGAATACGGGTGCATACGAGTAGAATTGTTGATGAAAATGAATGAGGATGTAATTGTAAGTATTTTTGTTAAGTAGAAGTACTTTGATATGTGTCTTGAAGTCTTTAAAAAGTGTACAAATACATCTTAATTTTCTACATGTATATACATTTTAACTGAGTCGTTAAGTCATCGTTAGTCGTTACATGTAACTGTTGTTTTGAAACCTTTAAGTTAACGATCTCATTTAATGTTGTTAACCCATTGTTTATTATATCTAATGAGATGTTAAATTATTACATTATCATGACATTATGATGTATGAATATATCTTAATATGATATATATACATTAAAATGTCGTTACAACGATAATCGTTACATATATGCCTCGTTTCAAAATCCTTAAGTTAGTAGTCTTGTTTTTACATATGTAGTTTATGTAGTTCATTGTTAACACACTTAATGATATACTTAATTATCATTTTATCATGTTAAACATAGTGTATCTATATCTTAATATGATTCATATGTATTTAGTAAGACGTTGTTATAACGATAATCGTTATATATATCGTTTCGAGTTTCTTAATTCAATAATCTCATTTTTATATATATCACTCATTGTTAATACATGATAATGCTAAAAACGAACATATATTTCATAGCATTATTTCTCAAGAAAGACAAGCTTTTAGTTGCAATTGTTCTATTTACAAGAGATATTCGTTTAAATAATAAAAGGTGAAGACAAAAGACAGATTCGACGAATTGAAGACGCAAACGACCAAAAAGCTCAAAAGTACAAAAGACAATCAAAAAGGTTCCAATTATTGATAAGAAACGTCTCGAAATTACAAGAGTACAAGATTCAAAACGCAAAGTACAAGATATTAAATTGTACGCAAGGACGTTCGAAAAACCGGAACCGGGACCAGAGTCAACTCTTAACGCTCGACGCAACGGACTAAAAATTACAAGTTAACTATGTATATAAATATAATATAATATATAATTAATTATATTAATTATATATATATTATATTTATAAATAAAAAAAAAACCGTCGGCAGAGAAAGACTCCAAGGACTGAGCTGTAAATTCATTCTCCGCGACTCGCGGAGTTTGAAGAGGATTTTACCGCGAGTCGCGGAGCCCCAAAAATCGACTCTGCCTATAAAGCAAACCGAATTCTGATCATTTTTCATAATCTATTTCTCTCTTCTCTCATATATACGATATATATATATATATATATAATTTATATTTTAATTTTAATTATAATTATAATTCTAATAATAAGGGTATGTTAGCGAATATTGTAAGGGTGTAAGTCGAAATTCTGTCCGTGTAACGCTACGCTATTTTTAAATCATTGTAAGTTATGTTCAACCTTTTTACATTAATGTCTCGTAGCTAAGTTATTATTATGCTTATTTAAAACGAAGTAATCATGATGTTGGGCTAATTACTAAAATTGGGTAATTGGGCTTTGTACCATAATTGGGGTTTGGACAAAAGAACGACACTTGTGGAAATTAGACTATGGGCTATTAATGGGCTTTATATTTGTTTAACTAAATGAAAGTTTGTTAATGTTAATATAAAGATTTACAATTGGGCGTCCCTATAAATTACCATATACACTCAATCGGACACGATGGGCGGGGTAATTATATGTACGAATAATCGTTCATTTAACCGGACACGGGAATGAATTAATAGCCACTAGAATAATTAAAACAGGGGTGAAATTACATTCAAGGGTAATTGGTGTAATTGTTAACAAAGTAGTAAAACCTTGGTTTACACGCAGTCGATAACCTGGTGTATTCATTAAACAAAGTATTAAAACCTTGTTACAATTCGAATCCCCAATTAGTTGGAATATTTAACTTCGGGTATAATTAAAATTTGACGAGGACACTCGCACTTTATATTTATGACTGATGGACTGTTATGGACAAAAACCAGACGGACATATTAAATAATCCAGGACAAAGGACAATTAACCCATGGGCATAAAACTAAAATCAACACGTCAAACATCATGATTACGGAAGTTTAAATAAGCATAATTCTTTTATTTCATATTTAATTTCCTTTATTTTATATTTAATTGCACTTCTAATTATCGCACTTTTATTTATTGTTATTTAATCGCACTTTTAATTATCGTACTTTTTAATTATCGCAAGTTTATTTTATCGCACTTTTATTATTCGCAATTTCATTATCGTTATTTACTTTACGCTTTAAATTAAGTCTTTTATTTATTTAATATTTTACATTAGGTTTTAACTGCGACTAAAGTTTAAAAAAAAAACAAACCGGTCATTAAACGGTAAAAACCCCCCTTTATAATAATAATATTACTTATGTATATGTTTGTATTTTTATAAAAGTAAATTAATATAGCGTTGAGCTTTGTTTAAAGATTTCCCTGTGGAATGAACCGGACTTACTAAAAACTACACTACTGTACGATTAGGTACACTGCCTATAAGTGTTGTAGCAAGGTTTAAGTATATCCATTCTATAAATAAATAAATATCTTGTGTAAAATTGTATCGTATTTAATAGTTTTTCCTAGTAAAATATAAACTATTTTTTATACACCTCGCATAACATAAAGTATTTTTTGGCGCCGCTGCCGGGGAGTTATCTTAAAAGCCGGAAGCGCAACGCTAATATAAAAAAAAAAAAAAAAATTTAGTTAACTTTTATTAAAATTCGTTTTTGTAAAAATACGTGTTAATTATTCAAAAATATAAAAAGAAAAACAAAAATATAAGTATTTTTTTAAATATTTATGTTTTATAAGTTTCTTTATTCTTATTTTAATTTATAAAAATATAAGTTTTATTAAATATCTTTTATATATAGAAAAAACAGAAAACAGAAAATAAAAAAAAATAAATAAAGAAAAAACGCGTAAAAAATTTTAAACTGTGCCAGAATTGAATTTCTGAACCCCGCGACTCGCGGGGTTTTCTTCATTAATTACCGCGACTCGCGGAGACTTTCTGACACGCCAACAGAAGCCCTAATTCAGCATTTATTACGGATTATTATTAATTATTATTAATGTAAACCCTAATTATGTATTATTATTATAATTAAGTTTTATTTTAAAATTTCTTTTTATTTAATTTGTTTTATTTAGTATTAATTAGTTTACTTAAATTGTAAAATTAGTAGTTTTATTAAAAAAATAATATAAAAATAATATTTTTATAAAAATTGTACTTTTTACAACTTTTTGTATATTTTTATATTTTGTCCCTTTTTAATCATTGTAGCGTAATATTTGTATTTTTAGCTCATATTTAATTTTAAACTTAGTTTTTGCTATAGTTATTTTTACTCCTAGATTTTTAGGCTTTGCCGTAGAATTCCTTAAGTGCTTTTTCTTTAGACTAAGATTTAGGTACTTTAAAATTTTGCGACGCCTTTTTAAGTTTTAGTTTCTTTGTAAGTTATTTCCATTTGGGATTTAGTTTTTCCTGTAAGCTTTAATATTTTTAGACACCTTTTACTATGTATCAATTATCATTCCAATTAGTAATCTCAATTTGCGATTATAATTTTAAGTTAGTTGTAGTAATAAGGTTAGGTTAGTAAAGTATTTTTAAGTTTTTATAAGTTTCTTTTATTTTTCCGTCACCTTTTATTTTTCAACCATTTTTCTTTTTCGACCTTTTTCGACGAACTCTTTTTCTTTCTTATTTCTCGCTATTCTAGTTTTAGGACATAGATTTTTATTCTACTTCTTATCTAAATTTCTTAAAATTACGAAAATTTATTTTGAGTGGTTAAATTGATAGACATCAAAATTTTCTGGTTCGTAGTGATAGTTGGATTTGTACGTGGACCGGGTTATTGGAGCCAAACAGTCCTCAATTATATTGAGACCAAACGAATCCTGCCCCTCTGCTGCATCTTTTGGCTATTCGAAACGTGGGCAAAATCAGAAAAGTCTATTAATTGGATAACTTATTATAATTTTTCTTTCCTTTTAAAAACTAATAGGATATTCAGTGAATGCACCGAGCAAGACGTTCATCACCTTTTGTACGTTCATCACCTGTAACTAGATCAAGACATTTAGCAAATATAACCGCCGTTGATTTTTCTTTAGAATCGTCATCCCGTCGACCAAGTACTTCAGTTCAAATTTCCGATAATCCATTTTTTGAACCCGACCTCACAATTGAGAATCCGGAGAATATTCAGGAACGGTTCGTAGATCCTGAACCATTAAACTTTCCTCCGGAACCACCAATCATTCAAACAGAGATTGTTGAGGAACGAACCATTAAATCAGAATCATCTAGTGATACCGATTCAACAAATTCAACTATGGAGAATCTGGAACCTTTAAGTATGGAAGACCGAATGAGAGCTAAACGCACTGGCCAAGGTCACGCAATTACTCATCCAGACATTAATGCGCCAGATTATGAAATCAAAGGACAAATTCTACACATGGTGACTAATCAATGCCAATTTAGTGGTGCGCCGAAGGAAGATCCAAATGAACATCTACGTAGCTTTAATAGGATCTGCACACTATTTAAAATCCGAGAAGTGGAGGATGAACAGATATATCTCATGTTATTTCCCTGGACTTTAAAGGGAGAAGCCAAAGATTGGTTGGAATCATTACCTGAAGGGGCGATCGATACATGGGACGTTTTAGTTGACAAATTTCTTAAACAATTCTTTCCTGCATCTAAAGCCGTAAGACTTCAAGCAGAAATTGTTACGTTCACACAGAAACCAAATGAAACTCTATATGAGGCGTGGACAAGATATGGAAAGTTATTAAGAGGATGTCCGCAACATGGTTTAGACACCTGTCAAATAGTACAAATATTCTACCAAGGATGCGACATCACTACAAGAAAAGACATAGATATAGCAGCTGGTGGGTCTATTATGAAGAAAACCGAAACTGATGCTTACAAAATTATTGATAACACTGCTTCCCATTCACATGAGTGGCACCAAGAAAAAGATATCATTAGATCATCTAAAGCAGCTAGAGCCGATTCTAGTCATGACTTAGATTCCATTTTCGCAAAGATAGATGCTGTGGAGAGACGAATGGAAAAGATGACTAAAGATATTCACTCAATACGAATTAGTTGTGAGCAGTGTGGAGGACCACATTTGACAAAAGATTGTCTCAGTATTGAATTAACAATGGAACAAAGAGAGAATATTTCATACATAAACCAAAGGCCTGGAAATAATTATCAGAATAATTATCAACCGCCAAGACCAATTTACAATCAAAACCAGAATTATAACCGAAATATTCCATACAACAACCAACAAGGTCCTAGCAATCAACAAGTATCCAATAATACTTATAATCAGCAAAGACCGAATTTTCAAAACAAACCACCACAACAAACCGATGATAAAAAACCGAATTTAGAAGATATGATGACGAAGCTAGTTGAAACTCAAACGCAGTTTTTCACATCTCAAAAACAAACTAATGAACAAAATGCTCAAGCATTTAGAAATCAACAAGCTTCTATTCAAAATCTGGAACAAGAAGTAAGTAATCTAGCAAGGTTAATAGGTGAAAGAAAACCGGGAAGTCTACCTAGTGATACAAATGCTAACCCCCGGAATGAAACAGCTAAAGCTATTACCACAAGAAGTGGTACAACACTTAAACCACCTGAAATACCTGTAACTTCTGATGAAACCATTCCTACTCCACAAGAACCACAACCTGATCAAGATAAGGAAAAAGAACCGGTAGTTGAAAAGGTTAATGAAAATAACACAGTTAAGGATAAACCTTATGTTAAACCATACCAACCACCACTTCCTTACCCGAGTAAAATGAAGAAAGAAAAACTTGAAGCCGAGCAATCCAAATTTTTGGATATGTTTAAACAGATAAATGTAAATCTTCCTTTCATTGATGTGATTTCAGGAATGCCAAGATAAGCTAAATTCTTGAAAGATCTAATCTCAAATAGAAAGAAAATGGAAGAACTCTCGGCTGTTACTATGAATGCTAATTGTTCAGCAGTGCTGTTGAATAAGATACCAGAAAAACTATCTGATCCAGGAAGTTTCACAATTCCATGTTTTATGGGTAGTCTTAGTTCAATAGAAGCATTGGCAGACTTAGGTGCTAGTATAAATCTAATGCCTTATTCACTATACGCTAAACTAGACCTTGGAGAATTGAAACCAACAAGAATAAGCATACAACTAGCCGATAGATCAATAAAATATCCTAGAGGGATAATGAAGAACATGCTAGTTAAAGTTGGTACTTTAGTATTTCCAGTAGATTTTGTTGTTTTGGACATGGAAGAAGATTCTCAAGTTCCTCTCATATTAGGAAGACCATTCTTAAACACGGCTAAAGCAATGATAGACGTGTTCGGTAAGAAACTGACCCTAAGTATAGAGGATGAGAGTGTTACCTTTTCAGTTGATAGAGCAATGCAACAACCACAATCTGCAGATGATACATGTTATTATATTCAAACTATAGATGCACATGCAGAATTATTAGAAGAATTTCCAGAATTACAAGGAACAGGAGAATGTTCTTTAGGAGAAGGTAATGAACCAATTGATGAAGCTGAAATGTTAGCTACACTTATAGCTAATGGATATGAACCAACAACAGAAGAAATTCAAATGCTAAAAGAAGAAGACAGATATCGATATAAATCATCGATAGAAGAACCTCCGAAATTAGAGTTAAAGCCACTTCCAAACCATTTGGAATACGCTTATTTACATGGTGAATCTGAATTACCTGTAATAATATCGTCTTCTCTTACTGAAAATGAGAAATCACAACTCATTTCTGTGTTGAAAGCTCATAAACCAGCCATTGCATGGAAGATTCATGATATTAAAGGAATAAGTCCTTCGTATTGCACACATAAAATCCTTATGGAAGAAGGTCATAAAACGTATGTGAACGCCAACGAAGACTAAATCCTAATATGCAAGATGTAGTTAAGAAAGAGATTATTAAACTGCTAGATGCAGGTTTGATATATCCAATTTCTGATAGTCCATGGGTAAGCCCAGTTCAATGCGTACCTAAGAAGGGTGGCATGACTGTCATTACAAATGAGAAAAATGAGCTTATTCCTACTAGGACTGTAACAGGATGGCGTGTATGTATTGATTATAGAAAATTAAATGACGCCACCAGAAAAGATCACTTTCCCTTACCTTTCATAGATCAAATGTTGGAAAGATTAGCCGGAAATAGTTACTATTGTTTTCTAGATGGATTTTCTGGATATTTTCAAATTCCAATAGCACCCGAAGATCAAGAGAAAACCACATTCACGTGCCCTTATGGTACTTTTGCTTACAAACGCATGCCATTTGGACTTTGTAACGCCCCTGCAACCTTTCAAAGGTGTATGATGGCGATTTTTCACGACATGATAGAAGAATGCATGGAAGTATTCATGGATGACTTTTCAGTCTTCGGTGATACATTTAAATCATGTCTAGTTAATCTGGAACGAATGCTAATTAGATGCGAAAAATCAAATCTAGTACTTAATTGGGAGAAATGCCATTTCATGGTTAAAGAAGGCATCGTTCTTGGACATAAAATTTCAAAAGAAGGAATTGAAGTGGATAGAGCTAAAGTGGATGTAATTGCTAAACTTCCACATCCCACCAATGTTAGAGGAGTTAGGAGTTTTCTAGGGCATGCCGGTTTTTACCGACGTTTCATAAAAGATTTTTCTAAAATTGCCACTCCCATGAATAAACTCCTAGAAAAGGATGCGCCATTCATCTTTTCAGATGAGTGTATCAAATCTTTTAATATTCTTAAAGAGAAACTCACTAATGCGCCGATCATGATAACACCAAATTGGAATCTACCATTTGAACTAATGTGCGATGCAAGTGATTTTGCAATGGGAGCCGTTTTAGGACAAAGGATTGAAAAACGATTTCAACCTATATATTATGCTAGTAAGACATTACAAGGAGCACAAACGAACTATACAACTACTGAAAAAGAACTCCTTGCTATTGTCTTTGCTTTTGACAAATTTCGATCATATCTCGTTCTAGCAAAAACGGTGGTCTATACCGACCATTCTGCTCTTAGATACCTATTTTCAAAACAAGATGCTAAACCAAGATTAATCCGTTGGATCTTACTCTTACAAGAGTTTGATATTGAAATCCGAGATAAAAGAGGAGCAGAAAATCTCGCCGCTGATCATCTTTCTCGTCTTGAAAATCCCGAATTAGAAGTTCTAAATGAATCGGCCATACAAGACAACTTCCCTGATGAATATCTATTGAAGATAGATTATAAAGAAATCCCATGGTTTGCAGACTATGCAAACTACTTAGTTTGTGGATTCCTTGAAAAAGGATTATCGTACCAAAGACGAAAGAAATTCTTCAGTGATATAAAACACTATTTTTGGGAAGATCCACATCTGTTTAAAAGTTGTCCCGATGGAATAATACGCCGATGTGTATTTGGAGATGAAGCTAGTAAAATTTTAAACCATTGTCACACAGGACCAACAGGAGGGCATTATGGGCCTCAACTAACAGCAAGAAAAGTTTATGAAGCTGGATTCTATTGGCCTACAATTTACAAAGACGCACACCTTCTTTGCAAATCCTGTGATGCATGTCAAAGGGCCGGAAAAATAAGTCAACGTGATGAAATGCCACAAAATGTCATCCAAGTATGTGAAGTATTTGACATTTGGGGTATTGACTTTATGGGTCCATTTCCAAAATCTCATAATAATCTATATATACTCGTAGCCATTGATTATGTATCTAAATGGGCGAAAGCACAAGCTCTCCCAACTAACGATGCACGAGTTGTAGTCAACTTTTTAAAACGTCTTTTTGCAAGGTTTGGAACACCGAAAGCTTTAATAAGTGATCGGGGTACTCATTTCTGTAATAATCAACTTGAGAAAGTTCTTAAAAGATATGGAGTAACTCATAAAATCTCCACCGCATATCATCCACAAACAAGTGGACAAGTTGAAAATACCAACCGAGCTTTAAAACGTATTCTAGAGAAAACCGTAGGATCAAATCCGAAGGAATGGTCCATTAAATTGGAGGATGCACTCTGGGCTTTTAGAACAGCCTACAAAACTCCAATTGGAACCACACCTTTTAGACTTGTTTATGGAAAAGCATGTCATCTTCCAGTAGAAATTGAACACAAAGCATTTTGGGCTTTGAAGACATGTAATCTTGATTTACATGAAGCCGGACGTCTACGATTAAGTCAACTAAATGAATTAGAAGAATTAAGACATGAAGCATACGAAAATTCATTAATCTATAAAGAAAGAACGAAGAAATGGCATGATAAAAGAATCAGAAGTTCAAAAGAATTTAAAGAAGGAGACAGAGTTCTTCTTTTCAATTCACGATTCAAGCTATTTCCTGGAAAATTGAAATCAAGATGGTCAGGACCATTCATAGTCAAAAGAGTTTTCCCATACGGAACGATAGAATTGATAAATTCAAATGGGATTGAATTTAAAGTTAATGGTCACAGAGTTAAACATTACATACATGGTCCGATGGAAGTCGACAACGAAGTTAATCACAATTTCGACACCACAGCTAACTAAGTGTGGGGAGAATCAAGTCTTTAAAGGATAATATGTATTTCTGTTAGAGTTAGATTGTCTGTTTTCGTGTAGTTCTCGAAAATGGAACCCGAATGGTCTTTCCCTAGCAGACCCTAAAGAACTAGTCTTCTTCCCCCATTCTGAATTTTTATTTTTTTTAGGTTTTTACAAAATGAAGACTGCCTGTGAGCTAAACCATGGTCTAATGCTACACGCTTTGATCACTAAACGTAATAATGACATACTACCGAGTGAAATAGTATCAGTAATCAGAGAAAGAATGGACGGAGTTAGAAAAGAATCCAGATGTGAAGATAATAAGTTACAATTTGGTAAAGGAAAATCAAAATCCGCAGCGAAAAGAAGAGCACGACACCTAGAAAGATGTCACAAATGCGGAAAATGGTCACATGGAGGTAAATGTTCAAATAATCAAACCTATTCAAATACCGAATTTGTTACTTTATGCAGAGACGGACCGTTCATATGTTTAGAAGAAAAGATACTGAATGCTCGAGGTTACGCCTATGTAGCCATGGAAAACCAATTAAACCGACTATCTTATGAATGGGATAGATCATATAACTAATAAATCTATTCCACAGGTATGTCTGTACAGTTTTTATTTTTATTTTTATTTTTAACCTTTTGATAATAAACGCTAATTTGTTCGCTAAAAAGTATTAAATTGGTATTAAATAAAATTAGGTTTGGCGACCGAAATTATTGATATCATTCAAAAATTTATTACATCACTGCGAAATTTAACGTTTATTCTTAAGGTATAAATATCTTTAATCAATCAACACAAAATATTTCAAAAATTCGTCATGAGTTAAATTAGGTCTTGGAACCGAAATTACTTTACCGAAAAGAGGGGCGCATATTTTTGATAATATTTGATTGATTAAAGTGGGATAAAAAGACAAAAAGATTTTTAATTTTATTTTTACCATGTTTTTTTTAAAAAAAATTAATATTTGAACCCTTTATAAATATTGTAAACTTTGTAATATCAATATTTTTAAAATTGTAAATATTTGAAAAATTAATATAATTTAGTATGAATTTATAAATTTTTAAATTAAGTTTGGTGTGAATTTTTAATTTTTAAAATATAAATTCTTAATTTTATGCATTTTAAATTTTAAGTTTGGTGTGAATTTTTAATAATAATTTTGAATTTTATATTTAAGTTGTGTGAATTTAAAAACAAAAATTTACTTTATCTCATTAAGTTAAGAATATGATTTTTAAAATTCGTCGTAAGTTGAAGACTAGGTCTTTGAACCGAAATTGCTTTACCCGAGGGAGGGACGAGAACTTTTATTATCATTATTTTTAATCTTATTGAATTAGAGTATGCCAAAAACATTGAAAAAACCCAAAAATCTTAGCTTTTAAAACAATCGCTACAAAAAGACAAATTTTAAAATTTTGTCGAAGGACGGACTAGGACATCGATCCGAAACGACCTCGTCCTAAATAACAAGGGAAACAAAATTTTAAAATTAAGTACTTAATTGTTTTAATAAGTTGAAGTTTATAAAAAAAAAAAAAAAAATACCAAACTCCGCGACTCGCGGAGTTTGGAGGGTAAATCCCCGCGACTCGCGGAGGGGCCGGATTACAGAAAAAAAATAAAGAGCTGAACGATCAGTTTCAGTCCCCAACCCAAAACTCAAAAAACACAGCGAATTCTGCACGCGAAAAACCCGAAAAACACCCCCAAAAATCTCAATTTTTAACCGTTAATCACCAAATTTTTTGCTAAAATCATGTTGAGAAGGATGCTATCTAAGAATTACTCAAGAAAAACGGTAAATTTCTACACCTAAACACCATTTAATTCGAAATTTGATGTTCTTGAGCAAATTTTTCCCCAATTTGATTTTGATGCTTTTTAGTGTAATTAAGCTTAAATTGTTTATGTATTATGCTTGTATAACCTAGATTGATGCTGTTTAACATGATTAGAAGCCTTAAACTTCAAATTTTGAATAATCTAGGGTTTGTGTTCTTGAGCAAATTTGGGGCTTTTTGATATAAACAGGTTATGGCCGATTTTTGTCATGAATTGTTGCTAAATTGAGTAGTGTAACATGTCTAGGTAGTTAAATGATCCAAACTTTGAGCCTAAACATGATTTTGAGAATTAAAGTGGACTTTTTCAAGTCTAAAATTCATGAACTTGATTTTTGAAAGATAATGCCATTTGAGACTTGTTTGATTGCTAGTAATGATTATTTTGACATGTTATTTGAGTTGAATGCTTATGAACTTGGCGAAAATTTTTGTATATGCTTATTTGAAAAAGTGTAGATTTGATAAAAATGTGAAAATAAGCTTAAGTTTGATATAAATTGATAATGTCATTGTAATTATTTTGATTGATGATTTTGCTGACACTAATGCATATTTGGATGCACAAAAATTGTGTTTGATGTGTTTTGCAGAATGAAAGGGGTGAATCTTCATCCCAAGCCCGCAATGCTCCTGCTGAGAATTTGGAACAACAGGAGGTGGATAACTACTACAAGCAGGATATACCTCATCCAGTCATGACCTTTTCCGATATGCACTTGGAAGAGTTGCACCCGAACCTGAGATTTGACAGACTTTGGATAGATTATCCAAAATATCAAAGGGGTTTGCATACTCTTCATTCTAAGGTTGTTGAGGTACCGAGGGTCATAGAATGGGGACCCTTAGAAGCTGTAGAATTGGCCGGGCCAATTAGGGAATTACTTGTACAGAGGTATGGTAATTCTTCTTTTAATGACTGGGTACATTTATTCACCATACGTAGACCTGTATATAAAGTATGGTGTGAAGAATTGTTATGTAGTATAGAGTTGAATGATCGGGTAGCTAGTTTAACCGATCGTTCTTTTATTAGATTTTTGTTAGGAGGTTCGATGCGCCACATGTCTTTACTGGACATGGCTCAGGCTTTACGTATATATACGCCTGAGGAGTTAGCGTCTGCCGATTGTAGAGGATTGATACTAAACGGTAGAAAGATAGATGAAAACTTTGATACACACGGTGTGTGGAGTCAAATGACAAGCCATCACCGTTTCAAAGGGGGAAATTACTCTTATTTGGATATAGATAGAGCCGAATTAAGAGTGATACATAGGTTTTTAGCTAATTCGATTACACAAAGGGGTAAGAACAAGGAAAAAGTAAATGAACAAGATTTGTTTTACCATATGTGTATTCGAGACCCACAAAGCGCTGTAAGTATACCATATTGTGTGGGTTATTATTTATCAGCTATGGTTCGGGGGATGCGACCACATAGCATAATAGGAGGTGGTATTTTTATTACTTTGATTGGTGAATATCTCGGTGTGGATATAAGTCGGGGGGGATTATTAGTAGAAGAACTAGAACCCCGCGATACTATAGGTTTAAATGTATACCATGGTGCGAAAGTTTTGAAGAGGCGAAATAACGCCGCAGTACGATACCATGGTAGACATCCACAGGTGGAGAGAAACCAACAGCAAGGTAATGTAGGAGGGGGGAATGAGATGCAAGAAATGCATAGGTTTATAGCTTCTCAGGAATACGAAAATGCTAGACAGAGAGCATTTGAAGATTTTCAAGTTCATCAGAACCAAATCATAGCTCATTGCCAACATATAGGTAGAAACTATATTCCTACACCGAAAACCATCTTCCCTCCTTGGTCTATAGAGATGCAGCCACCATATCCTACGTATGACCCTGCCGAAGCATTCTATAGCACTTATGGTTATGCCTGGAACCCCTATTGGTACCAATATCATCCTTAGTTTACTTATTATTTTTTATTATTTTGAAATTTGTAATTATTGATACGTTTAATACTTTTGTTAATATTGTAATCATTTTTATAATTATCTAACTTTTATTCTTAGATTTTAATAATTTTTTGAATGTGGGGTAATATACCAAACTTCAAAAATATGTATATATGTTTGCAGTTTATCTTATGTACACAACAGGGTAAAACAACGCATTTTCAAAGACTGGCATTAAGTTCAGCAAAAGCAACTAATTTTGACGACAAGATGCAAAATATATGTGAAATAACAACAAGACGGAATGAACAAATGATGTGCACCATTTATCATTCAGCAAACAAACGCCAATATATTTGGAAACTTTGGTAAAAATTTAATCATTTTCACACAAATCACCCTCAATAATTTAAATTGTTACTGATTTCTTGCAAAAGAGGGCATTGCAAGATCTTAAGTGTGGGAAGGGGTTAAATTCTTTCGGATTTTAAAATTTTTATCTTAAACACTTGGTTACCATTAAAAATACTAGTAAAGCAGTAGTTGTATTAGAATCTAGTGCTCTCTGATAAAAAAGAACAGCCCTAGTCTTATATACTGACTACCCAATTCTAGTAAAATTTTTCAAAATTTTCAATTAAATGAATTCAAATCATGTTTATACATATTTATGAACGATAAAACTAGGTTTTAACACCGAAATTATTGTTACCTCGGAAAGGACATAAATTAAGAAACAAACTAAAATGTTAAAATTCATTTAAAATGGAATAGAGGACGATAAAAAGGAAAATAAAAGCCAAGTGTGGGAAAATTTACCAAGTTATCTTAAACATATGTCACATATATCTGTAACAAATAACTGAAAATACTTTTGCTTTGGACTAAACTAAACTGTTTTTACCCGATGAAAGAAAAGAAGAGATGGATCTACACGATGAATCAATTCCATCATTAAAAGGAAGTAAAGTCTTCCGAAAAAGACACGCGCTTCTTGATTTAGGTCATGAAGTTGTCGTCCAGACCAGCTGTAGGTTGACGAAAAATCTAGAAAAGTCATCACTAAAATCAGCAGGAAATCCACGGACCTCAGCATAAAACAGGGTCGCCAAGTGGTCGGATTTATCCTAACCATGAGAAGGATTTATCTCGTACAATGGGGGGGCACCATGCAAATTAGCTGGATAAGACTAATGAATCAGATCCCCAGAAAGGATAATCTCCTTAAAAATTAAAAATCAGCTTTTAAGACTGATATTACTCAATCCTAGAGATTGACCTTAAAGATTGAGAATTCAAACTCATGGAATTCAATGATATCTAAACTCGAGCTTGAACGAGAAAATATTTTGATCAAAATTATAAACCGATTTGTTTTCTGAAAACCCTATTTTCAATGCGTTCATTACCATTGAACGTAAAATCCTAGGAATTCACCTGGAATTCATTAGGTCACCTGAACTAAATCGGGTGTCAACTGTAAGAACGGTGGTTGCATAGCATGGTCAAAGACAGGACCTTGTGCCATACCGAAAAATTATGAGGGTGAGCTTTACTATTGCTCCTACCAAGGATAGTAATTGCGTCCGACACGTTACAGACCATAATTAAAAGCATGTCAGGGGACATTGCCTTAACAGTTGCTTGTTCAACGCTTTCCTTTCAACCGGACGGTAGTTTACCGAAAGGTAATATACGGGACAAGTAAACTGGACGTGTTGCTTTCCAAATACAAGGTTAGCAAGTGGGTGACACAAAACCGCAAGTTTTGAGCTAAAATTTTCAAATCTGAAATCCACCAAACCCACAAAAATATTTTGCAAACACCGGTAAAGGTTTATCCCGGAAAACTTATCTAGGGTAAAAAAACTAGATTTAATTTTCAAAAGATCAAATGTTTTCATAAAGATCCAATTTCCTTAATGGATCTAAATTTTTTATAGTCATGTGGGACTGTAAACCATATCGTTACTACCATTGTTTATACCGCCGTATAGAAATCACTGATGTACAAAGTGTGAAGAATAAAGAAGTGATTCTAGTATTTCAAGACGATATTGCTTGAGGACAAGCAACGCTCAAGTGTGGGAATATTTGATAATGCTAAAAACGAACATATATTTCATAGCATTATTCCTCAAGAAAGACAAGCTTTTAGTTGCAATTGTTCTATTTACAAGAGATATTCGTTTAAATAATAAAAGGTGAAGACAAAAGACAGATTCGACGAATTGAAGACGCAAACGACCAAAAAGCTCAAAAGTACAAAAGACAATCAAAAAGGTTCCAATTATTGATAAGAAACGTCTCGAAATTACAAGAGTACAAGATTCAAAACGCAAAGTACAAGATATTAAATTGTACGCAAGGACGTTCAAAAAACCAAAACCGGGACCAGAGTCAACTCTTAACGCTCGACGCAACGGACTAAAAATTACAAGTTAACTATGTATATAAATATAATATAATATATAATTAATTATATTAATTATATATATATTATATTTATAAATAAAATAAAAAAACCGTCGGCAGAGAAAGACTCCAAGGACTGAGCTGTAAATTCATTCTCCGCGACTCGCGGAGTTTGAAGAGGATTTTACCGCGAGTCGCGGAGCCCCAAAAATCGACTCTGCCTATAAAGCAAACCGAATTCTGATCATTTTTCATAATCTATTTCTCTCTTCTCTCATATATACGATATATATATATATATATATATATATATAATTTATATTTTAATTTTAATTATAATTATAATTCTAATAATAAGGGTATGTTAGCGAATATTGTAAGGGTGTAAGTCGAAATTCTGTCCGTGTAACGCTACGCTATTTTTAAATCATTGTAAGTTATGTTCAACCTTTTTACATTAATGTCTCGTAGCTATGTTATTATTATGCTTATTTAAAACGAAGTAATCATGATGTTGGGCTAATTACTAAAATTGGGTAATTGGGCTTTGTACCATAATTGGAGTTTGGACAAAAGAACGACACTTGTGGAAATTAGACTATGGGCTATTAATGGGCTTTATATTTGTTTAACTAAATGAAAGTTTGTTAATGTTAATATAAAGATTTACAATTGGGCGTCCCTATAAATTACCATATACACTCAATCGGACACGATGGGCGGGGTAATTATATGTACGAATAATCGTTCATTTAACCGGACACGGGAATGAATTAATAGCCACTAGAATAATTAAAACAGGGGTGAAATTACATTCAAGGGTAATTGGTGTAATTGTTAACAAAGTAGTAAAACCTTGGTTTACACGCAGTCGATAACCTGGTGTATTCATTAAACAAAGTATTAAAACCTTGTTACAATTCGAATCCCCAATTAGTTGGAATATTTAACTTCGGGTATAATTAAAATTTGACGAGGACACTCGCACTTTATATTTATGACTGATGGACTGTTATGGACAAAAACCAGACGGACATATTAAATAATCCAGGACAAAGGACAATTAACCCATGGGCATAAAACTAAAATCAACACGTCAAACATCATGATTACGGAAGTTTAAATAAGCATAATTCTTTTATTTCATATTTAATTTCCTTTATTTTATATTTAATTGCACTTCTAATTATCGCACTTTTATTTATTGTTATTTAATCGCACTTTTAATTATCGTACTTTTTAATTATCGCAAGTTTATTTTATCGCACTTTTATTATTCGCAATTTCATTATCGTTATTTACTTTACGCTTTAAATTAAGTCTTTTATTTATTTAATATTTTACATTAGGTTTTAACTGCGACTAAAGTTTTAAAATCGACAAACCGGTCATTAAACGGTAAAAACCCCCTTTATAATAATAATATTACTTATATATATGTTTGTATTTTTATAAAAGTAAATTAATATAGCGTTGAGCTTTGTTTAAAGATTTCCCTGTGGAACGAACCGGACTTACTAAAAACTACACTACTGTACGATTAGGTACACTGCCTATAAGTGTTGTAGCAAGGTTTAAGTATATCCATTCTATAAATAAATAAATATCTTGTGTAAAATTGTATCGTATTTAATAGTTTTTCCTAGTAAAATATAAACTATTTTTTATACACCTCGCATAACATCAATACACTTAGTAAGATACTTACTTATCATAATCTCATGTTAACCATATATATATATATATATATATATATATATATATATATATATATATATATATATATATATATATATATATATATCATGTAATTTTTACATGTTTTTAACATTCGTGAATCGCCGGTCAACTTGGGTGGTCAATTGTCTACATGAAACTCATTTCAATTAATCAAGTCTTAACAAGTTTGATTGCTTTACATGTTGGAAACATTTAATCATGCAAATATAGTTTTCATTTAATATATAATCATAGAAAAGTTCGGGTCACTACATAACTTTTGTTAGAGAAAGGTGTTGGATATAATTACCATATACCTAATTAGTATAGTAACTTAGGATATAATTAGTATATATAATATATTATACATAGATATAGATTTATTTATATGTTAGGAATAAGAATTGTAAAAGCATAAGGACCGGAAGTTTGCCCGGATAAAAATTAACACCGTTTTTAATAATTTAGTCAATGTAAATCTAACATTTATTTGTTTTGTTTAATTTATCTTGTCAAGATTAAATCTTAATGATGCCACATATGAATTTTTTAAAATAGTTTGAGGAGAAGATGTCACATAAGCAATTTAAAACCTTATTTAATATAATGTAATAGATAGAAGATTAAATATAGTTAAAATTATATATAAGTTTCTTGGAATAAAATTTTAAGAATTTAGTTTGTAAAACAAATCAAATTGTGATGGTGAATTAATGATTAATATATAAGGAATATCACATAATTGTTACTCGTGTTATACAACACATAATATTTGATAAAAATTGCTACGCATTATTAAAATATATAATTTAGCATTTTTCTACTAGATTATTAATATAATATCCATCCATATAATCTTATGATTACATGGCTCAAAACATATCATTATCATTATTTTTATTCTATAAATCTAATAGCGTAATAGTTTTATATTTTAAAATATTTTAATAATATATTATAATAATATAATGTAATACCCCGTCGGAATCCACTAACGGAATATTAACTCAATTAAGCGGAAGCACCATAATAACTTCAATTAAGCGGAAGCACTACCTCTATGTACCTGAGATGAAACATGCAAAACGTCAACGAAAAATGTTGAGTGAAACTACAGGTTTAGTAAATAATTTCGTAAGTTAGGCCACAAGATTTTCTTGGGAAACATCATAGGAAAAGTATACATTATCATGAGCACTTGATTATAAAGCTTTAACCTTTGCGTGAGTCGAGCACACGTCTTTAGTTTACCCTATCATTGCATACACTGATCAAGTGTACGAGTAACAACAAAATAGACGCATGTCATGTTTAGGCGAGGTCTGTCAAATCTAACGGTTCCGTCCCTATAAGTCGAGCTTACAAAGTAACTAATATAATCAAGCTAAGGGATTATTGATCTGAACTCATATGTATAGTCATTTAAGTTACTTGTGCCTAATATGTAAAACATTTGTAAAAAGCATGCATCTCATCCCTGTAAAAATGTAGTAGGGACTGTAGACTCACCTTAGCAAAAGCACTTGTAATTTCTTAGTAAAACGTACGGTTGTCAAACAATCTCGACTGAACAACGTAACCTAAATAAGTAAATCATATTAAGTATACACTTATAGGTCAAAACATGTCAACCCATAGTGTATGCAAAGTTCTAGTGCTCAGACTGACTCAACGAACAAGTAAAAGTCAACTAATCCAAGCAAGTCAACAAAAGTCAACCAAAGTCAACCCTAAAGTCAACTCGGTGAAAGTGGTCAACTAAAGTCAAACATCTCAGTAGGTCATAAAAACATGATCAATAAGTCAAACCTAGGTCAAGTATCACTTTACAAGTCATAATTAAGCATATTGCACTTTTGTACCTTAGAATATGCCTTAGAAATTCGTACGTCGTAGAAAGATCCAACTATAGTTCATAGCACATAAATCATTAAATCATGAACAACTCCAGATCTTAACTACACTTAAAATTGATTCCAAAAAGTCCAGCCAAAGTCAGAAGTCAGAAGGGGTCTGATCATAGTTCATTACAGAAATTTCTGCCCGCGCGTCAGATTTTAAACATTTTTCATAAAATATAGAAAATAGATTTTGATGAACGGAAAATTGGATTCATCTCAAAACATCTCATAATTTTAGTGATAAAATAATCAGAAACATTTCTTTAGCCAATTTTTACAGTTTTTCAAACCTTTACAGACTCATCATTTTTGTTCATCAAACAGACATATCATTTAGACGAGCATAGATCTCATGGAAAATAACGTTCTCGAAAGTTTGCATACAAATGAAACATTATAAACTAACATATTATAGAAGATCAAAGTCTCAATCAATTCCTAGTTCACTCTATAAATTTTTATGTAACTTTGAAAAACGATTCAGCTCATTTTAAAAATCAAATCTTCGTTTCGACATAACGGGAGCATTACTTAACCTTTTGACACAAATCTTAAGTCTAAATTGCATAACTTTTCATAAATAATACAGTAGTATACTTTATATAAGCTAAAAACAAAGCATGCAACTCATAAAATTCGTATATCATGCAAACCCTAACGAAAACTTCGATTAAGCATATCTTGAGCATACGATAACGAAATCACGCAAAATCCGTGTCTAAAATTAATAACTTTTCGATATCTTTCTAATTAAACATATTACAAGACCAGATCTCATGTCAATTAAATCAGATCATTAAAATACAAATTCATTTTTCATACATACAACGTTAATTACGCAATCAAACGATAAAGAACAACACTAGACACCATTAACTGAGCACTAGACTTGATTACACCATGTAATTGAACAAAAAACTGATTTAATAAAATTAGGGTTACTAGTTATACCTCAAACGATTAAATTGATCACACAAACGCGTAGAGAATGATCAAAGCAGCAACGTTCGTGTACGGGGTTCCTTCTAATTTCAACTTGTGATGGTGGTTGTGGGGTGGTGATGGCCGACGTCTTCTAAGGGGGGAGAGGGAGCAAAATTTTGGTCAAAAAAACAAAGGGGAGGGTTTAAGGGATTAAGCTTCTATTTATAGTTAGATTTAGGGCCTTAATTAAGTAACTAGTCACCTTGTAGCCCAAGTAATAGTCCAATTAGGGGGGTTCATGGGGGGTTCGGCCGTATGGCCCTATAAGGGGTGTCCTGGGCTCATTTTGCTTAATAACTTGAATGCGCGTGGTCCGTTTCATGTGCCGTTAACCGTGCTGGGTCTTCGGAACGTTAACTAGTCATTGAAACAAAATCACCGGATTTAATTCATTAAATAAATAATAAATTAAATTAGTTTTTATTAAAGTAAATAATTATTGAAAATAATTATTTCGCCATATTTCTGAGTTCCGTAAACTGAAAAGCTTTCTAGGCGATTAACTTAATCGTAACGTTTTCTAGTTATTTCACTTTCTGAAATAAGTTTATAAATTAATATAACGTATTAATTCAAGAATCTCTCTGATAAGCATGTATTTAATTCTATTAAACACACAAGTCTAAGTAACCACCGTTAAATACTTAACGGACAAGTAACGATAGTAAACGGAAAAAGTCGGGTTGTTACATTACCCACCTGTTATGAAAAATTTTGTCCCGAAATTTTAGTGCTCATCCGCCGTAGTCGTCTGCTCGGGAAACAGTTGCGAATACTTAAGTCTCATCTGATCTTCACGTTTCCACATGAATTCTGGTCCTCTACGGGCGTTCCATCTAACCTTAACGAGCGGAATTCTACTTTGCTTTAGTTGCTTAACCTCGCGATCCATAATCTTAGCAGGTTCTTCAATGAAATTTAGCTTAGGATCAACTTGCACTTCGTCTAAAGGAATTATCAAACTTTCATCTGATATACATTTATTCAAATTGGAAACATGAAACGTATCGTGAATCTCACTAAGTTCTTGCGGTAACTTCAGTCTATACGCTACTGGACCAATTCTTTCGGTAATCTCAAACGGCCCAACATACCTCGGACTTAACTTTCCTCTTTTTCCAAAACGCACTACACCCTTCCAAGGTGATACTTTAAGCATAACTTTGTCTCCAACCTGAAATTCCAAATCTTTCCTTCTAATATCGGCATAACTATTTTGACGATCTCGATCTATTTTCATCCTCTCTTGTATCTGCGCGATCTTCTCAGTCGTTTCGTGTACAATCTCAGGACCAGTTAACTGACTATCTCCTAACTCAGTCCAACAAATAGGTGATCTGCACTTTCTGCCATACAGTGCTTCAAAAGGCACTGCCTTTATACTTACGTGATAACTATTGTTGTAAGAAAACTCTACTAATGGTAGATGTCTATCCCATCCAATTCCAAAGTCAATCACACACGCTCTTAACATGTCTTCTAATGTCTGAATAGTTCTCTCACTTTGACCATCAGTCTGCGGGTGATATGCTGTACTCATATCTAAACGAGTTCCCATGGCATCTTGCATAGCTTGCCAGAATCTAGATGTAAATCTACTATCTCTATCGAAAATAATGGATAGCGGCACTCCATGTCGAGAAACTACTTCCTTTATGTAGATCTGTGCCAACCTCTCCATCTTATCCGTTTCCTTAATCGGTAGAAAATGAGCAGACTTCATAAGACTATCAACTATAACCCAAATCGTATCGTAACCTCCTACCATTTTAGGCAACTTCGTGATAAAGTTCATTGTAATATTCTCCCACTTCCATTGTGGAATCTCTGGCTGTGTCAACAATCCTGACGGTTTCTGATGCTCTGCCTTAACTTTAGCACAAGTCAAACACTTACCAACATAAGTAGCGATATCAGCCTTCATATTAGGCCACCAATATAGTGCCTTAAATCTTGGTACATCTTTTCGGATCCAGGGTGAATAGAATACCTTGTCTTGTGTGCCTCTTCTAACACTAGTTCCCTTAATCCGCCAAACTTCGGTAACCAAATTCTATCGATGAAATATCGGGTTCCATCGTCTCGAGTAATGAACTTCTTATCAATTCCTCGAAGTTATTCGTTAGTAACGTTCTCTTCTTTCAACGCCTCTAACTGTGCGTCACGTATCTGAGAAGTAAGGTTCCTTCGAATAGTCAAGTTCAATGCTCCAACTCGAATAGGCTTAACTCTCTCCTTCCTACTCAAAGCATCTGCCACTACATTAGCCTTACCAGGATGGTAGCTAATGTCACAATCGTAGTCGTTCAACAGTTCGATCCAACGTCTCTGTCGCATATTAAGCTATTTTTGATCGAAAATATGCTGCAAACTCTTGTGATCCGTGAAAACAGTAAACTTAGTACCATACAAATAGTGTCTCCACATCTTCAACGCAAAGACTACATCACCAAGTTCTAAATCGTGAGTCGTGTAATTCATCTCATGTATCTTTAGTTGTCGTGACCCATAAGCAATTACTTTCGTACGTTGCATCAACACACAACCAAAACCCTGTCGTGAAGCGTCACAGTAAACTACGAAATCCTCTGTTCCTTCGGGTAAAGACAAAATCAGTGCAGTTGTTAACTTCTCTTTTAACAACTAAAATGCAGCTTCATGCAACTCTGTCCATTCATACTTCTTACCCTTGTGAGTCAATGCTGTTAACGGTCGGGCAATAGTAGAAAATCCCTCAATGAATCTTCTATAATAACCGGCGTGACCTAAGAATTGTCGTATCTGCATTGGCGACTTAGGAGTCTCCCATTTCTTAACCGTCTATATCTTCGCAGGATCAACTTGGATACCATTGACACCTACGATATGACCCAAAAATTGCACTTCTTGCAGCCAAAAGTCACACTTCGAAAATTTCGCGTACAACTGCTCCTTCCTGAGCATCTTGTAGCTACCTGACCAAATCATGTTTGATGACGCCGTCTACATAGGTCCCATTACATGGTCATAAGTCTTTAAGATAACGTTTGACCGAAAACATGTCGCATTCATTTCATAAGTATGGATGTTTCATGGTTTACAAAGTAGTTCGACAACTAGTTACAAAACAAAGTTTAAAGTACAAATGAAACATATGCGACACAATTTGAAAGTAGTCAAAAGACGCCCCACGTATGCAAGTATACTCGACGTCCAATGCAAGTATCAAAAAGAATGAGCAGAAGCATGTATCATTAAGCATTCAGGGACCTGAGAAAACATAAAAGAATCTGTCAATGAAAATGTTGGTGAAATCATAGTTGTATGCATAAAGTATATTTGTATCACAAGGTTTAGTATAAATCGTTTATCAAGCGTATACATCTCAAAAGATGTGTTTGTATCACGAGCACCCAATTATCAAGCTTAACTGAATCTTACCTATGCATAATAGTGTTAGAACCTACACTATACATCGAAAGTATGTTTCATTCATCTGAATGAGGGTTCGTCAAACCCGCATGGCCACACAACATAATTTCTCGCTTACACCCTACAAGTGTAACTAATGATAATTGGACTTGAGGATTTTCGTTCTAACTCGTATGTATCTTTGCCTTCGTATAGTATTCAAAGTATCAAAGTATGAAAAGTATATATATACATGTGAAAAGTATATATAAGTATGTAATGTATATGTTTTCTCATCCCACGATTTTAAAAGTATAAAAGTATTTGAAAAGTGGGGCTATGATCTCACCTTGAGTGTATGAATGTAAATTTACTCCAACAAGTAACGTGTGCAAGAACAATGCTAATCTCGACCTAAACAAATAGGTTGTATCAATAACGATAGTCACGATTGGTCAAGGATGTTCAATTAGTCCCATGGCTCAATACGACTCGATTATGTAGCATGTGAATCAAATTGTCAAGTTTCATGCAAGATGCAAGTATAGAATCATGTTAGAAAGATTGCATAATCATTTGGTTAAGTTTGACAAAAAGTCAAACTTTGGTCGGTCAAAGTCAACGAAAAAGTCAACGCATTCGGGTCGGGTCCCGAACTATTTTTATGAGGTTTTTAATCATATATGAGCATGTTAGAACAAGTTTCATGTGAATCGGAGGTCCATAGTATGCCAAACATTTTTTGTATTTTGGACAAGGAGGTCAGAACCTGGACACGGCTTAGGCCGCGCCGCGACCCAGGACTGTCGCGCCGCGACACTTAACGGGTGCTGGTGCCTGGTTAGTTTCAATTGTTCAAGTCTTTTTCCGAACTTCGATCAAACACAAATCACAAACCGTAAACACTTATGACACACATCTTATATCGTTGGAAAGGTAATTTGACAAAGAACACAACTAAGCACATTTCGTCAACCAAAAACATCAATTGCAATAATCGATTTTCCAACTTAAATGCCAAATTAATGCTCATCATTTAATGCTCAAGTTCATAAATGCACATTTATGATTCGGGCATTTAATGCATACATATAATACGCCGTTTTGTAGATAATCAAGCATGTAATTCAACTAACTACTTACCAACAACAATTCATGGCATTCAATATATCAAAAATGCATTTAAAGTTCAACAAACCCTAACCAAATTTACCAAAATCACTAATCAAGTTTATGGAGTTTTCTAAAGCAACCTACACATCAAATTGGAGCTAGTGATGTTAGGAACACATTTAATACATGCATTTATAACATTTAACATCATTCAAACAACCAAATCACCAAATCAAACACACCAAAGTTTATGTTCATGCTAGTTACTTCAAATAACAAAATCGAACATATAAATCATATATTCATGTTAGACTTGAGCCATAGACACTAATTAACAACTTTATAACTTAAAAATATCAAGAACACAAAATCTAGTGATTTTAGAAAGTTACCCAAATGTAATGAAATCGGTATGGAATCGAAGAGGAAGTTGCAAGGATTCCAAATATGTAATTTGTTTTGATTGAAGCTTGCTTGAACGAATTTAGATGATGATTCTTTGAGATGGAGTTTGAGAGAATAATTGAAAGTGTTAAAAGAAAAGAGAAAAGAAATTGATAAAGTGAATGGAGGAGATGGAGTGTTGACCTTTGACCTAGTCAAAGGTTTGGCACTTTGGCAAGTTTGGTCCCTTTAGTTTCATTCGGGTGCGAGAATTTACCTAAACGAGATATTTTTTTAAAACGCGTATTAACGAGGGATATCGTAAACATATAACGGAATTTAAATAGTTAAACGGAAAAGTAAACGGAAAAAGGCGGGATGTTACACATCTCTAGTAACAAACGAAGATGTTGTTCATGTTCCTTCTCATTCTTAGAATATACCAGAATATCATCGATGAACACTATAACAAACTTGTCAAGATATGGCTTACACACACGGTTCATAAGATCCATGAACACAGCTGGTGCGTTCGTCAATCCAAAAGGCATAACAGTAAATTCATGATGACCATAGCGTGTTCTAAACGCTGTCTTCGGTATATCTGCCTCTTTCACTCTCATCTGATGATAACCTGATCTCAGATCGATCTTAGAGTAATACGATGATCCTTGCAATTGATCAAACAAATCATCAATCCTCGGCAACGGATATCTATTCTTGATAGTTAACTTATTCAACTCCCTGTAATCAATACAGAGTCTCATAGATCCATCCTTCTTCTTCACAAACAGTACTGGAGCTCCCCATGGTAAAGAACTCGGTCGAATGAATCCTTTGTCTAACAGCTCTTGCAGTTGACTAGACAGCTCTTGCAATTCTGGTGGTGCAAGTCTATACGGTGCACGCGCTACTGGTGCTGCTCCGGGAACTAAATCAATCTGGAACTCTACATCTCTATGCGGAGGTAATCCGGGTAACTCATCGGGAAAAACATCGGGAAATTCTCTAACAATGGGCACATCTTCGAGTTTCTTGCCTTCAGATTCAGTTTTGCTCACGTGAACCAGCATAGCAAGACAACCCTTTCTCATGTGTTTTTGCGCCTTCAAATAGTTGATAAAATGTAACGGTGCTTCACTCTCCATACACCATTAGAGATTCACCTTCAATAACAGGAATGCGAATTGCCTTCTGATGATAAACGATGTCGGCTCTATTCTCAGCTAACCAATCCATTCCAACCACAAGGTCGATGTGACGACCCGGGAATTTCCGACTAAATTTAAACTTAATCTTTATATGTTTCTGATACGATAAGCAAAGTCTGTAATGTTGAGTCTCGAAAACTTTTGAACAGTACATGAATGCATTTTCCCTTTTGACCATTTCCGACGATTCACGAACAATTATTTGTAAATAAACATATATGTATATATATATATATATATATATATATATATATATATATATATATATATATATATATATATATAAATGTATGTATTGGAAATAATAAAAGATAATTGATCATTAGAACTAAATATGTAAAATAAAATACAAGGTAAGAAAATTATTATTTAAAATAAATCTATGAATAGATATATATGATTTTCTGTAATAATTATTATCATATGAATATTGGAAAATATATATATATATATATATATATATATATATATATATATATATATATATATATATATATATATATATATATATATATATATATATATATATATATAATTTAAACAAATAAATATACAATAGTTATATATATATATATATATATATATATAAGACAATAATATTTTCATATTTAATATGCATACACATATTATATAATGTATTTATAATAGATATACAACACATACTATCATATAATATATAATGTGTAATCTTAACATGTTAAATGTAATTACAAGTTAAAAATATAGTTATTATACTAATAATACTATGACTACTTTCATTAATATTAAAAATCAGTATTACTAATATATAGATATGAAGTGTGATAAATATAAATTGTTATAACATTATTATTACTAATATTATTATTATTATTACTAATATTATTATTATCATCTTTATAGTTAATATCATCATTATTATTATTTATTATTATAATAATTATTATTAATATAATTATCATTAGTATTATTATTAACATTAATTATTATTTAGTAAATATAAATTAATTATCATTTTTAGATCACTATCTACCCTTTTTAATTTTTCGGCCTAATTAGAGGATTCTTATAAAACAATCGATTTATTCATAATACATGACAAAATCAGATAAAGATCTAAATCAACTTTCTATGCTTTTATCTTTTTCTGTTGTCTCTATTGAAAGTCGACATTCTCCCTTTCATTATATGGCAACCGATCATTCGTAAGTGATAAATAAAAATCATTCAATTCCCCAATATCACAATCACTTATACACTACATCAATCGCTACCAATTGTTAGAATTAAATCAGAAAAATTAGAAACAAAAGCTCGGTACCTCTGTTGTTTCACTTTTAAAAATCAAAAACTCAATTTCAAACGATTTTCAAAATGTATAAATGCCAAGTTGTTAGGAATCCTTCACTAAAACTTCCTGTAAAACCTCAAATCCCAATTCATAGTATCGAGCTTTAATTTTGGAGTCAAATGGTTCATATAAAAAGTCAACCTTCGTGTTCATCACAAAAATTCTCTTTTGTTCTAATGTTTCTGTTAAAATTAAGGATTCAGAAACTTTCTATGAATGATTTAGAAACTATTTCATGTTATAATCTTAGACCATTACTACATCAAATTCGAAAATCAATTTTTTTTTTCTTTCTTCTCTCTTAAACAGCGACGGCAGGAGCACTTATTTTTCTTAAATTTTATTTTTTTTTCAATCCCTTTAATTACTCATTAGTTGTTTCTGTGCCAATTAAACGTTTTAATTCAAGCTTTTAAAAAAAACTCATTTTATGTTAATTCGTTGTCCTCTGATCGAAGTGACCAAGTGTGGAAGATGAACAAAATAAATACGGGTTATAATTAAACAAAGTGGGTTTATATCAGGAAAGCAGAACTGGTTCGATGGTTAAGTGTTGGTACGGGGGAGCGGGAGGTCTCGGGTTTGAGTCTCGGTGGTGACATTCTTTTTGAACTTCTCTTCAAGGTTGTAACTTATTATTATTATTATTATTATTATTATTATTATTATTATTATTATTATTATTATTATTATTATTATTATTATTATTATTATTATTATTATTATTATTATAATTAACTATCTTAATTATCATTAACATTATTATTAGAATAAATGTTATTATTATTATTATGATTAAGAATATTGTTATGTTAAGTATTGTCACTACTAACATTAATATTAAGAATATTAGTATCATTAATAAGTAATATTATCATTATCATTATGACTAGCATTATCATAAAACATTATTTGTATAATTATTATTATTAATATTATATTATCACTAACATTATGATTATTATTAGAAATTTATGAAAATAAAAGATGTTAATCATGACTAAAAGTTGAACACATGAAAAGGTTAGCGAAAGTAATATTAAAGATTTTAGATAGTAGTATAATCATAAGTACGAAAAATGTAATACAAATGTAGATAAAACCATAACTATCGATAATAAATAATATTAGGAATACGTATAAAAACTAATTAAGTCTATAGATTATATATGTATGTGTAACCCATCTCTTATTATTGAAACTTTATTATAATTTTGATTAAAAATTATAATTATTATCATTACTATAAATATATTAATAATAATACTATTATTAATATTATTACTATTATCACCTCTTAATTATCATTTTAACTTCATTAAAACAACCATTATTATATTTATTAGAATTATCAATACTTTTATTTTTATTATCATTATTATTACTATAATAACTATATTATTACTATTATCAATATTACTATAAATGTTATTATTACTATTACAATAAAAATTAGTCATTTTAAATATACATATAAATTATATATATATATATATATATATATATATATATATATATATATATATATATATATATATATATATATATATAATTTAAGATGTAATATATAAAATTTGTTCGATTACGTTTATACGTGTTAATATATATATATATATACAAATGGTATAGATTCGTGAATCCAAGGCCAATCCTACACTTGTTCAATATCGTCATATGTATTTTTACTACAAAATACAATAGGTGAGTTTCATTTTCTCCCTTTTACTCTTTACATTTTTGGGACTGAGAATACATGCGTTGTTTTTATAACTGTTTCCTAAATGATTTTGAGATATATTTTTGAACTAATAATACATGAACTGCTTTTATAAATGATTGATGAAATAGACACAAATATTCAAAACTACATTCTATGATAGAATTATTTGGATTCAGAGGTTCGATCTAGTAGTTAGTAATGGTGAGATGATTTCGTCATTGCACTACGCTTTAGCTACCGTTTTAACTACCATCGGTGAGATGATTTCGTCATTGCACTACGCGTTAGCTACTAATGTATTATATTATATTGTATTATAGTCGACTTTGTAGTTGGTAACGAAGGGATGATTTTGCATTGCGTACGCATTAGCCCCCGTTTCAGCTACCCTCGGAGGGATGATTTTGCATTGCATACGCATTAGCCCCCATTGTAAGAATTATATTGTATTAACCACCACGGTGAGATGATTTTGTCATTGCACTACGCATTAGCTGCCGTTGGTGAGTTGTTTGAAAGGTTCCGGTGTTCTTCATATGAATGATTTTACAGCAGGAATAGACCTGCACAGATTGTTTTCTAATTATGAGTATCTTGTGGTCTATTAAAATGATGAATTTTATTGTTTACAACAAACTAATGAACTCACCAACCTTTTGGTTGACACTTTAAAGCATGTTTATTCTCAGGTATGAAAGAAATCTTCCGATGTGCATTTGCTCATTTTAGAGATATTACTTGGAGTCATTCATGACATATTTCAAAAGACGTTGCATTCGAGTCGTTGAATTCATCAAAATTATTTTTAAGTCAATTATAGTTGGATGTATTATGAAATGGTATGCATACTGTCAACTTTCGATGAAAAGAAAGTTTGTCTTTTAAAAACGAATGCAATGTTTGTAAAATGTATCATATAGAGGTTAAGTACCTCACGATGTAATCAACTATTGTGAATCGTTTATAATCGATGTGGACTTCGTCCGGATGGATTAGGATGGGTTACGATAGTTGGTATCAGAGCGGTGGTCTTAGCGAACCAGGTCTTGCATTAGTGTGTCTAACTGATAGTTGTTTAGATGCATTAGTGGGTCTGGACTTCGACCGTATCTGCATGTCAAAAGTTTTGATTATCATTTAGTGTCGAAAATTATTTGCTTATCATCCTTAAAGTCTAGACATGTCTTACTGCCTCTATTGCATAGACAGTGTATAGATAAATTCATATCTTAGCGTATCTGTTATTGTTACCTTTGCCTGACAGCTTCCGTAGATTCCTCCGTAACTTATGGGATTTTAGTATTATATATGCATATGTAAATTATGTATTGCAGGGTACTAATCTACATCCTATAATCTATTTCTTATCAAAAATCCTTCATCTGATCGTACAAAATGAATCCCTCAACCAGTCCGAGTCCCTTAGATTCCGATAGCTATTCCGATAGTTATTCCGACAGCTATTCCGATATGGATTTCCACTCGAACTCCGAAAGCAGTGTAACTAGAATGGACCAACTAATCAGCCATCATCTATTCTGGATGAATTGGGGCTGGGTTCATAGCCTACTTAGTCATTAGAGACAAGAAGAAGGTGATCCCTTTCATCTACCATATTGTCCTCTTGGCGAAGAACCTGACGCACTTACCGACGAACCTGTCCGAAACACCATTTTATCTCTAATTTCCAGAGTATCTCGTCATGATTATATACTAAACCAAATTCTAGATTTTATTTATCCACTCGTCCGAACCGACAATCACCCCGGTGTAATAGAAGAAGTCAACCAGCTTCGCGCCCGGGTTACGACTTTGGAGAATATGGTGCAAAGATTTCAAACACCAGCGGCAACACCGGCAACAACAATACCACCATCAGCAGCACCAGCAGCTTAACCAGTACCACCATCCACAACATCCACATCCCATGATTCAACAACACAATCTGTATCTCGAGCATTAACGTCATACACACCATAGATACTAAGGAGTACCAACAACAATAACCGATGAAGTATTGATTCATAACTTCATTGGAGAAACATCCTACGGTGATTATTTAATCTCTAAAGTCTTAGAGATTATTTATTCTAGCTCAAACCGAAAAGCAAATGAGATTAATATCATATTAACTCATTAAATCTATATTACATCTGAAGAAAATATATATATGTAAGTATATTTTCATAAAGATTGTAATTAAAATTTCTTTTGTACAAACTGTTAATGGTGAAAATATTTTAACGGGTAGGTAATACCCGAGGAATATTTAGATTTCACATTAATAAGTTACACTGTACATTTTTTGAACCTGATTCAACGGTCATTTACTATCCCACTTACATCCACAAGATATACGAATCCGTTCACCGCAGAATAATCATTTTCGTTCAATTTCATATTTGGATTTTGACCTATCAGAATCCAACAAGTGGCATAATGAAGAAAACATTGGACAAAATAAAATTTGTTAGAAACAAACAAATTAACTATGAAAAAAAAAATTTGTTAAGAATCCACGCTAACTGTTCCTAGCTAACTGATTTCATTTTATTTATCGCAATTTATTTATCGCAATTTAAATTCTCGCAATTTTATTTATCGTCATTTAATTTCTGTTATTTATTTTACGCACTTTAAATATCGGGACACGTATACAAGGTTTTGACATATCATATGACGCATCTATATATATTATTTGGAATAACCATAGACACTCTATATGCAGTAATGATAGAGTTAGCTATACAGGGTTGAGGTTGATTCTATAATAATATATATACTTTGAGTTGTGATAGAGTCTGAGACATGTACACGGGTCACGATACGTATCAATTAATTCGAATATTATATATTAAACTATATATGAATTATTAGACTGCTAACTGTGGACTACCAACATTGGACAATTAAAATAAATTAAAATATTGATTATAACATATGAAACTAAACATTTCTTCAAGTTTGCCACTTGATTTCATCTCAAACCTCACTTGTATCTTGACAATTACAATCTGCGTCCAAATTTTCATGATTCTTGAAAACACCTCAATCGAGAGGATGAACCAACTACACTTCATCTACGGAAGAAAAGATTGATGCATATAGTTATGCACCTGAAAACACTCAGAACTTGAGTAAACATTTAACACGTATCTGTGCTAATTCCTTTAGTGTTATTATTACCAAAAATAACTTGGTGATTCCTTTCAAATTAGCTAATTTTGTCACAGCTCCAGCAAGTCAACTTCGACTTTCATTCGAATTTGCCTTATTATAACCTCGATATATACGTGTCATTTCACCATCATTACTGGGGAATCTTTTATACCCCATCACATTAGCAGTAAACTTACCAATAAATTTTTGACTTTCCGAAGACTCATTATATTCATTAAAAATCCTATCATACGAGAATTGCCCTACCAAATACTGGGAATCATCAATCAGTATTTTAAATCTTGCAGCATTTCTACATTAACAGTTATATGTATACATATAACATTTATCTCTTAGAATTATGATCTTCCATTCTGAAATTCTAAAAAGCACCCAGTCTACAAATCAATACTTCAAATTCTGAAAAAGCTGAATACAGCAGCAAAAACTGTACACGGCCTTAACAGTCGTAGGTATAAAGATAAAGAATAAGTGTGTTGGCAAAGCTCAGAAAAGTTGGAACTGGAAAACGGATTGAGCAAACTATAAAGGAGGCTGTGGACAAATCACAAGGACTAAACCTGTACTTAACGAATTCAGATGATTCTGTATCTGATGAACTCTTCAGTGAATATCTTGCTCCTTATTCATTCTAAATCCTTGTGAAAGGATTTTCTTCATCAACCTTCGATCTTAGAAATTTCAAAATATTGTCATAAATATCTTCGATATTTTTGAAGATATTTTCATAACTATCCTTATCTGAAATCAGTTATCCTTTCACGTTATCTGTATTACACCATAAAGGAAACTGTTTAGTTTCTATATTCTGTAAACCTTCAAGTTTAAATTATGAATGATTTTGAAGTAGTGTTGGGAACTGATGCATGAGTTAGTATAATATAATGACACTTGATCAATGTGATTATATTACAGTAAGTCATACTGAGTTTCTAATGAAACGTGATGATTCACAGATCATAACGTCATCATGTGCCATGTGACACGACTCTTACATTCTATCTAATCTCTAAACATATCGAGAATGATCATATACATAGCATTGTATATGTATATTTTATTTGCTAAAAGCCTAAAGCAGAATTACGCGAATTATAATGCAAAGTTATGAAGTGTTCGCTGAAAATAAGTATAGCAGCTATATTTCCACACAAATAAAGGATTGTGGTTTAATCCGCTGAGTTTCCGCGGATAGTTAAGTAATTCGCAGACCGCGGATATCTCAAATACTATAAATAGGGAGCTGGACCTCTCATTTGTGGGTGGTTGATTCTCTGCCATTTTGCCTAAGCCTTCGTGATTTCCACTTGTGATCTTGCCCAAGGGATTTTTACATTGCGCAAAGGTGAATTATGCTAATTAACAATCAAGACCGGGTCAGGGTAGTTGATCACTTGATAGTTAAAGTGAAAGACGATCATCGGGGCCCAAAATAATCATCAAACACTCCATCCTCCATCATAATCCTATTGCACTCAATCCGTAATTAAGTAACATCATTAATTAAGGATTGATCATCCTCCATCATAATCTTATTGCACTCAATCCGTAATTAAGTTTAAATTATGAATAATTTTGAAGTAGTGTTGGGAACTGATGCATGAGTTAGTATAATATAATGACACTTGATCAACGTGATTATATTACAGTAAGTCATACTGAGTTTCTAATGAAATGTGATGATTTACAGATCATAACGTCATCATGTGCCATGTGACACGACTCTTACATTCTATCTAATCTCCAAACATATCGAGAACATATCTTCCTGATAGTTCTATCTTTTCTCTTGAATTCTAGTAATCCAACCAATCAAGATCGTGCTATTACAAATTCTTTCTTAGAACATTTGTCATGTTCAATCGAAAATTCATACCTACGAATTCTGAATCATTATTCGCTTGACTTAAAGTCGAGAAGAGAAAACAAAGGATGGAACACCAAAATATAAAGGAAATGAAGGAAGTGGATTTATAGTGAAAATCAGAACAGGGTAATCGGGACAGATTATCGCATTTAACCAAAGAGGATCCTAAATTTCCTTAAATATCGAAGAATCAGATCTTATAGATTTCCAAAGATTTTCTTTTAATTCCCTTGAATTCCGAAATTCAAACGTTACTATGTCAAAAGTTAAGACAAACTTGACTTTCTTCAATTCACTCATTTGTGATAGCTTCACTCCTACTCTTCAAATAAATGAAATGTTTTATCTATACTACTCATTGATGATCAAACTCTATTTATCAACTCATACTCGTCATGAAAACATTTTTATTGTTAACCATGACCACCTCACTCAAATTTCGGGACGAAATTTCTTTAACGGGTAGGTACTGTGATGACCCGGGAATTTTCGACTAAATTTAAACTTAATCTTTATATGTTTTCGACACAATAAGCAAAGTCTGTAATGTTGAGTCTCGAAAACTTTTGAACAGTACATGAATGCATTTGCCCTTTTGACCATTCTCAATGATTCACGAACAATTGTTTATAAATAAACATATATGTATATATATATATATATATATATATATATATATATATACATACATATACATGTAAATGTATGTATTGGAAATAATAAAAGATAATTGATCATTAGAATTAAATATGTAAAATAAAATATAAGGTAAGAAAATTATTATTTAAAATAAATCTATGAATAGATATATATGATTTTCTGTAATAATTATTATCATATGAATATTGGAAAATATATATATAAAATTTAAATAAATAAATATACAATAGTTATATATATATATATATATATATATATATATATATATATATATATATATATATATATATATATATATATATATATATATATATATATATATATATATATATATATATATAAGACAATAATATTTTCATATTTAATATGCATACACATATTATATAAAGTATTTATAATAGATATAAAACACATACTATCATATAATATATAATGTGTAATCTTAACATGTTAAATGTAATTACAAGTTAAAAATATAGTTATTATACTAATAATACTATGACTACTTTCATTAATATTAAAAATCAGTATTACTAATATATAGATATGAAGTGTGATAAATATAAATTGTTATAACATTATTATTACTAATATTATTATTACTAATATTATTATTATCATCTTTATAGTTAATATCATCATTATTATTATTTATTATTATTATAATTATTATTAATATAATTATCATTAGTATTATTATTAACATTAATTATTATTTAGTAAATATAAATTAATTATCATTTTTAGATCACTATCTACCCTTTTTAATTTGTCTGCCTAATTGGAGGATTCTTGTAAAACAATCGATTTATTCATAATACATGACAAAATCAGTTAAAGATCTAAATCAACTTTCTATGCTTTTATCTTTTTCTGTTGTCTCTATTGCAAGTCGACATTCTCCCTTTCATTATATGGCAACCAATCATTCCTTAGTGATAAATAAAAATCATTCGATTCCCCAATATCACAATCACTTATACACTACATCAATCGCTACCAATTGTTAGAATTAAATCAGAAAAATTAGAAACAAAAGCTCGGTACCTCTGTTGTTTCACTTTTAAAAATCAAAAACTCAATTTCAAACGATTTTCAAAATGTATAAATGCCAGGTTGTTAGGAATCCATCACTAAAACTTCCTGTAAAACCTCAAATCCCAATTCGTAGTATCGAGCTTTAATTTTGGAGTCAAAGGGTTCATATAAAAAGTCAACCTTCGTGTTCAACACAAAAATTCTCTTTTGTTCTAACGTTTCTGATAAAATTAAGGATTCAGAAACTTTCTATGAATGATGTAGAAACTATTTCATGTTATAATCTTATACCATTACTCGATCAAATTCGAAAATCATTTTTTTTTTCTTTCTTCTCTCTTAAACAGAGACGGCAGGAGCACTTGTTTTTCTTAAATTTTCTTTTTTTTTCAATCCCTTTAATTACTCATTAGTTGTTTATGTGCCAATTAAACGTTTTAATTCAAGCTTTTAAAAAAAAAAACTCATTTTATGTTAATTCGTTGTCCTCTGATCGAAGTGACCAAGTGTGGAAGATGAACAAAATAAATACGGGTTATAATTAAACAAAGTGGGTTTATATCAGGAAAGCAGAATTGGTTCGATGGTTTAGTGTTGGTGCAGGGGAGCGGGAGGTCTCGGGTTCGAGTCCCGGTGGTGACATTCTTTTTGAACTTCTCTTCAAGGTTGTAACTTATTATTATTATTATTATTATTATTATTATTATTATTATTATTATTATTATTATTATTATTATTATTATTAACTATCTTAATTATCATTAACATTATTATTAGAATAAATGTTATTATTATTATTATGATTAAGAATATTATTATGTTAAGTATTGTCACTACTAACATTAATATTAAGAATATTAGTATCATCAATAAGTAATATTATCATTATCATTATGACTAGCATTATCATAAAACATTATTTGTATAATTATTATTATTAATATTATATTATCACTAACATTATGATTATTATTAGAAATTTATGAAAATAAAAGATGTTAATGATGACTAAAAGTTGAACACATGAAAAGGTTAGCGAAAGTAATATTAAACATTTTAGATAGTAGTATAATCATAAGTACGAAAAATGTAATACAAATGTAGATAAAACCATAACTATCGATAATAAATAATATTAGGAATACGTATAAAAACTAATTAAGTCTATAGATTATATATGTATGTGTAACCCATCTCTTATTATTGAAACTTTATTATAATTTTGATTAAAAATTATAATTATTATCATTACTATAAATATATTAATAATAATACTATTATTAATATTATTACTATTATCACCTCTTAATTATCATTTTAACTTCATTAAAACTATCATTATTATATTTATTAGAATTATCAATACTTTTATTTTTATTATCATTATTATTACTATAATAACTATATTATTACTATTATCAATATTACTATAAATGTTATTATTACTATTACAATAAAAATTAGTCATTTCAAATATACATACAAATTATATATATATATATATATATATATATATATATATATATATATATATATATATATATATATATATATATATATATATATATATATATATATATATATATATAATATATAATTTATAATTTAAGATGTAATATATAAAATTTGTTCGATTACGTTTATACGTGTTAATATATATATACAAATGGTATAGGTTCGTGAATCCAAGGCCAACCCTACACTTGTTCAATATCGTCATATTTATTTTTACTACAAAATACAATAGGTGAGTTTCATTTGCTCCCTTTTACTCTTTACATTTTCGGGACTGAGAATACATGCGCTGTTTTTATAACTGTTTCCTAAATGCTTTTGAGATATATTTTTGAACTGAGAATACATGAACTGCTTTTATAAATGATTGACGAAATAGACACAAATATTCAAAACTACATTCTATGATAGAATTATTTGGATTCAGAGGTTCGATTTAGTAGTTAGTAATGGTGAGATGATTTCGTCATTGCACTACGCGTTAGCTACCGTTTTAACTACCATCGGTGAGATGATTTCGTCATTGCACTACGCGTTAGCTACCAATGTATTGTATTGTATTGTATTATAGTCGACTTTGTAGTTTGTAACAGAGGGATGATTTTGCATTGCGTACGCATTAGCCCCCGTTTCAGCAACCCTCGGAGGGATGATTTTGCATTGCGTACGCATTTGCCCCCGTTGTAAGAATTATATTGTATTAACCACCACTGTGAGATGATTTTTTCATTGCACTATGCATTAGCTACCATTGGTGAGTTGTTTGAAAGGTTCCGGTGTTCTTCATATAAATGATTTTACGGCAGGAATAGACCTGCACAGATTGTTTTCTAATTATGAGTATCTTGTGGTCTATTAAAATGATGAATTTTATTGTTTACAACAAACTAATGAACTCACCAACCTTTTGGTTGACACTTTAAAGCATGTTTATTCTCAGGTATGAAAGAAATCTTCCGCTGTGCATTTGCTCATTTTAGAGATATTACTTGGAGTCATTCATGACATATTTCAAAAGACGTTACATTCGAGTCGTTGAGTTCATCAAGATTATTATTAAGTCAATTATAGTTGGATGTATTATGAAATGGTATGCATACTGTCAACTTTTGATGAAAAGAAAGTTTGTCTTTTAAAAACGAATGCAATGTTTGTAAAATGTATCATATAGAGGTCAAGTACCTCGCGATGTAATCAACTATTGTTAATCGTTTATAATCGATGTGGACTTCGTCTGGATGGATTTGGACGGGTTTCGACAGTCGAAACTTCCTAGCTTAATTGGTATCACATCTATCTTAAATGACATTCCAGCCAAATTCAAAGTGCAATCACGGTAAACCTTATCAGTACTCAATAGATTTCCATTTCCTAGCTCTATAGAGTATAAGTTTTCTAATGACGATACAGGATTCTTAAGATTATGGCAAAAATCTCTATACCCAAAGCATCTATCAGCTCCAGAATCGAAAAGTACATAAACATGTTGATTATCAAGAAGAAACGTACCTGTTACTAGCTTAGGATTATCACGAGCTTCATTAGAGTTAATGTTGAAGGCCCTTCCTCTAGCAAGTTCAGTAGTCTTACTAGCAGTTGGGCAATCCTTCCAGAAATGACCTTCCTTTCCGCATCCATAACACATATTCGTTCCAGCTTTACACTCGGCAGCCACATGTCCATTCTTCTTACACTTATCACACTTCTTCATACAATCTCCCGAGTGATGCTTATTACACTTAGCACACAACGGTAAATTTCTTTATAACCAGAACTAGCATTCGGAGTTGCAGTGTTGCCCTTAGCAGTATCTTGTTTCTTAAAGGGCTGCTGGTTGAAATTCTTCCCTGAGTTGCCATTGTTGTTGTTCCATTTTCTCTTGTTATCATAAGCTTTAGTCTCAGTTGAGGCAGGAGTCTTCCCTCACTGTTCAACCTTGTCTATCAACTCACTAAGCATCTCAACAGCCTCTTGTATTGTAGTAACCCGTCCTAATCAACCTGGATGAAGTCTTCAACAGATGGTCCCATTGCGAGGTTCTGACCTCTATATGCCATGAACGACTCCATGTAATGTCTTTAAAATGAGCAAATGCAAAGCGGAAAATTTCTTTAATACCTGAGAATAAACATGTTTTAAAAGCGTCAACCAAAAGGTTGGTGAGTTTATAGGTTTATCATAAACAATAAAATTCATCAATTTGATAGACCACAAGATTTAAATGTGCATGGTACAAATGGGCCCGAATCCTATACCCACCTGTAATGTACATGCGAATTCTTTTAAATACAGTACACATATCTCGTGTACGAAATCATTTTTCAAAATACTTCATAACCGTACACATTTCTCGTGTACAAAATATCATACAATAACCTGTGTATAAAATCATTCTCTCGATACATAACATTCACTTTGCTTTCATTACTTGGCTTGGTAACCGAACTTAACATATAATGCGCATCAATAATATCCCCAAAACAGAACATCTCGTCTGTATAATATATAAACTTCGAAGTACTAAACACCACACTCACTAGCTCTTCTATCTAGTGAACATTCTGGGTGGAGGTGTTAAACCCGGTAGCTACCTTTACGATTCGCGTGAATTAGGGTCATACCCGTTTTCTAATTCTTAGGTTACCAAGCAATAATAATCAGGGGAAAAATATTCACATCAATTAGTGGCAATTATCATGTCCAACTAATTCAATAATAATCAACAGAACTTCTGTCTGTATAATAATTCATTCGAGGAATGTTTTGCTTGTGTCTATCTTGTCAAACATTTATAAAAACATCTCATGTATTCTCAGTCCAAAAATATAGATTTCAAAGGCATTTAATAAATCAGTTGTAAAAACAGCGCATTTATTCTCAGTCCCAAAAATGTAAAGAGTAAAAGGGAGCAAATGAACTCACGATACGATATTTTGTAGTAAAAATATGCATACGACGATACTGAACAATGCAGGATTGGCCTCAGATTCACGAACATATATCATTTATGTATATTAATACATATAATCGTAATCAAACAATTTATATATATTATGTATTAAGATTTACTATTTATATATATGATTCAATTTAAAATATATTTATATATTATTTGTAACTTAATTATAATAACATTTTATTAAAACAAAATAGTATTTAATATTAATATAGATGTATAATATATTTTTACATAAATGTCCTTTATTTATTAAAGTAATATTTTTAATACTAAAATAGTGACAATAATAATAATGATAATAATAATAATAATAATAATTTTAATCATAATTATACAACTAATAATAACCTTAATGATAATACTTAATAATAATACTTATCATGATAATAATAATAATAATAATAATAATAATAATAATAATAATAATAATAATAATAATAATAATAATAATACAAATAACAATAACAATAACAATAATAATAATAATAATAACAATAATAATAATAATAATAATAATAATAATAATAATAATAATAATCATAATAATAACAATAACAGTAATAATAACAATAATAATAATAATAATAATAATAATAATAATAATAATAATAATAATAATAATAATAATAATAATAATAATAATAATAATAATAATAATAATAATAATGGTAATTGTAATACTACCTCAAAGAAGTAGCCCTTAAAAAAATAATGCCTCAACCCAAGCTCAAACACGCGACCTCCCGTTTAAACACAAACACTCCAACCATTACTCTGCTCGTTAATTTCTGTTATTATTATCAATTTTTAATATATTAGCTTATACTATCGTCGCTTATTATAAATCATAGCATCCCAATCAGAATCTGAAGCTGGTCATAGCCCACATAATAAACTAAGCAGGAACACGGCCCAATGGATCTTGCAGCCCAATAGCTTATTATAACAATTTACAAGCTAACAGTTCGTTTAAGCAAATGATTAGAAAATCCTAGAGTTATACATTTCACCAACACTTCCTTATCATCATCGTCGTTTTACTTCCTTTGTTCACTGCTTAAAAGAAACAGAAATATAAACGGCAGTTGTAGCAGCGAAATATCAGCAACAGTTTAATAATCATCATCATCTCATCGTGTTCTTTCAGGTATCGTTACTGTACCATCAAAATTATAATCATCATCGTCGAACAAAACAGCAGTAGTAAAGGTTTTGTGGGTTGTAATTATTCATGAAACAAAAAAATCGAGGTTGCAGGTGGTTTTTCGAAGGTTGTTCAATGGTGGCGGTAAATGGGTCTTGTTGGTTGTTGGTTTAGCTCGAACAGAAATAACAAGTTGCAGGGTTAGTTGTAATGTTTAGTGGTGGTTATCGATGGTGTGGTTTTAAAACGAAACAAGAATCAGGAACGAAACAAAAAAGTAATTCGAATAGCTGCAATACGTGTACAGTAGTAGAGATAGTAATCGATCAATAGAAACATTTTGGGTTTGGGGTGCATTCGAAAATAGGAATAGAAACGCAGCAGTGATTTCGTTGGTGATTGATTGATGGTTTTACGAAGAAGAAGTAGCAACAATCACAGCCCTCGCTGCTGCTCCACATAAACAGAAAAGTGACTGTAGCTGCAACCTTATAAGTGGAACAAAAAAAACAACAGTGGTGATGGTGATTGTGCATGATGAAAAATAAAGATGATGAGTTGGGTTTTATATTGATTAAGTAATGAGGATGGTGGTTTTGGGTAGCTGTTCGTGGTGGTTCGAGTGGTGGTTTTTATTGTGGATGGCAGTAGGGAGAACAACAGCTAATGTAGCTGCAACAGATGCAATATATTTTTGATTATATTCGGGCTATAAGACAGGAGAGTAATAGCAACAAAAAGGAGACTAGGAGCAGGGTTAGATGACGGTTTTGTGGGATGTTTTCAAACAGAAAAATAGAATCAAAACGAGTAACAGTTGGCGGTTTTAAGGTGTTGTCGTGTGATGTAGGGAAAAAACAAGGAACACCGATTTGTCGGATGATGATACTCAAAGATGTTAGTTTGCCTCATGGTTTGTGATTTCCAACCGTGAAATAGAAAAATATAAAGGAAGGTGGTAAAGTGGTTTGGTGATCATGTGTAATAGATGGGGTATACATATATATCATCTATCCATAACGTAATTGTATTAATAATAATATAATATTATGTAATAAAGTAAAAGAAGAAAGCACTGAAGGGTTATTTTGGGTGGGTGTTTGTCGACTAGAAACAGGAAAGAAGAGAAGGAATGGTTGGTTTTATGTGTACTCCATGTATCATGTAAACATATATAATACAATATATTGATAGTGGAGATCATAGAAACCAAAAACAGTAATATGGGTTATAGCATTCATAATTCAAACGTGCATAATTAACTTAATAATAAACTCAGCAGCCTCAAATTTTTTTTCTTTCTTACCGACAGTTAGATATTTTTAATTCGCTAAGTGTTATATCGTGCCCGTTGTTAATCAGTAGCGGATAAAAGTCTTCAGAAAAATCCCAAATTTTTAGATTAACTATATTTATTTATTTTGGTCATTATGGTATAAAATTCGATCCTTAATTTGTTAAATAAAAATTACATCAACTGTCCCTCTCAATTCTAGGTAAAATATAAAAAGTGTTAAAATTTAATAACTAGATCCTAAATACATTCTTAGTAAGCCTAAAATTTATAGAACTCATTTGCGTATCACCGTTTATTTTAAAATTACATAAGTTTGAATTTAACTTGCTTAATATCCATCGAATGGCATTTGAGTGTTACTGGCGTTTACTAAATAGATTTGAAATTATAAAATATATATTTAATATACTTTATTTATATATAGAGATATATTTTAAATAATTATTATTATAATATCAAATTTTATTTTATTTCACATAATAAATTCTAATAATTAAATCATATAATATTTCAAATTATTATTATATATTCATATATTTAAATATATATGTATCTATTTACAAATAGTTGTTCGTGAATCGTCGAGAACAGTCGAAAGGTAATTGAATATATGAAACAGTTCAAAAAAAATTTGAGACTCAACATTACAGACTTTGCTTATCGTGTCGAATTCATATAAAGATTAAGTTTAAATTTGGTCGGAAATTTCCGGGTCGTCACATGTATAGTTCTCGGCTTTGAAGTAGTCACACCGCTTTGAATATTCTCGGTCAAACCCTTCGCATATAGAGTGATCTTGCGGCGTTCGGGAGTAACCATATGCGGACACATAAGAGCAAGCTCAAAGAATCTCTTGTTGTAACTGGCCAAATTGGTACCCACTAGCTTCAAGTTTTGGAGTTCCTGCTCTATCTTAACAGTTTTAGTGTAGGGACAATACTCTTCGATCATCCGTCGTTTCAAATCCTCCCATGGAGTCTCAAAATCCTGATCCATTCCTACGGAATTTACATAAGTATTCCACCATGTCAAAGCGCCATCAGATAGCTTACATGATGCAAACTTCGTTCTATCCGCATCTCTACAACCGCTGATACGGAACACAGACTCAAGCTTCTCAAACTAACGAGTTAATCCAACTGGACCTTCGGTGCCATTAAACGAGTGTGGTTCACAACTCAAGAAAGTCTTATACGTACATCCTGCTTGTCCATTGTTTTGAGGGTTAGCTGCATCCTGATTTCGCTGATTCGTAGCGTTCACATTGTTGCTGTTGGTTCCATTACGGAGTTCTACCACGACCTCGGTCAATCCTTCGGAGATCCAACGACGAACATCAGCTTGGGAAACTTTCTTGGGCGGCATTATCTTTCTGGTCAAGATAATACATTCGGTTAGCGTCAATGAAATCGACATATGAAAATTATACTAGCAACGGGATGATGCATAGTAGATAATATTAAATCATAATGATTCTAGTAGGTCTAATGATAAGTAATAGCGATACATAGCGTTTAGTAGTAGCAGTAGTAAAGACAATGTACACTAGTAGCATTATCACTAATTAACAAAAGCAGTAGCAACACTAAGCATGATCAATCATTAATAAATCCAACACTTAATGTAATAAAATCTCATTCATACATCATGCATAACCAACAAAAGTAACATATCTTCTCATGTCATAAGCAAAACCACATAAGTAAAATCACATCTAGCAATGTATGTGCGAATATCAATTAATAAACAGTAATATTCAAATAGTATTCAATAGCGTGGAACAAGTCTAAACGAGCGATCTCTATTTGCGTTTTTGGAACTCCTTCAACAAATACTCGACCATCTTCTCCAAATTCTCGACTCGCAAAGTGAGGTCAATGGGTTGTTGTCATTAGCAGCAGCTCTGGAGGTACCAGGTTTAGAAGTAGATGTAGAAGCATCGTACGGATGGTAACGTTGACACATCTTTAGTGACTGACTGTTATAGCGAAAACTCTTACAAAATGGGTTGTTGCCTGGAGCAGGTCCTTTCGGCATCCTACGGTGGGATCTCGGTCCATAGGGGTTAACATAGTCGGGATTAAAAAAAGGTGACTGGGGAGAATCAGGTATTCCAGGTTCAGATCTGGATTCGGTTTCCGAGTCTTCCTTGGGATTCTCTTCCAGTTCTTTTCCCTTGGGCTCATCCTCGTGCTCGGTTTCCATCTCGGGTTCTGTCTCGGTATCATCTACAAACTCGAGTATCGTATTCCCTTGTGCTTGCACGGTTTCCTCGGATTCCGTGTCGGAGTCGGTAAGAATGATAGGATTGGAAGAAGTCATCTAGCACTCAAATAAACACAAAGTTAGTTCATCTAGTAATCATGTCATCATAGGAATCATGTAACATAGCAATTAATCTAACTAGGGTTCATGCAATTTAACAAGTCTAAGGTTACAGTCTAGACACATTAGACGTCCTAACGTTAGACTCTCTAATGCAGCCTAGTCCTAGGTAACCGATCTGCTCTGATACCAAATGTAATACCCCGTCAGAATCCACTAACAGAATTGATAGTGCTCCAAATGAACATATATTTAGGCACAATATCCTTCCAATATGTAAAGCTTTTAGTTGTAATTGTTCTATTTTTATGTAATATTCGTTTAAATAAATAAGTGCGAAGACAAAAGAAGAAAACGACGATTTAAAGACGCAAATGATCAAAAAGCTCAAATGTACAAGATATAATTCAAGTGGTTCAATTTAATGATAAGAAACGTCTAAAAATTACAAGAGTGCAAGCCGCGAAACCTAAAGTACAAGATATCCCTGCGTACGAAAGGACGTTCGAAAATCCGGAACCGGGACCTGAGCTAACTATCAATGCACGACGCAACGGACCTAAAATTACAAGTCAACTATGCACAAGAATATAATATATATATATATATATATATATATATATATATATATATATATATATATATATATATATATATATATATATATATATATATATATATATATATATATATATAATTAATATAAATTATATATATTTAAATAAAATGTCGGCAAAACTAGAAAACAAAGTGATTGAGCTGGATCCAACTGGCCATGCGATCGCATTACCTGGCTGCCTTATTCCCATGCGATCGCATGGCAGGGAAATGGTGGCCAGGTCCTATAAAAGCCAGCGAATTCGACGAGTGTTTAACATCTTTTTCTTTTCCTTCTCTGTAACGAAAACAAATATATATATTTATAATATTAAGTTTAAATTAAGTTTAATAATAATTGGTTTAATGTAAGAAATGTTTTAAGGTTTTGTAAGTCAAAAATTCTGTCCGTGCAACGCTACGCAATTAATCACCACTGTAAGCTATGTTTTTCCTTTTTAATTTAATGTCTCGTAACTAAGTTATTATTATGCTTATTTGAGCCAAAGTAATCGTGATGTTAGACTAAATATTAAGACGGGGTTATTAGATTTTGTACCATAATTAAGGTTCGGACAAAAGACCGACACTTGTGGACATTGGACTATTGACTATTAATAGATAGAGGGTATTGTCTAATCGAATGACAACTCATTAGAATCTGTCGAACCTATCTTCAAATTAGTTAATCTAATGATTATTAAAATGATTATGTATGTTCTATTTATTGACGTTTATACGACATCTTTTACGATCATTTAATTAATTATTCGGGTTGGGTAATTAATTATTCATTCTGATCAAGTGGGTAAATTAATATTCATATCTCATTAAAACATGGGTGGATTACATACAAGGATAATTGGTGTAATTGTTAAAAAAATATTAAAACCTTGGATTACATGCAGTAGATAACCTGGTGTAATTATTAACAAAGTATTAAAACCTTGTTACAGTTCGAATCCCTAATTAGTTGGAATATTTGACTTCGGGAATAAGGTTAATTTGACGAGCATTTTATAATTATGACCGATGGACTATTATGGACAAAAACCAGATAGGTATCAAATAGACTAGGACAAAGAACAATTAACCCGGGTAACAATTAATTAAAATCAAAACGTCAAACATCATGATTACGGAAGTTTAAATAAGCATAATTCTTTTATTGTATTTCTCATCGTACTTTTAATTACTGTCATTTTATTATTCGCAATTTTATATTTCGTCATTGTTATTTATTTTACGCATTTTAATTATCGTCATTTATCTTTACGCTTTATTTAAAATCGACAAACCGGTCATTAAACGGTAAACCCCCTTTTTATAATAATATTACTACTTATATATATATATATATATATATATATATATATATATATATATATATATATATATATATATATATATATATATATATATATATATATAGGGGCAGGATCAATGGGGAAGTAACCAATCGGGGGGAAGCGGGGGAAGCAAAATTATTATTTTTTTCGTTTTTTTTGGAATTTTTTTTCCGGCATCAAGATCACACGAAAATATGAACATTTAGAAGAGACACTTCGTGATGAATGTTATTATTTAGGCGGGAAAACGATCTTAAAAAATAACATTCAAGATAATATTGTTCGTAAAGAATATGAACGTTTTTTTTTCATGTTTTGTGAAGTAAAATTTAGCCCGATTTAGAGTTTAGGGTTTAGGGTTTTGAGTTTAGAGTTTAGGGTTTAGGGTTTGGTGTTTTGGGTTTATTCCATAAACCCAAAACACCAAATCCTAAACCCTAAACCCTAAACTCTAAACCGTTCTTGTTAAAAACTCAATCTAAATCCTAAATCTAAACCCTAAATCTAAACCCTAAACCCTAAATTTCTAAACCCTAATATCTAAACCCCAATAGCTAAAACCTCAATATACGCTCGAAAAACACGATAATTGTTATATATTACTTCTTCGAGCATTTTCCCGCCAAAATAAAAACATTTATCAAAAAGTGTATCTACTAAATGTTCATATTTTCATCTCATCTATAATGTTCGTGAACAAAGTTTTTTCAAAAAACGAAAAAAAAAAGTTTTTTGCTTCCCCCTGCTTCCCCCCGATTGGTTACTTCCCTCTTGATCCTATCACTATATATATATATATATATATATATATATATATATATATATATATATATATATATATATATATATATATATATATATATATATATATATATATATATATATAGTTAATAAAAATATAGCGTTAAACTCAGCTAGCTCCCTGTGGAATGAACCGGACTTACTAAAAACTACACTACTCTATGATTAGGTACACTGCCTATAAGTGTTGTAGCAAGGTTTAGGTATATCCATTCTATAAATAAATAAATAACTTGTGTAATTTGTATCGTATTTTGTAATAAAAATAATACTATTTCGTATACACCGCTGCACACATCAAGTTTTTGGCCCACTGCCGGGGAACTAGCAAAACGCTATATTTTTACGCTATATTTTAGTAAAACTATATTTTTGTAAAAATATATTATTTCTTATTTCATAAAAATATTTTGTATTTATAATAAGTGTTAAAAATAATAAAAAGAAAAAAAGTTATATATATTTTTAAGACTTTATTTATAAAATTAAAAAGTACTTTTATTTTTAAGATTTTAAAATATAAGCTAATTATATTTTATATAAATAATCTATAAATATTTTCTTTATTAAAATCAAAAATCAAATAAAAATATAAATTGGGCCGAGCCTGTTAAAAGCCCGAATGAATTTAGGATTTGTTGGGCCATGCGATCGCATGACCCGGACGACCAAACCTCATGCGGTCGCATGAGATGGTCTGACAGGCACAATACCTAGGACTCATTTATTTCATGTAGGGTTTTTAATTTATTATTATTATTATTTAGGGTTTAAGTTTATTAATTAGTTTTTAGTTCTAGTTTTTATATTTAAATTGTGATATTAATTTTATATATTATTTTTAATTATATAAAATTAATTCTTTTATAAAATAATAATATAAAAATAATATCTTTATAAAATTTGTATTTTTATCATTTTAGTTATAATTTGTATTTTTATCGTTTATTTTGTAATATTTATCGTTCGCTATATAGTTTTAAGTTTAGTATTTTGCCATAGTTATTTTTATATTTCTAGTTTTTAGACTTTACCGTAAAATCCTTTAAGTGCTTTTTCTTTATATTAAGATTTAGGCGCTTTAGAATTTTGCGACGCCATTTATATATTTTAGTGCCTTTTAAGTTATTGCCGTTTTGGATATAGATTTCCTTTTAAACTTTAATACCTTTAGGCGCAACTTTTTAGATTTAGTTTTTAGACTTTTAAGTTTAGGCGCTCTACTTTCTTATTTTTATTTTTCGATTTTTTATTTTTCGACGTTCTTCGACGTATTCTTTTTCTTTCTTATTTCTCGACGCTCTAGTTTTTAGGACATAGATTTTTATTTCAAAAGTTCGACGAAAAAATTATTTTAAGCAGTTAAATTGATAGACATTCAAATTTTCTGGTTCGTAGTAATAGTTGGATTTGTTAGTGGCGAATTGTGGGCTTCCGATTTAAAGGGTCCTGACTACCTGCTGCATCTATTGGCTATTCAAAACGTGGGCAAAATCAGAAAAGTCTATTAATTTGATAACTTATATAATTTTTATCTTTTATAACTAATAGGATATTCAGTGAATGCACCGAGCAAAACGTTCACCACCTTTCATACGTTCACCACCTGTAACTCGATCAAGATATCTTGCCAATATTGTTTTCTTTAGAATCATCATCTAGTCGACCAAGTACTCCAATTCAAATTTCCGATAATCCTTTTTTTGAACCCGACCTCACAATTGAGAACCCGAAGGATATTCAGGGACAATTTAGAGATCCTGAAACACTAATCATTCCTCCTGAACCACAAATCACTCATCCAGAGATTGTCGAGGAAGAAACCATTAAGTCAGAATCCTCTAGTGATTCAGATTCAACAAATTCAATCATGGAAAATTCGGAACCTCTAAGTATGGAAGACCGAATGAGAGCCACACGCATTGGCCAAGGTCATGCCATTATTAAGCCAGACATTAATGCGCCAGATTATAAAATCAAAGGACAAATCCTACACATGGTAACTAATCAATGCCAATTTAGTGGTGCACCGAAGGAAAATCCAAATAAACATCTTCGAACCTTTAATAGGATCTGTACTCTATTCAAAATCAGAGAACTTGAGGATGAACAGATCTATCTCATGTTGTTTCCCTGGACTTTAAAGGGAGAAGCCAAAGATTGGTTAGAATCATTACCTAAAGGGGCGATTGATATATGGGATGTTTTAGTTGAAAATTTTCTTAAACAATTCTTTCCGGCATCTAAAGCCGTGAGACTTCAAGGAGAAATTGTTACGTTCACGTAAAAGCCAAATGAAACATTATATGAGGCGTGGACAAGATTCAGAAAGTTGTTGAGAGGATGTCCTCAACATGGTTTAGACACTTATCAAATAGTACAAATATTCTACCAAGGATGCGACATTACTACACGAAAAGACATCGATATAGCAGCTGGTGGTTCCATTATGAAGAAAACCGCAACTGAAGCTTATAAAATTATTGATAACACTGCTTCCCACTCACATGAGTGGCATCAAGAAAAATATATCGTTAGATCATCTAAAGCGGCCATGACTTTGATTCCGTTTTTGCAAAAATAGATGCTTTCGAGAGACGAATGGAAAAGATGAATAAAGATATTCAAGCAATACGAATCAGTTGTGAGCAATGCGGTGGACCACACTTAACGAAAGATTGTCACATTGAATAAACGATGGAACAATGTGAATATGTTTCATACATGAACCAAAGGCCGGGAAATAATTATCAGAATAATTATCAACTGCCAAGGCCAAACTTTAATCGAAATCAAAACATTCTTTACAATCCAAATGGACCCAACAATAACTCATACAATCAACAAGGTCCGAATAACCAACCAACTCAAAACAACACTTTAAATCAACAAAGACCTGGCTTGTATAAACCACCACAACAAACCGAAGAGAAAAATCCAAATCTGGAAGAAATGATGGCAAAGCTAATGGAATCTCAAACACGATTTATTACAACTCAAACCCAAATGAATGAGAGGTTTGATCAGTCATTAAGAACTCAACAAGCTTCCATTTTGAATCTAGAAAAACACGTAGGTACTCTTGCTAGCATGATGAGTGAGAGGGAACAAGGAAAGCTACCAAGTAATACTGAAATAAATCCTCGGAATGAGAATGTTAATATGGTTTCAACAAATTCTGAAAAACCAGTATCAGAAGATGGGAATGTTTTAGATGTGAGTAACAATGAAGAAGTTACAACACCACCACCACCCGAGTATGTAAAGCCAGTGGTGCCACCATACAGACCACCCATCCCGTTTCCAAGAAAAGGAGTTGAGTATGAGCAAGTAATAGTTAATAAAGTTTGTGATACCTCTGGAAAGAAGAAGAAGAAGAATAATAAGAAAATACAAGAAACAAAAACCGTAGAAGTAAACCCAGTAAAGACAGTTCCACCAAAACCTCCACCCAGGTTGGGTGATCCGGGTGAATTTATTGTTCCTTGTCTACTTAGTGATTGTGTCATGTATGATGCACTAGCAGATTTAGGGGCGAGTGTGAGTGTTATGCCTCTTTCATTATATAAGAGATTAGTAGTAGGTGAGTTAAGTCCAACAGAGATGAGTGTTCGACTCTTTGATCAAACCATTAAGCACAGAGTTGGAATTGCTGACGACCTACCCGTTCAAGTGGGTAATTTAACCTTTTTAGTCGAATTCATTGTCATTGACATAGAAGAGGACTCAAACATTCCTCTAATTTTAGGTCGACCATTCTTAGCGTCCACCGGGATGTTATTTGATGTAAGAGAGGGTAGAATGACACTTAGTGATAGTGAAAAATCGATCACATTTGTGAGTCGAAAGTCTAAATCTCCACCAACCAAAACCGTTGAACCGATAAAAATGATCGATGAGAAGCATATTGTTTTATCAACTCCAACGGTAGTACTTAACAATAATAAAACGCCTAAGTGTGGGGAAGATGAAGTAACACCTAATAATGACTTGATAACAAAGAACCCCGTTGTTGATACGAAATTAAATGACCCCGTTATTAACAGTTCAATGAAGAAACTTATTAAACAGATTCGCAATGCTAGAACCAAGGGGAAATTTAAGTTATGTAACCGGTTAGTATCAAATCTTTCGCCTAAATAAAAGGCGAAACTAGTTGAATTTGTGGATATTACACAGGAATCTGACCAATGGCTTAAAGCAAAAGTCACAGATATGCAAGTTGATTATGGTCCAAGAGAAATTGACAATGAAGTTAATCACAAATTCGACACCACATCTACCTAAGTGTGGGGAGATTCAAATGTTCTAAGAAGTAATGCTGTCTAGGGTTAGTTGTTCTGTTCTCGTGTAGTTCCGAGAATGGAATTCAATTGGTCTTTTCCACTAGCAGACACTAAAGAACTAGTTTTCTCCCCCCATTCTGAATTTTTGTTTTGTAGGTTTTGTATGAAATTAAGACGCATTTTTAAATTTAAGTTTTGTGTGAAAAAAAATTACTTTATTTCATTAAGTTTAAAAAAATAATTTTTAAAATTCATCGTAAGTTGAAGACTAGGTCATGGAACCGAAATTGCTTTACCCGAGGGCGGGGCGAAAAATTTTGTTATTATTATTTTTAATTTTATTGATCTAAAGTATACCAAAAAAATTAAAAAAACCCAAAAATCTTTGCTTTTAAACAATCGCTTTAAAAACGACAATTTTTAAATTTTGTCGAGGGACGGACTAGGTAAACGTACCGAAACTATCTAAAGTAAAAGGAAACAAAATTTTAAAAAATTAATCATTTAAATTGTTTTAATAAATAAAGGTTTTATATATATATATATATATATATATATATATATATATATATATATATATATATATATATATATATATATATATATATATGTTTGTAGTTTATCTTATGTACAAAACAGGATAAAACAACGCATTTTCAAAGACTGACATTAAAGTTCAGCAAAAGCTACTAATTTTGACGACAAGACGCAAAATATCAAATGTGATATAAAATAATATGTTTGCAAACTCGGTATTTTTAATCACTTTTCTACACTAATCATCCTCATGAATTTATAATTGTAGTCAGATTTCAATCAAATGAGGGCATTGTATGATCTCAAGTGTGGGGAAGGGTTATAAATTCTCTTAGGTTTACACTTAGTTTAATTGCCAAATGTTGTGAAAATTTGAAAAATTTTCAACTAAATGAATTCAAAATCATGTTTATACATATTTATGAACGATAAAACTAGGTGTTAATACCGAAATTATTGTTACCTCGGAGAGAACAAAAATGGAGAAACAACCCAAAACGCTTGAATTCATTTAAAATAAAGGAGAATAAAAAGGCAAAGAAAAGAATAAATTAAAGCTAAGTGTGGGAAGAATTTACCAAGTTCTTCAAAACATATATCACATATTTGTACAAGATTATTGCAGGTACTTTTGCTTTGGACTAAACTAATCAGTTTTACCCGATTTATTGTAATACATTTGAAAGAAAGATGGATCTACACAATGAATCAATTCCATCATTAAAAGGAAGTAAAGTCTTCCGAAAAAGACACATGCTTCTTGATTTAGGTCAGGAAGTTGTCATCCAGACCAGCTGTAGGTTGACGAAAAATCTAGAAAAGTCATCTCTAAAATCAGCAGGAAATCCACAGACCTCAACATCAAACAGGGTCGCCAAGTGGTCAGACTTATCCTAGCCATGAGAGGATCTGTCTCGTAAAATGGGAAGGGTGCAGTGCAAATTAGCTTGATAAGACTAATGAATCAGACCCCCAGAAAGGATAATCTCCTTAAAGATTAAAAATCGGCTTTTAAGCCTGATATTACTCAATCCTTGAGATTGACTTTAAAGATTGAGAATTACAAACTGTTGGAATTCAATGATATCTAAACTCGAGTTTGAACGAGAAAATATTTTGATCAAAATAAAACCGATTTGTTTTCTAAAAACCTATTTTCAATGCGTTCATTACCATTGAACGTAAAATCCTAAGAATTCACTGGAATTCATTAGGTCACCTGAACCAAATCGAGTATCAACCGTAAGAACGGTGGTTGCATAGCATGGTCAAAGACAGGACCTTGTGCCAGACCGAAAAATTATAGGGTGATCTTTACTATTGCTCTTACAAAGGATAGTAATTGCATCCGACACGTTGTAATCCATGAACATCTGCATGTCATTAGACATTGCCTTAACAGTTGCTTGTTCAACGCTTTCCTTTACAACCGGACGGTAGTTTACCGAAAGGTAATATACGGAACAAGTATACTGGACGTGTTGCTTTCTTAATACAAGGATTAGCAAGTGGGTGACACAAAACCACAAGTGTTTGAGCTAAAATTTTCAAAACTGAAACCCACAAAACCCACAAAAATAATTTGCAAACATCGGTGAAGGGTTATTCCGGAAAACTTATCTAGGGTAAAAGCTAGAATGAATTTTCAAAAGATCAAATGTTTTCATAAAGATCCAATTTCCTTAAAGGATCTAAATTTTTATAGTCATGTGGGACTGTAAACCACATCGTTACTATCATTGTTCATACCGCCGTATCAAAATCACTGATGTATAAAGTGTGAGAAAAAAAAAGTGATTCGAGTGAAGTGTGATTTTATTTTAAGTTATGTATTGCTTGAGGACAAGCAACGCTCAAGTGTGGGGATATTTGATAGTGCTCCAAATGAACATATATTTAGGCACAATATCCTTCCAATATGTAAAGCTTTTAGTTGTAATTGTTCTATTTTTATGTAATATTCGTTTAAATAAATAAGTGCGAAGACAAAAGAAGAAAATGACGATTTGAAGACGCAAATGACCAAAAAGCTCAAATGTACAAGATATAATTCAAGTGGTTCAATTTAATGATAAGAAACGTCTAAAAATTACAAGAGTGCAAGCCGCCAAACGCAAAGTACAAGATATCTCTGCGTACGAAAGGACGTTCGAAAATCCGGAACCGGGACCTGAGCCAACTATCAACGCGCGACGCAACGGTCCTAAAATTACAAGTCAACTATGTACAAGAATATAATATAATATAATATAATATAATATATATATATATATATATATATATATATATATATATATATATATATATAATTAATATAAATTATATATATTATATATATTTAAATAAAACGTCGGCAAAACTAGAAAACAAAGTGATTGAGCTGGATCCAGCTGGCCATGCGATCGCATGGCCTGGCTGCCTTATTCCCATGCGATCGCATGGCAGGGAAATGGTGGCCAGGTCCTATAAAAGCCAGCGAATTCGACGAGTTTTTAACATCTTTTTCTTTTCCTTCTCTGTAACAAAAACATATATATATATTTATAATATTAAGTTTAAATTAAGTTTAATAATAATTGGGTTAATGTAGGAAATGTTTTAAGGTTTTGTAAGTTAAAAATTCTGTCCGTGCAACGCTACGCAATTAATCACCACTGTAAGCTATGTTCTTCCTTTTTAATTTAATGTCTCGTAACTAAGTTATTATTTTGCTTATTTGAGCCAAAGTAATCGTGATGTTAGACTAAATATTAAGACGGGGTTATTAGATTTTGTACCATAATTAAGGTTTGGACGAAAGACCGACACTTGTGGATATTGGACTATTGACTATTAATAGATAGATGGTATTGTCTAATCGAATGACAACTCATTAGAATCTGTCGAACCTATCTTCAAATTAGTTAATCTAATAATTATTAAAATGATTATGTATGTTCAATTTAGTGACCTTTATACGACATCTTTTACGATCATTTAATTAATTATTCGGGTTGGGTAATTGATTATTCATTCTGATCAAGTGGGTAAATTAATATTCATATCTCATTAAAACAGGGGTGGATTACATACAAGGATAATTGGTGTAATTGTTAACAAAGTATTAAAACCTTGGATTACACGCAGTCGATAACCTGGTGTAATTATTAACAAAGTATTAAAACCTTGTTACAGTTCGAATCCCTAATTAGTTGGAATATTTGACTTCGGGAATAAGGTTAATTTGACGAGCATTTTATAATTATGACCGATGGACTATTATGGACAAAAACCAGATAGGTATCGAATAAACTAGGATAAAGGACAATTAACCCGGGTAACAATTAATTAAAATCAAAACGTCAAACATCATGATTACGGAAGTTTAAATAAGCATAATTCTTTTATTGTATTTCTCATCGTACTTTTAATTACTGTCATTTTATTATTCGCAATTTTATATTTCGTCATTGTTATTTATTTTACGCATTTTAATTATCGTCATTTATCTTTACGCTTTATTTAAAATCGACAAACCGGTCATTAAATGGTAAACCCCCCTTTTTATAATAATATTACTACTTATATATATATATATATATATATATATATATATATATATATATATATATATAAAATAGTTAATAAAAATATAGCGTTAAACTCAGCTAGCTCCCTGTAGAACGAATCGGACTTACTAAAAACTACACTACTCTACGATTAGGTACACTGCCTATAAATGTTGTAGCAAGGTTTAGGTATATCCATTCTATAAATAAATAAATAACTTGTGTAATTTGTATCGTATGTTGTAATAAAAATAATACTATTTCGTATACACCGCTGCACACATCAGGAATATTAACTCCTGGTCCCACAGTTTAGTGGTCACGCCCTCTATATGTGACTTTTCCGAAAAGTATTCGCATCACTTATCAAATCAAGTCATTTATTAAAGAAAATGTAACTTGAAAATGTTTGACATAAATGACTAATGTATATGAACTCAAAACATCTTGAAACAAAATAGTTTAAATGCGAATATTTGTTCTTGAAATGAAAATGATAAATATGCTGGACGCCGTCCAGTTCTATCAGCAACCAGCATAATAACTTCAATTAAGCGGAAGCACTACCTCTATGTACCTGAGATGAAACATGCAAAACGTCAACGAAAAACGTTGAGTGAAACTACAGGTTTAGTAAATAATTTCGTAAGTTAGGCCACAAGATTTTCTTAGGAAACATCATAGGAAAAGTATACATTATCATGAGCACTTGATTATAAAGCTTTAACCTTTGCGTGAGCCGAGCACACGTCTTTAGTTTACCCTATCATTGCATACACCGATCAAGTGTACGAGTAATAACAAAATAGACGCCTGTCATGTTTAGGCGAGGTCTGTCAAACCTAACGGTACCGTCCCTATAAGTCGAGCTTACAAAGTAACTAATATAATCAAGCTAAGGGATATTTGATCTGAACTCATATGTATAGTCATTTAAGTTACTTGTGCCTAATATGTAAAACATTTGTAAAAAGCATGCATCTTATCCCTGTAAAAATATAGTAGGGATCGTAGACTCGCCTTAGCAAAAGCACTTGTAATTTCTTAGTAAAACGTACGGTTGTCAAACAATCTCGATTGAACAACGTAACCTAAATAAGTAAATCATCTTAAGTATACACTTATAGGTCAAAACATGTCAACCCATAGTGTACGCAAAGTGCTAGTGCTCAGACTGACTCAACGAACAAGTAAAAGTCAACTAATCCAAGCAAGTCAACAAAAGTCAACCAAAGTCAATCCTAAAGTTAACTCGGTAAAAGTGGTCAACTAAAGTCAAACATCTCAGTAGGTCACACAAACATGATCAATAAGTCAAACCTAGGTCAAGTATCACTTTACAAGTCATAATTAAGCACATTGCACTTTTGCACCTTAGAACATGCCTTAGAAATTCGTACGTCGTAGAAAGATCCAACTATAGCTCATAGCACATAAATCATTAAATCATGAACAACTCCAGATCTTAACTACACTTAAAATATATTCCAAAAAGTACAGCCAAAGCCTCATACAATAAATAAAAGTCAGAATTCATAAGGGGTCTAATCATAGTTCATTACAGAAATTTCTGCCCGCGCGTCAGCTTTTAAACATTTTTCATAAAATATAGAAAATATATTTTGATGAACGACCAATTGGAGTCATCTCAAAATTTTAGTGATAAAATAATCTGAAACATTGCTTTAGCCAATTTGTAATGTTTTGCAAACCTTTACAGAATCGTCAGTTTTGTTCATCAAACAGACATATCATTTAGACGAGCATAGATCTCATGGAAAATCACGTTCTTGTAAGTCCGCATACAAATGAAACATGTCAAGTAACATATAAACTAACATATTCCAGAATATCAAAGTCTCAATCAATTCCTAGTTCACTCTAACAATTTTTATGTAACTTTGAAAAACGATTCAGCTCACTTTAAAAATCAAATCTTCGTTTTGACATAACGGGAGCATTACTTAACCTTTTGACGCAAATATTAAGTCTAAATTGCATAAATTTTCACAAGGAATACAGTAGTACACTTTATATAAGCTAAAACACAAAGCATGCAACTCAGAAAATTCGTATATCATGCAAACCCTAACGAAAACTTCGATTAAGCATATCTTGAGCATAAGATAACGAAATCACGCAAAATCGAAGTCTAAAATTAATAACTTTTCGATATCTTTCTAATTAAACATATTACAAGACCAGATATCATGTCAATTAAATTAGATCATTAAAATACAAATTCATTTTTCATACATACAACGTTAATTACGCAATCAAACGATAAAGAACGACACTAGACACCATTAACTGAGCACTAGACTTGATTACACCATGTAATTGAACAAAAAACTGAATTAATAAAATTAGGGTTACTAGTTATACCTCAAATGATTAAATTGATCACACAAACGTGTAGAGAACGATCAAAGCAACAACGTTCGTGTACGGGGTTCCTTCTAATTTCAACTTGTGATGGTGGTTGTGGGGTGGTGATGGCCGACGGCTTCCAAGAGGGGAGAGGGAGCAAAATTTCGGCCAAAAAAACAAAGGGGAGGGTTTAAGGGATTAAGCTTCTATTTATAGTTAGATTTAGGGCCTTAATTAAGTAACTAGTCACCTTGTAGCCCAAGTAATAGTCCAATTAGGGGGGTTCATGGGGGGTTCGGCCATATGGCCCTATAAGGGGTGTCCTGGTCTCGTTTTGCTTAATTACTTGAATGCGCGTGGTCCGTTTCGTGTGCCGTTAACCGTACCGGGTCTCCGGAACATTAATTAGTCGTTGAAACAAAATCACCGGATTTAATTCATTAAATAAATAATAAATTAAATTAGTTTTTCTTAAAGTAAATAATTATTGAAAATAATTATTTCGTCATATTTCTGAGTTCCGTAAACTGAAAAGCTTTCTAGGCGATTAACTTAACCGTAACGTTTTCTAGTTATTTCACTTTTCGAAATAAGTTCATAAATTAATATAACGTACTAATTCAAGAATCTCTCTGATAAGTATGCATTTAATTCTATTAAACACACAAGTCTAAGTAACCACCATTAAATACTTAACGGACAAGTAACGATAGTAAACGAAAAAAGTTGGGTTGTTACATATAATAATATACTTAATTAGAGAATATTAAATTTTAATTGGTTAATTGAATTTCAATTCTGAAATTGAAGCCTTAAAATCCCCTTGCTTATTATATTTAAGATAAAATTTAATAATTATTTTTATTTAATATTAAACTACCAAGCAAATCACGGCTCTTCTATAGATGATTATCATGTAATAATTTTATTTTATTTACGTTTTCATGTTTCTAATTATAATGTACATTTGATCGATAACATCTGTAATTGTCATCACTTCTAACGATTTTAAAACCTAATATTTACAATTTCCGTCTAAAGGACGGGCTCATAAAACTAGTTTGCATATAAATTTAAAACAATAATATATTCAAAGACTACACATACTATATATATATATATATATATATATATATATATATATATATATATATATATATATATATATATATATATATATATATATATATATATATATATATATATATTATTAAAAAAGAATGTTCATTTTATAATTTTGCATGTTAACATATCAAATAATCTTATATTCCACACACTTCAAATTTCGGTTATTATATTGACTTTTTATCAACCGGCATAATCAAATCCAAAAATATGTCTTGGTACAATTGATTATCAAATTCTAATGATCTAAAACGCATAATCAAACACTCCTTATAATTTATTTTCCCACCCTTAGATAAAATAACTTATTTAGAATCAAAGTACAACTATCATCATATACAAAGATGTCAACAACCACATCAGTTGATAGTTGGGTCAACAACCTGGCCCATAAACAACATAGCTCCACTTGTATCCTCTTTAATCATAAACAAAAACGGATGATCTGCCACAAAGTCAACCTTAGGATAAGTCCTTCCCAAGGATGCGAATACAAAGACGGTTGCAGTGACTGCTGCAGCTTCTGTACCTTCTTCGTTCACCTCCACAAATGATTTATGTTGAATGCTCGAAACATATAACTTTTCATTTGCATAAGAGTTGACCATTTCACTTAAACCTTCAGTGCTGGTGAAAGGCAACAAGAGGCCTAATTCTTTCAACATGTCAGAAGCTTCAAACCCAAATGAGATCTTAAACTTTGGGACCAAAAATTGCCCGACCTCTACTTTTTGGTGTGGAATGTGACGCTCCAAAAAGTCAGATTGCGAGCCAACTTTCTGTATCAAAGATGGGAGTCCGTCTTTTGCATCTGGGAGGAAGATGCACATTGTGAAACGGCGTTTATCTTTACCAGTTTCATATGGAAGACACAATACTTTGAAATCATCATATTTACGTAGGAACTGTTTTTTCTTGGTGGTCATGAAGGGTACTAGAACTTTGCTACCATCAAAAAGGTGAAAATCATAGTTTTTTGTCTTTGACGGATCAAACTTCTCACTCCAGGCTCCTTTAAAATAGATTGCATTTGCAAAGATGAGCCTAGTAACGTTGTTAACCGCGCCAGCAGGAAGTATGTCTTTGATGTGACCATTAGTTTGTTTTTCGGCCCACAAATTCACTTCTTTAGCCACCTCAATAGCCTTCAATAAACAGAGACGTACATGCAAGTATTAGCAATCACTGTATATATAAGGCAATTAAATATGTTTAAGGTTATAAAAGTCGCTAGTTGGGAACATTTAGAAACTAATCGGGCATGTCGGAGACTAGTCATAGACTAAGACTAGTTGTACGTTGATCAACTTGGACTTTTAGCTTTATTTGACTTGCTTTGACCTAATAAATCCGACTTTGAACTGATTAATTCCGACTTTAACTGAATAAATTAATCTTTCGACAACTTTGATTGAATAAATTGACCAAATCGAAGATTGGTCGGGGACTTGGTGGACTACTAAAAGTTTCGCCTAGTCGGGACTAGTCGAGGCTAGTCCGGGACCTCCATGGATGTTTCAAAGTCATATACTATGAGGAACAAACTCACATAATTATTTGATCCGGCGCTTTATTAATTATTACTAAATTTTATTTTACTACATGATGATTCTACTTCTATGAGTTTGATTATTTTTAGCAGGAACTAAGCAAAATATTGAGAATTTAAACATTCTAAATAATAAAGTAACAAATGCAAGTAACATAGAACTGACCCTGGTTTTGAAATCGACTTGATTACAAGTAGCTTTATGAACAGTTTCCACAACCTGTTTAAAAGAAGGTTTAAGAGAAACAGTTTGCTCAACCCAAACCCCATTTGCCAAAGACAACTGTGGCCCACCAACTGGGCTACCGTCTAACATGATCAAGGACACAACTTGTGAAGAAAGAGCGTTGAGTTCATCGATGTTTTTTGCTTTCAAAAATGATAGCAATTGGTCAAGTGTTTCGCCTTTGGAACCTGCCACGATCAAATTTAAAACGACATGGGTTGAAAGCGGAGAGAAAACAACGTTTGAGTTGTGGGATTTGTTTAGCAGGTGGTTTGAAAGTGTGATTGAAACATGGGTTTGGTTTCTAATTGATGATTGAGTGTCCATTTTTGTGAAGGAATTTAAAGAAAAAAGCTTGAGTGATTAATGAGATGGTGTAATTGCTATTGTGGTGGTAACCAAGTGGTAACACTATATATATCTGATGTTTTAGCAACGCTGTTAAGGAACCTGGCTTTGACTACGTACGTATTTTGAGTAGAAGTATGAAAGTGTATATTTTTATTGATTATTGATCATTTAAGTAATAATGTAAGTATACTTCTTCCATAAGATTCATCCAGATGAAATTCAAACATGATTTATATAAGAAATTAGTCAGCATCTCACATTAATATTATTGTTAATTTATTTTTAACGTCATCTTTTATAAACAACCATTCTAGCTGCTATCTAGAGGGCCAAAAAAAAAAAAAAAAAACAATTAAAGACCTATTCTCCAAAGACTAACGACTGAAGATGATCGAAGTCATCCCAAATGTCATCTTAACAATTAAAGTTATTTTGTTTTTAAATATGAAGAATTAAAGAAACTATTGCGTGGCCTCATTACCGTGTCTGTGTCATTAAACTTTTAATTGTAGATCCGTTTATTTAAATCCTCTTGCATTCAGACGATGAACATAGACCAGTAATTGCAAAAAACGTTAGGACTAAGGGTCTGTTTACTTGCCACTTAAAGTCTGTTTCTATACAACTTTTAATTCAGTAAGTAAAATTGATATTTCTTTGTCACTTAATCTGCCATTTAATCTGAAATTTGGTCTGCAAAAGATATGGAATCAGACACCCCTCCACACCCCTCGAGGCAAATGAAAATAGAGTCAAATTCAGGAAAAAAAAAAAAAAAAAAAAAAACATCCCAATCTAGTTATTTACTAGAATTAATATATACACGTCTCCAAAAAGATGGTATTCAAAGAAAGTATGCAAATCCAACATCAATATCAATATATGATATGCACAAGAAATATAAGATGATAGAATAAAGATGTCCAGGGGATGTACATTATGTTCCCAATTGCCAAGGCCTAACCTTGAGTTCTTCGGCTCGAACAACTTTTTCGCCGGGGTCTACCTGGCCTCCTCTTCTTGTTTTTTGGTCTGGTTAATTTGTAAATAGAACGTATTTTTGGAGGCGGTTGTTCACTCTGGCTTGAATCTTCAGAAACCGAAACTAACGCTGTTCTATTGCTGTTTTCTTTGGGTACTAGGAAATTCTCAATTTGATGAAGATTTACAGCCCCGGTATTATCTTGTGGAGGCTTCTTTGCTCTACGGTTGTATATCAAGATCCCATCCGTACTCTAGATGAACATAACCATGAATTCAAATGAATGTTATTGTTTTCGTTATACAAGTAACGCGTGAAAACTACTCTAAAGATAGTTGAGTGGTTGGGGTCTTGATATCCTCGTAAGAGGTCTCAATAACCAAGTTAAGCTACGTACATCTCAGTAAAAATAATCATCCTCGTCGGATAGCATAAGGAAAACCTTATCCGTTTATTAGAAATTGAACATATCCCAAAAAAAACTCCTTAATAAATAAACGGGTCATAATTGCTACCTCAAATCAAGGAAATGTTATTTAACAGTTTCAAGAGAATAAAATTTGGGATAAACGAGTTGCAAGCATTACTGATGTGCAAGGATGTTATTCAGATCCTACTTTAAATAAATAAAGTTTTTAAGTATAGTTTGAATCTTCAGTGACCAAAAAGTTCACCTACTTCACTAAAGATGATATTGCATTTCTACGAGGGGGAAAAAAAATACAAATACAGAATGTGTGGGCAGTAAAAAAAAAAAAAAAAAAAAAAAAGTTGAAACTCACTCTTTTCCTTAAAGTAACAGGAAGCTCTTCATGACCCAAGTCTTCATCATCTGGTTTGACCAAATCTTCAACCGTGTTTAATTTCATTAGCTGAGATGCAAAATCAGCAACTACAGATGGTCCATTCATGTTTGTTGGAAAATCAGATTCCTTAACAGAACATGTCAACACATACGTAGATTCATGCAAGATCATGTCTTCCGTGGACGAGATCCTTTGAGCGTTATCGGTCATTACAGTGTCAAGTCTGTTCTTCATTTCACACAAGTGTGACTGTGCAACTTCAATCTTCCAAAGTATTCGTTCTAATGAATAATCATATCTGAAGTCAAGAGATAACAATTCATCCAGAACTCTAAATTCATTACCACCATTCTTATCGGTTGATGGAGAAGGAGCTGCCAGTGGAAAAATATAGAATTAGAAATTTGATCCAATGATTTTTTTGAAACTATAATATAGATTAACCATGAATCTTGGTGAATGACATTGGTTTCCGATAGAACTTAATAATTCCAAGTGGAAAATATTCATCTATGAATTTTTGAGAAACGTGAAATCAAAGTAGGCGATAAAGTAATCAAATTATGAGAAATTGAATAAATAGTTATATACTTATATATATGATTACATCATAAAAGCTTAATTGTTGCATTTGAAATAATCATAAAAATTAAATAGGTTGGTATAATTAAAACTTTCTTAAAGGCGGTGTAACGGTCTAGGTTTCATGGGGTATAAACAATAAGATTAGCATTAGAAGCAAAGCTATTAAATAATCATCATACGATATAATCTATAGAGATAGAGATACATTCTAACTTACCTAGATTAGGTTGAGCATCATCCATCGTTGGACCATGAGTGAGAGACCTGCAAGTAGCTGCACATAAATTATATCAATCTCATAAACCACCATATAGGGTAGCAATTTCGACTCATTTACTTATGAATGGGTTGAATAGACCAAACAAGCCCATAGTCACGCAAAGTTTTTTAGAATGCATAAACCTCCATTATTCTCATTGAAAGATCTAGAATATTATTGTGATATTTATGCAATAATAACAGTTTTTCTAATCATAATTAAGGACCAAGTTTCTATAAAATAATAGAAAAGGGTTGGCACGTCCATCCAGTATGCTGCGAACTGCTTCAAGAGTTCAACTAATAGCAAAAATGACCCATTTCAATCTGAACCCACTTTGACCCATAACCATACCAACTCGATCTGACAATCTTCGCTAAAACCATCATCCACTGTTAGAGTTCAAGTAGTATATAAGAATTAGAGGAGTATTTACCATAATATGAGAACAAGTTATGTTGTGACATATACTCTTCGTTGTCTGTCTCTTCATGTCTTTTTCGTCTCTTTCTCTTCATGGGTTTCGTTCTTTGAGGGTCATGAACAAATGGGATTGACTATGAACACCGACCTCCTAATTCAAAGTTCCCATATTGCAAATGTTTTGTTTGATAGTAACCTTCCAGTTCTTTATCATATTCAGCTGTTAAAGTCTGTAACTTCCTAAGCTGCAGTTCGACCCATTTACAACGCCACATAATTGGTTGGACAAACTTTCTCCAATGAGATGTCACCCTTTTCTTCCTGAAAACATCCCAATCTAATGCATCATATTATATCATTATATAGAACATAATAGTTAAACCATGTTAGCATGACTGAAGTACATATTAAAACTAGTTAGCACATTAATATAAAGCTAATTTTGGTTAGCGTTTCTCACGAAAATAGTTACGTGGTCCTGTTGGCTAAGTTTATAATTGATATATTTGGAGAACAGATTAAAAGTGACGCGTGAATAGAAATTGAACAAAGCTTATACATGATTATATACTTATACATGATTACATCATAAAAGCTTTATTGTTGTATTTGAAATAATTATAAAAATTATATAGGTTGGTATAATTAAAACTTTCTTAAAGGTGGTTTAACGGTCTAGGTTTCATGGTATAAGCAAAGCTATAAAATAATCACCATAAGATATAATCTATAGAGATAGAGATACATTCTAACTTACCTAGATTAGGTTGATCATCATCCATTGTTGGACCGTGAGCGAGAGACCCGCAAGTAGCTGCACATGAATTATATCAATCTCATAACCACCATATAGCTGTAGCAATTTCGACCCATTTACTTATGAATGGGTCGAATAGACCAAACAAGCCCATAGTCACGCGAAGTTTTTTAAAATGCATAAAACCTCCTACATTGTTCTCGTTTAAAGATCTAGAATACTATTGTGATATTTACGCAATAATAACAGTTTTTCTAATCATAATTAAGGACTAAGTTTCTATAAAAAGATAGAAAAGAGTTGGCACGTCCATCCAGCACGCTGCAAACTGCTTCAAGAGCAAAAATGACCCATTTCAATCTAAACCCACTTTGACCCATAACCCGATATGACAATCTTCGCTAAGACCATCATCCATTGTTTGAGTTCATGTAGTATATAAGTATTAGAGGGGTATTTACCATAATATGAGAACAAGTTATGTTGTGACATATACTCTTCGTTGTCTGTTTCTTCATGTCTTTTTCGTCTCTTTTTCTTCATGGGTTTCGTTCTTTGAGGGCCATGAAGAAATGGGATTGACTTTGCACACAGACCTCGTAATTGAAAGTTCCCATACTGCAAATGTTTTGTTTGATAGTAACCTTCAAGTTGTTTATCATATTCAGCGGTTAAAGTCTGTAATTTCCTAAGCTGCATTTCGACCCATTTACAACGCCACATAATAGGTTGGACAAACTTTCTCCAATGAGATGTCACCCTTTTATTCCTGAAAAATCCCAATCTAATTCATCATTATCATTATTATTATTATATTATTATATATTATATATTAATATATTAATTAATATATTATATATAGAACATAATAGTTAAGCAATGTTAGCATGACTGAAGTACATATTAAAACTAGTTATCACATTAATACAATCGTTTTGCAAACAGAGCAACTTTGATATAGACATAAAAAACATTAAGCTAATTTAGGTTAGCGTTTCTCACGAAAATAGTTACGTGGTCCTGTTGGCTAAGTTTATAATTGATATATTTGGAGAACAGATTAAAGTAGTTTCTAGTGTTACCATTACTATCATGATGATATATTAGCAGTTAAAACTGTCCTAAAAATTTCAAGCTGAGAACACTGTCTAACATGGTCCAGTACAAAATTCCAATCAAGCACTAAAAATTTCAACCCCATTCGACTGCCGTAGAGCTCAGATCAATGTAAATCTAAGCTAATGTGCAACCCAAAATATAATCAATGTCCTACATAAGATGAGCGATTCAGATAGCATGTTATAACAAATCCATTTTTAGTAGGTGCCTAAATGAAGCAGGTTAACGTTTCGAGTTCACGCATTTTCTCCATAATTTATAATGTGTCAGTTTGACTACAGTAGCCCTATTACTAAAATAATTTAGAAGGATGCATGCATTGAAAATAGACTTTGAAAGAATATAAACCAGTTCAACCCACTTGGCCCATTCCCTTTTAACTAATTTTTTAATTCGACATGATTAACAATGAACACAAACCAAACAGCATAAGTAAATGGAAAAAAAAAAAAAAAAAGCCTTTACTAAAAACAGCGATAAGTCAATACTTCGTTAAAAAGGAACAATTATCCTAGAATTTCGAATGCCATAAAACTCATCTAGCAGAACATTTCCAATTAGTAGTACAAGACCTAAAAAAGACAAGACATATAAGGAGATATGACCAAAAAAGACATTAAAGAGACAATACCTTACTGGAAACTCGTAAGCTGATCCACCGAAACCTCGCATTGGCGCAACATCCCCGCGAAATTCTGACATAACCTCACTATCACTTCCAAATTCAGAATTTCTGACATCATCATATGTGTCATCAAAAGAAGTTGAAGAGGCAGTTGCATCACCAGACTGAAGTTGAACCGAATGACGCTCATCATCATTTGCACAATTTATTATATCAACCTCTACATCCTCGTCATCATTCGTAAAGTTTACTATGTCAATTTCCACATCCTCATCGTCATTTGTACAGTTTATTATGTCAACGTCCATATCCTCATTTTTACAAACTTTTATATCCCGCGCATTCAACAAAGTTCCTGTATCAGATTTGTCCATGTAGTTGGTTTCAGGTTTCGTGCTGTTATATTTTGTCGTTGGCATAAAAGTAGAATAGTCTTTACTAGTCGAAGCTTCCATTGCGGTTTACTTTCTTTCTTTCTTCAAGGTTCAAATCAGGATCCATAATATAATATCACACAACTATGATCATTTTCAATTATTTAAGTGTGTTCTTAACAAGACTTAGCTCAGTTGTGTAAAGCTAAGTCGTGTAAAGCGGTCAAAGATTGCATAAATTCTTCAGCTGCAGCAAAAAAAAAAAAAAAAAAAAAAAAAAAAAAAAAAAAAAAAATTTACTGAAAATCGCACTATACATTTTAACAGGTGTGTTGAAATGTAAAAAAATAACCCCCTGAAATTGGTTGAAGTGCCACATATTACAAACCCCAATCTGTCTTAGAAAAAAAATAAAATAAAAAAAGATTAGGGTTTCAATTATTAACCTAATTTTGTTATATAATTTAAGGATTTTCACATTTCTGGAATCAGGATTGATACGGTGTACCTAAAAATCAATCGAATTGATAAAATTATCTTACGGTTATCGATGATTGTTCAAAATATTAGATTATTATGAAGTAAAGCGATAATAGAAACCGAACTGACTGACTTTGTGATATGAATAAATAGAAAATGAATACATACCTTCTTGACCTCTCCAAGATCAATAGAAAATTTGCAAATGAGAATAATTTACAGTGAGCTGAATTCAGTCTTTTCAACTTTTTTGACGCGTATTAGTAACTTAATTTAGATTAAGATTAGATTTAGATTTAGATTTACATAAATATAATATGTGTTGTGATAGAAGTAGATCATCAATCAATTTTTATGTTTATCGTACGATAAATCAATTTCAATGCTAATCTTATTTATAAAAAGTTAATGTCGATTCATAACGTAACGAGCAAGCTACTAATCGTAAATATCAAGGACAGGTGATCAGTACACCACCAGTTTTTAGCCGTACACTACCAAATATGCATTATGATGTTATACTGTACAATACTGTAAAGCATGTTTAGTGGTGTACGGCTAAAAATTGATGGTGTACGAATCATCACCCCTCGTTAAAACTTTACGACCTCGTATCTATCTATCTATCTATCTATCTATCTTCTATCTATATCTATTAGTAGGGTTTTGGCCGTGCATATGCACGGCCCAGACTGCAAGAACTCATTTGATGTAAATGTTGATCGATTTGAAGATTCTGGCAGTTCTGGGATGTTATGTATTTCAATATATGTTCGGAGTTGTCTATATTATTGGCCTCGATGATCATAAGCCTTCTATTTTTCCATCTTCTAATTGATTGTGTCTGTTTGCGCTTTTGTTAATGATTTTCGATTTAGTTTCACACTAATTTGAGTTATTGTCGACTATCATGAATGAAATGTCCCGTTCATATTGATTATAAACGTTCCATATTAATTGATTTCGTTGCGAGGTTTTGACCTCTATATGAGACGTTTTTCAAAGACTGCATTTGTTTTTAAAACAAACCATAACCTTTATTTTATCGACAAGGTTAAAAAGTCACCATTTAAATTATCCAGAAATGATAATCTAACAAATATCACACATACACACTACCAATACATATTGGTTTACAAATATTAATATGTTACAACAAAATAAATCTCGAATGCAGTTTTAAACAATATTATACAAGCATGCTGACACCAAATCTTGTCCATATAATAGCATGCAACAGCGGAAGCTCTTAATAATCACCTAAGAATAAACATGCTTTAAACGTCAACAAAAATGTTGGTGAGTTATAGGTTTAACCTATATATTTATTAAATCGTAATAATAGACCACAAGATTTCATCTTTCAATAACATGCAATCTGCATAAAAAATCATTTGTATGGTTGAACACCTGGTAACCGACATTAACAAATGCATCTAGAATATCCCCATATATAAATATCGAAATACTAAAGCAGTTCAAATTCTCTGACTGGGGCTTGTCAATGGCTCATAGATCTATCTTTAGGATTCGCGTCAATTGGTGGCAATTATAATAAACACCAATTCTTAGGTTACCAAGTTCAACAAGGGCGATATCCGGTATAACGATTCAACATAGAATGTAGTTTCAATACTTATGCCTATTTTGTAAATCATTTTCAAAACTGCATGTATTCTCATCCCAAAATATTAGATTTTAAAAGTGGGACTATAACTCACTTTCACAGATTTTTACTTCGTCGGGTGATAGTGCTCCAAATGAACATATATTTAGGCACAATATCCTTCCAATATGTAAAGCTTTTAGTTACTATTGTTCTATTTTTATGTAATAATCGTTTAAATAAATAAGTGCGAAGACAAAAGAAGAAAACGACGAATTGAAGACGCAAACGACCAAAAAGCTCAAAAGTACAAAGTACAATCAAAGTGGTTCAAATTATTTATGAGAAACGTCTCAAAATTACAAGAGTACAAGACGCAAAACGCAAAGTACAAGATATTAAATAGTACGAAAGGACGTTCGAAAATCTGGAACCGGGACCAGAGTCAATTCTCAACGCGCGACGCAACGGACTAAAAATTACAAGTCAACTATACACATGAATATAATATAATATATAATTAATTCTTAAAAATTATATATATATATATATATATATATATATATATATATATATATATATATATATATATATATATATATATATATATTATATTATATATTAAAACCGTCGGCAAACAAGAAAACAAAGTATGTGAGCTGGATTCCTGCTCCATGCGATCGCATGGCCTGGAGGCCTAATTCCCATGCGATCGCATGGCATACTTTTTCTGGCCACATTCTTATAAAAGGCGCAGTTTTGGTCGAATGTTATACATCTTTTTCTATCCTCTCTATCTCTCACGTAATATATATATATATATATATATATATATATATATATATATATATATATATATATATATATATATATATATATAAAATTTTAATTTTAATTTTAATTTTAATTTAATAATAATAAGGGTATGTTAGCGAATGTTGTAAGTGTGTAAGTCGAAATTCTGTCCGTGTAACGCTACGCTATTATTAATCATTGTAAGTTATGTTCAACCTTTTTAATTAATGTCTCGTAGCTAAGTTATTATTATGCTTATTTAATGCCGAAGTAATCGTGATGTTGGGCTAAATATTAAGATTGGGTAATTGAGCTTTGTACCATAATTGAGGTTTGGACAAAAGAACGACACTTGTGGAAATTAGACTATGGGCTATTAATGGGCTTTATATTTGTTTAATTGAATGATAGTTCGTTAATTTAATATAAAGATTTACAATTGGATGTACCTATAAATAACCATATACACTCAATCGGACACGATGGGCGGGATATTTATAAGTACTAATAATCGTTCATTTAACCGGACACGGGAATGGATTAATAGTTAATGGACTTATTAAAACAGGGGTGAATTACATACAAGGAAAATTGGTGTAATTATAGTTTAAGTCCCCAATTAGTTGAAATATTTGACTTCAGATATAAGGATAATTTGACGAGGACACTCGCACTTTATATTTATGACTGATGGACTGTTATGGACAAAAACCAGATGGACATATTGAATAATCCAAGACAAAGGACAATTAACCCATGGTAATAAACTAAAATCAACACGTCAAACATCATGATTACGGAAGTTTAAATAAGCATAATTCCTTTATTTCATATTTCATCGCATTTTTATTTACTGTCATTTTATTTAATTGCACTTTTAATTATCGTACTTTTTAATTATCGCAATTTTATTTATTGTCATTTTATTTATCGCATTTTAATTATCGCAATTTAATTATTGTCATTTACTTTACGCTTTAAATTAAGTTATTTTTATTTTTAATATTTTACATTAGGTTTTAACTGCGACTAAAGTTTTAAAATCGACAAACCGGTCATTAAACGGTAAAAAACCCCCTTTTATAATAATAATACTACATATATATATTTTTTTATATTTTTACAAATATAGTTTTAAAAATATAGCGTTAAACTTGGCTAGCTCCCTGTGGAACGAACCGGACTTACTAAAAACTACACTACTGTACGATTAGGTACACTGCCTATAAGTGTTGTAGCAAGGTTTAGGTATTTCCACTCTATAAATAAATAAATAACTTGTGTAAAATTGTATCGTATTTAATAGTATTTCGCAATAAAAATATAACTATTTCGTACACCTCCGCTGATCACATCAAGTTTTTGGCGCCGCTGCACGGGAACTCTTAAACGCCGAAGCGAAACGCTATATAAAAAAAAGATTTTTATTAAGTTTTAATTTCTTTTTGTAAAAATACGTTTTAAATATTAAAAATACAAAAATATAAAAATAAAAACAAAATATATATATTTTTAAGAGTTGTTCAAAATAAAAAAATAAAATAAAAAAGTTTGTATTTTCTTTTAGTTACAAAAACTAATAGGTGGTTTTTTTTTTAAATTAAGTTTTTATTTATTTTATATAAATATTCTATTTAAATTAAAAACAGAAAAAATAAAAAAAAATAAAAAAATAAAAAAAAATATATATATATATATATATATATATATATATATATATATATATATATATATATATATATATATATATATATATATAACTATAAACGGGCCGTACTGTAGCAGCCCAAGATCAGAGCTGGATCCAGAAGTCATGCGATCGCATGGCCCGTATGCATGAAACTCATGCGACCGCATGAGGGTTGCTGACACGCCTGATACCTCTGCCGACAGCATTAATTACGGATTATTATTAATTATTATTAATATTAAACCCTAATTAGGGTTAATTATTATATTAATTAATTTTAGTTTTAATTAATTTGTAATATTTAGTTTATTATAGTTTTAATTAGTTATAAATTAATACTTTTATAAAATAAATAATATACAAATAATATTTTTATAAAAATTGTATTTTTTTACAACTTTAAGTTTTATTTTTATATTTTATATCTTTTTATTCGTAATATTTGTATTTTTATCGTTCGTAATTAGTTTTTAATCTAGTATTTTGCCGTAGTTATTTTTATTTCTAGATTTTTATGTTTTGCCGTAAAATCCCTTAAGTGCTTTTTCTTTAGACTAAGATTTAGGTGCTTTAGAATTTTGCGACGCCGTTTTAAGATTTTAATACTTTTTAAGTTATTGCCGTTTTGGATATAGAATTCCTTTTAAGCTTTAATAACTTTAGACGCAACTTTTAATTCTTAGTTTTTAGACTTTTAAGTTTCGACACGCTACGTTCTTTTTATTATTTTTCGACCTTTTATTTTTTGACGTTTTTCGACGCGCTCTTTTTCTTTCTTATTTCTCTACGCTCTAGTTTTTAGGACCTAGAATTTTCTATTTCTTCTCTAAAATTTCTTTAAACTTCAACGAAAAATTATTTTAAGTGGTTAAATTAATAGACATCAAAAGTTTTCTGGTTCGTAGTAATAGTTGGATTTGTTAGTGGCGAGTTGTGGGCTTCCGATTTAAAGGGTCCTGGCTACCTGCTGCATCTATTGGCTATTCGAAACGTGGGCAAAATCAGAAAAGTCTATTAATTTGATAACTTATATAATTTTTATCTTTTATAACTAATAGGATATTCAGTGAATGCACCGAGCAAAACGTTCACCACCTTTCATACGTTCACCACCTGTAACTCGATCAAGACATCTAGCCAATATTATCGCCGTTGATTTTTCTTTAGAATCGTCATCTAGTCAACCAAGTACTCCAATTCAAATTTCCGATAATCCATTTTTTGAACCCGAATTCAAATTTGAAAACCCGGAGGATATTCAAGGACAATTCCAATATCCAGAACCACTAATCATTCCTCCTGAACTACAAACCGTTAAATCAGAATCCTCTAGTGATTCGTATTCAACAATTTCAGTTATGGAAGTAACGGGACCTCTAAGTATGGAAGATCGAATGAGAGCCACACGCACGGGCCAAGGTGATAATGCTAAAAACGAACATATATTTCATAGCATTATTCCTCAAGAAAGACAAGCTTTTAGTTACAATTTTTAACAACCCGTCCTAATCCTCCTGGACGAAGTCATCAACATTTGGTTCCATTGCGATGATCGACTCCCAGTAATGTCCTTAACATGAGCAAATGCACAGCGGAAGACTTAATTTGTACCTGAGAATAACATGCTTTAAAACATCAACATAAAGTTGGTGAGATATATAGGTTTGATGCTAGCAGCGTAATAACTATGGACCACAAGATTTCATATCATATAATTAAACATAATACACTCGCAAGTGTATGTAAAAGTAGTTGAGCACTTGGTAACCATACTTAACATTTAAATCAACGCAGCATATTCTTAAATAATCACTACACCGTACCAAGTGTAGTATACAGAAACGAAGTACTGTGCAACCGTTGAAAACTGGTCGTCCAGCCCGGTTGGGGTTATCAGGCCCGATAGATCTATCAACAGGATTCGCGTTTACATTCCTCAGGTAAATATTAGCTATCAAGTATAAAGAAATATGTCATGGTACAACTCAACATAGAATTTATTTTTGATCACTTGTGTCCATAACGTAATTCATAAAATGCATGTATTCTCATCCCAAAATGTTTAGAGTTAAAAAAAAAGGGACTATATACTCACCATGCTGTATTTTGTAGTAAAAATACATATAACATCGTTGATCAAATATAAGGTTGGCCTCGGATTCACGAACCTATAACATTTGTACATTTATTAATACACATAATCGTAATCGAACTTATATATTATACTTAGTGATAATTTTTATATTAATAACTTATATATTTTATTATATATTCAATTTGTATGTAAAAGTATTAATATATTAAATTTATGGGTGTTAAATATATTTTTATATAATCACACTCTCTGTTTACAAAATACTAGTTATAGTAACACTAGAATAATTATGACGATAAAAAAAATAAACTTAAGAATAGTGATACTTTTAGTAATAATGATTATAATAATAGTAATACTGATAATAATAATAACTATAATAATAATTTACTACTAATGATAATAATGATAATAATTTTTAAAATAATAACACTAATATTGTTTAATAATAATGATAATAATAATAATAATATTAATGATAATAATTTTTAAAATAATAATACTAATAATGATAAGAATAATTATAATACTACCTTAAAGCTTTTTCCCAAAAACAATTCCTCATACAAGACTTGAACCTGAACCTGAGACCTCTCGCTCATCCCCCAACCAACACCCAGGACCATTCTACTGTTTCTTGTTTTTCTGCGTAAATTCTCGACATCTATTTATATATCCCGTACCCTTTATTTATCAACTCAATCCAACAGGAACTGAAGTTGGGTCACAACTAGTAGGCTAAAATCTCGGCCCAACAGACCCAAGATTAATTCGCCCAAACGGCCCAATTAAAACAAAACATAACGGCCCAAATTTTTTATACATTTTGAAATTTATAACTGATATTTAGAACTAATTGCTATCAATCCCTTTTACAACTTGTTTTGTCATCATCATACGTCATTATCCATTATCTTAAATAATCAGATACATCACCGACACTTTCACCTAAAACTTTGTAATAATTAATTAAACATGATCACATGTATCATCCTCTAAAGTTCGTTGTTGTAGCAAAAAAAAAAGAAGCAAGTACAGCAAGAGCATAACAGCTATATAAAGGGTTTTTGATGACAAGTTGATCGAAGGATAAATTTAAGAGGGAGAGAGATAAAGATGGTTGTGTCGACGATGGTAGTCTTCAAGAAACAGGAAAGATGTTTAGTTGTTTTGGGTTTGTTATAGGACAAAAGTAGGAGTATTCGATGGGTGTAGCGGTTGTGTGGTGATCATGGTGGTGGGTGAGCCGTAGGTGGTTGTTCATGATGGTCACGTTGATGGTTATAGTAGGGTGATGGTGACTTCAAACGAAAAAAAGAAATGGTAACAAGCATGTGTTAGTGGGTTTCGTTTTAAGGTGATGGGTTATAGGGCGGTGACGGGGTGGTTGTTATGGGTTTCGAATAGGAAATAGTAACAGTGAGCAGTAGCAGTTGCAATTTGTTTCCATCGTGCAGGTGTTCGTGACTGAGATGTTTATTGTGGTTTCTATAGTTTGACATAGAAACAGAAACAGGGATTAGTTTAAATGGGTTTCATGGTAGAGTAGGGTTGTAGGGTGGCGGTTGAGGTGATTGTACATGGTGGTGATTGTTTTGGGTGCTTGAACTTGAACAGAAACAAGGGTGGAGAGAGAGAATGAGAGTGAGTGAGGTTGAGGTGGTGATGGGTTTGATCTCAACTGTACGGGTGGTGGTGGTGATAGATTATGGTTGTTCAAGAGGATTAGGATTGATCGTGGGTTATATATATCTATCACCTATATGTGTATATATATATTTATATATGTAAGAAAGATAGTAAGAGAGAGATAGTTGATAAATGAAATTGAAGAACTTGAATGATTTAGTGTAAAGATTTATAAAAGGATCGAATGTTTAGGGTTGTTGATAGATGACAAACAAAATCACGAGCAGAATAGGAGGGGAACAGGAACAAGTTAATAAGTCTGATTGGGGTAGTAAATTACCCGTAATTTATGCCTTTTATTTTCCATTTTATATTTAATTAATATTACTAATTAATAATTATATCAATAATAATAATAGTAATACTAATCTTAATGATAATAATATCAAAATAATAATTAAGATCATGATTTTATTACTAGTTATAATATTTATGTTATTAGAAATGATAATTTATAATTATAACAATGATTTTTATAAAAGTAATAATTTTAATAAGAGTATTAGTATTAATAACCATAACACAAACATTTATATATCACAAACTTCATATCTATAGGTTATATATCTAATATAGTATTATCAATAATACTAATATTGTTTTTAACTATTGAAGATACTACAACAATTATATTCTGACTTTTAATTACATTCTATATGATAAAATTATATATTATTAATCATATAATATTTAGTGATTATTTATAATATCATATATTGAGTATCATGTTATATATCTTTTAGTATATTTTACATTATACATATAATAATAATTATGTGTATGAAAATATATATAATATATATATTCATCATACTTTATATATATATATATATTCCATAATTAATGGTTCGTGAATCGTTGGGATTAATCAGAGGTCGAATGTAATTGGATACATGACATAGATTTCAAAGCTTTCGAGACTCAATATTACAGATTTTGCTTATCGTGTCGGAAACATATAAAGATTAAGGTTTAAATTTGGTCGGAAATTTCCGGGTCATTACAATACCTACCCGTTAAAGAAATTTCGTCCCCGAAATTTGATAGAGGTCGTTATGGATAACAATAAGAATGTTTTCATGACGAATATGAGGTAATAATGGAGTTTTATCATTATTGAGAGATATAGATAAAACGATTTGATCAAGTGAAGCTCACGAGTGAAGCTATCACAAAAGAGTGAAATGAGTAAATATATATATTCGTTTCAACCGATGACGTAGTTATTATTGACTTCCGGGATTTAAGGGATTTAAAGAAAATCTTACGTAATAAGATCTGGTTCTTCAGCGATCAGGATCTTCTTTGATTATATGCAATAATCTGTTTCGATTTCTTTGTCGAATATTTCACTATAAATCCACCTCCTCGTTTCCTTATTTTCCACAACTCACATCTTCTACTCTTTCTCCTTAATTTCTACTTTAAAACATTCGTCAATATGCTCCATCCAATTCTAATTCTTGATATACTCCTAATTTTTACATCTGTCATTCTTCTCTTTCATCTACCTCCGGAGGATTTTATTTACTTCTACTATTATCTTGGGGTTATAGTGTTTTTAATCTTCCCGTCCTCGAGTCAAGCGAGCAATGGTCTAGAATTCGTAGGTATGAACATAGTTAATGCTCTAAGATAGAAATGGTAATGGAAAATTTTTGATTTGTCAAATTACCAGAATATCCTGGAAAAGACCGAATCATCAAGAAAATATTTTCTTGATATTTTCATAGATTAGATAGAATGTAAGAGTCGTGTAACATGGCACATGATGATGGTACTGTGAATCATCACCTTCCATTAGAAACTCAACATGACTTACTGTAATATAATGACGTTGATCAAGTGTCATTATATTATACTAATTCATGCATCAGTTCCCAACACTACTTCAAAACATTCATATTTTAAACTCGAAGGTTTCAAAATTTAGAAACTAACACAGTTTCTTTTATGTTGTAAAGCAGATATTACGGAGAGATACATGATCTCAGATAAGAATAGTTGTGAAAATATCTTCAGAAATATTGAGGATATTTATAATAAAAGATACAATAATATCTTTAAATATCTAAGATCATAGGATGCTGGAGACTATTGTTCGCAAGGGTTTAGAGTAAAGAGCAAGATACTCGCTAAAGACTTCAGCAGTATTGAATTATTTGAATTCTTTGAAGTCAAACTTATTCTTTGTGATTTGTCCACGGGTTCCTTCATAGTTTCGCATAATCTGCTTTTCAGTTCTAAATTTTTCTATTGAGCGTTTCCATCACTCCATTCTTTATCATCAACTTTTGGCCATTAAGACCATCTACATCATGCTGCTTCGTCAGCATTTTCAGAGTTAACGGATCTGGGTAATCGGTTATCAAACTGAGGTGATTTCAGGAGAATTGTGTTTTTAGACGATTAAACGTTGATGGTAATATGGTGGAATATAAAAGGTTCACCGGTAACGATGAGGAAAGCCAATCGTATATATCAAAGTTATAATAAGACTTATTCGAATGAAAGGTCGAAGTTGTTCTGTTGAAGCTGTGACAAAATTGTCCAATTTGAAAAGGAATTGTAAGGTTGTTTTTGCTAATAAATGATATAGAATTTGATGCGGTATGTGTTAAACTATGACTTTGGGTTCGAGAGTTTTTCAGGTGCATAAATCTTTTCTTCCGTAGATGAAGTGCGATTGGTTCATCTTCCCGATTGAGGTGTTTTCAAGAATCATGAAAGATTTGAACGCGGATTGTGATTGTCGAGGTACAAATGAGGTTTAAGAAGAAATCAAGTGGCAAACTTGAAGAATTGTTTAGTTTCATATGTTATAGTCAATATTTTAATTCATTTTAATTGTCCAAAGTTAGCAGTCCAATAATCCAATTGTCCAATAGTTCAATGGTCCGATAGTTCAATAGTTCAATATATATTCATATATATATAATATTCGAATTAATTTTAATACGAATCGTGACCCGTGTACCGGTCTCAGTATTGATCACAACTCAAAGTATATATATATTTTGGAATCAACTCCGACCCTGTATAGCCAACTCCCACATTCACATATAGAGTGTCTACGGTTGTTCCGAAATACATATATAGATGGGTCGATATGATAGATCGAAACCTTGCATACGTGTCCCGTTATTTTTAGTGCGTAAAATAAATAAATATATATCATGACCCGTGTACAACGTATTGTCTCAGAATTAATCCGACGTATTGTGTACATGTGTCCCGATTTAAAGTGCGTAAAGGTAAATAACAGAAATAAATTGCGATAAATGTAATACGGAATTAACAGTTAGCTGGGAACAGTTAGATATGAACAGTTAGCGTGGAATCTTAACAATATTCATCATAGTTAATTTGTTTGTTTCTAACAAATTTAATTCTGTCCGATGTTTTCTTCATTATGCCACATGTTGGATTTTGATAGGTCAAAATCCAAATATGAAATTTCAATGGAAATGATTGTTCTGTGGTGAACGGATACGTATATCGGTGGTTGTAAGTAGGATGGTAAATGACTGTTGAATCAGATTCGAAGGATGTACATTGTAACTTATTAATGTGAAATCTAAATATTCCTCGGGTACTACCTACCCGTTAAAATATTTTCATCATTAACAGTTTGTACAAAAGAATTTTTAATTACAACCTTCATGAAAATATACTTGCATATATATTTTCTTCGGATGTAATCATGGATTTAATGAGTCAATAAAATATTATACTCATTTGATTTATCATTGATACTTGATTACATGATCTCTAAAACATTAGAGATTACATAATCGCCATGTCGAACGAAGATAAATGAGGTAGAACGATACGTAAAGCGAAGATAATCGATGTAGAACGATATGTAGAACGAAGATCATACTCGAAGTACAGATAGTGATATTGAAGCGTGTAAGGTTGACATCCGAGGTACAGTTTGTGATGTTGAGGTTGATATCCGAGATACAGATTGTGATGTTGAGAGTTACGACGCGGTTGTGGTTTGGGGGTGATAAGAGTACTGTTGACGTTGATGATGGTGGTGCTGATTATGCTGCTGGTGCTGCTGCTGATGTTTGTAACCTTCGCACCATATTCTCCATAGTCGTAACACGAGCGCGAAGTTCATTAACTTCTGCTAGTACACCGGGATGATTGACAGTTGGGGCGAGTGGATGAATAAGATTTGAAATATGGGATAGTATATAATCGTGACGAGACACTTTGGAAATGAGAGAGAAAATGGTTTCTCGAACAGGTTCGCCGGTAAGTGTTTCAGGTTCGTTGCCAAGAGGGCAATTTGGTGGATGGAAGGGATCTTTGATGTGAAATGATTTTCGGATGTCGAATGATATTCTAACTATATAGAATATCTATATCTATATATATAATACTAAAAATTTCGTAGACTACAGAGGAACCTACGGCATATGTCAGGCAAGTCTACAAATGCGCTAAGATAGGTATTTTATCTATACACTATTAATGCACTAAATGCAGTAGGACGTGTCTAGACTTAAGAATGATAAGCAGGCAATTCCCTAAGGATGATAAGTAGATGATTTTCGACTAGATATGATAAACAAAACTTTTGACATGTAGACACGGTCAAAGTCCAGACTCATTAATGTATTCTAACAACTACTAGTCAGACACACTAATGCAAGACCTGGTTCGCTAAGACCAACGCTCTGATACCAACTTTAACAACCCGTCCTAATCCTCCTGGATGAAGTCATCAACATTTGGTTCCATTGCGATGATCGACTCCCAGTAATGTCCTTAACATGAGCAAATGCACAGCGGAAGACTTAATTTGTACCTGAGAATAACATGCTTTAAAACGTCAACATAAAGTTGGTGAGATATATAGGTTTGATGCTAGCAGCGTAATAACTATGGACCATAAGATTTCATATCATATAATTAAACATAATACACTCGCAAGTGTATGTAAAAGTAGTTGAGCACTTGGTAACCATACTTAACATTTAAATCAACGCAGCATATTCTTAAATAATCACTACACCGTACCAAGTGTAGTATACAGAAACGAAGTACTGTGCAACCGTTGAAAACTGGTCGTCCAGCCCGGTTGGGGTTGTCAGGCCCGATAGATCTATCAACAGGATTCGCGTTTACATTCCTCAGGTAAATATTAGCTACCAAGTATAAAGAAATATGCCATGGTACAACTCAACATAGAATTTATTTTTGATCACTTGTGTCCATAACGTAATTCATAAAATGCATGTATTCTCATCCCAAAATGTTTAGAGTTTAAAAAAAAGGGACTATATACTCACCATGCTGTATTTTGTAGTAAAAATACATATAACATCGTTGATCAAATATAAGGTTGGCCTCAGATTCACGAACCTATAACATTTGTACATTTATTAATACACATAATCGTAATCGAACTTATATATTATACTTAGTGATAATTTTTATATTAATAACTTATATATTTTATTATATATTCAATTTGTATGTAAAAGTATTAATATATTAAATTTATGGGTGTTAAATATATTTTTATATAATCACACTCTCTGTTTACAAAATACTAGTTATAGTAACACTAGAATAATTATGACGATAAAAAAAATAAACTTAAGAATAGTGATACTTTTAGTAATAATGATTATAATAATAGTAATACTGATAATAATAATAACTATAATAATAATTTACTACTAATGATAATAATGATAATAATTTTTAAAATAATAACACTAATATTGTTTAATAATAATGATAATAATAATAATAATAATAATATTAATGATAATAATTTTTAAAATAATAATACTAATAATGATAAGAATAATTATAATACTACCTTAAAGCTTTTTCCCAAAAACAATTCCTCATACAAGACTTGAACCTGAACCTGAGACCTCTCGCTCATCCCCCAACCAACACCCAGGACCATTCTACTGTTTCTTGTTTTTCTGCTTAAATTCTCGACATCTATTTATATATCCCGTACCCTTTATTTATCAACTCAATCCAACAGGAACTGAAGTTGGGTCACAGCTAGTAGGCTAAAATCTCGGCCCAACAGACCCAAGATTAATTCGCCCAAACGGCCCAATTAAAACAAAACATAACGGCCCAAATTTTTATACATTTTGAAATTTATAACTGATATTTAGAACTAATTGCTATCAATCCCTTTTACAACTTGTTTTGTCATCATCATACGTCATTATCCATTATCTTAAATAATCAGATACATCACCGACACTTTTACCTAAAGCTTTGTAATAATTAATTAAACATGATCACATGTATCATCCTCTAAAGTTCGTTGTTGTAGCAAAAAAAAGAAGCAAGTACAGCAAGAGCATAACAGCTATATAAAGGGTTTTTGATGGCAAGTTGATCGAAGGATAAATTTAAGAGAGAGAGAGATAAAGATGGTTGTGTCGACGATGGTAGTCTTTAAGAAACAGGAAAGATGTTTAGTTGTTTTGGGTTTGTTATAGGACAAAAGTAGGAGTATTCGATGGGTGTAGCGGTTGTGTGGTGATCATGGTGGTGGGTGAGCCGTAGGTGGTTGTTCATGATGGTCATGTTGATGGTTATAGTAGGGTGATGGTGACTTCAAATGAAAAAAAGAAATGGTAACAAGCATGTGTTAGTGGGTTTCGTTTTAAGGTGATGGGTTATAGGGTGGTGACGGGGTGGTTGTTGTGACAACCCGGAAATTTCCAACCAAATTTAAACTTTATCTTTATATTATTCCAACACGATAAGTAAAGTTTGTTAAGTTAAATCTCAAGAATTTTAAATTGTGTTCATACATTCATTATAACCTCGACCAAATTCCGACGATTCACGAACCGTTATATATAAATAAATATGTATATATATGTATATATATATTATAACTTGAGAATATTAATAAAGTATTAAACGTATAATACTTTACATGAACGTATTTGTTTCAATATGTTTATCGATGGAATTAGAAGATTGATGATGTAGCGTGAGGGTACGAAATAGTATTATTTTTACTAGGAAATACTACAAAATATGACACAAGTTTTATTAATTTACGGATGGGATATACCTAAACCTTGCTACAACACTATAGGCAGTGTACCTAATCGTAGAGTAGTGTAGTTTTTAGTAAGTCCGGTTCGTTCCACAGGGAGCTAGTGATTACGTACTATATTTTTATAAAACTATATTTATATAAATATATATATATATAAGTAGTAATATTATTATAAAAGGGGGGTTTTTACCGTTTAATGACCGGTTTGTCGATTTTATATTTTTAAGCGTAAAGATAAATGACAATAATTAAAGTGCGTAAAATAAATAAATGACGATAAATAAAATAACAATAAATAAAATTGCGATAGAATATGAAATAAAAGGATTATGCTTATTTAAACTTCCGTAATCATGATGTTTGACGTTTTGATTTTAATTAATTGTTACTCGGGTTAATTGTCCTTTGTCATGGTTTATTTGATACCTATCTGGTTTTTATCCATAATAGTCCATCGGTCATAAATATAAAGTGCGAGTGTCCTCGTCAAATTACCCTTATACCCGAAGTCAAATATTCCAACTAATTAAGGATTTAAACTGTGACGCAGTTATCACTTCTGTCAACAATTACACCAGTTATCACTGTATGTAATCTACCCCTGTTTTGATTAGATATGAATATTAATTTACCCACTTGATCAGTTTGAATAATCAATTACCCAACCCGAATAATTAATTAAATGATTATAATAGATTCCATATGAACGTCACTAAATAGGACAACCATAATCATTATTAATTATTAGGATAATTAATTTGAAGATAGGTTCGACAGACTCCAATGAGTTGTCACTCAATTAGACAATACCCCCCATCTATTAATAGTCAATAGTCCAATTTCCACAAGTGTTGGTCTTTTGCCCAAACCTTAATTATGGTACAAAGCCCAATTACCCAATTTTAGTAATTAGCCCAACATCATGATTACTTCGTTTTAAATAAGCATAATAATAACTTAGCTATGAGACATTAATATAAAAAGGTTGAACATAACTTACAATGATTAAAAATAGCGTAGCGTTACACGGACAGAATTTCGACTTACACACTCAAACGATCTCTATCATAAATCTTATTATTATCATAATTTAAAATTAAAATTAAGATTATTGTTATATCTTATTACATTAACATTATGATAGAGATTTTTAGATATTGATATTGATAATAGATTTTTAGGATAGAAAAAGGGATGCTTTTAAATTGATCGATAATCATCGCCTTTTATAGGCAAAATATGAAATTGAATTTTCATTTACGACCCCTGAACTATGCTAAATTAACAACTTTTTATTATTTAATATTATTCTTATTATGAATTATTTAAATATTATATTTTATTCTTTTGCATAGTTGACTCGTAATTTTTACACCGTTGCGTCGAGCGTTGAGAGTTGACTCATGTCCCGGTTCCGGATTTTCGAACGTCCTTGCGTACTATTTTATATCGTGTACTTTGCGTTTTGTAACTTGTACTCTTGTCATTTTTAGACGTTCTTCATCAATAATTTGAACCTTTTTAATTGTATCTTGTACTTTTGAGCTTTTTGGACCTTTTTGTCTTCAATTTGTCGAATCTGCCTTTTGTCTTCGCACTTATTTAATATAAACGAATATCACTTGAAAATGGAACAATTGCAACTAAAATCTTGTCTTTCTTGGGGGATAATGCTATGAAATATATGTTCCTTTTTAGCCTTATCAATATCCCCACACTTGAGCGTTGCTTGTGCTCAAGCAATATAGTCTTGAAATACTAGAATCACTTCTTTATTCTTCACACTTTGTACATCAGTGATTTTGATATGGCGGTATAAACAATGGTAGTAACGATATGGTTTACAGTCCCACATGACTATAAAAATTTAGATCCATTAAGGAAATTGGATCTTTATAAAAACATTTGATCTTTTGAAAATTCATTCTAGCTTTTACCCTAGATAAGTTTTCTGATTTGATCCATCATCGGTGTTGCAAAATATATTTATGGATCAATATTTTGGCTAAAACTTTTAGGTTCGTGTAATCCACTGCTATCCCGGTATCGGAAAGCACACATCCAGTTTACTTGTTCCGTATATTACCTTTCGGTAAACTACCGTCCGGTTGTAAAGGAAAGCGATGAACAAGAAACTATTAAGGCAATGTCCCGTGACATGCAGATGATTATGGTCTTATTAACGTGTCGGATGCTAGAACTATCCTTGGTAGGAGCGATAGTAAAGATCATCCTATAATTTTTCGGTCTGGCACAAGGTCCTGTCTCCGACCATGCTATGCAACCACCGTTCTTACGGTTGACACCCGATTTGGTTCAGGTGACCTAATGAATTCCAGGTGAATTTCTTAGGATTTTACGTTCAATGGTAATGAACGCATTGAAAATGGTTTTTCAGAAAACAAATCGGTTTGTATTTTTGATCAAAATATTTTCTCGTTCATGCTCGAGTTTAGATATCATCGAATTCCATGAGTTTGAATTCTCAATCTTTAAGGTCAATCTCTAGGATTGAGTATTATCAGTCTTAAAAGCTGATTTTTAATCTTTAAGGAGATTATCCTTTTCTGGGGATCTGATTCATTAGTCTTATCAAGCTAATTTGCACGGTGCCTCCCCATTGTACGAGATAAATCCTTCTCATGGTTAGGATAAATCTGACCACTTGGCGACCCTGTTTGATGCTGAGGTCCGTGGATTTCCTGCTGATTTTAGTGATGACTTTTCTAGATTTTTCGTCAACCTACAGCTGGTCTGGACGACAACTTCATGACCTAAATCAAGAAGCGCATGTCTTTTTCGGAAGACTTTACTTCCTTTTAATGATGGAATTGATTCATCGTGTAGATCCATCTTTCTTTCAAATGTATTACAGTAAACCGGGTAAAACTGATTAGTATCGTCCAAAGCAAAAGTACCTACAATAATCTTGTACAAAAATATGTGATATATGTTTTAAATTGAATAGCTTGGTACATTCTTCCCACACTTAGTTTCTTTCTTTGCCTTTTTATTTTCTTCTATTTCATTTTAAATGAATTCAAGCGTTTTAGGGTGTTTCTCAATTTATGTCCTTTTCGAGGTAACGATAATTTCGGTATTATCACCTAGTTTTCATCGTTCATAAATATGTATAAACATGATTTTGAGTCATTTAATTGAAAATTTTTCAAATTTTCACAAAATTTGGCAAATAAACTAAGTGTAAACCCGAGAGAATTTATAACCCTTCCCCACACTTGAGATCATGCAATGCCCTCATTTGCATGAAATCAGACTATAATTATAAATTCATGAGGGTGATTAGTGTAGAAAAGTGATTAAAAATACCGAGTTTGCAAACATATTGTTATTTCACATTTGATTTTTTTGCGTCTTGTCAAAATCAGTAGCTTTTGCTGAACTTCATGACAGTCTTTGAAAGTGCGCTGTTTTACCCTGTTGTGTACATAACATAAAATACAAACATATATATACATATTTTTGAAGTTTGGTACATAACCCCACGTTCAAAAATTTATAATATATAATATTTTTGGCATCCTTTAGATCAATAAAATTAAAAATAATGATAACAAAATTTGTCGCCCCGCCCTCGGGTAAAGCAATTTCGGTTCAATGACCTAGTGTTCAACTTACGACGAATTTTAAAAATCATATTTTTAACTTAAAGAAATAAAGTAAATTTTGTTTTTTAAAATCACAATAAAACATAAATTAAAATGCATATTAATTTCAAATAAAACCTAAAAAAAATAAAAATTCAGAATGGAGGGAGAAAACTAGTTCTTTAGTGTCTGCTAGCGGAAAAGACCAATCGGATTCCATTCTCGGAACTACACGAGAACAGAACAAATAACTTTAGACAGCATTATCTTTTTAGAACATTCGAATCTCCCCACACTTAGGTAGCTGTGGTGTTGAAATTGTGATTAACTTCATTGTCAATTTCTCTTGGTCCATAATCAACTTGCCTATCTGTGACTTTTTCTTTAAGCCAGTGCCCGGCTTCTTCCGTAATATCCCATAATTCAACTAGCTTCGCCCTTTCTTTAGGCGACAGATTGGATACTAACCGGTTACATAACTTAAAGTTCCCCTTACTTCTAGCATCAATAGCCCATTTAAAAAATTTCTTCATTGAACTGTTAATAACGGGGTCATTTAATTTCGTATCAATAACGGGGTTCTTTGTTATCATGTCATCATTAGGTGTTACTTCATTTTCCCCACACTTAGGCGTTTCATTATTGCTAAGTATTACCGTTGGAGTTGGTAAAACAACATGGTTCTTACCAATCGTTTTTGCTGGTTCAACGGTTTTGGTTGGTGGAGATTTAGTCTTTCGAATCATAAAGGTGATCGATTTGTCACCACTACTAAGTGTCATTCTTCCATTTCCTACATCAAATAACGCCTTGGTGGACGCTAAGAATGGCCGACCTAAAATTAGAGGAATGTTTGGGTCCTCTTCTATGTCAATGACAATAAATTCGACTAGAAAGGTTAAATTGCCTACTTGAACGGGTAGGTTGTCAGCAATTCCAACTGGGTGCTTAATGGTTTGATCAAAGAGTCGAACACTCATATCCGTTGGACTTAACTTACCTACACCTAATCTCTTATATAAGGAAAGAGGCATAACACTTACACTTGCACCTAAATCTGCCAGTGCATCATACATGACACAATCACTAAGTAGACAAGGAACAATAAATTCACCCGGATCACCTACCCTAGGTGGAGGTTTTGGTGGAACTGTCTTCACCGGGTTTATATTTACGGCTTTTGTTTCTTGCACTTTCTTATTCTTTTTCTTCTTCTTCTTTCCAGATATATCACAATCTTTATTACCTATCACTTGCTCATACTCAACTCCTTTTCTTGGAAACGGGATGGGTGGTTTATATGGTGCCACCACTGGCTTTACATACTCGGGTGGTGGTGGTGTTGTAACTTCTTCATTGTTACTCATATCTAAAACCTCCCCAACTTCTGGAGCTGGTTTTTCAGAATTCGTGGACACCATATTAACATTCTCATTCCGAGGATTTACTTCAGTATCACTCGGTAGCTTTCCTTATTCCCTCTCACTCATCATGCTAGCAAGAGTACCTACGTGTTTTTCTAGATTCAAAATGGAAGCTTGTTGAGTTCTTAATGACTGATCAAACCTCTCGTTCGTTTGGGTTTGAGCCGTAATAAATTGTGTTTGAGATTCCATTAGCTTTGCCATCATTTCTTCTAGATTTGGCTTTTTCTCTTCGGTTTGATGTAGCGGTTTATACAAGCTAGGTCTTTGTTGATTGAAAGTGTTGTTTTGAGTTGGTTGGTTATTCGGACCTTGTTGGTTATACCAGTTATTTTCGGGTCCTTTTGGATTGTAAAGAATGTTTTGATTTCGATTGAAGTTTAGCTTTGGCGGTTGCTAATTATTTTGATAATTATTTCCAGGCCTTTGGTTCATATAGGAAACATTCTCTCGTTGTTCCAATGTTGGTTCAATGTGACAATCTTTCAATAAGTGTGGTCCACCGCATAGCTCACAACTGATTCGTATTGCGTGAATATCTTTATTCATCTTTTCCATTCGTCTTTCGAAAGCATCTATTTTTGCTGAAACGGAATCAAAGTCATGGCTAGAATCGGCTCTAGCCACTTTAGATGAACGAAAAATATCTTTTTCTTGGTGCCACTCATGCGAGCGGGAGGCTGTGTTATCAATAATTTTGTAAGCTTCAGTTGCAGTTTTCTTCATAATGGAACCACCAGCTGTTATGTCGATGTCTTTTCGTGTAGCAACGTTGACACCTTGGTAGAATATTTGTACTATTTGATAAGTGTCTAAACCGTGTTGAGGACATCCTCTCAACATCCTTCCGAATCTTGTCCACGCCTCATATAATGTTTCATTTGGCTTTTGTGTGAACGTAACAATTTCTCCTTGAAGTCTCACGGCTTTAGATGCCGGAAAGAATCTTTGAAGAAATTTTTCAACTAAGACATCCCATGTGTCAATCGCCCCTTCAGGTAACGATTCTAACCAATCTTTGGCTTCTCCCTTTAAAGTCCAGGGAAACAACATGAGATATATCTGTTCATCCTCCACTTCTCGGATTTTGAATAGTGTACAGATCCTATTAAAGGTACGAAGGTGTTCGTTAGGATCTTCATTCGGTGCACCACTGAATTGGCATTGGTTAGTTACCATGTGTAGGATTTGTCCTTTAATTTCATAATCTGGAGCATTAACTTCTGGTTTAATAATGGCGTGACCTTGGCCCGTGCGTTTAGCCCTCATTCGATCTTCCATACTTAGAGGTTCTAGATTTTCCATGATTGGATTTGTTGTATCCGAATCACTAGAGGATTCTGATTTAACGGTTTGGGGTTCAGGATCTTGGAATTGTCCTTGAATATCTTCCGGGTTCTTAGTTGTGAAATCGGGTTCAAAAGATGGATTATCGAAATTTGAATTGGAGTACTTGGTCGACTAGATGACGATTCTAAAGAAAAATCAACGGCGGCGATATTTGTTAAACGATGTCTTGATCGAGTTACAGGTGGTGAACGTATGACCGGCGGTGAACGTCTTGCTCGGTGCATTCACTGAATATCCTATTAGTTTTTAAAAAGGAAAGAAAAATTATATAAGTTATCCAATCAATAGACTTTTCTGATTTTGCCCACGTTTCGAATAGCCAAAAGATGCAGCAGAGGGGCAGGATTCGTTTGGTCTCAATATAATTGAGTACTGTTTGGCTCCAATAACCCGGTCCACGTACAAATCCAACTATTACTACGAACCAGAAAATTTTGATGTCTATCAATTTAACCACTTAAAATAAATTTTCGTAATTTTAAGAAATTTAGAGAAGAAGTAGAAAAAAATCTAAGTCCTAAAAACTAGAATGGCGAGAAATAAGAGAGAAAAAGAGTGCGCGTCGAAAAATGTCGAAAAATAAAAGGTCGAAAAATAGGCGTCGAAAAATAAAAATAAGAAAGTAGCGCGAAAAACGGCGTCGCAAAATTCTAAAGCACCTAAATCTTAGTCTAAGGAATAAGCACTTAAGGGATTTTACGGCAAACCTAAAAATTCTAGAAATAAAAATAACTATGCAAAACTAAACTTAATACTAAAAATTGTAACTATAGTCTAAAAATCTAAAGGTAATAAAACTTAAAAAAAAATTATTATTTATTATTTTTAAAAAAAAAAAATTTTAAAATTTTTTTTTTTAAAAAAAAAGAATTTTTTTTTTAACAATTTTTTTTTTTTTTTAAAAACGAATTTTTTTTCTTAAAAAAACGTTTTTTTTTACAACTTTTTTTTTTTTTTAAAAACGATTTTTTTACAAATTAATAATTTTTTTATAATTATTATTTTTTTTCAAAACTTTTTTTTTAATTCATTTACTATTTATGAATAGTAAATGAAAAGAAATTAATTAATTTACTATTCACATGAAAGCGATATGATAGAAATTATTAATTACAAGTTACGTAATATACCCCTGAAGTATTTAATAAATACGACTTTTTAAAACTTTACGTATCAAATTTTGATTCTAAAATATTATTATATTATTATATTCTATTTCAATATTATTATATTATTATATTCTATTTTAATATTATTATATTATTATATTTTATTTCAATATTATTATAATTAAAAATATAGCGTTTTAGCGCTCCCCGGCAGCGGCGCCAAAAACTTGATGATGTAGCGTGAGGGTACGAAATAGTATTATTTTTACTAGGAAATACTACAAAATATGACACAAGTTTTATTAATTTACGGATGGGATATACCTAAACCTTGCTACAACACTATAGGCAGTGTACCTAATCGTAGAGTAGTGTAGTTTTTAGTAAGTCCGGTTCGTTCCACAGGGAGCTAGTGATTACGTACTATATTTTTATAAAACTATATTTATATAAATATATATATATATAAGTAGTAATATTATTATAAAAGGGGGGTTTTTACCGTTTAATGACCGGTTTGTCGATTTTATATTTTTAAGCGTAAAGATAAATGACAATAATTAAAGTGCGTAAAATAAATAAATGACGATAAATAAAATAACAATAAATAAAATTGCGATAGAATATGAAATAAAAGGATTATGCTTATTTAAACTTCCGTAATCATGATGTTTGACGTTTTGATTTTAATTAATTGTTACTCGGGTTAATTGTCCTTTGTCATGGTTTATTTGATACCTATCTGGTTTTTATCCATAATAGTCCATCGGTCATAAATATAAAGTGCGAGTGTCCTCGTCAAATTACCCTTATACCCGAAGTCAAATATTCCAACTAATTAAGGATTTAAACTGTGACGCAGTTATCACTTCTGTCAACAATTACACCAGTTATCACTGTATGTAATCTACCCCTGTTTTGATTAGATATGAATATTAATTTACCCACTTGATCAGTTTGAATAATTAATTATCCAACCCGAATAATTAATTAAATGATTGTAAAGGATGTCGTATAAACGTCACTAAATAGGACATCCATAATAGTCCATCGGTCATAAATATAAAGTGCGAGTGTCCTCGTCAAATTACCCTTATACCCGAAGTCAAATATTCCAACTAATTAAGGATTTAAACTGTGACGCAGTTATCACTTCTGTCAACAATTACACCAGTTATCACTGTATGTAATCTACCCCTGTTTTGATTAGATATGAATATTAATTTACCCACTTGATCAGTTTGAATAATCAATTACCCAACCCGAATAATTAATTAAATGATTATAATAGATTCCATATGAACGTCACTAAATAGGACAACCATAATCATTATTAATTATTAGGATAATTAATTTGAAGATAGGTTCGACAGACTCCAATGAGTTGTCACTCAATTAGACAATACCCCCCATCTATTAATAGTCAATAGTCCAATTTCCACAAGTGTCGGTCTTTTGCCCAAACCTTAATTATGGTACAAAGCCCAATTACCCAATTTTAGTAATTAGCCCAACATCATGATTACTTCGTTTTAAATAAGCATAATAATAACTTAGCTATGAGACATTAATATAAAAAGGTTGAACATAACTTACAATGATTAAAAATAGCGTAGCGTTACACGGACAGAATTTCGACTTACACACTCAAACGATCTCTATCATAAATCTTATTATTATCATAATTTAAAATTAAAATTAAGATTATTGTTATATCTTATTACATTAACATTATGATAGAGATTTTTAGATATTGATATTGATAATAGATTTTTAGGATAGAAAAAGGGATGCTTTTAAATTGATCGATAATCATCGCCTTTTATAGGCAAAATATGAAATTGAATTTTCATTTACGACCCCTGAACTATGCTAAATTAACAACTTTTTATTATTTAATATTATTCTTATTATGAATTATTTAAATATTATATTTTATTCTTGTGCATAGTTGACTCGTAATTTTTACACCGTTGCGTCGAGCGTTGAGAGTTGACTCATGTCCCGGTTCCGGATTTTCGAACGTCCTTGCGTACTATTTTATATCGTGTACTTTGCGTTTTGTAACTTGTACTCTTGTCATTTTTAGACGTTCTTCATCAATAATTTGAACCTTTTTAATTGTATCTTGTACTTTTGAGCTTTTTGGACCTTTTTGTCTTCAATTTGTCGAATCTGCCTTTTGTCTTCGCACTTATTTAATATAAACGAATATCACTTGAAAATGGAACAATTGCAACTAAAATCTTGTCTTTCTTGGGGGATAATGCTATGAAATATATGTTCCTTTTTAGCCTTATCAAAGATAATATCGAATGATTAATTTATCAGATACATTATGATATGATTACGGGTCTATGTTATGAGGTCCACTGTGATTTAAGAAATCTATTCTTTTTGACAAAATTCGGAAAATGGTAAAGTGATTTATAAGTAAGAACGTGAAGTGTAAATAACTTAGATGTTGGATATCGACAAGTTATGTAACTCGACATTTTTCATTAAGATGATTTCATACGTTTATTTAACCTTTGAACTTTATCCCATGCTTCACCAACAAACTGTAATTTAAAAACTTGAAACCTATTATGAATATATATGATTCTACTTTTCTAAAACATTTTATGATATAACGATTTCCATTATTTTAACCTTTAAACAAAATGATTCTTAAAAATATATTTGGTTTTGGAAAACAAAATTATTATATTTATTTGATTTAGTTTCAAACGTACAAAAACGTTTTCAGCTTAAAAAGAACTTTATTATTAAAACGTATATAACTTTTATAAATATCTAGAACTACTTTTGACAACTCATTACTTAACCAGTATGATAAAGATAACGATATTTATATTTTATTTTATTAAATATATATAACGATTTAAATTAATATTATATATATTTATACGCGTATTATACGTACATAGTTTTATACTTTTACTATACTTAAACTTTATCTTTACTTTATTTTTACTTTACTTTACTTTAACTTTAATAATTCACTTTAATAATTCATACTTTAATAATTCACTTTAATAATTCATACTTTAATAATTCATACTTTAATAATTCACTTTAATAATTCATACTTTAATAATTCACTTTAATAATTCAAAAATCTATTATAAATAGAATTCAATAGGTTTCATTATTTCATAAGAAACTTGAAAATATTTTTCTCTAAACTCTCTCAATCGATTTACATATATATATTTACTCCGTATTATTTCAAGATATTATTAGTATACATAAAATATTACGTCAGAGTGCTGTCCGAGTGATTTCGAAATTGTTTTTTCGAGTGGGATTGGATTAAGGAAATTATGGGTTATAGCTATGGAGGTGATTGGGTATGGTTCATGGGTATGCTCGTGAGATCAATATAGTGTTTATCATCTCCGTTGCGTCTACGTACCTTTCCTGCAATATTGAATCTCAATATTGATACGTGAGTACTCATAATTTAACTTTTACATACTAATAGTGTATCCCTGACTAGTGCTCGAGTATATAGGATTATGCATGTTTGTACTTTTGATATTGCCTTTAGTTAGGTTATGTTAAATCCTGAATTAGTTATACATGTCGTTGGAAAGCTAGCGAAAAATTAAGAACTTTTCATTTAGATATCGAATGATTTCGATGAACAGATTTGAAGTTATAGTCCATCGAATTTTTGTATTATTATTAAAAATGATTATTATTATCGTCGTTATTATCGTTGTTCTAGTTTTATCTTATTATTATTATTATTATTATTATTATTATTATTATTATTATCTTTATCAATAAAAGGATTTATCATTAAAAATTGTTATTTTTTTTATTATTACTATCGTTATTATCGTTAAAGTTATAATTAGTATTATTATTATTATCCAATTATTATTATTATTATTATTATTATTATTATTATTATTATTATTATTATTATTATTGGTATTATTATTATTATTATTATCATTATTAATATATATATATATATCATTATTTAAAAATGGTTATTGTTATTGTTATTATTATTATTACTATATTATCATTAAGATAATTATTAGTATTATCGTTAATAATGTTATAGTAACTATCATTATTAATATTAGTGTAATTAAAACAAATATTTGTAACACCTAATTATTTTGATTACTATTTTTATCATTATTACGAACACGATATAAAAGACGATTAAAAGCTATTAAACGAAACGATTAGGAAATAATGGGTAAGAGTATCATGATGAAATTAAAATATTATAAGATATTGATTTAGATAAAATTATCGTTCTTATTATTTTTATCATTACTATTATTATTAAAATTATCATTAGTATTAAAACTATCATTTTAACAAAAATTATCATTTTAATAGAAATGTCATTGTTACTATAAAATATCATTATTATTATTATTATTTTAAATAGAATTATTATTTTAAAGATAATATTAAAAATTATCGTAAATATTAGAGTTATCATAATTAGAATTATCGTTTTATCATAATGTCATCTTAGTAATTATAAATATTGATATTTTTATAATAATAATTATTATTACAAAATAATACAACTTTTACTTACTATCATTATAGATATTATTTTATCAAATAAATATTTGATACAAACATATTTTACTACGTGTAATAACTTACTTTAATAATACCTATCATATTATCTTTATAATATTAAATGAACCCTATAAATTTTATTACTTAATATATATAAAAGTATATTTTATTATATAAATATAATATAAAATTTTATTTATTAATAAATAAATTATATTATTTACTCTAATAAATCTTTTAAAAATATTTAAAAATATAACACGACGATATTTAAACTATATATTAATCATGTATAGATTTTTGGAAATTATTTTGAGTCAAATTTACTTTTGTTGACTTTTGCATATTAGTCTCGAGCATTAGGATTGTGGTACACTATGACTTGACCTAATTTGTTAGACAAATATTGACCAACACATAAATATATATAATTAATTTAGGTTCGTGAATCCGAGGCCAACCTTGCACTTGTTCAATGACGTTATATGTATTTTTACTACGAAATACAGTATGGTGAGTTTCATTTGCCTTTTTACCCTTTATATTTTTGGGACTGAGAATACATGCGCTTTTATAAATGTTTGACGAAATAGACACAAGTAATTGAAACTACATTCTATGGTTGAATTATCGAAATCGAATATGCCCCTTTTTATTAAAGTCTGGTAATCTAAGAATTAGGGAACAGACACCCTAATTGACGCGAATCCTAAAGATAGATCTATTGGGCCTAACAAACCCCATCCAAAGTACCGGATGCTTTAGTACTTCGAAATTATATCATGTCCGAAGGAGGATCCCGGAATGATAGGGGATATTCTTATATGTATCTAGTTAATGTCGGTTACCAGGTGTTCACCATATGAATGATTATTTTTTGTCTCTATGCATGGAACGTATATTTATGAGAACTGGAAATGAAATTCTTGTGGTCTATTAAAATGATGGAAATAAATGATTATGATAAACTAATGAACTCACCAACCTTTTGGTTGACACTTTAAAGCATGTTTATTCTCAGGTGTTAAAGAAATATTTCGCTGTGCATTTGCTCATTTTAAAGATATTACTTGGAGTCTTTGATAGCATATTTCGAAGAACGTTGCATTCGAGTCATTGAGTTCATCAAAGATTATTATTAAATCAATTTATAGTTGGATAGTGGATATTATGAAATGGTATGCATGCCTGTCAATTTTTGATGTAAAAAAAGATTGTCTTTTAAAAACGAATGCAATGTTTGTAAAATGTATCATATAGAGGTCAAATACCTCGCAATGTAATCAACTATTGTGAATCATTTATAATGTATATGAACGGGTCCTTTCAGTTGGTATCAGAGCGGTGGTCTTAGCGAACCAGGTCTGCATTAGTGTGTCTAACTGATAAGTCATTAGGATGCATTAGTGAGTCTGGACTTCAACCGTGTCTGCATGTCAAAAGTTTTGCTTATCATTTCTAGTCGGAAATCATCTGCTTATCATCCATAGGAAATTACCTGCTTATCATTATTAGTCTAGACACGTCTTGCTACATTAATTACATGAGTAGTGTATAGACAAAATTCATATCTTAGCGTATCTGCTAAATCATATCTTATCGTATCTGTTACTTTAAACTTTGCCTGACATATCCCGCAAATTCCTCCGTAATCTATGAAATCTTTTGATCTCTATATATAGATATCCTATGTAAATAGAATACCACCCGATAGCCGAAAAATCATTTTATATCGAAAATCCTTTATCCAATCGTACGAAATGGAATTTGTCATCAGTTCAAGTCACTCGGATTCCGAAATGGAATCTCACTCAAGCTCCGAAAGCAGTGTGACCGGAATGGATCAACCAATCAGTCATCACCTATTCTGGATGAATTGGGGATGGGTTCGTAGCCTCCTCAATCATTAGAAACAAGAAGAAGGCGATCCTTTCCATACACCACATTGCCCTCTTGGCGAAGAACCTGAAGCACTTACTGGCGAACCTGTTCGAGACACCATTTTCTCTCTCATTTCCAGGGTATCTCGTCACGATTATATACTACATCAAATTCTAGATTTTATTTATCCGCTCATTCCGACCGACAATCATCCTGGAATAATAGAAGAAGTCAACGAACTTCGCGCTCGGGTAGTGGCTTTGGAGAATATGGTGCAGAGATTATAAACACCAGCAGCAGCACCAGCAGCATAACCAGTACCACCATCATCAACGCCAACAGTACCATTACCACCTCCAACCACAACCGTGTTGTAAACCTCAACTTCACAATCTGTCCCACGAGCATCAACATCATACGCACCATAGATACCAAGGAGTACCAACAACAATAACTGACGAAGTATTAATTCATAACTTCATTGGAGAAACATTCCTCGATGATTATATAATCTCTAAAGTTTTAGAGATTATCTAATCTAGCCCTAACCATAAATCAGTTAAGCGAACCAAAATGATAGAAGGAAGAGTAGAAACCCTGACAAAAATGGTGTGTGATTAACAAGTTAAACTTGTTTTACCAACAGCATCAACAGTATCGTCAACGTCACCAGCATCGTCAGTACAGTCAACATCAGAATCAACAACACCTATAACATCACAAACTCCGTCAGTTCATGAATCACTGTGGACATCATTACGAATCAATAACATGTATATTGTATCAACAAGTTATGAAGAATTAACTCATTCCCTCTGAAGAAATTATATATATATTTTTTGAAATAAAAAATAAATCTTTCCGCGCTAAGCTATTGTGTGTGAATCTTAACTACACGGTTAATTCATATTACAAATATGCAATAATGTACGTCCTTCGGCTGTAACTTAACTAGCGTTAACTACAATCTCTGTCGCAATTCAACAAATTCCAATTCATAATAAATCAAGTATATATTTTATTTTACACTTTCATCATTGATGTAACCGAAACTTTTCAGATAACATCATTCGTACTTTGCGAAGTTCACAAGAATTTAACGAAAACCAACATCACATCTCAACAAATAACGAAGTATTGATTCATAATTTCAATATTATTGAAGAAATACTTATGTAACCTCTAAAACCTTCAAGGAATTATTCAATTCTAGTTCCAACCGTAAATCGAATGAGTTTAATTTAGTATTAACTCATTAAAATCTATGTTACATCTGAGGAGAATATATACATATATATTTTCATAAAGACTGTAATAAAATTCTTATGTACAAAATATTAATTGTGAAATTTTTTTAACGGGTAGGTATTACCCGAGGGATATATATAAATTCACAATTAATATGTTACATTCTTCGAATCATATTAAGCAAATTATCAATTATACTTCCTACTTTCACAATAATATACATTCTTTCATAGAAATCAAAACAACCATACTCATTCAAACCCAATTACGTATTTTGATTTTAAAATCTCAGAATTCAATTCGAGATATAACCGGTACCATTAATTTTAGATTCCTACATCTTTCAAAGCTATACTTTGACTTCAAAAGTGTGTTAGAACATCAAATGTATACAAACGATTACAATCTATGTTCAAACCCTTCGAAAATCTCTGAAGACACTTCAAATAATGAGCAATCGAGATGATGATCCAACCACATATTACCCACAGTTATGTACTTAAAAAGCTCTCAAAACCAAAGTCATAATTCAACACATATCTGTGTCAGATCTTTTGGCATTTATTAGCCAAAATAACCTTGCAATTCCTTTGCAAAGTAGCAAATTATATCACAGCTCCAGCAAGACAACTTCGATTTTTTCATTCGGAGTAGCCTTATCATAATTTTGATATATGTGAGTACCCTTTTGTTACCGGAGAACATTTCATATTCCACTACATTAGCAATAAACTTACCAACAACTTCACTGATCTTGGGCATTCCGAAGAATCTTTATATTTATCGAAACCTCATCATTTACTCATCTGCCTCTTGTAACGAGAATTGCCATACGAATCATTGGGAATTAGCAATCAGTATTTTGAAATCTCACAGCATGTTGACGCCAACAGTTATACATAACGTCTATTTCCAAGGCTTACATACTTCGAATGTGAAGTTTCTGAAAAACACTCTGAACCGCGAACTAGTTCTCGAAATGCTGATGAAGCAACAAAAACTGTAAACGACCTTAGCAGTAAAAAGTTTGATGATAAAGATTAGTGTATTAACAAAGCTCAGAAATAGAGAAGTTTTGAAACTGGAAAACGGATTGAGCAAAGTATGAAGGAGGCTATGGACAAATCACAAAGACTGAACCTGCCTTCAAAGAATCCAAATGATTCAGTGTCTGCTGAAGTCATTAACGAATACCTTGCTTCTGACACTAAACCCTTACAGACAATATTCTTCATCATCCTCTGATATTAGAAATTCTAAGATATCATCGTATCTTTCATTATAAATATCCTCCATATTTCTGAAGATATTTCCATAACTATTCTTATCTGAAATCATTTATCTCTTTGCGCTATCTGTATTACATCAAAAAGGAAACTGTTTAGTTCCTATACTCTGTAAACCTTTGAGTTTAAAATATGAATGTTTTTGAAGTAGTGTTGGAAACTGAAGCATGAGTTAGTATAATATAATGACACTTGATCAACGTGATTATATTACAGTAATTCATGCTAAGTTTCTAAATGGAACGTGATGATTCACAGATCATAACATCATCATGTGCCATGTTATACGACTCTTGTATTCTATTTAACCTCTAAAATATCAAGAAAATATTTCTTGATGATTCGGCCTTTTCCAAGGTATTCTAGTAATTTGACAAGTCAAGATCGTGCCATCACAATTTCCTTCCTAGAACATTAACAATGTTCATTCCGAAATTCATATCTGTGAATTCTGGACCATTACAAGCGGTGCTTAATCGCAAGAAGAAGAAACGAAAGGACAAAACTCCAAAATAGAAATTGGGGTATAAATTGCAGCAAATAAAAGAGAGCATTAACTGTAGATGACAATGATTATAGAAGATAGAAACATAGACTTTGAAATATAAGGGAAGATATAAAGCCCAACGACAAACCAAAAATTATAAACCATATATATCGATGCATATAGCAATATAAAGACACGGGAGAACTAGAAACACTATAAACCCAAGAGTATAGTAGAAGTAAATAGATTCTTCCGGCGGTAGATGAAAAAGAAGAATGACCGATATGAAAGTTATAAGTATATCGAGAATCAGAACTAGATGGAGCATATTGATGAATACTTTAAAATATGAGTTGAGGGGGAAAGAATAGAAGGTGATGAAACATGACTAGGAACTTAAAAATCAACAGATTTAACTCACACAATGACGGAATAAGTGAATCAAACCCTCTAGTGAATAGGTTAAGAATTTTGTGATTAATTTAGTCATACCACAACTAAATCAAGTGTGATTAGATCAACACCTAGAGCTATTATTCACCACCTGGGTGATTTGGGTTGAGAGAGAATCGGAGGAGCTCACCAGATCTGAGTGTGTGTAACAAATGAGAGGCTTAACCTAAAAATGAAGAACATAAGACTTTATATACCCCTGCTGTTGACTCACCCGTACGATTCATCCATCACACATACGAGTTGGCTTCATCAGCCGTACGGGTGATCACTCACTCGTGTCTTCTCATTTAGGTTGTAATTGTGTTTTAGCTCAGCATCAATCGTGCGTATGAGCCTGTCAGCCGTACGAGTGAGGCTTCACTCGGACGTCTGACTAAGTCTAACATAGTCAAACATCCACATCTCATTCCTGCAGTTGCTGTAACCACATACAAACACGGATATGATAATAACGAACGATCATGGTGGCTTGTAAACTGTTGTACCTGCAATGGACGTGGGTAGATGTCTAGGGACTTGCACAAAATGCATCAACAGAAGGTGTGAGTTGTAAGAAAAGGAAGGAGGTGAATTTATAAGAAAATCTCCGACAGAACAATTAAAATGGACAATCGCATTTAAAGCGGATCCTAATTCCTTTTGTTACCGGAGAATCAAATCTTATTACAAAGATTTTCTTCAAATCCCTTGAAATTTGGAAATCAATCATATCTACATCAAATGATAAGATGAATCTACACTTACTCATTTCACTCTTCTATGTTAGCTTTATTCGTACTCTTCATATAAATGGATTGTTTATCCAAATTATTCGCTGATGATAAAACTCTAATTTTCAGCCTGTATGCATCATGAAAACATACTTATTATCATTCACGACCTTTCCACTCAAATTTCGGGACGAAATTTCTTTAACGGGTAGGTACTGTGACAACCCGAAAATTTCCAACCAAATTTAAACTTTATCTTTATATTATTCCAACACGATAAGTAAAGTTTGTTAAGTTAAATCTCAAGAATTTTAAATTGTGTTCATACATTCATTATAACCTCGACCAAATTCCGACGATTCACGAACCGTTATATATAAATAAATATGTATATATATGTATATATATATTATAACTTGAGAATATTAATAAAGTATTAAACGTATAATACTTTACATGAACGTATTTGTTTCAATATGTTTATCGATGGAATTAGAAGATAATATCGAATGATTGATTTATCAGATACATTATGATATGATTACGGGTCTATGTTATGAGGTCCACTGTGATTTAAGAAATCTATTCTTTTTGACAAAATTCGGAAAATGGTAAAGTGATTTATAAGTAAGAACGTGAAGTGTAAATAACTTAGATGTTGGATATCGACAAGTTATGTAACTCGACATTTTTCATTAAGATGATTTCATACGTTTATTTAACCTTTGAACTTTATCCCATGCTTCACCAACAAACTGTAATTTAAAAACTTGAAACCTATTATGAATATATATGATTCTACTTTTCTAAAACATTTTATGATATAACGATTTCCATTATTTTAACCTTTAAACAAAATGATTCTTAAAAATATATTTGGTTTTGGAAAACAAAATTATTATATTTATTTGATTTAGTTTCAAACGTACAAAAACGTTTTCAGTTTAAAAAGAACTTTATTATTAAAACGTATATAACTTTTATAAATATCTAGAACTACTTTTGACAACTCATTACTTAACCAGTATGATAAAGATAACGATATTTATATTTTATTTTATTAAATATATATAACGATTTAAATTAATATTATATATATTTATACGCGTATTATACGTACATAGTTTTATACTTTTACTATACTTAAACTTTACCTTTACTTTATTTTTACTTTACTTTACTTTAACTTTAATAATTCACTTTAATAATTCATACTTTAATAATTCACTTTAATAATTCATACTTTAATAATTCATACTTTAATAATTCACTTTAATAATTCATACTTTAATAATTCACTTTAATAATTTATACTTTAATAATTCACTTTAATAATTCAAAAATCTATTATAAATAGAATTCAATAGGTTTCATTATTTCATAAGAAACTTGAAAATATTTTTCTCTAAACTCTCTCAATCGATTTACATATATATATTTACTCCGTATTATTTCAAGATATTATTAGTATACATAAAATATTACATCAGAGTGCTGTCCGAGTGATTTCGAAATTATTTTTTCGAGTGGGATTGGATTAAGGAAATTATGGGTTATAGCTATGGAGGTGATTGGGTATGGTTCATGGGTATGCTCGTGAGATCAATATAGTGTTTATCATCTCCGTTGCATCTACGTACCTTTCCTGCAATATTGAATCTCAATATTGATACGTGAGTACTCATAATTTAACTTTTACATACTAATAGTGTATCCCTGACTAGTGCTCGAGTATATAGGATTATGCATGTTTGTACTTTTGATATTGCCTTTAGTTAGGTTATGTTGAATCCTGAATTAGTTATACATGTCGTTGGAAAGCTAGCGAAAAATTAAGAACTTTTCATTTAGATATCGAATGATTTCGATGAACAGATTTGAAGTTATAGTCCATCGAATTTTTGTATTATTATTAAAAATGATTATTATTATCGTCGTTATTATCGTTGTTCTAGTTTTATCTTATTATTATTATTATTATTATTATTATTATTATTATTATTATTATTATTATCTTTATCAATAAAAGGATTTATCATTAAAAATTGTTATTTTTTTTATTATTACTATCGTTATTATCGTTAAAGTTATAATTAGTATTATTATTATTATCCAATTATTATTATTATTATTATTATTATTATTATTATTATTATTATTATTATTATTATTATTATTATTATTATTATTATTATTATTGGTATTATTATTATTATTATTATCATTATTAATATATATATATATCATTATTTAAAAATGGTTATTGTTATTGTTATTATTATTATTACTATATTATCATTAAGATAATTATTAGTATTATCGTTAATAATGTTATAGTAACTATCATTATTAATATTAGTGTAATTAAAACAAATATTTGTAACACCTAATTATTTTGATTACTATTATTATCATTATTACGAACACTATATAAAAGACGATTAAAAGCTATTAAACGAAACGATTAGGAAATAATGGGTAAGAGTATCATGATGAAATTAAAATATTATAAGATATTGATTTAGATAAAATTATCGTTCTTATTATTTTTATCATTACTATTATTATTAAAATTATCATTAGTATTAAAACTATCATTTTAACAAAAATTATCATTTTAATAGAAATGTCATTGTTACTATAAAATATCATTATTATTATTATTATTTTAAATAGAATTATTATTTTAAAGATAATATTAAAAATTATCGTAAATATTAGAGTTATCATAATTAGAATTATCGTTTTATCATAATGTCATCTTAGTAATTATAAATATTGATATTTTTATAATAATAATTATTATTACAAAATAATACAACTTTTACTTACTATCATTATAGATATTATTTTATCAAATAAATATTTGATACAAACATATTTTACTACGTGTAATAACTTACTTCAATAATACCTATCATATTATCTTTATAATATTAAATGAACCCTATAAATTTTATTACTTAATATATATAAAAGTATATTTTATTATATAAATATAATATAAAACTTTATTTATTAATAAATAAATTATATTATTTACTCTAATAAATCTTTTAAAAATATTTAAAAATATAAAACGACGATATTTAAACTATATATTAATCATGTATAGATTTTTGGAAATTATTTTGAGTCAAATTTACTTTTGTTGACTTTTCCATATTAGTCTCGAGCATTAGGATTGTGGTACACTATGACTTGACCTAATTTGTTAGACAAATATTGACCAACACATAAATATATATAATTAATTTAGGTTCGTGAATCCGAGGCCAACCTTGCACTTGTTCAATGACGTTATATGTATTTTTACTACGAAATACAGTATGGTGAGTTTCATTTGCCTTTTTACCCTTTATATTTTTGGGACTGAGAATACATGCGCTTTTATAAATGTTTGACGAAATAGACACAAGTAATTGAAACTACATTCTATGGTTGAATTATCGAAATCGAATATGCCCCTTTTTATTAAAGTCTGGTAATCTAAGAATTAGGGAACAGACACCCTAATTGACGCGAATCCTAAAGATAGATCTATTGGGCCTAACAAACCCCATCCAAAGTACCGGATGCTTTAGTACTTCGAAATTATATCATGTCCGAAGGAGGATCCCGGAATGATAGGGGATATTCTTATATGTATCTAGTTAATGTCGGTTACCAGGTGTTCACCATATGAATGATTATTTTTTGTCTCTATGCATGGGACGTATATTTATGAGAACTGGAAATGAAATTCTTGTGGTCTATTAAAATGATGGAAATAAATGATTATGATAAACTAATGAACTCACCAACCTTTTGGTTGACACTTTAGAGCATGTTTATTCTCAGGTGTTAAAGAAATCTTTCGTTGTGCATTTGCTCATTTTAAAGATATTACTTGGAGTCTTTGATAGCATATTTCGAAGAACATTGCATTCGAGTCATTGAGTTCATCAAAGATTATTATTAAATCAATTTATAGTTGGATAGTGGATATTATGAAATGGTATGCATGCCTGTCAATTTTTGATGTAAAGAAAGATTGTCTTTTAAAAACGAATGCAATGTTTGTAAAATGTATCATATAGAGGTCAAATACCTCGCAATGTAATCAACTATTGTGAATCGTTTATAATGTATATGAACGGGTCCTTTCAGTTGTTATGGGTTTCGAATAGGAAATAGTAACAGCGAGCAGTAGCAGTTGCAATTTGTTTCCATCGTGCAGGTGTTCGTGACTGAGATGTTTATTGTGGTTTCGATAGTTTGACATAGAAACATAAACAGGGATTTATTTAAATGGGTTTCATGGTAGAGTAGGGTTGTAGGGTGGCGGTTGAGGTGATTGTACATGGTGGTGATTGTTTTGGGTGCTTGAACTTGAACAGAAACAAGGGTGGAGAGAGAGAATGAGAGTGAGTGAGGTTGAGGTGGTGATGGGTTTGATCTCAACTGTATGGGTGGTGGTGGCGATAGATTATGGTTGTTCAAGAGGATTAGGATTGATCGTGGGTTATATATATCTATCACCTATATGTGTATATATATATATTTATATATGTAAGAAAGATAGTAAGAGAGAAATAGTTGATAAATGAAATTGAAGAACTTGAATGATTTAGTGTAAAGATTTATAAAAGGATCGAATGTTTAGGGTTGTTGATAGATGACAAACAAAATCACGAGCAGAATAGGAGGGGAACAGGAACAAGTTAATAAGTCTGATTGGGGTAGTAAATTACCCGTAATTTATGCCTTTTATTTTCCATTTTATATTTAATTAATATTACTAATTAATAATTATATCAATAATAATAATAGTAATAATAATCTTAATGATAATGATATCAAAATAATAATTAAGATCATGATTTTATTACTAGTTATAATATTTATGTTATTAGAAATGATAATTTATAATTATAACAATGATTTTTATAAAAGTAATAATTTTAATAAGAGTATTAGTATTAATAACCATAACACAAACATTTATATATCACAAACTTCATATCTATAGATTATATATCTAATATAGTATTATCAATAATACTAATATTGTTTTTAACTATTGAAGATACTACAACAATTATATTCTGACTTTTAATTACATTCTATATGATAAAATTATATATTATTAATCATATAATATTTAGTGATTATTTATAATATCATATATTGAGTATCATGTTATATATCTTTTAGTATATTTTACATTATACATATAATAATAATTATGTGTATGAAAATATATATAATATATATATTCATCATACTTTATATATATATATATATATATATTCCATAATTAATGGTTCGTGAATCGTTGGGATTAATCAGAGGTCGAATGTAATTGGTTACATGACATAGATTTCAAAGCTTTCGAGACTCAACATTACAGATTTTGCTTATCGTGTCGGAAACATATAAAGATTAAGGTTTAAATTTGGTCGGAAATTTCCGGGTCATTACACAATTGTTCTATTTAAAAGTGATATTCGTTTAAATAATAAAAGGTGAAGACAAAAGTCAGATTCGACGAATTGAAGACGCAAAGGTCCAAAAAGCTCAAAAGTACAAAATACAATCAAAGTGGTTCCAATTATTGATAAGAAACGTCTCGAAATTACAAGAGTACAAGATTCAAAACGCAAAGTACAAGATATTAAATTGTACGCAAGGACGTTCGAAAATCCGGAACCGGGACATGAGTAAACTCTCAACGCTCGACGCAACGGACTAAAAATTACGAGTCAACTATGCACATCAATATATAATATTTAAATAATTCTTAAAATTATTTATATATTATATTTATATTAAAAATCCGTCGGCAAACAAAGAGCCAAAGCTGGGTGAGCTGTAAAATCAAACTCCGCGAGTTGCGGAGTTTGAAGAAGGAAAATGCCGCGAGTCACGGAGTTCACCTGGACTCAATTCCCTATAAAAGCCAACGCAGTTCGACGTAAAAAAATATCCATAATCTATCTCTCTCTCAATATATACGTAAATATATATATATATATAATTTATATTTTAATTTTAATTTTAATTTTAATTTTAAATCCTAATAATAAGGGTATGTTAGCGAATGTTGTAAGGGTGTAAGTCAAAATTCTGTTCGTGTAACGCTACGCTATTTTTAATCATTGTAAGTTATGTTCAACCTTTTTAATTTAATGTCTCGTAGCTAAGTTATTATTATGCTTATTTAAAACTAAGTAATCATGATGTTGGGCTAATTACTAAAATTGGGTAATTGGACTTTGTACCATAACTGGGGTTTGGATAAAAGAACGACACTTGTGGAAATTAGACTATGGCCTATTAATGGGCTTTATATTTGTTTAACTAAATGATAGTTTGTTAATTTTAATATAAAGATTTACAATTGGACGTCCCTATAAATAACCATATACACTCAATCGGACACGATGGGCGGGGTATTTATATGTACGAATAATCGTTCATTTAACCAGACACGGGAATGGATTAATAGTCACTAGAATTATTAAAACAGGGGTGAAATTATGTACAAGGACACTTGGCATAATTGATAACAAAGTATTAAAACCTTGGGTTACACTCAGTCGACATCCTGGTGTAATTATTAAATAAAGTATTAAAATCTTGTTACAGTTTAAGTCCCCAATTAGTTGAAATATTTAACTTCGGGTATAAGGATAATTTGACGAGGACACTCATACTTTATATTTATGACTGATGGACTGTTATGGACAAAAACCAGACGGACATATTAAATAATCCAGGACAAAGGACAATTAACCCATGGGCATAAAACTAAAATCAACACGTCAAACATCATGATTACGGAAGTTTAAATAAGCATAATTCTTTTATTTCATATTTAATTTCCTTTATTTTATATTTAATTGCACTTCTAATTATCGCATTTTTATTTATCGTTATTGTATTTAATTGCACTTTTAATTATCGTACTTTTTAATTATCGCAAGTTTATTTTATCGCACTTTTATTATTCGCAATTTCATTATCGTTATTTACTTTACGCTTTAAATTAAGTCTTTTATTTATTTAATATTTTACATTTGATTTTAACTGCGACTAAAGTTTTAAAATCGACAAACCGGTCATTAAACGGTAAAAACCCCCCTTTAAAATAATAATATTACTTATATATATATTTGTATTTTTATAAATTAAACTAATATAGCGTTAAACTTTGATTAAAAGATTTTCCCTGTGGAACAAACCGGACTTACTAAAAACTACACTACTGTACGATTAGGTACACTGCCTATAAGTGTTGTAGCAAGGTTTAAGTATATCCATTCTCTAAATAAATAAATATCTTGTGTAAAATTGTATCGTATTTAATAGTATTTCCTTGTAAAATTTAATAGTATTTTATACCCCTTAGCTTTAACTATCAAGTATTTTTGGCGCCGCTGCCGGGGACAATCTAGCTTAAAAGCCGGAAGCGCAACGCTAATAAATATAAAAAAAAAAAATTATTTTTAGTTTACTTTTATAAAAAGACGCTTTTTTAAAAATACGTTTTAAATATTCGAAAACATAAAAAGAAAAACAAAAATATAATATTTTTAAGAGTTTGTTAAATATTTAAGTTTTATAAAGTTTCTTTATTTTTATTTTATAAAAATATAAGTTTTATTTAAATATTTTGTTTTTATTTAAAACATAAAATCAAAAACCGAAAAAAAAAATTTTATATATAAATCTAGTTTTAAGATTTTTATTTATAAAATTGTAACATATTTTTATTTCTATTCTAGTTTTTAAAATATAAGTTTTATTTAAATTATATAAATATTTTAATTAAATTAAAAATAGAAAAATAAAAAAATATATATAAATAAAATTACGTTGAACCTGTCAAACGAAGCAACCTGATCTGAAATTTGAAACCCCGCGACTCACGGAGTTTTCCAGCCTCGGGCACCGCAAGTCGCGGAGCAGCCCTGACACGGGTACACAGGAACCCTAACAGCATTAATTACGGGATAATTATTATTATTATTAATTCTAAACCCTAATTAGGGTATTTTTATTATAATATTTAGTTTTAATTAGTTTATTTTGTTTTATTTAATTTTAATTAGTTTATTTAAATTATAAAATTAATAATTTTATAAAATAAATAATATAAAAATAATATTTTTATAAAAATTGTACTTTTTACAACTTTTAGTATATTTTTATATTTTGTCCCTTTTTAATTGTTTTAGCGTAATATTTGTGTTTTTCGCTAGTTTTTAGTTTTAAACTTAATTTTTGCCATAGTTATTTTTATTTATAGATTTTTAGGCTTTGTCGTAAAATCCCTTAAGTGCTTTTTCTTTAGACTAAGATCTAGGTGCTTTAGAATTTTGCGACGCCTTTTTAAATTTTAGGGTTTTTTTTTTAAGTTATTGCCATTTGGGATATAGTTTTACTTGTAAGCTTTAATATTTTTAGACACCTTTTACCTATGTATCAATTATCATTCCAATTAGTAATCTCAATTTGCGATTATAATTTTAAGTTAGTGATAGTAATAAGGTTGGGTTAGTCGAGTGTTTTTAAGTTCTATAAGTCATTTCTTTTTATTTCTTATTTTCCGACGCCTTTTATTTTTCAACCCTTTTCTTTTTCTTTTTCGACGCGCTCTTTTTCTTTCTTATTTCTCGCTATTCTAGTTTTAGGACATAGATTTTTTTTTTTCTACTTCTTATCTAAATTTCTTAAAATTACGAAAATTTATTTTAAGTGGTTAAATTGATAGACATCAAAATTTTCTGGTTCGTAGTAATAGTTGGATTTGTACGTGGACCGGGTTATTGGAGCCAAACAGTCCTCAATTATATTGAGACCAAACGAATCCTGCCCCTCTGCTGCATCTTTTGGCTATTCGAAACGTGGGCAAAATCAGAAAAGTCTATTAATTGGATAACTTATATAATTTTTCTTTCCTTTTTAAAAACTAATAGGATATTCAGTGAATGCATCGAGCAAGACGTTCACCACCTTTTGTACGTTCACCACCTGTAACTCGATCAAGACATCTAGCTAATATTACCGCCGTTGATTTTTCTTTAGAATCGTCATCCAGTCGACCAAGTACTCCAATTCAAATTTCCGATAATCCATTTTTTGAACCCGACCTCACAATTGAGAATCCGGAGAATATTCAGGGATCATAGATCCTGAACCATTAAATTTTTCTCCGGAACCACCAATCATTCAAACAGAGATTGTTGAGGAATGAACCATTAAATCAGAATCCTCTAGTGATTCCGATTCAACAAATTCAATTATGGAGAATCTAGAACCTTTAAGTATGGAAGACCGAATGAGAGCTAAACGTACTGGCAAAGGTCACGCAATTACTCATCCAGACATTAATGCGCCAGATTATGAAATCAAAGGATAAATTCTACACATGGTGACTAATCAATGCCAATTTAGTGGTGCGCCGAAGGAAGATCCAAATGAACATCTTCGTTCCTTTAATAGGATCTGCACTCTATTTAAAATCCGAGAAGTGGAGGATGAACAGATATATCTCATGTTATTTCCCTGGACTTTAAAGGGAGAAGCCAAAGATTGTTTGGAATCGTTACCTGAAGGGGCGATCGATACATGGGACGTTTTAGTTGAAAATTTTCTTAAACAATTCTTTCCGGCATCTAAAGCCGTAAGACTTCAAGGAGAAATTGTTACGTTCACACAGAAACCGAATGAAACTCTATATGAGGCGTGGACAAGATTTGGAAAGTTATTAAGAGGATGTCCGCAACATGGTTTAGACACTTGTCAAATAGTACAAATATTCTACCAAGGATGCGACATCACTACAAGAAAAGACATCGATATAGCAGCTGGTGGTTCTATTATGAAGAAAACCGAAACTGATGCTTATAAAATTATTGATAACACTGCTTCCCACTCACATGAGTGGCACCAAGAAAAAGATATCGTTAGATCATCTAAAGCAGCTAGAGCCGATTCTAGCCATGACTTAGATTCCATTTCCGCAAAGATAGATGCTGTGGAGAGACGAATGGAAAAGATGACTAAAGATATCCACTCAATACGAATTAGTTGTGAGCAGTGTGGAGGACCACATTTGACAAAAGATTGTCTCATTATTGAATTAACAATGGAACAAAGAGAGAATGTTTCATATCTAAACCAAAGGCCTGGAAATAATTATCAGAATAATTATCAACCGCCAAGACCGATCTATAATCAAAATCAGAATTATAACCGAAATATTCCATACAACAACCAACAAGGTCCTAGCAATCAATAAGTATCTAACAATACTTACAACCAGCAAAGACCTAATTTTCAAAACAAACCACCACAAACCGATGATAAAAAGCCGAATTTAGAAGATATGATGACGAAGCTAGTTGAAACTCAAACGCAGTTTTTCACATCTCAAAAACAAACTAATGAACAAAATGCTCAAGCATTTAGAAATCAACAAGCTTCTATTCAAAACTTGGAACAAGAAGTAAGTAACCTAGCAAGGTTAATAGGTGAAAGAAAACCGGGAAGTTTACCTAGTGATACAAATGCAAACCCCCGGAATGAAACAGCTAAAGCCATTACCACAAGAAGTGGTACAACACTTAAACCACCTGAAATACCTGTAACTTCTGATGAAGCTATTCCTACTCCACAAGAACCACAACCTGATCAAGATAAGGAAAAAGAACCGGTAGTTGAAAAGGTTAATGAAGATAACAAAGTTAAGGCTAAACCTTATGTTAAACCATACCAACCACCACTTCATTACCCGAGTAAAATGAAGAAAGAGAAACTTGAAGCCGAGCAATCCAAATTCTTGGATATGTTTAAATAGATAAATGTAAATCTTCCTTTCATTGATGTGATTTCAGGAATGCCTAGATATGCTAAATTTCTGAAAGATCTAATCTCAAATAGAAAGAAAATGGAAGAACTCTCGGCCGTTACTATGAATGCTAATTGTTCAGCAGTGCTGTTGAATAAGATACCAGAAAAATTATCTGATCCAGGAAGTTTCACAATTCCATGTTTTTTGGGTAGTCTTAGTTCAATAGAAGCATTGGTAGACTTAGGTGCTAGTATAAATTTAATGCCGTATTCACTATACGCTAAACTAGACATTGGAGAATTGAAACCAACAAGAATAAGCATACAACTAGCCGATCGATCAATAAAATATCCTAGAGGGATAATGGAGAACATGCTAGTTAAAGTTGGTAATTTAGTATTTCCAGTACATTTTGTTGTTCTGGACATGGAAGAAGATTCTCAAGTTCCTCTCATATTAGAAAGACCATTCTTAAACACGGCTAAAGCAATGATAGACGTGTTTGGTAAGAAATTGACCCTAAGTATAGAGGACGAGAGTGTTACCTTTTCAGTTGATAGAGCAATGCAACAACCACAATCTGCAGATGATACATGTTATTATATTCAAACTATAGATTCACATGCAGAATTGTTAGAAGAATTTCCAGAATTACAAGGAACGGGAGAATGTTCTTTAGAAGAAGGTAATGAACCAATTGATGAAGCTGAAATGTTAGCTACACTAATAGCTAATGGATATGAACCAACAACAGAAAAAATTCAAATGCTAAAAGAAGAAGACATATATCGATATAAATCATCGATAGAAGAACCACCGACATTAGAATTAAAGCCACTTCCAAACCATTTGGAATACGCTTATTTGCATGGTGAATCTGAATTACCTGTAATAATATCGTCTTCTCTTACTGAAAATGAGAAATCACAACTCATTTCTGTGTTGAAAGTTCATAAACCAGCCATTGCATGGAAGATTCATGATATTAAAGGAATAATTCCTTCGTATTGCACACATAAAATCCTTATGGAAGAAGGTCATAAAACGTATGTGCAACGCCAACGAAGACTAAATCCTAATATGCAAGATGTAGTTAAAAAAGAAATTATTAAACTGCTAGACGCAGGTCTAATTTATCCAATCTCTGATAGTCTATGGGTAAGCCCAGTTCAATGCGTGCCTAAGAAGGGTGGCATGACTGTCATTAGAAATGAAAAAAATGAGCTTATTCCTACTAGGACTGTAACAGGATGGCGTGTATGTATTGATTATAGAAAATTAAATGGCGCCACCAGAAAAGATCACTTTCCCTTACCTTTTATTGATCAAATGTTGGAAAGATTAGCCGGAAATAGTTACTATTGTTTTCTTGATGGATTTTTCGGATATTTTCAAATTCCAATAGCACCCGAAGATCAAGAGAAAACCACATTCACGTGCCCTTATGGCACTTTTGCTTACAAACGCATGCCATTTGGACTTTGCAACGCCCCTACAACCATTCAAAGGTGTATGATGGCGATTTTCACGACATGATAGAAGAATGCATGGAAGTTTTCATGGATGAATTTTCAGTCTTCGGTGATACATTTGAATCATGTCTAGCTAATCTTGAACGAATGCTGATTAGATGCGAACAATCAAATCTAGTACTTAATTGGGAGAAATGCCATTTCATGGTTAAAGAAGGCATCGTTCTTGGACATAAAATTTCAAAAGAAGGAATTGAAGTGGATAGAGCTAAAGTAGATGTAATTGCTAAACTTCCACATCCCACCAATGTTAGAGGAGTTAGGAGTTTTCTAGGGCATGCTAGTTTTTACTGACGTTTCATAAAAGATTTTTCTAAAATTGCCACTCCTATGAATAAACTCCTAGAAAATGATGCTCCATTCATCTTTTCAGATGAATGTATCAAATCTTTTAATATTCTTAAAGAGAAACTTACTAATGCGCCGATCATGATAACACCAAATTGGAATCTACCGTTTGAACTAATGTGCGATGCAAGTGATTTTGCAATGGGAGCCGTTTTAGGACAAAGGATTGAAAAATGATTTCAACCTATATATTATGCTAGTAAGACGTTACAAGGAGCACAAACGAACTATACAACTACTGAAAAAGAACTCCTTGCTATTGTCTTTGCTTTTGACAAATTTCGTTCATATCTCGTTCTAGCAAAAACGGTGGTCTATACCGACCATTCTGCTCTTAGATACCTATTTTCAAAACAAGATGCCAAACCAAGATTAATCCGTTGGATCTTACTCTTACAACAGTTTGATATTGAAATCCGAGATAAAAGAGGAGCAGAAAATCTCGCCGCTGATCATCTTTCTCGTCTTGAAAATCCCGAATTAGAAGTTCTAAATGAATCGGCCATACAAGACAACTTTCTTGATGAATATCTATTGAAGATAGATTATAATGAAATTCCAAGGTTTGCAGACTATGCAAACTATTTAGTATGTGGATTCCTTGAAAAAGGATTATCGTACCAAAAACGAAAGAAATTCTTCAGTGATATAAAACACTATTTCTGGGAAGATCCACATCTATTTAAAAGTTGTCCAGATGGAATAATACGCCGATGTGTATTCGGAGATGAAGCTAGTAAAATTTTAAACCATTGTCACACAGGACCAACAGGAGGGCATTATGGGCCTCAACTAACAGCAAGAAAAGTTTATGATGCTGGATTCTATTGGCCTACAATTTACAAAGACGCACACCTTCTTTGCAAATCCTGTGATGCTTGTCAAAGGGCCGGAAAAATAAGTCAACGTGATGAAATGCCACAAAATGTCATCCAAGTATGTGAAGTATTTGACATTTGGGGTATTTACTTTATGGGTCCATTTCCAAAATCTCATAATAATCTCTATATTCTCGTAGCCATTGATTATGTATCTAAATGGGCGGAAGCACAATCTCTCCCAACTAACGATGCACGAGTTGTAGTCAACTTTTTAAAACGTCTTTTTGCAAGGTTTGGAACGCCGAAAGCTGTAATAAGTGATCGGGGTACTCATTTCTGTAATAATCAACTTGAGAAAGTTCTTAAAAGATATGGAGTAACTCATAAAATCTCCACCGCATATCATCCACAAACAAGTGGACAAGTTGAAAATACCAACCGAGCTTTAAAACGTAATCTAGAGAAAACCGTAGGATCAAATCCGGAGGAATGGTCCATTAAATTGGAGGATGCACTCTGGGCTTTTAGAACAGCCTACAAAACTCCAATTGGAACCACACCTTTTAAACTTATTTATGGAAAAGCATGTCATCTTCCTGTAGAAATTGAATACAAAGCATTTTGGGCTTTGAAGACATGTAATCTCGACTTACATGAAGCTGGACGTCTACGGTTAAGTCAACTAAACGAATTAGAAGAATTAAGACATGAAGCATACGAAAATTCGTTAATCTATAAGGAAAGAACGAAGAAATGGCATAATAAAAGAATCAGAAGTTTAAAAGAATTTAAAGAAGGAGACAGAGTTCTTCTTTTCAATTCACGATTCAAGCTATTTTCTGGAAAATTGAAATCAAGATGGTTTGGACCATTCATAGTCAAAAGAGTTTTCCCATACGGAACGATAGAATTAATAAATTCAAATGGGATTGAATTTAAGGTTAATGGTCACAGAGTTAAACATTACATAGATAGTCCGATGGAAGTTGACAACGAAGTTAATCACAATTTCGATAACACAGCTAACTAAGTGTGGGGAGAATCAAGTCTTTAAAGGATAATATGTATTTCTGTTAGAGTTAGATTTTCTGTTTTCGTGTAGTTCTCGAAAATGGAACCCGAATGGTCTTTCCCTAGCAGACCCTAAAGAACTAATCTTCTCCCCCCATTCTGAATTTTTATTTTTTTTAGGTTTTTACGAAATGAAGACTTCCTGCGAACTAAACCATGGTCTAATGCTACACGCTTTGATCACTAAACGTAATAATGACACACTTCCGAGTGAAATAGTATCAGTAATCAGAGAAAGATTGGACGGAGTAAGAAAAGAATCCAGATGCGAAAATAATAAGTTACAATTTGGTAAGGAAAAATCAAAATCCGCAGTGAAAAGAAGAGCACGACACCTAGAAAGATGTCACAAATGCGGAAAATGGTCACATGGAGGTAAATGTTCAAATAATCAAACCTATTCAAACACCGAATTTGTTACTTTATGCAGAGACGGACCGTTCATATGTTTAGAAAAAAAAACACTGAATGCTCGAGGTTACGCCTATGTAGCCATGGAAAACCAAATAAACCGACTATCTTATGAATGGGATAGATCATATAACTAAGAATACTATCTTACAGGTAAGTCTGTACAGTTTTTATTTTTTTATTTTTATTTTTAACCTTTTGATAATAAACGCTAATTTGTTCGCTATAAAGTATTAAATTGGTATTGAATAAAATTAGGTTTGGCGACCGAAATTATTGATATCATTCAAAAATTTATTACATCACTGCGAAATTTAACGTTTATTCTTAAGGTATAAATATCTTTAATCAATCAACCCAAAATATTTCAAAAATTCGTCATGAGTTAAATTAGGTCATGGAACCGAAATTACTTTACCGAAAAGAGGGGCGTATATTTTTGATAATATTTGATTGATTAAAGTGGGATAAAAGCCAAAACGATTTTTAATTTTATTTTTACCATGTTTTAAAAAATTAATATATAAAAATTAAAATAATATTGTAAACTTTTTAAAATTAATATATTTAAAATTGTAAATATTTGAAAAATTAATCTTTTTAATATAAGTTTGTATGTTTAAAAACAAAAATATAATATAAGTTTGGTGTAAATTTTTAATTTTTATTATATGAATTCTTAATTTTATGCATTTTAAAATTAAGTTTGGTGTGAATTTAAAAACAAAAATTTACTTTATTTCGCTAAGTTAAAAATATGATTTTTAAAATTCGTCGTGAGTTGAAGACTAGGTCTTTGAACCGAAATTGCTTTACCCGAGGGAGGGACGAGAACTTTTATTATCATTATTCTTAAACTTATTGAGTTAAAGTACGCCAAAAACATTAAAAAAACCCAAAAATCTTAGCTTTTAAAACAATCGCTACAAAAAGACAAATTTTAAAATTTTGTCGAAGGACGGACTAGGACATCGATCCGAAATGACCTCGTCCTAAAACAAAGGAAAACAAAATTTTAAATTTATTTTATATTTGTTTTATAAGTTAAGGCTTATATATATAAAAAAAAAAAAAAAAACCAAACACCGCGACTCGCGGTATTTGAAACTGCCAAACGCCGCGACTCGCGGAGAGACCAAAATACAGAAAAAAATAAAATCGCTGGAACTGATCAGTCCACACACCACACACAAAAACTGCGAACAAAACACCCGAAAAACACACATTAAAACCTCCAAAAATCGAAATTTTTCACCGTTTTTCATCAAATCTTTTACTAAAATCATGTTGAGAAGGATGCTATCAAGGAATTACTCAAGAAAAACGGTAAATTTCTACACCTAAACACCATTTAATCCGAAAATTGGTGTTCTTGAGCAATTTTTTCCCCAATTCGATTTTGATACTTTTTAGTGTAATTATGCTTAAATTGCTTATGTATTATGCTTGTATAACCTAGATTGATTCTATTTAACATGATTAGAAGCCTTAAACTTCAAATTTTGAGTAATCTAGGGTTTGTGTTATTGAGCAATTTGGGGATTTTTGATATAAACAGGTTATGGCCAATTTTTGTCATGAATTGTTACTAAATTAAGTAGTGTAACATATTTAGGTAGTTAAATGATCCAAACTTTGAGCCTAAACATGATTTTGAGAATTAAAGTGGACTTTTTCAAGTCTAAAATTCATGAACTTGATTTTTAAGAGATAATGTCATTTGAAACTTGTTTAATTGCTAGTAATGATTATTTTGACATGTTATTTGAGTTGAATGCTTATGAACTTGGCGAACATTTTCGTATATGCTTATTTGAAAAAGTGTAGATTTGATAAAAATATGAAAATGAGCTTAAGTTTGATATAAATTGAACATGTCATTGTAATTATTTCGATTGATGATTTTGCTGACACTAATGCATATTTGGATGCACAAAAATTGTGTTTGATGTGTTTTGCAGACTGAAAGGGGTGAATCTTCATCCCAAGCTCGCAATGCTCCTCCTGAGAATGCGGAACAACAGGATGTTGATAGCTATTATAAACAAGATATACCTCATCCAGTTATGACATTTTCAGATATGCACTTGGAAGAGTTGCACCCGAACTTGAGATTTGACAGACGTTGGATAGATTATCCAAAATACCAAAGGGGCTTGCATACTCTTCATTCTAAAGTAGTTGAAGTACCTAGGGTAATAGAATGGGCACCGTTAGAAGCTGTAGAATTAGCCGGGCCAATTAGAGAATTACTTACACAGAGGTATGGTAATTCTACTTTTAACGATTGGGTACGATTATTCAGCATACGTAGACCTGTATATAAAGTATGGTGTGAAGAATTATTGTGTAGTATAGAAATAAATGATCGGGTAGTTAGTTTAACCGATCGATCTTTTATTAGATTTTTGTTAGGAGGTTCGATGTGCCACATGTCTTTACTAGACATGGCTCAGGCTTTACGTATATATACGCCTGAGGAGTTAGCGTCTGCCGATTGTAGAGGGTTGATACTAAATGGTAGAAAGATAGACGAAAATTTTGATACGCATGGTGTATGGAGTCAAATGACTAGCCATCACCGATTTAAAGGGGGAAATTACTCTTATTTGGATATAGATAGAGCAGAGTTAAGAGTAATTCATAGGTTTTTAGCCAATTCGATTACACAACGAGGTAAGAATAAGGAAAAGGTAAATGAACAGGATTTGTTTTACCACATGTGTATTCGAGACCCACAAAGCGCTGTAAGTATACCTTATTGTGTGGGTTATTATTTATCAGCTATGGTTAGGGGGATGAGACCGCATAGCATAATAGGAGGTGGTATATTTATTACTTTGATTGCTGAATATCTCGGTGTGGATATAAGTCGGGGGGATTATTATTCGAAGAACCAGAACCCCGCGATACAATAGGTTTAAATGTATACCATGGTGCGAAGGTTTTGAAGAGGCAAAATAACGCAGTAGTACAATACCATGGTAGACATCCACAGGTTGAGAGAAACCAACAGCCAGGTAATGTGGGAGGAGGAAATGAAATGACAGAAATGCAAAGGTTTATAGCTTCACAAGAGTATAAAAATGCTAGACATCGAGCATTTGAAGATTGGCAAGTTCATCAAAACCAAATCATAGCTCATTGCCAACATGTAGGTAGAACATGTAGGTAGAAACTATATTCCTACTCCATCGCCCGTATTTCCTCCCTGGTCTATAGAGATCCAACCACCGTATCCTACGTATAACCCAGCCGAAGCATTTTATAACACATATGGTTATGCATGGAACCCCTACTGGTATCAGTATCATCCCTAGTCTACTTAGTTTTATTTATTTTATAATTTTTAATGTTGATACATTTAATACTTATGTTGGAATTGTATTAGTTTTTATAATTTACAAATTTTTATTTTTAGATTTTAGTAATGTTTGAATGTGGGGTAATATACCAAACTTCAAAAATATGTATATATGTTTGCAGTTTATCTTATGTACACAACAGGGTAAAACAACGCATTTTCAAAGACTGGCATTAAGTTCAGCAAAAGCAACTAATTTTGACGACAAGATGCAAAATAAATGTGATATAACAACAAGAAAGAATGAACAAATGATATGCACCATTTATCATTCAGCAAACAAACGCCAATATATTTGGAAACTTTGGTAAAATTTAATCATTTTCACACTAATCACCCTCAATAATTTAAATTGTTATTGATTTCTTGCAAATGAGGGCATTGCAAGATCTTAAGTGTGGGAAGGGGTTAAATTCTTTCGGATTTTTAAAATTTTTATCTTAAACACTTGGTTACCATTAAAAATACTAGTAAAGCAGTAGTTGTATTAGAATCTAGTGCTCTCTGATAATAAAGAACAGCCCTAGTCTTATATACTGACTACCCAATTCTAGTAAAATTTTTCAAAATTTTCAATTAAATGAACTCAAAATCATGTTTATACATATTTATGAATGATAAAACTAGGTTTTAACACCGAAATTTTTGTTACCTCGGAAAGGACATAAATGGAGAAACAAACCAAAATGTTAAAATTCATTTAAAATGGAATAGAGGACAATAAAAAGGAAAATAAAAGCCAAGTGTGGGAAAATTTACCAAGATATTTTAAACATATGTCACATATTTCTGTAACAAATAACTGAAAATACTTTTGCTTTGGACTAAACTAAACTGTTTTACTCGATGAAAGAAAAGAAGAGATGGATCTACACGATGAATCAATTCCATCATTAAAAGGAAGTAAAGTCTTCCGAAAAAGAAACGCGCTTCTTGATTTAGGTCAGGAAGTTGTCATCCAGACCAGCTGTAGGTTGATGAAAAATCTAGAAAAGTCATCTCTAAAATCAGCAGGAAATCCAAGGACCTCAGCATAAAACAGGGTCGCCAAGTGGTCAGATTTATCCTAGCCATGAGAAGGATTTATCTCGTAAAATAGGGGGCACCGTGCAAATTAGCTGGATAAGACTAATGAATCAAATCCCCAGAAAGGATAATCTCGTTAAAGATTAAAAATCAGCTTTTAAGACTGATATTACTCAATCCTAGAGATTTACATTAAAGATTGAGAATTACAAACTCATGGAATTCAATGATATCTAAACTCGAGCTTGAACGAGAAAATATTTTGATCAAAATTACAAACCGATTTGTTTTCTGAAAACCCATTTTCAATGCGTTCATTACCATTGAACGTAAAATCCTAGGAATTCACCTGGAATTCATTAGGTCACCTGAACCAAATCGGGTGTCAACCGTAAGAACGGTGGTTGCATAGCATGGTCAAAGACAGGACCTTGTGCCAGACCAAAAAATCATAAGGGTGAGCTTTACTATTGCTCTTACCAAGGATAGTAATTGCGTTCGACACGTTATAGACCATAATTAAAAGCATGTCAGGGGATATTGCCTTAACAGTTGCTTGTTCAACGCTTTCCTTTACAACCGGACGGTAGTTTACCGAAAGGTAATATACGGAGCAAGTATACTGGACGTGTTGCTTTCCTAATACAAGATTAGCAAGTGGGTGACACAAAACCGCAAGTTTTGAGCTAAAATTTTCAAATCTGAAACCCACCAAACCCACAAAAATATTTTGCAAACACCGGTGAAGGGTTATTCCGGAAAACTTATATAGGGTAAAAGCTAGATTAAAATTTTCAAAAGATCAAATGTTTTCATAAAGATCCAATTTCCTTAATGGATCTAAATTTTATAGTCATGTGGGGCTGTAAACCATATCATTACTACCATTGTTTATACCGTCGTATAGAAATCACTGATGTACAAAGTGTGAAGAATAAAGAAGTGATTCTAGTATTTCAAGACTATATTGCTTGAGGACAAGCAACACTCAAGTGTGGGAATATTTGATAATGCTAAAAACGAACATATATTTCATAGCATTATTCCTCAAGAAAGACAAGTTTTTAGTTGCAATTGTTCTATTTAAAAGTGATTTTCGTTTAAATAATAAAAGGTGAAGACAAAAGACAGATTAAACGAATTGAAGACGCAAAGGTCCAAAAAGCTCAAAAGTACAAAATACAATCAAAGTGGTTCCAATTATTGATAAGAAACGTCTCGAAATTACAAGAGTACAAGATTCAAAACGCAAAGTACAAGATATTAAATTGTACGCAAGGACGTTCGAAAATCCGGAACCGGGACATGAGTAAACTCTCAACGCTCGACGCAACGGACTAAAAATTACGAGTCAGCTATGCACATAAATATAATATAATATTTAAATAATTCTTAAAATTATTTATTTATTATATTTATATTAAAAATCCGTCGGCAAACAAAGAGCCAAAGCTGGGTGAGCTGTAAAATCAAACTCCGCGAGTTGCGGAGTTTGAAGAAGGAAAATGCCGCGAGTCGCGGAGTTCACCTGGACTCAATTCCCTATAAAAGCCAACGCAGTTCGACGTAAAAAATATCCATAATCTATCTCTCTCTCAATATATACGTAAATATATATATATATATATATATATATATATATATATATATATATATATATATATATATATAATTTATATTTTAATTTTAATTTTAATTTTAAATCCTAATAATAAGGGTATGTTAGCGAATGTTGTAAGGGTGTAAGTCAAAATTCTGTCCGTGTAACGCTACGCTATTTTTAATCATTGTAAGTTATGTTCAACCTTTTTAATTTAATGTCTCGTAGCTAAGTTATTATTATACTTATTTAAAACGAAGTAATCATGATGTTGGGCTAATTACTAAAATTGGGTAATTGGGCTTTGTACCATAATTGGGGTTTGGACAAAAGAACGACACTTGTGGAAATTAGACTATGGGCTATTAATGGGCTTTATATTTGTTTAACTAAATAATAGTTTGTTAATTTTAATATAAAGATTTACAATTGGACGTCCCTATAAATAACCATATACACTCAATCGGACACGATGGGCGGGTATTTATATGTACGAATAATTGTTCATTTAACCGGACACGGGAATGGATTAATAGTCACTAGAATTATTAAAACAGGGGTGAAATTATGTACAAGGACACTTGGCATAATTGATAACAAAGTATTAAAACCTTGGGTTACACTCAGTCGACATCCTGGTGTAATTATTAAACAAAGTATTAAAATCTTGTTACAGTTTAAGTCCCCAATTAGTTGAAATATTTAACTTCGGTTATAAGGATAATTTGACGAGGACACTCACACTTTATATTTATGACTGATGGACTGTTATGGACAAAAACCAGACGGACATATTGTAGTGACCCGAACTTTTCCATGTTTATATATATTAATTGAGATTGATATTTACATGATTAAATGTTTCCAACATGTTAAGCAATCAAACTTGTTAAGACTTGATTAATTGAAATATGTTTCATATAGACAATTGACCACCCAAGTTGACCGGCGATTCACGAACGTTAAAACTTGTAAAAATGACATGACGATATATATATGGATATACATATGGTTAACATGAGATTATGATAAGTAAGTATCTCCATAAGTATATTAACAATGAGTTATATACATATAAACAAGACTACTAACTTAAGGATTTCGAAACGAGACATATATGTAACGATTATCGTTGTAACGACATTTAAATGTATATATATCATATTAAGATGTATTAATATATCATAATATCATGATAATATAATAATTTAACATCTCATTAGATATAATAAACAATGGGTTATCAACATTAATTGAGATCGTTAACTTAAAGGTTTCAAAACAACACTTACATGTAACGACTAACGATGACTTAACGACTCAGTTAAAATGTATATACAAGTAGTGTATTTAGATGTATTAAAATACTTTTGGAAGACTTCAAGACATATATCAAAACACTCATACTTAATGAAAATGGTTACAGTTACTTTTCCATTCTTTTCTTTCATCAAGAATTCTAGTCGTATTCTTACCCGTATTATACACAGCTTCAAAACGTACTTACTATGAGTATATACCAATAGGAACTAGCATGGGATTCCACTCTTGATTATGTCATGTATGACTAATCAATTTTAACTTCTACCATGAGCTAGTCAACTAACTAGAACTCCTTTTAACCCCACTCACCACTCACCAATTACCACTCATCATTCACTCCATTTTACTTCCAATTCTCTTTCTAATTCTCTCTCAACACACACACACTATTATGAACGTATTTTTCCAGTAGTTAATCATCATCTTCATCAAAAATCACTTCAAGAATCAAGCTGTAATCATCATAGGAAGAACACTTCAAGAACACTTCAAAAATCCCTTCAAGTTTACTAATTTACTTCCAAGCTTTCTAATCCATTCCAAGTAATCATCTAAGATCAAGAAACCTTTGTTATATATAGTAGGTTATCTTTCTTATTCAAGGTAATATTCATATTCAAACTTTGATTCAATTTCTATAACTATAAACTAACTTAATTCGAGTAAAAATCTTACTTGAACTTGTTTTTGTGTCATGATCCTACTTCAAGAACTTTCAAGCCATCCAAGATCCTTTGAAGCTAGATCATTTCTTGTCACTTCCAGAAGGTTTACCTACTAAACTTGAGGTAGTAATGATGTTCATAACATCATTCGATTCATATATATAAAACTATCTTATTCGAAGGTTTAAACTCGTAATCACTAGAACATAGTTTAGTTAATTCTAAACTTGTTCGCAAACAAAAGTTAATCCTTCTAACTTGACTTTTAAAATTAACTACACACATGTTCTATATCTATATGACATGCTAACTTAATGATTTAAAACCTAGAAACACGAAAAACACCGTAAAACCAGATTTACGCCGTCGTAGTAACACCGCGGGCTGTTTTGGGTTAGTTAATTAAAAACTATGATAAACTTTGATTTAAAAGTTGTTATTCTGAGAAAATGATTTTTATTATGAACATGAAACTATATCCAAAAATTATGGTTAAACTCAAAGTGAAAGTATGTTTTCTAAAATGGTCATCTAGACGTCGTTCTTTCGACTGAAATGACTACCTTTACAAAAACGACTTGTAACTTATTTTTCCAACTATAAACCTATACTTTTCTATTTATATTCATAAAATAGAGTTCAATATGAAACCATATCAATTTGATTCACTCAAAACGGATTTAAAATGAAGAAGTTATGGGTAAAACAAGATTGGATAATTTTTCTCATTTTAGCTACGTGAAAATTGGTAACAAATCTATTCCATCCATAACTTAATCAACTTGTATTGTATATTATGTAATCTTGAGATACCATAGACACGTATACAATGTTTCGACCTATCATGTCGACACATCTATATATATTTCGGAACAACCATAGACACTCTATATGTGAATGTTGGAGTTAGCTATACAGGGTTGAGGTTGATTCCAAAATATATATAGTTTGAGTTGTGATCAATACTGAGATACGTATACACTGGGTCATGGATTGATTCAAGATAATATTTATCGATTTATTTCTGTACATCTAACTATGGACAACTAGTTGTAGGTTACTAACGAGGACAGCTGACTTAATAAACTTAAAACATCAAAATATATTAAAAGTGTTGTAAATATATTTTAAACATACTTTGATATATATGTATATATTGTTATAGGTTCGTGAATCAACCAGTGGCCAAGTCTTACTTCCCGACGAAGTAAAAATCTGTGAAAGTGAGTTATAGTCCCACTTTTAAAATCTAATATTTTTGGGATGAGAATACATGCAGGTTTTATAAATGATTTACAAAATAGACACAAGTACGTGAAACTACATTCTATGGTTGAATTATCGAAATCGAATATGCCCCTTTTTATTAAGTCTGGTAATCTAAGAATTAGGGAACAGACACCCTAATTGACGCGAATCCTAAAGATAGATCTATTGGGCCTAACAAACCCCATCCAAAGTACCGGATGCTTTAGTACTTCAAAATTTATATCATATCCGAAGGGTGTCCCGGAATGATGGGGATATTCTTATATATATGCATCTTGTTAATGTCAGTTACCAGGTGTTCACCATATGAATGATTTTTATCTCTATGTATGGGATGTGTATTGAAATATGAAATCTTGTGGTCTATTGTTACGATTTGATATATATAGGTTAAACCTATAACTCACCAACATTTTTGTTGACATTTAAAGCATGTTTATTCTCAGGTGAATACTAAGAGCTTCCGCTGTTGCATACTAAAATAAGGACAAGATTTGGAGTCCATGTTTGTATGATATTGTGTAAAAACTGCATTCAAGAAACTGATTTCGATGTAACATATTTGTATTGTAAACTATTATGTAATGGTCGTGTGTAAACAGGATATTTTAGATTATCATTATTTGATAATCTACGTAAAGCTTTTTAAACCTTTATTTATGAAATAAAGGTTATGGTTTGTTTTAAAAATGAATGCAGTCTTTGAAAAACGTCTCATATAGAGGTCAAAACCTCGCAACGAAATCAATTAATATGGAACGTTTTTAATCAATAAGAACGGGACATTTCAGTTGGTATCCGAGCGTTGGTCTTAGAGAACCAGAAAATTTGCATTAGCGTGTCTTATCGAGTTTGTTAGGATGCATTAGTGAGTCTGGACTTCGACCGTGTTTTCTTTAAAAATGATTGCTTAACATTTTTGTTGGAAACTATATATTTTTAACATATGAATATTATGTGATATATTAATCTCTTAACGTGTTTGATATTATGTGATAGATGTCTACCTCTAGAACAAGTCCCATTGACTCACCTAATAATAATGAAGAGTCAAATGTAAATTGGAATGATTCGTGGACTGATTCACAAGTTCCCGAAGAGGAACCGGAAAAAGAGTCGGAACCGGAAGAAGAATCGGAACCGGAAGAAGAATCGGAACCGGAAGAAGAAATAGAACCGGTGGGGGAAATAATAAAACGGTTAAGTAAAAGAGAATCCTCAACCAACTAACCAAGGTTAATTATGGTCAATGGTATTTCCGCCAAGGAAGCAAAATATTGGGAGGATTACCAATTCTCCGATGAATCGAATTCCGACGAGAATTCCGATGATGTTATAGAAATTACCCCAACTGAATTTAAAAAGGCAAAAGAAAATAATAAGGGAAAGGGCATAAAAATAGAGAAATCTAATTCCAACCCCGATGAACTTTATATGTATCATCAACCCCCGAAGTCCTTAAGTTGTAACAATGACCCGGGAACCTCTAAACCACCAGGTTTTTCTAAACCAATGTGGACAACGACGGCTCGTATTAGGGGAACATCATATATCCCTAGAAACTTGGCAAAACGAACCAAAACCGAACAAGAAGAAACGAGCGAGTCGGAATAAGATAGTTGTATTCGTGTGGTGTAATATATGTAATGTAGTGTGCTTATGCTTTATGATATATATAAAAATTGCTTGTATTAATAAGTATTTTTTTTATGAATCTAACTCTTGTCTATTTTACAGTATAAAAACACAAAATGGATAGACAACTCAATATTTTAAGAGACCTACCCGGAGACATGATTGATGAAATCTTGTCGAGAGTCGGTCAGAATTCCTCGGCACAACTATTTAAGGCGAGATCAGTTTGTAAGACATTCGAAGTACGTTCCAAGAATGCCTTGGTTTATAAAAGGCTTTCGTTCGAAAGATGGGGGATATCACATTGGGAAATCCATAAGTTACGATGTGTTTACTTTGACGCATATATTGCGGGGAACCCAAATGCTATTTTACGCAACGGGTTAAGAAATTATTTTGACTCAGTATATCCGAATATAGGACTTCGTGATTTAGAAAAAGCGGCTAACATGCAACATAAAGAAGCATGTTATGCTTACGGGTTAGTAATGTTCGCTTCTCACCAAAGTGAGAACAAGAACATCGGGCTACAACTATTAAACAAAACGTTCCCACAAGTGACGGAGTCGGTAATTGGGGTAAGAAATGAGGTTTTTAGGTTATTACGAGACTGTTGGTCATTACGTAACCCTCGTCCCTTTGACGACGTTACAACACGCTGTCTTATCAACGGTCATAACGGTTATGTTCCACAAGACCAAGGATGGGAAGTAGTCCTAGTAAAACCAGAATGCATGACTTGTTTCTGGACGTATGAATTACGTGTCTTTATTGCCTTTGCTGAACGACTTGTGTACTAGCTAGAATTATATTCACAACTATCTTGTATCAAAGTTATTGTGTGCTATATTTCATGCTTTATGTAAAATAAGCGGTATTGTAAGTTTGTAAAATATTGTATAAAAGTTTGAACGCGAAATATTATTACAATCAGTTTTTCATATAGAATTGTAGAAGTTGAATTGTATATTAGCTACTAAGTATGAACTTAACGGGTAGGTACTACCCGAATTTAAACTTATAAAACGCTAATATGAAGAAAAAGCTTTTATAAATGAGTTCATATTATGCTACGAAATACTATTAACTACTCTTAATATTCTGTATGATTAACTTGTTCCGTTTGACTATTTTGAAGGAAATGGCACCGACTACTCGACACACCGTGAATATGAATGAAGAGGAATTCCGTACTTTTCTAGCTTCAAACATAGCCGCAGTACAGGCTACGCTACATACCAATAATAACCTTGGATCTGGCAGTACAGGAAATCGTGTAGGATGCACCTACAAAGAATTCACTGCCTGCAAACCTTTGGAATTTGATGGAACCGAAGGACCGATCGGATTGAAACGGTGGACCGAGAAGGCCGAATCGGTGTTTGCCATAAGTAAGTGTACTGAAGAGGACAAGGTGAAGTACGCTACGCATACCTTCACAGGTTCTGCGTTAACATGGTGGAATACCTATCTAGAGCAAGTGGGACAAGATGATGCGTACGCACTACCGTGGTCAGCATTCAAGCACTTGATGAACGAGAAGTACCGTCCCAGAACCGAGGTCAATAAGCTCAAGACAGAACTTAGAGGGTTACGAACCCAAGGATTTGATATTAACATGTATGAAAGACGATTCACAGAATTGTGCCTATTATGTTCGGGAGCATTCGAAGATGAGGAAGAGAAGATCGACGCGTTTGTGAAAGGATTACCGGAAAGAATCCAAGAAGATATAAGTTCACACGAGCCCGCCTCTGAAAGGACCCATCCTAATCCATCCGGACGAAGTCCATATCGATTATAAACGAATCACAACAGTTGATTACATCGCGAGGTACTTGACCTCTATATGATACATTTTACAAACATTGCATTCGTTTTTGAAAATACAATCTTCCATTACATCGAAAGTTGACAACATGCATACCATTTCGTAATATATCTTACTATAATTGACTTAATAATAATCTTGATGAACTCAACGACTCGAATGCAACGTCTTTTGAAATATGTCATGAATGACTCCAAATAATATCTTTAAGATGAGCAAATGCACAACGGAAGATTTCTTTCGTACCTGAGAATGAACATGCTTTAAAGTGTCAACCAAAAGGTTGGTGAGTTCATTAGTTTAACATAAATAATCATTTTCATCATTTTAATAGACCACAAGATTTCCATAATCAGTTCTCATAAATATACGTCCCATGCATAGAGACAAAATATCATTTATATGGATTGAACACCTGGTAATCGACATTCACAATATGCATATAAGAATATCCCCATCATTCCGGGATCCTCCTTCGGACATGATATAAATTTCGAAGTACTAAAGCATCCGGTACTTTGGATGGGGCTTGTTGGGCCCGATAGATCTATCTTTAGGATTCGCGTCAACTAGGGTTTCTGTTCCCTAATTCTTAGATTACCAGACTATATAGGGTGATATTCGATTTGATAATCCAACCATAGAATGTACTTTTGATCACTTGTGTCTATTTCGTAAAGCATTTATAAAAGCGCATGCATTCTCAGTCCCAAAAATATATATTGCAAAAGCATTTAAAAAGGGAGTGATGAAACTCACACATATAAATATTGTAAAACAGGTAATAAAGCATTTGCATGTATTTTCAGCCCAAAAATGTATATAAAAAGGGAATAATGAAACTCACACATATAATTATTGTAAAACAGTTAATAAAGCGTTTGCATGTATTCTCAGTCCCAAAAATGTAATGAGTAAAAAGGGATTAGATGAACTCACAATACTGTATCTGGTAGTAAAAATACGTATGACGACATTGAACAATGCAAGGTTGGCCTCGGATTCACGAACCTATATCATTTGTATATTTATCAATACATATAACCGTACTCGAACAATTTCATATACTATATTTTTATATATATTATTTATTTAATTTTGTATATATATATATTTGAAAATGGTTATTATTTAAATAATTATATATATTTATGTTGTATATATATTTAAAATGATTAATATCTATATCTTTAATTGTATTAATATATTTTTATATATATATGATTAGTGTTATATCTAAAATTCATTGGTTTGTTATATCTATAAGTATTTTTATAAGAAATGTCAATATTTTTGATAGATAGTTATATGCAATATTAAGATAATTCTAGTTTATGTAATAAGTATATTTAATGTACAAAATTATTATTTGTTAAAATGATAGTTTTGATAATAATGATTTACTAATAATATTGTTAATAATAATAATGATAATAATCATAATAATACTAAAAATCACGATTGTACTAATAATTATAAAAATGATAGTAATGATAATAATAATAATTACTTTAATACTAATACTTATGTTCATACTAAATATAATAATATTACTAATACTACTTATTTTATTAATAATAATAATTATCATACCTATTTTAATATTATTAATAATAATAATACTAATAATACTTAATAATGTTACTTGATAACAGAATGATATTAATATTAATATTATTTATAATTGTAATTATAATCATAATAATGATAACTAATACTTATTTTAGCATTAAAAATAATAATAATTATAATACATGTGATAATAATAATAACAAATGATAATTATACAAATAACAATAATAAGAATAATAATAATTAATAATAATAATAATAATAATAATAATAATAATAATAATAATAATAATAATAATAATAATAATAATAATAACAACATAATAATAATAAAAGTATTTGAAGGACTACCTTAATGAAATAAGCCTCAAAAAAATAAACACCACCGCTGGGTCTCGAACCTCAGACCTCTCGATACCCCGACACCCTTCTAATCCATCAGTCTACTTCTGTTTTCCTGATTTTAATCTCCACCCATATTTATTTATCTGATTTATTCGGTGTTCATCTTTCTCACATAATCAACCCAACAGAAAATCCACAACACACAGGTTTAAGATTTGATTCCATTTTAAAAATGAAAACATGACCAATACAAAGTTGAGTAATTCAGTTTATCAATACAGAAAAATAAATTAAAATAAATAATAAAAAAAAATACCTGACTGTAATAGTCTTTCAAGAACACGATGAACTTTAAATCTATTTTCGAATTATAGGGCGTTTCAGACAATATGTATAACACAAAAAAGACTTTAAATCCCTCCTAAAAACTTTCTCAGTCCTCAATTTCCTTTAATTCATAACAAGGAGTTCAAATTTAACTGAATAAAAATTGTTGACTTTTTAAAATCAAAACTTTGACCTCAAAATTTAGAGTTGCTATAACGAATTGAAATCTGATTCTTTGCAGAAAGTTTAAGTATTAGATTCCTAACAAAATTGTTTTAACACATTTTGAAATTTCGTTCTAAATCAAGATTTGACAAAAATATGGAAGAACAGAGATGTTCGTTGTAAAAATAAAATTTTTATTAAATTAGCTATTGAAATTTATTTAAAAATACCTGTAAAGGATATAGAAGGTGCAGAAAACGATTAAGTTTATCAATGATAATGAGAATCGATTGTCTTATACCCAATTGGCGTCGACAGAGAGAATCATCAGGTAGTGAAAAAGAAATAAATAAATAAAATTTGGCGTACGATTTCCTAGCTCAATTTGGATATATCTGTGATTGATTATGGATTGGTACCAATTAGTGACAAGAAATTCAATTACTCTATAGCCTGAAAACGACTTACAACTGAATACTAATTTCCTGTATATTTATATATATAATTAACTGTATTTACATATATATATATAACTGTATAATTATTTGTATAATTATAACTGTATTTACGTATATATAATAACTGTATATATGTACCTATCTTTAAATATATATACATACAATACCTTGTATAAGTATCTGATATAATCTATAATAATAGATATATATACACGAATTATTAATAATATAAATACTATTAATAAGTATATAAATAATAATAATAATAATATTAATAATAATGATGATAATATCTATAATTCTAATAATTCATAATTAATAATTAAATAATTTGATAATAATACTAATAATATTAATAATAATTTTATTAACATAACATAACATAACAAATAAATAATACTGTTAATGATAATAATAATTATTAATGATAATATTCATAGTAATATTAATAATAACATTGATAATGTTATTAGTAAATACTAATATAAATGTTACAATAATAGACTACTAATAATAATAATAATTTCTAATTATAAGACTAATATTAATCATAATAAGTAACATCATAACTTTGCTATTAACTGTAATGATATTAACAATAATAATAATAATTCAATTGTATCAAATTCATATCAAATACTAATACTAGTAATAACAAGTTATATGTTTCAAATTTTTTATTATCTATATGTTATATATTACATTAGTATTAATAAAACATATATTGATATTAATTTTATTAATTACAATTATGAAAGTAATAATAATATTTATATAGTAACTATATTTTAACTTGTTATTTAATTCATCAATATTACCTATTATTAATTATGTAATACTTATATTGAATATTTCTTATTTACATATTTTGTATATATTACAATATACATATAATAATAATTATGTACATAATTCATATATGTTTATATAGATTAATTTTAATAGCAATCTTATTATCTTGTATAACATTTTACATATTTGATTTTAATGTTTCAATTATATTTAATTATTAAATATACATACATTTATATTTATTAATTCTTATATATACATATTTAGTTACAAACAATTGTTCGTGAATCGTCGAGCACAGCCAAAGGATAAATGGTTTCATGAACATAGTTCCAAAATTTTTGAGACTCACGATTACAGACTTTGCTTATCGTGTCAAAATCATATAAAGTTTAAGTTTAAATTTAGTCGGAAATTCCCGGGTCATCACAGTACCTACCCGTTAAAGAAATTTCGTCCCGAAATTTGAGTGAGGTGGTCATGGCTAACAATAAAAATGTTTTCATGACGAATATGAGTTGATAAATTTAGTTTTATCATCATTGAGTAATATGGATAAAAATAATTCGATTATTCGAAGAGTACGAATGAAGCTATCACCAAAGAGTGAAATAGGAAAGTAAAGATTCATCTTAACTTTTGACAGAGTCAGGGTTGAATTTTGGAATTCAAAAGATTTAAAAGAAAATCTAGGAAATCTATAAGATCTGATTCTTCAATATTTATGGAAATTAAGATCTCTTTAATTAATTGCGATCATCTGTCTCGATTGCTATGTCGGATGTTTCCATTATAAATTAACTTCTTCCGTTTTATTATTCTTACCACTTCTATATCTTCTTTCTCAGTTCATATATCAAAAGCTTATAATAACGCTTAATCCGATTTTAATCCTTGTTCTCATTCTGACTATCGCAATAATCGTTCTTCTTTTCCAACTCCCACCGAAAGAATCGGTTTATTTCTACTAATCTCTAGTGATTATTGTATTTATAATCCTCCCGTGTCTTTATATTGCTATACGCACTGATATCCATGGTTTGTAATTTCGGTGTTGTTGTTGGCTTTGTATTTTCCCTTATATATCAGAGTTTCATGCCCTTGTCTTCTTTTTCTGACTTTAAGTCAAGCGAATAATGGTCCAGAATTCGTAGATATAGAGTTTCGAATGATTATAATGTTCTAAGCAGGAAGGAATGTATTAGCACGATTTAATTTATCAAATTACCAGAATCCCTGAGGATGGAACTATCAAGAATATATTTTCTTGATATGTTCAGGGGTTAAGTAGAATGAAAGAGTTATGTAACATGGCACATGATGACATTATGATCTGTGAATCATCATGTCCCATTTAGAAACTCAACATGACTTACTGTAATATAATCACGTTGATCAAGTGTCATTATATTATACTAATTCATGCATCAGTTCCCAACATTACTTCAATAACATTCATATTTTAAGCTCGACAGTTTACAGAATATAGAAACTACCAGTTTCTATATGATGTAATACTGATAGCACGAAGAGATTAATGATTTCAGATAATAATAGTTATAAAAATATCTCCAGAAATATGGAAGATATTTATAATGAAAGATTCCATAATAGCTCGGAATATCTAAGATCAGAGGATGATAGGAACTATTATCTGCAAGGGTTTAGAGTAAGGAGTAAGATATTCACTAAAGTCTTTATCAGACATTGAATCATTTGGATTCTTTGAAGTCAAACTTATTCTTTGTGATTTGTCCACGGCTCTCTTCATAGTTTCGTATAATCTGCTTTTCGGTACTAAATTTTCTCTTGAATGTTTCCAATATAATGATACATAGGAAGCACGAAGAGTTATATAATTTCGAACGAGAATATTTATGAAAATATCCTCAGAAATATCGAACATATTGATGATGATATTTTGGAATTTCTAAGTTCGATAGTTGATGAAGAAAGGTTTTCCGCAAGATTTTAACATGAGTACGGAGCAAGATGTTCATTGAAGGTTTCATCGGATCCAGAATTACCTGGGTTCTATGAATTTAGGGTATGTTACTTGTATTTCTCCTTGGTTTCCTTCGTGGTTAGCTCAATCCGTTTTCCAGTTTCAACTTTTCTGAGCTTTTCCAACATACTATTGTTTATCATCAAACTTTCGATGATTAAGGTCATTTGCGGTTGTCTATTGTTTCTGCTGCTTCATTCAACTTTTTCAACATTTATAGTATTGATTTGTGACTGAGTGCTTTTCAGAATTTCAGAATGAGAGATCATAATTCTAAGAGATAAATGTCATACATATAACTGTTGATGTAGATATGCTGTGATTTTTCAAAGTACTGATTGCTGTTTCCCAGTAATTGGTATGGTAGTTCTCGTTACAAGATGCGAATGATTATATGATAGGGTTTCAATGAATAAATATAATGATTTGTCAGAGAGATTCAAGTCAAGAAGCAACGAGGTTGCTGGTATGTCTGCTGGTAGTATGGTGGAATATAAAAGAATTCTCCGGTATCAAAAGGGTAATTGTATATATCTGGATTATAGTAAAGCTACTTCGAATCAAAGGTCGAAGCTGACTTGCTGGAGCTGTGACAAAATTGGCTACTTTGAAAAGGGATCGCAAAGTTATTTTTGCTAATAAATGCCAAAGGATCTGATGCGGCTACGTGTTAAACTTTTACTCAATTGTCGAGAGTTTCCCAGGTGCATAACTATATGCATAAATCTTTCCTTCCGTTAATGATGTGCGGTTGATTTATCCTATCGATTGAGGTGTTTTCAAGAATCATGAAAGGTTTGAACGCAGATTGTAATTGTCAAGATACAAATGAGGTTTAAGATGAAGTCAAGTGGCAAACTTGAAGAATTGTTTAGTTTCATATGTTATGATCAATATTTTTAATTCATTTTTAATTGTCCAATCCTATTAGTCCACAGTCGATAGTCCACGATTAACTAGGAACAGATAGCTAAGGTTTTTGTTAGCGTGGATTCTTAACAAAATTTCTCATAGTTAATTTGTTTGTTTCTAACAAATTTTATTCCGTCAAATGTTTTCTTCATTATGCCACTTGTTGGATTCTGATAGATCAAAATCCAATATGAAATTGAATGAATATGGTTATTCTTTGGTGAACGGATTTGTATATCGGTGGATGTAAGTAGGATAGTATATGGCTTGTTGAAACAGATTCGAAGAACGTACAATGTAACTTATTAATGTGAAATTTAAATAGTTCTCGGGTATTACCTACCCGTTAAAATATTTTCACCATTAACAGTTTGTACAAGAGAATTTTTAATTACAATCTTTATGAAAACATATATACATATATATTTTCTTCAGATGTATTCATGGATTTAATGAGTTAATATGATATTAAACTCATTTGCTTTTCGGTTGGAACTAGAATAAATAATCTCTAAAACTTTAGAGATTACATATTCGCCATGTCGAACGAAGATAAATGAGGTAGAACGATACGTAGAACGAAGATCATACTCAAAGTACATATGACTATATTGAAGCATGGATTGATGATGGTACTGGTGCTATTATTGATTGTACTGTTGGTGCCGGTGATGTTGCTGAAGCTGGTACATTTTGCACCATATTTTTCAAGGCTACAACTCAGGTGCGAAGCTCGTTGACTTCTTGTATTACTCCGGGATGATTGTCTGTCGGAACGAATGGATGAATAAGGTTTAGTATTTTAGATAGAATATAATCGTGGTGAGATATTCGGGAAATGAGGGTGAAAATGGTGTTTCGGTGTGGTTCGTCGGTAAGTGCTTCAGGTTCTTCACTAAGAGGTGAATTTGGTTGATGGAAAGGATTGCCTTCTTCTCGTCTCCATTAATTAAGTCGACTACGAACTCATCATATGAATTGGGGATGGTTGGTTGGTTAATTCGTTCTGGTGACGCTGCTTTCGGAGCTTAGGTGAACGTCCACGTCGGAATAGCTGTCGGAATAACTATCAGAATAGCTATCAGAATTCGAGGGACTCGGACTGGTTGAAGGATTCATCCCGTACAATCAGATGAAGAATTTTCGATAAGAAATAGATTATAGGAAGTAGATTAGTACCTTGCAATACATAATTTACATATGCATGTATAATACTAAAATCCCATAAGTTACGGAGGAATCTACGGAAGCTGTCAGGCAAAGTAACAACAACAGATATGCTAAGATATGAAGTAGTATATACGCTAAGATATGAATTTTGTCTATACACTATTCATACAGTCAATGCAGTAAAACGTGTTTAGACTAAGAATGATAAGCAAGTGATTCTCTAAGAATAATAAGCAGGTAATTTTTGACACAAAATGATAAGCAAAACTTTTTACATGCAGACACGGTCGAAGTCCAGACTCACTAATGCATCCTAACGACTTATCAGTTAGACACACTAATGCAGACATGGTTCGCTAAGACCACCGCTCTGATACCAACTGAAAGGACCCGTCCTAATCCATCCGGACGAAGTCCATATCGATTATAAACGAATCACAACAGTTGATTACATCGCGAGGTATTTGACCTCTATATGATACATTTTACAAACATTGCATTCGTTTTTGAAAATACAATCTTCCATTACATCGAAAGTTGACAACATGCATACCATTTCGTAATATATCTTACTATAATTGACTTAATAATAATCTTGATGAACTCAACGACTCGAATGCAACGTCTTTTAAAATATGTCATGAATGACTCCAAATAATATCTTTAAGATGAGCAAATGCACAACTGAAGATTTCTTTCGTACCTGAGAATGAACATGCTTTAAAGTGTCAACCAAAAGGTTGGTGAGTTCATTAGTTTAACATAAATAATCATTTTCATCATTTTAATAGACCACAAGATTTCCATAATCAGTTCTCATAAATATACGTCCCATGCATAGAGACAAAATATCATTTATATGGATTGAACACCTGGTAATCGACATTCACAATATGCATATAAGAATATCCCCATCATTCCGGGATCCTCCTTCGGATATGATATAAATTTCGAAGTACTAAAGCATCCGGTACTTTGGATGGGGCTTGTTGGGCCCGATAGATCTATCTTTAGGATTCGCGTCAACTAGGGTTTCTGTTCCCTAATTCTTAGATTACCAGACTATATAGGGTGATATTCGATTTGATAATCCAACCATAGAATGTACTTTTGATCACTTGTGTCTATTTCGTAAAGCATTTATAAAAGCGCATGCATTCTCAGTCCCAAAAATATATATTGCAAAAGCATTTAAAAAGGGAGTGATGAAACTCACACATATAAATATTGTAAAACAGGTAATAAAGCATTTGCATGTATTCTCAGCCCAAAAATGTATATAAAAAGGGAATAATGAAACTTACACATATAATTATTGTAAAACAGTTAATAAAGCGTTTGCATGTATTCTCAGTCCCAAAAATGTAATGAGTAAAAAGGGATTAGATGAACTCACAATACTGTATCTGGTAGTAAAAATACGTATGACGACATTGAACAATGCAAGGTTGGCCTCGGATTCACGAACCTATATCATTTGTATATTTATCAATACATATAACCGTACTCGAACAATTTCATATACTATATTTTTATATATATTATTTATTTAATTTTGTATATATATATATATATATATATATTTGAAAATGGTTATTATTTAAATAATTATATATATTTATGTTGTATATATATTTAAAATGATTAATATCTATATCTTTAATTGTATTAATATATTTTTATATATATATGATTAGTGTTATATCTAAAATTCATTGGTTTGTTATATCTATAAGTATTTGTATAAGAAATGTCAATATTTTTGATAGATAGTTATATGCAATATTAAGATAATTCTAGTTTATGTAATAAGTATATTTAATGTACAAAATATTTATTTGTTAAAATGATAGTTTTGATAATAATGATTTACTAATAATGTTGTTAATAATAATAATGATAATAATCATAATAATACTAAAAATCACGATTTTACTAATAATTATAAAAATGATAGTAATGATAATAATAATAATTACTTTAATACTAATACTTATGTTCATACTAAATATAATAATATTACTAATACTACTTATTTTATTAATAATAATAATTATCATACCTATTTTAATATTATTAATAATAATAATACTAATAATACTTAATAATGTTACTTGATAACAGAATGATATTAATATTAATATTATTTATAATTTTAATTATAATCATAATAATGATAACTAATACTTATTTTAGCATTAAAAATAATAATAATTATAATACATGTGATAATAATAATAACAAATGATAATTATACAAATAACAATAATAATAATAATAATTAATAATAATAATAATAATAATAATAATAATAATAATAATAATAATAATAATAATAATAACATAATAATAAAAGTATTTGAAGGACTACCTTAATGAAATAAGCCTCAAAAAAATAAACACCACCGCTGGGTCTCGAACCTCAGACCTCTCGATACCCCGACACCCTTCTAATCCATCAGTCTACTTCTGTTTTCCTGATTTTAATCTCCACCCATATTTATTCATCTGATTTATTCGGTGTTCATCTTTCTCACATAATCAACCCAACAGAAAATCCACAACACACAGGTTTAAGATTTGATTCCATTTTAAAAATGAAAACATGACCAATCCAAAGTTGAGTAATTCAGTTTATCAATACAGAAAAATAAATTAAAATAAATAATAATAAAAAAATACCTGACTGTAATAGTCTTTCAAGAACACGATGAACTTTAAATCTATTTTCGAATTATAGGGCGTTTCAGACAATATGTATAACACAAAAAAGACTTTAAATCCCTCCTAAAAACTTTCTCAGTCCTCAATTTCCTTTAATTCATAACAAGGAGTTCAAATTTAACTGAATAAAAATTGTTCACTTTTTAAAATCAAAACTTTGACCTCAAAATTTAGAGTTGCTATAACGAATTGAAATCTGATTCTTTGCAGAAAGTTTAAGTATTAGATTCCTAACAAAATTGTTTTAACACATTTTGAAATTTCGTTCTAAATCAAGATTTGACAAAAATATGGAAGAACAGAGATGTTCGTTGTAAAAATAAAATTTTTATTAAATTAGCTATTGAAATTTATTTAAAAATACCTGTAAAGGATATTGAAGGTGCAGAAAACGATTAAGTTTATCAATGATAATGAGAATCGATTGTCTTATACCCAATTGGCGTCAACAGAGAGAATCATCAGGTAATGAAAAAGAAATAAATAAATAAAATTTGGCGTACGATTTCCTAGCTCAATTTGGATATATCTGTGATTGATTATGGATTGGTATGAATTAGTGACAAGAAATTCAATTACTCTATAGCCTGAAAACGACTTACAACTGAATACTAATTTCCTGTATATTTATATATATAATTAACTGTATTTACATATATATATAACTGTATAATTATTTGTATAATTATAACTGTATTTACGTATATATAATAACTGTATATATGTACCTATCTTTAAATATATATACATACAATACCTTGTATAAGTATCTGATATAATCTATAATAATAGATATATATACACGAATTATTAATAATATAAATACTATTAATAAGTATATAAATAATAATAATAATAATAATAATATTAATAATAATGATGATAATATCTATAATTCTAATAATTCATAATTAATAATTAAATAATTTGATAATAATACTAATAATATTAATAATAATTTTATTAACATAACATAACATAACAAATAAATAACACTGTTAATGATAATAATAATTATTAATGATAATATTCATAGTAATATTAATAATAACATTGATAATGTTATTAGTAAATACTAATATAAATGTTACAATAATAGACTACTACTAATAATAATAATTTCTAATTATAAGACTAATAGTAATCATAATAAGTAACATCATAACTTTGCTATTAACTGTAATGATATTAACAATAATAATAATAATTCAATTGTATCAAATTCATATCAAATACTAATACTAGTAATAACAAGTTATATGTTTCAATTTTTTTTATCTATATGTTATATATTACATTAGTATTAATAAAACATATATTGATATTAATTTTATTAATTACAATTATGAAAGTAATAATAATATTTATATAGTAACTATATTTTAACTTGTTATTTAATTCATCAATATTACCTATTATTAATTATGTAATACTTATATTGAATATTTCTTATTTACATATTTTGTATATATTACAATATACATATAATAATAATTATGTACATAATTCATATATGTTTATATAGATTAATTTTAATAGCAATCTTATTATCTTGTATAACATTTTACATATTTGATTTTAATGTTTCAATTCTATTTAATTATTAAATATACATACATTTATATTTATTAATTCTTATATATACATATTTAGTTACAAACAATTGTTCGTGAATCGTCGAGCACAGCCAAAGGATAAATGGTTTCATGAACATAGTTCCAAAATTTTTGAGACTCACCATTACAGACTTTGCTTATCGTGTCAAAATCATATAAAGTTTAAGTTTAAATTTAGTCGGAAATTCCCGGGTCATCACAGCCTCCATACAACAGGCATGTAGAATGGCTCACAAACTAGTGAACCCGATTGAAGAAAGAATTAAAGAACAGACTGCTGAAGAGGCCAATGTGAAGCAAGTCAAAAGAAAGTGGGAGGAAAACGGCAATAAAAATCACCAATACAACAACAACAGCAATTACAACAATAATCGCAACAATTATCCCAATAATCGCAACATCAATCGCAACTACAACAAACGGCCCAACAATAACAACAACAACAACAACAACAACAGCAACTACAACAATCATCCCAACAACAATAATAACCGCAACAACAACAACAATCAGAAGCAGCTATGCCAAAGGTGTGAAAAGTATCACTCGGGGTTCTGCACCAAATTTTGCAACAAGTGTAAAAGAAATGGTCATAGCGCGGCGAAGTGTGAGGTCTACGGACCAGGGGTTAATAGAACGAAAGGAACAAATGGTGTCGGAACGAGTAATGGCGGAGCAAGTAGTGTCGGAGCAAGTTATGCCAATGTAGTTTGTTATAAATGTGGAAAACCGGGCCACATTATTAGAAATTGCCCGAACCAGGAGAACACGAATGGACAAGGCCGCGAAAGAGTATTCAATATTAATGCGGTAGAGGTACAGGAAGACCCGAAGCTTGTTACGGGTACGTTTCTTATTGACAATAAATCTGCTTACGTTTTATTTGATTCGGGTGCGGATAGAAGCTATATGAGTAGAGATTTTTGTGCTAAATTAAGTTGTCCATTGACGCCTTTGGATAGTAAATTTTTACTCGAATTAGCAAATGGTAAATTAATTTCAGCAGATAATATATGTCGGAATCGAGAAATTAAACTGGTTAGCGAAACATGTAAGATTGATTTGATACCAGTAGAGTTAGGGAGTTTTGATGTGATAATCGGTATGGACTGGTTGAAAGAAGTGAAAGCAGAGATCGTTTGTTATAAAAATGCAATTCGCATTATACGAGAAAAAGGAAAACCCTTAATGGTGTACGGAGAAAAGGGCAACACGAAGCTACATATTATTAGTAATTTGAAGGCACAAAAACTAATAAGAAAAGGTTGCTATGCTGTTCTAGCACACGTCGAGAAAAAAAGAGCATCAATGATGTTCCCATTGCAAAAGAATTTCCCGATGTATTTCCGAAAGAATTACCGGGATTACCCCCACAGCGATCCGTTGAATTTCAAATAGATCTTGTACCAGGAGCTGCACCAATAGCTCGTGCTCCTTACAGACTCGCACCCAGCGAGATGAAAGAACTGCAAAGCCAATTACAAGAACTTTTAGAGCGTGGTTTCATTCGACCAAGCACATCACCGTGGGGAGCTCCTGTTTTGTTTGTCAAGAAGAAAGATGGTACATTCAGGTTGTGTATCGACTACCGAGAGTTGAACAAACTTACCATCAAGAACCGCTACCCACTACCGATAATCGACGACTTATTTGATCAACTACAAGGCTCGTCTGTTTATTCAAAGATTGACTTACGTTCCGGGTATCATCAAATGCGGGTGAAAGAAGATGATATTCCAAAGACTGCTTTCAGAACATGTTACGATCATTACGAGTTTATGGTCATGCCGTTTGGTTTAACTAATGCACCAGCTGTGTTCATGGACCTTATGAACCGAGTGTGTGGACCATACCTTGACAAGTTTGTCATTGTTTTCATTGATGACATACTTATTTACTCAAAGAATGACCAAGAACACGGTGAACATTTGAGAAAGGTGTTAGAAGTATTGAGGAAGGAAGAATTGTATGCTAAGTTTTCAAAGTGTGCATTTTGGTTGGAAGAAGTTCAATTCCTCGATCACATAGTGAACAAAGAAGGTATTAAGGTGGATCCGGCAAAGATAGAAACTGTTGAAAAGTGGGAAACCCCAAAAACTCCAAAACACATACGCCAGTTTTTAGGACTAGCTGGTTACTACAGAAGGTTCATCCAAGACTTTTCCAGAATAGCAAAACCCTTGACTGCATTAACGCATAAAGGGAAGAAATTTGAATGGAATGATGAACAAGAGAAAGCGTTTCAGTTATTGAAGAAAAAGCTAACTACGGCACCTATATTGTCATTGCCTGAAGGGAATGATGATTTTGTGATTTATTGTGACGCATCAAAGCAAGGTCTCGATTGTGTATTAATGCAACGAACGAAGGTGATTGCTTATGCTTCTAGACAATTGAAGATTCACGAACAAAATTATACGACGCATGATTTGGAATTAGGCGCGGTTGTTTTTGCATTAAAGACTTGGAGGCACTACTTATATGGGGTCAAAAGTATTATATATACCGACCACAAAAGTCTTCAACACATATTTAATCAGAAACAACTGAATATGAGGTAGCGTAGGTGGATTGAATTATTGAATGATTCCGACTTTGAGATTCGTTACCACCCGGGGAAGGCAAATGTGGTAGCCGATGCCTTGAGCAGGAAGGACAGAGAACCCATTCGAGTAAAATCTATGAATATAATGATTCATAATAACCTTACTACTCAAATAAAGGAGGCGCAACAAGGAGTTTTAAAAGAGGGAAATTTAAAGGATGAAATACCCAAAGGATCGGAGAAACATCTTAATATTCGGGAAGATGGAACCCGGTATAGGGCTGAAAGGATTTGGGTACCAAAATTTGGAGATATGAGAGAAATGGTACTTAGAGAAGCTCATAAAACCAGATACTCAATACATCCTGGAACGGGGAAGATGTACAAGGACCTCAGGAAATATTTTTGGTGGCCGGGTATGAAAGCCGATGTTGCTAAATACGTAGGAGAATGTTTGACGTGTTCTAAGGTCAAAGCTGAGCATCAGAAACCATCAGGTCTACTTCAACAACCCGAAATCCCGGAATGGAAATGGGAAAACATTACCATGGATATCATCACTAAATTGCCAAGGATTGCAAGTGGTTTTGATACTATTTGGGTAATAGTTGATTGTCTCACCAAATCAGCACATTTCCTGCCAATAAGAGAAGATGACAAGATGGAGAAGTTAGCACGACTGTATTTGAAGGAAGTCGTTGTAGTGACCCGAAATTTTCCATGTTTATATATATTAATTGAGATTGATATTTACATGATTAAATGTTTCCAACATGTTAAGCAATCAAACTTGTTAAGACTTGATTAATTGAAATATGTTTCATATAGACAATTGACCACCCAAGTTGACCGGTGATTCACGAACGTTAAAACTTGTAAAAACTATATGATGACATATATATGGATATATATATAGTTAACATGATACTATGATAAATAAACATATCATTAAGTATATTAACAATGAACTACATATGTAAAAACAAGACTACTAACTTAATGATTTTTAAACGAGACATATATGTAACGATTATCGTTGTAAAGACATTTAATGTATATATATCATATTAAGAGATATTCATACATGATAATATCATGATAATATAATAATTTAAAATCTCATTTGATATTATAAACATTGGGTTAACAACATTTAACAAGATCGTTAACCTAAAGGTTTCAAAACAACACTTACATGTAACGACTAACGATGACTTAACGACTCAGTTAAAATGTATATACATGTAGTGTTTTAATATGTATTTATACACTTTTAAAAGACTTCAATACACTTATCAAAATACTTCTACTTAACAAAAATGCTTACAATTACATCCTCGTTCAGTTTCATCAACAATTCTACTCGTATGCACCCGTATTCGTACTCGTACAATACACAGCTTTTAGATGTATGTACTATTGGTATATACACTCCAATGATCAGCTCTTAGCAGCCCATGTGAGTCACCTAACACATATGGGAACCATCATTTGGCAACTAGCATGAAATATCTCATAAAATTACAAAAATATGAGTAATCATTCATGACTTATTTACATGAAAACAAAATTACATATCCTTTATATCTAATCCATACACCAACGACCAAAAACACCTACAAACACTTTCATTCTTCAATTTTATTCATCTAATTGATCTCTCTCAAGTTCTATCTTCAAGTTCTAAGTGTTCTTCATATATTCTACAAGTTCTAGTTACATAAAATCATGAATACTTTCAAGTTTGCAAGCTCACTTCCAATCTTGTAAGGTGATCATCCAACCTCAAGAAATCTTTGTTTCTTACAGTAGGTTATCATTCTAATACAAGGTAATAATCATATTCAAACTTTGGTTCAATTTCTATAACTATAACAATCTTATTTCAAGTGATGATCTTACTTGAACTTGTTTTCGTGTCATGATTCTGCTTCAAGAACTTCGAGCCATCCAAGGATCCGTTGAAGCTAGATCCATTTTTCTCTTTTCCAGTAGGTTTATCCAAGGAACTTAAGGTAGTAATGATGTTCATAACATCATTCGATTCATACATATAAAGCTATCTTATTCGAAGGTTTAAACTTGTAATCACTAGAACATAGTTTAGTTAATTCAAAACTTGTTCGCAAACAAAAGTTAATCCTTCTAACTTGACTTTTAAAATCAACTAAACACATGTTCTATATCTATATGATATGCTAACTTAATGATTTAAAACCTGGAAACACGAAAAACACCGTAAAACCGGATTTACGCCGTCGTAGTAACACCGCGGGCTGTTTTGGGTTAGTTAATTAAAAACTATGATAAACTTTGATTTAAAAGTTGTTATTCTGAGAAAATTATTTTTATTATGAACATGAAACTATATCCAAAAATTATGGTTAAACTCAAAGTGGAAGTATGTTTTCTAAAATGGTCATCTAGACGTCATTCTTTCGACTGAAATGACTACCTTTACAAAAATGACTTGTAACTTATTTTTCCGACTATAAACCTATACTTTTTCTGTTTAGATTCATAAAATAGAGTTCAATATGAAACCATAGCAATTTGATTCACTCAAAACGGATTTAAAATGAAGAAGTTATGGGTAAAACAAGATTGGATAATTTTTCTCATTTTAGCTACGTGAAAATTGGTAACAAATCTATTCCAACCATAACTTAATCAACTTGTATTGTATATTATGTAATCTTGAGATACCATAGACACGTATACAATGTTTCGACCTATCATGTCGACACATCTATATATATTTCGGAACAACCATAGACACTCTATATGTGAATGTTGGAGTTAGCTATACAGGGTTGAGGTTGATTCCAAAATATATATAGTTTGAGTTGTGATCAATACCGAGATACGTATACACTGGGTCGTGGATTGATTCAAGATAATATTTATCGATTTATTTCTGTACATCTAAATGTGGACAACTAGTTGTAGGTTACTAACGAGGACAGCTGACTTAATAAACTTAAAACATCAAAATATATTAAAAGTATTGTAAATATATTTTGAACATACTTTGATATATATGTATATATTGTTATAGGTTCGTGAATCAACCAGTGGCCAAGTCTTACTTCCCGACGAAGTAAAAATCTGTGAAAGTGAGTTATAGTCCCACTTTTAAAATCTAATATTTTTGGGATGAGAATACATGCAGGTTTTATAAATGATTTACAAAATATACACAAGTACGTGAAACTACATTCTATGGTTGAATTATCGAAATCGAATATGCCCCTTTTTATTAAGTCTGGTAATCTAAGAAGAATTAGGGAACATACACCCTAATTAACGCGAATCCTAAAGATAGATCTATTGGGCCTAACAAACCCCATCCAAAGTACTGGATGCTTTAGTACTTCGAAATTTATATCATATCCGAAGGGTGTCCCGGAATGATGGGGATATTCTTATATATGCATCGTGTTAATGTCGGTTACCAGGTGTTCACCATATGAATGACTTTTATCTCTATGTATGGGATGTGTATTGAAATATGAAATCTTGTGGTCTATTATTATGATTTGATATATATAGGTTAAACCTATAACTCACCAACATTTTTGTTGACGTTTTAAGCATGTTTATTCTTAGGTGATTATTAAGAGCTTTCGCTGTCGCATACTTAAATAAGGACGAGATTTGGAGTCCATGCTTGTATGATATTGTGTAAAAACTGCATTCAAGAAACTTATTTTGTTGTAACATATTTGTATTGTAAACCATTATCTAATGGTCATGTGTAAACAGGATATTTTAGATTATCATTATTTGATAATCTACGTAAAGCTTTTTAAACCTTTATTGATGAAATAAAGGTTATGGTTTGTTTTAAAATGAATGCAGTCTTTGAAAAACGTCTCATATAGAGGTCAAAACCTCGCAACGAAATCAATTAATATGGAACGTTTTTAATCAATAAGAACGGGACATTTCAGTTGGTATCCGAGCGTTGGTCTTAGAGAACCAGAATTTTGCATTACTGTGTCTTATCGAGTTTGTTAGGATGCATTAGTGAGTCTGGACTTCGACCGTGTTTACTTGAAAAATGATTGCTTAACAAATTTTGTTGGAAACTATATATTTTTAACATGTGAATATTTTGTGATATATTAATCTCTTAATGCGTTTGATATTATGTGATAGATGTCTACCTCTAGAACAAGTCCCATTGACTCACCTAATAATAATGAAGAGTCAAATGTAAATTGGAATGATTCGTGGACTGATTCACAAGTTCCCGAAGAGGAACCGGAAGAAGAGTCGGAACCGGAAGAAGAATCGGAACCGAAAGAAGAATCGGAACCGGATGAAGAAGTAGAACCGGTGGGGGAAATAATAAAACGGTTAAGTAAAAGAAAATCCTCAACCAACCGACCAAGGTTAATTATGGTCAATGGTGTTTCCGCCAAGGAAGCAAAATATTGGGAGGATTACCAATTCTCCGATGAATCGGATTCCGACGAGAATTCCGATGATGTTATAGAAATTACCCCAACTGAATTTAAAAAGGCAAAAGAAAATAATAAGGGAAAGGGCATAAAAATAGAGAAATCTAATTCCAACCCCGATGAACTTTATATGTATCGTCAACCCCCGAAGTCCTTAAGTTGTAACAATGACCCGGGAACCTCTAAACCACCAGGTTTTTCTAAACCAATGTGGATAACGACGGCTCGTATTAGGGGAACATCATATATCCCTAGAAACTTGGCAAAACGAACCAAAACCGAAGAAGAAGAAACAAGCGAGTCAGAATAAGATAGTTGTATTCGTGTGGTGTAATATAAGTAATATAGTGTGCTTATGCTTTATGATATATGTAAAAATTGCTTGTATTAATAAGTATTTTTTTTATGAATCTAACTCTTGTCTATTTTACAGTTTAAAAACACAAAATTGATAGACAACCCAATATTTTAATAGACCTACCCGGAGACATGATTGATGAAATCTTGTCTAGAGTCGGTTAGAATTCCTCGGCACAACTATTTAAGGCGAGATCAGTTTGTAAGACATTCGAAGAACGTTCCAAGAATGTCTTGGTTTATAAGAGACTTTCGTTTGAAAGATGGGGGATATCACATTGGGAAACCCATAAGTTACGATGTGTTTACTTTGACGCATATATTGCGGGGAACCCAAATGCTATTTTACGCAACGGGTTAAGAAATTATTTTGACTCAATATATCCGAATATTGGACTTCGTGATTTAGAAAAAGCGGATAACATGCAACATAAAGAAGCATGTTATGCTTACGGATTAGTAATGTTCGCTTCTCACCAAAGTGAGAACAAGAACATCGGGCTACAACTATTAAACAAAACGTTTCCACAAGTGACGGAGTCGGTAATTGGGGTAAGAAATGAGGTTTTTAGATTGTTACGGGACTGTTGGACATTACGTAACCCTCGTCCTTTTGACGACGTTACAACACGCTGTCTTATCAATGGCCATAACGGTTATGTTCCACAAGACCAAGGATGGGAAGTAATCCTAGTAAAACCAGAATGCATGACTTGTTTCTGGACGTATGAATTACGTGTCTTTATTGCCTTTGCTGAACGACTTGTGTACTAGCTAGAATTATCTTCCCAACTATCTTGTATCAAAGTTATTGTGTGCTATATTTCATGCTTTATGTAAAATAAGCGGTATTGTAAGTTTGTAAAATATTGTATAAAAGTTTGAACGCGAAATATTATTATAATCAGTTTTTCATATAGAATTGTAGTAGTTGAATTGTATATTAGCTACTAAGTATGAACTTAACGGGTAGGTACTACCCGAATTCAAACTTATAAAACGCTAATATGAAGAAAAAGCTTTTATAAATGAGTTCATATTATGCTACGAAATACTATTAACTACTCTTAATATTCTATATGATTAACTTGTTCCATTTGATAATTTTGAAGGAAATGGCACCGACTACTCGACACACCGTGAATATGAATGAAGAGGAATTCCGTACTTTTCTAGCTTCAAACATAGCCGCAGTACAGGCTGCGCTACATACCAACAATAACCTTGGATCTAGCAGTACAGGAAATCGTGTAGGATGCACCTACAAAGAATTCACTGCCTGCAAACCTTTGGAATTTGATGGAACCGAAGGACCGATCGGATTGAAACGGTGGACCGAGAAGGTCGAATCGGTGTTTGCCATAAGTAAGTGTACTGAAGAGGACAAAGTGAAGTACGCTACGCATACCTTCACAAGTTCTGCGTTAACATGGTGGAATACCTATCTAGAGCAAGTGGGACAAGACGATGCGTACGCACTACCGTGGTCAGCATTCAAGCACTTGATGAACGAGAAGTACCGTCCCAGAACCGAGGTCAATAAGCTCAAGACAGAACTTAGAGGGTTACGAATCCAAGGATTTGATATTACCACGTACGAAAGATGATTCACAGAATTGTGCCTATTGTGTCCGGGAGCATTCGAAGATGAGGAAGAGAAGATCGACGCATTTGTGAAAGGATTACCGGAAAGAATCCAAGAAGATATAAGTTCACACGAGCCCGCCTCTATACAACAGGCATGTAGAATGGCTCACAAACTAGTGAACCAGATTGAAGAAAGAATTAAAGAACAGACTGCTGAAGAGGCCAATGTGAAGCAAGTCAAAAGAAAGTGGGAGGAAAATGGTGATAAGAATCACCAATACAACAACAACAACAATTACAACAATAATCGCAACAATTATCCCAACAATCGCAACATCAATCGCAACTACAACAAACGGCCCAACAACAACAACAACAACAACATCAACAACAACAACAACAACAACAACAGCAACAACAACTACAACAATCATCCCAACAACAATAATAACCGCAACAACAACAACAATCAGAAGCAGCTATGCCAAAGGTGTGAAAAGTATCACTCGGGGTTCTGCACCAAATTTTGCAACAAGTGTAAAAGAAATGGTCATAGCGCGGCGAAGTGTGAGGTCTACGGACCAGGGGTTAATAGAACGAAAGGAACAAATGGTGTCGAAACGAGTAATGGCGGAGCAAGTAGTGTCGGAGCAAGTTATGCCAATGTAGTTTGTTATAAATGTGGAAAACCGGGCCACATTATTAGAAATTGCCCGAACCAGGAGAACACGAATGGACAAGGCCGCGGAAGAGTTTTCAATATTAATGCGGCAGAGGTACAGGAAGACCCGGAGCTTGTTACGGGTACGTTTCTTATTGACAATAAATATGCTTACGTTTTATTTGATTCGGGTGCGGATAGAAGCTATATGAGTAGAGATTTTTGTGCTAAATTAAGTTGTCCATTGACGCCTTTGGATAGTAAATTTTTACTCGAATTAGCAAATGGTAAATTAATTTCAGTAGATAATATATGTCGGAATCGAGAAATTAAACTGGTTAGCGAAACATTTAAGATTGATTTGATACCAGTAGAGTTAGGGAGTTTTGATGTGATAATCGGTATGGACTGGTTGAAAGAAGTGAAAGCAGAGATCGTTTGTTACAAAAATGCAATTCGCATTATACGAGAAAAAGGAAAACCCTTAATGGTGTACGGAGAAAAGGGCAACACGAAGCTACATCTTATTAGTAATTTGAAGGCACAAAAACTAATAAGAAAAGGTTGCTATGCTGTTCTAGCACACGTCGAGAAAGTACAAACTGAAGAAAAGAGCATCAATGATGTTCCCATAGCAAATGAATTTCCCGATGTATTTCCGAAAGAATTACCGGGATTACCCCCACATCGATCCGTTGAATTTCAAATAGATCTTGTACCAGGAGCTGCACCAATAGTTCGTGCTCCTTACAGACTCGCACCCAGCGAGATGAAAGAACTGCAAAGCCAATTACAAGAACTTTTAGAGCGTGGTTTCATTCGACCAAGCACATCACCGTGGGGAGCTCCTGTTTTGTTTGTCAAGAAGAAAGATGGTACATTCAGGTTGTGTATCGACTACCGAGAGTTGAACAAACTTACCATCAAGAACCGCTACCCACTACCGAGAATCGACGACTTATTTGATCAACTACAAGGCTCGTCTGTTTATTCAAAGATTGACTTACGTTCCGGGTATCATCAAATGCGGGTGAAAGAAGATGATATTCCAAAGACTGCTTTCAGAACACGTTATGGTCATTACGAGTTTATGGTCATGCCGTTTGGTTTAACTAATGCACCAGCTGTGTTCATGGACCTTATGAACCGAGTGTGTGGACCATACCCTGACAAGTTTGTCATTGTTTTCATTGATGACATACTTATTTACTCAAAGAATGACCAAGAACACGGTGAACATTTGAGAAAGGTGTTAGAAGTATTGAGGAAGGAAGAATTGTACGCTAAGTTTTCAAAGTGTGCATTTTGGTTGGAAGAAGTTCAATTCCTCGGTCACATAGTGAACAAAGAAGGTATTAAGGTGGATCCGGCAAAGATAGAAACTGTTGAAAAGTGGGAAACCCCGAAAACTCCAAAACACATACGTCAGTTTTTAGGACTAGCTGGTTACTACAGAAGGTTCATCCAAGACTTTTCCAGAATAGCAAAACCCTTGATTGCATTAACGCATAAAGGGAAGAAATTTGAATGGAAGGATGAACAAGAGAAAGCGTATCAGTTATTGAAGAAAAAGCTAACTACGGCACCTATATTGTCATTGCCTGAAGGGAATGATGATTTTGTGATTTATTGTGATGCATCAAAGCAAGGTCTCGGTTGTGTATTAATGCAACGAACGAAGGTGATTGCTTATGCCTCTAGACAATTGAAGATTCACGAGCAAAATTATACGACGCATGATTTGGAATTAGGCACGGTTGTTTTTGCATTAAAGACTTGGAGGCACTACTTATATGGGGTCAAAAGTATTATATATACCGACCACAAAAGTCTTCAACACATATTTAATCAGAAACAACTGAATATGAGGCAGCGTAGGTGGATTGAATTATTGAATGATTACGACTTTGAGATTCGTTACCATCCGGGGAAGGAAAATGTGGTAGCCGATGCCTTGAGCAGGAAGGACAGAGAACCCATTCGAGTAAAATCTATGAATATAATGATTCATAATAACATTACTACTCAAATAAAGGAGGCGCAACAAGGAGTTTTAAAAGAGGGAAATTTAAAGGATGAAATACCCAAAGGATCGGAGAAGCATCTTAATATTCGGGAAGACGGAACCCGGTATAGGGCTGAAAGGATTTGGGTACCAAAATTTGGAGATATGAGAGAAATGGTACTTAGAGAAGCTCATAAAACCAGATACTCAATACATCCTGGAACGGGGAAGATGTACAAGGATCTCAAGAAACATTTTTGGTGGCCGGGTATGAAAGCCAATGTTGCTAAATACGTAGGAGAATGTTTGACGTGTTCTAAGGTCAAAGCTGAGCATCAGAAACCATCAGGTCTACTTCAACAACCCGAAATCCCGGAATGGAAATGGGAAAACATTACCATGGATTTCATCACTAAATTGCCAAGGACTGCAAGTGGTTTTGATACTATTTGGGTAATAGTTGATCATCTCACCAAATCAGCACACTTCCTGCCAATAAGAGAAGATGACAAGATGGAGAAGTTAGCACGACTGTATTTGAAGGAAGTCGTCTCCAGACATGGAATACCAATCTCTATTATCTCTGATAGGGATGACAGATTTATTTCAAGATTCTGGCAGACATTACAGCAAGCATTAGGAACTCGTCTAGACATGAGTACTGCCTATCATCCACAAACTAATAGGCAGAGCGAAAGGACGATACAAACGCTTGAAGACATATTACGAGAATGTGTTATTGATTTCGGAAACAGTTGGGATCGACATCTACCATTAGCAGAATTTTCCTACAACAACAGCTACCATTCAAGCATTGAGATGGCATCGTTTGAAGCACTTTATGGTAGAAAGTGCAGGTCTCTGATTTGTTGGAGTGAAGTGGGGGATAGACAGATTACTGGTCCAGAGATTATACAAGAAACTACCGAGAAGATCATCCAAATTCAACAACGGTTGAAAACCGCCCAAAGTCGACAAAAGAGCTACGCTGACATTAAAAGAAAAGATATAGAATTTGAAATTGGAGAGATGGTTATGCTTAAAGTTGCACCTTGGAAAGGCGTTGTTCGATTTGGTAAACGAGGGAAATTAAATCCAAGGTATATTGGACCATTCAAGATTATTGATCGTGTCGGACCAGTAGCTTACCGACTTGAGTTACCTCAACAACTCGCGGCTGTACATAACACTTTCCACGTCTCGAATTTAAAGAAATGTTTTGCTAAAGAAGATCTCACTATTCCGTTAGATGAAATCCAAATCAACGAAAAACTTCAATTCATCGAAGAACCCGTCGAAATAATAGATCGTGAGGTTAAAAGACTTAAGCAAAACAAGATACCAATTGTTAAGGTTCGATGGAATGCTCGTAGAGGACCCGAGTTCACCTGGGAGCGTGAAGATCAGATGAAGAAGAAATACCCGCATCTATTTCCAGAAGATTCGTCAACACCTTCAACAGCTTAAAATTTCGGAACGAAATTTATTTAACGGGTAGGTACTGTAGTGACCCGAACTTTTCCATGTTTATATATATTAATTGAGATTGATATTTACATGATTAAATGTTTCCAACATGTTAAGCAATCAAACTTGTTAATACTTGATTAATTGAAATATGTTTCATATAGACAATTGACCACCCAAGTTGACCGGTGATTCACGAACGTTAAAACTTGTAAAAACTATATGATGACATATATACGGATATATATATAGTTAACATGATACTATGATAAGTAAACATATCATTAAGTATATTAACAATGAACTACATATGTAAAAACAAGACTACTAACTTAATGATTTTTAAACGAGACATATATGTAACGATTATCGTTGTAAAGACATTTAATGTATATATATCATATTAAGAGATATTCATACATGATAATATCATGATAATATAATAATTTAAAATCTCATTTGATATTATAAACATTGGGTTAACAACATTTAACAAGATCGTTAACCTAAAGGTTTCAAAACAACACTTACATGTAACGACTAACGATGACTTAACGACTCAGTTAAAATGTATATACATGTAGTGTTTTAATATGTATTTATACACTTTTGAAAGACTTCAATACACTTATCAAAATACTTCTACTTAACAAAAATGCTTACAATTACATCCTCGTTCAGTTTCATCAACAATTCTACTCGTATGCACCCGTATTCGTACTCGTACAATACACAGCTTTTAGATGTATGTACTATTGGTATATACACTCCAATGATCAGCTCTTAGCAGCCCATGTGAGTCACATAACACATGTGGGAACCATCATTTAGCAACTAGCATGAAATATCTCATAAAATTACAAAAATATGAGTAATCATTCATGACTTATTTACATGAAAACAAAATTACATATCCTTTATATCTAATCCATACACCAACGACCAAAAACACCTACAAACACTTTCATTCTTCAATTTTCTTCATCTAATTGATCTCTCTCAAGTTCTATCTTCAAGTTCTAAGTGTTCTTCATATATTCTACAAGTTCTAGTTACATAAAATCATGAATACTTTCAAGTTTGCAAGCTCACTTCCAATCTTGTAAGGTGATCATCCAACCTCAAGAAATCTTTGTTTCTTACAGTAGGTTATCATTCTAATACAAGGTAATAATCATATTCAAACTTTGGTTCAATTTCTATAACTATAACAATCTTATTTCAAGTGATGATCTTACTTGAACTTGTTTTCGTGTCATGATTCTGCTTCAAGAACTTCGAGCCATCCAAGGATCCGTTGAAGCTAGATCCATTTTTTTCTTTTCCAGTAGGTTTATCCAAGGAACTTAAGGTAGTAATGATGTTCATAACATCATTCGATTCATACATATAAAGCTATCTTATTCGAAGGTTTAAACTTGTAATCACTAGAACATAGTTTAGTTAATTCAAAACTTGTTCGCAAACAAAAGTTAATCCTTCTAACTTGACTTTTAAAATCAACTAAACACATGTTCTATATCTATATGATATGCTAACTTAATGATTTAAAACCTGGAAACACGAAAAACACCGTAAAACCGGATTTATGCCGTCTTAGTAACACCGCGGGCTGTTTTGGGTTAGTTAATTAAAAACTATGATAAACTTTGATTTAAAAGTTGTTATTCTGAGAAAATGATTTTTATTATGAACATGAAACTATATCCAAAAATTATGGTTAAACTCAAAGTGGAAGTATGTTTTCTAAAATGGTCATCTAGACGTCGTTCTTTCGACTGAAATGACTACCTTTACAAAAATGACTTGTAACTTATTTTTCCGACTATAAACCTATACTTTTTCTGTTTAGATTCATAAAATAGAGTTCAATATGAAACCATAGCAATTTGATTCACTCAAAACGGATTTAAAATGAAGAAGTTATGGGTAAAACAAGATTGGATAATTTTTCTCATTTTAGCTACGTGAAAATTGGTAACAAATCTATTCCAACCATAACTTAATCAACTTGTATTGTATATTATGTAATCTTGAGATACCGTAGACACGTATACAATGTTTCGACCTATCATGTCGACACATCTATATATATTTTGGAACAACCATAGACACTCTATATGTGAATGTTGGAGTTAGCTATACAGGGTTGAGGTTGATTCCAAAATATATATAGTTTGAGTTGTGATCAATACTGAGATACGTATACACTGGGTCGTGGATTGATTCAAGATAATATTTATCGGTTTATTTCTGTACATCTAACTGTGGACAACTAGTTGTAGGTTACTAACGAGGACAGCTGACTTAATAAACTTAAAACATCAAAATATATTAAAAGTATTGTAAATATATTTTGAACATACTTTGATATATATGTATATATTGTTATAGGTTCGTCAATCAACCAGTGGCCAAGTCTTACTTCCCGACGAAGTAAAAATCTGTGAAAGTGAGTTATAGTCCCACTTTTAAAATCTAATATTTTTGGGATGAGAATACATGCAGGTTTTATAAATGATTTACAAAATATACACAAGTACGTGAAACTACATTCTATGATTGAATTATCGAAATCGAATATGCCCCTTTTTATTAAGTCTGGTAATCTAAGAAGAATTAGGGAACAGACACCCTAATTGACGCGAATCCTAAAGATAGATCTATTGGGCCTAACAAACCCCATCCAAAGTACTGGATGCTTTAGTACTTCGAAATTTATATCATATCCGAAGGGTGTCCCGGAATGATGGGGATATTCTTGTATATGCATCGTGTTAATGTCGGTTACCAGGTGTTCACCATATGAATGACTTTTATCTCTATGTATGGGATGTGTATTGAAATATGAAATCTTGTGGTCTATTATTATGATTTGATATATATAGGTTAAACCTATAACTCACCAACATTTTTATTGACGTTTTAAGCATGTTTATTCTTAGGTGATTATTAAGAGCTTCCGCTGTCGCATACTTAAATAAGGACGAGATTTGGAGTCCATGCTTGTATGATATTGTGTAAAAACTGCATTCAAGAAACTTATTTTGTTGTAACATATTTGTATTGTAAACCATTATCTAATGGTCATGTGTAAACAGGATATTTTAGATTATCATTATTTGATAATCTACGTAAAGCTTTTTAAACCTTTATTGATGAAATAAAGGTTATGGTTTGTTTTAAAATGAATGCAGTCTTTGAAAAACGTCTCATATAGAGGTCAAAACCTCGCAACGAAATCAATTAATATGGAACGTTTTTAATCAATAAGAACGGGACATTTCAGTCGTCTCCAGACATGGAATACCAATCTCTATTATCTCTGATAGGGATGGCAGATTTATTTCAAGATTCTGGCAGACATTACAGCAAGCATTAGGAACTCGTCTGGACATGAGTACTGCCTATCATCCACAAACTGATGGGCAGAGCGAAAGGACGATACAAACGCTTGAAGACATGCTACGAGCATGTGTTATTGATTTTGGAAATAGTTGGGATCGACATCTACCATTAACAGAATTTTCCTACAACAACAGCTACCATTCAAGCATTGAGATGGCGCCTTTTGAAGCACTTTATGGTAGAAAGTGCAGATCTCCGATTTGTTGGAGTGAAGTGGGGGATAGACAGATTACGGGTCCGGAGATTATACAAGAAACTACCGAGAAGATCATCCAAATTCAACAACGGTTAAAAACCGCCCAAAGTCGACAAAAGAGCTACGCTGACATTAAAAGAAAAGATATAGAATTTGAAATTGGAGAGATGGTCATGCTTAAAGTTGCACCTTGGAAAGGCGTTGTTCGATTTGGTAAACGAGGGAAATTAAATCCAAGGTATATTGGACCATTCAAGATTATTGATCGTGTCGGACCAGTAGCTTACCGACTTGAGTTACCTCAACAACTCGTGGCTGTACATAACCCTTTCTACGTCTCGAATTTGAAGAAATGTTTTGCTAAAGAAGATCTCACTATTCCGTTAGATGAAATCCAAATCAACGAAAAACTTCAATTTATCGAAGAACCCGTCGAAATAATGGATCGTGAGGTTAAAAGACTTAAGCAAAACAAGATACCAATTGTAAAGGTTCGATGTAATGCTCGTAGAGGACCCGAGTTCACCTGGGAGTGTGAAGATCAGATGAAGAAGAAATACCCGCATCTATTTCCAGAAGATTCGTCAACACCTTCAACAGCTTAAAATTTCGGGACGAAATTTATTTAACGGGTAGGTACTGTAGTGACCCGAACTTTTCCATGTTTATATATATTAATTGAGATTGATATTTACATGATTAAATGTTTCCAACATGTTAAGCAATCAAACTTGTTAAGACTTGATTAATTAAAATATGTTTCATATAGACAATTGACCACCCAAGTTGACCGGCGATTCACGAACGTTAAAACTTGTAAAAACGACATGACGATATATATATGGATATACATATGGTTAACATGAGATTATGATAAGTAAGTATCTCCATAAGTATATTAACAATGAGTTATATACATATAAACAAGACTACTAACTTAAGGATTTCGAAACGAGACATATATGTAACGATTATCGTTGTAACGACATTTAAATGTATATATATCATATTAAGATATATTAATATATCATAATATCATGATAATATAATAATTTAACATCTCATTAGATATAATAAACAATGGGTTAACAACATTAATTGAGATCGTTAACTTAAAGGTTTCAAAACAACACTTACATGTAACGACTAACGATGACTTAACGACTCAGTTAAAATGTATATACAAGTAGTGTATTTAGATGTATTAAAATACTTTTGGAAGACTTCAAGACATATATCAAAACACTCATACTTAACAAAAATGGTTACAGTTACTTTTCCATTCTTTTCTTTCATCAAGAATTCTAGTCGTATTCTTACCCGTATTATACACAGCTTCAAAACGTACTTACTATGAGTATATACCAATAGGAACTAGCATGGGATTCCACTCTTGATTATGTCATGTATGACTAATCAATTTTAACTTCTACCATGAGCTAGTCAACAAACTAGAACTCCTTTTAACCCCACTCACCACTCACCAATTACCACTCATCATTCACTCCATTTCACTTCCAATTCTCTTTCTAATTCTCTCTCAACACACACACACTATTATGAACGTATTTTTCCAGTAGTTAATCATCATCTTCATCAAAAATCACTTCAAGAATCAAGCTATAATCATCATAGGAAGAACACTTCAAGAACACTTCAAAAATCCCTTCAAGTTTACTAATTTACTTCCAAGCTTTCTAATCCATTCCAAGTAATCATCTAAGATCAAGAAACCTTTGTTATATACAGTAGGTTATCTTTCTTATTCAAGGTAATATTCATATTCAAACTTTGATTCAATTTCTATAACTATAAACTATCTTAATTCGAGTAAAAATCTTACTTGAACTTGTTTTTGTGTCATGATCCTACTTCAAGAACTTTCAAGCCATCCAAGATCCTTTGAAGCTAGATCATTTCTTGTCACTTCCAGTAGGTTTACCTACTAAACTTGAGGTAGTAATTATGTTCATAACATCATTCGATTCATATATATAAAACTATCTTATTCGAAGGTTTAAACTCGTAATCACTAGAACATAGTTTAGTTAATTCTAAACTTGTTCGCAAACAAAAGTTAATCCTTCTAACTTGACTTTTAAAATTAACTACACACATGTTCTATATCTATATGACATGCTAACTTAATGATTTAAAACCTGGAAACACGAAAAACACCGTAAAACCGGATTTACGCCGTCGTAGTAACACCGCGGGCTGTTTTGGGTTAGTTAATTAAAAACTATGATAAACTTTGATTTAAAAGTTGTTATTCTGAGAAAATGATTTTTATTATGAACATGAAACTATATCCAAAAATTATGGTTAAACTCAAAGTGGAAGTATGTTTTCTAAAATGGTCATCTAGACGTCGTTCTTTCGACTGAAATGGCTACCTTTACAAAAATGACTTGTAACTTATTTTTCTAACTATAAACCTATACTTTTCTGTTTAGATTCATAAAATACAGTTCAATATAAAACCATAGCAATTTGATTCACTCAAAACGGATTTAAAATGAAGAAGTTATGGGTAAAACAAGATTGGATAATTTTTCTCATTTTAGCTACGTAAAAATTGGTAACAAATCTATTCCAACCATAACTTAATCAACTTGTATTGTATATTATGTAATCTTGAGATACCATAGACACGTATACAATGTTTCGACCTATCATGTCGACACATCTATATATATTTCGGAACAACCATAGACACTCTATATGTGAATGTTGGAGTTAGCTATACAGGGTTGAGGTTGATTCCAAAATATATATAGTTTGAGTTGTGATCAATACTGAGATACTTATACACTGGGTCGTGGATTGATTCAAGATAATATTTATCGATTTATTTCTGTACATCTAACTGTGGACAACTAGTTGTAGGTTACTAACGAGGACAGCTGACTTAATAAACTTAAAACATCAAAATATATTAAAAGTGTTGTAAATATATTTTAAACATACTTTGATATATATGTATATATTGTTATAGGTTCGTGAATCAACCAGTGGCCAAGTCTTACATCCCGACGAAGTAAAAATCTGTGAAAGTGAGTTATAGTCCCACTTTTAAAATCTAATATTTTTGGGATGAGAATACATGCAGGTTTTATAAATGATTTACAAAATAGACACAAGTACGTGAAACTACATTCTATGGTTGAATTATCGAAATCGAATATGCCCCTTTTTATTAAGTCTGGTAATCTAAGAATTAGGGAACAGACACCCTAATTGACGTGAATCCTAAAGATAGATCTATTGGGCCTAACAAACCCCATCCAAAGTACCAGATGCTTTAGTACTTCGAAATTTATATCATATCCGAAGGGTGTCCCGGAATGATGGGGATATTCTTATATATATGCATCTTGTTAATGTCGGTTACCAGGTGTTCACCATATGAATGATTTTTATCTCTATGTATGGGATGTGTATTGAAATATGAAATCTTGTGGTCTATTGTTACGATTTGATATATATAGGTTAAACCTATAACTCACCAACATTTTTGTTGACATTTAAAGCATGTTTATTCTCAGGTGAATACTAAGAGCTTCCGCTGTTGCATACTAAAATAAGGACAAGATTTGGAGTCCATGTTTGTATGATATTGTGTAAAAACTGCATTCAAGAAACTGATTTCGATGTAACATATTTGTATTGTAAACCATTATGTAATGGTCGTGTGTAAACAGGATATTTTAGATTATCATTATTTGATAATCTACGTAAAGCTTTTTAAACCTTTATTTATGAAATAAAGGTTATGGTTTGTTTTAAAAATGAATGCAGTCTTTGAAAAACGTCTCATATAGAGGTCAAAACCTCGCAACGAAATCAATTAATATGGAACGTTTTTAATCAATAAGAACGGGACATTTCACATATTAAATAATCCAGGACAAAGGACAATTAACCCATGGGCATAAAACTAAAATCAACACGTCAAACATCATGATTACGGAAGTTTAAATAAGCATAATTCTTTTATTTCATATTTAATTTCCTTTATTTTATATTTAATTGCACTTCTAATTATCGCATTTTTATTTATTGTTATTGTATTTAATTGCACTTTTAATTATCGTACTTTTTAATTATCGCAAGTTTATTTTATCGCACTTTTATTATTCGCAATTTCATTATCGTTATTTACTTTACGCTTTAAATTAAGTCTTTTATTTATTTAATATTTTATATTTGGTTTTAACTGCGACTAAAGTTTTAAAATCGACAAACCGGTCATTAAACGGTAAAAACCCCCCTTTAAAATAATAATATTACTTATATATATATTTGTATTTTTATAAATTAAACTAATATAGCGTTAAACTTTGATTAAAAGATTTTCCCTGTGGAACGAACCAGACTTACTAAAAACTACACTACTGTATGATTAGGTACACTGCCTATAAGTGTTGTAGCAAGGTTTAAGTATATCCATTCTCTAAATAAATAAATATCTTGTGTAAAATTGTATCGTATTTAATAGTATTTCCTTGTAAAATTTAATAGTATTTTATACCCCTTAGCTTTAACTATCACAAGGTCACGCCATTATTAAGCCAGACATTAATGCGCCAGATTATGAAATCAAAGGACAAATCCTACACATGGTAACTAATCAATGCCAATATAGTGGTACGCCAAAAGAAGATTCAAACGAACATCTTCGTACCTTTAATAGGATCTTTAATAGGATCTGTACTCTATTTAAAATCCGAGAAGTGGAGGATGAACAGATCTATCTCATGTTATTTCCCTGGACTTTAAAGGGAGAAGCCAAAGATTGGTTAAAATCGTTACCTGAAGGGGCGATTGATACATGGGATGTTTTAGTTGAAAATTTTCTTAAAAAATTCTTTCCGGCATCTAAAGCCGTGAGACTTCAAGGAGAAATAGTTACTTTCACGTATAAGCCAAATGAAACTCTATATGAGGCGTGGACAAGATTTGGAAAGTTGTTAAGAGGATGTCCGCAACATGGTTTAGACACTTATCAAATAGTACAAATATTCTACCAAGGTATCGACATTACTACACGAAAAGACATCGACATAGCAGCTGGTGGTTCCATTATGAAGAAAACCGCAACCGAAGCTCACAAAATTAACACAGCCTCCCACTCGCATGAGTGGCACCAGGAAAAAGATATCTTTCGTTCATCTAAAGCGGATAGAGCCGATTCTAGCCATGACTTTGATTCCGTTTCCGCAAAAATAGATGCTTTCGAGAGACGAATGGAAAAGATGACTAAAGATATTCACGCAATACGAATCAGTTGTGAGCAATGCAGTGGACCACACTTAATGAAAGATTGTCACATTGAGCAAACAATGGAACAACGTGAGAATGTTTCCTACATGAACCAAAGGCCGGGAAATAATTATCAAAATAATTATCAACCGCCAAGGCCAAACTTTAATCGAAATAAAAACATTCTTTACAATCCAAATGGACCCAATAATAACTCGTACAATCAACAAGGTCCGAATAACCAACCAACTCAAAACAATACTTTCAATCAACAAAAACCTAACTTGTATAAACCACCACAACAAACCAAAGAGAAAAAGCCAAATCTGGAAGAGATGATGGCAAAGCTAATGGAATCTCAAACACAATTTATAACATCTCAAACCCAAAAAAATGAGAGGTTTGATCAGTCATTAAGAACTCAACAAGCTTCCATTTTGAATCTAGAAAAATACGTAGGTACTCTTGCTAGCATGATGAGTGAGAGGGAACAAGGAAAGTTACCGAGTAATACTGAAGTAAATCCTCGGAATGAGAATGTTAATATGGAGTCAACAAATTCTGAAAAACCAGCTCCAGAAGATGGGAAGGTTTTAGATGTGAGTAACAATGAAGAAGTTACAACACCACCACCACCCGAGTATGTAAAGCCAGTGGTGGCACCATACAGACCACCCATCCCGTTTTCAAGAAAAGGAGTTAAGTATGAGCAAGTAATAGGTAATAAAGTTTGTGATACCTCTGGAAAGAAGAAGAAGAATAAGAAAGTGCAAGAAACAAAAACCGTAAAGTTAACCCGGTGAAGACAGTTCCACCAAAAGTTACACCCAGGTTGGGTGATCCGGGTGAATTTTTTGTTCCTTGTCTACTTAGTGATTGTGTCATGTATGATGTACTAGCAGATTTAGGTGCGAGTGTGAGTGTTATGCCTCTTTCATTATATAAAAGATTAGGTGTAGGTGAGTTAAGTCCAACGAAAATGAGTGTTCGAATCTTTGATCAAACCATTAGGCACCCAGTTGGAATTGCTGACAACCTACCCGTTCAAGTGGGTAATTTAACCTTTTTAGTCGAATTTATTGTCATTGACATAGAAGAGGATTCAAACATTCCTCTAATTTTAGGTCGACCATTCTTAGCGTCCACCGGGGCGTTATTTGATGTAAGAAAAGGTAGAATGACACTTAGTAATGATGAAAAATCGATCACTTTTGTAAGTCGAAAGTCTAAATCCCCACCAACCAAAACCGTTGAACCAACAAAAACGATTGATAAGAACCATATTGTTTTACCAACTTCAACGGTAGTGCTTAACAATAATAAAATGCCTAAGTGTGGGGAAAATGAAGTAACACCTGATGATGACCTGATAACAAAGAACCCCATTGTTGATAATAAATTAAATGACTCCGTTATTAACAGTTCAATGAAGAAACTTATTAAATGGATTCGTGATGCTAGAACCATGGGGAACTTTAAGTTATGTAACCGGTTAGTATCCAATCTTTCGCCTAAAGAAAAGGCGAAACTAGTTGAATTTGTAGATATTACACAGGAATCCGACCAATGGCTTAAAGCAAAAGTCACAGATATGCAAGTTGATTATGGTCCAAGAGAAATCGACGATGAAGTTAATCACAATTTCGACACAACAGCTACCTAAGTGTGGGGAGATTCAAATGTTCTAAAAAGAAAACGCTGTCTAGAGTTAGTTGTTCTGTTCTCGTATAGTTCCGAGAATGGAATCCGATTGGTCTTTTCCGCTAGCAGACACTAAAGAACTAGTTTTCTTCCCCCATTCTGAATTTTTGTTTTGTAGGTTTTGTATTAAATTAATACGCATTTTTAAATTTAATTTTTGTGTGACTTTTAAAAAACAAAAATTACTTTATTTCATTAAGTTTAAAAAATGATTTATAAAATTCATCGTAAAATTCATTATTATGTATATAACTCATTGTTAAAATACCTAATGAGATACTTACTTATCAAAATATCATGTTAACTATATATATAACCATATATATGCCATCAATTAGTTTTTACAAGTTTTAACGTTCGTGAATTTCCAGTCAACTTGGGTGGTCAATTGTCTATATAAAACTTATTTCAATTAATCAAGTCTTAACAAGTTTGATTGCTTAACATGTTGGAAATATTTAATCATGTAAATATCAAATTCATTAAATATATAAAAACATGGAAAAGTTCGGGTCACTACAATGAAACTATCCTAACAAGGTTTGCTATGAAAATTTGACAAACTGTCATAAAAATTCTGCAAACTCGACTATCATCAAACTGATCTAGCAAAGTTTGCTATAAGAATATTGACAAACTGTCATAAAAAGTCTACAAATATCATTGGTCGGGCCAAACAGTGGCTAGTGATATGCGACAAATCATAACAGTCATTCAAAATTCAAATCACCCAACACATATGACCAACCTACGATATAGTTTAGATGGGATGGCATCATGAAGGCTGATACCTATGATTGACATGTTGATGATCACATGTTGAATTCCCAAACCTGCAATTCATGATAAATATAAACTCATATTACTCAAAACATTGACATGTGGTACAAACTTGAAAATCACAAATAGATTTAACGAACACTGTAACATTGGCTATTAGTTGAAAGGACCCGTTCATATACATTATAAATGATTCACAATAGTTGATTACATCGTTAATTTGTAATTTTCGTTCTGAATTCTCGTACGTTATCACTCAACTAGTGTCTCGGTTTCGGTTTCTCGAGCGCACGTTCGTATGTTTAGAAAACTAACACTTTACGTTACGCGAGGTGTACCTTTAACAATAATTAGACTTACTCTTCGATAAATTATTTTGTAAAAAAATGTAACTTGTAAAATTGAGCGTTGTGGTCATTTGCTTCTATAAATCAGTGGCTCGTTGTTTATCAAAATATATTATTTTAAATCAGGAAGTTTTATGACTAAGTTAAAATATATATATATATATATATATATATATATATATATATATATATATATATATATATATATATATATATATATATATATATATATATATTTTTTTTTTATTTTTTTTTCATTTAGAATTATAAATGTATACATAATATATACGTTTAAAATATTTATCTAATAATATAATATTTGCCATTTCAAAACTATTTATATTTCAAAGATTGTTATATATAATCATTTACATAATAGAATTTACTATGTTGTAGCATGTTTACGTTTTTGAAACACTATATATATAAATTTATAATATAAAGCTTTAATTGATTTCTTCTAATATTATATAATCAATTAACCTTTATAATAGATTACAAAACTCAGTTTTTGAAATCATTTTCATATATTTGAAAATAGATCAGTCGAACATTATGAAAACCAGTTCTCCACTATCTTTTGTCTAACCCACAACAATTGACACATTTGTTCTTACCTGTAAATGGTTTTACCATTTATTCCGAATATCGTTAAAAATAAGAAGATTTCTCAAATCAAAGTGGACCTCTCAACAGAGACTCGTAATCATAATTCAATGTATCTGATAATTCAATCATTTGATATAATATTCTAATCTATCGATAACATATTATGGCAATTACGTTCATGTAAAGTATTGTACATCTAACACTTTATTAACGTTTTCAAGTTATAATATATATATATATATATATATATATATATATATATATATATATATATATATATATATATATATATATATATATATATATATAATCATATCCATTTAATGGTTCGTGAATCGTCGAGAACAGTCGAGGGGTAATTGGTCATATGAACCTAATTCAAAGTTTTTGAGATTTCAACATTACAGACTTTGCTTATCGTGTCGGAAACATATAAAGATCAAGTTTAAATTTGTTCGGAAATTTCCGGGTCGTCACATTAGTAAGCCACTTAAATGATTTGAAAAAATGAATGCAACCTGTGGAAAAAGTCAACCTCTAAAATGATCTTTTGACTCAATATTTAAGCACATATTGTGTTTTAAGCAAAAAAAGTACTAACCAATGGAAAAGGAGTTGAGTGCAGCGAAATCAAATATTATTTGACAAATGATTACAGTAGATATAAAGTACCAACCTGGGTTTTTGATTCAGGCTAAATTTCAGCTTCAAGATCATCATTTGCATCATATATCATATAGTTACATCAAAACAAACCCTAATTTTAAGTACCAACAAACATACAAAACCCTGAACAATCGGTCAATGAATAAAACCCACATATCTTAACAATTAACACATAGTTACTTGATGAATAACGGTTGAGAGATCGGAGTAAGCAATAAGAAGTCGATTGAAGGGATCGCTGCATCCCCATCACCTCTACAAGTGGATATCATAGAAATAAGTAATTAAGAAATTACATTCCTTTTGTTAAAGGTGAGAAAGATAAACATGGCAAAGCTAATAAGAAGTGTATGCACCTATATAGCAGCTAGGTGTCAATTGAAAGGAAAATGTGGCATCACCTAAGTTAAAGAAGAAGATGAGATAAGACAAAGAATTTAAAATTTAGCTAATTGAACGATTCAATAGGTTAGGCCCACACAAGAAGGCATGAAACTCAGTGGTTTTGAAAAGCAAGGGATGATGGGTCGGGTTTTTCCTTTCTAATTTATGGGCATGGCACATTGCCAAATATTAGTGGGTAACAAATTGGATATAAATACAAAGAGTAGCTTGGTCAAATAAAAAGTTGACACATGTCAGTGCAATGGAGATGCTTACACTTAAAATTGCCTACTTCTTGTGTCACTGTAAAATTCGGTTCAAACTATGTCCATGCAGGCGGGTTAAATTAAACGAACGAACAAAATGAGTGACCCGAACCAGTTTGCTGTTCAGCCACTACCTACTTGACACGTATCAGATGCTAAGGTTGAAGTTGGAAAAAACTTCTTTATGTATAATAGTAAGAGATAAGATAAGATATCTATTAGAGCACACGGTATTCATCACTCACTGTCGCTGTCCTTCAAAATCGACGCCGAAAATCGACGGTCGCCGGGCACCGCGACGACGTCGATCCCAGCGTCGATCTCCACCATCTGTGAACCGACGGTGGGTAAATCGAGCCGTTTTGAGGTTGAATTTTTAAATTCTAGCCGTTTAACGGCTACTTTGGTTTTTTATTTATTTTTATCTTTTCTTTTCTTTTTTATAAATAACACACTTTTTTCTCATTTTAAACACACAACTTTATATTTATTTATCATTTTCTCTCTAAAATATTCAAATTATTTACCATTATCGAAGGTAAATAATGGTATATTCTTCAGCAACCCGCACGGTCTTACGAGGTGAATATAATGAGACAACTAATGTACACGTGCATCGTAATAAACAACATCATTATCGAAGACAACGGATACAACCTTGCTGAGAGTGATTGGGTAGTTGAGCTCGTTCAACATATACAACGTACTTGGATCGATAAGTGCGACGCTCGTGCAAGAAAAACAAGAGAGTTACGTGATAGAGAAGTGCATGAAGGCTTACGATCTGATTTGGTTGAACATTTGTGAGATCTTCGAGACGACTTATGAATTTTATGAGACGAGTTATTACGTTATCTACTTTATTTTATGAATGTTTTGAATAAATGTAATTTAGTTTATTTTATGAATTTTAATAAATGTAATGTAGTTTATTTTATAAATTTCACTTTAGTATTTTGTTTTTTTTTATATTAAATTAATTTAAATACAATATTAAAAATCAATTAAAAAATAAAAAATTAAAAATGAACACTGAAATGGACACTGTGGATACTGTGGACACCTTCAACTTACACACTGTCAGTCAATTTCATTGTCCAAAATGGAAGCCGAAATGGACACTGAGAAATGGACATGAACACCTTGTGCTCTTATTATTCATAACAAAACTAATATTACATCAATCACTTTTAAAAAATCGTGCATTTCAAAACATAAATCATTAGATTCAAAAATTCATTTAATATGATAAGTTCGACGAGAAACGTATCACCATTTCAACTTGTACGATTAGACAAAGCTGATAAATCTGACGGGAAACGATTATAATAAAACTGATATAGAATAGAAGCATCAGATAATTCATTCAAGCAAATGTCAAAAGATTCTGGACGCAAAGTGTTCTTGATTTCTTTAACCGTATTCGCAATAACAGAAGGATTACCCAATTCGACAAACACAAACCCAACGCCCAACTGAGAGAGCTTAGGGGGTGTTTGGCTTAGCGCTTTGAAAAATGATTATGCGTTTTAAATAATCATAATCAAATAATCAGCTGTATCAAAACGTGATTTAGTTTAATGTTGTTTGGATTTGATTAGGTTGTTTGATATCGCAATAATTAGATAATTGATTTTTTGAGTGTTTGGAATATCAGATTATTTCATAACTTACCATGTAAATTTACCAAAAGGGGTATTCCTTTTAAATAATAAATATACATATCTTATATGTAATAAAACATTTTGTAATTTAAGTAGTATACGGTATACATATATTAGTAAAAACGTGTATGTACATTTTACTATTAAAAGATAATATAAAACAAAATATAAATAAATTAATGGGTGCAGTAAGCTTTTGGTGTGGCAATATGTAGCGGGTAAAATTGCCACGTAGCATAAGGCATGAGTCTTTGAGGGTACTTAAGTAAATTTAACAAGAAATAGATAATGCGTTTTGGTTGCAGTAAGGCCTATGTCACTGTTTCAAAACAGCGGTTAGAGGCAATTAAAACGCAGAAAAGCAAGTTTAATTTTTTCTTCCCAAACACTGAAAAAAAATTATCCGCATCTTGCAATCGCAATAATTAAAAAATCACCCTCAAATCGCTAAGCCAAACACCCCTTTAGAAAAGAATTTATGAATAAGCAGAACCTTACCCAAATAACCTACCATTTTGCTTTAATGTTCTCCTTCGAGAAAAACTTAGACAGGATTTCGGACACGACAAGCCAAGTGTGACGAAAGAAGATAAAGGCATGCAGAAAATGGTTCAATAACGAGCAAGTCATCCGTGCAGGGGTGTTCGAGCAAGACTTTATCAATGCATTATTAATGAGTTATAAAATAAATAATTCAAACCGAACTTTTAATGGCACTATGTGAATGATATAAATCTTATGTATGACACTTTTATACACGATAATAAAGCCTTTGTGATTCTTGGACCCGTAGTTCTAGTTCGTAGAGGTTAATTTTAATAAAGTTGTTTAAAACACTTTTATACACAATAGTAACAAACTTAAGAGGTGTTAAAAATATTCTTAAAATCAATAATTTGTGACGGAGGGGTTGTATAAGTATAACACTTCTTTTGTTGCAAAAAAAGGAAAATTTACTAACAAACTTTTTCTGGAAAAGAGAAACAAGATACATGAAACAAACGCCGACACAACTTGAAAACAAAAAGCTAAAACCTAACGACAAAATCCGAATTAAAGCTCATTAAACTCGAGCCCCGCCGAGAGTCAACAAACAACACGACGTACAAACTACAGTACGGAAAAAAAAAATACGTTAAAAGTAACAACAAAAATCAATACCACATAAGTGGTGCATGGGGAGGTGAGATGTAGACAATCATTTCCCTATCTGAGAATATAGACGAGTCATTTATCCACCAAGAGTGATGACACTCTCAAAAGTGGAAAAAGTCATCCCTGTCTCTATTCGACGGATAGAGAGATTGTTTTTGAGTGGACCTCCGTCAATAAGTAGGAAAAAGTTAAAAATAAAAAAATAAAATAAAATTTAGACGTCATGAAAGTGGTAAAATCAAATTTTTATGAATTTTAAATTCTGCATGAAATTTAATTTAGACTATAAGAGTAAGTCAAGTAGCCAATAAATCGATCTTTCCTATCGACGAAAAAAAAAAAAAAAAAAAAAAAAAAAAAAAATGTTTGTATAAAATAAGTTTAACACTGAAGGGTACATTTTGTAACTATTCAATTTCAACTGAATGGCAAAGAAACAAAACCTCCAGTTTCTTATCTCTTTTCATGTCGAACAATTCATCTGCATTACCTTGCAGACGGCAGTAGCCAGGAGAATCATGTATCTCTCTTGGCAACTGCCCACCAACACCTTCAATCATATTATATCATCATCATTATCATCATCATCATCATTAAAACCCTACAATTCAATTTCTACTCTCTGTTGCCTTTCAAATGCAACCGAAAAGACTAATTCCACAAAAATCAATATCAATAATAATAATAATAGTCATAGTAATAATGGATATGGTAGTGGTGGTGTGCATGTGCCACGTCAGAAGTACATCGCGATGTCAAAATCAGAACTGTTAGACGCGATTCTCCTCATGTTCGATTCACCTAAAGAGAAAGATGATTTCATTTTAATGTCATCGTAAGTTAAAACTATCACAACTATATAATTTATTTTCCCGATTAATACCTTTTTAGAAGTATACTAGGGTTTTGGCTAATTCGAGTCCCGTCAAATTTGATTTAATCGGCCAAAGTCTCAAAATTTTAGTATGAATTTAAATTTAAGTTTTGGTGTATTTGAGCAATTTAACAGTTATGTTTATGATTTAGACACAATCATGTTCAAAAATTTTTTTTTTTTATATATTTTCCCGTGCAATTTTAAAATTTATTACTTAAATGATTCCAATCCTATTCACCTGGATTTGGCCCTGACTGATCAATCCATGATTAGCGATTTTCACAACCTTGTTTGTACTAATTTTTACCACATTCATTTGAAGACTTACATTTTTTGCAATATTTGTAACACTGTTATATGTTACTCCGTACATTTCGATGAAACTATTTTACCTAAAATTGCAGGAGGAATGTATGTATGTTACTTGCCAAAACCATGTCACATTTTGATATAAAAATGTTAACCCTGTCGTTATTAAATAAATAAATTGTTTTTAAAATTGATGATTGATCATCTTTACAAAGTAGATACTGTTCATATGTTCCAGATGTTGTTGAAATATAGGAAATAATTATTGGTTCGTGTGATTCAATTTCAGGTGCTTAGACTCTATTTTGCATGCTGAACATAAAAGCATTTTAGAGGAAATGCGAGCAGATTATGATCTTACTCATTCTGCTCCTCCGAACACAACTAGTCACGACGGTTCTGAAGGAAATTCGAATACTGACGAGAAGAATTCAACCATCGATTTTTCAGAAATATTAGGATTATCAAACAAAAATATGGATAATCCCGTAGAAGCCTCAAGGTTTGTTAATGAAGTGTTAATTAGAATACTAATAAGAGTTCATACATAGTACTTAGAAACTGGTATATACAGTTTAGATAGATTGATTTATTCAAAATTTTCCATGTAGAGTTCCAGTTGACACCCGTTTCCAACGTGCTTTTATTCAACTTCTTTACAATGCTCAATTTGAAGAACTTTCGGCTGCTGATTTGATGCTGACATCAGCATTAAATACTGATTATCTACTAACTCTCCCAGTTTACGTTGACTGGAAGAAAGCATCAGAGTCTAAGGCAATAATTTTCAGGTCAAATATCTGATTAACTTATATGCTTATGCACTTTGCTTCGTCGTATAGTTGTTTGTCATTGCATCTAACTTGGGTTCAGGCTTATTCTTTGGATAATGTATGCAGGTCTCTGTTGACCCATATGTACTGACCCGTTTCATCATACAGGAGGGGCTACGCAACGGAGAGGCAAAAGGGTCTACTAATAGTTGAAAAACTCGATTACTTGCAATCCAAGGTTCTACAAGTGCTTTTCTTCAGCATTTCTAAACCATTAGGCGAAATCGCCAAGTGGATTGCTAAGGTAAATTGCTGTACAATGTTCATCAATATCAATATACCTTATGGTTTTATGGCGTACTAACTATGACCCAAAGTCTATTGTGTGTATCTAACTATATTTTGTTTTATGGCGTGTTCAAACTTTATGTTTATTGCTATATTGCTATTGATGTATTCAATGATTTATACATCATATAACCAGTAATTTTTATGAATTGTCAATCGTATAAGTTGCCACATCATCTGACACGTCAAACACATCATGGAAGGGGTATCACGTCAGCAGATACTTTACTTAACAGGTTTGGTACATACTATAAAATAAAATGAGTGTTTGATACACACAATAAATCAAAAGATACAACATAATAGACTTTAGGTCATTGTTAGATACATTTACAGACACTAATTCGTTTTAGGTACTGTGTTAGGCATTTGAAAGGAGCATCGAGGGACAAGATGTAGAGGTATGGATAAAAAGGATGACGCTTTGGTTCAAGGAAGTTCGACTTTTTAGGAACTCATACATGTTTGATGAATCTTCGATGCCTGATAATAATAATATCGTAGGGATTGATCAACTATCGAATAACGACAATCTTCCCATATGGCTTGCTGCACAAAGGGCAGTAGCTCGTTATGAAGGAATTTTGTCATCAGCTGGTCCACGTGGCAGGCTCTTGAGGAAATTGCTGACGTGGACAGGACTCATACCCTCTATGCCAGAAAAAATATTCAACCTCGATTCTGATATCTCTGCATCTGAAGCTTATTTGAGGTTTGTTGTAGAATTACCAATTACCATGTTATCCTTTCTAATAATAATTTCATAAAATATAAAATATAAAAAAATACACCTTATTTCCAAACGTCAATTAGAAAACTTATGCTGACTCAGTGTTGTGAACGGCGGCGGGCGTCTCGGCCGACTACTCCGTTTGGTGACTAGCCCGTCCTATTTCGCCCAATGACGTCTAATTAGTCGGTCAACACAAAAATGCCATGTGAAAGTCACTCATATTCTGTCTGAGTCTGTTTAAGTCGGGTCTGAGTCGGTCAAAGTTAGGTTAAAAATTTTAATATTTTTTATACTCAGATTTTGTGGCCTATTATATGTTTGAAATATTTACGTGTGAAATATATATGTTTGATATATTTATATATGTTAAATGTATATATTACTAAAAGTCAATGTTAGTCAACGTCTTATTTGACCCCGACTCGATCGACTAGTTGTTTCAAATTCCCGACCTGCTCGTCTTCGTCTCACGACTTTTACACCCTTTTGCTGACTGTTGAGGAGAATACTAATTAATATAATATAATATAAATGTTTATGCAGGCCCATTTTCTTGTCAAGGATATCACTTAGTGACATCTGGCATCCTGCTTCTAGAAAATTCTGTGAAAATAATCCTTGGAAAATGTTGAAGACTGCTTTTTCCATAATTTTGTCACGGTCAGTCCTCCAGGTATTACACTAACAGCAGTTTCCAGTTACATTGTTAACGTCTTCAGTGCGTGATGATATGTACTTGCACATAACTATGCGTGATGTAATAACTTTTAGCTGTTATATGTGAGGTCTTTTAGATTTTAACTTCACCTTGATATATATATTTTTTCAAAACATTGATAAAGAACATAACATGGTTTTACATGTATATAGGAGCCTGCATTTCAAGAATTGATTTTGCTGTATACGAAAGAAATCGAGGAAAAAGAGAACATTGACCAGTCGTCTCCTGTATTGCAGTTGAAGATCTACGAGAAGATCCCTATTCCTGATTTGCCGGTGAACACTTGTCACGATGATCAACTTATTTCTACCCACCTTCATTTTATGCTTCGCAAGCAGATTAACTATAACGTCTTTTACTGTTTTGCAGGTCATATTTCCTCACAAAAAGCTCTCTTTTCGGATCTTGGACACGGTAAATACAAGTTCACAATATAACATTTGTGTATCTGTTTGTTTTAGAAAATTCAGCATATCATATAATCATATTCTCAGTCAGAAAGTATATTGAGATTGAGATATTTAGATGCTTGAATCGTGTGTTTGATTGTTGCAAAGGTACGGTTAGATGTTGCTACACTCTTGGGGCTGTTGGCTTATTTCATAAACTACAAATTTGAGAACATATTGTCTTCACCGTAAGTATACTTTCACTTTTTTTAATTTTTTTTAATTTTTTTTTTTAATTTTTATTTTTTTGATATATAGTTCATATATTTGTTGGTTTTTTTTCATTATGTTGCTTTTGTACTAATGAAATGCAGTTAATAACAACTGTTCATTTAACACAGATCAGCAGTACTTCTGGATGTGATTGCAGCAAGTGCCCTTGTGATATATTCATCTCGAATAATTCTAGGCTACAAACAAACATGGGATCGATATCAAGTAGGTTGACAAGTTTCTTTGCAAAATAAAGATTTTGATTTTTTTGGCCTCATTTATCATAATTATTCTTTTTTTTTTTTTTCCTCTCATTTCTAGTTGTTAGTGAACAAAACGCTTTATGAGAAGACTCTAGCCAGTGGTTTTGGATCTGTTCACTTTCTTTTGGATGCTTCTGAACAGCAGCAAGTGAGGATATTTTATGCAAACAATATTTTACTTAACAAAGATTATTGTGGTCAAATAAATGAACTTAGTTTAAGAGCGTCTAAAAAGTATATTTAACGCAGTAATACTAATGTTAAACAACCTTTCCCTACTTCATATTCTGATCTTCCTTTGTGAACGTTGTGTGCAGTACAAGGAAGCTATTTTAGCTTATGCAATTTTACTTAAAGCTGGTGGTGCCCAGGTTTGCTTTTTCTGTCCTAATTATTCTGTTCTATGATCTATGATAGCGCAACGCTGTTAAGGCATTATGCAAATGAAAATCCGGGTAAAGGGATTGAACCAGCAAAAAATCTGACCCAGGGACCGGGAGTGAAATGGATAAGATACCACAGGAACAGGGAACGTAATTTACTCATTAAAAATTTAGACTAATACTGTTTACATAAATCATAATTAAACTGTTAATTATTTAGTATAGAATCGAAAAGTTTGACAAAATTATGTTAGCGGGCTACTTAAACCGGTCTGGACTGTTGTGAACCGTATTTGAAGTGTCCAAATAGACCCAAACTGATTATAACTCATTATTCAACCCGCCTATCTTACCCCAAACTACTGCTTAGGAAGCACTAGTATGTGAGCATCCAAACGGTTCTACTTTTAAAGACTCTTGATGGCATCGCAAACATTTTTATATATGTGGCAATTGACATCTGCTAGTAACTTTTTAACCCTTATAACAGAATTTAAGTGTCTTCATATTATTTGCAGGTTACTTTTGCAGATAGTGCTCAAGACCAGTGTGAAAGATTTATGTATGATGTGTTCAGAAAGAAGGTAATACCGTAATACATTATTACTTTTTCTGTTTAAGATATACAGATTAGGATGACATCTTTAGTAGATAGATTTTGGCATTCGAAAGAACATACATTTTGACTGAAAAATGAAGGGTCATAACGTGTTGTGCTATGTTAGTTGGTATGCTGACTTGTTTGTTTTACTTTTATAAATTTTACTATATTAAACCTGTTTACAAAAACTATTAACATAATACTGTGTTTTATAGTAAAAAATGATGTCAATAGACAAAGTTGTTTTGCTTCTTCCTTCAATTTACACAGATCGATTATCTGATGTCTGTACATTTACAGGTCGAAATGCCAATAGACAAAGCAATAAAAACTTTGATGAGATTGGATCTTATTATTGAAAAAGAAGTTAGTGGAAAAGTTGGATTACTACCAATTCCTTGTTCTGAGGCCTACATGATCCTCAAACAGCGTTGGAACAGTTTTGTAAGTTAAGTTTGTTCATACTTAGGTTATACAGAAGGTGTACGTATGTTTATGGTCAAAACATTGGTCCAGCCATTGATACAAACATCATCCAAGATGGTTCACAAACCTTTGAATGCGTTCATTGCAAAGTACAAAAAGAAAAAGAAAAAAGCAGGCTGTCCGACCAACATTAACATGGAGACGAGCAATGAGTGAAATAGCAATGGTCTATTTGATGTTAATTTAAGGGCCAGTTTACCCCGTCATATAGTGATTCGGAAAGGTATACTCTCACCCATGTATAGTGTATATTATATTAATAGTGGCAACTTCAAAATCACTTTTTGGTTCCTATAGCAAGAAACCCATTGTGTGTTCGCTGTTCTAAAAATATAGTATTTTCTTTATTTGTAACATTATATATAGTTTAGGGGCCAAAACAGAACTTTCTAATTAAATCATCACCGTCTTCGTTTACGCACGATATCAATCCTAGTTTCATTCATTCATATAATTATTATTTACGTATATTATTTATCAATATTAATATTCTACTATCTTTTAAGTATTTGGAATTATATATAACTAATTAGTATAATATTATTATGAGTGATGATTCAGATTTGTTATAAAAATTGAAGTTTTTGGTCCCAAAACATTCGGATATAGTCGCCGAGTTAAAACAGTTGGTTTTGATGGATATATAAACATAGTTGCGTAACATAGCCAAATTCTAATTAATATTTAATATTCAAGTTTATAATTGGATTTACCATTAAATATCAAAACTTGTGAAGACTTGCTGCTGTTCCTCAGTTCTCACAGTTGGTTTTACTCTCTGTTTTTGTTTATTTTTTCAACAATTTTTCTTTGTGAATCATATGTGTATGTATATGTATTCATTACTCCCTATTTGGACATAAGTATAGAAAGTAAATTGTGGGGTGTATAAGAACAGGGGTTACAACACACACATATATAGAGAAATATAAAAGTACATGTATCAACTAATATATAAATGTAATAGGTGGGATTGAATGGCTGAGAGGGTTTGGACTTTGGAGGGTTAAAAACGGTAGGTATGTAGGTTGTAGGATGGTTTTGTTGGGATATTTTTCCCTCATACACAAAAACGTATAGAAGGCCTTCATGTTTACTTATTCTAGTTTAATTAGTTGAAGATTGCATGGATAGTCCTGTGAATAGTTTTAACGGACTCAGTTAAACTTCGTTAAAGTGAGGATGAAATTGGGATTTAAAAATGCTTTTAAGGATGAAAAATGCAAAAAATAAAACACACGGATTAAACGTGCAAAAAGTGAAAAATACAAGGATGAAATGGACAATTTTGTCTTTAATAAATAAATACACCAAAAATGGAACCAAGACTACTAGAATGTAACAGACTTTAACATACGTTACATGACTATGAAAAATTTAACACTGGAGTAAAGAAAAAAAAATCTCTGCTTTACACGCACCCGAAAAATAATATTGCTATGAACTTAGGAATTGGATAAGTTTTTTTTTTTTTTTTTATCACACATTTAGACAATGTAGAATGTGCAAGTGAGAAGTGCAGGTTGCAATTATATATCATGTGTGAGTGGGTTTAGAAGGGCATATGCATTCAGGATATGGATTTTGGTAAAACGATTCTTCGGCCCTGAACCGCGCCCGTCCTTTGATTCCATCTGGTGCACCCTCTCTTTTTCTTGGACCACCTTGCCTGAAAATGTAGTTATTATCATCAATTCATTAATTCTTAATTTTTAACATATCACAACGTCAGTAAATCTTACAATACTTTTACTCTGTGTTAGTCCATATGACAGCAGTCAACGTCGTTGTAAAAGACACAGGTCGGGACGATTCGCTCGAGTAGGAGATGAGATGGGGACAAGTCGGGCGTTAACCAACGTTGACTTAGTAATAAATAAATTAAAAAAGTATATATTCCACATAAATATATGAAACATAAAAATTTCAAAGATTCATACACTAAATGAAACACAAATTTGTTAGACCGAGTTTTTAGGAGAAATAGGACAGGCTAGTCCATAAACCGACATGACAGCCGACGCAACCGACTTTTGCACCAAGGATGGGAGTTATAAATAAATGATGTATACATGGGTGGAGCTTTGTGAGCAAATACTTGGAACATGATGTGCCTAGTAGAAATCAAATTACTTATTCGCACACTCGGGTGAAAAACTGAAAGAAACGAAAATTTGTTTTCTACAGAAAAACTAAATAATTAAATTGGAAAAAAAAAAACTAGCAAATAGTGAAATAGTACACCCAACGGCAGAAATTACTTAAGGATGCAAATACCTTTTCTGATGCAGGTGCTGAACAAGATGTTGTAATGATAACCCCTCCTCAATTTGTCCACTTTCTAACTTATCAAATATTTCCACTAGACCCTTCCTGGAAATTTAAAAAAATATATTCCAAATACCGTTGTAAGGTCGATTACCCAAAAAAAAACAAAAAAGAATTTACATAAAAACAATTTCTATCTAGAAAGATATATTTTAGATAGACAAACTAGTAAATAACAGTCCAATTAAATCAAAATATTTTTATTTGAATAGTATAGTTTTCCTGAAAGTACCTCTCAGGAGTAATAGTCTTGCGGTGACCTAAAAATCGGCGATGACCTTCAACAGCTCTCGCCATATTACCCGAATGTGTTGGTATGAACACATCACTCTCTAAAGATATTATATAATCAAGTGCTGCAGTTTGAGATGCATGATTCGAGTACATTCTCAGCTCTTCCTCAGTTGCTATCATTTCCTGTCAATATTAAAATCAATTTTTCAATATAATATAGAAAAAATTATTAATCGATATCAATGAATTAAGTCAAAATAGGCAAACCTTGAATAAAACATTCGGGAAACGAGAAGTGAGCTCGGAAAGATGAAGTTTACCACCGTAAATTTCTCCAGCAGCAACATATACAACCGTCGATTGAGGATAACCGAGCGCCTGAAGAAAAATCCCGACCTCTTTAGGAGTTAACGGGCATAAACCACTGATTCTCTGCTCCGTGGAATTAATATTCTTTATCTTCCAATGGCTTGTGTGCTCCCTGCAATAGTTTTTAATCAGATAAATAAAAATAAATTTTTTTTTTTTGCATTCTTTAAATATATTAGACATAATTACTGAGATAGTCCGTATGATTTCACTCAAATTGTTGAAATAGTACCCCTAGGGTTTATTTTTGATCTACTTGGTCCTTGTGGTTTTCAAAATGTTGCTGAGATAGTCCTTTTGTTACTGAGATAGTCCCTGTGGTTTCAGCAATAGGGACTATCTCAGTAATAAAAGGACTATCTCAGCAACATTTGTAAAACCATGAGGACCAAGTAGATAAAAAATAAACCCTAGGGACTATTTCAGAAATATGGGTTAAACTACAGGGACTATCTCAGTAATTATATCAATATATTATTATTTTATTATTATTATTTATTATATATATATATATATATATATATATATATATATATATATATATATATATATATATATATATATATATATATATATACATTATAAAACATAACTTAAAATTTTTTTACCTTAACAACCTGAGCTCTTCGGATTCAGCATCAGATAAGCCATATGTACAACCAGAGAAAGCGAGCATATCTTTCTCGTATCTCAGATGGAGAGAAATATATCTTCCGCTACGTGATCTGAGGCGTTCGACTAGCTTCTGCGTGTGGGACCATCATGTATGTATGCTCAGGGCCTAATAATATAAAACAAATCCCCATCGATGACTTCTTAAATGCCACGACTTTTGGGTACACATATACAGCTATGCAATTTCTCAGACTCAACAGGTATCATATCAGTAATAATTATGGGGCAAAATAGGCTGTTTTCGTATATTTTGGAATGGGTCAAGTCGGACTGGATTAATGTGGAAACGGTTTTCACCCAAATCTTTTGAGTGATTAGTGTGCTACTATGATTTGAGTGTTTAGAGTGTTTAATTTATATCTAATTTCTTAATAAAGCAATTTAGCAGGTTGCATCCATTAAAAATAAACCGTAAGTAGTTTTCAACCCTCATCATTTTTAAACATTTCTATCTCTGTCCCATTTCACAAGTTTGCAAGATTGAGATAATAAATATCCTGTAATCGACCCACTCATACATAAATATTTTCTTGATTATATAAATATGACTGAAAGAATTTTTTTATGGCTTTATAAGATAATATAACATACAGAGCATACAATAACTATATGCAAGCTCTCAAAGTTAACCCCTTTAAAAAACCGTGCACATTATTTCAGAACGTTCTCTTTCTAGGTCATCACAGACAAGTGTCAACCAGATGATGGTAATATGATGGATAATTTCAATTTCAAATAGTGAGGTTGATCTATGAAGGAATAACATACCTTTCCAAGGGTTTCAATAGAGGGAGAAAATCGAAGAGATTGATAAAGAGCACGGCAACGTAATCTCTGGATATCAAGTGGTAAATCATTGTTTGCTAATCGGGAATCTGATTTTGCAACATGAATCACCTGGAAAAAGAAACAGCCATGGCTAAAAAAAAAAATGTATAACTGAAAATTCTTTAAACTATGTACTAGTTATAGTCATTAGTTACATACCTTATATTCGTCCCATAATTTGGTCATCTCCTCATAGTAACCTAGACTACCCCAAGATGTAAAATGCTTCCTTACTCGAGGAACTGAGACCACCTCCGGAGGCAGCTTTTTTACGACTCTCACATCCCGTTTTAAACTATCGATGAAATAGTTTTCATCAAAGATATCCGAAAATAAACTGCAAAATAAAAAATTAGCATACAATGTTAAACATATGTATCTGCGCCTAGAGAAACATAGAAATCATAACATACGAAATAAGCAGCAGACGTTAAAAAATATACCTTTTGTCTTGCCAGAACGAGCGTTTATCAAGTTCGGGAATTACTAAGGTTGCATTCATCATCCTTGACACCGCTACCATATCAGCAATCTATCAAAAAATTAAAGAAACTTAACTAAATAACTAATGTTTGTTTTGGTGTACAAGGATATAAATAAAGGTATAAGACATTAATATTAATATTAAAATTAAAAGATAGAAAAAGTAGTAAAACTAACACCGGTACGCATTTGATTCAATCCTCCATTGCTTCTAACTGTAATATAATGATCAACTCCTTCAAAAGCTGCTAAAGTTATAGTAATTCATTATCTTAAATTCTACAATTTAGTGTAACAAATTATTATATAATTAATTGATGAAATGAAATGATACCTTGATATTTAGAAGTAGGATTTATACATGAATGTAAACCATCACCAAAAGGAGCTTCCCAAAGTTTTTGTTCACTTACCTGTGGAACCTAAAATCTATCAAATGTAACGAATTTCTGAATTATAAAATCAATCACATTAAAGAAAAAAGAAAATAGATAATACCTGAAGATGAGGGTGAGATACATGAAAATAGTCTTGTTGAGATGACAGCCGTATATTTAGGTAGAAATTGAATATGAAAATGAACAAGATTAATACCACAAACAATCGAACAATTATGAATGAAGATGGATATGATGAAGATGATGATGATGGTTTCAATCTAAACATTCTGATTCTCAGTAACCGCTTAATGAATCAGATCTACTTTGAGTTGTGATTTTGGGTTCAAACAGGATCTACAAGATGAATACACTTTGGGTAAATTGTAAATTCCGTCCCCCTGATCTTACAAAGTTTCAAACTGGACATTCATATTTCTGAATTTGATAAATCTTTTCATTAAAGTTGGTCTTATTTTACTATTTTGATTCTTATTTTTCTGAAAATATAAGAAAAGTTTTTTTTTTTTTTTTCTACAAGTCACTTACAATTATGCTTCTCATTGATGAATCTATAAAAACAAACTGAATTTGATCATTCAACTCCATATATCCATATCCAACGTTGAAAAAGATGCGGCACGAAAGACGGTCACCCTTAAAACGTCGAGACGTGAGTCGAAACTCATATATAATATATATATATATATATATATATATATATATATATATATATATATATATATATATATATATATACATATACACACATTTTAAAGTAAAAAACCTCAGTCGACCAGTTTCTACCTATAATCGCTATTATTGTTGATGTAATACCAAAAAGTAAACTAAACTACGTCAATTTTGATCGATTTGACCGACTTTTGAATGATATCAGCCTAATTTTTGACTTTCGACCGGCGTTGACCCAACATTTCTCGCATTTGACTCGACTTTTGACCCCTAACAGACTTATTAGAAGACGAGACGGGGTCGAGACAGACTATTCATCAAAAAGCCGCAACGAACGTCGCAGACGTCGTTTACAACACTGTTCATACCATATCTTTCAACAAATGTGGTTTACCTATCTTAGAACTAAAACATTTTGAAAAAAAAAAAAAAAAAACACTTAACATTTTTAATAAAACTAAACATCACTTAAATATTTTTACTCTACAATTATATACTCAATTTTTTTCTGGCTACCCAAAGTCCTCAACTTATTGTGTAGTGATTTTGATAGGTGTTGGCTTTAGGTTCAATTTGGTGTTTAACTATTTGTGGGCGTTAAATATCTAACTAGATTTATGAGCTCGTGCGTTGCACGGGGACTCATCTGCAAACATTATTGGTTTTCAAACTTATATTATATATGAAATAACAATTGTAACGACCCGGGAATTTCCGACCAAATTTGTAACGACCCTGGATTTTCCAACGTTTAATTATTAATAATTTATTATTAATGTTTGTGTTTTAATAAACGTGTTCTTATACGTGTTACTTGTTACCGTATTTAACTTTTCATGGCCCGACTTGTCTTTGTGACACACGTACTTTACACGAATAATATTTTGAATATTATTTACATTCATGATTAATTATTATTAATCATTTTTAATTAACTAATGATAGTAGTTAATTACTTGGTCTTATTTATTTAATTTGTTACATACTTGGGCTTTTATTAATGGACATGGACTTGGAAGCCCACTCTACTTTCTTAATGGACTAATTAGCCCATTATTATGCAAGTATTTTATTAATGATAAACAAGATTAGTTAGTGTTATGTAAAGACTTGTTACTAATATACTTACACCTCTTTCCCATGCTATTTAGCTTTAATACCATTCTAAGCATTCACCATCTCCCCATGCATGAAAGTTGCATTTGATCCTTTGATGCTAAAACCGTCGGCCTTTGTAGGGAGAAAGGGAGTTCAATTTTTTATTTATTTTGTTACTTATACACTAGTCTCCATTTCACTTTTAGACACACTTCAAATTTACTTCTCTTTTCTCTCATTTCTCTCTCAAAATATTGTAAGTAACAAGCTTTATTTTATTTTCTTTTTCCTTCATAAAACCGCCACCATCATCATCAAATTACTTGATCTTTGTTTGTTGTTTACTTACTTGATTATTGTTTGTTGTTGTTAAAGATCAAACTACCTAGTTTGCATCTCCATGAATCTTGCTTTCTTCAATCTTTTGTTTGATGAAGAACCAAGAACAAGAACCTAAACTTGTTAGTTTATGGTTCTACATTTAAATGTTTTCAAGATTTAAAGTTCATAAGTTTCATAATCATGCTTGTGTTCATGTTTTGTAGACTTAAATCCTAAGATTCAAACTTTGATTTGAATCTTCCTAAGTATGAAACAAACATGAACATAATACTTGTACTTTAGTTTAATTCTTTCTTTTGTAAGTACTTTAAAGTTGTGATGTTGTTAATTTGGTCAAGTATTACTAGTTAATCTTGAACTCATATTTCTTGAAACTAAAAGTTAACTTTGTAAGTTCAAGAACATGGAAGTATAACTTTCTAGTTATAACTTCATACACTTGTGTTGGATCTAAGTTTCTATAGCTTATGGTCTTCCAAATTTGTTGTAAACAATAGCTTACAAGCTTACATACATTTTACAAGTTAAAAATCTAAGTTTCATAACTTATGGTTTCATTAAAGTGAAGATCCAAGTTCTATAACTTAGGATCTAACTTAAGAACACTAGATCTAGACTTTCTATTCTAGGATCTTTAAGATCTAACTAAGATCTAAGTTCTACAACTTAAGATCTTGTTTATTTAGTTTACTTTCAAGTTTGTAGCTTAGTATTACTATTAGAACTCATGTATGTGTCGGATCTAAGATCTTGATGTAACTTTGGTTCATCAAACTACATACAACTCTTAAGTGAGTTGTGCTACATATCTTAGACTTACACTAGTGTTATGATGGTCAAACCTTAGTTAAGATGATGCAAACCCATCAACAAGTTGTACACTTGAAGCTATACGCATCAAGGATGAGAACCGTGATGAGCATCAAGCACCAAGAACCTACCGGAACACCTTTACTTACTGTTTCTGGAACTGATCAGACTACTTGGGCTACTGGAAAGTTGTTTTTCAGTTAGTTCGGTTCGAGTAGATGATTTTCCATTTAGACCTACGGTTTAGGATCTATGGCCTCCCGAAAGTCACTACACCCTATTAACGTTATGCTAAAATTTCTGACCTACTCGCACTTAAACTGTCACCACGGTCAAATGAAGACGAGTTTGGTTCTGGAAATTGGTCAGCCTCTAGTGGACTCATATACGGAGCCATAGCCACTGGTCTCATCCCATTTCAGTTTGTACAGAGGTCGTGGCTACTGAACGAAGTCATCCCTTGTTTCAAACCCTAGTCTTGACTTAAAACTTACTTTACACTTTTGTTTGATGATGAATGATGATGGTACTTAAGACCTAATTTACATACTTTTAAACCTTTGGAAATGATTTACTGACTTAGTAACTTTTGACTTAGGTTGAGGACCTTCCGGACCAAACTACTTGCTTACTATTCCCGCGTATCGACTTTTACTACTTTCCACTGTGAGTTATAGCATCCCTTTTTACTTTAACTATTTTGGGAACTGAGAATACATGCGCATTTTACGTTTTACATACTAGGCACGAGTACTTAAACTTTATATATGTGTGGGTTATACAACGGCATAAACTTTCCCCTTAGCTAGGTAACGTTTAGTCATTGGTCTTTGAACCGGTGAATGCGAATCTTAGATATGGATCCATAGGGTTTGACATCCCCACTCGGGCTAGTAGCGCTAGCATTTAACGGGTGTTTAATACTTCGTAAACTTACGCACTCGCCAAGTGTACTTTTAGGGGGTGTTATTTACATTAAGTTAGTTACCAAGTGCCCACGGTTATACATATACTTTTCATACTGTTTTGAAACACTAAAATCTCGTGGCCTACCTTACATTATTGTTATACTTAAACTATAGCTCATCAACATTCGTGTTGACGTTTCTAAGCATGTTTTTTCTCAGGTGCTTAAGGTTTGATTGCTTCCGCTGTAGTTGCTATGCTTTGTAGACTCCCGCTGCGCTTATTAGAGATGTCTTCGCATGAAACTTTTATTTTGCATTCAAACTATGTTACTTTTGAAACAATGAATTTGTAACGACCATTGGGTCACGTACTATTATTAATGCCTTCTATTCGTAGAAGCACACTTTCGTATGTTAAACATTTGACGTTGGTTAAGACGTCACCTATATTCATGAATGCAAACTTATTTTGAAACCGCATATAGTATTTGACCTTGTAATGATCCTGTTGTTGATGATTCGTACACGATAGTTTTGTACGGGGCATCACAAAATTTAAACTTAATCTTTATATGTTTCCGACACGATAAGCAAAGTCTGTAATGTTGAGTCTCAAAAGTTTTGGAGTTATATTCATGTAATCATTTACCCTTCGAACGTCCTCGACGATTCACGAACAATTAAGTGTAAATAAATATGTGTGTGTGTATATATATATATATATATATATATATATATATATATATATATATATATATAAGCGTATATTAAATCGAGAAATATTAATAAAACATTAAATGGTTTGGTTGATATGAAAATAAGTCATGAAATTTATTATATGACTTGAAAACATTAACAAAGTTTAAGATGTATAATACTTTACATGAACGTATTTGTTTCGATATATATTTATCGACGGAATTAAAAGATAATATCAAATGATTGGATTATCATATACATTGGGATATGATTACGGGTCTCTGTTATGAGGTCCACTATGATTTAAGAAATCTATTCTTTTTAACGGTATTCGGAATAAATGGTAAAATGATTTACAAGTAAGAAAAAATGTGTCAATTAACGAAAGTTAGACAAAAGTTAGTGGAGAATTGAATTTCATAATATTCGATTGATCTATTTTCAAACGTGCGGAAAACGCTTTGCGATTCAATAGAATTTGATTATTAAAATGTTTTGTTTAAATAACATAATTTGAATATATACAATATGATATTAATTATTACAATTAAATATATAAATAACTCGCAACGTATATTTAAAACGTGTTTATGAATATTGAATATATATATATATATATATAGTTCAAATTAGTTAAGTAAACAATAATAACACTTGTCTATTGATTCGATTGATATTTAGATTTAGAACGTTTGAGAAATTAGAATAAACGCTGGCACATAAATGATTTATATCAAATTAAGTTTTAAAGCGTAAACGTTATGTGATATAACAATTTCTAAATATGTAAACGGTTGCAATATATATAATGATCTTTGAAATATAGTTAATTTTGAAAAATATTATATTATTAGATAAATATTTCAAATATATATAATATGAATGAATTGATATTTCTAAATAAAAATATATATATTTTTTACAAAATGATAAAATATAATATTAACCCTGATATAAAACATTTTGATTTAAAAATACTATTTTATATATATGTATATATAGCGAAACGATAATTTAAAGAAGCAAATGACCAAAATACTTAAATGAATAAGTTACACTTTGAGTGGGATAGTTTTTCATTGATTTGAGTCTTGTTGTTTATAAAGGTACATTACACGAAATGTAAAGTACAAGATTTTATAGCGTACGAAACAACGTACTAAAAACCGGAACCAGGACATAAGTCGAGCGTAAACGTACAAGCGTAAACGTACAAGTCATCGGAACTAAATTTACAAGTCAACTATGCATGTGAATATAATACAATATATAATTAATTATATAAATTAAATATATTATATATAATAAAATTAAAACGAGTGTCGGCAGCCCTCAATTATTCGAACATGAGCTGGATGGAGTGCCCATGTGATCGCATGGCCCCAAGGCATGTTTCTCATGCGATCGCATGGCTGTGAGGGACAGGCCAGGTCTATAAAGCTCGACGTTTTCTCTCGAATTCATTTCCATTTTATCCCTCAGTCTCTCAAATCTCTCTATATACATATTATATTTATAATTATAATTATTATAATTATTATTATTATTATTATTATTATTATTATTATTATTATTATTATTATTATTATTATTATTATTAATATTATTATTATTATTATTAATCGTAGTATTAGTATTATAATTATTAGTATCAGTATTACATGAAATACTACGACGAGGTTATGTTCGAGTTATTTCGAAACGAGTTTTTTAAGCGGGATAGAGCTAAGGAAATTATGGGTTATAGCTTTGGAGGTTATGGGTATTGTTCGGGGGTATTGCTCGTGAGTCAAACTAGTGTTTATCATTTTCGTTGCGTCTACGTACTTTCCTGCAATATCGAATCACAATATTAATACGTGAGCATTCATATTTTATCTTTTATATATTAATAGTGTATCCCTGACTAGTGCTCGAGTATATATGATTGATGTCAAAGCTAAGGTATACGAAATAGTTTATATTTTACTAGGAAAAACTATTAAATACGCTAAAATTTTACACAAGATATTTATTTATTTATAGAATGGATATACTTAAACCTTGCTACAACACTTATAGGCAGTGTACCTAATCGTACAGTAGTGTAGTTTTTAGTAAGTCCGGTTCGTTCCACAGGGAATCTTTTTTAAACAAAGCTCAACGCTATATTAGTTTACTTTTATAAAAATACAAATATATATATAAGTAATATTATTATTATAAAGGGGGGTTTTTACCGTTTAATGACCGGTTTGTCGATTTTAAAACTTTAGTCGCAGTTAAAACCAAATGTAAAATATTAAAAATAAATACAAGACTTAAATTAAAGCATGAAGTAAATAACGATAAATGAAATTGCGAATAATAAAAGTGCGATAAGTTAAACTTGCGATAATTAAAAAGTACGATAATTAAAAGTGCGATTAAATACAATAACAATAAAAAATGCGATAATTAGAAGTGCAATTAAATATAAAATAAAGGAAATTAAATATGAAATAAAAGAATTATGCTTATTTAAACTTCCGTAATCATGATGTTTGACGTGTTGATTTTAGTTTTATGCCCATGGGTTAATTGTCCTTTGTCCTGGATTATTTAATATGTCCGTCTGGTTTTTGTCCATAACAGTCCATCAGTCATAAATATAAAGTGCGAGTGTCCTCGTCAAATTATCCTTATACCCGAAGTTAAATATTTCAACTAATTGGGGATTCGAATTGTAACAAGGTTTTAATACTTTGTTTAATGAATACACCAGGTTATCAACTGCGTGTAAACCAAGGTTTTACTACTTTGTTAGCAATTACACCAATTACCCTTGAATGTAATTTCACCCCTGTTTTAATTATTCTAGTGGCTATTAATCCATTCCCGTGTCCGGTTAAATGAACGATTATTCGTACATATAAATACCCCGCCCATCGTGTCCGATCGAGTGTATATGGTAATTTATAGGGACGCCCAATTGTAAATCTTTATATTAACATTAACAAACTTTCATTTAGTTAAACAAATATAAAGCCCATTAATAGCCCATAGTCTAATTTCCACAAGTGTCGTTCTTTTGTCCAAACCCCAATTATGGTACAAAGCCCAATTACCCAATTTTAGTAATTAGCCCAACATCATGATTACTTCGTTTTAAATAAGCATAATAATAACTTAGCTACGAGACATTAATATAAAAAGGTTGAACATAACTTACAATGATTAAAAATAGCGTAGCGTTACACGGACAGAATTTCGACTTACACCCTTACAACATTTGCTAACATACCCTTATTATTAGAATTATAATTAAAATTAAAATATAAATTATAAATATAAATATAAATTTTACGTATGAGGAGAAGAAGAAAAAGATGGATATTTGCGATCAGAATTCGGTTGGCTTTATAGGCAGTTTTTCATTTTGGGGCTCCGCGACTCGCGGCCAATTTTGCCTTCAAACTCCGCGAGTCGCGGAGGTTACTTTTACAGCTCAGAGGAGTTTGGCTCTTTGTTTACCGACGGTTTATAATATATATATAATATATATATAATTAATATAATTAATTATATATTATATTATATTTATATACATAGTTAACTTGTAATTTTTAGTCCGTTGCGTCGAGCGTTAAGATTTGACTCTGGTCCCAGTTCCGGATTTTCGAACGTCCTTGCGTACAATTTAATATCTTGTACTTTGGGTTTTGAATCTTGTACTCTTGTAATTTCGAGACGTTTCTTATCAATAATTGAAACCTTTTTGATTGTCTTTTGTACTTTTGAGCTTTTTGGTCGTTTGCGTCTTCAATTCATCGAATCTGTCTTTTGTCTTCACCTTTTATTATTTAAACGAATATCACTTGTAAATAGAACAATTGCAACTAAAAGCTTGTCTTTCTTGAGGAATAATGCTATGAAATATATGTTCGTTTTTAGCATTATCAAATATTCCCACACTTGAGCGTTGCTTGTCCTCAAGCAATATCGTCTTGAAATACTAGAATCACTTCTTTATTCTTCACACTTTGTACATCAGTGATTTTTATACGACGGTATAAACAATGGTAGTAACGATATGGTTTACAGTCCCACATGACTATAAAAATTTAGATCCATTAAGGAAATTGGATCTTTATGAAAACATTTGATCTTTTGAAAATTAAATCTAGTTTTTACCCTAGATAAGTTTTCCGGGATAACCCTTTACCGGTGTTTGCAAAATATTTTTGTGAGTTTGGTGGGTTTCAGATTTGAAAATTTTAGCTCAAACTTGTGGTTTTGTGTCACCCACTTGCTAACCTTGTATTTGGAAAGCAACACGTCCAGTTCACTTGTCCCGTATATTACCTTTCGGTAAACTACCGTCCGGTTGTAAAGGAAAGCGTTGAACAAGCAACTGTTAAGGCAATGTCCCCTGACATGCTTTTAATTATGGTCTATAACGTGTCGGACGCAATTACTATCCTTTGTAGGAGCAATAGTAAAGCTCACCCTTATGATTTTTCGGTATGGCACAAGGTCCTGTCTTTGACCACTATGCAACCACCGTTCTTACGGTTGACACCCGATTTGGTTCAGGTGACCTAATGAATTCCAGGTGAATTCCTAGGATTTTACGTTCAATGGTAATGAACGCATTGAAAATAGGGTTTTCAGAAAACAAATCGGTTTGTAATTTTGATCAAAATATTTTCTCGTTCAAGCTCGAGTTTAGATATCATCGAATTCCATGAGTTTGTAATTCTCAATCTTTAAAGTCAATCTCAAGGATTGAGTAATATCAGTCTTAAAAGCTGATTTTTAATCTTTAAAAGGAGATTATCCTTTCTGGGGGTCTGATTCATTAGTCTTATCAAGCTAATTTGCACGACGTCCTCCCCATTTTACGAGATAAATCCTTCTCATGGTTAGGATAAATCTGACCACTTGGCGACCCTGTTTAATGCTGAGGTCCGTGGATTTCCTGCTGATTTTAGTGATGACTTTTCTAGATTTTTCGTCAACCTACAGCTGGTCTGGACGACAACTTCCTGACCTAAATCAAGAAGCGCGTTTCTTTTTCGGAAGACTTTACTTCCTTTTAATGATGGAATTGATTCATCGTGTAGATCCATCTTTTCTTTTCTTTCATTGGGTAAAACAGTTTAGTTTAGTCCAAAGCAAAAGTATTTTCAGTTATTTGTTACAGATATATGTGACATATGTTTAAGATAACTTGGTAAATTTTCCCACACTTGGCTTTTATTTTCCTTTTTATCGTCCTCTATTCCATTTTAAATGAATTTTAACATTTTAGTTTGTTTCTCAATTTATGTTCTTTCCGAGGTAACAATAATTTCGGTGTTAAAACCTAGTTTTATCGTTCATAAATATATATAAACATGAATTTGAGTTCATTTAGTTGAAAATTTTTAAAAATTTTACTAGAATTGGGTAGTCAGTATATAAGACTAGGGCTGTTCTTTATTATCAGAGAGCACTAGATTCTAATACAACTACTGCTTTACTAGTATTTTTAATGGTAACCAAGTGTTTAAGATAAAAATTTTAAAATCCGAAAGAATTTAACCCCTTCCCACACTTAAGATCTTGCAATGCCCTCATTTGCAAGAAATCAGTAACAATTTAAATTATTGAGGGTGATTTGTGTGAAAATGATTAAAATTTTACCAAAGTTTCCAAATATATTGGCGTTTGTTTGCTGAATGATAAATGGTGCACATCATTTGTTCATTCCGTCTTGTTGTTATTTCACATATATTTTGCATCTTGTCGTCAAAATTAGTTGCTTTTGCTGAACTTAATGCCAGTCTTTGAAAATGCGTTGTTTTACCCTGTTGTGTACATAAGATAAACTGCAAACATATATACATATTTTTGAAGTTTGGTATATTACCCCACATTCAAAAATTATTAAAATCTAAGAATAAAAGTTAGATAATTATAAAAATGATTACAATATTAACAAAAGCATTAAACGTATCAATAATTACAAATTACAAAAAAAAAAAAAAACTAAGTATACTAGGGATGATACTGGTACCAATAGGGGTTCCAGGCATAACCATAGGTGCTATAGAATGCTTCGGCAGGGTTATACGTAGGATATGGTGGCTGCATCTCTATAGTCCAAGGAGGGAAGATGGGTTTCGGTGTAGGAATATAGTTTCTACCTATATGTTGGCAATGAGCTATGATTTGGTTCTGATGAACTTGCCAATCTTCAAATGCTCTCTGTCTAGCATTTTCGTATTCCTGAGAAGCTATAAACCTTTGCATTTCTTGCATTTCATTCCCCCCTCCTACATTACCTTGCTGCTAGTTTCTCTCCACCTGTGGATGTCTACCATGGTATCGTACTGCGGCGTTATTTCGCCTCTTCAAAACTTTCGCACCATGGTATACATTTAAACCTATAGTATCGCGGGGTTCCGGTTCTTCTACTAATAATCCCCCCCGACTTATATCCATACCGAGATATTCACCAATCAAAGTAATAAAAATACCACATCCTATTATACTATGCGGTCGCATCCCCCGAACCATAGCTGATAAATAATAACCCACACAATACGGTATACTTACAGCGCTTTGTGGGTCTCGAATACACATATGGTAAAACAAATCCTGTTCATTTACTTTTTCCTTGTTCTTACCCCTTTGTGTAATCGAATTAGCTAAAAACCTATGTATCACTCTTAATTCGGCTCTATCTATATCCAAATAAGAGTAATTTCCCCCTTTGAAATGGTGATGGCTTGTCATTTGACTCCACACACCGTGTGTATCAAAATTTTCATCTATCTTTCTACCGTTTAGTATCAACCCTCTACAATCGGCAGATGCTAACTCCTCAGGCATATATATACGTAAAGCCTGAGCCATGTCTAGTAAAGACATGTGGCGCATCGAACCGCCTAACAAAAATCTAATAAAAGAACGATCGGTTAAACTAGCTACCCGATCATTCAACTCTATACTACATAACAATTCTTCACACCATACTTTATATACAGGTCTACGCATGGTGAATAAACGTACCCAGTCATTAAAAGTAGAATTACCATACCTCTGTACAAGTAATTCCCTAATTGGTCCGGCCAATTCTACATCTTCTAAGGGTCCCCATTCTATGACCCTCGGTACCTCAACAACCTTAGAATGAAGAGTATGCAAACCCCTTTGATATTTTGGATAATCTATCAAAAGTCTGTCAAATCTCAGGTTCGGGTGCAACTCTTCCAAGTGCATATCAGAAAAGGTCATGACTGGATGAGGTATATCCTGCTTGTAGTAGTTATCCACCTCCTGTTGTTCCGCATTCTCAGCAGGAGCATTGTGGGCTTGGGATGAAGATTCACCCCTTTCAGTCTGCAAAACACATCAAACACAAATTTTGTGCATCCAAATATGCATTAGTGTCAGCAAAATCATCAATCAAAATAATTACAATGACATTATCAATTTATATCAAACTTAAGCTCATTTTCATATTTTCATCAAATCTACACTTTTTCAAATAAGCATATACGAAAATATTCGCCTAGTTCATAGTCATTCAACTCAAATAACATGTCAAAATAATCATTACTAGCAATTAAACAAGTCTCAAATGGCATTATCTTTCAAAAATCAAGTTCATGAATTTTAGACTTGAAAAAGTCCACTTTAATTCTCAAAATCATGTTTAGGCTCAAAGTTTGGATCATTTAACTACCTAGACATGTTACACTACTCAATTTAGCAACAATTCATGACAAAAATCGGCCATAACCTGTTTATATCAAAAAGCCCCAAATTTGCTCAAGAACACAAACCCTAGATTACTCAAAAATTGAAGTTTAAGGCTTCTAATCATGTTAAACAGCATCAATCTAGGTTATACAAGCATAATACATAAACAATTTAAGCATAATTACACTAAAAAGCATCAAAATCAAATTGGGGAAAAAATTGCTCAAGAACACCAAATTTCGGATTAAATGGTGTTTAGGTGTAGAAATTTACCGTTTTTCTTGAGTAATTCCTAGATAGCATCCTTCTAAACATGATTTTAGTAAAAAATTAGGTGATTAACGGTTAAAAATTGTGATTTTGGGGTGTATTTCTCGGGTTTTTTCGTGCAGAATTCGCTGTGTTTTTGAGTTGTGGAGTGCACTGATCTGTTACAGCTCTTTATTTTTTTTCTGGGTTTTGGTCCCTCCGCGACTCGCGGCATTTAACCCTTCAAACTCCGCAAGTCGCGGAGTTTGATATTTTTTTTTTTTTTTTATAATCATTAACTTATGAAACAATTAAGTACTTAATTTTAAAATTTTGTTCCCTTGTTATTTAGGACGAGGTCGTTTCGGATTGATGTCCTAGTCCGTCCCTCGACAAAATTTTAAAATTTGTCTTTTTGTAGCGATTGTTTTAAAAGCTAAGATTTTTGGTTTTTTAATGTTTTTGGCATACTTTAATTCAATAAGATTAAAAATAATGATAATAAAAGTTCTCGTCCCTCCCTTGGGTAAAGCAATTTCGGTTCAAAGACCTAGTCTTCAACTTACGACGAATTTTAAAAATCATATTTTTAACTTAATGAGATAAAGTAAATTTTTGTTTTTAAATTCACACAACTTAAATATAAAATTCAAAATTAATATTAAAATTTCACACCAAACTTAAAATTTGAAATGCATAAAATTAAAAATTTATATTTTTTTAAAAATTAAAAATTCACACCAAACTTAATTTTAATTTTTCAAATATTTACAATTTTAAAAATATTGTTTTATAAAGTTTACAATATTAATTTAAGATTTAAATATTAATTTTAAAAACATGGTAAAAATAAAATTAAAAATCTTTTTGTCTTTTTATCCCACTTTAATCAATCAAATATTATCAAAAATATGCGCCCCTCTTTTCGGTAAAGTAATTTCGGTTCCAAGACCTAATTTAACTCATGACGAATTTTTGAAATATTTTGGGTTGATTGTTTAAAGATATTTATACCTTAAGAATAAACGTTAAATTTCGCAGTGATGTAATAAATTTTTGAATGATATCAATAATTTCGGTCGCCAAACCTAATTTTATTCAATACCAATTTAATACTTTTTAGCGAACAAATTAGCGTTTATTATCAAAAGGTTAAAAAAAAATAAAAACTGTACAGACATACCTGTGAAATACATTTCTTAGTTATATGATCTATCCCATTCATAAGATAGTCGGTTTAATTGGTTTTCCATGGCTACATAGGCGTAACCTCGAGCATTCAGTGTCTTTTCTTCTAAACATATGAACGGTCCGTCTCTGCATAAAGTAACAAATTCGGTATTTGAATAGGTTTGATTATTTGAACATTTACCTCCATGTGACCATTTTCCGCATTTGTGACATCGTTCTAGGTGTTGTGCTCTTCTTTTCGCTGCGGATTTTGATTTTCCTTTACCAAATTGTAACTTATTATCTTCGCATCTTGATTCTTTTCTAACTCCGTCCATTCTTTCTCTGATTACTGATACTAATTCACTCGGTAGTATGTCATTATTACGTTTAGTGATCAAAGCGTGTAGCATTAGACCATGGTTTAGTTCACAGGCAGTCTTCATTTCGTAAAAACCTAAAAAAAAATAAAAATTCAGAATGGGGGGAGAAGACTAGTTCTTTAGGGTCTGCTAGGGAAAGACCATTCGGGTTCCATTTTCGAGAACTACACGAAAACAGACAATCTAACTCTAACAGAAATACATATTATCCTTTAAAGACTTGATTCTCCCCACACTTAGTTAGCTGTGGTGTCGAAATTGTGATTAACTTCGTTGTCGACTTCCATCGGACCATGTATGTAATGTTTAACTCTGTGACCATTAACTTTAAATTCAATCCCATGTGAATTTATTAATTCTATCGTTCCGTATGGGAAAACTCTTTTGACTATGAATGGTCCAGACCATCTTGATTTCAATTTTCCAGGAAATAGCTTGAATCGTGAATTGAAAAGAAGAACTCTGTCTCCTTCTTTAAATTCTTTTGAACTTCTGATTCTTTTATCATGCCATTTCTTCGTTCTTTCTTTATAGATTAACGAATTATCGTATGCTTCATGTCTTAATTCTTCTAATTCGTTTAGTTGACTTAATCGTAGACGTTCGGCTTCATGTAAATCAAGATTACATGTTTTCAAAGCCCAAAATGCTTTGTGTTCAATTTCTCCTGGAAGATGACATGCTTTTCCATAAACAAGTCTAAAAGGTGTGGTTCCAATTGGAGTTTTGTAGGCTGTTCTAAAAGCCCAGAGTGCATCCTCCAATTTAATGGACCATTCCTTCGGATTTGATCCTACGGTTTTCTCTAGAATACGTTTTAAAGCTCGGTTGGTATTTTCAACTTGTCCACTTGTTTGTGGATGATATGCGGTGGAGATTTTATGAGTTACTCCATATCTTTTAAGAACTTTCTCAAGTTGATTATTACAGAAATGAGTACCCCGATCACTTATTAAAGCTTTCGGTGTTCCAAACCTTGCAAAAAGACGTTTTAAAAAGTTGACTACAACTCGTGCATCGTTAGTTGGGAGAGCTTGTGCTTCCGCCCATTTAGATACATAATCAATGGCTACGAGTATATATAGATTATTATGAGATTTTGGAAATGGACCCATAAAGTCAATACCCCAAATGTCAAATACTTCACATACTTGGATGACATTTTGTGGCATTTCATCACGTTGACTTATTTTTCCGGCCCTTTGACATGCATCACATGATTTGCAAAGAAGGTGTGCGTCTTTGTAAATTGTAGGCCAATAGAATCCAGCTTCATAAACTTTTCTTGCTGTTAGTTGAGGCCCATAATGCCCTCCTGTTGGTCCTGTGTGACAATGGTTTAATATTTTACTAGCTTCATCTCCAAATACACATCGGCGTATTATTCCATCGGGACAACTTTTAAACAGATGTGGATCTTCCCAGAAATAGTGTTTTATATCACTAAAGAATTTCTTTCATCTTTGGTATGATAATCCTTTTTCAAGGAATCCACAAACTAAGTAGTTTGCATAATCTGCAAACCATGGGATTTCTTTATAATCTATCTTCAATAGATATTCATCAGGAAAGTTGTCTTGTATGGCCGATTCATTCAGAACTTCTAATTCGGGATTTTCAAGACGAGAAAGATGATCAGCGGCGAGATTTTCTGCTCCTCTTTTATCTCGGATTTCAATATCAAACTCTTGTAAGAGTAAGATCCAACGGATTAATCTTGGTTTAGCATCTTGTTTTGAAAATAGGTATCTAAGAGCAGAATGGTCGGTATAGACCACCGTTTTTGCTAGAACGAGATATGATCGAAATTTGTCAAAAGCAAAGACAATAGCAAGGAGTTCTTTTTCAGTAGTTGTATAGTTCGTTTGTGCTCCTTGTAACGTCTTACTAGCATAATATATAGGTTGAAATCGTTTTTCAATCCTTTGTCCTAAAACGGCTCCCATTGCAAAATCACTTGCATCGCACATTAGTTCAAATGGTAGATTCCAATTTGGTGTTATCATGATCGGCGCATTAGTGAGTTTCTCTTTAAGAATATTAAAAGATTTGATACACTCATCTGAAAAGATGAATGGCGCATCCTTTTCTAGGAGTTTATTCATAGGAGTGGCAATCTTAGAAAAATCTTTTATGAAACGTCGATAAAAACCGGCATGCCCTAGAAAACTCCTAACTCCTCTAACATTGGTGGGATGTGGAAGTTTAGCAATTACATCTACTTTAGCTCTATCCACTTCAATTCCTTCTTTTGAAATTTTATGTCCAAGAACGATTCCTTCTTTAACCATGAAATGGCATTTCTCCCAATTAAGTACTAGATTTGATTGTTCGCATCTAAGAAGCATTCGTTCAAGATTAGCTAGACATGATTTAAATGTATCACCGAAGACTGAAAAGTCATCCATGAATACTTCCATGCATTCTTCTATCATGTCGTGAAAAATCGCCATCATGCACCTTTGAAAGGTTGCAGGGGCGTTGCAAAGTCCAAATGGCATGCGTTTGTAAGCAAAAGTACCATAAGGGCACGTGAATGTGGTTTTCTCTTGGTCCTCGGGTGCTATTGGAATTTGAAAATATCCGGAAAATCCATCTAGAAAACAATAGTAACTATTTCCGGCTAGTCTTTCCAACATTTGATCTATGAAAGGTAAGGGAAAGTGATCTTTTCTGGTGGCGTCATTTAATTTTCTATAATCAATACACACACGCCATCCTGTTACAGTCCTAGTAGGAATAAGCTCATTTTTCTCATTTGTAATGACAGTCATGCCACCCTTCTTAGGCACGCATTGAACTGGGCTTACCCATGGACTATCAGAGATTGGATAAATTAAACCTGCATCTAGCAGTTTAATAATCTCTTTCTTAACTACATCTTGCATATTAGGATTTAGTCTTCGTTGGCGTTGCACATACGTTTTATGACCTTTTTCCATAAGGATTTTATGTGTGCAATACGAAGGACTTATTCCTTTAATATCATGAATCTTCCATGCAATGGCTGGTTTATGAGCTTTCAACACAGAAATGAGTTGTGATTTCTCATTTTCAGTAAGAGAAGACGATATTATTACAGGTAATTCAGATTCACCATGTAAATAAGCGTATTCCAAATGGTTTGGAAGTGGCTTTAACTCTAATTTCGGAGGTTCTTCTATCGATGATTTATATCGATATCTGTCTTCTTCTTTTAGCATTTGAATTTCTTCTGTTGTTGGTTCATATCCATTAGCTATAAGTGTAGCTAACATTTCAGCTTCATCAATTGGTTCATTACCTTCTCCTAAAGAGCATTCTCCTGTTCCTTGTAATTCTGGAAATTCTTCTAATAATTCTGCATGTGCATCTATAGTTTGAATATAATAACATGTATCATCTGCAGATTGTGGTTGTTGCATTGCTCTATCAACTGAAAAGGTAACACTCTCATCCTCTATACTTAGGGTCAGTTTCTTACCGAACACGTCTATCATTGCTTTAGCCGTGTTTAAGAATGGTCTTCCTAATATGAGAGGAACTTGAGAATCTTCTTCCATGTCCAGAACAACAAAATCTACTGGAAATACTAAAGTACTAACTTTAACTAGCATGTTCTCCATTATCCCTCTAGGATATTTTATTGATCTATCGGCTAGTTGTATGCTTATTCTGGTTGGTTTCAATTCTCCAAGGTCTAGTTTAGTGTATAGTGAATACGGCATTAGATTTATACTAGCACCTAAGTCTGCCAATGCTTCTATTGAACTAAGACTACCCAGAAAACATGGAATTGTGAAACTTCCTGGATCAGATAATTTTTCTGGTATCTTATTCAACAGCACTGCTGAACAATTAGCATTCATAGTAACAGCCGAGAGTTCTTCCATTTTCTTTCTATTTGAGATTAGATCTTTCAAGAATTTAGCATATCGAGGCATTCCTGAAATCACATCAATGAAAGGAAGATTTACATTTATCTGTTTAAACATATCCAAGAATTTGGATTGCTCGGCTTCAAGTTTTTCTTTCTTCATTTTACTCGGATAAGGAAGTGGTGGTTGATATGGTTTAACATAAGGTTTATCCTTAGTTGTGTTATCTTCATTAATCTTTTCAACTACCGGTTCCTTTTCCTTATCTTGATCAGGTTGTGGTTCTTGTGGAGTAGGAGTAGCTTCATCAGAAGTTACAGGTATTTCAGGTGGTTTAAGTGTTGTACCACTTCTTGTGGTAATGGCTTTAGCTGTTTCATTCCGGGGGTTAGCGTTTGTATCACTAGGTAGACTTCCCGGTTTTCTTTCACCTATTAACCTTGCTAGGTTACTCACTTCTTGTTCCAGATTTTGAATAGAAGCTTGTTGATTTCTAAATGCTTGAGCATTTTGTTCATTGGTTTGTTTCTGAGATGTGAAAAACTGTGTTTGAGTTTCAACTAGCTTTGTCATCATATCTTCTAAATTCGGCTTTTTATCATCGGTTTGTTGTGGTGGTTTGTTTTGAAAATTCGGTCTTTGCTGATGGTAATTATTATTGGATACTTGTTGATTGCTAGGACCTTGTTGGTTGTTGTATGGAATATTTCGGTTATAATTTTGGTTTTGATTGTAAATCGGTCTTGGCGGTTGATAATTATTCTGATAATTATTTCCAGGCCTTTGGTTTATGTATGAAATATTCTCTCTTTGTTCCATTGTTAATTCAATACTGAGACAATCTTTTGTCAAATGTGGTCCTCCACACTGCTCACAACTAATTCGTATTGAGTGAATATCCTTAGTCATCTTTTCCATTCGTCTCTCCACAGCATCTATCTTTGCGGAAATGGAATCTAAGTCATGGCTAGAATCGGCTCTAGCTGCTTTAGATGATCTAATGATATCTTTTTCTTGGTGCCACTCATGTGAGTGGGAAGCAGTGTTATCAATAATTTTGTAAGCATCAGTTTCGGTTTTCTTCATAATAGAACCACCAGCTGCTATATCTATGTCTTTTCTTGTAGTGATGTCGCATCCTTGGTAGAATATTTGTACTATTTGACAGGTGTCTAAACCATGTTGCGGACATCCTCTTAATAACTTTCCATATCTTGTCCACGCCTCATATAGAGTTTCATTTGGTTTCTGTGTGAACGTAACAATTTCTGCTTGAAGTCTTACGGCTTTAGATGCAGGAAAGAATTATTTAAGAAATTTGTCAACTAAAACATCCCATGTATCAATCGCCCCTTCAGGTAACGATTCCAACCAATCTTTGGCTTCTCCTTTTAAAGTCCAGGGAAATAACATGAGATATATCTGTTCATCCTCCACTTCTCGGATTTTAAATAGTGTGCAGATCCTATTAAAGGTACGTAGATGTTCATTTGGATCTTCCTTCGGTGCACCACTAAATTGGCATTGATTAGTCACCATGTGTAGAATTTGTCCTTTGATTTCATAATCTGGCGCATTAATGTCTCGATGAGTAATTGCGTGACCTTGGCCAGTGCGTTTAGCTCTCATTCGGTCTTCCATACTTAAAGGTTCCAGATTCTCCATAATTGAATTTGTTGAATCGGTATCACTAGATGATTCTGATTTAATGGTTCGTTCCTCAACAATCTCTGTTTGAATGATTGGTGGCTCCGGAGGAAAGTTTAGTGGTTCAGGATCTACGAACCGTTCTTGAATATTCTCCGGATTCTCAATTGTGAGGTCGGGTTCAAAAAATGGATTATCGGAAATTTGAACTGAAGTACTTGGTTGACTGGATGACGATTCTAAAGAAAAATCAACGGCGGTTATATTTGCTAAATGTCTTGATCTAGTTACAGGTGGTGAACGTACAAAAGGTGGTGATCGTCTTGCTCGGTGCATTCACTGAATATCCTATTAGTTTTAAAAAGGAAAGAAAAATTATAATAAGTTATCCAATTAATAGACTTTTCTGATTTTGCCCACGTTTCGAATAGCCAAAAGATGCAGCAGAGGGGCAGGATTCGTTTGGTCTCAATATAATTGAGGACTGTTTGGCTCCAATAACCCGGTCCACATACAAATCCAACTATTACTACGAACCAGAAAATTTTGATGTCTATCAATTTAACCACTTAAAATAAATTTTCGTAATTTTAAGAAAATTTAGATAAGAAGTAGAAAAAATTCTAAGTCCTAAAACTAGAATAGCGAGAAATAAGAAAGAAAAAGAGTTCGTCGAAAAAAAAAAAAAAGTTGAAAAATAAAAAGTGACGGAAAAATAAAAGAAACTTATAAAAACTTAAAAGTACTTTGACTAACCTAACCTTATTACTACAACTAACTTAAAATTATAATCGCAAATTGAAATTACTAATTGGAATGATAATTGATACATAGTAAAAGGTGTCTAAAAATATTAAAGCTTACAGGAAAAACTAAATCCCAAATGGAAATAACTTAAAAAGAAACTAAAACTTAAAAAGGTGTCGCAAAATTCTAAAGCACCTAAATCTTAGTCTAAAGAAAAAGCACTTAAGGAATTCTACGGCAAAGCCTAAAAATCTAGGAGTAAAAATAACTATAGCAAAAACTAAGTTTAAAATTAAATATGAGCTAAAAATACAAATATTACGCTAAAACGATTAAAAAGGGACAAAATATAAAAATATACAAAAAGTTGTAAAAATTACAATTTTTATAAAAATATTATTTTTATATTATTTATTTAATAAAACTACTAATTTTACAAATTAATTAAACTAATTTAAACAAAATATAAATTAAATAAAACTTAAATTAAAAATAAACTTAATTATAATAATAATAATAATTAGGGTTAATAATAATAATAATTAATAATAATCCGTAATAAATGCAGGATTAGGGCTTCCTGTTCGCGTGTCAGAGCAACTCCGCGAGTTGCGGTAATTAATGCAGAAAACCCCGCGAGTCGCGGGGTTCAGAAATTCAGATGACAGCTTATTAAATTCGACGCGTTTTTCTTTATTTATTTTTTTTTATTTTCTGTTTTCTGTTTTTAAATAAATAAAAGATATTTAAATAAAACTTATATTTTTATAAACTAAAATAAAAATAAAGAAACTTATAAAACTTAAATATTTAACAAAATCTTAAAAATACTTATATTTTTGTTTTTCTTTTTATATTTTTGAATAATTAAAACGTATTTTTACAAAAACGAATTTTAATAAAAGTTAACTAAAAATCTCTTTTTTTTATTAGCGTTGCGCTTCCGGCGTTTAAGAGGTTCCCCGGCAGCGGCGCCAAAAATTACTTGATGTCAAAGCTAAGGTATACGAAATAGTTTATATTTTACTAGGAAAAACTATTAAATACGCTACAATTTTACACAAGATATTTATTTATTTATAGAATGGATATACTTAAACCTTGCTACAACACTTATAGGCAGTGTACCTAATCGTACAGTAGTGTAGTTTTTAGTAAGTCCGGTTCGTTCCACAGGGAATCTTTTTTAAACAAAGCTCAACGCTATATTAGTTTACTTTTATAAAAATACAAATATATATATAAGTAATATTATTATTATAAAGGGGGGTTTTTACCGTTTAATGACCGGTTTGTCGATTTTAAAACTTTAGTCGCAGTTAAAACCAAATGTAAAATATTAAAAATAAATACAAGACTTAAATTAAAGCATGAAGTAAATAACGATAAATGAAATTGCGAATAATAAAAGTGCGATAAGTTAAACTTGCGATAATTAAAAAAATACGATAATTAAAAGTGCGATTAAATACAATAACAATAAAAAATGCGATAATTAGAAGTGCAATTAAATATAAAATAAAGGAAATTAAATATGAAATAAAAGAATTATGCTTATTTAAACTTCCGTAATCATGATGTTTGACGTGTTGATTTTAGTTTTATGCCCATGGGTTAATTGTCCTTTGTCCTGGATTATTTAATATGTCCGTCTGGTTTTTGTCCATAACAGTCCATCAGTCATAAATATAAAGTGCGAGTGTCCTCGTCAAATTATCCTTATACCCGAAGTTAAATATTCCAACTAATTGGGGATTCGAATTGTAACAAGGTTTTAATACTTTGTTTAATGAATACACCAGGTTATCAACTGCGTGTAAACCAAGGTTTTACTACTTTGTTAGCAATTACACCAATTACCCTTGAATGTAATTTCACCCCTGTTTTAATTATTCTAGTGGCTATTAATCCATTCCCGTGTCCGGTTAAATGAACGATTATTCGTACATATAAATACCCCGCCCATCGTGTCCGATCGAGTGTATATGGTAATTTATAGGGACGCCCAATTGTAAATCTTTATATTAACATTAACAAACTTTCATTTAGTTAAACAAATATAAAGCCCATTAATAGCCCATAGTCTAATTTCCACAAGTGTCGTTCTTTTGTCCAAACCCCAATTATGGTACAAAGCCCAATTACCCAATTTTAGTAATTAGCCCAACATCATGATTACTTCGTTTTAAATAAGCATAATAATAACTTAGCTACGAGACATTAATATAAAAAGGTTGAACATAACTTACAATGATTAAAAATAGCGTAGCGTTACACGGACAGAATTTCGACTTACACCCTTACAACATTTGCTAACATACCCTTATTATTAGAATTATAATTAAAATTAAAATATAAATTATAAATATAAATATAAATTTTACGTATGAGGAGAAGAAGAAAAAGATGGATATTTGCGATCAGAATTCGGTTGGCTTTATAGGCAGTTTTTCATTTTGGGGCTCCGCGACTCGCGGCCAATTTTGCCTTCAAACTCCGCGAGTCACGGAGGTTACTTTTACAGCTCAGAGGAGTTTGGCTCTTTGTTTACCGACGGTTTATAATATATATATAATATATATATAATTAATATAATTAATTATATATTATATTATATTTATATACATAGTTAACTTGTAATTTTTAGTCCGTTGCGTCGAGCGTTAAGATTTGACTCTGGTCCCGGTTCCGGATTTTCGAACGTCCTTGCGTACAATTTAATATCTTGTACTTTGCGTTTTGAATCTTGTACTCTTGTAATTTCGAGACGTTTCTTATCAATAATTGGAACCTTTTTGATTGTCTTTTGTACTTTTGAGCTTTTTGGTCGTTTGCGTCTTCAATTCATCAAATCTGTCTTTTGTCTTCACCTTTTATTATTTAAACGAATATCACTTGTAAATAGAACAATTGCAACTAAAAGCTTGTCTTTCTTGAGGAATAATGCTATGAAATATATGTTCGTTTTTAGCATTATCAATGATTATGCATGCTTGTATGCTAAATTTTATCGTTAGATAGTTTATGATAAATCACGAATTTGATACACATGCTACTGATATAAAGTATATGATATGCATGTCATTGGAAAGCTGGCGAAAAATTAATAACTTTTCATTTAGAAAGCGTATAGTTTCGATGAACAGATTAAAAGATATAGTCAATTGAATTATCTATAAATTTAAGTATTATTGTTAAAATGATTATTATTATTACCATCGTCGTTATTATCGTCGTTATTATTATTATTATTATTATTATTATTATTATTATTATTATTATTATTATTATTATTATTATTATCATTATCATTATCATTATTAGTATAAATATTATCATTAAATTTTTTATTGTTATTATTATTACTATCGTTGTTATCATTAAGGTTGATGTGTGCGAGGTGTAGTACGTAATACTATTAATTTTACTAAGAAATATTATTAAATACGCTACAATTTTACACAAGTTATTTATTTATTTATTTATAGAATGAGATATACCTAAACCTTGCTACAACAATTATAGGCGGTGCACCTAATCGTAGAGTAGTGTAGTTTTTAGTAAGTCTGGTTCGTTCCACAGGGATACAGCTAAGTTTAACGCTATATATATTTTAAACTATATTTGTATATAAATATATTTATATAAGTAGTATTATTATTACAAAAATGGGAGCTTTACCGTTTAGTGACCGATTTGTCGATTTTATGTCTTAAGTCACAATTAAAACCTAATGTAAAATATTGAATATAAATATAACTTAATTTAAAGCGTAAAGTAAATGATGATAAATAAAAATGCGATAAATTAAAAGTGCAATAATTTAAAGTACGATAAATAAAATGACGATAAATAAAGTGCGATGAGATATAAAATAAAGGAATTAAGCTTATTTAATCTTCCGTAATCATGATGTTTGACGTGTTGATTTTAATTTATTACCATGGGTTAATTGTCCTTTGTCCTGGATTATTCGACATTTCCATCTGGTTTTGTCCATAATAGTCCATCGTTCATAATTATAAAGTGCGAGAGTCTTCGCCAAATTAACCTTATACCCAAAGTCAAATATTCCAAGTAATTGGGGATTCGAACTGTAACAAGGTCTTAATACTTTGTTTAATGAATACACCAGGTTATCGACTGCGTGTAATCCAAGGTTTTAATACTTTGTTAACAATTACACCAATTACCCTTGAATGTAATCCACCCCTGTTTTAATGAGTCCAGTGACTATTAATCCATCCCCGTGTCCGGTCAAATGAACAATTATTAGTATTTATAGATATCCCGCCCACCGTACCCAGTCAAGCGTATGTGGTTATATATAAATACGTCAAATTATAAATCTCTATATTAAATCAACGAGATATCATTTAATTAATATAAAGCCCATTAATAGCCCATAGTCCAATTTCCACAAGTGTCGGTCTTTTGTCCAAACCCCAATTATGTTCCAAAGCCCAATAATCCAGTCTTAGTATTTAGTCCAGCATCACGATTACTTTGGCTTAAATAAGCATAATAATAATTTAACTACGAGACATTAATTTAAAAAGGTTGAACATAACTTACAATGAGTATTAATCGCGTAGTGTTACACGGACATAATTTCGACTTACAAACTTAAAACATTCGCCACTATAACCTTATTATTATTAACTTAATATTAAAATTAAAGTTATAATTAAAATATAAATATATATTGAGAGAGTAAGAGATAAGATTGAATAAGGTGTGTGTAACTCGTCCGAATTCTGGCCAATTTATAGACCTGACCAGCCTTTCCACTCCATGCGATCGCATGGAAATTGTTCCTTCTGGCCATGCGATCGCATGGCCGCCATCCACTGGTCACATGTGATTCCAAAACGGGTGCTGCTCGTATTTAAATATTATATAATATCATATATATAATTTTATATAATTATATATATTATATTATATTCTTGTGCATCGTTGACTTGTAATTTTAGCTTCGTTGACTCGCGCGTTGATGCTCGGTTTATGTCCCAGTTCCGGATTTTCGAACGTCCTTTCGTACGATTTAATATCTTGTACTTTGCGTTTTGCGGCTTGTACTCTTGTAATTTTTGGACGTTTCTCAGCAATAATTTGAACCACTTGGATTGTACTTTATACTTTTTAGCATTTTGGTCGTTTGCATCTTCAAATCGTCGGATCTGTCTTTGGTCTTCACCTTTTATTATTTAAACGAATATCACTTGTAAATAGAACAATTGCAACTAAAAGCTTGTCTTTCTTGAACGATAATGCTATGAAATATATGTTCGTTTTTAGCATTATCAAATATTCCCACCCTTGAGCGTTGCTTGTCCTCAAGCAATATAGAACTTGAAATAAAAACATACTTGAATCACTTCTTTATTCTTCACACTTTGTACATCAGTGATTTTGATACGGCGGTATAAACAATGATAGTAACGTTGTGGTTTACAGTCCCACATGAGTATAAAAATTTAGATCCTTTAGGAAATTGGTGTAACACCCTAGGCAAATCCCACATCGCCCATGAACATGAGTGATCATGGGATTATAAGGTAATACTCACGCTTAAATGAAACAACGCGTTTTGGGATCACAGGCTGAGTAAAAGTGCGAGTACGTTATGGTTAAGCGTGCTCGGGCGAGAGCACTACCAGGATGGGTGACCTCCTGGAAAATTGCTTATCGTGTGTGGTCGCCAAGAAAAAGCCGTGCGCCTGCGGGCAAAGCGGACAATATTGTGGTCATGTTAAGCTGGGGTGTTACAGAATGGTATCAGAGCCACTCATGTGATGTTGGGGGTGGTGGGGTAAACCTCATCGAGGACGATGAGTCCCTGAGGGGGGTGAATGTAACACCCTAGGCAAATCCCACATCGCCCACGAACATGAGTGATCATGGGATTATAAGGTAATACTCACGCTTAAATGAAACAACCCGTTTTGGGATCACAGGCTGAGTAAAAGTGCGAGTACGTTATGGTTAAGCGTGCTCGGGTGAGAGCACTACCAGGATGGGTGACCTCCTGGGAAAGTGCTTATCGTGTGTGGTCGCCAAGAAAAAGCCGTGCGCCTGCGGGCAAAGCGGACAATATTGTGGTCATGTTAAGCTGGGGTGTTACAATTGGATCTTTATGAAAACATTTAATCTTTTGAAAATTCAATCTAGCTTTTACCCTAGATAAGTTTTCCGGAATAACCCTTCACTGGTGTTTGCAAAATGTTTTTTTGTGGGTTTTGTGGGTTTCAGATTTGAAAATTTTAGCTCAAAACTTGCGGTTTTGTGTCACCCACTTGCTAATCTTGTATTAGGAAAGCAACACGTCCAGTTTACTTGTTCCGTATATTACCTTTCGGTAAACTACCGTTCGGTTGTAAAGGAAAGCGTTGAACAAGCAACTGTTAAGGCAATGTCTAATGACATGCAGATGTTCATGGTCCATAACGTGTCGGATGCAATTACTATCCTTTGTAGGAGCAATAGTAAAGATCACCCTATAATTTTTCGGTCTGGCACAAGGTCCTATTGATAATGCTAAAAACGAACATATATTTCATAGCATTATCCTTCAAGAAAGACAAGCTTTTGGTTGCAATTGTTCTATTTACAAGTGATATTCGTTTAAATAATAAAAGGTGAAGACAAAAGACAGATTCGACGATTTAAAGACGCAAAAGACCAAAAAGCTAAAAAGTACAAAGTACAATCCAAGTGGTTCAATTTATTGATGAGAAACGTCTCAAAATTACAAAAGTACAAGTCGCAAAATGCAAAGTACAAGATATTAAATAGTACGCAAGGACGTTCAAAAATCCGGAACCGAGACATGAACCAACTATCAACGCGCGACGCAACGGGCCTAAAATTACGAGTCAACTATACACAAGAATATAATATAATATATGTATAATTATATAAAATTATATATATTATATTATATATTATTAAATAAAACGTCGGCAAATAAGAAAACAAAAGTATGTGAGCTGTCCCAGGCGGCCATGCGATCGCATGGCCAGAAGGCACAAAACTCATGCACTCGCATGAGTTACTGTAGCAGGCCAAGTTCTATAAAAAAGTCAGTTTTTCGGACGAGTTATGTACAATATAATTCAATCTCTCTCACTCTCAAATATATATTTATATTTATATTTTAATTATAATTTTAATATTAAAGTTTAATAATAATAAGGTTATAGTGGCGAATGTTGTAAGTGTGTAAGTCGAAATTCTGTCCGTGTAACGCTACGCTATTAATACTCGTTGTAAGTTATGTTCAACGTTTTTAAATTAATGTCTCGTAGCTAAGTTATTATTATGCTTATTTAAATCGAAGTAATCGTGATGTTGGATTAAATATTAAAGATGGGGTTATTGGGCTTTGTACCATAATTGGGGTTTGGACAAAAGACCGATACTTGTAGAAATTGGACTATGGACTATTAATGAGCTTTATATTTGTTAACTGAATGATAGTTCGTTAATTTAATATAGAGATTTACAATTTGACGTATCTATAAATAACCATATACACTCGATCGGACACGATGGGCGGGATATTTATAAATACTAATAATCGTTCATTTGACCTGACACGGGAATGGATTAATAGTCAATGGACTCATTAAAACAGGGGTGAATTATGTACAAGGACACTTGGCGTAATTGATAATAAAGTATTAAAATCATGGATTGCACACAGTCGATAACCTGGTGTAATCATTAGCAATGTATTAAAATCTTATTACAGTTTAAGTCCCCAATTAGTTGGAATATTTGACTTCGGGTATAAGGATAATTTGACAAGGACACTCGCACTTTATATTTATGACTGATGGACTGTTATGGACAAAAACCAGACGAACATATTGAATAATCCAGGACAAAGGACAATTAACCCATGGTAATAAATTAAAATCAACACGTCAAACATCATGATTACGGAAGTTTAAATAAGCATAATTCCTTTATTTTATATCTTATCGCATTTTTTTAATTACCGTACTTTTAATTATCGCAATTTTAATTACCATCATTTTATTTATCGCATTTTAATTTATCGCACTTTAATTTTCGTCATTTACTTTACGCTTTAAATTAAGTTATATTTATATTTGATATTTTACATTAGGTTTTAATTGTGACTTAAGACATAAAATCGACAAACCGGTCATTAAACGGTAAAACCCCCTTTTTATAATAATAATAATATTACAAATATAGTTTGAAAAATATAGCGTTAAACTTGGCTAGTTCCCTGTGGACGAACCAGACTTACTAAAAACTACACTATTCTACGATTAGGTACACTGCCTATAAGTGTTGTAGCAAGGTTTAAGTATATCTCATCTATATCTATATAAATAAATAAAACTTGTGTAAATTGTATTGTATTTCGTAGTAAAATATAACTATTTTGTATACACCTCGCATAATATTAAGTTTTTGGCGCCGCTGCTGGGGAACTCGGCGAAATGCTATATTTTTACGCTATATTTTAGTAAAACTATATTTTTGTAAAAATATATTATTTCTTATTTCATAAAAATATTTTGTATTTATAATAAGTGTTAAAATTAATAAAAAGAAAAAAAATATAAAAATATAAATATTTTTAAGATTTCATTTAAAATATATAAAATTAAAAAGTATTTTTATTTTATTTTTAGTTTTTTTTAATATAAGTTTGTTTTTATTATTTTGTAAAAAATTAAAATCTGAAGAAAAAAAATATATATATTTAAATAAACTGGGCCGAAGCCTTTTCGAAGCCCAATTGTTTCTGGTAAACTGGGTCATGCGACCGCATGAACCCGTAGGCTAAAATCCATGCGACCGCATGGTTAGATCTTACACGTCTGTACCTTAAATCATAATTACAGTAGGGTTTTATTATTATTAATTATTATTATTATTAAACCCTAATTAGGTTTTAATTATTTAATTAGTTTTTAATATTAGTTTTAGTTTTATTATTTAATTTGTAATATTAAGTTTTAATTAGTTTTATTATTTATAAAATTAATACTTTTATAAAATAAATAATATAAAAATAATATTTTTATAAAATTGTATTTTTATAACTTTAAGTTTTATTTTTTTATTTTGTATCTTTTTATTAGTTAAAGCGTAATTTTATAATTTTTCGTTCGTAATTAGTTTTAATCTAGTATTTTGCCATAGTAGCTCTAGATTTTTAGACTTTGCCGTAAAATCCCTTAAGTGCTTTTTCTTTAGATTAAAATTTAGGTGCTTTAGAATTTCGCGACGCCGTTTTAAGATTTTAGTACTTTTTAAGTTATTGCCGTTTTGGATATAGAATTCATTTTAAGCTTTAATACTTTTAGACGCAACTTTTAATTCTTAGTTTTTAGACTTTTAAGTTTCGACGCGCTACGTTCTTTTTATTATTTTTCGACCATTTATTTTTCGACGTTTTTCGACGCACTCTTTTTCTTTCTTATTTCTCGACGCTCTAGTTTTTAGGACTTAGAATTTTTTCTATTTCTTCTCTAAAATTTCAAAACGAAAAATTATTTTAAGCGGTTAAATTGATAGACATCCAAAATTTTCTGGTTCGTAGTAATAGTTGGATTTGTTAGTGGCGAGTTGTGGGCTTCCAATTTAAAGGGTCCTGGCTACCTGCTGCATCTATTGGCTATTCAAAACGTGGGCTAAATCAGAAAAGTCTATTAATTTGATAGCTTATATAATTTTTATCTTTTATAACTAATAGGATATTCAGTGAATGCACCGAGCAAAACGTTCACCACCTTTCATACGTTCACCACCTGTAACTCGATCAAGACATCTAGCCAATATTATCGCCGTTGATTTTTCTTTAGAATCATCATCAAGTCGATCAAGTACTCCAATTCAAATTTCCGATAATCCATTTTTTGAACCCGACCTCACAATTGAGAATCCGGAGAATATTCAAGGACAATTCAGAGATCCTGAACCACTAATCATTCCTCCGGAACCACAAATTACTCATCCAGAAATTGTCGAGGAAGAAACCATTAAATCAGAATCCTCTAGTGATTCATATTCAACAAATTCAATTATGGAAGTAATGGAACCTCTAAGTATGGAAGACCGAATGAGAGCCACACACACGGGCCAAGGTCATGCCATTATTAAGCCAGACATCAATGCGCCAGATTATGAAATCAAGGGACAAATCCTACACATGGTAACTAATCAATGCCAATATAGTGGTACACCAAAAGAAGATCCAAATGAACATCTTCGAACCTTTAATAGGATTTGTACTCTATTCAAAATCAGAGAAGTTGAGGATGAACAGATCTATCTCATGTTATTTCCCTGGATTTTAAAGGGATAAGCCAAAGATTGGTTAGAATCGTTACCTGAAGGGGCGATTGACACATGGGATGTATTAGTTGAAAAATTTCTTAAACAATTCTTTCCGGCATCCAAAGCCGTGAGACTTCAAGGAGAAATTGTTACATTCACGCAGAAGCCAAATGAAACTCTATATAAGGCATGGACAAGATTTGGAAAGTTGTTGAGAGGATGTCCTCAGCACGGTTTAGATACTTATCAAATATTACAAATATTCTACCAAGGATGCGACATTGCTACACAAAAAGACATCGACATAACAGCTGGTGGTTCGATTATGAAAAAAAACCGCAACCGAAGCTCACAAAATCATTGATAACACAGCCTCCCACTCGCATGAGTGGCACCAGGAAAAAGATATATTTCGTTCATCTAAAGTGTCTAGAGCCGATTCTAGCCCTGACTTTGATTCCGTTTTCACAAAAATAGATGCTTTCGAGAGACGAATGGAAAAGATGACTAAAGATATTCACGCAATACGAATCAGTTGTGAGCAATGCGGTGGACCACACTTAATGAAAGATTGTCACATTGAGCAAACCATGGAACAATGTGAGAATGTTTCCTATATGAACCAAAGGCCGGGAAATAACTATCAAAATAATTATCAATCGCCAAGGCCAAACTTCAATTTAAGTCAAAACATTCTTTACAATCCAAATGGACCCAACAATAACTCGTATAACCAACAACGTCCGAATAACCAACCAACTCAAAACAACACTTTCAATCAACAAAGACCTAGCATGTATAAACTACCACAACAAACCGAAGAGAAAAAGCCAAATCTGGAAGAAATGATGGCAAAGCTAATGGAATCTCAAACACAATTTATTACATCTCAAACTCAAACAAATGAGAGGTTTGATCAGTCATTAAGAACTCAACAAGCTTTCATTTTGAATCTAGAAATACACGTAGGTACACTTGCTAGCATGATGAGTGAGAGGGAACAAGGAAAGCTACCGAGTAATACTGAAGTAAATCCTCAGAATGAGAATGTTAATATGGTGTCAACAAATTCTGAAAAATCAGCACCAGAAGATGGGAAGGTTTTAGACGTGAGTAACAATGAAGAAGTTACAACACCACCACCACCCGAGTATGTAAACCCAGTGGTGTCACCATACAGACCACCCATCCCGTTTCCAAGAAAAGGAGTTGAGTATGAGCAAGTAATAGGTAATAAAGTTTGTGATACCTCTGGAAAGAAGAAGAAGAATAAGAAAGTGCAAGAAACAAAAACCGTAAAAGTAAACTCGGTAAAGACAGTTCCACCAAAACCTCCACCCAGGTTGGGTGATCCGGGTGAATTTATTGTTCCTTGTCTACTTAGTGATTGTGTCATATATGATGCACTAGCAGATTTAGGTGCAAGTGTGAGTGTTATGCCTCTTTCATTATATAATAGATTAGGAGTAGGTGAGTTAAGTCCAACGGAAATGAGTGTTCGACTCTTTGATCAAACCATTAGGCACCCAGTTGGAATTGCTGACAACCTACCCGTTCAAGTAGGTAATTTAACCTTTCTAGTCAAATTTATTGTCATTAACATAGAAGAGGACTCAAACATTCCTCTAATTTTAGGTCGACCATTCTTAGCATCCACTAGGGCGTTATTTGATGTAAGAAAAGGTAGAATGACACTTATTAATGATGAAAAATCGATCACCTTTGTGAGTCGAAAGTCTAAATCTCCACCAACCAAAACCGTTGAACCGATAAAAACGATCGATGATAAGCATATTGTTTTACCAACTCCAACGGTAGTGCTTAACAATAATAAAACGCCTAAGTGTGGGGAAGATGAAGTTAAACCTAATGATGACATGATAACAAAGAACCCCGTTGTTGATACGAAATTAAACGACCCCGTTATTAACAGTTCAATGAAGAAACTTATTAAACGGATTCGCGATGCTAGAACCAAGGGGAACTTTAAGTTATGTAACCGGTTAGTATCCAATCTATCGCCTAAAGAAAAGGCGAAACTAGTTGAATTTGTGGATATTACACAAGAATCCGACCAATGGCTTAAAGCAAAAGTCACAGATATGCAAGTTGATTATGGTCCAAGAGAAATTGACGATGAAGTTAACCACAATTTCGACACCACAGCTACCTAAGTGTGGGGAGATTCAAATGTTCTAAAAAGAAAATGCTATCTAGAGTTAGTTGTTCTGTTCTCGTGTAGTTCCGAGAATGGAATCCAATTGGTTTTTTCCACTAGCAGACACTAAAGGGCTAGTTTTCTCCCCCCATTCTGAATTTTTTTTTGTAGGAAATTAATATGCATTTTAAATTTAAGTTTTGTGTGAATTTAAAAATAAAATTTACTTTATTTCATTAAGTTTAAAAAATTGATTTCTAAAATTCATCGTAAGTTGAAGACTAGGTCATTGAACCGAAATTGCTTTACCCGAGGGCGGGTCGAAAAATTTTGTTATCATTATTTTTTAATTTTATTGATCTAAAGTATACCAAAAAAAATTAAAAAAAATTAAAAAACCCAAAAATCTTTGCTTTTAAAACAATCGCTTTAAAAACGACAAATTTTAAATTTTGTCGAGGGACGGACTAGGTAAACATACCGAAACTACCTAAAGTAAAAGGAAACAAAATTTTAAAAAAATTATTCATTTAAATTATTTTAATAAATAAAAGTTTTATAAAAAATATATATATGTAAAAGTATGTATATATATGTTTGTAGTTTATCTCATGTATAAAACAGGGTAAAACAGCGCACTGTCAAAGACTGACATTAAGTTCAGCAAAAGCTACTAATTTTGACAACAAGACGCAAAATATCAATTGTGATATAAAATAATATGTTTGCAAACTCGGTATTTTTAATCACTTTTCTACACTAATCACCCTCATGAATTTACAACTGATTTCATGCAAATGAGGGCATTGCATGATCTCAAGTGTGGGGAAGGGTTATAAATTCTCTCAGGTTTACACTTAGTTTAATTGCCAAATTTTGTGAAAATTTGAAAAATTTTCAACTAAATGAATTCAAAATCATGTTTACACATATTTTTGAACGATAAAACTAGGTGTTAATACCGAAATTATTGTTACCTCGGAGAGAACATAAATAGAGAAACAATCCAAAACGTTAGAATTCATTTAAAATGGAATAGAGGAGAATAAAAAGGCAAAGAAAAAATAAATAAATAAAAGCTAAGTGTGGAAAGAATTTACCAAGTTATTTTAAACACATATCACATATGTTTATACAAGATTATTACAGGTACTTTTGTTTTCGACGATTTTAAGCAGTTTTACCTAATTTACTGTAATATATTTGAAAGAAAGATGGATCTGCACGATGAATCAATTCCATCATTAAAAGGAAGTAAAGTCTTCTGAAAAAGACAAGCGCTTCTTGATTTAGGTCAGGAAGTTGTCGTCCAGACCAGCTGTAGGTTGACGAAAAATCTAGAAAAGTCATCTCTAAAATCAGCAGGAAATCCACGGACCTCAGCATCAAATAGGGTCGCCAAGTGGTCAGACTTATCCTAACCATGAGAGGATCTGTCTCGTAAAATGGGGAGGGCACCGTGCAAATTAGCTTATAAGACTAATGAATCAGATCCCCAGAAAGGATAATCTCCTTAAAGATCAAAAATCAGCTTTTAAGACTGATATTACTCAATCCTTGAGATTGACCTTAAAGATTGAGAATTCAAACTCATGGAATTCAATGATATCTAAACTCGAGCTTGAACGAGAAAATATTTTGATCAAAATTACAAACCAATTTGTTTTCTGAAAATCCATTTTTAATGCGTTCATTACCATTGAACGTAAAATCCTAGGAATTCACCTGGAATTCATTAGGTCACCTGAACCAAATCGGGTGTCAACCGTAAGAACGGTGGTTACATAGCATGGTCAAAGACAGGACCTTGTGCCAGACCGAAAAAACTATAGGGTGATCTTTACTATTTCTCCTACAAAGGATAGTAATTGCATCCGACACGATATAGACCATAATCAAAAGCATGTCACGGGACATTACCTCAACAGTTGCTTGTTCAACGCTTTCCTTTACAACCGGACGGTAGTTTACCAAAAGGTAATATATGGAGCAAGTATACTGGACGTGTTGCTTTCCCAATACAAGGTTAGCAAGTGGGTGACACAAAGCCGCAAGTTTTAAGCTAAAATTTCCAAATCTGAAACCCACAAAAACAATTTCGCAAACACCAGTGAAGGGTTATTCCGGAACACTTATCTAGGGTAAAAGCTAGATTGAATTTTCAAAAAGATCAAATTTTTTCATAAAGATCCAATTTCCTTAAAGGATCTAAAATTTTATAGTCATGTGGGACTGTAAACCACAACGTTACTATCATTGTTCATACCGCCAAATCGAAATCACTGATGTATAAAGTGTAAAGAATAAAGAAGTGATTCTAGTATTTTTATTTCAAGACTATATTGCTTGAGGATAAGCAACGCTCAAGTGTGGGAATATTTGATAATGCTAAAAACGAACATATATTTCATAGCATTATCCTTCAAGGAAGACAAGCTTTTGGTTGCAGTTATTCTATTTACAAGTGATATTCGTTTAAATAATAAAAGGTGAAGACAAAAGACAGATTCGACGATTTGAAGACGCAAACGACCAAAAAGCTAAAAAGTACAAAGTACAATCCAAGTGGTTTAATTTATTGATGAGAAATGTCTCAAAATTACAAAAGTACAAGTCGCAAAATGCAAAGTACAAGATATTAAATAGTACACAAGGACGTTCGAAAATCCGAAACCGAGACATGAACCAACTATCAACGCGTGACGCAACGGACCTAAAATTACGAGTCAACTATGCACAAGAATATAATATAATATATATATAATTATATAAAATTATATATATTATAATATATATTATTAAATATAACGTCGGCAAATAAGAAAACAAAAGTATGTGAGCTGTCCCAGGCGGCCATGCGATCGCATGGCCAGAAGGCACAAAATCATGCACTCGCATGAGTTACTGTAGCAGGCCAAGTTCTATAAAAAGTCAATTTTTCGGACGAGTTATGTACAATATAATTCAATCTCTCTCACTATCAAATATATATTTATATTTATATTTATATTTTAATTTTAATTTTAATATTAAAGTTTGATAATAATAAGGTTATAGTGGCAAATGTTGTAAGTATGTAAGTCGAAATTCTGTCCGTGTAGCGCTACGCTATTAATACTCGTTGTAAGTTATGTTCAACCTTTTTAAATTAATGTCTCGTTGCTAAGTTATTATTATGCTTATTTAAATCGAAGTAATCGTGATGTTGGATTAAATATTAAAGACGGGGTTATTGGGCTTTGTACCATAATTGGGGTTTGGACAAAAGACCCACACTTGTAGAAATTGGACTATGAACTATTAATGGGTTTATATTTCTTTAACTGAATGATAGTTCGTTAATTTAATATAGAGATTTACAATTTGATGTATCTATAAATAACCATATACACTCGATCGAACACGATGGGCAGGATATTTATAAATACTAATAATCGTTCATTTGACCGGACACGGGAATGGATTAATAGTCAATGGACTCATTAAAACAGGGGTGAATTATGTACAAGGACACTTGGCGTAATTGATAATAAAGTATTAAAACCTTGGATTGCACACAGTCGTTAACCTGGTGTAATCATTAACAATGTATTAAAACCTTATTACAGTTTAAGTCCCCAATTAGTTGGAATATTTGACTTCGGGTATAAGGATAATTTGACGAGGACACTCGCACTTTATATTTATGACTGATGGACTGTTATGGACAAAAACCAGACGGACATATTGAATAATCCAGGACAAAGGACAATTAACCCATGGTAATAAATTAAAATCAACACGTCAAACATCATGATTACGAAAGTTTAAATAAGCATAATTCCTTTATTTTATATCTTATCGCATTTTTTAATTACCGTACTTTTAATTATCGCAATTTTAATTACCGTCATTTTATTTATCGCATTTTAATTTATCGCACTTTAATTATCGTCATTTACTTTACGCTTTAAATTAAGTTATATTTATATTTGATATTTTACATTAGGTTTTAATTGTGACTTAAGACATAAAATCGACAAACCGGTCATTAAACGGTAAAACCCCCTTTTTATAATAATAATAATAATATTACAAATATAGTTTTAAAAATATAGCGTTAAACTTGGCTAGTTCCCTGTGGACGAACCAGAATTACTAAAAACTACACTACTCTACGATTAGGTACACTGCCTATAAGTGTTGTAGCAAGGTTTAAGTATATCCTATCTATATAAATAAATAAAACTTGTGTAATTTGTATTGTATTTTGTAGTAAAATATAACTATTTCGTATACACCTCGGATAACATCACCTGTCTTTGACCATGCTATGCAACCACCGTTCTTACGGTTGACACCCGATTTGGTTCAGGTGACCTAATGAATTCAGGTGAATTCTTAGGATTTTACGTTCAATGGTAATGAACGCATTGAAAATGGGTTTTCAGAAAATAAATCGATTTGTAATTTGATCAAAATATTTTCTCGTTCAAGCTCGAGTTTAGATATCATCGAATTTAATGAGTTTGAATTCTCAATCTTTAAGTTCAATCTCAAGGATTGAGTAATATCATGCTTAAATGCTGATTTTTGATCTTTAAGGAGATTATCCTTTCTGGGGATCTGATTCATTAGTCTTATAAGCTAATTTGCACGGTGCCCCCATTGTACGAGACAGATCCTCTCATGGTTAGGATAAGTCTGACCACATGGCGACCCTGTTTGATGCTGAGGTCCGTGGATTTCCAGCTGATTTTTGAGAAAACTTTTCAAGGTTTTTCGTAGACTCTATAACTGGTCTGGATGACAACTTCCTGAACTAAATCAAGAAGCGCGTGTCTTTTTCTCGGAAGACTTTTCTTCCTTTTAAATTCCATTTATATTACAATAAACTGGGTAAAACTGATTAATATCGTCCAAAACAAAAGTATCTTTAATTATTTGTACAAAAATATGTGATATGTGTTCTAAATAACTCGGTAAATATTTCCCACACTTGGCTTTTATTTTTCTTTCTTTGCCTTTTTATTCTCTTCTATTCCATTTTAAATGAATTCAAGCGTTTTGGGTTAATTTATGCCCTTTCCGAGGTCACAATAATTTCGGTGTTAACACCTAGTTTTATCATTCATAAATATGTATAAACATGATTTTGAGTTCATTTAGTTAAAAAAATTTTAAAATTTTTACTAGAAGTGGGTAGTCAGTATATAAGACTAGGGCTGTTTTTTATTATCAGAGAGCACTAGATTCTAATACAACTACTGCTTTACTAGTATTTTAACGGTGGCTATTAATACAAGTGTATAAGTCAAACCTTTAAAATCCGAAAGAATTTAATCCCTTCCCACACTTGAGATCTTGCAATGCTTTCATTTGCAAGAAATTAGTAACAATTTAAATTATTGAGGGTGATTATCGTAGAAAAATGATTAAATTTTACCAAAGTTTTCAAACATATTTTTGTTTTTTTGAATGATAGATGGTGCACATAATTTTTTTTCATTCCTGCAGTTGTTATTTCACATATATTTTGCATCTTGTCGTCAAAATTAGTTGCTTTTGCTGAACTTAATGCCAGTATTTGAAAATGCGTTGTTTTACCCTGTTGTGTACATGAGATAAAATACATACAATACAAATATAAACATGCATGATATTTTGAAATGGGACTTAATATCCCACTTTCAAATTACAAAAATGAAATATTAGTACAAAATAATAAAAATATTAAACATTACATAAAAGTATCAGAATGTTAAATGTTTAACATAAATATATAAAAATAATAAAAGATAAGAAATCACCATTGGAACACTATTGATTTGGATAGCGATTCTAGTTCATATCATCGCTCGGGTTCCATGGTTGGTGATAGGTGTCCTAGTAGGCTTGATTGGGGTCGTACAGGTCAAAGGGTGGTCGCATGTCGGGCTGATGTGGTGGATAAAAAGCAGGCCGAGTCAGGATGTAGTTATGTGGTACCTTGATATCAGCTAAAAATTCATGTTTTTACCCCCGATATTGAGTCCTAAAAGCATAAAGTTCAAAGCTTTGTCGGAAAAATAATCACTTTTTCGATTAAATTTGTAGGTAAAGTAATTACAAAGACGATGCAAAAAGAATCAAGAGAAACGGAGCTAAAACGAAGATTCTAGAGCGAAAACGGTGAAAGAAAAGAAATCAAGTTACGATCCAGTGAATCAAAGTCTGACCAGCACCAGATACGGGCCACCATACGGCCTGCCATACGGCCTACCAGTATGGGGTACGACCTGCCATACGGCCCAGCAAACGCCCCCAAGAAACAGGCTGCCAGCCATACGGCATGCCAAATACGGGCCACCATACGGCCTACCAACCGTATTTTGGAAATTTCCTAGTCTATTTAAAGGGCTTTTTGTCATCCAATTTCCACACACCTCTCTTCACTCTCTCACTACAATACACTTTCTCCCACTAGAGCTTTCAAGGCCTTCCCACGTCCGAGCGGGAAATTAAGTACCCGGAGGCGAATGCCGAAGATTGTAATAGGAGCGGGCTAGAGGTTGTCAGCACTTGTAATGGTTCAGATCTCTTCTGTAAATGGTGAACGCTTTGCTTAATTTAATAAAGTTATTATCTTGAGTTGCTTTCACTTTGCATGATTATCTATCTGTTACAATTGTTTATCATGTGTTGAATATTTTATCTGAAACTTATCATGTTGTTATGCTGAAACCTTGACGGTTTAGAAGTTTAATTTAAGGATCACCCTTTCCGCTTATTCACGTGGCTATAACCTAGTATTAGGACCTGATCAACCCTTAGATACAAGGTAAGTAGTTATGTGTGCTTAACGTCACAATAGGGATATAGTACCTACGTACGAATAACCATTTGTTCGTCATAGAAGAGCTGCCCATTTAGGTTGTGATTAGAGTTAGCAATAGAGAGTTTAGTGAACACTAGCTTACTTAAAAGCATGATTCGTGTCAGAAGCAATGTTCTTGAGATATTGTAAGATGATCCGGGGTTGAATAAGTGATCGCAAAAGGAGAGACTTCTACCCCAATTAGCAGTACCTTAGAATACCTAAGAATGCACATCTGTTAATGTTAATGCATAGTATAATGATTAAGTGGTAGGATATTGCTTTGGTTAGACCAACTAGGATTAAGAAAAGCTGAGACTTTCCTTTATTGGGTAGACCACTTTGTTCATGTACCTAGGATTCTATCCATAAGGTTGTTTAAACCTTTCAGGTTAACGTTGGGAGTAGGGATACCTATCTTAGCCAGAATCTTCAAGGCCTAAACTCTTAGTGACAAATCAGTTAAGTTCACAGCCCAGTTGATTGAGGTTTAGTGTTTATCCTAGGAAGTTAAACTCTTGCAATAATTCCCCTTCATGATTATATTCTTCATACCTATCTGTCTTTACTTTTATAGCCAAATCACTATTCTATTTAGTTAATCTTAATCTATCACCTCTTGTTACTAGGGTTAACTATATACACACTTTTGTCCCACATTACTGAGCAAACATACAAAAATACGTACCTGAGTTATATTTACCACTTACTCGTTAAAAGGAAGACAAGTAGGTGAGTTATAGCTAGGAACCCCAGCTAAATATAAATAATAAAACCATTACTCATCCTCGTGTTAGCTGATTCTGACGTGTTGCGGTCTAACGACACCGCACAAATAAAACCGTCTGTTTTGGCCATATCATACCTGATATGATAGATGGGTCATGATTTAGTGCTGATGAACTTTCCAGCTATCGTATTGGCGTCGCCTCGAGTGCTCATACTCATCAGCGGCTCTCCACTACTCATACTGATGATGCCTAGCCCCGTTATTCATTTCTACCTCATCTACATGCTGGAAGACATCAGTATAACTATCCCTAATGACATCCCTAATGTCATCTGCTTCCTCTATCTCCTCATTCGAACCCCTCTCTACCACATGGGGGATTTACCCAGGCACGAGAGTTGGTTCGCCCAACATGCGATTCTTCAGAATTTGGATCATTTTGCGCACTACGCAGGCAGACATATCCACGTTCCACCTTACCCTCATGAGTACCCAATCCTAGAATCCCACCGTGATCCCAGGGGAGCAGGCCCGAGCCACCAGTTTTCAGGACCTCCACCTCCACCTACACATCACTATACACAGCGTACCATTATCACATCTACACCTCTACCGCCACCTCTATAGAACACAGGGGCTGGGAATTTTGTTGAAGAATTGTTCAACACTGACCACATTAACAAATCTACTGATGGTCAGGAGTCGAGATGGGATCAGGCATTGCAGCAACGTACGACTGCAGGGATTGCACATGGTATTGATAATATGGACGTTAACCAGCAGTGGGGTAGGGGTATAGATTTTCAGGAAGGTATGGGTTGGCAGACAGGGCTGATGGTTTATACGAGCACATCATCACTTACTAGGTTAATTGCGCGATCGGACGAAATAGAGTTTAGAATATCCTTGGGCATGAACACAGAGGAGTTGGCAAACCAGTTTGCCACGGATGAGGAAATGACCAGCGAGGGTCAGTCCAGATTAAGGAACCCAGCCAGGCCCCACACCAGCGTAATCTATTCTCCTCCTTACCCACCACCTCATCCGTAACCATGTTTATTTTGGAACCTTCGTATTATTACTACTGATGATACACTATCTTATATTTTATTTCTGTATGCCCGGTTCCGGGCATAACTATCTTTATGTTTTAGTATGGTTTCTTTTAGAATAATAAATATTGCATGAATAAAATGTCTCAAAACAAACGACGATCGAGGCCATACGAGATGGAAACACAACTTGGAACAAGGACACTATGAATGAGGATGACGCCGGCACAAGAATTGAAGAATCCATAATTAGAGCGCCATCCAACTGCACGTCCTGAAACTATAGGGGAGTATTACGTCTTTATCACCTTTTCAATAGAATATACGCAAAATACTATACCACTTTAAAAACTAAGTGTGAGATTGGCAACCCCACCAACATAAAATTTTAATAACACAACGCCTCTTTTTAAAATCTAAAGTGTGGGATACTCCGTATCCTTAACATTGAGGACAATGCTATTTTAAAGTGTGGGATAGCAAATGTTGCACATAACGATTCTTGTAAAATCCTCAAGTTTTTTACAAAATTTAAACTTTTCGAATTATAAAACACTAAGGATGATAAAATTCTAAAAAAAGATCAAAAAGTTTTTGCTACAAAATAGACAAAAAGGGTAAAACAAGGTTGAAAACTTTTTGCGAAAATCAAAATAAACTTTCCAATAGAGCATTGCATAACGAAAGGCGCAATTCGACCTGCTATAATTGTTGTGAGGCACCCCCAAATAAGGCTTTATAAGCACTCATTTTTAGTACTTCACTATATTTTCGTTGAGCGCGCCGGTGTTAACATCTCGGAATCAGAACTTGCTCTTGATCTACATTTCGGAATCACACATTTTGACGAAGATGACTAAGTTAAAACCTCAGCTATTCGTAAAAACAACCTCCGCTACACACATTCGTTTCCATTTTCACTCCACAAATCCATTCACTTTTTCTTATTCAATCATAAATAAATCCCGACTAAATCATTCTTTTTCGAGAAAACCCTCTACAAGATCGTACGAGAAAAATGCGAGCATCCAAGCTAATTATCAAAGAAGATCGCCAAAAGGAGACCTCGAAGAGAAAAGCAAAAGATGCTTTCAAAAAAAAAAAAAAAAAAAAAAAAAAACTAGAGCAAAGTCTCTATGAATAAAGGTTCTGAGAAAGGGAGCAGAACCAGAAAAGATTCGAGAAAAGAAACTCCTGGCAGTCAAAAAGAAGGATGCTCACCAAGAAATTCCTGGAAAAAAGCTGAAAGGATCGTTGAGATCAATCTTTCAAAAAGAAACTCCTATCTATCAAAACCCTCCGCACTCTAGAAACTTCCAAACCCCCATCTCTTCACAAATTCGAGCTGAGTTGATAACCGAAAATTTTCGCGAATAAGTGATGGAGATTTGAGTCTTGATCAAGCCTATGATGAAGAATGTAAGCATGACTGGCTAAGAGTGACTTCATTTCTTAGAACTATAGGACACCCTAAACACTTTAACGAAATGAGTGACCCGAGTGAGATAGCCTCAGTTATGTAACCTCCTCTCATGCTTGCGGAAAAGATTCGAGAATAGTAAAAAGAATAAAAACTAAGTTTACATTCTTCTGTCTTACGAAACATGAACAACCTGATCATTACGAATTAAAGTCCTCGCTGTTTTAAGTTCAGAAGTTTGCTTGAGGACAAGTAAAGTCTAAGTGTGGGATATTTGATATCGGCTAAAAAGTCATGTTTTTACCCCCGATATTGAGTCCCAAAAGCATAAAGTTCAAAGCTTTGTCGGTAAAATAATCTTTTTTTCAATTAAATTTGTAGGTAAAGTAATTACAAAGATGATGCAAAAAGAATCAAGAGAAACGGAGCTAAAACGAAGATTCTAGAGCAAAAACGGTGAAAGACAAGAAATCAAGTTACGATCCTGTGAATCAAGGCCTGACCAGTACCAGATACGGGCCACCATACAGCCTGCCAGTATGGGGTACGGCCTGCCATACGGCCCAGCAAATGCCCCCAAGAAACGGGCTGCCAGCCATACGGCCTGCCAAATACGGGCCACCATACGGCCTGCTGACCGTATTTTGGAAATTTCCTAGTCTATTTAAAGGACTTTTTGTCATCCAATTTCCACACACCTCTCTTCACTCTCTCACTACAATACACTTTCTCCCACTAGAGCTTTCAAGGCCTTCTCACCTCCGAGCTGGAAATTAAGTACCCGGAGGCGAACGCCGAAGATTGTAATAGGAGCGAGCTAGAGGTTGTCAGCACTTGTAATGGTTTAGATCTCGTCTGTAAACAGTGAACGCTTTCCTTAATTTAATAAAGTTATTTTCTTGAGTTGCTTTCACTTTTCATGATTATCTATCTGTTACAATTGTTTATCATGTGTTGAATATTTTATCTGAAACTTATCATGTTGTTATGCTGAAACCTTGACGGTTTAGAAGTTTAATTTACAGATCACCCTTTCTGCTTATTTATGTGGCTATAACCTAGTATTAGGACCTGATCAACCCTAGGATACAAGATAAGTAGTTATGTGTGCTTAACGTTACAATAGAGATATAGTACCTACGTACGAATAAACATTTGTTCGTCATAGAAGAGCTGCCCATTTAGGTTGTGATTAGAGTTAGCAATAGAGAGTTCTTTGAACACTAGCTTACTCAAAAGCATGATTCGTGTCAGAAGCAATGTTCTTGAGATATTGTAAGATGATCCGGGGTTGAATAAGTGATCGCAAAAGGAGAGACTTCTACCCCAATTAGCAGTACCTTAGAATACCTAAGATTTCACATCTGTTAATGTTAATGCATAGTATAGTGATTAAGTGGTAGGATATTGCTTTGGTTAGACCAACTAGGATTAAGAAAAGCTGAGACTTTCCTTTATTGGGTAGACCACTTTGTTCATGTACCAAGGATTCTATCCATAAGGTCGTTTAAACCTTTTAGGTTAACGTTGGGAGTAGGGATACCTGTCTTAGCTAGAATCTTCAAGGCCTAAACTCTTAGTGATAAATCAGTTAGGTTCACAGCCTAGTTGATTAAGGTTTAGTGTTTATCCTAGGAAGTTAAACTCTTGCAATAATTCCCCTTCAGGATTCTACTCTTCATACCTATCTGTCTTTACTTTTATAGCCAAATCACTATTCTATTTAGTTAATCTTAATCTATCACCTCTTGTCACTAGGCTTAACTATATAGGCACTTTTGTCCCACATTACTGAGCAAACATACAAAAATACGTACCTGAGTTATATTTACCACTTACTCGTTAAAAGGAAGACAAGTAGGTGAGTTATAGCTAGGAACCCCAGCTAAATATAAATAATAAAACCATTACTCATCCTCGTGGTAGCTGATTCTGACGTGTTGCGGCCTAACGACACCGCACAAATAAAACCGTCCGTTTTGGCCATATCATACCTGATATGATAGATGGGTCATGATTTAGTGCTGATGAACTTTCCAGCTATCGTATTGGCGTCGCCTCGAGTGCTCATACTCATCAGCGGCTCTCCACTACTCATACTGATGATGCCTAGCCCCGTTATTCATTTCTACCTCATCTACATGCTGGAAGACATCAGTATAACTATCCCTAATGACATCCCTAATGTCATCTGCTTCCTCTATCTCCTCATTCGAACCCCTCTCTACCTGTGGATGGTTGACCTGATATGGTATTGGCATATTGTGCCTCCGTTTTAGTACCTTTTCACCTTGATAAACCTGTAAACCTATAGTATCAGTTTGTTCCTCAACCACCATTATTGAACCCCCGTGTTCCCTATCTACATGTAAATACTCTCCAATGAGAGTAACAAAAATGCCTCCTCCTATTATTCCCCCGTCCTGTATTCCTTCCACAACTTTGGACAAATAAAACCCAACACAGTAGGAGATATTAACAAAGCCTCTTGTGTCTCGAATGCACTTAAGGTAGAATAAATCGTTTAGGGTCACTTTCTCCTTGTTTCTAACTCTTTATGTAATCGAGTTTGCTAAAAATCTATGAATTATGCGAAGCTCTGCTTTATTAATATCTAAATAGGAGTGTCTTCCTCCCCGTGTAAATACATTAAAATTTGGCATACGCCTCCATATGGTGTTAGCGTCAAAATCTCTATCTACTCTCTCACCTTGATAAATTAAAGCTGTACAATCATGTGATAATAATTCAGTGGGGGTGTAAATATGTAAAGCTCTAGCCATGTATATCATAGACATCATGTACATCCTACCTCCAAGTAAAAATCTAAGAAAAGTCTTATCGTCTAACCTATATACATCCTTATTTAAGGCTATAGTACTCATTAGCTCAACACACCACTCCTTATATACAGGCCTACGAGTGGTAAATAAACATTCTCAATCAGGAAAAGAAGAGATGTCATACCTTTGGATTAGTAATAGCCTAACTGAGTTAGCTAGGTTGACCCTTTCCAAAGGCTCCCAATCTATTACCCTTGGTACTTTCACATTTTTTGTTCAAAGCTTAAATTTATTACGTTGGTACGTTGGGTAATCTCTCCAGCTTCAATCAAATCTTATATTGGGTTGTAACTCCTGTTCATGAATTCTTGAGCATTCTATCACATGGTGAACGGGAAATACTATGTAGGCAATAAAAAATTGTGGGTCTGGTTCATAGTATGGCACGTGTTGATCATAATGTTGTTGTTGTTCAGGTTGTGGTTCCGGTTGCGGTTCTTGGTCAGGTTCTTGTTCCGGTTGTCTAGACGATGATGCACCGTCCGTATCTGTATTTCTCTGCAAAACACATTAAGCACAAAATTTGTGCATCCAAATATGCATTAGTGTTAGCAAAATAACAAATTAAAATTATTACAATAACATGTTTAATCCATATTAAACTTATACTCATTTTCATATTTTTATCAATTCTACAATTTTTTAAATAAGCATATATGAAAAGGTATACAAAGTTCATAAGCATTCAACTCAAATAACATGTTAAAATAACCATTACTAGCAATTAAACAAGTTTCAAATGGCAATTACATCAATTTAATCAAGTTCATGAATTTTAGACTTAAAAAGTCCAATTTGATGTTCAAAAATCATGTTTAGGATCAAAGTTTGGATCATTTAGCAACCTAAACATGTTACACTATTTAATTTAGCAATAATTCATAACAAAAATCGGTCATAACCTGTTTATATCAAAAAGCCCCAAATTGCTCAAGAACACAAACCCTAGATTTCTAAAAAATTTGATGTTTAAGGCTTCAAATCATGACAAATAGCATCAATCTAGGTTATACAAGCATAATATATTAATAATTTAACTCTAATTACACTAGAAATCATCAAAATTAAATTAGGTAAAAATTTGCTCAAGAACACTAAAATTCAAATTTAAAGAGTTTTAGGGGTGGAATCGTTACCTTCTTTGAAAAACTTATGAACAAACGCATGATTAGAGCGGATTATAGCAAGAAATTTGGTGAATTTTGATGAAAAAAATGATGATTTTAGGAGTGTTTGTGTGTGTGTATTCGTATTTGTGTGTGTGGGTGTTATGAGACAGAGAGCACAGCTCGACTGCCTTTTGAATCTGTCCAGCATTTCTAGCCCATGCGAGTGTATGGGTTGGATGTGTAAACCCCATGCGATCGCATGGGGTATGGGTTTTTTTTTATAAAAACCTTTTACTTATAAAACAAATAATTAACTAATTTAAAATTTTGTTTCTTTCTAGATTGAGGGTGTTTCGGTACGTTGACCTAGTTCGTCCCTCGACAAAATTTTAAAATTTGTCATTTTAAAGCGATTGTTTTTAAAAGCAAGGATTTTGGGTTTTTTTAAATGTTTTTGGCATACTTTAAATCAATAAGATTAAAAATAATGATAAAAAAATTTCTCGTCCCGCCCTCGAGTAAAGCAATTTCGGTTCCATAACCTAGTCTTCAACTTACGACGAATTTTAAATATCAAATTTTTAACTTAATGAAATAAATTACATTTTTGTTTTTAAATTCACACCAAACTTAAATTTAAAATTCATAAAATAAAATTTCATATAAATATTAATATTTTTACAATCTTAGATTTGAAAATAATATAGTTATATATTAATTTTAAAAACAAGGTAAAAATAAAAATCTTTTTGGTCTTTTATCCCACTTTAATCAATCAAATATTAACAAAAATATACGCCCCTCTTTTGGGTAAAGTAATTTCGCCTATTTTACCTAGTTTTACTCTTGACGAATTTTTGAAATATTTTGAATTGATTGATTAAAGATATTTATAACTTATGAATAAACGGTAAATTTCGTAGTGATGTAATAAATTTTTGTATGATATCAATAATTTCGGTTTCGCATACCTAATTTTATTGAATATCAATTTAATACTTTATAGCGAACGATTCAGTGTTTATTATCAAAAGGTTAAAAGCAATAAATAAAAACAAATAAAAACTGTACATACTTACCTGTGAGGTAGAATTCTCAGAGACCTGCTTTAGTCGACTCATAGGAGAGTCGTTCAATTTGGTTTTCCATATCTATGTAGGCGTAACCTCGATTCTTCAATAACTTTTCTTCTAAACATATGAACAGTCCTTCTCTGCATAAAGTAACGAACTCGGTATTGGAATGTGTTTGATTGTTTGAACATTTCCCTTCGTGTGACCATTTTTCGCATTTATGACATCTTTCAAGGGGTCGTGCTCTTCTTTTTGTTGCAGATTTTGATTTTCCTTTACCAAAATGTATCTTATTATGATTCTTCCTGAGTTCTTTCCTCACTTCGTCCATTTTTCCTCTTATGAATGATACCAGTTCACTCGGGAAGGTGTTATTATTACGTTTAGTAATCATAGCGTGTAGTAGTAGACCATGGGTCAGATCAAAGGAATTCTTCATCTCGTAAAACCTAAAAGAAATAAAAATTCAGAATGGAGGGAGAAGACTAGTTCTTTAGGGTCTGCTAGGGAAAGACCATTCGGATTCCATTCTCGAGAACTACACAAAAACAGAAAATCTAACCCTAGACAGCATTATATTATCCTTTAAAATATTTGAATCTCCCCACACTTAGCTAGCTGTGGTGTCGAACTTGTGATTAACTTCATTATTAACTTCAATTGGAACATCAACAACTTGCATATCTCTGACTTTTGCTTCAAGCCATTTATTGATTTCCTCTGTAACATTCACAAATTCAATTAACATTGCCTTTTCTTTAGGCGACAAATTGGATACTAATCGGTTACATAACTTAAACTTCCCCTTAATCCTAGCATCTTGAATCCATTTATAAATTTTCTTCGTTGAACTGTTAAAAACAGGTCTATCTAATTTTCTATCAACAACGGGGTTCTTTGTTATCAGGTCATCATTGGGTCTTGCTTCGTCTTCCCCACACTTAGGCGTTTTTATTGGTTCAACATTTTTGGTTGGTGAAGATTGAAACTTTCGATTCACAAAGGTGACCGATTTATCACCATGCCTAAGTGTCATTCTACCTTTTCTTACAATAAAGAATGCCTCGGTGGTTGCTAAAAACGGGCGACCTAAAATTAGAGGAATATCAAAGTATTAATAACTATGAAGTTTGCAGCGAAGGTCAAACTTCCCACTTTAACAAGTAAATTGTTGGCTATTCCAACCGGGTGTTTAATGGTTTGATCAAATAATTGAACACCTATTCTGGTTGGTCTTAATTTACCCACACCTAATCTTTTGTATAAGGAAAGAGGCATAACGTTTGCACTCGCTCCTAAAACTGCAAGCCCATTATACATAGCACCAACATTAAGCAAGCAAGAAATGATAAATTCACCTGGGTCTCCTACTTTAGTAAGTAGAGTTGGTTTGTTAACCTTTTCAGGGTGATCTTTTCTTAGTTCTTTCACTTCTACTTGAACTTCTTGTTCACATTTTACCCCTTTTCTTGGAATGGGAGGTTTATATAGAAATTCTTCTTCATCACTCCAATTTGAAATCTCTCCATCTTCCACTTTTGGTTTTTCATATGTTGTTGAAAACATATTTATGTTTTCATTCTGAGGGTTTTCTTGGGTAGTGAAATTATGATTGATTTCATTGTCAACTTCCATCGGATCATGTATGTAATGTTTAACTCTGTGACCATTAACTTTAAATTCAATCCCATTTGAATTTATTAACTCTATTGTTCCGTATGGGAAAACTCTTTTGACTATGAATGGTCCAGACCATCTTGATTTCAACTTTCCAGGAAATAGCTTGAATCGTGAATTGAAAAGAAGAACTCTGTCTCCTTCCTTAAATTCTTTTGAACTTCTGATTCTTTTATCATGCCATTTCTTCGTTCTTTCCTTATAGATTAACGAATTTTCATATGCATCATGTCTTAATTCTTCTAATTCATTTAGTTGACTTAACCATAGACGTTCTGCTTCATGTAAATCAAGATTACACGTCTTCAAAGCCCAAAATGCTTTGTGCTCAATTTCTACTGGAAGGTGACATGCTTTTCCGTAAACAAGTTTAAAAGGTATGGTTCCAATTGGAGTTTTGTAGGCTGTTCTAAAAGCCCATAGTGCATCCTCCAATTTCATGGACCATTCCTTCGGATTTGATCCTACGGTATTCTCTAGAATACGTTTTAATACTCGGTTGGTATTTTCAACTTGTCCACTTGTTTGTGGATGATAAGCGGTTGAGATTTTATGAGTTACTCCATATCTTTTGAGAACTTTCTCAAGTTGATTATTACAAAAATGAGTACCCCGATCACTTATTAAAGCTTTCGGTGTTCCGAACCTTGCAAAAAGATGTTTTAAGAAGTTGACTACAACTCGTGCATCGTTAGTTAGAAGAGCTTGTGCTTCCGCCCATTTAGATACATAATCAATGGCAACGAGAATGTAGAGATTATTATGAGATTTTGGAAATGGACCCATAAAGTCAATACCCCAAACGTCAAATACTTCACATACTTGAATGACATTTTGTGGCATTTCATCACGTTGACTTATTTTTCCGGCCCTTTGACATGTATCACAGGATTTACAAAGAAGGTGTGCGTCTTTGAAAATTGTAGGCCAATAGAATCCAGCGTCGTAGACTTTCCTTGCTGTGAGTTAAGGCCCATAATGCCCTCCTGTTGGTCCTGTGTGACAATGGTTTAAGATTTGACTAGCTTCATCTCCGAATACGCATCGGCGTATTATTCCATCGGGACAACTTTTAAACAAATGTGGATCTTCCCAAAAATAGTACTTTATATCACTAAAGAATTTCTTTCATTTTTGGTACGACAACCCTTTTTCAAGGAATCCACATACTAAGTAGTTTGCATAGTTTGCAAACCATGGAATTTCATTATAATCGATTTTCAATAGATATTCATCAGGAAAGTTGTCTTGTATGGCCTATTCATTTAGAACTTCTAATTTAGGATTTTCAAGACGAGAAAGATGATCAGCTGCGAGATTTTCTGCTCCGTTTTTGTCTCGAATTTCAATATCGAATTCTTGTAAGAGTAATATCCAACGGATTAATCGTGGTTTGGCATTTTGTTTTGAAAATAGGTATCTAAGAGCAGAATGGTTGGTATAGACCACCGTTTTCGCTAGAACGAGATATGAACGAAATTTGTCAAAAGTAAAGACAATAGCAAGGAGTTCTTTTTCAGTAGTTGTGTAATTCATTTGTGCTCCTTGTAACGTCTTACTAGCGTAATAAATAGGTTGAAATCATTTTTCAATTCTTTGACCTAAAACGGCTCCCTTTGCAAAATCACTTGCATCGCACATGAGTTCAAATGGTAGATTCTAATTTGGAGTTATCATGATTAATGCATTAGTGAGTTTTTCTTTAAGAATATTAAAAGATTTGATGCATTCATCTGAAAATATGAATGGAGCATCTTTTTCAAGGAGTTTGTTTATAGGAGTGGCAATTTTAGAAAAATCTTTTATGAAGCGTCGATAAAAACCGGCATGCCCTAGAAAACTCCTATCTCCTCTAACATTGGTGGGATGTGGAAGTTTAGCAATTACATATACTTTAGCTCTATCCACTTCAATTCCTTCCTTTAAAATTTTATGACCAAGAACGATGCCTTCTTTAACCATGAAATGGCATTTCTCCCAATTAATACTAGATTTGATTTCTCGTATCTAATAAGCATTCGTTCAAGATTAACTAGACATGTTTCAAAAGTATCACCGAAGACTGAAAAGTCATCCATGAAAACTTCCATGCATTCTTCTATCATGTCGTGAAAAATCGCCATCATGCACCTTTGAAAGGTTGCAGGGGTGTTGCAAAGTCCAAATGGCATACGTTTGTAATTAAAAGTACCATAAGGGCACGTGAATGTGGTTTTCTCTTGGTCCTCGGGTGCGATTGGAATTTGAAAGAATCCAGAGAAACCGTCAAGAAAACAATAGTAACTATTCCCAGCTAACCTTTCCAATATTTGATCAATGAAAGGTAAGGGAAAGTGATCTTTTCTGGTGGCGTCATTTAATTTTCTATAATCAATACAGACACGCCATCCTGTTACAGTCCTAGTAGGAATAAGCTCATCTTTTTCATTTGTGATGACAGTCATGCCACCCATCTTAGGTACGCATTGAACTGGGCTTACCCATGGACTATCAGAGATTGGATAAATTAAACCTGCATCGAGCAGTTTAATAATTTTTTTCTTAACAACATCTTGCATATTAGGATTTAGTCTTCGTTGGCGTTGCACATATGTTTTATGACCTTCTTCCATAAGGATTTTATGTGTGCAATACGAAGGACTTATGCCTTTAATGTCATGAATCTTCCATGCAATAGCTGGTTTATGAGCTTTTAGCACAGAAATGAGTTGAGATTTTTCATTTTTCGTAAGAGAAGACGATATTATTACAGGTAATTCAGATTCACCATGTAAATAAGCGTATTCCAAATGGTTTGGAAGTGGCTTTAACTCTAATATCGGTGGTTCTTCTATCGATGATTTGTATCGATATCTATCTTCCTCTTTTAGCATTTGAAGTTCTTCTGTTGTTTGTTCGTAATCATTAGCCATAAGTGTAGCTAACATTTCAGCTTCATCAATTGGTTCAGTTCCTTTTCCTAAAGAACATTCTCATGTTCCTTGTAATTCTAGAAATTCTTCTAATAATTGTGCATGTAAATCTATAGTTTGAATATAATAACATGTATCATCTGCAAATTGTGGTTGTTGCATGGCTTTATCAACTGAAAAGGTAACACTCTCATCCTCTATACTTAGGGTCAGTTTCTTACCAAACACGTCTATTATTGCTTTAGCCGTGTTTAAGAATGGTCTTCCTAATATGAGAGGAACTCGAGAATCTTCTTCCATGTCCAGAATAACAAAGTCTACTGGAAATACTAAAGTACCAACTTTAACTAGCATGTTCTCCATTATCCCTCTAGGATATTTTACTGATCGGTCTGCTAGTTGTATGCTTATTCGTGTTGGTTTCAATTCTCCAAGGTCTAGTTTAGCGTATAATGAATATGGCATTAAATTTATACTAGCACCTAAGTCTGCCAATGCTTCTATTGAACTAAGACTACCCAGAAAACATGGATTTGTGAAACTTCCTAGATCTGATAGTTTTTCTGGTAGTTTATTCAATAGCACTGCAGAACAATTAGCATTCATTGTAACAACCGAGAGTTCTTCCATTTTTCTTCTATTTGTGATTAGATCTTTCAAGAATTTAGCATATCTTGGCATTCCTGAAATCACATCAATGAAAGAAAGATTGACATTTATTTGTTTAAACATATCCAAGAATTTGGATTGCTTGACTTCAAGTCTTTCTTTTCTCATTTTACTCGGGTAAGCAAGCGGTGGTTTGTATGGTTTAACATAAGGCTTTACTTTAACTGTGTTATCTTCATTAACCTTTTCAACTACCGGTTCTTTTTCCTTTTCTTGATCAGGCTGTGGTGCTTGTGGAGTAGGAATAGGGTCATCAGAAATTACAGGTATTTCAGGTGGTTTAAGTGTAATACCACTTCTTGTGGTAATGGCTTTAGCTGTTTTATTCCGGGGGTTAGCATTTGTATCGCTAGGTAGACTCCCTGGTTTTCATTCACCTATCAATCTTGTTAGGTTACTTACTTCTTGTTCCAGATTTTGTATAGAAGCTTGTTAATTTCTAAATGCTAGAGCATTTTGTTCATTAGTTTGTTTCTGAGATGTGAAAAACTGAGTTTGAGATTCAACTAGCTTCGACATCATATCTTCTAAATTTAGCTTTTTATCATCGGTTTGTGGTGATTTATTTGGAAAAATAGGTCTTTGCTGGTTGTAAGTATTATTAGATACTTGTTGGTTGCTAGGACCTTGTTGATTGCTGTATGGAACATTTCGGTTATAATTCTGATTTTGATTGTAGTTTGGTCTTGGCGGTTGATAATTATTTTGATAATTATTTCCAGGCCTTTGGTTCATGTATGAAACATTCTCTCTTTGTTCCATTGTTTGTTCAATACTGAGACAATCTTTTGTCAAATGTGTTCCCCCACACTGCTCACAACTAATTCGTATTGCGTGGATATCTTTAGTCATCTTTTTCATTCGTCTTTCGAAAGCATCTAACTTTGCAGAAATGGAATCAATGTCATGGCTAGAATCGGCTCTAGCCACTTTAGATGATCTAACGATGTCTTTTTCTTGATGCCACTCATGTGAGTGGGAGTCTGTGTTATCAATAATTTTGTAAGCTTCAGTTGCGGTTTTCTTCATAATGGAACATCCAGCTGCTATGTCGATGTCTTTTCGTGTAGTAATGTCGCATCCTTGGTAGAATATTTGTACTATTTGATAAGTGTCTAAACCATGTTGAGGACATCCTCTCAACAACTTTCCAAATCTTGTCCACGCCTCATATAAAGTTTCATTTGGCTTTTGTGTGAACGTAACAATTTCTCCTTGAAGTCTCAAGGCTTTAGATGCCGGAAAGAATCTTTTAAGAAATTTCTCAACTAAGACATCCCATGAGTCAATCGCCCCTTCAGGTAACGATTCTAACCAATCTTTGGCTTCTTCCTTTAAAGTCCAGGGAAATAACATGAGATAGATCTGTTCATCCTCAACTTCTCTGATTTTAAATAGAGTACAAATCCTATTAAAGGTACGAAGATGTTCATTTGGATCTTCTTTTGGTGCACCACTAAATTGGCATTGATTAGTTACCATGTGTAGGATTTGTCCTTTGATTTCATAATCTGGCGCATTAATGTCTGGTTGAGTAATTGCGTGACCTTGGCCAGTGCGTGTAGCTCTCATTCGATCTTCCATACTTAGAGGTTCCTAATTTTCCATGATTGAATTTGTTGAATCTGAATCACTAGAGGATTCTGATTTAATGGTTTCTTCCTCGACAATCTCTGGTTGTATGATTTGTGGTTCAGGAGGAATAATTAGTGGTTCAGGATCTCTGAATTGTCCTTGAATATCCTCTGGGTTCTCAATTGTGATGTCGGGTTCAAAAAATAGATTATCGGAAATTTGAATTGGAGTACTTGGTCGACTAGATGAGGATTCTAAAGAAAAATCAATGACGACAATATTGGCTAGATGTCTTGATCGAGTTACAGGAGGTGACGTATGAAAGGTGGTGAACGTTTTGCTCGGTGCATTCACTGAATATCCTATTAGTTATAAAAATAAAAAAAATTATATAAGTTATCAAATTAATAGACTTTTCTGATTTTTCCCACGTTTTGATTAGCCAATAGATGCAGCAGGTTGCCAGGACCCTTTAAATCGGAAGCCCACAACTCACCACTAACAAATCCAACTATTACTACGAACCAGAAAATTTTGGATGTCTATCAATTTAACCGCTTAAAATAATTTTTCGTTGAAATTTTGAAGATAAAATCTATGTCCTAAAAACTAGAGCATAGAAATAAGAAAGAAAAAGAGCGCGTCGAAAAACGTCGAAAAATAAAAGGTCGAAAAATAAAAATAAGAAAATAAAGCGTCGAAACTTAGAATTCTAAAAACTTAAGACTAAAAGTTGCGTCTAAAGGTATTAAAGCTTAAAGGAATTCTATATCAAAAATGGCAATTACTTAAAAAGGCACTAAAATCTGTTAAATACTAAAGTGATAAGCGACGTCGTAAAATTCTAAAGTGCCTAAATCTTAATCTAAGAAAAAGTACTTAAGGGATTTTACGGCAAAGCTTAAGAATCTAGAAATATAAAATTACTATGGCAAAATACTAAGTTTAAAACTAATTACGAATAATAAATTATAAAAGTTACGAATAAACGATAATAAAGAAAAATACAAAATACAAAAATAAACTAAGTTGATAAAAATACAATCTACTAAAATATTATTTTTATTTTATTATTTTATAAAAGTATTAATTTATATATTAATAAAACTAATTAAAAGTTAAAAGTACAAATTTAATTTAAAAACTAAACTAATTATTATTAAATTTAACCCCGATTACAATTAATTAATAATAATAATTATTTAAACGTAACCCTAATTCGTACAGCTAAGGTTTCAGACCTGTCACCTCAGCTCATGCGATCGCATGAGTTGAGGGTTTTAAATCCATGCGGTCGCATGGTGTGTGGATCCAGTTTAGAAATTGGGCTGCTACAGTGTAGTGGCCCGATTACTTTTTTTTTTTTGAGTTTAATATATATAAAATATAAATATAAACTTATTAGTTTTATAAAAAAATATTATTTATTAGTTTTATAACTCTTTAAAATATAAACTTTTTAATTTAAAAACTTAAAAATATAGAAATATATTTTTCTTTCTTTTTTATGTTTTTATATTTTTATTTTTAATATTTAAAACTTATGTAAATATATTTTTACAAAAATAGCTTTAAAACTAAATTTTTTTATAGCGTTCTATGGTGTCCCCGGCAGCGGCGCCAAAAATACTTGATGTGTGCGAGGTGTAGTACGTAATACTATTAATTTTACTATGAAATATTATTAAATACGCTACAATTTTACACAAGTTATTTATTTATTTATAGAATGGGATATACCTAAACCTTGCTACAACACTTATATGCAGTGTACCTAATCGTAGAGTAGTGTAGTTTTTAGTAAGTCCGGTTCGTTCCACAGGGATACAGCTGAGTTTAACGCTATATATATTTTAAACTATATTTGTATATAAATATATTTATATAAGTAGTATTATTATTATAAAAAGGGGAGTTTTACCGTTTAGTGATCGGTTTGTCGATTTTATGTCTTAAGTCACAATTAAAACCTAATGTAAAATATTGAATATAAATATAACTTAATTTAAAGCGTAAAGTAAATGACGATAAATAAAAATGCGATAAAATAAAAGTGCGATAATTAAAAGTGCAATAATTTAAAGTACGATAAATAAAATGACGATAAATAAAGTGCGATGAGATATAAAATAAAGGAATTAAGCTTATTTAATCTTCCGTAATCATGATGTTTGACGTGTTGATTTTAATTTATTACCATGGATTAATTGTCCTTTGTCCCGGATTATTCGACATGTCCATCTGGTTTTGTCCATAATAGTCCATCGTTCATAATTATAAAGTGCGAGAGTCTTCGCCAAATTAACCTTATACCCGAAGTCAAATATTCCAAGTAATTGGGGATTTGAACTGTAACAAGGTCTTAATACTTTGTTTAATGAATACACCAGGTTATCGACTGCGTGTAATCCAAGGTTTTAATACTTTGTTAACAATTACACTAATTACTCTTGAATGTAATCCACCCCTGTTTTAATGAGTCCAGTGACTATTAATCCATCCCCGAGTCCGGTCAAATGAACAATTATTAGTATTTATAGATATCCCGCCCACCGTACCCAGTCAAGCGTATGTGGTTATATATAAATACGTCAAATTATAAATCTCTATATTAAATCAACGAGATATCATTTAATTAATATAAAGCCCATTAATAGCCCATAGTCTAATTTCCACAAGTGTCGGTCTTTTGTCCAAACCCCAATTATGTTCCAAAGCCCAATAACCCAGTCTTAGTATTTAGTCCAACATCACGATTACTTCGGCTTAAATAAGCATAATAATAATTTAGCTACGAGACATTAATTTAAAAAGATTGAACATAACTTACAATGATTATTAATCGCGTAGTGTTACACGGACAGAATTTTGACTTACAAACTTAAAACATTCGCCACTATAACCTTATTATTATTAACTTAATATTAAAATTAAAATTATAATTAAAATATAAATATATATTGAGAGAGTAAGAGATAAGATTGAATAAGGTGCGTGTAACTCGTCTGAATTCTGGCCAATTTATAGACCTGACCAGCCTTTCCACTCCATGCGATCGCATGGAAATTGTTCCTCCTGGCCATGCGATCGCATGGCCTCCATCCACTGGTTACATATGATTCCAAAACATGGGCTGCTCGTATTTAAATATTATATAATATAATATATAAAATTTTATATAATTATATATATATATATATATATATATATATATATATATATATATATATATATATATATATATATATATTATATTCTTGTGCATCGTTGACTTGTAATTTTAGCTCTGTTGACTTGCGCGTTGATGCTCGGTTTATGTCCTGGTTCCGGATTTTCGAACGTCCTTTCGTACAATTTAATATCTTGTACTTTGCGTTTTGCGGCTTGTACTCTTGTAATTTTTGGACGTTTCTCAGCAATAATTTGAACCACTTAGATTGTACTTTGTACTTTTTAGCATTTTGGTCGTTTGCGTCTTCAAATCGTCGAATCTGTCTTTTGTCTTCACCTTTTATTATTTAAACGAATATCACTTGTAAATAGAACAATTGCAACTAAAAGCGTGTCTTTCTTGAAGGATAATGCTATGAAATATATGTTCGTTTTTAGCATTATCAAAGGTTATTGTTAATAATAATAATAATAATAATAATAATAATAATAATAATAATAATATTATTATTATTATTATTAATATTATTATTATTATTATTAGTATTACCATTAATATTATTATAATATTTATTATTACTAGTATCATTATCATTAAAACTAATATTAGTATCATCTAATTATTATGATTGCTATTATTATTATCACAATTATATATGCGATATAAAAGAGAACTAAAAGCTATTAAACAAATCGATTAGAAAATAATGAGTATAAGTATCATGATTCAGTTAAAATATTGTTAAGATTATGATTTAAATAAAAATATCATTTTCATTATTTTATTAGTAATATTATTATTATGACATAATTATTTATTATCAAAATTATATTTTTCATTAGTAAATATAAATATTTTCATTATTATTATTATTATTATTATTATTATTATTATTATTATTATTATTATTATTATTATTATTATTATTATTATTATTATTATTATTATTATTATTATTATTATTATTATTATTATAATTAATATTAATATTATTATAAAATAATACAGCTTTTGGTTCACTATTATTATTATTATTATCAATATTATATTATTAACTAAATAAATATTTGATACAATTATATATTTAATACAATTATATTAATAATACATATCACCATATTTTTATCATTAAAATAATATTATGTAAACGTTATACAAATTATAATAGTTAATATATATCAACATAAATTTTTATAGTTAATACATTATAATAGATGATAAAATAATTTAATAAACATTTACTATACAAATATTAATTACTTAAAATATGTAGAATAAATGTAAGTTATGTAATTATTAAAATAGCATATAATCTAGTAAAATAACATGTAGATTTCAAATAAATATATATAAACTAGTTACATCGATTTATATAAAAATTTTCGAATATGACAATTAAGTTAGTTATGTTATAATTTGAGTTTTATAAATTATCAATTCATTCAACTATCAAGACTTATACTTTGGTAATATAAATATATAATAAACATGTATAGATTTTGAAAGTCACTTTTGGATTAGAAGACTTTTGTCAACTTCTGCATGATAATCTCGAGCATTAGGATTGTGATACACTACGACTTGACCTAAATTGTTAGACAGATATTGACCAACATATAAATATATATAATTAATATAGGTTCGTGAATCCGAGGCCAACCTTGCACTTGTTCAATGACGTCATATGTATTTTCACTACGAAATACAGTATCGTGAGTTTCATTACTCCCTTTTTAAATGCTTTTGCAATATATATTTTTGGGACTGAGAATACATGCGCTACTTTTATAAATGTTTGACGAAATAGACACAAGTACTTAAAAACATTTTAAGATTGAGTTACGAATACACCGGATATCACCCCCTTTTAGTCTGGTAATCTAAGAATTATGGAACTGGCCCCTAATTGACGCGAATCCTGAAGATAGATCTATGGGCCTTGACAAGCCCCAGTCAGAGAATTTGAACTGCTTTAGTACTTCGATTTTAGTATACAACCGCTAGCTTTAAAAGGAATGACCTGTTTGTGAGGTGTACACAACCGTCATTTTTAAAAGAGTGACCTGTTTGTATGATGTGAGCATATTTGCGAATGCGGTATGCGGGGGATATTCTAGATGCATTTTGTTAATGTCAATTACCAGGTGTTTATTTCGTTTGAATGATTTTTATACACTTGTGAGTGTATGATGTTTATGAAAAATGAAAATTTAAATCTTGTTGTCTATAAAAATGATGGAAATGAATATTGATTATGATAAACTAATGAACTCACCAACCTTTTGGTTGACACTTTTAAGCATGTTTATTCTCAGGTATAAAAGAAATCTTCCGCTGTGCATTTGCTCATTTTAGAGATATTACTTGGAGTCATTCATGATATATTTCAAAAGACGTTGCATTCGAGTCGTTGAGTTCAATAAAGATTATTATTAAAGTAAATGACAAATTAGGTCATTTATAGTTTGGATATTATGAAATGGTATGCATGCCTGTCAACCTTCGATGTAATGAAAATTTGTCTTTTAAAAACGAATGCAATGTTTGTAAAATGTATCATATAGAGGTCAAATACCTCGCAATGAAATCAATTATTACGTAATATTTATAATCGATATGAACGGGGCATTTCAGTTGGTATCAGAGCGGTGGTCTTAGCGAACCAGGTCTTGCATTAGTGTGTCTAACTGATAGTTGATAAGATGCATTAGTAAGTCTGGACTTCGACCTTAGCTGCATGTCAAAAAGTTTTGCTTATCATTTATTGTCAAAAATTACCTGCTTATTATTCTTAAGTCTAGACACGTTTTCCTGCATTTATTGCATACATAGTGTACAGACGATTTCGTATCTTAGCATATCTGTTACTGTAAACTTTTCTTGATATCTTCTGAAGATTTCCTCCGTGATTTATGGAATTTTGGTATTATATATACATATGTAAATTATGTATTGAAGAATATCAATCTAAATTCTATAATCTATCTCATATCAAAAATCATTTCCCTGATTATACAAGATGGATCCCGTATTTAGTACGAATTCCTTAGATTCCGACAACTATTCCGATATGGATTTGCACTCGAGCTCCGAAAGCAGTGTGACTGGAATGGACCACCCAATTAGACATCATCTATTCTGGATGAATTGAGGATGGGTTCGTAGTCTATTAAATCATTGGAGATAAGAAGAAGGTGATCCCTTCCATCCACCACATTTCCCTCTTGGCGAAGAACCTGAAGCACTTACCGGCGAACCTGTTCGAAACACCATTTTCTCTCATTTCCAGAGTATCTCGCCACGATTATATATTATCTAAAATTCTAGATCTTATTCATCCGCTCATCCGAACCGACAATCATCCCAGTGTAATAGAAGAAGTCAACGAGCTTCGCGCTCCGGTAGTGGCTTTGGAGAATATGGTGCAAAGGTTACAAGCACCAGCAGCAGCACCAGCAGCAACAGTACCACCATTAGCAACACCAACAGTACCATCACCACCACCAACAACAACATCCGCATCCCACACCTCAACATCACAATCTGTACCTCGAGCATCAACATCATACGCACCATAGATACCAAGTAGTACCAACAACAATAACCGATGAAGTATTAGGTGCTGTTTGTTTTTTAAGATGTTTTTGTCTGAAGATCTGCGGACCATGTCTGTTAAGAAGATGTGGTCTGAAGGTCTGTGTGCTGAATAATGAAGACTGTTTGTTTTTATGTCTGCAACATAATTTAATTCTGTCTGCAGCACTTAAAAGCACATTTCTAAGTCTGCGAGACTGCAGACATACTAAGACATTATTTTATCTTAGGTCTTCAAAAAAAAAACTGTCTGCAGTAAAAAATTCTGTGGGCGCACAGACATAAGACATAATAAGGTCTGCAGACAGGAAAATAAACAACACCTTAATCTATAGCTTCATTGGAGAAACATTCTGTGGCAATTATGTAATCTCCAAAGTCTTAGAGATTATCTATTCTAGCCTTAACCATAAATCAGATATGTGGACCGAGATGATAAAAGGAAGAGTAAAAACCCTGATAAGGAGTGGTGCATGATTTACAAGCTAGACTTGTTTTACCAGCAGCATCAACAGTACCATCAGCATCACCAGCACCATCAGTGCAGTCAACATCGTTAGCATCAGCAGCACCTACAACATCACAAGCTCCACCAGATCCATAATCACCGCAAACATCATCACTAATAATCAACGCGTATATTGTATCAACGAGTTATGAAGTATTAACTCATTCTCCCTGAAGAAATTATATGTATATTTTATGTACATATGAATTTTGAGATCAAAATAAATCTTTTCGTACTAAGCTATTACATGTGAATCTTAACTAGTAGGTACTACTCGGTTAGTTCATGTTATTGATATGCTATGATATACATCTTTCCTTAACGACTTAACCATCATTAACTACAATCTCTATTTCAACACAATGAATTTCATTTCATAATAAACCAAGTGTATTATCCAATTATATGTTTGAATTTACACTTCCATTTTCGATATACTCGAAACTTTCTAAGAAACATCATTCGTACCTTACGAAGTTAGCAAGAGTTCTATGAGCATCAACATGATTTACTGAGGAAATATCAATAAGAATGAATAATGAAGTATTAATCACAGTAGTGAAATACTCTGTGAAGATTATGTAATCTCTAATGTTAGAGGTTATTCATTCCTAGTTTCAACCGAAAATCAAATGAGCTTAATATGATTTTAACTCATTAAATCTATATTACATCTGAAGAAAATATACATACATATATTTTCATAAAGACTGTGATAAAAATTCTCTTGTACAAAATACTACTTGTGAAACTTTTAACGGGTAGGTAATACCCAATAAATATATAAATTCACAATTAATATGTTACATTATTTGATTCTGATTCAGCAAATCATTAACTATACTCACTACTTTCACAACGATATACATTCTTTCATAGAAATCAAAACAACCATACTCATTCAAATTCAATTACATATTCTGATTTTAACATATCAGTATCCAAGTCGAGATATAACCGATATCATCACTCTTAGATCCCTACAGCTTTCAAAGCTATACTTTGACTTCAAAACTATGATAGAACATCACTTCTATGCATAAAACCCAGAAAAGTATTCTTATCGTTCAAAATTCTAGAACATCATATGAATATTGACGATTACAATCTGCGTTCAAACCCTTCATGATTCCTAAAACCCCTCAATTAGGAAACAATCGAGATGATGATCCAACCACATGTTATCCACAGTTATACACCTGGAAAACTCCCGGAACCTAAGTAGAAGTTTAACACAAATCCGTGATCCATTGGCGTTGTTATTTTCGAAAATAGCTTTGCAATCCCTTCCCAAAATTAGCCAATTTTGTCACACCTCCAGAAAATCAACTTTGACTTTTCATCCGGATTAACTTTATTATAACATTGATATATAAGTTTGCCCTTCGTCGTCGTTACCGGAGAACCGTTTATATCCCACCACTAAGCAGTAAACTTACCAGCAACTTCATTACTCATTGGCTTAAGTCTCTCCGAAAAACCATTATAATTGTTCATCAAAACCCTATCATATACTCATCCACATCTTATAACGAGAATTGTCATGCTAGTTACTGGGAATTAGCAATCAGTATTTTGAATCTCGCAGCATTTCTGCATCAACAGTTATATGTATACATATAACATTTATCTCTTAGAATTATGAACTTTCATTCTGAAATTCTGAAAAACACCCAGTCTACGAATCAATACTCCAAATTTTGAAAAAGCTGAATGAAGCAGCAAAAACTGTAAACAACCTTAACAACCAAAAGTTTGATGATAAAGAATAATGTGTTGGTAAAGCTCAGAAAAAGAGAAGATTTGGAACTGAAAAACGGATTGAGCAAACTATGAAGGAGGCTGTGGACAAATCACAAAGACTAAACCTACCTTTAAAGAATCCAAATGATTCAGTATCTGCTGAAGTCATTAACGAATACCTTACTCCTAACTCTAAATCCTTACGGACAATATTCTTTATTATCCTCTGATTTTAGATATTCTAAGATATCATCATATCTTTTATTATAAATATCCTCGATATTTCTGAAGATATTTCATAACTAATCTTATCTGAAATCATTTATCTCTTCGCACTATCAGTGTTACTTCATAAAAGAAACTCTTTTAGTTTCAAAATTTTGAAACCTTCGAGTTTAAATTATGAATGTTAATATAATATAATGACACTTGATCAACGTGATTATATTACAGTAAGTCATGCTGAGTTTCTAATGAAACATGATGATTCACAAACTATAACGTCATCATGTGCCATGTTACACGACTCTTACATTCTATCTAATCTATAAACATATCAAGAACATATTTTCTTAATAGTCTTATCTTTTCTCTTGAATTCTGGTAATTTGACAAGTCAGATTGTGCTAATTACCGTTTCTTTCTTAGAACATTAACTATGTTCATCCCTAAATTCATATCTACAAATTCTGGACCATTATTCGCTTAACTTAAAGTCGGGAAGAGAAAACAAAAGAATGAAGCTCCGAAATAAAAATGGGAGTATAAATCGCAGCAAATAGGAGAGAGCATTAACTATGGATGACAATGATTATAGAAGACAGAAGCAGGGACTCTGGAATATAAGGGAAGATATAAAGTCTAACAACAACCCAGAAATTATAAACCGTGTATATCGATGCATATAGCAATGTAAAGACACGAGAGAACTAAAAACACTATAAACCCAAGAGTATAGTAAAACTAAATAGATTCTTCCGGCGGCAGATGAAAAAGAAGAATGACAGATATAAAAGTTAGGAGTATATCGAGAATCAGAACTGGATGAAGCATGTTGACGAATGCTTTAAAGTATGAATTGAGGGAGAAAGAATAGAAGGTGTGAGCTGTGGAAATAAGGAAATGAAGGGAGTGGATTTATAGCAAAAAATCCGACAGAGCAATCATGGCAGGTTATCGCATTTAATCAAAGAAGATCCTAATTTTCTTAATTACCGAAGAACCAGATCTTATTACAAATATCTTCTCTAAATCCCTGAAATTCCGAAAATCAACTCTATCTGCGTCAAAAGCTATGTCGAAACATTATTTTCTCATTTCACACTTTTGCGATAGCTTCACTCGAACTCTTCACATAATCAATTTTTTTATCCATATTACTAAATGATGATAAAACTCCATTTATCAACTCGTATGTGTCATGAAAACATACTTATTGTCAGCCATGACAACCCCAATCAAATTTCGGGATGAAATTTCTTTAACGGGTAGGTACTGTGACGACCTGGGAATTTCCGACCAAATTTAAACTTAATCTTTATATATTTCTGACACGATAAGCAAAGTTGTAATGTTGAGTCTCAAAAGTTTTGGAGTTATATTCATGTAATCATTTACCCTTCGTACGTCCTCGACGATTCACGAATAATTATGTGTAAATAAATATGTGTATAGATATATATATATATATATATATATATATATATATATATATATATATATATATATATATATATATATATATATATATATATATTATATATATATATATATATATATATATATATATATATAGTGGACCAATCCATGGATAAGCACTAAATGGGGTACACACTGGATAAGTGAATATGAGCCTCACATTTTGGAAATTTCAATTTTATACTAAAAAACGCGGAGGGGTATTTTAGTTATTTTCATAATTTAATTTTCGTATCTATTTTTTTTATCGGAATTTGAAAATTCTTCAGTCCCCAATTTTTATAAACCCTAAATAAAAACGTACTTGCTTACTTACTTTAACAGAATTAGACACAAACACAAACAAATCGGCATTGTTTTTATCAATCACGTTGTCTAAATTGATCTAAGATTCAATCGATCGATTGATTCAACCTTTTATACCTAATTGATTGATCTAAGATTCAATCGATCGATTGATTGATTCATCAATCGGTTAATTTGAATCGAATCGAATCACATAACTGTATGTGAAAATGGTAAATAAAGAAGAATTGGAGTCCGTACAAGAGAATTTAAGCAGTGATTGATGATGATGACATCATACATTAAATGCAAAGAATAAGATGCTTCATCAATTGTTGGCGATGATTCATGAATGTAGATACTACATAAATGTAGGCATCAAATGTAATCAACTTATTGTATCTTCAAGCAGGTTTATTATTTGTTTCTTTTTTGTCTTGTTTATACCAATAATAATTTCTTACTCTATAGCACTAGTAAATACTCAATGAAGTTTGTGTCCTCGTAGAATCAAGTATAACACAATTCTTTGCAGCAGTTCATTTTAGCTATAAAAATGCTAGTCTTGTATACTGTTAAGGACGGTAAATTGACTTAAACGTCAGTTTGTAGGTAGTAGTTTTATTTTCTTGTTTTATGCTCTTCTAAGGTGACCATGATTTTCACGTGTCATGTTCGTCACTATGCACTAATTCGTTTTGTGTACACTAGGAGGATGCACAAATCAAAAGTTTACTAACAAAGGAGATAATGAAGGCTAAGGTAGCTTCTTGTTGACCTTGTTGGTGTTATTCAATATTTAGTTCTCTACTTTAATTTATATGTAGCTTCATCCAAGGTTGTAAAAGTCGTTACTAGTCTGCGAGGACTGCGTAAGAACTAATTGTTCATGTCAAAGACTAGTCGTACATTGACCAACTTTAGCCGTATTCGATCAACCTTGACCGAATATATACGGATTTGAACTCATAAATTTAACTTTGACCAACTAAATTGGACTTTTAACACCGAATAGTGGTGAAGTGAGAGGACCTTAACAACCATGGTGTCATCTTTTTCTAGATGTTATATCTTTCCTATAAGTGCATTAGCAAGTCATTATATTTAGAACTTGGTCCTTTGTGTTTGTAATAGCTTAGAATCTTATTGCAGGGAGAATCTTATGTTGAAAAAATTTTTGAAAAGAAAGTTACATTTGGTACTTTTGGTGATCTGTAAGTGTTTATGCTCTAAAATTCTTTTCCAGATTCTAAATAAAGAAAAGATCATGACTCTATTATTGGTTATTTACTCAGATATAAAGTCACTATTGTAGTAAAAGGGTTAAGCAACTTTTGGGGTACAAACGGGTTAAACAAAATCACATTTTTCTTTTTGCTTTTCTTTTATTTTTTTTAGAATCATAAATCTGCGTCAAAATGCTCTCCTAATCTATATTTTCATAAGCAAAAAACATTCGAAATCGTTCAAAAATCAATGATGAATGATAATAATCGTGATGAATGATTAATTTTATCATTAATCAAACGAGTGATGAATGATAAAATTAATCATTCATCACTCGTTTGATGAATGATAAATTAATCATTCATCACGATTTATATCATTCATCACCGATTTTTTTAATGATTTTGTTACTTTTTATATTTGTTAGTTTTTCGCTTTCATCTATTTTCATATTAAAAGACCCTAGAAAGATATTTTTTTTTATTTTTTTTAAATATTTTCTTATTTCGTTTATACCCTTTAATGAACTATATGCATAAATAATATCTTTTTTATTATGATTATGATTCTTATTCTAAGATAAACTGACAAAAGAAATATCAACACTTTTTGTAGGCTCCATGTTTTGAAGACGATTTTGAGACAAATTCAGTTATACTAGAATAGTGTTTAGATATTTAGTTGGAACATCTGACTGAAATTGAAAATGGATTATATCAGATTTTCAAATTGCGCGTTTGAGTTCATGAATCTTATAAATAGCAAGTCACCCGTTCTGGAGACGGTGAGCGTACTCATTAACACTCGGCACCTTTTTGATGAGGACGCAGTTTGTAGTTATAGATCACCAATGTATTTATTCATTTATTATGCTTTTATTCATGGTCGTTGTCTTATTAAGTTTAAAATTAGCATCCATTTTTTGATTTGTTTATTTTATAGCAGATGTAAACTTGTATAGATAAAAAGTAATGACTTGAGTTCAAAAGTGTTGAAATTATGTACATGATTTATATTGATTGTATCTGTTATCCGAAACCATGAAGTTGCAGTACGTCAAGCTTTTTATCAATCATCATTTTTTTCTCATTCATCACGTTCTTTTATCATTCTTCATTTATCATTCATCAGCTATTTTTATCATTCATTGTGTATTTTTATCATTTATCGGGTATTTTTATCATTCATCATGTATTCATTTATCATTCATCACGTTCTTTTATCATATTCATTTATCATTCATCGGATATTTTTATCATTCATTTGATATTTTTATCATTCATTTGGTATTTTTATCATTCAATGGGTATTTTTATCACTTATCATATATTTTTTTATCATTCATCACGTTCTTTTATCATTTTTCGTTTATCATTCATCGGATATTTTTATCATTCATTTGGTATTTTTATCATTCATTAAGTATTTTTATCATTAATCGGACATTTTTATCATTCATCGGGTATTTTTTTTATCATTCATCACGTTCTTTGATCATTATTCGTTTATCATTCATCAGATATTTTATTATTCATTGGGTATTTTTATCATTAATCGGGTATTTTTTTTATCATTCATTTGGTATTTTTATCATCCATCGGGTATTTTTATCATTTATCGGGTATTTTTTTTTATCATTCATCACGTTCTTTTACCATGACTCGTTTATCATTCATAAGCTATTTTTATCATTCATTAGGTATTTTTATCATTCATCAGGTATTTTTATCATTAATCATTTTCTTTCACACAAAATAGTTTCTGATTGTTGTTAAATTTTGGCAACTCGAATATTCGAGAACGAATTTCGTGGTCAAAAATAAAAATTACCAAAATGATAACATTCATCAGAAAAATGATAACATTCATATGAAAAACGATAACTTTTCGATGAATATGTACTACTTTTATCATAAGAAAATTAAACAAAACACTAACTATGATCAATATAGTTAGTATTTATAACAAAATGATATCATTCATAACATTTACCATTCATTTTTCGAAAACATTTATCATTCATGACTATTATAAAAACATGTATCATCTTTGACATTTATAAAAATTCAAAAATAAAATGATAAATACAAGAAAATGTTATCATTCAATCAAAAAATGATAATAGATGGCCAAAATCTTTCAAATAACCTATAGACACCTCCAAAACCTCCATCTCCAAGCTTCCGTTCCTCCACAAATCGCACAACTGACTGAGCAATTTCAACATACGAAACCGTCTAGGCCAAGTAGCCCCTGTTTTAAGTTCATTATTTATCTCACCGAAAAATCTAGCTTCCTCCACTTTTTCGCATTATTTTTCTTCTTCCTCCATAAAAACCAAACAACTATACCCCAAACAATCAATACAACCAATGATCCAACTATTAATCCCACCATAAGCCCAATCATTTTTGAGTCTAGCCCTGCACTTTCATCAATTTGTAATATAGAACTACTGAAAATCCAATATGTGTAGACTAACTTATATCAGACTTCAAAATGTCAATAATCAAAATATTGATTAAAGACATTTTCTAAATATAAAATGTCGTTAACCAAGTCAGTGCATCACTTCTTTTTGAGATCTATAAACTAATTATAACAATATAAGCATTCAACAATGTTATTGTTTTTCTCAACAAACAATAATATCCACCATTAATATAATACCATTCACCAGTTATTTTTATTAATTAAATTTAGTATGATGAATTTTCAAAGTAATTCTCAAAACGTATTCACTCGTTCACAATTTGTATTAATTTAATTTATTAAGCAAAACTTAATGCTTAATATATACTCAATTAGTGCTTAATCTCAATATGTGATTAGCCTACAATGCAGTTTAGTCAAAACAAGAGTACTCACCAATCCTAGAACCTTTTCTTGTATCCTTTGGTCACCTGTAACAAAAAAACAGAAGACAAAATTAGCCATAGTTTAATTGTATCCCCGTCTCAATAATACATATTGCAACATTCATTGAGACAAATCATCGAACACCTAGTGTGCAATATGATATGATGTATTTAGTCAATCAAACACTCGAGCATACAATTTCCTAATGAATAATAATACTAATACTAATAATAATAGTAATAATAATAAAGGTAACAACAAATTAAAAAGAGAAAACCATGTAAATCGAAGATTCATCAGAAATTTGCCATTGTTATTGAACATTCATCAAAATAGCCATTGTTTGTTGAATTCAGGTGAGAGCGAAGAGCTGTAGAGATTCAAAAAATGAAGAAGATATGAAGAAGAGCTGAAGAAGAGATTCAGATTTTTTTTTGATTTGGTTTTGAGAGGAATAAATTTGAAGAAGAGATTCACCCATAAGAAACCCTAAAACTCGTTCTGTTCATCAGTATCACTCCTTCGGTGTTTTATTTTGTAACTTATAAATTTACATTTTTACCCCTTCGTGTTTTTTCTTGTTCAATGATAGTTTGTGGTCCACGTTTGCTTATTTCGTTTGTACCCCTTTTAAGCTTATCTCAGGATCGTGCCCCTATATATATATATATATATATATATATATATATATATATATATATATATATATATATATATATATATATATATATATATATATATATATATAGTTTCTATTAAAATTCTAAAATGATGATGTCATAAAAAGGCTATTTTCCTTTATAAAAAAATCAAAAATAAAAAGCAAAAATTTGGGAGCATCTTGATGATGTCATAATTATTAAAAAAATAAATGAAGTAATTAAAATTATAAAGATACGGAGTATATCTGTACCCATACGGCATTCCATACGGGAAAAAACCTCCCCGTTCTCTCTTTCACGAATAAAAACCCTAGACACATTCATCTTCTGACTTTCATATCCGTTTCAATATCATCGATCTTCAAATCCATCGATCTCATACCGTTCGGCTGTTCACATGTAAGTTTCAGATAACTTTTGGGGCTTTTTAATATACCAACTTTTTTTAATGTAAAAGGTCTATTTTTTAATTTATTACTAATTTGTTTTGTTTGTTTCTTATGCATTTATAAGTGGGTGGAGTTCATACTTGATTTAAATTAACATCAAAGTCAGATAACGATAAGTAATTTCAACTATAATATGGAGATGTTTGTGACATGTAATCGATTTTGTTTTTTATAATTCTAATTTATTTAAATATATATATATAAAAGATCAGAAAAGCTTTCTAGGCTGATTCTGCATCAATCAACCAATTTAATGTTTAGGTAGTGTTTTATAAATTAGGTCAAATGATCAATGAGGTATATCTTAAGCAAGTAGATGTGGTTGCAGATCTTGATTTGATGCAGAAGAAACGTGTTTAGATGTTGTTTGAAAGTTTTTAGTCAAGTAAGACGATCGTTCCAATGTAAGTATAATCTTAATGTCTTAACTTTGTTTTCCTATTCTATGATATGATCTATGTTAATTGTAAATTGTTGTTCAAGTTAATATACCTTTGGTGTATATATAATTTTATGATATGATATAATTTTATGATATGATCTATGTTTTTTGCAGGTTTGAAAACAACTTCTTTTCTAAGTGTATGGTTGTATACCGACTTGCGAAAGTATGGTCATTAAGAAAGCTTATGGGTTTTGGAATACGCATTTGCTAAACAAATATTGTAGTATCCACCTCACCGAAAGGTACATTTTATGGGATGTAGATGCTAAAACAATATTGTTGTATTATAAATTTTTACTTTATTTATAAACTTTGAATCTACAAAGTTGTGATGGTGTTTGTAATGCAATTTGAAGAATGAAGATGATGAGCGCAACCACTTTTTAGAGAAAAACATTTTTTTTTAGGTATTTTGGTATCTTTGATTTTATCCACTTTGAATGATATTGGTGTTTCTTGATCTCCCATGGTTATAATGGGTTGGTTTTTGTTTTTTAAGAGTTATAATTTAATCTAATTTGTATTTAATGTTTATATTTATATTTATTATATTTGCTATGAATGTGTTTTATGTAATGTCTTTTGTAATAGACTTTCAATTGATTGTTATTGTCATTGAAGCCTGGATACCATTTTGCACTGTTGATATTTGGTAAACAGATTGATGGTTAACTTACTTTTAAGAAATTCGGCAACTGGATGTCAAGTGTGATACTAAACCTAAGGTATTGTATTCAATTCAATTATCATTTTTATGAATATTAAGATTTTTTGTCTGCTAAAACAATTCATATTGATTTTCATGACAAGGTCCCAATTTCAAGCCTATGTTTTTGAAGGTATGAGACGAATAATTTTTTTATATGTTACTGTTGTTATTGTTTTTATATGTAAATATGTAATGTTATGGATTTGTAGCTTTAAGGGCTTTTGTTCCCAAGCATAACATCGATGATACCTTTGAGCAAAAATATGAAATTGCCAAGGCTATTGAGGAAGAAGTTACGCTAGATGATACATATTGTATTGAAGAAACCTACTGATTGATTCATTAGTAAGTTCTAAATTTTTTTATGCTAAAATGAGATATTATGTGGATTGTTCAAAGTGTTTACTCATATAGTAATGTTGGTGGTGCTAAATTTGGTTAATGATGTAGTTCTTTATATGTTTTTTTAAGCTATGGTTTTGGGTATTGTTGATGAAAATGATCCTACACTCTTCAAACGTGGTCATAATTACCTAACTGTAAAAAAATGGAATTTCGCATCAAATAACGCTTGGTTTTTAACCATTTGATTGCATGGTTGAAATTTATTATATGCTTGAAGTTTATTCGTTGATTGTTGTTAACTATTAGGGTAGTTGCGTTCTTAATTGACGGTTTAAAGATCAATGAAATTGCATCCATTAATATAACTCCAATAGTTGCATAAATGATTGTTAATAAAATCATTATTTGCAGGGATTGAAAGTTCAAACAATGTTTTTTTACGGAATTAATTACGTTACATATGTAGGCGAAAATAAATGTCTCAATATGTTTGTAAAAACAACACAAATTTCTTAGTTGGAATCCGTGGTTCTACGGGCCATTAAACTAAATGACTTTAGCATATCCATTCACTTAATATCTAAAACATATTATTAAACTGTTTCGTTTAAACAAACACGTGGTTCCACGGGTCATTTCACTAGTGTGTATATATATATATATATATATATATATATATATATATATATATATATATATATATATATATATATATATATATATATATATATATATATATATATATATATATATATATCGAGAAATATTAATAAAACATTAAACGGTTTGGTTGATATGAAAATAAGTCATGAAATTTATTATATGACTTGAAAACATTAACAAAGTTTTGGGATGTATAATACTTTACATGAACGTATTTGTTTCGATATATATTTATCGACGGAATTAAAAGATAATATCAAATGATTGGATTATCAGATACATTGGGATATGATTACGGGTCTCTGTTATGAGGTCCAATATGATTTAAGAAATCTATTCTTTTTAACGGTATTCGGAATAAATGGTAAAGTGATTTACAAGTAAGAACAAATGCATCAATTAACAAAAGTTAGACAAAAGTTAGTGGAGAATTGAATTTCATAATATTCGATTGATCTATTTTCAAACGTGCGAAAAATGCTTTGCGATTCAATAGAATTTGATTATTAAAATGTTTTGTTTAAATAACATAATTTGAATATATACAATATGATATTAATTATTAGAATTAAATATATAAATAACTCGCAACGTATATTTAAAACGTGTTTTTATATATATATATATATATATATATATATATATATATATATATATATATATATATATATATATATATATATATATATATATATATATAGTTCAAATTAGTTAAGTAAACAATAATAACACTTGTCTATTGATTCGATTGATATTTAGATTTAGAACGTTTGAGAAATTAGAATAAACGCTGGCACATAAATGATTTATATCAAATTAAGTTTTAAAGCATAAACGTTATGTGATATAACAATTTCTAAATATTTAAACGGTTGCAATATATATAATGATCTTTGAAATATAGTTAATTTTGAAAAATATTATATTATTAGATAAAGATTTCAAATATATATAATATGAATGAATTGATATTTCTAAATAAAAATATATATATATTTTACAAAATGATAAAATATAATATTAACCCTGATATAAAACGTTTTGATTTAAAAATACTATTTTATATATATGTATATATAGCGAAACAATAATTTAAAGAAGCAAATGACCAAAACACTTAAATGAATAAGTTACACTTTGAGTGGGATAGTTTTTCATTGATTTGAGTCTTGTTGTTAATAAAGGTACATTACACGAAATGTAAAGTACAAGATTTTATAGCGTACGAAACAACGTACTAAAAATCGGAACCAGAACATAAGTCGAGCGTAAACGTACAAGTCATTGGAACTAAATTTACAAGTCAACTATGCATGTAAATATAATGTAATATATAATTAATGATATAAATTAAATATATTATATATAATAAAATTAAAACGAGTGTCGGCAGCCCTCAATTATTCGAACATGAGCTGGATGGAGTGCCCATGCGATCGCATGGCCCCAAGGCATGTTTCCCATGCGATCGCATGGCTGTGAGGGACAGGCCAGGTCTATAAAGCTCGACGTTTTCTCTCGAATTCATTTCCATCTTATCCCTCAGTCTCTCAAATCTCTCTATATACATATTATATTTATTATTATTATTATTATTATTATTATTATTATTATTATTATTATTATTATTATTATTATTATTATTATTATTATTATTATTATTATTATTATTATTATTATTAATCGTAGTATTAGTATTATAATTATTAGTATTAGTATTACATAAAATACTACGACGAGGTTATGTTCGAGTTATTTCGAAACTGGTTTTTCGAGCGGGATAGAGCTAATGAAATTATGGATTATAGCTATGGAGGTTATGTGTATTGTTTGGGGGTATTGCTCGTGAGTCAAACTAGTATTTATCATCTCCGTTGCGTCTACGTACTTTCCTGCAATATTGAATCACAATATTGATACGTGAGCATTCATATTTTATCTTTTATATATTAATAGTGTATCCCTGACTAGTGCTCGAGTATATATGATTATGCATGCTTGTATGCTAAATTTCGTCGTTAGATAGTTTATGATAAATTACGAATTTGATACATATGCTACTGATATAAAGTATATGATATGCATGTTATTGGAAAACTGGGAAAAATTAATAACTTTTCATTTAGAAAACGTATAGTTTCGATGAACAGATTAAAAGATATAGTCAATTGAATTATCTATAAATTTAAGTATTATTGTTAAAATGATTATTATTATTACCATCGTCGTTATTATCGTCGTTATTATTATTATCTAATAATAATAATAATAATAATAATAATTATTATTATTATCATCATCATTATTAGTATAAATATTATCATTAAAATTTTTACTGTTATTATTATTACTATCGTTGTTATTATTAAGGTTATTGTTAATATTATTATTATTATTATTATTATTATTATTATTATTATTATTATTATTATTATTATTATTATTATTATTATTATTATTATTATTATTATTATTATTATTATTATTATTATTATTAGTATTATCATTAATATTATTATAATATTTATTATTACTAGTAACATTATCAATAAAATTAATATTAGTATCATCTAATTATTATGATTGCTATTATTATTATCACTATTATATATGCGATATAAAAGAGAACTAAAAGCTATTAAACAAATCGATTAGGAAATAATGAGTATGAGTATCATGATTCAGTTAAAATATTGTTAAGATTATGATTTAAATAAAAATATCATTTTCATTATTTTATTAGTAATATTATTATTATTATGGCATTAGCATTATTACAAAAGATTATTATTTATTATCAAAATTATATTTTTCATTAGTAAATATAAATATTATTATTATTATTATTATTATTATTATTATTATTATTATTATTATTATTATCATTATTATTAAAATAATTAATATTAATATTATTACAAAATAATACAGCTTTTGGTTCACTATTACTATTATCAATATTATATTATTAACTAAATAAATATTTGACAAAATATATGTTTAATACAATTATATTAAGAATACATATCACCATATTTTTATCATTAAAATAATATTATGTAAGCGTTATACAAATTATAATAGTTAATAGTTAATATATATCAACATAAATTTTTATCGTTAATACATTATAATAGATGATGAAATAATTTAATAAACATTTACTATACAAATATTAATTACTTAAAATATGTAGAATAAATGTAAGTTATGTAATTATTAAAATAACATATAATCCAGTAAAATAACATGTAGATTTCAAATAAATATATATAAACTAGTTACATCGATTTATATAAAAAATTTCGAATATGACAATTTAGTCAGTTATGTGATAATTTGAGTTTTATAAATTATCGATTCATTGAACTATCAAGACTTATACTTTGGTAATATAAATATATAATAAACATGTATAGATTTTGAAAGTCATTTTTGAATTAGAAGACTTTTGTCAACTTCTGCATGATAATCTCGAGCATTAGAACTGTGATACACTACGACTTGACCTAAATTGTTAGACAGATATTGATCACTATATAAATATATATAATTAATATAGGTTCGTGAATCCGAGGCCAACCTTGCACTTGTTCAATGATGTCATATGTATTTTTACTACGAAATACAGTATCGTGAGTTTCATTACTCCCTTTTTAAATGCTTTTGTAATATATATTTTTGGGACTGAGAATACATGCGCTACTTTTATAAATGTTTGACGAAATAGACACAAGTACTTAAAAATATTCTACGATTGAGTTACGAATACACCGGATATCACTCCCTTTTAGTCTGGTAATCTAAGAATTAGGGAACTGGCCCCTAATTGACGCGAATCCTAAAGATAGATCTATGGGCCTTGACAAGCCCCAGTCAGAGAATTTGAACCGCTTTAGTACTTCAATTTTAGTATACAACCGCTAGCTTTAAAAGGAATGACCTGTTTGTGAGGTGTACACAACCGTCATTTTTAAAAGAGTGGCCTGTTTGTATGCTGTGAGCATATTTGCGAATACGATATGCGGGGGATATTCTAGATGCATTTTGTTAATGTCGATTACCATGTGTTTATTTCGTATGAATGATTTTTATACAATTGCGAGTGTATGATGTTTATGAAAAATGGAAATTTAAATCTTGTGGTCTATAAAAATGATGGAAATGAATATTGATTATGATAAACTAATGAACTCACCAACCTTTTGGTTGACATTTTTAAGCATGTTTATTCTCAGGTATAAAAGAAATCTTTCGCTGTGCATTTGCTCATTTTAGAGATATTACTTGGAATCATTCATGACATATTTCAAAAGCCGTTGCATTCGAGTCGTTGAGTTCAATAAAGATTATTATTAAAGTAAATGACAAATTAGATCATTTATAGTTTGGATATTATGAAATGGTATGCATGCCTGTCAACCTTCGATGTAATGAAAGTTTGTCTTTTAAAAACGAATGCAATGTTTGTAAAATGTATCATATAGAGGTCAAATACCTCGCAATGAAATCAATTATTATGTAACGTTTATAATCGATATGAACGGGGCATTTCAACATTATTATAGGAAAAGTGTAAAAATATTGTTGTGGTTGAAATAGTAAAATATGTTTTTGTAAACAACACACATTAGTAAAACTTTGATAATAGTTCATAAATAGATTGATTAGACAACATAAAGTTACAAATTGATGTAACATGATTTCTTGTTAAGTAAACGATGAATTGTAAAGGCATGATTTCTAGATTTAAGAATCTATGAATTGTACGGTGGCTTTATAAAATAATAATATAAAACGTTATTATTGGTACCGATTTCTAGATTTTTTTGTTGTTGGTTAACGCTTTTCGCTGCGTATATGTGGTACTATGTAGATGCTTTCGTCCATTTACAAATGTTTTTTTAAATTTTGAAGGAACTGTTTTGCCTGCATATTTACAATTGCTTTATGGTTTTCTTATAGTTTCATATATGCTTGGATATGTTATGTGCATTTTATATGCTTGGATATGTTATGTGCATTTGTTCCCTTATCGTCTATAATTAAATACGATGGATTAATGTTTTAAAAGTTGTTTCACTAAGTTGTGCACCATCTCTATGTTGTTAAAATGATATGTATTATTTGTTGGCAGGTACATGTCTAAACTGTTTCACACAAAAACACAAGATTTAAGGGGGAAATGAGTTATTTGATTAAATGATGATTAAATAAGAAACGGACCTTGACGACTAATAGACCCACATGATTTGTTGCTTAAAAACATTCATTAAAATCATATTTTAACAGAGATATCAATGACCCGCATTGAGATTTTGAAAAGAAAAAAAAAAACATATGTTTTTTCTCATGTTTTCTTCTATTGGTTGCTTTATTTTTTTCTAAAACTATTTAAGGTAGCCATATAAGTGGCAAGATGGGTGGGTCAGGTTGACCCGCTAACACTTTTATCGACATAGTAAATGTGTTAACTCAAGAAAACAGATACATAGTATGTTACAAAGTTCAATATCGGAACAAAATCGTAAACTTAAAATAAAACAACCAGGACAAATGTAAGCTAGTTAAAGTAGACATTGGAGTGGGGACGAATTTATATTATTAATCTGCTGACCTTTCGTATCAAGTTTTTTATTTGACCCATTAGGGATGTATATGCGCCTCAAGTAGAGCTTCTTGAACAACTTCACTAGGAACATCTCTATTAACGTTTAAGCTCTGGACCTATATGTTTAACAAACCTAAAACTATCAAACAATCGGGGGAGAAAAAAAAAGTAAAAATATAGATAATTGGCAATAAAGTCTGATTACATCAAAATATCTTTTTGGTTGCCTTCAGTTGGACATGTCAAAACAGAAATTGAGAAAATAGACCAAAGTTCAAGTGACCAAATTCAAAAACTTTGAGCCAAAAACATAAACATGAGTGATGATAATTTGAGACGGAAGAATAATTTAGAACCGAAGTTCAAACACTATAACCAAAACAACTAAAAAGCTATACAAAAACTTAAAAAATAATTAGTGTTTTCAATAACAATATAAAACATCAGGTTAAGGAAAATGACATTGCCAGCCATAAGGTATTTACCATTGGCTAGATGTGCTTGGCCCTTCGCATATTCATGGAAATTTAGACTCATGTCTCCTTAGTAATTTATACCTTCTTACAACCAAATTTGTTGACCTATAACTCTAATTTCGCAAACTTAATAGACTCATACAATAGCAATACAAAGAATTACCTTCAAATTACAACTCAGCTAACTTCCATCACAAATTATGATGTCCGTATCCATTCGAATGTCAGTGTGAAGCTGGCTAACAAAACTCTAATTCCCATAAATCTAAATATTTTGCATAAAAATAACAGAAAACAAAAGATTACCTAAAAGCAAGAAATAAAAAAAAATGTAAAAACAAAAACCTAATTCTCACTAAAGCAGTAAGTCTTTTGCGAGTAAATTGACCAACCTATTTTTCCTGCACAAAATAAACCATAAATTTTAAAGTAAGATTACAGACCTCAGATGACACGAAGAGCAGCCTGAACAACATAGTTAAAATGTGGATCTTGAAGCAACTGTTCGAAGAAGGCATCCAAGATCAGCTCAAGAATAATGGTTGACCTTATTTGACCATGTAATATGGCTAAACATTTATAGCCGACATGGCTGCTGAACTTTTGAGTCACGCGATTTACATAATTACCCTCAAATTTGAAGGTCAGTTCGGACGGATGACGGAATTTAGAGCTCGAAAATGTACTGAACATAATTTATAATATGCAAGTTAAACATTAGGCTTATTGTAGCGACCCGCCAAAATCGCCATTGACGGCGTCGTTAACTTGGGTCCCGTTACGTGGTCATAGTCCCTAATTGAGAAGCGTTTGACCAAAATTATGTCGCATTCATTTGAAACGTGTATGACTTGCAAAGTTTAAAGTAAACCAAACGGTTCGACACAAGTATATGTTTACAAAAGTAGTAATGTATAAATGAAATAACTTACGACATATTATAAGTTGAAAATCACGAATGCTATCAATAGCGTATGCATGAAAACATTAAGTTTGAATCCAAAGGTGTTATCACTAGCATATGCATGTATGCTTGACCCCAAGCAAGTAATCAAAGTGTGCGGAAGCATGTATCAAGTAGCTAAGTATGAACCTGAGAAACATATAAAAAACTGTCAACGAAAAACGTTGGTGAAATCATAGGTGTATTTGTAAACGTTGTTTTGAACCACAAGATTTTGTATAGTTGATTATTCAAATCGTTTGCATTCCAAAAGCACGTTCGCGAGCACCCAATTATCAAGACTTAACTGTTTTGTACCCTGTTACGTAGTGTTAGAACATACACTATACCCGAAAATATATTTCATCCGCTAACGGTAGCGAACCGTCCGAATGAGGGCGCGTCAAGCCCGCATGGATCCACACAACATAAGTTCACGTTTACACCCTACAAGTGTAACTAATGATAACTGAATTGAGGCTTTTTGTTCTAACTCGCTGTGCAATGTTTGTTTTCGTACTTTTGTTCAAAGCATAAAAGTATGATACGTATATGTTTCTCATCCCATGATTTAAAAGTATAAAAGTTGTTGAAAAGATGAGACTATGATCTCACCTCGAGTGCACGAGTAATAAGGTACTTCACAAAGTAAACGAGTGCATGAATGAATGATAGTCTTGACCTAAACAAGTAGGTTATATCAATATCGGTAAACACGGTCGGTCAAAGTTGTTCAATTAGTCCTATGGCTCGTTACGACTCGATTATGTAGCATGTGAATCACGTTGTCAAGTTTCATGCAAGATATAAGTGTAAACGAAAGGTTATAACGATTAACCAAAGTATTGGTTAAGTTTGAATAAAAGTCAACTTTGGTCAAGGTCAAAGTCAACAAAAAAGTCAACGTGTTCGGGTCGGGTCACGAACAATTTTTCTAAGTTTCATAATCATATATGAGCATGTTAGAACAAGTTTCATGTCAATCGGAGTTGCGTAGCATAGTTAGAATTAAACGAAAATTGATAATTTTGGACAACCCCATTTTCATGCTTTAAGCCGCGCCGTGGCTAGAGGAGCCGCGCCGCGGCTTAACACTTGGTCAGAAGTCTGGGCGGTTTCATGTGTAGGCTCGAACCAAACTTCAAACAAACATAACTTATGAACTGTAAACATTCAAAACACGTATCTTATATCGCTGGAAAGGTAATTTAACGAGGAATACAACTAAACACATTTCATCAATCAAGTCCATCATTAACAACAATGAAAACCTCGCCGAATGATCATTATTTAACGTTTCAAGCTCAAAAATGCAAAGGGTGATTCGAGAATCCAATTTACACATACGATATGCCATTTCGAAGGTAATTTAACATACGTTGCAATTAAACACTTACTAACCACATTTCATAGCACTCAATACATCAAAAGTTCGTTTTAAGTCTATCAAATCCTAATCCAAAATCACAAAATCAAGAATCATGTTAATGAAGCCTTTTCAAGTCAACCTACATACCAACATGTAGCTAGTGATGCTAGTAACTCATTTAGTACATGAACTTTAACATAATAACAACATTAAATCATTCAAAACTCAAGATTAAGAAAACCTATTTCAAGTTCATGATAGTTCATGCAAAATAACAAGATCGAGCAAATAAATCACATATTCGTGCTAGACTCGAGCCATAAACACTAATTAACACACTTTTAAGTTTAAAGGTCTAATTTATGAAAATTAGAGATTTTGAAAAGCTTACCCCAAGCTATGAAATTGGTACTAAAATGAAGAGGATGATGAGAGGATCACGAATATGTAATTTGTTTTGATGTTAGCCTCCTAGTTTCGATTTAGATGATGATTGAATGATTTTGAGAGTTGAGAGAAAAAGATAGAAGTATTAGAGATGAGGAGGTTGAATGAATGAGTGGTGGTGGTGGGTGTTAACTAGTTCAACTAGTTACATCTTTGACCAAATGGCAAAGTTAGTCCCTCGAGTTTGGAAGCGGGTGCGTGAATTAACCGAACGAATATTTTAAATACGCTAGAGTAAACGAGAGATGTTATAATTAAATAACGGGAAGTATTAAAACGATAGTCAATGGAAGATATGAATTTAGATAACGAAAGATATTATCTAAAAAAAAAAGGTGGGCGTTAAAATAAATTAATGAAAAAAGTCGGGTTGTTACATTACCTACACCTTAAAAGAAATTTTGTCCCGAAATTTAGTTGGAAGTAGTAGTCGTTGTTCCTTCCTCGAGACCTTGCATTACTAAATCTATGAATAAGTGAGGGTACTTTCTTTCCATTCGATCTTGTCCTTTCCACGTAAACTCGGGTCCCTTTTGGCGTTCCAACTAACTTGACAATAGGAATGTTACTTTGTTTTAGGGTTTGTTTTCACGATCCATAATTTCAAATGGTTCTCCTAGGAAGTGGTGGTTGTCATCGATAGTAAGCTCATCGAAAAGGATAACAAGTTCTTATTTCGCAAGACACGTCTTTAAGTTTGATACATAGAATGTAGGGTGAACGAAATTTGTTTGAGTTGGGAGTTCAAAACGGTAAGCAACGGGTCCAATACGCCCCAAGATTTCATAAGGATCAGAACTTCGTAGACTTAGCTTTCTACGTTTCCCGAAACGGATTACACTTTTTTAAGGTGCGACTTTTAACATTTATGCGGCCACCCACTTGGAATTCGAGAGGTTTACATCTAACATTGGCATAGCGGCGATTACGGGTCGTCTTGAGCCTTTCTTGGATTTGAACGATATTAACGGTTATTTCATGGATGGGTTCGGGTTCGGTGGTTTGATTGTTGCCTACGTCGGTCCAACAAATAATAGAACGACATTTGCGGCCATATAAGGTTTCGAAAGGTGTGGCGTTAATACATGAATGAAAATTTTTGTAGTAAGAGAATTCTTTTAAAGGCAAATACTTTTCTCAATTAAATTTGAAGTTGATAACACAAACTCATATTATGGTTTCCAAGGTTTGAATCGTACATCTGCTTCGTTCGTCGGTTTGTGGTTGATGCGCTGTACTAATGTCTAAACGTGGTCCCAAGGCTTTTTGTAAGTCTAAAAGTGAAACGAGCATCTCGATCCGAAACGAGGTTCATTTCCTTAATATATATTTGAAAAAGTTTGTTAGGACTTGAAAACGTTTGTTAGAACAAGTTTCTTATCAGTTTCTGAAAACGTTTGTTAGGACTATTCACCCTAGTGGCGAATACCAGGATAATGTGAAGAGTCACTATCTCCATTGAGAATTTAGATAAAATATTTCCTCATACATAAGTACGAGTGTAATGCGAGAGAAGTTTCCGCCTCGATGTGAGCATATCATGCATTTTGGTAGTTCGTCGATAAAACTGTGCAAAAACGAGATAGTATACACGTGTAGCATATGTTTTAAAGTTGAAAGAATTGGTCATTTATTCAGAAGCATAAATATGGTTTGACAACAATCAAAGTCATGTCCTTGGTATGGTTGTTATAAATATTCTCGGAGTTCTCGAATGGCAACAAAGAATAATAAAGTCATGTACATGGCACATGGTGGTGATTAGGTTGATCGAGTCCAATCACCATCACGAGTCTTAGAACTTTGGTATTGTAGTGACCCGAACTTTTCCATGTTTATATATATATATATATATTAAATGAAATTTATATTTACATGATTAAGTGTTTCCAACATGTTAAGCAATCAAACTTGTTAAGACTTGATTAATTGAAATAGGTTTCATATAGACAATTGACCACCCAAGTTGACCGATGATTCACGAACGTTAAAACTTGTAAAAACTATATGATGACATATATATGGATATATATATATATATATAGTTAACATGATATTATGATAAGTAAGTATCTCACTAAGTATATTAACAATGAGTGATATACATAAAAATGAGTTTATTGAATTAAGAAACTCGAAACGATATATATAACGATTATCGTTATAACAACGTTTTACTAAATACATATGAATCATACTAAGATATTGTTACACTATGTTTAAATATGATAATTGATAAGTAAACATATCATTAAGTATATTAACAATGAACTACATATGTAAAAACAAGACTACTAACTTAAGGGTTTCGAAACGAGACATATATGTAACGATTATCGTTGTAACGACATTTAAATGTATATATATCATATTAAGATATTTTAATACATCATATTATCATGATAATATAATAATTTAACATCTCATTAGATATAATAAACAATGGGTTAACAACATTTAACAAGATCGTTAACTTAAAGGTTTCAAAACAACACTTACATGTAACGACTAATGATGACTTAACGACTCAGTTAAAATGTATATACATGTAGTGTTTTAATATGTATTCATACACTTTTGAAAGACTTTAAGACACTTCTCAAAATACTTCTATTTAACAAAAATGCTTACAATTACATCCTCATTCATTTTCATCAACAATTCTACTCGTATGCACTCGTATTTGTACTCGTACAATACACAGCTTCTAAATGTATCTACTATTAGTATATACACTCCAATGATCAGCTCTTAGCAGCCCATGTGAGTCACCTAACCATGTGGGAACTATAATTTAACATCTAGCATGAAATATCTCACAAAATTACAAACTAATGGAGCCTATATGGAACCCCTAAAATCACGTGAACTAGAGGACTCACAAACACATTTCCATTTCAATTTTCTTGAATTAAATTACTCTCTCTCAAGTGTTATTACATTGTTCTAAGTGTTCTTCATCATCTTCATCAAAATATAGCTCAATCTAGTTCATAAATCCATACATAAACCAAGTTACAAAACAACTACTCAAGAACACACCAACAACACTTCCAAGTTTGCTAGCTTACTTTCAATCTTGCAAATCTATTTTGAGTGATCATCTGATAATGCTAAAAACGAACATATATTTCATAGCATTATTACTCAAGAAAGACAAGATTTTAGTTGCAATTGTTCTATTTAAAAGTGATATTCGTTTAAATAATAAAAGGTGAAGACAAAAGACAGATTCGACGAATTGAAGACGCAAACGACCAAAAAGCTCAAAAGTACAAAATACAATCAAAGAGGTTCCAATTATTGATAAGAAACGTCTCGAAATTACAAGAGTACAAGATTCAAAACGCAAAGTACAAGATATTAAATTGTACGCAAGGACGTTCGAAAATCCGGAACCGGGACCAGAGTCAACTCTCAACGCTCGACGCAACGGACTAAAAATTACAAGTCAACTATGCACATAAATATAATATAATATTTAAATAATTCTTATAATTATTTATATATTATATAAATAATAAAAATCCGTCGGCAAGAAAGACTCCAAAGTTTGTGAGCTGGAATTTCAAACTCCGCGACTCGCGGAGTTTGAAGGCAAAAAATGCCGCGAGTCGCGGAGTACCCCTGAACTCAATTCCCTATAAAGCCAACCGAATTCTGATCATTTTTCATAACATATATATCCATCCTCTCTATATCTATACGTAAATATTTATATTTATAGTTTAATTTTAATTTTAATTTTAATCCTAATAATAAGGGTATGTTAGCGAATATTGTAAGGGTGTAAGTCGAAATTCTGTCCGTGTAACGCTACGCTATTTTTAATCATTGTAAGTTATGTTCAACCTTTTTAATTTAATGTCTCGTAGCTAAGTTATTATTATGCTTATTTAAAACAAAGTAATCATGATGTTGGGCTAATTACTAAAATTGGGTAATTGGGCTTTGTACCATAATTGGGGTTTGGACAAAAGAACGACACTTGTGGAAATTAGACTATGGGCTATTAATGGGCTTTATATTTGTTTAACTAAATGATAGTTTGTTAATGTTAATATAAAGATTTACACTTGGACGTCCCTATAAATTACCATATACACTCGATCGGACACGATGTGCGGGGTATTTATATGTGCGAATAATCGTTCATTTAACCGGACACGGGAATGGATTAATAGCTACTAGAATAATTAAAACAGGGGTGAAATTATGTACAAGGACACTTGGTATAATTGATAACAAAATATTAAAACCTTGGGTTACACTCAGTCGACATCCTGGTGTAATTATTAAACAAAGTATTAAAATCTTGTTACAGTTTAAGTCCCCAATTAGTTGGAATATTTAACTTCGGGTATAAGGATAATTTGACGAGGACACTCGCACTTTATATATATGACCACTATTGCAAAACACCCCGTCTCGAGCCGTCTCGACGCCCGTCTCGACGGTTTGGTGACTAGTCCGTCCCGTCTCATAGAAAACCGTCTAATATGACAGTCAACGATCAAAATTCGGGTTAAAGTTGAAAAAAATCGAGTCAAAGGCGGTCAACATTCAGAAAAGGGAGAAAATCGATAAAATCGGTAAAATATATCGTATTTTAGTTTGAATTTTTTGTATTAAATTAACGATGATAGCAATTATCGGTATAAATTAATTAATTAAAGTTTTTAGCTTTAAAATATGTATACATATAAGCATTTTTATACTTATATATTTAAAAGTCAACTTTGGTCAACGTCCGTCTCGACCCCCGTCTCGACCCCGTCTCGAACGTCTCGACCTTTTTAGGACCCGACCGTCTCGACCCCGTCTCACGTATTTTGCAACCTTGTTTATGACTGATGGACTGTTATGGACAAAAACCAGACGGACATATTAAATAATCCAGGACAAAGGACAATTAACCCATGGGCATAAAACTAAAATTAACACGTCAAACATCATGATTACGGAAGTTTAAATAAGCATAATTCTTTTATTTCATATTTAATTTCCTTTATTTTATATTTAATTGCACTTCTAATTATCGCATTTTTATTGTTATTGTATTTAATTGCACTTTTAATTATCGTACTTTTTAATTATCGCAAGTTTATTTTATCGCACTTTTATTATTCGCAATTTCATTATCGTTATTTACTTTACGCTTTAATTTAAGTCTTGTATTTATTTTTAATATTTTACATTTGGTTTTAACTGCGACTAAAGTTTTAAAATCGACAAACCGGTCATTAAACGGTAAAAAACCCCCTTTATAATAATAATATTACTTATATATATTTGTATTTTTATAAAAGTAAACTAATATAACGTTAAGCTTTGTTTTAAGATTTTCCCTGTGGAACGAACCGGACTTACTAAAAACTACACTACTGTACGATTAGGTACACTGCCTATAAGTGTTGTAGCAAGGTTTAAGTATATCCATTCTCTAAATAAATAAATATCTTGTGTAAAATTGTATCGTATTTAATAGTATTTTTCCTGCTAAAAATTAATAGTATTTTATACCCCTTAGCTTTAACTATCAAGTTTTTGGCGCCGCTGTCGGGGAATCGCTTAAAAGCCGGAAGCGCAACGCTAATATAAAAAAAAAAGATTTTTAGTTTACTTTTATTAAAATTTGTTTTTATAAAAATACGTTTTAAATATTCGAAAATATAAAAAGAAAACAAAAATATAAGTATTTTTAAGATTTTGTTAAATATTTAAGTTTTATAAAGTTTCTTTATTTTTATATAAGTTTTATTTAAGTATTTTGTTTTTATTTAAAATATAAAAAAAACCGAAAGAAATAAAAATAAAATATATATATAAATCTAGTTTTACGATTTTTATTTATAAAATTATAAAGTAGTTCTATTTTTATTTTAGTTTTTAAATATAAATTTTTATTATATAAATATTTAGATTTTAAAACAGAAAAATATAAAACAGAAAATAAAAAAAAACGTGTAATTTCAAAACTGTACCAGAGTTGAATTTTGGAACCCCGCGACTCGCGGGGTTTGCTGCTTGGAATACCGCAACTCGCGGAGACACTCTGACACACGTGACAGAACCCTAATTTCACATTAATTACGGATTTTATTATTATTATTATTATTAATAAACCCTAATTAGTTTAATTATTATAATTAGTTTAAGTTGTTTAAATTAAATTGTATTTTAAATTTTAATTAGTTTTATTATATATAAAATTAATAGTTTTAATAAATAAATAATATAAAAATAATATTTTTATAAAAATTGTACTTTTTACAACTTTTTGTATATTTTTATATTTTGTCCCTTTTTAATCGTTTTAGCGTAATATTTGTATTTTTAGCTCATATTTAGTTTTAAACTTAGTTTTTGCCATAATTATTTTTACTTCTAGATTTTTAGGCTTTGCCGTAGAATTCCTTAAGTGCTTTTTCTTTAGACTAAGATTTAGGTACTTTAGAATTTTGCGACGCCTTTTTAAGTTTTAGTTTCTTTTTAAGTTATTTCCATTTGGGATATAGTTTTTTCTGTAAGCTTTAATATTTTTAGACGACTTTTTCCTATGTATCAATTATCATTCCAATTAGTAATCTCAATTTGCGATTATAATTTTAAGTTAGTTGTAGTAATAAGGTTAGGTTAGTCAAGTGTTTTTAAGTTTTATAAGTTTCTTTTATTTTTCCGTCACTTTTTATTTTTCAACTATTTTTCTTTTTCGACCTTTTTCCGACGCGCTCTTTTTTTTTCTTATTTCTCGCTATTCTAGTTTTAGGACATAGATTTTTATTCTACTTCTTATCTAAATTTCTTAAAATTACGAAAATTTATTTTAAGTGGTTAAATTGATAGACATCAAAATTTTCTGGTTCGTAGTAATAGTTGAATTTGTACGTGGACCGGGTTATTGGAGCCAAATAGTACTCAATTATATTGAGACCAAACGAATCCTGCCCCTCTGCTGCATCTTTTGGCTATTCGAAACGTGGGCAAAATCAGAAAAGTCTATTGATTGGATAACTTATTATAATTTTTCTTTCCTTTTAAAAACTAATAGGATATTCAGTGAATGCACCGAGCAAGACGTTCACCACCTTTTGTACGTTCACCACCTATAACTAGATCAAGACATTTAGCAAATATTACCGTCGTTGATTTTTCTTTAGAATCGTCATCCAGTCGACCAAGTACTCCAGTTCAAATTTCCGATAATCCATTTTTTGAACCCGACCTCACAATTGAGAATCCGGAGAATATTCAGGGACGATTCATAGATCCTGAACCACTAAACTTTCCTCCGGAACCACCAATCATTCAAACAGAGATTGTTGAGGAACGAACCATTAAATCAGAATCCTCTAGTGATTCCGATTCAACAAATTCAATTATGGAGAATCTGGAACCTTTAAGTATGGAAGACCGAATGAGAGCTAAACGCACTGGCCAAGGTCACGCAATTACTCATCCTGACATTAATGCGCCAGATTATGAAATCAAAGGACAAATTCTACACATGGTGACTAATCAATGCCAATTTAGTGGTGCGCCGAAGGAAGATCCAAATGAACATCTTCGTACCTTTAATAGGATCTGCACTCTATTTAAAATAAGAGAAGTTGAGGATGAACAGATATATCTCATGTTATTTCCCTGGACTTTAAAGGGAGAAGCCAAAGATTGGTTGGAATCGTTACCTGAAGGGGCGATTGATACATGGGACGTTTTAGTTGAAAAATTTCTTAAACAATTCTTTCCGGCATCTAAAGCCGTAAGACTTCAAGCAGAAATTGTTACGTTTACACAGAAGCCAAATGAAACTCTATATGAGGCGTGGACAAGATTTGGAAAGTTGTTGAGAGGATGTCCACAACATGGTTTAGACACCTGTCAAATAGTATAAATATTCTACCAAGGATGCGACATCACTACAAGGAAAGACATAGATATAGCAGCTGGTGGTTCTATTATGAAGAAAACCGAAACTGATGCTTACAAAATTATTGATAACACTGCTTCCCACTCACATGAGTGGCACCAAGAAAAAGATATCGTTAGATCATCTAAAGCAGCTAGAGCCGATTCTAGCCATGACTTAGATTCTATTTCCGCAAAGATAGATGCTGTCGAGAGACGAATGGAAAAGATGACTAAGGATATTCACGCAATACGAATTAGTTGTGAGCAGTGTGGAGGACCACATTTGACAAAAGATTGTCTCAGTATTGAATTAACAATGGAACAAAGAAAGAATATTTCATACATAAACCAAAGGCCTGGAAATAATTATCAGAATAATTATCAACCGCCAAGACCGATTTACAATCAAAACCAGAACTATAACCGAAATATTCCATACAACAACCAACAAGGTCCTAACAATCAACAAGTATCCAATAATACTTACAATCAGCAAAGACCTAATTTTCAAAACAAACCACCACAACAAACAGATGATAAAAAGCCGAATTTAGAAGATATGATGACGAAGCTAGTTGAAACTCAAACGCAGTTTTTCACATCTCAAAAACAAACCAATGAACAAAATGCTCAAGCATTTAGAAATCAACAAGCTTCTATTCAAAATCTGGAACAAGAAGTAAGTAACCTAGCAAGGTTAATCGGTGAAAGAAAACCAGGAAGTCTACCTAGTGATACAAATGCTAACCCCCGGAATGAAACAGCTAAAGCCATTATCACAAGAAGTGGTACAACACTTAAACCACCTGAAATACCTGTAACTTCTGATGAAGCTATTCCTACTCCACAAGAACCACAACCTGATCAAGATAAGAAAAAAGAACCGGTAGTTGAAAAGGTTAATGAAGATAACACAGTTAAGGCTAAACCTTATGTTAAACCATACCAACCACCACTTCCTTACCCGAGTAAAATGAAGAAAGAGAAACTTGAAGCCGAGCAATCCAAATTCTTGGATATGTTTAAACAGATAAATGTAAATCTTCCTTTCATTGATGTGATTTCAGGAATGCCTAGATATGCTAAATTCTTGAAAGATCTAATCTCAAATAGAAAGAAAATGGAAGAACTCTCGGCTGTTACCATGAATGCTAATTGTTCAGCAGTGCTGTTGAATAAGATACCAGAAAAATTATCTGATCCAGGAAGTTTCACAATTCCATGTTTTCTGGGTAGTCTTAGTTCAATAGAAGCATTGGCAGACTTAGGTGCTAGTATAAATCTAATGCCGTATTCACTATACGCTAAACTAGACCTTGGAGAATTGAAACCAACCAGAATAAGCATACAACTAGCCGATAGATCAATAAAATATCCTAGAGGGATAATGGAGAACATGCTAGTTAAAGTTGGTACTTTAGTATTTCCAGTAGATTTTGTTGTTTTGGACATGGAAGAAGATTCTCAAGTTCCTCTCATATTAGGAAGACCATTCTTAAATACGGCTAAAGCAATGATAGACGTGTTCGGTAAGAAACTGACCCTAAGTATAGAGGATGAGAGTGTTACCTTTTCAGTTGATAGAGCAATGCAACAACCACAATCTGCAGATGATACATGTTATTATATTCAAACTATAGATGCACATGCAGAATTATTAGAAGAATTTCCAGAATTACAAGGAACAGGAGAATGTTCTTTAGGAGAAGGAACAGAACAAATTGATGAAGCTGAAATGTTAGCTACACTTATAGCTAATGGATATGAACCAACAACAGAAGAAATTCAAATGCTAAAAGAAGAAGACAGATATCGATACAAATCATCGATAGAAGAACCTCCGAAATTAGAGTTAAAGCCACTTCCAAACCATTTGGAATACGCTTATTTACATGGTGAATCTGAATTACCTATAATAATATAGTCTTCTCTTACTGAAAATGAGAAATCACAACTCATTTCTGTGTTGAAAGCTCATAAACCAGCCATTGCATGGAAGATTCATGATATTAAAGGAATAAGTCCTTCGTATTGCACACATAAAATCCTTATGGAAGAAGGTCATAAAACGTATGTGCAACGCCAACGAAGACTAAATCCTAATATGCAAGATGTAGTTAAGAAAGAGATTATTAAACTGCTAGATGCAGGTCTAATTTATCCAATCTCTGATAGTCCATGGGTAAGCCCAGTTCAATGCGTGCCTAAGAAGGGTGGCATGACTGTCATTACAAATGAGAAAAATGAGCTTATTCCTACTAGGACTTTAATAGGATGGCGTGTGTGTATTGATTATAGAAAATGAAATGATGCCACCAGAAAAGATCACTTTCCCTTACCTTTCATAGATCAAATGTTGGAAAGATTAGCCGGAAATAGTTACTATTGTTTTCTAGATGAATTTTCCGGATATTTTCAAATTCCAATAGCACCCGAGGACCAAGAGAAAACCACATTCACGTGCCCTTATGGTACTTTTGCTTACAAACGCATGCCATTTGGACTTTGCAACGCCCCTGCAACCTTTCAAAGGTGTATGATGGCGATTTTTCACGACATGATAGAAGAATGCATGGAAGTTTTCATGGATGACTTTTCAGTCTTCGGTGATACATTTGAATCATGTCTAGTTAATCTAGAACGAATGCTTATTAGATGCGAACAATCAAATCTAGTACTTAATTGGGAGAAATGCCATTTCATGGTTAAAGAAGGCATCGTTCTTGGACATAAAATTTCAAAAGAAGGAATTGAAGTGGATAGAGCTAAAGTAGATGTAATTGCTAAACTTCCACATCCCACCAATGTTAGAGGAGTTAGGAGTTTTCTAGGGCATGCCGGTTTTTACCGACGTTTCATAAAAGATTTTTCTAAAATTGCCACTCCTATGAATAAACTCCTAGAAAAGGATGCTCCATTCATCTTTTCAGATGAGTGTATCAAATCTTTTAATATTCTTAAAGAGAAACTCACTAATGCTCCGATCATGATAACACCAAATTGGAATCTACCATTTGAACTAATGTGCGATGCAAGTGATTTTGCAATGGGAGCCGTTTTAGGACAAAGGATTGAAAAACGATTTCAACCTATATATTATGCTAGTAAGACGTTACAAGGAGCACAAACGAACTATACAACTACTGAAAAAGAACTCCTTGCTATTGTCTTTGCTTTTGACAAATTTCGATCATATCTCGTTCTAGCAAAAATGGTGGTCTATACCGACCATTCTGCTCTTAGATACCTATTTTCAAAACAAGATGCTAAACCAAGATTAATCTGTTGGATCTTACTCTTACAAGAGTTTGATATTGAAATCCGAGATAAAAGAGGAGCAGAAAATCTCGCCGCTGATCATCTTTCTCGTCTTGAAAATCCCGAATTAGAAGTTATAAATGAATCGGCCATACAAGACAACTTTCCTGATGAATATCTATTGAAGATAGATTATAAAGAAATTCCATGGTTTGCAGACTATGCAAACTACTTAGTTTGTGGATTCCTTGAAAAAGGATTATCGTACCAAAAACGAAAGAAATTCTTCAGTGATATAAAACACTATTTTTGGGAAGATCCACATTTGTTTAAAAGTTGTCCCAATGGAATAATACGCCGATGTGTATTTGGAGATGAAGCTAGTAAAATATTAAACCATTGTCACACAGGACCAACAGGAGGGCATTATGGGCCTCAATTAACAGCAAGAAAAGTTTATGATGCTGGATTCTATTGGCCTACAATTTACAAAGACGCACACCTTCTTTGCAAATCCTGTGATGCTTGTCAAAGGGCCGGAAAAATAAGACAACGTGATGAAATGCCACAAAATGTCATCCAAGTATGTGAAGTATTTGACATTTGGGGTATTGACTTTATGGGTCCATTTCCAAAATCTCATAATAATCTATATATACTCGTAGCCATTGATTATGTATCTAAATGGGCGGAAGCACAAGCTCTCCCAACTAACGATGCACGAGTTGTAGTCAACTTTTTAAAACGTCTTTTTGCAAGGTTTGGAACACCGAAAGCTTTAATAAGTGATCGGGTACTCATTTCTGTAATAATCAACTTGAGAAAGTTCTTAAAAGATATGGAGTAACTCATAAAATCTACACCGCATATCATCCACAAACAAGTGGACAAGTTGAAAATACCAACCGAGCTTTAAAACGTATTCTAGAGAAAACCGTAGGATCAAATCCGAAGGAATGGTCCATTAAATTGGAGGATGCACTCTGGGCTTTTAGAACAGCCTACAAAACTCCAATTGGAACCACACCTTTTAGACTTGTTTATGGAAAAGCATGTCATCTTCCAGTAGAAATTGAACACAAAGCATTTTGGGCTTTGAAGACATGTAATCTTGATTTACATGAAGCCGGACGTCTACGATTAAGTCAACTAAACGAATTAGAAGAATTAAGACATGAAGCATACGAAAATTCGTTAATCTATAAGGAAAGAACGAAGAAATGGCATGATAAAAGAATCAGAAGTTCAAAAGAATTTAAAGAGGGAGACAGAGTTCTTCTTTTCAATTCACGATTCAAGCTATTTCCTGGAAAATTGAAATCAAGATGGTCTGGACCATTCATAGTCAAAAGAGTTTTCCCATACGGAACAATAGAATTAATAAATTCAAATGAGATTGAATTTAAAGTTAATGGTCACAGAGTTAAACACTACATAGATAGTCCGATGGAAGTCGACAACGAAGTTAATCACAATTTCGACACCACAGCTAACTAAGTGTGGGGATAATCAAGTCTTTAAAGGATAATATGTATTTCTGTTAGAGTTAGATTGTCTGTTTTTGTGTAGTTCTCGAAAATAGAACCCGAATGGTCTTTCCCTAGCAGACCCTAAAGAACTAGTCTTCTCCCCCCATTCTGAATTTTTATTTTTTTAGGAAATGAAGACTGCCTGTGAACTAAACCATGGTCTAATGCTACACGCTTTGATCACTAAATGTAATAATGACACACTATCGAGTGAAATAGTATCAGTAATCAGAGAAAGATTGGACGGAGTTAGAAAAGAATCCAGATGCGAAGATAATAAGTTACAATTTGGTAAAGGAAAATCAAAATCAAGATTGGACGGAATTTTGAATTTTATATTTAAATTGTGTGAATTTAAAAACAAAAATTTACTTTTCTCATTAAGTTAAAAATATGATTTTTAAAATTCGTCGTAAGTTGAAGACTAGGTCTTTAAACCGAAATTGTTTTACCCAAGGGAGGGACGAGAACTTTTATTATCATTATTTTTAATCTTATTGAATTAAAGTATGCCAAAAACATTAAAAAACCCAAAAATCTTAGCTTTTAAAACAATCGCTACAAAAAGACAAATTTTAAAATTTTGTCGAAGGACGGACTAGGACATCGATCCGAAACGACCTCGTCCTAAATAACAAGGGAAACAAAATTTTAAAATTAATTACTTAATTGTTTTAATTAGTATAAGATATATATAAAAAAAAATATACAAACTCCGCGAGTCGCGGAGTTTGAAAGGGAAATCCACCGAGACTCGCGGAGGATGAAAAATCCAGAAAAAAATATATACTGATCGAACTGATCAGTCCCAACCCACAACACAGAAAAAAAACTGCGAAAATAAAGCCGCAAAAACCCGAAAAAAACACCCCCAAAATCACAATTTTTAACCGTTAATCATCAAATCTTTTACTAAAATCATGTTGAGAAGGATGCTATCAAGGAATTACTCAAGAAAAACGGTAAATTTCTACACCTAAACACCATTTAATCCGAAAATTAGTGTTCTTGAGCAATTTTTTCCCCAATTTGATTTTGATGCTTTTTAGTGTAATTATGCTTAAATTGCTTATGTATTATGCTTGTATAACCTAGATTGGTGCTATTTAACATGATTAGAAGCCTTAAACTTCAAATTTTGAGTAATCTAGGGTTTGTGTTCTTGAGCAAAATTGGGGCTTTTTGATATAAACAGGTTATGGCCGATTTTTGTCATGAATTGTTGCTAAATTAAGTAGTGTAACATGTTTAGGTAGTTAAATGATCCAAACTTTGAGCCTAAACATGATTTTGAGAATTAAAGTGGACTTTTTCAAGTCTAAAAATTCATGAACTTGATTTTTGAGAGATAATGCCATTTGAAACTTGTTTAATTGCTAGTAATGATTATTTTGACATGTTATTTGAGTAAAATACTCATGAACTTGGCGAACATTTTCGTATATGCTTATTTGAAAAAGTGTAGATTTGATGAAAATATGAAAATGAGCTTAAGTTTGATATAAATTGATCATGTCATTGTAATTATTTTGATTGATGATTTTGCTGACAATAATGCATATTTGGATGCACAAAAAATGTGTTTGATGTGTTTTGCAGACTGAAAGGGGTGAATCTTCATCCCAAGCTCGCAATGCTCCTGCTGAGAATGCGGAACAACAGGAGGTGGATAACTACTACAAACAAGATATACCTCATCCAGTCATGACATTTTCTGATATGCACTTGGAAGATTTGCACCCGAACCTGAGATTTGACAGACTTTGGATAGATTATCCAAAATACCAAAGGGATTTGCATACTCTTCATTCTAAAGTTGTTGAGGTACCTAGGGTCATAGAATGGGGACCATTAGAAGCTGTAGAATTGGCTGGGCCAATTAGGGAATTACTTGCACAGAGGTATGGTAATTCTACTTTTAATGACTGGGTACGTTTATTCACCATGCTTAGACCTGTATATAAAGTATGGTGTGAAGAATTGTTGTGTAGTATAGAATTAAATGATCGGGTAGCTAGTTTAACCGATCGATCTTTTATTAGATTTTTGTTAGGAGGTTCGATGCGCCACATGTCTTTACTAGACATGGCTCAGGCTTTACGTATATATACGCCTGAGGAGTTAGCATCTGTCGATTGTAGAGGGTTGATACTAAATGGTAGAAAGATAGATGAAAATTTTGATACACATGGTGTATGGAGTCAAATGACAAGCCATCACCGATTCAAAGGGGGAAATTACTCTTATTTGGATATAGATATAGCTGAATTAAGAGTAATTCATAGGTTTTTAGCTAATTCGATTACACAAAGAGGTAAGAACAAGGAAAAGGTAAATGAACAGGATTTGTTTTACCATATGTGTATTCGAGACCCACAAAGCGCTGTAAGTATACCTTATTGTGTGGGTTATTATTTATCAGCTATGGTTAGGGGGATGAGACCGCATAGCATAATAGGAGGTGGTATTTTTATTACTTTGATTGCTGAATATCTCGGTGTGGATATAAGTCGGGGGGGATTATTAGTCGAAGAACCAGAACCCCGCGATACTATAGGTTTAAATGTATACCATGGTGCGAAAGTTTTGAAGAGGCGAAATAACGCCGCAGTACAATACCATGGTAGACATCCACAGGTTGAGAGAAACCAACAGCAAGGTAATGTAGGAGGGGGAAATGAAATGCAAGAAATGCAAAGGTTTATAGCTTCACAGGAGTACGAAAATGCTAGACAGAGAGCATTTGAAGATTGGCAAGTTCATCAAAACCAAATCATAGCTCATTGCCAACATATAGGTAGAAACTATATTCCTACTCCAAAACCCATATTCCCTCCCTGGTCTATAGAGATGCAACCACCGTATCCTACGTATAACCCAGCCGAAGCATTCTATAGCACCTATGGTTATGCATGGAACCCCTATTGGTATCAGTATCATCCCTAGTCTACTTAGTTTTATTTATTTTGTAATTTGTAATGTTGATACGTTTAATACTTATGTTAATATTGTAATAGTTTTTATAATTTTCTAACTTTTATTCTTAGATTTTAATAATTTTTGAATGTGGGGTAATATACCAAACTTAAAAAATATGTATATATGTTTGCAGTTTATCTTATGTACACAACAGGGTAAAACAACGCATTTTCAAAGACTGGCATTAAGTTCAGCAAAAGCAACTAATTTTGACGACAAGATGCAAAATATATGTGAAATAACAACAAAACGGAATGAACAAATGATGTGCACCATTTATCATTCAGCAAACAAACGCCAATATATTTGGAAACTTTGGTAAAAATTTAATCATTTTCACACAAATCACCCTCAATAATTTAAATTGTTACTGATTTCTTGCAAATGAGGGCATTGCAAGATCTTAAGTGTGGGAAGGGGTTAAATTCTTTCGGATTTTATAATTTTTATCTTAAACACTTGGTTACCATTAAAAATACTAGTAAAGTAGTAGTTGTATTAGAATCTAGTGCTCTCTGATAATAAAGAACAGCCCTAGTCTTATATACTGACTACCCAATTCTAGTAAAATTTTTCAAAATTTTCAATTAAATGAACTCAAAATCATGTTTATACATATTTATGAACGATAAAACTAGGTTTTAACACCGAAATTATTGTTACCTCAGAAAGGACATAAATTGAGAAACAAACCAAAATTCATTTAAAATGGAATAGAGGACAATAAAAAGGAAAATAAAAGCCAAGTGTGGGAAAATTCTCCAAGTTATTCAAAACATATATCACATATTTTTGTACAAATAACTGAAAATACTTTTGCTTTGGACTAAACTAAAAAGTTTTACCTGATTTACTGTAAGAAATATGGATCTACACGATGAATCAATTCCATCATTAAAAGGAAGTAAAGTCTTCCAAAAAAGACACGCGCTTCTTGATTTAGGTCAAGAAGTTGTCGTCCAGACCAGCTGTAGGTTGACGAAAAATCTAGAAAAGTCATCACTAAAATCAGCAGGAAATCCACGGACCTCAGCATTAAACAGGGTCGCCAAGTGGTCAGATTTATCCTAACCATGAGAAGGATTTATCTCGTAAAATGGGGGGGCACCATGCAAATTAGCTGGATAAGACTAATGAATCAGATCCCCAGAAAGGATAATCTCCTTAAAAGATCAAAAATCAGCTTTTAAGCCTGATATTACTCAATCCTTGAGATTGACCTTAAAGATTGAGAATTAAAAACTCATGGAATTCAATGATATCTAAACTCGAGCTTGAACGAGAAAATATTTTGATCAAAATTACAAACCGATTTGTTTTCTGAAAACCATATTTTCAATGCGTTCATTACCATTGAATGTAAAATCCTAGGAATTCACCTGGAATTCATTAGGTCACCTGAACTAAATCGGGTGTCAACCGTAAGAACGGTGGTTGCATAGTGGTCAAAGACAGGACCTTGTGCCAGACCGAAAAATCATAAGGGTGAGCTTTACTATTGCTCCTACCAAGGATAGTAATTGCGTCCGACATGTTATAGACCATAATTAAAAGCATGTCAGGGGACATTGCCTTAACAGTTGCTTGTTCAACGATTTCCTTTACAACCGGACGGTAGTTTACCGAAAGGTAATATACGGGACAAGTAAACTGGACGTGTTGCTTTCTAAATACAAGGTTAGCAAGTGGGTGACACAAAACCATAAGTTTTGAGCTAAAATTTTCAAATCTGAAACCCACCAAACCCACAAAAATATTTTGCAAACACCGGTAAAGGGTTATTTCGGAAAACTTATCTAGGGTAAAAACTAGATTTAATTTTCAAAAGATCAAATGTTTTCATAAAGATCCAATTTCTTTAATGGATCTAAATTTTTATAGTCATGTGGGACTGTAAACCATATCGTTATTACCATTGTTTATACCGCCGTATAGAAATCACTGATGTACAAAGTGTGAAGAATAAAGAAGTGATTCTAGTATTTCTAGACGATATTGCTTGAGGACAAGCAACGCTCAAGTGTGGGAATATTTGATAATGCTAAAAACGAACATATAATTCATAGCATTATTCCTCAAGAAAGACAAGCTTTTAGTTGCAATTGTTCTATTTAAAAGTGATATTCGTTTAAATAATAAAAGGTGAAGACAAAAGACAGATTCGACGAATTGAAGACGCAAACGACCAAAAAGCTCAAAAGTACAAAATACAATCAAAGAGGTTCCAATTATTGATAAGAAACGTCTCGAAATTACAAGAGTACAAGATTCAAAACGCAAAGTACAAGATATTAAATTGTACGCAAGGACGTTCGAAAATCCGAAACCGGGACCAGAGTCAACTCTCAACGCTCGACGCAACGGACTAAAAATTACAAGTCAACTATGCACATAAATATAATATAATATTTAAATAATTCTTATAATTATTTATATATTATATAAATAATAAAAATCCGTCGGCAAGAAAGACTCCAAAGTTTGTGAGCTGGAATTTCAAACTCCGCGACTCGCGGAGTTTGAAGGCAAAAAATGCCGCGAGTCGCGGAGTACCCCTGAACTCAATTCCCTATAAAGCCAACCGAATTCTGATCATTTTTCATAACATATATATCCATCCTCTCTATATCTATACGTAAATATTTATATTTATAGTTTAATTTTAATTTTAATTTTAATTTTAATCCTAATAATAAGGGTATGTTAGCGAATATTGTAAGGGTGTAAGTCGAAATTCTGTCCGTGTAACGCTACGCTATTTTTAATCATTGTAAGTTATGTTCAACCTTTTTAATTTAATGTCTCGTAGCTAAGTTATTATTATGCTTATTTAAAACAAAGTAATCATGATGTTGGGCTAATTACGAAAATTGGGTAATTGGGCTTTGTACCATAATTGGGGTTTGGACAAAAGAACGACACTTGTGGAAATTAGACTATGGGCTATTAATGGGCTTTATATTTGTTTAACTAAATGATAGTTTGTTAATGTTAATATAAAGATTTACACTTGGGCGTCCCTATAAATTACCATATACACTCGATCGGACACGATGGGCGGGGTATTTATATGTACGAATAATCGTTCATTTAACCGGACACGGGAATGGATTAATAGCCACTAGAATAATTAAAACAGGGGTGAAATTATGTACAAGGACACTTGGTATAATTGATAACAAAATATTAAAACCTTGGGTTACACTCAGTCGACATCCTGGTGTAATTATTAAATAAAGTATTAAAATCTTGTTACAGTTTAAGTCCCCAATTAGTTGGAATATTTAACTTCGGGTATAAGGATAATTTGACGAGGACACTCGCACTTTATATTTATGACTGATGGACTGTTATGGACAAAAACCAGACGGACATATTAAATAATCCAGGACAAAGGACAATTAACCCATGGGCATAAAACTAAAATCAACACGTCAAACATCATGATTACGGAAGTTTAAATAAGCATAATTCTTTTATTTCATATTTAATTTCCTTTATTTTATATTTAATTGCACTTCTAATTATCGCATTTTTATTGTTATTGTATTTAATTGCACTTTTAATTATCGTACTTTTTAATTATCGCAAGTTTATTTTATCGCACTTTTATTATTCGCAATTTCATTATCGTTATTTACTTTACGCTTTAATTTAAGTATTGTATTTATTTTTAATATTTTACATTTGGTTTTAACTGCGACTAAAGTTTTAAAATCGACAAACCGGTCATTAAACGGTAAAAACCCCCCTTTATAATAATAATATTACTTATATATATATTTGTATTTTTATAAAAGTAAACTAATATAGCGTTAAGCTTTGTTTAAAGATTTTCCCTGTGGAACGAACCGGACTTACTAAAAACTACACTACTGTACGATTAGGTACACTGCCTATAAGTGTTGTAGCAAGGTTTAAGTATATCCATTCTCTAAATGAATAAATATCTTGTGTAAAATTGTATCGTATTTAATAGTATTTTCTTGTAAAATTTAATAGTATTTCGTACACCCCGCTGCACACATCATCATCCAACCTCAAGAAATCCTTCTTATTTACAGTTAGATATCTTTCTAATACAAGGTAATACTCATATTCAAACTTTAATTCAATTTCTATAACTATAACAATCTTATTTCGAGTGGAAATCTTACTTGAACTTGTTTTCGTGTCATGATTCTACTTCAAGAACTTTCAAGCCATCCAAGGATACTTTGAAGCTAGATCTATTTTTTTCATTTCCAATAGGTTTATCCACAAAACCTGAGGTAGTAATGATGTTCATAACATCATTCAATTCATATATATAAAACTACCTTATTCGAAGGTTTAAACTTGTAATCACTAGAACATAGTTTAGTTAATTCTAAACTTGTTCGCAAACAAAAGTTAATCCTTCTAACTTGACTATTAAAATCCACTAAACACATGTTCTGTATCTATATGATATGCTAACTTAATGATTTAAAACCTAAAAATACGAAAAACACCGTAAAACCGGATATACGCCGTCGTAGTAACACCGCGGGCTGTTTTGGGTTACTTAATTAAAAACTATGATAAGCTTTGATTTAAAATTTGTTCTTCTGGGAAAATGATTTTTCTTATGAACATGAAATTATATCTAAAAATCATGGTTAAACTCAAAGTGGAAGTATGTTTTCCAAAATGGTCATCTAGACGTCGTTCTTTCAACTGAAAAGACTACCTTTATCAAAATGACTTGTAACCTATATTTCTGACTATAAACTTATACTTTTTCTATTTAGATTCATAAACTTAAGTTCAATATGAAACCATAGCAATTTAAATCACTCAAAACGGATTTAAAACGAAGAAGTTATGGGTAAAACAAGATTGGATAATTTTGCTTGTTGTAGCTACGTGAAAATTGGTAACAAATCTATATTAATCATATCCTAGCTAACTCATATTGTATTATACATGTATTCTATTATATTATGTAATCTTGGGATACCATAGACACGTATGCAAATGTTTTGACATATCATATCGACCCATGTATATATATTATTTGGAACAACCATAGACACTCTATATCCAGTAATGTTTGAGTTAGCTATACAGGGTTGAGGTTGATCCCAAAAATATATATACTTTGAGTTGTGATCTAGCCTGAGACGTGTATACACTGGGTCGTGGATTGATTCAAGATAATATATATCAATTTATTTCTGTACATCTAACTGTGGACAACTAGTTGTAGGTTACTAACGAGGACAACTGACTTAATAAACTTAAAACATTAAAACGTATTAAAAATGTGGTAAATATATTTTGAACATACTTTGATATATATGTACATATTTGTTATGGGTTCGTGAATCGACCAGTGGCCAAGTCTTACTTCCCGACGAGGTAAAAATCCGTGAAAGTGAGTTATAGTCCCACTTTTAAAATCTAATATTTTTGGGATGAGAATACATGCAGTTTTATAAATGTTTTACAAAATAGACACAAGTATGTGAAACTACATTTTATGGTTGAATGATCGAAATCGAATATGCCCCTTTTAGCTTGGTAGCCTAAGAATTAGGGAACTGGCCCCTAATTGACGCGAATCCTAAAGGTAGATCTACGGGAACTAACAACCCCAATTCTGGAATTTGGAATGCTTTAGTACTTCGAGTTTATCATGTCCGATGGGTGTCCCGGAATGATGGGGATATTCTATATGCATCTTGTTAATGTCGGTTACCAGGTGTTCACCATATAAATGATTTTTATACAGATTGTATATTATTGAAAGATGAAATCTTGTGGTCTATTATTATTACGATTTGATATATATAGGTTAAACCTATAACTCGCCAACATTTTTGTTGACGTTTAAAGCATGTTATTTCTCAGGTGATTATTAAGAGCTTCCGCTATTGCATGCTAAAATATGGATAAGATTTGGTGTCAACATGTTTGTATAATATTGTTTAAAACTGCATTCGAGATTTACTTTGTTGTAACATATTAATATTGTAAACCAATATGTATTGGTAGTGTGTAAGTGTGATATTTTTAGATTATCATTTCTGGATAATCTAGGTGGTGTCCTTTTAACCTTGTCGATAAAATAAAGGTTATGGTTTGTTCTAAAAACGAATGTAGTCTTTGAAAAATGTCTCATATAGAGGTCAAAACCTTGCAATGAAATCAATTAATATGGAACGTTTATAATCAATATGAATGGGACATTTCAGGTATGACTTACTATAATATAACCACGTTGATCGAGTGTCATTATATTATACTAACTCATACCTCCATTCCCACATCATTCCATAGATTCAAGTTCGTGTAATCGTGAAGATTTAAAATGAACAAAGTGTAACGACATCTCTAATGTGACTCGTATTTAATCGAAAGAATTAGTGCAACTCTGAAGATGCGTTTCTCGAGGAAAGTGTATAACTGATTGTTCATGTCAATGCGGTTCAAGTCAAACAATAGTGTCCTTAGGTACGAAAAGAGCAACGAATTATGATAACGAGTAGTATGCAACCGTAGTGATAAGTAGTGATGGCAAAACTCTCCTAGAATATTGGTGGTAGTAACAAGAAGTGGTAGATAGTGAAGAACACCAGTGTAACATCGGTAGTGGCTAGTGTTTGCCATAGTGGTGGAAAATTTATAGTACTTGTGGATAGTAAGCTGGTACGTTGATGAATAACAACATGGGAGACGGAATCTCCAAACTAGTTTAGCGAATGAAGTCATCATTATCCTTACGCGTATGAATCCTGAATTTACGTGTGTTACCAGAAAGTGGTAGAGTACTGGATCGTATGATGGAAATTTGGTACCATTAAGGAGTTCACCTAAGAAATATTCAAGTATAATGCACAAGTAGTCAAGTAAGTGCTATCTATAGCAAATGCAAGTCAGAATGCAATGGTTAACTATCCGGTTGTAGTCAAGATTCACTAATGCATCCTAACGACTCTGTCAGACACACTAATGCATATCCTAGATCCCTACAACCAACGCTCTGATACCATCTGTAGCGAGCCGCCAAAATCGCCATTGACGGCGTCGTTAACTTGGGTCCCGTTACGTGGTCATAGTCCCTAATTGACACGCGTTTGACCAAAATTATGTCGCATTCATTTGAAACGTGTATGACTTGTAAAGTTTAAAGTAAACCAAACGGTTCGACACAAGTATATGTTTACAAAAGTAGTAATGTATAAATGAAATAACTTGCGACATAATATAAGTTGAAAATCACGAATGCTATCAATAGCGTATGCATGAAAACATTAAGTTTGAATCCAAAGGTGCTATCACTAGCGTATGCATGTATGCTTGACCCTAATGGTGTATCCTAGGAGATGCACGCATAAAAACATCAGTTTCATACAAAAAACTCGATCAAAGAGCACAAGACATAACGAAATTTGGCAACTTTCAGAGTTTGCCGCCCAGTGTACAGCAGGCCGCTCAGCGTCAAACGTAAGCCCTGCAGGCAGCTTCTATGCATAAGCCCTTTAACTCAGCGCGTGAACGGCACGCAGCCATGTCAGCATACGCCACCGACATTCCGGATACTTCATGTAACAGAACCATTCAGTGATTAACACGTGTATCCCGTGAATTTCGGACATTCTACGCCTATAAATAGAACCCCTGGGTCACCACAGATCGATTACAGATTGATTGAGGCCACCCACAGATCTTACATCTGTGTTCCGGGTCGGCAGAGATTATTTCTCAAGGGAAAACAATAATCAACAGTATACGCCACACGCTAAGCAGCTAATTTTCTGTACTAGTACCTTACAGCCGCTATACGGAAAATCGTACTACCACCCATCTCAAAGACCAACAAAACCGCCAAGAGCACGAAGGCAACTGAAATAACCTCATCAAAAACAACACTTGAACCAGTCGATGAAAACCACATTGAAAATATACCAGTTGATCAGTTAACTCTTGAAGAGACTTCCGTTGAAGAAGAAGATCATTTACACACTGACACAGCAGATGATCAAGTTCATGAAACCATACCACGATTGAGAAAACCATTAATGGGAAGTTCCAGCGTAGGAATGTGGAAAGCCAGGCGAGGAACACATAATGTTTCTTTTAAGAAGACTTCTGATGTGAACGCTAAACATAACGGCAAAGGAAAATCAATTTCCAAATCACAATTGTTTAAGCTATTCAATCAATTGAATGCTTTAGTTGATGATAGTGAGAATCAACACAGTGATGAAGGTTTTCTGGATGACGATTGGAATTTTGAAGAAGAGGGTGAACAGTTCTTTATGAACGAAGAAATGGCAAGCAAGTTACTGGATGGAATATTGACTAAAACAGCGCCATCACGATTTAAGCAAAAATTAGCACAACCAACCATCCGAGCAACAGCTGTGGATAATTTGTTTGCTTTAATTACTGGGGATGAAGCTATCAAATCGCCAGCAATGGCAGAGTCCACACAGTGTTTTATCCCTCGAATTGCAGATTATCCATTACCAAGAAATTTGGGAATTCCATCTATCGGTGTTTATGATGGTACAACAGATCCAAAAGATTTTCTGACTATGTTTGAAGGTGTCATGAGGTTACAGCATTGGGAAGATGAAACTGCGTGCCATATGTTTCCAATGGTATTGCAGAAAATGGCAAGAGAGTGGTTTGCTAGCTTGCCACCAAGGAGCATTACCAGTTTTCTTGATTTGAGGGCAAAGTTTGTGATGCAATATCAAAGCTTGAGAAGCTGCACATTGTCACATCTTGATGCACATGAGATAACAATGCAAAAGAATGAATCACTGAGTGATTTTATGAAACGTTATACCATTGAGTGTCAGAAGATACCAGACATACCAGAGTCTCAGCTTATTTCATGATTTATATTTTGTCTTGATCAGCGACGTTTTGCATGATTAATTCATGGTTTGCGTTATGACATTCCAAAAACATTACATCAGGCGTTGGGTATCGCTCAGAGGCATTTACGAGCAGGCGAAATGGGATATCCAAGAGTAGATAATTATCAGAGAAACTTCAGGCAGCAAGGCGGAGAGCGGAACAGGAAAGACAATTATCAGAGACAACGGGGTTATGACAATAATTACCAGAAATAGCAGAGCGGTTGGAGGGGAAATAACCATCCAAATGACAACTATCACCATCGAAAGCCATTAGACAGGCATCCACTTATCATGGCATTAACCAAAACTCCAAAAGAAATTTTGTTCACAGAGCCAACTAAGGAATCATTCCACCCTCCACCGCCAATGGAAGAGCGTCAGGGACCACAAAGTGACAAATGGTGTGATTTCTATGAGGCATATGGACATGATACAGATAATTTCAAGTCACTGATGAGGGAGATCATTGCGAAGATTAAGGCAGGAGAATTAAATCATCTTTTACCAGGAAAAAACTATCGGAGAAATGATCCAAACAAACGTTTTGCTTGGCAGGGAAAAATGCGTCACGGTGGATGGCGTGACAGGAACAGAAGAGAAGAAAGGAATGATGAAAGGGATCCAACCCCTGAAATGCACATTAAGGTTATATGGAATGAGACAGAGGAAAATGAAACAGACGGAGAACGCAGGACGGAGACCTGGATGTATGCTCCAATCATATTTCAAACCATTCCAAATTGGCGTCTGTCAGAAGAGCCTGTGGTCATCTCAGCTGTAATTGCAAACAGAAACATCAATCGAATTTATACCGATACAGGTAGTGAGGCAGATATTTTATATTTGCATTGTTTCAAAAATTATCCGTTCGGTGTGAAAGATAGGCTTCGCTACACGACTATGAAAATTGCTGGTATTATGGGAGAATCAATGAAGGCAGTTGGTAGAGTAAAGCTGGATGTAACAATGGGAACACATCCCTTAGTCCGAACAGAAATTGTGGACTTTACAGTTCTTGATGGCAGATCAAGATTCAATGCATTGTTTGGTAGGCGAACTCTTCGCAAATTTGGAGCAATTACTTCTACACCGCATGCAGAATTGCGGTTCCCAACGCCAAACTGTGTAGAAGTAATACACTCTGAATATGTTGGACCGGCACGGGAAAGATCAGTTGTTCATGAAGCTCAAGAGAATTTTGTCAGAGGGGAATCATCGAGGCAGTTGTGTAGTAAGAATGATGTGAATGGGTATTTCAAACCACCCAAAATGTGGACAAACTAACAGCAAGATGCAGACCGCTGAATGGAATACAGTATAATAACATGAATCCTGCAGCGCAGTCTTTATCATGTTTTTAATTTTTTCTCAGTTCAGGCGACAGCACAATACACTTTTTGTAATTTTCTGATTGGGACTTGATCAACCCATACGAAAATATTACACAAAAATGTTGTATGTGTGACAGTATTATCAATGAAATTTTAAATTTTTTCTTACGCATAGCGTTACGCGTTCCGAATGTAAAGCATAGCATTCATTCCTACCCACATAAGGCAAGGCATCTTTATGCCCCCGATGGTAGAGGCTCTTGTGTCCACATTATAGACATAAGGGATCGGCTAGCGTAAAGTGTTTACTTCGCTAGAGGGCACCGAGGCAAAACTAAAGATCTCATAATGTCATGACATACATAATGGTTTATCACAACGGCATAAATCCATTTATATTTTGAAAACAGAAAAAATTGAAATACAAGGGTATTTTGTAAGCCGCACAACACCTGAGCGCAACACGCTAAACGGAACACTGATAATTCCATAAACAGAAATTTCTTTAATGGACTTATCAATATATTATAGCATAACAGCATTATGATTTATTCATATCCTACTTCACAAAGTAGTTTGAGAATTCTCAAAGAACTTCTTTACAAAACATATGCTCTGATACAGAATGGAGAATGGATAAGTTGATCAGTATATTCATTACAGCAATAACAACATTTTACATAATTTGTTTTGACTAAATGGAAATACAAAATAGATGTACAATTTTAATAGCTTATATACATAATACCATTTATGTAGCAGTACACCTCTGATTCATAAAGAGGAATTATGCATTACGGACAGCGGATGCCGGATGACAGATCAATTCATGTACAAATTCAAAAATCAGTTTACGACAAAAATCATTTCATATGATATATGCAAATCTAAGCTTTTTAACAAGCGTTTAATGGTTAAATCATATAGCAGTAATGCATCAATCATGAAAAGTAACAACACATGTTCACATTAAACATAGGGACAGAATGTATATACAACATGGAGATGTTACATGTTGTTACAGAATAAGTGTATCTTCAAATGGGAACATCTAGAATGTCCTTAACAGATACATCATCCCTAAGACACATTTCTTCCAAGGAGGTAATCTTCAAAGCAGTCACTTCAGCAATGGCCACCTGCAGCTTAACACCAGCATCTAGTTTGATGTGTTTTGCAATAGCATCTAGTAAAGGGTCAGGCCTTATAGGTAATGCATTTAAAACCTCTTCCATTGCATCTAAAAGGTCACTTTCTGTAGATGCCACCAGATACTTATCAAAAGTTTGACCCACAAGTGAAGAGCCAAACACCATATGCCAGACCAGGGACACCAGCCTTCAAATCAGTAAAATTCTTTTCAGCTTCAGCAGCAGCAGCAATCTTCTCCTCCAAAAACTGATTCTTCTCCTCAAGCAACTTCTTTAACTCCTCATTACTCTTCACCAGCTTATCATTCTCCTCCATAAACTTCTCCTTCTCCACCCTTTCTGCAACACATTTTGTTTCCACCACCTGCAACAACTCCTCCTTTTTCTTAACAGCATCCTCTACAGTCTTCAACTTAGAATTGGCATCTTTCAAGTCAACTTCAAGCCCCTTTACCTTGTTGGCATTATGAACAGCATTGGCAATAATAGTGTCTTGAGCTTTTTGCATCTTAAGACCATGAATCACATGTTGATTCAAAAGCACTAATGCTACAGCAGTGGATTGATAGCTTTGTTTATGCGTCATGATGGACAGAGAGGAAGACAAATCAGTAATGGTGTTTGCCTACAATAAAATCAGTAATTCTGATAAGAAAGCAATTATTAGTGAAATAGTGTCTAAGATTATAAATCTTATAAGGATTACCTTCAAAAACTCAGCAAAACTATCAGATTTGTTAGCAGGATCGTCAAGAAAAGCCTGTAAACCACCCAGTGGTACAGATGGTGGTTGGGTAGATGCAGAAGATTGGGTTTTATCAATCCCTTTAGGAGTATGCAGAGTTCTGAATGGAGAGGTCTCAAAAGAATCAACATCATCAGTTTCTTCATTATCATCATCAATGTCATCTTCAACATTAACAGTTTTATTGCTCTCAGGATCCTTCCAAGAAGAAGTATCAACAGCATCATCTTGAAGAACCAATCCTATAAAATGGAGAAGCAGATAAATATACAATAGAGCTTCGACATAAAATTATTAATTTATTTATACAGATGCAGCTAAGATACATACTTCTCTTTTTTGGTTTGTCAACAGCTTCACCCGCTGGACGTTTTCCCTCACGTTTTGAACTTTTGCCAGCCTTCTTGGCGCTGGACGGTTCAGGGGTGACTTCAACAATCTCAACATCAGGAGATGGTTGAACAGTACCGCCATCTCCGCCCTCAACAGATCGCTCTGGGATTTTCAATTGTTGTTCAAAAGCAGCATCTTGGGCTTTCTCTGCCTCAATTTCAGCAGGGGTTTTGGGCCGTTCAGACACAATCAAAGGATCAAGATTGGCCTTTTTGAAGGTTCTGTAAACCTGCATTTCTTCTCCTACAATCAGATAATATACAAACAAACAGAAACGTATATAAGAACAAACACAACACAGAACATCATAACAAATAACAGAATATATCAATAAAGGTGCCTACTACGGCCTTCCCAGTGCAGCACCGGTGTATATCCAGAACGCCAGTTGTTACTCATTTTACAGAGAACCAATATGGCTTCATAATCATCATATGACCTTTGTGGAAATTTGAATGTCTTCAAAGTACTAAGAATAAACCTTTCATCCTCAGATAATGTGGTGGATTTGCTAACTCCTATGGTAGTTTTTCTCCAACCACGAACACATGCCAAGGCATCTTGACCAACCCTTTCATTAATAAAGAAATAGGGATCTTTCCAGTTCTTTAAAGAACTTTCTTTCACCCCAGTAAAGGCCTTATTCGGCTTGCAATCAAATGTATACCAGCATTTGCTAACTAATCTAGTTCTAAATAATTCATGGAAAATATTTACATTGGGATTTTCTCCTACAGAATTACAGTACATTTCAAAAAGAATATTTTTTTGTAAACCTAATGGATGAACTTGACTAACACCTATCCCATAGTGGGCAAGAATTTGTTGAAGAAAGGAAGAAAGAGGAATGCGGAGGTTTCCTACAGTTAATTGCAATTTATAGAGGGTAATCATCTTTTTTGGCGGTTTATTGGCCCTATCGCTAGGTGAAGGCACAATAGGATTCAACAATCCAAGACATCTGTGTTTCTTACATAACTGTTCTATATCGGCTTCAGTGATACTGGAAGGGATGGTGCTGACGTCACGATTGTCTCTCTGAGAAGACGTGCTGCTAGATTCGGCCATGGTAGTACGAAAAATGAAAATTCAAACAGAAGAAAAGATGAACAATCACCGACCTTATACTTCACGGATTGCTAAATTGAATAAATTGCAAGATATCTTCATAGCAAATAATCAGTTTTCGAAAAAGGAAAAAGGTAAAGGGTCGGACTATTTATAGTCAAGCAAATGAATAATAAAGGGATGAGATTGAGATACATGTATGGGACAGATCAATTGAGCAAACAATTTAAACTTTGAAAATAAATTAAAAAGATTTTGGGGGCAAATTCATGATTGATAAAATGACGTCAGAGCAGAAAATCAGACAACTACAGCAGTTTTTGTGTCTTCGAGGAAAAAGGCATCTTTTATTTTTAGTTTAATGACTTTATTTTTTACAAACATAAAGACATTAAACTGGGAGGACTTAATGGTGTATCCTAGGAGATACACGCATAAAAACATCAGTTTCATACAAAAAACTCGATCAAAGAGCACAAGACATAACAAAATTTGGCAACTTTCAGAGTTTGCCGTCCAGCGTACAGCAGGCCGCTCAGCGTCAAGCGTAAGCCCTGCAGGAAGCTTCTATGCATAAGCCCTTTAACTCAGCGCGTGAACGGCACACAGCCATGTCAGCACACGCCACCGACATTCCGGATACTTCATGTAACAGAACCATTCAGTGATTAACACGTGTATCCCGTGAATTTTAGACATTCTACGCCTATAAATAGACCCCCTGGGTCACCACATTTCACATTATTCTGATCTAAACTTCAGTCAGAGAGAAGTACACTTTCTCTCTCACACAGTTCTTTCTCACTCTAAAACAACATTAGCCGCTTAGCAGCAGTGCGCTAGACGGATCATTACAGATTGATTCACAGATTGATTAAGGCCACCCCATAGATCTTACATCTGTGTTCCGAGTCTGCAGAGATTATTTCTAAAGGGCAAACAACAATCAACAGTATACGCCATACGCTAAGCAGCTAATTTTCTGTACTAGTACCTTACAGTCGCTATACAGAAAATCGTACTAACAGACCCCAAGCAAGTAATCAAAGTGTGCGGAAGCATGTATCAATTAGCCAAGTATGAACCTGAGAAACATATAGAAAACTGTCAACGAAAAATGTTGGTGAAATCATAGGTGTATTTGTAAACGTTGTTTTGAACCACAAGATTTTGTATAGTTGATTATCCAAATGGTTTACATTCCAAAAGCATGTTCGCGAGCACCCAATTATCAAGACTTAACTGTTTTGTACCCTGTTACGTAGTGTTAGAACCTACACTATACCCGAAAATATATTTCATCCGCTAACGGTAGCGAACCGTCCGAATGAGGGCTCGTCAAGCCTGCAAGGATCCACACAACATAAGTTCACGTTTACACCCTACAAGTGTAACTAATGATAATTGAATTGAGGCTTTTTGTTCTAACTCGCTGTGGAATGTTTGTTTTCGTACTTGTGTTCAAAGCATAAAATTATGATACGTATACGTTTCTCATCCCATGATTTAAAAGTATAAAAGTTGTTGAAAAGATGGGACTATGATCTCACCTCGAGTGCACGAGTAATAAGGTACTTCACAAAGTAAACGAGTGCATGAATGAATGCTAGTCTTGACATAAACAAGTAGGTTGTATCAATATCGGTAAACACGGTCGGTCAAAGTTGTTCAATTAGTCCTATGGCTCGTTACGACACGATTATGTAGCATGTGAATCACGTTGTCAAGTTTCATGCAAGATATAAGTGTAAACGAAAGGTTATAACGATTAACCAAAGTATTGGTTAAGTTTGAATAAAAGTCAACTTTGGTCAAGGTCAAAGTCAACGAAAAAGTCAACTTGTTCGGGTTGGGTCACGAACAATTTTTCTAAGTTTCATAATCATATACGACCATGTTAGAACAAGTTTCATGTCAATCGGAGTTGCGTAGCATAGTTAGAATTAAAATTGATAATTTTGGACAGCCCCATTTTCATGCTTTAAGCCGCGCCGTGGCTAGAGGAGCCACGCCGCGGCTTAACACTTGGTCAGAAGTCTGGGCGGTTTCATGTGTAGGCTCGAACCAAACTTCAAACAAACATAACTTATGAACCGTAAACATTCAAAACACGTATCTTATATCGCTGGAAAGGTAATTTAATGAGGAATACAACTAAACACATTTCATCAATCAAATCCATCATTAACAACAATGAAAACCTGGCTGAATGATCATTATTTAACGTTTCAAGCTCAAAAATGCAAATGGTGATTCGAAAATCCAATTTACACATACGATATGCCGTTTCGAAGGTAATTTAAATACGTTGCAACTAAACACTTACTAACCACATTTCATAGCACTCAATGCATCAAAAGTTCGTTTTAAGTCTATCAAACCCTAATCCAAAATCACAAAATCAACAATCATGTTAATGAAGCCTTTCCAAGTCAACCTACACACCAAAATGTAGCTAGTGATGCTAGTAACTCATTTAGTACATGAACTTTAACATAATAACAACATTAAATCATTCAAAACTCAAGATTAAGCACACCCATTTCAAGTTCATGCTAGTTCATGCAAAATAACAAGATCGAGCAAATAAATCACATATTCATGCTAGACTCGAGCCATAAACACTAATTAACACACTTTTAAGTTTAAAGGTCTAATTTATGAAAATTAGAGATTTTGAAAAGCTTACCTCAAGCTATGAAATTGGTACTAAAATGAAATGGATGATGAGAAGATCACGAATATGTAATTTGTTTTGATGTTAGCCTCCTAGTTTCGATTTAGATGATGACTGAATGATTTTGAGAGTGGAGAGAAAAAGATGGAAGTATTTGAGATGAGGAGGTTGAATGAATGAGTGGTGGTGGTAGGTGTTAACTAGTTCCACTAGTTAAATCTTTGAGCAAATGGCAAAGTTAGTCCCTCGAGTTTGGAAGCGGGTGCGTGAATTAACCGAACAAATATTTTAAATACGCTAGAGTAAACGAGAGATGTTATAATTAAATAACGGGAAGTATTAAAACGCTAGTCAACGGAAGATATGAATTTAGATAACGAAAGATATTATCTAAAAAAAAGGCGGGCGTTAAAATAAATTAATGGAAAAAGTCGGGTTGATTCACTTATTAACGACAGTAAAAAGATAAAAATAAAGTAAAGTAAAAAACGTTTCATACGTAACCTGATTAACCTACACGTGACTATCATTAGGATGCCCATAAACCGTTATAAGAAGGCTTATATATATATATATATATATATATATATATATATATATATATATATATATATATATATATATATATATATATATCTATTAATTTGCTTGAAAACCAAGGAACCAATGAGAGCTCGACATGTGGCGCAAAAATCACATGTGATTGAAAAAATAAAAAATTTTAAAATAAAAAATTAAAAAAAAAAATTTTGAAAATTTTTCTTTTCGAAATTTTTTTTCGAATTTTTTTTACAATCACATGTGATTCTGTATGTCAATCACATGTGATTGTAAACCCAATCACATGTGATTATGCATGTCAAATCTAAGCACATGTGATTGTGTAATTCAATCACATGTGATTGTGAAGGCAAATCACATGTGGTTGTAAAAAAAATTCGAAAAAAAATTCGTAAAAAAAATTTCGAAATTTAAAAAAAAAAAATATTTCGGGAAAAAAAAATTTTGAATTTTTTTTTCAATCACATGTGATTTTCGTACCACATGTCACGCTCTCATTGGTCCATTGAATCTCAACTTAATTTATGGATTTAAATAAATATTCCTCATATATATATATATATATATATATATATATATATATATATATATATATATATATATATATATATATATATATAAACCAAAAAGTTTTTGTGAATTGTGGTTAAAAGTTATTTAAGGATATATATATATATATATATATATATATATATATATATATATATATATATATATATAAATTTAACGCTATATTTTAAACTATATTTCTATATATATATATATATATATATATATATATATATATATATATATATATATATATATATATATATATATATAGGTAATATTATTATTATTATTATTATTATTATTATTATTATTATTATTATTATTATTATAAAAAGGGGGTTTTACCGTTTAATGACTGGTTTGTCGATTTTATGTCTTAAGTCGCAATTAAAACCTAATGTAAAATATTAAATATACAAATGACTTAATTTAAAGCGTAAAGTAAATGACGATAAATAAAAGTGCGATAAATAAAAGTGCAATAATTTAAAGTACGATAAATAAAATGACAGTAAATAAAAGTGCGATGAGATATAAAATAAAGGAATTATGCTTATTTAAACTTCCGTAATCATGATGTTCGAAGTGTTGATTTTAATTTATTACCATGGGTTAATTGTCTTTTGTCCTGGATTATTCGATATGTCCATCTGGTTTTTGTCCATAACAGTCCATCAGTCATAAATATAAAGTGCGAGTGTCCTCGTCAAATTATCCTTATACCCGAAGTCAAATATTCTAACTAATTGGGGACTTAAACTGTAATAAGGTTTTAATACATTGTCAATGATTACACCTGGTTATCGACTGTATGCAATCCAAGGTTTTAATACTTTATTAACAATTACACCAAGTGTCCTTGTATGTAATCCACCCTTGTTTTAATGAGTTTATTGAATATTAATCCATCCCCGTGTCTGGTTAAATGAACGATTATTAGTATTTATAAATATCCCGCCCATCGTATCCGATTGAGTGTATGTGGTTATTTATAATTACCTCAAATTGTAAATCTCTATATTAAATTAACGAATTATCATTCAGTTAAACAAATATAAAGCCCATTAATAGCCCATAGTCCAATTTCCACAAGTGTCGGTCTTTTGTCCAAACCCCAATTATGGTACAAAGCTCAATAACCCCGTCTTTAATATTTAGCCCAACATCACGATTACTTTGATTTAGATAAGCATAATAATAACTTAGCTACGAGACATTAATTTAAAAAGGTTGAACATAACTTACAATGATTATTAATCGCGTAGTGTTACACGGACAGAATTTTGACTTACAAACTTACAACATTCGCTATCATAACCTTATTATTAGTAATCTTAAATTAAAATTAAAATTATAAATATATATATATATATATATATATATATATATATATATATATATATTGAGAGAGTTAGGGAGAAGATTGAATTAGGTGTACATAATTCGCTGAAAACTCGTCCAATTTATAGACCTGGCCACACTGTTACAGCTATACGATCACATGGAAATTGCTCTTACAGGCCATGCGATCGCATGGCCAGCTGGATCAGCTCATTTGTCAATTAAAACGTGGGCTGCTCGATTTTAATATATATAATATAATATATATAATTTTATATAATTATATATATATATATATATATATATATATATATATATATATATATATATATATATATATTATATTATATTATATTCATGTGCATCGTTGACTTGTAATTTTAGCTCCGTTGAGTCGCGCGTTAATAGTTGGTTCTTGTCCCAGTTCCGGATTTTCGAACGTCCTTGCGTACCATTTAATATCTTGTACTTTGCGTTTCGCGGCTCGTACTCTTCTAATTTCTAGACGTTTCTCATCAATAAATTGAACCTCTTGGATTGTACTTTGTACTTTTTAGCTTTTTGGTCATTTGCGTCTTCAAATCATCGAATCTGTCTTTTATCTTCACCTTTTATTATTTAAACGAATATCACTTGTAAATAGAACAATTGCAACTAAAAGCTTGTATTTTTTGAGGGATAATGCTATGAAATATATGTTTGTTTTTAGCATTATCAAGGGTGAAGGAAAACGATGTACTTAAGACGGCGTTCCGAACTCGTTATGGCCACTATGAGTTTCTGGCGATGCCATTCGGGTTAACTAAAACACCTGCCGTGTTTATGGATCTCATGAATCGCGTATGCAAGCCATACCTGGACAAGTTCATTATCGTCTTCATAGATGATATTCTCATCTATTCCAAAAGCGAAGAGGAACATGAGCAACATCTTCGACTCGTGCTTGAACTCTTGAGACAAGAGCAACTCTATGCCAAATTCTCCAAGAGTGAATTTTGGTTGAAGGAAGCCATCAGCAAGTCGGAACCCCCACTACTCCTACTCATATCCGCCTATATTTAGACCTCGCCGGTTATTACCGTAGATTCATCGAAGGTTTCTCTCTAATTGTGTCGTGACTCGTCCAAATCCATCTGGACGAATACATTACATTTGGTTACATCGCGAGGTTCTGACCTCTATATGATACATTTTACAAACATTGTATTCGTTTATAAAAGACAAACTTTCATCACATTAAAAGTTGAGAGATATGCATATCATTTCAGAATATCTCCAATCTATAATTGACTTAGTAATAATCTTGATGAACTCGACGACTCGAATGCAACGCCTTTTGAAATATGTCATGAATGACTCCAAGTAATATCTCTAATATGAGCAAATGCACAGCGGAAGATTTCTTTCATACCTGAGAATAAACATGCTTTAAAGTGTCAACCAAAAGGTTGGTGAGTTCATTAGTTTATCATAAACATTCATTTCCATCATTTTAATAGACTACAAGAATTTCATTTCCAGTTCTCATAAATATACGTACCATGCATAGAGACAAAAATCATTCATATGGTGAACACCTGGTAATCGACATTAACAAGATGCACATAAGAATATCCCCTATCATTCCGGGAAATCCTTCAGACATGATAAAAACTACATCGAAGTACTAAAGCATCCGATACTTTGTAATCAAACAAATTTATATATATATATATATTTATTAGTGATATCATTTTATATTAATAACTTGTGTGTTTCATAAATGTATTTAATTTTTGTACTTTAAAAAAAAAATAAAAAAAATATAGTTATATTATATATATATTAAGTATAGTTTTATATAACTAATATCTACTTGATAAACTAATATTAATGTTAAAAATAAATATAATAATGATAATAAAAATAATAGTGATAATAATAATACTAATAATAATAATAACTATGATAATAATAACTTTACTACTAATGATAATAATGATAATAATAATAATAAGAGTAATAATAATAATAATAATAATAATAATAATAATAATAATAATAATAATAATAATAATAATATTACTAATACTAAAAATAATGATAATAATATTAATTGTATGATTGATACTAATAATTATATTTTTAATATTTATAAAAATCTAATAACAATAATAATTAATAATAACAATAATAATAATAATAATAATAATAATAATAATAATAATAATAATAATAATAATAATAATAATAATAATAATAATAATAATAATGAGTAATAAGTAAACTACCTTAGAGAAGTAGCCCTAAAAAATGTCCAAGTCCGGGTTTGAACCCGCGACGTCCCGCTAACCCGATAACGCCTTTAACTATTCATCTGCCACCTCATTTCTGATTTAATTATGTCCCCATTTCTATTTAACCCAAATTACTTCTGTTTCCAATCTCATCTGCTTCATCACTTCTGTTTAAAATCACAACCTAAATCCTTTTACTCAATATTTTCGACTATCTACTTCTAATCTAATCCTCATCATCCCTAATCATCTTCAAAATCTAGTCTTCATCACCTTCATGATGATCATCATTATTAATCACTTATTTAATTTACGATTTCAACATCATCATAATCCTAATCAAATTCATACACATTAATATTATCATAATCCTAATCAAATTCACACATCCTCTTTTGCTTTTTCTGAATCTCGTTTCAATCAACCCAATTGAAAGTTTTGGCCCAACATAAAAATTTGATCGTGGCCCAACAGACTTAATCAGTCCACGGCCCAACAGCCATTTATTTGTTATTGGCCCTTTAATTTGTTATGGTTCTTTGTTAGTTTCTAAAATTCGAACAGGCATACAATTCAAATCGTTTAACACACCATCATTATGTATATTGTTGTTTTATGTAACAACATTATTATCCTATTTCTTTATCAACCAACCCTAGTACCCTACCATACATTATCACCCCACCAACCCACTAATCAATTCAACGAGAATTTGAACAAAGAGGAAGTGAGATCGAGAGCTGTAAAGGATATATCATGTCTTAACATCTTTGGCTCCATTATTACTTTCATCATTACCCACTATCATTATCATGATCAAATAATCATTATGGAATTTTTATCATCATTCGTTGCCCTCACCCTTTCATTGAGCATGCATCATTCTTATTTGCATCACCTTCTTTATGGGGTTTAATACTAGGAATGGGATATAGAAGCTGAAACGTAAAGTTGTAGCAAAGATTTCATTTTATGCATAAAACGATCGACTAGCAATTGCAGTTTCGTCATAACAGCAACTGAACCACAGCCCAATACCCAAAATAGGTTCATGGCCCAATTATTTACTTATATGTCAAATAACCCGCTACTAGGCCCAACTTCAATTTGAAGTTGTTTAAAAAAAAAAAACTTGCGGCTAAATAGATGAATGAAACAAAAAAAAATTCGTCCAGCTTATCCAACCCCACTATCAATTTATCCTTATCCCAAGATTATTATCCCATGCTTTACTTAATTAATAACCATATAACATCCCTTAAAAGGTCCACCTTGGTCTGCCATAAAAAAATGAAACACTCATCATGTAATCGAAATCAATACAGCATCCTCATCATTGAATGATCACAACTTCTTCTTTAAAATCGACTAGAAACAGAAAATTTCAGTTGCAGCAGCAATTATTCTGCGTCGAGAAGGGAGAAAAAAATGTACGTATATAGGAACAGAGACGTAAAGCTGTAACTGCAGCTATGATACGAAACAGAAAACATAAGACAGTAGTAACAACGACTAGCAAAAAGATGAGGTGGGTTTGTGGATGGTGAAAGTGGGTTGATTAGAAGTGGGTGATAGCCGATGGAATCAAGAAAACACTTGTGATGGGTGTCGAGGTGATGAGGGTGGCGGGTTGAAGATGGTGAGATGAAGTGGTGCTCTTGGGTGTTCAATGGAAATAGAAACAGAAATAAGTGGACTGTATTAACAGTAAAACATGATGGGTTGGATTTATGGATTTCACGAAGCAAAAAGATATTGACTAGGGTTGGTGATTGTATGGTGGGTTTGATGGTTATCGAGGGTTGAAGGAAACATGAGTCATTTTTAGTTTCAAGGTGATTGACGGTTATTTGTGTATTAGGTGAAAACATAAAAGATAGCAGTAGCAAAACAGTAGCTTCGAGCTAGTTGTTGTTCGATAAACAGGAACCCAAAACAACAAAAATATAAGTGGGTTTCGATGGTTTTGGTTTGGCTTGATTAAAATAGAAAAACAAAGTGAGTTTTCATGGTGATTCTAGAGGTTAAATGTGACGGATTAAGAGGGTGATCGGTTGTGGTAGTCGACAGTTGATGGTGGTTGTAGTTCATCGGAAGTGGTGGAAGTTGTAGGTTGGTGATGGCTTTGTAATGAGGGAGATGGTAGTATGTTTTTTTGTTGAAGACAAACGCCTCTTATATATATATATATATATATATATATATATATATATATATATATATATATATATATATATATATATATATATATATATATATATATATATACTATATCTATAATATTACCTTATTATATTAATTAATAATAATAATTGTAACTTAATCAGAGTGGAAAAGGTGTGCAGGAGAAAACAGTAACATTGATTGATACATTCAAATTCACAGATCAATTACTATGTTTCCTACCGACACTTTTAACCCGAAATATAATATTGTGCCCATTGCTAAACAGTTAGCGTATAAAAGTGTTTCTAAAAATTCTAAATTTTTAGATTAAGTATAGTTAATTATTTCACTCATTAACTGTTTGAAACCTGATAAAAAAGATTCGATAATTATTTATTTTCTGTTCCAATTTATATGTACGGAGTACTAGTATTTAATCTAAAAAAGGTAAAAATATTTTCATGAAGCCTAAAATCTTCGTAATCGATTTACAGTTCAACTTTCATTTTAAATCTTCATACATATGTACTATATTATAATGAAGACCAAAGAAATGTCAACCGAGTGTTACAGACGTTTACAGAATAGGTCCAAAATCATATTTATTCAATATGCACTTTATATATATAAGAACAGTTTTAAATAATAAATTTTACTAAGTAAATACATTTATTAATTATATATTTTAAACAAATAAATTTAATATAACAATATATATATATACATAAGTAATATTTATATATATACCTACACATATTTATATATATACATATTTACAAACACTGGTTCGTGAATCATCGGGATTTGTCAAAGGGTAAATGAATTTAAAATACATGAACATAGTTCAAAATTTTTGAGACTTCAATATTACAGACTTTGCTTATCGTGTTGTAATCATTTAAAGTTTAAGTTTAAATTTGGTCAGAAATTTTCGGGTCGTCACAGTACCTATCCGTTAAAGAAATTTCGTCCCGAAATTTGAGTGAGGTCGTCATGGTTAACCATAAAAATGTTTTCATGACGAATATGAGTTGATAAATAGTGTTTTATCATTATTGAATAATATAGATAAAAAGATTTGATTATGTGAAGCGTACGAGTGAAGCTGTCACTAAAAAGTGAAATGAAGAAAGTAAAGTTTCATCTTAACTTTTGACTTGTCATGGTTGAATTCCAGAATTCAAGGGATTTAAAGAAAATCTTCGAAATCTAAAAGATTTGATTCTTCGGTGAATAAGGAAATTAAGATATCTATAATTTAATACGGTGATCTGCCTCGATTACTCTGTCTGATATTTCCATTATAAATTAAACTTTTTCCGTTCCATTACTTTCACCATTTCTATACTTTCTTTCTTAGTTCATACATCCCAAAAGATTGTGAAAATGCTTAATCCAGTTCTAATTCTTGATATTTTTCTAATTATCATTTCAGTCATCCTTCTTTTCAATCTTCCACCAGAAAAACCTGTTTACTTCTACTATTACCCTGGGGTGTTACTATTCTTAATTCTACTATGTCTTTATATTGCTATTCATATTAATATCCATGGTTTGTAATCTCTGGGTTGGTGTTGGGCTTTATATTTTCCTTTATATTTCAAAGCTCTTTGCCTTTTTATTCTCTTCTCGACTCTAAGTACAACTAGTAATGGTCCAGAATTCGTAGGTATGGTGTTTCGAGTGAACATGGCTAATGTTCTAAGAGAGAGATGGTAATAGCACGATCTTGATTGGTTAAATTACTAAAATTCAAGAGAAAAGGTAGAACTATTAGCAAATTATGTTCTTGATATGTTTAGAGATTAAGTAGAATGTAAGAGTAATGTAACATGGCACATGATGACGTTATGGTCTGTGAATCATCACGCTTCATTAAAAGCTTAGCGTGACTTACTGTAATATAATCACGTTGATCAAGTGTCATTATATTATACTAACTCATGCATCAATTTCCAACACTACTTCAAAATCATTCATAATTCAAACTCGAATTTTTAAAGAAATTTAGAAAATAAATTAGTTTCCTTCATGATGTAATACAGATAACACAAAGAGATAACTAATTTCAGAAAAGAAAAGTTATGAAAATATCTTCAGAAATATCGAAGATATTTATGATGATATTTTGGAATTTCTAATTTCGATGGTTGATGAAGAAAGAGTTTTCGCAAGATTTTAACATGAGTACGGAGCAAGATATTCGTTGAAGGTTTCATCGGATCCAGAATTACCTGGATTCTTTGAATATATGGTATGGTTCTTGTATTTGGCCTTGATTTTCTTCATGGTTTGCTCAATCTGTTTTTCAGTACCAAATTTTCTATCGAGCGTTCTTAACACTCCCTTCTTTATCATCAAACTTTTGGCCGTTTAGACCATCTACAATTTTTCTGTTTCCTCTGCATTTAATGCTACGATATTTGAATCATCGGTTATCAATCCGAGGTGGTTTCAGGAGAATTGTGTTTTTAGATGATTAAACGCTGATGGTACTATGGTGGAATATAAAAGGTCCCCCGGTAACAATAAAAGAGCACGCATATATCTCAAGGTTATAATAAGGTTTATTCGAATGATACGTCGAAATTGATTTGCTGGAGCTGTGACAAAATTGGCTAATTTGGAAAGAGATTGCAAAGTTATTTTCGGTAATAACAACGCCAAAGGAGCTTGCACAGATACGTGTTTAAACGTTTACTCAGGTTCCAAGGGTTTTTCAGGTGCATAACTATACGCATCAATCTTTCCTTCCGTAGATGAAGTGCGGTTGGTTCATCCCCTTGATTGAGGTGTTTTCAAGAATCATGAAAGGTTTGAACGCATATTATAATCGTCAAGATACAAATGGGGTTTAAGATGAGATCAAGTGGCAAACTTAAAGAAATGTTTAGTTTCATATGTTATAATCAATATTTTAATTCATTTTAATTGTCCAATGTTATTATTCCACAGTCGGTAGTCCACAGTTAATAGTCCAATAATTCATATATAGTTTAATTTATAATATTCGAATTAATTAATACGTATCGTGACCCGTGTACATGTCTCAGACTCGATCATAACTCAAAGTATATATATTATTTGAGAATCAACCTCAACCCTGTATAGCTAACTCAAACATTACTGCATATAGAATGTCTATGGTTATTCCAAATAATATATATAGATGCGTCGATATGATATGTCAAAACCTTGTATACGTGTCCCGATATTTAAAGTGCGTAAAATAAATAACAGAAATTAAATGACTATAAATAAAGTGCGTAAAGTAAATAACAGAAATTAAATGACGATAAATAAAATTGCGATAATTAAATTGCGATAAATAAACTGCGATAAATAAAATGTAATCAGTTAGCTAGGAACAGTTAGCTGGAAACAGTTAGCGTGGATTCTTAACAAAATTTTTCTCATAGTTAATTCGTTTGTTTCTAACAATTTTTATTTGTCAAATGTTTTCTTCATTATGCCACTTGTTAGATTCTGATAGGTTAAAATCCAAACATGAAATTGAATGAAAATAGTTATTCTGTGGTGAACGGATACGTATATCGGTGGTTGTAAGTAGGATAGTAAATGACCGTTGAATTAGATTTGAAAGAATGTACAGTGTAACTTAATAACGTGAAATATAAATATTCCTCAGGTATTACCTACCCGTTAAAATATTTTCACCATTAACAGTTTGTACAAAAGAATTTTTTTTTATTTACAATCTTTATGAAAATATATATACATATATATTTTCTTCAGATATAATCATGAATTTAATGTGTTAATATGATATTAATCTCATTTGATTTATCGTTAGAACTAGAACACATAATCTCTAAAATATTAGAAATTATATAATTGTCACGTAGAACGAAGATAATTGATGTAGAACGATTCGTAGAACGATAATTATACTCGAGGTACAGAATGAGATGTTGAGGCATGTGGTGATGAACCTTGGTTTATTGGTGGTACTGGTGTTGATGTTGCTGGTACTATTGGTGCCGGTGATGTTGCTGAAGCTGGTACGTTTTGCACCATATTTTCCAAGGCTACAACTCGGGCACGAATTTCGTTAACTTCTTCTATTACTCCGGGGTGATTGAGCGGATAAATAAGATCTAGAATTTGATATAGTATATAGTCGTGACGAGATACTCTGGAAATGAGAGAGAAAATGGGGTTTCGGACAGGTTCGCAGGTAAGTGCTTCAGGTTCTTCACCAAGAGGTGAATTTGATTGATGTAAAGGATCGCCTTCTTCTTGTCTCCATTGATTAAGGTGACTACAAACCCATCAGATGAATTAGGGATGGATGATTTGTTGATTCATTCTGGTGACACTGCTTTCGGAACTTAGGTGAAACTCCATATCGGAATAGCTGTCGGAATCCGAGGAATTCGAACTGGTTGAGGGATTCATCTCGTGCTATCAGATGAAGAATTTTTGATAAGAAATAGATTATAGGATGTAGATTAGTACCCAGCAATACATAATTTACATATGCATATATAATACTAAAATCCCATAAGTTACGGAGGAATCTACGGGACCTGTCAGGCAAAGGTAACAATAACAGATACGCTAAGATATGAATTTATCTATTCACTGTCTATGCAATAGAGGTAGTAAGATGTGTCTAGACTTTAAGGATGATAAGCAAATAATTTTCGACACTAAATGATAAGCAAAACTTTTGACATGCAGACATGGTCGAAGTCCAGACCCACTAATACATCTAGACAACTATCAGTTAGATACACTAATGCAAGACCTGGTTCGCTAAGACCACCGCTCTGATACCACATGTCGTGACTTGTCCAAATCCATCTGGACGAATACATTACATTTGGTTACATCGCGAGGTTCTGACCTCTATATGATACATTTTACAAGCATTGTATTCGTTTATAAAAGATAAACTTTCATCACATCAAAAGTTGACAGATATGCATATCATTTCAGAATATCTCCAATCTATAATTGACTTAGTAATAATCTTGATGAACTCGACGACTCGAATGCAACGCCTTTTGAAATATGTCATGAATGACTCCAAGTAATATCTCTAATATGAGCAAATGCACAGCGGAAGATTTCTTTCATACCTGAGAATAAACATACTTTAAAGTGTCAACCAAAAGGATGGTGAGTTCATTAGTTTATCATAAACATTCATTTCCATCATTTTAATAGACTACAAGAATTTCATTTCCAGTTCTCATAAATATACGTACCATGCATAGAGACAAAAATCATTCATATGGTGAACACCTGGTAATCGACATTAACAAGATGCACATAAGAATATCCCCTATCATTCCGGGAAATCCTTCAGACATGATAAAAACTACATCGAAGTACTAAAGCATCCGATACTTTGGATGGGGTTCGTTAGGCCCAATAGATCTATCTTTAGGATTCGTGTCAATTAGTAGATTGGTTTACTAATTCTTAGGTTACCAAGCAAAAGGGGCATATTCGGCTTCGATCATTCACCCATATAATGTAGTTTCAATTACTTGTGTCTATTTCGTAAAACATTTATAAAAATTGCGCATGTATTCTCAGCCCAAAAATATAAAGGGTAAAAAGGCAAATGAAACTCACAATCATATATTTTGTAGTAAAAATACATATGATGACATTGAACAAGTGCAGGGTTGGCCTTGGATTCACGAACCTATATCATTTATATATATATTAACACATATAATTGTAATCAAACAAATTTATATATATATATTTATTAGTGATATCATTTTATATTAATAACTTGTCTGTTTCATAAATGTATTTAATTTTTGTACTTTAAATAAAAAAAAATATAGTTATATTATATATATATATATATATATATATATATATATATATATATATATATATATATATATATATATTAAGTATTGTTTTATATAACTAATATCTACTTGATAAACTAATATTAATGTTAAAAATAAATATAATAATGATAATAAAAATAATAGTGATAATAATAATACTAATAATAATAATAACTTTACTACTAATGATAATAATGATAATAATAATAATAATAATAATAAGAGTAATAATAATAATAATAATAATAATAATAATAATAATAATAATAATAATAATAATAATAATAATAATAATAATAATTATGATAATAATAATAATAATAATAATAATAATAATAATAATAATAATAATAATAATAATAATAATAATAATAATAATAATAATAATAATAATAATAATAATAATAATGATATTACTAATACTAACAATAATGATAATAATATTAATTGTATGATTGATACTAATAATTATATTTTTAAAAATCTAATAACAATAATAATAATAATTAATAATAACAATAATAATAATAATAATAATAATAATAATAATAATAATAATAATAATAATAATAATAATAATAATAATAATAATAATAATGAGTAATAAGTAAACTACTTTAGAGAAGTAGCCCTAAAAAAATGTCCAAGTCCGGGTTTGAACCCGCGACGTCCCGCTAACCCGATAACGCCTTTAACTATTCATCTGCCACCTCATTTCTGATTTAATTATGTCCCCATTTCTATTTAACCCAAATTACTTCTGTTTCCAATTTCATCTGCTTCATCACATCTGTTTTAAATCACAACCTAAATCCTTTTACTCAATATTTTCGACTATCTACTTCTAATCTAATCCTCATCATCCCTAATCATCTTTAAAATCTAGTCTTCATCACCTTCACGATGATCATCATTATTAATCACTTATTTAAATTACGATTTCAACATCATCATAATCCTAATCAAATTCATACGCATTAATATTATCACAATCATAATCAAATTCACACATCCTCTTTTGCTTTTTCTGAATCTCATTTCAATCAGCCCAATTGAAGGTTTCAGCCCAACATAAAAATTTGATCGTGGCCCAACAGACTTAATCAGTCCACGGCCCAACAGCCATTTATTTATTATCGGCCCTTTAATTTGTTATGGTTCTTTGCTAGTTTCTAAAATTCGAACAGGCATAAAATTCAAATCGTTTAACACACCATCATTCTGTATATTTTTGTTTTATGTAACAACATTATTATCCTATTTCTTTATCAACCAACCCTAATACCCTACCATATATTATCACCCCACCAACCCACTAATCAATTCAACGAAAATTTGAACAAAGAGGAAGTGAGATCGAGCTGTAAAGGATATATCATGTCTTAACATCTTTGGCTCCATTATTACTTTCATCATTACCCACTATCATTATCATGATCAAATAATCATTATGGAATTTTTATCATCATTCGTTGCCCTCACCCTTTCATTGAGCATGCATCATTCTTATTTGCATCACCCTATTTATGGGGTTTAATACTAGGAATGGGATATAGAAGCTGAAACGTAAAGTTGTAGCAAAGATTTCATTTTATGCATAAAACGATCGACTAGCAATTGCAGTTTCGTCATAACAGCAACTGAACCACAGCCCAATACCCGTAATAGGTTCACGGCCCAATTATTTACTTATATCTCCAATAACCCGCTACTAGGCACAACTTCAATTTGAAGTTGTTTAAAAAAAAACTTGCGGCTAAATAGATGAATGAAACAAAAAAAATTCGTCCAGCTTATCCAACCCCACTATCACTTTATCCTTATCCCAAGATTATTATCCCATGCTTTACTTAATTAATAACCATATAACATCCCTTAAAAGGTCCACCTTGGTCTGCCATAAAAAAATGAAACACTCATCATGTAATCGAAATCAATACAGCATCCTCATCATTGAATGATAACAACCTCTTCTTTAAAACCGACTAGAAACAGAAAATTTTAGCTGCAGCAACAATTGTTCTGCGTCGAGAAGGGAGAAAAAAAATGTACGTATATAGGAACAGAGACGTAAAGCTGTAACTGCAGCTATGATACGAAACAGAAAACATAAGACAGTAGTAAAAACGACTAGCAAAAAGATGAGGTGGGTTTGTGGATGGTGAAAGTGGGTTGATTAGAAGTGGGTGATAGCCGATGGAATCAAGAAAACACTTGTGATGGGTGTCAAGGTGATGAGGGTGGTGGGTTGAAGATGGTGAGGTGAAGTGGTGCTCTTGGGTGTTCAATGGAAATAGAAACAGAAATAAGTGGACTGTATTAACAGTAAAACAAGATGGGTTTGATTTATGGATTTCACGAAGCAAAAAGATATTGACTAGGGTTGGTGATTGTATGGTGGGTTTGATGGTTATCGAGGGTTGAAGGAAACATGAGTCGTTTTTAGTTTCAAGGTGACTGACGGTTGTTTGTGTATTAGATGAAAACATAAAAGATAGTAGTAGCAAAACAGTAGCTTCGAGCTAGTTTTTGTTCGACAAATAGGAACCCAAAACAACAAAAATATAAGTGGGTTTCGATGGTTTTGGTATGGCTTGATTAAAACAGAAAAATAAAGTGAGTTTTCATGGTGATTCTAGAGGTTAAATGTGACGGATTAAGAGGGTAATCGGTTGTGGTAGTCGACAGTTGATGGTGGTTGTAGTTCATCGGAAGTGGTGGAAGTTGTAGGTTGGTGATGGCTTTGTAATGAGGGAGATGGTAGTGTGTTTTTGTGTTGAAGACAAACGCCTCTTATATATATACTATATCTATACTATAACTTTATTATATTAATTAATAATAATAATTGTAACTTAATCAGAGTGGAAAAGGTGTGCAGGAGAAAACAGTAACATTGATTGATACATTCAAATTCACGGATCAATTACTATGTTTCCTACCGACACTTTTAACCAAAAATATAATATTGTTCCCATTGCTAAACAGTTAGCGTATAAAAGTGTTTCTAAAAATTCTAAATTTTTAGATTAAGTATATTTAATTATTTCACTCATTAACTGTTTGAAACCTGATAAAAAAGATTCGATAATTATTTATTTTCTGTTCCAATTTATATGTACGGAGTACTAGTATTTAATCTTAAAAAGGTAAAAATATTTTCATGAAGCCTAAAATCTTCGTAATCGATTTACAGTTCAACTTTCATTTTAAATCTTCATACATATGTACTATATTATTATGAACACCAAAGAAATGTCAACCGAGTGTTACAGACGTTTACAGAATAGGTCCAAAATCATATTTATTCAATATGCACTTTATATATATAAGAATAGTTTTAAATAATAAATTTTACTAAGTAAATACATTTATGAATTATATATTTTAAACAAATAAATTTAATATAACAATATATATATACAGAAGTAATATTTATATATATATATACCTACACATATTTATATATATACATATTTACAAACACTGGTTCGTGAATCATCGGGATTTGTCAAAGGGTAAATGAATACATGAACATAGTTCAAAAATTTTGAGACTTCAATATTACAGACTTTGCTTATCGTGTCGAAATCATTTAAAGATTAAGTTTAAATTTGGTCGGAAATTTCCGGGTCGTCACAGATTGCACGTCCTTTGACGGCGTTAACTCACAAGGGGAAGAAGTTCGTTTAGGAAATCGAGCAAGAGTCAGCATTCCAAACTCTGAAGCAGAAGTTAACCACCGCACCTATCTTATCCCTTCTCGAAGGCAGTGATGACTTCATTGTGTATGCCGACCTTAAGCGTAAAGATCACAAATTCCAAGTAGGTGACCGTGTAATGTTGAAAGCCGTACCTTGGAAAAATGTAATCCAATTCGGAAAGCATGGGAAGCTGAATCTGCGATATATTGGTCCATTCAAAATTTTGGAGCGTGTTGGACCCATTGCTTACCGTTTGGATCTTCCGACTCAGTTGAGCAGAGTTCATCCCACTTTCCATGTGTCGAATCTGAAGAAATGTCTTGCTGAATCGGAACTTATCATATCACTCTAGGAGCTTACGATTGATAATAAACTCCACTTCGTGGAAGAACCTGTTGAGATTATGGACCGTGAGGTCAAGGCCTTGAAACGCAACAAGATTCCGATCGTTCGAGTTCGATGGAATGCCAAACGAGAACCTGAGTTTACTTGGGAGCGAGAGGATCAGATGATGCAGAAGTATCCTCACCTCTTCACAACTCTACCGACTACCTCAGCTTAAAATTTCGGGACGAAATTTTCATTAACAGGTCGGTAATGTAACGACCCGACTTTTTCGACTTGTATCTGTGCTTATTACTTTCACTGCGTATTTGTGCGTACTGAGCTATATTATATTCTAGGATCTTAATTCATGTTAATTACTTTTGTTAATACCTTACAACATGCCATTAAGTACGTAGTTACTTAACTTGATCCTCGAATGCCTTAACGACCGTTAGTGTCACTTGACGTTTAGAACGAGCTATGTATTTTGATACACGTTTGAATTTGGTCATAATTGGAATATTATGACTACGTAATACTAATTGTTATTTTGATAATGACAATTACTTGAGTTATTGGTTGCTTAATTACGCTTAGTAATTTACTTATGCTCACTAGTTAGTCTTAGTGGACTTTTTACCTTAATGGACTTAAGCCCACCCTACTCTAATTAGTGGACTCTTTAATTAGCCCAATTTTAATAAGTTAATGACCCACTAACATGAAAGACAAATACCCATTAATAAGAGCCAACATACTAGCATTTTTGTTCACCATTACCATACATGTTGCATGGGATCCTAACATAAGCACCACCTTTAGGCCACCACTAACCAAAAAGCAAAAAGGTGTCCCCCTTATCCCCCCCATAAACCTACGGCAACCACCACAATCTACTATAAATACCAAGCCATTTCCACCCATTTCACACTTGATCTCATTCAAATTTTACACACACTTACTCCCTTATTTTCTCTCTAGTTTTTCTCACACTTAAAACTTGTAAGTTTCTTGATTTTCTTCTTCTTTTTCCTTCTTCATTTTTGAAATCATCATCATCTTTATAAGATCAAGCTTGTTAGCTTTTTGATCTTGTTATATCTTGTAGATTCAAACTTTGATTTGAATCCTTCAAGAACATTAAAGATTCAAGCTTTCTAGCTTTGAATCTTCATTACTTTGATGGATCTAAGCTTTGTAGCTTAAGATCACTTTATTTTTGTTAAAAGTTCAAAACTGGTGTTTATGATCTTCATGAAACTTAAAGATCTAGCTTCATGCTTTAAGGATCTTTAAGAACATTCAAGATTAAAGCTTTCTAGCTTTGAATCTTCATAACTTTTGTTGGATCTAAGGGTTCTAACATATGATCTCTTTTATTTTGTTAAAAGATCAAAACTTGTGTTTATGATCTTCATGGAACTTGAAGATCTTATCTTTTGCTTTAAAGATCTTCAAGAACATAAAAGATGCAAGCTTTCTAGCTTTGGATCTTCATAATCTTATTATAAAGGATCCAAGCTCTCTAGCTTAGGGTTCCATTACTTTGTTGAATCAAATTATGTGTCTTGCTTGTTTGATTGAATGAAAGTTTGTAGCTTTAGTTGTAGATAGAACTTGTCTTTGTGTTAAGACTAAGAACATGATGTAACCTGGGTTCCTCATCCTTCTAAAACTCTTAAGTGAGTTGTATTCACTCTTAGTCTTGACATTTGTGTGTTGATGGTTGAACCTTGGTCAAAGTGCTAAAACATCAAAGAGTTGTACACTTGAAGCTTACTCGCATCAAGGATGAGAACCGTGATGAGCATCAAGCACCAAGAAACCCACCGAAGCACTTGTTTACAGTTTTTCGGGGTTTGATCGGACACCTGAGACTTCTGGAAAGTTGATTTTTAGATAGTTCATTTCGAGTAGATGACTTTTCATTTAGAACTCACCAAATCCAATATACGGTTTAGGATTTATAGCCTTCTGAAAATCACTACGCCTTTGTAACGACGTGCTGAAAATTCTGACCTACTCGCGCTTGAACCATCACCACGGTCAAACGACATCGAGTTAGAATCTTAAAATTGGACAGCGGTTAGAGGACTCACATACGGATCCTTGGCCACTGACCACGCACCTGTTCGGTTTGTATAGAGGTCGTAGCAGCTGTTTGAAGTCAGCCTTTTGTTTCGATCTCTATCCTTAGTGAAAACTTACTTTATCTTTTATGAATGATGATGATGATGATACTTTAGACTTAATTTATTTACTTTTAAACCTTTGGGGAAAATACACTGACTTATTAACCTTTGACTTAGGTTGAGGACCTTTCGGACCGACTTACTACTTGCATACTTTTCATATCGACTTTTACCGCATTTACCACTGTGAGTTATAGCTTCCCTTTTTTACTTTAACTATTTTTGGGACTGGGAATACATGCGCTTTTTATGTTTTACATACTAGACACGAGTACTTAAACTTTATATATGTGTGGGTTATATAACGGCACAAAGATTCCCCTTAGCACGGCAACGTTTAGTCATTGGTTTATGAACCGGTGAACGCGAATCTTAGATATGGATCTATAGGATTTGACATCCCCACTCGGGCTACTCGTGTGATGACCCAGGAATTTCCGGCTAAATTTAAACTTAATCTTTATATGGTTTCGATATGATAAGCAAAGTCTGTAATATTAAGTTTCAAAAAGTTTGAACTATTTCATATATCAAATTACCCTTTGACTATTCCCGACGATTCACAAACAATTTTTGTTAATTAAATGTGTGTGTGTATATATATATATATATATATATATATATATATATATATATATATATATATATATATGTAATTATATATATAATTTGAAATTATAAAATATAATGTAAACAATAAAATTAAAGGTGTGAAATATGATACAAAATAATTAAGTGTAATTAAAAATGAAATTTTTATATATATATATATATATATATATATATATATATATATATATATATATATATATATATATATATATATATATATATATATATATATATTCTATGTGTTATTGTTAGAATATCAAATATGTGATGTATGTTAGTATACATATGTATATATTACATAATTAATAAATATGTAATATTATTAGTTAATATAATAAGTATGATTATAAAATAAATTATAGTTGTTAAATTAATACTATATAATGTAATATATAAATGATACGGATTCAATATATTATATAAAGTATATATATCTATATAAAATTAGGTAAGTATAACTTGTTATAATATTATTATTGTTAATATTATTATAACTAACAATATTATTTGTACCCTTAATAATAATACTATTTTTATTATTTTCAATAGATATATATATATATATATATATATATATATATATATATATATATATATATATATATATATATATATATATATATATATATATATATATATATATGTATATATATATATATATATATATATATATGAAGTTGATACATATAACTTGTGATAGTATTATTAGTACTAATATTATTATTATCATTATTAATATCGTTACTATATTATTATAATGAGTAGAAAAATTATGATTAAAATTATTATTATTACTATTTTTATAAATACCATTATCATTAATAATTTGTATTATTATTATAAATTATTATTAATATCATTTTTTTATAATATTAATATTATTATGAGTATTATTAGAAATTTTGATTATTATTATAATTATAATTATAATTATGTGTATTATTATAGTTCATTTTTTTTATTATAATAATTATTATTAATAATAGATTTATTAATTAATTACATTTATTACTAAACTATAAAAGAATCAAACAAAAATATAAAGATTACAGAATCAATCGTACGAGAAGTTGTTACCTTTCATTTTCCACTTTTATTTTTTTTTGGATTAATCTGTTGGACTGGTCGACTACTTATTCAGATACCTTATCTTCTGTAATGGATGAAAACAAAACAGATATATATATATATATTTTTTCTTTTCTCCTTCTTTCTTCGGTTCTCTGTATTTTATACTTTATGGCAAGAATCAAAAACTGAATCAGTTTTAAAAATCCATTAATGTAGTTATGTTAGGAATCTATTGCTCAAGCTTTCTGCAAATTACCAAATTCCAAATTTTAGTATTGAATAAGAATTTCGGAGTCAAAGTTTGGGTGTTAAAAAGTCAAACATTTGTTCTTCGTCGAATTCGAGTTATCTGTTGTAATCCAAGGTCAATTGACGATTTGGATAGTTTCTATAAGTGATTTGAAATATAGTTTGTGTTGTAATCTTTAACCAAAACGCTATCAAACTCAAAATCAATATTTTTTTTTTCAAAGTCGACGAAGCACAGCAGCGGTTTTATTTTTATTTTTTTGTTAATTTATTGATTTAATTAGACTATAAGATCATTCCTATTTAATCCTAAAACCATTCTAAAGTTTTGTTGTCACGAGCGTATTAATCCATGATCGACTGAAGGTTGATGAAGAGGGTGAAGGAGAATAGAATAGGAAATAGTTCAGGGTTAAATATATTCGATTTCAATATTAAAATAGAAAACGGGCTTCAGCCCAACGGTTTAGATTGTTGACGGGTTTTCGAGAGGTCGGGGGTTTGAGCCTTGTAGGAGGCACAATTTTTTTTAAAAACCTTTTCCTAAGGTAGTTCTTATTCTATTATTATTATTATTATTATTATTATTATTATTATTATTATTATTATTATTATTATTATTATTATTATTATTATTATTATTATTATTATTATTATTTCATTATTATTACTATTATTGTTATTACCTTGATTATTATTATTGTTATTGTTATTATTATTAAGAATATAAGGTTATTATTACTAATACAAGATTTATGATCATTTATTATTAATGTTATTATTATTAACCATGTTATTATTATTGTGTAAATTATTATTATCATTAACATAACTAATATTATCATCATCATTGTTAATACTATTATTGCTATTATTATTATTATTATTATTATTATTCTTATTATTATTATTATTATTATTATTATTATTATTATTATTATTATTATTATTATTATTATTATTATTATTATTATTATTATTATTATTATTATTATTATTATTATTATTATTATTAATTATTGTTATTAGTAAGATAAATTTTATTACTCCTAACAACTAGAAGTATTGATAACATTGATCAAATCTTATCATTTATCAAATTAAGAGTATTATCATTATCATTAGTATTTTCATAAGTATTATTAAGATTATAAGTTTTGTCATTTTAGTATTACTATCATTGTTAGGATTATGATTAACATTGGTAATATTATTATAAAAATGATACGATTTATTAGTACATACATAAATATTAGTATTATTATCATGAATAAATTATTAAAGTTATTATCATTATTTTTACCTTTACTAATATTAACTTATTATAATAATAACTACTGTTTTAATAAACAAACGAAATATAAATACATAAATATATTTAACACATACAACATAACAAAGTATTTCTTTTCTATATATATAAAACGAATATATGAAACTTAAATATATTATTAATATAAATATGATATAACTAATAAGTTATGTATGCATATATATAAAATTATTCTATTACGATTATGAGTATTAATAAATATACAAATGATATAGGTGCGTGAATCCGAGGCCAACCTTGCATTGTTTAATTGTTCAATGTCGTTGTATGTATTTTTACTACAAAATACATTACGGTGAGTTTCATTTACCTTTTTACCCTTTATATTTTTGGGCTGAGAATACATGCGCAATTTTTATAAATGTTTTTACGAAATAGACACAAGTAATCAAAACTACATTATATGGTTGAATGATTGAAATCGAATATGCCCCTTTTTATTAAGTCTGGTAATCTAAGAATTAGGGAACAGACACCCTAATTGACGCGAACTCTAAAGATAGATCTGTCGGGCCCAACAAGCCCCATCCAAAGTACCAGATGCTTTAGTACTTCGAAATTTATATCATGTCCAAAGGAGGATCCCGGAATGATGGGGATATTCTTATATGCATATTGTGAATGTCGGTTACCAGGTGTTCAATCCATATGAATGATATTTTTTGTCTCTATGCATGGGACGTATGTTTACGAGAAATGGAAATATGAAAATCTTGTGGTCTATTAAAATGATAGAAATGATTATTTATGTTAAACTAATGAACTCACCAACCTTTTGGTTGACACTTTAAAGCATGTTTATTCTCAGGTATGGAAGAAATCTTCCGCTGTGCATTTGATCATTTTAAAGATATTACTTGGAGTCATTCATGACATATTTCAAAAGACGTTGCATTCGAGTCGTTGAGTTCATCGAGATTTTTATTAAGTCAACTATAGTTAGATATATTATGAAATGGAATGCATGCCGTCAACTTTCGATGTAATGAAAGATTGACTTTTCAAAAACGAATGCAATGTTTGTAATGAAAGATTCACGAACAATTATTGGTAATTAAATGTGTATATATATATATATATATATATATATATATATATATATATATATATATATATATATATATATATATATATATATATATATAATGTAATTATATATATAATTTGAAATTATAAAATATAATCTAAACATTAAAATTAAAGGTGTGAAATATGATACAAAATAATTAAGTGTAATTAAAAATAATATATATATATATATATATATATATATATATATATATATATATATATATATATATATATATATATATATATATTCTATGTGTTATTGTTAGAATATCAAATATGCGATGTATGTTAGTATACATATGTATATATTACATAATTAATAAATATGTAATATTATTAGTTAATATAATAAGTATAATTATAAAATAAATTATAGTTGTTAAAGTAATACTATATAATGTAATATATAAATGATAAGGATTCAATATATTATATAAAGTATATATATCTATATAAAATTAGGTAAGTATAACTTGTTATAATATTATTATTGTTAATATTATTATAACAAACAATATTATTTGTACCCTTAATAATAATACTATTTTTATTATTTTCAATAGATATATATATATATATATATATATATATATATATATATATATATATATATATATATATATATATATATGAAGTTGATACATATAACTTGTGATAGTATTATTAGTACTAATATTATTATTATCATTATTAATATCGTTACTATATTATTATAATGAGTAGAAAAATTATGATTAAAATTATTATTATTACTATTTTTATAAATACCATTATCATTAATAATTTGTATTATTATTATAAATTATTATTAATATCATTTTTTTATAACATTAATATTATTATGAGTATTATTAGAAATTTTGATTATAATTATAATTATAATTATAATTATGTGTATTATTATAGTTCATTTTTTTTATTATAATAATTATTATTAATAATAGATTTATTAATTAATTACATTTATTACTAAACTATAAAAGAATCAAACAAAAATATAAAGATTACAGAATCAATCGTACGAGAAGTTGTTACCTTTCATTTTCCACTTTTATTTTTTTTGGATTAATCTGTTGGACTGGTTGACTACTTATTCAGATACCTTATCATCTGTAATGGATGAAAACAAAACAGATATATATATATATATTTTTTTTTTCTCCTTCTTTCTTCGGTTCTCTGTATTTTATACTTTATGGCAAGAATCAAAAATTGAATCAGTTTTAAAAATCCATTAATGTAGTTATGTTAGGAATCTATTGCTCAAGCTTTCTGCAAATTACCAAATTCCAAATTTTAGTATTGAATAAGAATTTCGGAGTCAAAGTTTGGGTGTTAAAAAGTCAAACATTTGTTCTTCGTCGAATTCGAGTTATCTGTTGTAATCCAAGGTCAATTGACGATTTGGATAGTTTCTATAAGTGATTTGAAATATAGTTTGTGTTGTAATCTTTAACCAAAACGCTATCAAACTCAAAATCAATATTTTTTTTTCAAAGTTGACGAAGCACAGCAGCAGTTTTATTTTTATTTTTTTGTTAATTTATTGATTTAATTAGACTATAAGATCATTCCTATTTAATCCTAAAACCATTCTAAAGTTTTGTTGTCACGAGCGTATTAATCCATGATCGACTGAAGGTTGATGAAGAGGGTGAAGGAGAATAGAATAGGAAATAGTTCAGGGTTAAATATATTCGGTTTCAATATTAAAATAGAAAACGGGCTTCAGCCCAACGGTTTAGATTGTTGATGGGTTTTCGAGAGGTCGGGGGTTTGAGCCTTGTAGGAGGCACAATTTTTTTTAAAAACCTTTTCCTAAGGTAGTTCTTATTCTATTATTATTATTATTATTATTATTATTATTATTATTATTATTATTATTATTATTATTATTATTATTATTATTATTATTATTATTATTATTATTATTATTATTATTATTATTATTATTATTATTAATTATTGTTATTAGTAAGATAAATGTTATTACTCCTAACAACTAGAAGTATTGATATCATTGATCAAATCTTATCATTTATCAAATTAAGAGTATTATCATTATCATTAGTATTTTCATAAGTATTATTAAGATTATTATAAGTTTTGTCATTTTAGTATTACTATCAATGTTAGGATTATGATTAACATTGGTAATATTATTATAAAAATGATACGATTTATTAGTACTTACATAAATATTAGTATTATTATCATGAATAAATTATTAAAGTTATTATCATTATTTTTACCTTTACTAATATTAACTTATTATAATAATAACTACTGTTTTAATAAACAAACGAAATATATATACATAAATATATTTAACACATACAACATAACAAAGTATTTCTTTTCTATATATATAAAACGAATATATGAAACTTAAATATATTATTAATATAAATATGATATAACTAATAAGTTATGTATGCATATATATAAAATTATTCTATTACGATTATGAGTATTAATAAATATACAAATGATATAGGTGCGTGAATCCGAGGCCAACCTTGCATTGTTTAGTTGTTCAATGTCGTTGTATGTATTTTTACTACAAAATACATTACGGTGAGTTTCATTTACCTTTTTACCCTTTATATTTTTGGGCTGAGAATACATGCGCAATTTTTATAAATGTTTTTACGAAATAGACACAAGTAATCAAAACTACATTATATGGTTGAATGATTGAAATCGAATATGCCCCTTTTTATTAAGTCTGGTAATCTAAGAATTAGGGAACAGACACCCTAATTGACGCGAACTCTAAAGATAGATCTGTCGGGCCCAACAAGCCCCATCCAAAGTACCGGATGCTTTAGTACTTCGAAATTTATATCATGTCCGAAGGAGGATCCCGGAATGATGGGGATATTCTTATATGCATATTGTGAATGTCGGTTACCAGGTGTTCAATCCATATGAATGATATTTTTTGTCTCTATGCATGGGACGTATGTTTACGAGAAATGGAAATATGAAAATCTTGTGGTCTATTAAAATGATAGAAATGATTATTTATATTAAACTAATGAACTCACCAACCTTTTGGTTGACACTTTAAAACATGTTTATTCTCAGGTATGGAAGAAATCTTCCGCTGTGCATTTGATCATTTTAAAGATATTACTTGGAGTCATTCATGACATATTTCAAAAGACGTTGCATTCGAGTCGTTGAGTTCATTGAGATTATTATTAAGTCAACTATAGTTAGATATATTATGAAATGGAATGCATGCCGTCAACTTTCGATGTAATGAAAGATTGACTTTTCAAAAACGAATGCAATGTTTGTAATGAAAGATTGACTTTTCAAATAGAGGTCAAGTACCTCGCGATGTAATCAACTGTTGTGAATCGTTTTTAATCGATATGGACTTCGTACAGATGGATTAGGACGGGTCTTCACAGTTGGTATCAGAGCGGTGGTCTTAGCGAACCAGGTCTTGCATTAGTGTGTCTAACTGATAGTTGTTTAGATGCCTTAGTGAGTTTGGACTTCGACCGTGTCTGCATGTCAAAAGTTTTGCTTATCATTTAGTGTCAAAAATTATTTGCTTATCATTCTTAAAGTCTAGACACATCTTACTGCCTCTACTGCATAGACAGTGTATAGATAAATTCATATCTTAGGGTATCTGTTATTGTTACCTTTGCCTGACAGCTTCCGTAGATTCCTCCGTAACTTATGGAATTTTAGTATTATATATGCATATGTAAATTATGTATTGCAGGGTACTAATCTACATCCTATAATCTATTTCTTATCGAAAATCCTCCATCTGATCGTACAAGATGAATCCCTCAACCAGTTCGAGTTCCTCAGATTTCGATGGCTATTCAGATAGTTATTCCGACAGCTATTCCGACATGGATATTCACCTAAGCTCCGAAAGCGGTGTCACCAGAATGAATTAACCAATCAGCCATCCCCAAATCATCTGATAGGTTCGTAGTCGACTTAATCAATTGAGACGCGAAAAAGGCGATCCTTTCCGTCAACCAAATTCACCTCTTGACGAAGAACCTGAAACACTTACCGGTGAACCTGTTCGAAACACCATTCTCACATTCATTTCCAGAGTATCTCGCCACGATTATATTCTATCTAAAATTCTAAATCTTATTCATCCGCTCGTTCCGACCGACAATCATCCTGGAGTAATGGAAAAAGTCAATGAAATTTGTGCTCGAATAATCAATTTGGAGATTATGGTGCAAAATTTACCAGCTTCAACAACATCACCAACACCAATAGTACCATCAGTAACAGCGCCATACCATCAACAACACACGCCTCAACATCTCATTCTGTACCTCGAGTATAATCACCATTCTACGTATCGATCTATATCAATTACCTTCGTTCTTCATGGCAATTATGTAATCTCTAAAGTCTTAGAGATTATTTATTCTAGCTCACACCAAAAAGCAAATGAGATTAATATCATATTAAATCATTAAATCCATGATTACATCTAAAGAAAATATATATGTATATATATTTTCATAAAGATTGTAATTAAAAATTCTTTCGTACAAACTGTTAATGGTGAAAATATTTTAACGGGTAGGTAATACCCGAGGAATATTTAGATTTCACATTAATAAGTTACACTGTACATTCTTCGAATCTAATTCAACTGTCATTTACTATCCTACTTACATCCGCCGATATACGTATTTGTTCACAGTAGAATAACCATTTTTCATTCAATTTCATATTGGATTTTGACCTATCAGAATCCGACAAGTGACATAATGAAGAAAACATTTTACAAAATAAAATTTGTTAGAAACAAACAAATTAATTATGAGAAATTTTGTTAAGAATCCATGCTAACAAAATCCTAGCTAACTGTTCCTAGCTAACTGATTACATTTTATTTATCGCAATTTAATTATCGCAATTTTATTTATCGTCATTTAATTTCTGTATTTATTTTACGCACTTTAAATATCGGGACACGTATACAAGGTTTTGACATATCATATCGACGCATATATATATATATATATATATATATATATATATATATATTATTTGGAATAACTATAGACACTCTATATGCAGTAATGATCGAGTTCTCTATACAGGGTTGAGGTTGATTCTATAATAATATATATACTTTGAGTTGTGATCGAGTCTGAGACATGTACACGGGTCACGATACGTATTAATTAATTCGAATATTAAATATTAAACTATATATGAATTATTGGACTGTCAAATGTGGACTATCGACTGTGGACTAATAACATTGGACAATTAAAATGAATTAAAATATTGATTATAACATATGAAACTAAACATTTCTTCAAGTTTTCCACTTGATTTCATTTTAAACCTCATTGTATCTTGATGATTACCATCTGTGTTCAAACCTTTCATGATTCTTAAAAACACCTCAATCGAGAGGTTGAACCAACCGCACTTCATCTACGAAAGAAAAGATTGATGCATATAGTTATGCACCTGAAAACACTCAGAACCTGAGTAAATGTTTAACACGTATCTGTGCTAGCTCCTTTGGCGTTGTTATTACCGAAAATAACTTTGCGATCCCTTTTCAAAGTAGCCAATTTTGTCACAGCTCCAGCAAGTCAACTTTGAATTTTCATTCGAAGTAGCCTTACTATAATCCTGATATATATGATTACCCTTTTGATACCGGAGAATTCTTTTATATTTCCCTATATTACCAGCAGACGTACCAGCAACCTCATTACTCCTTGGCTCAAATCTCTCTGACAAATCATTATATTTATTCATTGAAACCCTATCATATACTCATCCGCATCTTGTAACGAGAACTGCCATAACAATTACCGAGAATCAGCAATCAGTACTTTGAAAACTCACAGCATATCTACATCAACAGTTATATGTATGACATTTATCTCTTAGAATTATGATCTCTCATTCTGAAATTCTGAAAAGCACTCAGTCATAAATCAATACTCTGAAAGTTGAAAAAGCTGAATGAAGCAGCAGAAACCATAGACAACCGTAAACGACCTTAATCATCGAAAGTTTGATGATAAAGAATAGTATGTTGGAAAAGCTCAGAAAAGTTGGAACTGGAAAATGGATTGAGCTAACCACGAAGGAGACCAATGACAAGTACAAGGACCATATCATATATTCAAAGAACTCAAGTAATTCTGGATCCGATGAAACCTTCAACGAATATCTTACTCCGTACCCATGTTAAAATCTTGCGGAAAATCTTTCTTCATCAACCATCGAACTTAGAAATTCTAAAATATCATCATAAATATCTTCGATATTTCTGAAGATATTTTCATAAATAGTCTCGTCCGAAATTATTTATCTCTTCGTACTATCTATATTACATCATAAAGGAAACTACTTTAGTTTCTAAAATTCTTTAAAATTTGAGTTTAAATTATGAATGTTTTTGAAGTAGTGTTGGGAATTGATGCATGAGTTAGTATAATATAATGACACTTGATCAACGTGATTATATTACAGTAAGTCATGCTGAGTTTCTAATGGATCGTGATGATTCACAGAATCATAACGTCATCATGTGCCATGTTACACGACTCGTTCATTCTACTTCACCTCCGAACATATCAAGAAAATATATTCTTGATAGTTCTATTCTCAGTGATTCTGGTAATTTGACAAATCAAATCGTGCCATTATGATTTCCTTCTTAGAACATTAATAATGTTCATTCCGAAGTTTATATCTGCGACTTCTGAACCATTACAAGCGGTGTTTAATCGCAAGAAGAAGAAACGAAGGGACAAAGCTCCGAAATAGAAATTGGGGTATAAATCGCAGCAAATAGGAGGGAGTATTAACTATGGACGATAATGATTATAGGAAACAGAAATAGGGACATTGAAATATAAGGAGAGATATAAAGCCCGATAACAACGCATAAATTACAAACCGTGTATATCAATGTTTATAGCAACATAAAGACACGGGAGAATTAAAAACCCTATAACCCCAAGGGCGAAATAGAAGAAAACAGATTTCTCCTGTGGAAGTTGGAAAAGGAGAATGATTGTTACGATAGTCAGGATAAGGACAAGGATCAGAACTGGATTAAGCATTTTCATAAACTTTTGAAATTGAGAATTAGGTATAGGAATGGTAAAAGTAACGGAACAGAAGAAGTTAATTTATAGAGAAATATCTGATAGTGAAAATAAAGGAAGATCTTCACATTTAATTAGAGAGATCCTAAATTCCTGATTTGCCAAAGAATCAAATCTTTTAGATTTTGAAGATTTTCTTTAAATCCCATGAATTCTGAAATTCAACCAAGACGACATCAAAAGTTAAGACGAACCTTATTTTCTAAATTCAACCTGACTACATCAAAAGCTAAGACAAATCTTTATTTCTCATTCCACTCTTTTGTGATAGCTTCACTCGTACGCTTCGTGCAATCGAATTGTTTTATCCATATTTCTCAATAATGATAAAACTCTATTTATCAGCTTATATTCGTCATGAAAACATTTTTATTATTATCTATGATGACCTCACTCAAATTTCGAGAGGAAATTTCTTTAACGGGTAGGTACTGTGATGACCCGGGAATTTCCGACTAAATTTAAACTTAATCTTTATATGGTTTTGATATGATAAGCAAAGTCTGTAATATTAAGTTTCAAAAAGTTTGAACTATTTCATATATCAAATTACCCTTTGACTATTCCCGAAGATTCACGAACAATTATTATTAATTAAATGTGTATATATATATATATATATATATATATATAAATGTAATTATATATATAATTTGAAATTATAAAATATAATCTAAACATTAAAATTAAAGGTGTGAAATATGATACAAAATAATTAAGTGTAATTAAAAATGAAATTTATATATATATATATATATATATATATATATATATATATATATATATATATATATATATATATATATATATATATATATATTCTATGTGTTATTGTTAGAATATCAAATATGCGATGTATGTTAGTATACATATGTATATATTACATAATTAATAAATATGTAATATTATTAGTTAATATAATAAGTATAATTATAAAATAAATTATAGTTGTTAAAAGTAATACTATATAATGTAATATATAAATGATAAGGATTTAATATATTATATAAAGTATATATATATATATATCTATATAAAATTAGGTAAGTATAACTTGTTATAATATTATTATTGTTAATATTATTATAACTAACAATATTATTTGTACCCTTAATAATAATACTATTTTTATTATTTTCAATAGATATATATATGAAGTTGATACATATAACTTGTGATAGTATTATTAGTACTAATATTATTATTATCATTATTAATATCATTACTATATTATTATAATGATTAGAAAAATTATGATTAAAATTTTGATTATTACTCTTTTTATAAATACCATTATCATTAATAATTTGTACTATTATTATAAATTATTATTAATATCATTTTTTTATAACATTAATATTATTATGAGTATTATTAGAAATTTTGATTATTATTATAATTATAATTATGTGTATTATTATAGTTCATTTTTTTATTACAATTATTATTAATAATAATAGATTTATTAATTAATTACATTTATTACTAAACTATAAAAGAATCAAACAAAAATATAAAGATTACAGAATCAATCGTACGAGAAGTTGTTACCTTTCATTTTCCACTTTTTTTTTTTGGATTAATCTGTTGGACTGGTCGACTACTTATTCAGATGCCTTATCTTCTGTAATGGATGAAAACAAAACAGATATATATATATTTTTTTCTTTTCTCCTTCTTTCTTCGGTTCTCTGTATTTTATACTTTATGGCAAGAATCAAAAATTGAATCAGTTTTAAAAATCCATTAATGCAGTTATGTTAGGAATCTATTGCTCAAGCTTTCTGCAAATTACCAAATTCCGAATTTTAGTATTAAATAAGAATTTCGGAGTCAAAGTTTGCGTGTTAAAAAGTCAAACATTTGTTCTTCGTTGAATTCGAGTTATCTGTTGTAATCCAAGGTCAATTGACGATTTGGATAGTTTCTGTAAGTGATTTGAAATATAGTTTGTGTTGTAATCTTTAACCAAAACGCTATTAAACTCAAAATCTATATTTTTTTTTCAAAGTCGACGAAGCACAGCAGCAGTTTTATTTTTATTTTTTTTGTTAATTTATTGATTTAATTAGACTATAAGATCATTCCTATTTAATCCTAAAACCATTCTAAAGTTTTGTTGTCACGAGCGTATTAATCCATGATCGACTGAAGGTGGATGAAGAGGGTGAAGGAGAATAGAATAGGAAATAGTTCAGGGTTAAATATATTCGGTTTCAATATTAAAATAGAAAACGGGCTTCAGCCCAACGGTTTAGATTGTTGACGGGTTTTCGAGAGGTCGGGGGTTTGAGCCTTGCAGGAGGCACAATTTTTTTTAAAAACCTTTTCCTAAGGTAGTTCTTATTCTATTATTATTATTATTATTATTATTATTATTATTATTATTATTATTATTATTATTATTATTATTATTATTTCATTATTATTACTATTATTGTTATTACCTTGATTATTATTATTGTTATTGTTATTATTATTAAGAATATAAGGTTATTATTACTAATACAAGATTTATGATCATTTATTATTAATGTTATTATTATTAACCATGTTATTATTATTGTGTAAATTATTATTATCATTAACATAACTAATATTATTATCATCATTGTTAATACTATTATTACTATTATTATTATTATTAATTATTGTTATTAGTAAGATAAATGTTATTACTCCTAACAACTAGAAGTATTAATATCATTGATCGAATCTTATCATTTATCAAATTAAGAGTATTATCATTATCATTAGTATTTTCATAAGTATTATTAAGATTATTATAAGTTTTGTCATTTTAGTATTACTATCATTGTTAGGATTATGATTAACATTGGTAATATTATTATAAAAATGATACGATTTATTAGTACTTACATAAATATTAGTATTATTATCATGAATATATTATTAAGGTTATTATCATTATTTTTACCTTTACTAATATTAACTTATTATAATAATAACTACTGTTTTAATAAACAAACGAAATATATATACATAAATATATTTAACACATACAACATAACAAAGTATTTCTTTTATATATATATAAAACGAATATATGAAACCTAAATATATTATTAATATAAATATGATATAACTAATAAGTTATGTATGCATATATATAAAATTATTCTATTACGATTATGAGTATTAATAAATATACAAATGATATAGGTTCGTGAATCCGAGGCCAACCTTGCATTGTTTAGTTGTTCAATGTCGTTGTATGTATTTTTACTACAAAATACATTACGGTGAGTTTCATTTACCTTTTTACCCTTTATATTTTTGGACTGAGAATACATGCGCAATTTTTATAAATGTTTTTACGAAATAGACACAGGTAATCAAAACTACATTATATGGTTGAATGATCGAAATCGAATATGCCCCTTTTTATTAAGTCTGGTAATCTAAGAATTAGGGAACAGACACCCTAATTGACGCGAACTCTAAAGATAGATCTATCGGGCCCAACAAGCCCCATCCAAAGTACCGGATGCTTTAGTACTTCGAAATATATATCATGTCCGAAGGAGGATCTCGGAATGATGGGGATATTCTTATATGCATATTGTGAATGCCGGTTACCAGGTGTTCAATCCATATGAATGATATTTTTTGTCTCTATGCATGGGACGTATGTTTACGAGAAATGGAAATATGAAAATCTTGTGGTCTATTAAAATGATAGAAATGACTATTTTTGTTAAACTAATGAACTCACCAACCTTTTGGTTGACACTTTAAAGCATGTTTATTCTCAGGTACGAAAGAAATCTTCCGCTGTGCATTTGATCATTTTAAAGATATTACTTGGAGTCATTCATGACACATTTCAAAAGACGTTGCATTCGAGTCATTGAGTTCATTGAGATTATTGTTAAGTCAATTATAGTTAGATATATTATGAAATGGAATGCATGCCGTCAACTTTCGATGTAATGAAAGATTGACTTTTCAAAAACGAATGCAATGTTTGTAAAATGTATATATAGAGGTCAAGTACCTCGCGATGTAATTAACTGTTGTGAATCATTTATAATCGATATGGACTTCCTCCGGATGGATTAGGACGGGTCTTCACAACTCGCGCAAGCATTCAACGGGTGTTTAAAACTTCTTAAACAGACGCACTCGCCAAGTGTACTTTTAGGGGGTAATAATACGTTAAGTTAGTTACCGGGTGCCCACGGTTAAGCATATACTTTTCATACTGTTTTGAATACGAAATCTCGTGGTCTACATTACATTACTGATTACAAACAAACTATAGATCACCAACATTCGTGTTGACTTTTAAGCATGTATTTCTCAGGTGCTTAGACGTTGTTGCTTCCGCTGTTTGAGTTGCTGTTATAACCTTGGTGTTATAGACTTGCTGTTACAGACTCGTTGTGTTAGACTTACGCTGCATTACTTAGAGATGTCTCAATCATGAAACTTTTACTTTGCATTCGCGACTTATGTTATTTTGAATAATGGCTTTGTAACGACCTTAGTGTTACGTTATCTTTTGTAAAACAATTGAAGTTATCTTTTCATGAATGCAAAACTTGTTTTAAACATCATGTAGCATTGTAACCGTGTAATGATCCTGTTGTTGATGATCCGTACACGTTGATTTTGTACGGGGCGTCACAACAGCCGGTATAGAAAGTAGTTACCTTTTTAAACTTATCCAAACCATGTTGTGGACAACCCCTAAGAATTTGACCAAATCGAACCCAAACAGAGTAAAGTGTCTCATTAGTTTTCTGACGAAAATTAGGAATTTCAGTTTGAAGGGTGACAGTTTTGGATGCGGGAAAGAAACGAGTTAGAAAATTTTCAACCATAGTATCCCAACTAGTGATATCTCCTTCGATTAACGAATTTAACCACTCTTTAGCTTCATCTTTTAACGACCACGAAAACAAACGAATATAGATGACATTACTTTCCATATTATTAATATTAAATAGATTGCAAATATCCTTAAAATTCCGAATGTGTGCATTAGCATCTTCTTTTTCAGTACCCCTAAGTTGGTTATCCTTAAGTAGGTGAAAGATAGACCCATAATATCAAAGTTTTCAGTTATAGTTGGCTGATTAATAGCGTGACCTAATCCTTCCCGACATGCTTTCATTAACGTTTCCATTGAATTTTCAGTAGTCATTTCAATGTCTGAACCAAAAAGAGATCCCAAATTAGAATCAGGACTAGACGGTGGACTGGATAATGAGTTATCATTAGAAGTAGTTCCTTCATCGAAATTTAATTTCGTAACAATATTCGGCTCTTTAGAATGTTTAAATAATATATCCATATTTTGTAACATGTCTTGTAAGACGGGTTTCTTGGATCGAGTATTCATGTGATCTAAAATCATAAAAATAAATATTTTAGGAGAAAATGATTTAGACTTAAAAGGACATAGATAATCTAATTTTAAATTTATTATAATTCCTTTTCTTATTAATGATTTTATGTTTATGAGGATATTTAGAAAATATGTTAGTATATTAATAAAATTTTGATTGATAAATATAATAATAAATATTTATGACATATTTAATAATATAAATATTAAATAACAACTTTTATAGCATAACAACCAATAATCAAACATACACGGCCTATTGAATCTTTCAATACTTAAGTGACCTGTCAGCATCTAGGTTCCGGCAGCGCCCTTTAAATCAGAAACCCAGCAACCTTTTCCTAAAGGAAGATAGTCATCACTCGTTTTCAAGAAATATCAATAACCAAAGTATACCCAATTTCCGTATTTACCGCGCTTAGGGGTGTTCATCGGTTCGGTTTTCGGTTTGTTTGGTTTATTCGGTTCGGTGTATTCGGTTTTGAAATTTTTTTAGGCAAAACCGAAAACCGAACCGAAAACCGAATTCAAAGTTAAAACCGAACCGAACCGAACCGAACCGAAAACCGAATTCGAATTCGGATTCGGTTCGGTTTTCGGTTAAAACCAAATATTATGAAAAACTAAGAACGATGGTAGTTTAATTGTAGCGTTACTGATGTCTTAGTTATTTATATCCTAAAACAATGACGTACTATTAAATTATCAAGAATCCGATGATTTATTAATATTTACAGCTTAATTATGACGTTTACTGCTTCTGTTATTAAGAAGAAAAACATAATAATTTGAGTAGCATAATTATAATGTAAGCTACCAACTCATCATATGGGTGAGAACATATTTTATTAATTGGATCCCAAATTATAATGATATTAAAACATAAATATACAAATTAAATATTTAAAAATTTTGAATTCGGTTTTGAATTAGGTTTTCGGTTAAACCGAATTCAGAATTTTTAAAACCGAAAACCGAATTCAAATTCGGTTTCGGTTTGACTCGATCTGAAAACCATTTTTCAAATTCGGTTTGGTTTCGGTTTGGTTTTCGGGTTCCACGGTTTCAAACCAAATACTGACCATCCCTAACCGCGCTCCCTGGCAGCGGCACCAAAAAGTTGATGTGTCAAAAGTGTGTGCAGTAGTGCTTAACCTTTTATTTCAACTTTTAAATTTATAAAACCTTTTTAATACACTTTAACACCCTAATGAACAACAAAACCCGATCAGATGTAGTATTTTAGGTTATCGTCCCAAGAGAGCATAGATGCGTTATAGGTTGTTTTATTATTTAGTCTAACTCTTATTAAAGAATTAGAAATAGGGTTAAAGTCATAAATAGGCCATATACTTTTATTTTTGTCTTAATGTAGGCTATATACCCCAAAAATATCAATGTAGGTTATATACTCTTAAAAGTTGTATCGATGTACACAAATTTAACAAATTACCTACTGAAATGGTAAAGTTAATTATTTAACATTTTTTTGAATTTTATATGACTAGAAATAGGTCATATACTTTCAGTTTTGTTCCGATGTAGGCTATATACTTTCAGTTTTGTTCCAATGTAGGCTATACACTTTCAGTTTTGTTCCGATGTATCACCAACGTTATTCTCCACGTAGGATGCCACATCATCATTTAGTTTTTTATCTGGTTAATAAGTTTTGTCCGTTCATATTAGTACACTTTATGAAAGTATATAGCCTATATTGTTATTTTTCGGGGTATATAGCCTATATTGTGAAAAAAATGAAAGTATATGACCTATTTATGGCTTTAACCCTTATATATATATATATATATATATATATATATATATATATATATATATATATATATATATGTGTATATATATATGTGTGTATATATATATGTGTGTATATATGTATATATGTGTATATATATATATATGTGTGTGTATATGTGTATATGTGTATATATATATATATATACATATACACATATACACACACATATATATATATATATACACATATATACATATATACACACATATATATACACACACATATATATATACACATATATATATACACACATATATATACATATATATATATATATATATATATGTATATATATGTGTGTATATATATATGTGTATATATATGTGTGTGTATATATGTGTGTATATATGTATATATGTGTATATATATATGTGTGTGTATATGTGTATATGTATATATATATATATATATATATATATATATATATATATATATATATATGTTTTTTATTGTTATTTAGATTTTGAATATTATCTCTTAGGAAAGAGACAATTGAAGGTACTTTATTAATGAATTGAATAACAGAATAATCAAGCAAGAAATAAAGATTAAAATAAACAATCATAAACAAAAGCAGTTACATGAACAAATAACTTGTATGGGAGTCATATTAGACAAGATTCATAACTTATAGTAACAAATAGCAAGATAATAATCATAGACCAATCATTATCTCTTAACAGGCTAAACTAAGTGTTGCATATCATTCAATAGGCAGGACTTAAAGCATATGCTAGATATGTGATGTGCATAACTAACATCTCAATTCTTCATATTTAATTCAATTACATGATACATATTAATCTTGTGATGAGGATCAACATGCAAATAGACTGACAAATTATATAAGCTATTAAACACCAAGTAGATCAACTCAAGTTACTAGCTGAAAGTCAATTACTACTAAGTTTTCATGCAATCGTTAATTAAACAAATCCAAACAAAGGATCTTCGATTAAGCCTAACAATATCAAAGTCCATTATATAAGTATAATTCAACTTAAACAAGTTTATCACTATTATGTTGTTTAACCTAGTTGCATACAATTCAATTTAACAAGTTTGATGGACTAGATCTAAACAAATAGCATGAATCGAATAATAGATCATCGGATTAAGTATTAATCAACCCTAAAATCATGTTATCTAATCATTAAGTAGGTAAAACAAGTATATTAAAGCATAACATATTCAAAACAGTTCAAATATCCTGATAGAAACTCGACCACACAGATCTGGAAAAGAACCAAAAACAGTACGGACTGAAGCACGAAGCCGGCGGCTTTGTCTCAGCAAAGCCGACGGCTTTATCTGAGGAAGTTGGCGGCTTGATCTGCTTCCCAGACGAAGTTTAGTTTTCATCCAAGTAACCACTACGAACGTTTTAGTTCATAATGGTAGATGAACAGAAACGATTAAAATAAATAGAACAGAATAAACGGTAAAATAAAGATAGAATCATATCTTAAAAGGTAGATGAAAGACACTTGGATTAAAACTTGAATAATCTTGATTACAATGAAAATAAACCTAATCTAAGGGTTTTAGATAAAACCCTAAAGAAAAACGAAACTGTATTAAAAGTGTTGTATTGTACATTGAAAACTCAAACATGAGCCCTCTATTTATACTTTTTAGAAACGGTCGCCAAGTCGGCGGCTTCAGTGGGAAGTCGGCGGCTTCCTTGGGTCGGTGACTCCTTCTGCAAGTTTAACTTGATCCGCAAGCACAAAACACGTAACCGTCCTAGCCAAGCCGGCGGCTTTAGTGACAGGTCGGCGGCTTCATAGATCTGGAAATCTTTTTGATTTCATTTCCATTTTTACTAGAACTTGGTCGATAAGTTTAGAAACCGTGTAACATAGGCCGGCGGCTTTGGTGTGAAGCCGGCGGCTTTAACTGAATTTTGCTTGGTCAGCAAGTTCATCAAATTCTGCGATCAATTCTGGAACATTCTGGCATATTCTCCTCAAGCCGGCGGCTTCCTTGTATCCAGGCCGGCGGCTTCATAGCCTTTTTTGCAATTTTCCTTGTTTTTGATACTGTTTGATACATAACTCTGATAAAATCATAACAACAACAACAACAACAACAACAACAACAATATCCAATTCCACTAGAGTGGAGTATGGGGGAGGTTAGATGTAGACAGTCCTTTCCTCTACCCTAAAGTAAAAGGGAAGTCATTCCTCCACCCACGGATACCTATCGGTCCCCAGGTAGAGGAAGTCGTCCCTCCCTATTCTGTATCTGATAAAATCATAAGAATTACCTTTTTCCCCATTTTACCCATTTTAGTGTGTTTTAGGATTAAAATATCTTTAAAATACTAAGATAACTCTTTAAAATGTTATTAAAAAAAACTGTATAATTTAGGACTTATCAGGGACCATTTCCTGCTGGAGCAAGGAACGTGAAGTTCTTTCACCAAGTGGGTGGAAGCGAAAGCATTACGCACAATTACAAGAGTGCAAGTGCAAAATTTTGTATGAGAATATATCATTTGTCAATTTGGTATTCCCCACGAAATTGTAAGTGATAATGATGTACAGATAGCGAAAGATCCATTCAAAAGTTGGTGAGAAGAAATGAACATTGTGCAAAAATTCACTTCAGTTGCACACCCGCAAGCTAATGGGTTGTGCGAAGTTACTAACCGCGACATTGTTAGTGGTATTATAAAGTGCTTAAATGAAAAACGCACCGGGTGGGTTGATGAACTATCCAACGTGTTATGGGCACATCGCACAACATTTAAAAAGAGTACTGGCGAAACACCCTTTAGTCTTGTGTATGACTCAGAGGCAATGATTCCCGCAGAAATCCTTGTGCCAACACATAGGTGGCCAATTTTGATGAAATCGCAAATAATGAGGCTTTATGAAAAAATTTGAATTTTGTGGAAGAACGCAGATTTATGGCTGCAATAAGAGAAGCGAATAACAAGCAACAGATACTGTAATATTATAAAAAAAAGGTGCGTGCTTTAGCCTTCAATGTTGGTGAGTGGGTTTTGCGAAATAATGAAGCAAGCCACGCAGAAAATGTTGGTAAATTGGGACCCAATTGGGAAGGTCACTTCCAAATAATAGCAATAAACGCGGTTGGTTCTTACAAGCTCGCAGACGTTAAAGGAAGAATCATTCCTAATGCATGGAACACTACACTGTTAAAAAGATATTACGCATAAGTTGCTAATTGTGTAATGATGACTAGCGCAGAAAAACTCAAAAATATTGTGACTTTGTATTCAGAAATGTATATGCAATCCTTGCAGATAAATGATAAGTGTTTTACGTCATTATGAATAGAAAATTTTAAAATCGCGGTTTAACTCTGTTATTTGCAAAATGGTTAAAGACCATACAAAGAGTAAACACGCAGTACTTTTGATAGCGAAGGAACGGACCCCTATAATGGAACAAAAATTATAATTGAAGTGTTAGCGAAATGATGGAACTCACATATATTAATTTCCTAAGATTGTCAATTTGCCCAACTTAGATGCTTCGCAATAACACACTTGGCGTATTTTAAACTCAATTTTTTGCCTAAGGATCGTTTCAGCAGAATTAGAAGATTCGTAATGTATATTGATTATGTAACAACCCGCCTTTTTCCGTTAAATTATTTTAACGCCCGTCTTTTTTTTAGATAATACCTTTCGTATCTAGATTCGTATACCCCGTTAATAAGAGTTTCCAATATTTCCGTTGTTTGATTATAACATCTCCCGTTTACTCTTGCGTATTTAAAATAATTCATTTAGTTAATTCACGCACCCGCTTTCAAACTCGAGGGACCAAAGTCGCCAAGGGACCCAACTAGTGACTAGGTCAACTAGTCAAGTCCCTTACCCTCCACTCATTCATTCACCTCCTCATTCTTCATACTTCCATTTTTGCTCTCAACTCTCAAATTCATTCAATCATCATCTAAATTCGATCAAGGGAGCTAGCAACAAAACGAACTACATATTTGTGATCCTTGCATCATCCTCTTTAATTTGGTACCAATTTCATAGCTTGGGGTAAGCTTTTAAAAATCTCTAATTTTCCTAAATTAGACCTTTAAACTTAAAAATGTGTTAGTTAGTGTCAATGGCTCGAGTCTAACATGAATATGTGATATATTTGCTCTATCTTGCTATTTTGCATAAACTAGCATGAACTTGAAAAAGGGTTTGTTTAATCTTGAGTTTTGGGTGATTTAATGTTGTTAAATGTTAAAGCTCATGTGTTAAATGTGTTACCAATATCATTAGCTTCATTTTGATATGTAGGTTGATTTAGAAAAACTTCATTAACAAAATTATTGAATTCATGATTTTTGGTTAGGGTTTAGTAACCTTGAATATGAATTTTGATGTATTTAATGCTATGAAATGTTGTTATTAAGTGTTTATTTTCAATTTATGTTTAATTACCTTCGAAACGGCGTATTATGTTTGTGTGTTAAGTTCCCGAATCATGAAATACATTCTATGAACTTGAAACTTTGATAATGAACATTTAACGATCATTCCATGATAATTTTGTTAATTTAAATGATGAATTTGATTTATGAGATGTGTTTAGTTGTTTTCCTCATCAAAATACCTTTCCGACGATATAAGATAAATGTTTTGATTGTTTTCGGATCATAAATTGTGATTATTTGAAGTTTGGTTCGTGCACTTGTGAAATTTTCAGCATTCAGCAGCTCAGGTGTTTTTGAACACCATCCCAATCCTTGGACGCCATCCAAGCCTTCATTTCTAGACGCCGTCCAACCAGTTTGGACGCCGTTCAAATGAACTGCAGAATTCTGACCAACTTGGTCGTTTACCGTTTAATTCTAACTATGCTACGCACCTCCGATTAACATGAAACTTGGACAACATGCTTATATATGATTATATAACTTAACAAAATAGTCGGATACCCAAACCGACCCCGTTGACTTTGACTTTGACTTTGACCAAGTTTGACTTTTAGTCAAACTTAACCAAATGCTTATGCAATCGTTCTAATCTTCTTTTATACTTGATTCTTGCATGAAACTTGACAACGTAACTCACATGCTATTTAATTGAGTCGTAACGAGCCATATGACTAAATGAACAACTTTGACCGACCTCGTGTTACCAGTATTGATATAACTTAATTGTTTAGGTCAAGGCTAAACAACTTTCAATTGCCCAACGTTTAATTTCAAGTAATTTGGCATGCAACTACGGTGAGATCATAGTCCCACCTTTTCAACAAATTTTACGCTTTAAATTATGGTATGAGAAACATACACGTATCAGACTTTTATGCTTTGAACACAAGTACGAAAACAAACATTCCACGTGGAGTTAGAACAAAAAGCCTCAATTCAATTATCATTAGTTACACTTGCAGGGTGTAAACGTGAACTTATGTTGTGTGATCACATGGGCTTGACGAGCCCTCATTCGGACGGTTCGCTACCGTTAGCGGATGAAATATATTTTCGCGTATAGTGTAGGTTCTAACACTATGATAACGAGGTTTGTATACAGTTAAGTCTTGATAATTGGGTGCTCCACAAACGTACAACATCTTTGGAAAGCAAACAATTTGGATAATCAACTATACAAAATCTTGTGGTTAAAAAACAACGTTTACAAATACACCTATGATTTCACCAACGTTTTTCGTTGACAGTTTTCTATATGTTTCTCAGGTTCATACTTGGCTACTTGATACATGCTTTCGCACAATTTGATTACTTTCTTGGGGTCAAGCATACATGCATACGCTAGTGATAGCACCTTTGGATTCAAACTTAAAGCATACATACTTAGAATTTTTATAGCAAATCCTGATTTTCAACTTATATTATGCCACAAGTCATTTCATTTATACTTCATAACTTTTGTAAACTTAAACTTGTTGTCGAACCGTTTGGTAACTTAAAACTTTGCAATTCATACACGTTTCAAATGAATGTGACATAATTTTAGTCAACGCGTCTTATTTAGGGACTATGACCACGTAACGGGACCTAAGTTAATGGCGCCGTCAATGACGATTTTGGCGGTTCGTTACAGATGGTATCAGAGCATTGGTTATAGGGAACTAGGATATGCATTAGTGTGTCTGACAAAGTTGTTAGGACGTATTAGTGAGTCTAGACTACTACCCGATAGTTAATCATTGCATTCTGACTTGCATTTGCTATAGATAGCACTTACTTGACTACTTGTGCATTTATACTTGAATCTTTCTTTGGTGAACTTCTTAATTGTACCTAACTCTCGTCAAGCGAACCCGTACTGGGCCAGTTTCTGGCAACACACGTAAATTTATGATTCATACGCGTAAACATGACGACGACTTCATTAGTCACACTAGTTCGGGAACTCTGTCTCCCATGTTGTTATTCACTACCGTCCCAGCTTACTATCCACAAGTACTATAAAGTTTCCACCACTATGGCAAACACTAGCCACTACCGATGTTACACCGATGTTCTTCACTATCTGCCACTTCTTGTTACTACCACCAATACTCTAGGAGAGTATCGTCATCAATACTTATCACTACGGTTGCGTACTACTTGTTATCATATTTTGTTACTTGTTTCGTACCTAAAGACATTATTGTTTGACTTAAACCGCATTGACGCGAACAACCAGTTATACACTTCCCTAAGGGAAATGCATCTTCAGAGTTGCACTAATTCTTTCGATTAAATACGAGTCACGTTAGAGATGTCGTTACACTTTGTTCATTTTAAATCTTCACGATTACACGAACTTGAATCTATGGAGTGATGTGAGAATGAAGGTATGAGTTAGCGTAATATAACGACACTCGATCAATGTGGTTATATTACGGTAATTCATACCAAAGTTCTAATGACTCGTGATGGTGATTGGACTCGATCAACCTAATCACCACCATGCGCCATGTACATGACTTTATTTTTCTTGTTTGAACATCCGAAAACTTCAAGAATATCGATGACAACCATACCAAGGACACACCCTTGATTAATGCTAAACCATATTTAGGCTTCTGAATAAATGACCAATTCTTTCAACTTCAAAACATATGTTATACGTGTATACTATCTCGTTTTTGCACAATTTTATCGAAGAACTACAAAATGCTTGGTATGCTCACATCGAGGTGAAAACTCCTCCTATCATTACGCTCTACTTTCGTATAAGGAAATCTTTTATTTAAATTCTCAATGGAGAGAGAGACTCTCAACGTTACACTTGTGATGCCCCGTACAAAACCATCGTGTACGAATCATCAACAACAGAATCATTACAAGGTCAAACACTATATGCTATTTCCAAATACGTTTGCATTCATGATAAAAGGTGACGTCATAACGAACGTCAAGTGTTTTACAACCCAAGTATGCTTCTATGAACGGAAGCAAAGATAATAGTACATGACCCTTAGGTCGTTACAAATCATAGTTCAAAAGTATTAAGGTTATGAATGCAAGATAAACAGTTCATGCGGTGATAACTCTAGAGCAGCGGGTGTCTACAGCAAGACTAGTACACAGCGGAAGCAACCTTAAGCACCTGAGAAAAACATGCTTAAAAACATCAACACAAAGGTTGGTGAGCTATAGTTTAAGCATAACAGTATGTAAGGTAGGCCACGAGATTTTAGTGCTACAAAGAGCGTTTCAAAACAGTATGATAAAGTATATGTTAACCGTGGGCACTTGGTAACTAACTTAACGTTTATACCCCCTGAAAGTACACTTGGCAAGTGCGTATGTATACGAAGTATTAAACACTCGTTAAATGCTAGCGCGACTAGCCCGAGTGGGGATGTCAAACCCTATGGATCCATATCTAAGATTCGCGTTCACCGGTTCAAAAACCAATGACTAAATGTTACCGAGCTAAAGGGAATGTTTATGCCGTTGTATAACCCACACATATATAAGTTTAAGTACTCATGCCTAGTATGTAAAACATAAAATGCGCATGTATTCTCAGTTCCCAAAATAGTTAAAGTAAAAAGGGATGCTATAACTCACAATGATAAAGTAACGGTAAAGTATGACTCGGGAAATAAGCAAGTGTGTAGGTCCGAAAAGTCCTCAACCTAAGTCAAATAGTACTAAGTCAGTAAATTGTCCCAAAAGATTTAAATGTATGTAAATTAGGTCTTAAAGGTCATCATCAAACAAAAGGTGTAAAGTAAGTTTTGTTCATGAAAAGAGTTTAAAACAAAGGCTGAGTTCGATCAGTCACCACGGCCTCTATACCTACTGAAATAAGGTGAGACCAATGGCCATGGCTCCATATATGAGTCCTTTAGTTGTGGTAAAAATCCCAGAAGCAAACTCATCTTTGTTTGACCGTGGCGACGGTCTAAGTGCGAGTAGGTCAGAATTTTCAGCACAACGTTAAAAGGACATAGTGACGATCGGAGGGCCATAAATCCTAAACCATAATTCGGATTAAGACGAGTCCTAAATGAAAAATTATCTACTCGAACAGAGATATCTGAAAATCATCTTTACAGTAGCCCAGGTTGTACGCATCAGACACAGAAACAGTAAAACAGTAGGTTCTGGTGGTTCTTGGTACTCGATGCTTATCACGGTTCTCATCCTTGATGCATATAGCTTCAAGTGTACAACTCGTTGATGTGTTTGCATCATATTAACCAAGGTTTCACCATCATAACACTTGTGTAAGTCCAAGACATGTAGCACAACTCATTTAAGTGTTGCAAGTGTTTTGATGAACCAAAGTTACATCAAAGTCTTAGATCCGACACATACATGAACTATAAAAGTAATATTGAACTACAAACATGAAAGTAAACTAACTAATCAAGATCTTAAGTTGTAGAACATAGTTCTTAGTTAGATCTTGAAGATCTAAGACCCAAAAGTCTAGATCTAAAGTTATTAAGTTAAATCTAACACAAGTGTATGAAGTTATAACTAAAAAGTTATACTTCCATGTTCTTGAACTTTTAAAGTTAACTTTTGTTCAAGAAAAATGAGATCAAGATTAACTAGTAATACTTGACCAAATCACAACTTTAAAGTACATAAAATGAAGAAATAATCTAAATAAACAAGTAACTAGTTCATTGTTGTTCATACTTTAAAGATTCAAGCCAAGGCTTGATCTTTAAGAAAAGTAAACTTTAAGTTTACAATCATGAATCACAAGTATGGTTTTTACAACACATGAACTTTATTCTTTCAAAATATTATATTTAGAACATAAACTAGAGAGTTTAGTTCTTGTATGTTCTTGTTAATACAAGATAAAAAGAAGAACAAACTAAAGAGTTTGATTCTTAAATACTAGTAAGTAATAACTACAATAACAAGTAAGTAAGCTACAACAAAGAACAAATAACAAATTAACAACAAAGAATGATGATGAGAGGTGTTCATGTTTCGGTTTTGGCCAAAAGAAAAGGGAGAAAAATAAGTTCTTGTTACTTACAAGAAAGGAGAGAATATGAGAGAAAAGCTTGAGAGAAATTTGCAAGTAAGTGTGTGTGGGTAAATGAGAGAGTGTAAGTGAGTGAAGTAGTAAAAGAAAATGAAGTAAACTCCCTCTAAAGGGGCCTATGTTCGACGGTTGCAATGAAAGAAGGGGGACGGCAAAAATCCATAAAGTTCTTGCATGTATGTGTCATAAAAGGTGGTTAATAAGAGAGCTTGCATGGGGATCATGGTGTAACTAAGTAGTAACAAGATTCTATAAGCATTAAGCTACTAGTTTCATCCTAAAGTGATACTTACATATTTAGATGGGCTAATAAGTCCATTAAAGAGGTAGGGTGGGCTTCTAAGTCCACTAATCATTAATCAAAGCCCAAGTTCCAAGTTTGTAGCAAATTAATCCAATTAAAGCCCAAGTAATTAACTAATAACCATAGTTAATCAAAATGATTAATAAAATTAATCATGAATGTAAATAATATTTGAAAATATTATTCGTATAAGGTACGTGTGTCACAAAGACGTTTCGGGCATTTAAAGTCAAGTATGATCAATCATGGTAACAAGTAAATGTAATAACATACATTCGTAAAAATCACAAGTATTAATAATAACAATTAGTAATAAATAAACGTTAGAAAATCCAGGGTCTTTACATTACCCACCTATTAAAGAAAATTTCGTCCCGAAATTTGAAGCTGAGGTAGATGGAGGAGTCGGAAAAAGGTGAGGATACTTCTGCATCATTTGATCCTCTCGCTCCCAGGTAAACTCAGGTCCTCGTTTGGCATTCCATCGTACTCGGACGATCGGAATCTTATTGCGTTTCAAAGTCTTGACCTCACGATCCATAATCTCGATAGGTTCTTCCACGAAGTGGAGTTTGTCATCAATAGTAAGTTCTTCAAGTGGTATAATAAGTTCGAGTGCAGCAAGACACTTCTTCAAGTTTGACATGTGGAAGGTGGGATGAACTGAGCTCTATTGTGCTGGTAGATCCAAACGGTAAACAACGGGTCCAACACGTTCTAAGATTTCAAAAGGACCAATGTATCTTGGGTTCAACTTTCCACGTTTTTCAAAACGAATCACACCTTTCCGAGGTGCAACCTTCAACTTTACACGATCACCAATGTTGAATTCAAAGTCTTTATGTTTACGATCAGCATAACTCTTTTGACGATCACGGGAAGTCTTAAGTCTAGCTTGAATTTGAGCAATCTTCTCCGTTGTTTCGTGGACTACCTCGGGTCCGGTGATTTGCTTTTCGCCTACTTCGGCCTAACAAATAGGAGATCGGCACTTGCGGCCATACAACGCTTCAAAAGGTGCGACATTAATACTCGAGTGATAACTGTTGTTGTAAGAAAATTCGGTGAGTGGAAAATGCCTTTCCCAGGCCTTTCCGAAATCAATGACACATGCACGCAACATGTCTTCCAAGGTCTGAATCATTCATTCACTTTTCCCGTCGGTCTGTGGGAGATAAGCAGTACTCATGTCGAGACGGGTTCCCATGGCTTCTTGCAAAGAATGCCAAAATCTAGAAGCAAAACGGGGATCGCGATCTGAGATGATTGATTAAGGTACACCATGACGAGATACAACTTCTTTGATGTATAATTGAGCAAGTCTTTCCATCGTATCCGTTTCCTTCATCGCTAGGAAGTGTGCAGATTTAGTAAGGCGGTCAACAATAACCCATATGGTATCGTATCCGCCCACCGTCTTCGGCAGCTTAGTAATGAAATCCATTGTGATCCTTTCCCACTTCCATTGTGGGATTTCCAGTTGCTGAAGTAATCCAGAAGGTCTCTAATGCTCGGCCTTAACTTTCGAGAAAGTTAAACACTTACCAACATAGGTTGCAACGTCTTTCTTAAGATTCGGCCACCAATACTGTTCTTTAAGGTCGTGGTACATCTTGCCTGCTCCAGGATGAATCGAATATCTCGACTTGTGTGCTTCATCAAGTATGAGGTTCCGTAGATCTCCATAAAGAGGTACCCAAATTCTTCCGGCATAACATCGGAGTCCAGACTCCCTAACCTCGAATCGAGAGACAAGAATGTTCAAATATTCATGAGATATATTCTCCTCCTTGAGAGCCTCATCTTGAGCTACTCTGATCTGGCTGTTGAGATTCGAATGAATGGTGATGTTCAGAGCCCTAACACGAAGAGGTGACGTCCTCTCCTTTCGGCTCAAAGCGTCAGCTACAACATTGGCCTTGCCAGGATGATAGCGAAGTTCACAATCGTAGTCATTTAGCATCTCGATTCATCGATGTTGTCTCATATTCAGTTGCTTCTGATCGAAGATGTGCTGGAGACTCTTGTGATCGGTGAAAATAGTGCTCTTAGTTCCATACAAATAGTGTCTCCACAATTTGAGCACAAAGACAACGGCTCCAAGTTCGAGATCATGAGTAGTGTTGTTCTGCTCGTGAATCTTCAATTGACGGGAGGCGTAAGTGATAACCTTTGATCTTTGCATCAGTACACAACCAAAACCAATTTTCGAAGCATCGCAATAAACAACAAAGTCGTCACTGCCCTCAGGAAGTGATAAGATAGGTGCGGTGGTCAACTTCTTCTTCAAGGTTTGGAATGCTGATTCGTATGCGGTTTCCCAAATGAACTTCTTCCCTTTATGAGTCAGCGCGGTCAAAGGATGCCCAATCAGAGAGAAACCTTCAACAAACCTTCGGTAATAACAGGCGAGACCTAAAAATTGGCGAATGTGCGTCGGAGTAGTGGGGGTTTCCCACTTGCTGATAGCTTCAATCTTGGCGGGGTCAACTTTGATACCCTGGTCGCTCACAACATGACCCAAAAATTGGACTTCCTTCAACCAAAATTCACACTTAGAGAATTTGGCATAAAGTTGCTCTTGCCTCAAGAGTTCAAGTACTAGTCAGAGGTGTTGCTCATGCTCTTCTTCGCTCTTAGAGTAGATGAGGATATCATCTATGAAGACGATAACAAACTTATCCAGGTACGGCTTGCAGACAAGATTCATGAGATCCATGAACACGTCAGGTGCATTGGTCAATCCGAACAGCATCACGAAAAACTCATAATGACCATAACGGGTTCTGAATGCAGTTTCGTCACATCACTTTCCTTCACCCTCAACTGGTGATAACCGGATCGCAAATCAATCTTAGAGTAAACGCTCGATCCTTGTAGTTGATCAAAAAGATCGTCAATTCGGGGAAGAGGATATCGATTCTTGATTGTCAATTTGTTGAATTCACGGTAGTCGATACACATATGGAAGGATCCATCCTTCTTATTCACAAATAAAATAGGTGCACCCCAAGGCGAGAAGCTTGGTTGGATAAATCCTCGATCTAACAACTCTTGTAGTTGACTCTGTAATTCTTGCATCTCGGAAGGTGCGAGTCTATAAGGTACGCGAGCTACAGGTGCTGCTCCTGGCACTAAATCAATCTGAAACACTACTGCTCTTGGCGGCAGTAATCCAGGCAATTCTTCAGGAAAAACGTCAGAAAACTCGTTCACAATTCGAACATCGTTCACGCTCTTCTCCTCAGTTTCTACCGTTTTCACATGTGCTAGGACAGCAAGACGTCCCTTCTTCATAATCTTTTGTGCTTTCACGCAACTAATGAGGTTCAGCTTCGAGGTACATCTCTCTCCGTAAATGATCAGTGGTTCACCGTCTCCGTGTGGTATACCTCCACAGATAATATCGGCCCTTATCTTGGTCAACCAATCCATACCGAAGATCACGTCAAAACTTCCCAATTTGATGGGTATCAAATCAATTTCGAAATCTGCACCAGCTATGTTGATAATAGCTCCTCGACTAATGTGGTCAACTTTTTCAAGTTTTCCATTGGCGACCTAGACAAGCATACTCTCTTTTAACGGGACAAACGACCAATTAATCTTATCGCAAAAGTGTCTACATACATAACTTCTATCAGCACCAGTATCAAATAGGACAGAAGCTAAAAGATTGTTGATAGTGAATATACCTGTCACCAAGCCGGGATTCTCGCGTGTATCCCTTGCATTAACGTTGAAAGCTCTACCACGGGGTGGTCCGCCATCTTTTCTTTTGTTGGGACACGCATTTCTAAAATGGCCCGTCTATCTGAATTCGTAGCACTTTTTAGGTCCATTGGTGTTCGGCTTCCCATTCAAAGTGGTGACCTTGCAGTCTTTCCCGATATGCCTAGTCCGTTGGCACTTTTCGCAAACAACATTACAATACCCAGTATGGTGCTTGTAGCACCGCTTGCATTGTGGTAAGGTTCCCTTGTAGTTCGGGTTTGAGTTGGTGTTCGGATTGGGGTTTCCACCGTTGTTGTTTCCTCTGAAACCCTTATGTCATTTCGCCGGGTTCTGATCATAGGTCCTTCCCTTGTTGTTATCCCATTTTCGCTTCTCACTACTACCTGCTTCAGACTTAGCCTTCTCCGGTTCATCGAGGATGATTAGGTTCATTAAAGTATGCGTCATGCGCATCGCTTTCGGGACATTTGGTGGCTTGGACTAGGTGACGTTTCCCTTAATGCTCTTAGGAAGTCCCCAGAAGTACCTTTCCATACGCTTGAATTCCGGGGTGACCATGGTAGGACACATCAGGGCTAGTTCCAAAAATCTCTGGTTGTAGCTATCAAGGTCATTCCCAATGGCCTTTAACTGCATAAATTCCATTTCCATCTTCTGGATCTCGGCCCTAGGGAAATATTCCTCAATCAGGGCCCCTTTGAATTCCTCCCATGGGGTAGCAAATGCCTCATCGATACCTTTTGCTTGAGCCAACGTGTTCCACCAGGTTAGTGCGCCATCAGACAGCGTGCATGAAGCAAACTTGGTTTTATTCTCCTCTGAACAGTTACTAATTCGAAACACAGATTCTAACTTCTCGAACCATCTAGTGAGACCAACCAGTCCCTCTGTTCCACAGAAGTTTTGAGGTTTACAGCTCTGAAACTCTTTGTACGTACACCCATTACGAATGGGCGGGATAACCGGTGGCGGTGGCGGTGGAGCTTGGCGGTTTCTTTCTGCTAAAGCTGCGGTGACTCGCTCATTGATCATATCCTCGATTTGGGCTGTGGTAGGTGTTGATCGTCCATTGGCCATGATGTTCTAAACAAAATTTTGACTCAAGTCAAAATCCAGTATGCAAATAGTAATAATACAGTATATGTAACCAACATGGAATCAACACATCACATGTTTATTAAGTAATGCATCTAGGTACAAATACCACAGAATCATATAGTAACGTAAATAGAAGATCGTGCAAGAATTAAATAACGCAAAGTTCCATTCATTAATAATAATAAGTTGCATACATCTGTATAAGTTCGTACAATACATAAGTGAAACATAAAACTACAGCTAGATTACATAATGAAATCTACTACAAAAGTCATATGGTGAAGGTGGGTGTAGGATATCCAATACGTGGGACATCTGGTCCTCGAGCTCAGTTACCCGAGTACGGAGGATCTCCACCTCCCTCATCAGTCCCTCAACAGAGGGAGTGGGTGGGACAGGTGGAGCAGTCGGTACGGGTTGTGCTGGTGGAGCTGGTGGTGCAGACGGTCCGGCTCCTGAAGTAGAGGCTGCGAGGCGGTAAGGCTTACGGATGAAGGGATCGGCAGGATACGGCACAAGCCGCTTACGGGCGGTAACCCTACGACGTCGACCAAATGCGTCAGTGAATGCTCGACCTCCGTTGATCCCCAGAATAATGGTACCGTCGAAGCGATACCACTTCTTCAGCGGGGTGGAGGATGGCTGAACAGGTGCATCATCGGGGTCCTCCTCGTCGGAGTCATCGTTACTAGAGTCGTCTGTAGATGAGTCATCGGATGAAGGATCATCTGAATCGTGTGGAGGTGGCTGCACGGGTGGCTGTACTGGCTCCCCTCGGGCGGCATCATCTGTCGATATCTGAGGGGTGGAATAGGCACGAGACGTCTGTCAGGAGCGCGTCGGCACCAATGGCGATACTGGTTACGGAATGGACCTTCCCTAAATTCCGCGGGAATTACAACATCACCGGAGCGAGGCTGTGACCCCGAGGGTCCTAGGGCAGATGGAGCTAGAATCTCCGGGAGGTCCTGGGCTCCGTCAGAAGTAGCCACTGGGGCTGGAGTATGGCTGCTAGCTCCGGAAGTCGAAGCGCTTGGGTCACTAGAGTGTGTCGCTGACGGGATCGGGGGATCGGAAACAGTGGCAGGTGAAGTGGCTAAAGTGTCTGAACTGCCCAAAATGATAGCAGGTGGAATATCCGACATCTGAACAAGGAAAAATAAATTTTCCATGTCAGTAAGTCATAAAGCAAGCACGTATTAGGCCAAATAACTACAACAGTCTAAATCATGTGTAACAGTAAGTAGCATGGCAATAACGACAAGTATCATGCAATCGAAAGCAGATAATAGCATGCAGTAGTGAAATCATGTAATAGCATACGGCATATAGCTGTAAAAGTAAGCAGCAGCATGCAGTCAGTTCAGCGGAAACAAGTAAACTAGCAAGTTGTAGATTAGTCCTATTAGTGAATCCTACTCGGGTTGGTCTTAGACTCACTAATGCAACCTAATTCCCTACAACAAATGCTTTGATACCAAATGTGATGCCCCGTACAAAACCATCGTGTACGAATCATCAACAACAGGATCATTACAAGGTCAAACACTATATGCTATTTCAAAATACGTTTGCATTCATGATAAAAGGTGACGTCATAACGAACGTCAAGTGTTTTACAACCCAAGTATGCTTCTATGAACGGAAGCAAAGATAATAGTACATGACCCTTAGGTCGTTACAAACATAGTTCAAAAGTATTAAAGTTATGAATGCAAGATAAACAGTTCATGCGGTGATAACTCTAGAGCAGCGGGTGTCTACAGTAAGACTAGTACACAGCAGAAGCAACCTTAAGCACCTGAGAAAAACATGCTTAAAAACATCAACACAAAGGTTGGTGAGCTATAGTTTAAGTATAACAGTATGTAAGGTAGGCCACGAGATTTTAGTGCTACAAAGAGCATTTCAAAACAGTATGATAAAGTATATGTTAACCGTGGGCACTTGGTAACTAACTTAACGTTTATACCCCCTGAAAGTACACTTGGTAAAGTGCGTATGTATACGAAGTATTAAACACTCGTTAAATGCTAGCGCGACTAGCCCGAGTAGGGATGTCAAACCCTATGGATCCATATCTAAGATTCGCGTTCACCGGTTCAAAAACCAATGACTAAATGTTACCGAGCTAAAGGGAATGTTTATGCCGTTGTATAACCCACACATATATAAGTTTAAGTACTCGTGCCTAGTATGTAAAACGTAAAATGTGCATGTATTCTCAGTTCCCAAAATAGTTAAAGTAAAAAGGGATGCTATAACTCACAATGATAAAGTAGCGGTAAAGTATGACTCGGGAAATAAGCAAGTGTGTAGGTCCGGAAAGTCCTCAACCTAAGTAAAATAGTACTAAGTCAGTAAATCGTCCAAAAAGATTTAAATGTATGTAAATTAGGTCTTAAAGGTCATCATCATTCATCATCAAACAAAAGGTGTAAAGTAAGTTTTGTTCATGAAAAGAGTTTAAAACAAAGGCTGAGTTCGATCAGTCACCACAGACTCTATACCTACCTAAATAAGGTGAGACCAATGGCCATGGCTCCATATATGAGTCCTTTAGTTGTGGTAAAAATCACAGAAGCAAACTCATCTTCGTTTGACCGTGGCGATGGTCTAAGTGCGAGTAGGTCAGAATTTTCAGCACAACGTTAAAAGGACATAGTGACGATCGGAGGGCCATAAATCCTAAACCGTAATTCGGATTAAGACAAGTCCTAAATGAAAAATTATCTACTCGAACAGAGATATCTGAAAATCATCTTTATAGTTGCCCAGGTTGTACGGGTCAGACACAGAAATAGTAAAACAGTAGGTTCTGGTGGTTCTTGGTACTCGATGCTTATCACGGTTCTCATCCTTGATGCATATAGCTTCAAGTGTACAACCCGTTGATGTGTTTGCATCATCTTAACCAAGGTTTCACCATCATAACACTTGTGTAAGTCCAAGACATGTAGCACAACTCATTTAAGTGTTGCAAGTGTTTTGATGAACCAAAGTTACATCAAAGTCTTAGATCTGACACATACATGAACTATAAAAGTAATATTGAACTACAAACTTGAAAGTAAACTAACTAATCAAGATCTTAAGTTGTAGAACATAGTTCTTAGTTAGATCTTGAAGATCTAAGACCCAAAAGTCTAGATCTAAAGTTATTAAGTTAAATCTAACACAAGTGTATGAAGTTATAACTAAAAAGTTATACTTCCATGTTCTTGAACTTTTAAAGTTAACTTTTGTTCAAGAAAAATGAGATCAAGATTAACTAGTAATACTTGACCAAATCACAACTTTAAAGTACATAAAATGAAGAAATAATCTAAATAAACAAGTAACTAGTTCATTGTTGTTCATACTTTAAAGATTCAAGCCAATGCTTGATCTTTAAGAGAAGTAAACTTTAAGTTTACAATCATGAATCACAAGTATGGTTTTTACAACACATGAACTTTAATCTTTCAAAATATTATATGTAGAACATAAACTAGAGAGTTTAGTTCTTGTATGTTCTTGTTAATACAAGATAAAAAGAAGAACAAACTAAAGAGTTTGATTCTTAAATACTAGTAAGTAATAACTACAATAACAAGTAAGTAAGCTACAACAAAGAACAAGTAACAAATTAACAACAAAGAATGATGATGAGAGGTGTTCATGTTTCGGTTTTGGCCAAAAGAAAAGGGAGAAAAAGAAGTTCTTGTTACTTACAAGAAAGGAGAGAATTTGAGAGAAAAGCTTGAGAGAAATTTGCAAGTAAGTGTGTGTGGGTAAATGAGAGAGTGTAAGTGAGTGAAGTAGAAAAAGAAAATGAAGCAAACTCCCTCTAAAGGGGCCTATGGCTGACGGTTGCAAGGAAAGAAGGGGGACGGCAAAAATCCATAAAGTTCTTGCATGTATGTGTCATAAAAGGTGGTTAATAAGAGAGCTTGCATGGGGATCATGGTGTAACTAAGTAGTAACAAGATTCTATAAGCATTAAGCTACTAGTTTCATCCTAAAGTGATACTTACATATTTAGATGGGCTAATAAGTCCATTAAAGAGATAGGGTGGGCTTCTAAGTCCACTAATCATTAATCAAAGCCCAAGTTCCAAGTTTGTAGCAAATTAATCCAATTAAAGCCCAAGTAATTAACTAATAACCATAGTTAATCAAAATGATTAATAAAATTAATCATGAATGTAAATAATATCTGAAAATATTATTCGTATAAGGTACTTGTGTCTCAAAGACGTTTCGGGCATTTAAAGTCAAGTATGATCAATCATGGTAACAAGTAAATGTAATAACATACATTCATAAAAATCACAAGTATTAATAATAACAATTATTAATAAATAAACGTTAGAAACTCCAGGGTCGTTACAACACTAGTATTCGTCACGAGGGTGAATAGCCCTAAACGAACGTTTTCAGAAATCGATAAGAAACTTGTTCTAACAAATGTTTTTCAGAAACCGACAAGAGGGGAAAAACTTGTACAACTATACATTATAGGAATTCTATCTAGACACGATGTGCCTTTATCATTTTATTTCAAATTGATATACTCGTTTCGCTTCTACATTTTGAAGTGCCTTACAAGAAGCCTTGGGGACACGTTTAAACATGAGTACCGCGTATCATCCACAAACTGACGGACCAAGCAAACGTACGATTCAAACCTTGGAAAAACATATCATGAACTTGTATTGTTGACTTTAATTGTTCTCTTTCAACGATAGTTATCATTTGAGTATTAACACTGCACCTTTTCGAAACTTTATGTGGCCGCAAATGTCGTTCTCCTATTCATTGAGCCGTAGTAGGCGACAAGCAAACCACCGGACCCGAACTCATTCATGAAATAACTGTTAAGATAGTTCAAATCAAAGAAAGGCTCAAGACGGCCGTAGGCAATAAGGGTTTAAATCGATTTGACGATACCTCATTGTCATGTATGTATGATATGGTCTTAAGTTCGATTTGTCGATACCATATCAATGATTTGTATTGAAGGGTAATGAGGGTTAAAGTTTGATTTTGCGATACCTCATATGTGGGTTTTAAATTCAATTAGACGATACCACATTAGACGGGTGATATGGGTTAAAGTTCAATTTGACGATACCATATCACTATTGTATAAAGGCGTGCGATGAGGGTTTAAAGTTCGATATGGCGATACCTCACATGTCGGTTTAAAGTTCGATGAGACGATACCACATTAGACGTGACGGGTGGTCTTAAGTTCGATTTGGCGATACCACTCATGGGGTTTATTTGGTAACCCGAGGGATGTTGTGAACGTCGGTGACTTGTACGCAGGGATCTTATCCCTTATTGTATTTTGGTTAGTTTTGTTGTACGTCATTGGTGTTTATATTTAGCATTATTACATTGTTGTGTTTATTATGCTAATATTGTGCTAGTTGTATGTTGTTACTAGCTTGTTATGCATGCGTAGTTCGTTTTCGTGGATACGAGTAGGTAAATTGTATATGTATGTGTATAATTGTTTTAATCACTAAGCATTAGCTTACCCTCTCGTTGTTTACATTTTTATAGGTTGCAAGTGGCGGCTTAGGTTTGCTTGGGGACTAGTGCTTTACAGATTGCTTTATACTTTTGATTAGGATTGGGTAGCGTTCCCAATCACCATGCTCGGTTTTGGTTGTAAAGTGAACTAGTCGGATCATGAATTATATTTTGGATACGTCAAATGGGTCCCGGGTTGCATTCCCGTTTTGTAAACTTAATTTATATATTGTATGTTTTAAAGGTGTTTAAACTTATCATTGTAATGATGATGTTTTCGGAAACGTACATGGACCAATGTTTATATTATTATGATAAAAAGAAAAAAATAAATTTACTCGGGTTGAATACGGGTTGGATTGTTTCAAGTGGTATCAGAGCATGGTCTAAGGGATTTAGGTGACTTGAGATAGGCGCTTAGACTTAGACTTTTTGTGTGTGCTAAATTGTTGCGGTACTTGTAGGATTTCGGATCGGCTCGGGTTATAGCTAGTGCCTTAGATTGTAGGTGAACTAGCTATGTATTGATTATATTGTTACTAATCATGTTGTTTATGTTGGACATCTAGCAAGATGGTTGTTGTATTTATGAGCTCGGCATGGCGTGTGAGCGTAATAATGCTTCGCGACCATTAATACGGTTGTAAGCCAAGTCAAGTGAGTAATGTACAATAAGTATTGAACTAGATGGGGTGTACGAACGGTAATGTATTTATATGATTGCGGATATAGATCGTGGCGGTGTATGTAATTTATTTGTGTTGCGTTCCTAACCGAGTTCATTTCTTAGAATGACGACAAGGAACAAACAAGTTAACGAGGAACAAGGCAACGACTCTGAGTTCATGGCTAAGGTTGAGGCCATATTTAAACGGAAAAAAGCGGAGTTTCTCAAGGATGTTAGAAAGGTTTTCCAGGAATCGGTTGATGGGCAAGTAACCGAGTTAATCAACGAATGAATGAATGTCGCGATCGAAGAGGCATTCGAAGCTAGAAACATTTATCCTTGCGGTGAAGGAGGTGATGGTAATGGTGGACATGGAAGGCAAGACTTCCATTACAAGAACTTCAAGGATGCTCAACCTCCTATGTTTAATGGGGTGAGGGATCCGTTGAAGAGTACATGTTGGGTTTCCGACATCGAGGGGTTTTTCGTACTAGTGAATGTCCTCCCGAGAAGAAAACGAGATACGGTTCTAGTATGTTGCGTGAAGAAGCCAAGTTGTGGTGGGATGACAAGATTCAATTGTATGGTGAAGAACAATGTACGAGCTTGTCATGGGAAGAGTTTAGAAAGGAGTTCTTTGATGAATACCGAACTCAGTCTGACCTTAATAAAATCCGGGACGAGTTGCGTGATTTGCGACAAGGTTCGATGGACTTGGTTACTCTCAAGTCTACTTTCTTGTCAAAAACTCGTTTTTGTCCGGAGTATGTCGGTGATGAACGAATGTTGATGCTAGATTTCTATCGTACTTTAAGCGATGAATTGAAACGTAAGATTAGTCGGGGGATGGCTAAGTCTTTCGAAGAGTTGTTTGAGTTAGCTCGGGGTTTCGAACCGGAGGTTTCGAAGGCAAGCGGTTCCGATGTTAGTAAGCGAAAGTTCGAAACTATGATATATTTGAACAAGAAGAGTAAAAGTGTGACCGAAGTTGTCGGTAGTGTGAAGAAGGATGGCTCCGGAAATTACCTCCCTGCTTGCTACAATTGTGGGTTACGGGGTCATTTGTCTCGCGATTGTACAGAGCCAACTTCCAACCAGGTTACGTGTTTTAATTGTCAGAAAAAGGGACACCGAAAGTCGGAGTGTCCTGAGTTGGTGGTGATGCGCGGAGGAACTATCCATAAAGTTTGAGGTACTTTTCGATTATGTTAATGGAATGTACTTATGAATTTTTGGTTGATGTATTGTGTTAAGTGCGTAGTGAAAGGAAGGGTAGCATTCCTTTCGGAATTACCCCATGATGATGTTTGGGATGACGGTCGAAGGGCGTAAGACTTGGTGCTTCCAAGCATTCCTTAGTGTGGGGTAAAATATTTTACCAAGCCATGGGAGTAGGCTTTGGAGTTACTTGTTAGTGCGTGGTCACTTTTGTGTTGTGAGATTATGAACCATAAGGTTCGAGAAAGCACGTATGACTTAAGGTCATTCTAATTAGGATATGGGTATCCGCGAGCGGATGGAACCCTAGGTAACAAGTCTTTTGACTTTGATAATGTTAGTAGTGGAGTCTAAATGACGCGATGTCAGGTGCCTTTTTCATACCTGCAAGCGTAATGTTCGACTCCGACGGTGTTGTTGTTACGTTGTACTTAGGGTACCGGAGAGAAACCTTTAGGTACATGAGTGACTACGTGGAACCTTGACAAATTATGGCATTCAGAGAATTGCAAGAACAAGGTTTATGTAAATTGTGATGAACTCTTCGTTGAGGTGATTAAGGATAGGTTAAGATCCTTCGTATGCCCAAGATTGGAGCAAGTGTTGTGACGGGTTGGGTGAACCAATTGTTAGAAAAGTCTACCTTTCGGTAGCATTGTACGGTTGTACAAGGTGAATGTTGTGTTTTAGCTTTATGTCATTGTTTAATTAACGCCAACGGGTGACGGTAAACGTTAATCTCTAGTGTACGAAATGAATTCTTAAGAATTCGAGGACTACGACCGATGGAGTGATTGGTCACGGATTTTGGAAAATGATAACTATCGTCGGATGATATATTCTTGACAATGTGATTATGGGACGAGATCCTAAGTAGGGGAGTGTTACTCTCGCACAAAGGGATTTTAATGTGAGATTTCGGACGGTGTTTGTGATAGATTTGGAATTCGTGTCGAGACCTTGAATGGTCGAATGATGGAAAAGTATAATTTAGGTTGAAATTGTATTTATTGATTTAGATTTAAATTACTACTCGAGGTAGTAACGTTGATAACTCATCGAGAGTTAAGTGAGCGGGTTTGACGAGCAATATGAGGCCTCGTGGACAAAGAATGACGTGTCGAAATCTCTTTTAGAGAATCGTTTTTTTGTGCATATTAGTGATGCAAGTGACTTTTACTAGGTCATGATGTCAATACATGTAACTAGTGAACGGAAATTCCAAGTCGAGTTGAATTATACTAAGTATGTGTACATACGAGTACATAGCGTACGTGCAATGAGGGTTAAGTTCGATTTGACGATACCTCATTTGCAAAAGCAGTGGAATGAGATATGGGTTTAAGTTCGATTTGCCGATACCATATCAAGGCGTGAGTTGGCATGAGATATGGGTTTAAGTTCGATTTGACGATACCATATCGATAGGTGCGTTAGTATGTGATGTGGGTTTAAGTTCGATTTGACGATACCATATCACTTGGTGCGTTTGCTTTCTTGCAAATATTATGTCGAGCGTTATCCAATCGTGAGGATACGCGTTTTTGTTGGCTCCGTTGAGTCGTTTGTGACCATGTTGAGTGGTAAGTGTTATCCGTAAGGATTCGCTTTGATTCGGTCTTCATCGGCTAGATGGTTGACTTTATTTTGGTATGTGGTTGTTACTAGCGATGTACTTGGTATGGTATGCTAGGAAGATTGGTTGAGTTTTCCCGATGTGAGGGATTGAGCAAGTTTTGTGCTCGGATTTGTGGATTCGATAAATTGCGGGTGACGATTTAGTTGTTAAAGGTGACTCTTTGAGAAGAATCGCCTAGAGAAGTGGAAGAATACATGGTGATTCCGCGTATTCTAAGTGATCGTTATAGACCTCGGATGTTTTGCACTGCTCGGAATGCGTGCAAGTGTGTATTTAGTTATAGATTAGTCTTCGGGTTAATGAGTAATGTGGTAGAAGTCGGATTGGAACGATTGTTTGAGAACTATAGCGTGTAGGTTTGGATTGGTTAAGTGACTAGGATCACGAGGACGTGATCGAATTTAAGTGGGGGAGAGTTGTAACACCCCGTTTTTCTAAACATGACGCTCGGGGCATCATTTGAAGTCCAAGAATGATTATTTATTAGTTTGGATGTAATGAGTTGACCACGTTTGACTTTGGGATGTTTTAAAAGTGAAATTGGAGTACATCAGGTAATCTGTCGAGTTTGAGTGCAGTTTGTCGCGTCCTGGTGTGTCGCGTTCCGTGACAAACATGCTTGAAACGCGACAACTTCTGATGGTGATTTTTGACCACTTTGTCGCGTTTGATTACTGTTTATCGCGTCCTGGTGTCGCGAAACGCGACGAAGTGTCGCGAAACACGACAAATGTCGCTGAAATGACTTTTAAGTCCATTTTAATGGCATCTTTTGGGGGTATAATAGTCCTTTCACTTGTGGCCAGTTTTGGGGAGTCTAAAGCTGATTCAACCTTATCCAATCCCCATTCATCCCATTCTCATCTACCTAAATCAAATCTAGAGAGAGAGTTGAGGTTTTAAGTGAGAGAGAGCTCACTTGGAGAAGAAGGAGACCAAATCTCGCCCGAGCCCGAGTTTTAAAGTTGTTCCTTTCGTCTCTAGCTACGTTGTGATAGTATTGGTAAGTTCTAACTCTAAGTTTTTGAGTTCAATTTGATTTATAGCTAGGGTTTGTTCATGTGTGACTTGTAAGACCCATTTGGGGGTTAAATGGGTGAATTTGGGTTAAATTGGTGTAATGAAACCCTAAGGCTTGTAATATAGGGTTTGGTCTTGGACTTGGTGTTTGTAAGTGTTAAATTGATGTTAAAAACACTAGTACACTTATGAATTTGTGAAACATTGTTAATGGGTGCAAGTTTGACCAAAATATAAGTCTAAGTGTCGAAATGGGTCAAATGCATAATGGTTGACCTAGTTGGGTAAGATGGGTATGAAATACCCATGGTTGGTGTTAGTTGGTATTAGTAGACTTTAATCACTAGCTTATAGTGATTAATGATGAGTCATGACCTTTAATGGGCGATTTTGGTGTAAATGGGTCATTTAATGCAATTGGGTCATTAAATGCTCGAGAGTTAAGTGTTGGTGGTTAGTCCCACTAGTTTGTATGTTGATTTGGGTACTTAATGTATTAGGTACTTCGCTTGAAGCTCACGGAAGTGTTTTAATCACCACCGGCGTGATAAGGTGAGTGGAATAATTATATATGTATATATATGATTTATTTATTCGTGTCGTAGGCAATGAGGGTTTAAATCGATTTGACGATACCTCATTGTCATGTATGTATGATATGGTCTTAAGTTCGATTTGTCGATACCATATCAATGATTTGTATTGAAGGGTAATGAGGGTTAAAGTTCGATTTGGCGATACCTCATATGTGGGTATTAAGTTCGATTAGACGATACCACATTTGACGGGTGATATGGGTTAAAGTTCGATTTGAAGATACCATATCACTATTGTATAAAGGCGTGGGATGAGGGTTTAAAGTTCGATATGGCGATACCTCACATGTGGGTTTAAAGTTCGATGAGACGATACCACATTAGACGTGACGGGTGGTCTTAAGTTCAATTTGGCGATACCACTCATGGGGTTTATTTGGTAACCCGAGGGATGTTGTGAACATCGGTGACTTGTACGCAGGGATCTTATCCCTTATTGTATTTCGGTTAGTTTTGTTGTACGTCATTGGTGTTTATATTTAGCATTATTACATTGTTGTGTTTATTATGCTAATATTGTGCTAGTTGTATGTTGTTACTAGCTTGTTATGCATGCATAGTTCGTGTTCGTGGATACGAGTAGGTAAATTGTATATGTATGTGTATAATTGTTTTACTCACTAAGCATTAGCTTACCCTCTCGTTGCTTACATTTTTATAGGTTGCAAGTGGCGACTTGGGTTTACTTGGGGACTAGTGCTTTACAGATTGCTTTATACTTTTGATTAGGATTGGGTAGCGTTCCCAATCACCATGCTCGGTTTTGGTTGTAAAGTGAACTAGTCGGATCATGAATTATATTTTGGATACGTCAAATGGGTCCCGGGTTGCATTCCCGTTTTGTAAACTTAATTTATATATTGTATGTTTTAAAGGTGTTTAAACTTATCATTGTAATGATGATGTTTTCAGAAACGTACATGGACCAATGTTTATATTTTTATGATAAAAAAAATAAATTTACTCGGGTTGAATACGGGTTGGGTTGTTTCAATTATCTTCGTTTTGGTATGTAGGTTGATTTAGAAAAACTTCATTAACAAAATTGTTGAATTCATGATTTTTAGTTAGGGTTTAGTAACCTTGAATATGAATTTTGATGCATTGAATGCTATGAAATGCTGTTAGTAAGTGTTTAGTTGCAATGTATTTTTAATTACCTTCGAAACGGCGTATTATGTTTGTGTGTTAAGTTCCCAAATCATGAAATGCATTCTATGAACTTGAAACTTTGATAATGAACTTTTAATGATCATTCGACGAGAATTTTGTTGGTGTAAATGATGAATTTGATTGATGAAATGTATTTAGTTATTTTCCTCGTCAAAATACCTTTCCGACGATATAAGATACATGTTTTGATTGTTTCCGGATCATAAATTGTGATTGATTGAAGTTTGGTTCGTGCACTTGTGAAATTTCAGCATTCAGCAGCTCAGGTGTTTTTGGACGCTGTCCCAATCCTTGGACGCCATCCAAGCCTTCATTGCTGGATGCTGTCCAGCCAGTTTGGGCGCCGTCCAAATGAACTGCAGAATTCTGACCAACTTGGTCGTTTACCGTTTAATTCTAACTATGCTACTCACCTCCGATTAACATGAAACTTGGCCAACATGCTTATATATGATTATATAACTTAACAAAATAGTCGGATACCCGACCCGACCCCGTTGAATTTGACTTTGACCAAGTTTGACTTTTAGTCAAACTTAACCAAATGCTTATGCAATCGTTCTAATCTTCTTTTATACTTGATTCTTGCATGAAACTTGTCAACATGACTCACATGCTATTTAATCGAGTCGTAATGAGCCATAGGACTAAATGAACAACTTTGACCGACCTCGTGTTACCGGTATTGATATAACTTAATTGTTTAGGTCAAGGCTAAGCAACTTTCAATTGCATAAAGTTTATTTTCAAGTACTTTGGCATGCAACTACGGTGAGATCATAGTCCCACCTTTTTAACAACTTTTATGCTTTAAATTATGGGATGAGAAACATACACGTATCATACCTTTATGCTTTGAACACAAGTATGAAAACAAACATTCCACGTGGAGTTAGAACAAAAAGTCTCAATTCAATTATCATTAGTTACACTTGCAGGGTGTAAACGTGAACTTATGTTGTGTGATCACATGTTCTTGACGAGCCCTCATTCGGACGGTTCGCTACCGTTAGCGGATGAAATATATTTTCGGGTATAGTGTAGGTTCTAACACTATGATAACGGGGTTCGTATACAGTTAAGTCTTGATAATTGGGTGCTCCACAAACGTACAACATCTTTGGAATGAAAATGATTTGGATAATCAACTATACAAAATCTTGTGGTTCAAAAACAACGTTTACAAATACACCTATGATTTCACCAACGTTTTTTGTTGACAGTTTTCTATATGTTTCTCAGGTTCATACTTGACTACTTGATACATGCTTCCGCACACTTTGATTACTTGCTTGGGGTCAAGCATACATGCATACGCTAGTGATAGCACCTTTGGATTCAAACTTAAAGCATACATACTTAGAATATTTATAGAAAATCGTGATTTTCAACTTATATTATGTCGCAAGTCATTTCATTTATACTTCATAACTTTTGTAAACTTAAACTTGTTGTCGAACCGTTTGGTAACTTAAAACTTTGCAATTCATACACGTTTCAAATGAATGCGACATAATTTTGGTCAACGCGTCTCATTTAGGGACTATGACCACGTAATGGGACCTAAGTTGTGATGACCCAGAAATTTCTGACCAAATTTAAACTTAATCTTTGTATGATTAACATTTCCGATACGATAAGCAAAGTCTGTAAAACTGAATCTCAAAATTTTTGAACTACTTTCATATATTCAAATACCTTTCGGTTGTTCTTGACGATTTGCGAACAATTATATGTATATAGATACATATATATATACTATAACTTGAAAACGTAACAATGTATTAATTGTTTGATACCGTACATTAAACTTATTGGTTTAAATATTTATTTGAATATATATGATAAGTTGGAATATTAATTGTATGAATAACTTGCGATGTATATTTAAAACGTGTTTATGAATGTTGAAAATATATATTAACTTGGTCATAAAACGATTTGTTATTATATATATATATATATATATATATATATATATATATATATATATATATATATATATATATATATATATATATATATATATATATATATATATATATATATATATATATATATATATATATATATATATTAACAAATAGCGAGACAATGATTTATAGAAGTAAATGACCAAAGCACTCGAAAGTTTAAAATACACTTTGAATGATATAGTTTATTGATAATTTAAGATTATATTTTGACAAAGGTACGAGTCACAAAACGTAAATTGCGAGTTTTCTAAGCGTACGAAAATGCGTTCGAGAAACCGGAACCGGGACATAAGTCGAGTGACAACGTACGAGTCATCGGAACGAAAATTACAAGTCAACTATGCACATAAATTTAATATAATATATAATTAATTATTTAAATTATATATATTATATATATTATATTTAAATATGTCGACAAACAAAACAACAAATGATTGTGAGCTGGATCAGAGGGCCATGCGATCGCATGAGAAATAGGCATAAAACCCATGCGATCGCATGGGGGTCAGAAATCAGAATTCTTCTATAAATTGGAAAGTTTGTCGACACTCACACACATATATCTCTCCATCTATGCTCTCTATATTTATTATTATTATTATTATTTATTATTATTATTATTATTATTATTATTATTATTATTATTATTATTATTATTATTATTATTATTATTATTATTTATTATTATTATTATTATTATTATTATTATTATTATTATTATTATTATTATTATTATTATTATTATTATAAATCTTATTATTATTAGTAGTAGTGTTAGTATTATTATTAGTATTATTATACATAAAATACTACGACGAGGTCATGAGCAAGTTATTTTCAAAACAAGCTTTTCGAGCGGGATAGAGCTAAGGAAACTATGGGCTATAGCTATGGAGGTTATGGGTAATGTACGTGGGTATTATTCGCAAGTCTAAGCAAGTGTTTATCATCTCTGTTGCGTCTACATACTTTCCCTGCAATATTGAATCACAATATTGATATGTGAGCATTCATATCTTATCTTTTATATATTAATTGTGTATCCATGTCTAGTGCTCGAGTATATAAATTTATGCATGCTTGTATGCTAAATTTCATCGTTAAACAGTTTATAATGAATCACGAATTAAGTACATATATTACTGGTAAAAGGTATATGATATACAAGTTTTTGGAAAGCTGGCGAAAAATCAATAACTTTTCATTTAGAAATCACGTAATTTCGATGAACGAATTAAAAGATATGGTCAACTGAATTATGATTGACGTTAATTGGAATTGCTTTTGAATCTGCAATTAATATTTAAATAACTTGTTTGTAAGATTGATAAATTGAATTTTTGAATATTACCAACCGAGTAAATGAATCCTTATATAAGGTACGTCTCCTTTTGTTGAACTATTGCTAAAATTAACTTTTTGAAACGAATTTGGATAACTTTTGTATGTCGATCTCGAGCATTAGGATTGTGATACACTATGACCTGACCTAGCTTGATAGATATTTATTGACCAACATATGTTCTCTAGGTTGAGATCTACGGTTATTTGGTAATCCGAGTTTCGGTCACATTTTGGTGAACGACTTTATATGCTGCTAAGGTGAGTTTTATTTGCTCCCTTTTTAATTGCTTTTGCAATCTATATTTTTGGGCTGAGAATACATGCACTTTATTTTAAACGCAATGGATACAAGTACATACTAAATTCTACACTGAGTTTGAACCGAAAATCCCTTAGCTTTGGTAACCAGTAACTGCCGGTTATAAGAACTGGTGGGCGTGAGTAGTTATATATGGATCCATAGGGCTTGACATCCCCGTCTGTTCCAGGTATAGAAACCCTAGCCTGAACTATAAAACAGACGTATGCTATTTGAGTTTAGTACACGTTGGTTTGAGTGTATTGTACATGTTGGTTGCATGTATGTTAAAACAAGGGTACTTATTATAACGTTAAAGCTTAGTTACCCGGGTGCTCAATCTTGTAGAATATTTTGATAAACGTTTCTGGATGAAACAACTGAAATCTTGTGATCCACCTTTATATACAGATTATGCGAAACACTAAAACTATGAACTCACCAACCTTTGTGTTGACACTTGTTAGCATGTTTATTCTCAGGTTCCCTAAAAGTCTTCCGCTGTTTGCTTATATGTTAGACAAGCTATGTGCATGGAGTTTTACATGGCATATTTTTCAAGGAAACGTTGCATTCACCAAATCATCACCATGTATCTTATTTTGACTGTATTGTCAATGGAACTACTATTGTAGACTATTAATTACGGTGATTGTGTATATGTAGAAATCATCAGATGTCGAAAACCTTTGATTTAAATATTCATTTATGGTGTGCCTTTTCAAAAGAATGCAATGTTTACAAAACGTATCATATAGAGGTCAAATACCTCGCAATGAAATCGATGAATGACGTGTTCATCCATTTGGATTTGGAGCGATCGTCACAGTTGGTATCAGAGCGTTGGTTCTAGTGAACCAGGTCTTGCATGAGTGTGTCTAACTGATAGTTGTTAAGATGCATTTGTAAGTCTGGACTTCGACCGTGTCTACATGTTAAAAGTTTTGCTTATCATTTCTTGTCGGAAATTACATGCTTAAATAGTGTATAGATGAAAATTCATATCTTAGCGTATCTGTTACTGTAAACTTTTCCTGACACCTTCCGAAAATTTCTCCGTGATTTATGGAATTTGGTATTATATATACATACGTAAATTATGTATTGAAGAATACCAAACTAAATTCTATAATATAATTCATATCAAAAATCATCTCCCTAATTATACAAGATGGATCCCGTATCTAGTTCAAATTCCTTAAACTCCGACAGCTATTCCGATATGGATATTCACCTGAATTCCGAAGACAGTGTAACCGAAATGGATCAACCAATCAGCCATCACCTATTTTGGATGAATTGGGGATGGGTTCGTAGCCTGCTTAGTCATTGGAGACAAGAAGAAGGTTATTTCTTCCATCCACCACATTGCCCTCTTGGCGAAGAACCTGAAGCAGTTATCGGTGAACCTGTTCGTAATACCATTTTCTCTCTCATTTCCAGAGTATCTAGTCATGATTATATACTATCTTACATTCTAAATCTTATTCGTCCGCTCGTCTAAACCGACAATCATCCCGGTGTAATAGAAGAAGTGAACGAGTTTCGTGCTCGGGTAGTGACTTTAGAGAATATGGTGCAAGGGTTACAAGCACCAGCAGCATCACCGGTATTAACAGTACCACCATTATCAACACCAACAGTATCATTACCACCACCAACAACAACATCCACATCCCACACCTCAACATCACAATCTGTACCTCGAACATCAACGTCATACGCACCATAGATACCAAGGAATACCAACAACAACAAACGATGAAGTATTGATTCATAACTTCATCAAAGAAATATTCTGCAGAGAATATGTAGTTTCTAAAAGTTTTAGAGATTATATATTCTAGTCTTAGTCGAAAACCAGATGAGATTAATATTATGTTAACTCATTAAATCCATGATTACATCTAAGGAAACTATATATATAGTTATATTTTCATAAAGATTGTAATTAAGAAAATTATTTTGTACAAACTCTTAATGGTGAGAATATTTTAACGGGTAGGTAATACCCGAGGGATATATAAATTCACAATTAATATGTTACATTCTTCGATTCTGATTCAACAAATCATCAACTATACTCACTACTTTCACAACAATATATATTCTTTTATACAAAATCAAAGCAACCATCCTCATCCAAATTTGATTACATATTTTGATTTTAACAAATCAAAATCCAAGTCAAGATTTAACAAAAGACATCATTCTTAGATTCCTACATCTTTCGAAGCTATACTTTGACTTCAAAACTGTGCTAGAACATCATAGAACCCAGAAAAGTATTTGTATCATTCAAATTCCTAGAACATCATATGAATATTAACAATTACATTCTATGTTCAAATCCCTTGAAATTCCCGAAGACACTTCAAATAGTGAATCATCGAGATGATGATCCAACCATATGTTACCGCAGTCTTGTACCTGAAAAACCCTCGAAATCAAAGTCATAGTTTAACACGTATCTGTGTCAGACCCTTTGACATTTATTAGCTAAAATAACTTTTCAATCCCTTTTCAAAATAGACAGTTTTGTCACCACTCCAGCAAATCACCTTCAATTTTTCATTCGAATAAGCCTTATTATAACGATTACCCCTTCATCATTGTTACCGGGGAACCTTTCATATTCCACCACATTAGCAGTAAACTTATCAACAACTTCATTGATCATTAAGCCTCTCCGAAAAATCACGATAATTATTCATTGAAACTCTATCAAGTACCCATATACAACTTGTAACAACAATTGTCATACCAAATACTGGGAATTAGCAAATCAGTATTTTGAATTTCATAGCAATTTTTCGCCAACAGTTATATATATACATATAACGTTTACCTTCAAGACTTACAGACTTCGAATGTGAAGTTTCTGAAAAACACCTTAAACCGTGAACTAGTTCTCGAAATCTTGAAAAATGTTGTTGAAGTAGCAAAAACTGTAAACGACCTTAACAGTAAAAAGTGTGATGATAAAGGATAGTGTGTTGGCAAAGCTTAGAAAAAGAGAAAGTTTGGAACTGGAAAACGGATTGAGCAAAGTATGAAGGAGGCTATGGATAAATCACAAGGACGAAACCTGCCTTCAAAGAATCCAAATGATTCAGTATCTGCTGAAGCCATTAACGAATACCTTGCTTCCGAATCTAAACCCTTGCCGACAATATTCTTCATCATCCTCTGATATTAGAAATTCTAAGATATCATCGTATCTTTCATTATAAATATCCTCCGTATTTCTGGAGATAATTCCATAATCATTCTTATCGTAAATCAATTTTCTCCTTATGATATCTGTGTTACATCATAAAAGAAACTATTTTAGTTTCTAAATTCTGAAACCTTCGAGTTTAAAATATGAATATTTTTAAAGTGGTGTTGGGAGCTGAAGCATGAGTTAGTATAATATAATGACACTTGATCAACGTGATTATATTACAGTAAGTCATGCTGAGTTTCTAAATGGAACGTGATGATTCACAGATCATAACGTCATCATGTGCTATGTCATACGACTCTTGTATTCTAGTTAATCTCTAAAATATCAAGAAAGTATTTCTTGATGATTCTGTCTTTTCTAGTGTATTCTGGTAATTTAACAAATCAAGATCATGCCATTATCATTTTCTTCTTAGAATATTAACAATGTTCATTCTAAAATTCATATCTGCGAATTCTGGACCATTACAAGCAATGCTTAGTCACAAGAAGAAGAAACGAAGGGACAAAACTCCGAAATAGAAATTGGGGTATAAATTGCAGCAAATAAAAGAAAGCATTAACTGGGGATGACAATAATTATAGAAGACAGAAGCAGGAACTTTGAAATATAAGGGAGAATATAAAGCCCGATAACAACACATAAATTACAAACCGTGTATATCAATGTTTATCGCAACATAAAGACACGGGAGAATTAAAAGCACTATAACCCCAAGGGCAAAGTAGAAGTAAGCAGATTCCTCCGGTGGTAGATGAAAAAGAAGAATGACAGATATGAAAGTTAGGAGTATATCAAGAATCAGAACTGGATGAAACATTTTTCACAATCTTTTGAAAATAGGAAATGAGGAAGAAGATGTAAGAGTGATGAAAATAATGAAACAGAAGAGGTCAATTTATAGCGAAATATCAAACATAGCAATCGAGGCAAATTATGCATTTAATCAAAAGAAATCTTAATTTCCTTAAATTCTGAAGAATCAAATCTTATTTAGATTATGAAGATTTTCTATTCCTTAAATTACGGAAATCAATCGTTAATACGTCAAGAGTTAAGACGAATCTCTATTCTTCATTTCACTCTTTTACGATAACTTCTCTCATACGCTTCGAATAATCGGATTGTTTTATCCATATTATTCAACGGTGATAAAACTCTATTTATCAACACATATACGTCATGAAAACATTTTTATTGTTAGTCATGACGACCTCACTCAAATTTCGGGACGAAATTTCTTTAACGGGTAGGTACTGTGATGACCCGGAAATTTCTGACAAAATTTAAACTTAATCTTTGTATGATTAACATTTCCGATACGATAAGCAAAGTCTGTAAAACTGAATCTCAAAATTTTTGAACTACTTTCATATATTCAAATACCTTTCGGTTGTTCTTGACGATTTGCAAACAATTATATGTATATAGATACATATATATATATATATATATATATATATATATATATATATATATATATATATATATATATATATATATATATATATATATATATATATATATATATACTATAACTTGAAAACGTAACAATGTATTAATTGTTTGATACCGTACATTAAACTTATTGGTTTAAATATTTATTTGAATATATATGATAAGTTGGAATATTAATTGTATGAATAACTTGCGATGTATATTTAAAACGTGTTTATGAATGTTGAAAATATATATTAACTTGGTCATAAAACGATTTGTTATTATATATATATTAACAAATAGTGAGACAATGATTTATAGAAGTAAATGACCAAAACACTCGAAAGTTTAAGATACACTTTGAATGATATAGTTTATTGATAATTTAAGATTATATTTTGACAAAGGTATGAGTCACAAAACGTAAATTGCGAGTTTTCTAAACGTACGAAAATGCGTTCGAGAAACCGGAACCGGGACATAAGTCGAATGACAGCGTACGAGTCATCAGAACGAAAATTACAAGTCAACTATGCACATGAATTTAATATAATATATAATTAATTATTTAAATTATATATAGTATATATATTATATTTAAATATGTCGACAAACAAAACAACAAATGATTGTGAGCTGGATCAGAGGGCCATGCGATCGCATGAGAAATAGGCATAAAACCCATGCGATCGCATGGGGGTCAGAAATCAGAATTCTTCTATAAATTGGACATTTTGTCGACACTCACACACATATATCTCTCCATCTATGCTCTCTATATTTATTATTATTATTATTATTATTATTATTATTATTATTATTATTATTATTATTATTATTATTATTATTATTATTATTATTATAAATCTTATTATTATTATTAGTAGTGTTAGTATTATTATTAGTATTATTATACATAAAATACTACGACGAGGTCATGAGCAAGTTATTTTCAAAACAAGATTTTCGAGCGGGATAGAGCTAAGGAAACTATGGGCTATAGCTATGGAGGTTATGGGTAATGTACGTGGGTATTATTCGCAAGTCTAACCTAGTGTTTATCATCTCTGTTGCGTCTACATACTTGCCCTGCAATATTGAATCACAATATTGATACGTGAGCATTCATATCTTATCTTTTATATATTAATTGTGTATCCATGTCTAGTGCTCGAGTATATATATTTATGCATGCTTGTATGCTAAATTTCGTCGTTAAACAGTTTATAATGAATCACGAATTAAATACATATATTACTGGTAAAAGGTATATGATATACATGTTTTTGGAAAGCTGGCGAAAAATCAATAACTTTTCATTTAGAAATCACGTAATTTCGATGAACGAATTAAAAGATATGGTCAACTGAATTATGATTGACGTTAATTGGAATTGCTTTTGAATCTGCAATTAATATTTAAATAACTTGTTTGTAAGATTGATAAATTGAATTTTTAGTAAATGAATCCATATATAAGGTACGTCTCGTTTTGTTGAACTATTGCCAAAATTAACTTTTTGAAATGACTTTGGATAACTTTTGTATGTAGATCTCGAGCATTAGGATTATGATACACTATGACCTGACCTAGCTTGATAGACATTTATTGACCAACATATGTTCTCTAGGTTGAGATCTACGGTTATTTGGTAATCCGAGTTTCGGTCACATTTTGGTGAACGACTTTATATGCTGCTAAGGTGAGTTTCATTTGCTCCATTTTTAATTGCTTTTGCAATCTATATTTTTGGGATGAGAATACATGCACTTTATTTTAAACGCAATGGATACAAGTACATACTAAATTCTACACTGAGTTTGAAGCAAAAATCCCTTAGCTTTGGTAACTAGTAACTGCCGGTTATAAGAACTGGTGGGCGCGAGTAGTTATATATGGATTCATAGGGCTTGACATCCCCGTCTGTTCCAGGTATAGTTACCCTAGCCTGAACTATAAAACAGATGTATGCTATTTGAGTTTAGTACACTTTGGTTTACGTGTATTATACATGTTGGTTGCATGTATATTAAAACAGGGGTACTTATTATAACGTTAAAGCTTAGTTACCAGGGTGCTCAATCTTGTAGAATATTTTGATAAACGTTTCTGGATGAAACAACTGAAATCTTGTGATCCACCTTTATATACAGATTATGCGAAACACTAAAACTATGAACTCATCAATCTTTGTGTTGACACTTGTTAGTATGTTTATTCTCAGGTTCCCTAGAAGTCTTCCGCTGTTTGCTTATATGTTAGACAAGCTATGTGCATGGAGTCTTACATGGCATATTTTTCAAGGAAACGTTGCATTCACCAAATCATCACCATGTATCTTATTTTGACTGTATTGTCAATGGAACTACTATTGTAAACTATTAATTACAGTGATTGTCTATATGTAGAAATCATCAGATGTCGAAAACCTTTGATTTAAATATTCATTTATGGTGTGCCTTTTCAAAAGAATGCAATGTTTACAAAACGTATCATATAGAGGTCAAATACCTCGCAATAAAATCGATGAATGACGTGTTCGTCCATATGGATTTGGAGCGATCGTCACATAAGTTAATGGCGCCGTCAATGACGATTTTAGCGGGTCGTTACAGATTATACGATAAAAGATTGTTTCATGATAGTAAATATTCGTTATGTGCACAATAATGAAAACTGAAATTGCAAAGGACAAGTCTAATTACGAATTTAAATTGAAACAAAGCGCTATAAAAATAAACAATTGCAATTGCGTATGATAAATGGAACTTGATTTTATTAAAAAGACGAAGAGACAGCTGCGCCACTATTACAAAAAATGCGCTAATTGTTGCGCTTACAAACTAGCTCCTAATATATTCTGCTAAGGTCGAGGTTGATGATGTCCTCGACCGTTGAATCCTTATTCTTGCTGATTGCAAGATCCTTGGGGATGGGGATCTCATTGATGTCCGCTTTAGCCTATTTAAACAGGTCCTCTGCCTCTTGAGGATTACAAATCATATCCGCTATGTCATCTGGTAGCGGGTCTGGTATCTCGCAGATTAGCGAGACAAAAACTTAACACATTCACATTGTTGAAGTGCAAGTGTTGGCGCAACAATGAAAATTGCAACTCCGCAGCGACTTTAGCGGATATTGCTTCATCGCGCTCAGAAGTGCGCGCTTCAAGCTCTTTTTTCGCGGCATCGTTAGCCACTAACAAGTTCTTCTCATCAATTGCCTTTGCAGACAATTGATTCTTCAAATTTTCCGCAGCCTCATTGGCAGTTTTGAGGTCTGCGAAAAGTGTTGAGCATTGCTGCAAGGCTTGGGCAGTTTTGGCGCACTCATCCTCAACCTTGCGCCTTTCAGCCTTGAGCAAATCATAAAATTGCTCTTCGTGAGCAATCATGTCAAAGGTCGAGTTAAAGGTCATATAGAAGTTCTGCACGAAGCAGTTGTGAGCATCAGCGGAGTTGAGTTTTGAAAACTCATGGCGCAAATCTTCTGGGATTGCGAGCTTCATCTTTTCTTACTGCTCTGTAGCAGCAGATGGAGTGGCACAAAAATACTCAGGAAGACCGTCAATCTTCACTGAGCTAACTAGATTTGGGGGAGTGCGAAACATATCATCATATTTCGTGAGGGATAGCTGGCTGGACTCAGGTGGAGTACTAGTTTGATCAGCTGCAAAACACGCATAAAAAGCAAATAAATTGATTAGCATCGAACACATGTAGTAATATGATGCAATTGATAAAGTTGCTATTGGAAAACTCATGAGACAGTAAACTTACTGGTTTTAGCTTCAGAAGAATAGTCTGAAACAATTGTATTTTCTACCAAGTATTTGGTACTTGATCTTGTTCTTTTCTGTTGAAAAGTAACGGGAGAAACGAGTTTGCGTTTGTTTCTCTCAGCCTCTGCGTCAGTGGATGCCGCCACATCTTTTTTCGATGACGAAGAGGGGTTTTTTGCTTCCGGGCTTCTAAGCCGCGAAGAGATGAAGTTTTTAGGGTTATCTTTCTGACTGATTTCTTGAATCTTCATCTTAATATCGAAGGAATTGACGAGAATATAAATTGAATGTTGATGTATATAGAAGATAATGAGGAAGAAAGTGATATGGCAATGTAAGTTTTGCTAAAGTTACATTCACTGATATTTATAGGTGGATTGGGAATGCAACGGTTCAATTTAACGGCTATAATACGCATGAAAATACTTCGGGCACAGATATAGCCGTTATTCTGCTGCAGTCTAACGGTAACATAATTGTCGCGATAATTCCCGTTGCGAGCTTATTTTCGCGGATCAAATTTACGGCGTCCTTAACTATATTTTTTTAGAGTTTATTATGTTATATTTTCTACGTAAATATAACACAATAAACTGGGGGGAGGGGGGGCTTGATTATATACATAGGCATGTATATGTATATTTTAAGTGCAAAAGACAATCTAAATGCAAGTACAAACAGAACCACACAAATAAACAACAAATGCGAATCGCACTATTATATTGCATGCCCCGCATAAATTGAGATTGCGAAGATGTCTCGCATAAACATTGCGGATCAACGAAGTGTGCGCGAACATTGGTTCCGTGAAGATTCCAAACCTATAAATAGGGAGTTTGGCCTCTAATTTTAGGTTTTTGATTATGTGCAATTGCTCTGGCCTTTTGTGATTCACTTGTGACTACGCCTAAACATCAATCATAATCGAGCTAAGGTAATGTAATCAAGACCGGGACATGGTGATTGATCACTTGAATCTAAGTGAAAGACGATCATAAGGTCCCAAAAAACATTATCAACACCATCATCCACCACTCATTGCACTCAGTTCCTAAATCAGATCTTGCATCTAATCTAGGATTGATCATCATACTTTCTAGCAGGATATTAATCGAGACAAAGCTTAGTTATAACTTTGAAAAATCGGTATACGAAACTATACTACTACAGACACGACATATAAAATGAAAAAAAAAAAACCAACGAATTTATTCGTTACAAGGATAACTACACATACATGAAGCCGTTGTGCCTATGGGGCCCTCGCAAGTCCCTGTGCCACCAGAATGCTGTTGTGCACAAAGATTCTGACAACAAAGGAGCATACAACTTAAGTCACATACCCCAATTTGTGTCTTACATGTACCATTCGGGGTTACAACTGAATCCACCTCTGATGCCATCAACATACAAACTTGTGTACCAACTGCATAATACATAATACATATGTATAATCTAACTTGTTAACCCACAATTTTAAAATGTTGATTTGTAGATACTAAAAAAGCATCAGTGACCTAAAAAAATACAATTTCAAAAGCATAATTAAAAGGGTTGAACCTTTCATGGTCTTTCATATACTCCGGTTATTATTTTATATTTAATTTTTATAAAAAATAAAGTATAAAAACAAACCATAGTAATAGATAAAGAAAGTACCTAGCAAGAAAAAAATGACAATCACTTTAGTATTCATCTTGTATTTGTTCTGAAAAAACAACTCTACTTACTTACCGTTGTTAATTACCTTGGTGATAATATCCTTTTATAACCAATGAGTCTGCATGTATTATGGATGTAAATTAATAGATATTGATTAGTCTTAATAAATGTTTTAATTAGTCGGTTACCATCTTTAATTTACAGAATATTTCAGAATAATAATATTAACTAGTAAGATAGGTCACGCGCGATGCAACAGGGTCTTTCGGGTTAGAGTTATGTACTTACATAACTAAAAAGGCGTTGATGCGGGTGCGTTTGGATAGACTTGGTTAGCACCTAGTGTACCTAATGGCCTGCGTGTTTTTAACGCCAGGAAAACCGCGTAAAAAAGAGGGACGAAACCATCGATATGATGTAGTTAACCCGAAATATCTAGCATTTTTTAAAAAGCGTCTGTTTCACGTCTAGTTAGTTGACTTGTGTTCGTAAAATTATTTCGACTTGAACGGTGGTGTCAGAAAAATTTAACTCGCGACGATCGAGGAGATACGACCCGTTAAAAATTTGGGTGGAGTTTGTTTAAATTTTTTTAATAAAATAATAATTTTACGTGTTATACCCCTGAAGAAGTTAAAAATTAAACCATAGTTGAGGGGACGATTTTGTAATTTTCTTGTTGATCCAAACACATTCCGCCATCTCTTTTAGTATGCACTAGTGAAATGACCCGTGAAAACATGAGTTTGTTTAAACGAAAAAGTTTAATGATATGTTTTAAGTATTAAGTGAACGTAAATGCTAAAGTCATTTGGTTTAATGAAATCACAAATTCTGACTAAGAAACATGTCGTTGTTTTTACAAACATATTGATATACTTAACTTGGTCAGAATAAATGAACTACATTTATTCTCCATCACTTTCTTCCAATTTTCATCACAATTATTATATTTTTTTGGACTTTTTTGCTCAGTTGATCCCTCTATTATACACCAAATCGCTACTTTGGTCCCTCGATTTTTAATTTGGCAATCAGCGTCCCTTAATTATTTTAATTTTGCAATTCGAGTCCCTCCATCAACTTGCCATCCAAATCGAATGTTAAGTCCCATCATGTGAGTTGCAGGTGAGGGTAAAATAGTCTTTTTACTCTGTTGTTCACTAATAACGAAGGATCACCGTCGCAAAAAATCAAAAAATCTTATAATTTATATATTTTTTATTTATATGTTTGTATGATATAATTTTGTTATTTTAACTAATAAATATCTTTTAATTTGTTATTTTTATAAATTTATAAAATAAAAATACAAAGATGTATATATTATACGTAGTATATATTTATTAATATATATATATAATATAATTAACACATTTTTTTATAAATAAAGTCTTACTATTCATATAATATATTATTATATATTATTAATTTATAAAAAAAAAATTCTTATAATTACTCGATCAATGTAAGACCCGTTTATTTGTAGTGTACATAAGTGTAGTTAATGTACTTGAAGTGGGGTTTTGGTTGTACATATTAAAAGAATGCAGAAAACTGGTCTGGGCGTTTGGCGCGCCGCGCGGCCATTTGGCGCGCCGCGCCATTGTTCTGTGACAGATTCCTTTTTAATTAGATATTTTGAGGGCAAATTGGTAAAATCACAAGGAATCCGACTTTAAGGCTTGGGATCAGTTGTTGGAGTCTCATTTACTCCATTTCCACCCACTTAATCATCTTCCATTAAATCCTAGAGAGAGAGGAGGTTCTAGAGTGAGAAAGCTCCATTAAAGGAAGAAGGAGGTTGAATCGGGTCTTAGTGCAAGTTTCAAAGTTGTTCATCTTTCCTCTAGCTACGTTTTGGTGATAGTGGTATGCTCTAATCTTGATTTCTTGATTTTAATTTGATTATGGGTTAGGGTTTGGGGTAAGTGATGAACCTAAAAGCCATTTGTTAGTAAATTGGGTGTTTTGGGTGAATTTGGGTCATGTAGACCCAAAGATGACTAACTAGGGTTTTCAAAGTATTAAACTATGTTTATGAGCCTAAATTGGTTAGTTAAAGTACTAGCACACTTATATATATGTAAATGGATGTTAAGTGGGTTAGTGGGTGACCCGAAATGGGTGTATTGACTTTAAATGGTCAAATGGGTCATGATGGACCTAAGTGGGTAAATGTATGTGTTTGATGCATAAACTTTGTATTGGAAAGTGTCTTAGGGCCTAACTTGGATAATGATTAGGGTTTTAGGGATGTTAACCCAAATAATAGGGTTAGGGTTGCAAATGGGTCAAAATTGCACCATGGGGCAAGATAACCCTAGAATGGAGTTTTAGTGGGTTGACCAACTTGAGTTTGTGATTGATATTATGTATAATGTAATAGGTACGTTACATTGAAGATTTTCGAGCTTGATTATCTTTCACAAGAGATTTTGAGGTGAGTGGAGTAATTATACGTATGTGTATATGACGCGTTTATTTGTGGGTGTTATGGTATGAACCATCGAGCCGGTAGTGCCATAACATGTGTGCGATAAGATGTGAACCACGAGCCGGTAGCATCGAGTGTGAACCACGAGCCGGTAGCACTATAAACTAGATGTGAACCACGAGCCGGTAGCATCAAGTGTGAACCACGAGCCGGTAGCACTACAAAATAAGATGTGAACCACGAGCCGGTAGCATCAAGTGTGAACCACGAGCCGGTAGCACTATAAAAGAGTATGACTCAATTGCGTATGGTGTGAACCACAAGCCGGTAGCACCATAGCGTTTATGGTTAACCATATTGAGATTGTCGATTATTTAGCATATTGTTTATATATATATATATACATTGTGTTGAGTATATGCTAATGCGGTTTTGTGATAATGTACGACTTGTTAAGTGTTTTGGGTACGATGACATGCTAATTGAGTTACAAGGTTGTATTAGGTATTTGGTGAATGTGATTGCAAATAGATGAGTTATATATATGTATGTGTAATTATTGCATTCACTAAGCTTTGCTTACCCTCTCGTTGTTTACCTTTTTATAGGCTCAGGTATGGACAAAGGTAAGGGCGTTTGTTTGGAGTAGAGATCCCATCGTGTTAGGGGACGCTTTTGGAGATATTAGCTTTTGGAGGTTGACCGAGACTTGGGTAGTTTAATCCCAAACACCATGCTCGTAGTGTAGTTTGGTACTTAAACTTTTGATGGTCGAAACTCATATTTTGTATTAAACTCGTCAAACGGCTGATGTGGGCCCCGCTTCGTAAAACACATTTTTATTAATGGAATATGTTAGTTTTACATATTTGAATATGTTGTTAAAAGCGTTTTGTCTAATTATGTCGGGAAGTGGCCAATCTTTTTCGCATTTCAAGACTTTTTGGACAGACCATATCGGCGCGCCGCGCGGCCTTCTGGCGCGCCGCGCCATTAGCTGAACAAACAAATTTTTTTTTAATTGTGGTATTTTCAGCGGGTTCGATGGTGGTTTGGTTTGGGTCGTTACAAGTGGTATCAGAGCATGGTCTAAGGGATTTAGGTGACTTGAGATAGACGCCTAGACTTAGACTTTTTGTGTACGCATTATGCAGGACTTGTAGGACTTTGGGTCGGATCGGGTTTTGGTTAGTGCATAGGTTTATGTGAACTAATCATGCGCTATTGTTTTGTGTGGCATTTGAAATCGTCAAGCGAAATAGACGTTGTACTAGTGAGTTAATGCGATGTGCTCACGTAACAATGATTAGCTACCATTGTTATGGGTTCAAATCGTGACAAACAAGATGGGGTAGTGTGGTGTATATGTATATACATAAGGGTTAAGTCCTTTCGTTTTGTTGCTTAATTTACTTCGTTTTATAGAATGTAGATGAGAAATGGACACGACACCAATGACGGAAGTACGACTGAGGACGTTGAACTCACGGCCAAGATTGAGGCCATCTTTAAAAGGCTAAAGAAGGATTTTCTTGACGATGTCCGAAAGGTCTTCCAAGAGTCGGTCGATGGACAAGTGACCGAAATGATCAATGATCAATGAAAGCCGCAATAGAGGAGGCTTTAGAGACTAGAAACATTTATCCTCGAGGCGAAGGGGGTGAAGGTAATGGTGGGGGTGGAAGGCGGGACTTCCACTATAAAAATTTCAAGGATACTCAATGTAACGACCCTGGATTTTCCAACGTTTATTTATTAATAATTATTATTATTAATACTTGTGATTAAACGAATGTATGTTATTACATTTACTTGATGCCATGATTAATTGTACTTGACTTTAAATGCCCGAAACGTCTTTGTGACACCCGAGACTTACACGAATAATATTTTCAGATATTATTTACATTCATGATTAGTTTTATTAATCATTTTATTTAACTAAGGTTATTAGTTAATTGCATGGGCTTTTATTGGATTACTTGTTAATTACTACAAACTTGGGCTTTATATTTGTACATGGACTTAAAGAGCCCACCCTACACCTTGTTGGATTAACTAGCCCATTTTATACACTTGTAAGTATCAAATTAGATGGAAACTACTTAGTTTAATACTTGAAGGAATCTAGTTACCATAATCCCCATGCACATACCTCTATTAACCACACTTTTTCAAGCTTTACATACAAGTGACCAAGGAACATTTGCCTTCCTCTTTTTTTCTGCTGTAAAACCGTAGGCCTAAGGGCCATAAGGGGTGGCTTTTGCTTTCAATTTTTGGTAACTTATGCACTCATACTCTTTCATTCAAACACACCCACAAACACTTATAACTTTTCTCTCATTTGCTCTCTAAAGTGTGAGTTCTTTCAAGGCTTTCTCTTATTCTTTTATTACAGCATATAGTACTTAACCTTGTAATGATCCTGTTGTTGATAATTCGTACACGATGGTTTTGTACGGGGCATCACATTTAGTATCAGAGCATTGGTTGTAGGGAATTAGGTTGCATTAGTGAGTCTAAGACCGACCCGAGTAGGATTCACTAATAGTACTAATCTACAACTTGCTAGTTTACTTGTTTCCGCTGAACTTACTGCATGCTGCTGCTTACTTTTACTGCGATATGTCGTATGCTACTACATGATTTCACTACTGTATGATATTACTTGCTTTCGATTGCATGCTACTTCTGTACGATTCGTTATTATTGCCATGCTACTTATTGTTATACATGATTTAAACTGCTGGCCTAATACATGCTTGCTTTATGACTTACTGACATGGAAAATTTATTTTTCCTTGTTCAGATATCAGATGTTCCACCTGCTATCGTTTTGGGCAGTTTAGACTCGTCAGCCACCCCACCTGCTGCTGCTGCCAATACACCGATCCCGCTACCCACGAGTGACCCCGGCGCTTCGTCTTCCGGAGCTAGTAGTAGTGCGTCAGCACCAGTGGCTACTATTGACGGACACGTGGACCCTACGGAGATTCCAGCTCCGTCTGCTCCCGGACCCTCGGAGCCACAGGCCCGCATCGGTGGTGTTGTGATTCCCGCGGAGTTCGGGGAAGGGCCATTCCGTAACCATATGCGCATGTCGTGCCAACGTACTCCTAATGGACGTTTAGTGCCGATTCTGCCAGGCAGATACAGACAGATGATGGCTGCCCACAGACTGCTAGTTCAGCCACCAGTGCCACCACCACATGATTCGAAAGACTCATCATCCACCGATTCTTCATCAGATGACTCTTCCTCAGACGACTCCAGTGATGATGAGGACCCTGCTGATATACCTATTCAGCCACCCTCCACCCCGCCGAAGAAGCGGTATCGCTTCGACAGTACCATCATTCCGGGGATCAACGGAGGACGAGCCTTCACTGACGCGTTTGGTCGGCATCGTAGGGTTACTGCTCGTAAGCGGCTTGTGTCGTACCCTGCCGACCCACAAGTGCGTAAGGCACCCCGTTACGTACTGACTATTTCTGGAGCCGGAACGTCTGCACCCCGTTTCGTGCGGTCTGCACCACCCGCACCACCTGCACCGCCTGCCCCACCATCTCCTACAGTCGAGGAATTGACAAGAGAGGTGGGAATCCTCCGAGCTCGGGTTACTGAGCTCGAGGAGCAGTTGGCTCAGGTTTTAGACATCCTACACCCACCTTCACCGTAGGACCTTTTGTATTAGATTTCATGATGTAATCTGGTTGTAGTTTCATATTTCACTTATGTATTGTACGAATCTATCATGATGTATGAAACTTATTATTAATGAATGGAAACTTTGTGATGTTACTTTTTGCACAAGTGTTCTATTTACGTTACTGTATGGTGTTTTGCGGTACTTGTATCAACTTGCGTTACTTAATTAACATGTGTTGTGCTATTTACATGTTGGTTGTTATATACTATATTATTATATATTGAATGCTGGATTTTGACTTGAGTCAAAATGTTTGTATAGAACACCATGGCTAACGGTCGATCCACACCTACTGCTGCTCAAATTGAAGAGATGATCCAAGAACGTGTAGCCGCAGCCATTGCGGAAATGCAACCCCAAGCTCCACCGCCACCGCCACCACCACCGGTTATTCAACCCGTTCAAAATGGGTGTACTTACAAGGAATTCCAGAGCTGTAAACCACATAACTTCAGCGGCACTGAGGGACCGGTTGGTCTCACCAGATGGTTCGAGAAACTTGAATCAGTATTCCGAGTTAGCAACTATTCGGAGGACAACAAAACCAAATTTGCTTCTTGCACGCTATCTGACGGCGCGCTCACATGGTGGAACACAATGGCACAGGCACAAGGCATTGATGAGGCATATGCTACGCCATGGGAAGAATTTAAATGTGCCATGATTGATGAGTATTGTCCGAGAACTGAAATCCAAAAGATGGAAATGGAATTCATGCAGTTAAAGGCCGTTGGGAACGACCTTGATGGTTACAACAGGAGATTTTTGGAACTAGCCCTGATGTGTCCGACAATGGTCACCCCAGAATTCAAACGAATGGAGAGGTACTTCTGGGGACTCCCTAAGAGCATTAAGGGAAATGTTACCTCGTCCAAGCCGCCGAATGTTCCCGAAGCGATGCGCATGGTGCATACTTTGATGAATCAAATAACCATCGATGAACCGGAGAAAACTAAGTCTGAAGCGGGTACTAGTGAGAAGCGCAAATGGGATAACCATAACAACAACAGGGGAAGGAACTATGATCAAAACCCGGCGAAACGACATGAGGGTTTCATAGGAAACAACAACGGTGGAAACCCCAACCCCAACAACAACAACAACACCAACTCCAACCCAAACTACAAGGGAACCCTACCTCAATGCAAGAGGTGTTACAAACACCACACTGGGTATTGCAATGTTGTCTGCGAGAAGTGCCAACGGTCTGGACATGTTGGAAAGGACTGCAAGGTCACCACTTTGAATGGGAAGCCGAACCCCACAGGGCCAAGGAAGTGTTACGAATGCGAGCAGACAGGCCATTTCAGAAATGCGTGTCCAAATAAGTGAAAAGATGGCGGACCACCGTGCACTAGAGCTTTCAATGTTAATGCAAGGGACGCACGCGAAAACCCCGACTTGGTGACAGGTATATTTAAAATCAACAATCTTTTAGCTTCTGTCTTGTTTGATACTGGTGCGGATAAATGTTATGTATGTAGACATTTTTGCGATAAGATTAATTGGTCTTTAGTCCCGTTAAAAGAGAGTATGCTTGTCGAGGTCGCCAATGGAAAACTTGAAAAGGTTGACCATATTAGTCGTGGAGCTATAATCAACATAGCTGGTGCAGATTTTGAAATTGATTTGATACCTATCAAACTGGGAAGTTTTGACGTGATCGTTGGTATGGATTGGATGAGTAAGATAAGGGCCGATATTATCTGTGGAGATAAAGCCCTTTGTATACCGCAAGGAGATGGTGAGCCACTGATCATCTACGGAGAGAGATGTACCTCGAAGCTGAACCTCATTAGTTGCGTGAAAGCACAAAAGATTATGAAGAAGGGACGTTTTGCTGTCCTAGCACATGTGAAAACAGTAGAAACTGAGGTGAAGAGCGTAAACGACGTTCGTATTGTGAACGAATTTTCCGATGTTTTCCCTGAAGAATTGCCCGGATTACCGCCGCTAAGAGCAGTAGAGTTTCAGATTGATTTAGTGCCAGGAGCTGCACCTGTAGCTCGCGCACCTTATAGACTCGCACCTTTCGAGATGCAAGAATTACAGAGTCAATTACAAGAGCTGTTAGACCGAGGGTTTATCCAACCAAGCTTCTCGCCTTGGGGCGCACCTGTGTTGTTTGTGAAGAAGAAGGATGGATCCTTCTGTATGTTTATCGACTATCGTGAACTCAATAAATTGACGATCAAGAATCGGTATCCTCTTCCACGAATTGATGATCTTTTTGATCAACTACAAGGATCGAGCGTTTACTCAAAGATTGATTTACGATCCGGTTATCACCAGTTGAGGGTGAAGGAAAGTGACGTGATGAAAACTGCATTTAGAACTCGTTATGGTCATTATGAGTTTCTCGTGATGCCATTCAGATTAACCAATGCACCTGCCGTGTTCATGGATCTCATGAATCGTGTCTGCAAGCCGTACTTGGATAAGTTTGTTATCGTCTTCATAGATGATATCCTCATCTACTCTAAGAGCGAAGAAGAACATGAGCAACACCTCCGACTAGTGCTTGAACTCTTGAGACAAGAGCAACTTTACGCCAAATTCTCCAAGTGTGAATTTTGGTTGAAAGAAGTCCAGTTTCTGGGTCATGTTATGAGCGACCAGGGTATCAAAGTTGATCCCACCAAGATTGAAGCTATCAGCAAGTGGGAGACCCCCACTACTCTGACTCATATTCGCCAATTCCTAGGTCTCGCCGGTTACTACCGAAGGTTTATCTAAGGATTTTCTCTGATTGCGCGTCCTTTGACCGCGCTGACTCACAAAGGCAAGAAGATCATTTGGGAACCCGCACACGAATCAGCATTCCAAACTTTGAATAAGAAGTTAACCTCCGCACCTATCCTATCGCTTCCCGAAGGCAGTGACGATTTTGTTGTTTATTGTGATGCATCAAAGAGTGGTTTTGGTTGTGTGCTGATGCAACGATCAAAAGTTATCGCTTATGCCTCCCGCCAATTGAAGATTCACGAGCAGAACTACACTACTCACGATCTTGAACTTGGAGCCGTTGTCTTTGCGCATAAATTATGGAGACATTATTTGTATGGAACTAAGAGCACTATTTTCACCGATCACAAGAGTCTCCAGCACATCTTCGATCAGAAGCAACTGAATATGAGACAGCGTCGATGGATCGAGACGCTCAACGACTACGATTGTGAACTCCGTTATCACCCTGGTAAGGCCAATGTTGTAGCTGACGCTTTAAGCCGAAAGGAGAGGACGACACCTCTTCGTGTTAGGGCTCTGAACATCACCATCCATTCGAACCTCAATAGCCAGATCAGAGTAGCCCAAGATGAGGCTCTCAAGGAGGAGAACATATCTCACGAACATTTGGACATACTTATCTCTCGATTCGAGGTTAGGGAGTTTGGACTTCGATGTTATGCCGGAAGAATTTGGGTACCTCTTTATGGAGATCTACGGAACCTTATACTTGATGAAGCATACAAATCGAGGTATTCGATTCACCCTGGAGCGGGCAAGATGTACCATGATCTTAAGGAATAGTATTGGTGGCCGAATCTTAAGAAGGACGTTGCGACTTATGTTGGTAAGTGTTTGACTTGCTCGAAGGTTAAAGCCGAGCATCAGAGACCTTCTGGTTTACTTCAACAACCGGAAATCCCACAATGGAAGTGGGAAAGGATAACGATGGGTTTTATCACCAAGCTACCAAAGACGGTGGGCGAATACGATACAATCTGGGTTATCGTTGACCGTCTTACCAAATCTGCACACTTTCTAGCGATGAAGGAAACGGATACAATGGAAAGACTTGCTCATCTACACATCAAAGAGGTTGTATCTCGTCATGGTGTACCTTTATCGATCATCTCGGATCGCGACCCCCATTTTGCTTCTAGATTCTGGCGTTCTTTGCAAGAAGCCATGGGAACTCGTCTTGACATGAGTACTGCTTATCACCCTCAGACTGACGAGTAAAGTGAATGAACGATTCAGACCTTAGAGGACATGTTGCGTGCATGTGTCATCGATTTCGGAAACGCCTGGGAAAGGCATTTGCCACTCGCCGAATTTTCTTACAACAACAGTTATCACTCTAGCATTAATGCTGCACCTTTTGAAGCGTTGTATGGCCGCAAGTTCCGATCTCCTATTTGTTGGGCCGAAGTAGGCGAAAAGCAAATCACCGGACCCGAGGTAGTCCACGAAACCACGGAGAAGATTGCTCAGATTCAAGCTAGACTTAAGAATGCCCGCGATCGTCAAAAGAGTTATGCCGATCTTAAACGTAACGACTTTGAATTCAATGTTGGAGATCATGTAATGTTGAAAGTTGCACCTTGGAAAGGTGTGATTCATTTTAGAAAACGTGGAAAGTTGAACCCACGATACATTGGTCCTTTTGAAATCTTGGAACGGGTTGGACCCTTTGCTTACCGTTTGGATCTACCAGTACAATTGAGCTCAGTTCATCCTACCTTCCACGTGTCAAACTTGAAGAAGTGTCTTGCTGCACCTATACTTATCATACCACTTGAGGAACTTACGATTGACGACAAACTCCACTTCGTGGAAGAGCCTGTTGAAATTATGGATCGCGAGATCAAAACTTTGAAACATAACAAGATTCTGATCGTCCGAGTACAATGGAATGCCAAACGAGGACCTGAGTTTACTTGGGAGCGAGAGGATCAAATGATGCAGAAGTATCCTCACCTTTTCCCGACTCCTCCATCTACCTCAGCTTAAATTTCGGGACGAAATTTTCTTTAACAGGTGGGTAATGTAACGACCCTGGATTTTCCAACGTTTATTTATTAATAATTATTATTAATAATACTTGTGATTAAACGAATGTATGTTATTACATTTACTTGATGCCATGATTAATTGTACCTGACTTTAAATGCCCGAAACGTCTTTGTGACACCCGAGACTTACACGAATAATATTTTCATATATTATTTACATTCATGATTAGTTTTATTAATCATTTTATTTAACTAAGGTTATTAGTTAATTGCATGGGCTTTTATTGGATTACTTGTTAATTACTACAAACTTGGGCTTTATATTTGTACATGGACTTAAAGAGCCCACCCTACACCTTGTTGGATTAACTAGCCCATTTTATACACTTGTAAGTATCAAATTAGATGGAAACTACTTAGTTTAATACTTGAAGGAATCTAGTTACCATAATCCCCATGCACATACCTCTATTAACCACACTTTTTCAAGCTTTACATACAAGTGACCAAGGAACATTTGCCTTCCTCTTTTTTTCTGCTGTAAAACCGCAGGCCTAAGGGCCATAAGGGGTGGCTTTTGCTTTCAATTTTTGCTAACTTATGCACTCATACTCTTTCATTCAAACACACACACAAACACTTACAACTTTTCTCTAATTTGCTCTCTAAAGTGTGAGTTCTTTCAAGGCTTTCTCTTCTTCTTTTATTACAGCATATAGTACTTAAACTTGTAATGATCCTGTTGTTGATGATTCGTACACGATGGTTTTATACGGGGCATCAATTCAACCTCTGATGTTTAATGGGGTAAGGGATCCATTGAAAAGCACTTGTTGGATCTCCGATATCGAGGGAGCATTCCGTACCACGGAGTGTCCTCCCGAGAAGAAGACGAGGTATGGGTCTAGCATGTTGTGCGAAGAGGGCAAGTTGTGGTGGGACGATAAAATCAAATTATATGATGAAGAGCAATGCATGTGCTTGACATGGGAGGAGTTTAAGAAGGAATTTTTCCAAGAATACCGAACTTCTTCCGATCTTGATAAAATCTGGGACGAGTTGCACCATTTGCGACAAGGTTAAATGGACTTGGTTACTCTCAAGTCTACCTTCTTGGCAAAGACTCATTTTTGTCCGGAGTACGTTGGTGATGATCATAAGTTGATGCTAGATTTCTACCGTACTTTAAGTGATGAGTTGAAGGGTAAGGGGAATGGCTAAGTCATTTGAAGATTTATACGAATTGGCTAGGGTTTTTGAGCCGGAGGTTCCAAGGAAAAGCGATTTCACTTTTTCGAAGAGAAAGTTTGAAGGTTCGAGCTATTCGAACTTTTCAAATAAAAAGAACAAGAAAGGCTCCGAAAGCGTTAATAGTGTGAAGAAGGGTGCTTCCGGAGGTTTCGGACCCACGTGTTATAATTGTAATCAAAGAGGGCACATCGCCCGTGATTGTACCAAGGCGACGACCAAGCTTACTTGTTTTAATTGTGGTAAAGAGGGACACAAGAGGCCGGAATGTCCCGATTTGAATAATGATCATGTGAAGAAGTTGGAGAGGGCGGCGGGTACGGCTAGGGGTCGCAATTACTTGATGACCAATGATGAGGCCAAGCAATTCAATGAAGTTGTTTCAGGTACTTTTATGGTTAACTCTAATCCAGCAAGGATCCTATTTGATAGCGGTGCAAATTTGTCGTTTGTATCTCTAAAATTTGTGCCTAGACTTAATAGACCGTTTGCTAAGTTAAGTCGTCCGGTAGAAGTCGAAATAGCGGAAGGCAAGACGGTGCTAGTGGTTGATGTGTGTAAAAATTGTGATGTCGTTTTTGGTGCCGAAAACTTTAAGATAGATCTTATCCCGATGACTTTGGGTGATTTTGATATCTTTGTTGGGATGGATTGGCTCGATCATAATAGGGCCGATATTGCATGCCATGAAAAATTTATTCGTGTGAAGACCCCAAGTGGGGGAGAGTTAATTATTCACGGTGATAAGCGTAGAAGACTTGTGCCGATATGCACTTTTGCACGGGCACGTCGTCCCCTCGATAGTGGTGGCATGGCCTTTCTTGCCCATGTTGTTGATACTCGTGATGAGTCACCACCCATTCGTGAAATTCCGGTGGTTAGTGAATTCAAAGACGTTTTTCTGGACGAGTTACCGGGTGTTCTGGCGGAAAGACAAGTTGAATTTCGCATTGAGTTGGTTCCGGGAGCTACTCCCATTGCTAAAACTCCTTATCGTTTAGCGCCGATGAAAATGCAAGAGTTGTTAAATCAAACCCAAGAGTTGCTTGAGAAGGGTTTTATTCGACCGAGTGCTTCACCATGGGGCGCTCCGGTTTTATTTGTAAAGAAGAAGGATGGTAGTATGCGGATGTGCATCGATTATCGGGAGTTAAATAAAGTGACGATCAAGAATCGTTATCCATTACCTCGGATTGACGATTTGTTTGACCAACTCCAAGGTGCAACGTATTTCTCTAAAATCGACCTACGATCCGGCTATCACCAAATGCGGGTCCGTGAGGAAGACATCGAGAAAACGGCTTTTCAAACGCGTTATGGGCATTTTGAATTCGTAGTTATGCCTTTTGGTCTTACGAATGCACCGACAGCATTCATGGACCTTATGAACCGAGTGTGCCAACCTATGTTGGACAAGTCCGTAATTGTGTTCATCGATGATATACTTGTTTATTCAAAGAGTATGAACGAACATGAATGTCATTTGTGTGAAGTATTGAAGACGTTACGAAAGGAGAAGTTGTATGCTAAGTTCTCCAAATGTGAATTTTGGCTAAGGGAGGTTCAATTCCTTGGCCATATTGTGAACGCAGATTGTATTCAAGTAGATCCGGGGAAGATAGAGATGGTGAAGAGTTGGAGACAACCGACTACGCCTACGGAAGTCCGAAGTTTTCTCGGATTGGCCGGTTATTATCGTCGTTTTATCCAAGACTTTTCTAAGATCGCTTCTTCATTGACGAAATTGACGAGGAAGAACGCGAGATTTACTTGGGAGAACGAGCAAGAAATTGCTTTTCAATTGCTAAAAGAGAAGTTGTGTCAAGCTCCGGTGTTAGTTTTGCCGGAAGGAGTGGAAGACATGACGGTTTATTGTGATGCTTCGCTAAATGGGCTCAGGTGTGTTCTTATGCAAAGGGGTAAAGTCATCGCTTATGCCTCTCGAAAATTAAAGGAACTCGGGACGAGATATCTGACTCATGATCTTGGGTTGGCGGCGGTTGTGCATGCGTTGAAAATTTGGGGCCACTACTTGTATGGTGTCAAGAGTACGATTTATTCGGATCATAAGAGTTTGAAACACCTCTTCAATCAACGAGATTTGAATTATCGCCAACCTAGGTGGATGGATGTGGTGAAAGATTATGATTGTGAAATACTTTATCATCTGGGCAAGGCGAATGTGGTCGCGGATGCGTTAAGTCGAAAGAGTCATCACCCGGCGTTACGATTGGGATTGTTACTTATGATTATTACTAACGATTTTCTTGAAAAACTTGGTGTGATTCAAATAGAGGCTTACGTTCACAACAAGCATGCGGAACGAATCATGGGGCTATCGGAGTTCATTACTATGGGCTCGCATGGTTTGTTGTCTTTTCAAGGAAGAGTGTGGGTGCCTAAGATGGGTGATTATCGACAAGTGCTACTTGATGAAGCACATAAGTCAAAGTATTCCATTCATCCGGGCGCGACGAAAATGTATCTAGATTTAAGAAAAGATTATTGGTGGCCGGGCATGAAACGTGATGTTGTGAAGTATGTTGAGCAATGCGTCACGTGTTTGCAAGTTAAGGCCGAGCACCAAAAGCCGTATGGTAAGTTTCAACCGTTGGAAATCCCGAAATGGAAATGGGAGCACATTACCATGGATTTCATCACAAAGTTACCTAAAACGGCGAGAACCCAATTTGATTCGATTTGGGTTATAGTTGATCGATTAACGAAAAGTGCTTTGTTTCTTCCCATTCGGGAAGCGATATCGTCGGAGACCTTGGCTAAGTTGTTTATCAAGGAAGTCATCTCTCGACACGGAGTTCCTATATCGATTATTTCAGATCGAGATACTCGTTTTACATCTCGGTTTTGGGAAAAGTTTCATAAAGATATGGATACACAATTGAAATTGAGCACGGCGTATTGATAATGCTAAAAACGAACATATATTTCATAGCATTATTCCTCAAGAAAGACAAGCTTTTAGTTGCAATTGTTCTATTTACAAGTGATATTCATTTAAATAATAAAAGGTGAAGACAAAAGACAGATTCGACGAATTGAAGACGCAAACGACCAAAAAGCTCAAAAGTACAAAATACAATCAAAGAGGTTCCAATTATTGATAAGAAACGTCTCAAAATTACAAGAGTACAAGATTCAAAATGCAAAGTACAAGATATTAAATTGTACGCAAGGACGTTCAAAAATCCGGAACCGGGACCAGAGTCAACTCTCAACGCTCGACGCAACGGAATAAAAATTACAAGTTAACTATGTATATAAATATAATATAATATATAATTAATTATATAAATTATATATATATTATATTTATATAATAAACCGTCGGCAAAGAAGATCCAAACTTGTGTGAGCTGTAAAAACAAACTCCGCGACTCGCGGAGTTTGAAGAAGAAAAGTGCCGCTAGTTGCGGAGAGACCCTGGACAAAAATACCTATAAAAGCTAATGCATTTCGATCGTTTTAATATCCATATATCCATCCTCTCTATCTATATACGTAATATATATATAATTTATATTTTAATTTTAATTTTAATTTTAAATCCTAATAATAAGGGTATGTTAGCGAATGTTGTAAGGGTGTAAGTCAAAATTATATCCGTGTAACGCTACGCTATTTTTAATCATTGTAAGTTATGTTCAACCTTTTTAATTTAATGTCTCGTAGCTAAGTTATTATTATGCTTATTTAATACCGAAGTAATCATGATGTTGGGCTAAAAATATTAAAATTGGGTAATTGGGCATTGTACCATAATTGGGGTTTGGATAAAAGAACGACACTTGTGGAAATTAGACTATGGGCTATTAATGGGTTTTATATTAACTAAACAATACCTTGTTAATTTAATATATAAACTTATAATTTGATGTATTTATATATAACCACATACGCTTGACTGGGTACGGTGGGCGGGATATCTATAAATACCAATAATTATTCATTTTACCGGACACGGAACTGGATTAATAGTTAATAGACTTGTTGAAACATGGGTGAATTACATTCAAGGGTAATTGGTGTCATTGTTAACAAAGTAGTAAAACCTTGGTTTACACGCAGTCGATAACCTGCTGTATTCATTAAACAAAGTATTAAAACCTTGTTACAATTCGAATCTCCAATTAGTTGGAATATTTGACTTCGGGAATAAGAATAATTTGACGAAGGCTTTCACTCTTTATATTTATGACTGATGGACTATTATGGACAAATCCGTATGGACATATTAAATAATCCAGGACAAAGAACAATTAACCCATGGGAATAAACTAAAATCAACACGTCAAACATATAATTCCTTTATTTTCATATTTAATTGCACTTCTAATTATCGCGCTTTTATTTATTGTTATTGTATTTAATTGCACTTTTATTTATTGTCTTTGTATTTAATTGCACTTTTAATTTTCGTACTCTTTAATTATCGTAATTTTATTTTATCGCACTTTTATTTATCGCAATTTCATTATCATTAATTACTTTACGCTTTAAATTAAGTCTTTTATTTATTTAATATTTTACATTAGGTTTTAACTGCGACTAAAGTTTTAAAATCGACAAACCGGTCAATAAACTGTAAAAACCCCCCCTTTTATAATAATAATATTACTTATATATATTTGTATTTTTATAAATTAAAACTAATATAGCGTTAAGCTTTGTTTAAAGATTTTTCCCTGTGGAACGAACCGGACTTACTAAAAACTACACTACTGTACGATTAGGTACACTGCCTATAAGTGTTGTAGCAAGGTTTAAGTATATCCATTCTATAAATAAATAAATATCTTGTGTAAAATTGTATCGTATTTAATAGTTTTTCCTGCTAAAATTTAATAGTATTTTATACCCCTTAGCTTTAACTATCAAGTATCATCCTCAAACGAACGGTCAAACCGAATGTACGAATCAAACTTTGGAGGGTATGTTACGGGCGTGTATTATTGATTTTGGTGGTAGTTGGGATGAGCACTTACCTTTGGTGGAATTCTCGTACAATAATAGTTATCATACTAGTATCGGGATGCCACCTTACGAGATGCTTTATGGGCGGAGGTTCCGAACTCCGATTTGTTGGGGTGAAATTGGTCAAAGAGAGATCGGGAGTACCAATTTGGTTTTGGAGACGAATAACAAGATTGATATTATTCGGGATCACTTGAAGAAGGCTCAAGATAGACAAAAGTCATATGTCGATAAACGTAGACGAACGATCGAATTTCAAGAAGGTGACATGGTGATGCTTAAGGTTTCGCCATGGAAAGGTATTATTCGATTTCGAAAAAGGGGAAAGTTAGCTCCTCGGTTTATTGGGCCATTTAAGGTTTTAGCTCGTGTTGGTGAAGTCACGTATCGTTTGGAATTACCCGAAGAGCTTGCGGGGATTCATAATACATTTCATGTTTCCCATCTCCGTAAGTGTCTTGCGGATGATTCTTCATGGATGCCATTAGACGAAATTGAGCTAAACAATAAGTTAGAATATGTTGAAGAGCCGATTGCTATACTTGATGAGAAGGTGAAAATGTTGAGAAATAAAGAGGTGAGAACTTTAAAAGTTCAATGGCGTCGTAGTAAAGGTTCCGAGTTTACTTGGGAGCCCGAAGAGTTTGTGTTGGTTTATCTTCCTTCTTTTCATGCGGCGTGGATCGCGAGAACGCGCTCCAATTCAAGTGGGGGAGAGTTGTAAGACCCGTTTATTTGTAGTGTACATAAGTGTAGTTAATGTACTTGAAGTGGGGTTTTGGTTGTACATATTAAAAGAATGCAGAAAACTGGTCTGGGCGTTTGGCGCGCCGCGCGGCCATTTGGCGCGCCGTGCCATTGTTCTGTGACAAATTCCTTTTTAATTAGATATTTTGAGGGCAAATTGGTAAAATCACAAGGAATCCGACTTTAAGGCTTGGGATCAGTTGTTGGAGCCTCATTTACTCCATTTCCACCCACTTAATCATCTTCCATTAAATCCTAGAGAGAGAGGAGGTTCTAGAGTGAGAAAGCTCCATTAAAGGAAGAAGGGGGTTGAATCGGGTCTTAGTGCGAGTTTCAAAGTTGTTCATCTTTCCTCTAGCTACGTTTTGGTGGTAGTGGTATGCTCTAATCTTGATTTCTTGATTTTAATTTGATTATGGGTTAGGGTTTGGGGTAAGTGATGAACCTAAAACCCATTTGTTAGTAAATTGGGTGTTTTGGGTGAATTTGGGTCATGTAGACCCAAAGATGACTAACTAGGGTTTTCAAAGTATTAAACTATGTTTATGAGCCTAAATTGGTTAGTTAAAGTACTAGCACACTTATATATATGTAAATGGGTGTTAAGTGGGTTAGTGGGTGACCCGAAATGGGTGTATTGACTTTAAATGGTCAAATGGTTCATGATGGACCTAAGTGGGTAAATGTATGTGTTTGATGCATAAACTTTGTATTGGAAAGTGTCTTAGGTCCTAACTTGGATAATGATTAGGGTTTTAGGGATGTTAACCCAAATAATAGGGTTATGGTTGCAAATGGGTCAAAATTGCACCATGGGGCAAGATAACCCTAGAATGGAGTTTTAGTGGATTGACCAACTTGAGTTTGTGATTGATATTATGTATAATGTAATAGGTATGTTACATTGAAGATTTCCGAGCTTGATTATCTTTCACAAGAGATTTTGAGGTGAGTGGAGTAATTATACGTATGTGTATATGACGCGTTTATTTGTAGGTGTTATGGTATGAACCATCGAGCCGGTAGTGCCATAACATGTGTGCAATAAGATGTGAACCACGAGCCGGTAGCATCGAGTGTGAACCACGAGCCGGTAGCATTATAAACTAGATGTGAACCACGAGCCGGTAGCATCGAGTGTGAACCACGAGCCGGTAGCACTATAAAATAATATGTGAACCACGAGCCGGTAGCATCGAGTGTGAACCACGAGCCGGTAGCACTATAAAAGAGTATGACTCAATTGCGTATGGTGTGAACCACGAGCCGGTAGCACCATAGCGTTTATGGTTAACCATATTGAGATTGTCAATTATTTAGCATATTGTTTATATATATATATACATTGTGTTGAGTATATGCTAATGCGGTTTTGTGATAATGTACGACTTGTTAAGTGTTTTGGGTACGATGACATGCTAATTGAGTTACAAGGTCGTATGAGGTATTTGGTGAATGTGATTGCAAATAGATGAGTTATATATATGTATGTGTAATTATTGCATTCACTAAGCTTTGATTACTCTCTCGTTGTTTACCTTTTTATAGGCTCAGGTATGGACAAAGGTAAGGGCGTTTGTTTGGAGTAGAGATCCCGTCGTGTTAGGGGATGCTTTTGGAGATATTAGCTTTTGGAGTTTGACCGAGACTTGGGTAGTTTAATCCCAAACACCATGCTCGTAGTGTAGTTTGGTACTTAAACTTTTGATGGTCGAAACTCATATTTTGTATTAAACTCGTAAAACGGCCGATGTGGGCCCCGCTTCTTAAAACTCATTTTTATTAATGGAATGTGTTAGTTTTACATATTTGAATATGTTGTTAAAAGCGTTTTGTTTAATTATGTCGGGAAGTGGCCAATCTTTTTCGCATTTCAAGACTTTTTGGACAGACCATAACCTTTATTTCATAAATAAAGGTTTAAAAAGCTTTACGTAGATTATCAAATAATAATAATCTAAAATATCCTGTTTACACACGACCATTACATAATGGTTTACAATACAAATATGTTACATCGAAATCAGTTTCTTGAATGCAGTTTTTACACAATATCATACAAACATGGACTCCAAATTTTGTCCTTATTTTAGTATGCAACAGCGGAAGCTCTTAGTATTCACCTGAGAATAAACATGCTTTAAACGTCAACAAAAATGTTGGTGAGTTATAGGTTTAACCTATATATATCAAATCGTAACAATAGACCACAAGATTTCATATTTCAATACACATCCCATACATAGAGATAAAAATCATTCATATGGTGAACACCCGGTAACCGACATTAACAAGATGCATATATAAGAATATCCCCATCATTCTGGGATCCTCCATCGGACATGATATAAATTTCGAAGTACTAAAGCATCCGGTACTTTGGATGGGGCTTGTTGGGCCCGATAGATCTATCTTTAGGATTCGCGTCAATTAGGGTGTCTGTTCCCTAATTCTTAGATTACCAGACTTAATAAAAGGGGCATATTCGATTTCGATAATTCAACCATAGAATGTAGTTTCACGTACTTGTGTCTATTTTGTAAATTATTTATAAAACCTGCATGTATTCTCATCCCAAAAATATTAGATTTTAAAAGTGGGACTATAACTCACTTTCACAGATTTTTACTTCGTCGGGAAGTAAGACTTGGCCACTAGTTGATTCACGAACCTATAACAATATATACATATATATCAAAGTATGTTCAAAATATATTTACAACACTTTTAATATATTTTGATGTTTTAAGTTTATTAAGTCAGCTGTCCTCGTTAGTAACCTACAACTAGTTGTCCACAGTTAGATGTACAGAAATAAATTGATAAATATTATCTTGAATCAATCCATGACCCAGTGTATACGTATCTTAGTATTGATCACAAATCAAACTATATATATTTTGGAATCAACCTCAACCCTGTATAGCTAACTCCAACATTCACATATGGAGTGTCTATGGTTGTTCCGAAATATATATAGATGTGTCGACATGATAGGTCGAAACATTGTATACGTGTCTATGGTATCTCAAGATTACATAATATACAATACAAGTTGATTAAGTTATGGTTGGAATAGATTTGTTAGCAATTTTCACGTAGCTAAAATGAGAAAAATTATCCAATCTTGTTTTACCCATAACTTCTTCATTTTTAATCCGTTTTGAGTGAATCAAATTGCTATGGTTTCATATTGAACTCTATTTTATGAATCTAAACAGAAAAAGTATAGGTTTATAGTCGGAAAAATAAGTTACAAGTCATTTTTGAAAAGGTAGTCATTTCAATCGAAAGAACGACGTCTAGATGACCATTTTAGAAAACATACTTCCACTTTGAGTTTAACCATATTTTTTGGATATAGTTTCATGTTCATAATAAAAATCATTTTCTCAGAATAACAACTTTTAAATCAAAGTTTATCATAGTTTTTAATTAACTAACCCAAAACAGCCCGCGGTGTTACTACGACGGCGTAAATCCGGTTTTACGGTGTTTTTCGTGTTTCCAGGTTTTAAATCATTAAGTTAGCATATCATATAGATATAGAACATGTGTTTAGTTGATTTTAAAAATCAAGTTAGAAGGATTAACTTTTATTTGCGAACAAGTTTAGAATTAACTAAACTATGTTCTAGTGATTACAAGTTTAAACCTTCGAATAAGATAGCTTTATATGTATGAATCGAATGATGTTATGAACATCATTACTACCTAAAGTTCCTTGGATAAACCTACTGGAAATGAGAAAAATAGATCTAGCTTCAAAGGATCCTTGGATGGCTTGAAAGTTCTTGAAGCAGAATCATGACACGAAAACAATTTCAAGTAAGATTTCCACTCGAAATAAGATTGTTATAGTTATAGAAATTGAATTAAAGTTTGAATATGATTATTACCTTGTATTAGAAATATAACCTACTGTAATTAATAAAGGTTTCTTGATCTTGGATGATTACTTGGAATGGATTTAGAAAACTTGGAAGTAAACTTGCAATCTTGGAAGTATTCTTGATTTTATGAAACTAGAACTTTTGGAATTTATGAAGAACACTTAGAACTTGAAGATAGAACTTGAGAGAGATCAATTAGATGAAGAAAATTGAAGAATTAAAGTGTTTGTAGGTGTTTTTGGTCTTTGGTGTATGGATTAGATATAAAGGATATGTAATTTTGTTTTCATGTAAATAAGTCATGAATGATTACTCATATTTTTGTAATTTTATGAGATATTTCATGCTAGTTGCCAAATGATGGTTCCCACATGTGTTAGGTAACTCAAATGGGCTGCTAAGAGCTGATCATTGGAGTGTATATACCAATAGTACATACATCTAAAAGCTGTGTATTGTACGAGTACGAATACGGGTGCATACGAGTAGAATTGTTGATGAAACTGAACGAGGATGTAATTGTAAGCATTTTTGTTAAGTAGAAGTATTTTGATAAGTGTCTTGAAGTCTTTCAAAAGTGTATGAATACATATTAAAACACTACATGTATATACATTTTAACTGAGTCGTTAAGTCATCGTTAGTCGTTACATGTAAATGTTGTTTTGAAACCTTTAGGTTAACGATCTTGTTGAATGTTGTTAACCCATTATTTATTATAACAAATGAGATATTAAATTGTTATATTATCATGATATTATGATATATAATATATCTTAGTATGATGTATATACAGTTAAATGTCGTTACAACGATAATCGTTACATATATGTCTCGTTTCGAAATCATTAAGTTAGTAGTCTTATTTTTACATATGTATTTCATTGTTAATACACTTAATAATATATTTACTTATCATTTAACATAATTAAACAAGTGTATCAATATCTTAATATGATTCATATGTACCTAGTAAGACGTTGTTATAACGATAATCGTTATATATATCGTTTTCGAGTTTCTTAAATTAATAGTCTCATTTTTATGTATATAACTCATTGTTAAAATACCTAATGAGATACATACTTATAATAAAATCATGTTAACTATATATATAACCATATATATGTCATCGTATAGTTTTTACAAGTTTTAACGTTCGTGAATCACCGGTCAACTTGGGTGGTCAATTGTCTATATGAAACCTATTTCAATTAATCAAGTCTTAATAAGTTTGATTGCTTAACATGTTGGAAACACTTAATCATGTAAATAACAATTTCATTTAATATATATATATAAACATGGAAAAGTTCGGGTCACTACAGTACCTACCCGTTAAATAAATTTCGTCCCGAAATTTTAAGCAGTTGGAGGTGTTGACGTATCTTCTGGAAATAAATGCGGGTATTTCTTCTTCATCTGATCTTCATGCTCCCAGGTGAACTCGGGTCCTCTACGAGCATTCCATCGAACCTTAACAATCGGTATCTTGTTTTGTTTAAGTCTCTTAACCTCACGATCCATTATTTTGACGGGTTCTTCAATGAATTGAAGTTTTTCATTGATTTGGATTTCGTCCAACGGAATAGTGAGATCTTCTTTAGCAAAACATTTCTTCAAATTTGAGACGTGGAAAGTGTTATGTACAGCCGCGAGTTGTTGAGGTAGCTCCAGTTGGTAAGCTACTGGTCCGACATGATCTATAATCTTGAATGGTCCAATGTACCTTGGATTTAGTTTCCCCCGTTTACCAAATCGAACAACGCCTTTCCAAGGTGAAACCTTAAGCATGACCATTTCTCCAATTTCAAACTCTATATCTTTTCTTTTACTGTCCGCGTAGCTCTTTTGTCGACTCTGGGCGGTTTTCAATCTTTGTTGAATTTGGATGATTTTCTCGGTAGTTTCTTGTATTATCTCCGGACCCGTAATCTGTCTATCCCCCACTTCATTCCAACAAATCGGAGACCTGCACTTTCTACCATAAAGTGCTTCAAACGGCGCCATCTCAATGCTTGAATAGTAGCTGTTGTTGTAGGAAAATTCTGCTAACGGTAGATGTCGATCCTAACTGTTTTCGAAATCAATAACACAAGCTCGTAGCATGTCTTCAAGCATTTGTATCGTCCTTTTGCTCTGCCCATCAGTTCTTGAATGATAGGCAGTACTCATGTCTAGACGAGTTCCCAATCCTTGCTGTAATGTCTGCCAGAATCTTGAAATAAATCTGCCATCCCTATCAGAGATAATAGAGATTGGTATTCCATGTCTGGAGATGACTTCCTTCAAATACAGTCGTGCTAACTTCTCCATCTTGTCATCTTCTCTTATTGGCTGGAAGTGTGCTGACTTGGTGAGACGATCAACTATTACCCAAATAGTATCATAACCACTTGCAGTCCTTGGCAATTTAGTAATGAAATCCATGGTAATGTTTTCCCATTTCCATTCCGGGATTTCAGGTTGTTGTAGTAGACCTGATGGTTTCTGATGCTCAGCTTTGACCTTAGAACACGTCAAACATTCTCCTACGTATTTAGCAACATCGACTTTCATACCCGGCCACCAAAAATGTTTCTTGAGATCCTTGTACATCTTCCCCATTCCAGGATGTATTGAGTATCTGGTTTTATGAGCTTCTCTAAGTACCATTTCTCTCATATCTCCAAATTTTGGTACCCAAATCCTTTCAGCCCTATACCGGGTTCCGTCTTCCCGAATATTAAGATGCTTCTCCGATCCTTTGGGTATTTCATCCTTTAAATTTCCCTCTTTTAAAACTCCTTGTTGCGCCTCCTTTATTTGAGTAGTAAGGTTATTGTGAATCATTATATTCATAGATTTTACTCGAATGGGTTCTCTGTCCTTCCTGCTCAAGGCGTCGGCTACCACATTTGCCTTCCCCGGGTGGTAACGAATCTCAAAGTCGTAATCATTCAACAATTCAATCCACCTACGCTGCCTCATATTCAGTTGTTTCTGATTAAATATGTGTCGAAGACTTTTGTGGTCGGTATATATAATACTTTTGACCCCATATAAGTAGTGCCTCCAAGTCTTTAATGCAAAAACAACCGCGCCTAATTCCAAATCATGCGTCGTATAATTTTGTTCGTGAATCTTCAATTGTCTAGACGCATAAGCAATCACCTTCGTTCGTTGCATTAATACACAACCGAGACCTTGCTTTGATGCGTCACAATAAATCACAAAATCATCATTCCCTTCAGGCAATGACAATATAGGTGCCGTAGTTAGCTTTTTTTTCAATAAATTAAACGCTTTCTCTTGTTCATCCTTTCATTCAAATTTCTTCCCTTTATGCGTTAATGCAGTCAAGGGTTTTTCTATTCTGGAAAAGTCTTGGATGAACCTTCTGTAGTAACCAGCTAATCCTAAAAATTGACGTATATGCTTCGGAGTTTTTGGGGTTTCCCACTTTTCAACAGTTTCTATCTTTGTCGGATCCACCTTAATACCTTCTTTGTTCACTATGTGACCGAGGAATTGAACTTCTTCCAACCAAAATGCACACTTTGAAAACTTAGCGTACAATTCTTCCTTCCTCAATACTTCTAACACCTTTCTCAAATGTTCACCGTGTTCTTGGTCATTCTTTGAGTAAATAAGTATGTCATCAATGAAAACAATGACAAACTTGTCAAGGTATGGTCCACACACTCGGTTCATAAGGTCCATGAACACAGCTGTGCATTAGTTAAACCAAACGGCATGACCATAAACTCGTAATGACCGTAACGTGTTCTGAAAGCAGTCTTTGGAATATCATCTTCTTTCACCCGCATTTGATGATACCCGGAACGTAAGTCAATCTTTGAATAAACAGACGAGCCTTGTAGTTGATCAAATAAGTCGTCGATTCTCGGTAGTGGGTAGCAGTTCTTGATGGTAAGTTTGTTCAACTCTCGGTAGTCGATACACAACCTGAATGTACCATCTTTCTTCTTGACAAACAAAACAGGAGCTCCCCACGGTGATGTGCTTGGTCGAATGAAACCACGCTCTAAAAGTTCTTGTAATTGGCTTTGCAGTTCTTTCATCTCGCTGGGTGCGAGTCTGTAAGGAACACGAGCTATTGGTGCAGCTCCTGGTACAAGATCTATTTGAAATTCAACGGATCGATGTGGGGGTAATCCCGATAATTCTTTCGGAAATACATCGGGAAATTCTTTTGCGACGGGAACATCATTGATGCTCTTTTCTTCAGTTTGTACTTTCTCAACGTGCGCTAGAACAGCATAGCAACCTTTTCTTATTAGTTTTTGTGCCTTCAAATTACTAATAAGATGTAGCTTCGTGTTGCCCTTTTCTCCGTACACCATTAAGGGTTTTCCTTTTTCTCGTATAATGCGAATTACATTTTTGTAACAAACGATCTCTGCTTTCACTTCTTTCAACCAGTCCATACCGATTATCACATCAAAACTCCCTAACTCTACTGGTATCAAGTCAATCTTAAATATTTCGCTACCCAGTTTAATTTCTCGATTCCGGCATATATTATCTGCTGAAATTAATTTACCGTTTGCTAATTCGAGTAAAAATTTACTATCCAACAGCGTCAATGGACAACTTAATTTAGCACAAAAATCTCTACTCATATAGCTTCTATCCGCACCCGAATCAAATAAAACGTAAGAAGATTTATTGTCAATAAGAAACGTACCCGTAACAAGCTCCGGGTCTTCCTGTGCCTCTGCCGCATTAATATTGAAAACTCTTATGCGGCCTTGTCCATTCGTGTTCTCCTGGTTCGGGCAATTTCTAATAATGTGGCCCGGTTTTCCACATTTATAACAAACTACATTGGCATAACTTGCTCCGACACTACTTGCTCAACCATTACTCATTCCGACACCATTTGTTCCTTTCGTTCTGTTAACCCCTGGTCCGTTGACCTCACACTTCGCCGCGCTATGACCATTTCTTTTACACTTGTTGCAAAATTTGGTGCAGAACCTCGAGTGATACATTTCACACCTTTGGCATAGCTGCTTCTGATTGTTGTTGTTGTTGCGGTTGTTATTGTTGTTGGGATGATTATTGTAGTTGCTGTTGTTGTTGTTGTTGTTGTTGTTGTTGTTGTTGTTGTTGTTGTTGTTGTTGTTGTTGTTGTTGTTGTTGTTGTTGTTGTTTGGTCGTTTGTTGTAGTTGCGATTGATGTTGCGATTGTTGGGATAATTGTTGCGATTATTGTTGTAATTGCTGTTGTTGTTGTATTGGTGATTCTTATCACCGTTTTCCTCCCACTTTCTTTTGACTTGCTTCACATTGGCCTCTTCAGCAGTCTGTTCTTTAATTCTTTCTTCAATCTGGTTCACTAGTTTGTGAGCCATTCTACATGCCTGTTGTATGGAGGCGGGCTCGTGTGAACTTATATCTTCTTAGATTCTTTCCGATAATCCTTTCACAAACGCGTCGATCTTCTCTTCCTCATCTTCGAACGCTCCCGGACACAATAGGCACAATTCTGTGAATCGTCTTTCATACGTGGTAATATCAAATCATTGGGTTCGTAACCCTCTAAGTTCTGTCTTGAGCTTATTGACCTCGGTTCTAGGACGGTACTTCTCGTTCATTAAGTAATTGAATGCTGACCACGGTAGTGCGTACGCATCATCTTGTCCCACTTGCTCTAGATAGGTATTCCACCATGTTAACGCATAACCTGTGAAGGTATGCGTAGCGTACTTCACTTTGTCCTCTTTAGTACACTTACTTATGGCAAACACCGATTTGACCTTCTCGGTCCACCATTTCAATCCGATCGGTCCTTCGGTTCCATCAAATTCCAAAGGTTTGCAGGCAGTGAATTCTTTGTAGGTGCATCCTACACGATTTCCTGTACTGCTAGATTCAAGGTTATTGTTGGTATGTAGCGCAGCCTGTACTGCGGCTATGTTTGAAGCTAGAAAAGTACGGAATTCCTCTTCATTCATATTCACGGTGTGTCGAGTAGTCGGTGCCATTTCCTTCAAAATAGTCAAATGGAACAAGTTAATCATACAGAATATTAAGAGTAGTTAATAGTATTTCGTAGCATAATATGAACTCATTTATAAAAACTTTTTCTTCATATTAGCGTTTTATAAGTTTAAATTCGGGTAGTACCTACCCGTTAAGTTCATACTTAGTAGCTAATATACAATTCAACTACTACAATTCTATATGAAAAACTGATTATAATAATATTTCGCGTTCAAACTTTTATACAATATTTTACAAACTTACAATACCGCTTATTTTACATAAAGCATGAAATATAGCACACAATAACTTTGATACAAGATAGTTGTGAGGATAATTCTAGCTAGTACACAAGTCATTCAGCAAAAGTAATAAAGATACGTAATTCATACGTCCAGAAACAAGTCATGCATTCTGGTTTTACTAGGACTACTTCCCATCCTTGGTCTTGTGGAACATAACCGTTATGGCCGTTGATAAGACAGCGTGTTGTAACGTCGTCAAAGGGACGAGGGTTACGTAATGACCAACAGTCTCGTAATAACCTAAAAACCTCATTTCTTACCCCAATTACCGACTCCGTCACTTGTGGGAACGTTTTGTTTAATAGTTGTAGCCCGATGTTCTTTTTCTCACTTTGGTGAGAAGCGAACATTACTAACCCGTAAGCATAGCATGCTTCTTTATGTTGCATGTTAGCCGCTTTTTCTAAATCATGAAGTCCTATATTCGGATACATTGAGTCAAAATAATTTCTTAACCCGTTGCGTAAAATAGCATTTGGGTTCCCCGCAATATATGCGTCAAAGTAAACACAACGTAACTTATGGGTTTCCCAATGTGATATCCCCCATCTTTCAAACGAAAGTCTCTTATAAACCAAGACATTCTTGGAACGTTCTTCGAATGTCTTATAAACTGATTTCGCCGTAAATACTTGTGCCGAAGAATTCTGACCGATTCTAGACAAGATTTCATCAATCATGTCTCTGGGTAGGTCTCTTAAAATATTGGGTGGTCTATCCATTTTGTGTTTTTATACTGTAAAATAGACAAGAGTTAGATTCATAAAAAAAAAATACTTATTAATACAAGCAATTTTTACATATATCATAAAGCATAAGCACACTATATTACATATATTACACCGCACAAATACAACTATCTTATTCCGACTCACTCGTTTCTTCTTTTTCGAACTTGGTTCTTTTTGCTAAGTTTTTAGGGATATATGATGTTCCCCTAATACGAGCCGTCGTTTTCCACATTGGTCTAGAAAAACCTGGTGGTTTAGAGGTTCCCGGGTTATTGTTATAACTTAAGAAATACAGGTGTTGACGATACATATAAAGTTCATCGGGGTTAGAATCAGATTTCTCTATTTTTATGCCCTTTCCCTTATTGTTCTCTTTTGCCTTTTTAAATTCAGTTGGGGTAATTTCTATAACATCATCGGAATCCTCATCGGGATCCTATTCATCGGAGAATTGGTAATCCTCCCAATATTTTACTTCCTTGGCGAAAACACCGTTGACCATAATTAACCTTGGTCGGTTGGTTGAGGATTTTCTTTTACTTAACCGTTTTATTATTTCCCCCACCGGTTCTATTTCCTCCTCCGGTTCCTCCTCTTCCGGTTCTGATTCTTCATCCGGTTCTGATTCTTCTTCCGGTTCCTCTTCGGGAACTTGTGAATCAGTCTAATATATATTCGACTCTTCGTTATTATTAGGTGAGTCAATGGGATTTGTGCTAGAGGTAGACATCTATCACACAATATCAAACATATTAAGAGATTAATATATCACATAATATATACATGTTAATAATATATAGTTTCCAACAAAAATGTTAAGCAATCATTTTTAAAGAAAACACGGTCGAAGTCCAGACTCACTAATGCATCCTAACAAACTCGATAAGACACACTAATGCAAATTTTCTGGTTCTCTAAAACCAACGCTCGGATACCAACTGAAATGTCTCGTTCTTATTGATTAAAAACGTTCCATATTAATTGATTTCGTTGCGAGGTTTTGACCTCTATATGAGACGTTTTTCAAAGACTGCATTCATTTTTAAGACAAACCATAACCTTTATTTCATAAATAAAGGTTTAAAAAGCTTTACGTAGATTATCAAATAATGATAATCTAAAATATCCTGTTTACACACGACCATTACATAATGGTTTACAATACAAATATGTTACATCGAAATCAGTTTCTTGAATGCAGTTTTTACACAATATCATACAAACATGGACTCCAAATCTTGTCCTTATTTTAGTATGCAACAGCGGAAGCTCTTAGTATTCACCTGAGAATAAACATGCTTTAAACGTCAACAAAAATGTTGGTGAGTTATAGGTTTAACCTATATATATCAAATCGTAACAATAGACCACAAGATTTCATATTTCAATACACATCCCATACATAGAGATAAAAACCATTCATATGGTGAACACCTGGTAACCAACATTAACAAGATGCATATATAAGAATATCCCCATCATTCCGGGATCCTCCATCGGACATGATATAAATTTCGAAGTACTAAAGCATCCGGTACTTTGGATGGGGCTTGTTGGGCCCGATAGATCTATCTTTAGGATTCGCGTCAATTAGGGTGTCTGTTCCCTAATTCTTAGATTACTCGACTTAATAAAAAGGGGCATATTCGATTTCAATAATTCAACCATAGAATGTAGTTTCACGTACTTGTGTCTATTTTGTAAATCATTTATAAAACCTGCATGTATTCTCATCCCAAAAATATTAGATTTTAAAAGTGAGACTATAACTCACTTTCACAGATTTTTACTTCGTCGGGAAGTAAGACTTAGCCACTGGTTGATTCAAGAACCTATAACAATATATACATATATATCAAAGTATGTTCAAAATATATTTACAACACTTTTAATATATTTTGATGTTTTAAGTTTATTAAGTCAGCTGTCCTCGTTAGTAACCTACAACTAGTTGTCCACAGTTAGATGTACAGAAATAAATCGATAAATATTATCTTGAATCAATCCACGACCCAGTGTATATGTATCTCAGTATTGATCACAACTCAAACTATATATATTTTGGAATCAACCTCAACCCTGTATAGCTAACTCCAACATTCACATATAGAGTGTCTATGGTTGTTCCGAAATATATATAAATGTGTCGACATGATAGGTCGAAACATTGTATACGTGTCTATGGTATCTCAAGATTACATAATATACAATACAAGTTGATTAAGTTATGGTTGGAATAGATTTGTTACCAATTTTCACGTAGCTAAAATGAGAAAAATTATCCAATCTTGTTTTACCCATAACTTCTTCATTTTAAATCCGTTTTGAGTGAATCAAATTGCTATGGTTTCATATTGAACTCTATTTTATGAATCTAAACAGAAAAAGTATAGGTTTATAGTCGGAAAAATAAGTTACAAGTCTTTTTTGTAAAGGTAGTCATTTCAGTTGAAAGAACGACGTCTAGATGACCATTTTAGAAAACATACTTTCACTTTGAGTTTAACCATAATTTTTGGATATAGTTTCATGTTCATAATAAAAATCATTTTCTCAGAATAACAACTTTTAAATCAAAGTTTATCATAGTTTTTAATTAACTAACCCAAAACAGCCCGCGGTGTTACTACGACGGCGTAAATCCGGTTTTACGGTGTTTTTCATGTTTCCAGGTTTTAAATCATTAAGTTAGCATATCATATAGATATAGAACATGTGTTTAGTTGATTTTAAAAGTCAAGTTAGAAGGATTAACTTTTATTTGCGAACAAGTTTAGAATTAACTAAACTATGTTCTAGTGATTACAAGTTTAAACCTTCGAATAAGATAGCTTTATATGTATGAATCGAATGATGTTATGAACATCATTACTACCTCAAGTTCCTTGGATAAACCTACTGGAAATGAGAAAAATAGATCTAGCTTCAAAGGATCCTTGGATGGCTTGAAAGTTCTTGAAGCAGAATCATGACACGAAAACAATTTCAAGTAAGATTTCCACTCGAAATAAGATTGTTATAGTTATAGAAATTGAATTAAAGTTTGAATATGATTATTACCTTGTATTAGAAAGATAACCTACTGTAAGTAACAAAGGTTTCTTGATCTTGGATGATTACTTGGAATGAATTTAGAAAACTTGGAAGTAAACTTGCAATCTTGGAAGTATTCTTGATTTTATGAAACTAGAACTTTTGGAATTTATGAAGAATACTTAGAACTTGAAGATAGAACTTGAGAGAGATCAATTAGATGAAGAAAATTGAAGAATGAAAGTGTTTGTAGGTGTTTTTGATCGTTGGTGTATGGATTAGATATAAAAGATATGTAATTTTGTTTTCATGTAAATAAGTCATGAATGATTACTCATATTTTTGTAATTTTATGAGATATTTCATGCTAGTTGCCAAATGATGGTTCTCACATGTGTTAGGTGACTCACATGGGCTGCTAAGAGCCGATCATTGGAGTGTATATACCAATAGTACATACATCTAAAAGCTGTGTATTGTACGAGTACGAATACGGGTGCATACGAGTAGAATTGTTGATGAAACTGAACGAGGATGTAATTGTAAATATTTTTGTTAAGTAGAAGTATTTTGATAAGTGTCTTGAAGTCTTTCAAAAGTGTATGAATACATATTAAAACACTACATGAGATGTTACATGTAAATGTTGTTTTGAAACCTTTAGGTTAACGATCTTGTTGAATGTTGTTAACCCATTATTTATTATAACAAATGAGATGTTAAATTGTTATATTATCATGATATTATGATATACAATATATCTCAGTATGATGTATATACAGTTAAATGTCGTTACAACGATAATCGTTACATATATGTCTCGTTTCGAGATCATTAAGTTAGTAGTCTTATTTTTACATATGTATTTCATTGTTAATACACTTAATAATATATTTACTTATCATTTAACATAATTAACCAAGTGTATCAATATCTTAATATGATTCATATGTACCTAGTAAGACGTTGTTATAACGATAATCGTTATATATATCGTTTTCGAGTTTCTTAAATTAATAGTCTCATTTTTATGTATATAACTCATTGTTAAAATACCTAATGAGATACATACTTATAATAAAATCATGTTAACTATATATATAACCATATATATGTCATCGTATAGTTTTTACAAGTTTTAACGTTCGTGAATCACCGGTCAACTTGGGTGGTCAATTGTCTATATGAAACCTATTTCAATTAATCAAGTCTTAACAAGTTTGATTGCTTAACATGTTGGAAACACTTAATCATGTAAATAACAATTTCATTTAATATATATATATATATATAAACATGGAAAAGTTCGGGTCACTACATATGAGGTGTTTGTAAAAGATTGTACAATTTGTTTTAAAGTTTGTACATATGATCATGAGGTGTTTTATCATAAGGTTGTACATAATGTTTCACATATTGTACATATGATTATGGAGGTATTTTATCATAAGGTTGTACATAATGTTTTATATATTATACAATTATAATATTTTTATTAAAAATAATTAATTATTTTAATGACATTATCATGAAGGGCTTAGAATTTTTTTATTCATTTTCGAATTTTTTTTTATTTTCGATTTTTTTAAATTTAGATAATTCTTATTTATGATATTATCATTTTAGAGATTTATATAATACTATAGATTTTAGTATATAAGGGTAGTTTCATAGTTATGATGATTAGCCATTCTTATTCATAGCGAGCACATAGTGGGAAGTAGGTTTACTACAACTGTCGACCTGCCGTACCTCAATCGAACATGCTAAGCGTCATATGAAGTTCACATGTAAGCATAGCTTAACCACATGTTTGACAAAAATAACTTCTTTGTAACCAGGTTCATGAGGTCTCAATCACAAAGAATTATGTTTATTTGACACGAGATTTTGTCGACATTAAAATACTAGTATACTACGTTTCATTTAATAACCTCATAATTATTTAACAGAAAATTACATTATAACAAATACACAAAATACCTACTAGCTAATTATAGCAACTAGAAATATTTCAGACCGCACGTTGCAGCGGAACATTCTAATGTCTTTTATAAAACTAACGTTGAGCGAGAACTAAGAAAAAAGGGGTTAAGAGGACTCGAACTTAGGTCTTTTCCCTTAACAACTCATGAACTTACATATTTTCCTTAAAAAAAAAGAAGCGTCGATTCGAATATAATTAGTTGTGTTTTGTTCGTAAAATTATTTCGAGTTGAACGGTTATTACAGAGAAACCTAAATCGCAACGAAAAAAAGATAAATCCCGTCAAATAATTGGGTGAGTTTTATTTAGTAATTATTATATTAAATTTCAAAGTTAAATTTTTACTCCTCAAAATATGATTGATACCTACGTTTAATCCCTAAATACTTACAAAACTTACCCACTAAGTAACTCTCATCTTACACAAATTTCCCCTAGCAAATACGGCAAACATGAGTATGCGATACGACCAAATTTTTGATGGCATTTAGTAGATATAGATAATAACTAGATCTATAATAATAATGATTACATAATTAACTTAGATAAAGTATAGAAATAACCGTAGATTTATACGTATATGAAATATCAAAAGGGACGAACTTTCAGTGCACTTTTTTGATTGACTTTCGTTTGGTTGAAAATCATTTAGTTGACTCTCGTTCACTACAACACTCTTTTGAGTGTATTCTTCTTACACACTTCGTTGATAATCATTTATTGAGTGTAAAACTTTGAAAAAAGGAAAGAAAATTCGGTTTGCTTGAAAGTTAAGTTTTCTTGGAGTTCAAGTTCACTCCTGAAGCAAGGAGTCGATATATGGAATGTTATTTGTCTTTAACTAGGAAACTAATCAGAAAATCTAAAGGGTTTAGATTTTATGCTTCCCTATAAATAGACTCGTACCTTCATTGTAATCGTGTGCACGAATTTTAATCGATAAAATCTTTGGTTTGTGGAATGAGGACTAAACTCTTCTCCTTGCCATTGGGGTGGAAATATAACCACGTTAAATACTTGTGTCGTATTATCAGGCGTTGCTTATTTATCTGTGACGACCCGTCAAAATCGCCATTGACGACGCCGTCAACTTAGGTCCCGTTACGTGGTCATAGTCCCTAAATGAGAAGCGTTTGACCAAAATTATGTCGCATTCATTTGAAACGTGTAAGACTTGCAAAGTTTTAAGTTTACCAAACGATTCGACAACAAGTTCAAGTTTACAAAAGTTATAAAGTATAAATGAAATAATTTGCAACGTAATATAAGTTGAAAATCACGGATGCTATTAATAGCGTATGCATGTTTGCTTGACCCCAAATAAGAAATCAAAGTGTACGCGGAAGCATGTATCAAGTAGCTAATCAAGAACCTGAGAAACATATAGAAAACTGTAAACGAAAAACGTTGGTGAAATCATATGTGTATTTGTAAACGTTGTTTTTGAGCCACAAGATTTAGTATTTCCATAATGTTGATTATCCAAATCGTTTACATTCCAAAAGTTGTTGTTTGTATCACGAGCACCAATTATCAAGACTTAACTGTATACGAACCCCGTTATCATAGTGTTAGAATCTACACTATACCCAAAAATATATTTCATCCGCTAACGGTAGCGAACTGTAACAACCCCAATCCGTTTAACCAAAAACAGAGTACATTTTTTTTTTTTATTAGTTAGGTCCCATTAATACAATACATTTTCAACTCTGTTTTAATCAAAACATAACATCGTAATGATACGTTTAACAACCTATCATGACCCTTGGTACACAAATTACACTTTACAAAATCATTTGTAATAATGACCCGATCACAAGAAATACGGGTTAATACACAATAACCCAACCCGATACCAAGAGCATAATTCCGGGGACTACCAAATCCCCAAATCCCCAAATCCGCGTCCAAAACTCCAAAAGCTACCCCATCGAGCCCAAGCGCTCCTACACATCTAGTCTAACGACTAGCTAACTTCACATACACAATACCTGAAAAAGGTAAACAACGAGAGGGGTAAGCTTGAAGCTTAGTGAATGCAATAATTATACACATACATATATAATATACCTAATTGCAAACACTTACTCACATACCGCATACATGCTAGCAACACAAATAGCTTATCATTACAATACAAAGCTATAAACCTCCAATACCACAAGCTAGCACAACAATAGCATATATATAACACGAACAATATAGTATGCTACACTACAACACAATAACCATGGTTAACCAAGTATACAAGAGAACGGTACATGTAAGTCCGTTGGAGTTCATAACATCCACTACTGTTACTTATACACCGCGTAATCACTAGTCCCCCGGGTGATGTCTTAAACACCGCGACTAACTCACCCTTACAACAATGTGGCGTCTTAAACACCGCGACGAATCCACACTTCATTCAATACAATGAGTGGTGTCTTGAACACCGCGACACTTCCACTCTCACGACATTGTGGTGTCTTAAACACCGCGACAATCCCACAAGTCAATTACACAAGGAGTAGTGTCTTAAGCACCGCGACAATACTACTCGTTACCTAGAATGTGGTGTCTTGAACACCGCGACACTTCCACATTCATACCACACAAATAAATACATTATATACGTTCACGCATAATTATTCCACTCACCTCGAATTGCCCGCACAAGTTATAAACGTAAATCGCCTCCAAAAGCAACCGAGCAAACCTTTTACCTATAATACGCATATAGATATACAAACAATCAACATACATTCTCTATGAGAGAATTCGACTTCAACACCCTTAACCAAGGGTTTACACCTATCACCACAAACCGCCCATTTAGACACATAAAGTGGACTTCACCAATTACCACTACGGGTGGTAATTCCGACCCATCCAACAAGTACAATTTAACCAAAATTGCTTATCATCCAATTAATCCAAAATTAAAGTCATTACCAAATTTGACCCATCTAAGTCAACCCATTTTGACATAAGTCCTAAAAACATCTTTAATCACTAACGGCTAGTGACTAACTTTCCAAAATACCATTTAACACTTGAATCAAACATTTATATACTTGGTTCATCAAATCTTGACCCATAACTTAGTTTGACACCGAATCAAGCTCACTTGACCCAAAATACCCATTCGACCCATTTTGACCTAGATTAGGGTTTACACCCAAAAATCAAGTCAATACAAGTGTTCTAAGGTTTAACCAACATACGCAAGACCCAAACTCATAATTTCATCACTCGAAACCCACTTTGACACATAAACCCTAATTTTGACCCATTTCAAAATTAGTCAACTCGAATACACCCAAAAGGGTTCCAATGCTTTCAAAATCACTAAACTAAGTGATTACACCCAAAACCAAAGCCTAATCATGGTCAAAACGTCAATCAACCCAAAACCCGCCATGTATCAAAAATAACTAGTTTCCATAAACCCACTTCATCATCTAAATGGGTTTTACAACTAAAAAGCTAAAAACCCTAACTTGAATACCAAATCATAAAGATGAATTTCGGAGTTAGAACTTACCATTACTATCACAACGTAGCCGTGAACGAGGAGAACAACTTTAACTCTTGAGACCCGACCCGAATCACTCTTCTTCATCCCCGATTCGAGCTTTCTCTCTCTAAACCCTTTACTCTCTCTCTAGGGTTTGGGGTGTGAGTGGGAGGGAAGAAATGAGAAGGGAATGAGGTTTAGATAAGATTAGGATCAGTTTTATGGCCAAAGACCCGTCCATATGTGAAATACCAACTTTGCCCCTCATTTAACTCATTAAAAGGATGAAAAGTACCAGAACGTGCCTATTGTCGCGCCGCGGAGCAGGTTTGTCGCGCCGTGGCCCAAAGGGTGGTTTTAGATCACTTTTTTTAAGCTTTCTGACCCTCAAAATAGGCATTTGTCGCGCCGTGGCCATTCTGGTCGCGCCGCGGCATTTGCCTGTTTCATCTGAACTTCAGCAAACTTGTTTTGGCCATAACTTTTTGACCGTAACTCCGTTTTCGATGAATCAAATATCGTTGGAAACGTAATAAGATTTTCTTTCCAATGGTAAGGCTTTGAAACATCAACATAAACTTTATTTGGGGTCGAAAAGGTACGTACACACCTTGTGACTCCAAACAACGTCCAGTTTTCTTCGACGTTCGAGCAAGCAACACGTACATGTCTCGTACACTTCATACACGCATCGTACACCATAAATACATTATGTACAATAAATATTTGGGTCTTACAACTCTCCCCCACTTAAACTCGATCACGTTCTCGTGATCTTCGTCACTTAACCCATCCGGACCTACATCCTATGGTCCTTCGACGTACTTTCGAACTCGAAGTCTACGAAATTTCCCGCAACACGAAGATCTTACACCGCACTTAAGCGACCCTTCCGATGAATCACCCCCTTTCAACTTAATCTCCATCCGCGATTTACCAAATCCACGAATCCGAACACTAGAAACTTGCTCAATCCCTCACATCGGGAAGAACTCAACCAATCTCGTACCGAGATATCACCCCTTTAGTATACCCTTAACAAGTACAATGCCAATAGTAACCACGTACCACAATAAGGTCAACATCCAAAATGACGAAGACCGAGTAAAAGTAAATCCTTATGAATAACACTTACCACTTAACATCCCTTCAAGTTCTCTCGGCTATAACTCGCAACAAGCTACATCCTTAACTATATCACCCAACGCGATCTACTAGGTCCACTACGCTGTGACCCAAGTCTTGCATTAATCCAAATCGAGAAGGATTCATGCCGCGTTAAAACTCCGTGCTTCACCGGTTCATAAATTTACACTCAACCGTTCAATCATGAATGTTCTCCGATTCAAGAACCAACTCCCCTCGTCTCCACAACCGGGTCATTCCTTCAACGAAAAAATTTCGGTATCACCAACCAATCACACTAGGGATACAAACTTTCCCATGAATGGATCCGCACACGACCTTCCGTCTCTGAATTAATCCAGGACGACAATAATGCACCACAAGTTAGACAAAACATCAACACTCGACACAGGGTTTCTCCCCTAAACCCAACAACACATCCATACAATACGGCTTCCTATCACTAGCATGGAAACTATTTGTGTACTAGAATCCTGTCAATAGCGAATTATCATCCCAACAATTCGCAATTCGTCACGCGACCTCCAAAAGTATTCACCAATGTCAGGTGAATCCTCCAACCTAGGCCGTCTGTTAAGGATGGTTTCGACATTTCAATGCGGCTAACGGGTCGCATCACTAGGGAATGCACCCTCGCAAACAAACAAAACCCGCGTGTCTCTATGTGAGACAATCGAAAATAGAACTTCCCGCCCCACAATCATCCATAAAGTGGAATAATCCACCGATAATATCCACAATCACGTTTCCCAAAAGGGAAAATACAGTATCCATACCGAAATCGAACTCGTACCTACTCAACAGCACTATCCGGGTTTCGCACCAACCCAATTTTACATCACGAGAGCACCCGCAATGACAGTTACATTCTCTCACGTCCGTGATCTCTAACTTCACACTTGGTCCCATACCGCACTTTGTACTGCACGACCACCTTATACAAGAAGACTTACGCTTCACTTGATCTAACACCACCGGAGATTCCTCGGCAGTAAAAACTCCCCCACTTAGGATTTATCTCTCCATTCTCACCGCCAAGATGATAACATCCCGCGGAATTGTAATTTCACGTCATACCTGACCATTCTCACCGTTGGTCATAAACATCAAATCACCGCAAATTCACTTTAGGCTCTTAGAGCCGACATGTACTATCACTTGAGACGTCGTACACGCGACGACATCGCACCGTCATACCACAAATCATAATTTACAGCTCTTCATCGTTCGCAAAGCGAACTCCACCAAAGTCCCACACACTATGACTAGGCATATGCCACTCCGATAAATCATTCGTGCATCTCAGTCGAGATCACCCGACCTTCTACGCAACGAACCATTATCAACAATTACTCACTCTCATGGGGAAGAGTGACCAATCCGACACAATAATTGCATCGACCGCAATATCAACGCTTCATCATAACCTTCGACCTAATCGACCATTAAGCCCATCACCGGCTCACCGGTCATCCTTACTCGTCCATCACATAAGAGCAACAAGATTCGCTCATCTGCCACTTCATAAGAAGTATTTACTGCAATGCTCCTAAACTTCGACTTTTGCAACCGTCGAATTACTATCACCCGTCGATCACTATTTAAAATCTTCGATGCTTCCAAAGGGTATCTCACAAGCACCCTAAGCACAAAGTGATCACACCATCACCGGAGTTGAACATTACACTAGCAGGTATAAGAAGGCACCTGACGCCGTGTCATGCAGACTCCCACCACAATCAACCGAATTTTAGAAACTCGACCTTTAGGTTCCATACGCCCGATGTCACCCGTCTCTCTATAATAATGACCTGGAGTCATACATACCCGACAAACCCTACGGTTTATCGTCTTATCGAAAATTCCTAGCGATCACACGCTACCCGCAATAGTCCACAAGGCCAAACGATATAGCCTCACGAAACCCTTCATCTAGCACTAAAGAGATGCTCGGGAACACCAAGTCTTACACCCTTCTACATCTCGATAACACCACTACTACAAGGGATATTCCGTTAGGAATGTTACCCTACAATCCATAACGCACTAACGCAATCACCATCATACGGGTCCCACTCCCATGAGTTTAACGACCCAACGACTCCACGATTCGCCAATTCCAAGGCGACTCACAACAAGAATCCCAACACGATTCTCTAACCACACACTCTACCGAGTGTAACTCAAAACTACAATCATTAGACTTATTGCATTCCATTACGGAATTCAAGTCTTCGCCGCACACACGCACACGTAAATCGGTCATCCTAGTTATGATAGGTAACTAAAACCAATAACATTCTCAACAGTACACCCACTACTTAGGGTGACTAAGCACGCGCCAAACTCGTGAGTTGCTCACTCACCTTAGCTAACCGAATCCAGCGTAACACTTCCCGACTCGTAAAGAACTCGACGTGACAACAAACACATCACTCGAGACCACTATATCCTAGGAACCAATAAAAGATTCCTAACACGTCCCGTTCTACCCCAACCATGCCACGTTTCCTCCGTTCGGTACTTGTCATGTCATGCTCGATGTCAAAATACACTTTCGTAATAATGGTGATCGGTCACTATTACAAATGCGTACCTTACCATTTTCACATGGTCATGCAAGGTACTTTCCCGGACTGACGCAACATTCACATAAAATAACACGCGATAACTCCTAGTACCCGAATGACCTAAGTCCTTACCGTGAACTTGATCACTCAAACAGCCAAACATGCGAATCTCTCCAATAGATTTGTCCCTAGGACACCGCACCAAAAGATACCTGTATATATACACCAATATACAATAATAATAAATGTACACAAGTATACCATAACAACAAGTCAACCTACAACCTAGGTGACTATCACTAAAACAACGTCCAAGTTTGCCTACTTACATTAGGCACTAGCGATCTAAGGCACTAATATAAACACGAAATAAGGCCCCCACATAATCACACTTTGGACAAAAACAAGTCCTAGTTAGTCACCTACTCTAAGGCACTAACAAACCTCAATCTGACCCGTATTCCTACAAGTCCCGCAAATAACGCACATCCGCCAATAAGTCTAAGACTAGGCACCTATTCCAAGGTCACCTAATTCCCTTAGACTATGCTCTGATACCACTTGTAACAACCCCAATCCGTTTAACCAAAAACAGAGTACATTTTTTTTTTTATTAGTTAGGTCCCATTAATACAATACATTTTCAACTCTGTTTTAATCAAAACATAACATCGTAATGATACGTTTAACAACCTATCATGACCCTTGGTACACAAATTACACTTTACAAAATCATTTGTAATAATGACCCGATCACAAGAAATACGGGTTAATACACAATAACCCAACCCGATACCAAGAGCATAATTCCGGGGACTACCAAATCCCCAAATCCCCAAATCCGCGTCCAAAACTCCAAAAGCTACCCCATCGAGCCCAAGCGCTCCTACACATCTAGTCTAACGACTAGCTAACTTCACATACACAATACCTGAAAAAGGTAAACAACGAGAGGGGTAAGCTTGAAGCTTAGTGAATGCAATAATTATACACATACATATATAATATACCTAATTGCAAACACTTACTCACATACCGCATACATGCTAGCAACACAAATAGCTTATCATTACAATACAAAGCTATAAACCTCCAATACCACAAGCTAGCACAACAATAGCATATATATAACACGAACAATATAGTATGCTACACTACAACACAATAACCATGGTTAACCAAGTATACAAGAGAACGGTACATGTAAGTCCGTTGGAGTTCATAACATCCACTAGTGTTACTTATACACCGCGTAATCACTAGTCCCCCGGGTGATGTCTTAAACATCGCGACTAACTCACCCTTACAACAATGTGGCGTCCTAAACACCGCGACGAATCCACACTTCATTCAATACAATGAGTGGTGTCTTGAACTCCGTGACACTTCCACTCTCACGACATTGTGGTGTCTTAAACACCGCGACAATCCCACAAGTCAATTACACAAGGAGTAGTGTCTTAAGCACCGCGACAATACTACTCGTTACCTAGAATGTGGTGTCTTGAACACCGCGACACTTCCACATTCATACCACACAAATAAATACATTATATACGTTCACGCATAATTATTCCACTCACCTCGAATTGCCCGCACAAGTTATAAACGTAAATCGCCTCCAAAAGCAACCGAGCAAACCTTTTACCTATAATACGCATATAGATATACAAACAATCAACATACATTCTCTATGAGAGAATTCGACTTCAACACCCTTAACCAAGGGTTTACACCTATCACCACAAACCGCCCATTTAGACACATAAAGTGGACTTCACCAATTACCACTACGGGTGGTAATTCCGACCCATCCAACAAGTACAATTTAACCAAAATTGCTTATCATCCAATTAATCCAAAATTAAAGTCATTACCAAATTTGACCCATCTAAGTCAACCCATTTTGACATAAGTCCTAAAAACATCTTTAATCACTAACGGCTAGTGACTAACTTTCCAAAATACCATTTAACACTTGAATCAAACATTTATATACTTGGTTCATCAAATCTTGACCCATAACTTAGTTTGACACCGAATCAAGCTCACTTGACCCAAAATACCCATTCGACCCATTTTGACCTAGATTAGGGTTTACACCCAAAAATCAAGTCAATACAAGTGTTCTAAGGTTTAACCAACATACGCAAGACCCAAACTCATAATTTCATCACTCGAAACCCACTTTGACACATAAACCCTAATTTTGACCCATTTCAAAATTAGTCAACTCGAATACACCCAAAAGGGTTCCAATGCTTCCAAAATCACTAAACTAAGTGATTACACCCAAAACCAAAGCCTAATCATGGTCAAAACGTCAATCAACCCAAAACCCGCCATGTATCAAAAATAACTAGTTTCCATAAACCCACTTCATCATCTAAATGGGTTTTACAACTAAAAAGCTAAAAACCCTAACTTGAATACCAAATCATAAAGATGAATTTCGGAGTTAGAACTTACCATCACTATCACAACGTAGCCGTGAACGAGGAGAACAACTTTAACTCTTGAGACCCGACCCGAATCACTCTTCTTCATCCCCGATTCGAGCTTTCTCTCTCTAAACCCTTTACTCTCTCTCTAGGGTTTGGGGTGTGAGTGGGAGGGAAGAAATGAGAAGGGAATGAGGTTTAGATAAGATTAGGATCAGTTTTATGGCCAAAGACCCGTCCATATGTGAAATACCAACTTTGCCCCTCATTTAACTCATTAAAAGGCTGAAAAGTACCAGAACGTGCCTATTGTCGCGCCGCGGAGCAGGTTTGTCACGCCATGGCCCAAAGGGTGGTTTTAGATCACTTTTTTTAAGCTTTCTAACCCTCAAAATAGGCATTTGTCGTGCCGTGGCCATTCTGGTCGCGCCGCGGCATTTGCCTGTTTCATCTGAACTTCAGCAAACTTGTTTTGGCCATAACTTTTTGACCGTAACTCCGTTTTCGATGAATCAAATATCGTTGGAAACGTAATAAGATTTTCTTTCCAATGGTAAGGCTTTGAAACATCAACATAAACTTTATTTGGGGTCGAAAAGGTACGTACACACCTTGTGACTCCAAACAACGTCCAGTTTTCTTCGACGTTCGAGCAAGCAACACGTACATGTCTCGTACACTTCATACACGCATCGTACACCATAAATACATTATGTACAATAAATATTTGGGTCTTACAACTCTCCCCCACTTAAACTCGATCACGTCCTCGTGATCTTCGTCACTTAACCCATCCGGACCTACATCATATGGTCCTTCGACGTACTTTCGAACTCGAAGTCTACGAAATTTCCCGCAACACGAAGATCTTACACCGCACTTAAGCGACCCTTCCGATGAATCACCCCCTTTCAACTTAATCTCCATCCGCAATTTACCAAATCCACGAATCCGAGCACTAGAAACTTGCTCAATCCCTCACATCGGGAAGAACTCAACCAATCTCGTACCGATATATCACCCCTTTAGTATACCCTTAACAAGTACAATGCCAATAGTAACCACGTACCACAATAAGGTCAACATCCAAAATGACGAAGACCGAGTAAAAGTAAATCCTTACGAATAACACTTACCACTTAACATCCCTTCAAGTTCTCTCGGCTATAACTCGCAACAAGCTACATCCTTAACTATATCACCCAACGCGATCTACTAGGTCCACTACGCTGTGACCCAAGTCTTGCATTAATCCAAATCGAGAAGGATTCATGCCGCGTTAAAACTCCGTGCTTCACCGGTTCATAAATTTACACTCAACCGTTCAATCATGAATGTTCTCCGATTCAAGAACCAACTCCCCTCGTCTCCACAACCGGGTCATTCCTTCAACGAAGAAATTTCGGTATCACCAACCAATCACACTAGGGATACAAACTTTCCCATGAATGGATCCGCACATGACCTTCCGTCTCTGAATTAATCCAGGACGACAATAATACACCACAAGTTAGACAAAACATCAACACTCGACACAGGGTTTCTACCCTAAACCCAACAACACATCCATACAATACGGCTTCCTATCACTAGCATGGAAACTATTTGTGTACTAGAATCCTGTCAATAGCGAATTATCATCCCAACAATTCGCAATTCGTCACGCGACCTCCAAAAGTATTCACCAATGTCAGGTGAATCCTCCAACCTAGGCCGTCCATTAAGGATGGTTTCGACATTTCAATGCGGCTAACGGGTCGCATCACTAGGGAATGCACCCTCGCAAACAAACAAAACCCGCGTGTCTCTCTGTGAGACAATCGAAAATAGAACTTCCCGCCCCACAATCATCCATAAAGTGGAATAATCCACCGATAATATCCACAATCACGTTTCCCGAAAGGGAAAATACAGTATCCATACCGAAATCGAACTCGTACCTACTCAACAGCACTATCCGGGTTTCGCACCAACCCAATTTTACATCACGAGAGCACCCGCAATGACAGTTACATTCTCTCACGTCCGTGATCTCTAACTTCACACTTGGTCCCATACCGCACTTGGTACTGCACGACCACCTTATACAAGAAGACTTACGCTTCACTTGATCTAACACCACCGGAGATTCCTCGGCAGTAAAAACTCCCCCACTTAGGATTTATCTCTCCATTCTCACCGCCAAGATGATAACATCCCGCGGAATTGTAATTTCACGTCATACCTGACCATTCTCACCGTTGGTCATAAACATCAAATCACCGCAAATTCACTTTAGACTCTTAGAGCCGACATGTACTATCACTTGAGACGTCGTACACGCGATGACATCGCACCGTCATACCACAAATCATAATTTACAGCTCTTCATCGTTCGGAAAGCGAACTCCACCAAAGTCCCACACACGCCTCTATGACTAGGCATATGCCACTCCGATAAATCATTCGTGCATCTCAGTCGAGATCACCCGACCTTCTACGCAACGAACCATTATCAACAATTACTCACTCTCATGGGGAAGAGTGACCAATCCGACACAATAATTGCATCGACCGCAATATCAACGCTTCATCATAACCTTCGACCTAATCGACCATTAAGCCCATCACCGGCTCACCGGTCATCCTTACTCGTCCATCACATAAGAGCAACAAGATTCGCTCATCTGCCACTTCATAAGAAGTATTTACTGCAATGCTCCTAAACTTCGACTTTTGCAACCGTCGAATTACTATCACCCGTCGATCACTATTTAAAATCTTCGATGCTTCCAAAGGGTATCTCACAAGCACCCTAAGCACAAAGTGATCACACCATCACCGGAGTTGAACATTACACTAGCAGGTATAAGAAGGCACCTGACGCCGTGTCATGCAGACTCCCACCACAATCAACCGAATTTTAGAAACTCGACCTTTAGGTTCCATACGCCCGATGTCACCCGTCTCTCTATAATAATGACCTGGAGTCATACATACCCGACAAACCTTACGATTTATCGTCTTATCGAAAATTCCTAGCGATCACACGCTACCCGCAATAGTCCACAAGGCCAAACGATATAGCCTCACGAAACCCTTCATCTAACACTAAAGAGATGCTCGGGAACACCAAGTCTTACACCCTTCTACATCTCGATAACACCACTACTACAAGGGATATTCCGTTAGGAATGTTACCCTACAATCCATAACGCACTAACGTAATCACCATCATACGGGTCCCACTCCCATGAGTTTAACGACCCAACGACTCCACGATTCGCCAATTCCAAGGCGACTCACAACAAGAATCCCAACACGATTCTCTAACCACACACTCTACCGAGTGTAACTCAAAACTACAATCATTAGACTTATTGCATTCCATTACGGAATTCAAGTCTTCGCCGCACACACGCACACGTAAATCGGTCATCCTAGTTACGATAGGTAACTAAAACCAATAACATTCTCAACAGTACACCCACTACTTAGGGTGACTAAGCACGCGCCAAACTTGTGAGTTGCTCACTCACCTTAGCTAACCGAATCCAGCGTAACACTTCCCGACTCGTAAAGAACTCGACGTGACAACAAACACATCACTCGAGACCACTATATCCTAGGAACCAATAAAAGATTCCTAACACGTCCCGTTCTACCCCAACCATGCCACGTTTCCTCCGTTCGGTACTTGTCATGTCATGCTCGATGTCAAAATACACTTTCGTAATAATGGTGATCGGTCACTATTACAAATGCGTACCTTACCATTTTCACATGGTCATGCAAGGTACTTTCCCGGACTGACGCAACATTCACATAAAATAACACGCGATAACTCCTAGTACCCGAATGACCTAAGTCCTTACCGTGAACTTGATCACTCAAACAGCCAAACATGCGAATCTCTCCAATAGATTCGTCCCTAGGACACCGCACCAAAAGATACCTGTATATATACACCAATATACAATAATAATAAACGTACACAAGTATACCATAACAACAAGTCAACCTACAACCTAGGTGACTATCACTAAAACAACGTCCAAGTTTGCCTACTTACATTAGGCACTAGCGATCTAAGTGTAGCGACCCCGACAAATCGTCAAGTGACGGCGTCGGCTACGTGGGTCCCATTACCTGATTATAAGTCTTTAAGACAAAGTTTGACCAAAATATGTCGCCTTCATTTCAAAATAAAGATTGTTCCCAAAGTTTACAAGAATTGTTCAACCAATAGTTAAGTTACAACGTTATAATACGAATGAAATCTAGGCGACACGGTTTAAAGTAAAGTCAAAAGACGCTCCATGAAATGCACATATACTCGACATCCAATGCAAGTATCAAATACTGAGCGGAAGCATGTATCATGTATCGTTCAAGGACCTGAGAAAAACATAGAAATCTGTCAACGAAAACGTTGGTGAAATCATAGGTTTAAGTAAGTAAGTACAAGTGAACCACAAGATTTGCATCAATGAAATAATAGTAATACATTCCAAAAGTTTGTTTCACGAGCACCCAATTATCAAAGCTTAACATTCCTTCCATTGTATACCCCATCACTTAGTGCTAGAACAAACACTGATTCTCGAAAATATATTTCATCCGTAGACGGTAGCGAACCGTCAAGGATGAGGGTTGTCAACCCATATGGCCATATAACATAAGTTCTCGCTTACACCCGGCAAGTGTAACTAATGATAATCGAATTGAGGATTTTGTTCTAAACTCGTATGTAGAATGTTTGTTTTCCCGTTCTTGTGTTCACTTAGTTCAAAAGAATCGTTTATGTTTTCTCATCCCAATATAAGTTCAAAAAGAGTAAAAGTGGGACTATGATCTCACCTTGAGTGCACGAGTAGTAAAGTACTTCGACAAGTAAACGTGTGCAAAGAACAATGCTAGTCTTGACCTAAACAATAGGTTGTATCAATAACGGTAAACACGATAGGTCAAAGATGTTCAATTAGTCCTATGGCTCGTTACGACTCAATAATGTAGCATGTGAATCAAGTTGTCATGTTTCATGCAAGATACAAGTATAAAAGCATGTTAGAACGATTGCACGACCATTTGGTTAAGTTTGATTAAAAGTCAAACTTGGTCAAAGTCAAGGTCAACGGGGTCGGGTCGGGTATCCGACAATTTTTCTAAGTTATATAATCATATATGAGCATGTTGGCCAAGTTTTATGTTAATCGGAGGTCTAGAACATGCCAAACATTTTTCGTCAAAAGGTCAAGCAAACAGCCAGTTTTAGGCAAACGGGACGGCGTCCCAAGTTTCTAGACGGCGTCCCAAAATGAAGGTTGGGACGGCGTCCCAAGTTGATAGACGGCGTCCCAAAATGAAGGTTGGGACGGCGTCCTGAGTTTCTGGACGGCGTCCTGGTTGGTTTGCAGGCCCTGTTTGCTGCAACTCTAAGTGCACGAACCAACAATCAAACCAACCCAAATTACAAACCGCAAACAATTAGAACATGTATTTTATATCACCGGAAAGGTAATTTGACGAGGAAAACACCTAGACACATTTCATCAAGCAATTCAACACTTACACACCCCAAAACCGCATTTAAACGTCCATAATCAAGGTTCAAGTTCCAAATATGCATTTCATGATTCGGGCAACCAATTTACATGTATGATATGCCGTTTCGAAGGTAATCATACACACATTGCAACAAAATTCTTATCTACAATATTTCATAGCATTTGGTGCATCAAAAGTTCATCTAAAGCTTATCAAACCCTAATCCAAGTTCACAAAATTACTAATCATGTTCTTGGAGTTTCCTTAATCAACCTATACATCAAAACGAAGCTAGTGATACTAGTAACACAATTAAAACATGCACTTTAACAATCTAACAACATTAACTCATCCAAAATCAAGGATTAAGCACACCCATTTCAAGTTCATGCTAGTTACTCCAAAAACAACAAATCGAGCAAACCAAACATATTTTCATGTTAGACTCGAGCCATAGACACTAACTAACACCATTTCAAATCAAAAACACGAATTTAGAGAAATCTAGAGTTTTAGAAATGTTACCCAAACGAGATGAAGTTGGTATCAAATTGTAGAGGATGAAGAGAGGATTCCAAATATGTAATCGGATTTGTTGTGAGCCTCCAAGATTGAATTTAGATGATGAATGAATGGAATGGGTTTGTGTGTGTGTTCTTGAGATGGAGAGAAAAGGGATGAGGGAGATGATGGAATGGATGAAATGGGTTGACTAGTTGACCTAGTCAACTAGTTTGCCCATTTGGCAACTCCGGTCCCTCGAGTTTCAAAGCGGGTGCGGGATTTAACCGATCGAATATTTTTAAAACGCAAGTTAACGAGAGATGTTATAATTAAATGACGGAATTATTATGAACGTTAGTCAACGGAAACTACGAATTTAAATAACGAAAGGTATTATTTAAAAGAAAAAGACGGTGTTAAAAATAAATTTAACGGAAAAACGCGGGATGTTACATTATCCACAACTCAAAAGAAATTTCGTCCCGAAATTTAGTTGGAAGTAGTAGTCGATATCTCTTACTCGAGACTTTATGTTGTCAATGCTATGAATAAGTGAAAGTACGTTCTTGAGGGTTCTCATGAATTTGGATAGTCAGGGTTTTACGTTGCATTAAGGTTCGGTTTTTACGATCCCCAATTTCAACTGGTTTTCCTATGAAGAGAAGTTTGTCATCGATAGTTGATGTATCCAGCAGGATTGCACGTTCCTGTTCCGCAGGACACGTTTCTAAGTTTGTTACACGAAATGTAGGGTAAACGGAAACTTAATTGAGTCGGAAGTTCTAAACGGTAGGGAGCGGTTCCAATACGCCCCAATGTTTCAAAAGGTTTAACATGTCGCGGGTTTAACTTTCCCTGATTCCCGAAACGGATTACACCCTTCCAAGGTGCGGGTTCTCAATATTACGCGGTTACACACTGGAATTTGTGAGGTTCTCCTCTAAGTTTGGTATAACTCTTCTGGCGACAATGGGTTGTCTCGAGCCCTTCTCGGACTTGAACGATCTCAATTGTTGTTTCTTGATGGAGTTCAGATTTCGGTGGTTGATGCTTTGGTTAAATGAACAGGGGTATGACATTAGCGGTCATATAAGGTTTCGAAAAATGCGCGTGAACACACGAGTGGTAACTACTGTTGTAAGAGTGATCTACTAAAGGTGACAATACGAGTTTGTGAGATGTCTTTCCAAGATGTAAATCGTTCGTTTGCTCGGTTCGTCAGTTTGTGGGTGGTACGCGGTACTCATGTCTAAGCAGGTTCCCAAGGTTTCTTGTAAAACTAGAAGTGAAACGAGTATTTCGATACAGAATAATTGACAAAGATACACCGTGTTGGAAAAGAATCTCTTAAGATACGTTTGAACAAGTTAGTTAGGGTTCGAAAAATGTTCGTTAGGACTATTCACCCTCGTGGCGAATACTTATGTAATATGAGGAGTTTCTCTATCCATGGAGAAATGTTACAAGGAGTTTCTTTAAACGGAAATGCGAACGGTAAAGATAGTAGTGAAATGAGGACTTAGAATAGGATGAGTTTACATCTCGAGGTTGCTATAACGTGCCTCTAGTTGTCAAAAGTTGAAGTTTGAAAGAGAAACGAAGTAGTACACGTAGTTGTATAGTTCGGGGTTGAATAATAGTTGACCGATTATCAGAAACACAAGGACGTTAAGTCAAAGAAGAGTGAAGTATCGTTGGATTGTGTGTTATCTTAATTTCCAGTAATATCAGACGGTAACGGTGAAATAACAGAGGTATGTAGTGTGGTACGTGATGACAAGAATATTGATCGGATCCACAATTTAGTATTCGAATTCTTCGTGCAAAATAACGAATTTCCGTCCCGTAGATTTCGAGTCGAGGGAGTATGCCTTTCGGCGTCCAAGTAGAAATATTTCCATATTTGAGTCCCATCTGGTGTTGTACGAATTTAGCTAGAAATGTTGGTGTGAAGAATCACGCTCAAGGTTCGATCGCGGAGAGATTAAAGTCGTGTAATACGAGAAAAGTCAGAAATGAATCTTCGGTAACAACCGGTGAGATCTAAGATTTTTACGAATACAAGTCTGAGTTGGGAGAGTTTCCTGATTACATGTGGCTTGATTTCGAGATTGATTGTAATTCCTTGACCATTAACTTCATGGTCTAGAAAATTGGACTTCGTTCAACAGAAATTCTCACTCGGAGAATTTGGTATAAAGTTGCTCTTTTCTCAAAAGTTCGAGCGTAAGATGGTGACGTTGTTCGTTTTCCTTCTTTACTTAAATAAGTTAAGATGTCATCTATAAATACGATAATAGATTAGTCTATATGAATTTGCATACGCGGTTCAAGAGGTTTATGGATACGGGCGAGCCCTAAATAAATCAAGCGGTACTAAGAGAGATTTACAACTAACGTTGCGAGTTCGGAAAGTGGCTTAGGAGACATCGTCTCACTTAACCCCCAATTGATGATAACCGGAACGGAGGTCGATTTGGAACATACGGGATTCGTGCAAATAATCATAAGGTCATGGATGCGAGGGAGAGGGTATCGGTTTCCAACCGAAAATTTCTTAGTTCACAATAATCTATACATAAATGTAGGGCAACAATTTCTCCTTAATGAATAGGTTTTGAGTTCCTTAGTTCTATTGGTGTCGAGTTCAATTTCTTAACGTATATCCTCCAATAAAATTTATAAGCACACAATATTTTCCGTCGGTCACTTAAATCGTCTAAGTAGTATCTGGGGGAAGGAGGTGGAATATAAAGAGCATGAGTCAAATCCTTGGTTATAAAACGTCTAGCGGTAATCGAATCGAACAAGTATGAAATATACGGTTTGTTGTGAAGAAACGTACCCGTTACTAGTCCATCGTCGTTCCGGGCATCCTTGGTGTCGATGTCGAAGGTTCAACAGCGTGCGTTGGGGTTGATTTTCTTATTTGGGCACACATTCCTAAAATGACCCAGTTGGCCACATTCGAAGCAAGCACCCGTTCTGTGTGCGTTGGGCATCTTTCGAGCGACGGGTCCTTGGCGCCGGTGGCGAAACCTGCCACATCCTTCAAAGTGATGCTTGTGGCATTCGTCACAAAAAGGCAGTTTTCCGGCATAGCCTTTCTTGTCATTGGAGGTAAAAGGCTTCTTGGCGGGGTTGTTGTTATTGTTGTGGTTGCTTGATTGAGAGGCTTCCCATGTTCTTTTGTTGTTACTCGGGTGGTTCTCGACCATTGGTGCCGGTGCTTCCATTTCATTCACCGTTTCTAAGGCTTGGCGGGCCATTGTTAAAGCCTCTTGTAGGTTAGTGGGTTGAGATGTTATTACCTTGTGTTGAATGCTCTTAGGGAGGCCATCCATGTAAAGTTCGACTCTTAGGGATTCGGGAGTCATGAGAATTGGACACATCGAGACTAGTTCGGTAAACCGTTGATTATAAGCCTTGAGGTCATTTCCGGCCGTTTTTAAATTCCTTAGACCCTGTTCGAGCCTTCGAGTCTCGTCGCGCGGGAAGTATTCGGTGATCATTCTTTCTCTTAATTCGGTCCAAGAGAGTGTGTGGGCTTCATCGCTTCCCACTAATTATACATACGTGTTCCACCATGAGAGAGCAATACCGGTGAAAGTGAGGGTGGAAAACTTGACCTTATCTTGGTCTCGACAACCGCTTGTGTTAAAAACGGTCTCCATTTGTTCAAACCATCGGGTGAGAGTAACCGGTCCCCCGGTTCCATCGAAAGTGGGAGGATTGTACTTCATGAAGTTCTTGTAGGAGCAACCTTCGATTGAATTACCGGCTCCATGATTGTTGTTGTTAGAAAAGTGATCGGCCACGGCCGTACCCACGGCGGTGGTTATCATTCGTTGAAGAGCTTGTTCTAGAGTTTCGAGAGGAGTATTGTGTTGACCTTGGTGAGCCATTGTTCCTTCATGAGACAAGAATATCGTTGGTTAGTATTTTCAACAATACTAACCGTGGCATGGAATAAGGATAGAGAGAAAATTTTCCTTGACTCGCCTTAAATTCTCTATGTCATAATGTCGGAACGTCCATGTGAATCACCGTAATATAATCCCGGAAATTATATTACCCTGATTCTCATGTGCATTTAACATTACTTCACAAAGTCAAGGTGGCGCATCAACAAAATTTATCAACGTAAGATCAAGATCGAATACGAGTCAGATATGATAGACGAGTTCGAGTATAAATGCACAAATAGTCAAGTAATTCCTACTTCAGTCTATATGCCGGTTGTAGTCTAGATTCACCTATGTACCCTATGAATCGGGGTGGACACAAATGAACTCTAAATCCCTACAACCAAGGCTCTGATACCACCTGTAGCGACCCCGACAAATCGTCAAGTGACGGCGTCGGCTACGTGGGTCCCATTACCTGATTATAAGTCTTTAAGACAAAGTTTGACCAAAATATGTCGCCTTCATTTCAAAATAAAGATTGTTCCCAAAGTTTACAAGAATTGTTCAACCAATAGTTAAGTTACAACGTTATAATACGAATGAAATCTAGGCGACACGGTTTAAAGTAAAGTCAAAAGACGCTCCATGAAATGCACATATACTCGACATCCAATGCAAGTATCAAATACTGAGCGGAAGCATGTATCATGTATCGTTCAAGGACCTGAGAAAAACATAGAAATCTGTCAACGAAAACGTTGGTGAAATCATAGGTTTAAGTAAGTAAGTACAAGTGAACCACAAGATTTGCATCAATGAAATAATAGTAATACATTCCAAAAGTTTGTTTCACGAGCACCCAATTATCAAAGCTTAACATTCCTTCCATTGTATACCCCATCACTTAGTGCTAGAACAAACACTGATTCTCGAAAATATATTTCATCCGTAGACGGTAGCGAACCGTCAAGGATGAGGGTTGTCAACCCATATGGCCATATAACATAAGTTCTCGCTTACACCCGGCAAGTGTAACTAATGATAATCGAATTGAGGATTTTGTTCTAAACTCGTATGTAGAATGTTTGTTTTCCCGTTCTTGTGTTCACTTAGTTCAAAAGAATCGTTTATGTTTTCTCATCCCAATATAAGTTCAAAAAGAGTAAAAGTGGGACTATGATCTCACCTTGAGTGCACGAGTAGTAAAGTACTTCGACAAGTAAACGTGTGCAAAGAACAATGCTAGTCTTGACCTAAACAATAGGTTGTATCAATAACGGTAAACACGATAGGTCAAAGATGTTCAATTAGTCCTATGGCTCGTTACGACTCAATAATGTAGCATGTGAATCAAGTTGTCATGTTTCATGCAAGATACAAGTATAAAAGCATGTTAGAACGATTGCACGACCATTTGGTTAAGTTTGATTAAAAGTCAAACTTGGTCAAAGTCAAGGTCAACGGGGTCGGGTCGGGTATCCGACAATTTTTCTAAGTTATATAATCATATATGAGCATGTTGGCCAAGTTTCATGTTAATCGGAGGTCTAGAACATGCCAAACATTTTTCGTCAAAAGGTCAAGCAAACAGCCAGTTTTAGGCAAACGGGACGGCGTCCCAAGTTTCTAGACGGCGTCCCAAAATGAAGGTTGGGACGGCGTCCCAAGTTGCTAGACGGCGTCCCAAAATGAAGGTTGGGACGGCGTCCTGAGTTTCTGGACGGCATCCTGGTTGGTTTGCAGGCCCTGTTTGCTGCAACTCTAAGTGCACGAACCAACAATCAAACCAACCCAAATTACAAACCGCAAACAATTAGAACATGTATTTTATATCACCGGAAAGGTAATTTGACGAGGAAAACACCTAGACACATTTCATCAAGCAATTCAACACTTACACACCCCAAAACCGCATTTAAACGTCCATAATCAAGGTTCAAGTTCCAAATATGCATTTCATGATTCGGGCAACCAATTTACATGTATGATATGCCGTTTCGAAGGTAATCATACACACATTGCAACAAAATTCTTATCTACAATATTTCATAGCATTTGGTGCATCAAAAGTTCATCTAAAGCTTATCAAACCCTAATCCAAGTTCACAAAATCACTAATCATGTTCTTGGAGTTTCCTTAATCAACCTATACATCAAAACGAAGCTAGTGATACTAGTAACACAATTAAAACATGCACTTTAACAATCTAACAACATTAACTCATCCAAAATCAAGGATTAAGCACACCCATTTCAAGTTCATGCTAGTTACTCCAAAAACAACAAATCGAGCAAACCAAACATATTTTCATGTTAGACTCGAGCCATAGACACTAACTAACACCATTTCAAATCAAAAACACGAATTTAGAGAAATCTAGAGTTTTAGAAATGTTACCCAAACGAGATGAAGTTGGTATCAAATTGTAGAGGATGAAGAGAGGATTCCAAATATGTAATCGGATTTGTTGTGAGCCTCCAAGATTGAATTTAGATGATGAATGAATGGAATGGGTTTGTGTGTGTGTTCTTGAGATGGAGAGAAAAGGGATGAGGGAGATGATGGAATGGATGAAATGGGTTGACTAGTTGACCTAGTCAACTAGTTTGCCCATTTGGCAACTCCGGTCCCTCGAGTTTCAAAGCGGGTGCGGGATTTAACCGATCGAATATTTTTAAAACGCAAGTTAACGAGAGATGTTATAATTAAATGACGGAATTATTATGAACGTTAGTCAACGGAAACTACGAATTTAAATAACGAAAGGTATTATTTAAAAGAAAAAGACGGTGTTAAAAATAAATTTAACGGAAAAACGCGGGATGTTACACTAAGGCACTAATTTAAACACGAAATAAGGCCCCCACATAATCACACTTTGGACAAAAACAAGTCCTAGTTAGTCACCTACTCTAAGGCACTAAAAAACCTCAATCTGACCCGTATTCCTACAAGTCCCGCAAATAACGCACATCCGCCAATAAGTCTAAGACTAGGCAAATATTCCAAGGTCACCTAATTCCCTTAGACTATGCTCTGATACCACTTGTAACAACCCCAATCCGTTTAACCAAAAACAGAGTACATTTTTTTTTTTATTAGTTAGGTCCCATTAATACAATACATTTTCAACTCTGTTTTAATCAAAACATAACATCGTAATGATACGTTTAACAACCTATCATGACCCTTGGTACACAAATTACACTTTACAAAATTATTTGTAATAATGACCCGATCACAAGAAATACGGGTTAATACACAATAACCCAACCCGATACCAAGAGCATAATTCCGGGGACTACCAAATCCCCAAATCCCCAAATCCGCGTCCAAAACTCCAAAAGCTACCCCATCGAGCCCAAGCGCTCCTACACATCTAGTCTAACGACTAGCTAACTTCACATACACAATACCTGAAAAAGGTAAACAACGAGAGGGGTAAGCTTGAAGCTTAGTGAATGCAATAATTATACACATACATATATAATATACCTAATTGCAAACACTTACTCACATACCGCATACATGCTAGCAACACAAATAGCTTATCATTACAATACAAAGCTATAAACCTCCAATACCACAAGCTAGCACAACAATAGCATATATATAACACGAACAATATAGTATGCTACACTACAACACAATAACCATGGTTAACCAAGTATACAAGAGAACGGTACATGTAAGTCCGTTGGAGTTCATAACATCCACTAGTGTTACTTATACACCGCGTAATCACTAGTCCCCCGGGTGATGTCTTAAACACCGCGACTAACTCACCCTTACAACAATGTGGCGTCTTAAACACCGCGACGAATCCACACTTCATTCAATATAATGAGCGGTGTCTTGAACACCGCGACACTTCCACTCTCACGACATTGTGGTGTCTTAAACACCGCGACAATCCCACAAGTCAATTACACAAGGAGTAGTGTCTTAAGCACCGCGACAATAATACTCGTTACCTAGAATGTGGTGTCTTGAACACCGCGACACTTTCACATTCATACCACACAAATAAATACATTATATACGTTCACGCATAATTATTCCACTCACCTCGAATTGCCCGCACAAGTTATAAACGTAAATCGCCTCCAAAAGCAACCGAGCAAACCTTTTACCTATAATACGCATATAGATATACAAACAATCAACATACATTCTCTATGAGAGAATTCGACTTCAACACCCTTAACCAAGGGTTTACACCTATCACCACAAACCGCCCATTTAGACACATAAAGTGGACTTCACCAATTACCACTACGGGTGGTAATTCCGACCCATCCAACAAGTACAATTTAACCAAAATTGCTTATCATCCAATTAATCCAAAATTAAAGTCATTACCAAATTTGACCCATCTAAGTCAACCCATTTTGACATAAGTCCTAAAAACATCTTTAATCACTAACGGCTAGTGACTAACTTTCCAAAATACCATTTAACACTTGAATCAAACATTTATATACTTGGTTCATCAAATCTTGACCCATAACTTAGTTTGACACCGAATCAAGCTCACCTGACCCAAAATACCCATTCGACCCATTTTGACCTAGATTAGGGTTTACACCCAAAAATCAAGTCAATACAAGTGTTCTAAGGTTTAACCAACATACGCAAGACCCAAACTCATAATTTCATCACTCGAAACCCACTTTGACACATAAACCCTAATTTTGACCCATTTAAAAATTAGTCAACTCGAATACACCCAAAAGGGTTCCAATGCTTCCAAAATCACTAAACTAAGTGATTACACCCAAAACCAAAGCCTAATCATGGTCAAAACGTCAATCAACCCAAAACCCGCCATGTATCAAAAATAACTAGTTTCCATAAACCCACTTCATCATCTAAATGGGTTTTACAACTAAAAAGCTAAAAACCCTAACTTGAATACCAAATCATAAAGATGAATTTCGGAGTTAGAACTTACCATAACTATCACAACGTAGCCGTGAATGAGGAGAACAACTTTAACTCTTGAGACCCGACCCGAATCACTCTTCTTCATCCCCGATTCGAGCTTTCTCTCTCTAAACCCTTTACTCTCTCTCTAGGGTTTGGGGTGTGAGTGGGAGGGAAGAAATGAGAAGGGAATGAGGTTTAGATAAGATTAGGATCAGTTTTATGGCCAAAGACCCGTCCATATGTGAAATACCAACTTTGCCCCTCATTTAACTCATTAAAAGGCTGAAAAGTACCAGAACGTGCCTATTGTCGCGCCGCGGAGCAGGTTTGTCGCGCCGTGGCCCAAAGGGTGGTTTTAGATCACTTTTTTTAAGCTTTCTGACCCTCAAAATAGGCATTTGTCACGCCGTGGCCATTCTGGTCGCGCCGCGGCATTTGCCTGTTTCATCTGAACTTCAGCAAACTTGTTTTGGCCATAACTTTTTGACCGTAACTCCGTTTTTGATGAATCAAATATCGTTGGAAACGTAATAAGATTTTCTTTCCAATGGTAAGGCTTTGAAACATCAACATAAACTTTATTTGGGGTCGAAAAGGTACGTACACACCTTGTGACTCCAAACAACGTCCAGTTTTCTTCGACGTTCGAGCAAGCAACACGTACATGTCTCGTACACTTCATACACGCATCGTACACCATAAATACATTATGTACAATAAATATTTGGGTCTTACACGAACCGTCCAAATGAGGGTTCGTCAAACCCGTATGGATCCACACAACATAAGTTCTCGCTTACACCCTTCAAGTGTAACTAATGATAATTGAATTGAGGCTTTTTGTTCTAACTCGTACGTGGAATGTTTGTTTTCGTACTTGTGTTCAAAGCATAAAAGTATAAAACGTATATGTTTCTCATCCCATGATTTAAAGAGTAAAAGTTGAAAATGTGGGACTATGATCTCACCGTAGTTGCACGCCAAAGTACTTCGTTTTAAATGTTGTGCAATGAAAGTTGTTTAGTCTTGACCTAAACAAGTAAGTTATATCAATACCGGGTAAGACACAAGGTCGGTCAAAATGTGTTCAATTAGCCCTATGGCTCGTTACGACTCGATTACATAGCATGTGAGTCAAGTTGTCAAGTTTCATGCAAGATATAAGTACAAGAGAGAGGTTATAACGATTAAGCAAAGTATTGGTTAAGTTTGGATAAAAGTCAACTTTAGTCAAAGTCAAAATCAACGGAAAAGTCAATGTGTTCGGGTCGGGTCTCGGACAATTTTTTTAAGTTACATAATCATATATGAGCATGTTAGAACAAGTTACATGTTAATCGGAGGTGCGTAGCATAGTTAGAATTAAATAAAAAAAGACAATTTGGGACAGCCCGCTGATCAGGCTTAAGCCGCTCCGCGGCCTGATGGGGCGCTCCGCGGGTGGTACCTGGTCAACAATCTAGGCAGTTTCATGTGTTTAAGACTCTAACCAAACTTCAACAAAACACAATTTATGAACCGAAAACACTCAAAACGCATACCATACATCGTTGGAAAGGTATTTTAACAAGGAATGCAACTAAACACATATCATCAATCAAATCCATCATTTAAAACAACTAAATCCTCATCGAATGATCATTTAAAAGTTCATCATTAGTGTTCCAAGTTCATAAATGTAATTTGATGATTCGGGACTTGAACGCACACATGTGATATGCCGTTTCGTAGGTAATTATGCACACAATACAACTAAACACTCACCAATAACATCTCATAGCATTCAATGCATCAAATGTTCATATTTAAGGCTACTAAACCCTAACAAAGAATCACAAATTCAATAATCATGTTAGTGAAGTTTTCCAAGTTAACCTACACATCAAATTGAAGCTAATGATGCTAGTAATACATTTATACATGAACTTTAACATATAACAACATTTAATCAATCAAAACTCAAGATCAAACTAGTCATTTTTCAAGTTCATGCTAGTTATGCAAAAAAAAAAAGATCGAGCAAACAAATCACATATTCATGTTAGACTTGAGCCATAGACACTATCTAACACTTTTATAAGTCAAGAACACCAAGAACAATAAATCTAGAGTTTTAGAAAAGTTACCCACTAGAGATGAAATTTGTATCAAGTTGTAGAGGAAGATGCAAGGATTCCAAATATGCAATTTGTTTTGATGCTAGCTTCCTAGTTTGGATTTAGATGATGAATCTTTGATTCGGGTGAAAATGGAGTTCTTGCAACTAGAGAGAAAAAGATGTGGTAGAAAGTGGAAGTGAATGAGTGGAAAGAGATGGGGTTTGACTACTTAACTTAGTCACTAGCTTGGCCCCTTAGCAACATTAGTCCATCAAGTTTAAAAGTGGGTGCGTGAATTAACCATACAAATTATCTTAAATACGCAAGGGTAAACGGGAGATGATGTAATTAAATAACGGAAATATTAAAACGCTAATCAACGGAAGATACGAAATTAGATAATGAAAGATATTATATAAAAAAAGACGGGCGTTAAAATAAATTAACGGAAAAGGCGGGTTATTACATTATCCGTTTGTTGTTGTGTAGGTTGAATATTACTATCAAATTAATTAGAGTGATCAACTGGTTATGTTTGTTAGTACAATTACACAAGTCTTGTGCTCATTGAATTTTTGCTAATGAGGGAATCGTTCGGTCGTTCCTTTTCCAATTCCTAACAAGTGGTATACGAGCTTCAAGGTTTGAAGATCGGTAATAATGGTGGATTGAGTGCACGATTGGCCGGTTTCAACGAACGATATGTTTTGCAACCTGTATCGAGATCATCAGCTCAGTCGCCGGGGTCAATGGTCGGATCAATGGGTTTGTTGCAGGAGAGATTTTTGGGATATTTGGGTGTCAGGCCCGAGCTCTTGTTCCTCGTGATTTCGTGCGAAGGAATGATTGTGTAGTGACCCGAACTTTTCCATTTTTATATATATATATTAAATGAAATTGTTATTTACATGATTAAGTGTTTCCAACATGTTAAGCAATCAAACTTGTTAAGACTTGATTAATTGAAATAGGTTTCATATAGACAATTGACCACCCAAGTTGACCGGTGATTCACGAACGTTAAAACTTGTAAAAACTATACGATGACATATATATGGTTATATATATAGTTAACATGATTTTATTATAAGTATGTATCTCGTTAGGTATTTTAACAATGAGTTATATACATAAAAATGAGACTATTAATTTAAGAAACTCGAAAACGATATATATAACGATTATCGTTATAACAACGTCTTACTAGGTACATATGAATCATATTAAGATATTTATACACTTGGTTAATTATGTTAAATGATAAGTAAATATATTATTAAGTGTATTAACAATGAAATACATATGTAAAAATAAGACTACAAACTTAATGATTTCGAAACGAGACATATATGTAACGATTATCGTTGTAACGACATTTAACTGTATATATATCATACTAAGATATATTATATATCATGATATCATGATAATATAACAATTTAACATCTCATTTGTTATAATAAACAATGGGTTAACAACATTCAACAAGATCGTTAACCTAAAGGTTTCAAAACAACATTTACATGTAACGACTAACAATGACTTAACGACTCAGTTAAAATGTATATACATGTAGTATTTTAATATGTATTCATACACTTTTGAAAGACTTCAAGACACTTATAAAAATACTTCTACTTAACAAAAATTCTTACAATTACATCCTCGTTCAGTTTCATCAACAATTCTACTCGTATGCACCCGTATTCGTACTCGTACAATACACAGCTTTTAGATGTATGTACTATTGGTATATACACTCCAATGATCAGCTCTTAGTAGCCCATGTGAGTCAACTAACACATGTGGGAACCATCATTTGGCAACTAGCATGAAATATCTCATAAAATTACAAAAATATGAGTAATCATTCATGACTTATTTACATGAAAACAAAATTACATATCCTTTATATCTAATCCATACACCAACGACCAAAAACACCTAAAAACACTTTCATTCTTCAATTTTCTTCATCTAATTGATCTCTCTCAAGTTCTATCTTCAAGTTCTAAGTTTTCTTCATAAATTCCAAAAGTTCTAGTTTCATAAAATCAAGAATACTTCCAAGATTGCAAGTTTACTTCCAAGTTTTCTAAATCCATTCCAAGTAATCATCCAAGATCAAGAAACTTTTGTTACTTACAGTAGGTTATCTTTCTAATACAAGGTAATAATCATATTTAAACTTTAATTCAATTTCTATAACTATAACAATCTTATTTCGAGTGGAAATCTTACTTGAAATTGTTTTCGTGTCATGATTCTGCTTCAAGAACTTTCAAGCCATCCAAGGATCCTTTGAAGCTAGATCTATTTTTCTCATTTCCAGTAGGTTTATCCAAGAAACTTGAGGTAGTAATGATGTTCATAACATCATTCGATTCATACATATAAAGCTATCTTATTCGAAGGTTTAAACTTGTAATCACTAGAACATAGTTTAGTTAATTCTAAACTTGTTCGCAAATAAAAGTTAATCCTTCTAACTTGACTTTTAAAATCAACTAAACACATGTTCTATATCTATATGATATGCAAACTTAACGATTTAAAATCTGGAAACACGAAAAACACCGTAAAACCGGATTTACGCCGTCGTAGTAACACCGCGGGCTGTTTTGGGTTAGTTAATTAAAAACTATGATAAACTTTGATTTAAAAGTTGTTATTCTGGGAAAATGATTTTTATTATGAACATGAAACTATATCCAAAAAGTATGGTTAAACTCAAAGTGGAAGTATGTTTTCTAAAATGGTCATCTAGACGTCGTTCTTTCAACTGAAATGACTACCTTTACAAAAATGACTTGTAACTTATTTTTCCGACTATAAACCTATACTTTTTCTGTTTAGATTCATAAAATAGAGTTCAATATTAAACCATAGCAATTTGATTCACTCAAAACGGATTTAAAATGAAGAAGTTATGGGTAAAACAAGATTGGATAATTTTTTCTCATTTTAGCTACGTGAAAATTGGTAACAAATCTATTCCAACCATAACTTAATCAACTTGTATTGTATATTATGTAATCTTGAGATACCATAGACACGTATACAATGTTTCGACCTATCATGTTGACACATCTATATATATTTCGGAACAACCATAGACACTCTATATGTGAATGTTGGAGTTAGCTATACAGGGTTGAGGTTGATTCCAAAATATATATAGTTTGAGTTGTGGTCAATACTGAGATACGTATACACTGGGTCGTAGATTGATTCAAGATAATATTTATCGATTTATTTCTGTACATCTAACTGTGGACAACTAGTTGTAGGTTACTAACGAGGACAGCTGACTTAATAAACTTAAAACATCAAAATATATTAAAAGTGTTGTAAATATATTTTGAACATACTTTGATATATATGTATATATTGTTATAGGTTCGTGAATCAACCAGGGCCAAGTCTTACTTCCCAATGAAGTAAAAATCTGTAAAAGTGAGTTATAGTCCCACTTTTAAAATCTAATATTTTTGGGATGAGAATACATGCAGGTTTTATAAATGATTTACAAAATAGACACAAGTACGTGAAACTACATTCTATGGTTGAATTATCGAAATCGAATATGCCCCTTTTTATTAAGTCTGGTAATCTAAGAATTAGGGAATAGACACCCTAATTGACGCGAATTCTAAAAATAGATCTATCGGGCCCAACAAGCCCCATCCAAAGTACCGGATGCTTTAGTACTTCGAAATTTATATCATGTCCGATGGAGGATCCCGGAATGATGGGGATATTCTTATATATGCATCTTGTTAATGTCGGTTACCAGGTGTTCACCATATGAATGGTTTTTATCTCTATGTATGGGATGTGTATTGAAATATGAAATCTTGTGGTCTATTGTTACGATTTGATATATATAGGATAAACCTATAACTCACCAACATTTTTGTTGACGTTTAAAGCATGTTTATTCTCAGGTGAATACTAAGAGCTTTCGCTGTTGCATACTAAAATAAGGACATGATTTGGAGTCCATATTTGTATGATATTGTGTAAAAACTGCATTCAAGAAACTGATTTCGATGTAACATATTTGTATTGTAAACCATTATGTAATGGTCGTGTGTAAATAGGATATTTTAGATTATCATTATTTGATAATCTACGTAAAGCTTTTTAAACCTTTATTTATGAAATAAAGGTTATGGTTTGTTTTAAAATGAATGCAGTCTTTGAAAAACGTCTCATATAGAGGTCAAAACCTCGCAACGAAATCAATTAATATGGAACGTTTTTAATCAATAAGAACGGGACATTTCAGTTGGTATCCGAGCGTTGGTCTTAGAGAACCAAAAAATTTGCATTAGTGTGTCTTATCGAGTTTGTTAGGATGCATTAGTGATTCTGGACTTCGACCGTGTTTTCTTTAAAAATGATTGCTTAACATTTTTGTTGGAAACTATATATTATTAACATGTATATATTATGTGATATATTAATCTCTTAACATGTTTGATATTGTGTGATAGATGTCTACCTCTAGCACAAATCCCATTGACTCACCTAATAATAACGAAGATTCGAATATATATTGGACTGATTCACAAGTTCCCGAAGAAGAACCGGAAGAAGAATCAGAACCGGAAGAGGAGGAACCGGAGGAGGAAATAGAACCGGTGGGGGAAATAATAAAACGGTTAAGTAAAATAAAATCCCCAACCAACCGACCAAGGTTAATTATGGTCAATGGTGTTTCCGCCAAGGAAGCAAAATATTGGGAGGATTACCAATTCTCCGATGAATCGGATTCCGACGAGAATTCCGATGATGTTATAGAAATTACCCCAACTGAATTTAAAAAGGCAAAAGAAAATAATAAGGGAAAGGGCATAAAAATAGAGAAATCTAATTCCAACCCCGATGAACTTTATATGTATGGTCAACCCCCGAAGCTCTTAAGTTGTAACAATGACCCGGGAACCTCTAAACCACCAGGTTTTTCTAAACCGTTGTGGAAAACGACAGCTCGTATTAGGGGAACATCATATATCCCTAGAAACTTGGCAAAACGAACCAAAACCAAAGAAGAAGAAACGAGCGAGTCGAAATAAGATAGTTGTATTCGTGTGGTGTAATATATGTAATATAGTGTGCTTATGCTTTATGATATATGTAAAAATTGCTTGTATTAATAAGTATTTTTTTTTTTTATGAATCTAACTCTTGTCTATTTTACAGTATAAAAACACAAAATGGATAGACAACCCAATATTTTAAGAGACCTACCCGGAGACATGATTGATGAAATCTTGTCTAGAGTCGGTCAGAATTCTTCGGCACAACTATTTACGGCGAAATCAGTTTGTAAGACATTCGAAGAACGTTCCAAGAATGTCTTGGTTTATAAGAGACTTTCGTTTGAAAGATGGGGGATATCACATTGGGAAACCCATAAGTTACGATGTGTTTACTTTGACGCATATATTGCGGGGAACCCAAATGCTATTTTACGCAACGGGTTAAGAAATTATTTTGACTCAATGTATCCGAATATAGGACTTCATGATTTAGAAAAAGCGGCTAACATGCAACATAAAGAAGCATGCTATGCTTACGGTTTAGTAATGTTCGCTTCTCACCAAAGTGAGAAAAAGAACATCGGGCTACAACTATTAAACAAAACGTTCCCACAAGTGACGGAGTCGGTAATTGGGGTAAGAAATGAGGTTTTTAGGTTATTACGAGACTGTTGGTCATTACGTAACCCTCGTCCCTTTGACGACGTTACAACACGTTGTCTTATCAACGGCCATAACGGTTATGTTCCACAAGACCAAGGATGGGAAGTAGTCCTAGTAAAACCAGAATGCATGACTTGTTTCTGGACGTATGAATTACGTGTCTTTATTGCCTTTGCTGAACGACTTGTGTACTAGCTAGAATTATCTTCACAACTATCTTGTATCAAAGTTATTGTGTGCTATATTTCATGCTTTATGTAAAATAAGCGGTATTGTAAGTTTGTAAAATATTGTATAAAAGTTTGGACGCGAAATATTATTATAATCAGTTTTTCATATAGAATTGTAGTAGTTGAATTGTATATTAGCTACTAAGTATGAACTTAACGGGTATGTACTACCCGAATTTAAACTTATAAAACGCTAATATGAAGAAAAAGCTTTTATAAATGAGTTCATATTATGCTACGAAATACTATTAACTACTCTTAATATTCTGTATGATTAACTTGTTCCATTTGACTATTTTGAAGGAAATGGCACCGAATACTCGACACACCGTGAATATGAATGAAGAGGAATTCCATACTTTTCTAGCTTCAAACATAGTTGCAGTACAGGCTGCGCTACATACCAACAATAACCTTGGATCTAGCAGTACAGGAAATCGTGTAGGATGCACCTATAAAGAATTCACTGCCTGCAAACCTTTGTAATTTGATGGAACCGAAGAACCGATAGGATTGAAACGGTGGATCGAGAAGGTCGAATCGGTGTTTGCCATAAGTAAGTGTACTGAAGAGGACAAAGTGAAGTACGCTACGCATACCTTCACAGGTTCTGCGTTAACATGGTGGAATACCTATCTAGAGCAAGTGGGACATGATGATGCGTACGCACTACCGTGGTTAGCATTCAAGCACTTGATGAACGAGAGGTACCGTCCCAGAACCGAGGTCAATAAGCTCAAGACAGAACTTAGAGGGTTACGAACCCAAGGATTTGATATTACCACGTACGAAAGACGATTCACAGAATTGTGCCTATTGTGTCCGGGAGCGTTCGAAGATGAGGAAGAGAAGATCGACGCGTTTGTGAAAGGATTACCGGAAAGAATCCAAGAAGATATAAGTTCACATGAGCCCGACTCCATACAACAGGCATGTAGAATGGCTCACAAACTAGTGAACCAGATTGAGGAAAGAATTAAAGAACAGACGGCTGAAGAGGCCAATGTGAAGCAAGTCAAAAGAAAGTGGGAGGAAAACGGTGATAAGAATCACCAATACAACAACAACAACAATTACAATAATAATCGCAACAATTATCCCAACAATCGCAACATCAATCGCAACTACAACAAACGGCCCAACAACAACAACAACAACAACAGCAACTACAACAATCATCCCAACAACAATAACAACCGTAACAATAACAACAATCAGAAGCAGCTATGCCAAAGGTGTGAAAAGTATCACTCGGGGTTCTGCACCAAATTTTGCAACAAGTGTAAAAGAAATGGTCATAGCGCGGCGAAGTGTGAGGTCTACGGACCAGGGGTTAACAGAACGAAAGGAACAAATGGTGTCGGAATGAGTAATGGCGGAGCAAGTAGTGTCAGAGCAAGTTATGCCAATGTAGTTTGTTATAAATGTGGAAAATCGGGCCACATTATTAGAAATTGCCTGAACCAGGAGAACACGAATGGACAAGGCCGCGGAAGAGTTTTCAATATTAATGCGGCAGATGCACAGGAAGATCCGGAGCTTGTTACGGGTACGTTTCTTATTGACAATAAATCTTCTTACGTTTTATTTGATTCGGGTGCGGATACAAGCTATATGAGTAGAGATTTTTGTGCTAAATTAAGTTGTCCATTGATGCCGTTGGATAGTAAATTTTTACTCGAATTAGCAAACGGTAAATTAATTTCAGCAGATAATATATGCCGGAATCGAGAAATTAAACTGGATAGCGAAATATTTAAGATTGATTTGATGCCAGTAGAGTTAGGGAGTTTTGATGTAATAGTTGGCATGGACTGGCTGAAGAAGGTGAAAGCAGAGATCGTATGTTATAAAAATGCAATTCGCATTGTACGAGAAGAAGGAGAACCCTTAATGGTGTACGGAAAAAGGGCAACATGAAGCTACATCTTATTAGTAATTTGAAGGCACAAAAACTAATAAGAAAAGGTTGCTATGCTGTTCTAGCACACGTCGAGAAAGTACAAACCGAAGAAAAGAGCATCAATGATGTTCCCGTCGCAAAAGAATTTCCTGATGTATTTTCGAAAGAATTACCGGGACTACCTCCACATCGATCTGTTGATTTTTAAATAGATCTTGTACCAGGAGCTGCACCAATAGCTCGTGCTCCTTATAGACTCGCACCCAGCGAGATGAAAGAACTGCAAAGCCAACTGCAAGAACTATTAGAACGTGGTTTCATTTGACCGAGCACATCACCATGGGGAGCTCCTGTTTTGTTTGTCAAGAAGAAGGATGGTACATTTAGGTTGTGTATTGACTACAGAGAGTTGAACAAACTTACCATCAAAAACCGTTATCCACTGCCGAGAATTGACGACTTATTGGATCAACTACAAGGCTCGTCAGTTTATTCGAAGATCGATTTACGTTCTGGATATCATCAAATGCGAGTAAAGGAGGATGATATTACAAAAACTGCTTTTAGGACGCGTTATGGTCATTACGAGTTTATGGTTATGCCGTTTGGATTGACTAACGCACCAGCTGTGTTCATGGTCCTTATGAACTGAGTGTGTGGACCATACCTTGACAAGTTTGTCATTGTTTTCATTGATGACATACTTATTTACTCAAAGAATGACCAAGAACACGGTGAACATTTGAGAAAGGTGTTAGAAGTATTGAGGAAGGAAGAATTGTACGCTAAATTTTCAAACTGTGCATTTTGGTTGGAAGAAGTTCAATTCCTCGGTCACATAGTTAACAAAGAAGGTATTAAGGTGGATCCGGCAAAGATAGAAACTGTTGAAAAGTGAGAAACTCCGAAAACTCCGAAACACATACGCCTGTTTTTAGGACTAGCTGGTTACTACATAAGGTTCATCCAAGACTTTTCCAGAATAGCAAAACCCTTGACTGCATTAACGCATAAAGAGAAGAAATTTGAATGGAAGGATGAACAAGAGAAAGCGTTTCAGTTATTGAAGAAAAAGCTAACTATGGCACCTATATTGTCATTGCCGGAAGGGAATGATGATTTTCTGATTTATTGTGACGCATCAAAGCAAGGTCTCGGTTGTGTATTAATGCAACGAACGAAGGTGATTGCTTATGCGTATAGACAATTGAAGATTCACGAGCAAAATTATACGACGCATGATTTGGAATTAGGCGCGGTTGTTTTTGCATTAAAGACTTGGAGGCACTACTTATATGGGGTCAAAAGTATTATATATACCGACCACAAAAGTCTTCAACACATATTTAATCAGAAACAACTGAATATGAGGCAGCGTAGGTGGATTGAATTGTTGAATGATTACGACTTTGAGATTCGTTACCACCCGGGGAAGGCAAATGTGGTAGCCGACGCCTTGAGCAGAAAGGACAGAGAACCCATTCTAGTAAAATCTATGAATATAATGATTCACACTAACCTTACTACTCAAATAAAGGAGGTGCAATGTGACGATCGCTCCAAATCCATATGGACGAACACGTCATTCATTGATTTCATTGTGAGGTATCTGACCTCTATATGATACGTTTTGTAAACATTGCATTCTTTTGAAAAGGCACACCATAAATGAATATTTAAATAAAAGGTTTTTGACATCTAATGATTTCTACATATAGACAATCACCATAAATAATAGTTTACAACAGTATTTCCGTTGACAATGCAGTCAAAATAAGATACATGGTGATGATTTGGTGAATGCAACGTTTCCTTGAAAAATATGTCATGTAAGACTCCATGCACATAGCTTGTCTAACATCTAAGCAAACAGCGGAAGACTTCTAGGAAACCTGAGAATAAACATGCTAACAAGTGTCAACACAAAAGTTGGTGAGTTCATAGTTTTAATGTTGCGCATAATCTGTATATAAAGGTGGATCACAAGATTTCAGTTGTTTCATCCGGAAACGTTTATCAAAATATTCTACGAAATTGAGCACCCTGGTAACTAAACTTAACGTATATATAATTTATACCCTTTGTATAGTCATCTTAATAATACACGCAAACCAACGTGTACGCTTCTCAAATAGCATACCTCCGTTTAAAGGCTAGTGCTCTAGCTCGGACGGGGATATCAAGCCCTATGGATCCATATACTACTACTTGCGCCCACCAGTTATTATAACTTGCAGTTACTAGTTACCAAAGCGAAGGGATTTTTGATTCAAACTCAGAGTAGAATTTAGTATGTACTTGTATCCATTGCGTTTAAAATAAAGTGCATGTATTCTCAACCCAAAAATATAGATTGTAAAAGCAATTAAAAAGTGAGCAAATGAAACTCACGCATATAAATCTAGTATTTTCAGTATTTATAAACAGTCGCATGTATTCTCAGCCCAAAAATATATTGAGTAAAAGGGATCATATGAAACTCACCTTAGCAGCATATAAAGTCGTTCACCAAAATGTGATCGAAACACGGATTACCAAATAACCGTAAATCTCAACATATCAATATTGAGATTCAATATTGTAGAAAAGTACGTAGACGTAACGGAGATGATAACACTAGGTTTGACTTGCAAATAATACCCATGAATATTACCCATAACCTCCTTGGCAATAACCCATAATTTCCTTAGCTTTATCCCGCTCATAAAACTATTTTGAAGGTGACACGCTCATAACCTCGTCGTAGTATTTTATGCATATATACTACTAATAATAATATTATAATAAGATTAATAATATTAATAATAATAATAATAATAATAATAATAACAATAATAATAATAATAATAATAATATAATAAATAAATATCTACGGAGTAATTAAAATGAGATCAGAAACAGAAATCTTCGGGTATTTATAGTTGTGGCCTGTCCCTGGTGGCCATGCGATCGCATGGCTGGGAAGGCTATATCCCATGCGATCGCATGGGCCGGCTGTCCAGCACACAATCCTTTTGTTTTCTTGCTTGTCGATATATTTTAATATTAATATAATATATATAATTTATATAATTAATTATATATTATATTAAATTCATGTGCATAGTTAATTTGTAATTTTTGTCCCGAAAAGTCGTACGTCGTCACTCGACTTATGTCCCGGTTTCGGTTTTTCGAACGCCCTTTCGTACGCTGAGAAAACTAGTTCTTTTCGTTTCGTGACTCTTACCTTTGTCAAAATATAGTCTTAAATCATCCATAAACTATACCACTGTAGAAAAGTACTGTAGCATTTTTACTGTAGCAATTCACTGTAGCAAAGTCAATTTTTACTGTAGCAATTTCATTGTAGCAAATAGTAATTTTTGAAAACACTGTAGCATTTTGGGTACTGTAGCAATTTGAAAATACTGTAGCAAATTAGTGTTTTACTGGTTCATCTTAAACGCTTTAGTTAATTTATCTAAATATCAATCGAATCAATAAACGAATGTTACTATCGTTTACTAAATAACTTGAAATTATATATATGTATATATCTTTTTAATATACATAAATCAATTTTTAAATACACAATGGAAGTTATTTATAAATAAATTTTAATAATAAATATTTCAACTTATGATATATATTCAAATAGATATTTAAACCAATAAGTTTAATGTACTGTATCAAATAATTAATACATTGTTACCTTTTCAAGTTATAGTATATATGTATCTATTTACATATAATTGTTCGCGAATCGTCGAAAACAACCGAAGGGTATTTAAATATATAAAAGTAGTTCAAAAATTTTGAGATTCAGTTTTACAGACTTTGCTTATCGTGTCGGAAATGTTAATCATACAAAGATTAAGTTTAAATTTGGTCAGAAATTTCTGGGTCATCACACGCAACAAGGAGTTTTAAAAGAGGGAAATTTAAAGGATGAAATACCCAAAGGATCGGAGAAGCATCTTAATATTCGGGAAGACGGAACCCGGTATAGGGCTGAAAGAATTTGGGTACCAAAATTTGGAGATATGAGAGAAATGGTACTTAGAGAAGCTCATAAAACCAGATACTCAATACATCCTGGAACGGGGAAGATGTACAAGGATCTTAAGAAACATTTTTGGTGGCCAGGTATGAAAGCCGATATTGCTAAATATGTAGGAGAATGTTTGACGTGTTCTAAGGTCAAAGTTGAACATCAGAAACCATCAGGTCTACTGCAACAACCTGAAATCCCGGAATGGAAATGGGAAAACATTACCATGGATTTCATTACTAAATTGCCAAGGACTGCAAGTGGTTATGATACTATTTGGGTAATAGTTGATCGTCTCAACAAGTCAGCACACTTCCTGCCAATAAGAGAAGATGACAAGATGGAGAAGTTAGCACGACTGTATTTGAAGGAAGTCATCTCCAGACATGGAATACCAATCTCTATTATCTCTGATAGGGATGGCAGATTTATTTCAAGATTCTGGCAGACATTACAGCAAGCATTGGGAACTCGTCTAGACATGAGTACTGCCTATCATCCACAAACTGATGGGCAGAGCGAAAGGACGATACAAACGCTTGAAGACATGCTACGAGCTTGTGTTATTGATTTCGAAAACAGTTGGGATCGACATCTACCGTTAGCAGAATTTTCCTACAACAACAGCTACTATTCAAGCATTGAGATGGCGCCGTTTGAAGCACTTTATGGTAGAAAGTGCAGGTCTCCGATTTGTTGGAATGAAGTGGGGGATAGACAGATTACGGGTCCGGAGATAATACAAGAAACTACCGAGAAAATCATCCAAATTCAACAAAGATTGAAAACCGCCCAGAGTCGACAAAAGAGCTACGCGGACAGTAAAAGAAAAGATATAGAGTTTGAAATTGGAGAAATGGTCATGCTTAAGGTTTCACCTTGGAAAGGCGTTGTTCGATTTGGTAAACGGGGGAAACTAAATCCAAGGTACATTGGACCATTCAAGATTATAGATCGTGTCGGACCAGTAGCTTACCAACTGGAGCTACCTCAACAACTCGCGGCTGTACATAACACTTTCCACGTCTCAAATTTGAAGAAATATTTTGCTAAAGAAGATCTCACTATTCCGTTGGACGAAATCCAAATCAATGAAAAACTTCAATTCATTGAAGAACCCGTCGAAATAATGGATCGTGAGGTTAAGAGACTTAAACAAAACAAGATACCGATTGTTGTCATAACCCGTCCTTAACCATAAGAACGTGTTAGATAACGTATGATTTCATTGCGAGGTATTGACCTCTATATGCGACATTTTTAAAAGAACAACTGCATTTATTTTACATTACAAACCATAACTCTTATTTTAATACAAGCTTTAGACAATAAAAAGATGATTATCGTTTAGCGATAATCTTAGACTTACAAACTTTACATGTGATGATAACAATACGATTTCTAGCATATTTTACATTACAAATCCTCCGATATGCAGTTTTATTTTTGACACAAATATGCATACTCAAGATCTTGTTTAAATTCAACATGTTGCAGCGGAAGCTTTTAGTTATCACCTGAGAATAGACATGTTTAAAATGTCAACATAAAGTTGGTGAGATATAGGTTTAATGCCGGCAGCGATATAAATATAGACCACAAGATTTCATATGTAAACATTTTAATAAAAATATTCTAAGTGGTTGAGCACTTGGTAACCATACTTAACATTTAATCACATCGCATATTCCCTTTATTATGAAATCTTACTACACTGTACCAAGTGTAGTCACGAAACGAAGTACTGTGCAACCGTTGAATACTGGTCGTCCAGTCCGGTTGGGGTTGTCAAGCCCAATAGATCTATCAACAGGATTCGCGTTTACAATACCGCTGTAAATAGTAGTTACCAAGCTACAGGGAAGTATGCCAGTGGTACAACTCAACGTAGAATATATTTTTCAGTTACTTGTGTCCATAACGTAAAACATAAAATACATGTATTCTCATCCCGAAATACTTAGAGTTTAAAAGTGGGACTATATACTCACTTTTGTCTTGAAGATATGTAATTTCGACTTGGTCTCCGATTGATATCACGAACCTATCCATATATAATATATCAATATATTTTCATTTTAAACAATCGTCACATATATATACTTATAATACTTTTAATGTCTTCTTAGTCCGTAGTTAGCAATTCAATTTTAATGGTTCATATTTAGGTGTTTAATAAATAAATAAAACCCCCATAAAACCCCCATCGTATTCGTATTGGTCGGGATTAATCTTGACCCACGGTACCGTGTTGTCAAATGACGTGTTGCGTACATAAAGTACCGGTGTTGTCAAATGACGTGTTGCGTACGTACATGAGGTCTTATGATTAATCTTCTCGTGTTGTTTACGGGTGATCCTGAAATATATAAAATTAAATTATGAGTACATATATATAAAATATCATGTTATTTTAGAAAGATGTGATTTATTTAATTTTTCTCCAATTATTTTCGTGGCTAAACTAGTTTTGGATATCCGATCTTGTTTTAGTCATAGTTTCTTCGTTACAACTCCGTTTTCGTTGATTCAAATTGCCACTTCCTTGGATCGAGTCCTTCTTTAAGAATATGAACTGTAAATACCTTAGTTTGTATTCGAAATCACAGGTCATAGGTCAAATTTTGGTGAAACTTATGAAGTTAATCATTTTCCCTTATGTAAACAACATTAAATGATTATTTTTCTAAAAATACTTATACTTTGAGTTAAATCATGAAATTTTTATGTGTTAACATATTCATAAGAAATATCATTTTTCCAGAATATAAACCTCCAATTCAAAGTTCAAGATGGTTTTTAATTATCCAACCCAAAACAGCCCCCGGTTGCACCCCGACATCGTAAAAACAGTTTTTAAGGTGTTCTTTGAAAAACCAAGTTATACCTTGTTAAATTAGCATATATTTAAGTTATATTACAGGTCTTGAAGTATTTTAAAAGTTAAGTTAGAAGGATCTATTTAGTTTGCAAACAAGTTTGAAAACATTCAAACTATGTTCTTGTTGTTAAAATTTTATACCATAAAATAAGATAGCTATATATATATGAATCGAATAAGGTTATGAACAAAGTTACTACCTCAAGTTACTTGGACAAGATTGCTGTAAAAGAGGAGTAAGAACCTAGAACCAAAAGAGTGATGGAATTGGATGAAAGATTGGAAGTAAACTTGTGTTCTTGAAAGGATTCTTGAAGTGTTTTTGTAAGGTTTTTCTTATGGTGTTTAAGTGATGTTTTTATGGCTAGATCTTCATGGATACTAGCTGAATGGTTATGGAGTTTCTTAAGAGTGTGTTTTTGTTAAAAGAAATGTGTAGTAAAATGAAAATGGAATGGAGTATAAATGGTGGTGTAAAAGGTGTATAAGTTTGTAATTTTGTGAAAAAATCTTTTAATCATGTGAAATTGTCATACTAGATAACAAAAGTAGTTACCTTATACATAAGGCATTGAACAAGGGCTGGTTGGTGGTGATTTGATGTGTATATACCAATAGTAGATACGTATAAAGGTTAGGTATGATACGATTACATGTACTCTAGATATACGTATAGAAATTTTGTGAAAAATGGAATGAGAATTCAAATATAGCTATCTTTTGTGAATACACTTATATTTTTTTTATGTATTTAAGTCCTTAAAAAGTGATTAAATACATTACTTATACGATATATGTATAAACATTATAGGTCATAAGTATTTATGTCAAATAACGTTACGTATGGTTATCGTTTTAAAAACTTAAGTTAGTAGTTTCAAAATATACTTGTAACTTATTGTTATTAATACAAAATGAGATATTAAAACATTCTTAGATCATGTTAAATATGTATATATACATATATATACACAAACGTATAATTATCATATATTGTATAGTTCGTGATATCATCGGTCAAACTAGACGGTCAAACGTTGTGTAAAACTCTTTTCGAAGACATAAGTCTCAATAATTTGGATTGCTTGTCATGTTGGTAAGGTTTAATTTATGTAAATATTAATCTTATAAGTATAGAATGATCGAAAAAGTGCGGGTCATTACAGTAACTACCCGTTAAATAAATTTCGTCCCGAAATTTTAAAATTGTACCTATTTTGCGTCATCGGGAAACAAGTGTGGATAATTTTGTTTCATTTGATCATCTCATTCCCAAGTAAACTCAGGACCTCTTCGAGCATTCCAACGAACCTTAACGATCGGTATGTTGCTCTGCTTGAGCCGTTTAACTTCACGATCCATGATTTCGATTGGTTCTTCGATGAATTATAGTTTCTCGTCGACATGGATTTCTTCAAGAGGAATGGTGAGGTCTTCCTTTGCAAGACACTTCTTAAGGTTTGAGACGTGAAAAGTATTATGTACTCCAGTGAGTTGTTGCGGTAACTCGAGTCGATAAGCTACCGGTCCAATGCGTTCGATGATCTTGAACGGGCCTACATACCTTGGGTTTAGTTTACCCCTTTTTCCAAAACGTATTACACCTTTCCAAGGTGACACCTTTAACATAACCATGTCACCGATCTGAAACTCTAATGGTTTCCTTCGGACATCGGCGTAGCTCTTTTGGCAACTACGGGCTGTTTTCAATCTCTCCTTGATTTGTACTATCTTCTCAGTCGTTTCATGTATGATCTCGGGACCAGTTAATTGTCGATCTCCTACTTCATTCCAACAAATAGGAGATCTACACTTCCTTCCGTACAATGCTTCGAATGGCGCAGCTTTAATGCTCGCATGATAACTATTATTATACGAGAATTCTGCTAATGGTAGATATTTATCCCATCCGTTTCCAAAATCAATTACACATGCCCTGAGCATGTCTTCAAGAGTCTGAATTGTTCTTTCACTCTGCCCGTCAGTTTGCGGATGATATGCGGTACTCATATCCAAACGAGTTTCTAGTGCCTCCTGTAGTGATTGCCAGAACTTTGAGGTAAATCTACTATCACGATCGGATATAATGGAAATAGGTATTCCATGCCTTGAAAAAATTTCCTTTATATACAATCGTAATAGTTTCTCCATTCTATCCGTTTCCTTTATAGGCAAGAAATGTGTAGATTTGGTAAGACGATCAACAATTACCCAAATGGTGTCGTATCCCCAGGCAGTCTTTGGTAACTTCGTGATGAAATCCATGGTAATACCATCCCATTTCCATTCTGGGATTTCTGGTTGTTGAAGTAACCCTGACGGCTTTTGGTGTTCAGCTTTGACTTTGGAACAAGTTAAACATTCCCCAACATATGTTGCAACGTCTGTCTTTAAATTAGGCCACCAATAATGTGTCTTAAGATCTTGATACATCTTTCCGACTCCGGGATGTATCGAGTATCTTGTCTTATGTGCCTCGTTCAATATCAACTTCCTTAATCCACCCAACTTTGGTACCCAAATACGATTTGCAAAATATCGAATTCCATCTTCCTGCATAACGAGTTGCTTCTCATACTTCTTCATTATTTCATTTCCTATATTTTCTTTAGTAAGTGCTTCTCGTTGAACTTCTTTGATTTGTGAGTTGAGATTCATGCGAATTTTGATGTTCATCGCTCGTACTCGAATTGGTTCTCGTTCCTTTCTGCTTAGAGCGTCGGCCACTAAGTTCGCTTTCCCGGGATGATAGCGAATCTCACAATCGTAGTCGTTTATCATCTCGACCCACCTACGTTGCCTCATGTTCAGCTGTTTCTGATCGAAAATATGTTGAAGGCTTTTATGATCAGTAAACACAGTGCATTTAACTCCATATAAATAGTGTCTCCATATCTTCAATGCAAACACTACTGCCCCCAATTCTAGATCATGCGTCGTATAATTCCGCTCGTGAATCTTCAATTGTCGGGATGCGTATGCAATAACTTTCTTTCGTTGCATAAGGACGCAACCAAAACCTTGTCGCGAGGCGTCACAATATATCTCAAAATCATCGTTCTCTTCAGGTAACGATAAAATAGGTGCCGTGGTTAACTTCTTTTTCAGTAATTGAAATGCACTCTCCTGCTCAGAAGTCCATTCATATTTCTTCCCTTTTTGCGTTAACGCTGTCAACGGCTTAGCTATTCGGGAAAAATCTTGAATAAACCTTCTATAATAACCGGCTAAACCCAAAAATTGGCGTATCTGCATTGGTGTCTTAGGAGTCTCCCATTTTTCAATGGCTTCAATTTTTGTTGGATCAACCTGAATTCCTTTGCTACTAACAACGTGGCCAAGAAATTGCACTTCTTTCAGCCAAAAAGCACACTTAAAAAATTTAGCATATAGCTGTTCTTTTCTCAACAACTCTAATATCAACCTTAAATGCTGCTCATGCTCTTGCTCACTCTTGGAATAGATAAGAATATCATCAATGAAAACAATAACAAACTTATCTAAATACGGACTACAAACTCGATTCATGAGGTCCATGAATACAGCTGGCGCATTTGTCAACCCAAACGGCATGACCAAAAATTCGTAATGACCGTAACGTGTCCGAAAAGCAGTTTTCGGTATATCTTCTTCTTTGACACGTAATTGATGATAGCCCGATCTTAGGTCAATTTTCGAGTACACACATGATCCTTGGAGTTGATCAAATAAGTCGTCAATTCTCGGTAGTGGATACCGATTCTTGATAGTTAACTTATTTAATTCACGATAATCTATACACATTCGGAAAGATCCGTCTTTCTTCTTGACGAATAAAATTGGAGCTCCCCACGGTGAAGTACTTGGTCGTATGAATCCACGATCCAGTAATTCTTTTAACTGACTCTGAAGTTCTTTTAACTCGGACGGTGCAAGTCTATATGGAGCACGGGCAACTGGTGCAGCTCCTGGTACTAAATCTATTTGAAATTCTACATATCTAAATGGAGGTAATCCCGGCAACTCTTCCGGAAAAACTTCAGGAAAATCTCTTGCCACAGGCACGTCGTTGATGCACTTCTCTTTTTCTTTCTTTTCGACTTTATTAACATGTGCTAAGATAGCATAGCACCCTTTCTTCAAGCACTTTTGAGCTTTCAAATAACTAATGAGTTTTAGCTTTGAGTTACCCTTCTCTCCATAAATCATCACCGGCATTTTATCCTTACAAGGAATGCGAATTGCCTTCTTGGCACACACAACTTCAGCTCCTACTTTGGACATCCAGTCCATGCCGACTATTACATCAAAACTTCCTAATTCTACGGGTATTAAGTCAATTTTAAATGTTTCTCCAGCTAAATTTATTTTACAATCACGGCAAATTTTATCGGCTTTAATTAGTTTACCATTAGCTAACTCAATCATGTACTTAGCATCTAGAGGTAATGATGAACAATTCAATTTAGCGTAAAAGCCTCTACTCACGTAACTTCTATCGGCACCAGTATCAAATATAATAGATGCGGATAAGTTATTAATGGTAAACGTACCCGTAACAAGCTCCGGGTCTTCACACGCCTCTCTAGCATTAATAACAAATGCTCTTCCACGTACAGATCCATTATTATTCTCTGGATTCGGACACTGGCTCTTATAGTGACCTTGTTTTCCACACCCATAACAAGTAATGGTAGCCAAAGCAGTTCTATTTGCATTGGTGGCAGGAGTCTTGGTACCATTTGTATTTGTAACGAGAGCCCTACAATCTTCAGCAAGATGACCCTTTCGATTACATTTGTTGCATACCACATTACAGTAGCCAGAGTGATGTTTGTGGCATCGGTTACATAAAGGATTTTGTCCTTTGTAACCAAAGCTTAAACCACTACCCGCACCTTGCGTGATTTCTTGTTTCTTAAAAGATTGTTGTTGGTTACCTCGATCATAATTTCCATTCCACTTTCTTTTGTTACCTGATACCTTCACATCAGTATTGGATACTTTCTTATCCATGATGACCTGATCCATTAGCTCGTTTGCCATGGTTACAGCTTCATGAATTGTCTTAGGTTTCGATGCTGTAACATTTGCCTTGACCTTTTTGGGCAAACCATCTTTGTACATTTCAATCTTCCGTTCTTCGGTTGGAACCAATTCAGGACATAGCAAAACTAATTCCATGAATCGCTGATTGTAGTTGGTGATTTCAGTACCAACAACCTTCAGGCTTCGTAATTCATCTTCCAGCTTCCTAACCTCGTTCCTTGGACAATACTCGTTGATTAACATTATTTTGAATTCTTCCCATGGAGTATCATAAGCTACATCTCCTCCTACAGCCTTCAAATAATTTTTCCACCACGTGAGTGCACTATCTTGTAAAGTGCACGATGCATACTTGGTCATGTCCTTTTCAACACAACCACTGATTTTAAACACAGTCTCCATCTTTTCTATCCACCGGGTTAAACCGATCGGTCCTTCTGTTCCACTGAATGATGAGGGCTTGCAAGCTTGAAAAGTTTTGTAGGTGCACCCCACACGAGGATTTGGGTTAACTGCAGCACCTCTTGCAGCCTCGACCCATAACATTCTGTCGTTCACTCGCTGATTGATGAGTTCCTGGATTTATTGTTCCGTCATTCGGTTCAATCGCGCCATAATCTTCAATAAGAATGAAAAAAAATAATAATTATTCACATGGAATATTATAGATGTAGTATGTATTTACAGTACATCGTAGCTTATTAATAATATGAACCAGTTATTATTATAAAAGCCTTTTCTTCTTATTAGCGTTTTATAATTATATCTAGGGTAGTACCTACCCGTTAATGTCCATACTTAATAGCTTAGTACAGAATCAATTACTACCATCTAAATAATACTTAACCATGGAAAATTATTGCATTTCACACTTCACTATTTTACATATGCTTATCTTACATCAAACATTAAGCAAACCACACTAATAATATTATACAAAACATTATATGATCCCATGGTTTAATACGGCAGCGCATCGTTTGGTCTATTTTCTAAGACGTTTAGGTTCAATGAATCGCCTAACGCTCATCCTAGCTGTCTGCCTATATTTTGGCTGTGGGACTGAAGAACTGGATGCCGGGATAGAACGAATAGGAATAGCGGGAATAGGGGTGGTAGTGTCTAGTGGAGTTGGTGCCACATCATCCTTATTAAACTCAAGATTTGAATTTTCTAATTCATTAGCCTTTCGTTTCTTTCCTAGTTCGAACTTGTCTTTCGTAATTTCCTGTATTTATTCCTCGGGTTCACTTTCCTCCTCGGGCTCACTTTCCTCCTCGGGTTCACTTTCCTCCTCGGGTTCACTTTCCGGGTTCTTTATAGTTGGTTCATCCGAAATTTGTGAGTCTTCCCCAAAGATATTATTTTCGTCATCGGATAGGTTAATGACTGAAACACCATCTGAAGATTCTGATTCGGAGTCGCTGAATGTGATAATAAGTTTTGAGCCCGACATCTACAACAACTAACCCATTAGTACTACATAATATTTACATATAAATTTTAACCAACAATGATAAGCAATGGTTTTTAAAATCAGACCCGGTCAAAGTCCAGACTTACTAATGTATCCTAACGACTTCTCGGTTAGACACACTAATGCAAACCTGGTTCGCTAAGACCACCGCTCTGATACCACATGTCATAACCCGTCCTTAACCATAAGAACGTGTTAGATAACGTATGATTTCATTACGAGGTATTGACCTCTATATGCGACATTTTTAAAAGAACAACTGCATTTATTTTACATTACAAACCATAACTCTTATTTTAATACAAGCTTTAGACAATAAAAAGATGATTATCGTTTAGCGATAATCTTAGACTTACAAACTTTACATGTGATGATAACAATACGATTTCTAGCATATTTTACATTACAAATCCTCCGATATGCAGTTTTATTTTTGACACAAATATGCATACTCAAGATCTTGTTTAAATTCAACATGTTGCAGCGGAAGCTTTTAGTTATCACCTGAGAATAGACATGTTTAAAATGTCAACATAAAGTTGGTGAGATATAGGTTTAATGCCGGCAGCGATATAAATATAGACCACAAGATTTCATATGTAAACATTTTAATAAAAATATTCTAAGTGGTTGAGCACTTGGTAACCATACTTACATTTAATCACGTCGCATATTCCCTTTATTATGAAATCTTACTACACTGTACCAAGTGTAGTCACGAAACGAAGTACTGTGCAACCGTTGAATACTGGTCGTCCAGTCCGGTTGGGGTTGTCAAGCCCAATAGATCTATCAACAGGATTCGCGTTTACAATACCGCTGTAAATAGTAGTTACCAAGCTACAGGGAAGTATGCCAGTGGTACAACTCAACGTAGAATATATTTTTCAGTTACTTGTGTCCATAACGTAAAACATAAAATACATGTATTCTCATCCCGAAATACTTAGAGTTTAAAAGTGGGACTATATACTCACTTTTGTCTTGAAGATATGTAATTTCGACTTGGTCTCCGATTGATATCACGAACCTATCCATATATAATATATCAATATATTTTCATTTTAAACAATCGTCACATATATATACTTATAATACTTTTAATGTCTTCTTAGTCCGTAGTTAGCAATTCAATTTTAATGGTTCATATTTAGGTGTTTAATAAATAAATAAAACCCCCATCGTATTCGTATTGGTCGGGATTAATCTTGACCCACGGTACCGTGTTGTCAAATGACGTGTTGCGTACATAAAGTACCGGTGTTGTCAAATGACGTGTTGCGTACGTACATGAGGTCTTATGATTAATCTTCTCGTGTTGTTTACGGGTGATCCTGAAATATATAAAATTAAATTATGAGTACATATATATAAAATATCATGTTATTTTAGAAAGATATGATTTATTTAATTTTTCTCCAATTATTTTCGTGGCTAAACTAGTTTTGGATATCCGATCTTGTTTTAGTCATAGTTTCTTCGTTACAACTCCGTTTTCGTTGATTCAAATTGCCACTTCCTTGGATCGAGTCCTTCTTTAAGAATATGAACTGTAAATACCTTAGTTTGTATTCGAAATCACAGGTCATAGGTCAAATTTTGGTGAAACTTATGAAGTTAATCATTTTCCCTTATGTAAACAACATTAAATGATTATTTTTCTAAAAATACTTATACTTTGAGTTAAATCATGAAATTTTTATGTGTTAACATATTCATAAGAAATATCATTTTTCCAGAATATAAACCTCCAATTCAAAGTTCAAGATGGTTTTTAATTATCCAACCCAAAACAGCCCCCGGTTGCACCCCGACATCGTAAAAACAGTTTTTAAGGTGTTCTTTGAAAAACCAAGTTATACCTTGTTAAATTAGCATATATTTAAGTTATATTACAGGTCTTGAAGTATTTTAAAAGTTAAGTTAGAAGGATCTATTTAGTTTGCAAACAAGTTTGAAAACATTCAAACTATGTTCTTGTTGTTAAAATTTTATACCATAAAATAAGATAGCTATATATATATGAATCGAATAAGGTTATGAACAAAGTTACTACCTCAAGTTACTTGGACAAGATTGCTGTAAAAGAGGAGTAAGAACCTAGAACCAAAAGAGTGATGGAATTGGATGAAAGATTGGAAGTAAACTTGTGTTCTTGAAAGGATTCTTGAAGTGTTTTTGTAAGGTTTTTCTTATGGTGTTTAAGTGATGTTTTTATGGCTAGATCTTCATGTATACTAGCTGAATGGTTATGGAGTTTCTTAAGAGTGTGTTTTTGTTAAAAGAAATGTGTAGTAAAATGAAAATGGAATGGAGTATAAATGGTGGTGTAAAAGGTGTATAAGTTTGTAATTTTGTGAAAAAATCTTTTAATCATGTGAAATTGTCATACTAGATAACAAAAGTAGTTACCTTATACATAAGGCATTGAACAAGGGCTGGTTGGTGGTGATTTGATGTGTATATACCAATAGTAGATACGTATAAAGGTTAGGTATGATACGATTACATGTACTCTAGATATACGTATAGAAATTTTGTGAAAAATGGAATGAGAATTCAAATATAGCTATCTTTTGTGAATACACTTATATTTTTTTTATGTATTTAAGTCCTTAAAAAGTGATTAAATACATTACTTATACGATATATGTATAAACATTATAGGTCATAAGTATTTATGTCAAATAACGTTACGTATGGTTATCGTTTTAAAAAATTAAGTTAGTAGTTTCAAAATATACTTGTAACTTATTGTTATTAATACAAAATGAGGTATTAAAACATTCTTAGATCATGTTAAATATGTATATATACATATATATACACAAACGTATAATTATCATATATTGTATAGTTCGTGATATCATCGGTCAAACTAGACGGTCAAACGTTGTGTAAAACTCTTTTTGAAGACATAAGTCTCAACAATTTGGATTGCTTGTCATGTTGGTAAGGTTTAATTTATGTAAATATTAATCTTATAAGTATAGAATGATCGAAAAAGTGCGGGTCATTACAATTGTTAAGGTTCGATGGAATGCTCGTAGAGGCCCCGAGTTCACCTGGGAGCATGAAGATCAGATGAAGAAGAAATACCCGCATTTATTTCCAGAAAATACGTCAACACCTCCAACTGCTTAAAATTTCGGGACGAAATTTATTTAACGGGTAGGTACTGTAGTGACCCGAACTTTTCCATGTTTATATATATATTAAATGAAATTGTTATTTACATGATTAAGTGTTTCCAACATGTTAAGCAATCAAACTTGTTAAGACTTGATTAATTGAAATAGGTTTCATATAGACAATTGACCACCCAAGTTGACCGGTGATTCACGAACGTTAAAACTTGTAAAAACTATACGATGACATATATATGGTTATATATATAGTTAACATGATTTTATTATAAGTATGTATCTCATTAGGTATTTTAAAAATGAGTTATATACATAAAAATGAGACTATTAATTTAAGAAACTCGAAAACGATATATATAACGATTATCGTTATAACAACGTCTTACTAGGTACATATGAATCATATTAAGATATTGATACACTTGGTTAATTATTTTAAATGATAAATAAATATATTATTAAGTGTATTAACAATGAAATACATATGTAAAAATAAGACTACAAACTTAATGATTTCGAAACGAGACATATATGTAACGATTATCGTGGTAATGACATTTAACTGTATATATATCATACTAAGATATATTATATATCATAATATCATGATAATATAAAAATTTAACATCTCATTTGTTATAACAAACAATGGGTTAACAACATTCAACAAGATCGTTAACCTAAAGGTTTCAAAACAACATTTACATGTAACGACTAATGATGACTTAACGACTCAGTTAAAATGTATATACATGTAGTGTTTTAATATGTATTCATACACTTTTGAAATACTTCAAGACACTTATCAAAATACTTCTACTTAACAAAAATGCTTACAATTACATCCTTGTTTAGTTTCATCAACAATTCTACTCGTATGCACCCGTATTCGTACTCGTACAATACACAGCTTTTAGATGAATGTACTATTGGTATATACACTCCAATGATCAGCTCTTAGCAGCCCATGTGAGTCACCTAACACATGTGGGAACCATCATTTGGCAACTAGCATGAAATATCTCATAAAATTACAAAAATATGAGTAATCATTCATGACTTATTTACATGAAAAAAAAATTACATATCCTTTATATCTAATCCATACACCAAAGACCAAAAATACCTACAAACACTTTCATTCTTCAATTTTCTTCATCTAATTGATCTCTCTCAAGTTCTATCTTCAAGTTCTAAGTGTTCTTCATAAATTCCAAAAGTTCTAGTTTCATAAAATCAAGAATACTTCCAAGATTGCAAGTTTACTTCCAAGTTTTCTAAATCCATTCCAAGTAATCATCCAAGATCAAGAAACTTTTGTTACTTACAGTAGGTTATCTTTCTAATACAAGGTAATAATCATATTTAAACTTTAATTCAATTTCTATAACTACAACAATCTTATTTCGAGTGGAAATCTTACTTGAAATTGTTTTCGTGTCATGATTCTGCTTCAAGAACTTTCAAGCCATCCAAGGATCCTTTGAAGCTAGATCTATTTTTATCATTTCCAGTAGGTTTATCCAAGGAACTTGAGGTAGTAATGATGTTCATAACATCATTCGATTCATACATATAAAGCTATCTTATTCGAAGGATTAAACTTGTAATTACTAGAACATAGTTTAGTTAATTCTAAACTTGTTCGCAAATAAAAGTTAATCCTTCTAACTTGACTTTTAAAATCAACTAAACACATGTTCTATATCTATATGATATGCTAACTTAATGATTTAAAACCTGGAAACACGAAAAACACCGTAAAACCGGATTTACGCCGTCGTAGTAACACCGCGGGCTGTTTTGGGTTAGTTAATTAAAAACTATGATAAACTTTGATTTAAAAGTTGTTATTCTGGGAAAATGATTTTTATTATGAACATGAAACTATATCCAAAAATTATGGTTAAACTCAAAGTGGAAGTATGTTTTCTAAAATGGTCATCTAGACGTCGTTCTTTCGACTGAAATGACTACCTTTACAAAAACGACTTGTAACTTATTTTTCCGACTATAAACCTATACTTTTTCTGTTTAGATTCATAAAATAGAGTTCAATATGAAACCATAGCAATTTGATTCACTCAAAACGGATTTAAAATGAAAAAGTTATGGGTAAAACAAGATTGGATAATTTTTCTCATTTTAGCTACGTGAAAATTGGTAACAAATCTATTCCAACCATAACTTAATCAACTTGTATTGTATATTATGTAATCTTGAGATACCATAGACACGTATACAATGTTTTGACCTATCATGTCGACACATCTATATATATTTCGGAACAACCATAGACACTCTATATGTGAATGTTGGAGTTAGCTATACAGGGTTGAGGTTGATTCCAAAATATATATAGTTTGAGTTGTGGTCAATACTGAGATACGTATACACTGGGTCGTGGATTGATTCAAGATAATATTTATCGATTTATTTCTGTACATCTAACTGTAGACAACTAGTTGTAGGTTACTAACGAGGACAGCTGACTTAATAAACTTAAAACATCAAAATATATTAAAAGTGTTGTAAATATATTTTGAATATACTTTGATATATATGTATATATTATTATAGGTTCGTGAATCAACCAGTGGCCAAGTCTTACTTCCCGACGAAGTAAAAATCTGTGAAAGTGAGTTATAGTCCCACTTTTAAAATCTAATATTTTTGGGATGAGAATACATGCAGGTTTTATAAATAATTTACAAAATAGACACAAGTACGTGAAACTACATTCTATGGTTGAATTATCGAAATCGAATATGCCCCTTTTTATTAAGTCTGGTAATCTAAGAATTAGGGAACAGACACCCTAATTGACGCGAATCCTAAAGATAGATCTATTGGGCCTAACAAACCCCATCCAAAGTACCGGATGCTTTAGTACTTCGAAATTTATATCATATCCGAAGGGTGTCCCGGAATGATTGGGATATTCTTATATATGCATCTTGTTAATGTCGGTTACCAGGTGTTCACCATATGAATGATTTTTATCTCTATGTTTGGGATGTGTATTGAAATGTGAAATCTTGTGGTCTATTGTTACGATTTGATATATATAAGTTAAACCTATAACTCACCAACATTTTTGTTGACGTTTAAAGCATGTTTATTCTCAGGTGAATACTAAGAGCTTCCGCTGTTGCATACTAAAATAAGGACAAGATTTGGAGTCCATGTTTGTATGATATTGTGTAAAAATTGCATTCAAGAAACTGATTTCGATGTAACATATTTGTATTGTAAACCATTATGTAATGGTCGTGTGTAAACAGGATATTTTAGATTATCATTATTTGATAATCTACGTAAAGCTTTTTAAACCTTTATTTATGAAATAAAGGTTATGGTTTGTTTTAAAATGAATGCAGTCTTTGAAAAACGTCTCATATAGAGGTCAAAACCTCGCAACGAAATCTATTAATATGAAACGTTTTTAATCAATAAGAACGAGACATTTCGGATTGAACTATAAAATTCGAAAGTTCAGGATCTGTTGTGAAAGAAAATTCGTAACGGGTTCGTTCACCGTTAATCTCCATGATATTTTTACTGTAGATAGTAGACATGTAGATCAACATGTAGTCAAAATCTGGTAGCGATCGGACCATGCAAGTGAGAGATATGATTTTTTGAAGTTGGTGTCAGTCAGAATAATTCTTTAGGGTTTAATTGCACTTCCTTAGGAGAAAAATCATTTTCGGTTCATTCACCATTGGATCGACCTGTAATTTGGACTGGAGGTGCTACACATACAAATCTAAGTACGGTAAAAAAAAATTGATGATCGAATCGTTATATAAATTTTCGATTTTGTTGTAGTTTTTGGATGAACTTTTTCGGGTTTGATGACGCAGGTGCGAGGCTGTTTGTCTTGTGACACTTCGGACGATACGACCTGGATATTTAGGGATGATGAATAGTCACGGGTTCTCAAGAGGGTGTTTTCTCTCAGGTTAGAGTGGTTAGGTAACGAACGGGACACATCGGTATGGAAATCAACATGGGGAGTTATCGAAGAAGTTTGGTACTTGCGGGTTTTGAAATGGGATGACCAAGTGATTAGTTAGATATTCCAGGGTATTTGGAATATACGGTCAGGTTAGAGCTTCTTCTCACGAAGGAATTTGATTGTCGCATGGTGTCGGATAGAATGTGTTCGAGGGTAATCAATTAGAAATCTTTAGGTGATGAAGGGGGTGGATAATCTTTTAAGTACAAGAACTTTAGTATTGTAGGATTGTTGAGAGTGTCAGGAACTTGCTTATGATTAAAGGCTTGTCTGACGGGTTTATGTTTTGTATGAGCGGGAAAGTAAATGATGTTATTTCTTAACCTTCTAAAACTTCCGCTTTCTGTAGTGATCAGATCCCCATTTGTGTAACATGTTTTGTTGTTTGCGGGTTGATCAAACCAAAATCATTATGGTTAGATGGATTTTGGATTTAAGTGCTTGATTTGTGGAAAAGAGTGGATTGAATGTTTTAACTCTAATAATTGTGCAAACCCCGATTTAAAATCTGGATTTCAAGGGCGTAAAACAATCGATGGGATTAACCTTATTCGATCAAAATCGAATAAGTTAATATTAGAGAGCAGAGATTAACTCCGATATCGACCGAAATCTTAATCGGAATTGTATTATCAGCTGGAGAGATGTTACCGTAATTAATTTCGGCAGAGTAACGTTAATGCATCCAGTGTTATTGAACGAATGATCTTGTTTGTGTTTTTATAGGTGTTATGAGGAAATGGTGACGTGACACATGTCCTTTTCATGGTGATAACAAACTTTGCTAATCCCGAGGGTTGATGTGGCACCTGTCCCTTCCATGGGAATAACAAGCAGATCCTAACAAACTTTCCTAGATTCGCGGGCTGACGTGGCGTGCAGCTAGTTCGTGTGTTTACTCCATGATCATGTGCTTGCTCCGGGACGGTACACTTGTTCCGGGACAGTGTACTTGTTCCGGGATGGTGTGATCGTTCCGGGACAACGTGACTGTCCCGGGACCGGACACCTAAACCGGGAAGACATAGTAGTTCCGAGAGTGTATTTGTTCCAGCAAGAAGGTCTTGCTTGTTGTTTATTTCAAGTGTTTCTTCACGGTGGTGTTATGGCCGGGCAAGATTGTTGCCGGTTTGTAAGTGACTTTGTAAAGGTTGTCAGATGCTCGACGTTCATAGTTCAGCAGGCCTATTTGTGTGTTGATATAGTTCTTGGCTTCTTAATGCACTTGCATCCGGCTAAGTGATGCCGGCATCCTGCACTCTTGTCCTGGTGGGGTGATTTTTTATGTAGTGTCCCGGCTGGACACCGTCCGGTACGCATATTCTCAAATAGCCTTCTGGTCGGGTTACTAAAGTGAAGCCGGGAAGGTGCTTTTTTGCCCTTGATGGCTCGTGCCGTATTTTTGGCGGAGTGCTGCCAATAGTGTGCCTTTTTGAGTCGGATCATTATGCGTATCATCACATGTGTGGAGTTCTACGAAGAAGTGACCTTAATTTGGTCGTTATTTCGTAACGGATGGCACCATTTGATTAAGTGTATTTATGTAACCAGTTACGGAGGCGGTGTCCACTTATAACTTGAGTGCAAAAAGAGTGGGTGAAGTATGGCGATTGGTTGTTCGCTCTCCGGTCCGGTACCGTGAATAATCCTATTGGAGATACGCATGACCAATCTGGATGTATTCAACCCAGATATGAACCGAGTGAGTGAGCTACTGAGTTGAGTGCTGACAGAATACTTAGAGGAGAAGATATTAGCTCTCATTAAATGAATGTGATATATGAATGATTGTGATGTAACTTATTGTGATTCTTGAGAATAACAGTAACATATTTATAGAAAAACACTAGTGTTTTTGTTATCATTGGTCTAACCATGCTAACGTGTTATTCCATTTTTTATACCGGAAAAACGTTATTTTCTTTCCCAATATTGCCCAACTCATTTATTTTTCCTAGGGGTTCCGCTCCATATTTCATATAGATAGAAGTTTTTTACTATTATTATATTTTCTGGGTTGTCCAATATTGGGAGTTCGGCCCAAGCCTTTTAAGGCTAATATGTCGGGCGTACGTGGCACACTTATGACACATGTCCGCATTGCCATTGGCAGGGCTTACGTGTGTCACTGCCTTGTACTTGAGATTATGTGTAAATGTAAACACTCTCGTGATGCACGTGAGTCGATTCACGTTCACTTCTCAGATCCGGTATTTTGTATTATGACGTCATTCCTACGTCATTCGGGAACCATGTGTCGGTTCCATATTTCTTGTTGGTTTTGACTCCCTTATTGATTTGTATTATGTGCCAGGAACCGTCTGCCCGTTCCAACTTTTTTGTTGGTTGTGACTCCCTTATTGATTTGTATTATGTGGCGGGAACCGTTTGCCGGTCTCGGCTTTCTTGTTGGTTTTGACTCCCTTATACGGCTATTCTACGGTTATCAGATATTGCATCCGGTATGCGTATCATTACAAATCATAATAATAGCCTAAAAACATTTATTTAAATTGGTGACTAAATAAATATTTTCAACATTAGCCACCCTATTAGAACCATATAGAATGTTTATTTTTGGTCAGCACTCAGCAAAAAAAGCTGCAAAATTCAATAGCACGTCATACTTGAGGATATAAATGAGAGAAACTACTACCAAATATCATGAAATTTAGTTTCAAGTAGGTTGAAGCAGTAATAGAAGTTTCTAACTTCATACTTGATCAGCAACAATTATAATTAAGGGGATCAACATGCATAAGCATAAACCGGGATATCGACTAAGTTAAGCAACAAGAGATATACATTAACGCCAAACAACTTAAACACTAAACATCCACAAATATATACATATGTAATATGTTATACCATAGTCGAATGCCTTCTACATTTCTACCTAGAGTCTAATTAGTCACCATAAGCATCCCAATTAATCTGAAAAATCGGATCATTTGGTCGTGCATTCTTCATCAACCCAACAGTCTTTTGAACCACCGACTCATTTAACACACGTACAATTTCATCATCATCATCAGGCTGCAAGGCTACATGGTAATCATCGTCATTTTGTACAAAACCCGACTGACCAATATCTACAACTTTCTTGTTAACAGAATTGTCAAAACCCGACTGGCCAAAATCTACAACTTTCTTGTTATGAGAATTGTCAAAACCCGACTGACCAAGATCTACAAGTTTCTCGTTAACAGGATTGTCAACACCCGACTGACCAAAATCTACAACTTTCTCAATTACGGAATTGTGTCGAGGAGTCGTGTGGGACCAACTAGTTGTTTCTAGTGAAGATGTTCCAAAGTTGATAAATGTTGGGGCTGTAAATTTTATGATCTTTTTCGTTGATAGCTGAGGTTGATTGTGTTTTTTACTCATGTGTTCCTCATACGCATCCATTTCTTTTTTGAACCGCTCCTTGTCCCTCTTACTCGCCTCGATATATGGCTATATTATTAAATAAATAAATGAGGGATTAAAAATGATAAATGACAAAAAATACTACTATGTATTTCGCCTCTATACCAAAAAGGGATTAAAAATGTTAATGACAAAAGAAATACTACTCTGTATTCACTTCTATAACAAAAAACGGATTGAAAAAGTAATGACAAAAGAAATACTACTAATGTATTCCGTTTCTATACCAAAAAACTGCAACACCATTTCAAACTCAATTTATGAGAGAACTACTTATATCCCTAAATGTGCAAATTTTAATTCAGTTACTTTTTGTGAATTGGACAATTTGAGTGGTACTTTACTGCTAACAAACAAAACGAGTGAAATTTATTATTATTTATTTCCTAAATCAATTCGGTCAAACTTACTTCATGAAAAACAGAAATTTATCAAACACTGTATTAAATTAAATAAAAATTTCTAACACTTATTCCTTCGGGAACAGAGGGAGTAACTATATGAAGATAACAAAAAATGAAAAATATAAGCGAAGAAGTTTTTAGAAGTGAGTACACCCCCCAATTTGTCCAACCCATCTACACTTATAACAACTATTACCCATTCTCACATGCACTATATACTCCCCATATATACTCCCTAAATGAATCTTCAGTTTACCCATCTTAGCCCGCCCATTTTACCACAGCTAGCTTTTATGAGGATGGTAAAGTAAGAAGTGTAGGTTGTACCTGTTTATCATCCTTGGAGAGATTTTTCCATGCTCTAGAAATCATGTCGTGAAGGTTCACTGAATTTCCATAAATACTTCTTATCCTCACACCTTCCATCTTTGAAAACATCTGATAGCAGTTTCTTGACCCATGTGGCACACGCGGGCTTTTCTTCATTTCTTTGACTTTTTCAGGTGTCCCTAACAACCATTTCTTCTCTTCTAACAAACACGCTGCTCAAAAGATATCGTCAAAACCGTCATATATACATATGCTTGCCACGCATGCGCTACTTCAACATCAATATCGAAATTTCAGCTACTAATGGGCTACTTTGGTGTCTGTTTAATTCTTAATGAGTCAAAAGTGAACCAAAATGACATAGTCCTTTAATGTTTGCAACATCCTTTTCAGAACAATGCTTTTTATCTTTTATTTTTGAAACATCTGTAGTTAATAGTTAACAAACTGAATTACAATAAATACAAACCTGGAGATGTTTTTGGGGAACTGTTGTCATACTGACTCTTTTTAGACGGTATTTCTCCAATACTAAATTGGTCATGTGTGACGTAACATATGTCGCCGTGCTTCCTCTTTCCGGTAAAGTTAGTTAAATCCCAAGACTCTACATTTCAAATAGAAAAAAAAATAATTTAGAAATATACCACAAGACTGATAATATTTAAAAAATATTTAATGTGGGGACTTGAGTAAATTACCTAGTAGAGTAGACGGAGTATTGCTATGTTTTTCAGGGCATCGATAGTAATATGCTTGCTCAAAAGAGTAAAGAATGGTGGCATAGAGCTTCAGAAGTTGACTCGGTGTCAAAGGGACTTGGGATTTCTGATTTAAAATGGATGCAATATCTTCCCATTTTCCATCTTTTGTGACCTAAATGGCACTCAAAATAAAATATGATAACAACTTTCTACAAGAGTATAAGTGATTATGATTTTCAATCAATATTTTGTCTTTCTATACAAACAAATCATCCTTCTTATGACAATGCATACTGATGTTTGATTGAAATTGTCACTTATGTGTGTTTTTATTTTGCAGTTAAATCTTCATAATTACTCCAAAATACTTTCATACAGAAACTAGAAAACATAGAGATACCCAAAGAAAATTTATTGAGAGACCAAAAATGCATGTCTAACGGTAGGCCTATTAAAATGATGGGTATACATTTAAAATTAATATGGTAAATGCAATGAAAGAAAATAATCCACATTATTAGACATATAATATCAAAATCCTCGCTAAAATATACAAAAATGCTAAAACCACCCAAAAATGCATGTTTTTTCTCCTTAAATTTTTCTTCATAAAAAGGCTAATCTGCAACATGCCTCCGCATATGGTGTACAATCAAAGACATATACAAACATTACCTATGTTAGTTTAATGAGGCTTGAACCACAACGTCAGGCATGTTTTAGGCGCTTAGGTAAAAATAGTTGAATTAAAAGCTCTATATAAAAGCTGCTGAACACTTTTTAATCAGATTATTGCTCATCATTTACAATCATTTTAAAACTACATTGAGTTTTATAATTATCAACTAACTACCTGATGATAACCGCCTCTTTCAGTCACAAATGTGTAGAATTCTTTCAAGTCAATATTCGTGTCACGGAAATTAAACCTGCGTGATGATACAATTAGATTAATACCAATTTGTTGACTAAATTTGATGTGCTTCTATCTCAAACAGTCAAACCATTTTAGAAAACAGCATATATTACATATATGATGCTCATTCTTGTCCATCTACCAACATCCCATTTACACATTTATGTATCAAATTGCTCTTAATAAATTCTCAAAAAAAAAAACACAGCATGAAAATTCTAATGTTAAGCACTCAAGTTTGTTACATTGTTACAGTAATTTGTTAACTATTTGTCTTTCAAAACTATATATTTAATAAAAATACGGAGTAGTATTTTTTGTCTATTACACGTGTGTTAGAAACCTTTGTTGCATACTATATAAACTACACTTGAATACGCTCCATTTTACCTCAAGAGAACAACCTTTGACTTTCTATACTCAAAAGTTGATTTTTAGTTTCAGACTCAAATGAAACAAAATTTGTTACTTTTGTAACTTTTATAACACTAAAACCACATATTCGATCAATAATCGGCTCAAGATGAAATTTTATCAATCATTTGCATGCATATTCGTAGTATTCTTCTTAAAATTAAACTAGACAATTTGAGTCTAAATAGTCAAACGTTGACTCACAGTAAGCTAAGACCAGATGATTCATTGAGCTTGTTGAGTTTCTGATAAAAACCATCGTCTTGTTTCATTTCCTCCGCCGTACACGGTGATTTTCCGGCGGTCAGTGATGAAGATGACAATTCACTGGTTTTTAATCCTTTAATTAACACCGACAACATTTATAAACTGTATTAATCTGCCTCAGAGAAAAACATTGACCATGATGTTTTTTCAGATAGTGCGCGGTGGGTCGTGTGTATTGTTTTCCACTGCTTGGGGTTTTGTATAAATGCTCTTTGAGTTTTGTGTCTTCAAAGTCTTTTTTTAGTGTGTGTTTTAACATTTAACAGGTTAAGGTGCTTCTGTTATTTCATTAACTTGCGTAAAATGGAGCTAATTAACACTTGGTAACAAATATAAATCTTTATGTTAGAAGCTTACACATGGCAGGTTTATTCAAAAAAATATGGGTACCACTTAACTATCGGAATTTTTTTTCTTTTCGAAATAGTGAAAAATGAATGACATTTTTTTTCAAGCTCAAACTTTATAAATAAAAATAGGAAAATCGACCTTTGAATTGCCAGTTTGTTACTTTTTTACCTAAACCGGCATTCCAAATGCAGGTTTGGTGCAATAAAAAATAAAAAAAATGTCATGTAAACAAACAAGCATTTCAAATGTCGGTTTTTCTATTATTATAAAGTTTGAGTTTGAAAATCTATTTTTGTAAAATGTTAGGATTTTAGAACCCAACAATATGAGTAATTAAAGAAAATTACTTAACCCACAAAAGATAAACGAAAGAACAGTGCGAAAAATTAAATCGACACAAGCAAAATAACGTGGTTATATGAAATCGTTGTGATTGCTTTAGTCCACAGCCAACTATAGAATTTTATTGATAATTTTCGTGCTCAATGGTACAGGTTACATCTAGGTTTTATTTATAGGACAAAAATAGAAAAACAAATACGTATCATCAACTTGCTGAACAAGTTGAAACTTCCCATCTGGTGATAAATGTCACCAAACGTGACATTGTAAATCCATAAACTCCAAAAGTGCTCGATGTCAACTATCACGTTTTGGAATATGAATTCACGTTTGAGCATGCTACTTTATTTGTTTCTCTTTTCACATTTTATATTTATGTCACCATTTGTGTAACAACCCTCACTTTTCGACTTCTAAATTACTGAATTAACCCTAGGGTTATATGTCTGACTATATGTATTAAGGGTTGTTATATACAATTAAATATTGACCGAATAGTAATTTTTAGTCAACAATGTACGCTTAAATAAATAATATATTATTAATTTATATAATTTGACATAATTTAACTAAGTATATAAACTTTGTATCACTTTTATTATTTAGTTAATGTATTATATATTTAACTATATAATAAATCCAATTATATATAAATGTAATAATATTTACAAACTTACTAAGACTATAGTTTAATAATTAAAATCATAATTATTATTAAAAATACAAAATATCGAATTATTTATTATTTTTATGTAAAATTTGTATTTATTATATAAAAAAATAAAAAAAATAAAATAAAATATTATTGACAAATATTCTTGGAAAAGCATTAAATCAATTTGTTTATTTATATAAAAAAAATTCTTAAAATAAATGAAAAAAAATAAATAAATAAATAAATAAATAAATAAATAAATAAATAAATAAATTACTTTTTAATTAAAAATTGTAATGGAAAAACTACTTTTATTATTTTATTTTGTGCATTATCCCATGACCTAACATTTAATAGTTTTTAATTTTAAAATCCCATTAAGAATTAAAATATTTTTTTTTCTTTTAATTATTTTATTCTTTTTACCTAATTTTTTCAAGTATAAATACCCCTCATTTCTCATTCAAACTCACATCAAAATTTCTCTCATTTTCTCTTTGAAGAATTACTACTAGTAAGTATTCTTTTCTTACTTTTTATTTTTTTTACTTTTTACTTTTTACTTTTTTACTTTTTACTTTTTACTTTTTACTTCGGTTATTATTTTTACCGAAACATGTAAATAATGTTATAAATTATATGCAATTAAAAATAAAATAAATAACATGTATACACTATTACTATTACTATTACTAGCACCTATAACCTACTACTTATATTGTAACATAAAAATATTTTGGGATATGTATTAGAGATGTATAGATCTTCGAACTTTCTTGACGAATGGTTTCTATGAGATTCTAGGCAGAGGGTTTGGATTTCCGATTTAAAGGGTCCTATGGCTCAAGCCCCTAGATCTAAATTAGCCATTCGAAGGGAAAGGGGTGATTGGAAGCTTATCTAATACGGCAAGTATCCTAAAATGGAAAACACTGATAAAAGTATAAACTCTCTAGTCATAGAAACTTAGTAAAATAAGAAACTTTCTAAAAATAGAAACTTTATAAAAATAGTAACTTACTAGGAATAGAAACTTAGTAAAACAAACTATACTTAAACACATGGGCAAAACACTTAACTACTCTTAAATGTCAATAGGTTGACTTTCCTGCTCACTCGTTCAACTCTTTATTTCGAGGAATAACTCTCTCTACTTACTAAGGTGAATTCATAGCCCCTCTTTATTGCTAGCAAACTTACTTACTTTACTTGGAGTGAGACACATGTTGTTTTTACTTTTTACAATTTAGACACAAGTACCAAACTGTTAAACTATGCTATACCCGGCTATGTCCGACTAAGTCCCTACAGTGATATTTTTAATTGCTGCTGCATGCTTAATTATTGGGGGTAGGCCTATCGGGAGTAACGTCCCCGATACATTTGACTAAGTCTTTGTATTACTTGATAATGAAATTAAACCGACAAGGACAGACACAACTTGTCATGGGGCAAACTTGAACGTTTAGTCTAAATATCACGCATTGGCATAACTTTTTGATCCTGCGGGAGATCAACTTTACAAATTAAATCTTGTGGTCTAAAACAACGATCAAACTTTTTGTTAAACCTATGAACTTCACTCAACCTTTTTGGTTGACACTTTAACATGTTTTGTCTCAGGTGCTGTTTGATTCAAGCTCTTATACTTACTGCTTATGTGATGCTACTTGGACATAGGATCAAGAGATATCGCATTTATTACTTCTGCATGTGAACATTTACGTTATTGTTATTCCTGTCATTGTAACGACATTTCATTTTCCGCTGCGTACTCATTAAAGTTAAATTCATCATTTAGTATTATTCTCGTTATTTATAATATGTTGGTATGTTTTGATATTAGTGACGTTCCTTCCAGACCCTATTGGGAGGACGTTACAGATTGGCATCAGAGCTTAACCAGGCTGTTATAGAGAACCAGGATTGCATTTTTATGTATGCCTTACTTGTTAGTTAGGGTGCCTTAGCAATCTAGGAAACTATAACATTTCCTGCCTTAGAATTAAAGCACTTAGGATTGCCCCATAATCTTAACGATTATGCTTTAATAAACTTGACTTAAAGATTCTAATCAAAATATCCTTCCTAATGTTAGGATGTCTAATTATCATCAAACGACCAAAATAAATCTTTTCAAGCCAACCGAAAAAGATACTGAAAGGTCTTCCACAGAAAGACCAGTCCAAAGTCCACCTTATGGCTTTGGTGTCCTCCCTCACCAAATTATAGCCCAAATACTACTTTAAAGTTACATGGGTCTCCTGAATACTATCCAACCCCGAGGAATAAAGACAAGAGGAAATGTCTTGAAGAAACTGGGCCGTCAAAGAAAAGATCCCGATCTCCTTTCTACGATGAAGTTGATGCCAAGTACGAGCTCATGAATCTGCAAAAAACTACCGATGACCTAATTCGCCATATTGCAAGGATCGATTTTCAAATGAATGAAAAAGACCTAGCAATCAAGAATCTCATGGAGGAAAATGCTGAACTAAAGAAAGAGATAAAGTTGGTGAAGTATGAAGGTGATAGAAATACCCGATGGGAAAAGCAATCTCTCTCCTACCTAAGAGAAGATGTTGACCTTAGATTGAAGATGGAGGGAAATCACGTGAATAATCAACTTTCTATAAGGGACCACAAGTACCATGTAATCAACAATGAAGTTTCTAACCTTTATGATAATCTCGAGTTCCTGCATGAGAAACAAAAGGCGAGGAACGAGAAAGTTGATGAGTTTATGAAGAAGGTGGAGGATGAGAAGAAGAAATATGAAGATTACTTCAATCTTAATATTTCCTAGATTATTTTTCCAATTCCTTGTCTATGTAAAGGCTATGCCTTAAACTATTTCTATTTCCGAATCGTGTAATAAAGGCTTATTTAATGCCTCGTTCTAATAATATAAAGTGTTTTATTAATATCATGCGATATCAATACTTTATTTTATTCATACTTGTGATTGCTCAAACTTATAACTTGTTAAACTTATCAAACATATGTTCACTTTTATGTAGTGACATCATGGTTCGTTCAGCTGCACCTACCGTTAACAACGTTGTGTTAACTACTGAACAATTCCAACAGTTACTCGCTGCCGCCCAAGGAAACGCCCAAGCTAATCATGCTAATACTTAACCGAAACCTTGTTCCTACAAGGATTTTTCAAACTACCATCCTCCTGCATTTAAGGGGACCGAAGAAGCTGTCGAACTAGTCCGTTGGTTCAAGAATATGGAATCTATTTTCCGTATTTGCAACTGTGGTGGTAACAATCGAGTAAAGTATGCCAGTAGCTCATTGGGTGGCAATGCTTTAACTTGGTGGACTGCTCATGCCAAGTCCGTAGGAATTGATAATGCTAATGCAATTCCATGGGATGAACTCAAAAGCATGATGGTCAACAAATTCTGTCCTCGAAGTCAAGTTCAGAAACTTGAAGCTGAGTTCTGGGAACTCAAGGTCAAGGGTACTGACATTGAGAACTATACCAATCGTTATCTGGAGCTTTCTACTCTATGTCCTGAAATGTTTCCTACTGAAGCTAGAAGAATTGAGCGGTATATTGAAGGTCTTCCCGAGGATGTTCAAGGGAATGTTATTGCTGCTGAGAAGGTTACTTTGGATGCTGTGATTCTCATGGCACAAAATCTCATGTTGGCCAAGAGAAGAAGGGCGTCGACCAATAAGAAAGTTGAAACCAAGGGTAATGATGGTAAGAGGAAGTTTGAGCCATCTCAAGGTTCGGCTCAGAATGATAATAAGAAGCCTGCGGATGGTACAAGGTCGAATTATAAGGGTACTTATCCTTTCTGTATTCGTTGTGAGAGGCATCACCCGGGGAAGTGTACTGCGGTTTGTGCGTTGTGTAAGAAAGTGGGACACATTGCTAAGACGTGTAAGACTCCTCCGAAGGATAAGGCTATTGTTCCGGCCAAAGCTCCACCTACATGCTATACTTGTGGAGAGAAGGGACACATTAGTCCGAATTGTCCTAAGAAGAAAAATAATCCCGCTACTGGAGCTAATGCTACTGCTGCGAAGGGTCGTGCGTTTGTTATTACTGCTACTGAAGCCCGAGATGAAGATGAAGTTATCATGGGTACGTATCTTGTCAATAATTTCTATGCAACTATTTTATTTGATACTGGTGCCGACAGAAGTTACGTGTCTAGTGATTTTTGTACCCTATTTGCTGAAAAGCCTCAACCCTTAGAAACTAAAAGATTAGTAGAAGTAGCCAATGGAAAGGTCATGCAAGTCGATAAAATCTATAAAAACTGCAACCTAATCTTAGCCGATAAAGAATTTAAGATAGACCTTTTGCTGGTCGAGCTCGGAAGTTTTGACGTCGTAGTTGGAATGGACTGGTTACGCCCATTGAGAGCTGCCATCATGTGTTACGATAAAACCATTCATGTTCCATTGGGAAATGGAGAGACTCTTATCATCCAAGGTGAAAAGAGTGGTTCCAATCTCAATATTATCTCCTGTATTAAAACCCGTAAACACCTTATGAAAGGTTATCCAGCTATTCTAGCCCACGTTAAGATGATCGAATCGAAAGAGAAGTGTATTGAAGATGTACCAGTGGTTAAAGACTTTCCCGATGTGTTTCCCGAAGATCTTCCTGGTCTTCCACCTCCTCGACAAGTTGAATTTCAAATTGATTTAGCTCCCGGTGCTGCTCCTATTGCTAAAGCACCATACCGTTTAGCACCTTCTGAAATGAAGGAACTTTCCAACCAGCTCCAAGAACTATTGGATAAAGGTTTCATTCGTCCAAGCTCATCCCCATGGGGAGCACCTATTCTATTTGTTAAAAAGAAGGATGGTACGTTAAGGATGTGCATTGATTACCGCGAACTTAACAAGCTTACTATCAAGAACCGTTATCCGTTGCCACGTATTGATGATCTATTCGACCAACTTCAAGGGTCAATTGTTTATTCAAAGATTGATTTGAGGTCCGGATATCACCAACTTAGAGTCAAGGAATCTGATATTCCTAAGACTGCTTTTCGCACTCGTTATGGGCACTATGAATTCTGTGTCATGCCTTTTGGTTTGACCAATGCTCCTGCCATTTTCATGGATCTCATGAACCGTGTCTGCAAACCTTATCTCGATAAATTCATCATTGTTTTCATTGATGACATTTTGATCTACTCCAAGAGTGAGAAGGAACATGACCAACATCTGCGCGTGATTCTTGAACTCTTACGAAAGGAACAACTCTACGCTAAGTTTTCTAAGTGCGAGTTTTGGCTCAAAACCATACAATTTCTCGGACACGTTGTTGATAGTAATGGAATACATGTCGATCCAGCTAAGATTACCGCTATCCAGAACTGGGAGATACCAAAGACTGCGAAGCATATTTGTCAATTTTTGGGACTTGCCGGTTATTATCGGAGATTCATAAAGGATTTTTCCCTTCTTGCCAAACCTCTTACGAAGCTAACTCAAAAAGGGAAGAAGTTTGAGTGGTCCGAAGAACAGGAATTTGCTTTCAAGATTCTGAAAGAGAAGTTGACCACAGCCCTGATTCTATCTTTACCTGAAGGTACTGACGATTTTGTTGTTTACTGTGATGCCTCAAAGCAAGGCTTTGGTTGTGTTTTAATGCAACGTGAAAAGGTTATTGCCTACGCATCTAGACAGTTGAAGAAACACGAGGAGAACTATACCACACACGACCTTGAGTTAGGTGTCGTGGTATTTGCATTAAAGATATGGAGACATTATCTATATGGTACCCAGTTTACGGTGTACACTGACCATAAAAGTCTTCGACACATCTTTGATAAAAAACAGCTGAATATGAGGCAAAGCCGATGGCTCGAGTTATTGAACGATTATGACTGTAAGATGTAATATCATCCTGGCAAGGCAAACGTAGTTGCTGATTCCCTCAGTCGAAAAGACGATGTTAAACGTGTTCGTGCCTTAAACCTGAAAATCAAATCAAATCTTATATCACGAATCTGCGAAGCTCAACTGGAAGCTATTAAACCAACACTTATCGAAGGTGAAGGACCTATCGGTTTCGAGAACCAACTCCAAGTGAAAGCTAATGGTACACGGTACTTTGGCAACAGAATTTGGGTTCCTCGCTTGGGTAATCTCCGTGAACTAGTCTTGGATGAAGCACATAAGACTAGGTATTCTATTCATCCGGGTTCCAGTAAGATGTACCACGATGTGAAGGAATTCTACTGGTGGCCTAATATGAAAGCCGACATTTCTACTTATGTTAGTAAGTGTCTCACTTGTTTGAAAGTCAAGGCTGAACATCAAAAGCCTTCTGGTCTGTTGACACAACCCGATATTCCGCAGTGGAAATGGGAATGTATCGCTATGGACTTTATTACTAAATTGCCCAAGACTTCTAGTGGCAATGATACTATATGGGTCATAGTAGATCGTCTTACTAAATCTGCTCATTTCTTACCGATCAAGGAGACCGACAAGATGGAGAGATTGTCACAACTGTATATCAAAGAAATTGTCTCTCGTCATGGTGTTCCTATATCAATCATATCCGATCGCGATAGTAGATTCACTTCCAGATTCTGGAAATCCTTACAAACTGCTCTTGGAACTAAACTCGACATGAGTACTGCTTATCATCCGCAAACTGATGGTCAAAGTGAACGAACCATTCAAACATTGGAAGATATGCTTCGCGCTTGTGTTATCGACTTCGGCAAAGGCTGGGATAGACATTTGCCTTTGGTTGAATTCTCTTACAATAATAGTTACCACTCAAGTATTAAGGCTGCACCTTTTGAGGCCTTATAAGGACGAAAATGTAGATCCCCACTGTGCTGGGATGAATTAGAGGACAGACAGTTAACTGGTCCTGAAATCATACACGAGACAACCGAAAAGATAGTTCAGATTAAGAAACGAATAGAAACTGCCCGCAGCCAACAGAAGAGCTATGCTAATAAAGGTCGGAAAGATTTGGAATTCCAAGTTGGTGACAAAGTCATGTTGAAAGTATCCCCTTGGAAAGGCGTCGTTCATTTTGGTAAACGAAGCAAACTAAGTCCGCGTTTTGTTGGACCCTTCAAGATTACTGAAAGGATCGGACTCGTGGCTTATCGATTAGAATTACCTGCTGAACTTAGCAGCTTACAAGACGTATTTCATGTCTCGAATCTTAAAAAGTGTCTCGCTGATGACACTCTCGTTATTCCTTTAGATGACATTCGCATTGATGATAAAATGCACTTCATAGAGGAACCCGTAGAAGTCATGGACCGATCTGCTAAACGCTTAAAACAAAGCACCATACCTATTGTTAAGATCCGTTGGAATTCACGACGTGGCCCCGAGTATACCTGGGAACGTGAAGACCAAATGAAACAGAAATATCTCTATCTCTTCTCAATCGCTGATGCATCCGAGAAGTCTACCTAAAACTTCGGGACGAAGTTTTTATTAACGGGGAGGTACTGTAACAACCCTCACTTTTTGACTTCTAAATTACTGAATTAACCCTAGGGTTATATGTCTGACTATATGTATTAAGGGTTGTTATATACAATTAAATATTGACCGAATAGTAATTTTTAGTCAACAATGTACGCTTAAATAAATAATATATTATTAATTTATATAATTTGACATAATTTAACTAAGTATATAAACTTTGTATCACTTTTATTATTTAGTTAATGTATTATATATTTAACTATATAATAAATTCAATTATATATAAATGTAATAATATTTACAAACTTACTAAAACTATAGTTTAATAATTAAAATCATAATTATTATTAAAAATACAAAATACCGAATTATTTATTATTTTTATGCAAAATTTGTATTTATTAATTAAAAAAATAATAAAAAAAATAAAATAAAATATTATTGACAAATATTCTTGGAAAAGCATTAAATCAATTTGTTTATTTATATAAAAAAAATCCTTAAAATAAATGAAAAAAAATAAATAAATAAATAAATAAATAAATAAATTACTTTTTAATTAAAAATTGTAATGGAAAAACTACTTTTATTATTTTATTTTGTGCATTATCTCATGACCTAACACTTAATACTTTTTAATTTTAAAATCCCATTGAGAATTAAAATATTTCTTTTTCTTTTAATTATTTTATTCTTTTTAACTAATTTTTTCAAGTATAAATACCCCTCATTTCTCATTCAAACTCACACCAAAATTTCTCTCATTCTCTCTTTGAAGAATTACTACTAGTAAGTATTCTTTTCTTACTTTTTATTTTTTTTACTTTTTACTTTTTACTTTTTACTTCGGTTATTATTTTTACCGAAACATGTAAATAATGTTATAAATTATATGCAATTAAAAATAAAATAAATAACATGTATACACTATTACTATTACTATTACTAGCACCTATAACCTACTACTTATATTGTAACATAAAAACATTTTGGGATATGTATTAGAGATGTATAGATCTTCGAACTTTCTTGACGAATGGTTTATATGAGATTCTAGGCAGAGGGTTTGGATTTCCAATTTAAAGGGTCCTATGGCTCAAGCCCCTAGATCTAAATTAGCCATTCGAAGGGAAAGGGGTGATTGGAAGCTTATCTAATAATGCAAGTATCCTAAAATGGAAAACACTGATAAAAGTAGAAACTCTCTAGTCATAGAAACTTAGTAAAATAAGAAACTTTCTAAAAATGGAAACTTTATAAAAATAGTAACTTACTAGGAATAGAAACTTAGTAAAACAAACTATACTTAAACACATACTTAAACTTAAACATGGGCAAAACACTTAACTACTCTTAAATGTCAATAGGTTGACTTTCCTGCTCACTCGTTCAACTCTTTATTCCGAGGAATAACTCTCTCTACTTACTAAGGTGAATTCATAGCCCCTCTTTATTGCTAGCAAACTTACTTACTTTACTTGGGGTGAGACACATGCTGTTTTTACTTTTTACAATTTAGACACAAGTACCAAACTGTTAAACTATGCTATACCCGGCTATGTCCGACTAAGTCCCTACAGTGATATTTTTAATTGCTGCTGCATGCTTAATTATCAGGGGTAGGCCTATCGGGAGTAACGTCCCCGATACATTTGACTAAGTCTTTGTATTACTTGATAATGAAATTAAACCGACAAGGACAGACACAACTTGTCATGGGGCAAACTTGAACGTTTAGTCTAAATATCACGCATTGGCATAACTTTTTGATCCTGCGGGAGATCAACTTTACAAATTAAATCTTGTGGTCTAAAACAACGATCAAACTTTTTGTTAAACCTATGAACTTCACTCAACCTTTTTGGTTGACACTTTAGCATGTTTTGTCTCAGGTGCTGTTTGATTCAAGCTCTTATACTTACTGCTTATGTGATGCTACTTGGACATAGGATCATGAGATATCGCATTTATTACTTCTGCATGTGAACATTTACGTTATTGTTATTCCTGTCATTGTAACGACATTTCATTTTCCGCTGCGTACTCATTAAAGTTAAATTCATCATTTAGTATTATTCTCGTTATTTATAATATGTTGGTATGTTTTGATATTAGTGACGTTCCTTCCAGACCCTATTGGGAGGACGTTACAATTTGTGACTTCAAGTCACCATATGTGACTTCTTAATGGTCCCACTTAATTGTTTAACTCCTTCACATTCAACAATCTCCCGCTTGAAGGAGATCTTAAACAAAACCGCTATCTTCGTAAGCCCGTCAACCAAACAATCTAACTAAGAATGTTAAACCACCATTATACCGCCAAACTCCATTTGGGACACGCACACTCAACGCATACTTCGGATGAGTAGACTTTTGATACAAGGTCTTCAACACTACTTGTTAGAATCGAAATATCAACCCTCTAATTCTCTAGTCGGCGTCTTCTCTAATTAAGTCATGAGAAGACCGATTGAGACAATGCAAAACCTCAACTTGTCCGTTGTAACCACCTTAGTAAGCATATCCACGGGATTCTTCGAACCAAGGACTTTCTTCAAAATTAAAGTACCATCTCTTATATGATGTCGAATGAAATGATACTTCAACTTGATGTATTTCGTACGACTATGAAACACCGGATTCTTCCCAAGATGAACCGCACTTTGATTATCACAATATAAGACACAATAGTCTTGTCTTTTACCCAACTCATGAAATGTCCCGTTCATATTGATTATAAACGTTCCATATTAATTGATTTCATTGCGAGGTTTTGACCTCTATATGAGACGTTTTTCAAAGACTGCATTCATTTTTAAAACAACCATAACCTTTATTTTATCAATAAAGGTTTTAAAAACATTACGTAGATTATCAAATAATGATAATCTAAAATATACTGTTGATAATGCTAAAAGCGAACATATATTTCTTAGCATTATTCCTCAAGAAAGACAAGCTTTTAGTTGCAATTGTTCTATTTACAAGTGATATTCGTTTAAATAATAAAAGGTAAAGACAAAAGACAGATTCGACGAATTGAAGACGCAAAGGTCCAAAAAGCTCAAAAGTACAAAATACAATCAAAGAGGTTCCAATTATTGATAAGAAACGTCTCGAAATCACAAGAGTACAAGATTCAAAACGCAAAGTACAAGATATTAAATTGTACGCAAGGACGTTCGAAAATCCGGAACCGAGACCAGAGTCAACTCTCAACGCTCGACGCAACGGACTAAAAATTACAAGTCAACTATGCATATGAATATAATATAATATATAATTAATTCTTAAAATTAATATATATATTATATTATATTTATAAAACGTCGGCACAAGGAAACAAGCAACATGTGATCTTTTCTCTTAAAGTCCATACGATCGCATGGCATGAAAAGTCAGGCCACATCCCCTATAAATTCGCAGTTTGGTGAACGCAAAAAAGATATATCTTTTCTCTTCTCCATTCATACGTAATATTTATATTTATAATTTATATTTTAATTTTAATTTTAATTATAATTCTAATAATAAGGGTATGTTAGCGAATGTTGTAAGGGTGTAAGTCGAAATTCTGTCCGTGTAACGCTACGCTATTTTTAATCATTGTAAGTTATGTTCAACCTTTTTAATTTAATGTCTCGTAGCTAAGTTATTATTATGCTTATTTAATCCGAAGTAATCATGATGTTGGGCTAATTACTAAAATTGGGTAATTGGGATTTGTACCATAATTGGGGTTTGGACAAAAAGAACGACACTTGTGAAAATTAGACTATGGGCTATTAATGAGCTTTATATTTTTTAGCTAAATGATAGTTTGTTAATGTTAATATAAAGATTTACAATTGGGCGTCCCTATAAATAACCATATACACTCAATCGGACACGATGGGCGGGATATTTATATGTACGAATAATCGTTCATTTAACCGGACACGGGAATGGATTAATAGCCACTAGAATTATTAAAACAGGGGTGAAATTATGTAGAAGGACACTTGGCATAATTGTTAACAAAGTATTAAAACCTTGGGTTACACTCAGTCGACATCCTGGTGTAATTATTAAACAAAGTAATAAAACCTTGTTACAGTTTAAGTCCCCAATTAGTTGGAATATTTAACTTCAGGTATAAGGATAATTTGACGAGGACACTCGCACTTTATATTTATGACTGATGGACTGTTATGGACAAAAACTAGACGGACATATTATATAATCCAGGACAAAGGACAATTAACCCATGGGCATAAAACTAAAATCAACACGTCAAACATCATGATTACGGAAGTTTAAATAAGCATAATTCTTTTATTTCATATTTAATTTCCTTTATTTTATATTTAATTGCACTTCTAATTATCGCATTTTTATTGTTATTGTATTTAATTGCACTTTTAATTATCGTACTTTTTAATTATCGCAAGTTTATTTTATCGCACTTTTATTATTCGCAATTTCATTATCGTTATTTACTTTACGCTTTAAATTAAGTCTTGTATTTATTTATTATTTTACATTTGGTTTTAACTGCGACTAAAGTTTTAAAATCGACAAACCGGTCATTAAACGGTAAAAATCCCCCTTTATAATAATAATATTACTTATATATATATTTGTATTTTTATAAAAGTAAACTAATATAGCGTTAAGCTTTGTTTAAAGATTTTCCCTGTGGAACGAACCGGACTTACTAAAAACTACACTACTGTACGATTAGGTACACTGCCTATAAGTGTTGTAGCAAGGTTTAAGTATATCCATTCAATAAATAAATAAATAAATATCTTGTGTAAAATTGTATCGTATTTAATAGTATTTCCTTCTAAAATTTAATAGTATTTTATACCCCTTAGCTTTAACATCAAGTTATTTTTGGCGCCGCTGCCGGGAAAACGCTTAAAAGCCGGAAGCGCAACGCTAATATATAAAAAAAAAGATTTTTATTTTTAGTTTACTTTTATAAAAAAAATACACTTTTGTAAAAATACGTTTTAATATATTCAAAAATATATAAAAAAAAACAAAAATATAAATATTTTTTTAGAGTTTGTTAAATATTTAAGTTCTATAAAAGTTTATTTATCTTTATTTTGTAAAAATATAATTTTTATTTAATTTATAAATATATTTTATAAATATATTATTTAGCAAAAACAGAAATAAAAAATTATTAAAACTCTAGTCCTGTACTGTAGCAGCCCATTCTGTGGCCCGAAATCCTAGCCCATGCGATCGCATGGCTGGGCAACTTAGGACTCATGCGATCGCATGAGCCCGTGTGACACGCCACAGTTGACTGAACCAGCATTTATTACGGGTATTATTATTTATTATTAATCTAAAACCCTATTTAGGGTTATATATTTTATAATTTAATTTAGTTTTTATATTTAATTTGTATTTTTATGTTTAATTAGTTTATTTAAAGTTTAAAATTAATAGTTTTATTAAATAAATAATATAAAAATAATATTTTTATAAAAATTGTACTTTTTACAACTTTTTGTATATTTTTATATTTTGTCCCTTTTTAATCGTTTTAGCGTAATATTTGTATTTTTAGCTCATATTTAGTTTTAAACTTAATTTTTGCCATAATTATTTTTACTTCTAGATTTTTAGGCTTTGCCGTAGAATCCCTTAAGTGATTTTTCTTTAGATTAAGATTTAGGTGCTTTAGAATTTTGCGACGCCTTTTTAAGTTTTAGTACCTTTTTAAGATATTGCCATTTGGAATATAGTTTTTCCTATAAGCCTTAATATTTTTAGACGCCTTTTACCTATGTATCAATTATCATTCCAATTAGTAATCTCAATTTGCGATTATAATTTTAAGTTAGTTGTAGTGATAAGGTTGGGTTAGTCAAGTGTTTTTAAGTTTTATAAGTTTCTTTTATTTTTCCGTCGCCTTTTATTTTTCTTTCTTATTTTTCTTTTTCGATCTTTTTCCGACGAACTCTCTTTCTTTCTTATTTCTCGCCATTCTAGTTTTTAGGACATAGAGTTTTTATTCTACTTCTTATCTAAATTTCTTAAAATTACGAAAATTTATTTTAAGTGGTTAAATTGATAGACATCAAAATTTTCTGGTTCGTAGTAATAGTTGGATTTGTATGTGGACCGGGTTATTGGAGCCAAACAGTCCTCAATTATATTGAGACCAAACGAATCCTGCCCCTCTGCTGCATCTTTTGGCTATTCGAAACGTGGGCAAAATCAGAAAAGTCTATTGATTGGATAACTTATATAATTTTTCTTTCCTTTTTAAAAACTAATAGGATATTCAGTGAATGCACCGAGCAAGACGTTCACCACCTTTTGTACGTTCACCACCTGTAACTAGATCAAGACATTTAGCAAATATTACCGCCGTTGATTTTTCTTTAGAATCGTCATCCAGTCGACCAAGTACTCCAGTTCAAATTTCCGATAATCCATTTTTTGAACCCGACCTCACAATTGAGAATCCGGAGAATATTCAGGGACGATTCATAGATCCTGAACCATTAAATTTTCCTCCGGAACCACCAATCATTCAAACAGAGATTGTTGAGGAACGAACCATTAAATCAGAATCCTCTAGTGATTTCGATTCAACAAATTCAATTATGGAGAATCTGGAACCTTTAAGTATGGAAGACCGAATGAGAGCTAAACGCACTGGCCAAGGTCACGCAATTACTCATCCAGACATTAATGCGCCAGATTATGAAATCAAAGGACAGATTCTACACATGGTGACTAATCAATGCCAATTTAGTGGTGCACCGAAGGAAGATCCAAATGAACATCTTCGTACCTTTAATAGGATCTGCACACTATTTAAAATCCGAGAAGTTGAGGATGAACAGATATATCTCATGTTATTTCCCTGGACTTTAAAGGGAGAAGCCAAAGATTGGTTGGAATCGTTACCTGAAGGGGCGATTGATACATGGGACGTTTTAGTTGAAAATTTTCTTAAACAATTCTTTCCTGCATCTAAAGCCGTAAGACTTCAAGGAGAAATTGTTACGTTTACACAGAAACCGAATGAAACTCTATATGAGGCGTGGACAAGATTTGGAAAGTTATTAAGAGGATGTCCGCAACATGGTTTAGACACCTGTCAAATAGTACAAATATTCTACCAAGGATGCGACATCACTACAAGGAAAGACATAGATATAGCAGCTGGTGGTTCCATTATGAAGAAAACCGAAATTGATGCTTATAAAATTATTGATAACACTGCTTCCCACTCACATGAGTGGCACCAAGAAAAAGATATCGTTAGATCATCTAAAGCAGCTAGAGCCGATTCTAGCCATGACTTAGATTCCATTTCCGCAAAGATAGATGCTGTCGAGAGATGAATGGAAAAAATGACTAAGGATATTCACTCAATACGAATTAGTTGTGAGCAGTGTGGAGGACCACATTTGACAAAAGATTTTCTTAGTATTGAATTAACAATGGAACAAAGAGAGAATATTTCATACATAAACCAAAGGCCTGGAAATAATTATCAGAATAATTATCAACCGCCACGACCAATTTACAATCAAAACCAGAATTATAATCGAAATATTCCATACAACAACCAACAAGGTCCTAGCAATCAACAAGTATCCAATAATACTTACAATCAGCAAAGACCTAATTTTCAAAATAAACCACCACACAAACCGATGATAAAAAGCCAAATTTAGAAGATATGATGACGAAGCTAGTTGAAACTCAAACACAGTTTTTCACATCTCAGAAACAAACCAATGAACAAAATGCTCAAGCATTTAGAAATCAACAAGCTTCTATTCAAAACTTGGAACAAGAAGTAAGTAACCTAGCAAGGTTAATAGGTGAAAGAAAACCGGGAAGTTTACCTAGTGATACAAATGCTAATCCCCGAAATGAAACAGCTAAAGCTATTACCACAAGAAGTGGTACAACACTTAAACCACCTGAAATACCTGTAACTTCTGATGAAACTATTCCTACTCCACAAGAACCACAACCTGAACAAGATAAGGAAACAGAACCGGTAGTTGAAAAGGTTAATGAAGATAACACAGTTAAGGATAAACCTTATGTTAAACCATACCAACCACCACTTCCTTACCCGAGTAAAATGAAGAAAGAGAAACTTGAAGCCGAGCAATCCAAATTCTTGGATATGTTTAAACAGATAAATGTAAATCTTCCTTTCATTGATGTGATTTCAGGAATGCCTAGATATGATAAATTCTTGAAAGATCTAATCTCGAATAGAAAGAAAATGGAAGAACTCTCGGCTGTTATTATGAACGCTAATTGTTCAGCAGTGCTATTGAATAAGATACCAGAAAAACTATCTGATCCAGGAAGTTTCACAATTCCATGTTTTCTGGGTAGTCTTAGTTCAATAGAAGCATTGGCAGACTTAGGTGCTAGTATAAATCTAATGCCGTATTCACTATACGCTAAACTAGACCTTGGAGAATTGAAACCAACAAGAATAAGCATACAACTAGCCGATCGATCAATAAAATATCCTAGAGGGATAATGGAGAACATGCTAGTTAAAGTTGGTACTTTAGTATTTCCAGTAGATTTTGTTGTTCTGGACATGGAAGAAGATTCTCAAGTTCCTCTCATATTAGGAAGACCATTCTTAAACACGGCTAAAGCAATGATAGACGTGTTCAGTAAGAAACTGACCCTAAGTATAGAGGATGAGAGTGTTACCTTTTCAGTTAATAGAGCAATGCAACAACCACAATCTGCAGATGATACATGCTATTATATTGAAACTATAGATGCACATGCAGAATTATTAGAAGAATTTCCAGAATTACAAGGAACAGAAGAATGTTCTTTAGGAGAAGGTAATGAACAAATTGATGAAGTTGAAATGTTAGCTACACTTATAGCTAATGGATATGAACCAACAACAGAAGAAATTCAAATGCTAAAAGAAGAAGACAGATATCGATACAAATCATCGATAGAAGAACCTCCGAAATTAGAGTTAAAGCCACTTCCAAACCATTTGGAATACGCTTATTTACATAGTGAATCTGAATTACCTGTAATAATATCGTCTTCTCTTACTGAAAATGAGAAATCACAACTCATTTCTGTGTTGAAAGCTCATAAACCAGCCATTGCATGGAAGATTCATGATATTAAAGGAATAAGTCCTTCGTATTGCACACATAAAATCCTTATGGAAGAAGATCATAAAACGTATGTACAACGCCAACGAAGACTGAATCATAATATGCAAGATGTAGTTAAAAAAGAAATTATTAAACTGCTAGACGCAGGTCTAATTTATCCAATTTTTGATAGTCCATGGGTAAGCCCAGTTCAATGCGTACCTAAGAAGGGTGGCATGACTGTCATTACAAATGAAAAAAATGAGCTTATTCCTTCAAGGACTGTAACCGGATGGCGTGTATGTATTGATTATCGAAAATTAAATGACGCCACCAGAAAAGATCACTTTCCCTTACCTTTCATTGATCAAATGTTGGAAAGATTAGCCGGAAATAGTTACTATTATTTTCTAGATGGATTTTCCGGATATTTTCAAATTCCAATAGCACCCGAAGATCAAGAGAAAACCACATTCACGTGCCCTTATGGTACTTTTGCTTACAAACGCATGCCATTTGGACTTTGCAACGCCCCTGCAACCTTTCAAAGGTGCATGATGGCGATTTTTCACGACATGATAGAAGAATGCATGGAAGTTTTCATGGATGACTTTTCAGTCTTCGGTGATACATTTGAATCATGTCTAGTTAATTTTGAACAAATGCTGATTAGATGCGAACAGTCAAATCTAGTACTTAATTAGGAGAAATGCCATTTCATGGTTAAAGAAGGCATTGTTCTTGGACATAAAATTTCAAAGGAAGGAATTGAAGTGGATAGAGCTAAAGTAGATGTAATTGCTAAACTTCCACATCCAACCAATGTTAGAGGAGTTAGGAGTTTTCTAGGGCATGCCGGTTTTTATCGACGTTTCATAAAAGATTTTTCTAAAATTGCCACTCCTATGAATAAACTCCTAGAAAAAGATGCTCCATTCATCTTTTCAGATGAATGCATCAAATATTTTAATATTCTTAAAGAGAAACTAACTAATGCGCCGATCATGATAACACCAAATTGGAATCTACCGTTTGAATTAATGTGCGATGCAAGTGATTTTGCAATGGGAGCCGTTTTAGGACAAAGGATTGAAAAACGATTTCAACCTATATATTATGCTAGTAAGACGTTACAAGGAGCACAAACAAACTATACAACTACTGAAAAAGAACTCCTTGCTATTGTCTTTGCTTTTGACAAATTTCGATCATATCTCGTTCTAGCAAAAACGGTGGTCTATACCGACCATTCTGCTCTTAGATACCTATTTTCGAAACAAGATGCTAAACCACGATTAATCCGTTGGATCTTACTCTTACAAGAGTTCGATATTGAAATCCGAGATAAAAAAGGAGCAGAAAATCTCGCCGCTGATCAACTTTCTCGTCTTGAAAATCCTGAGTTAGAAGTTCTAAATGAATCGGCCATACAAGACAACTTTCCTGATGAATATCTATTGAAGATAGATTATAATGAAATACCATAGTTTGTAGACTATGCAAACTACTTAGTATGTGGATTCCTTGAAATAGGATTATCGTACCAAAAACGAAAGAAATTCTTCAGTGATATAAAACACTATTTCTGGAAAGATCCACATTTGTTTAAAAGTTGTCCAGATGGAATAATACGCCGATGTGTATTCGAAGATGAAGCCAGTAAAATATTAAACCATTGTCACACAGGACCAACAGGAGGGCATTATGGGCCTCAATTAACAGCAAGAAAAGTTTATGAAGCTGGATTCTATTGGCCTACAATTTACAAAGACGCACACCTTCTTTGCAAATCCTGTGATGCTTGTCAAAGGGACGGAAAAATAAGTCAACGTGATGAAATGCCACAAAATGTTATCCAAGTATGTGAAGTATTTGACATTTGGGGTATTGACTTTATGGGTCCATTTCCAAAATCTCATAATAATCTCTATATTCTCGTAGCCATTGATTATGTGTCTAAATGGGCGAAAGCACAAGCTCTCCCAACTAACGATGCATGAGTTGTAGTCAACTTTTTAAAACGTCTTTTTGCAAGGTTTGGAACACCGAAAGCTTTAATAAGTGATCGGGGTACTCATTTCTGTAATAATCAACTTGAGAAAGTTCTCAAAAGATATGGAGTAACTCATAAAATCTCCACCGCATATCATCCACAAACAAGTGGACAAGTTGAAAATACCAACCGAGCTTTAAAATGTATTCTTGAGAAAACCGTAGGATCAAATCCGAAGGAATGGTCCATTAAATTGGAGGATGCACTCTGGGCTTTTAGAACAGCCTACAAAACTCCAATTGGAACCACACCTTTTAGACTTGTTTATGGAAAAGCATGTCATCTTCCAGTAGAAATTGAACACAAAGCATTTTGGGCTTTGAAGACATGTAATCTTGATATACATGAAGCTGGACGTCTACGATTAAGTCAACTAAATGAATTAGAAGAGTTAAGACATGAAGCATACGAAAATTCATTAATCTATAAAGAAAAAACGAAGAAATGGCATGATAAAAGAATCAGAAGTTTAAAAGAATTTAAAGAAGGAGACAGAGTTCTTCTTTTCAATTCACGATTCAAGCTATTTCCTGGAAAATTGAAATCAAGGATGGTCTGGACCATTCATAGTCAAAAGAGTTTTCCCATACGGAACAATAGAATTAATAAATTCAAATAGGATTCAATTTGAAGTTAATGGTCACAGAGTTAAACACTACATAGATAGTCCGATGGAATTCGACAATGAAGTTAATCACGATTTCGATACCACAGCTAACTAAGTATGGGGAGAATCAAGTCTTTAAAGGATAATATGTATTTCTGTTAGAGTTAGATTGTCTGTTTTCGTGTAGTTCTCGAAAATGGAACCCGAATGGTCTTTCCCTAGCAGACCCTAAAGAACTAGTCTTCTCCCCCCATTCTGAATTTTTATTTTTTTAGGAAATGAAGACTGCCTGTGAACTAAACCATGGTCTAATGCTACACGCTTTGATCACTAAACGTAATAATGATACACTACCGAGTGAAATAGTATCAGTAATCAGAGAAAGATTGGACGGAGTAAGAAAAGAATCCAGATGCGAAGATAATAAGTTACAATTTGGTAAAGGAAAATCAAAATCCGCAGCGAAAAGAAGAGCACGACACCTAGAAAGATGTCACAAATGCGGAAAATGGTCACATGGAGGTAAATGTTCAAATAATCAAACCTATTCAAATACCGAATTTGTTACTTTATGCAGAGACGGACCGTTCATATGTTTAGAAGAAAAAACACTGAATGCTCGAGGTTACGCCTATGTAGCCATGGAAAACCAATTAAACCGACTATCTTATGAATGGGATAGATCATATAACTAAGAATACTATCTCACAGGTAAGTCTGTACAGTTTTTATTTTTATTTTTAACCTTTTGATAATAAATGCTAATTTGTTCGCTATAAAGTATTAAATTGGTATTGAATAAAATTAGGTTTGGCGACCGAAATTATTGATATCATACAAAAATTTATTACATCACTGCGAAATTTAACGTTTATTCTTAAGGTATAAATATCTTTAATCAATCAACCCAAAATATTTCAAACATTCGTCATGAGTTAAATTAGGTCATGGAACCGAAATTACTTTACCGAAAAGAGGGGCGCATATTTTTGATAATATTTGATTGATTAAAGTGGGATAAAAAGCCAAAAAGATTTTTAATTTTATTTTTACCATGTTTTTAAAATTAATATATAAATCTTAAATTAATATTGTAAACTTTGTAAAATCAATATATTTAAAATTGTAAATATTTGAAAAATTAATATAAGTTTGGTGTGAATTTATAATATGAATTTTTAAATTAAGTTTGGTGTGAATTTTTAATTTTTAAAATATGAATTTTATTTTTATGCATTTTAAATTTAAGTTTGGTGTGAATTTTTAATATTAATTTTGAATTTTATGCATTTTTAAATTTAAGTTGTGTGAAATTAAAAACAAAAATTTACTTTATTTTGCTAAGTTAAAAATATGATTTTTAAAATTCGTCGTAAGTTGAAGACTAGGTCTTTGAACCGAAATTGCTTTACCCGAGGGAGGGACGAGAACTTTTATTATCATTATTTTTAATCTTATTGAATTAAGGTATGCCAAAAAAAAAATTAAAAAACCCAAAAATCTAAGCTTTTAAAACAATTGCTTGAAAAAGACAAATTTTAAAATTTTGTCGAAGGACGGACTAGGACATCGATCCGAAACGACCTCGTCCTAAAACAAAGGGAAACAAAATTTTAAAATTAATCACTTAATTGTTTTATAAGTTAAAGTTTAAAAAATAAAAATAAAAAAAAAGCCAAAAACACTGTAGCCGGGTACCCATGCGATCGCATGGGAATCACCCTATCCATCCATGCGATCGCATGGAGGCCAATTACAGGCCTGGTACATACAGACCAGCGGGTCTGTTTCTTCTCCACAAAACACACACATTCACGAAACTCACCCAAAAATTCACCAATTTTCGCCATTTTTCCACCGTAATTCATCAAATTTCTTACTCTAATCATGCCTAAATTCTCATTCTTCAGCAAAATGGTAAAAATTACACCCCTAAACTCTATAAATTCCTAGTTTTTGTGATAATTACCAATTTTTTACCTAATGCAATTTTGTTAATTTCTAGTGTAATTAGTGTTAAATTGTTAGTATTTTATGCATGTATAACCTAGATTGATGCTATTTAACATGATTTGAAACCAAAAACTTCAAAATTTTTAGAAATCTAGGGTTTGTGTTCTTGAGCAATTTGGGGCTTTTTGATATAAACAGGTTATGGCCGATTTTTATCATGAATTATTGCTAAATTGAGTAGTGTAACATGTTTAGATCGTTAAATGATCCAAACAATGATCCTAAACATGATTTTTGGAGATTAAAGTGGACTTTTTAAGTCCAAAATTCACGAACTTGATTAATTTGATATATTTGCCATTTGAGACTTGTTTAATTATTAGTAATGAATATTTTGACATGTTATTTGAGTTAAAAGCTTATGAACTTTGTATACATTTTCATATGTGCTTATTTGAAAAGTGTAGAATTGTGAAAAATTGTGAAAATGTGTATAAGTTTAATTTTGATTTAACATGTTATAGTGATTGTTTTAAGTTGTTATTTTGCTAACACTAATGCATATTTGGATGCACAAATTTTGTATTTAATGTGTTTTGCAGAAAGCCGATACTGGAGGTTCAGGAGCATCATCATCTAGACGACCAGCACCAGCACCAGAACCAGAACCAGAAATGCAACATGAACAACAACCACAACAAGAACCACAACAACAGCCTGATCAGCACATACCTTATTATAATCCGGTACAGTTTGTTGATGAATTCATAGTATTCCCAATGAGGCCGCCAGTAGAATTCCCAACGATTCCTGAGCACACTCTACATCCTAATCTGAGATTTGATAGAAGATGGAGAGATTACGAGACATATCAAAGGAACAAATTCAAATTGGTAACAAAAAATGTAGAGGTGCCAAGGGTAATCGATTGGGCCCCTTTGGAAACGGTCCATCTAGCTGACCGTGTTAGACAGCTTTTAGTTCAAAGGTATGACAGTTCTTCTTTTACAGATTGGGAACGTCTTTTCACCATTCGTAGACCTTTATATAAGGAATGGTGTGTTGAGTTGATGAGTACTGTATCACTTGATACAAATATAGTTAGAATAGATGATAGAAGATTTCTTAGGTTTATCCTTGGCGGTAGGATGTACAGAATGTCCATGTTGGACATGGCCAGGGCCTTACAGATATATACTCCTGGTGAGTTGCTATTACCCGATTGTACAAATTTGATTCATTATGGTGAAAGGGTAGATAGTAACTTTGACGCTGACGCCATTTGGAGGCGTATGTCACATTTTGATGTTTTTACACGAGTAGGAGGACACTCCTATACACATATTGACAGAGCCGAGCTTCGTATTATTCATAGATTTTTGGCTAACTCGATTACACAGAGAGGTCATAATAAAGAAAAAATTACCTTACATGATTTATTCTACCTAAAGTGTATTCGGGATCCTAGAAGCTTTGTCAATATCCCTTACTGTGTTGCTTTTTATTTATCTAAAATGATAGATGGAATGCAGGACGGGAGTATAATAGGAAGAGGTATTTTTGTTACTCTCATTGAAGAGTATTTAGGTGTTGATAGGAACCAAGGGGGTCCATTACAGCTTTGTAGAGAACAGGTTGAGCCCTTAGGATTGAAAGTTTATGTGGGTGCTAAGGTATTAAAAAGTAGACGTAACCAGGTAGTACCCTATAAGGGATCTCATCCTCAGGTAGAGAGAGGCTCAGACGAGGAAATGGAGGAAGCAGAAGACATTAGGGATGTCTTTCGAGATGCTATTCTTGACGTCCACGTTCGTATAGATGAGGAAGCAATGACGAACGCGGCCAGACATAGTATGTATGAGCAGTGGAACTCCGAGCGAGTATACAAGGATTATAGGCGACGCCAACACGATAGCTGGTTAGTTCATCAGCACCAAATCATGAGCCAGCTATCATATCAGGTACCAAATAACTATGTACCTACTCGACCTGCTCATTTTCCGCCACATAGCCCCGATATCCGACCACCCTTTAACCGGTATGACTATAACCAAGCCTATCAGAACACCTATAACCAACAATGGAACCCACCTGACGAAATGAACTGGAACCCATATCCAGACTGATTTAGTTCCATTTGGTTATTTATATGATTTTTATGTTTTTATCTTTTTACTTATTCATGTTTAAACTTATGTTATTGAATATACTTATGTAATCTTTATCATTTTTATTATTATTGTGTACTAATATTTCACATTTAGAATTTGAAAGTGGGATATTAAGTCCCATTTCAAATTGCCATGCATGTTTATATTTGTATGTATGTATATTGTAAATTGTACAAAACAGGGTAAAACGGCGCATTTTCAAAGACTGGTATTAAGTTCAGCAAAAGCTACTAATTTTGACGACAAGATGACAAATAAATGTGATGTAACAACAGACGAAATGAACAAATGATATGCACCATTTATCATTCAGCAACCAAACGCCAATATGTTTGGAAACTTTGGTAAAATTTAATCATTTTTACGCTAATCACCCTCGATAATTTAAATTGTTACTGATTTCTTGCAAATGAGGGCATTGCAAGATCTTAAGTGTGGGAAGGGGTTAAATTCTTTCGGATTTTTAAAATTTTTATCTTAAACACTTGGTTACCATTAAAAATACTAGTAACGTAGTAGTTGTATTAGAATCTAGTACTCTCTGATGATAAAGAACAGCCCTAGTCTTATATACTGACTACCCAATTCTAGTAAAAATTTTCAAAATTTTCAATTAAATGAACTCAAAATCATGTTTATACATATTTATGAACGATAAAACTAGGTGTTAACACCGAAATTATTGTTACCTCAGAAAGGACATAAATTGAGAAACAAACCAAAATGTTAAAATTCATTTAAAATGGAATAGAGGACAATAAAAAGGAAAATAAAAGCTAAGTGTGGGAAAAATTACCAAGTTATCTTAAACATATGTCACATATTTCTGTAACAAATAACTGAAAATACTTTTGCTTTGGTCTAAACTAAACTATTTTACCCGATGAAAGAAAAGAAGAGATGGATCTACACGATGAATCAATTCCATCACTAAAAGGAAGTAAAGTCTTCTGAAAAAGACACACGTTTCTTGATTTAGGTCATGAAGTTGTCGTCCAGACCAGCTGTAGGTTGACGAAAAACCTAGAAAAGTCATCACTAAAATCAGCAGGAAATCCACGGACCTCAGCATTAAACAGGGTTGCCAAGTGGTTAGATTTATCCTAACCATGAGAAGGATTTATCTCGTAAAATGGGGGGGCACCGTGCAAATTAGCTGGATAAGACCAATGAATCAGATCCCCAGAAAGGATAATCTCCTTAAAGATTAAAAATCAGCTTTTAAGCCTGATATTACTCAATCCTAGAGATTGACCTTAAAGATTGAGAATTCAAACTCATGGAATTCAATGATATCTAAACTCGAGCTTGAACGAGAAAATATTTTGATCAAATTATAAACCGATTTGTTTTCTGAAAACCCATTTTCAATGCGTTCATTACCATTGAATGTAAAATCCTAGGAATTCACCTGGAATTCATTAGGTCACCTGAACTAAATCGGGTGTCAACCGTAAGAACGGTGGTTGCATAGCATGGTCGAAGACAGGACCTTGTGCCAGCCCGAAAAATTATAGGATGAGCTTTACTATTGCTCCTACCAAGGATAGTAATTGGATCCGACACGTTTTTGACCATAATTAAAAGCATGTCAGGGGACATTGCCTTAACAGTTGCTTGTTCAACGCTTTCCTTTACAACCGGACGGTAGTTTACTAAAAGGTAATATACGGAGCAAGTATACTGGATGTGTGCTTTCCTAAATACAAGGTTAGCAAGTGGGTGACACAAAACCATAAGTTTTGAGCTAAAATTTTCAAATCTGAAACCCACCAAGCCTACAAAAATATTTTGCAAACACCGGTGAAGGGTTATTCCGGAAAACTTATCTAGGGTAAAAGCTAGATTGAATTTTCAAAGATCAAATGTTTTCATAAAGATCCAATTTCCTTAATGGATCTAAATTTTTATATAGTCATATGGGACTGTAAACCACATCGTTACTACCATTGTTTATACCGCCGTATAGAAATCACTGATGTACAAAGTGTGAAGAATAAAGAAGTGATTCTAGTATTTCAAGACTATATTGCTTGAGGACAAGCAACGCTCAAGTGTGGGAATATTTGATAATGCTAAAAGCTAACATATATTTCATAGCATTATTCCTCAAGAAAGACAAGCTTTTAGTTGCAATTGTTCTATTTACAAGTGATATTCGTTTAAATAATAAAAGGTAAAGACAAAAGACAGATTCGACGAATTGAAGACGCAAAGGTCCAAAAAGCTCAAAAGTACAAAATACAATCAAAGAGGTTCCAATTATTGATAAGAAACGTCTCGAAATCACAATAGTACAAGATTCAAAACGAAAAGTACAAGATATTAAATTGTACGCAAGGACGTTCGAAAATCCGGAACCAGGACCAGAGTCAACTCTCAACGCTCGACGCAACGGACTAAAAATTACAAGTCAACTATGCATATGAATATAATATAATATATAATTAATTCTTAAAATTAATATATATATTATATTATATTTATAAAACGTCGGCATAAGGAAACAAGCAACATGTGAGCTCTCCCAGCTGGCCATGCGATCACATGGCCAGGAAGAAGAAAGTCCATGCGATCGCATGGCATGAAAAGTCAGGCCACATCCCCTATAAATTCGCAGTTTGGTGAACGCAAAAAAGATATATCTTTTCTCTTCTCCATTCATACGTAATATTTATATTTATAATTTATAATTTAATTTTAATTTTAATTATATTTCTAATAATAAGGGTATGTTAGCGAATGTTGTAAGGGTGTAAGTCGAAATTCTGTCCGTGTAACACTACGCTATTTTTAATCATTATAAGTTATGTTCAACCTTTTTAATTTAATGTCTCGTAGCTAAGTTATTATTATGCTTATTTAATCCGAAGTAATCATGATGTTGGGCTAATTACTAAAATTGGGTAATTGGGCTTTGTACCATAATTGGGGTTTGGACAAAAAGAACGACACTTGTGGAAATTAGACTATGGGCTATTAATGGGCTTTATATTTGTTTAGCTAAATGATAGTTTGTTAATGTTAATATAAAGATTTACAATTGGGCGTCCCTATAAATAACCATATACACTCAATCGGACACGATGGGCGGGATATTTATATGTACGAATAATCGTTCATTTAACCGGACACGGGAATGGATTAATAGCCACTAGAATTATTAAAACAGGGGTGAAATTATGTACAAGGACACTTGGAATAATTGTTAACAAAGTATTAAAACCTTGGGTTACACTCAGTCGACATCCTGGTGTAATTATTAAACAAAGTAATAAAACCTTGTTACAGTTTAAGTCCCCAATTAGTTGGAATATTTAACTTCGGGTATAAGGATAATTTGACGAGGACACTCGCACTTTATATTTATGACTGATGGACTGTTATGGACAAAAACCGGACGGACATATTATATAATCCAGGACAAAGGACAATTAACCCATGGGCATAAAACTAAAATCAACACGTCAAACATCATGATTACGGAAGTTTAAATAAGCATAATTCTTTTATTTCATATTTAATTTCCTTTATTTTATATTTAATTGCACTTCTAATTATCGCATTTTTATTGTTATTGTATTTAATTGCACTTTTAATTATCGTACTTTTTAATTATCGCAAGTTTATTTTATCGCACTTTTATTATTCGCATTTTCATTATCGTTATTTACTTTACGCTTTAAATTAAGTCTTGTATTTATTTATTATTTTACATTTGGTTTTAACTGCGACTAAAGTTTTAAAATCGACAAACCGGTCATTAAACGGTAAAAATCCCCCTTTATAATAATAATATTACTTATATATATATTTGTATTTTTATAAAAGTAAACTAATATAGCGTTAAGCTTTGTTTAAAGATTTTCCCTGTGGAACGAACCGGACTTACTAAAAACTACACTACTGTACGATTAGGTACACTGCCTATAAGTGTTGTAGCAAGGTTTAAGTATATCCATTCAATAAATAAATAAATATCTTGTGTAAAATTGTATCGTATTTAATAGTATTTCCTTCTAAAATTTAATAGTATTTTATACCCCTTAGCTTTAACATCAACTGTTTACACACGACCATTACACAATGGTTTACAATAGAAATATATTACATCGACATATATTTCTTGAATGCAGTTTTTACACAATATTATACAAACATGGACTCCAAATCTTGTCCTTATTTTAGTATGCAACAGCGGAAGCTCTTAGTATTCACCTGAGAATAAACATGCTTTAAACGTCAACAAAAATGTTGGTGAGTTATAGGTTTAACCTATATATATCAAATCGTAACAATAGACCACAAGATTTCATATTTCAATACACATCCCATACATAGAGATAAAAATCATTCATATGGTGAACACCTGGTAACCGACATTAACAAGATGCATATACAAGAATATCCCAATCATTCCGGGACACCCTTCGGATATGATATAAATTTCGAAGTACTAAAGCATCCGGTACTTTGGATGGGGTTTGTTAGGCCCAATAGATCAATCTTTAGGATTCGCGTCAATTAGGGTGTCTGTTCCCTAATTCTTAGATTACCAGACTTAATAAAAAGGAGCATATTCGATTTCGATAATTCAACCATAGAATGTAGTTTCACGTACTTGTGTCTATTTTGTAAATCATTTATAAAACCTGCATGTATTCTCATCCCAAAAATATTAGATTTTAAAAGTGGGACTATAACTCACTTTCACAGATATTTCCTTCCTCGAAAATAAGACTTGGCCACGGATCGATTCACGAACCTATACAAATATGTACATATATATCAAAGTATGATCAAAATATAATTACAACCATTTTTATTATGTTTTAAAGATTTGAGTGTATTAAGTCAGTTGTCCTCGTTAATAACCTACAACTAGTTGTCCACAGTTAGATGTACAGAAATAAATCGATATATATTATCTTGAATCAATCCATGACCCAGTGTATACACGTCTCAGGCTAGATCACAACTCAAAGTATATATATTTTTGGAATCAACCTCAACCCTGTATAGCTAACTCCAACATTACTGCATATAGAGTGTCTATGGTTGTTCCAAATAATATATATACATGGGTCGATATGATATGTCAAAACATTTGTATACGTGTCTATGGTATCCCAAGATTACATAATATATTAGAATACATGTATAATACAATATAAGTTAGCTAGGATATGATTTGTATAGATTTGTTAAACATTTCCCGTACCTAAAAAGATCAAAAATATCCAATCTTATTTTACCCATAACTTCTTCATTTTATATCCGTTTTGAGTGCATCAAATTGCTATGGTTTCATATTGAACTCTAATTTAAGAATCCAAATAGAAAAATTATAGTTTTATAGTTGGAAATTTAAGTTACATGTCAATTACTAAATAGGTAGTCATTTCCGTCGAAAGAACGACATCTTGATGACCATTTTGAAAAACATACTTTCACTTTGAGTTTAACCAAGGATTTTGGATATAGTTTCATGTTCATATGAAAAATAATTTTCCCAGAAGAACAACTTTTAAATCAAAGTTTATAATAGTTTTTAATTATCCAAACCAAAACAGCCCCCGGTTTCACTACGACGGCGTATATCCGATTTTATGGTGTTCATCGTGTTTCCAGGTTTTAAATCATTAAGTTAGCATATCATATAGATATAGAACATGTGTTTAGTTGATTTTAAAAGTCAATTTAGAAGGATTAACTTTTATTTGCGAACAAGTTTAGAATTAACTAAACTATGTTCTAGTGATTACAAGTTTAAACCTTCGAATAAGATAGCTTTATATGTATGAATCGAATGATGTTATGAACATCATTACTACCTCAAGTTTTTTGGATAAAACTACTGGAAATGAGAAAAATGGATCTAGCTTCAAAGGATCCTTGGATGGCTTGAAAGTTCTTGAAACAGAATCATGACACGAAAACAGTTCAAGTAAGATTTTCACTCGAAATAAGATTGTTATAGTTGTAGAAATTGAATCAAAGTTTGAATATGAATATTACCTTGAATTAGAAAGATAACCTTCTATAAATAACAAAGGTTCCTTAATCTTAGATGATTACTTGGAATGGATTAGAAAGCTTGGAAGTAGACTTGCAAACTTGGAAGTATTCTTGATTTTTATGAAACTATACTTATGGAATTTATGAAGAACACTTAGAACTTGAAGATGGAACTTGAGAGAGATCAATTAGATGAAGAAAATTGAAGAATGAAAGTATTTGTAGGTGTTTTTGGTCGTTGGTATATGGATTAGATATAAAGGATATGTAATTTTGTTTTCATGTAAATAAGTCATGAATGATTACTAATATTTTTGTAATTTTATGAGATATTTCATGCTAGTTGCCAAATGATAGTTCCCACATGTGTTAGGTGACTCACATGGGCTGCTAAGAGCTGATAATTGGAGTACATATACTAATAGTACATACATCTAAAAGCTGTGTATTGTACGAGTACGAATACGGATGCATACGAGTAGAATTGTTGATGAAACTGAACGAGGATGTAATTGTAAGCATTTTTGTTAAGTAGAAGTACTTTGATATGTGTCTTGAAGTCTTTCAAAAGTGTAAGAATACATATCAAAACACAACATGTATATACATTCTAATGGAGTCGTTAAGTCTTCGTTAGTCGTTACATGTAAGTGTTGTTTTGAAACCTTTAAGTTAACGATCTCAATTAATGTTGTTAAACCAATGTTTATTATATCAAATGAGATGTTAAATTATTATGTTATCATGATATTATGATGTATGAATATCTCTTAATATGATATATACATTAAAATATCGTTACAACGATAATCGTTACATATAAGTCTCGTTTCGTAATTCTTGAGTTAGTAGTCTTATTTTTACATATGTAGTTCATTGTTAACAAACTTAATGATATATTTAAATATCATTTTATCATGTTAAATATAGTATATCAATATCTTAATATGATACATATGTATTTAGTAGACGTTATCATAACGATAATCGTTATATATATCATTTCGAGTTTTTTAACTTAGTAATCTCATTTCTTATGTATGTCACACATTGTTAATATACTTAGTGAGATATTTACTCATCATAATCTCATGTAAACCATATATATATATATGTCTATATATACCACAACATGTAGTTTTTACAAATTTGTAACGTTCATGAATCGCCGGTCAACTTGGGTGATCAATTGTCTATATGAAACTTATTTCATTTAATCAAGTCTTAACAAGTTTGATTGCTTAACATGTTGGAAACATTTATTCATGTAAATATCAATCTCAATTAATATATATAAACATGGAAAAGTTCGGGTCACTACAGTACCTACCCATTAAATAAATTTCGTCCCGAAATTTTAAGCTGTTGAAGGTGTTGACGAATCTTCTGGAAATAGATGCGGGTATTTCTTCTTCATCTGATCTTCACACTCCCAGGTGAACTCGGGTCCTTTACGAGCATTCCATCGAACCTTAACAATCGGTATCTTGTTTTGCTTAAGTATGTTAACCTCACGATCCATTTTTTCGACGGGTTCTTCAATGAATTGAAGTTTTTCATTGATTTGGATTTCATCCAACAGAATAGTGAGATCTTCTTTAGTAAAACATTTCTTCAAATTCGAGACATGGAAAGTGTTATGTACAGCCGCGAGTTGTTGAGGTAGCTCCAGTTAGTAAGCTACTGGTCCGACATGATCTATAATCTTGAATGGTCCAATGTACCTTGGATTTAGTTTCCCCCGTTTACCAAATCGAACAATGCCTTTCCAAGGTGAAACCTTAAGCATGACCATTTCTCCAATTTCAAACTCTATATCTTTTCTTTTACTATCCGCGTAGCTCTTTTGTCGACTCTGGGCAGTTTTCAATCGTTGTTGAATTTGGATGATTTTTTCGGTAGTTTCTTGTATTATCTCCGGACCCGTAATCTGTCTATCCCCTACTTCATTTCAACAAATTGGAGACCTGCACTTTCTACCATAAAGTGCCTCAAACGGCGCTATCTCAATACTAGAATGATAACTATTGTTGTAGGAAAATTCTGCTAACGGTAGGTGTCGATCCCAACTGTTTCCGAAATCAATAACACATGATCGTAGCATGTCTTCAAGTGTTTGTATCGTCCTTTCGCTCTGCCCATCAGTTTGTCTAGACGAGTCCCCGGGTGGTATCGAATCTCAAAATCATAATCATTCAACAATTCAATCCACCTGCGTTGTCTCATATTCAGTTGCTTCTGATTAAATATATGTTGGAGACTTTTGTGGTCGGTATATATAATACTTTTGACCCCATATAAATAATGCCTCCAAGTCTTTAATGCAAAAACAACAGCACCCAATTCCAAATCGTGAGTCGTATAATTTTGCTCGTGAATCTTCAATTGTCTAGACGCATAAGCAATCACCTTCATTCGTTGCATTAATACACAACCGAGACCTTGCTTTGATGCGTCACAATAAATCACAAAATCATCATTCCCTTCAGGCAATGACAATATATGAGCCGTAGTTAGCTTTTTCTTTAATAACTGAAACGCCTTCTCTTGTTCATCCTTCCATTCAAATTTCTTCCCATTATTCGTTAATGCAGTCAAGGGTTTTGCTATTTTGGAGAAATCTTGGATGAATCTTCTGTAGTAACCAGCCAATCCTAAAAATTGACGTATATGCTTCGGAGTTTTTGGGGTTTCCCACATTTCAACGGTTTTGATCTTTGCCGGGTCTACCTGGATACCTTCTTTGTTCACTATGTGATCGAGGAATTGAACTTCTTCCAACCAAAATGCACTCTTTGAAAACTTAGCGTACAGTTTTTCTTTCCTCAATACTTCTAGCACTTTTCTCAAATGTTCTTCGTGCTCTTGATCATTCTTTGAGTAAATAAGTATGTCATCGATGAAAACAATGACAAACTTGTCAAGATATGGCCCACACACTCGGTTCATAAGGTCCATGAACACAGCTGGTGCGTTAGTCAATCTAAACGGCATAACCATAAACTCGTAATGACCATAACGTGTCCTAAAAGCAGTTTTTGGAATATCATCCTCCTTTACTCGCATTTGATGATATCCAGAACGTAAATCAATTTTTGAATAAACTGATGAGCCTTGTAGTTGATCAAATAAGTCATCAATTCTCGGCAGCGGATACCGGTTTTTGATGGTAAGTTTATTTAACTCTCTGTAGTCAATACACAACCTAAATGTACCATCCTTCTTCTTGACAAACAAAACAGGAGCTCCCCATGGTGATGTGCTTGGTTGAATGAAACCATGTTCTAATAGTTCTTGCAGTTGGCTTTGCAGTTCTTTCATCTCGCTGGGTGCGAGTCTGTAAGGAGCACGAGCTATTGGTGCAGCTCCTGGTACAAGATCTATTTGAAATTCAACAGATCGATGTGGAGGAAGTCCCGGTAATTATTTCGGAAATACATCGGAAAATTCTTTTGCGACGGGAACATCATTGATGCTCTTTTCTTCAGTTTGTACTTTCTCGACGTGTGCTAGAACAGCATAGCAACCTTTTCTTATTAGTTTTTGTGCCTTCAAATTACTAATAAGATGTAGCTTCGTGTTGCCCTTTTCTCCGTACACCATTAAGGGTTCTCCTTCTTCTCGTACAATGCGAATTGCATTTTTGTAACATACGATCTCTGCTTTCATCTCCTTCAGCCAGTCCATGCCAACTATTACATCAAAACTCCCTAACTCTACTGGTATCAAATCAATCTTAAATATTTCGCTACCCAGTTTAATTTTTCGATTCCGGCATATATAATCTGCTGAAATTAATTTACCGTTTGCTAATTCGAGTAAAAATTTACTATCCAACGGCGTCGATGGACAACTTAATTTAGCACAAAAATCTCTACTCATATAGCTTCTATCTGCACCCGAATCAAATAAAACGTAAGCAGATTTATTGTCAATAAGAAACGTACCCGTAACAAGCTCCGGGTCTTCCTATGCCTCTGCCGCATTAATATTGAAAACTCTTCCGCGGCCTTGTCCATTCGTGTTCTCCTGGTTTGGGCAATTTCTAATAATGTGGCCCGGTTTTCCACATTTATAACAAACTACATTGGCATAACTTGCTCCGACACTACTTGCTCCGCCATTACTCGTTCCGACACCATTTGTTCCTTTCGTTCTGTTAACCCCTGGTCCATAGACCTCACACTTCGCCGCGCTATGACCATTTCTTTTACACTTGTTGCAAAATTTGGTGCAAAACCCCGAGTGGTACTTTTCACACCTTTGACATAGCTGCTTCTGATTGTTGTTGTTGTTGCGGTTGTTTTTGTTGTTGGGATGATTGTTGTAGTTGTTGTTGTTATGCCATTTGTTGTAGTTGCGATTGATGTTGCGATTGTTGGGATAGTTGTTGTTGTTTTGGTGACTCTTATCACCGTTTTCCTCCCACTTTCTTTTGACTAACTTCACGTTGGCCTCTTCGGCCGCCTGTTCTTTAATTCTTCCCTCAATCTGGTTCACTAGTTTGTGAGCCATTCTACATGCCTTTTGTATGGAGGCAGGCTCGTGTAAACTTATATCTTCTTGGATTCTCTCCGGTAACCCTTTCACAAACGCGTCGATCTTCTCTTCCTCATCTTCGAACACTCTCGGACAAAATAGGCACAATTCTGTGAATCGTCTTTCTTACGAAGTAATATCGAATCCCTGTGTTCATAACCCTCTAAGTTCTGACTTGAGCTTATTGACCTCGGTTCTGGGATGGTACTTCTCATTCATCAAGTGCTTGAATGCTGACTACGGTAGCGCGTAAGCAGCATCTTGTCCCACTTGCTCTAGATAGGTATTCCACCATGTTAACGCAATACCTGTGAAGGTATGCGTAGCGTACTTCACTTTGTCTCCTTCAGCACACTTACTTATGGCAAACACCGATTCAACTTTCTCGGTCCACCGTTTCAATCCGATTGGTTCTTAGGTCCCATAAAATTCTGAAGGTTTGCAGGCAGTGAATTCCTTGTAGGAGCATCCTACACGATTTCTTGTGCCGTTAGCTGTATTGCTAGATTCAGAGTTATTGTTGGTATGTAGCGCGGCCTGTACTGTGGCTATGTTTGAAGCAAGAAAGGCACGAAATTCCTCTTCGCTCATATTCAAGGTTTGTCGAGTAGTCGGTGCCATTTCCTTCAAAATAGTCAAATGAAACAAGTTAATCATACAGAATATTAAGAGTAGTCAATAGTATCTCGTAGCATAATATGAACTCATTTATAAAATCTTTTTCTTCATATTAGCGTTTTATAAGTTTAAATTCGGGTACTACCTACCCGTTAAGTTCATACTTAGTAGCTAATATACAATTCAACTACTACAATTCCATATGAAAAACTGATTATAATAATATATCACATACAAATATTCTTCAAACTTACAACTTTGCTATATTACATATAACATGAAATATAGTACACTATGATACAGGACAGTTTTGAAGATAAATCTAGTTAATACGCAAGTTGTTCAGCAAAGGAAATAAAGACACGTAATTCATAAGTCCAGAAATAATTCATGCATTCTGGTTTTACTAAGATGACTTCCCATCCTTGGTCTTGTGGAAAATAATCGTTATGACCATTAGCTAGGCAGCATGTTGTAATGTCATCAAAAGGACGAGGGTTTCGTAATGTCCAACAGCCCTGTAATAATCTAAAAACCTTGTTTCTCACCCCAACTACTGAATCCGTCACTTGTGGGAAAGTTTTATTTAAAAGCTGCAATCCGATGTTCTTTTTCTCACTTTGGTAAGAAGCAAACATCACTAACTCGTAAGCATAACATGCTTCTTTATGTTGCATGTTAGAAGCTCTTTCTAATTCACGAAATCCTATGTTGGGATATGTTGAGTCAAAATAGGTTCTTAACCCGTAGCGTAAAATTGCATTTGGATTCCCCGCATTTAACGCTTTAAAGAAAACACGGCGTAACTTAAAGTCTCCCCAATGTGATATACCCCACCTAGCAAAGGAAAGCCTTTTATAAACTAAGGCATTTCTGGAAAGTCTTTCAAATGTTTGACAAGTTAATTTTGCCATAACTAAATGTGCTGATGAATTCTGACCGACTCTAGACAAGATTTCCTCAATCATATCCTCTGGTAGGTCTTCTAAAATATTCGATTGTCTACCCTTAACGTCCATTTTGTTTTTATACTGTAAAATAGACAAGGATTAGATTCGTAATAACAAACAATACAAGCAATTTTTACATAGAAAATAAAAGTACAAGCACACTACAATACATTTATTACATAACATGCTCACACCCCTCTAATCTGAATCACTGGTTTCTTCTTCTTCGGACTTGGTTCTTTTTCCAAATTTCCTAGGGATATATGATGTTCCTCTAATACTAGCTGTCATTTTCCACATTGGTTTAGAAAAACCTGGTGGTTTAGAGGTTCCCGGGTTATTGTCACGATATTGAAAATACGAGTGTTGACGGTACATATAAAGTTCATCTGGGTCGGAATTAGATTTCTCTATTTTGATGCCTTTTCCCTTATTATTTTCTTTTGCCTCATTAAATTGGGTCGGGGTAATTTCTATAACATCATCGGAATCCTCATCAGGATCAAATTCATCAGAAAATTGGTAATTTTCCCAATATTTTGCTTCCTTAGCGGAAACACCATTGACCATTATTAACTTTGGTCCATTGGTTGAGGATTTTCTTTTATTTGACCGGTTTTCTATGGTTCCTACTATTCCCCCCTCCGGAACCTCTTCTTCTTCCGGTTCCTCTTCTTCTGGTTCCTCTTCTTCCGGTTCCGGTTCCTCTTCTTCCGATTCTTCGAGAACTTATGAATCTTGCCAATATATATTCGACTCTTCGTTATTATTAGGTGAGTCAATGGGATTTGTGCTAGAGGTAGACATCTATCACACAATATCAAACATGTTAAGAGATTAATATATCACATAATATTTACATGTTAATAATATATAGTTTCCAACACAAATGTTAAGCAATCATTTTTAAAGAAAACACGGTCGAAGTCCAGACTCACTAATGCATCCTAACAAACTCGATAAGACACACTAATGCAAATTTTCTAGTTCTCTAAGACCAACGCTCGGATACTAACTGAAATGTCCCGTTCATATTGATTATAAACGTTCCATATTAATTGATTTCGTTGCGAGGTTTTGACCTCTATATGAGACCTTTTTCAAAGACTGCATTCATTTTTAAAACAACCATAACCTTTATTTTATTAATAAAGGTATTAAAAACATTACGTAGATTATCAAATAATGATAATCTAAAATATACTGTTTACACACGACCATTACATAATGGTTTACAATAGAAATATATTACATCGACATATGTTTCTTGAATGCAGTTTTTACACAATATCATACAAACATGGACTCCAAATCTTGTCCTTATTTTAGTATGCAACAGCGGAAGCTCTTAGTATTCACCTAAGAATAAACATGCTTTAAACGTCAATAAAAATGTTGGTGAGTTATAGGTTTAACCTATATATATCAAATCGTAATAATAGACCACAAGATTTCATATTTCAATACACATCCCATACATAGAGATCAAAATCATTCATATGGTGAACACCTGGTAACCGACATTAACAAGATGCATATATAAGAATATCCCCATCATTTCGGGACACCCTTCGAATATGATATAAATTTCGAAGTACTAAAGCATCCGGTACTTTGGATGGGGTTTGTTAGGCCCAACAGATCTATCTTTAGGATTCGCGTCAATTAGGGTGTCTGTTCCCTAATTCTTAGATTACCAGACTTAATAAAAAGGGGCATATTCGATTTCGATAATTCAACCATAGAATGTAGTTTCACGTACTTGTGTCTATTTTGTAAATCATTTATAAAACCTGCATGTATTCTCATCCCAAAAATATTAGATTTTAAAAGTGGGACTATAACTCACTTTCACAGATATTTCCTTCCTCGGAAATAAGACTTGGCCACAGATCGATTCACGAACCTATACAAATATGTACACATATATCAAAGTATGATCAAAATATAATTACAACCATTTTTATTATGTTTTAAAGATTTGAGTGTATTAAGTCAGCTGTCCTCGTTAATAACCTACAACTAGTTGTCCACAGTTAGATGTACAGAAATAAATCAATATATATTATCTTGAATCAATCCACGACCTAGTGTATACACGTCTCAGGCTAGATCACAACTCAAAGTATATATATTTTTGTAATCAACCTCAACCCTGTATAGCTAACTCCAACATTACTGCATATAGAGTGTCTATGGTTGTTCCAAATAATATATACACATGGGTCGATATGATATGTCAAAATATTTGCATACGTGTCTATGGTATCCCAAGATTACATAATATATTAGAATACATGTATAATACAATATAAGTTAGCTAGGATATGATTTGTATAGATTTGTTAAACATTTCCCGTAGCTAAAAAGATCAAAAATATCCAATCTTGTTTTACCCATAACTTCTTCATTTTATATCCGTTTGAGTGAATCAAATTGCTATGATTTCATATTGAACTCTAATTTAAGAATCCAAACAGAAAAAGTATAGGTTTATAGTCAGAAATTTAAGTTACATGTCAATTACTAAAGAGGTAGTCATTTTCGTTGAATGAACGACATCTTGATGACCATTTTGAAAAACATACTTTCACTTTGAGTTTAACCAAGATTTTTGGATATAGTTTCATGTTCATATGAAAAATCATTTTTCCAGAAGAACAATTTTTAAATCAAAGTTTATCATAGTTTTTAATTATCTAAACCAAAACAGCCCCCGGTTTCACTACGACGGCGTATATCCGATTTTATGGTGTTCATCGTGTTTTCAGGTTTTAAATCATTAAGTTATCATATCATATAGATATAGAACATGTGTTTAGTTGATTTTAAAAGTCAAGTTAGAAGGATTAACTTTTGTTTGCGAACAAGTTTAGAATTAACTAAACTATGTTCTAGTGATAACAAGTTTAAACCTTCGAATAAGATAGCTTTATATGTATGAATCAAATGATGTTATGAACATCATTACTACCTCAAGTTTTCTGGATAAAACTACTGGAAATGAGAAAAATGGATCTAGCTTCAAAGGATCCTTGGATGGCTTGAAAGTTCTTGAAACAGAATCATGACACGAAAACAGTTCAAGTAAGATTTTCACTCGAAATAAGATTGTTATAGTTGTAGAAATTGAATCAAAGTTTGAATATGAATATTACCTTGAATTAGAAAGATAACCTACTGTAAATAACAAAGGTTCCTTGATCTTATATGATTACTTGGAATGGATTAGAAAGCTTGGAAGTAGACTTGCAAACTTGGAAGTATTCTTGATTTTTATGAAACTATACTTATGGAATTTATGAAGAACACTTAGAAATTGAAGATGGAACTTGAGAGAGATCAATTAGATGAATAAAATTGAAGAATGAAAGTGTTTGTAGGTGTTTTTGGTCGTTGGTATATGGATTAGATATAAAGGATATGTAATTTTGTTTTCATGTAAATAAGTCATGAATGATTACTAATATTTTTGTAATTTTATGAGATATTTCATACTAGTTACCAAATGATGGTTCCCACATGTGTTAGGTGACTCAAATAGGCTACTAAGAGCTGATCATTGGAGTGTATATACCAATAGTACATACATCTAAAAGCTGTGTATTGTACGAGTACGAATACGGGTGCATACGAGTAGAATTGTTGATGAAACTGAACGAGGATGTAATTGTAAGCATTTTTGTTAAGTAGAAGTACTTTGATATGTGTCTTGAAGTCTTTCAAAAGTGTAAGAATACATATCAAAACACAACATGTATATACATTCTAATGGAGTCGTTAAGTCTTCGTTAGTCGTTACATGTAAGTGTTGTTTTGAAACCTTTAAGTTAACGATCTCAATTAATGTTGTTAATCCAATATTTATTATATCAAATGAGATGTTAAATTATTATGTTATCATGATATTATGATGTATGAATATCTCTTAATATGATATATACATTAAAATATCGTTACAACGATAATCGTTACATATAAGTCTCGTTTCGTAATTCTTGAGTTAGTAGTCTTGTTTTTACATATGTAGTTCATTGTTAACACAATTAATGATACATTTAAATATCATTTTATCATGTTAAATATAGTGTATCAATATCTTAATATGATACATATGTATTTAGTAGACGTTATCATAACGATAATCGTTATATATATCATTTCGAGTTTTTTAACTTAGTAATCTCATTTCTTATGTATATCACACATTGTTAATATACTTAGTGAGATATTTACTCATCATAATCTCATGTCAACCATATATATATTTCTATATATACCACAACATGTAGTTTTTACTGTGAAGACCCGTCCTAATCCATCAGGACGAAGTCCATATCGATTATAAACGAATCACAACAGTTGATTACATCGCGAGGTACTTGACCTCTATATGATACATTTTACAAACATTGCATTCGTTTTTGAAAATACAATATTTCATTACATCGAAAGTGGACGTCATGCATACCATTTTATAATATCTAACTATAATTGGCTTAATAATAATCTTGATGAATTCAACGACTCGAATGCAACGTCTTTTGAAATATGTCATAAATGACTCCAAGTAATATCTTTAAAATGAGCAATTGCACAGCGGAAGATTTCTTTCATACCTGAGAATAAACATGCTTTCAAGTGTCAACCAAAAGGTAGGTGAGTTCATTAGTTTAACATAAATAATCATTTCATAATTTTAATAGACCACAAGATTTCATATTTCCGTTTTTCATAAACATACGTCCTATGCATAGAAACAAAAATATCATCCATATGGATTGAACACCTGGTAACCGACATTCACAATATACATATAAGAATATCCCCATCATTCCGGGATCCTCCTTCGGACATGATATAAATTTCGAAGTACTAAAGCATCCGGTTGGATGGGGCTTGTTGGGCCCGATAGATCTATCTTTAGAGTTCGCGTCAATTAGGGTGTCAGTTCCCTAATTCTTAGATTACCAGACTTAATAAAAAGGGGCATATTTAGTTTCGATCATTCAACCATAGAACGTAATTTCAATTACTTGTGTCTATTTCGTAAAACAGTTATAAAAGTTGCGCATGTATTCTCAGCCCAAAAATATAAAGGGTAAAAAAAAGGCAAATGAAACTCACCTAATGTATTTTGTAGTAAAAATACATATAACGACATTGAACAAGTATAGGGTTGGCCTCGGATTCACGAACCTATATTATTTATATATATTTATGTTAAAAACAAATAATCATAATCAAACAAGTATTTACATATATTTTATGTATTAGCTATAGTGTTGTTTAACTGAAAAATCATTTTTAATAAAATAATTTTAATAAAAATAAAAAATTGTTTTATTTTGTAATAATAATATTAGTAACTATACTTAATAACGATAATAATAATAATTATGATTCTAAAAATAATAATACTAAAAATAATAATAGTAATGATAATAATAAAAGTGATAATACTTTTAATGATAATAATAATACTAATAATAATAATAATAATAATAATAATAATAATAATAATAATAATAATAATAATAATATTGATAATAATAATAATAATCTTAATAATAATACTTTTAGTAATAATGATAACTTTAATAAAATGATAATCCTTAATATTATTGATACTTTTAATAAAAATAATAATAATAATAATAATAATAATAATAATAATAATAATAATAATAATAATAATGATAATGATAATAACTAATATGCATATATTAGTACTTTTTACTAACAATGATATGTGTGGATGATATTAATAATAAAAATACTTATTTTTATAATAACAATGATAATATTATAAATTTTATTAATGATAATGATAACATAACAATAATAGTAATAATAATAACAATAATAATAATAATAATATAATATTGTAAATGGAGATAAAAGAGTATACCCCTTTAAAAAAAAATGCTCCAAACAAGACTCGAACCCTCGACCTCTCGCTCACCCAACATACCCCCAACCATTCGTCTACTGGTTACATTTCTATTTTAATACCAGATACATAAATATATACCCCGTATGTAACTGCTTCTTCTTCTTCTTCTTCTTCTTCTTCTTTATATATAATTCAACCAGAGACCATAACCATTCATCATCATTATCTTACGTTCATCACGTCATCATCAACCTTTATCATCGTTACCTCATAATCATTGAGCATCCTCATCATCATCATTGAAGCCATCATCATCGCCGGTTGTATCATCTTGCACGTATCATCATTTTAATCATCATCATCATATGTATATAGTATCATCATCTTCGTTTTCTATTTAAACATCATTGCCATCATACCATCATTACCATCGTTGTTATATCATCATCAAACCCTAATCTAGACCTAATCTCATCATTATAAATTAATCATCTATATCGTTCTTGAAATCTAAACGCAGTAACACTCATCTATTATAAACCCTCGATTTTGTTCAGCATTGATAAACAACCAATAACTGGGTCACGGCCCAACTAGTATCCATATCTCTCTAATACAAGAATGGCCCATCATACCATCTATAATTCCTCGGCCCAACTGATTTGTATAAAAATAATACGCATACTTTTTATATTTATTAAACCAAATCACTAGTGGGTGTCGGCTGATGCTTTTCAAAAAGCAATAACAATTATAATCAATCAAAACAAGTGGATTACTTTACCTCCATATAATAATAAAAGTTGTAGTTATAAAGATGGGTTGTAGGGCTATGGTGATTCGCAGGAAGAGAACAGAAAGCAAAATTAGAGATGCAAATTCATATGTGATATTTGATGGTTGTTCTTGGTGGTTTGTTGAGGGTGGTGTTGCAACTGAACAACAGAAGAGAACATCATGGTTTCGAAGAGAGAGAGAGAAAGGAGGGAGGTGTGATTGGTTGTAACCGAAAACAAGATGAAGAAAAAAAAAATATGTCTGTTGTAGCAGCCCTTTATGTCGTGAAAGGGAAAAAAATAATGGTGGTTCGTGATTTGAAAGGGTTCAAGAGATGGAGGTTACTTTGGTTGTCTGAATGAATCCCGAAAATAGAAGGTAGTAGTAACAAGTGGATTTTCATGGCGGTGTTTGGTTTGTTGCTCGATTAAAATAGAACCGTGTAGTAGTAGGTGCTTTCAAGGTGATGTAGTGATCGATGGTGGTTTTAATATATGGTGATTATGGTGTTTGTAGTGACCGAAAATTTGCAGGAGGTGTGACTTGTCGTTGGAGGTGGCTTAAGGTGAGTGTGTCAATGGTTATCGACTTGAAATCAAGGATTGAGGTTGTGTATATATTCATATCAATATATATGTATGTGTAAGTATGTATATGATATTATTGATGGTAAACGAATGATTGTTGTTAGTAGATAGAAAAATTGATTTTTGTTATTGTGAGAGACAAAGTATCACGAGCAGGTAATAGATTAAAGGTAGAAATTGACTCACAACCGATTTTGTTTGTATTTGTGAAATTGGTTCGACAGAAGGTCAGAATAAAAATATAAATTAAAAAGCAGAATGGATTTAACAGGTTTTTGTCTTTAATATATGTTGATATCGAACTGTTCTAGGATCCCAGACCAGATATAAAAATTGATGGTGATGTTAAACAGATTTCAATTATATACCCACAGTTATATTACATTTGAGATTAATCATATAATAATAATACTAATAATATTAATAATAAATAATAGTAATGATAATGATAAATAGAAAAGTGAATAATAGTATTATTACTGACAATAATAATAAATTGTATTTATTTTTATGTTTACTATAAAAATAACGATTTTTAATTATGATGGTAATAATAATAATAATACTCATAATAATAACAAAAATCATAATTTTTCTACGAATTATATTAATAATAATATTAATAATGATAACAATAATATTAGTACTAATAATACTATAACAAGTTATATGTATATCAATTTCTATATTTATATATTATCTATTGATAATAATAACACATCTAATACTGATGTTAATAATGATAATAAAAAAATAGTTTTATTATTAGTGGTACTAATAATAATATTAGTTAACTTTACTGATAATAATATTAATAATACTAATATAATCATTTATGCTTATCTACTTTCCTATATATATATATATATAATAATAGTGATGATACATATGTTAATATTAATATTAATATTATCAAAAATAATGAAAGTAATGATAATGATATTAATATAGCATTTACACTTAAAATTATAATTAAATTTAATATGTTACAAATTCAATTATATCATTTTTACCAATAATATAATATATCGAATCCTTAGTATTTATTTACTATTTATATTTAATATTTCTTATGTATAAAATTTATACATATATATATTTATATATATATATATATATATATATATATATATATATATATATATATATATATATATATATATATATATATATATATATATATATATATATATATATATATATATATATATTCATATGTGTATATATTTACATTTTTTTAATGAGTTAATACCATTTTATAATTTCTAAAACTTACATTTATAATTGTATATATATATATATATATATATATATATATATATATATATATATATATATATATATAATTCTTTACAATAATTGTTCGTGAATCATCGGGCATAGTTAAAGGGTAATTGATTACATGAATATAGATTTCAAAACTTTCGAGACTCAATATTACAGATTTTGCTTATCGTGTCGGAAACATATAGAGAATAAAGTTTAAATTTGGTCAGAAATTCCCGGGTCATCACAGTACCTACCCGTTAAAGAAAATTTCGTCCCGAAATTTGAGTGAGGTCGTCATGGTTAACAATAAATATGTTTTCCTGACGAATATGAGCTGAAAAATAAAGTTTTATCATTATTGAGTAATGTGGATAAAACAATTCGATTAATCGAAGAGTACGAATGAAGCTATCACAAAAGAGTGAAATGAGAAACAAAGATTTGTTTTTAACTTTTGACGTAGACAGGTTTGAATTTAGAAAATAGGGCGCATCTTAACTTTCGACATTGCCTTGGTTGAATTCCGGAATTCAAGGGATTTAAAGAAAATCTTGAAGATCTATAAGATCTGATTCTTCGGGACTTATGGAAATTAAGATCTCTTTAATTAAATACGGTGATCTGCCCCGATTACTACGTCTGATATTTCCTTTATAAATTTACCTTTTCCGTTCCATTTATTTTCACCACTTCTATACTCAATTCCCAAATTCAAAGGATTTATGAAAATGCTTAACCCTGTTCTGATCCTTGTTCTTATTCTAATTATCGCAATGATCGTTCTTCTTTTCCAACTCCCACCTGAAGAATCTGTTTATTTCTATTATGCTCTAGGGATTATTGTATTTATAATCCTCCCGTGTCTTTATATTGCTATAAATATTGATATACACGGTTTGAAATTTATGCGTTGTTATCGGGCTTAATATCTCTCCTTATATTTCAATGTCCCCCTTTCTGTTTCTTATAATCATTGTCATCCACAGTTAATACTCCCTCCTATTTGCTGCAATTTATACTCCAATTTCTATTTCAGAGCTTTGTCCCTTCGTTTCTTCTTCTGGCGATTTGGCATCTCTTGTAATGGTCCAGAATTCACAGATATAAGTTTCAGAATGAACATTATTAATGTTCTAAATAAGAAGGAACGTAATAGCACGATTTGATTTGTAAAATTACCAGATTCACTGAGAATAGAACTATCAAGAATATACTTTCTTGATATGTTCAGAAGTTAAGCAGAATGACAAAGTTATGTAACATGGTGCATGATGACGTTATGATCTGTGAATCATCACGTCCCATTAGAAACTCAGCATGACTTACTGTAATATAATCACGTTGATCAAGTGTCATTATATTATACTAACTCATGCATCAATTTCCAACATTACTTCAATAACATTCATATTTTAAGCTCGAAAGTTTATAGAATATAGAAACTAACATTTTCTATATGATGTAATACCGATAGCACGAAGAGATTAATGATTTCAGATAAGAATAGTTATAAGAATATCTCCAAAAATATGGAGGATATTTATAATGAAAGATACGATGATATCTTAGAATTTCTAATATCGATGGGTGATGAAAAAGATTTATCCGTAAGGGTTTAGATTCGGAAGCAAGGTATTCACTAAAGATTTCATCAGAAACAGAATCATTTAGATTCTTTAAAGTCAAACTTATTCTTTGTGATTTGTCCACGACTTCCTTCATAGTTTAGCATAATCCGCTTTTCGGTACTAAATTTTCTATTGAATGTTCCCAATATAATGATACACAGGAAGCACGAGGAGGTATATAATTTCGGACGAGAATATTTATGAAAATATCCTCAGAAATATCGAAGATATTGATGATGATATTTTGGAATTTCTAAGTTCGATGGTTGATGGAGAAAGATTTTCCGTAAGATTTTAACATGACTTCGGAGCAAGATATTCTCTAAAGATTTCAACGGATCAAGAATTACCTGAATCCTTTGAATATAGGGTTTGGTCCTTGTATTTGTCCTTGGTCTCCTTCATGGGTAGCTCAATCTGTTTTTCAATACCCAATTTTCTATCGAGTGTTCCTAACACTCCTTTCTTTATCATCAAACTTTTGGTCGTTTAGACCATCTACCATTTTTCTGTTTCCTCTGCATTTAATGCTATGATATCTGAATCATCGATTATTAATCCGAGGTGGTTTCAGGAAAATTGTGTTTTTAGATGATTAAACGCTGATGGTAATATGGTGGAATATGAAAGGTTCCCTGGTAACAATAAAAGAGCACGCGTATATATCATCGTTATAATAAGGTTGTTTCGTACGAAAAGTCGAAGTTGTCTTGCTGGAGCTGTGACAAAACTGGCTATCTCGAACAGCAGATGCAAAGTTATTTTCGGTAATAATAACGCTAAAGGAATTAGCACAGCTGCGAGTTAAACATTTACTCAGGTTTCGAGTGTTTTCAGGTGTATAACTATATGCATCACTCTTTCCTTCCGTAGATGAAGTGCGGTTGATTCATCCTATCGATTGAGGTGTTTTCAAGAATCATGAAAGGTTTGAACGCAGATTAGAATTGTCAAGATACAAATGAGGTTTAAGATGAAATCAAGTGGAAAACTTGAAAAATTATTTAGTTTCATATGTTATAAATAATATTTTAATTCATTTTAATTGTCCAATGTTGATAGCCCACAGTTAGCAGTGTACAAATAATAATTCATATATAAGTTACTATATAATATTCAAATTAATTAATACGTATCGTAACCCGTATACGTCTCAGACTCGATCACAACCCAAAGTATATATATTATTTGAGAATCAACCTCAACCTTGTATAGAGAACTCGATCATTACTGCATATAGAGTGTCTATGGTGATTCTAAATAATATATATAGATGCGTCGATATGATATGTCAAAACCTTGTATACGTGTCCCGATATTTAAAGTGCGTAAAATAAATACAGAAATTAAATGACGATAAATAAAATGCGTAAAGTAAATAACAGAATTTGAATGACGATAATTAAAATTGCGATAATTAAATTGCGATAAAATAAATTGCGATAAATTGCGATAATTAAATGGTAATACGAAAATAACAGTTAGCTTGGAACAGTTAGCTAGGATTTTGTTAGCGTGGATTCTTAATAGAATTTCATATTGTTAATTAATCTGTTTCTAATCAATTTTTATTGTGTCCATTATTTCTTCATTATGCCACTTGTTGGATTCTGATAGGTCAAAATCCAAATATGTAATTGGATGAATATGGTTACTCTGTGGTGAACGGATTTGTATATCGGTGGATGTAAGTAGGATAGTATATGACTGTTGAAACAGATTCGAAGAACGTACAATGTAACTTATTAATGTGAAATTTAAATAGTCCTCAGGTATTACCTACCCGTTAAAATATTTTCACCATTAACAGTTTGTACAAGAGAATTTTTAATTACAATCTTTATGAAAACATATATACATGTATATTTTCTTCAGATGTATTCATGGATTTAATGAGTTAATATGATATTAACTCATTTGCTTTTCGGTTGGAACTAGAATAAATAATCTCTAAAACTTTAGAGATTACATATTCGTCATGTCGAACGAAGATAAATGAGGTAGAACGATATGTAGAACGAAGATCATACTCAAAGTACAGATGATGATATTACAGCATGGATTGTTGATGGTACTGGTGCTGTAAATTATGGTACTGTTGGTGTCGGTGATGTTGCTGAAGCTGGTACATTTTGCACCATATTCTCCGAATTGATTATTCGAGCGCGAAGTTCGTTGACTTATTATTCCAGGATGATTGTCGGTCGGAACGAGCGGATGAATTAGGTTCAGAATTGTGGATAGAATATAATCTTGTCGAGTTACCCTGGAAATGAGACTGAAAATGGTGTCTCGAACAGGTTCGCCGGTAAACGCTTCTGGTTCATTGTCAAGAGGTGAATTCGGTTGGTGGAAGGGATTGCCTTATGCGCGTTTCCATTAATTAAGTCAACTATGAATCCATCAGATGAATTGGGAATGGATGATTGGTTGTTTCATTCTAGTGTCGTTGCTTTCAGAGCTTAGATGACTATCCACTCTGAATAACTGTCGGGATAACTATCGGAATAGCTGTCGGAATCCGAGGGACTCAATCTAATTGAGGGATTCATCTCGTACGATCAGATGAAGGATTTTTGATAAGAAATAGATTATAGGATGTAGATTAGTATCCTGCAATACATAATTTACATATACATATATAATACTAAAATCCCATAAGTTACGGAGGAATCTACGAAAGCTGTCAGGCAAAGATAACAATAACAGATACGCTAAGATATGAATTTATCTATACACTGTCTATGCAATAGAGGCAGTAAGACGTGTCTAGACTTTAAGGATGATAAGCAATTAATTTTTGACACTAATGATTAGCAAAACTTTTGACATGCAGACAAGGTCGAAGTCCAGACTCACTAATGCGTCCTAACGACTATCAGTTAGACATACTAATGCAAGACCTGGTTCGCTAAGACCACCGCTCTGATACCAACTGTGAAGACCCATCCTAATCCATCTGGACGAAGTCCATATCGATTATAAATGAATCACAACAGTTGATTACATCGCAAGGTACTTGACCTCTATATGATACATTTTACAAACATTGCATTCGTTTTTGAAAAGACAATATTTCATTACATCGAAAGTGGACGTCATGCATACCATTTTATAATATCTAACTATAATTGGCTTAATAATAATCTTGATGAATTCAACGACTCGAATGCAACGTCTTTTGAAATATGTCATGAATGACTCCAAGTAATATCTTTAAAATGAGCAATTGCACAGCGGAAGATTTCTTTCATACCTGAGAATAAACATGCTTTCAAGTGTCAACCAAAAGGTTGGTGAGTTCATTAGTTTAGCATAAATAATCATTTCATAATTTTAATAGACCACAAGATTTCATATTTCCGTTTTTCATAAACATACGTCCCATGCATAGAGACAAAAATATCATTCATATGGATTGAACACCTGGTAAACGACATTCACAATATACATATAAGAATATCCCTATCATTACGGGATCCTCCTTCGGACATGATATAAATTTCGAAGTACTAAAGCATCCGGTACTTTGGATGGGGCTTGTTGGGCCCGATAGATCTATCTTTAGAGTTCGCGTCAATTAGGGTGTCTGTTCCCTAATTCTTAGATTACCAGACTTAATAAAAAGGGGCATATTCAGTTTCGATCATTCAACCATAGAACGTAATTTCAATTACTTGTGTCTATTTCGTAAAACAGTTATAAAAGTTGCGCATATATTCTCAGCTCAAAATATAAAGGGTAAAAAAAAGGCAAATGAAACTCACCTAATGTATTTCGTAGTAAAAACACATATGACGACATTGAACAAGTATAGGGTTGGCCTCGAATTCACGAACCTATATTATTTATATATATTTATGTTAAAAACAAATAATCATAATCAAACAAGTATTTACATATATTTTATGTATTAGCTATAGTGTTGTTTAACTGAAAAATCATATTTAATAAAAATAAAAAATTATTTTATTTTGTAATAATAATATTAGTAACTATACTTAATAATGATAATAATAATAATTATGATTCTAAAAATAATAATACTAAAAATAATAATAGTAATGATAATAATAAAAGTGATAATACTTTTAATGATAATAATAATACTAATAATAATAATAATAATAATAATAATAATAATAATAATAATAATAATAATAATAATAATAATAATAATAATAATATTGATAATAATAAAAATCTTAATAATAATACTTTTAGTAATAATGATAACTTTAATAAAATGATAATCCTTAATATTATTGATACTTTTAATAAAAATAATAATAATAGTAATAATAATAATAACTAATATGCATATATTAGTACTTTTTACTAACAATGATATGTGTGGATGATATTAATAATAATAATACTTATTTTTATAATAACAATGATAATAATATAAATTTTATTAATGATAATGATAACATAACAATAATAGTAATAATAATAACAATAATAATAATAATAATATAATATTGTAAATGGAGATAAAAGAGTATACCCCTTTAAAAAAAAAAAATGCTCCAAACAAGACTCGAACCCTCGACCTCTCGCTCACCCAACATACCCCCAACCATTCGTCTACTGGTTACATTTCTGTTTTAATACCAGATACATAAATATATACCCCATATGTAACTGCTTCTTCTTCTTCTTCTTTATATATAATTCAACCAGAGACCATAACCATTCATCATCATTATCTTACGTTCATCACATCATCATCAACCTTTATCATCGTTACCTCATAATCATCGAGCATCCTCATCATCATCATTGAAGCCATCAACATCGCCGGTTGTATCATCTTGCACGTATCATCATTTTAATCATCATCATCATATGTATATAGTATCATCATCTTCGTTTTCTATTTAAACATTATTGCCATCATACCATCATTACCATCGTTGTTATATCATCATCAAACCCTAATCTAGACCTAATCTCATCATTATAGATTAATCATCTATATCATTCTTGAAATCTAAACGCATTAACACTCATCTATTATAAACCCTCAATTTTGTTCAGCATTGATAAACAACCAATAACTGGGTCACGGCCCAACTAGTATCCATATCTCTCTAATACAAGAATGGCCCATCATACCATCTATAATTCCCCGGCCCAACTGATTTGTATAACAATAATACGCGTTCTTTTTATATTTATTAAACCAAATCACTAGTGGGTGTCGGCTGATGCTTTTCATAAAGCAATAACAATTATAATCAATCAAAACAAGTGGATTACTTTACCTCCATATAATAATAAAAGTTGTAGTTATAAAGATGGGTTGTAGGGCTATGGTGATTCGCCGGAAGAGAACCGAAAGCGAAATTAGAGATGCAAATTCATATGTGATATTTGATGGTTGTTCTTGGTGGTTTGTTGAGGGTGGTGTTGCAGCTGAACAATAGAAGAAAACATCATGGTTTCGAAGAGAGAGAGAAAGGAGGGAGGTGTGATTGGTTGTAACCGAAAACAAGATGAAGAAAAAAAATATGGCTGTTGTAGCAGCCCTTTATGTCGTGAAAGGGAAAAAAAAATAATGGTGGTTCGTGATTTGAAAGGGTTCAAGAGATGGAGGTTACTTTGGTTGTCTGAATGAATCCCGAAAATAGAAGGTAGTAGTAACAAGTGGAGTTTCATGGCGGTGTTTGGTTTGTTGCTCGATTAAAATAGAACCGTGTAGTAGTAGGTGTTTTCAAGGTGATGTAGTGATCTATGGTGGTTTTAATATATGGTGATTATGGTGTTTGTAGTGACCGGTAATTTGCAGGAGGTGTGACTTGTCGTTGGAGGTGGCTTAAGGTGAGTGTGTCAATGGTTATCGACTTGAAATCTAGGATTGAGGTTGTGTATATATTCATATCAATATATATTTATGTGTAAGTATGTATATGATATTATTGATGGTAAACGAATGATTGTTGTTAGTAGATAGAAAAATTGATTTTTGTTATTGTGAGAGACTAAGTAGCACGAGCAGGTAATAGATTAAAGGTAGAAATTGACTCACAACCGATTTTGTTTGTATTTGTGAAATTGGTTCGACAGAAGGTCAGAATAAAAATATAAAATAAAAAGCAGAATGGATTTAACAGGTTTTTGTCTTTAATATATGTTGATATCGAACTGTTCTAGGATCCCAGACCAGATATAAAAATTGATGGTGATGTTAAACAGATTTCAATTATATACCCACAGTTATATTACATTTGATATTAATCATATAATAATAATACTAATAATATTAATAATAAATAATAGTAATGATAATGATAAATAGAAAAGTGAATAATTGTATTATTACTGACAATAATAGTAAATTGTATTTATTTTTATGTTTACTATAAAAATAACGATTTTTAATTATGATGGTAATAATAATAATAATACTCATAATAATAACAAAAATCATAATTTTTCTACGAATTATATTAATAATAATATTAATAATGATAACAATAATATTAGTACTAATAATACTATAACAAGTTATATGTATATCAATTTCTATATTTATATATTATCTATTGATAATAATAACACATCTAATACTGATGTTAATAATGATAATAAAAAAATAGTTTTATTATTAGTGGTACTAATAATAATATTAGTTAACTTTACTGATAATAATATTAATAATACTAATATAATCATTTATGCTTATCTACTTTCCTATATATATAATAATAGTGATGATACATATATTAATATTAATATTAATATTATCAATAATAATGAAAGTAATGATAATGATATTAATATAGCATTTACACTTAAAATTATAATTAAATTTAATATGTTACAAATTCAATTATATCATTTTTACCAATAATATAATATATCGAATCCTTAATATTTATTTACTATTTATATTTAATATTTCTTATGTATAAAATTTATACATATATATATTTATATATATATATATATATATATATATATATATATATATATATATTCATATGTGTATATATTTACATATTTTTTTTAATGAGTTAATACCATTTTATAATTTCTAAAACTTACATTTATAATTGTATATATATATATATATATATATATATATATATATATATATATATATATATATATATATATATATATATATATATATATAATGTAGTGACCCGAACTTTTCCATGTTTATATATATTAATTGAGATTGATATTTACATGATTAAATGTTTCCAACATGTTAAGCAATCAAACTTGTTAAGACTTGATTAATTGAAATATGTTTCATATAGACAATTGACCACCCAAGTTGACCGGCGATTCACGAACGTTAAAACTTGTAAAAATGACATGACGATATATATATGGATATACATATGGTTAACATGAGATTATGATAAGTAAGTATCTCCATAAGTATATTAACAATGAGTTATATACATATAAACAAGATTACTAACTTAAGGATTTCGAAACGAGACATATATGTAATGATTATCGTTGTAACGACATTTAAATGTATATATATCATATTAAGATATATTAATATATCATAATATTATGATAATATAATAATTTAACATCTCATTAGATATAATAAACAATGGGTTAACAACATTAATTGAGATCGTTAACTTAAAGGTTTCAAAACAACACTTACATGTAACGACTAACGATGACTTAACGACTCAGTTAAAATGTATATACATGTAGTGTATTTAGATGTATTAAAATACTTTTAGAAGACTTCAAGACATATATCAAAACACTCATACTTAACGAAAATGGTTACAGTTACTTTCCCATTCTTTTCTTTCATCAAGAATTCTAGTCGTATTCTTACCCGTATTATACACAGCTTCAAAACGTACTTACTATGGGTATATACCAATAGGAACTAGCATGGGATTCCACTCTTGATTATGTCATGTATGACTAATCAATTTTAACTTCTACCATGAGCTAGTCAACTAACTAGAACTCTTTTTAACCCCACTCACCACTCACCAATTACCACTCATCATTCACTCCATTTCACTTCCAATTCTCTTTCTAATTCTCTCTCAACACACACACACTATTATGAACGTATTTTTCCAGTAGTTAATCATCATCTTCATCAAAAATCACTTCAAGAATCAAGCTATAATCATCATAGGAAGAACACTTCAAGAACACTTCAAAAATCCCTTCAAGTTTACTAATTTACTTCCAAGCTTTCTAATCCATTCCAAGTAATCATCTAAGATCAAGAAACCTTTGTTATATACAGTAGGTTATCTTTCTTATTCAAGGTAATATTCATATTCAAACTTTGATTCAATTTCTATAACTATAAACTATCTTAATTCGAGTAAAAATCTTACTTGAACTTGTTTTTGTGTCATGATCCTACTTCAAGAACTTTCAAGCCATCCAAGATCCTTTGAAGCTAGATCATTTCTTGTCACTTCCAGTAGGTTTACCTACTAAACTTGAGGTAGTAATGATGTTCATAACATCATTCGATTCATATATATAAAACTATCTTATTCGAAGGTTTAAACTCGTAATCACTAGAACATAGTTTAGTTAATTCTAAACTTGTTCGCAAACAAAAGTTAATCCTTCTAACTTGACTTTTAAAATTAACTAAACACATGTTCTATATCTATATGATATGCTAACTTAATGATTTAAAACCTGGAAACACAAAAAACACCGTAAAATCGGATTTACGCCGTCGTAGTAACACCACGGACTGTTTTGGGTTAGTTAATTAAAAACTATGATAAACTTTGATTTAAAAGTTGTTATTCTGAGAAAATGATTTTTATTATGAACATGAAATTATATCCAAAAATTATGGTTAAACTCAAAGTGGAAGTATGTTTTCTAAAATGGTCATCTAGACGTCGTTCTTTCGACTGAAATGGCTACCTTTACAAAAATGACTTGTAACTTATTTTTCCGACTATAAACCTATACTTTTTCTGTTTAGATTCATAAAATAGAGTTAAATATGAAATCATAGCAATTTGATTCACTCAAAACGGATTTAAAATGAAGAAGTTATGGGTAAAACAAGATTGGATAATTTTTCTCATTTTAGCTACGTGAAAATTGGTAACAAATCTATTCCAACCATAACTTAATCAACTTGTATTGTATATTATGTAATCTTGAGATACCATAGACACGTATACAATGTTTCGACCTATCATGTCGACACATCTATATATATTTCGTAACAACCATAGACACTCTATATGTGAATGTTGGAGTTAGCTATAAAGGGTTGAGGTTGATTCCAAAATATATATAGTTTGAGTTGTGATCAATACTGAGATACGTATACACTGGGTCGTGGATTGATTCAAGATAATATTTATTGATTTATCTCTGTATATCTAACTGTGGACAACTAGTTGTAGGTTACTAACGAGGACAGCTGACTTAATAAACTTAAAACATCAAAATATATTAAACGTGTTGTAAATATATTTTACATACTTTAATATACATGTATATATTGTTATAGGTTCGTGAATCAACGGTGGCCAAGTCTTACTTCTCGACGAAGTAAAAATCTGTGAAAGTGAGTTATAGTCCCACTTTTAAAATCTAATATTTTTGGGATGAGAATACATGCAGGTTTTATAAATGATTTGCAAAATAGACACAAGTACGTGAAACTACATTCTATGGTTGAATTATCGAAATCGAATATGCCCCTTTTTATTAAGGCTGGTAATCTAAGAATTAGGGAACAGACACCCTAATTGACGCGAATCCTAAAGATAGATCTATTGGGCCTAACAAACCCCATCCAAAGTACCGAATGCTTTAGTACTTCGAAATTTATATCATATCCGAAGGGTGTCCCGGAATGATGGGGATATTCTTATATATGCATCTTGTTAATGTCGGTTACCAGGTGTTCACCATATGAATGATTTTTATGTGATGACCCGGAAATTTCTGATCAAATTTAAACTTTAATCTTTATATGTTCCTGACACGATGAGCAAAAATATGTAATGTTGAGTCTCGAAAGTTTTGAAAACTATATTCATATAATCAATTACCCTTTGACCATGCCTAGCGATTCACGAACAATTGTATGTACATAAACATATGTGTGTTTATTAAATTGTGATATATTATATAAAACATCGAACAGATTAGTGGATATGATTATAAGCTATGAGATCTATTTTATGAACCTGGAAGTACTATCAAGGTATTGAATAGATAATACTTTACATGAATGTATTTGTTCGATGTAAGTTTATCGACGAGATTAAAAGATAATATCAAATGATTGAATTATCAGATACATTGAATTATGATTAAGAGTATCTGTTAGGAGGTCCACTTTGAATTAGGTAACCCTTATTATTAACCGTATTCGGAAAATGGTAAAGTGAGTTATAAGTAAAGACAAATGTGTCAATTAACGGGAACTAGCCAAATGTTAGTGGAGTTTTCTGTTCGACTTTCTATATAAACGTTAACTAGTTAACCTTCCTATTATTTAGAGTGAAAGTGAAACTTTGGGAATATAGTTATATTAATTAGAAAGTTTAAGGAAAACAAACTAAACGTTGACGCATAAGGAAATTATATTTTTTTAAGTATAAACGTTATAGGATATAATATTATAAACGATCTTCAATTATACTTTGAAATATAATTAAAATCTAAATATTTTATTAAAGTATTTCAAACCTATATATTATAAATATATTTTAATTTAGTCAAAAGATGTTTTGGTTTAAGTTAATGTTATTAAATATACTTCGATAACTAACGAAGGTATGAATTATAAAAGTAAATGACCAAAATACTCAAAGGATTAAGTTACACTCTGAGTGGGTTAGTTTTTAATTAATTTAAATCTAGTTATTAATAATGGTACATGTCACAAAACGTTTAATTTAAAATAAAATATTTTGACAAACAACGAGACTTGGATTTATAGAAGGAAATGACCACAACGCTCAACTTTATAAGTTATATTTTTATAAAGGTAATTTATTGTTATGTAAGTCTAATTTTTGTAAAAGGTATACGTCACGTAATATAAAGGGCTAGTTTTCTAAACGTACGAAAGTGCGCCCGAAAAACGGAAAGTGGTACATGAGTCGTGAGACCACGACCGTGTCATTTTTGTAAAAATTATATTTTTACCATAAGCGTAAATATAATATAATATTTAATTAATTATAAAGATTTAATAATAAAAAAAAAAGAACATTATATAAAACGTTTTTTTTTGCCAACTTAAGAACTTCCCATTTACTTTAACCCCACCATATTCATTATTATAGTTATGAGTGATCAATTTAAAAACGTTATGAGCCATGTATCAAGATATGAGCTGGAATCAATTTTGCCATAAATTACGGAGATTAAAGGGAAGAAATGTCACAATAGTTGAGGTGTGGAGCCCAGAAAGTTCCTTTAAAGCTCGAACGCGTCCTGATAGAATTCATTTAACTTTCTATTTCTCAATCTCTCTATTCTATCAAATACTTCGTAAATATTTATTTAACTATTATTATTATTAATATTATTATTATGTTAAGAGTAGTATTATTATTAATCACATTAATATTAGTAGTATTATTATTATTATACATAAAATATTACGACAAGGTCATGAGCAAGTCATTTCAAAATAAGTTTCTCGAGTAGGATAGGGCTAAGGAAAGTATGGGTTATAGCTAAGGAAATTATGGGTATGGATCATGGGTATGCTAGTGAAGTCAAACTAGTGTTTGTCATCTCCGTTGCGTCTACGTACCTTTCCTGCAATATTGAATCTCAATATTGATACGTGAGTACTCATAATTTAATTTTTACATACTAATAGTGTATCCCTGACTAGTGCTCGAGAAAATAGGATTATGCATGCTTGTACATTTGATATTGCCCTTAGATAGGTTATGTTGAATCTTAAAGGTTGTTATACTAGGGATGAAATAAGGTATAAGATATGCATGTCATTGGAAAGCTAGCGAAAAATTAAGAACTTTTCATTTAGATATCGAATGGATTCGATGAACGGTTAGAAAGTTATGAATTAAACAATTAATTTCGTAATTAAGATTGCTAATGATAATTAGTGAACTAATTTTCTGGGTAATAAAAAGTGGTTATTTGGATTCTACTCGTCGAGTAGATTAATTTTCATATAAAGCACGTCTCGTTTCGTTGAACGGTTGTCAAGTTATGGATAAAAGAAGTTTTGTAAATTTTGATGAAACGTCGATACGGAAGCTGAAATTCTCGCTGATCTGCGTTGTTTCAGATTAAAACAAAAATACCGCTAAATTCTTTGTTGTAAGGTCTAACAAACGACTCTGGCCGTTTGTCAATTCGAGTCTCGACGATTTTTCTAAAAATCGTCAAAGTTGACTGTTTGGTCACATTTTAAAATTCTAAAAAGAGCTGAAACTTTTTTATTAAAAATGTCAGTTTTGTATCAGTTGCCATGGTCGGCCTGATGTGTGTTTACTTTTGCCAAAAATCATGTTATATCTTTGTGGTAACGAGAATTTGAAGGCTTTGACCGTTTGTCAATCCGAGTTTCGAGGAATTTTCTAAAAATCTCCAAAGTAGGCTACTCGAACACTTTTGTAAATTTATTAAAGCTGAAAAATTAACTTTGAAACGCCGAAACCGCGTTGGCAACTACGAGTTGTCTAGGTTTAGTTTACTTCTGTAAAATTTATGTTTAATCTTTTTGGTAATGTGTAACTTTTATCTTTGGCCGTTTATCAATCGGAGTTCCGATAATTTTTCTAAAAATCGATGAAGTGGTCGTTTAGTCATGTTTGACCGAAAAATCATTTTTGTATAAGTTATTGTATTTTTTGCATGCGACCTCGTTTTTACTTTAACCTTTGACTTTTGACTTTAACATTTGACTTTTGATCTTGAACTTTGACTTTTCCCGTTAACTTTTCAGTTAATTTTTTCGTGTTGACTTTCTCTAAATACTAAAATACTATTTTATGATTATGAAACCATTTGTGTTACGTTGTTTTACACGTCACCTTTTACTAGAATTTTAACTGAGCATGGGTAATATAACATGTTACTATACTGTTGAGTCAGACTCGAGCATTAGGATTGTGGTACACTATGACTTAACCTAATTTGTTAGACAAATATTGATCAACATAAATATATATATAATTAATATAGGTTCGTGAATCCGAGGCCAATCCTACACATATTCAATGATGATATATGTATTTTTACTACAAAATACAGTATGGTGAGTTTCATTTACCTTTTTACCCTTTATATTTTTGGGACTGAGAATACATGCGCTTTTATAAATGTTTGACGAAATAGACACAAGTAATTGAAACTACATTCTATGGTTGAATTATCGAAATCGAATATGCCCCTTTTTATTAAAGTCTGGTAATCTAAGAATTAGGGAACAGACACCCTAATTGACGCGAATCCTAAAGATAGATCTATTGGGCCTAACAAACCCCATCCAAAGTACCGGATGCTTTAGTACTTCGAAATTTATATCATGTCCGAAGGAGGATCCCGGAATGATAGGGGATATTCTTATGTGTATCTAGTTAATGTCGGTTACCAGGTGTTCACCATATGAATGATTATTTTTGTCTCTATGCATGGGACGTATATTTATGAGAACTGGAAATGAAATTCTTGTGGTCTATTAAAATGATGGAAATAAATGATTATGATAAACTAATGAACTCACCAACCTTTTGGTTGACACTTTAAAGCATGTTTATTCTCAGGTGTTAAAGAAATCTTCCGCTGTGCATTTGCTCATTTTAAAGATATTACTTGGAGTCTTTCATAGCATATTTCGAAGAACGTTGCATTCGAGTCATTGAGTTCATCAAAGATTATTATTAAATCAATTTATAGTTGGATAGTGGATATTATGAAATGGTATGCATGCCTATCAATTTTCGATGTAAAGAAAGATTGTCTTTTAAAAACGAATGCAATGTTTGTAAAATGTATCATATAGAGGTCAAATACCTCGCAATGTAATCAACTATTGTGAATCGTTTATAATGTATATGAACGGGTCCTTTCATTTTATCTCTATGTATGGGATGTATATTGAAATATGAAATCTTGTGGTCTATTGTTACAATTTGATATATATAGGTTAAACCTATAACTCACCAACATTTTTGTTGACGTTTAAAGCATGTTTATTCTCAGGTGAATACTAAGAGCTTCCGCTGTTGCATACTAAAATAAGGACAAGATTTGGAGTCCATGTTTGTATGATATTGTGTAAAAACTGCATTCAAGAAACTTATTTTGTTGTAACATATTTGTATTGTAAACCATTATGTAATGGTCGTGTGTAAACAGGATATTTTAGATTATCATTATTTGATAATCTACGTAAAGCTATTTAAACCTTTATTGATGAAATAAAGGTTATGGTTTGTTTTAAAATGAATGCAGTCTTTGAAAAACGTCTCATATAGAGGTCAAAACCTCGCAACGAAATCAATTAATATGGAACGTTTTTAATCAATAAGAACGGGACATTTCAGTTGGTATCCGAGCGTTGGTCTTAGAGAACCAGAATTTTGCATTAGTGTGTCTTATCTAGTTTGTTAGGATGCATTAGTGAGTCTGGACTTCGACCGTGTTTTCTTGAAAAATGATTGCTTAACAAATTTTGTTGGAAACTATATATTTTTAACATGTGAATATTATGTGATATATTAATCTCTTAACGCGTTTGATATTATGTGATAGATGTCTACCTCTAGAACAAGTCCCATTGACTCACCTAATAATAATGAAGAGTCAAATGTAAATTGAAATGATTTGTGGACTGATTCACAAGTTCCCGAAGAGGAACCGGAAGAAGAGTCGGAACCAGAAGAAGAATCGGAACCGGAAGAAGAATCAGAACCGGATGAAGAAATAGAACCGGTGGGGGAAATAATAAAACGGTTAAGTAAACGAAAATCCTCAACTAACCGACCAAGGTTAATTATGGTCAATGGTGTTTCCGCTAAGGAAGCAAAATATTGGGAGGATTACCAATTCTCCAATGAATCGGATTCTGACGAGAATTCCGATGATGTTATAGAAATTACCCCAACTGAATTTAAAAAGGCAAAAGAAAATAATAAGGGAAAGGGCATAAAAATAGAGAAATCTAATTCCAACCCCGATGAACTTTATATGTATCGTCAACCCCCGAAGTCCTTAAGTTGTAACAATGACCCGGGAACCTCTAAACCACCAGGTTTTTCTAAACCAATGTGGATAACGACGGCTCGTATTAGGGGAACATCATATATCCCTAGAAACTTGGCAAAACGAACCAAAACCGAAGAAGAAGAAACAAGCGAGTCGGAATAAGATAGTTGTATTCGTGTGGTGTAATATAAGTAATATAGTGTGCTTATGCTTTATGATATATGTAAAAATTGCTTGTATTAATAAGTATTTTTTTTTATGAATCTAACTCTTGTCTATTTTACAGTATAAAAACACAAAATGGATAGACAACCCAATATTTTAAGAGACCTACCCGGAGACATGATTGATGAAATCTTGTCTAGAGTCGGTCAGAATTCTTCGGAACAACTATTTAAGGCGAGATCAGTTTGTAAGACATTCGAAGAACGTTCCAAGAATGCCTTGGTTTATAAAAGGCTTTCGTTTGAAAGATGGGGGATATCACATTGGGAAATCCATAAGTTACGATGTGTTTACTTTGACGCATATATTGCGGGGAACCCAAATGCTATTTTACGCAATGGGTTAAGAAATTATTTTGAATCAATATATCCGAATATTGGACTTCGTGATTTAGAAAAAGCGGCTAACATGCAACATAAAGAAGCATGTTATGCTTACAGATTAGTAATGTTCGCTTCTCACCAAAGTGAGAACAAGAACATCGGGCTACAACTATTAAACAAAACGTTCCCACAAGTGATGGAGTTGGTAATTGGGGTAAGAAATGAGGTTTTTAGATTGTTACGGGACTGTTGGACATTACGTAACCCTCGTCCCTTTGACGACGTTACAACACGCTGTCTTATCAACGGCCATAACGCTTATGTTCCACAAGACCAAGGATGGGAAGTAATCCTAGTAAAACCAGAATGCATGACTTGTTTCTGGACGTATGAATTACGTGTCTTTATTGCCTTTGCTGAACGACTTGTGTACTAGCTAGAATTATCTTCACAACCATCTTGTATCAAATTTATTGTGTGCTATATTTCATGCTATATGTAAAATAAGCGGTATTGTAAGTTTGTAAAATATTGTGTAAAAGTTTGAACGCGAAATATTATTATAATCAGTTTTTCATATAGAATTGTAGTAGTTGAATTGTATATTAGCTACTAAGTATGAACTTAACGGGTAGGTACTACCCGAATTTAAACTTATAAAACGCTAATATGAAGAAAAAGCTTTTATAAATGAGTTCATATTATGCTACGAAATACTATTAACTACTCTTAATCTTCTGTATGATTAACTTGTTCCATTTGACTATTTTGAAGGAAATGGCACCGACTACTCGACACACCGTGAATATGAATGAAGAGGAATTCCGTACTTTTCTAGCTTCAAACATAGCCGCAGTACAGGCTGCGCTACATACCAACAATAACCTTGGATCTAGCAGTACAGGAAATCATGTAGGATGCACCTACAAAGAATTCACTGCCTGCAAACCTTTGGAATTTGATGGAACCGAAGGACCGATCGGATTGAAACGGTGGACCGAGAAGGTCGAATCAGTGTTTGCCATAAGTAAGTGTACTGAAGAGGACAAAGTGAAGTACGCTACGCATACCTTCACAGGTTCTGCGTTAACATGGTGGAATACCTATCTAGAGCAAGTGGGACAAGACGATGCGTACGCACTATCGTGGTCAGTATTCATGCACTTGATGAACGAGAAGTACCGTCCCAGAACCGAGGTTAATAAGCTCAAGACAGAACTTAGAGGGTTACGAACCCAAGGATTTGATATTACCACGTACGAAAGACGATTCACAGAATTGTGCCTATTGTGTCCGGGAGCATTCGAAGATGAGGAAGAGAAGATCGACGCGTTTGTGAAAGGATTACCGGAAAGAATCCAAGAAGATATAAGTTCACACGAGCCCGCCTCCATACAACAGGCATGTAGAATGGCTCACAAACTAGTGAACCAGATTGAAGAAAGAATTAAAGAACAGACTGCTGAAGAGGCCAATGTGAAGCAAGTCAAAAGAAAGTGAGAGGAAAACGGTGATAAGAATCACCAATACAACAACAACAGCAATTACAACAATAATCGCAACAATTATCCCAACAATCGCAACATCAATCGCAACTACAACAAACAGCCCAACAACAACAACAACAATAACAACAACAACAACAACAACAACAGCAACTACAACAATCATCCCAACAACAATAATAACCGCAACAAAAACAACAATCAGAAGCAGCTATGCCAAAGGTGTGAAAAGTATCACTCGGGGTTCTGCACCAAATTTTGCAACAAGTGTAAAAGAAATGGTCATAGCGCGGTGAAGTGTGAGGTCTACGGACCAGGGGTTAATAGAACGAAAGGAACAAATGGTATCGGAACGAGTAATGGCGGAGGAAGTAGTGTCGGAGCAAGTTATGCCAATGTAGTTTGTTATAAATGTGGAAAACCGGGCCACATTATTAGAAATTTCCCGAACCAGGAGAACACGAATGGACAAGGCCGCGGAAGAGTTTTCAATATTAATGCGGCAGAGGCACAGGAAGACCCGGAGCTTGTTACGGGTACATTTCTTATTGACAATAAATCTGCTTACGTTTTATTTGATTCGGGTGCGGATAGAAGCTATATGAGTAGAGATTTTTGTGCTAAATTAAGTTGTCCATTGACGCCTTTGGATAGTAAATTTTTACTCGAATTAGCAAATGGTAAATTAATTTCAGCAGATAATATATGTCGGAATCGAGAAATTAAACTGGTTAGCGAAACATTTAAGATTGATTTGATACCTGTAGAGTTAGGGAGTTTTGATGTGATAATCGGTATGGACTGGTTGAAAGAAGTGAAAGCAGATATCGTTTGTTACAAAAATGCAATTCGCATTATACGAGAAAAAGGAAAACCCTTAATGGTGTACGGAGAAAAGGGCAACACGAAGCTACATCTTATTAGTAATTTGAAGGCATAAAAACTAATAAGAAAAGGTTGCTATGCTGTTCTAGCACACGTCGAAAAAGTACAAACTGAAGAAAAGAGCATCAATGATGTTCCCATTGCAAAAGAATTTCCCGATGTATTTCTGAAAGAATTACCGGGATTACCCCCACATCGATCCGTTGAATTTCAAATAGATCTTGTACCAGGAGCTGCACCAATAGCTCGTGCTCCTTACAGACTCGCACCCAGCGAGATGAAAGAACTACAAAGCCAATTACAAGAACTTTTAGAGCGTGGTTTCATTCTACCAAGCACATCACCGTGGGGAGCTCCTGTTTTGTTTGTCAAGAAGAAAGATGGTACATTCAGGTTGTGTATCGACTACCGAGAGTTGAACAAACTTACCATCAAGAACCGCTACCCACTATCGAGAATCGACGACTTATTTGATCAACTACAAGGCTCGTCTGTTTATTCAAAGATTGACTTACGTTCCGGGTATCATCAAATGCGGGTGAAAGAAGATGATATTCCAATGACTGCTTTTAGAACACGTTACGGTCATTACGAGTTTATGGTCATGCCGTTTGGTTTAACTAATGCACCAGCTGTGTTCATGGACCTTATGAACCGAGTGTGTGGACCATACCTTGACAAATTTGTCATTGTTTTCATTGATGACATACTTATTTACTCAAAGAATGACCAAGAACACGGTGAACATTTGAGAAAGGTGTTAGAAGTATTGAGGAAGGAAGAATTGTACGCTAAGTTTTCAAAGTGTGCATTTTGGTTGGAAGAAGTTCAATTCCTCGGTCACATAGTGAACAAAGAAGGTATTAAGGTGGATCCGGCAAAGATAGAAACTGTTGAAAAGTGGGAAACCTCGAAAACTCCGAAACACATACGCCAGTTTTTAGGACTAGCTGGTTACTACAGAAGGTTCATCCAAGACTTTTCCAGAATAGCAAAACCCTTGACTACATTAACGCATAAAGGGAAGAAATTTGAATGGAATGATGAACAAGAGAAAGCGTTTCAGTTATTGAAGAAAAAGCTAACTACAGCACCTATATTGTCATTGCCTGAAGGGAATGATGATTTTGTGATTTATTGTGACGCATCAAAGCAAGGTCTCGGTTGTGTATTAATGTAACGAACGAAGGTGATTGCTTATGCGTCTAGGCAATTGAAGATTCACGAGCAAAATTATACGACGCATGATTTGGAATTAGGCGCGGTTGTTTTTGCATTAAAGACTTGGAGGCACTACTTATATGGGGTCAAAAGTATTATATATACCGACCACAAAAGTCTTCAACACATATTTAATCAGAAACAACTGAATATGAGGCAGCGTAGGTGGATTGAATTGTTGAATGATTACGACTTTGAGATTCGTTACCACCCGGGGAAGGCAAATGTGGTAGCCGACGCCTTGAGTATAAAGGACAGAGAACCCATTCGAGTAAAATCTATGAATATAATGATTCACACTAACCTTACTACTCAAATAAAGGAGGCGCAACAAGGAGTTTTAAAAGAGGGAAATTTAAAGGATGAAATACCCAAAGGATCGGAGAAGCATCTTAATATTCGGGAAGACGGAACCCGGTATAGGGCTGAAAGGATTTGGGTACCAAAATTTGGAGATATGAGAGAAATGGTACTTAGAGAAGCTCATAAAACCAGATACTCAATACATCCTGGAACGGGGAAGATGTACAAGGATCACAAGAAACATTTTTGGTGGCCGGGTATGAAAGCCGATGTTGCTAAATACGTAGGAGAATGTTTGACGTGTTCTAAGGTCAAAGCTGAGCATTAGAAACCATCAGGTCTACTTCAACAACCCGAAATCCCGGAATGGAAATGGGAAAACATTACCATGGATTTCATCACTAAATTGCCAAGGACTGCAAGTGGTTTTGATACTATTTGGGTAATAGTTGATCGTCTCACCAAATCAGCACAATTCCTGCCAATAAGAGAAGATGACAAGATGGAGAAGTTAGCACGACTGTATTTGAAGGAAGTCGTCTCCAGACATGGAATACCAATCTTTATTATCTCTGATAGGGATGGCAGATTTATTTCTAGATTCTGGCAGACATTACAGCAAGCATTAGGAACTCGTCTAGACATGAGTACTGCCTATCATCCACAAACTGATGGGCAGAGCGAAAGGATGATACAAACCCTTGAAGACATGCTACGAGCATGTGTTATTGATTTCGGAAACAGTTGGGATCGACATCTACCGTTAGCAGAATTTTCCTACAACAACAGCTACCATTCAAGCATTGAGATGGCGCCGTTTGAAGCACTTTATGGTAGAAAGTGCAGGTCTCCGATTTGTTGGAGTGAAGTGGGGGATAGACAGATTACGGGTCCGGAGATTATACAAGAAACTACCGAGAAGATCATCCAAATTCAACAATGGTTGAAAATCGCCCAAAGTCGACAAAAGAGCTACGCTGACATTAAAAGAAAAGATATAGAATTAGAAATTGGAGAGATGGTCATGCTTAAAGTTGCACCTTGGAAAGGCATTGTTCGATTTGGTAAACGAGGGAAATTAAATCCAAGGTATATTGGACCATTCAAGATTATTGATCGTGTCGGACCAGTAGCTTACCGACTTGAGTTACCTCAACAACTCGTGGCTGTACATAACACTTTCCACGTCTCGAATTTGAAGAAATGTTTTGCTAAAGAAGATCTCACTATTCCGTTAGATGAAATCCAAATCAACAAAAAACTCCAATTCATCGAAGAACCCGTCGAAATAATGGATCGTGAGGTTAAAAGACTTAAGCAAAACAAGATACCAATTGTTAAGGTTCGATGGAATGCTCGTAGAGGACCTGAGTTCACCTGGGAGCGTGAAGATCAGATGAAGAAGAAATACCCGCATCTATTTCCAGAAGATTCGTCAACACCTTCAACAGCTTAAAATTTCGGGACGAAATTTATTTAACGGGTAGGTACTGTAGTGACCCGAACTTTTCCATGTTTATATATATTAATTGAGATTGATATTTACATGATTAAATGTTTCCAATATGTTAAGAAATCAAACTTGTTAAGACTTGATTAATTGAAATATGTTTCATATAGACAATTGACCACCCAAGTTGACCGGCGATTCACGAACGTTAAAACTTGTAAAAATGACATGACGATATATATATGGATATACATATGGTTAACATGAGATTATGATAAGTAAGTATCTCCATAAGTATATTAACAATGAGTTATATACATATAAACAAGACTACTAACTTAAGGATTTCGAAACGAGACATATATGTAACGATTATTGTTGTAACGACATTTAAATGTATATATATCATATTAAGATATATTAATATATCATAATATCATGATAATATAATAATTTAACATCTCATTAGATATAATAAACAATGGGTTAACAACATTAATTGAGATCGTTAACTTAAAGGTTTCAAAACAACACTTACATGTAACGACTAACGATGACTTAACGACTCAGTTAAAATGTATATACATGTAGTGTATTTAGATGTATTAAAATACTTTTGGAAGACTTCAAGACATATATCAAAACACTCATACTTAACGAAAATGGTTACAGTTACTTTCCCATTCTTTTCTTTCATCAAGAATTCTAGTCGTATTCTTACCCGTATTATACACAGCTTCAAAACGTACTTACTATGGGTATATACCAATAGGAACTAGCATGGGATTCCACTCTTGATTATGTCATGTATGACTAATCAATTTTAACTTCTACCATGAGCTAGTCAACTAACTAGAACTCTTTTTAACCCCACTCACCACTCACCAATTACCACTCATCATTCACTCCATTTCACTTCCAATTCTCTTTCTAATTCTCTCTCAACACACACACACTATTATGAACGTATTTTTCCAGTAGTTAATCATCATCATCATCAAAAATCACTTCAAGAATCAAGCTATAATCATCATAGGAAGAACACTTCAAGAACACTTCAAAAATCCCTTCAAGTTTACTAATTTACTTCCAAGCTTTCTAATCCATTCCAAGTAATCATCTAAGATCAAGAAACCTTTGTTATATACAGTAGGTTATCTTTCTTATTCAAGGTAATATTCATATTCAAACTTTGATTCAATTTCTATAACTATAAACTATCTTAATTCTAGTAAAAATCTTACTTGAACTTGTTTTTGTGTCATGATCCTACTTCAAGAACTTTCATGCCATCCAAGATCCTTTGAAGCTAGATCATTTCTTGTCACTTCCAGTAGGTTTACCTACTAAACTTGAGGTAGTAATGATGTTCATAACATCATTCGATTCATATATATAAAACTATCTTATTCGAAGGTTTAAACTCGTAATCACTAGAACATAGTTTAGTTAATTCTAAACTTGTTCGAAAATAAAAGTTAATCCTTCTAACTTGACTTTTAAAATTAACTAAACACATGTTCTATATCTATATGATATGTTAACTTAATGATTTAAAACCTGGAAACACGAAAAACACCGTAAAACCGGATTTACGCCGTCGTAGTAACACCGCGGGCTGTTTTGGGTTAGTTAATTAAAAACTATGATAAACTTTGATTTAAAAGTTGTTATTCTGAGAAAATGATTTTTATTATGAACATGAAACTATATCCAAAAATTATGGTTAAACTCAAAGTGGAAGTATGTTTTCTAAAATGGTCATCTAGACGTCGTTCTTTCGACTGAAATGGCTACCTTTACAAAAATGACTTGTAACTTATTTTTTCGACTATAAACCTATACTTTTTCTGTTTAGATTCATAAAATAGAGTTCAATATGAAACCATAGCAATTTGATTCACTCAAAACGGATTTAAAATGAAGAAGTTATGGGCAAAACAAGATTGGATAATTTTTCTCATTTTAGCTACGTGAAAATTGGTAATAAATCTATTCCAACCATAACTTAATCAACTTGTATTGTATATTATGTAATCTTGAGATACCATAGACACGTATACAATGTTTCGACCTATCATGTCGACACATCTATATATATTTCGGAACAACCATAGACACTCTATATGTGAATGTTGGAGTTAGCTATACAGGGTTGAGGTTGATTCCAAAATATATATAGTTTGAGTTGTGATCAATACTGAGATACGTATACACTGGGTCGTGGATTGATTCAAGATAATATTTATCGATTTATTTCTGTACATCTAACTGTGGACAACTAGTTGTAGGTTACTAACGAGGACAGCTGACTTAATAAACTTAAAACATCAAAATATATTAAAAGTGTTGTAAATATATTTTGAACATACTTTAATATACATGTATATATTGTTATAGGTTCGTGAATCAACAGTGGCCAAGTCTTACTTCTCGACGAAGTAAAAATATGTGAAAGTGAGTTATAGTCCCACTTTTAAAATCTAATATTTTTGGGATGAGAATACATGCAGGTTTTATAAATGATTTACAAAATAGACACAAGTACGTGAAACTACATTCTATGGTTGAATTATCGAAATCGAATATGCCCCTTTTTATTAAGTCTAGTAATCTAAGAATTAGGGAACAGACACCCTAATTGACGCGAATCCTAAAGATAGATCTATTGGGCCTAACAAACCCCATCCAAAGTACCGGATGCTTCAGTACTTCGAAATTTATATCATATCCGAAGGGTGTCCCGGAATGATGGGGATATTATTATATATGCATCTTGTTAATGTCAGTTACCAGGTGTTCACCATATGAATGATTTTTATCTCTATGTATGGGATGTATATTGAAATATGAAATCTTGTGGTCTATTGTTACAATTTGATATATATAGGTTAAACCTATAACTCACCAACATTTTTGTTGACGTTTAAAACATGTTTATTCTCAGGTGAATACTAAGAGCTTCCGCTGTTGCATACTAAAATAAGGACAAGATTTGGAGTCCATGTTTGTATGATATTGTGTAAAAACTGCATTCATGAAACTTATTTTGTTGTAACATATTTGTATCGTAAACCATTATGTAATAGTCGTGTGTAAACAGGATATTTTAGATTATCATTATTTGATAATCTACGTAAAGCTTTTTAAACCTTTATTGATGAAATAAAGGTTATGGTTTGTTTTAAAATGAATGCAGTCTTTGAAAAACGTCTCATATAGAGGTCAAAACCTCGCAACGAAATCAATTAATATGGAACATTTTTAATCAATAAGAACGGGACATTTCAGTATGTCCCGTTCTTATTGATTAAAAACGTTCCATATTAATTGATTTCGTTGCGAGGTTTTGACCTCTATATGAGACGTTTTTCAAAGACTGCATTCATTTTAAAACAAACCATAACTTTTATTTCATCAATAAAGGTTTAAAAAGCTTTACGTAGATTATCAAATAATGATAATCTAAAATATCCTGTTTACACACGACCATTACATAATGGTTTACAATACAAATATGTTACAACAAAATAAGTTTCTTGAATGCAGTTTTTACACAATATCATACAAACATGGACTCCAAATCTTGTCCTTATTTTAGTATGCAACAGCGGAAGCTCTTAGTATTCACCTGAGAATAAACATGCTTTAAACGTCAACAAAAATGTTGGTGAGTTATAGGTTTAACCTATATATATCAAATTGTAACAATAGACCACAAGATTTCATATTTCAATATACATCCCATACATAGAGATAAAAATCATTCATATGGTGAACACTTGGTAACCGACATTAACAAGATGAATATATAAGAATATCCCCATCATTCCGGGACACCCTTCGGATATGATATAAATTTCGAAGTACTAAAGCATCCGGTACTTTGGATAGGGTTTGTTAGGCCCAATAGATCTATCTTTAGGATTCGCGTCAATTAGGGTGTCTGTTCCCTAATTCTTAGATTACCAGACTTAATAAAAAGGGGCATATTCGATTTCGATAATTCAACCATAGAATGTAGTTTCACGTACTTGTGTCTATTTTGTAAATCATTTATAAAACCTGCATGTATTCTCATCCCAAAAATATTAGATTTTAAAAGTGGGACTATAACTCACTTTCACAGATTTTTACTTCGTCGAGAAGTAAGACTTGGCCACTGTTGATTCACGAACCTATAACAATATATACATGTATATTAAAGTATGTTCAAAATATATTTATAACACTTTTAATATATTTTGATGTTTTAAGTTTATTAAGTCAGCTGTCCTCGTTAGTAACCTACAACTAGTTGTCCACAGTTAGATGTACAGAAATAAATCGATAAATATTATCTTGAATCAATCCACGACCCAGTGTATACGTATCTCAGTATTGATCACAACTCAAACTATATATATTTTGGAATCAACCTCAATCCTGTATAGCTAACTCCAACATTCACATATAGAGTGTCTATGGTTGTTCCGAAATATATATAGATGTGTCGACATGATAGGTCGAAACATTGTATACGTGTCTATGGTATCTCAAGATTACATAATATACAATACAAGTTGATTAAGTTATGGTTGGAATAGATTTGTTACCAATTTTCACGTAGCTAAAATGAGAAAAATTATCCAATCTTGTTTTACCCATAACTTCTTCATTTTAAATCCGTTTTGAGTGAATCAAATTGCTATGGTTTCATATTGAACTCTATTTTATGAATCTAAGTAGAAAAAGTATAGGTTTATAGTCGAAAAAATAAGTTACAAGTAATTTTTGTAAAGGTAGCCATTTCAGTCGAAAGAACGACGTCTAGATGACCATTTTAGAAAACATACTTCCACTTTGAGTTTAACCATAATTTTTGGATATAGTTTCATGTTCATAATAAAAATCATTTTCTCAGAATAACAACTTTTAAATCAATGTTTATCATAGTTTTTAATTAACTAACCCAAAACAGCCCGCGGTGTTACTACGACGGCGTAAATCCGGTTTTACGGTGTTTTTCGTGTTTCCAGGTTTTAAATCATTAAGTTAGCATATCATATAGATATAGAACATGTGTTTAATTAATTTTAAAAGTCAAGTTAGAAGGATTAACTTTTGTTTGCGAACAAGTTTAGAATTAACTAAACTATGTTCTAGTGATTACGAGTTTAAACCTTCGAATAAGATAGTTTTATATATATGAATCGAATGATGTTATGAACATCATTACTACCTCAAGTTTAGTAGGTAAACCTACTGGAAGTGACAAGAAATGATCTAGCTTCAAAGGATCTTGGATGGCTTGAAAGTTCTTGATGTAGGATCATGACACAAAAACAAGTTCAAGTAAGATTTTTACTCGAATTAAGATAGTTTATAGTTATAGAAATTGAATCAAAGTTTGAATATGAATATTACCTTGAATAAGAAAGATAACCTACTGTATATAACAAAGGTTTCTTGATCTTAGATGATTACTTGGAATGGATTAGAAAGCTTGGAAGTAAATTAGTAAACTTGAAGGGATTTTTGAAGTGTTCTTGAAGTGTTCTTCCTATGATGATTATAGCTTGATTCTTGAAGTGATTTTTGATGAAGATGATGATTAACTACTGGAAAAATACGTTCATAATAGTGTGTGTGTGTTGAGAGAGAATTAGAAAGAGAATTGGAAGTGAAATGGAGTGAATGATGAGTGGTAATTGGTGAGTGGTGAGTGGGGTTAAAAAGAGTTCTAGTTAGTTGACTAGCTCATGGTAGAAGTTAAAATTGATTAGTCATACATGACATAATCAAGAGTGGAATCCCATGCTAGTTCCTATTGGTATATACCCATAGTAAGTACGTTTTGAAGCTGTGTATAATACGGGTAAGAATACGACTAGAATTCTTGATGAAAGAAAAGAATGGGAAAGTAACTGTAACCATTTTCGTTAAGTATGAGTGTTTTGATATATGTCTTGAAGTCTTCCAAAAGTATTTTAATACATCTAAATACACTACATGTATATACATTTTAACTGAGTCGTTAAGTCATCGTTAGTCGTTACATGTAAGTGTTGTTTTGAAACCTTTAAGTTAACGATCTCAATTAATGTTGTTAACCCATTGTTTATTATATCTAATGAGATGTTAAATTATTATATTATCATGATATTATGATATATTAATATATCTTAATATGATATATATACAATTAAATATCGTTACAACGATAATCGTTACATATATGTCTCGTTTCGAAATCCTTAAGTTAGTAGTCTTGTTTATATGTATATAACTCATTATTAATATACTTATGGAGATACTTACTTATCATAATCTCATGTTAACCATATGTATATCCATATATATATATATATATATCGTCATGTCGTTTTTACAAGTTTTAACGTTCGTGAATCGCCGGTCAACTTGGGTGGTCAATTGTCTATATGAAACATATTTCAATTAATCAAGTCTTAACAAGTTTGATTGCTTAACATGTTGGAAACATTTAATCATGTAAATATCAATCTCAATTAATATATATAAACATGGAAAAGTTCGGGTCACTACAGTACCTACCCGTTAAATAAATTTCGTCCCGAAATTTTAAGCATATTCGTCAGGAAAACATTTTTATTGTTAGCCATGACCACCTCACTCAAATTTCGGGACGAAATTTCTTTAACGGGTAGGTACTGTGATGACCCGGGAATTTTCAACCAAATTTAAACTTAATCTTTATATGATTCCGACACGATAAGCAAAGTCTATAATGTTAAGTCTCAAAAATTCTGGAAATATGTTACTTTCGACCATTCCCAACGATTCATGAACAACCATTTGATAATAGTCATGTGTATATATATATATATATATATATATACATATTTATATGAATATGAATTCTGTATAATTGATGATTAGATGTATATCGTAACATATTAAATATTAAATGTATGTTATTATAGATATTTATGTTATATAATTATTAAACATTTCATAATTAATAAATTATAATATTAATATATTTAATTACAAGTTAAGATAAAAGTTATATTAAAATCATTATTAGTATCCTTAATGACACTATTATTATCATTAATATTAATATTATTATTAATATTATATATTTTTATTATTATTATTATTATTAATACATTTATATATATTAAGTATTAATATTAATTAATATTAATATTAATATCTAACTTATAAAATCAAATAAACTAAAAGTAATATGTTAAACAACTTTATTTTAGCTGTCCCTATTTTCCCTTTTCCTGATTTAATGGTCGAATTAGTCACCTAATGTAAACAAAATCAGTTTACAATCACTTTCAACTCTTTATTTTATTTTATATCTTTCTGTATAACTGTGATATTATGTCGATCCATATCTATCTATCTATATTATTAATTCTCTATTACTTTGAGAGGAACCCACTACTTCTTCTACTTCCTTAACTTTTGATTTAATTGTTGGAGACTCATAACCACACCCTCTCAACTTCGAATAAACAAACCCAAACATCACTACCCTTCTCAACCCAACCAATCCCGACCCAACCATTCGAACACCCTTTTTGTTTGTTGCTACGTTTATGTTTCGGTTCAAGCTCAAACCACAAGCAAACACCCGACTGTCAAATTATGTTTATGTTTTGGATCATACACCAAGCCACAACCTTCGTGCAACACTCACCAAGTACACATCACGAAGGCCACCTTACTCGATTATCACCTTTCTATATGAGATACATATACATACTCAAATTACACACCATAACCGAAACCATTATCTTACTACTCTCGGTTTCTTCATTCTCATAAACCATCATTGATTACACCTACACCCCCATTGACCACTTCCCTCAAAATACCATCGAACACCTCATCAAAATTACTTTTACTGCACGATTCATACCACTTCCATCACCTCTCAATCGTGAAATCCATCACCACTAAATAACCATGTTAAATGCTACTGTTTAACCCTCTTACTCGATGAAACAATAACCATCATCTTTCCTATCTCTTTAGTTGCTGTAAAGAATCGAAATCAACACACCTATAACCATCACCCTCCACCTGTTTCTCTATTAGAGTCGCCACCTTCTTCATCTCTCACTTCTCTCTTATTTTTTTTTCTGTTTTCTTTTCCACCTGCAACCATGACCGAACCATTTTAAAACTGCTGCTACTGGTTTGTTGGTGTGTCGAGAACCCTGCTGCAACTTAAAGATTTGTTTCTTTTCTTCTACTTCGAACCCCCACAGTAGCCATCTGATTCCCTTATTTAAATTCTTGCGTCGTTTCCTTGTGTAATTGTATGCCAATACTTTGAGGAGTGGGATAGATGACGATAATAAAGATAACCTCATAATAAAGAAAATATATTTATAACTTTACTTGATTAGTTATCCAATGATACAAAGCACTATCATCAAATGTTGGTAAATTGTCTGCTTATGTTAATGGAAAATGACGACATAATGATGAAACAAAGCAGAACCCAAAAACCCTATTCTTTTCTTCTTTTACTCCCGATATATAATTTTTGTTTTTGGGATTGGATCGAGTAAAGATTCCAGTGTGATTAATTGTGGATCCTACCAACGGAACTATATGATTGGGTTTAGAAATTTGGGCCAAGATTGCTAGTCCATCGAATTGTATCTATTGAAGAAGAAAAGGAAACAAAATCACAATCTGGTTATATATATTTAAGTTCGGTTTAAAACAGAAAACCTTAAATGGTTCGATGGTTTATGGTTGTTTGTTTGTAACTAAGGGATCACGGGTTCGAGCCCTTCCAGTGTCCTTACATTTTTTTTGGGCCGATTGAATTTGGGTAAGTAATGAAGAAAATGGGAACAGAGAATAAATGGGGTCATATAAATTGAGGTACACAATTAAGCAGATAAACAGAAATAGAAGGATGGTTATGATTGTTAGTGTTGAGCAGGAGGTCTTGGGTTCGATTCCGGTTTGGGACATTTCTTTTTAGAAGCTTGTTTGGAAGGTAGTTTTCATTTTAAAAATTGTTATCATTATCATTATTATTATTTTGATTATTATTAGTATTATAACTATTAATATTAATAGTATTACTAATAAAGATATTAGCTATCAAATATTATCAATATTATAACTATAGTTACAATTATAATTATTATTATATTTATGGTTAAGTTAATTATTAGTACTATTATAATAATGCAATTACATATTATTATCATCAAAATGTGTATCATTGCCATAATTATAAATATTACTACCATCATTAGTATCAATATTAAGATTGTTATTAGTATGACTACTAATATTACTGTAAGTAGTATTATTAATATTATCATGGGTATTATTATTATGTAAATTACTAAAAATCAATATCATAACTATCAAACTAATATTTTTACGGTTATTATTATTAATATCTTTATTTTTATCACTAATAGAATTATTAACCATACTATTTTAGCAATATTAAGTATTATCAATATTATCATTTTTACCATTGCAAATATTATTTTAGTACTATTATAATTACTAAATTCAACAAACAGATGATATATATAAAAATATATTTAATATATATAACTTAACTATAATTAGTATTTTTATATATAAATGGAATTATTTACTTAAATAATGAAATAAATAAGTTATTAATATAAAAACCAAGTCACTAATAATAACAATATATATATATTTGTTCGGTTACAAGTACGTATGTTAATATATACACAAATGATATAGGTTCGTGAATCCGAGGCCAACCTTGCATTTGTCAGTTGTTCAATGCCGTCATGTGTATTTTTACTACAAAATACAGTATTGTGAGTTTTCATTATTCCCTTTTTAAATGCTTTCGCAATATATATTTTTGGGACTGAGAATACATGCGCTGTTTTTATAATTGTTTTACGAAATAGACACAAGTAATTGAAACTACATTATATGGTTGAATGATCAAAATCGAATATGCCCCTTTTTATTAAGTCTGGTAATCTAAGAATTAGGGAACAGACACCCTAATTGACGCGAATCCTAAAGATAGATCTATCGGGCCCAACAAGCCCCATCCAAAGTACCGGATGCTTTAGTACTTCGAAATTAATATCATGTCCGAAGGAGGATCCCGGAATGATGGGGATATTCTTATATACATATTGTGAATGTCGGTTACCAGGTGTTCAATCCATATGAATGATATTTTTGTCTCTATGCATGGGACGTATGTTTATGAGAAATGGAAATATGAAATCTTGTGGTCTATTAAAATGTTGGAAATGATTATTTATGATAAACTAATGAACTCACCAACCTTTTGGTTGACACTTTTAAGCATGTTTATTCTCAGGTGTGAAAGAAACCTTCCGCTGTGCATTTTGCTCATTTTAAGAGCGATGATCGACTCCAAGTAATGTCCTTAAAATGAGCAAATGCACAGCGGAAGATTTCTTTCATACCTGAGAATAAACATGCTTTCAAGTGTCAACCAAAAGGTTGGTGAGTTCATAGGTTTATCTTAAAATAATAAAATTCATCATTTTGATAGACCACAAAATTTAAATGCTGCATGGTACAAATGGGCCCGAATCCTATACCCACCTGTAATGTACATGCGATATCTTTTAAATACAGTAAACCTTTCTCGTGTACGAAATCATCTTTCATAAATCTTAGTAACCGTACACATATCTCGTGCACAAAAATAACATACACATAACCTGTGTATAAAATCATTCTCTCGATACATAACATTCATATCAATTGGTGGCAATTATCATGTCCACATAATTCAATGGTGGCAATTATCATGTCCACATAATTCAATGGTGGCAATTATCATGTCCACATAATTCAACAATAATCTGCAGAACTTTTGTCTGCATAATAATTCATTCGAGGAATGTTTTGCTTGTGTCTATCTCGTCAAACATTTATAAAAGCATTTCATGTATTCGCAGTTCAAAATGTATTTCAAACGCATTTAATAAAGCAGTTGTAAAAGTAGCGCATGTATTCTCAGTCCTAAAAATATAAAGAGTAAAAGGGAGCAAATGAAACTCACGCATATAAATATTGTAAAACAGTTAATAAAGCATTTGCATGTATTCTCAGCCCAAAAACGTAAAGAGTAAAAGGGAGCAAATGAACTCACGCATATAAATATTGTAAAACAGTTAATAAAGCATTTGCATGTATTCTCAGCCCAAAAACGTAAAGAGTAAAAGGGAGCAAATGAACTCACGCATATAAATATTATAAAACAGTTAATAAAGCATTTGCATGTATTCTCAGCCCAAAAATGTAATGATTAAAAAGGGAGCAAATGAACTCACGCATATAAATATTGTAAAACAGTTAATAAAGCATTTGCATGTATTCTCAGCCCAAAAACGTAAAGAGTAAAAGGGAGCAAATGAACTCACCTAATGTATTTTGTTGTAAAAATACATATGACGACATTTAACAAATGTAGGGTTGGCCTTGGATTCACGAACCTATATTCCATTATGTATATTAACACATATAGTGGTAATCGAACAAATTTATATATGTATTTAATTAGTGATATCATTTTAGAACTCATATATTCCATTAAAATGTTAATGTAATTATATCATATGTATTAGGCTTATCTTTGTATAATTTTATTTGTTTTTAAATAATAGTTATAATAATACTAAAATATTGATGGTAATAATAAAAATGTTAAAAATAATAATAAGAATATTGTTAATACTAATAGTAATAGTAATAATGCTGATAATAATAATAATAATTCTAAAAAATGATAATTTTCATAAAAATGATAATTTTTAATAAAAATACTTTTGGTAATAATAATAATTTTGAAAATGTTATTTTAATGGTAATATTTAGTAATAATATTAGTATTAATAGTAATATTAATAGTAATAATAATCCTAATACTCATTTTAATAATAATAGTAAGTATAGTATTTATATTAATAATAATAATAATTATAGTAAATGAATTACCTTAAAAAGCTTTTCCTAAAAAAATTTGTCTCAAGCCGGGCTCGAACCCGCGACCTCCCCGCTCAACCACAACAATACCCAACCATTACTCTGTATCAATTAATCTATTTATATTCAGGTTCGTTATATATATATATGCTCCAAACGAGAATTGAACCCACGACCTCCTGGTAATCTAACAACACTCCTAACCATTTGCACCATTCTGTGTTTCTGTTTAATATTTTGACCCTTACCGATATAACCCATTTTTCTCACAACTTGGCCAAACCCTTCGGTCCAACAACAATCCAAGCCCAACAACAATATTCAATTGTAAACCCACTTAATTATATGGCCCAACAGAAAGAATATATCGGCCTGTTTAGCTAATTTTTGGCCCAAAAAAACAATTAAGACCCAACTTGAAAAGTTGGCTCACGGCCCAATCAGGAAAAAAACAGAAGCCCGATTTCTAAAAATCTCATACCACTCAAAATTGTACAATTTGCTGGGAAGGGAAGGAGAATATCGACATAGTTACCCTACTTATCATCAAGTGGATTATAAAATATTTAGTAGTTTCACTTTCATTGGCTCATCTATTACGTAGTAATATCATAATCATGTATCAACTTCATCATATTAATTTCCTAACATCACCACCTAACCCATCACCATTTCCTCATTATCCCTATTCGATATCCAGCTGTATCATCTTAATCATCACCAACTTTTTATCATGACTAATAGCATCTTCGGTACTTCATAACAGAAATAATAAAAAAAACACGTACCTAAAGCCTCATGGTCGTCCATAAACTTAAAATCTGTCTCACACCTCAATAAAAAATATATTTGATAACAGGAACGTCCTTGTCCTTCCTAAATATTAAATTGTGTGAGGCCACATGTATGTTAATGATCATATACGATTTTCTTCTTGTCTGCCATGATGTGGTATCTTGCTCCACTAGTATCTCTTTAAATGCTTTATATATATGTACCTATCTTGTATATAATTTTACCGTGAATCTATCCTCTTCTCCCACTTCGTTTAATTGTTCAAGAAATACAGTTAGCAGTCATAGGGAACGTACTAGTATCAGAAAGAAAGGAGAACAGCAACTGGTTGTATCGATTTATTGGATGAAAACAGAATATTTACATGTGCAGCAGAAGTGGCAACCAAATAATAGTGATGTTTACATGACGGGTTTTCGAATGAGACAAGAGTAGGAACAAAGGAATAGCAGTCATAAAAGAGGAGAAGAAATCACGTGGGTGTTTGGTGATGGTTTTCAAAAGGTTCGTTTAATCTTAAAAAAAATAAGATCATAATAATGGTATGGCAGTGGTGATTTGGGTTGAGAATTAAGAGGGAAACAATGATCAGTTAACGGGTTTATTCTTGGTCTGATTCAGAAAGAAACCGAAAGTGTAATTGATTGATAGATGGATGGTGGGTTTGGTGGAGCTTTAGAATTATGAAGGTTGTTGTACATGGTGGTGAAAGGTGGTAGTGTCCGGTTGATGATAACATGAAGGAATTAACGGCTCACGATGGTGGTTGAAATGGTTTACAAGAATGGTGTTTGTGTTTGTCAAAAGATGAAAGAAACAACAATCGATTATGGTGGTTCGGGTGTGGTATTGTCGAGCAACATGGACTTGTTCACATGGTGGTGATGAGTCAAGGTTGTAGTGGTGGTACGTCAATGGACAGGAATTTGAAAGGGAAACATAAATGGGTGTAGTGTATATATGTATCCTATAAATCTCTATAAATATCTGTAACTCTAATCTAGAAAGTAATAAGGATAATGTAATGTTTAAAGTAAAAGACACACATAGCAAAGCCATCCACAGAAACCTTCTTAATTTATTCAGCCGACAATATATCACGAGTAAGGAATCGAAAAAGAAAAAAAAATAAATAGATATAAGGATGATTGTGATATGTGTATTAATCTATAATTATATAATTATATATGTGATATATAATATTAATAATTAATAAAAATAATACTAAGAGTAATAATAATAATAAGTTACAATGATATATATATATATATATATATATATATATATATATATATATATATATATATATATATATATATATATATATATATATATATATATAATTCTTTACAACAATTGTTCGTGAATCATCGGGCATAGTCAAAGGGTAATTGATTACATGAATATAGATTTCAAAACTTTCAAGACTCAATATTACAGATTTTGCTTATCGTGTCGGAAACATATAGAGATTAAAGTTTAAATTTGGTCAGAAATTCCCGGGTCATCACATTTACAAATTTGTAACGTTCGTGAATCGCCGGTCAACTTGGGTAATCAATTGTCTATATGAAACTTATTTCATTTAATCAAGTCTTAACAAGTTTGATTGCTTAACATGTTGGAAACATTTAGTCATGTAAATATCAATCTCAATTAATATATATAAATATGGAAAAGTTCGGGTCACTACAACTCACTCAAGAAATCCTTCAATCACACAAGCTCTTTAGCAGCTTCTACAATAGCCATATATTCGGCCTCTGTTGTTGATAAAGAAACATTTCTTTGTAGTCGAGACATCCAACTAATTGCCGTCTTCCCTAATGTGAAAACATAACCCGTAGTGCTTTTCCCCGAATCATCATATCCACCCAAATTAGCATCCGCATAACCTCTAAGTATGACATTTTTTTTAGTGAAACACAATCCCATATTAGAATTACCTTTCAAGTAACGAAGCAACCATTTGACCGCTTCCCAATTCTCTTTCCCCAGTTTAGACATATATTGGCTTACTACCCCTACCGCATGAGCAATATCCGGTCTCGTAAAAACCATGGCATACATAACACTACCCACGGCCGATGCATACGGAACCTTCTCCATCTCCACCTCGTCTTCTTCCATTTTAGGTGATTGACGTTTCGATAACCTTATCGAGCTACCCAATGGCATAGAACGAGCCTTTGAATTCTCCATGTTGAACCTCTCTACTACTTTCTCAATGTATTTAGTTTGAGACAAGTATAGAGTACCTTTCACACAATCACGCACAATACTCATCCCAAGTATTTGCCTAGCTCCACCAAGGTCTTTCATCTCGAACTAATGGGAAAGTAATCTCTTCAACTTATTGATTTCGGACATGTTAGAACCCGCAATCAACATTGTAACAACCCTGCTTTTTTCGTCACTTCTGTTAACTGTCCGTTAGTTGATTTAACGGTGACTATTTGACTTTTATGTGTTTAAGTGTATTAAATGCATATGTAATCCTTGGAGGGTTATTTGAATTAATATGGGTTAATATTAGTCGATAAAAATATTTCGGATAAATGAAATACGATAAAAACGTTACGATTTGAATAATGAAAAAAACTGCTTTTCGAGCCACGAAACGCTGGGGTTTATTTTAATAATTATTTTTGCAGTTATTAACTTACTAAATAATTTTAATTTATTAGGTTTTAATAAATTAAACGTTTGTTTGCGTTTTAACGATCGGTTTAGCGTTCCGGGCCTTCGGTACGTTTAAACGGCATTTGAAACGAACCACACTTTGTGAGAAAGCAAGCCAAAACATAATATAAATCACTTTTAATAATCATTTGATGTAATTATTATGTTTTTAAAATACTTTCAATTTATTAGAATTTATATAGATTAAAAACGCGAGAAATTAACGTTTATCGATTCGGTTTGCGTTTTCGGCTAACGACACTTAATGGGTACACTTAGCAAACTTTTCTAGCAACATTTGTGAGCCCATAGACTCCCTTTTGGACCCTTGGGCCGAATTCCCATCACCTCACCCATTTGTGTGATTAAATTTAGCCCATGTGTGATTAACTAGTGCTTTAAGCCCTAACCTAATTAAGGAAATTGATATAAAAAGGCATTTAGTCACACTTCACTCCCTCCTAACCCTAAGCCACGAAATTTTCAGCTTCCCTCACCCCTCCAAGTCGTCGATCACCATCTCCAACCTAGCACCATCAAAACTTGATCGTTAGATAAAACCTTGAACACGAAAAGTGCAATTCATATCACCATCTACGCTTTGGTGTAACCAATTTAGTGATCTAAGGTATATTTCTTTAAACCCTAGTTGTTCTAGATCTGATTTTATTAGAGTTGATAGAGTAAGAGGTCTATTGCTCAAATCGATACACGTTGTTGTTAATTGTTGTCGTTAATTTGATTGTTTGAGATGATTAGGGTTAATCACGAATTTATTTTGCATGATTACAGAAATTGAATTTGTTGAATGTTAAATATTATGATATATTTGAAATCCTCTCGAAAAATTAATAATTTTAGGCTTTGGATTTGCGTATTTTCTTTATCGTATGCTCTAGTTATGTTAAATTGAAGTTTTGTTGTGATCTTGCCATGAATCCGAATTTTCTAAGTTGTTGCTTTGTAAATTATGTTATAACATGTTAACCATTGTATAGAGGACTTAAAAACACTCAATTAAGACTAAGATATCATGAGATTTGGATTTATAATGCTCATGTTATGCTTGTTTGATCGTATATGAAAAACTGATTTGCACGGTAACTTAAAATAAATATTTAAGGCCATTTGATGAGTGATATTGTATAGGTCTTTGCATAGCTAGAAAAGTTACTTTTAGTAGATAACTTTACATCCATGCCTTTCATCATTTGTGTTAACACCTATTTCCTTATGAGGTAAGGCTTAGTGTGTTAGCACAATACTAGAAGTATCTAGCTAAAGGTGGGGGGATGTTGCCAATTGATGTTTACCCTCGGGAAATAATCCCTGCAGACCCGGTTCACAGGTATAGAAACCTGTGGGGTGGCATAATCAATCTTTGTCCACTGAGTGTTGAGCTGCTAGCCGGATGACTTCTAGTGAGAGAAATACTATGTGAGAGAGAAAGGTGAAATCTCTGGTCCAAGTTATCAGAGTGTCTGAATATGTAAAATGACGACCCAAGGGGTCTATTTATAGTGATAGATCCACCAGAATGTTCGGGGATACGTGTCAGATGATGCTGCATTCTGTTATTCGTGATCCGATATTTGCGCTGGATGTGACGCTCTCCAGTCAGGGCTTAAGCGCTAGACGGCCTTCAGGACTTACGCATGACGGTAGCAGCCAGCACATCGGAGAACGCTAGATGGACAGTTTCACAAAACTGCCATTTCAAGTATTTCTGTTGCTAATTTCATTCAATCATTATGCATTTATGCGTGTATACGATAGGATACACCATTAAGTCCCCCCGGTTTAATGACTTAAACTCTTGAAAAAGGGTTAAGTTATTAAACTTTTGCTGACACATCCCAAACAAGCCTTCATATTTCTCATTTGCATCAGGGAAAACGTTATAGATAATAATGACGGACGAATTTTACTGACATTGTGATGATTGCTTTTAAATTGTTGAAACACTCAACGCGCTTTCCAGCTGTAAAAGGCGTTTCTGCATACTCAACTTTTAAACTTGTCCATACACGTGTCACGATCGTGTCCATAAAAAATGCATTGATGAACTGCTATATAAACCGCCATAACTTTTCACCTTCACTTTTTACCTTTGTTCAAGATCAAACAAAGCATATTTCTATGCAAATCTTCATCACTTTCTGCAAGCTTTACTTTCAACTTCTTAAGATTTTTTCATCTTTCAAGGTTAGTTACACTTCATCTCACTGTAATTTCGTGTTAACTTTTTCTATTTGTAGTGACCCGAACTTTTCCATGTTTATATATATTAATTGAGATTGATATTTACATGATTAAATATTTCCAACATGTTAAGCAATCAAACTTGTTAAGACTTGATTAATTGAAATATGTTTCTTATAGACAATTGACCACCCAAGTTGACCGGTGATTCACGAATGTTAAAACTTGTAAAAACTATATGATGACATATATATGGATATATATATAGTTAACATGATACTATGATAAGTAAACATATCATTAAGTATATTAACAATGAACTACATATGTAAAAACAAGACTACTAACTTAATGATTTTTTAAACGAGACATATATGTAACGATTATCGTTGTAAAGACATTTAATGTATATATATCATATTAAGAGATATTCATACATGATAATATCATGATAATATAATAATTTAAAATCTCATTTGATATTATAAACATTGGGTTAACAACATTTAACAAGATCGTTAACCTAAAGGTTTCAAAACAACACTTACATGTAACGACTAACGATGACTTAACGACTCAGTTAAAATGTATATACATGTAGTGTTTTAATATGTATTTATACACTTTTGAAAGACTTCAATACACTTATCAAAATACTTCAACTTAACAAAAATGCTTACAATTACATCCTCGTTCAGTTTCATCAACAATTCTACTCGTATGCACCCATATTCGTACTCGTACAATACACAGCTTTTAGATGTATGTACTATTGGTATATACACTCTAATGATCAGCTCTTAGCAGCCCATGTGAGTCACCTAACACATGTGGGAACCATCATTTGGCAACTAGCATGAAATATCTCATAAAATTACAAAAATATGAGTAATCATTCATGACTTATTTACATGAAAACAAAATTACATATCCTTTATATCTAATCCATACACCAACGACCAAAAACACCTACAAACACTTTCATTCTTCAATTTTATTCATCTAATTGATCTCTCTCAAGTTCTATCTTCAAGTTCTAAGTGTTCTTCATAAATTCTACAAGTTCTAGTTACATAAAATCAAGAATACTTTCAAGTTTGCTAGCTCACTTCCAATCTTGTAAGGTGATCATCCAACCTCAAGAAATCTTTGTTTCTTACAGTAGGTTATCATTCTAATACAAGGTAATAATCATATTCAAACTTTGGTTCAACTTCTATAACTATAACAATCTTATTTCAAGTGATGATCTTACTTGAACTTGTTTTCGTGTCATGATTCTGCTTCAAGAACTTCGAGCCATCCAAGGATCCGTTGAAGCTAGATCCATTTTTCTCTTTTCCAGTAGGTTTATCCAAGGAACTTAAGGTAGTAATGATGTTCATAACATCATTCAATTCATACATATAAAGCTATCTTATTCGAAGGTTTAAACTTGTAATCACTAGAACATAGTTTAGTTAATTCTAAATTTGTTCGCAAACAAAAGTTAATCCTTCTAACTTGACTTTTAAAATCAACTAAACACATGTTCTATATCTATATGATATGCTAACTTAATGATTTAAAACCTGGAAACACGAAAAACACCGTAAAACCGGATTTACGCCGTCGTAGTAACACCGCGGGCTGTTTTGGGTTAGTTAATTAAAAACTATGATAAACTTTGATTTAAAAGTTGTTATTCTGATAAAATGATTTTTATTATGAACATAAAACTATATCCAAAAATTATGGTTAAACTCAAAGTGAAAGTATGTTTTCTAAAATGGTCATCTAGACGTCGTTCTTTCGACTGAAATGACTACCTTTACAAAAACGACTTGTAACTTATTTTTCCGACTATAAACCTATACTTTTTCTGTTTAGATTCATAAAATAGAGTTCAATATGAAACCATAGCAATTTGATTCACTCAAAACGGATTTAAAATGAAGAAGTTATGGGTAAAACAAGATTGGATAATTTTTCTCATTTTAGCTACGTGAAAATTGGTAAAAAATCTATTCCAACCATAACTTAATCACCTTGTATTGTATATTATGTAATCTTGAGATACCATAGACACGCATACAATGTTTCGACCTATCATGTCGACACATCTATATATATTTCGGAACAACCATAGACACTCTATATGTGAATGTTGGAGTTAGCTATACTGGGTTGAGGTTGATTCCAAAATATATATAGTTTGAGTTGTGATCAATACTGAGATACGTATACACTGGGTCGTGGATTGATTCAAGATAATAGTTATCGATTTATTTCTGTACATCTAACTGTGGACAACTAGTTGTAGGTTACTAACGAGGACAGCTGACTTAATAAACTTAAAACATCAAAATATATTAAAAGTGTTGTAAATATATTTTGAACATACTTTGATATATATGTATATATTGTTATAGGTTCGTGAATCAACTAGTGGCCAAGTCTTACTTCTCGACGAAGTAAAAATCTGTGAAAGTGAGTTATAGTCCCACTTTTAAAATCTAATATTTTTGGGATGAGAATACATGCAGGTTTTATAAATGATTTATAAAATAGACACAAGTACGTGAAACTACATTCTATGGTTGAATTATCGAAATCGAATATCCCCCTTTTTATTAAGTCTGGTAATCTAAGAATTAGGGAACAGACACCCTAATTGACGCGAATCCTAAAGATAGATCTATTGGGCCTAACAAACCCCATCCAAAGTACCGGATGCTTTAGTACTTTGAAATTTATATCATATCCGAAGGGTGTCCCGGAATGATGGGGATATTCTTATATATGCATCTTGTTAATGTCGGTTACCAGGTGTTCACCATATGAATGATTTTTATCTCTATGTATGGGATGTGTATTGAAATATGAAATCATGTGGTCTATTATTATGATTTGATATATATAGGTTAAACCTATAATTCACCAACATTTTTGTTGACGTTTTAAGCATGTTTATTCTCAGGTGATTATTAAGAGCTTCCGCTGTCGCATACTTAAATAAGGACGAGATTTGGAGTCCATGCTTGTATGATATTGTGTAAAAACTGCATTCAAGAAACTTATTTTGTTGTAACATATTTGTATTGTAAACCATTATATAATGGTCGTGTGTAAACAGGATATTTTAGATTATCATTATTTGATAATCTACGTAAAGCTTTTTAAACCTTTATTTATGAAATAAAGGTTATGGTTTGTTTTAAAATGAATGCAGTCTTTGAAAAACGTCTCATATAGAGGTCAAAACCTCGCAACGAAATCAATTAATATGGAACATTTTTAATCAATAAGAACGGGACATTTCAGTTGGTATCCGAGCGTTGGTCTTAGAGAACCATAATTTTGCATTAGTGTGTCTTATCGAGTTTGTTAGGATGCATTAGTGAGTCTGGACTTCGACCGTGTTTACTTGAAAAATGATTGCTTAACAAATTTTGTTGGAAACTATATATTTTTAACATGTGAATATTATGTGATATATTAATCTCTTAACGCGTTTGATATTATGTGATAGATGTCTACCTCTAGAACAAGTCCCATTGACTCACCTAATAATAATGAAGAGTCAAATGTAAATTGGAATGATTCGTGGACTGATTCACAAGTTCCCGAAGAGGAACCGGAAGAAGAGTCAGAACCGGAAGAAGAATCGGAACCGGAAGAAGAATCGGAACCGGATGAAGAAATAGAACCGGTGGGGGAAATAATAAAACGGTTAAGTAAAAGAAAATCCTCAACCAACCGACCAAGGTTAATTATGGTCAATGGTGTTTCCGCCAAGGAAGCAAAATATTGGGAGGATTACCAATTCTCCGATGAATCGGATTCCGACGAGAATTCCGATGATGTTATAGAAATTACCCCAACTGAATTTAAAAAGGCAAAAGAAAATAATAAGGGAAAGGGCATAAAAATAGAGAAATCTAATTCCAACCCCGATGAAATTTATATGTATCGTCAACCCCCGAAGTCCTTAAGTTGTAACAATGACCCGGGAACCTCTAAACCACCAGGTTTTTCTAAACCAATGTGGATAACGACGGCTCGTATTAGGGGAACATCATATATCCCTAGAAACTTGGCAAAACGAACCAAAACCGAAGAAGAAGAAACAAGCGAGTTGGAATAAGATAGTTGTATTCGTGTGGTGTAATATAAGTAATATAGTGTGCTTATGCTTTATGATATATGTAAAAATTGCTTGTATTAATAAGTATTTTTTTTATGAATCTAACTCTTGTCTATTTTACAGTATAAAAACACAAAATGGATAGACAACCCAATATTTTAAGAGACCTATCCGGAGACATGATTGATGAAATCTTGTCTAGAGTCGGTCAGAATTCTTCGGCACAACTATTTAAGGCGAGATCAGTTTGTAAGACATTCGAAGAACGTTCCAAGAATGCCTTGGTTTATAAAAGGCTTTCGTTCGAAAGATGGGGGATATCACATTGGGAAATCCATAAGTTACGATGTGTTTACTTTGACGCATATATTGCGGGGAACCCAAATGCTATTTTACGCAATGGGTTAAGAAATTATTTTGACTCAATATATCCGAATATTGGACTTCATGATTTAGAAAAAGCGGCTAACATGCAACATAAAGAAGCATGTTATGCTTACGGATTAGTAATGTTCGCTTCTCACCAAAGTGAGAACAAGAACATCGGGCTACAACTATTAAACAAAACTTTCCCACAAGTGACGGAGTCGGTAATTGGGGTAAGAAATGAGGTTTTTAGATTGTTACGGGACTGTTGGACATTACGTAACCCTCGTCCCTTTGACGACGTTACCACACGCTGTCTTATCAACGGCCATAACAGTTATGTTCCACAAGACCAAGGATGGGAAGTAATCCTAGTAAAACCAGAATGCATGACTTGTTTCTGGACGTATGAATTACGTGTCTTTATTGCCTTTGCTGAACGACTTGTGTACTAGCTAGAATTATCTTCACAACCATCTTGTATCAAATTTATTGTGTGCTATATTTCATGCTATATGTAAAATAAGCGGTATTGTAAGTTTGTAAAATATTGTGTAAAAGTTTGAACGCGAAATATTATTATAATCAGTTTTTCATATAGAATTGTAGTAGTTGAATTGTATATTAGCTACTAAGTATGAACTTAACGGGTAGGTACTACCCGAATTTAAACTTATAAAACGCTAATATGAAGAAAAAGCTTTTATAAATGAGTTCATATTATGCTACGAAATACTATTAACTACTCTTAATCTTCTGTATGATTAACTTGTTCCATTTGACTATTTTGAAGGAAATGGCACCGACTACTCGACACACCGTGAATATGAATGAAGAGGAATTCCGTACTTTTCTAGCTTCAAACATAGCCGCAGTACAGGCTGCGCTACATACCAACAATAACCTTGGATCTAGCAGTACAGGAAATCGTGTAGGATGCACCTACAAAGAATTCACTGCCTGCAAACCTTTGGAATTTGATGGAACCGAAGGACCGATCGGATTGAAACGGTGGACCGAGAAGGTCGAATCGGTGTTTGCCATAAGTAAGTGTACTGAAGAGAACAAAGTGAAGTACGCTACGCATACCTTCACAGGTTCTGCGTTAACATGGTGGAATACCTATCTAGAGCAAGTGGGACAAGATGATGCTTACGCACTACCGTGGTCAGCATTCAAGCACTTGATGAACGAGAAGTACCGTCCCAGAACCGAGGTCAATAAGCTCAAGACAGAACTTAGAGGGTTACGAACCCAAGGATTTGATATTACCACGTACGAAAGACGATTCACAGAATTATGCCTATTGTGTCCGGGAGCGTTCGAAGATGAGGAAGAGAAGATCGACGCGTTTGTGAAAGGATTACCGGAAAGAATCCAAGAAGATATAAGTTCACACGAGCCCGCCTCCATACAACAGGCATGTAGAATTGCTCACAAACTAGTGAACCAGATTGAAGAAAGAATTAAAGAACAGACTGCTGAAGAGGGCAATGTGAAGCAAGTCAAAAGAAAGTGGGACGAAAACGGTGACAAGAATCACCAATACAACAATAACAGCAATTACAACAATAATCGCAACAATTATCCCAACAATCGCAACATCAATCGCAACTACAACAAACGGCCCAACAACAACAACAACAACAACAACAACAACAACAACAACAACAACAACAGCAACTACAACAATCATCCCAACAACAATAACAACCGCAACAACAACATCAATCAGAAGCAGCTATGCCAAAGGTCTGAAAAGTATCACTCGGGGTTCTGCACCAAATTTTGCAACAAGTGTAAAAGAAATGGTCATAGCGCGGGGAAGTGTGAGGTCTACGGACCAGGGGTTAACAGAACAAAAGGAACAAATGGTGTCAGAACGAGTAATGGCGGAGCAAGTAGTGTCGGAGCAAGTTATGCCAATGTAGTTTGTTATAAATGTGGAAAACCGGGCCACATTATTAGAAATTGCCCGAACCAGGAGAACACGAATGGACAAGGCCGCGGAAGAGTTTTCAATATTAATGCGGCAGAGGCACAGGAAGACCCGGAGCTTGTTACGGGTACGTTTCTTATTGACAATAAATCTGGCTACGTTTTATTTGATTCGGGTGTGGATAGAAGCTATATGAGTAGAGATTTTTGTGCTAAATTAAGTTGTCCATTGACGCCTTTGGATAGTAAATTTTTACTCGAATTAGCAAATGGTAAATTAATTTCAGCAGATAATATATGTCGGAATCGAGAAATTAAACTGGTTAGCGAAACATTTAAGATTGATTTGATACCAGTAGAGTTAGGGAGTTTTGATGTGATAATCGGTATGGACTGGTTGAAAGAAGTGAAAGCAGAGATCGTTTGTTACAAAAATGCAATTCCCATTATACGAGAAAAAGGAAAACCCTTAATGGTGTACGGAGAAAAGGGCAACACGAAGCTACATCTTATTAGTAATTTGAAGGCACAAAAACTAATAAGAAAAGGTTGCTATGCTATTCTAGCACACGTCGAGAAAGTACAAACTGAAGAAAAGAGCATCAATGATGTTCCCATTGCAAAAGAATTTCCCGATGTATTTCCGAAAGAATTACCGGGATTACCCCCACATCGATCCGTTGAATTTCAAATAGATCTTGTACCAGGAGCTGCACCAATAGCTCGTGCTCCTTACAGACTCGCACCCAGCGAGATGAAAGAACTGCAAAGCCAATTACAAGAACTTTTAGAGCGTGGTTTCATTCGACCAAGCACATCACCGTGGGGAGCTCCTGTTTTGTTTGTCAAGAAGAAAGATGGTACATTCAGGTTGTGTATCGACTACCGAGAGTTGAACAAACTTACCATCAAGAACCGCTACCCACTACCGAGAATCGATGACTTATTTGATCAACTACAAGGCTCGTCTGTTTATTCAAAGATTGACTTACGTTCCGGGTATCATCAAATGCGGGTGAAAGAAGATGATATTCCAAAGACTGCTTTCAGGACACGTTACGGTCATTACGAGTTTATGGTCATGCCGTTTGGTTTAACTAATGCACCAGCTGTGTTCATGGACCTTATGAACCGAGTGTGTGGACCATACCTTGACAAGTTTGTCATTGTTTTCATTGATGACATACTTATTTACTCAAAGAATGACCAAGAAGACGGTGAACATTTGAGAAAGGTGTTAGAAGTATTGAGGAAGGAAGAATTGTACGCTAAGTTTTCAAAGTGTGCATTTTGGTTGGAAGAAGTTCAATTCCTCGGTCACATAGTGAACAAAGAAGGTATTAAGGTGGATCCGGCAAAGATTGAAACTGTTGAAAAGTGGGAAACCCCGAAAACTCCGAAACACATACGCCAGTTTTTAGGACTAGCTGGTTACTACAGAAGGTTCATCCAAGACTTTTCCAGAATAGCAAAACCCTTGACTGCATTAACGCATAAAGGGAAGAAATTTGAATGGAATGATGAACAAGAGAAAGCGTTTCAGTTATTGAAGAAAAAGCTAACTACGGCACCTATATTGTCATTGCCTGAAGGGAATGATGATTTTGTGATTTATTGTGACGCATCAAAGCAAGGTCTCGGTTGTGTATTAATGCAACGAACGAAGGTGATTGGTTATGCGTCTAGACAATTGAAGATTCACGAACAAAATTATACGACGCATGATTTGGAACTAGGCACGGTTGTTTTTGCATTAAAGACTTGGAGGCACTACTTATATGGGGTCAAAAGTATTATATATACCGACCACAAAAGTCTTCAACACATATTTAATCAGAAACAACTGAATATGAGGCAGCGTAGGTGGATTGAATTATTGAATGATTACGACTTTGAGATTCGTTACCACCCGGGGAAGGCAAATGTGGTAGCCGATGCCTTGAGCAGGAAGGACAGAGAACCCATTCGAGTAAAATCTATGAATATAATGATTCATAATAACCTTACTACTCAAATAAAGGAGGCGCAACAAGAAGTTTTAAAAGAGGGAAATTTAAAGGATGAAATACCCAAAGGATCAGAGAAGCATCTTAATATTCGGGAAGACGGAACCCGGTATAGGGCTGAAAGGATTTGGGTACCAAAATTTGGAGGTATGAGAGAAATGGTACTTAGAGAAGCTCATAAAACCAGATACTCAATACATCCTGGAACGGGGAAGATGTACAAGGATCTCAAGAAACATTTTTGGTGGCCGGGTATGAAAGCCGATGTTGCTAAATACGTAGGAGAATGTTTGACGTGTTCTAAGGTCAAAGCTGAGCATCAGAAACCATCAGGTCTACTTCAACAACCCAAAATCCCGGAATGGAAATGGGAAAACATTACCATGGATTTCATCACTAAATTGCCAAGGACTGCAAGTGGTTTTGATACTATTTGGGTAATAGTTGATCGTCTCACCAAATCAGCACACTTCCTGCCAATAAGAGAAGATGACAAGATGGAGAAGTTAGCACGACTGTATTTGAAGGAAGTCGTCTCCAGACATGGAATACCAATCTCCATTATCTCTGATAGGGATGGCAGATTTATTTCAAGATTCTGGCAGACATTACATCAAGCATTAGGAACTCGTCTAGACATGAGTACTGCCTATCATCCACAAACTGATGGGCAGAGCAAAAGGACGATACAAACGCTTGAAGACATGCTACGAGCATGTGTTATTGATTTCAGAAACAGTTGGGATCGACATCTACCGTTAGCAGAATTTTCCTACAACAACAGCTACCATTCAAGCATTGAGATGGCGCCGTTTGAAGCACTTTATGGTAGAAAGTGCAGGTCTCCGATTTGTTGGAGTGAAGTGGGGGATAGATAGATTACGGGTCCGGAGATTATACAAGAAACTACTGAGAAGATCATCCAAATTCAACAACGGTTGAAAACCGCCCAAAGTCGACAAAAGAGCTACGCTGACATTAAAAGAAAAGATATAGAATTTGAAATTGGAGAGATGGTCATGCTTAAAGTTGCACCTTGGAAAGGCGTTGTTCGATTTGGTAAACGAGGGAAATTAAATCCAAGGTATATTGGACCATTCAAGATTATTGATCGTGTCGGACCAGTAGCTTACCGACTTGAGTTACCTCAACAACTCGCGGCTGTACATAACACTTTCCACGTCTCGAATTTGAAGAAATGTTTTGCTAAAGAAGATCTCACTATTCCGTTAGATGAAATCCAAATCAACGAAAAACTCCAATTCATCGAAGAACCCGTCAAAATAATGGATCGTGAGGTTAAAAGACTTAAGCAAAAAAAGATACCAATTGTTAAGGTTCGATGGAATGCTCGTAGAGGACCCGAGTTCACCTGGGAGCGTGAAGATCAGATGAAGAAGAAATACCCGCATCTATTTCCAGAAGATTCGTCAACACCTTCAACAGCTTAAAATTTCGGGACGAAATTTATTTAACGGGTAGGTACTGTAGTGACCCGAACTTTTCCATGTTTATATATATTAATTGAGATTGATATTTACATGATTAAATGTTTCCAACATGTTAAGCAATCAAACTTGTTAAGACTTGATTAATTGAAATATGTTTCTTATAGACAATTGACCACCCAAGTTGACCGGTGATTCACGAATGTTAAAACTTGTAAAAACTATATGATGACATATATATGGATATATATATAGTTAACATGATACTATGATAAGTAATCATATCATTAAGTATATTAACAATGAACTACATATGTAAAAACAAGGCTACTAACTTAATGATTTTTTAAAAGAGACATATATGTAACGATTATCGTTGTAAAGACATTTAATGTATATATATCATATTAAGAGATATTCATACATGATAATATCATGATAATATAATAATTTAAAATCTCATTTGATATTATAAACATTGGGTTAACAACATTTAACAAGATCGTTAACCTAAAGGTTTCAAAACAACACTTACATGTAACGACTAACGATGACTTAACGACTCAGTTAAAATGTATATACATGTAGTGTTTTAATATGTATTTATACACTTTTGAAAGACTTCAATACACTTATCAAAATACTTCTACTTAACAAAAATGCTTAATATTACATCCTCGTTCAGTTTCATCAACAATTCTACTCGTATGCACCCGTATTCGTACTCGTACAATACACAGCTTTTAGATGTATGTACTATTGGTATATACACTCCAATGATCAACTCTTAGCAGCCCATGTGAGTTACCTAACACATGTGGGAACCATCATTTGGCAACTAGCATGAAATATCTCATAAAATTACAAAAATATGAGTAATCATTCATGACTTATTTACATGAAAACAAAATTACATATCCTTTATATCTAATCCATACACCAACGACCAAAAACACCTACAAACACTTTCATTCTTCAATTTTCTTCATCTAATTGATCTCTCTCAAGTTCTATCTTCAAGTTCTAAGTGTTCTTCATAAATTCTACAAGTTCTAGTTACATAAAATCAAGAATACTTTCAAGTTTGCTAGCTCACTTCCAATCTTGTAAGGTGATCATCCAATCTCAAGAAATATTTGTTTCTTACAGTAGGTTATCATTCTAATACAAGGTAATAATCATATTCAAACTTTGGTTCAACTTCTATAACTATAACAATCTTATTTCAAGTGATGATCTTACTTGAACTTGTTTTCGTGTCATGATTCTGCTTCAAGAACTTCGAGCCATCTAAGGATCCGTTGAAGCTAGATCCATTTTTCTATTTTCCAGTAGGTTTATCCAAGGAACTTAAGGTAGTAATGATGTTCATAACATCATTCGATTCATACATATAAAGCTATCTTATTCGAAGGTTTAAACTTGTAATCACTAGAACATAGTTTAGTTAATTCTAAACTTGTTCGCAAACAAAAGTTAATCCTTCTAACTTGACTTTTAAAATCAACTAAACACATGTTCTATATCTATATGATATGCTAACTTAATGATTTAAAACCTGGAAACACGAAAAACACCGTAAAACCGGATTTACGCCGTCGTAGTAACACCGCGGGCTGTTTTGGGTTAGTTAATTAAAAACTATGATAAACTTTGATTTAAAAGTTGTTATTCTGAGAAAATGATTTTTATTATGAACATGAAACTATATCCAAAAATTATGGTTAAACTCAAAGTGGAAGTATGTTTTCTAAAATGGTCATCTAGACGTCGTTCTTTCGACTGAAATGACTACCTTTACAAAAACGACTTGTAACTTATTTTTCCGACTATAAACCTATACTTTTTCTGTTTAGATTCATAAAATAGAGTTCAATATGAAACCATAGCAATTTGATTCACTCAAAACGGATTTAAAATGAAGAAGTTATGGGTAAAACAAGATTGGATAATTTTTCTCATTTTAGCTACGTGAAAATTGGTAACAAATCTATTCCAACCATAACTTAATCAACTTGTATTGTATATTATGTAATCTTGAGATACCATAGACACGTATACAATGTTTCGACCTATCATGTCGACACATCTATATATATTTCGAAACAACCATAGACACTCTATATGTGAATGTTGGAGTTAGCTATACTGGGTTGAGGTTGATTTCAAAATATATATAGTTTGAGTTGTGATCAATACTGAGATACGTATACACTGGGTCGTGGATTGATTCAAGATAATAGTTATCGATTTATTTCTGTACATCTAACTGTGGACAACTAGTTGTAGGTTACTAACGAGGACAGCTGACTTAATAAACTTAAAACATCAAAATATATTAAAAGTGTTGTAAATATATTTTGAACATACTTTGATATATATGTATATATTGTTATAGGTTCGTGAATCAACTAGTGGCCAAGTCTTACTTCTCGACAAAGTAAAAATCTGTGAAAGTGAGTTATAGTCCCACTTTTAAAATCTAATATTTTTGGGATGAGAATACATGCAGGTTTTATAAATGATTTACAAAATAGACACAAGTACGTGAAACTACATTCTATGGTTGAATTATCGAAATCGAATATGCCCCTTTTTATTAAGTCTGGTAATCTAAGAATTAGGGAACAGACACCCTAATTGACGCGAATCCTAAAGATAGATCTATTGTGCCTAACAAACCCCATCCAAAGTACAGGATGCTTTAGTACTTCAAAATTTATATCATATCCGAAGGGTGTCCCGGAATGATGGGGATATTCTTATATATGCATCTTGTTAATGTCGGTTACCAGGTGTTCACCATATGAATGATTTTTATCTCTATGTATGGGATGTGTATTGAAATATGAAATCTTGTGGTCTATTATTATGATTTGATATATATAGGTTAAACCTATAACTCACCAACATTTTTGTTGATGTTTTAAGCATGTTTATTCTCAGGTGATTATTAAGAGCTTCCGCTGTCGCATACTTAAATAAGGACGAGATTTGGAGTCCATGCTTGTATGATATTGTGTAAAAACTGCATTCAAGAAACTTATTTTGTTGTAACATATTTGTATTGTAAACCATTATGTAATGGTCGTGTGTAAACAGGATATTTTAGATTATCATTATTTGATAATCTACGTAAAGTTTTTTAAACCTTTATTTATGAAATAAAGGTTATGGTTTGTTTTAAAATGAATGCAGTCTTTGAAAAACGTCTCATATAGAGGTCAAAACCTCGCAACGAAATCAATTAATATGGAACGTTTTTAATCAATAAGAACGGGACATTTCACTATTCACATTATTACCATGGCTTCTGTGTCGAGTACTGGCCAAGAAAACGTTGAGGTTTCTACTTCAGAAACAACTGACCTCCCCGAGGTTAGCACGATAGCATCATCTATCTGAGAGTCACTTCGACGGTTTGAAGATTGCTTTTCATCATTTAAATCGATACAGCCCTATTCTTCCCACTACCAGTCAAAGGGCCAACAAACCTCCTGTTGGTAAAATTGCCTTATACGCTTTACAACTTACCCATGGTAATCTCCGTGTTCCTCTTACACGATTTCTTCTCCGCATCCTTAGATACTTTAGAGCCTGCCTGAGCCAAATCCATCCCCATGACCTTCAAAAAATTATTCTTTTTGAAATGTATTGCAATGCCTCCAATATAAAGCCACGCCTTAAAGTTTTTATTTCTCTTTCGAACAATTAGCCACTGCTGGCTCACCATTGACAACAAACCAAAAACACATTTCATAGGTATTAATAAAGTGTCAAACTTAAAAGGCTGGAAGAGTCCATTTTTCTTTGTTGATGAAATAATTATTCCGAAAGCGTATTCCGTTGTCCGGAAATGGAAGCCTATAGATGCCGGCGTAGGAAAGGCTGTTTCGGTAACCGCCGCAGAGAAGCGAATAGTGAATCATCTTAAAGATCTCCGCCTTCCGCCCAGATCATACGAGAAGTATGAGGGGATTCTTGTGTTGTGCAAAGTAAGCCAAGAATGGCCAAGTACTTCTGTGCCAGTACTCCGCCAGAAGAACCAGGGTAGGATGTGCTACGATCATCCTAATACATATATATGTCTATCTATGTTATATCATTATTGCTTATATTGCTATATTTGCCTTTGTTTAATATTGCAGAACAAACTGAGATGCTTGTCCGTTCTGCTATCATGTCCTTAGATCTTGAGGATGATGTTGAGGTCACTGCTCGTGACAAAACTCCTGCCGAGCTAGAGGCAGAAAGGGTTGATGCTGAAGCTAAGGCTGCTGCTGCTGCTGCCAATGCTAGAAAAGAAGGGGAAAGCAGCAGTAGTAGTGGCTCATAGAGTGAATCTGAATCTGAGCGTACGACGGATGACACCACTACTGAGCAAGAAACAACTGGCTCAGTTGATATTACTAGTGATACGGTCCCTAGCCCTCCGGTAACCAAAAAGACACCCAAGAAGGGTAAAGGCTCCAAGAGAGCAACAAATGTTGAGGGGAGCTCTAAGCCAAAACGCCGAAGATGTATGCCAACATTACCTTTTCTTGATATTGTATATATCTTTGTTTATAACTGTTATGTGTGTTCATAATGATAATTTATTTGTTATGTTAGTGCGTTTAACAGATTCAGATGACAACCAAGGAAAAACTGTTGAAGGTGGTGAACGGAGGATGGAAGAGATCCTCATAAGCGAAGAGGTGGAAATTCTAAAGACCCCTGACCGGAATTTCACTTCTTTTAATGAAACTGAATTTCATGAGCTGAGTGATTCTCAGAGGAGTCCTGAAAAGAGGCCGGAAGGTGACTCCTCTTATCATTCTCCGCCCCCACTACTATTATCCCCGCCATCACATCTACAAATGTTTCAGAACCACCAATCCCTGCTCATGTGAGCGCTCTGTAGGCGTTTATTGATAACCCTGCCACTAAGTGTGCAGATTTCTCGACACTTCTTCAGGTAGCAATGATAAAACAATTTGTATTTATGTGCTTGCACTTTATTTACATTAATTATTTATATTGATCATAACGTTCGTCCTTTGCAGGGTTGTGCTGTTCCCGAATTAAATCCTCACTTTGCTGCTCTCCGTTTTGAACAACTTAGGCAGTCAACCAATGTTGCTGCTGTGTTTTTGATGAACCACCTGAAAGCCTCTCTGCAACTGCAGAAGCATCAAGAGTCTATTCTTGAGATAGCCCGTTCTGAAAGGGCTGGAAGTGCAAATGCTCGCAAAAGAGCTACTGATGCTGAGCGTGCTTTGACCAAAACTCAAGAAGCTTTGAAGGCTAAAGAAGTTGAACTAAAGGGTGCTCAAGATGTTGCTGTGATCCTGCGAGAGGAGAAGGAGAGAATGGTGGAAGCTGAGAAGGAGAAGGTTGAGGAGGAGAAGTTTAAGGTTAGTGATTTGGAGAGTTAGCTGAATGCCTTGAAGTTAGATTTGAATGCTGAGAAAGAAAAGGCTGCTGAACTCCTCCGCAGGGCGGAGGCCGGTGAGAGTAATTTTGCTGAGCTGAAGAAAGGGATACCAGGCATAATAGCGAAGGTTCTTGGATCTCAACTTGTTGGGAATCCTTACAATGATTATGTTGACGCTATGGTCGCTCATTCCATTTCTGATGTTACTGACAAAGTAATCAAACGGCTTGTCCCAAACCAGCCTCTCCCTCCTGCTATTATTAACCTGATGCGTCCTGGAACCTTGGAGAGGGTTAATGAGACAATGGACAAACTGATAAACCTCAAGATTGACATCTTTGATGATGTGTGTAATAGGGAGGAATCGTCCGCCAAGGACGTTCTTGATGTTAATTTTTCATGAACTCTGTAATCAGCCTATAAACAATGTTTGTAATAAACTATTTGCTTTCTATGTTTCAAATGCATGCCATTCATATGATTATGCTTGTCTTTTATGCTCTCTTCAAATACTTGGATTTTTCTTGCTAAAAAATAAATCTGATGTACACCAAGCATATGATAAATTCTCTATGTACAATTGTGTATTGCATAACTTAATAAGACACACTGAAAAGTGTTTAATGTAATGCTTATGAAGATGCTTTCCACTGGTAACTTATTCTAAATTAACAGTATACAAAATATTGAAATCATGCTTTGCAAATATCATGCCTTTAAATAATTTGCAGAACATTAGAGTTCATCATATGATTTCTGTCATAGAATTAATGAAGAATAGTTATGAAGTATTTTTGAAGAGTGATTATGAATTAGTAACCTTTCCATCATACGCCTTCCATCATAAAGTTTATGAAGAAGAGTTGTGAAATATTTTTGCCTTCATATAGTATAGGAACTTTTTTTTTCATTTTGTGAAATAAGCCTTTATAATATTTGTCATGACAAATATCTAGTTTTTCATTTTGCCTCGGTGCGTTCTATTAAAACTTTAACGTTTTCTAGCCGATCCCTTGCGCCTTTCGCTGGCCGGCACAAAAGCATCCGCCATCGGAAGTATAAAAATACTCTCCTTCTGTGGGCAGGATATAAATGCAATGTTTTACATTTGTCACAGGCAGCACTTTGCATAAGAAAAATATAAAATTTTATTGATTGATAGTACGCATTACATAAACAATTCATTATGAATTTAGGTGGATCAGGCCTAATTAGTACATTATGAAAGTTTAATGCATGCAATTGTAAACATACGCATTGTAGCATAACTACAATGGTGTACAATAAAATGATAGAATTTGTTCTTCATAAAATGCTAAAATTTGCTCTTCATACGCCAAGCGCCTAGCGTTGTCCAGCCTGAATAGTTGATTACGGTATAAAAACTCTTGAACTTCATCATCTCTGAAAAAACCGATTATGCCTTTTCTGAGTTTCTCTTCCCTCTGGCATATTTGAAAATGTAGATCGTTCCCTAGTTGGCGCTATATACTGTGAATGTATGGCAGCCACTCCGTTAGGAGTTAGAAATCTAATCTCCGCATGAGCAGTAGATGTTATTTCTCCAAACTTTGCCAATGCTGTTCTTCCAAAAAGGACATTAAACCGAGAAGTACCTTCCAAAATAGTGAAATCATTTGTTTCAGTCCCCAGTAATGGGAATGTTCCCATAACAACCTCTAAACGGATTCGCCCCATTGCATTCACTGGTGTTCCTGTCAACCCTGAAACCTTCAAATTTATCCGCCTAGCCCTATCCTGTATGTGCGTTGGAAAAGTTCTCAAACAATGCCAATAGATAATGTCAGCTTCACTTCCTGTATCCGTGTAGATACGGCTAATGAACTTGTTTGCAATTTCTGCTGATATAACCTCTGGCTGGACGGATAAAGTCCAATTTTGAATTGGTTGAAAAATGATTAGAGCATGTCTCCAGCTTTCAACATTGTTGTCTGATTGCTCACCTTCTGTATAACGACTATCATTGAACCACACCATTTTGATTACCAAGCCCGGAGTTGGTTCACGCTCTGTTATCCGCTCTTAAAATTGATTTCTGTTGCCCCTTCCGCCATGCTCTTCCATTCTTCTATTCTCATCCCGATGTCCTCTTCTACCATCATTTTTCTGCCATGCGAATTTCTTTTTGGGATCATTTCTTCTATATTGCTTTCCTGGTAGCAAGTGATTCAGTTCTCCTGCCTTAATCTTTGCAATTATTTCCCTCATCAAAGACTTGCAATTATCGGTGTCATGACCCCATGCCTCATGAAAGTCACACCATAATTCGCTTTTTGGGCCATCTCTTTCCTCCATGGGCACTGGAGGATTAAAAGCAGACCGAATAGGTTCAGTGAAAAGAATCTCCTTAGGAGTTTTAATTAACGCCATTATCAACGGATGTCTGTCTAAGGGCCTTCTATTATGGTGAAAATCATTGGGATGATTGTTGCTTCTTCATCCGCCATTGGAATTGTCATTTCTCCTTTGATTTTGATCAAAGCACCGTCCTCCGTTGTGCTGTTTGGTACTGTTGTTACCATCAAACTTGCTTGGTCCTCGCTCGTCGGCCCAGACATGCTTTTGTGCAAATTCCAATGCTTGGTGAAGAGTTTTTGGTAGGTCATACCTTAACGCATGAACAAGTGCACTAAACCTTCGCCGATCCAAACAGAAAATAAAACCAGATACTAGTTGCGACTCTGGAAAATCAGGTATTTTTTGTGCTTCAAGCGTGTATCTCTTCATGAAATTACTCAAGGATTCATTATGATGCATCGTTATTTCATATGCATCAAGATGTGTCAAAGTGCAGCTGCGAAGATTTTGATACTGCATGACAAACTTTGCACGAAGGTCCAAATAACTTGTTATACTTCTTGACGGTAAACTAGCAAACCATTCCATTGCCATTTTCTGCAACACCATAGGAAACATATGACAAGCTACTTCATCATCCCAATGCTGCAACCTCATTTCACCTTCAAACATAGTGAGAAAATCTTCAGGATCTGTAGTACCATCATACACTCCAGTTGCCGGTATGCCAAGATTTATGGGTAACGGATAGTTAGCAATTCGATCAATGAAACACTGAGTAGATTCTGCCATAACTGGCGGCTTTTGTAGTGACCCGAACTTTTCCATGTTTATATATTAAATGAAAACTATATTTGTGTGATTTAAATGTTTCCAACATGTTAAGCAATCAAACTTGTTAAGACTTGACTAATTGAAATGAGTTTATGTAGTCAATTGATTACCCAAGTTGACCGGCGATTCACGAACGTTTAAAACTTGTAACAACTACATGATATATATGTATATATATATATATGTATATATATATATATGTATATATATATATATATATATATATATATATATATATATATATATATATATATATATATATATATATATATATATATATAGTTAACATGAGATTATGATAAGTAAATATCTCACTAAGTATATTAACAATGAGTTATATACATAAAAATGAGACTAGTGAATTCAGAAACTCGAAACGATATATATAACGATAATCGTTATAACAACGTCTTACTAAATACATATGAATCATATTAAGATATTGATACACTATGTTTAACATGATAAAATGATAATTAAATATATCATTAAGTGTGTTAATAATGAACTACATATGTAAAACAAGACTATTGAATTAAGTGTTTCGAAACGAGTTATAAATGTAACGATTATCGTTGTAATAGTATTTTACACATATATACATGATATTAAGATATATTAATACACCATGTTAACATGTTAACATAACAATTTAACATCTCATTTAAGTGTATTAACAATGGATCAATTACATTTAACAAGATCGTTAACCTAAAGGTTCCGAAACAACACTTACATGTAACGACTAACGATGAGTTAATGACTCAGTTAAAATGTATATACATGTAGTATTTTAAAATGTATTTATACACTTTTGAAAGACTTCAAGACATATTTCAAAGTACTTCTACTTAGCAAAAATGCTCACAAATACATTCTCATTCGTCTTCATCAACAATTTTACTCGTATGCACCCGTATTCGTACTCGTACAATACACAGCTTCTAGATGTATTTACTATTAGTATATACACTCCAATGATCAGCTCTTAGCAGCCCTTATGAGTCACCTAACCATGTGGGAGCCATCATTTGGTAACTAGTATGACTTATGAGTAAGGAAACAAAAATAAGAACTCATTTTAACCCCACTCACCACTCACCACTCACCATTCACTTCATTTCATTTCCAATTCTCTTTCTAATTCTCTCTCAACACACACACACACACACACTTATGAACGAATTTTTCTAGTAACTAATCATCATCTTCATCAAAAATTACTTCAAGAATCAAGCTATAATCATCATAGGAAGAACACTTCAAGAACACTTCGAAAATCCTTTCAAGTTTACTAGTTTACTTCCAATCTTGCTAATCCATTTCAAGTGATCATCCAACCTCAAGAAATCTTTGTTATTTACAGTAGGTTATCATTCTAATTCAAGGTAATATTCAAATTCAAACTTTGATTTGATTTCCATAACTTTAACTATATTAATTCGAGTAGAAATCTTACTTGAACTTGTTTTTGTGTCATGATTCTACTTCAAGAACTTCCAAGCCATCAAAGATCCATTCAAGCTCAAGATTATTTCTTGTCATTTCCAGTAGGTTTACCTACTATACTTGAGGTAGTAATGATGTTCAAAACATCATTCGATTCATATATATATAACCATCTTATTCGAAGATTTAAACTTGTAATCACTAGAACATAGTTTAGTTAATTCTAAACTTGTTCGCAAATAAAATTAATCCTTCTAACTTAACTTCTAAAATCATTTAAACACATGTTCCATATCTATATGATATGCTATCTTAATAATTCAAAACCTGAAAACACGAAGAACACCTTAAAACCGGACATACGCCGTTGTTGTAAAACCGGGTTAGATAATTAAAACCTATGATAAACTTTGATTTAAAAACTATACTTCTGGGAAAATGATTTTTCTTATGAACATGAAACTATATCTAAAAATCATGGTTAAACTCAAAGTGAAAGTATGTTTTTCAAAATGGTAATCAAGACGTCGTTCTTTCAACTGAAATGACTACCTCTACAAAAATGATTTGTTACCTGTAATTTCGACTATAAACCTATACTTTTTCTGTTCAGTTAAATAAACTAGAGTTATTACGATTTGATATATATAGGTTAAACCTCTAACTCACCAACATTTTTGTTGACGTTTAAAGCATGTTTATTCTCAGGTGATTATTAAGAAGCTTCCGCTGTCACATACTAAAGTAAGGACAAGATTTGGAGTCCATGCTTGTATGATATTTGTTTAAAAACTGCATTCGGAGTTTTATATCGATGTGCAATAGTATTGTAAACCATTATGTAATGGTCCTGTGTAAAACGTTATCTTTTAGATTATCATTACTTGATAATCTACGTTATGGTTTTAAACCTTTATTGATAAAATAAAGGTTATGTTTTTTTTTTAAAAATCGAATGCAGTCTTTGAAAAACGTCTCATATAGAGGTCAAAACCTCGCAACGAAATCAATTAATATGGAACGTTTATAATCAATATGAACAGGACATTTCAGTTGGTATCAGAGTGTTGGTCTTAAAGAACCAGAAATTTGCATTAGTGTGTGTCTAACCGAGTTTGTTAGGATGCATTAGTGAGTCTGGACTTCGACCGTGTTTTTTTAAAAATGATTGCTTAACATTTTTAGTTGGAAACTATATATTTTTACATGTAAATATTATGTGATATATTAATCTCTTAATGTGTTTGATATTGTGTGATAGATGTCAACCACTAGTACAAATCCCATCGACTCACCTAATAATAAGGAAGAGTCGAATATATATTGGGAAGATTCACAAGTTCCTGAAGAACCAGAAGAAGAGGAACCGGAAGAAGAGGAACCGGAAGAAGAAGAGGTTCCGGAGAAGGAAATATTAGGAACCACTGATAAACAGTTAAATAAAATAAAATCCTCAACCAACGGACCAAAGTTAATAATGGTCAATGGTGTTTCCGCCAAAAAAGCAAAATATTGGGAAGATTACCAATTTTTCGATGAATCGGATCCCGATAAGGATTCCGACGATGTTATAGAAATTACCTCGACCCAATTTAATAAAGCAAAAGAAAATAATAAGGGAAAAGGTATAAAAATAGAGAAACCTGATTCCAACCCCGATGAACTTTATATGTATCAGCAACATCCGTATTTCCTAAGTTGTAACAATAACTCGAGAACCTCTAAACCACCAGGTTTTTCTAAACCATTGTGGAAAACGACAGCTGGTATTAGGGGAACACCATATATCCCTAGAAAATTAGGAAAACGAACCAAGTCCGAAGAAGAAGAAACTAGTGATTCAGATTAGAGGGTTGTAATCATGTTGTGTAATATATGTATTAAAGTGTGCTTGTACTTTTATGTTCTATGTAAAAATTGCTTGTATTGTTTGTTAATTATTTTTTTTCCGAATCTAATCCTTGTCTATTTTACAGTATAAAAACACAAAATGGACGTTAAGGGTAGACAACTGAATATTTTAGAAGACCTATCAGAGGATATGATTGAGGAAAGTTTATCTAGAGTCGGTCAGAATTCATCAGCAGAATTAGTTATGGCGAAATTAACTTGTCAAACATTTGAAAGACTTTCCAGGAATGCCTTAGTTTATAAAAGGTTTTCCTTTGATAGATGGAAAATATCACATTGGGGAGACTTTAAGTTACGCCATGTCTTCTTTAAGGCATTGAATGCGGGGAACCCGATGTAATTTTACGCTACGGGCTGAGAACCTATTTTGACTCAACATATCCCAACATAGGACTTCGTGCATTAGAAAGAGCTTCTAACATGCAACATAAGGAAGCATGTTATGCTTACGGTTAGTAATGTTCGCTTCTCACCAAAGTGAGAAAAAGAGCATCGGATTACAACTGTTAAATAAAGCATTCCCACAAGTGACGGACTCAGTAGTTGGGGTGAGAAACAAGGTTTTTAGATTATTACGGGGCTGCTAGGCATTACGTAACCCCTGTCCTTTTGAAAACATTACAACACATTGTCTTGTCAACGGCCACAACGGTTACGTTCCACAAGACCAGGGGTGGGAGATTGTACTAATAAAACCAGAATGTGATAGTGCTCCAAATGAACATATATTTAGGCACAATATCCTTCCAATATGTAAAGCTTTTTGTTACTATTGTTCTATTTTTGTGTCATAATCGTTTAAATAAATAAGTAAGAAGACTGAAGACGCAAATGACGATTTGAAGACGCAACTGACCAAAAAGCTAAAAAGTACAAAGTACAATCTAAGTGGTTCAATTTATTGATGAGAAATGCCTAAAAATGACAAGAGTACAAGCCGCGAAACGCAAAGTACAAGATATCTAAGTGTACGAAAAGGCGTTCGAAATTTCAAAACTGAGACATAAACCGAGCATCAACGTACAACTCAACGGAGCTAAAATTACAAGTCAACTATGCACAAGAATATAATATAATATATATATATATATAATTATATAAAATTATATATTATTATATTATATATTATAATATTCAGCAGCCCACGTTTAACTCAATTTGTTGAGCTGGAATCCAAAGCTCCTAACTCGCGGAGCTGTAAGGCACAAAAGTACCGCACTCGCGGAGTTGTACAGTTCAAAGTGGGCATATAAAAGCTCACGCATTCTGCTCGAATTCTGCACCCTTTTCTAATCTATTTCTCAATCTATATTTATATTTATAATTTTAATTTTAATTAAAGATTAATAATAATAAGGTTATTTTTAGCGAATGTTTTAAGTTTGTAAGTCGAAACTCTATCCGTGTAACGCTACGCTATTAATACTCATTGTAAGTTATGTTTAAATTATTTTTATTAATGTCTCGTAGCTAAGTTATTATTATGCTTATTTAAATCGAAGTAATCATGATGTTCGGCTAAATATTAAGATTGGGTAATTGGGCTTTGTACCATAATTGAGGTTTGGACAAAAGACCGACACTTGTGGAAATTAGGCTATGGGCTATTAATGGGCTTTATATTAACTAAATGATACCTCGTTAATTTAATATATAGACTTATAATTTGACGTATTTATATTTAACCACATACGCTTGACTGGGTACGGTGGGCGGGATATCTATAAATACTGATAATTATTCATTTGACCGGACACGGGGATGAATTAATAGTCACTGGACTCATTAAAACAGGGGTGTATTACATTCAAGGGTAATTGGTGTAATTGTTAACAAAGTATTAAAACCTTGGATTATACGCAGTCGATAACCTGGTGTACTCATTAAACAAAGTATTAAGACCTTGTTACGGTTTAAATCCCCAATTAGTTTGAATATTTGACTTCGGGTATAAGGATAAATTGACGAAGAACATCGCATTTTATAATTATGACTGATGGACTATTATGGACAAAACCATATGGATATATCGAATAATCCAGGACAAAAGACAATTAACCCATGGTAATAAACTAAAATCAACACGTCAAACATCATGATTACGGAAGTTTAAATAAGCATAATTGTGACGACCCGGAAATTTTCGACCAAATTTAAACTTAATCTTACTATGATTCCGACACGATAAGCAAAGTTTGTAAAGTTGAGTCTCAAGAATTTTTGAACTATTTACATAGATTCAGTTAACCTTTAACTATTCCCGATGATTTACGAACAACTATTTGTAAATAGATCTGTGTGTGTATATATATATATATATAGATATAAATAATAATTGAAAATATAATTTGAAATATTATATGTTGTAAAATAAAAAAATATGATATTATAAAAATTATTATTTAAAACACATACATATAAATAAAATATATAGAATATATATATTTTGTGATTCCGAAGTTATTTAGTAAGCAACGGTAACACTCTATTGTCATATTGATTGATAATAAACGAGTTAAAAAGAAACTTATGTGATTTTAAAATAAACGGTGATCCAAAAATGAGTATTATCAATTATAGGCTCAACAATAATATACTTAGAAGTATTTGATAAATTTTAACAATAACTATATTTTACTTGGGGTTGAGAGTGAATAATTAATATAATTTTTATTTAATAAATTAATGATCAAATTTTTTACCATCATGACTGAAATAAATAAAGATGATTATTGTAAAAATTTTGGATTTTTTTTATATACTTTTATCCACCATTGATTAACCACGGAGCACGAAATAATACCCCTAAATATTATGTGGACAGAGTAATCAAATTATTGGACGGCGGCTATACTATTCTTAAAACACGTTTAAATTTCCTAACTACTTGCCAACTTGTAAGAATAAAATATATGTACTGTATATGTGACTTTATATATAGATGTGGGGAATTCTTTGATCACTAATTGATTTCTTTTCAACAAACTACATTCGTACATATATATAACATATACATAACACATACAATTACATATGCATATAGATCACCACATCCACCACCTTCACCTCCACCGGAGACCATCGTACCGCCACACCACGGACCACCACTCTCCCTCTACACTTGATCAAACAACCACCAAGACAATCACCATATCACCATCATCACGTTTATTTTTCTGTTTCCTGCTATGGTTCGAAAGCTCACAACCCACCATTCTTCTTCTTCTATCTTGATCGAAAATCACCCTGCAACCCACCTCCTAACACCTCAAGCATCATCTTGAAACACCACCGCACCTGCAACTCCACTGTTGCAGCTGGGTTACTTTTGATTAGCGAGAGTAATGATCATGAAGATGATGTTGAGCGTGTGGTGAAGAGTAATGATGTTTAACAATGATGAAGATGTTAGATGATGATGGCGATGATGATCACGAGAGTGATGATGATGATGACGAGTAAAGAAGATGATGAATAGTGATGGGTGTTGATGATGATACAAGAACGATGATGATGATTAAATGGGAGAATGATGATGAATGAAGATGATACGATGATATAATAAAGAAACGATCCATTATTTTTTTCCCTTCGTGTTCACTGTTACAGTTTCTGTAATTAATGATGAAGATGAACTGAAGCCTTGTTAATTAACTTGTTACTGCCATGTTTCTGCTGTTATATTCTTGCTGCAACAGTTCTTGCTGCAACAGCCGAACTTTGAAACCTGCAAACTAATGAAGATGATACATGAGGGAGACGATGATTAGTGTTACAATATAGTATGATGATAAGAGATAAAGATGATGGTATGTTGAATAGTTATAAAGATGAACGATAATGAATTGAGATCAAGAAGGATACGGCTGTAATGATTGGGTATCGACCGACACAATCTGTCATTTTCTTTTTCTTTATACAAGTTTTAAAATTTAATCATTGGGCTCATTTATAAATTGGACTAGGCTAGTAACAAAGGGCCGCATGTCACTAAAATTTTTTTTTTTTGCCAAAACCTTTTCTTTGCTCAAGAAGGTCGATGAGTTGTGTTTTGGGCTAAAAGTCCAGTTCATATTTTTCTATTGAGACGAATATAATTGGTAATGATGATGGTGAATGGCGATAGTAATGGTATTGATGATGTATAATGATATCGATAATGGAATGTATTATCATGATGACGAACGAATTTAATGATGATGATAACCGAAGTATGATGATGATCATGGAAGGTGATGTGCAGGATAAAAACGCTACATGATAATGATGTTTTCGGTTATGATAATGATGAGAGATGATCACGATGATGAGGATGATTCACGATGTTAAGATGAGGATGATTATGTTTATGATGATGATTTTATGAAGATGATGATTATGATTGAGAGTATGGATGTGAGATGACGATTCGGTAAAATGGAATTCGATGATGGTTATTAAATGATGATGATGATGATAACCTCCTGATGATGATGATGATGATGATGATGATGAAAACAATTCTATGATGTTTAAGAAAATGATCATGGTATAAATATTATTATTATTATTATTATTATTATTTTTATTATTATTATTATTATTATTATCATTATTATTATTATTATTATTATTATTATTATTATTATTATTATTATCATTATTATTATTATTATTATTATTATTATTATTATTATTATTATTATTATTATTGTCATAAAAATTATCATTTCCTATCAAAATTATCATTTTGTTAAAATCATTATTATTATTAACAATATCAATTTTTATTAAAATCATTAATTATTAAAGTTAACAATATTATTATTATTATTATTATTATTATTATTATTATTATTATTATTATTATTATTATTATTATTATTATTAATATCATAATTATTATTAAATTTACGGTTATTTTATCAATTTTAATATCAATATTAGTATTATTTTTAACACTATAATTATTATCATTATTAAATCGTATTATTATTAATATGATTATAATTACAATTAATATTAAGTATATTTACTATTATTATTATCATAAAATAATACAAATTTTATTTATTATCATTAATATTATCTTATCAAGTAACTACTAAGTTATATAAAACTTTATTTAATACCTAAAACATAAATATATTAATATTTTCTAATAAATATTAATTATCTATTTAATGTATATAAAAATAAATATATCTAAGTAAGTTATTAATGAAACATATAATTTATTAAAATAGCAATTATAACATTAATATGTAAAATTTGTTCGATTACAATTATATGTGTTAATATATATATATAACTGATATAGGTTCGTGAATCTGAGGCCAAACCTACCCTTGTTCAATGCCGTCATATGTATTTTTACTACAAAATACAGTATAGTGAGTTTCATTTGCTTCCTTTTTAAATGCTTTTGCAATATATATTTTTGGGACTGAGAATACATGCACTTCTTATATAAATGTTTGACGCAATAGACACATGTATTCAAAAATTACATTCTATGGTTGGATTATCGAAATCGAATATGCCCCTTTTTAGCTTGGTAGCCTAAGAATTAGGGAAATGGCCCCTAATTGACGCGAATCTTAAAGATAGATCTATGGACCTTGACAAGTCCCATTCGGGTTACGAATGCTTTAGTACTTCGATTATCATGTCCGATGAGAGTCCCGGAATGATGGGGATATTCTATATGCATCCTGTTAGTTCGGTTATCAAACGTTCACCATATGAATAATTTTTATCTCTATGCAGTTTGCGAAATGCCTGATACGAGATGTGTATTTATGGAATTAAAATCTTGTGGTCTATTAAAATTATGGAAATGATTGATTACGATAAACTAATGAACTCACCAACCTTTTGGTTGACACTTTAAAGCATGTTTATTCTCAGGTATTAAAGAAATCTTCCATTGTGCCTTTGCTCATTTTAGAGATATTACTTGGAGTCATTCATGACATATTTCAAAAGACGTTGCATTCGAGTCGTTGAGTTCATCAAGATTATTATTAAGTCAATTATAGTTGGATATATTATGAAATGGTATGCATGCCATCAACTGTCGATGTAATGAAAGTTTGTCTTTTAAAAACGAATGCAATGTTTGTAAAATGTATCATATAGAGGTCAAGTACCTCGCGATGTAACCAATTGTAATGTATTCGTCCTGATGGATTAGGACGGGTCGTTAGAGTTGGTATCAGAGCGGTGGTCTTAGCGAACCAGGTCTTGCATTAGTGTACCTAACTGATAGTTGTTTAGATGCATTACTGGGTCTGGACTTCGACCGTGTCTGCATGTTAAAAAGTTTTTTTTTATCATTTCTTGTCGGAAATTATCTGCTCATTATTCTTAGGGAATTATCTGCTTATCATTCTTAGTCTAGACACATCATAATGCAATGATTTCATGAATAGTGTATAGACAAAATTCATATCTTAGCGAATCTGCTAATTCATATCTTAGCGTATCTGTTATTGTTACCTTTGCCTGACATATTCCGTAGATTCCTCCGTAACTTATGAGATTTTAGTATTATATATGCATATGTAAATTGTGTATTGCAGGGTACTAATCTACATCCTATTCTATTTCTTATCGAAAATCCTTCATCTGATCGTACGAGATGAATCCCTCAACCAGTTCGAGTTCCTTAGATTCCGATAGCAATTCCGATAGTTATTCCGACAGCTATTCCGACATAGAGTTTCACTCGAGCTCCGAAAGCAGTGTCACCAGAATGAATCAACCAATCAGCCATCCCTAATTCATCTGATGGGTTCGTAGCCTACTCAATCATTGGAGACAATAAGAAGGTGATCCCTTCCATCCACCACATTGCCCTCTTGGCGAAGAACCTGAAGCACTTACCGGCGAACCTATCTGAAACACCATTTTCTCTCTCATTTCCAGGGTATCTCGACACGATTATATTCTATCCACAATTCTAAACCTTATTCATCCACTCGTTCCGACCAACAATCATCCCGGAATAATAGAAGAAGTCAACGAGCTTCGCGCTCGAGTAATCAATTTGGAAAACGTGGTGCAAAACCTACCAGCTTCAACAACAGCACCGGCAACACCAGTACCACCAACAACCCAAGTTTCAACATCACATGCCTCAACATCTCATTCTGTACCTCGAGTATAATCATCGTTCTATATGATGTTCTACATCATTGATCTTCGTTCGACATGATGATTATGTAATCTCTAATATTTTAGAGGTTATGTACTCTAAGTTTTAACCGCAAATCAGATGAGTTTAATATCATATTAACTCATTAAATCCATGATTACATCTGAAGAAAATATATATGTATATATGTTTTCATAAAGATTGTAATTAAAAATTCTTTTGTACAAACTGTTAATGGTGCAAATATTTTAACGGGTAGGTAATACCCGAGGAATATTTAGATTTCACCTTAATAAGTTACACTGTACATTCTTCGAAGCTGATTCAACAATCATTTACTATCCTACTTACAACCACCGAAATACGTATCCGTTCACCACAGAATAACTATTTACATTCAATTTCATATTTGGATTTTGACTTATCAGAATCCAACAAGTGGCACAATGAAGAAAACGTTGGACAAAATAAAATTTGTTAGAAACAAACAAATTAACTATGAGAAATTTTGTTAAGAATCCACGCTAACTGTTCCTAGCTAACTGATTACATTTTATTTATCGTAATTTAATTTATCACAATTTTAATTCTCGCAATTTTTTTTATTGTCATTTAATTTCTGTTATTTATTTTACGCACTTTATTTATCATTATTTACGCATTTAAATATCGGGATACGTACACAAGGTTTTGACATATCATATCGATGCATCTATATATATTATTTGGAATAACCATAGACACTCTATATGCAGTAATGCTGGAGTTAGCTATACAGGGTTGAGGTTGATTCTACAATAATATATATACTTTGAGTTGTGATCGAGTCTGAGACATGTACACGGGTCACGATACATAGTAATTAATTCGAATATTATATATTAAATTATATATGAATTATTGGACTGTTAACTGTGGACTATCGACTGTGGACTAATGACATTGGACAATTAAAATGAATTAAAATATTGATTATAACATATGAAACTAAACATCTCTTCAAGTTTGCCACTTGATTTCATCTTAAACCTCATTTGTATCTTGACGATTACAATCTGCGTTCAAACTTTTCATGATTCTTGAAAACACCTTAATCGGGAGAATGGACCAACTGCATCTCATCTATGGAAGGAAAGATTTATGCATATAGATATGCACCTGATAACACTCGGAATCTGAGTAAACGTTTAAAACGTATCTGTGCTAGCTCCTTTGGCATTGTTATTACCAAAAATAACTTTGCAATTTCTTTTCAAATTAGCCAATTTTATCACAGCTTCAGCAAATCAACTTCGACTTTTCATTCGATTAAGCTCTATTAGAACCTTGATATATAAGTTGCCTTTCATCATCGTTACCAGAGAACCTTTTATATTCCACCATATTACCATCAACGTTTAATCATCTAAAAACACAATTCTCTTGAAACCACCTCGGATTGATAACCGATGATTCAGATATGGTAGCATTAAATGCAGAGGAAATAGCAAAATTGTAGATGGTCTAAACGGCCAAAACTTTGATGATAAAGAAAGGAGTGTTAGGAACGCTCGATAGAAAATTTGGTACTGAAAAACAGATTGAACAAACCATAAAGGAGACCAAGGCCAAATACAAGGACCATACCATATATTCAAAGAATCCAGGTAATTCTGGATCCGATGAAACCTTCAACGAATATCTTGCTCCGTACTCATGTTAAAATCTTGCGAAATTTTTTTTTCATCAACCTTCGATCTTAGAAGTTCCAAAATATCGTCATAAATATCTTCGATATTTCTGAAAAAATTTTCATAACTATCCTTATCTGAAATCAGTTATCTTTTCACGTAATCTGTATTATATCATAAAAGGAAACTGTTTTAGTTTCTATATTTTGTTAACCTTCGAATTTAAAATATGAATGTTTATGAAGTAGTGTTGGGAACTGATGCATGAGTTAGTATAATATAATGACACTTGATCAACGTGATTATATTACAGTAAGTCATGTTGAGTTTCTAATGGAACGTGATGATTCACAGAATCATAACATCATCATGTACCATTCTACACGACTCTTACATTCTACCTAATCTCCAAACATATCAAGAACATATTTTCTTGATAGTTCTATCTTTTTTCTTGAATTCTGGTAATTTAACCAATCAAGATCATGCTATTACAATCTCTCTCTCTTAGAACATTAGTCATGTTCATTCAAAACTTTATACCTACAAATTCTGGACCATTTTTCGCTTGACTTAAAGTTGGAAAGAGAAAACAAAAAGGAATGGAACTCCAAAATATAAAAGGAAATGAAGAGGGTGGATTCATAGTGAAATATCTGACAGAACAATCGGGACAGATTATCACATTTAATTAGAGAGATCCTAATTTCCTTAATTACTGAAGATTCAAATCGTATTACGAAGATTTTCTCTAAATCCCTTGAATTCCGTAATTCAAACCTGACTACGTCAAAAGATAAGACGAATCCCTATTTTCTCATTTCACTCTTTTATGATAGCTTCACTCGTACTCTTCTAGTAATCGAATTGTAGTATTCATAATACTCAACAGTGATAAATCTCTATCTATCAACCCATATTTGTCATGAAAATATTTTTATTGTTAGCCATGACGACCTTAATCAAATTTCGGGACGAAATTTCTTTAAGAGGTAGCTATTGTGACGACTCAGAAATTTTTGACCAAATTTAAACTTAATCTTACTATGATTCCGACACGATAAGCAAAGTTTGTAAAGTTGAGTCTCAAGAATTTTTGAACTATTTACATAGATTCAGTTAACCTTTAACTATTCCCGATGATTCACGAACAACTATTTGTAAATAGATATGTGTGTGTATATACATATATATAGATATAAATAATAATTGAAAATATAATTTGAAATATTATATGTTGTAAAATAAAAAAAATATGATATTATAAAAATTATTATTTAAAACACATACATATAAATAAAATATATAGAATATATATATTTTGTGATTCCGAAGTTATTTAGTAAACAACGGTAACGCTTAATTGTCATATTGATTGATAATAAACGAGTTAAAAAGAAACTTATGTGATTTTAAAATAAACGGTGATCCAAAACTGAGTATTATCAATTATAGGCTCAACAATAATATACTTAGAAGTATTTGATAAATTTTAACAATAACTATATTTTACTTGGGGTTGGGAGTGAATAATTAATATAATTTTTATTTAATAAATTAATGATCAAATTTTATACCATCATGACTGAAATAAATAAAGATGATTATTGTAAAAATTTTGGATTTTTTTTATATACTTTTATCCACCATTGATTAACCACGGAGCACGAAATAATACCCCTAAATATTATGTGGACAGAGTAATCAAATTATTGGACGGCGGCTATACTATTCTTAAAACATGTTTAAATTTCCTAACTACTTGCCAACTTGTAAGAATAAAATATATGTACTGTATATGTGACTTTATATATAGATGTAGGGAATTCTTTGATCACTAATTGATTTCTTTTCATCAAACTGCATTCGTACATATATATAACATATACATAACACATACAATTACATATGCATATAGATCACCACATCCACCACCTTCACCTCCACCGGAGACCATCGTACCGCCACACCACGGCCCACCACTCTCCCTCTATACTTGATCAAACAACCACCAAGACAATCACCATATCACCATCATCACGTTTATTTTTCTGTTTCCTGTTATGGTTCAAAAGCTCACAACCCACCATTCTTCTTCTTCTATCTTGATCGAAAATAACCCTGCAACCCACCTCCTAACACCTCAAGCATCACCTCGAACCACCACCGCACCTGCAACTCCACTGTTGCAGCTGGGTTACTTTTGATTTGCGAGAGTAATGATCATGAAGATGATGTTGAGCGTGTGGTGAAGATTAATGATGTTTAACGATGATGAAGATGTTAGATGATGATGGCGATAATGACGAGTAAAGAAGATGATGAATAGTGATGGGTGTTGATGATGATACAAGAACGATGATGATGATTAAATGGGAGAATGATGATGAATGAAGATGATACGATGATATAATAAAGAAACGATCCAATTTTTTTTTCCCTTCGTGTTTACTGTTACAGTTTCTGTAATTAATGATGAAGATGAACCGAAGCCTTGTTAATTAACCTGTTACTGCCATGTTTCTGCTGTTATATTCGTGCTGCAGCAGCCGAACTTTGAAACCTGCAAACTAATGAAGATGATACATGAGGGAGACGATGATTAGTGTTAAGATATAGTATGATGATAAGAGATGAAGATGATGGTATGTTGAATAGTTATAAAGACGAACGATAATTAATTGAGATCAAGAAGGATACGGCTGCAATGATTGGGTATCGACCGACACAATCTGTCATTTTCTTTATACAAGTTTTAAAATTTAATCATTGGGCTCATTTATAAATTGGACTAGGCTAGTAACAAAGGGCCGCATGTCACTAATTTTTATTTTTTTTGCCAAAACCTTTTCTTTGCTCAAGAAGGTCGATGAGTTGTGTTTTGGGCCAAAAGTCCAGTTCATATTTTTCTATTGAGACGAATATAATTGGTAATGATGATGGTGAATGGCGATAGTAATGGTATTGATGATGTATAATGATATCAATAATGGAATGTATTATGATGATGACGAACGAATTTAATGATGATGATAACCGAAGTATGATGATGATCATGGAAGGTGATGTGTAGGATAAAAATGCTACATGATAATGATGTTTTCGGTTATGATAATGATGAGAGATGATCACGATGATGATGATGATTCACGATGTTAAGATGAGGATGATTATGTTTATGATGATGATTTTATGAAGATGATGATTATGATCGAGAGTATGGATGTGAGATGATGATTCGGTAAAATGGAATTCAATGATGGTTTTTAAATGATGATGATGATGATGATAACCTCCTGATGATGATGATGATGAAAATGATTCTATGATGTTTAAGAAAATGATCATGGTATAAATATTATAATTATTATTATTATTATTATTATTATTATTATTATTATTATTATTATTATCATAAAAATTATCATTTCCTATCAAAATTATCATTTTGTTAAAATCATTATTATTATTAACAATATCAATTTTTATTAAAATCATTAATTATTAAAGTTAACATTATTATTATTATTATTATTATTATTATTATTATTATTATTATTATTATTATTATTTTTATTATTACTATTATTAATATCATAATTATTATTAAAATTACGGTTATTTTATCAATTTTAATATCAATATTAGTATTATTTTTAACACTATAATTATTATCATTATTAAATCATATTATTATTAATATGATTATAATTACAATTAATATTAAGTATATTTACTATTATTATTATCATAAAATAATACAAATTTTATTTATTATCATTAATATTATCTTATCAAGTAACTACTAAGTTATATAAAACTTTATTTAATCCCTAAAACATAAATATATTAATATTTTGTAATAAATATTAATTATCTATTTAATGTATATAAAAATAAATATATCTAAATAAGTTATTAATGAAACATATAATTTATTAAATAACAATTATAACATTAATATGTAAAATTTGTTCGATTACAATTATATGTGTTAATATATATATATATATATATATATAACTGATATAGGTTCGTGAATCTGAGGCCAAACCTACACTTGTTCAATGCCGTCATATGTATTTTTACTACAAAATACAGTATAGTGAGTTTCATTTGCTCCCTTTTTAAATGCTTTTGCAATATATATTTTTGGAACTGAGAATACATACACTGCTTATATAAATGTTTTGAAGCAATAGACACAAGTATTCAAAAATTACATTCTATGGTTGGATTATCGAAATCGAATATGCCCCTTTTTAGCTTGGTAGCCTAAGAATTAGGGAAATGGCCCCTAATTGACGCGAATCCTAAAGATAGATCTATGGACCTTGACAAGTCCCATTCGGGTTACGAATGCTTTAGTACTTCGATTATCATGTCCGATGAGAGTCCCGGAATGATGGGGATATTCTATATGCATCCTGTTAGTTCGCTTATCAAGCGTTCACCATATGAATGATTTTTATCTCTATGCAGTTTGCGAAATGCCTGATACGAGATGTGTATTTATGGAATTAAAATCTTGTGGTCTATTAAAATTATGGAAACGATTGATTACAATAAACTAATGAACTCACCAACCTTTTGGTTGACACTTTAAAGCATGTTTATTCTCAGGTATTAAAGAAATCTTCCGCTGTGCCTTTGCTCATTTTAGAGATATTACTTGGAGTAATTCATGACCTATTTCAAAAGACGTTGCATTCGAGTCGTTGAGTTCATCAAGATTATTATTAAGTCAATTATAGTTGGATATATTATGAAATGGTATGCATGCCGTCAACTGTCGATGTAATGAAAGTTTGTCTTTTAAAAACGAAAACAATGTTTGTAAAATGTATCATATAGAGGTCAAGTACCTCGCGATGTAACCAATTGTAATGTATTCGTCATGATAGATTAGGACGGGTCGTTAGAATAATTCCTTTATTTATTATCTTATCGCAAACTTATTTATCGCACTTTTTATTATCGTACTTTTAATTATCATTATTTACACTTTAAATTTAGTTATATTTATTTTTAATATTTTGCATTAGGTTTTAATTGTGACTTAAGTTTAAAAATCGACAAACCGGTCACTAAATGGTAAAAACCCCCTTTTATAATAATAATTGTAATATATATATATATATATATATATATATATATATATATATATATATATATATATATATATATATATATATATATATATATATATTTATATTTTATACAAATATAGTTATATAAAAATATAGTACGTAATCACTAGCTCCCTGTGGAACGAACCGGACTTACTAAAAACTACACTACTCTACGATTAGGTACACTGCCTATAGTGTTGTAGCAATGTTCAGGTATTTTCCATCCGTAAATTAAATAAAACTTGTGTAATATTTCATCGTATTTCGTAGTTAACAATAATAGTATTTCGTACACCCACGCTGCACACATCAAGTTTTTGGCACCGCTGCCGGGGAGCAATGCCGAAGCAAAACGCTATAAAAAATATATTTATTTTTAATCTATTTTTGTAAAAATATAAGACGTTTAAATATATATATATATATATATATATATATATATATATATATATATATATATATATATATATATATATATATATATATATATATATATTTAAGTGTTTAAATTAAAAAAATATATATTTTTTTTAGTTACCAAAACTAATAAGTAATTTTTAAAATATAAGTTTTATTTAAATTATAATTTTCTATAAAATAATAATAGAAAATAAAAATCAGAAAAAGAAAAAAAATTAAAACTGCACCAGCGATTTTTGAACCTGCATACCATTTTGAACCTGCGTAACTCCTCACTCGCGGAGCTCTTTGGGCAGCGAACATCTGCACTTGCGGAGCTGCTCTGACAACTGCAACCTTGTATGCATTAATTACGAATTTAGGGTTTTAATTAATTATAATTATTATTATTCAACCTAATTAGGATTTTAATTTAATATATTTAGTTTAGTTTAATTATAATTTGTCATTATTAGTTTTAATTAGTTTTATAAATTAATACTTTTATAATATAATAATATAAAAATAATATTTTTATAAAAATAAGTAATTTTATCATTTTTTATCTCTTTTTATAAATTGTATATTTTTAATTATTTGTACATTTTTCGTTCGTATTTAGTATTAAACTTAGTTTTTGCTTCTAGATTTTTAAGACTTTACCGTAAAATCCCTTAAGTGCTTTTTCCTTTAGATTTAGAATTTAGACGCTTTAGAATTTTGTGACACAGTTTATAAATTTTAGTGCCTTTTAAGTTATTGCCGTTTTGGATATAGAATTCATTTTAAGCTTTAATTCCTTTAGGCGCAACTTTTTAGATTTAATTTTTAGACTTTTAAGTTTCGCCGTTTTTCAATCTTATTTTTAATTTTCAAAGTTTTTCGACGCGCTTCTTTTTCTTTTTCATTTTGACGCTCTAGTTTTTAGGACATAGAATTTTCTATTTCTTCTCTAAAATTTCAAACGAAAAATTATTTTAAGCGGTTAAATTAATAAACTTCCAAAATTTTCTGGTTCGTAGTAATAGTTGAATTTGTTAGTGACGAGTTGTGGGCTTCTGATTTAAAGGATCCTGGCTACCTGCTGCATCTATTGGCTATTCGAAATGTAGGCAAAATCAGAAAAGTCTATTAATTTGACAACTTATATAATTTTTATCTTTATAACTAATAGGATATTCAGTGAATGCACCGAGCAAAACGTTCACCACCTTTCATACGTTCACCACCTGTAACCTGATCAAGACATCTAGCCAATATTATCGCCATTGATTTTTCTTTAGAATCATCATCTAGTCGAATAAATACTCCAACTCAAATTTTCGATAATCCATTTTTTGAACCGGACTTCACAATTAAGAACCCGGAGGATATTTAAGGACAATTCCAAGATCCTGAACCACTAATCATTCCTCCTGAACCACAAACCATTAAATCAGAATCTTCTAGTGATTCGGATTCAACAAATTCAAATATGGAAATTACGGAACCTCAAAGTATGGAAGATCGAATGAGAGCCACACGCACTGGCCAAGGACATGCCATTACTCAACCAGACATTAATACGCCAGATTATGAAATCAAAGGACAAATCCTACACATGGTAACTAATCAATGCCAATTTAGTGGTACGCTAAAAGAAGATCTAAACGAACATCTTCGTACCTTTAATAGGATCTGTACTCTATTTAAAATCAGAGAAGTTTAGGATGAACAGATCTATCTCATATTGTTTCCCTGGACTTTAAAGGGAGAAGCCAAAGATTGGTTAGAATTGTTACCTGAAGGAGCGATTGACACATGGGATGTGTTAGTTGAAAAATTTCTTAAAAGATTCTCTCCGGCATCTAAAGCCGTGAGACTTCAAGGAGAAATTGTTACTTTCGCGCAAAAGCCAAATGAAACATTATATGAGGCGTGGACAAGATTCCGAAAGTTGTTGAGAGGATGTCCTCAGCACAGTTTAGACACTTATCAAATAGTACAAATATTTGATGTGGGTACAAAGATATGGCCGAAACGGACGATTTTATTTCTGCGGTGTCGTTAGGTCGCAGGACGTCTGAATCAGTCGATCAAGGTAGCACTCAGTAGTTTTGTTTATTTATATTTTGCGGGGCCTAAATTTACTTTACTTTCTAAGGTGTAGAAGGTGTAAGTTAACCTAGTGTCGAATTTTATGCTGATTAACGAATTGAAGATCAAGTGGATAATTGTCTTTTAGTTAAATTACCTGGATAAAAGATAGTAGTTGATTTTAGCTAAAGGTCCTAAATGGAGAAAAAAAAGGGTAAATAAAGTGGGAGGATATCTGGGGTATGCAGATCAAGGAAATGTTGACCAAGATATCAGTATTGGGTTAGGGAAAGGTAATTATGCTTATGTTAAGACTATGCTTGGATTGATGTTGATCTGGTTGGATGAGCCAATTACACAGACCTACTTATCTCTGAACTCTCAGAGTTCTCTTTGAGCAGTGAGAAGTATGTCACTTGGTCGTATAACTGAAGTGTAACAATACCTCGGAGGTTATCCTCAGTAGAGTACTAGGTTTATTAGTGAGTTAAGCTCTAATCCTAACCCTCGTTATCAATTTAGATAACTGAATAACAGCGTGCCTTGTTGATTGAACACTGATCACAAACGGAAGGAGTCCGTCGGTTTAAGTTGGCAAAACCTTAAATGAAAACTAACAACCATTTCATCATACTAGTGAGATCACAACAAATCAAACATTATACAGCATTACAGTTAATATACTGATAGTAAAGCAGATAGAAACCTAATAAGTACCTAAACAGTTGGCATGACTAAGACCTAGGGCAACAATCAAACAAGGACATGTAATAGGATTGGGTCATACAGTAGAGGCACTAACTAGATCTTAACAGCTCCTAAGAGGTCTCTTCGGAACACTCAATAGGCATACTAGGTCATTCATTTCTCAATTCCTAGGTTCCGTGTCCTAAAAGTGCATTAGATGCCTCTCGAGAACTCCGGCCATACCGAGTTCATAGAATCTTCAGATACAGTATAACCAGGGGTCTTAATCCTATGAAGTAGCTAATTTCATATAGGTGGACAAGTCCTGATCAAAACCTAAGTTGGTCAATCCTTAAGATGCTAGCATACAAATCTATCAGACTTCCTAATTCAGTATTATAATAGTAATCGTACTATATTAACATAATTACGCTAACCCAAACTTCTATCATGGCAATATACAGATAAATTAAGCTATCATGGCAATATCGGAATGCATTATTAAACATAAAAGATAAGAATACATGTTTAATACAAAAGACAAGCGTTTCGAGTAAAACCTGAAAAAGCCGAACTAATCTGCCCGGGAACGCAGGGACTCGCCGGGATATCCTCCGGAAAATAAAAGCTAAGCTAATACTACTAAAAACTACCTAAAAATATTGAAAATATAAATTGTATTTCAAGTTGAGTGTGTGTTGGAATGGATGGAGAAAGGCCCTTTAAATAGACTTGGAATTTGCCTGCATACGCCTAGCAGGGCGTATGGCAGCACGTTTTTGGCAGGCCGTATGCTTAGCAGGCCGCATGGTGGCTCGTGTGGTGGCACGTATTTGGCAGTCCGTTTCCATAGTGGCAGGCCGTATGGCTTGCTTGGTCAGGCATGATTCACTGGATCGTAACTTGATTTATTGTCTTTTACCGTTTTCGCTCTAGAATCTTCGTTTTAGCTCCGTTTTACTTGATTCTTTTTGCATCGCCTTTGTAATTACTTAATCAACAAAATTAACCAAAAAAGATAATTTTGCCGACAAAGTTTTAATCTTTATTGTTTTAGGGCCTGATTTAGGGGGTAAAAACGTGACTTTTTGCCCGATATCAATATTCTACCAAGGTGTCGACGTTGCTACACGAAAAGACATCGACACAACAGCTGGTGGTTCCATTATGAAGAACACTGCAACCGAAGCTCACAAAATTATTGATAACACAGCTTCCCACTCGCATGAGTGGCACCAAGAAAAAGATATGTATCGTTCATCTAAAGCGGCTAGAGCCAATTCTGGCCATGACTTTCATTCCGTTTTTGCAAAAATAGATGCTTTCGAGAGACGAATGGAAAAGATGACTAAAGATATTCACGCAATACGAATCAGTTGTGAGCTATGCGGTGGACCATACTTAACGAAAGATTGTCACATTGAACAAACCATGGAACAACGAGAGAATGTTTCCTACATGAACCAAAGGCCGGGAAATAATTATCAACCACCAAGGCCAAACTTTAATCGAAATCAAAACATTCTTTACAATCCAAATGGACCCAACAATAACTTGTATAACTAATAAGGTCCGAATAACCAACCAACTCAAAACACACTTTCAATCAACAAAGACCTGGCTTGTATAAACCACCACAACAAACCGAAGAGAAAAAGTCATACCTGGAAGAAATGATGGCAAAGCTAATGGAATCTCAAACACAATTTATTACATCTCAAACCCAAACAAATGAGAGGTTTGATTAGTCCTTAATAACTCAACAAGTTTCTATTTTGAATCTAGAAAAACACGTGGGGTACTCTTGCTAGCATGATGAGTGAGAGGGAACAAGGAAAGCTATCGAGTAATACTGAAGTAAATCCTCGGAATGAGAATGTTAATATGGTGTCAACAAATTCTGAAAAACCAGCACTCGAAGATGGGAAGGTTTTAGATATGAGTAACAATGAAGAAGTTACACCACCACCACCACCACCCGAGTATGTAAAGCCAGTGGTGGCACTATACAGACCACTCATCCCGTTTCCAAGAAAAGGAGTTGAGTATGAGCAAGTGATAGGTAATAAAGTTTGTGATACCTTTGGAAAGAAGAAGAAGAAGAATAAGAAAGTACAAGAAACAAAAACCGTAGAAGTAAACCCGGTAAAGGCAGTTCCACCAAAACCTCCACCCAGGTTGGGTGATCCGGGTGAATTTATTGTTCCTTGTCTACTTAGTGATTGTGTCATGTATGATGCACTAGCAGATTTAGGTGCGAGTGTGAGTGTTATGCCTCTTTCATTATATAAGAGATTAGGAGTAGGTTAGTTAAGTCCAACAAAAATGAGTGTTCGACTCTTTGATCAAACCATTAAACACCCAGTTAGATATGCTGACAACCTACCCGTTCAAGTAGGTAATTTAACCTTTCTAGTCGAATTTATTGTCATTGACATAGAAGAGGACTCAAACATCCTCTAATTTTAGGTCTACCATTCTTAGCGTCCACCGAGGTGTTATTTGATGTAAGAAAGGGTAGAATGACACTTAGTGATGGTGACAGATCAGTCACCTTTGTGATTCGAAAGTCTAAATCTCCACCAACAAAAACCGTTGAACCAAAAATGATTGGTAAAAACCATATTGTTTTACCAACTCCAACGGTAGTGCTTAACAATAATAAAATGCTTAAGTGTGGGGAAGATGATATAACACCTAATGATGACTTGATAACAAAGAACCCCATTGTTGATACGAAATTAAATGACCCCATTATTAATAGTTCAATGAAGAAACTTATCAAACGGATTCGCGATGCTAGAATTAAGGGGAACTTTAAGTTATGTAACCGGTTAGTATCCAATCTATCGCCTAAAGAAAAGGCGAAACTAGTTGAATTTGTGGATATTACACAAGAATCCGACCAATGGCTTAAAGCAAAAGTCACAGATATGCAAGTTGATTATGGTCCAAGAGAAATTGATGATGAAGTTAATCACAATTTCGACACCACAGCTACCTAAGTGTGGGGAGATTTTCAAATGTTCTAAAAAGAAAATGATGTCTAGAGTTAGTTGTTCTGTTCTCATGTAGTTCCGATAATTGAATCCGATTGGTCTTTTCCACTAGCAGACACTAAAGGACTAGTTTTCTCCTCCCATTCTAGAATTTATTTTGTTTTGTAGGTTTTGTATGAAATTAATACGCTTTTTAAATTTAAGTTTTGTGTGAATTTAAAAACAAAATTTACTTTATTTCATTAAGTTTAAAAAAATGATTCCTAAAATTCATCGTTAGTTAAAGACTAGGTCATGGAACCGAAATTGCTTTACCCGAGGACGGGGCGAAAAATTTTGTTATCATTATTTTTAATATTATTGATCTAAAGTATGCCAAAAAATTAAAAAACCTAAAAATATTTGCTTTTAAAACAATCGCTTTAAAAACGAAAAATTTTAATTATTCATTTAAATTGTTATAATAAATAAAGGTTTTAAAAAAAATAAAAAAAAATTATGTATATATATGTTTGTAGTTTATCTTATGTACAAAACAGGGTAAAACAGTGCATTTTCAAAAACTAGCATTAAGTTCAGCAAAAGCTACAAATTTTGACGACAAGACGAAAAACATGTGTGATAAAACAACAAAAGGAATGAACGATGAGGCGCGCCATCTATCATTCGACGAGCTTTGTAATTTACAAATTGGGTATTTTTAATCACTTTTCTACACTAATCACCCTCATGAATTTATAATTATTGTCTGATTTCATGCAAATGAGGGCATTGTATGATCTCAAGTGTGGGGAAGGGTTATAAATTCTCTCGGATTTACACTTGGTTTATTTGCCAAATTTTGTGAAAATTTGAAAAATTTTCAACTAAATGAACTCAAAATTATGTTTATACATATTTATGAAAGATAAAACTAGGTGATAATACCGAAATTATTGTTACCTCGAAAAGGACATAAATTAAGAAACAACCCAAAACATTTGAATTCATTTAAAATGGAAAAGAGGAGAATAAAAAGGCAAAGAAAGAGATAAATAAAAGCCAAATGTGGGGAGAATGTACCAAGTTATTCAATTAAAAACTATTTATTACATGTTTCTGTGAAGTTATTGCAGGTGCTTTGTTTTGGACTAAATTAACAGTTTTACCCAATTTACTGTAATATATTTGAAAGAAAGATGGATCTACACGATGAATCAATTCGATCATTAAAAGGAAGTAAAGTCTTCCAAAAAAGATACGCGCTTCTTGACTTAGGTCAAGAAGTTGTCGTCCAGACCAGCTGTAGGTTGACGAAAAATCTAGAAAAGTCATCTCTAAAATCAGCAGGAAATCCACGGACCTCAGCATCAAACAGGGTCGCCAAGTGGTCAGACTTATCTTATCCATGAGAGGATCTATCTTGTAAAATGGGGAGGGCGCCATGAAAATTAGCTTGATAAGACAAATGAATCAGACCCCCAGAAAGGATAATCTCCTTAAAGATTAAAAATCAGCTTTTAATCCTGATATTACTCAATCTTTGAGATTGACCTTAAAGATTGAGAATTCAAACTCATGGAATTCGATGATATCTAAAATCGAGCTTGAACGAGAAAATATTTTGATCAAAATAAAACCAATTTGTTTTCTGAAAACCCATTTTTAATGCGTTCATTACCATTGAATGTAAAATCCTAGGAATTCACCTAGAATTCATTAGGTCACCTGAACCAAATCGGGTGTCAACCGTAAGAATGGTGGTTGCATAGCATGGTCAAAGACAGGACCTTGTGTCAGACCGAAAAATTTATAGGGTGATCTTTACTATTTCTCCGACAAAGGATAGTAATTGCATCCTACACGTTGTGGACCATGAACATCTGTATGTCATTAGACATTGCCTTAACAGTTGCTTGTTCATCGCTTTCCTTTACAACTGGAAGGTAGTTTACCGAAAGGTAATATACGGAGCAAGTATACTGGACGTGTTACTTTCCTAATACAATGATTAGCAAGTGGGTGACACAAAACCATAAGTTTTGAGCTAAAATTTTCAAATCTGAAACCCACAAAACCTGCAAAAATATTTTGTAAACACCGGTGAAGGGTTATTTCGAAAAACTTATCTAGGGTAAAAGCTAGAATGAATTTTCAAAAGATCAAATGTTTTCATAAAGATCTAATTTCTTAAAGGATCTAAATTTTCATAGTCATGTGGGACTGTAAACCACATTGTTACTATCATTGTTTATACCGCCGTATCAAAATCACTGATGTATAAAGTGTGAGAATAAAAAAGTGATTCGAGTGATGTGTGATTTAATTTCAAGTTCTATATTGCTTGAGGACAAGCAACGCTCAAGTGTGGGGATATTTGATAGTACTCCAAATGAACATATATTTACGCACAATATCGTTCCAATATGTAAAGCTTTTTGTTACTATTGTTCTATTTTTATGTAATAATCGTTTAAATAAATAAGTGCGAAGACTGAAGACGCAAACAACGATTTGAAGACGCAAATGACCAAAAAGCTAAAAAGTACAAAGTACAATCCAAGTGGTTCAATTTATTGATGAGAAACGCCTAAAAATGACAAGAGTACAAGCCGCGAAACGCAAAGTACAAGATATCTAAGCGTACGAAAAGGCGTTCGAAATTTCAGAACTGAGACATAAACTGAGCATCAATGTATAACTCAATGGAGCTAAAATTACAAGTCAACTATGCACAAGAATATAATATAATATATATATAATTGTATAAAATTATATATTATTATATTATATATTATAATATTCAGCAGCCCACGTTTAACTCAATTTGGTGAGCTGGAATCCGAAGCTCCGCACTTGCGGAGCTGTAACGCACAAAAGTACCGCATTCACGGAGCTGTACAGTTCAAAGTGGGCCTATAAAAGCTCACGCATTCTGCTCGAATTCTGCACCCTTTTCTAATCTATATCTCAATCTATATTTATATTTATATTTATATTTATAATTTTAATTTTAATTAAAGATTAATAATAATAAGGTTATTTTAGCGAATGTTTTAAGTTTGTAAGTTGAAACTCTGTCCGTGTAACACTACGCTATTAATACTCATTGTAAGTTATGTTTAAATTATTTTTATTAATGTCTCGTAGCTAAGTTATTATTATGCTTATTTAAATCGAAGTAATCATGATGTTGGGCTAAATATTAAGATTGGGTAATTGGGCTTTGTACCATAATTAGGGTTTGGACAAAAGACCAACACTTGTGGAAATTAGGCTATGGGCTATTAATGGGCTTTATATTAACTAAATGATACCTCATTAATTTAATATATAGACTTATAATTTGACGTATTTATATATAACCACATACGCTTGACTGGGTACGGTGTGCGGGATATTTCATGACCCGTCCTAATCCATCTGGATGAATACATTACATTTGGTTACATCGCGAGGTACTTGACCTATATATGATACATTTTACAAACATTGCATTTGTTTTTAAAAGACCATGATTCATTACATTGAAAGTTGACGGCATGCATACCACTTCATAATATATCCAACTATAACTGACTTAATAATAATCCTGATGAACTCAATGACTCGAATGCAACGTCTTTTGAAATATGTCATGTATGATTCCAAGTAATATCTCTAAAATGAGCAAATGCACAGCGGATGATTTCTTTAATACCTGAGAATAAACATGCTTTCAAGTGTCAACCAAAAAGCTGGTGAGTTCATTAGTTTTTCATAATCAATCATTTCCAATAATATAATAGACCACAAGATACTCATAATTAGAAAACAATCTGTGAAGGTCTACTCCTGCTGTAAAATCATTCATATGAAGAACACCGGAACCTTTCAAACAACTCACCAACGGTATCTAATGCGTAGTGCAATGACAAAATCATCTCACCGTGGTAGTTAATACAATATAATTCTTACAACGGGGGCTAATGCATACGCACTGCAAAATCATCCCTCCAAGGGTAGCTGAAACGGGGGCTAATGCGTACGCAATGCAAAATCATCCCTCCGTTACCAACTACAAAGTCGACTATAATACAATACAATACAATACATCAGTAGCTAACGCGTAGTGTAATGACGAAATCATCTCACCGATGGTAGTTAAAATGGTAGCTAACGCGTAGTGCAATGGCGAAATCATCTCACCATTACTAACTAATAAATCGAACCTCTGAATCCAAATAATTCTATCATAGAATGTAGTTTTGAATATTTGTGTCTATTTCGTCAATCATTTATTAAAGCAGTTCATATATTCTCAGTTCAAAAATATATCTCAAAAGCATTTAGGAAACAGTTATAAAAACAGCGCATGTATTCTCAGTCCCAAAAATGTAAAGAGTAAAAGGGAATCAAATGAAACTCACAATACTGTATTTTGTAGTAAAAATACATATGACGACACTGAACAATGCAGGGTTGGCCTTGGATTCACGAACCGATATTAATTGCATTTCTTAAAACATATAATAGAAATATCATAATTTCATTTATTAATATTTATTATTTATATATATTTTTTATAGTTATATAAGATTTATACTAGATTTCATTTAAAAACATATACTTTATGTTATATCTTAAATTATATGTTTTATTATTTATCTTGTATATGTATTTAAAGTGATTTATATAGTTATATTACTATCTATATATATTTAGGATTATATAAAAAAAATACTAAATTTGTTGTATGTAAGTTTTTGTATAAGTAATGTTAATATGATTTATATATAGTTATATGAAATATTAATATATTTGTAGCATATGTATTAAGTATGCGTTATGTACAAAAATATTTATTTGTTTAAAAAATGATAGTTTTGATATTAATGACTTACTAATAATAAAAATAATAACTTTATAAAAAATTTATTTTAATAATAATAATAATAATACTAGTAGTTACAAAAGTGATACTAATACTAATATTAATGATATATAATAATAATAATAATAATAATAATAATAATAATAATAATAATAATAATAATAATAATAATAATAATAATAATAATAATAATAATAATAATAATAATAATAATAATAAAGATACTACCTTTAATAATAATACTAGTAGTTACAAAAGTGATAATAATAATAATAATAAAGATACTACCTTTAAAGGATTATATAAGCTTTCCAAAAGAAAAATGCCTCTACCCGGGCTCGAACCCAAGACCTCTAGATTAAACCGTAACACCTCAAACCACTCGACCATTCATGCTTTTTTGTTTTATATCCACTCTGAATAATTATAACACGCAAATTCTTATGTTCATCTTTTTCACTTAGCATCATCATCATTGTGATCATCATTATGATCACCTTTCCATCATCATCTAATCATCATCATCACAAATACGCCTAGCATCATCACTTAATATCGTAATTGTCAGCATATTATGAATCATCATCGTTGTCAATTGTTTGAACAAAACAGAAAAGAAACACAACACTATTAATATCACCTCAAATATTCGCTAATCATCATCACTAAACCGTAGTATCATCATAAAATTATATCACCATCGCCTATCTTAATCACTCTCGGTCCTCAACTTCATCATCATTTAAAACGTCTTCGTGATACTATCCTCATCTTCAACACGTAACAACATGCCCGCACCAACATCATAATTTCATCATCAAGTTCATTATATAACATCATCATTTCATACTCTATTCGTCACCATCCTTTTCGAATCATTTTCATTTATAGTCCTAATAGAAACAGAAATGGATCTAGAACATGAACATGGCCCAATAGGTAAATTAGCCCAGCCAACTCAGATAAGGATTGGGCCTTACACAGCCCAATAATTATTAGGAAAAATACTGTATAATCATATATTCGATGATCAATTTATTTCAGTTTTAGAAGTCTAGGTTCATACGTAAATAGTGTAACTTCTATCATGAATCTTTATGTCAAATACCAGCTGTCCTATTTGAACCCTTACACTCATTTTATTTATTTATTCTCGATCATTGAAACAGTAACAAACACACAAGTGGGTTTTTGTTTAAATTATTTCAATAATTGTTGCATAAAATAATGATAGTTGGGGTTTTGAATAAAGCAAGAAAGACTTCTTTTTACCTTATCTCTTTATCATCTATTATGTATCAACTTTATCGTGTAATATCACCATCAAACGTCATCAGTTATCCTCATCATCTTAATCATTTCAGAAAAAGAGAAGCAATGAAACAGCTATAGTGTATAGTTCAAAATGGTTTGTGGGCTTTGTTTTAGATGGAAAACATAAACATAAATACACTGTAACAGTAACTGTAGCAGGCGGCAATGGGTGGTGGTTCTTGGGTTGTTTACCTGTAGCAATTAAAGGAAAGTTGCAGGTTGTTCTTCTTTTTCATGATGGTGACTGGGTTTGATCGAAGGACCAAAAAAAAAAAATAGAAGTGGATGTAGTAGTAGCTCAAAGGGTTTGGGCTTGACGATTTGCATCTGCACTATGGACCCAATTAGCAGTAGTTTAGTTCTATGGTGTTGGTTCGATGGTGGTGATGGTGAGATGAAAGTGGTGGTTTGAGAGGTGGTTGTGAGGTGGCAGTTCTTGATGGATGTCAATGTGGTGATGACTTGCGGTGGTGAGCTGTGGTGGTGTCGTTGGTTTTCTAACATCATAGAAGAGAGGGATAGATATCGTAGTGGTTTGCGGTGTTTCTAGGCTGCTCAAACAAAAAGAAAAATAGTAGCACTGGTGGTGATGCTTTTCTTTCGAATTAAAACAGAATGCAAATAGCAAAAGTGGTTAACATGATTTTGAGTTCTTGAGTTGGTGATGGTCATCGGCTGTTAATAGTAGCTAACAAGTGGTGATCGAAAGAAAACAAAAAAATATATATAAACAGAAGAAGAAAACTTGAAATGGGTTTCGGTTTTGAATTTGTTCTTCGATGGTGGTGACACACGATGGTGGAAATGATGTTCGCAGGTGGTTGTGATGGTTGAGTGGCGATGGTTGCAGCCTGTAAGGGTGAAGGTGATATGGAGGTGGTGGTTGATCATGATGATCGAAGAAATAGATGTGGAAATAGGAGATGGAGTGTATTTTCTTTCATTCTGCATTATGTATGTATACCATATATAACCATATCAAGTTGTAAAGAAAAACAAAAAGCAAGCATACTATATCACAAACAATTATATGTTGATTCACGGATGTATATTCAACAGAATATATATAATATATTAATTATAATATGATATCGATAAAACATGTGAATCTTAAGAACACAGTAAAGCAGTCGAATTATTGGGTTGTTTCTACCGACAGTTTTCACGGAATATTATTTCGTACACCGTTGTTACTCAGTGACGGATAAAAAGTGTTCAGAAAATTCCCATATTTTTAAATTATCTATATTTATTTATTTTGGTCATTATGGTATAAAATTCGATCATTAACTATTAAATAAAAATTACATTAATTATTCACTCCCAACCCCAAGTAAAATATAAAAAGTTTTAAAATTCAACAAATAGTTCCTAAATACATTTTTAATAAGTCTATAATTTGTAAAACTCATTTTCGGATCGTTGTTTATTTTAAAATCACATAAGTTCGAATTTAACTTCTTTAATATCGATCGAATTACAATAGAGCATTACAGTCGATTACAAAATAAATTCAAAAATATATTTACATATTCAATATACTTCATTTACATATATAGATACCTTTTAAATAATAGTTATTATATATTATTTTATTTTACATTATTAGTTCTAACAATTACGTCATATAATATTTCAATTTATATTTCAAATTCATATATTTAAATATATATGTATTTATTTACAAATAGTGGTTCGTGAATCGTCGAGAGCAGTCGAAGGTCAATGAATTCATGAAAACGGTTCAAAAATTTTTGAGACTCAACATTACAGACTTTGCTTATCTTGTCGAAATCATATAAAGATTAAGTTTAAATTTGGTCAAAAATTTCCGGGTTGTCACAACAAAAAGAATTTAACATGCGCCAGAGAAGGTGGCAAGAGTTGATCAAAGATTATGATTGCGAGATTCGTTACCATCCTGGTAAGGCGAATGTTTTCACTGATGCTTTAAGTCGTAAGGGATCCGTTGACACTGTTAAAATTCATGCGAATTGAGATTGTCTCGGATTTGATTGACCAACTGAAAATCTCGCAACTTAAAGCTTTAAAAGATGAAAACTTAAAATCTAAATTAATGGTGAAATGAAAAGCGGACTTGACTAATGATTCTCGAGTATTGAAAACCTACCATGACAGGATTTGGGTGCCAATGATTGGAGGTTTGAGGGATTTAATCCTAATAGAAGCTCATAAATCAAAGTTATCGATTCACCCTGGCAGCACAAAGATGTATAATGATCTGAAAAAGTTATATTGGTGGCCTACGATGAAAACTGATGTCGCTCATTTCGTAGAGACGTGTCAGATATGTGCTCAAGTGAAAGCTGAACACCATAAACCATATGGGTCGTTGCATCAATTAGAGATCCCTGAATGGAGTGGGAGCATATCACCATGGATTTTGTGACGAAGTTACCCCGAAACCAGAAAGGGAACGACATGATCTGGGTAATAGTCGACCGACTAACCAAGAGCACTCATTTCTTGGACGCTAGTGAAACAACTTCTTTGAGTAAATTGGCATAAATGTATCTGAATGAGGTAGTATCACGTCATGGGATCCCTTTATCTATCGTGTCTGATTGAGATTCAAGGTTTGTATCGAACCTTTAGAATAGTTTACAGCAGAGTCTGAGAACTCGTGTGAATCTGAGTATGGCATATCATCCTCAGACTGACGGTCAAAGTGAACGAACCATTCCGAAAATTTAGGACATGTTAGGAGCTTGTGTTTTGGAATATGGCGGTTCTTGGGATACTCATCTGCCGTTAGTTTGATTTGCATATAACAACTCTTATCATTCAAGTATCGGGATGCCACCCTATGAAATGTTATATGGTAGACGGTGCCGAACTCCAACATGTTGGTTAGAGGCAGGAGAAAAAAGTTTGCCGGACCAGAAATAGTTCAACAGACAGCCGAGAAAGTAGAAATTGCTCGAGAAATGCTAAAAGCTGTAAGAGATAGACAGAAAATGTATGCTGATCCGCGTCGATGACCAGTAACTTTTCTTGAGGGTGAACTAGTGTATTTAAAAGTTTCACTGTGGAAAGAGGTAATTCATTTTGGTAAACGTGGAAAGTTAGCACCTCGCTATATTGGGCCTTTTCGTATTAGGAAAGTAGTAAACTACCAAACTATTATGTTAGATCTCCCATCAGAATTATCAGGTATTCATGATACCTTCAACGTGTGCTACCTTTGCAAGAGTAAGGTAGATGACGAAAGTCGGATTCTTCCTTTACAAGACCTAAAAGTGGATATGAATCAAAATAGTTGAGGAACCAGTTAAAATATTAGATAGAAAAGTCACCAAGCTTCGAAAGAAACAAATTCCTATGGTGTTGGCAGAATGGAAACACATTCTGGGTGGAAACTTGACGTAGGAAACAGATGAGTTAATGAAATCCAGATACCCTCATTTGTTCGGCCATAACCAGATTTCGAGGATGGAATCTTTTTAACAGGTGTAGATTTATAACACCTGGATTATTGGCCCAGATAAAATAGGTAACTTTATATTATTTTATAATAATTTAAATATGATATTTATATTATGGTTAATTGATAGTAATTGATTAGAAATGTGAAATAATATTATGTGATTATAATTTAGTAAGTGGCTAAATGAATTCATTTTATGATGATGGTCACAAGAAAAATATATGTTTGACTGAACTGGGCTTCATTACGATTGCCTAATGTAAGCATCATGTTTTAGATTACGGATGAACTATAATATACAGAAGTAGAATAATTTTTTATGTGACTTGTAGGTTACACGTTGGTAACTTAAATTATTTTAATATCCTAAAATATTATAAAGCATATCTATTATAATTAGTATATACGGAGTACTAATTATTTAAATTAGTAAGATTAAATTAGAAAGTTAAAATGTGTGGCTCCATGTCTTTAACCGTTTACTGTACGTATGTTGTTTATGATTGTGAGTCTATCTGTTAGGACCCCGATGTTGTATAGTGTTAATGTCAAATAAGCTTAATTGATGGTTCCTTAAAAGAGGGCTATATAAGGAACCTAAGTAGTCCTAATTAGATAGCCATTGCATGGTAACTGAGTTCTAGAAGCTGTGGAATGTAAATCTTGTTAATTCTCTCTAATACTGAATCTCCTTCACACTTACCGAATCTCATTCTAACTTGTCTTTTCTTCTAATCTCAACATGATATGACCTATCATTTGGTATCAGAGCTTCCAGGGAGTGATATTACATCACTAGATCGATCCAGAGATTGAAGATTACAGCATCTGAACACTCTCGGTATATTGAATCAAATTCGGTATAATCGAATCTGATAATCTGACGTTCAGATTCCTGTGATAAGTTCAGCGAAGTTGTATTAGGTTGATTAGAAAGAGTTTTAATCATCATTACAGCTTTTTAACATCAATTATGGAGAATCAAGTTGATTTTTAGAGTTCGTGGCTAAAACTCTCGGTATTCATCAATTACAACTTGATTCTGTAGTTAAGTAAAGATTTGAGGTTTCAGTTGTGATCGTGAGGTGTTTAATCACATTTCTGACGGTTTAATTTCATTAATTCTTCAAGTTTTGAAGATTTGATACACATTCGGTATCGTAACTGCCATACCGAATCTGCTTCAAAGCTATTAATTATCAATCAGTGTTGCAGATTGTGGTGTGTTTATGATTCTATCACATTCGGTTTGGTCATATGTAGCTAATTGGTGTGATTTGAGAAAGGATTCTTTTGAATTCTAAGTTTTCATACTTAGAATCGGTATTGTCAACTGCTACAGTTGACATTCGGTATCTTTGATATTTTGTGTGATACTAACTTGTTTCCCTGTGCAGTAAGGTTACAGAATCTAATTCAAAGGAATTGAATTGTGTTTGAATTCAAATTCATACAGAATCTGACTACCAAGTCATATACCGAATCAGGATCTCGGTATCACTTAATTCATTGGTTTTAAGTGTTCTTGGGTTACAAATCTTGTGGTTACCAAATCTATACTGAATCTGGGTGTGTTACTTGTATTTCTGATCAGTTTCTGATACAGAATCTGGTTTACCGAATCTGCTACAGTACAGAATCTGTACTGAATGTGCTACAGTACCGAATCAGTTACCGAATCTGACATTTGTGTTAGATTGTTGTGATTTTTCATCTTAGATTTGATTAATACCGAATCTTTACCGAATCTACCTCATTTTCAAGATGTCTACTCAAGATACTTTGATCATTAGATCAGATTCCCGTCCTCCAGTGTTGTTTGATGGCAAGTACACTCAGTGGCTTCACCGTATCACTCAGTACATAGACTACAAGGGTGAGAAAGCAAAGTACATATGGGCTTCTCTGAGAGATGGTCCAGTTGTAGATTATCATCCGGATACTGGTATGCCAATTCCAGTCTATGAACTTTCTGGTGATAAACGTGAGAGAGCTCAGGGTGACATAGAGGCAAAGAACATTGTTATGCAAGCTATCCCGTATGAGTTGTTTGAAAATGTTGATAGCAACACAACAACAAAAGATATATGGGATGAGATTAAATGACAGCAAGAAGGTTATGACATGTCAGATGTTACTAAATTAAATAAGGCTCTGGGATTTTATGAAGATTTCAAGCAGGAACCTGATGAACCACTCAAGGATACCTACCGTCGTTTCAATGGTGTTCTCAATGAGTTGAAAAGGTGCAAGATCATAAAAGTAAATGCTGAAGTCAACATGAAATTTCTCAAAAAGCTCAATGTTGATTGGCTTCCTTATGGAACCATTGTTCGATCAACCAAAGAGATTGACAAGTTGACTATTCATGAGCTTGTTGGAGTTCTTATGCATTACCAACCTGAAGTGTCTAAACTTCAATAAGGAAGGAAAGAGTCATCTCCAAGTGCTCCTCTTGCTCTCATTGCCAAAAAGAAGAGCAAATCATTTACGACTTCCAAAAGCTTGTCCAAGAAAGTGCTTGTTGAAAAATCAACTGATTCTGAAGAGTTAAATCTATCTGATGTTGATGATTCTCACCTTGAATTAGTCAATATGGCAGCCATGTTCACAAAAGCCTTGAACAAATACAAGTTAAAAGGCAAATCAAGCAATCAACGCAAGAATTCATCATCTTCCTCGTACTACAAGAAAACTGATCAATCAAAACGACAACAACATGCTGATGATTCTAAGAAGGATGATTCAATCTGTTTCAATTATGGCAAAGCTGGTCATTACTCTCGTGAGTGCAAGATGCCTAAGAAGAAGGATGCAGCTTACTACAAGAAGAAAATGTTGATGACTAAGATTGTAGAAACTGGGGGAGAGCTGAAACCGGTTGATGATACTTGGTTTAACTGGACTGACGATTCAGATTCAGAGGTTGAACATGCAAATGTTTGCAAGGTGACTAAGCTCATCAAAGCTACGGAAGCAATGGAGAATTCTGACTCAGCTTCTGATGATGATGAGGTACAATCATATGAAATTCCACCTGATTTTATCAAAGTGCAAAATGACATGATGAAGAATTTGGTCTCAATGTCGAAAGAAGTCAAAGGTTTAAAATCTGAAAACAAGGTTTTAAAAAACAAAATTAAACTTTTTGAGACCAAACCATCTTCATCTAAATTACAATCGGAATTGCAAAGATTGACTGTCCAACTCAGCTCCAAGGAAACTGAGTTGGACGATCTTAAAAAATCAGTTCATCCGATTAAGGTCGAAAGGACAGATTATCGTCTAAAATTGGAACGACTTGCAGAAAAAGTTCAATTTCTAGAAAAAGAACTTTCTGATTTGAAAATTCAACATGAACCCACACTTTCAAAGCTAAACAAGAAAATTATTCAATTGAAAAACACCATAATTGAAAAGAACTCTGAAATCCCTTCGTTGTCAAAAGAGACTTTTCAAATGAAAGCACAACTTGCTCGATATGAGGAAAAACTCTATCGAACAGATCAATCCAAAGCTATCATGAATATGGAACTTTCAAAACAAACGATTTTCATGAATAGAACAAAAACAATTCATGGTGACAAGTGAGAGTTGGGTTATGAAGATCCTAAGATCTTAGAAAATGCTTCCAAAAAGATTCCAGGATTATATCATTCTGATTATTTTCAAGCTGGTTTACCATATCATTTTGTGCATGCTTCTGATGCTGATTTTTATGATATTATTGTTAATCGCAAATCTAGGAAATACTATCAAATTAGCTTAATGTATGAGAAAATCAATGCTAAAATGGGTAAATCAAATCCTGATTTCTTGAAGGAACTTGTTGAAACTGAAAAGAATATCCAACGTGAAAATTATGTGCCTAAGCGTAGACTGGTTTATATCGCAACACTCATGCTAGAGAAATATATTTTAATGCTTGAGAATGAAGTGTTTAACAAACCTAGTTCTAGCATTATTGCCATAGATGAGGTGTTTGATGAACCAACTTTTGATGTGAAATCAATTCTACCAGCTTTGCCTGCATGTTCTGATAATGTTTTCTGTGAAGACCTAGCACATGAACTAACTATCTTCTTTGAGACAGAATCCCTAGGTCAACCTGATTTAGATGTAAAGGTAGAACCTCGAGATGAACCAAATGTTGAAAACATGGTAGAATTTGACAAAACAATTAATGAATTTTATGAAAACATACCTGTTGTACGAAACTTGAAACGTATATTAGGTATAGTTGAAAAGGAAAATATTGATTTGCAACTTAAGTGTCAATCATTAGAACAAATGCTTACTTTGTGTGATAAACTGCCTCCACTTCCTAAGAAAAAATGTACTTATGATTTTACGGATGGTGAAGTGCTTGTTTCTGCAGAGGAATTATGTCTGGAAATTGAGAGCTTAAAACAAAAAATAATTCAACTGAAATAGGCTAACACACTTAATCAATCATCTACTGTTGAAACCAATGTGTCTGAATGTGTTGGTGGAATTTATAAGAAGGGGAAGGGAACAACAACATCTACTGATGCAAAACCCATTACTATTCTTAAAAACCCATTACGTTCTCAATTTGGTAAATGTTTTTCAAAAGTTGCACCTTCAACACAATTTGTTGTCAAGAAAGTTCATTCTCAAAATGGTTATGTGTTAACTGAAAAGATTCCTATGATTCTAATGTCAAATCAATGAAAGGAAAGTTTTTTTACCGAAATCAGTCAAGTCAACACAACACAAGAGTCCAAAACCTTATTTGAGTGAGTATGATGCAAAGGAACGTAAAATCAAATTGGAAATTTTATAAAATCAATCATCTCATGTGTCAACTGAAAAGTTTGGACGTCTAACTAACAGAGGTGTTTTTCGTGTCACAGGTTATAATCCAAATTTGACTTACAAGTCTGTATGGGTTCCTAAGTCCACGACTAAGAAAGTAGCAACTAATCCAAAGAAATCTACTAGTCGACCTAGGAAATCATCTCATGTTTTTTTATTTTCGTCTGTGAAAAAAACATCTACTTGGAATAAGTTGTGTGTTAAGACTTCTGATAACGATGTAAAACTTGATATTACGTATGATGCTTCATGTAATGTGGTTTTAAATGATGCTTTATTGTCTAAATTGCATGATGCTTTACGTGATTATCTCATTGTTGATCCAAAGTTTGTTGTTGGTACTAACCGTAAAGGACCCAAGAAACTTTGGGTACCTAAACTCTAGGAAATTAACGTTTACATTGTTTCGACGTCTGTGTTTGAAATATCGATTCCGGTTGCTCTCGACACATGACGGGCGATAAATCCTTGCTTGTCAATTTCGTTGACAAATTCCTAGGAACGATTACTTTTGGAAATGATGAGATTGCAGCAATAACGGGTTATGGAGATTTTGTGAAAAATGGCATAACAATCAAACGGGTCTCATATGTTGAGGGTTTGGGGTGCAGTTTATTTAGTGTCAGCCAATTTTGCAACGGAGATCTCAAGGTTTTGTTTGAACGTCGTCAATGCTCGGTGCAATCCACCGATGGAAACGATCTCCTTGTTGGTAAACGTTGTGCTTCACTTTATACTATTGACCTCCATGATGCACCATCACATGGAACCATGTGTTTGGTAACTCGTTCAACAAAGGAAAATTCATGGTTATGGCATCACCGGATGTCTCACCTGAATTACAAGGGTATTAATCGACTCATCTCTAAAGACTTAGTTGATGGTATTCCAAGCTTTCAATATGATAAGCATCATGTGTGTCCATCATGTGCTATAGGTAAGCTGAAACGGACTAATCATCCGCTTAAGAAACACCCTAGTACTTCATCGTCCTTGCAATTATTGCATATGGACTTATATGGACCCATGAGGATTTCTAGTCTTGGTGGACGGAAACATGTGCTTGTAATTGTTGATGATTTTACCCGATTTACATGGATTTTCCTTCTACGAACAAAGTCAGAAACCCCGCCATTATCATTGAGTTCATTAAAAAGACTCAACGCTCTTTTAACAAACATGTTAAGAGTATTCGAACTGATAATGGGACGGAATTTAAGAATGACTGCTTGATAGTTATTTGAAAGACCAAGGCATTGAACATCAGTTATCTGCTGCACGAACACCTCAACAGAATGAAGCAGCTCGAACGAAGCTTGCTTACTCCAAACTACCTCCGAAAATGTGGGGGGAAGCCATTTCTACTGCATGTTATACCCAAAATCACTGCATCATTAATAAACGTTTTGATAAAACTCCTTATGATTTACTATATGGTAGACGCCCGAATGTCAAATATTTCCGTGTCTTTGGTTGTATATGCTATGTGCTTAACGATTTTGACAGCCTCGGAAAGTTTGATCCTCATGGCGATCAGGCCATATTTCTTGGTTATTCTTCGAACAAAGTTGCCTATCGTGTTTATCACAAACGGACAAAGACGATCAAGGAAAGCATTAATGTAAGGTTCGATGAATTACCGGGAATGGCTGTTGAACAACTCAGTTCAAAACCCGATCCTAACCTGTCTATTACTTCTTCCACTCAAAACTCAATTTTCTTGAAGAAGGGTGTTCCTACGGTAACAACAGAGGAACTGGATGTCTTATTTGATAGTCTTTATGCTCCTCAACGGAATACAAATGTTCAAACCGTACCAGTTACATCATCACAGTCAACTACTGTGGAGACTAAATCAAGTCTTTTTGATGAAGATACAACACCAACTGATTCACCCATTGCTTCTTCATCCTCCCTTCCTCCTCCAGATACAGATAATCTTGAACCAATTCAAGATTCATCAGCTGATACAACTCTAGTATTTTCTCCAGCTACTCAATTGAATCCATTAGATGGTGTTACATCAGATCAAACGAATCAAGGATTAACACCAAAACGGTTGATGTTTCAATGGATACCACTGATGTACAACCTCTTCCACATAACAATCGATGGACTAAAAGTCATCTAATTGATCTTATCATTGGTGATGCATCTGCTCCAGTCTCAACTCGAAGGGCGACTCGGAATATGTGTTTATACACTGCATTTGTTAGTAAGATTGAACCAACAATGGTTGCTCAAGCTTTACAAGATTCAAACTAGGTAGTAGTAATGCAAGAAGAGATTAGTCAATTTGATCGTTTGAAAGTATGGCGATTAGTTCCAAGACCAACGGGTCAACGACCAATAGGGGTTAAGTGGATTTTTAAGAACAAGAAGGATTCTGATGGAATTGTGGTTCGAAACAAGGCATGTCTTGTGGCCAAGGGATATCGACAACAAGAGGGTATTGATTATGATGAAACGTTTGCTCCAGTTGCTAGGATTGAGGCTATTCGTCTTTTCCTTGCATTTGCTTCTCATATGAAGTTCACGGTGTTTCAAATGGATGTCAAAACTGCTTTTCTGAACGGTCTTCTTCAAGAGGAAGTTTATGTTGATCAACCAGAAGGCTTTGTCGATCCCATTCATCTAAATCACGTCTACTACTTGAAGAAAGCTTTATATGGTCTGAAGCAAGCACCACGTGCATGGTACGAGACCTTAACGAAGTATTTGCTGGACAATGGCTTCTCTCGTGGAACGATTGATACAACGCTATTCATCCGTAAAAACCACGGTCACATTCTCTTAGTTCAAATTTACGTTGATGATATTATTTTTGGTGCCACATCCCCGGCCTTATGCAAAGAAATTGGTAACCTTATGGCCAACAAATTCAAAATGAGCATGCTTGACCAGTTAAATTTCATCTTGGGGTTACAAGTAAAACAATTACCAAATGGGATTTTTATTAGTCAAACAAAGTATATCAATGATATACTAAAACGTTTTAAAATGACTGATTTAAAACCAATGACAACCCCAATGAGGAATTTACTGGATACTGATGCTAATGGGGAACCCTTTGACGTTACGCTTTATCGAAGCATGGTTGGTTCTTTAATATATCTGAATGCAAGTCGACCAGACATTACACTTGCTGTAACTATCTGTGCCCGCTTTCAGTCCAACCCTAAGAAATCTCACTCCAAATCGGTTGTTAGGATTTTTCAGTACTTAAAGGTACACCTAACCTTGGGATCTGGTATCATCATGGATCCGATTTCAATCTCACTGCTTATACTGATGCAGATCATGGTAGTTGCCATGTTGATAGAAAAAGCACATCTGGATCAATTCAGATGTTGGGGAATAGGCTAGTTGGTTGGTCTTCCAAAAAGCAGAACTATGTGTCTTTATCAACAGCTGAGTCTGAGTACATTGCTGCAGCTCACTGTTGTTCACAAGTTTTGTGGATGCAAACTCAACTTTTGGACTATGGCTTTAAGATTTCTAAGACCCTAATTTACTGTGATTCACAAAGTGCTATTGCAATTACGAGCAACCCGGTCCAGCATTCTAAGACTAAACACATTGATATTCGATATCATTTCATTAAGGACCATGTAGAAAAAGGGGATGTAGAGTTATACTTTGTGCCTACCAAAGTCCAATTAGCTGACATGTTCACTAAGCCCTTAGATGAACTTAGGCTAAAGTTCTTGATCAAAGAGATTGGCATGGTAGAGTATAGTGCTTAACATTCCTTAGATCTGTTGGGACTTATACTTAGGATCTTGTGTTTAGGGGGAGTAGATACACTCTAGGGGGAGCAACTACTTCTTATGCTTTAGATAACATCTTTCAAGGGAGAGCCTTACTTTTAGAATTTTGTTAACTTCCTGGGATTAAATTTCAATGGTTACGAAAGGGGGAGGTACATCATTGATGTCATATTTCAAGGGAGAGTTAACTCATTTTCTTAGGAATATATCAAAATGGTGATTTACTTTCTTGTACATCACATTTTGAGGGGGAGAAAATGAAAAGAAAACTGTTTTTCAAAAGTAAATTTCATAAATTCCTTATTTTTATCTGAAATAATTCACTAAGGCTTGTATACATCTCAGTATGCAACCCGTTTTAGCAATTGGTATCACTGAAGATTTGTACTTTGTACATAATTCAAAATTTTCTAAGTACAAATCTTGTTTTGATAAAATTCATAAAAATTGGAAAAGATAAAATCCAAAAAGATTTGAATTTAATTGAATAAATGCTAACTTTAGCATTATACCGAATCTGACAACCAACAGTACAGATTCGGTAAGTTCAAAATTTTCAACAATTGTCTCAAAAATGTTTTTCATCAAAAATGTGATAATCTTGAATGATTTTTGATAAAGATTTGTAAAAGTTTGAAGTGCAATGTGTCTAAAAATGAAAATGGACTGCATTCGGTACTTAAGGCTCATTCGGTAAAGCCCATGTCTTCAAAACATTCGGTGTCTATAAATAGCAGGGTCAAAGTCAAACTTTCTTTTACTTTTACCTAATTGCATACCGAATCTGATCTAAACTACCGAGTCTGCGTAATCTAATTCGTCTCTCTGTATCTTCAAATCTTTGGTATATTCTTGTTTTAATTGAATTTAAGTATCAATTGTTGTAGATCTGAGATAATTGAACATTTATAAACCAGAAAATCAAGCAAATAACATGATTGTGACACTTAATTTTGAAAAATGTTGCTTATACCGAATCTGATTCGTATTTCTTAATTCTTTGATTAAAATTATCTGATTTGGTTGATTAACATGAAATCTTGTCAAATCCATGTTAAATTAGTTAATTTATCAATTGACCGAGTATGATTACATGTTTAATTGAGTATTTGATAGATTCTGTACATTCCAAATGTGTTCTTGCTACAGCACCGAGTCTGTTCAAGTCATTAACATGTTTTTCTGATTTGTTTGAGTTGTTAATTGATTGTGACTATGTTTTTGCATGATATAAGACTGAATATGCATGTTTGGGTGATAATATGTGATTTTTGAAGATACCGAATCTGTTCTTTGCATTATACCGAGTCTGCTATTTGGTACTTTCAAAATTTGAGATTTTCAACTTGATAAATCTTGCATGCTTTATTTAAGACTTTGGTATGAAAACTCAAGCTTATTTAGTTACAGAATCTCAAGTTTTCATGACAACCGAATCTGCTTGATTTGTGTTTAAAATTGACTAAGTGTTGTTCTGATTCTTTGTGTTATATAATTGACTTTGCATGATGACTTTATACTGTGATGAATATCATATGAATGTCATGTTTGTTAATTACTTGTTCATATTTGGAATAAATGATGTTTTTAACTTAGAAAAACCATAAAAATTTTAAAATTTTAAAAATACAAAGGATTTCAAAGGCAAATAAGAATAGAGATATGTGCTTTATGTTGAATATCTTGTGGTCTTCTATTTCTTATTCATACAGCTAAATGGCGAATAATCACTTCATCAACTCTGAAACCAACATTCTGTGACAACCCGGAAATTCCCGACCAAATTTAAACTTAAATCTTTATATGTTTCCGACACGATAAGCAAAGTCTGTAATGTTGGGTCTCAAAAAGTTTGAACAGTTTCGTATATACATTTGACCTTTGACTAATTTCGACGATTCATGAACAGTAGTTTACGATTAGATAAGCATATATACATATAACAAATTGCAAAACAATTACAAAGCATTAATTATTATACTATGAGATAATTGTATCAATACATGATTAATATATTTAACTACTCGATATTTAAAACATAATTATAAATCTATATTAGTTTAATTATATATATATATATATATATATATATATATATATATATATATATATATATATATATATATATATATATATGATTTCTGAAAATGATTATTGACTATTTTATAAAATGTATAAATATTAATATAGAAGATATCTTATTATGTGATATATAAGTAGCAATATATAATGTTAATACATTAAATTTAAGTATGAATTAAAATATAGTTGTCTTATTAACTATAATATCATCATATTTATATTATTATCAATATTAGTATTATTGATATATTTATTACAAATATAGATATTAAAAATTCTAATAAAAGTTATGATAATAATGTAAGATCCTGTTTTCTTTTTTGGGTTTGGACGCCGTCCAAACATTTGGGACGCCGTCCCAGTTTGAATACCTGGACGCCGTCCAACATTTTGGACGCCGTCCAGAATGGCTGGCAGGCATGTCTTTTTGCTATTAATTATTTTAGATGGGAATTTTGGTAATTTCACTTCTTGGACGAATTTTAAAGCCCTAGATCAGTTTTGGGAGTCTCATTACTCCATTCACAACCACCAAACATCATCTACTTTAATTCTAGAGAGAGAGTGCTCTTAAGTGTGAGAAAGCTCAAATAGGAGAGGAAGAAGCTTGTTTCGGGTTCTAGCTCGAGCATTGAAGTTGTTCATCTCCTCGTTATCTTTGTTTTGATTGTGGTGGTAAGCCCTAAAATTGATTTCTCTAGTTAATATGTTTAAGGGTTTGGGTTAAAGTTGTACATAAAACCCATGTATGAGTGATTTGGGGGTTTTGGGTAAGTTTGGGTCATGAAGACCCAAATTGTGACTAAATTAGGGTTTTGAAATGTTGAAATGTGTAAATGGGTCTTAAAGGCCTAATAGATCACTAGTACACCTATAGTTAGTGTTAGTGGGAGTCATTTGGGTTGTGGGTGACCTAAATGGGTATGTTGACCTTGAAATGGGTCAAATGGGTCTTTGATGACCTAGGTTGTCTTGCATGCGTGAAAATGAGTCAACTTGGTGTTTAAATGCGTGTTAAGACCTTAAATGGCTAGAACTAGGGTTTTTGGTGAAGTTAACCCATTATTAGGGTTAAAGGTGCAAAATGGGTCGGGATTGCACTTAGGGTCAAAAGACTCTAGATTGTTAAGTGAGTTGCTTGACCGACTTGAGTTGTGAATTGATTATGTGCTAAAATGTAATAGGTACGTTACATTGACGTTGCAAGTTCGGTTATCTTACACGAAGACTTTGAGGTGAGTGGAATAATTATATGCGTATGTATATAATGTATCTATTTGTTGTAGCGTGAAAGGTGTAGTGTCGAGGTGTTAAGACACCACGTTTCATGTGAAGAGTGTAGCATTGAGGTGTTAAGATGCCACTCGAGTGTAGCATCGAGGTGTTAAGATGCCACCTAGGAGTGTAGTGTCGAGGTGTTAAGACACCACTCCGTAAAATAATGAGTGTTGCATCGAGGTGTTAAGATGCCACTCGGGGTGATGTGCCGAGGTGTTAAGGTACCACCCTAGGGGTTAGTGGTGCGAGGTGTTAAGTGCCCTAACGGATGTTATGAACACCGATGGCGTTTTTGCGAGCGCCGTTCCCTTGTACTATTGGTTAACCATGGTTATTTGTGTTGTAAGCATATTATATTATTCGAGTTATATTTATATGCGGATGTTATGCTAGCTTGGGGGTATTGGTGTATTATAGCTTGTTATTGCGACGATAAGCTAATGTTGTTAGCTAGCATGTTTGCGGTTGTGTAACTGTATGCAAGTAGGTATAATTATATATGTATTCGTATAATTATTGCATTCACTAAGCTTTGCTTACCCTCTCGTTGTTTACCTTTTTTTTATAGGCTCGGGCGTTGACAAGGGTAAGAGCGTTCAATTGGATTAGTGATCTCCCGCTTGTTTTGTTAGGGGATGCTTTTGGGTGTTAGCTTTTGGAGTTCGACCGAGATTGGGTAGTTTAACCCCAAACACCATGCTCTAGTGTCGTTTGGAACTTAAACTTATATTTGGTCGAAACTTTTATTTTAGAACGAAACTCGTAAAATGGGCGATGTGGGCCCGTTGATGTAAAACTTGATTTGATGATGAAAATCTCTTAGTTTCACTTATATTGACTTGTGGTAAAAAGGTTTTCGTTTGAAAGTGTCGGGAAGCGGGTTCTCCGCTCGTGTGAGTTGGACCCGTGATCAGTAGCTGGAAGGCCATTGGGACGCCGTCCCAATTGATTGGACGCCGTCCCAGTTGTGTTGAGCTGGACGCCGTCCCAAAACTTTGGACGCCGTCCCATATTACTGAGCTGGACGCCGTCCAGGATTCTGGACGCCGTCCAGATGCCTTGCCATAAAATTTTTTTTTGGTACGCGTTTTTGGATTTATGAAGTCGGGTCGTTACAAGTGGTATCAGAGCATGGTCTAAGGGATTTAGGCGACTTGAGATAGGTGCCTAGACTTAGACTTTATTGTGTGAGCGCCTTATGCGGGACTTGTAGGACTTTGGGTCTAATCGGGAATTGTTAGTGCTTTGGTTTATGAGAATTAACCTTGTGCTAATTGTTTTGTGTTGTGTTTAGAAATCATCAAGCAAGACGGACGTTGTACTAGCAAGTGAATGCGACGTGCTCGCGTAACAACGAGTAGCTACCGTTGTTACGGGTGCAAATCATGTTAAACAAGCAATGTACGACGATTGTTGAGCGAGATGGAGTAGTGTGGCATATATGTATATACATATGTAATTTGTCCTTTCGTTTTTGTGGTTTAACCTATTTCGTTTTATAGAATGAAGACGAGAAACGGTCCCGATCATGATAACGGAAGTACAAGCTAGGACGCCGAGTTTTCGGCCAAGGTTGAGGCCGTCTTTAAAAAGTTAAAAGCGGATTTTCTTGCGGATGTTCGAAAGGTCTTCCAAGATTCGGTTGATGAGCAAATAACCGATCTAATTAATGAACGAATGAAGGCCACTATCGAAGAGGCCCTTGACGCTAGGAATATCTACCCTCGCGGTGAAGGAGGTGAAGGAAGGCGGGACTTCCACTAAAAGAACTTCAAGGATGCTCAACCCCCGATGTTTAATGGGGTGCGGGATCCTTTAAAAAGTACATGTTGGATCTCCGATATTGAGGGAGCTTTCCGTACCACGGAATGTCCTCCCGAAAGGAAGACGAGGTATGGTTCTAGCATGCTACGAGAAGAGGCTAAGTTATGGTGGGATGATAAAATCAACTTGTATGGTGAGGAACAATGTATGGGCTTGACGTGGGAAGAGTTTAAGAAGGAGTTTTTCAAGGAATACCGAACTTCTTCCGATCTCGATAGAATCCAGGACGAGTTGCACCATTTGCAACAAGGTTCCATAGATTTGGTTACCCTCAAGTCTACATTCTTGGCAAAGACTCGTTTTTTCCCGGAATATGTGGGTGATGATCATAAGCTCATGAAGGATTTCTACCGTACTTTGAATGATGAGTACAAGGGGAAGATTAGTCGGGGTATGGCTAAGTCTTTTGATGAATTGTTCGAGTTGGCTCGGGGTTTTGAGCCGGAGGTCCCAAGAAAGAGTGATTTCATGTTTTCCAAAAGAAAGTTTGAAGGTTCTAGTTACTCTAACACCTCAAGCAAGAAGAGCAAGAGCAAGAAGGGGGCCGAAAGTGTCAATAGTGCGAAGAAGGGCACTACCGGTGGGTTTTCTTATACGTGCTACAATTGTGGGCAACCTGGTCACATGGCTCGTGAGTGTCCGAAACCACGTTCCGGAAACAAAATCACTTGTTTTAATTGCGGCAAAGAGGGGCATAAGAAGCCGGAGTGTCCCGATTTGCGAAATGATAATGTGAAGCGGTTAGAGAAGGCGGCGGGTATGGCTAGGGGTCGCAACTATTTGATGACCAATGATGAATCCAAACAATCGCACGAAGTTGTCTCAGGTACTTACATGGTTAATTCTAATCCGGCAAGGATTCTTTTCGATAGCGGTGCAAATTTGTCGTTTGTGTCTCCTAAATTTGTGCCTAAACTTAATAGACCGTTAGCTAAGTTAAGTCGTCCGATATAAGTCGAAATAGCGGATGGCAAGACGGTGCTAGTGGTTGATGTGTGTGAAAATTATGATGTTGTTTTTGGTGCCGAAACCTTTAAAATTGATCTTATTCCAATGACCTTGGGCGACTTTGATATTGTCATTGGTATGGATTGGCTCGATCGTTATAGAGCCGATATTGCATGCCATGATAAGTTTATTCGTGTGAAGACCCTAAGTGGGGGAGAGTTAATTATTCATGGTGATAAGCGAAGGAGACCGGTACCGATATGCACTTTTGCACGGGCACTTCGTTTTGTTGTTACCGGTGGCATGGATTTCCTTGCTCATGTTGTTGATACTCGCAATGAGCCACCACCCATTCATGAAATTCCGGTGATTAGTGAATTCAAAGACGTTTTTCTGGATGAATTACCGGGTGTTCCGGCGGAAAGACAAGTTGAATTTCGCATCGAGTTGGTTTCGGGGGCTACCCCCATTGCTAAAACTCCTTATCGTTTAGCTCCAACGGAGATGCAAGAGTTGTTAAATAAAATTCAAGAATTTCTCGAGAAGGGTTTTATTCGACCGAATGCTTCACCGTGGGGCGCTCCGGTGTTATTTGTGAAGAAGAAAGATGGTAGTATGCGTATGTGCATTGATTACCGTGAGTTGAATAAAGTGACGATCAAGAATCGTTATCCATTACCTAGGATTGACGATTTATTTGATATACTTCAAGGTGCAACGTATTTCTCTAAGATCGACCTACGGTCCGGCTATCACCAAATGCGGGTCCGTGAGGAAGATATTGAGAAAACGGCTTTTAGAACGCGGTATGGGCATTTTGAGTTTGTGGTGATGCCTTTTGGCCTTACGAATGCTCCGGCGGCATTCATGGATCTTATGAACTGAGTGTGCCAACCTATGTTGGACAAGTCGGTAATAGTGTTCATTGACGACATACTAGTCTACTTGAAAAGTATGAACGAGCATGAACGTCATTTGCGTGAAGTATTGAAGACGCTACGAAAGGAGAAGTTGTATGCTAAGTTCTCCAAATGTGAATTTTGGCTAAGGGAAGTCCAATTCCTTGGTCATATTGTGAACAAAGACGGTATTCAAGTAGATCCGAGGAAGATAGAGACGGTGAAGAGTTGGGGACGACCGACTACACCCACGGAAATCCGAAGTTTTCTCGGATTGGCCGGTTATTATCGTCGGTTTATCCAAGACTTTTCTAAGATTGATTCTCCATTAACGAAGTTGATGAGGAAGAATGCTAAGTTTATTTGGGAGAACGAACAAGAAATTGCTTTTCAATTGTTAAAAGTGAAGTTGTGTCAAGCTCCGGTGTTAGTATTACCGGAAGGTGTGGAAGATATGACGGTTTATTGTGATGCTTCGCTAAATGGGCTCGGGTGTGTTCTAATGCAAAGAGGTAAAGTCATCGCTTATACCTCTCAACAATTAAAGGAACATGAAACGAGGTATCCGACTCATGATCTTGAGTTGGCGGCGGTAGTGCATGCGTTGAAAATTTGGCCCCATTACTTGTATGGTGTCAAGTGTACGATTTATTCGGATCATAAGAGTTTGAAACATCTCTTTAATCAACGAGATTTGAATTATCGCCAACGTAGGTGGATGGATGTGGTGAAAGACTACGATTGTGATTACTTTATCATCCGGGTAAGGCGAATGTTGTCGCGGATGCGTTGAGTCGAAAGAGTCAACATCTGGCGATAAAAGTGGGGTCATTACGTTTGATTATTTCCAACGATTTTCTTGAGAAGCTTGGCGAGATTCAAATAGAGGCTTACGTTCACAATAAGCATGTGGAACGAATCATAGGCCAATCGGAGTTCATTACTATGGGCCCGCGTGGTTTGTTGTCTTTTCAAGGAAGGGTGTGGGTGCCTAAGATGGGTGATTATCGACGGGTGCTACTTGATGAAGCACATAAGTCAAAATATTCCATTCATCCGGGCGCGACAAAAATGTATCATGACTTGAAGAAAGATTATTGGTGGCCGGGCATGAAACGTGATGTTGTGAAGTATGTTGAGCAATGTGTCACGTGTTTACAAGTAAAAGCCGAACACCAAAAGCCGTATGGTAAGTTGCAACCGTTAGAAATCCCGAAATGGAAATGGGAGCACATTACCATGGATTTCATTACAAAGTTACCTAAAACGGCGAGAACCCAATTCGATTCGATTTGGGTTATAGTTGACCGATTGACAAAAAGCGCTTCGTTTCTTCCCATTAAAGAAGCGATATCGTCGGAGGCCTTGGCTAAGTTATTTATCAAGGAAGTGGTCTCGCGACATGGGGTTCCTATATCTATTATTTCGGATCGAGATACCCGTTTTACATCTCGGTTTTGGGAAAAGTTTCATGAAGATATGGGTACGCAATTGAAGTTGAGCACGGCGTATCATCCTCAAACGGACGGTCAAACCGAACGTACGAATCAAACTTTGGAAGATATGTTACGGGCGTGCATCATTGACTTTGGTGGTAGTTGAGATGAGCATTTGCCTTTGGTGGAATTCTCGTACAATAATAGGTATCATACTAGTATCGAGATGCCACCTTACGAAATGCTTTATGGGCGTAGGTGTCGAACTCCCGTTTGTTGGGGAGAAGTGGGTCAAAGAGAGATCGGGAGTACCGATTTGGTTTTAGAGACAAATAGCAAGATCGATTTGATTTGGGAACATTTGAAGAAGGCTCAAGATAGGCAAAAGTCATATGCCGATAGACGTAGGCGATTGATTGAGTTCCAAGAAGGCGATATGGTGATGCTTAAGGTTTCGCCATGGAAGGGTATTATTCGATTTCGAAAACGGGGAAAGTTAGCTCCTCGGTTTATTGGGCCGTTCAAGGTTTCAGCTCGTGTTGGTGAAGTTGCATATCGATTGGAATTACCCGAAGAGCTTGCGGGGATCCATAATACATTTCATGTTTCCCACCTCCGTAAGTGTCTTGCGGATGATTCCTCATGGATGCCTTTAGACGAGATCGAGCTAAACAACAAGTTAGAATATGTCGAGGAACCGATTGCTATCCTTGACGAGAAGGTGAAAATGTTGAGGAATAAAGAGGTGAGAACTTTCAAGGTTCAATGGCGGCGAAGTAAAGCTTCCGAGTTCACTTGGGAGCCCGAAGAGTTCGTGTTAGTTTATCTTCCCTCGTGTCATGCGGCTTGGATTGTGAGGTCGCAATCCGGTTCAAGTGGGGGAGAGTTGTAAGATCCTGTTTTCTTTTTTGGGTTTGGACGCCGTCCAAACATTTGGGACGCCGTCCCAGTTTGAAGACCTGGACGCCGTCCAACATTTTGGACGCCGTCCGGAATGGCTGGCAGGCATGTCTTTTTGCTATTAATTATTTTAGATGGGTATTTTGGTAATTTCACTTCTTGGATGAATTTTAAAGCCCTAGATCAGTTTTGGGAGTCTCATTACTCCATTCACAACCACCAAACATCATCTACTTTAATTCTAGAGAGAGAGTGCTCTTAAGTGTGAGAAAGCTCAAATAGGAGAGGAAGAAGCTTATTTCGGGTTCTAGCTCGAGCATTGAAGTTGTTCATCTCCTCGTTAGCTTCATTTTGATTGTGGTGGTAAGCCCTAAAATTGATTTCTCTAGTTAATATGTTTAAGGGTTAGGGTTTGGGTTAAAGTTGTACATAAAACCCATGTATGAGTGATTTTGGGGTTTTGGGTAAGTTTGGATCATGAAGACCCAAATGGTGACTAACTTAGGGGTTTGAAATGTTGAAATGTGTAAATGGGTCTTAAAGGCCTAATAGATCACTAGTACACCTATAGTTAGTGTTAGTGGGAGTCATTTGGGTTGTGGGTGACCTAAATGGGTATGTTGATCTTGAAATGGGTCAAATGGGTCTTTGATGACCTAGGTTGTCTTGCATGCATGAAAATGAGTCAACTTGGTGTTTAAATGCGTGTTAAGACCTTAAATGACTAGAACTAGGGTTTTTGGTGAAGTTAACCCATTATTAGGGTTAAAGGTGCAAAATGGGTCGGGATTGCACTTAGGGTCAAAAGACTCTAGATTGTTAAGTGAGTTGCTTGACCGACTTGAGTTATGAATTGATTATGTGCTAAAATGTAATAGGTACGTTACATTGATGTTGCAAGTTCGGTTATCTTACACGAAGACTTTGAGGTGAGTGGAATAATTATATGCGTATGTATATAATGTATCTATTTGTTGTAGCGTGAAAGGTGTAGTGTCGAGGTGTTAAGACACCACGTTTCACGTGAAGAGTGTAGCATCGAGGTGTTAAGATGCCACTCGGGTGTAGCATCGAGGTGTTAAGATGCCACCTAGGAGTGTAGTGTCGAGGTGTTAAGACACCACTCCGTAAAATAATGAGTGTTGCATCGAGGTGTTAAGATGCCACTAGGGTTGATGTGCCGAGGTGTTAAGGTGCCACCCTAGGGGTTAGTGGTGCGAGGTGTTAAGTGCCCTAACAGATGTTATGAACACCGATGGCGTTTTCGCGAGCGTCGTTCCCTTGTACTATTGGTTAACCATGGTTATTTGTGTTGTAAGCATATTATATTATTCGAGTTATATTTATATGCGGATGTTATGCTAGCTTGGGGGTATTGGTGTATTATAGCTTGTTATTGCGACGATAAGCTAATGTTGTTTGCTAGCATGTTTGTGGTTGTGTAAGTGTATGCAAGTAGGTATAATTATATATGTATTCGTATAATTATTGCATTCACTAAGCTTTGCTTACCCTCTCGTTGTTTACCTTTTTTTTTATAGGCTCGGGCGTTGACAAGGGTAAGAGCGTTCAATTGGATTAGTGATCTCCCGCTTGTTTTGTTAGGGGATGCTTTTGGGTGTTAGCTTTTGGAGTTCGACCGAGATTGGGTAGTTTAACCCCAAACACCATGCTCTAGTGTCGTTTGGAACTTAAACTTATATTTGGTCGAAACTTTTATTTTAGAACGAAACTCGTAAAATGGGCGATGTGGGCTCGTTGATGTAAAACTTGATTTGATGATGAAAATCTCTTAGTTTCACTTATATTGACTTGTGGTAAAAAGGTTTTCGTTTGAAAGTGTCGGGAAGCGAGTTCTCCGCTCGTGTGAGTTGGACCCGTGATCAGTAGCTGGAAGGCCATTGGGACGCCGTCCCAATTGATTGGACGCCGTCCCAGTTGTGTTGAGCTGGACGCCGTCCCAAAACTTTGGACGCCGTCCCATGTTACTGAGCTGGACGCCGTCCAGGATTCTGGACGCCGTCCAGATGCCCTGCCATAAAATTTTTTTTTGGTACGCGTTTTTGGGTTTATGAAGTCGGGTCGTTACAAATAAAAATAATAATTTTAGATATAAATATTATTAGGAGAATAATTAAAACTATAATTTACATTTAAAATAAATTATCTACCATTAGTAAGACTTATCATATTATTTTTTCATTATCATTAGAAAATAATACATTTTATCATTTTTATCATTAATAATATTATTATTATCAAATTCACCAAAATTATTATTATTGTAACTTATTATTACTATTACTCTTATTATTATTATTATTATTATTAATTATTAATATTAATATTAATATTATTATTATTATTATTATTATTATTATTATTATTATTATTATTATTATTATTATTATTATTAGTATTTAAATATAATTATAATTAATTATTAAAATTATGTGATATAAATCGTAAATATAGGATTGGGAATCATTCAGGTTGCTTTCAAACTGTAATTGATTTACAAAATTCGTACGAATCAATGCTTAATCAATAGAACAAGTCCAAATTATGTTATCAATCTAAGTCGACTTTTAATTTTTTTATATATATTTCTGTATCTGATTAAAAATCCTGTCCACGCTAAATCCTTATTTAATCCATTCAATTCTAATTGTTTAACGAAACCAATTGACTTAGTTTATCATCTATCAGTCCCAATTATCTTTTACAACTTTCAAATAAATGAATTTAATCAAACAAAATGAAGAAACAGACGTTTACGCTGTTCTTACTTTTATTTTTCAAACAATTTGATTTCTCAATGAATTTAAAAAAGTAATAATGGAATCTTGCTGGAAATATCCTACTCAAACTATCTGTAAAATTTTACGTCTCAATTTTCTATATTGAAATCAAATTTGAGAGTCAAACTTATTATTCGAAAAGTCAAACTGTCTGATCTTTTTTAAATTCGAATTTGTTTTTATGTTATAAGTTAAATTGTGGTGTGAGAAAGTTTACAGGAGTGATTTAGAACCAACTTCATTCAGGAAATAGGAGCTGAAACGTTTTAAAAATTCAAAATCGATTTCAAGTTCATACGTATTCTTGTTTATCTGTTACAGCTCGATTCCATTTATTTTGTTTAAAATAATTTAATCAACCATTATGAGTCATTTCTGTTTGTTAACAAGGTTTAATTATACTCAGTAATTCGTTGATACAAATGGTTTTACCTTAGATCGAGTTTAGGGGGTGAAGAAAGTGAAACAGATAGAATTATCAATATATAAATATAGGACGGGTTTAAAACAGAAAAAAACTGTATGGTCGGATGGTTAAGGATGTTTGCAAGGAGTGGGATGTCTCGGGTTCGAGTCCCGTCAGTGGCGTATTATTTTTTAGGCTCTTCTTCAAAGGTTGTAAATCCTTATTATTTTTATTATTAATATTATTATTATTATTATTTCTATATTTATCATTTTTATTGTTATTGTTATTATTAATGAGTGTTATTGTTATTAATACAAGTATTATAATTATTATTATTATTATTATTACTAAAATAAGTATTAGTTATCATTTATTATTATTATTATCACCATTATAATCGCAAATATGATTAGTATTGTTATTGTTGTTACTAATATTATTATCATTATTTAAAATATGATTATATCATTTTTAAGTATTATTAATATTATTATGATTATGATTATTATATTATTATTAGTATTATAAAAGTAATAAAATTTATTATTACTTTCATTAAAATTAGTATTAGTATCATTTTATAAACATTAGTATTATTATTAACATAGTTATAACCATATTTACCATTATTATCATTATAAATCGTATTATAAATATTATTATTATTAATATCATTATTATTGTTATGATTAGTAAAAGTATTATTACTATAGATGTTATAGTTATTATATTTACTATTATTAATTATTATTAATTATTATTACTAGAATTATAACTATTATTATTATCATAATTATCATTATAAGTACCATAATCATTATTATAATTATTATCGTTATAAGTATTATCAGTATTATTATGTAATTACTAAAACCATTATCATAACTATCAATAACAATAAAATTAATATTTTTACGTTTATTATCATTAATATCATTAATAATTATTAACAATATTATCTTATTAAAAATATTAAATATTATAGTTATTATCATTTTTACTACTATTAATATTATCTTGGTATCATCATAACTACTATTGTTAATATACAAGTGATATGTTTAATACATATAACATAACAAAAATTAATATTTTTATATATGAAATGAATATATGAAACACACATATATATATATATATATATATATATATATATATATTACTAATATAAAAGGATATAACTAATAAAGTTATATATATATATATATATATATATATATATATATATATATATATATATATATATATATATATATATATATCTGTTCGATTACAATTATGTATATTAATAAATATACAAATGATATAGGTTCATGAATTCGAGGCCAACCCTGCATTGTTCAATATCGTCATATGTATTTTACTACAAAATACAGTATTGTGAGTTTCATTTGCTCCCTTTTTAAATGCTTTTGCAATATATATTTTTGGGACTGAGAATTCATGCGCTTTTATAAATGCTTTACGAAATAGACACAAGTAATCGAAACTACATTCTATGGTTGAATTGTTATACCGGATATCGCCCTCGTTGAACTTGGTAACCTAAGAATTGGTGTTTATTATAATTGCCACCAATTGACGCGAATCCTAAAGATAGATCTATGGGCTTTGACACGCCCCAGTCAGAGAATTTGAACTGCTTTAGTACTTCGATGATTATATATGGGGATATTCTAGATGCATTTTGTTAATGTCGGTTACCATGTGTTCAATCCATATGAATGAATTTTAAACACTTACGAGTGTATGATTATTGAATAAATGAAATCTTGTGGTCTATTAAAATTATGGAAATGATCGATTATGATAAACTAATGAACTCATCAACCTTTTGGTTGACACTTTAAAGCTTGTTTATTCTCAGGTTTGAAAGAAATCTTCCGCTGTGCATTTGCTCATTTTAAAGATATTACTTGGAGTCATCCATGGCATATTTCAAAAGACGTTGCATTCAAGTCGTTGAGTTCAATAGAGATTATTATTAAGTAAATGACAGATTAGGTCATTTATAAGTTGAATATTATGAAATGGTATGCATGCCTGTCAACTTTCGATGAAATGAAAGGTTGTCTTTTAAAAATGAATGCAATGTTTGTAAAATGTATCATATAGAGGTCAAATACCTCGCTATGTAATCATATTTTATTGTATTCGTCCTTATGGAATAGGACGGGTCATCTCATGTGGTATCAGAGCGGTGGTCTTAGCGAACCAGGTCTTGCATTAGTGTGTCTAACTGATAGTTGCTTAGATACATTAGTGAGTCTGGACTTCGACCGTGTCTGCATGTCAAAAGTTTTGCTTATCATTTCGTGTCAAAAATTATCTGCTTATCATTCTTAGTCTAGACACATCTTACTGCATTGATTGCATGAATAGTGTACAGACAAAATTCATATCTTATCGTATATGTTACTGTAATTTTGCCTGACATATTCCGTAAATTCCCCAGTAATCTACGAAATCTTTTGTTCTATATATATAGATATTCTATGTAATTAGAATACCATCCGATAGCCGAAAATCATTTCATATCGAAAAAAATCCTTTATTCAATCTTACGAAATGGAATTCGCTACTAGTTCAAGTCCCTCGGATTCCGATATGGAGTTTCATCTAAGCTCCGAAAGGAGTGCCACCAGGATAAATCAACCAATCAGCCGTCTCCAATTCATCTGATAGGTTCGTAGTCTACTTAATCATTGGAAACGCGAAGAAGGCGATCCCTTCCATCCACCACATTTCCCTCTTGGCGAAGAACCTGAAGCACTTACCGGCGAACCTATCTGAAACACCATTTTCAGCCTCGTTTCCAGGGTAGCTCGTCATGATTATATTCTATCCACAATTCTAAACCTTATTCATCCGCTCGTTCAGACCGACAATCATCCCGGAATAATGGAAGAAGTCAACGAGCTTCACGCTCGAGTAAGTAATTTAAAAAATATGGTGCAAAACTTACCCGCTTCAGTAACATCACCGGTAATACCAGTACCACCAACAACCCAAGTTTCAACATCATAAGTCTCAACATCACAATCCATACCTCGAACTTAATTATCGTTCTACGAATCGTTCTACATCATTTATCTTTGTTCTACATGGCGATTATGTAATCTCTAATGTTTTAGAGATTATGTATTTTAGTTCTAATGGTAAATTAAATGAGTATAATATCATATTAACTCATTAAATCAATGATTACATCTGAGGAAAATATATATGTAAGTATATTTTCATAAAGATTGTAATTAAAAATTCTTTTGTACAAACTGTTAATGGTGAAAATATTTTAAAGGGTAGGTAATACCCTTAAAATATTTAGATTTCACATTAATAAGTTACACTGTACATTCTTCGAATCTGATTCAATAGTCATTAACTATCCTACTTACAACCACAGAAGTACGAATCCGTTCATCACAGAATAACCATTTTCATTCAATTTCATATTTGAATTTTGACCTATCAGAATCCAACAAGTGGCATAATGAAGAAAACATTGGACAAAAATAAAATTTGTTAGAAACAAACAAATTAACTATGAGAAATTTTGTTAAGAATCCACGCTAACTGTTCCTAGCTAACTGTTCCTAGCTAACTGATTACATTTTATTTATCGCAATTTAATTATCACAATTTATATTTTCGCAATTTTATTTATCGTCATTTACTTTCTGTTATTTATTATACGCACTTTAAATATCGGGACACGTATACAAGGTTTTGACATATCATATTGATGCATCTATATATATTATTTGGAATAACCATAGACACTCTATATGCTGTAATGATCGAGTTCGCTATACAGGGTTGAGGTTGATTCTCAAATAATTTATATACTTTAAGTTGTGATCGAGTCTGAGACATGTATATAACGGGTCACGACATGTATTAATTAATTCGAATATAATATATTAAACTATATATGAATTGTTGAATTACTAATTGTGGACTACTAACTGTGGACTAAAAACATTGGACAATTAAAATGAATTAAAATATTGATTATAACATATGAAACTAAACATTTCTTCAAGTTTGCCACTTGATTTCATCTTAAACCTCATTTGTATCTTTACGACTATAATCTGCGTTCAAACCTTTCATGATTCTTGAAAACACCTCAATCGAGAGGATGAACCAACCGCAATTCATTTAAAGAAGGAAAGATTTATACATATAGTTATGCATCTGAAAACTCTCGGAAACTGAGTAAACGTTTAACACGTATCTGTGCTAGATCCTTTGGCATTGCTATTACCGAAAATAACATTTCATTTCTTTTTCAAATTAGCCAATTTTGTCATAGCTCCAGCAAATCAACTTCTACTTTCATTAGAATTATCCTTATTATAACCATGATATATAAGTTTGCCTTTCGTCATCGCTACCGGGAAACCGTTTATATCCCACCACATTAGCAGTAAACTTACCAGCAACTTCATTACTCATTGGATTAAGTCTCTCCGAAGAATCATTATATTTGTTCATTAAAACCCTATCATATACTCATCTGCATTTTGTAACGAGAACTGACATACCAATTACCGGGAATCAGCAATCAGTACTTTGAAAACTCACAACATACCTACATCAACAGTTATATGTATAACATTTATCTCTTAGAATTTTGATCTTTCATTCCAAAATTCTGAAAAGCACCCAGTCTACAAATCAATACTTTGATTGTTGAAAAAGTCGAATGAAGCACCAGAAACTGTAGACAACCATAAACGACCTTAACCGTCGGAAGTTTGATGATAAAGAGTAGTATGTTGGCAAAGCTCAGAAATGTTGGAACTGAAAAAAGGATTGAGCAAATTATGAATAAGACTGTGGACAAATCACAAGGACAAAATCTGCCTTCAAAGAATTTAAACGATTCAGTGTCTGCTGAATTCTTTAGCGAATACCTTGCTCCTTACTACCTTTACAGACAAATATTCTTCATCATTCATCAATATTAGAAATTCTAGGATATCATCGTATCTTTCATTATAAATATTCTCAATATTTCTGAAGATATTTTCATAACTATTCTTATCTGAAATCATTTATCTCTTCGCGTTATCTGTGTCACATTACAAAAGAAACTGTTTTAGTTTCTAAAGTCTAAAACCTTCGAGTTTAAAGTATGAATGTTTTTGAAGGAGTGTTGGGAACTGAAGCATGAGTTAGTATAATATAATGACACTTGATCAACGTGATTATATTACAGTAAGTCATGCTGAGTTTCTAATGGAACGCGATGATTCACAGACTATAACATCATCATGTGCCATGTTACACGACTCTTACATTCTACCTGATCTCCAAACATATTAAGATCATATCTTCTTGATAAATCTATTTTCCAGGATATTCTGGTAATTTGACTAATCAAGATCGTGCTATTACAATCTCTCTCTTAGAACATTAGTCATGTTCATTCAAAACTTCATACCTACGAATTCTGGACCATTATTCGCTTGACTTAAAATCGGAAAGAGAAAACAAAAGCATGGAGCTCCGGAATATAAAGGAGAATATAAAGCCTGATAACGACATATAAATTACAAACCGTGTATATCAATGTTTATCGCAACATAAAGATACGGGAGAATTAAAAACACTATAACCCTAAGGGCGAAGTGGAAGAAAACAGATTCCTCGGGTGGAAGTTGGAAAAGGAGAATGATTGTTGCGATAGTCAGGATAAGGACAAGAATCAGAACTGAATTAAGCATTTTCGCAATCTTTTGAATTTGGAAAATGAGTATAGGAGTGGTAAAGGTAATGAAATGGAAGAAGTTAATTTATAGTGAAATATCTGATAAAGAAATCAAGGCAGATTTCCGCATTTAATTAGAGAGATCCTGATTTCCTTAATTACTGAAGAATCAAATCTTATATAGACTTCGAAGGTTATCTTTAAATCCCTAGAATTTTGGAAATCAGCCTTGACTACGTTAGAAGTTAAGACAAATCTTTATTATCTCATTCAGTCTTTTGTGATAGCTTCACTCGTACTCTTTGCGAAATTGAATTATTTTATCCATAATACTCAACAGTAATAAAACTATATTTATCAGCACATATTCGTCAGGAAAACATTTTTTATTGTTAGCCATGATGACCTCGATCAAATTTTGAGACGAAATTTCTTTAACGGGTAGGTACTGTGACAACCCGGAAATTTCCGACCAAATTTAAACTTAAATCTTTATATGTTTCCGACACGATAAGCAAAGTCTGTAATGTTAGGTCTCAAAAAGTTTGAACTGTTTCGTATATACATTTGACCATTGACTAATTCCAACGATTCACGAACAGTAGTTTACGATTAGATAAGCATATATACATATAACAAATTGCAAAACAATTACAAAGCATTAATTGTTATACTATGAGATAATTGTATCAATACATGATTAATAAATTTAAGTACTCGATATTTAAAATATAATTATAAATCTATATTAGTTTAATTATATATAAATATATATATGTATATGATTTCTGAAAATGATTACTGACTATTTTATAAAATGTATAAATATTAATATACAAGATATCTTATTATGTGATATATAAGTAGCAATATATAATGTTAATACATTAAATTTAAGTATGAATTAAAATATAGTTGTCTTATTAACAATAATATCATCATATTTATATTATTATCAATATTAGTATTATTGATATAATTATTACAAATATAGATATTAAAAATTCTAATAAAAGTTATGATAATAAAAATAATAATTTTAGATATAAATATTATTAGGAGAATAATTTAAACTATAATTTACATTTAAAATAAATTATCTACCATTAGTAAGACTTATCATATTATTTTTTCATTATCATTAGAAAATAATACATTTTATCATTTTTATCATTAATAATATTATTATTATCAAATTCACCAAATTTATTATTATTGTAACTTATTATTACTATTACTCTTATTATTATTATTATTATTATTATTATTATTAATTATTAGTATTATTATTATTATTATTAGTATTTTAATATAATTATAATTAATTATTAAAATTCTGTGATATAAATCGTAAAATTAGGATTGGGAATCATTCAGGTTGCTTTCAAACTATAATTGATTTACAAAATTTGTATGAATCACTACTTAATCAATAGAACAAGTCCAAATTCTGTAATCAATCTAAGTCGACTTCTAATTTTTTTATATATATTTCTGTATCTGATTAAAAATCCTGTCCACGCTAAATCCTTATTTAATCCATTCAATTCTAATTGTTTAACGAAACCAATTGACTTACTTTATCATCTATCAGTCCCAATTATCTTTTACAGCTTTGAAATAAATGAATTTAATCAAACAAAATGAAGAAACAGACGTTTACCCTGTTCTTACTTTTATTTTTCAAACAATTTGATTTCTCAATGAATTTAAAAAAATAATAATGCAATCTTGCTGGAAATATCCTACTCAAACTATCTGTAAAATTTTACTCTCAATTTTCTATATTGAAATCGAATTTGAGAGTCAAACTTATTATTCGAAAAGTCAAACTGTTTGATCTTTTTGAAATTCGAATTTGTTTTTATGTTATAAGTTAAATTGTGGTTTGAGAAAGTTTATAGGAGTGATTTAGAACCAACTTCATTCAGGAAACAGGAGCTGAAATGTTTTAAAAATTCAAAATTGATTTCAAGTTCATACATATTCTTGTTTATCTGTTACAGCTCGAATTCCATTTCTTTTGTTTAAATTAATTTAATCAACCATTATGAGTCATTTCTGTTTGTTAACAAGGTTTAATTATACTCAGTAATTCGTTGATACAAATGGTTTTACCTTGGATCGAGTTTAGGGGGTGAAGAAAGTGAAACAGATAGAATTATCGATATATAAATATAGGACGGGTTTAAAACAGAAAAAATGGTATGGTCGGATGGTTAAGGATGTTTGCAAGGAGTGGGAGGTCTCGGGTTCGAGTCCCGTCAGTGGCGTATTATTTTTTAGGCTCTTCTTCAAAGGTTGTAAATCCTTATTATTTTTATTATTATTATTATTATTATTATTATTATTATTATTATTATTATTATTATTATTATTATTATTATTATTATTATTATTATTTCTATATTTATCATTTTTGTTGTTATTGTTATTATTAATGAGTGTTATTGTTATTAATACAAGTATTATAATAATTATTATTATTATTATTATTATTATTATTATTATTATTATTATTATTACTAAAATAAGTATTAGTTATCATTTATTATTATTATTATCACCATTATAATCGCAAATATGATTAGTATTGTTATTTTTGTTACTAATATTATTATCATTATTTAAAATATGATTATATCATTTTTAAGTATTATTAATATTATTATAATTATGATTATTATATTATTATTAGTATTATAAAAGTAATAAAATTTATTATTACTTTCATTAAAATTAGTATTAGTATCATTTTATAAACATTAGTATTATTATTAACATAGTTATAACTATATTTACCATTATTATCATTATAAATCGTATTATAAATATTATTATTATTAATATCATTATTATTGTTATGATTAGTAAAAGTATTATTACTATAGATGTTATGGTTATTATATTTACTATTATTAATTATTATTATTACTAGAATTATAACTATTATTATTATTATCATAATTATCATTATAAGTACCATAATCATTATTATAATTATTATCGTTATAAGTATTATCAGTATTATTATGTAATTACTAAAATCATTATCATAACTATCAATAACAATAAAATTAATATTTTTACATTTATTATCATTAATAATTATTAACAATATTATCTTATTAAAAATATTAAATATTATAGTTATTATCATTTTTACTACTATTAATATTATCTTGGTATCATCATAACTACTATTGTTAATATACAAGTGATATGTTTAATACATATAACATACAAAAATTAATATTTTTATATACGAAATGAATATATGAAACATATATATATATATATATATATATATATATATATATATATATATATATATATATATATATATATATATATATATATATATATATATATATATATATATATATAGTGGTAGGATCAAGAGGGAAGTAACCATTCGGGGGGAAGCGAAAACTTATTTTTTTTTCATTTTTTGAAAAAACTTTGTTCACGAACATTATAGATGAGATGAAAATATGAACATTTAGTAGAGACACTTTGTGATAAATGTTTTTATTTTGGCAGGAAAACGCTCGAAGAAGTAATATATAACAATTATCGTGTTTTTCGAGCGTATTTTGAGGTTTTAGCTATTGGGGTTTAGTTATTAGGGTTTAGATATTAGGGTTTAGAAATTTAGGGTTTAGGGTTTAGATTTAGGGTTTAGATTTAGGATTTCGATTGAGTTTTTAACACGAACGGTTTAGAGTTTAGGGTTTAGAGTTTAGGGTTTAAGGTTTGGTGTTTTGGGTTTATGGAATAAACCCAAAACACCAAACCCTAAACCCTAAACCCTAAACCCTAAACTCTAAATCGGGCTAAATTTTACTTCACAAAACATGGAAAAAAAACGTTCATATTCTTCACGAACAATATTATCTTGAATGTTATTTTTGTCGATCGTTTTCCCGCCTAGATAATAACATTCATCACGAAGTGTCTCTTCTAAATGTTCATATTTTCGTGTGATCTTGATGTCGGAAAAAAAATTTAAAAAAAAAACGAAAAAAAATTTGCTTCCCCCCGCTTCCCCCCGATTGGTTACTTCCCCATTGATCCAGCCCCTATATATATATATATATATATATATATATATATATATATATATATATATATATATATATATATATATATATATATATATATATATATTACTAATATAAAAGGATATAACTAATAAAGTTATATATATTTGTTCGATTACAATTATGTATATTAATAAATATACAAATGATATAGGTTCGTGAATCCGAGGCCAAACCTGCATTGTTCAATATCGTCATATGTATTTTACTACAAAATACAGTATTGTGAATTTCATTTGCTCCCTTTTTAAATGCTTTTGCAATATATATTTTTGGGACTGAGAATTCATGCGCTTTTATAAATGCTTTACAAAATAGACACAAGTAATCGAAACTACATTCTATGGTTGAATTGTTATACCGGATATCGCCCTCGTTGAACTTGGTAACCTAAGAATTGGTGTTTATTATAATTGCCACCAATTGACGCGAATCCTAAAGATAGATCTATGGGCTTTGACACGCATCAGTCAGAGAATTTGAACTGCTTTAGTATTTCGATGATTATATATGGGGATATTCTAGATGCATTTTGTTAATGTCGGTTACCAGGTGTTCAATCCATATGAATAAATTTTAAACACTTACGAGTGTATGATTATTGAATAAATGAAATCTTGTGGTCTATTAGAATTATGGAAATGATCGATTATGATAAACTAATGAACTCACCAACCTTTTGGTTAACACTTTAAAGCATGTTTATTCTCAGGTTTGAAAGAAATCTTCCGCTGTGCATTTGCTCATTTTAAAGATATTACTTGGAGTCATACATGGCATATTTCAAAAGACATTGCATTCAAGTCGTTGAGTTCAATAGAGATTATTATTAAGTAAATGACAGATTAGGTCATTTATAAGTTGAATATTATGAAATGGTATGCATGTCTGTCAACTTTCGATAAAATGAAAGGTTGTCTTTTAAAATTGAATGCAATGTTTGTAAAATGTATCATATAGAGGTCAAATACCTCGCAATGTAATCATATGTTATTGTATTTGTCCTTATGGATTAGGACGGGTCGTCTCACATTCCTTGCAATTACTGGACTGTAATACTAGAGAGGCATACACTATGGCCTGCTCTTAGCTCAACTGTCAGTGTACCAGTGACAGATCTGGAGCTACTCAATAGAACCATTAGGTTTGTGGAGGCTACACAACCTACTGCTGCAAATCCAGAGGGTACACAAGCTCGATTTGAGTTTGAGCTAAGAAGAGTTCAAGGGAGGAGGAGTATCACTAAGGCTGATTTTAGGAGGATCTTTAGGCTTCTTCTTGTACAGAATACTAATGTTTTCCCTGCTACTCAACAGATGATGTCATCAATCTTTGATCTTGGTTATGTTGGAGCAAACAATGTTCCACCGGCTAAGTTTCAGAAGAAATACCTACACTCAAGGTGGTATGTGATCTTCTCAATCATCAACGGATGCTTGTTGATGACCAGAAGTAGATCCGACAGCCTAACTGTGCCAATGCTGAGATTGTTCTACTCTTTCACAAGAGTAGAGACTCCTGATTATGCAAAACTATTATGGGATTTGGTTCAGGCACAAGTTGATAAGCCAAGGGGTTTATACATCCCTTGTGAAAGGTTTTTCTGTATCTTTATCCATGATGCTATCACTACTTGCAGAAATGCAAATATATTTGTTCCAGGTACACATGGATTACAGATGAAAAGATTTGGGGAGCTGAAGATGAATACCCCAATGGTATCTGACAATCAATTCACTGTGCCGATTCCAAATTGGCTTGTGGGGCTAGCTGCACCCTAAGACATTCGAATGCGTTCTTATTTTGAGGCTGTAGCAATACTATAATGACCCGTCCTAATCCATCTGGACGAATACATTACATTTGGTTTCATCGCGAGGTATTTGACCTCTATATGATACATTTTACAAACATTGCATTCGTTTTTAAAAGACAAACTTTCTTTACATCCAACATTGACAGGCATGCATACCATTTCATAATATCCACTATTAAACTATAATTGACTTAATAATAATCTTGATGAACTCAATGACTCGAATGCAACGTCTTTTGAAATATTTCATGAATGACTCCAAGTGATATCTCTAAAATGAGCAAATGCACAGCGAAAGATTTCTTTAATACCTGAGAATAAACATGCTTTAAAGTGTCAACCAAAAAGTTGGTGAGTTCATTAGTTTAACATAATCGATGATTTTCATCATTTTAATAGACCACAAGATTTTCATTTCCATTTCTCATAAATAAACGTCCCATGCATAGAGACAAAAATCATTCATATGGATTGAACACCTGATAACCGACATTAACAAGATGCATATAAGAATATCCCCTATCCTTCTGAAAAATCCATCGGACATGATAAAAACGAATTCGAAGTACTAAATCATCCGGTACTTTAGATGGGGTTTGTTAGGCCCAATAGATCTATCTTTAGGATTCGCGTCAATTAGTAGATCGGTTTACTAATTCTTAGGCTACCACGAAAAAGGGGCATATTCGGCTTCGATCATTCAACCATATAATGTAGTTTCGATTACTTGTGTTTATTTCGTAAAACATTTATAAAGCGCATGTATTCTCAGTCCAAAATATATATATTGCAAAAGCATTTAAAAAGGGAGTAATGAAACTCACAATAGTGTATTTCGTAGTAATTATGCATATGATGGCATTGAACAAGTGCAAGGTTGGCCTCGGATTCACGAACCTATATCATTTCTATATATATTAACACATATAATCGTAACCGAAAAATTTATTTATTAATTATTATTTTAGTAACTTATATATTTCATTAATAATTTAATTATCTATATTTATCTATACTTTAGATAAATAATTAGTATTTATTATAAAAATATTAATATAGTTATGTTATATGTAATAAACATATTTTTCTTATATATATAATATTTATTTAGTAAATTAATAGTAATAATCTTAATAGTGATAATGAAAATAATAACTTTGATAATAATATGATAATGTAAATAGAATTATAAAAAAAATCATATTAATGAAAATAATAATAACGATAGTAATAATGATATTAATAATGATAGTTTATATAATAATTCTAATAATAATAATTATTATAATGATAAGTAAAAGGTTAATACTTATAATAATAACAATTCTAATGATAGTAATAATTTTAATTATAATGTTAATATTTAATATTAATGATAATAATAATAATAATAATAATAATAATAATAATAATAATAATAATAATAATTATAATTATAATAATAATTATAATAATAATAATAATAATAATAATAATAATAATAATAATAATAATAATAATAATAATAATAATAATAATAATAATAATAATAATAATAATAGTAGTAGTAATGAAATACTACCTTAAAAAGCTTTTCCAAAAACAAAATGCCCCAGACAGGCCTCAACCTCTCGTTTCACAACTACTCACCCAAACCAACGAACCGCTTATTACTTTCATGAATTAATTCATAGTTTTATTCATATATCACGGATCAAACCGTTTTGTTTATCATCTTAACTTAAAACACAAGATCATCATCATCAATACACACCATTTTCTTTGATGTGATATAAATCGTGATCATAACCTTCATCATCATCTCCTAATTATCATTATCATCATTGTTTCCTATTTTCTGTTTCATCATCGATCATTTGAAACATCATCAACTATATTTTTTTTTGTTTATCCTAAACATCATCTTTATCCTAATCACTCTCTTTCGGTATTTTCATCATCTTAAACGTTATCACAATTCGTATCGTCATTTACAGCCCATCTGAAAACAGGAGCTTAACTTCGGCCCAACAACGTAAACACAAACACGGCCCAAAACTATATATATAATTTCAGCCCAGCGGCCCAACAAAAAAATATTTAATGCTCAATTAAAGTAACAAGTCCAGTCCATTTCACAAAAGATTTGTCTAATATAAATCGGTTTTGGTTCCTGCTTTATTCGATCAGGATCAAAATAGGCTGTAGCAATAATAATAATAAATACGAACAGGATTAGAAGAACCCATATGATCATTATTTTGTCTTTGTATTGGAATATGGTAATCAATTAAATGGTAATGTTAGTGGGTTGTGGGGTTCAAGATAGTGCTTTAAAAGAGTAATGGTTGGTTGTTTTATAGTGTATTAGTCATAAAGCCAAAAAGCAAATGATCATGTGATTGTTCCCAACAAACAGAAGCTGACAGGATAAAATATATATATATATATATATATATATATATATATATATATATATATATATAAAGGTTGATGGTAGTTGTGTTCACGAAAATGAATGTTGTGGGTTGTGTGTCTCGTTTTTGAATGCAATAAAAATAGAAAGAGGTTCAAATTACAACAAAAAATAGAAGTTGTAGCAGGTTCGATTGGTTGGGTGGCTGTTAAACTATGAACGCAGGAGGTTAGTTGGGCAGTTTTCAAATGGAAACATTGCAGCAACACTAAATGATCGAAGGTGATTAAAGTTGGGTTCATAATATAAAAAAAATATACTAAAGAGAGAGAAGAGAGAGATGGTGAAGGAGATGGTTGTGTTGATCGATGGTTAAACAAAAGACAAACTGTAGCAGTAGTTGGTTGTGATGTGGTTTGCAAAATAGAAATAATGATAATAGAAAGGTAGCGGATGATGGTGTTAGGGATGGTTGCAGTGATGGTTCTTGATCAAGAAATGTAGAGAGAGATGGAGAGATAGTGGTGGTTTGTGGTGAGGTTTACAGTGATGATCTTGGTGGTTTACAGTTAATGATTTTGGTGTTGTGGTTGTTGTGAGTCGAAGACAGAAATATTGATCGATGGTAGTATATGGGTTGGTGACAAGTTGTTGATGATGGATTGATAGTGGTTTTTTGATGGGGATGAAGTGGGTTCCGAACAACAGCAGCTCGCGATGGTTATGACAGTGATCATTTAACCGAAACATAACAATGCTCAAGTGGGTTTTGCTTTGGGTTGTAAGATTCGAACAGATATAGATAGTAATAGTAGCATTTGATTATGATAGAGATATAAAAGTTAGTTTATGGTGAAGAAGTGATTTATAGTTACTTTAAAAGAAAGGGATAGTTGATGGCAAGTGGTGGAGATGAGGTGGTGATGGTACCCCGGTGGTAATGGGTGTTCATAAGGAAGAACAAGAAAGAAAGAAATGGTTGTTTGTTCTTGATGGGTGGTGATTGAAAGTGGTTGTTTATGGGGATGGTGGCTGTGGTGGCCGGCTGTGGTGGCCGGCGACGGTGGACAGTAGCAGCTAGTGTAGACTGTAGGTCGTAATGGTGAAGATGGAGAAGAAGCTAGTGTGTTGGTTCTTGAATATCTAAAGGCTATGTATATATATAATATTACATGTGGGTTTCATGAATTACCAAATATTAAAACGTGTTTACAGCTCATAGATATAGATATCTGACTACCGATACTTTTCTAGTGTATATCGTACTCCGTTGTTAAATTAGTGGCGGATAAGAGTCTTCAGGAAAATCCCATATTTTTAAATTAACTATATTTATTTATTTTGGTCATTATGGTACAAAATTCGATCATTAATTATTAAATAAAAATTTCCTTAATTATTTACTCCCAACCCTAAGTAAAGTTTTAAAATTCAACGAAGAGTTCCTAAATACATTTTTAATAAGCCTACAATTTATATTACTCATTTTTTGGATCACCGTTTATTTTAAAATCACCTAAGTTTGAACTTAACCTTGCTTAATATCGATCGACTAACAAACGAGTGCTATTATCGTTTACTAAATAAAATTCGAAATCATATATATTCAATATACCTTTCATATATAAATATAGATTTATAGTAATATCATATATTATTTTATTTACACAAGTGAAGTAAATCATATAAGTTTCTATTTCAAATTAATTTATATATATATATTTAAATATACATGTATTTATTTACAGATAGTGGTTCGTGAATCGTCAGAAATGGTAAAAAGGGCAAAATGCATTCATGTAAATTGTTCCAAAGTTTTCGAAACTCAACATTACAGACTTTGCTTATCGTGTTGAAATCATATAAAGATTTAAGTTTAAATTTGGTTGAAAATTTTCGGGTCGTCACAGTACCTACCCGTTAAAGAAATTTCGTCCCGAAATTTGAGTGACGTGGTCATGGTTAACAATAAAAATGTTTTCATGACGAATATGAGTTGATAAATAGAGTTTTATCATCATTGAGTAATATGGATAAAACAATTCAATTATTCAAAGAGCACGAATGAAAGCAATCACAAAAGAGTGAAATGAGTATATGCAGGTTTGTCCTAATCGGTGACGTAGTCACTGTTGATTTTAGAAAATAAGGTGCGTCTTAACTTTTGACGTTGTCTTGGTTGAATTTAGAAAATAATATTCGTCCTATCTTTTGACATTGTCTCGGTTGAATTCCGTAATTCAAGGGATTTAAAGAAAATCTTCGAAATCTAAAAGATTTGATTCTTCGGCGAATAAGGAAATTAAGATCTCTATAAATAAATACGGTGATCTGCCTCGATTACTTTGTCTGATATTTCCATTATAAATTAAGCTCTTCCGTTCTATTATTCTCACCATTCCTATACTTTCTTTATTAGTTCATACATCCAAAAGATAGTGATAATGCTTAATCCAGTTCTAATCCTTGATATTTTCCTAATTATCATTTCTGTCATCCTTCTTTTCAATCTTTCACCAAAAAAATCTGTTTACTTTTACTATTACCTTGACACTATTCTTAATTCTACCGTGTCTTTATATTGCTATTCGTATTAATATCCATGGTTTGTAACCTTCGTGTTGTTATTGGGCTTTATATTTTCTCTTATATTTTGGAGCTCTTTGCCTTTTTATTCTCTTCTCGTCCTCTAGTAAAGCGAGTAACAGTCTAGAATTCGTAAGTATGGAACTTCGAATGTACTTAATATCTAAACAAGAAAGAACGTAATAGCACGATTTGATTTGTCAAATTACCAGAATCACTGAGAATAGAACTATCAAGAATATACTTTCTTGATATGTTCAGAAGTTAAGCAGAATGAAAGAGTTATGTAACATGGCAGATGATGACGTTATGAACTGTGAATCATCAGGTTTCATTAGAAACTCAGCATGACTTACTGTAATATAATCACGTTGATTAAATGTCATTATATTATACTAACTCATGCTTCAGTTCCCTACACTACTTCAATAACATTCATATTTTGAATTCGAATTTTCCAGAATTTGGAAACTAAAACAGTTTCCTTTATGAGGTGATACAGATAACGCAAGGAGATATATGATTTCAGATAAGAATAGTTATGAAAATATCTTTAGAAATATCTAGGATATTTATAATGAAAGATACGATGATATCTTAGAATTTCTAATATCGATGGATGATGATGTAGATTTGTCCGTAAAGATTTAGAGTCAGGGGCAAAATATTTGTTAATGAATTCAACAGATACTGAATCATTTAGATTCTTTGAAGGCAGGTTTAGTCCTTGTGATTTGTCTACAGTCTCCTTCATAGTTTCGCATAATTCGCTTTTCGGTACTAAATTTTCTATTGAGTGTTTCCAATATTACTTTCTTTATCATCAACTTTCGACGGTTAATGTGGTGACCCGCACTTTTCCATGTTTATTTATATTAAATGAAATTGATATTTACATGATTAAGTGTTTTCAACATGTTAAGCAATCAAACTTGTTAAGACTTGATTAATTGAAATAGGTTTCATATAGACAATTGACCACCCAAGTTGACCGGCGATTCATGAACGTTAAAACTTGTAAAAACTATATGATGAAATATATATGGATATATATATAGTTAACATTATATTATGATAAGTATGTATCTCATTAAGTATATTAACAATGAACTACATATGCAAAAACAAGACTACTAACTTAAGGATTTCAAAACGAGTCATACATGTAACGATTATCATTGTAACAACATTTAAATGTATATATATCATATTAAGATATATTAATACATCATAATATCATGATAATGTAATAATTTAATATCTCATTAGATATAATAAACAATGGGTTAACAACATTTAACAAGATCATTAACTTAAAGGTTTCAAAACAACATTTACATGTAACGACTAACGATGACTTAATGACTCAGTTGAAATGTATATACATGTAGTGTTTTAATGTGTATTCATACACTTTTGAAAGACTTCAAGAAACTTATCAAAATACGTTTACTTAACAAAAATGCTTACAATTACATCCTCATTCATTTTCATCAACAATTCTACTCGTATTCACCCGTATTCGTACTCGTACAATAACCGGCTTCTAAATGTATTTACTATTGGTATATACACTTCAATGATCAGATATTAGCAGCCCATGTGAGTCACCTAACCATATGGGAACCATCATTTAACATCTAGCATGAAATATCTCACAAAATTACAAACTAATGGAGCCTATATGGAACCCCTAATTCACGTGAACTAGAGTACTCACAAACACATTTTCATTTCAATTTTCTTGAATCAAATTACTCTCTCTCAAGTGTTCTTCCTTTGTTCAAAGTGTTCTTCATCATCTTCAACAAAATATAGCTCAATCTAGTTCATAAATCCATACATAAACCAAGTTATAAAACAACTACTCAAGAACACACCAACAACACTTCCAAGTTTGCTAACTTACTTCCAATCTTGCAAATCCACTTTGAGTGATCATCCAACCTCAAGAAATCTTCTTATTTACAGTAAAATATCTTTTTAATATAAGGTAATACTCATATTCAAACTTTGATTCAATTTCTATAACTTTAACAATCTTATTTCGAGTGGAAATCTTACTTGAACTTGTTTTCATGTCATGATTTTGCTTCAAGAACTTTCAAGCCATCCAAGGATCCTTTAAAGCTAGATCTATTTTTCTCATTTCCAGTAGGTTTATCCACAAAACCTGAGGTAGTAATGATGTTCATAACATCATTCGATTCATTTATATAAAACTACCTTATTCGAAGGTTTAAACTTGTAATCAGTAGAACATGGTTTAGTTAATTCTAAACTTGTTCGCAAAAAAAAGTTAATCCTTCTAACCTGACTTTTAAAATCAACTAAACACATGTTATATATCTATATGATATGCTAAATTAATGATTTAAAACCTGAAAACACGAAAAACACCGTAAAACTGGATATACGCCGTCGTAGTAACACCGCGGGCTGTTTTGGGTTAGTTAATTAAAAACTATGATAAACTTTGATTTAAAAGTTGTTCTTCTGGGAAAAGGTTTTTTCTTATGTACATGAAACTATATACAAAAATAAAGGTTAAACCCAAAGTGGAAGTATGTTTTCCAAAATGGTCATCTAGACGTCGTTCTTTCGACTGAAATGACTACCTTTACAAAAACGAATTGTAACCTGTATTTCTAACTATAAACTTATACTTTTTCTATTTAGATTTATAAACTTAAGTTCAATATGAAACCATAGCAACTTGAATCACTCAAAACGGATTTAAAACGAAGAAGTTATGGGTAAAACAAGATTGGATATTTTTGCTTGTTGTAACTACGTGAAAATTGGTAACAAATCTATATTAATCATATCCTAGCTAACTCATATTGTATTATATATGTATTCTAATATATTATGTAATCTTGGGATACCATAGACACGTATGCAAATGTTTTGACATATCATATCGACCCATGTATATATATTATTTGGAACAACCAAGACACTCTATATGCAGTAATGTTTGAGTTAGCTATACAGGGTTGAGGTTGATTCCAAAACTATATATACTTTGAGTTGTGATCTAGCCTGAGACTTGTATACACTAGTTGTAGGTTACTAACGAGGACAGCTGACTTAATAAACTTAAAACAGTAAAATGTATTAAAAATGTTGTAAATATATTTTGAACATACTTTGATATATATGTACATATTTGTTATAGGTTCATGAATCGACCAGTGGCCAAGTCTTACTTCCCAACGAAGTAAAAATATGTGAAAGTGCGTTATAGTCCCACTTTTAAAATCTAATATTTTGGGATGAGAATACATGCAGTTTTATAAATGTTTTACGAAATAGACACAAGTAAATGAAACTAAATTATATGGGTGAATGATCAAAGCCGAATATGCCCCTTTTGCTTGGTAGCCTAAGAATTAGTAAACTGATCTACTAATTGACGCGAATCCTAAAGATAGATCTATTGGGCCTAACTAACCCCATCCATGGTTGCGGATGCTTTAGTACTTCGATGTTATTTTATCATGTCCGATGGATGTCCCGAAATGATAGGGGATATTCTTATATGCATCTTGTTAATGTCGGTTACCAGGTATTCACCATATGAATGATTTTTATGCATGCTATTTACAAGAAATGGAAATATGAAATCTTGTGGTCTATTAATACGAATTGATAAATATATAGGCTAAACCTATAACTCACCAACATTTTTGTTGACGTTTTAAGCATGTTTATTATCAGGTAATTGTTAAGAGCTTCCGCTGTTGCATACTAAATTAAGGACAAGATTTATAGTCCATGCTTGTATAATATTGTTTGAAAACTGCATTCGAAGACCTATGTTGTTGTGTAATATTATTGTAAACTATTATGTAATGGTCGTGTGAAAATGCTATACTTTTGATTATCATTTTTAAACCTTTAACGATAAATTAAAGGTTATGCTTTGTTTTAAAATCGAATGCAGTCTTTGAAAAACGTCTCATATAGAGGTCAAAACCTCGCAACGAAATCAATTAATATGGAACGTTTATAATCAATATGAACGGGACATTTCAGTTAAGGTCGTTTATGGTTGTCTACCGTTTCTGCTGCTTCATTTCGCTTTTTCAAACTTTGGAGTATTGATTCGTAGCCTGGGTACTTTTCAGAATTTCAGAATGGAAGATCATAATTCTAGAGATAAATGTTCTATGTATACATATAACTGTTGATGTAGAAACACTGCGAGATTCGAAATACTGATTTGCTGATTTTCCGGTAATGGTATGGTAATTCTCGTTATAAGATGTGGATGAGTATATGAATAGAGTTTAACGAACAAATATAATGGTTCTTCGGAGAGACTTAAGTCAATGAGTAATGAAGTTGCTGGTAAGTTTAATGATAATGTGGTAGAATATAAACGGTTCTCCGGTAACGATGACAAAAGGCAAACTTATATATCAAAGTTATAATAAGGTTTATTCGAATGAAAGTCGAAGTTGTTTTGCTGGAGCTGTGACAAAATTGACTAATTTGAAAAAGAATTGCAATGTTATTTTCGGTAATAACAATGCTAAAGAAGCTAGCACAGATACGTGATAAATGTTTATTCAGGTTCCGAGTGTAATCAGGTGCATAACTATTTGCATAAATCTTTTCTTCCGTAGATGAAGTGCGGTTGGTTCCTTCCCTCAATTGAGGTGTTTTCAAGAATTATGAAAGGTTTGAACGTAGTTTGTAATCGTCAAGATACAAATGAGGTTTAAGATGAACTCAAGTCGCAAACTTGAAGAAATGTTTAGCTTCATATGTTATAATCAATATTTTATTTCATTTTAATTGTCCAATGTTGGCAGCCCATAGTTAGCAGTCCACAATTACAAATTCAATAATTCTTATATAGTTTAATATACAATATTCGAATTAATTAATACGTATCGTGACCCATTGTATACATGTCTTAGACTCGATCACAACTCAAAGTATATATATTATTATAGAATCAACCTCAACCCTGTATAGCTAACTCGATCATTACTGCATATAGAGTGTCTATGGTTATTCCAAATAATATATATACATGCGTCGATATGATATGTCAAAACATTTTATACGTATCCCGATATTTAAAATGCGCAAATAACAGTATTTAAATGACGATAAATAAAGTGCGTAAAATAAATAACAGAAATTAAATGACGATAAATAAAATTGCGAGAATATAAATTGCGATAAATAAACTGCGATAAATAAATTGTGATAATAAAATGTAATAAGGAATTAACAGTTAGCTAGGAACAGTTAGCTAGGATTTTGGTTAGCGTGGATTCTTAACAAAATTTTCTCATGGTTAATTTGTTTGTTTCTAACAGTTTTTTTTTTTCCAATGTTTTCTTCATTATGCCACTTGTTGGATTCTGATAGATCAAAATCCAAATATGAAATTGAATGAAAAGGGTTATTCTGCGGTGAACGGATACGTATATCGGTGGTTGTAAATAGGATAGTAAATGACTGTTGAATTAGATTTGAAAGAATGTACAGTGTACTTATTAATGTGAAATCTAAATATTCCTCCGATATTACCTAACCGTTAAAATATTTTCACCATTAACAGTTTGTACGAAAGAATTTTTTTTATTTACAATCTTTATGAAAATATACTTACATATATATTTTCCTCAGATGTAATCATAGATTTAATGAGTTAATATGATATTAACTCATCTGATTTACCGTTAGAACAAGAATATATAATCTCTAAAACATTAGAGATTACATAATCGCCATGTCGAACGAAGATAAATGATGTAGAACGTCATGTAGAACGATGATTATACTTGAGGTATAGAATGAGATGTTGAGGCACGGATTGTTGATGGTACTTGTGCTGTTTATTGATGGTACTGTCGGTACTGGTGATGTTGTTGAAGCTGGTAGGTTTTGCACCACATTCTCTAAAAATCATTACTAAGGCGCGAAGCTCGTTGACTTCTTCGATTACTCCGGGATGATTGTCGGTAAGAACAAGCGAATGAATAAGGTTTAGAATCTGAGATAGTATGTAATCATGACGAGATATTCGGGAAATGAGGGTGAAAATGGTATTTCGGACTGGTTCACCGATAAGTGCTTCAGGTTCTTCGCCAAGAGGTAAATTTGGTTGATGGAAAGAATCACCTTCTTTTTGTCTCCAATGATTAAGTACGCTACGAACCCATCAAATGAATTGGTTGATTCATTCTGGTGACACTGCTTTCGGAGCTTAGGTGAAACTCCATATCGAAATAGCTGTCGGAATCTGAGGAATTCGAACTGGTTGAGGGATTCATCTCGTACGATCAAATGAAGGATTTTCGATAAGAAATAGATTATAGGATGTAGATTAGTACCCTGCAATACATAATTTACATATACGTATATAATACTAAAATCCCATAAGTTACGGAGGGATCTAAGAAAGCTGTCAGGCAAAGGTAACAGTAACAGATATGCTAAGATATGAATTAGCAGATATGCTAAGATATGAATTTATCTATACACTGTCTATGCAATAGAGGCAGTAAGACGTGTCTAGACTTTAAGGATGATAAGCAAATAATTTTTGACACCAAATGATAAGCAAAACTTTTGACATGCAGACACGGTCGAAGTCCAGACCCACTAATGCATCTAAAAAACTATCAGTTAGACACACAAATGTAAGACCTGGTTTTCTAAGACCACCGCTCTGCTACCACCTATAACAACCCGTCCTAATCCATCTGGACGAATACATTACATTTGGTTTCATCGCAAGGTATTTGACCTCTATATGATACATTTTACAAACATTGCATTCGTTTTTAAAAGATAAACTTTCTTTACATCCAACAGTGACAGGCATGCATACCATTTCATAATATCCACTATTCAACTATAATTGACTTAATAATAATCTTAATGAACTCAATGACTCGAATGTAACGTCTTTTGAAATATGTCATGAATGACTCCAAGTGATATCTCTAAAATGAGCAAATGCACATCGGAAGATTTCTTTCATACATGAGAATAAACATGCTTTAAAGTGTCAACCAAAAGGTTGGTGTGTTCATTAATTTAACATAATCGATCATTTTCATCATTTTAATAGACCACAAGATTTTCATTTCCATTTCTCATAAATATACGTCCCATGCATAGAGACAAAAATCATTCATATGAATTGAACACCTGGTAACCGACATTAACAAGATGTATATAAGAATATCCCCTATCATTCCGGGAAATCCATCGGACATAATAAAATTGAATTCGAAGTACTAAAGCATCCGGTACTTTGGATGGGGTTTGTTAGGCCCAATAGATCGATCTTTAGGATTCGCGTCAATTAGTAGATCGGTTTACTAATTCTTAGGCTACCAAGAAAAAGGGGCATATTCGGCTTCGATCATTCAACCATATAATGTGGTTTCGATTACTTGTGTCTATTTCGTAAAACATTTATAAAAGCGCATGTATTCTAAGTCCCAAAAATATATATTGCAAAAGTATTTAAAAAGGGAGTAATGAAACTCACAACACTGTATTTCGTAGTAATTATGCATATGGTGGCATTGAACAAGTGCAAGGTTGGCCTCGGATTCACGAACCTATATCATTTCTATATATATTAACACATATAATCGTAACCAAAAAATTTATTTATTAATTATTATTTTAGTAACTTATATATTTCATTAATAATTTAATTATCTATATTTATCTATAGTTTAGATAAATAATTAGTATTTATTATAAAAATATTAATATAGTTATGTTATATGTAATAAACATATTTTTCTTATATATATATAATATTTATTTAGTAAATTAATAGTAATAATCTTAATAGTGATAATGAAAATAATAACTTTGATAATAATATGATAATGTAAATAGAATTATAAAAAAAATCATATTAATGAAGATAATAATAACGATAGTAATAATGATATTAATAATGATAGTTTATATAGTAATTCTAATAATAATAATAATTATAATGATAAGTAAAAGGTTAATACTTATAATAATAACAATTCTAATGATAGTAATAATTTTAATTATAATGTTAATTTTTAATATTAATGATAATAATAATAATAATAATAATAATAATAATAATAATAATAATAATAATAATAATAATAATAATAATAATAATAATAATAATAATAATGAAATACTACCTTAAAAAGCTTTTCCAAAAACAAAATGCCCCAGACAGGGATCGAACCCGCAACCTCTCGTTTCACAACTACTCACCCAAACCAACGAACCGCTTATTACTTTCATGAATTAATTCGTAGTTTTATTCATATATCACGGATCAACCCGTTTTGTTTATCATCTTAACTTAAAACACAAGATCATCATCATCAATACACACCATTTTCATTGCTGTGATATAAATCGTGATCATAACCTTCATCATCATCTCCTAATTATCATTATCATCATTGTTTCCTATTTTCTATTTCATCATCGATCATTTGAAACATCATCATCTCCATTTTTTTTTGTTTATCCTAAACATCATCTTTATCATAATCACTCTCTTTCGGTATTTTAATCATCTTAAACGTTATCACAATTCTTCATCGTCATTTACAGCCCATCCGAAAATAGGAGCTTAACTTCAGCCCAACAACATAAACACTAACACGGCCCAAAACTATATATATAATTTCAGCCCAGCGGCCCAACAGAAAAACATCTACCGCTCAATTAAGGTAACAAGTCCAGTCTATTTCATAAAAGATTTGTCTAATATAAATCAGTTTTGGTTCCTGCTTTATTCGATCAGGATCAAAATAGGCTGTAGCCATAATAACAAATACGAACAGTATTAGAAGAAACCATATGATCATTATTTTGTCTTTGTATTGGAATATGGTAATCAATTAGATGGTAATGTTAGTGGGTTGTGGGGTTCATGATAGTGCTTTAAAAGAGTAATGGTCGGTTGTTTTATAGTGTATTAGTCATAAATCTAAAAAGCAAATGATCATGTGATTGTTCCCAACAAACAGAAGCTGACAGGATAATATATATATATATATATATATATATATATATATATATATATATATATATATATATATATATATATATATATATATATATATATATATATATATATATATATATATATATATATATATATATATATATATATATATAAAGGTTGATGGTAGTTGTGTTCACGAAAATGAATGTTGTGGTTTGTGTGTCTAGTTTTTGAATGCAACAAAAACAGAAAGAGGTTCGAATTACAACAGAAAATAGAAGTTGTAGCAGGTTCCATTGGTTGGGTGGCTGTTAAACAATGAACGCAGGAGGTTGGTTAGGCAGTTTTCAAATGGAAACATTGCAGCAACACTAAATGATCGAAGGTGATTAAAGTTGGGTTCTTAATAAAAAAAATATACTAAAGAGATAGAAGAGAGAGAAAGTGAAGGAGATGGTTGTGTTGATCGATGGTTAAACAAAAGACAAACTGTAGCAGTAGTTGAAGACAGATGATCTTGGTGGTTTACAGTTAATGATTTTGGTGTTGTGGTTGTTGTGAGTCGAAGACAGAAATATTAATCGATGGTAGTACATGGGTTGGTGACAAGTTGTTGATGATGGATTGATAGTGGTTTTTCGATGGGGATGAAGTGGGTTTCAAACAACAGCAGCTCGCGATGGTTATGACAGTGATCATTTTGAAAGGACCCGTCCTAATCCATCCAGACGAAGTCCATATTGATTATAAACGATTCACAACAGTTGATTACATCGCGAGGTATTTGACCTCTATATGATACATTTTACAAACGTTGCATTCGTTTTTGAAAAGACAAACTTTCATTACAACGTAAGTTGACGGCATGCATACCATTTTATAATATATCTAACTATAACTGATTTAATAATAATCTTGATGATCTCAACGACTTGAATGCAATTTGAAATATGTCATGAATGACTCCAAGTAATATCTTTAAAATGAGCAATTACACAGCGGAAGATTTCTTTCGTACCTGAGAATAAACATGCTTTAAAGTGTCAACCAAAAGGTTGGTGAGTTCATTAGTTTAACATAAATAATCATTTCATAATATTAATAGACCACAAGATTTCATATTTCCATTTCTCGTAAACATACGTCCCATGCATAGAAACAAAAATATCATTCATATGGATTGAACACCTGGTAACCGACATTCACAATATGCATATAAGAATATCCCTATCATTCCGGGATCCTCCTTCGGACATGATATAAATTTCGAAGTACTAAAGCATCCGGTACTTTGGATGGGGCTTATTGGGCTCGATAGATCTATCTTTAGAGTTCGCGTCAATTAGGGTGTCTGTTCCCTAATTCTTAGATTACCAGACTATATAAAAAGGGGCATATTCGATTTTGATAATTCAACCATATAATGTAGTTTCGATTACTTGTGTCTATTTCATAAAATATTTATAAAAGCAGCGCATGTATTCTCAGTCCCAAAAATATATATTGCAAAAGCATTGAAAAAGGGAGCAAATGAAACTCACCAAATGTATTTTGTAGTAAAAATACATAGAACGACATTGAACAAGATAGGGTTGGCCTCGGATTCACGAAGCTATATCATTTGTATATATATTAAAATGTATAATCGTAACTGAATAAGTTTATATATATTATATTATATATTATATACATTTAATTTGTGTATATGTTCAAAATGTTTAGTATTAATATAGTTATATAAATTTGATTAGTATTTTAATAAAATTCCTAACTTATTATATATGGATATTTATATAAATTTTGGTAAATTGATTTAAAACATACTTATAACCTTATTAATATCTTTAAAACTTTTATTTTTATAAACGTAATTATTTATAATGATAATGATATAGATAATATTGGTACTAATAATAATAGTGATAATTTTAATGAAAAACAACATAACAAATTTAGTAAAAAAAAATTATCATAATGATACTAATAATAACAATATTACTAATGATAATCATGTTAACAATAATAATGATAATATTTATAATAATACATATGTTACTAATAATAATAATAATAATAATAATAATAAATTTTATTATTTTCATTATAATAATAAACATAATCACAATAGTGATAATAATACTTATTCTTACAAAAAAAAATGGTAAAATCATATTCTTTAATGATGTTAATAATATTGATATTAACTACAATTTTAATTATAATCATATTGATAATAATGAATGATACTTACTACCTCAGCATTAATAATAATAATAACTATAATACTTGAAATAATAATAACTAATAATAACAATGATAATAAATAATAGTAATAATAATAATAATAATAATAATAATAATAATAATAATAATAATAATAATAATAATAATAATAATAATAATAATAATAATAATAATAATAATAATAATAATAATAATAATAATAATAATAATAATAATAATAATAATAATAATAATAATATAAAAAAATAATAAGAAAACTACCTTAATGAAATAAGTCTAAAAAAAACACACTCATGCCCGAATTCGAACCCGAGACCTCTTGCTAACCAATACACCCCTTAAACCATTCCACCATCTTCACTTTTCTGTTAAGATTCGTAACCCATATATTTACTTATTATCTGATTCGTCCCAAATTAATTGTGGTCCAACAAGAAACTGGCAGCCCACTTAGTAGCCCTCACATGCTATTGTAAACAAATATATATATATACGCTGGCTTAGAATCGAACCCAGGACCCCTCGATTCTCAACACACGCCCACACCATCGATCTATTCATTATTGTCTGTTTTGATTTCATCTTTAATTTCTTTTAACTTGTAATTCTCCTGTTTCCTTCTTCTTTCTTATCATCATCATTATCATTATCAAAACTCACCATCACCATCATCATATCATCATCATCGTCACTTTATCATTATCACATCATCGTGAATCATGATTTTCATCATGATAATCCTATCATCGATTATTCTATTATCATCATCACTTCCACCGTACACATCATCATCTTCTTCTTCGGGCATCATCTTCTCACGCATCATCATATTTATTTCGTTGATCATAAAAGGAAACAGAAGCTGCAGCAGTTGTAGATGGTGTTTGGCTTTTGGTCATACCGAACTAGAAACAATAACAGTGATCACGAATAGTTGCAGGTTTTACGTAGGTGTTTTAATGGTGGTTGTTTTGTTGGTCGAATGAAACAGAAATAGAATATTAGAGGCTGTAATAGGTTCATCGCTGTAGCATCATTTTTACTCGTCGCTGTTGCAGTTTCTCGAAGGTATTTGCAGGTTCACGGTTTCATCATCATTATCACACCATGTTACTGTTCATCATCTTCTTAATGGGTTTCATAAAAGTGTCGGGTATATAGAAAATAGACATGGTAGCAGCAACCAAAGAGGGTTGCAGTGGCGGTTTTGGTTGTTACAAAGAGAAAGAATTATAGAGAGATAGAGAGAGGGAAGAGGATTGACGATTTTTTGATGGTTGTGTAACGGTAGTTGTGGTGGTCCTTGATGGCGAGTGGTGGTGGTATTGTATAGAAGTGGTGGTGATAAGATAGTGACGGTTTAACGGGTTAAATAGGTGGTGATCCTTGGTGGTTTGTTATGGTGGTTCATGGAGGAGAAAGAAATTGGAGAGAGAGAGAGAGAGAACGTGATGGATGTTTGAAGGAAGGTGGTCTTATGGTGGCCGGTGTGACTGCCAAATGGGTTCTCGATTGATATTGTTCTTCATCTAAATCCCTCCATGTAGATATATAACATGTAGCAATTTATATATTAATTATAATATTAATAATAATTATAATTATAATAATAATATATTACTTGTTGTATGAGTCATAAAGTGGAAGGGAACAAAGATGTGTACAGTATTTATGATTTAAAATTTTAATATTACGCATATGAAACTATTACACTGCCTAAACTTTTGCTCGGATATCATCTCGTGTCCATTGCTAAACAGTTAAAGTACAAAGGTGTCCCTAAAAATCCCAAATTTTTAGATTAACTATATTTAATTATTTTACTCATTAACTGTTTAAAACCTGATCAAAAAGGTTCAATAATTATTTATTTTCTGTTCCAATTTATATGTACGGAGTGTTAATATTTAATCTTAAAAGGTTAAAAATATTTTTGACAAATCTAAAATCTTCGTAATCAATTTACAGTCCAACTTTTATTTCAATCCTTCATGAACATGCACAATATCTATATTAAAACTAACAAAACATCAACCGAGTGTTACTGACATTTACTAATTAAGCTCGAGATCATTCATTTTCCATTTACTCTCTCTCTCTCTAAATATAATCAGTTTTAAATAACAAGTTTTATCACACAAATATATATTATATATTTTTTTAAACAAATAGGTTTAATATTTTTTTATATATTTACAAATAGTATTTATATATATATATATATATATATATATATATATATATATATATATATACATTTGTAATAACAGTTTTCATTGTATCGCATATTATTTTACATATTTATTTTCAACAACTAACTCATATATTATATCAATTAATATTTTCAAATTAATGTATGTGTATCTATCTATTTATATATAGTTGTTCGTGAATCGTCGAGAATGGTCGAAGGTCAATTGAATATACAAAACAGTTCAAAGTTTTTGAGACACAACATTATAGACTTTGCTTATCGTGTCGGAATCATATAAGAATTAAGTTTAAATTTGGTCGGAAATTGCCGGGTCGTCACAGTACCTACCCGTTAAAGAAATTTCATCCCGAAATTTGAATGAGCTTGTCATGGCTAATAATAAAAATGTTTTCATAGGAAATATGAGTTGATAAATAGAATTTTATCACAGGGTGTAACCTGAATAAAATAATTCAATTATTCGAAGCGTACGAGTGAAGCTATCACCAAAGAGTGAAATAGGAAAGTAAAGATTCATCTTAACTTTTGACGTAGGGGGCTGAATTTAGAAAAATAAGATGCGTCTTAGCTTTTGACGTTGTTTTGGTTGAATTCCGGAATTCAAGGAATTTGAAGAAAATCTTCGAAATCTAAAAGATTTGATTCTTCGGCAAGTAAGGAAATTAAGATCTCTATAATTAATGCGGAAATCTGCCTTGATTTCTTTGTCTGGTATTTTCACTATAAATGAACTTCTTCCGTTCCATTACTTTCACCATTTCTATACTTTCTTCCTCTATTTCTACTTCTAAAATATTGTGAAAATGCTCCATCCAGTTCTGATTCTTGATATTTTCCTCTCTTTGTATCTGTCATCCTTCTTTTCAATCTTCCAACAAAAAATCTGTTTACTTCTACTATTGCCTTGGGGGAATACTATTCTTAATTATACTGTGTCTTTATATTACTATTCATATTAATATCCACGGTTTGTAACATCTGTGTTATTATTGGGTTTTATATCTTCCCTTATATTTCAATGTCCCTGTTTCTGTCTCTTATAATTATTGTCATCCACAGTTAATGCACTCTCTTATTTGCTGCGATTTATACCCCCTTTCTATTTCGGAGCTTCATGCTTTTGTTTACTTTTCGCAAGTAACGGTTCAGAATTCATAGGTATGGGTCGAATTATCATAATATACAAGGTAGAAAAGAAAGGTAGTAGCACAATTTGTTTTGTCAAATTACCAGAAGTTAAAGGAAAAGACAGAACCATCAAGAAGATATTTTCTTGATATGTTTAGAGGTTAAGTAGAATGAAAGAATAGTGTAACATGGCACATAATGATGGTACTGTGAATCATCACATTCCATTAGAACTCAGCATGCCTTACTGTAATATAATCACGTTGATCAAGTGTCATTATATTATACTAACTCATGCATTAGTTCCCAACATTACTTCAATAACATTCATATTTTAAGATCGAAAGTTTACAGAATATAGAAACTAACAGTTTCTATATGATGTAACACTGATAGCACGAAAAGATTAATGATTTTTGATAAGAACAGTTATAAAAATATCTTCAGAAATATGGAGGATATTTATAATGAAAGATACGATGATATCTTGGAATTTCTAATATCGATGGATGATAAAGAAAATTTATCCGTAAGGGTTTAGATTCGGAAGCAAGGTATTCGCTAAAGATTTCATCAGAAACAGAATCTTTTGGATTCTTTGAAGTCAAACTTATTCTTTGTGATTTGTCCACGGCTTCCTTCATAATTTTGCATAATCTGCTTTTCGGTACTAAATTTTCTATTGAATGTTTCCAATATAATGATACATAGAAAGCACGAGGAGGTATATAATTTCGGACGAGAATATTTATGAACATATCCTCAGAAATATCGAAGATATTGATGATGATATTTTGGAATTTCTAAGTTCGATGGTTGATGGAGAAAGATTTTCCGCAAGATTTTAACATGGCTTCGGAGAAAGATATTCTCTAAAGATTTCAACGGATCCAGAATTACCTGAATCCTTTGAATATAGGGTTTGGTCCTTGTATTTGTCCTTGGTCTCCTTCATGGGTAGCTCAATCTGTTTTTCAATACCCAATTTTCTATCGAGCGTTCCTAACACTCCTTTCTTTATCATCAAACTTTTGGTCGTTTAGACCATCTACCATTTTTCTGTTTCCTCTGCATTTAATGCTATGATATCTAAATCATCGGTTATTAATCCGAGGTGGTTTCAGGAAAATTGTGTTTTTAGATGATTAAACGCTGATGGTAATATGGTGGAATATGAAAGGTTCCCTGGTAACAATAAAAGAGCACGCGTATATATCAACGTTATAATAAGGTTGTTTCGTACGAAAAGTCGAAGTTGTCTTGCTGGAGCTGTGACAAAACTGGCTATCTCGAACAGCAGATGCAAAGTTATTTTCGGTAATAATAACGCTAAAGGAATTAGAACAGCTACGTGTTAAACGTTTACTCAGGTTCCGAGTGTTTTCAGGTGCATAACTATATGCATCAATCTTTTCTCCCGTAAATGAAGTGCGGTTGGTTCATCCTCTCGATTGAAGTGTTTTCAAGAATCATGAAAGGTTTGAACGCAGAATGTAATCGTGAAGATACAAATGATGTTTAAGATAAAATCAAGTGGCAACTTGAAGAATTGTTTAGTTTCATATGTTATAATTAATATTTTAATTTATTTTAATTGTCCAATGTTATTAGTCCAAAGTCGATAGTCCACAGTTGACAGTCCCATAATTTTAATATATAATATTCGAATTAATTAATACGTGTCGTGACCCGTATACGTCTTAGACTCGATCATAACTCAAACTATATATATTATTGTAAAATCAACCTCAACCCTGTATAGAGAACTCGATCATTACTGCATATAGAGTGTCTATGGTGATTCCAAATAATATATATAGATGCGTCGATATGATATGTCAAAACCTTGTATACGTGTCCCGATATTTAAAGTGCGTAAAATAAATAACAGAAAATTAAATAACGATAAATAAAGTGCGTAAAGTAAATAACAGAAATTTAATGACGATAAATAAAATGTGTAAAGTAAATAACAGAAATTAAATGACGATAAATAAAATGCGTAAAGTAAATAACAGAAATTAAATGACGATAAATAAATTTTGCGATAATTAAATTGCGATAAATAAACTGCGATAAATAATTTGCGATAATAAATTGTAATAAGGAATTAACAGTTAGCTAGGAACAGTTAACTAGGATTTTGTTAGCGTGGATTCTTAATAAAATTTTCTCATGGTTAATTTGTTTGTTTCTAACAAATTTTTATTTTTGTCCAATGTTTTCTTCATTATGCCACTTGTTGGATCCTGATAGATTAAAATCCAAATATGAAATTGAATGAAAAAGGTTATTCTGCGGTGAACGGATACGTATATCGGTGGTTGTAAATAGGATAGTAAATGACTGTTGAATCAAATTCGAAGAATGTACAATGTAACTTATTAATGTGAAATCTAAATATTCCTCGGGTATTACCTACCCTTTAAAATATTTTCACCATTAAAAGTTTGTACAAAAGAATTTTTAATTACAATTCTTATGAAAACATATATACATGTATATTTTCTTCAGATGTAATTATGGATTTAATGAGTTAATATGATATTAAACTCATTTGATTTATGGTTAGAACTAGAGTACATAATCTCTAAAATATTAGAGATTACATAATTGCTATAAGGAACGAAGATAATGATGTAGAACGAAGATAAATAATGTAGAATGATTCGTAGAATGATGATTATACTCGAGGTACAGAATGAGATAATGGGGCATGTGATGTTGAAACTTAGGTTGTTGGTGGTACTGCTGATACCGGTGATGTTGCTGAAGCTGGTACGTTTTGCACCATATTTTTCCAAATTGATTACTCGAGCGCGAAGTTCGTTGACTTCTTGTATTACTCCGGGATGATTGTCGGTATGAACGAGCGAATGAATAATGTTTTGAATCTGACTTGTGATATAGTCATGGCGAGATACTTGGAAATGAGAGAGGAAATGGTGTTACGAACAGATTCTCCGATAAGTGTTTCAGGTTCTTCACCAAGAGTGCAGGTAGGTGAGTGGAAAAGATCGCCTTCTTCTCGTCTCCATTGATTTAATCGACTACGAAACCATCAGATGAACTGGGGATGGATGATTGGTTGATTCATTCTGCTGACGTTGCTTCTGAAGCTTAGATGACTATCCATTCGGAATAACTGTCGGGATAACTATCGGAATAGCTGTCGAAATCCGAGGGACTCGAACTAGTTGAAGGATTCATCTCGTACGATCAGATGAAGGATTTTCGATAAGAAATAGATTATAGGATGTAGATTAGTATCCTGCAATACATAATTTACATATACATATATAATACTAAAATCTCATAAGTTACGGAGGAATCTACGGAAGCTGTCAGACAAAAATAACAACAACAGATACGCTAAGATTTGAATTAGCAGATACGCTAAGATATGAATTAGTAGATACGCTAAGATATGATTTTTTCTATACACTATTCATGCAGTCAATGCAATAAGATGTGTCTAGACTAAGAATAATAAGCAGGTAATTTACTAAGGATGATAAACAAATGATTTCTGACAAAAATGATAAGCAAGACGTTTGACATGCAGACACGGTCGAAGTCCAGACTCACTAATGCATCCTAACGACTTATCAGTTAGACACTCTAATGCAGACCCGGTTCACTAAGACCACCGCTCTGATACCAACTGAAAGGACCCGTCCTAATCCATCCGGACGAAGTCCATATTGATTATAAACGATTCACAACAGTTGATTACATCGCGAGGTATTTAACCTCTATATGATACATTTTACAAACGTTGCATTCGTTTTTGAAAAGACAAACTTTCATTACAACGTAAGTTGACGGCATGCATACCATTTTATAATATATCTAACTATAACTGATTTAATAATAATCTTGATGATCTCAACGACTCGAATGCAACATCTTTTGAAATATGTCATGAATGACTCCAAGTAATATCTTTAAAATGAGCAATTACACAGCGGAAGATTTCTTTCGTACCTGAGAATAAACATGCTTTAAAGTGTCAACCAAAAGGTTTGTGAGTTCATTAGTTTAACATAAATAATCATTTCATAATATTAATAGACCACAAGATTTCATATTTCCATTTCTCGTAAACATACGTCCCATGCATAGAGACAAAAATATCATTCATATGGATTGAACACCTGGTAACCGACATTCACAATACGCATATAAGAATATCCCCATCATTCCGAGATCCTCCTTCGGACATGATATAAATTTTGAAGTACTATAGCATTCGGTACTTTGGATGGGGCTTATTGGGCCCGATAGATCTATCTTTAGGGTTCGCGTCAATTAGGGTGTCTGTTCCCTAATTCTTAGATTACCAGACTATATAAAAAGGGGAATATTCGATTTTGATAATTCAACCATATAATGTAGTTTCGATTACTTGTGTCTATTTCGTAAAACATTTATAAAAGCAGCGCATGTATTCTCAGTCCCAAAAATATATATTGCAAAAGCATTGAAAAAGGGAGCAAATGAAACTCACCAAATGTATTTTGTAGTAAAAATACATAGAACGACATTGAACAAGTATAGGGTTAGCCTCGGATTCACGAACCTATATCATTTGTATATATATTAAAATGTATAATCGTAAATGAATTAGTTTATATATATTATATTATATATTATATACATTTAATTTGTGTATATGTTCAAAATGTTTAGTATTAATATAGTTATATAAATTTGTTTAGTATTTTAATAAAATTCCTAACTTATTATATATGGATATTTATATAAATTTTGGTAAATTGATTTAAAACATACTTATAACCGTAATAATATCTTTAAAACTTTTATTTTTATAAACGTAATTATTTATAATGATAATGATATAGATAATATTGGTACTAATAATAATAGTGATAATTTTAATGAAAAACAACATAACAAATTTAGTAAAAAAAATTATCATAATGATACTAATAATAACAATATTACTAATGATAATCATGTTAACAATAATAATGATAATATTTATAATAATACATATGTTACTAATAATAATAATAATAATAAATTTTATTATTTTCATTATAATAATAAACATAATCACAATAGTGATAATAATACTTATTCTTACAAAAAAAAAAAAATTGGTAAAATCATATTCTTTAATGATGTTAATAATATTGATATTAACTACAATTTTAATTATAATCATATTGATAATAATGAATGATACTTACTACCTTAGCATTAATAATAATAATAACTATAATACTTGAAATAATAATAACAAATAATAACAATGATAATAATAATAATAATAATAATAATAATAATAATAATAATAATAATAATAATAATAATAATAATAATAATAATAATAATAATAATAATAATAATAATAATAATAACATAAAAAAAATAAGAAAACTACCTTAATGAAATAAGTCCAAAAAAAAACACACTCATGCCCGGATTTGAACCCGAGACCTCTCGCTAACCAATACACCCCTTAAACCATTCCACCATCTTCACTTTTCTATTGAGATTCATAACCCATATATTTACTTATTATCTGATTCGTCCCAAATTAATTGTGGCCTAACAGGAAATTGGCAGCCCACTTAGTAGCCCCCACATGCTATTGTAAAAAATATATATATATACCCTGGCTTAGAATCGAACCCAGGACCCCCCGATTCTCAACACATGCCCACACTATCGATCTATTCATTATTGTCTGTTTTGATTTCATCTTTAATTTCTTTTAACTTGTAATTCTCCTGTTTCCTTCTTCTTTCTTATCATCATCGTTATCATTATCAAAACTCACCATCACCATCATCATATCATCATCATCATCACTTTATCATTATCACATCATCGTGAATCAAGATTTTCATCATCATAATCCCATCATCGATTATTCTATTATCATCATCACTTCCACCGTACACATCATCATCTTCTTCTTCGGGCATTGTCTTCTCACGCATCATCATATTTATTTCGTTGATCATAAAAGGAAACAGAAGCTGCAGCAGTTGCAGATGGTGTTTGGCTTTTGGTCATACCGAACCAGAAACAATAACAGTGATCACGAATAGTTGCAGGTTTTACGTAGGTGTTTTAATGGTGGTTGTTTTGTTGTTCGAATGAAACAGAAACAGAATATTAGAGGCTGTAACAGGTTCATCGCTGTAGCATCATTTTTACTCATCACTGTTGCAGTTTCTCGAAGGTATTTGCAGGTTCACGGTTTCATCATCATTATCACACCATGTTACTGTTCATCATCTTCTTAATGGGTTTCATAAAAGTGTCGGGTATATAGAAAACAGACATAGTAGCAGCAACCAAAGAGGGTTGCAGTGGCGGTTTTGGTTGTTACAAAGAGAAAGAATTGTAGAGAGAGAGAGAGAGAGGGAAGAGGATTGACGATTTTTCGATGGTTGTGTAACGGTAGTTGTGGTGGTCATTGATGGCGAGTGGTGGTGGTATTGTGTAGAGGTGGTGGTGATAAGATAGTGACGGTTTAACTGGTTAAATAGGTGGTGATCCTTGGTGGTTTGTTATGGTGGTTCATGGAGGAGAAAGAAATTGGAGAGAGAGAGAGAACGTGATGGATGGTTGAAGGAATGTGGTCTTATGGTGGCTGGTGTGACTGCCAAATGGGTTCTCGATTGATATTGTTCTTCATCTAAATCCCTCCATGTAGATATATAACATGTAGCAATTTATATATTAATTATAATATTAATAATAATAATAATTATAATTATAATAATAATATATTACTTGTTATATGAGTCATAAAGTGGAAGGGAACAAAGATGTGTACAGTATTTATGATTCAAAATTTTAATATTACGCATATGAAACTATTACACTGCCGACACTTTTGCTCAGATATCATCTCGTGTCCATTGCTAAACAGTTAAAGTACAAAGGTGTCCCTAAAAATCCCAATTTTTTTGATTAACTATATTTATTTATTTCACTCATTAACTGTTTAAAACCTGATCAAAAAGGTTCAATAATTATTTATTTTCTGTTCCAATTTATATGTACGGAGTGTTAATATTTAATCTTAAAAGGGTAAAAATATTTTTGACAAATCTAAAATCTTCGTAATCAATTTACAGTCCAACTTTTATTTCAATCATTCATGAACATGCACAATATCTATATTAAAACTAACAAAACATCAACCGAGTGTTACTGACATTTACTAATTAAGCTCGAGATCATTCATTTTCCATTTACTCTCTCTCTAAATATAATCAGTTTTAAATAACAAGTTTTATCACACAAATATATATTATATATTTTTTTAAACAAATAGATTTAATATTTTTTTTATATATTTACAAATAGTATTTATATACATATTTATATACATACATATATATATATATACATATACATATATATATATATATATATATATATATATATATATATATATATACATACATTTGTAATAACAGTTTTCATTGTATCGCATATTATTTTACATATTTATTTTCAACAACTAACTCATATATTATATCAATTAATATTTTCAAATTAATGTATGTGTATCTATCTATTTATATATAGTTGTTCGTGAATCGTCGAAAATGGTCGAAGGTCAATTGAATATACAAAACAGTTCAAAGTTTTTGAGACTCAACATTATAGACTTTGCTTATCGTGTCGGAATCATATAAGAATTAAGTTTAAATTTGGTCAAAAATTGCCGGGTCGTCACACATTTAACCGAAATATAACAATGCTCAAGTGGGTTTTGCTTTGGGTTGTAAGATTCGAACAGATATAGATAGTAATAGTAGCATTTGATTATGATAGAGATATAAAAGTTAGTTTATGGTGAATAAGTGATTTATAGTTACCTTAAAAGAAAGGGATAGTTGATGGCAAGTGGTGGAGATAAGGTGGTGATGGTACCCCGGTGGTAATGGGTGTTCATAAGGAAGAACAAGAAAGAAAGAAATGGTTGTTTGTTCTTGATGGGTGGTGATCGAAATTGGTTGTTTATGGCGATGGTGGCTGTGGTGGCTGGCAACGGTGGACAGTAGCAGCTAGTGTAGACTGTAGGTCGTAATGGTGAAGATGGGGAAGAAGCTAGTGTGTTGGTTCTTGAATATCTAAAGGCTATGTATATATATAATATTACATGTGGGTTTCATGAATTACCAAATTTTAAAACGTGTTTACAGCTCATAGATATAGATATCTGACTGCCGACACTTTTCTAGTGTATATCGTACTCCGTTGTTAAATTAGTGACGGATAAGAGTCTTCAGGAAAATCCCATATTTTTAAATTAACTATATTTATTTATTTTGGTCATTATGGTACAAAATTCGATCATTAATTATTAAATAAAAATTTCCTTAATTATTTACTCCCAACCCTAAGTAAAAGTTTTAAAATTCAACGAAGAGTTCCTAAATACATTTTTAATAAGCCTACAATTTTTATTACTCATTTTCGGATCACCGTTTATTTTAAAATCACCTAAGTTTGAACTTAACCTTGCTTAATATCGATCGACTGACAAACGAGTGCTATTATCGTTTACTAAATAAAATTCGAAATCATATATATTCAATATACCTTTCATATATAAATATAGATTTATAGTAATATCATATATTATTTTATTTACACAAGTGAATTAAATCATATAAGTTTCTATTTCAAATTAATTTATATATATATATATTTAAATATACATGTATTCATTTACAGATAGTGGTTTTTGAATCGTCGAAAATGGTAAAAAGGGCAAAATGCATTCATGTAAATTGTTCCAAAGTTTTCAAAACTCAACATTACAGACTTTGCTTATCGTGTTGAAATTATATAAAGATTTAATTTTAAATTTGGTCGAAAAGTTCCGGGTCCTCACAAATACCTCTTCCAAACCAGGCACAACAAGAACAAGTTGAACCTGCCACGGTTCCATCCCCAGAGGTTGTAGAGGAACCTGTAGTATAACCACCCGGGCCAGCTAATCCTCCACTTAGGGTGAACCTCAAACGTTCTAGGGCAGCACACCAAGCTCAACCCGTGAGGATCAGGGAGCCTAGTTGACCTAGGATTGAACCAAACCTTTCAACAACACCCGAAGTGAGCAGTGACACTGATTCTTCAGCAACTGAGTCATCTCCTGAACATTCTCCTAAGAGAACTCGATTTGTAACTGATGAGATGATTCAGACTCCGCCAACCCAACGAGTAACTAGATCTAGCACTTCGACACCCATCGTCCGCCAAACAGTTACTCCAACCATTGGTGATACGGATCAAGACCTAGAGCCAATTAGGTCACCCTCACCCATCTCCGTATCACATCCAATAATAATAGTAAGCCCTACGCTAAATGAAGCGCAAGCTTCAGTAGGCAAGAGAGGTAAATGAAAGGATAGAAAAAAGACCACTAAGCCCATCCAATCTAAACAGGACTTAATAATAAATCTTACACAGCAAGATGCTTCGGCATCTAAGGAAGTAAAGTCTTCCTCAGCAGTAAAGTCTGCGTTGACTCAATCGATTGAGGAAACTCAATCATTGAAGTCCAGAATGGCAGAAGGGGAGCCGAAAAGTCTTGAAAAGGCACCCTGTGTATCGGCTAGAAATCCTCCTGTGCCTCAATGTACAACAGGGTCTCGAGGTCCGGCTTATCTTGATGAGGGAGATCTGTCGCGTCCCGTGGAAACGAGTGAACATGACAATCCTTCGGGATATTTATCAGACTTCCCGCAGACTGATCCCTTGGTTCATGAAAGTGATCCATTGGTTCAAACCACTTCTCTTCTAGATTCTGAATCTCAGGGTCTGGAGGAAGAGTCGTTAACTGAAAGAGATGTACCACCTCATGGTATATCAATGATTTCAGGAGTCAGAGATAGCAATATCTCTGCGAGATCAAAACCGACGGGTAGTTCTACTACTTTGTCAGAGTCCCATGAGACTAAAGTCATGGAGACAGATGCTTCGAAAGAAACTTCGCCGGTGACAACTCCGGTTGTTGCCCAACCTCCATCAGAAGGGGATATCACGAATCTGACTAGTAGTATGTACAGCCCTACATATAAGTATAATACCGCACATATATCCTTACCTGCCCTCACGGTAAATCAAACACTTTCACTAACATCGCCTCCAACCGATGCTGCTGCTGCTATTCCTATTGTCACTTTACCACCATCACCCTCGCATTCACCAAATTTCTATGATGCTTTGGAGCAAGAATATTTCAGTCGTATGTTTTCTCGAGTTAATCTTGATGTTCTTCGACGCACTTCGCTTCAAGCATTGTTTCACGCTCGACTACGATATCCACTTACTTACTGCTCTTCTCCAATAAATCCTCACCGTGATAATGAGCATGACGATTCTGATCCTCGGAATAGTCATGAGGGGGAGATAGGAGTAGATGGAGATTATCTAATGGTGAACATTTCAACTAAGGGTGGTGGTGTGAGGTCTTCATCAGCTTCTCAAGCTCAACAGGTTCAGACGAAATCAGAAATGGTTTCTACTAATGATGAAATTGATGATAAGGAGTCTGAGCAAGTTATAATTCTAATTGTGCATTCAGAGGCTGATAGTGTACCGGTAGATGAGGATTTGAACTTAAGTGATTTCTATCTTGAAGAAACAAGTGATGATGGGTTTGTCATTCTAAGCAAATTATCTTCAGTATCTTCAATCCCGAAAAATGTAGAGATTGTAGATGAAGGGAATCCTGATCCAGTAACTGAAAGTGATGATGAAATGGATTCTTCTGATGACGATGAAGACAATCTTTATGTTAATCCAAATGATGATGATATCTTTGATCATATAGAAGATGATAATGTTCCAACTGATGATGCGACAAATCCTACTGATCATTCATCGAATTCTACACCTTCATCGAGTTCAAATCCAACAAATGCTAATGAAAGCTCAACTTCTGGTACATCTACATCAAGTGAAATAGTGAATTCCAGATTCAAATACAACCATGGTATATTCTTTAAGTATCAGGAACAAAGATTGTTATTGGGAGTTGAACACGATTGCATTACTTTACAAAACACATTCATCGAGGAGAATGCTTACAAGATCTTCCGCATTAATGAAACACCAAGGAGTAAAAGATTTACTTATATAGGTTCATGATTGCTTCCAGCAAGTGATAGAAACTGGTATGAGTATATGTAGAGGAAACACATCAACAAAGAAGAAGATGACTTGTGGCTTCAAAGAAAATATCGTATTACAAAAGTGTTGAATATTACTCAAGTCGGAGTAGAGATAAGTGAAAAGAAGGACGTCATCAGTCAGTTCCACGTTATTAGAGAAGATGAGAAGGAATACAAGTTCACAGAATCAGATTTTCATAATCTAGATATGCTTGATATCATTCACATCAACAACTATCTCCGTATCATCACCATTCGACCTTTTGCTAAGGCTCAAGATATGAAAGCTGTGAAAAGATACATGATGGAGACAATTGAACTGATGAGACGTGAAGTTTTTCAAATTAGTCTCGAAGCTAATAGGAAAAAGATTCGAATAACCTATCCAAATCAATACACAGAGGGACTAAAGGATATGAGAATGTTTCAAATGCAATTCAAACCCGAAGGGTTTGTAATTGTGAATTCTCAAAAAGAAAAAGTGTTCATCCTCACTAAAGAGTTGAAAAAAATACTCAGATGGTACACTCAAGGCTGCACTGAAGTATCTTAAAATTCGTCAAAGCAAGTTTGATGACATTGACATGAAAATGGGTCTTGGAGAGTTTATAAAGCATATCAGAGATCGTCTGAAGCTCTGGATCCGTACAAGACAGTTTGAGATTCTTCGTGGCCAGAGAAAGAGAAGGTATTTCAAAGAAATGGATGAATATCCATTACATGACGGAGATCCAAGAAAAGCGTGGGGCATCTGGAAACCTTCTAAGCAAATTTTTGAAAATCAAGTAGAAGTTTCAAAACCAGATGGCACATGATGGAAACTAACGTTTGGACCTCTCAAGATTACTCAATAGGATTATATTGTAAAGTTCACATTTAACACTAAGGGAGAGATTGTTAGGACCCCGAAGTTGTATAGTGTAAATTTGAAATAAGCTTAATTGATGGTTCCTTGGAAGAGGGCTATATAAGGAACCTAAGTAGTCCTAATTAGATAGCTATTGCATTGTAACTGAGTTCTAGAAGTTGTGGAATGTAAATCTTGTTAATTCTCTCTAATACCGAATCTCCTTCACACTTACCGAATCTCATTCTAACTTGTCTTTCTTCTAATCTCAACATGATCTGACCTATCACTATCCTAAATGATTAGTATGCTACTTAAATTTGGTGACTGTGTTATTCTTAGTTGCCAAGGAGTTAATATAGGGATAATACGTAACTGAAGCTATAAAATAGCTTTGGTGACATGCACGTTAAAACACCACTATAAATAGATCCGAGACATTTCATCCTTCAAATCATACATCTCTAAAACATTCATACAAATACACACATACATATAAAATATAGTCGTAAGTGTAATAGTTATAGTACAAGGAAGGAAGAAAATTAGGACTACAACCATTGCAAAGTGAGTACTCTCGTATTAATTTATAAAAATAAAATACGTTCTATTATTTATGTTAATTGATATTTGATTAGATACGATCTATGTGTATTTATTATGAGATATTAGTATTATTATTATTATTATTATTATTATTATTATTATTATTATTATTATTATTATTATTATTATTATTATTATTATTATTATTATTATTATTATTATTATTATTATTATTATTATTATTATTATTATTATATGTATTTTGGGAATGGTGGATTAGGGTTCGAAATGCGTTAATACATAGAGCTAAAATATTATAATTCTTAAATGAAACCAACATGTTTGTTATGTTACCCGTATGCATGACAAAGTCAAACGAACGTAGGTCCTTACACGTGTGATTAAGATCTCTCACATGTCCGTGGTTTGGTTGGTTTCATTTGTGCTCTATGTTGGATTAATATTGTTATTTACTGAGATCGTGTCTGATTTGTAAGTATCTTTTTCCCAGGTGACAAAGGGAAGTAGAAGACTCGGTAATATAAGATCTCTGAGTTCTTGCCTCGTGATATCAGGTGAGTGGAACTATCCTTTCGGATATTTGTATAGAGTAGCGAGTTATGCTACTATTGCCATGTTTACCTATTTATTTTATTGTTGAATATACTATGTTGTATATGTATGGTTATGTGCACACTATGATTATTGGCCTTGATTTGTTAGGCTGAAGGAGTCAACCTTGATTATTTAGGTTGGGTTCAATGTTACTGTCTGGGTAGTATAATTTAAAGGACGTGTTCGTTACGTCTGGATTTCTATACTAAGTATTCAGTAACAAAGAACTATTGGTAAACTCTAACCCGATCAGCTAGTAGTTAATGGTCAGGCCAGGCCAGGCCGCCGGTCTCCTTGAGATTATGTGAATTGCTATGTTTATGCAATTTTATTATAGCTTGATGCTATATGCTGATATCTGTTAAGATTGTTTCATTCACTTAGCTTTGTGTTAATCCCCCACATCTTCTCCCCTGTTGGTTTGGTGCTTTTATGCTCGGGACAGGAGAAGTCGTATTTTGGTCTAGTTATGCTTGACATGCTTAAACTCTGATGTTTGTAATCATAATACTTGATATATAATAGCATTGGAATAAACGTGGTTTGTATATTATTAATACATTTTATAATAAAAAGTGTTGGTTTGCTTTCCGCTGTGTTAAAAAAAAAAAAACCACTGTCTTACAAAACCACTGTCTCTCTTCTTATAACTAATCCTGATGTTTGCGACCTAACGACATCACATAAACAAAACGGTCCGTTTTGGTCATATCAAACATCTTGATCAATCAGGGCAAAAGGAGTTATTGGATACATTGACTAGTTATAATGTCAATGAGCAGCCTTTCTATGACTTCGTTATTTCATCTGCTACTGCTCCTCCTCCTATTGAGTCGTGAACACCTTTGAAAGTTGCTCTTGATTATGCTGGTAAAGCCATTGGTGCTCCTCTAAAAGGCTTTCATGGTGATGATCTACCAACCCTCTGACTCTGCTGCTTCTTCATTCTCTTCTGATGATATACTAAGGAACTGGTACTGATAAGAATCCAGTGGATCTTGATACGGGTTCATCTTCTGCTGATGAAGATAACTCTAGTTCTAAACCTTCGGGTGAAGGTAAAAATGGTGGTGATCATGGTGATCAGTCTGATGGCGACCTTCCACCTCCACCTCCCTATACAGTGTAGTGACCCGAACTTTTCCATGTTTATATATATTAATTGAGATTGATATTTACATGATTTAATGTTTCCAACATGTTAAGCAATCAAACTTGTTAAGACTTGATTAATTGAAATATGTTTCATATAGACAATTGACCACCTAAGTTGACCGGTGATTCACGAACGTTAAAACTTGTAAAAACTATATGATGACATATATATGGATATATATATAGTTAACATGATACTATGATAAGTAAACATATCATTAAGTATATTAACAATGAACTACATATGTAAAAACAAGACTACTAACTTAATGATTTTTAAACGAGACATATATGTAACGATTATCGTTGTAAAGACATTTAATGTATATATATCATATTAAGAGATATTCATACATGATAATATCATGATAATATAATAATTTAAAATCTCATTTGATATTATAAACATTGGGTTAACAACATTTAACAAGATCGTTAACCTAAAGGTTTCAAAACAACACTTACATGTAACGACTAACGATGACTTAACGACTCAGTTAAAATGTATATACATGTAGTGTTTTAATATGTATTTATACACTTTTGAAAGACTTCAATACACTTATCAAAATACTTCTACTTAACAAAAATGCTTACAATTACATCCTCTTTCAGTTTCATCAACAATTCTACTCGTATGCACCCGTATTCGTACTCGTACAATACACAGCTTTTAGATGTATGTACTATTGGTATATACACTCCAATGATCAGCTCTTAGCAGCCCATGTGAGTCACCTAAAACATGTGGGAACCATCATTTGGCAACTAGCATGAAATATCTCATAAAATTACAAAAATATGAGTAATCATTCATGACTTATTTACATGAAAACAAAATTACATATCCTTTATATCTAATCCATACACCAACGACCAAAAACACCTACAAACACTTTCATTCTTCAATTTTCTTCATCTAATTGATCTCTCTCAAGTTCTATCTTCAAGTTCTAAGTGTTCTTCATATATTCTACAAGTTCTAGTTACATAAAATCAAGAATACTTTCAAGTTTGCTAGCTCACTTCCAATCTTGTAAGGTGATCATCCAACCTCAAGAAATCTTTGTTTCTTACAGTAGGTTATCATTCTAATACAAGGTAATAATCATATTCAAACTTTGGTTCAATTTCTATAACTATAACAATCTTATTTCAAGTGATGATCTTACTTGAACTTGTTTTCGTGTCATGATTCTACTTCAAGAACTTCGAGCCATCCAAGGATCCGTTGAAGCTAGATCCATTTTTCTCTTTTCCAGTAGGTTTATCCAAGGAACTTAAGGTAGTAATGATGTTCATAACATCATTCTATTCATACATATAAAGCTATCTTATTCGAAGGTTTAAACTTGTAATCACTAGAACATAGTTTAGTTAATTCTAAACTTGTTCGCAAACAAAAGTTAATCCTTCTAACTTGACTTTTAAAATCAACTAAACACATGTTCTATATCTATATGATATGCTAACTTAATGATTTAAAACCTAGAAACACGAAAAACACAGTAAAACCGGATTTACGCCGTCGTAGTAACACCGCGGGCTGTTTTGGGTTAGTTAATTAAAAACTATGATAAACTTTGATTTAAAAGTTTTTATTCTGAGAAAATGATTTTTATTATGAACATGAAACTATATCCAAAAATTATGGTTAAACTCAAAGTGGAAGTATGTTTTCTAAAATGGTCATCTAGACGTCGTTCTTTCAACTGAAATGACTACCTTTACAAAAATAACTTGTAACTTATTTTTTCCGACTATAAACCTATACTTTTTCTGTTTAGATTCATAAAATAGAGTTCAATATGAAACCATAGCAATTTGATTCACTCAAAACGGATTTAAAATGAAGAAGTTATAGGTAAAACAAGATTGGATAATTTTTCTCATTTTAGCTACGTGAAAATTGGTAACAAATCTATTCCAACCATAACTTAATCAACTTGTATTGTATATTATGTAATCTTGAGATACCATAGACACGTATACAATGTTTCGACCTATCATGTCGACACATCTATATATATTTCGGAACAACCATAGACACTCTATATGTGAATGTTGGAGTTAGCTATACAGGGTTGAGGTTGATTCCAAAATATATATAGTTTGAGTTGTGATCAATACTGAGATACGTATACACTGGGTCGTGGATTGATTCAAGATAATATTTATCGATTTATTTCTGTACATCTAACTGTGGACAACTAGTTGTAGGTTACTAACGAGGACAGCTGACTTAATAAACTTAAAACATCAAAATATATTAAAAGTGTTGTAAATATATTTTGAACATACTTTGATATATATATATATATATTGTTATAGGTTCGTGAATCAACCAGTGGCCAAGTCTTACTTCCCGATGAAGTAAAAATCTGTGAAAGTGAGTTATAGTCCCACTTTTAAAATCTAATATTTTTGGGATGAGAATACATGCAGGTTTTATAAATGATTTACAAAATAGACACAAGTACGTGAAACTACATTCTATGGTTGAATTATCGAAATCGAATATGCCCCTTTTTATTAAGTCTGGTAATCTAAGAATTAGGGAACAGACACCCTAATTGATGCGAATCCTAAAGATAGATCTATTGGGCCTAACAAACCCCATCCAAAGTACCGGATGCTTTAGTACTTCGAAATTTTATATCATGTCCGAAGGAGGATCCCGGAATGATGGGGATATTTATATATGCATCTTGTTAATGTCGGTTACTAGGTGTTCACCATATGAATGATTTTTATCTCTATGTATGGGATGTGTATTGAAATATGAAATCTTGTGGTCTATTATTATGATTTGATATATATAGGTTAAACCTATAACTCACCAACATTTTTGTTGACGTTTTAAGCATGTTTATTCTCAGGTGATTATTAAGAGCTTCTGCTGTCGCATACTTAAATAAGGACGAGATTTGGAGTCCATGCTTGTATGATATTGTGTAAAAACTGCATTCAAGAAACTTATTTTGTTGTAACATATTTGTATTGTAAACCATTATGTAATGGTCGTCTGTAAACAGGATATTTTAGATTATCATTATTTGATAATCTACGTAAAGCTTTTTAAAACCTTTATCTATGAAATAAAGGTTATGGTTTGTTTTAAAAATGAATGCAGTCTTTGAAAAACGTCTCATATAGAGGTCAAAACCTCGCAACGAAATCAATTAATATGGAACGTTTTTAATCAATAAGAACTGGACATTTCAGTTGGTATCCGAGCATTGGTCTTAGAGAACCAGAATTTTGCATTAGTGTGTCTTATCGAGTTTGTTAGGATGCATTAGTGAGTCTGAACTTCGACCGTGTTTACTTGAAAAATGATTGCTTAACAAATTTTGTTGGAAACTATATATTTTTAACATGTGAATATTATGTGATATATTAATCTCTTAACGCGTTTGATATTATGTGATAGATGTCTACCTCTAGAACAAGTCCCATTGACTCACCTAATAATAATGAAGAGTCAAATGTAAATTGGAATGATTCATGGACTGATTCACAAGTTCCCGAAGAGGAACCGAAAGAAGAGTCGGAAACGGAAGAAGAATCGGAACCGGAAGAAGAATCGGAACCGGATGAAGAAATAGAGCCGGTGGGGGAAATAATAAAACGGTTAAGTAAAAGAAAATCCTCACCCAACCGACCAAGGTTAATTATGGTCAATGATGTTTCCGCCAAGGAAGCAAAATATTGGGAGGATTACCAATTCTCCGATGAATCGGATTCCGACGAGAATTTCGATGATGTTATAGAAATTACCCCAACTGAATTTAAAAAGGCAAAAGAAAATAATAAGGGAAAGGGCATAAAAATAGAGAAATCTAATTCCAACCCCGATGAACTTTATATGTATCGTCAACCCCCGAAGTCCTTAAGTTGTAACAATGACCCGGGAACCTCTAAACCACCAGGTTTTTCTAAACCAATGTGGAAAACGACGGCTCGTATTAGGGGAACATCATATATCCCTAGAAACTTGGCAAAACGAACCAAAACCGAAGAAGAAGAAACAAACGAGTCGGAATAAGATAGCTGTATTCGTGTGGTGTAATATATGTAATATAGTGTTCTTATGCTTTATGATATATGTAAAAATTGCTTGTATTAATAAGTATTTTTTTTTATGAATCTAACTCTTGTCTATTTTACAGTATAAAAACACAAAATGGATAGACAACCCAATATTTTAAGAGACCTACCCTAAGACATGATTGATGAAATCTTGTCTAGAGTCGGTCAGAATTCTTCGGCAAAACTATTTAAGGCGAGATCAGTTTGTAAGACATTTGAAGAACGTTCCAAGAATGCCTTGGTTTATAAAAGGCTTTCGTTCGAAAGATGGGGGATATCACATTGGGAAATCCATAAGTTACGATGTGTTTACTTTGACGCATATATTGTGGGGAACCCAAATGCTATTTTACGCAATGGGTTAAGAAATTATTTTGACTCAATATATCCGAATATTGGACTTCGTGATTTAGAAAAAGCGGCTAACATGCAACATAAAGAAGCATGTTATGCTTACGGATTAGTAATGTTCACTTCTCACCAAAGTGAGAACAAGAACATCGGGCTACAACTATTAAACAAAACATTTCCACAAGTGACGGAGTCGGTAATTGGGGTAAGAAATGAGGTTTTTAGATTGTTACGGGACTGTTGGACATTACGTAACCCTCGTCCCTTTGACGATGTTACAACACGCTGTCTTATCAATGGCCATAACGGTTATGTTCCACAAGACCAAGGATGGGAAGTAATCCTAGTAAAACCAGAATGCATGACTTGTTTCTGGACGTATGAATTCCGTGTCTTTATTGCCTTTGCTGGACGACTTGTGTACTAGCTAGAATTATCTTCACAACCATCTTGTATCAAATTTATTGTGTGCTATATTTCATGCTATATGTAAAATAAGCGGTATTGTAAGTTTGTAAAATATTGTGTAAAAGTTTGAACGCGAAATATTATTATAATCAGTTTTTCATATAGAATTGTAGTAGTTGAATTGTATATTAGCTACTAAGTATGAACTTAACGGGTAGGTACTACCCGAATTTAAACTTATAAAACGCTAATATGAAGAAAAAGCTTTTATAAATGAGTTCATATTATGCTAAAAAATACTATTAACTACTCTTAATATTCTGTATGATTAACTTGTTCCATTTGACTATTTTGAAGGAAATGGCACCGACTACTCGACACACCGTGAATATGAATGAAGAGGAATTCCGTACTTTTCTAGCTTCAAACATAGCCGCAGTACAGGCTGCGCTACATACCAACAATAACCTTGGATCTAGCAGTACAGGAAATCGTGTAGGATGCACCTACAAAGAATTCACTGCCTGCAAACCTTTGGAATTTGATGGAACCGAAGGACCGATCGGATTGAAACGGTGGACCGAGAAGGTCGAATCGGTGTTTACCATAAGTAAGTGTACTGAAGAGGACAAAGTGAAGTACGCTACCATACCTTCACAGGTTCTGCGTTAACATGGTGGAATACCTATCTAGAGCAAGTGGGACAAGACGATGCGTACGCACTACCGTGGTCAGCATTCAAGCACTTGATGAACGAGAAGTACCGTCCCAGAACCGAGGTCAATAAGCTCAAGACAGAACTTAGAGGGTTACAAACCCAAGGATTTGATATTACCACGTACGAAAGACGATTCACAGAATTGTGCCTATTGTGTCCGGGATCATTCGAAGATGAGGAAGAGAAGATCGACGCGTTTGTGAAAGGATTATCGAAAAGAATCCAAGAAGATATAAGTTCACACGAGCCCACCTCCATACAACAGGCATGTAGAATGGCTCACAAACTAGTGAACCAGATTGAAGAAAGAATTAAAGAACAGACTGCCGAAGAGGCCAATGTGAAGCAAGTCAAAAGAAAGTGGGAGGAAAACGGTGATAAGAATCACCAATACAACAACAACAGCAATTACAACAATAATCGCAACAATTATCCCAACAATCGCAACATCATTCGCAACTACAACAAACGGCCCAACAACAACAACAACAACAACAACAACAACAACAACAACAACAACAACAACAACAACAACAACAACAACAACAATCATCCCAACAACAATAATAACCGCAACAACAACAACAATCAGAAGCAGCTATGCCAAAGGTGTGAAAAGTATCACTCGGGGTTCTGCACCAAATTTTGCAACAAGTGTAAAAGAAATGGTCATAGTGCGGCGAAGTGTGAGGTCTACGGACCAGGGGTTAATAGAACGAAAGGAACAAATGGTGTCGGAACGAGTAATGGCAGAGCAAGTAGTGTCGGAGCAAGTTATGCCAATGTAGTTTGTTATAAATGTGGAAAACCAGGCCACATTATTAGAAATTGCCCGAACCAGGAGAACATGAATGGACAAGGCCGTGGAAGAGTTTTCAATATTAATGCGGCAGGGGCACAGGAAGACCCGGAGCTTGTTACGGGTACGTTTCTTATTGAAAATAAATCTGCTTACGTTTTATTTGATTCGGGTGCGGATAGAAGCTATATGAGTAGAGATTTTTGTGCTAAATTAATTTGTCCATTGACGCCTTTGGATAGTAAATTTTTACTCGAATTAGCAAATGGTAAATTAATTTCAGCAGATAATATATGTCGGAATCGAGAAATTAAACTGGTTAGCGAAACATTTAAGATTGACTTGATACCAGTAGAGTTAGGGATTTTTGATGTGATAATCGGTATGGACTGGTTGAAAGAAGTGAAAGCAGAGATCGTTTGTTACAAAAATGCAATTCGCATTATACGAGAAAAAGGAAAACCCTTAATGGTGTACGGAGAAAAGGGCAACACGAAGCTACATTTTATTAGTAATTTGAAGGCACAAAAACTAATAAGAAAAGGTTGCTATACTGTTCTAGCACACGTCGAGAAAGTACAAACTGAAGAAAAGAGCATCAATGATGTTCCCGTCGCAAAAGAATTTCCCGATGTATTTCCGAAAGAATTACCGGGATTACCCCCACATCGATCCGTTGAATTTCAAATAGATCTTGTACCAGGAGCTGCACCAATAGCTCGTGTTCCTTACAGACTCGCACCCAGCGAGATGAAAGAACTGCAAAGCCAATTACAAGAACTTTTAGAGCGTGGTTTCATTCGACCAAGCACATCACCGTGGGGAGCTCCTGTTTTGTTTGTCAAGAAGAAAGATGGTAAATTCAGGTTGTGTATCGACTACCGAGAGTTGAACAAACTTACCATCAAGAACCGCTACCCACTATCAAGAATCGACGACTTATTTGATCAACTACAAGGCTCGTCTGTTTATTCAAAGATTGACTTACGTTCCGGGTATCATCAAATGCGGGTGAAAGAAGATGATATTCCAAAGACTACTTTCAGAACACGTTACGGTCATTACGAGTTTATGGTCATGCCGTTTGGTTTAACTAATGCACCAGCTGTGTTCATGGACCTAATGAACCGAGTGTGTGGACCATACCTTGACAAGTTTGTCATTGTTTTCATTGATGATATACTTATTTACTCAAAGAAAATGACCAAGAACACGGTGAACATTTGAGAAAGGTGTTAGAAGTATTGAGGAAGGAAGAATTGTAGACTAAGTTTTCAAAGTGTGCATTTTGGTTGGAAGAAGTTCAATTCCTCGGTCACATAGTGAACAAAAAAGGTATTAAGGTGGATCCGGCAAAGATAGAAACTGTTGAAAAGTGGGAAACCCCGAAAACTCCGAAACACATACGCCAGTTTTTAGGACTAGCTGGTTACTACAGAAGGTTCATCCAAGACTTTTCCAGAATAGGAAAACCCTTGACTGCATTAACGCATAAAGGGAAGAAATTTGAATGGAATTATGAACAAGAGAAAGCATTTCAGTTATTGAAGAAAAAGCTAACTACGGCACCTATATTGTCATTGCCTGAAGGGAATGATGATTTTGTGATTTATTGTGACGCATCAAAGCAAGGTCTCGGTTGTGTATTAATGCAACGAACGAAGGTGATTGCTTATGCGTCTAGACAATTGAAGATTCACGAACAAAATTATAGGACGCATGATTTGGAATTAGGCGCGGTTGTTTTTGCATTAAAGACTTGGAGGCACTACTTATATGGGGTCAAAAGTATTATATATACCGACCACAAAAGCCTTCAACACATATTTAATCAGAAACAACTGAATATGAGGCAGCGTAGGTGAATTGAATTGTTGAATAATTACGACTTTGAGATTCGTTACCACCCGGGGAAGGCAAATGTGGTAGCCGATGCCTTGAGCAGGAAGGACAGAGAACCCATTCGAGTAAAATGTATGAATATAATGATTCATAATAACCTTACTACTCAAATAAAGGAGGCGCAACAAGGAGTTTTAAAAGAGGGAAATTTAAAGGATGAAATACCCAAAGGATCGGAGAAGCATCTTAATATTCGGGAAGACGGAACCCGGTATAGGGCTGAAAGGATTTGGGTACCAAAATTTGGAGATATGAGAGAAATGGTACTTAGAGAATCTCATAAAACCAGATACTCAATACATCCTGGAATGGGGAAGATGTACAAGGATCTCAAGAAACATTTTTGGTGGCCGGATATGAAAGCCGATGTTGCTAAATACGTAGGAGAATGTTTGACGTGTTCTAAGGTCAAAGCTGAGCATCAGAAACCATCAGGTCTACTTCAACAACCCGAAATCTCGAAATGGAAATGGGAAAACATTACCATGGATTTCATCACTAAATTGCCAAGGACTGCAAGTGGTTTTGATACTATTTGGGTAATAGTTGATCGTCTCACCAAATTAGCACACTTCTTGCCAATAAGAGAAGATGACAAGATGGACAAGTTAGCACGACTGTATTTGAAGGAAGTCGTCTCCAGACATGGAATACCAATCTCTATTATCTCTGATAGGGATGGCAGATTTATTTCAAGATTCTGGCAGACATTACAGCAAGCATTAGGAACTCGTCTAGACATGAGTACTGCCTATCATCCACAAACTGATGGGCAGAGTGAAAGGATGATACAAACGCTTGAAGACATGCTACGAGCATGTGTTATTGATTTCGGAAACAGTTGGGATCGACATCTACCGTTAGCAGAATTTTCCTACAAAAACAGCTACCATTCAAGCATTGAGATGGCGCCGTTTGAAGCACTTTATGGTAGAAAGTGCAGGTCTCCGATTTGTTGGAGTGAAGTGGGGGATAGACAGATTACGGGTCCGGAGATTATACAAGAAACTACCGAGAAGATCATCCAAATTCAACAACGGTTGAAAACCGCCCAAAGTCGACAAAAGAGCTACGTTGACATTAAAAGAAAAGATATAGAATTTGAAATTGGAGAGATGGTCATGCTTAAAGTTGCACCTTGGAAAGGCGTTGTTCGATTTGGTAAACGAGGGAAATTAAATCCAAGGTATATTGGACCATTCAAGATTATTGATCGTGTCGGACCAGTAGCTTACCGACTTGAGTTACCTCAACAACTCGCGGCTGTACATAACACTTTCCACGTCTCGAATTTGAAGAAATGTTTTGCTAAAGAAGATCTCACTATTCCGTTAGATGAAATCCAAATAAAAAAAAAACTTCAATTCATCGAAGAACCCGTCGAAATAATGGATCGTGAGGTTAAAAGACTTAAGCAAAACAAGATACCAATTGTTAAGGTTCGATGGAATGCTCGTAGAGGACCCGAATTCACCTGGGAGCGTGAAGATCAGATGAAGAAGAAATACCCGCATCTATTTCCAGAAGATTCGTCAACACCTTCAACAGCTTAAAATTTCGGGACGAAATTTATTTAACGGGTAGGTACTGTAGTGACCCGAACTTTTCCATGTTTATATATATTAATTGAGATTGATATTTACATGATTTAATGTTTCCAACATGTTAAGCAATCAAACTTGTTAAGACTTGATTAATTGAAATATGTTTCATATAGACAATTGACCACCCAAGTTGACCGGTGATTCACGAACGTTAAAACTTGTAAAAACTATATGACGACATATATATGGATATATATATAGTTAACATGATACTATGATAAGTAAACATATCATTAAGTATATTAACAATGAACTACATATGTAAAAACAAGACTACTAACTTAATGATTTTTAAACGAGACATATATGTAACGATTATCGTTGTAAAGACATTTAATGTATATATATATCATATTAAGAGATATTCATACATGATAATATCATGATAATATAATAATTTAAAATCTCATTTGATATTATAAACATTGGGTTAACAACATTTAACAAGATCGTTAACCTAAAGGTTTCAAAACAACACTTACATGTAACGACTAACGATGACTTAACGACTCAGTTAAAATTTATATACATGTAGTGTTTTAATATGTATTTATACACTTTTGAAAGACTTCAATACACTTATCAAAATACTTCTACTTAACAAAAATGCTTACAATTACATCCTCGTTCAGTTTCATCAACAATTCTACTCGTATGCACCCGTATTCGTACTCGTACAATACACAGCTTTTAGATGTATGTACTATTGGTATATACACTCCAATGATCAGCTCTTAGCAGCCCATGTGAGTCACCTAAAACATGTGGGAACCATCATTTGGCAACTAGCATGAAATATCTCATAAAATTACAAAAATATGAGTAATCATTCATGACTTATTTACATGAAAACAAAATTACATATCCTTTATATCTAATCCATACACCAACGACCAAAAACACCTACAAACACTTTCATTCTTCAATTTTATTCATCTAATTGATCTCTCTCAAGTTCTATCTTCAAGTTCTAAGTGTTCTTCATATATTCTACAAGTTCTAGTTACATAAAATCAAGAATACTTTCAAGTTTGCTAGCTCACTTCCAATCTTGTAAGGTGATCATCCAACCTCAAGAAATCTTTGTTTCTTACAGTAGGTTATCATTCTAATACAAGGTAATAATCATATTCAAACTTTGGTTCAATTTCTATAACTATAACAATCTTATTTCAAGTGATGATCTTACTTGAACTTGTTTTCGTGTCATGATTCTGCTTCAAGAACTTCGAGCCATCCAAGGATCCGTTGAAGCTAGATCCATTTTTCTCTTTTCCAGTAGGTTTATCCAAGGAACTTAAGGTAGTAATGATGTTCATAACATCATTCTATTCATACATATAAAGCTATCTTATTCGAAGGTTTAAACTTGTAATCACTAGAACATAGTTTAGTTAATTCTAAACTTGTTCGCAAAAAAAAGTTAATCCTTCTAACTTGACTTTTAAAATCAACTAAACACATGTTCTATATCTATATGATATGCTAACTTAATGATTTAAAACCTGAAAACACGAAAAACACCGTAAAACCGGATTTACGCCGTCGTAGTAACACCGCGGGCTGTTTTGGGTTAGTTAATTAAAAACTATGATAAACTTTGATTTAAAAGTTTTTATTATGAGAAAATGATTTTTATTATGAACATGAAACTATATCCAAAAATTATGGTTAAACTCAAAGTGGAAGTATGTTTTCTAAAATAGTCATCTAGACGTCGTTCTTTCAACTGAAATGACTACCTTTACAAAAATGACTTGTAACTTATTTTTTCCGACTATAAACCTATACTTTTTCTGTTTAGATTCATAAAATAGAGTTCAATATGAAACCATAGCAATTTGATTCACTCAAAACGGATTTAAAATGAAGAAGTTATAGGTAAAACAAGATTGGATAATTTTTCTCATTTTAGCTACGTGAAAATTGGTAACAAATCTATTCCAACCATAACTTAATCAACTTCTATTGTATATTTTGTAATCTTGAGATACCATAGACACGTATACAATGTTTCGACCTATCAAGTCGACACATCTATATATATTTCGGAACAACTATAGACACTCTATATGTGAATGTTGGAGTTAGCTATACAGGGTTGAGGTTGATTCCAAAATATATATAGTTTGAGTTGTGATCAATACTGAGATACGTATACACTGGGTCATGGATTGATTCAAGATAAAATTTATCGATTTATTTCTGTACATCTAACTGTGGACAACTAGTTGTAGGTTACTAACGAGGACAGCTGACTTAATAAACTTAAAACATCAAAATATATTAAAAGTGTTGTAAATATATTTTGAACATACTTTGATATATATGTATATATTGTTATAGGTTCGTGAATCAACTAGTGGCCAAGTCTTACTTCCCGACGAAGTAAAAATCTATGAAAGTGAGTTATAGTCCCACTTTTAAAATCTAATATTTTTGGGATGAGAATACATGCAGGTTTTATAAATGATTTACAAAATAGACACAAGTACGTGAAACTACATTCTATGGTTGAATTATCGAAATTGAATATGCCCCTTTTTATTAAGTCTGGTAATCTAAGAATTAGGGAACAGACACCCTAATTGACGCGAATCCTAAAGATAGATCTATTGGGCCTAACAAACCCCATCCAAAGTACCGGATGCTTTAGTACTTCGAAATTTTATATCATGTCCGAAGGAGGATCCCGGAATGATGGGGATATTTATATATGCATCTTGTTAATGTCGGTTACTAGGTGTTCACCATATGAATGATTTTTATCTCTATGTATGGGATGTGTATTGAAATATGAAATCTTGTGGTCTATTATTATGATTTGATATATATAGGTTAAACCTATAACTCACCAACATTTTTGTTGACGTTTTAAGCATGTTTATTCTCAGGTGATTATTAAGAGCTTCCGCTGTCGTATACTTAAATAAGGACGAGATTTGGAGTCCATGCTTGTATGATATTGTGTAAAAACTGCATTCAAGAAACTTATTTTGTTGTAACATATTTGTATTGTAAACCATTATGTAATGGTCGTGTGTAAACAGGATATTTTAGATTATCATTATTTGATAATCTACGTAAAGCTTTTTAAAACTTTTATCTATGAAATAAAGGTTATGGTTTGTTTTAAAAAATGAATGCAGTCTTTGAAAAACGTCTCATATAGAGGTCAAAACCTCGCAACGAAATCAATTAATATGGAACGTTTTTAATCAATAAGAACGGGACATTTCATACAGTTACTATTCGTCAAGCATCTACTGATCCTTCCAACTTTTTACAAGTGGCTGAAGTTGAAGGGTTGTCTTATCTTGGTGTACAACATGCTATTTCTCATGTAACACCTCTCATACATAAGTCATTTGCTCATAATGTGTATGAAGATGTGCGTAGAGCTTTCCAACTTGTTGAAGACAATGCACCTCTATGTGCTTCCATCTCTGCCGTTGAAGATCATCTTAAGAGATAGCTGAGTTTGCAAACATTGTTGCTGCTGATATCCATCACAACCAGCTCAATAATGCAGATCTGGGTCATCAAATTTTAACTCGTGAAAAGTATGTTACTCATCTCTCTCAACTTGAAGTTGATCTGCATACTGAGAGACAACGTACTCACTACTTAAATGAGGAGTTGATGTTGACAAGATGGTCATGATTACCTCCAGAAATGAAGTTCGAATGATCAATCGATGCAACAATCAAATTGGTGCTTACCTGAAGCTAATCTCTTTATGGCTGATGCTAAATGGAATCACCATGCCCTATCCCGTAGTGACAGTGATAGTGATTGTGAAGTTACTGCTCCTTCCACTACAAACAGTGATGATGCCAAAAATGAAACGACTCCAACCCATTATCGACAACGGCGTGTTTTTTAACAGACTATCATTGTGTCGCGGTTCATCCGGGTCACGACGCGGTCCTAAGTGTAATTTAAATACCGAAGCTAAAACCAGACCTCACCATCTGTTCTAGCACTAAGTCGCGTTGCGGATTTTCAGGTCGCAGCGCGACCTCCCACTGTGCCAAATGCCCATAACCACTTTTTATGCTCCACATCAAATTTACATTGCAAGTCGGGACTCGGATTTTCTGGTCGCGGCGCGACCAAACGCTGGGTCAGATTATGCAATTTGCAACAAGATTTAACACAAATTTATTCCAACATCACAAGTCTTGATCCACATTAACCTTCTCAAAAGTTAAGTATGACTCAAAATACAACAAGTTAAGAGTTTACACAATCAGGAACTCAAGACCCATAATTTAACAAGTGTATAATACGACCCAATATACCAAAATGACCCAATATAGAGCATGACCGTCGGGACCATTACCAAAAGCGTTTCCACCCAAAGCCACCAACAATGTGAGCTAAGCCAAACACTTACCCTTATCCTTCATAGTGCACAAATCTATAAAAAGAGTAAAATAACGAGGGTAAGCAATGCTTAGTGAGAAGAATAAATATGCATATATGCACACAACTTACCTACTTGTATTACCACAACAATTTAATATATATGTACACATAGCACTGCAACAAGCATAGCACAAGTATGTAACAACCCGAACCAAACCCGTGCAAAATATCACAAAAAAAAAAAAAAAAAAATTAACTGGCCAGCATATGGCGCGGCGCGCCAGGTGGTGGCGCGGCGCGCGAAACCACCTGGACAGCCTGCTGTCCCCGAGAGCCAAATACACGAAAATGTTTGGCCGTTTCCCGACATAATTAGACAAAACGCTTTCACCCACAAATTAATATATGTAAAACTAGCACGTTCCATTAATAAAAATAGTTTTACGAAGTGGGGCCCACACGACCCAAATTACAAGTTTAAATACAAAATATGAGTTTCGACCGTCAAAAAGTTTAAGTACCAAACTACACTACGAGCATGGCGTTTGGGATTAAACTACCCAAGTCTCGGTCAAACTCCAAGAACTATCACATCCAAAAAGCGTCCCCTAATCAACAAAGCGGGATCTCTAATCCAAGATAATGCCCTTACCCTTGTCCACAATCGAACCTATAAAAAGGTAAATAACGAGAGGGTAAGCAAAGCTTAGTGAATGAAATAATTATACATATACATATATAATATACCTACTTGCATACACTTACACACACCACATAATCGTTAGTAATAACAATTAGCATACAAACTCCAAGTAAGCTAATTACCTCCAAATACCCCAACTAGCAATATCAATATCACAAGCTACGCAATAATATAATATGATACATCCCGACATATACATAAATAACTATATGGTTAACCATAAACGCGTCATGGTGCTACCAGCTTCGTGGTTCACACCATACGCAATGCTATAACGCTACCGGCTCCGTGGTTCACGTCACTACGCATTCGAGTCATACTCTTTTATAGTGCTACCGGCTCCGTGGTTCACACTTTGTTTTATAGTGCTACCGGCTCCGTGGTTCACCCTTTGATGCTACCGGCTCCGTGGTTCACATCACAAACGTACACTAGGATGCTACCAGCTCCGTGGTTCACATCATAGCACACTCACACATACACACTATGGCACTCCCGGCTCCGTGGGTCATACCATAGCATACAAATAAATATACCATATACATACATGTATAATTACTCCACTCACCTCAAAGTCTCTTGTGAAAGATAATCAAGTCCGAGAATCTTCAAGGTAACGCACCTATTACATTTTACACAATATCAATCACAACTCAAGTTGGTCAACCCACTAAAACTCCATTCTAGGGTTATCTTGACCCATTGTGCAATTTTGACCCATTTGCAACCCTAACCCTAATATTTGGGTTAACATCCCCAAAACCCTAATCATTTGCCAAGTTAAGTCCTAAGACGCTTTCCAATACAAGGTTTATGCATCAAACACATACATTAACCCACTTAGGACCATCTTGACCCATTTGACCATTTAAAGTCAATACACCCATTTCGGGTCATCTACTAACCCACTTAACACCCCTTTACATATATTTAAGTGTGCTAGTAATTTAACTAACTAATTTAAGCTCATAAACATAGATTAATACTCTGAAAACCCTAGTTAGCCAACTTTGAGTCCACATGACCCAAATTCACCCAAAAACCCCTAATTCACTAACAAATGGGTTTTTATGTGCCAATAACCCAAACCCTAACCCTTAATACAATTAAAGTAAGAAATTAGGTTTTATAACTTACCAACACAATCACCACGTAGCTAGCGACTAGATGAACGACTTCAGAACTCGCAATAAGACCCGATTCAACTTCCTTCTTCCTTTAATGGAGCTCTCTCACTCTAGAACTTCCTCTCTCTCTAGGATTTAATGGAAAGTGATAAGGTAGATGGAAATGGAGTAAAGGAGACTCCAACAACTGATTTGGGGCCTTAAAGTCGGACCCCTAAAGTGATTTTACCAAATTGCCCCCAAAATATCTAATTTAAAAAGAGGGAAGAATCTGTCAGCCCGTAATGGCGCGGCGTGCCATAAGGCCGAGCGGCGCGCCGAATGCCCAGTTCAGCTTCTTTTGCAATTTTAATTATGTACAACAAAACTTCCACTTCAAGGATCTTAAACACACGTATGTACAAGGAAAATACTTGGGTCTTACAACTCTCCCCTACTTATTCGGATTGCGTCCTCACGATCCAAGCCGCATGACAAGAAGGAAGATAAACCAACACAAACTCTTCGGGCTCCCAAGTAAACTCGAAACCCTTACTCCGTCGCCATTGAACTTTGAAGGTCCTAACCTCTTTATGACTCAACCTTTTGACCTTCTCATCAAGTATAGCAATCGGCTCCTCAATATACTCTAACTTATTGTTTAGCTCAATCTCGTCTAATGGCACCCAAGATGAATCATCCACAAGACACTTACGGAGATGGGAAACATGAAATGTATTATGGATCCCCGCAAGCTCTTCGGGTAATTCCAACCGATACGCGACTTCACCAACGCGAGCTAAAACCTTAAATGGTCCAATAAACTGAGGAGCTAACTTTCCCCGTTTTCGAAATCGAATAATACCTTTCCATGGTGAAACCTTAAGCATCACCATGTCACCTTCTTAAAATTCGATCGTTCGTCTACGTTTGTCGGCATACGACTTTTGTCTATCTTGAGCCTTCTTCAAATGATCCTGAATAATGTCAATCTTGTTATTCGTCTTTAAAACCAAATCGGTACTCCCGATTTCCTTTTGTCCCACTTCACCCCAACAAATCGGGGTTCGACACCTACGCCCATAAAGCATCTCATAAGGTGGCATCCCAATACTAGTATGATAACTATTATTGTACGAGAATTCCACCAAGGGTAAGTGCTCATCCCAACTACTCCCAAAATCAATAATACACGCCCGTAACATATCCTCCAATGTTTGATTCGTACGCTCGGTTTGACTGTCCGTTTGAGGATGATACGCCGTGCTCAATTTCAATTGTGCACCCATATCTTCGTGAAACTTTTCCCAAAACCGAGATGTAAAACGGGTATCTCGATCCGAAATAATAGATATAGGAACTCCGTGTCGAGAGATGACTTCCTTGATAAACAACTTAGCCAAGGTCTCCGACGATATCGCTTCCTTAATGGGAAGAAACAAAGCACTTTTCGTTAATCGATCAACTATAACCCAAATCGAATCAAATTGGGTCCTCGTCGTTTTAGGTAACTTTGTGATGAAATCCATGGTAATGTGCTCCCATTTCCATTTCGGGATTTCTAACGGTTGTAACTTACCATACGGCTTTTAGTGCTCGGCCTTAACTTGCAAACATGTAACACATTGTTCAACATATTTTACAACATCACATTTCATGCCCGGCCACCAATAATCTTTCCTTAAATCAAGGTACATTTTTGTCGCGCCCGGATGAATGGAATACTTTGACTTATGTGCTTCATCAAGTAGCACTTGTCGATAATCACCCATCTTAGGCACCCACACTCTTCCTTGAAAAGACAACAAACCACGCGAACCCATAGTAATAAACTCCGATTGCCCCACAATTCGTTCCTCATGCTTGTTGTGAACGTAAGCCTCAATTTGAATCACACCGAGTTTTTCAAGAAAATCGTTAGTAATAATCATACGTAACAATCCCAATCGTAATGCCGGGTGATGATTCTTTCGACTCAACGCATCCGCGACCACATTCGCCTTGCCCGGATGATAAAGTATCTCACAATCATAATCTTTCACCACATCCATCCACCTTCGTTGGCGATAATTCAAATCTCGTTGATTAAAGAGATGTTTCAAACTCTTATGATCCGAATAAATCGTACACTTGACACCATACAAGTAATGGCGCCAAATTTTCAACGCATGCACAACCGCCTCCAACTCAAGATCATGAGTCGGATATCTCGTTTCGTGTTCCTTCAATTGTCGAGAGGCATAAGCGATGACTTTACCTCTTTGCATTAGAACACACCCGAGCCCATTTAACGATGCATCACAATAAACCGTCATGTCTTCCACTCCTTCCGGTAACACTAACACCGGAGCTTGACACAACTTCTCTTTTAACAACTGAAAAGCAATTTCTTGCTCGTTCTCCCAATTAAATCTCACATTCTTCCTGGTCAATTTCGTCAACGAAGAAGCGATCTTAGAAAAGTCTTGGATAAACCGACGATAATAACTGGCCAATCTGAGAAAACTTCGAACCTCCGTAGGCGTAGTTGGTTGTCTCCAACTCTTCACCGTCTCTATCTTCCCCGGATCCACTAGAATACCCTCCTTGTTCACAATATGACCAAGGAATTGAACTTCCCTTAGCCAAAATTCACATTTGGAGAATTTAGCATACAACTTCTCCTTTCGTAACGTCTTCAATACTTCACGCAAATGACGTTCATGTTCATTCATACTCCTTAAATAAACAAGTATGTCATCAATGAACACAATTACCGACTTGTCCAACATAGGTTGGCACACTCGGTTCATAAGGTCCATGAATGCCGTCGGTGCATTCGTAAGACCAAAATTCATAACTACAAACTCAAAATGTCCATAACGTGTTCGAAAAGCTGTTTTCTCAATATCTTCCTCGCGGACCCGCATTTGGTGATAGCCGGACCGTAGGTCGATCTTAGAGAAATGCGTCGCACCTTGGAGTTGGTCAAACAAATCGTCAATCCAAGGCAATGGATAACGATTCTTGATTGTCACTTTATTTAACTCCCGGTAATCGATGCACATCCGCATACTACCATCCTTCTTTTTCACGAATAAAACCGGAGTGCCCCATGGCAAAGCACTCGGTCGAATAAAACCCTTCTCAAGCAATTCTTGGGTTTGATTTAACAACTCTTGCATTTATGTTGGCGCTAAATGATAAGGAGTTTTAGCAATGGGAGTAGCTCCCGGAACCAACTCAATGCGAAATTCAACTTGTCTTTCCGCCGGAACACCCGGTAACTCATCCGGAAAAATGTCTTCGAATTCACTTACCACCGGAATTTCACGAATAGGTGGTGGCTCATCACGAGTATCAACAACATGGGCAAGAAAAGCCATGCCACCACTAACAAGAAAACGACGTGCCCGTGCAAAAGAACATATCGGCACAAGTCTTCTTCGTTTATCACCGTGAATAATTAACTCTCCCCCACTCGGGGCCCTCACCAGAATAGATTTTTCATGGCATGCAATATCGGCTCTATTTCGATCGAGCCAATCCATACCAACAACGATATCGAAATCACCCAAAGTCATCGGGATTAGATCAATTTTAAAGTTTTCGGCACCAAATACAATATCACAATTATTACACACATCAACCACTAACACCGTCTTGCCGTCCGCTATTTCGACTTCTACCGGACGACTCAACTTAGCTAATGGTTTATTAAGTTTAGGCACGAATTTTGGTGACACGAATGACAAGTTAGCACCACTATCAAAAAGTATCCTTGCCGGATTAGAATTAACCATGAAAGTACCTGAGACAACTTCGTTCAATTGTTTGGCTTCATCATTGGTCATTAAATAATTGCGACCCCTAGCCGTACCCGCCGCCTTCTCCAACCGCTTAACATTATCTTTATTCAATTCGGGACATTCCGGCCTCTTGTGCCCCTCTTTGCCACAATTATAACAAGTGACTTTTGGTGTTGAAGTCGCACTTGTACAATCGCGAGCCATGTGTCCTTGTTGCCCACAATTATAACATTTAGGCCCAAAACCCCCGGACGTACCCTTCTTCACACTACCAACGCTTTCGGAACCTTTCTTACTTTTCTTGTTTGAGAAGTTCGAATGGCTCGAATTCTCGAACTTCCTCTTACTAAAAGTAAAACCACCCTTCCTTATCACAAGCGCTTCAAAACCCTTCGCCATATTGAACAATTCATCAAAGCTCTTCACCACATTCACATTTATCTTCTCTTGATAACTATCATTCAAGATCCGATAAAAATCTTCTTTCAACATCTTTTCATTCCCGACATACTCCGGGCAAAATTGGGTCTTAGACAAAAACACGGATTTGAGAGTGTTCAAATCCATCGACCCTTGCCTCAAGGAATGTAACTCATCCTTAAGCCTTGTAAGATCGGCCGAAGTTCGGTACTCATCGAAAAACTCCGCCTTGAATTCATCCCATGTGAACTCCATACATTATTCTTCACCATAAACTTGAATCTTTGATTCCCACCACAATTTCGCATCACCTCTTAACATGCTACACCCGTATCTTGTCTTCTTATCAAGAGGACATTCACACGTACGAAAAGCCCCCTCCATATCGGAGATCCAACGGGCACTCTTAAGTGGGTCACGTTCACCATCGAAGGTGGGAGGTTGAGAGTCCTTGAAATTCTTATAGAAGAAGTCCTGTCTCCCCACATTATCCTCTTGATGAACGGCCTTCACTTGCTCCTTGACTACATTAACTAATTGCTCGTCAATCGTATCTAGAAACATTTTCTTAACATCCTAGAGGAACTCTGCCTTTTGACGTTTAAAGATGGCCTCAACTTTGGCCGTGAACTCAACGTCCTCACTCGTACTTCCATCATTGGTGTCGTGCCCGTTTCTCATCTTCATTCTATAAAATGAATTAGATTAAACAACGAAACGAAAGGACATAACACAATTGTATATGCATATACGCCACACTACTCCATCTTGCTCAACAATCGTAGTACATTACTTGTTTGACACGATTTGCACCCGTAATAATGGTAGCTAATCATTGTTATGCGAGCACGTTGCATTAACTTGCTAGTACAATGTCCATCTCGCTTGATGATTACTAAACACAACACAAAACAATTAGTACGAGGTTAGTTCATATAACCCGAAGCACTAACAATTCCAGATTAGACCCAAAGTCCTACAAGTCCTGCATAAAGCGCACATACAATAAAGTCTAAGTCTAGGCACCTATCTCAAGTTGCCTAAATCCCTTAGACCATGCTCTGGTACCACTTGTAACAACTCGAACCAAACCCGTGCAAAATATCACAAAAAAAATATTTTTAAACTGGCCAGCATATGGCGCGGCGCGCCAGGTGGTGGCGCGGCGAGCGAAACCACGTGGACAGCCTGCTGTCCTCGAGAGCTAAATACACGAAAATGTTTGGCCGTTTCCCGACATAATTAGACAAAACGCTTTCACCCACAAGTTCATATATGTAAAACTAGCACGTTCCATTAATAAAATTAGTTTTATGAAGCGGGGCCCACACGACCCAACTTACAAGTTTAAATACAAAATATGAGTTTCGACCGCCAAAAAGTTTAAGTACCAAACTACTCTACGTGCATGGTGTTTGGGATTAAACTACCCAAGTCTCGGTCAAACTCCAAGAACTATCACATCCAAAAAGCGTCCCCTAATCAACAAAGTGGGATCTCTAATCCAAGATAATGCCCTTACCCTTGTCCACAATCGAACCTATAAAAAGGTAAACAACGAGAGGGTAAGCAAAGCTTAGTGAATGCAATAATTATACATATACATATATAATATACCTACTTGCATACACCTACACACACCGCATAATCGTTAATAATAACAATTAGCATACAAACTCCAAGTAAGCTAATTACCTCCAAATACCGCAACTAGCAATATCAATATCACAAGCTCCGCAATAATATAATATGATACATCCTGACATATACATAAATAACTATATGGTTAACCATAAACGCGTCATGGTGCAACCGGCTCCGTGGTTCACACCATACGCAATGCTATAATGCTACCAGCTCCGTGGTTCACGTCACTACGCATTCGAGTCATACTCTTTTATAGTGCTACCGGCTCCATGGTTCACACTTTGTTTTATAGTGCTACCGGCTCCGTGGTTCACACTTTGATGCTACCGGCTCCGTGGTTCACATCACAAACATGCACTATGATGCTACCGGCTCCGTGGTTTACATCATAGCACACTCACACACACACTATGGCACTCCCGCCTCCGTGGGTCATACCATAGCATACAAATAAATATACCATATACATACATGTATAATTACTCCACTCACCTCAAAGTCTCTCGTGAAAGATAATCAAGTTCGAGAATCTTCAAGGTAACGCACCTATTACATTTTACACAATATCAATCACAACTCAAGTTGGTCAACCCACTAAAACTCCATTCTAGGGTTATCTTGACCCATTGTGCAATTTTGACCCATTTGCAACCCTAACCCTAATATTTGGGTTAACATCCCCAAAACCCTAATCATTTGCCAAGTTAAGTCCTAAGACGCTTTCCAATACAAGGTTTATGCATCAAACACATACATTAACCCACTTAGGACCATCTTGACCCATTTGACCATTTAAAGTCAATACACCCATTTCGGGTCATCTACTAACCCACTTAACAACCCTTTACATATATTTAAGTGTGCTAGTAATTTAACTAACTAATTTAAGCTCATAAACATAGATTAATACTTTGAAAACCCTAGTTAGCCAACTTTGAGTCAACATGACCCAAATTTACCCAAAAACCCCTAATTCACTAACAAATGGGTTTTTATTTGCCAATAAACCAAACCCTAACCCTTAATACAATTAAAGTAAGAAATTAGGTTTTATAACTTACCAACACAATCACCACGTAGCTAGCGACTAGATGAACGACTTTAGAACTCGCAATAAGACCCGATTCAACTTCCTTCTTCCTTTAATGGAGCTCTCACTCTAGAACTTCCTCTCTCTCTAGGATTTAATGGAAAGTGATAAAGTAGATGGAAATGGAGTAAAGGAGACTCCAACAACTGATTTGGGGCCTTAAAGTCGGACCCCAAAGTGATTTTACCAAATTGCCCCCAAAATATCTAATTTAAAAAGAGGGAAGAATCTGTCAGCCCGTAATGGCGCGGCGCGCCATAAGATCGCGTGGCGCGCCGAATGCCCAGTTCAGCTTCTTTTGAAATTTTAATTATGTACAACAAAACTTCCACTTCAAGGATCTTAAACACACGTATGTACAAGGTAAATACTTGGGTCTTACAAAGTAACCCGAAATAGCATGCTAACACAACATTACAATCCGACACTTCATGGTTAACCGATAGCCCAAGGGAGTGGTTATTTCAAAGGACCACCGATTGTTCACAACAACCATTACTGATACAAACACACGATATACACCAACCTCATGGTGATACGAACACACAATATACACCATACGACCCATGGTGATACGAACACACGATATACAACGACCGATGTGATATCGAATACACGAACTTGAGTGAATCCAACACACTTGAAAAATCACTCTAGTGAAACTGACACACTTGGAATCACTAAACCACATCAACCACAAGCAAGAAAACCATATACATAGATGCATAAGTATCCCACTCACCTTGTTCAACTTGATGAGTTACAAACAAAGCTTGAGCTTCACAATCAACCAAATTCAAGTCACCTAATCCAATTACACATAACAAGTTATAATCAACTATAGCTCTTACAACCCAAAACACCCCAAGTACAATTTCAACTGGTCACCAAAGCAAGCCAAACCATGAATTAACACCCTAAACCACTATAGTTAGTGATTTAGTTCCAAAATCTACCAATTTTAACTCTAGGTCTAGTACTTGAAGTACTCTTAGACCCATTTTGAAACTAAACCCATTTTACCCAAATGAGGGTTTACATCCAAAATCTAGTTCATATAAATAACAAACCCATCAATTTGTAAGTGTTCTAGTGAACATCTAGCTTATGCAAGGTCATACACTTGCAAATTCGTCATTCAAACCAAAAATCACAAATTGGGTTTTAGACTCGTCACTAACCCAAAGCCCCAACCATAACATGAAATTACACATAAAATTCGAGTTAGGGTTCTTACCTCAGCTGTAAATCAACACTAATTAGTAGCTTGAGCAAGAATGGAACTTTAATTTGGTTGGAACAAGCTTCCTTGTTTACCAAGTCAAGCTCTCCCTCAAAACACTTTGTCACTCTAAAAGGTAGGTGTTTGAAGAGATGAAAAATGGGAAATGAGACCCCAAAATGTAGCGAATACTTTCTCTTAACCGGACATGAAAATTTGCAAAATGGTCCCCCAAACTTATTTAATTTAATTACACCACCAGCCCTTCTGATCCCGTCTTGATTCATGCCGCGGCACATGGGGTCGTTTCGCGACCTATAACTGATTCAAATTATGGGGCTGTTACAAAAAGGAGGAGATAAAGAAGAATTACAAGAAGAGAAAAACAACTGAGGGGAGAATGAAAATGAGAAGGTCCCAAAACAGAAAAAGAGAGATGGTGGTGATGATGAAGATGGTGCTGGTGAAGGAAAGAAATCTACTGCTGCTGAGACAGAAGCTCAGGCAAAGGCTAAAATTCTTGCTATTTCTCAAACTATTGAAAGAAATATGCAAAGGTAACTGAGAGACATCAAAAGAAATATCAAGCTTTAAATGATGCCTTTAATGCCAAATTTGTAGAGTATTGCAGAAAGAGAAAGCAAAAGATTCTTCAAAGGATTAACCTTCCTGCTGTTCAAAAGGTAAAGAAGGAACAGATAGCTCAGCTCAAGAAGCATATTATATAACATAAGAAGAGAGAAGCAAACTTCCTAATCAGATTTGAGAAGGCAAAGTGTGACGCCCCGTACAAAACCATCGTGTACGATTCGTCAACAACAGGATCTTCACACGGTCAAACACTATATGCTGTTTGAAAACCAGTTTGCATTCATGAAAAGACAGCGTTTTACAAAAGATAACGTGCATATAGGAGCATAAGCATAAGTATTTGACTCTAAAGTCATTACAAAGCCATTGTTTGAAATTAACATAAACTACGAATGCAAAAGAAAAGTTCCATGAATGAGACATCTCTAGTAATACAGCGGATATCTAACACAGTAGGTACTTAACAGCAATTCAATAACAGCATGATAGAAAATCTAACAGCGAAAGCAAGAAACCTCTAGGCACCTGAGAAATACACGCTTAAAAGTCAACACGAATGTTGGTGAGCAATAGTTCAAGTTGTAACAGTAACGCAAGGTAGGTCACGAGATTTTAGTGTAACAAAATAGTATGAAAAGTATATGTATAACCGTGGGCACCCGGTAACTAGACTTAACGTTTATAACCCCCTGAAAGTACACTTGGCGAGTGCGTATGTTCACGAAGTATTAAACACCCGTTAAATGCTAGCGCGACTAGCCCGAGTGGGGATGTCAAACCCTATGGATCCATATCTAAGATTCGCGTTCACTGGTTCAAAAACCAATGACTAAACGTTATCGTGCTAAGGGGAATGTTTATACCGTTGTATAACCAACACACATATAAAGTTTAAGTACTCGTGCCTAGTATGTAAAACGTAAAAAGCGCATGTATTCTCAGTCCCAAAATAATTAAAGTAAAAAGGGATGCTATAACTCACAGTGATAAAAGCGGTAAAGTCGGTAATGAAAGTACGCAAGTAGTAAGTTGGTCCGAAAGGTCGTCAACCTAAATCAAGGGTTACTAGGTCAGTAGGTTGTCTTTATAAATTCTAATAGTGCATAAAATAAGTTTAAGTGTCATCATCATCATCATTCATCATCATAAAAGCTAAGTAAGTTCGACAAGAATAGAGATCGAAACAATAGGCTGACTTCGGTCAGTTGCTACGACCTCTATGTAAATCAAAAAGACGCATAGTTAGTGGTTATGGCTCCGTATATGAGTCCTCTAACCGCTATCCAATTTTCAGAACCTAACTCGTCTTTTTTTGACCGTAGCGACGGTTTAAGTGCGAGTAGGTCAGAAATTTCAGCACAACGTTAATAGGGTGTAGTGACCCTCGGAGGGCCATAAATCCTAAACCGTAACTCGGATTAAGAAGAGGCCTAAACAGAAAATCATCTACTCGAACCGAAATAACGGAAAATCAACTTTCCAGTAGCCCAGGTGGCCTGATCAGATACAAAAATAAGTGGAAAAGTGCTCCGGTGGGGTTCTTGGTGCTTGATGCTCATCGCGGTTCTCATCCTTGATGCTTGTAGCTTCAAGTGTACAACTCATTGATGGTTTAGCATCACTTTTAACCAAGATTCTACCATCAATACACAATATGTTAAGATCAAGTGGTAACACAACTCATTTAAGAGTTTTAGAGGGATGATGAACCAAGGTTACATCATATCCTTAGTCTTAACACAAATACAAGTCCTATTTACAAACAAAGTTACAAACTTTACATCAATCAAAGAAGTATGAGCACAATCTAAGTCAAATGAGGTGATGTAACCCTAAGCTAGAGAGCTTGGATCCTATTCACACAAGTTACAAGGTTGCAAAGCTAGAAAGCTTGAATCTTCCCTGTTCTTGAAGGATTCATGCTTGAATCAATAAGATATAATCAAGATCAAAGTTAAAGGAACTTGATCTTCAAAGAATGATGATGATGGCCACGAATTGGATAAAGGAAAAAGAAGAAGAAAAGTAAACTTACAAGAAATGCTAGAAAGGAAAGAAGAGAGCAAGTGTGTGTGAAATTCAAATGAGAGCAAGTGTTAAATGAATGGGTTAAGGGTTGTATTTATAGGAAAATTTTGACAAGGATTGGTGAGGTGGAAGGCCTATAGGTCGTAGGTATTTGTTAGGGGGAGGGGGGACACAATCTTGCTTTTTGGTTAGTGGTTGTCTAAAGTAGGTACTTATGCTAGGATCCCATGTAACATTATGGATAATCCTTATCCAAATGCTAGTATGACTCATCTAATTAAATGGGCATTTATTTTATTTATTATGGGTCACTAGTAAATAATACTTGGGCTAATTAATTGGGCTACTAGCTAGAGTAGGGTGGGTTTAAGTCCAACAAGGTAGAAAGTCCAACAAGACTAACTAGTAAGCTTAATTAAATTCCTACGCGTAATTAAGCATCCAAAAATCCAGGTAATTATTATTATAAAATAATAATTAATATTTCTCAGTCATAATATTCCGGTTATGACAAAAGCCAAACGTGTGCGCAGTCCGCGGTTTATTCGAAACGTCAAGTAACACTAACGGTTATAAAGGCTTCCGGTGAACAAGTTAAGTATCCTACGTACTCTAAGGCATGTTTTAACATATAAATAGAAGTAAACCACGTATATCAAGTTTCCAGAGTATAAAGTAGCATAGTACGCACAAAATTGCAGTTTCGTAAAAATACAAGGCACGAAAGCAAGTCGAAAAAGTCGGGTCGTTACATTACCCACCTGTTATTGGAAATTTCGTCCCGAAATTTAAGCTGATGGTGATGGAGTCAGGAAAAGGTGAGGATACTTCTGCATCATTTGATCCTCTCGTTCCCAGATAAACTCAGGTCCACGCTTGGCATTCCATCGAACTCGGACAATTGGAATCTTATTGCGTTTCAAGGTTTTGACCTCACGGTCCATAATTTCGATAGGCTCTTCCACGAAGTGGTGTTTGTCATCAATCGTAAGTTCTTCCAATGGTATGATAAGTTCCGGTGGAGCAAGGCACTTCTTCAAATTTGATACATGGAAGGTTGGATGAACAGCACTCAACTGAGTCGGAAGATCCAGTCGATAAGCAACGGGTCCAACACGTTCCAAAATTTCAAAAGGACCAATATATCGCGGGTTTAACTTTCCGTGCTTTTCAAAACGAATCACACCTTTCCAAGGTGCGACTTTCAACATCACATGGTCACCCATGTTGAATTCGAAGTCCTTACGTTTAAGATCAGCATAACTCTTTTGGCGATCACGGGCCGTCTTAAGTCTCGCCTGAATCTGAGAAATCTTCTCCGTCGTTTCATGGACTATCTCGGGTCCAGTGATTTGCACTTCACCTAACTCAGCCCAACAAATAGGAGAACGGCACTTGCGGCCATACAACGCTTCAAAAGGCGCGGCTTTAATACTCGAATGATAACTGTTGTTGTAAGAGAATTCGGCTAGCGGCAGATGCCTTTCCTAAGACTTTCCGAAGTCAATAACACAGGCACGCAACATGTCCTCCAAAGTCTGAATTGTTCGTTCGCTCTGACCGTCGGTCTGGGGGTGATACGCGGTGCTCATGTCGAGACGGGTTCCCAAGGCTTCTTGCAAAGAACGCCAGAATCTGGAACCAAAACGGGGATCGTGATCTGAGATGATTGATAGAGGCACACCATGACGAGATACAACCTCTTTGATGTACAGTTGAGCAAGTCTCTCCTTTGTATCTGTTTCCTTCATTGCTAGGAAATGAGCAGATTTGGTAAGACGGTCAACGATAACCCAGATTGTATCGTATCTGCCTACCTTTTGGTAGCTTCGTGATGAAATCCATCGTAATTACTTCCCATTTCCATTGTGGGATTTTTGGTTGTTGGAGTAATCCAGATGGCCTCTGATGTTCAGCCTTAACCTTCGAGCAAGTCAAACACCTCCCAACATAAGTTGCAACATCCTTCTTAAGATTTGGCCACCAATACTGTTCCTTAAGATCGTGGTACATTTTTCTGGCTCCTGGATGAATCGAATATCTCAACTTGTGGGCTTCATCAAGTAAAAGGCTTCGTAAATCTCCATAACGAGGTACCCAAATTCTTCCGGCATAACATCGGAGTCCAGAATCCTTAACCTCGAATTTAGAGACAAGGATGTTTAGGTATTCACGAGTTATGTTCTCCTCCTTGAGAGCCTCTTCTTGGGCTACTCGGATCTGGCTATGGAGGTTCGAATGAATGGTGATGTTCAGAGCCCGAACACGAAGAGGTACCATCCTCTCCTTTCGACTTAAAGCATTGACTACAACATTGGCCTTACCAGGATGGTAACGAAGTTCACAATTATAGTCGTTCAGCGTCTCAATCCATCGTCGTTGTCTCATGTTCAGGTGTTTCTGGTCAAAGATGTGTTGCAGACTTTTGTGATCGGTGAAGATGGTACTCTTTGTTCCATAGAGATAGTGTCTCCACAACGTCAATGTGAAGACAACGGCTCCAAGTTAGAGATCATGAGTAGTGTAGTTTCGCACATGAATCTTCAGCTGACGAGATGCATAAGCAATGACCTTCGTTCTTTGCATCAATACACAACCAAAACCATTCTTCGAAGCATCGCAGTACACAACGAAGTCGTCACTGCCTTCGGGAAGAGATAAGATAGGTGCGGTGGTTAGCTTCTGTTTCAAGGTTTGAAATGCTGCTTCTTGTTCGGTTTCCCAAACAAACTTCTTTCCTTTGTGAGTCAGTGCGGTCAAAGGACGCGCAATCAGCGAAAAACCTTCAATAAACCTTCTGTAGTAACCGGTAAGACCTAGAAATTGGTGCATGTGAGTCGGGGTAGTGGGTGTCTCCCACTTGCTGATAGCTTCAATCTTGGTGGGATCAACTTTGATACCTTGATCACTCACAATATGACCCAAAAATTGGATTTCCTTCAGCCAAAATTCACACTTGGAGAATTTGGCATAAAGCTGCTCTCGTCTCAAGAGTTCAAGCACTAACCGAAGGTGTTGCTCATGTTATTATTCGCTCCTGGAGTAGATGAGGATATCATCTATGAAGACGATAACGAATTTATCCAGATAAGGCTTGCAGACACGATTCATGAGGTCCATGAACACGGCTGGTGTGTTGGTTAATCCGAACGGCATCACGAGAAACTCGTAATGACCATCGCGGGTTCTAAATGCAATCTTCATCACATCACTCTCTTTCACCCTCAACTGGTGATAACCGGATCGCAAATTGATCTTAGAGTACAAGCTCGATCCTTGTAGCTGATCAAAAAGATCGTCAATTCGGGGAAGAGGATATTGATTCTTGATCGTCAATTTGTTGAGTTCGCGGTAGTCGATACACATGCGGAAGGATCCATCCTTCTTCTTCACGAATAAAACAGGTGCGCCCCAAGGCGATGAACTTGGTTGGATAAACCCTCGGTCGAGTAATTCCTGAAGTTGACTATGCAAGTCTTGCAGTTCGGAAGGTGCTAGTCAATAAGGTGCGCGAGCTACGGGTGCAGCTCCCGGCACTAGATTGATTTGGAACTCCACTGCTCTGGGTGGCGGTAATCCAGGCAACTCTTCTGGAAAGACGTCATGGAATTCATTCACGATTCGCACATCATTCACACTCTTCTCCTCTGATTCTAAAGCCTTCACGTGTGCTAAAACAGCAAGTCATCCTTTCTTCATGATCTTCTGCGCTTTCATACAACTAATGAGGTTCAGCTTCGAGTTACATCTCTCTCCTTAAATAGTCAATGGCTCACCATCTCCTTGTGGTATACGAAGAGCTTTATCTTCATAGATAATATCGGCCCTTACTTTAGTCAACCAGCCCATGCCGACAATCACGTCAAAGCTTCCCAATTTGATGGGTATCAAGTCAATTTTAAAATCCACGCCAGCTATGTTAATAATAGCTCCTCGGCCAATCTGATCAACTTTCTCAAGTTTCCCATTGGCTACCTCAACTAGCATATTCTCTTCTAAAGGCACTAATGACCAATCTATCTTAGAGCAAAAGTTTCTACAGACATAGCTTCTATCGGCACCAGTATCAAATAGGACAGAGGCTAATAGATTGTTGATAGTGAATATACCTGTAACCAAGTCAGGGTTCTCACGGGCACCCCTTGCGTTCACATTGAAAGCTCTTCCACGCGGTGGTCCTCCATCCTTTCGCTTGTTGGGACACTCATTCCTAAGGTGGCCCTACTGTCCACACTCATAGCATTTCCTTGGTCTGTTTGGGTTTGTCCTCACAGCTGGGAGGGGAATCTTACAGTTCTTGCCAACGTGCCTGATCCTGTTGCACTTTTCACAGACTGCATTACAGTACCCGGTATGGTGCTTGTAGCACCTCTTGCACTGTGGTAGACTACCCTTGTAGTTAGGGTTCGAGCTAGTGTTCGGGTTGGGGTTCCTTCCATCGTTAGGCCTCTTAGAGGGGGTTTGATCATAGGTTCTCCCCTTGTTATTGTAGTCCCACTTACGCTTCTCACCACTGGCTCCCGATTCGGATTTAGCCTTTTCCGGTTCTTTGCTGATAATTTGGTTCATAAGGGTATGCGCCATGCGTATAGCTGCCGGGACGTTGGGTGGATTAGAAGAGGTGACATTTCCTTGAATGGACTTGGGAAGTCCCCACAAGTATCGTTCCATTCTCTTAAATTCCGGGGTGACCATCGTGGGACACATCAGCGCTAATTCCAGATACCTACAGTTGTAACCATCAAGATCGTTGCCCACAACCTTTAACTCCCAGAACTCAGCCTCCATTTTCTGTATCTCTGTCCTGGGGCAGTACTCTTCGATCATGGCCCCATTGAATTCTTCTCACGGAATGGCATAAGCCTCATCAATACCCTTAGCTTGAGCCAGTGTGTTCCACTAGGTTAAGGCGCCGTCTGACAGCGTACATGAGGCATACTTGGTTTTGTTCGCTTCTGAGCAGTTGCTGACGCGGAACACAGCTTCTAATTTCTCAAACCACCTAGTCAAACCAACTGGCCCCTCAGTGCCGCTAAAGTTGTAGGGCTTGCAGCTTTGAAACTCTTTGTAAGTGCAACCGTTCTGGACGTTCTGGTTAACTGGTGGGGCTGGGGGAATAGCATTTGCCATGGCTGCGGCTACTCGTTCCGCAATCATTTCCTCAATTTTTGCTGCTGTGGGCGCTGCTCTTCCATTTGCCATTGCTCTTCTAAACAGAAATTTTGACTTAAGTCAAAATCCAGCATTTAATATATAATAATACAGTATGTGGTAAACATGGGAACAACACAAAGCATTCCAATTAAGTAACGCAACTAGGTACAAATACCGCAAAACCAACATACAGTAAGATAAATAGAACACTGTGCAAGAATTAAACAATACAAAGTTCCATTCATTAATAAGGAGTTGCATACATTCGCATAGGTTCGTAAAAATACATAAGTAAAACATCAACTACAAATGAGATTACATAATGAAATCTACTACAAAGCCCTATGGTGACGGTGGGTAAAGGATGTCCATTACGTGGGACATCTGGTCCTCGAGCTCAGTTACCCGAGCACAGAGGATCTCCACCTCCCTCGTTAGTTCCTCGATAGAGGGAGGGGCTGGCAGAGCAGGCGGTGCTGCTGGTGCAGGTGGTGCCGGTGGTGCAGATGGTCCAGCACCAGAAGTAGATGCTGCATAGCGGTAAGGCTTACGCACAAAAGGATCAACAGGGTAAGGCACAACCCGCTTACGGGCGGTAACCCTACGACACTGACCATGTGCGTCAGTGAACGCTCGACCTCCGTTGATCCCCAGAATAACAGAGCTGTCAAAACGGTACCGCTTCTTCGGTGGGGTGGAGGGTGGCTGTACAGGTGCATCATCAGGGTCCCCCTCGTCGGAGTCATCGTTACTAGAGTCATCTGTGGATGAGTCGTTGGATGATGAATCGTCAAAAACAGATGGAGGTGGCTGCGCTCAGCGATCGGTAGTCATGATTCGGTATCTGAAAGGTGGGATCGGTTTGACACGTCCATCAGGAAGGCGTCAGCACCAATGGTTATGCTCATTACGGAACGGAATGTCCCCGTATTCCCCAGGAATCACAACACCACCAGAGCAGGGCTGTGGCTCTGAGGGTCCTGGGGCAAGTAGAGCTGGAGTCTCCGGGGGGTCCTGGGCTCCGTCTGAGGTAACCACTGGGGCAGGCGTATGGCTGCTGGTTCCGGAGGATGAAGCGCCGGGGTCACTGGTGGGTGTCGCCGACGGGATCGGAGGATCAGTAACAGTGGCAGGTGAAGTGGCTGAAGAGTCTGAATCACTGTCCAAAATGATGACAGGTGGAATATCCGACATCTGAACAAGGAAAAATAACTTTTCCATGTCAGTAAGTCATAAAGCAAGCACGTATTAGGCACTAGAGCAACCTAGCATGGCAGTAATAATAACAGTGCTAAACAGAAATAACATGTGAAAGCATATAGTAATCATGCAATAGCGGAAATAAGCATACAACAAGTTCGCATGGCAGTGAAGATAAGCAATAGCATGCAGAAAGATCATACAGCTGAAAAAGTAGACAAAAGCATGCAGTAAGTTTCGCAGAAACAAGTAAACTAGCAAGTTGTAGATTAGTCCTATTAGTGAATCCTACTTGGTCCGGTCTAGACTCACTAATGCAACCTAATTCCCTACAACCAATGCTCTGATACCAAATGTGATGCCCCGTACAAAACCATCTTGTATGATTCGTCAACAACAGGATCTTCACAAGGTCAAACACTATATGTTGTTTGAAAACCAGTTTGCATTCATGAAAAGACAGTGTTTTACAAAGGATAACGTGCATCCTACGAATAAGAGCATAAACATAAGTATTTGTCCATAAGGTCATTACAAAGCCATTGTTTGAAATTAACATAAACTACGAATGCAAAAGAAAAGTTCCATGAATGAGACATCTCAAGTAATGCAGCGGATATCTAACACAGCAGGTCCTTAACAGTAATTCAATAACATCATGACAGCAAATCTAACAGCGGAAGCAAGAAACCTCTAGGCACCTGAGAAATACACGCTTAAAAGTCAACACGAATGTTGGTGAGCTATAGTTTAAGTTGTAACAGTAACGCAAGGTAGGCCATGAGATTTCAGTGTAACAAAACAGTATGAAAAGTGTATGTATAACCGTGGGCACCCGGTAACTAGACTTAAAGTTTATAACCCCCTGAAAGTACACTTGGCGAGTGCGTATGTTCACGAAGTATTAAACACCCGTTAAATGCTAGCGCGACTAGCCCGAGTGGGGATGTCAAACCCTATGGATCCATATCTAAGATTCGCGTTCACCGGTTCAAAAACCAATGACTAAACGTTACCGTGCTAAGGGGAATGTTTATGTCGTTGTATAACCCACACACATATAAAGTTTAAGTACTCATGCCTAGTATGTAAAATGTAAAAAGCGCATGTATTCTCAGTCCTAAAATAATTAAAGTAAAAAAGGGATGCTATAACTCAAAGTGATAAAAGTGGTAAAGTCGGTAATGAAAGTACGCAAGTAGTAAATCGGTCTGAAAGGTCGTCAACCTAAATCAAGGGTTACTAGGTCAGTAGGTTGTCTTTATAAATTCTAGTAGTGCATAAAATAAGTTTAAGTGTCATCATCATCATCATTCATCATCATAAAAGCTAAGTAAGTTCAACAAGAATAGAGATCGAAACAATAGGCTGACTTTGGTCAGTTGCTACGACCTCTACATAAATCGAAAAGACACATAATCAGTGGCTATGGCTCCATATATGAGTCCCCTAACCTCTGACCAATTTTCAGAACCTAACTCGTCTTTGTATGACCGTGGCGACGGTTTAAGTGCGAGTAGGTCAGAAATTTCAGCACAACGTTAATAGGGTGTAGTGACTCTTGGAGGGCCATAAATCCTAAATCGTAACTCGGATTAAGACGAGGCCTATACGGAAAATCATCTACTCGAACCGAAATAACTGAAAATCAATTTTCCAGTAGCCCTGGTGGCTTGATCAGATATGAAAATCAGTGGACAAGTGCTCCGGTGGGGTTCTTGGTGCTTGATGCTCATCGCGGTTCTCATCCTTGATGCTTGTAGCTTCAAGTGTACAAGTCGTTGATGGTTTAGCAACACTTTTGACCAAGATTATACCATCAATACACAATATGTTAAGACCAAGTGATAACACAACTCATTTAAGAGTCTTAGATGGATGATGAACCAAGGTTACATCATATCCTTAGTCTTAACACAAATACAAGTCCTATTTACAAACAAAGTTACAAACTTTACATCAATCAAAGAAGTATGAGCACAATCTAAGTCAAATGAGGTGATGGAACCCTAAACTAGAGAGCTTGGATCCTATTCACACAAGTTACAAGGTTGCAAATCTAGAAAGCTTGAATCTTCCATGTTCTTGAAGGATTCATGCTTGAATCAACAAGATATAATCAAGATCAAAGTTAAAGGAACTTGATCTTCAAAGAATGATGATGATGGCCACGAATTGGATAAAGGAAAAAGAAAAAGAAAAGTAAACTTACAAGAAATGCTAGAAAGGAAAGAAGAGAGCAAGTGTATGTGAAATTCAAATGAGAGCAAGTGTTAAATGAATGGGTTAAGGGTTGTATATATATAGGCAAATTTTGACAAGGATTGGTGAGGTGGAAGGCCTATAGGCCGTAGGTATTTGGTAGGGGGAGGGGGGGACACAATCTTGCTTTTTGGTTAGTGGTTGTCTAAAGAAGGTACTTATGCTAGGATCCCATGTAACATTATGGATAATCCTTATCCAAATGCTAGTATGACTCATCTAATTAAATGGGTATTTATTTTATTTATTATGGGTCACTAGTAAATAATACTTGGGATAATTAATTGGGCTACTAGCTAGAGTAGGGTGGGCTTAAGTCCAACAAGGTAGAAAGTCCAACAAGACTAACTAGTAAGCTTAATTAAATTCCTACGCGTAATTAAGCATCCAAAAACCCAGGTAATTATTATTATAAAATAATAATTAATATTTCGCAGTCATAATATTCCGGTTACGACAAAAGTCAAACGTGTGCGCAGTCCGCGATTTATTCGAAACGTCAAGTAACACTAACGGTTATAAACGCTTCCGGTGAACAAGTTAAGTATCCTACGTACTCTAAGGCATGTTTTAACATATAAATGGAAGTAAACCACGTATATCAAGTTTCTAGAGTATAAAGTAGCATAGTACGCACAAAATTGCAGTTTCACAAAAATACAAGGCACGAAAGCAAGTCGAAAAAGTCGGGTCGTTACACAAAGCTTTATGATGCTATAGATGACAGAATTAAAAGACTCACTGCTGAAGAGATTCAAGCTTATCTTCATTCCAACCAGCCTCAAGCAGTAAAGAGTGCTATCTTTCAGCAATGGTTTGCTTCTGGTATGCCTGTTGGATCTACTGGATCAGCAACACAATAAAAATCACAGCAACAACAACCAGTAGAGGTAAATCAGACCTCTGTTGGTGATGAACAACAACAGCAACAACAACAACCTGGTAAGTCTGGTCAGACCTCTGCTGGTAGTGAAAAAGTTCAAGTAGAGACACAGTCTGCTACTGGGGGGAGCAACTATTTTTAACTGCCCCTAAGAACATTGAAGAATCAGCATAACCACGTGAACCAGATCCCATTGATAAACAAAGGGCTAAAACTCAACCCAAGGATCATTATCCATTTAGATCCAAGCCCTTGTTTTCTTCAAGTGTGAAGGACATGAAGGATGATGTGCTTCTATCTGAATATGATGAAGAAAGCCTGCCTCCCAATAAGTATCACATGGCTTATGTTTCACCAAAAGATTGAGTGCGGGCATTTGAAGCAGAAGCCAAATATTCATCTACAGAAGACTCAGATGGTGATGTTGAGGAAGAGACCTAACACAAAGTGTGCTGCTGCATAATCGAAGTGTTGAAGACCTAGCACATGCAGTAGAGTTGGGTGCTTAAGAATCTGTTGTTGAAGGATTAACCACTGACCAACCAACTGGTTCATCCACATTAACACCTGAAGAAAAAGCATCTCTTGAAAGAATGTTGCAACAGACAAGGCAAGGTGACCAAGCAGGTCCTTCCGGAACAACAGAAGTTCCAATTAATCTTCCTCCCTCCAACACTTTCCTTTGAGAAGCTCAAAAATTGAACATCTATGTTGAAGAATGGCTTTAGGAGATGATCTTATCAGAGAAGATAATGTTAGAAGATAATGTTAGAAGAATCAGGCTGAGGTATCACCGTCTGGATCAAAAAATTATATACTTGCTGCAAATCTCAACATGCCTATTGAACAATACTTGAGAATCAATGGTTTGAGACTAAACAGTGAGAAAGAAAGGGAATTTTTTGCTAAAGTTAAAGTGCACAAAACGGGTTTTGAGGAGTACTTAATTCTAATTAGTACAGAGGATGGTAGGTTTACTGTTACTGCAACTAAATGCTTAAATCTTTCATATGAAGAATATGTTCTATTTCTTCAACTAGAACAGTAGTTAAGTCTGAAGTTGAGCTGAGTGAGCAAATAAATCTGCAACAGCAAGAAGAAAAGCTAGCTGCTAAAGAAAGAAAAAGAGAAGAAGAAGAAGAAGAAGAAGAAGAAGAAGAAGAAGAAGAAGAAGAAGAAGAAGAAGAAGAAGAAGAAGAAGAAGAAGAAGAAGAAGAAGAAGAAGAAGAAGAAGAAGAAGAAGAAGAAGAAGAAGAAGAAGAAGAAGAAGAAGAAGAAGAAGAAGAAGAATCTCTTAAGGCATCCAAAGCTTTTTTGCTGCTCAAGACAAGGAGTTGGATGCTCAAGAGGTAGCTGAGAAAGCAGCTCAAATAATAGAACACTCTCTTACTGATAGATCATAAGCAGCCTAGAAAATGGTAATGAGGCAAAGATACTCAAATGTTATGACTCGGAGACAAAATTAGGCAAGGATCATCAAGTGTCGAAAATGCACAAAGAAAGTCTTCAACATCATCAAGGATAACAATGTATCTGAACAAGTAGAACTAGATGAGCTTAGACTATATGGTCATTCTGAATGGATGGAAATACTTTAACATTTTAAAGGCAAGAAGAAGAGTGATCTTAGAGACATCTTAACTGCAGAACTAAAAGAACTCTTCAGAAAATCCACTTTGTATGCTAATGCACCAGTAGTTGATGTTGATGTTGAGCTAGCAAAGAAGTAGAAGAAGACTAGTGCTGGCATCAACCAATCATTCTACCTCCAACAATCCCCATTTTCAGAATTGAAGATCTCCCAGAACTCTTCCCAGATGTGGATATTACAAATATCGAAGTAAAAGAAGAACTAGCTGATGAAGAAAAGAAATTGGTTGCCTTGATCATTTTGTAACTTGAATTTTATGATCTTTGTAATTTTCCATTAACCTTAATGTACACTGAATGAATATAGTGGATATTACAATATGAGTTATCTTCAAAAGTATATCATTTATAAGATACAGATAACTCATCAAAAGATCCCAGTAAAATAAACTTACTGGACAACTAATGAAATGTCCCGTTCATATTGATTATAAACGTTCCATATTAATTGATTTTGTTGCGAGGTTTTGACCTCTATATGAGACATTTTTTAAAGACTTCATTCATAGATTATCAAATAATGATAATCTAAAATAATGATAATCTAAAATATACTGTTTACACACGACCATTACATAATGGTTTACAATAGAAATATATTACATCGACATATGTTTCTTGAATGCAGTTTTTACATAATATCATACAAACATGGACTCCAAATCTTGTCCTTATTTTAGTATGCAACAGCGAAAGCTCTTAATATTCACCTGAGAATAAACATGCTTTAAACGTCAACAAAAATGTTGGTGAGTTATAGGTTTAACCTATATATATCAAATCGTAACAATAGACCACAAGATTTCATATTTCAATATACATCCCATACATAGAGATAAAAATCATTCATATGGTGAACACCTGGTAACCGACATTAACAAGATGCATATATAAGAATATCCCCATCATTCCGGGACACCCTTCGGATATGATATAAATTTCGAAGTACTAAAGCATCCGGTACTTTGGATGGGGTTTGTTAGGCCCAATAGATCTATCTTTAGGATTCGCGTCAATTAGGGTGTCTGTTCCCTAATTCTTAGATTACCAGACTTAATAAAAATGGGCATATTCGATTTCGATAATTCAACCATAGAATGTAGTTTCACGTACTTGTGTCTATTTTGTAAATCATTTATAAAACCTGCATGTATTCTCATCTCAAAAATATTAGATTTTAAAAGTGGGACTATAACTCACTTTCACAGATTTTTACTTCGTCGGGAAGTAAGACTTGGCCACTGGTCGATTCACGAACCTATAACAAATATGTACATATATATCAAAGTATGTTCAAAATATATTTACAACACTTTTAATACATTTTGATGTTTTAAGTTTATTAAGTCAGCTGTCCTCGTTACTAACCTACAACTAGTTGTCCAACGTTAGATGTACAGAAAAAAATTGATATATATTATCTTGAATCAATCCACGACCCAGTGTATACACGTCTCAGGCTAGATCACAACTCAAAGTATATATATTTTTGGAATCAACCTCAACCCTGTATAGCTAACTCCCAGATTACTGCATATAGAGTGTCTATGGTTGTTCCAAATAATATATATACATGGGTCGATATGATATGTCAAAACATTTGCATACGTGTCTATGGTATCCCGAGATTACATAATGTATTAGAATACATGTATAATACAATATAAGTTAGCTAGGATATGATTAATATAGATTTTTTTACCAATTTTCACGTTGCTACAACAAGAAAAATTATCCAATCTTGTTTTACCCATAACTTCTTCATTTTAAATCCGTTTTAAGTGAATCAAATTGCTATGGTTTCATATTGAACTCTATTTTATGAATCTAAACAGAAAAAGTGTAGGTTTATAGTTGGAAATATAAGTTACAAGTCATTTTTGTAAAGGTAGTCATTTCAGTCGAAAGAACGACGTCTAGATGACCATTTTAGAAAACATACTTCCACTTTGAGTTTAACCATGATTTTTGGATATAGTTTCATGTTCATAAGAAAAATCATTTTCCCAGAAGAACAACTTTTAAATCAAAGTTTATCATAGTTTTTAATAAACTAACCCAAAACAGCCCGCGGTGTTACTACGACGGCGTAAATCCGGTTTTACGGTGTTTTTCGTATTTCCAGGTTTTAAATCATTAAGTTAGCATATCATATAGATATAGAACATGTGTTTAGTTGATTTTAAAAGTCAAGTTAGAAGGATTAACTTTTGTTTGCGAACAAGTGTAGAATTAACTAAACTATGTTCTAGTGATTACAAGTTTAAACCTTCGAATAAGATAGCTTTATATGTATGAATCGAATGATGTTATGAACATCATTACTACCTCAAGTTTTCTGGATAAAGCTACTGGAAATGAGAAAAATGGATCTAGCTTCAAAGGATCCTTGGATGGCTTGAAAGTTCTTGAAGCAGAATCATGACACGAAAACAGTTCAAGTAAGATTTTCACTCGAAATAAGATTGTTATAGTTATAGAAATTGAATCAAAGTTTGAATATGAGTATTACTTTGTATTAGAAAGATATCTTACTGTAAATAAGAAAGATTTCTTGAGGTTGGATGATCACTCTACAAGATTGGAAGTAAGCTAGCAAACTTGGAAGTATTCTTGATTTTATGAAACTAGAACTTGTAGAATTTATGAAGAACACTTAGAACTTGAAGATAGAACTTGAGAGAGATAAATTATATGAAGAAAATTGAAGAATGAAAGTGTTTGTAGGTGTTTTTGGTCGTTGGTGTATGGATTAGATATAAAGGATATGTAATTTTGTTTTCATGTAAATAAGTCATGATTGATTACTCATATTTTTGTAATTTTATGAGATATTTCATGCTAGTTGCCAAATGATGGTTCCCACATGTGTTAGGTGACTCACATGGGCTGCTAAGAGCTGATCATTGGAGTGTATATACCAATAGTACATACATCTAAAAGCTGTGTATTGTACGAATACGAATACGGGTGCATACGAGTAGAATTGTTGATGAAACTGAACGAGGATGTAATTGTAAGTATTTTTGTTAAGTAGAAGTATTTTGATAAGTGTCTTGAGGTCTTTCAAAATTGTATGAATACATATTAAAACACTACATGTATATACATTTTAACTGAGTCGTTAAGTCATCGTTAGTCGTTACATGTAAGTGTTGTTTTGAAACCTTTAGGTTAACGATCTTGTTAAATGTTGTTAACCCAATGTTTATAATATCAAATGAGATTTTAAATTATTATATTATCATTATATTATGATGTACGAATATCTCTTAATATGATATATATACATTAAATGTCGTTACAACGATAATCGTTACATATATGTCTCGTTTCAAAATCATTAAGTTAGTAGTCTTGTTTTTACATATGTAGTTCATTATTAATATACTTAATGATATGTTTACTTATCATAATATCATGTTAACTATATATATAACCATATATATGTCATCATATATTTTTTACAAGTTTTAACGTTCGTGAATCACCGGTCAACTTGGGTGGTCAATTGTCTATATGAAACCTATTTCAGTTAATCAAGTCTTAACAAGTTTGATTGCTTAATATGTTGGAAACACTTAATCATGTAAATAACAATTTCATTTAATATATATATAAGCATGGAAAAGTTCGGGTCACTACAGTACCTACCAGTTAAATAAATTTCGTCTCGAAATTTTAAGCAGTTGGAGGTGTTGACGTATCTTCTGGAAAAAAATGCGGGAATTTCTTCTTCATCTGATCTTCTCATTCCTAGGTGAACTCGGGTCCTCTACGAGCATTCCATCGAACCTTAACAATTGGTATCTTATTTTGCTTAAGTCTTTTAACCTCACGATCCATTATTTCGACGGGTTCTTCGATGAATTGAAGTTTTTCGTTGATTTGGATTTCATCTAATGGAATAGTGAGATCTTCTTTAGAAAAACATTTCTTCAAATTTGAGACGTGGAAAGTGTTATGTACAGCCGCGAGTTGTTGAGGTAACTCAAGTCGGTAAGCTACTGGTCTGACACGATCAATAATCTTGAATGGTCCGATATACCTTGAATTTAATTTCCCTCGTTTACCAAATCGAACAACACCTTTCCAAGGTGCAACTTTAAGCATGACCATTTCTCCAATTTCAAATTCTATATCTTTTCTTTTAACGTCAGCATAGTTCTTTTGTCGACTTTGGGCGGTTTTCAACCGTTGTTGAATTTGGATGATCTTCTCGGTAGTTTCTTGTATTATCTCTGGACCCGTAATCTGTCTATCCCCTACTTCACACCAACAAATCGGAGACCTGCACTTTCTACCATAAAGTGCTTTAAACGGCGCCATCTCAATGCTTGAATGGTAGCTGTTGTTGTAGGAAAATTCTGCTAACGGTAGATGTCGATCCCAACTGTTTCCGAAATCAATAACACATGCTCGTAGCATGTCTTCAAGCGTTTGTATCATCCTTTTGCTCTGCCCATCAGTTTTTGGATGATAGGCAGTACTCATGTCTAGACGAGTTCCTAATGCTTGCTGTAATGTCTGCCAGAATCTTGAAATAAATCTGCCATCCCTATCAGAGATAATAGAGATTGGTATTCCATGTCTGGAGATGACTTCCTTCAAATACAGTCATGCTAACTTCTCCATCTTGTCCTCTTCTCTTATTGGCAGGAAGTGTGCTGATTTGGTGAGACGATCAACTATTACCCAAATAGTATCAAAACCACTTGCAGTCCTTGGCAATTTATTGATGAAATCCATGGTAATGTTTTCCCATTTCCATTCCGGGATTTCAGGTTGTTGAAGTAGACCTGATGGTTTCTGATGCTCAGCTTTAACCTTAGAACACGTCAAACATTCTCCAACGTATTTAGCAACATCGGCTTTCATACCCGGCCACCAAAAATATTTCTTGAGATCCTTGTACATCTTCCCCGTTCCAGGATGTATTGAGTATCTGGTTTTATGAGCTTCTCTAAGTACCATTTCTCTCATATCTCCAAATTTTGGTATCCAAATCCTTTCAGCCCTATACCGGGTTCTGTCTTCCAGAATATTAAGATGCTTCTCCGATCCTTTGGGTATTTCATCCTTTAAATTTCCCTCTTTTAAAACTCCTTGTTGCGCCTCCTTTATTTGAGTAGTAAGGTTATTGTGAATCATTATATTCATAGATTTTACTCGAATGGGTTCTCTGTCCTTCCTACTCAAGGCGTCAGCTACCACATTTGCCTTCCCCGGGAGGTAACGAATCTCAAAGTCGTAATCATTCAACAATTCAATCCACCTACGCTGCCTCATATTCAGTTGTTTCTGATTAAATATGTGTTGAAGACTTTTGTGGTCAGTATATATAATACTTTTGGCCCCATATAAGTAGTGCCTCCAAGTCTTTAATGCAAAAACAACCGCGCCTAATTCCAAATCATGCGTCGTATAATTTTGTTCGTGAATCTTCAATTGTCTAGACGCATAAGCAATCACCTTCGATCGTTGTATTAATACACAACCGAGACCTTGCTTTGATGCGTCACAATAAATCACAAAATCATCATTCCCTTCAGGCAATGACAATATAGGTGCCGTAAATAGCTTTTTCTTCAATAATTGAAACGCTTTCTCTTGTTCATCCTTCCATTCAAATTTCTTCTCTTTATGCGTTAATGCAGTCAAGGGTTTTGCTATTCTGGAAAAGTCTTGGATGAACCTTCTGTAGTAACCAGCTAGTCCTAAAAACTGGCGTATGTGTTTCAGAGTTTTCGGGGTTTCCCACTTTTCAACAGTTTCTATCTTTGCCGGATCCACCTTAATACCTTCTTTGTTCACTATGTGACCGAGGAATTGACCTTCTTCCAACCAAAATGCATACTTTGAAAACTTAGCGTACAATTCTTCCTTCCTCAATACTTCTAACACCTTTCTCAAATGTTCACCGTGTTCTTGGTCATTCTTTGAGTAAATAAGTATGTCATCAATGAAAACAATGACAAACTTGTCAAGGTATGGTCCACACACTCGGTTCATAAGGTCCATGAACACAGCTGGTGCATTAGTTAAACCAAACGGCATGACCATAAACTCGTAATGACCGTAACGTATTCTGATAGCATTCTTTGGAATATCATCTTCTTTCACCCGCATTTGATGATACCGGGAACGTAAGTCAATCTTTGAATAAACAGACAAGCCTTGTAGTTGATCAAATAAGTCATCGATTCTCGGTAGTGGGTAGCGGTTCTTGATGGTAAGTTTGTTCAACTCTCGGTAGTCAATACACAACCTGAATGTACCATCTTTCTTCTTGACAAACAAAACAGGAGCTCCCCACGGTGATGTGCTTGGTCGAATGAAACCACGCTCTAAAAGTTCTTGTAATTGGCTTTGCAGTTCTTTCATCTCGCTAGGTGCGAGTTTGTAAGGAGCACGAGCTATTGGTGCAACTCCTGGTACAAGATCTATTTGAAATTCAACGGATCGATGTGGGGGTAATCCCGGTAATTCTTTCGGAAATTCATCGGGAAATTCTTTTGCGACGCGAACATCATTGATACTCTTTTCTTCAGTTTGTACTTTCTCGACGTGTGCTAGAACAGCATAGAAACCTTTTCTTATTAGTTTTTGTGCCTTCAAATTACTAATAAGATGTAGCTTCGTGTTGCCCTTTTCTCCGTACCCCATTAAGGGTTTTCCTTTTTCTCGTATAATTCGAATTGCATTTTTGTAACAAACGATCTCTGCTTTCACTTCTTTCAACCAGTCCATACCGATTATCACATCAAAACTCCCTAACTCTACTGGTATCAAGTCAATCTTAAATGTTTCGCTAACCAGTTTAATTTCTCGATTCCGACATATATTATCTGCTGAAATTAATTTACCATTTGCTAATTCGAGTAAAAATTTACTATCCAAAGGCGTCAATGGACAACTTAATTTAGCACAAAAATCTCTACTCATACAGCTTCTATCCGCACCCGAATCAAATAAAACGTAAGCAGATTTATTGTCAATAAGAAACGTACCCGTAACAAGCTCCGGGTCTTCCTGTGCCTCTGCCGCATTAATATTGAAAACTCTTCCGCGGCCTTGTCCATTCGTGTTCTCATGGTTCGGGCAATTTCTAATAATGTGGCCCGGTTTTCCACATTTATAACAAACTACATTGGCATAACTTGCTCCGACACTACTTGCTCCGCCATTACTCGTTCCGACACCATTTGTTCCTTTCATTCTATTAACCCCTGGTCCGTAGACCTCACACTTCGCCGCGCTATGACCATTTCTTTTACATTTGTTGCAAAATTTGGTGCAGAACCCCGAGTGATACTTTTCACACCTTTGGCATAGCTGCTTCTGATTGTTGTTGTTGTTGCGGTTATTATTGTTGTTGGGATGATTGTTGTAGTTGCTATTGTTGTTGTTGTTGTTGTTGTTGGTGATTCTTATCACCGTTTTCCTCCCACTTTCTTTTGACTTGCTTCACATTGGCCTCTTCAGCAGTCTGTTCTTTAATTCTTTCTTCAATCTGGTTCACTAGTTTGTGAGCCATTCTACATGCCCGTTGTATGGAGGAGGGCTCGTGTGAACTTATATCTTCTTGGATTCTTTCCGGTAATCCTTTCACAAACGCGTCGATCTTCTCTTCCTCATCTTCGAACGCTCCCGGACACAATAGGCATAATTCTGTGAATCGTCTTTCATACGTGGTAATATCAAATCCTTGGGTTCGTAACCCTCTAAGTTCTGTCTTGAGCTTATTGACCTCGGTTCTGGGACGGTACTTCTCGTTCATCAAGTGCTTGAATGCTGACCACGGTAGTGCGTAAGCATCATCTTGTCCCACTTGCTCTAGATAGGTATTCCACCATGTTAACGCAGAACTTGTGAAGGTATGCGTAGCGTACTTCACTTTGTCCTCTTCAGTACACTTACTTATGGCAAACACCGATTCGACCTTCTCGGTCCACCGTTTCAATCCGATCGGTCCTTCGGTTCCATCAAATTCCAAAGGTTTGCAGGCAGTGAATTCTTTGTAGGTGCATCCTACACGATTTCCTGTACTGCTAGATCCAAGGTTATTGTTGGTATGTAGCGCAGCCTGTACTGCGGCTATGTTTGAAGCAAGAAAGGCATGAAATTCCTCTTCGCTCATATTCAAGGTGTGTCGAGTAGTCAGTGCCATTTCCTTCAAAATAGTCAAATGAAACGAGTTAATCATATAGAATATCAAGAGTAGTCAATAGTATTTCGTAGCGTAATATGAACTTATTTATAAAAGCTCTTTCTTCATATTAGCGTTTTATACTCTTTAATTTGGGTAGTACCTACCCGTTAAGTTCATACTTAGTAGCTAACATACCATTTCAACTACTACAATTCTATATGAAAAACTAATCACAAAAAAAAAATATATCATATTCAAACCTTTATACAATAACTTGAAACTTACAGTACCTCTTTTTTTTACATATAGCATGAAATATAGCACATAAAACTTTGATACAAAGTAGTTGCGAAGATAATTCTAGTTAATAAATAAGGCATTCAGCAAAGGCAATAAAGACACGTAATTCATACGTCCAGAAACAAGTCATGCATTCTGGTTTTACTAATACCACTTCCCATCATTGGTTTTGTGGAACATAACCGTTGTGACCGATAGTAAGACAATGTGTTGTAACGTCATCAAAAGGATGAAGGTTACGTAATGACCAACAGTCTCGTAATAACCTAAAAACCTCATTTCTTACCCCAATTACCGACTCCGTCACTTGTGGGAACGTTTTGTTTAATAGTTGTAGCCCGATGTTCTTGTTCTCACTTTGGTGAGAAGCGAACATTACTAACCCGTAAGCATAACATGCTTCTTTATGTTGCATGTTAGCCGCTTTTTCTAAATCACGAAGTCCTATATTCGGATATATTGAGTCAAAATAATTTCTTAACCCGTTGCGTAAAATAGCATTTGGGTTCCCCGCAATATATGCGTCAAAGTAAACACATCGTAACTTATGGATTTCCCAATGTGATATCCCCCATCTTTCGAACGAAAGCCTTTTATAAATCAAGGCATTCTTAGTTGTGCCGAGGAATTCTGACCGACTCTAGACAAGATTTCATCAATCATGTCTCCGGGTAGGTCTCTTAAAATATTGGGTTGTCTATCCATTTTGTGTTTTTATACTGTAAAATAGACAAGAGTTAGATTCATAAAAAAAAAATACTTATTAATACAAGCAATTTTAACATATATCATAAAGCATAAGCACACTATATTACATATATTACACCACACGAATACAACTATCTTATTCCGAGTCGCTCGTTTCTTCTTCTTCGGTTTTGGTTCATTTTGCCAAGTTTCTAGGGATATATGATGTTCCCCTAATACGAGCCATCATTTTCCACATTGGTTTAGAAAAACCTAGTGGTTTAGAGGTTCCCGGGTTCCGATTCTTCTTCCGGTTCCGACTCTTCTTCCGGTTCCTCTTCGGGAACTTGTGAATCAGTCCACGAATCATTCCAATTTACATTTGACTCTTCATTATTATTAGGTGAGTCAATGGGACTTGTTCTAGAGGTAGACATCTATCACATAATATCAAACGCGTTAAGAGATTAATATATCACATAATATTCACATGTTAAAAATATATAGTTTCCAACAAAATTTGTTAAACAATCATTTTTCAAGTAAACACGGTCGAAGTCCAGACTCACTAATGCATCCTAACAAACTCGATAAGACACACTAATGCAAAATTCTGGTTCTCTAAGACCAACGCTCGGATACCAACTGAAATGTCCCGTTCATATTGATATATATATATATATATATATATATATATATATATATATATATATATATATATATATATATATATATATATATATATATATATATATATATATATGAATATATATATAAGAACGTTCCATATTAATTGATTTCGTTGCGAGGTTTTGACCTCTATATGAGACGTTTTTCAAAGACTGCATTCATTTTTAAAACAACCATAACCTTTATTTTATCAATAAAGGTTTCAAAAGCATTACGTAGATTATCAAATAATGATAATCTAAAATATACTGTTTATACACGACCATTACATAATGGTTTACAATAGAAATATATTACATCGATATATGTTTCTTGAATGTAGTTTTTACATAATATCATACAAACATGGACTCCAAATCTTGTCCTTATTTTAGTATGCAACAGCGGAAGCTCTTAATATTCACCTGAGAATAAACATGCTTTAAACGTCAACAAAAATGTTGGTGAGTTATAGGTTTAACCTATATATATCAAATCGTAACAATAGACCACAAGATTTCATATTTCAATATACATCCCATACATAGAGATAAAAATCATTCATATGGTGAACACCTGGTAACCGACATTAACAAGATGCATATATAAGAATATCCCCATCATTCCGTGACACCCTTCGGATATGATATAAATTTCAAAGTACTAAAGCATCCGGTACTTTGGATGGGGTTTGTTAGGCCCAATAGATCTATCTTTAGGATTCGCGTCAATTAGGGTGTCTGTTCCCTAATTCTTAGATTACCAGACTTAATAAAAAGGGGCATATTCGATTTCGATAATTCAACCATAGAATGTAGTTTCATGTACTTGTGTCTATTTTGTAAATCATTTATAAAACCTGCATGTATTCTCATCCCAAAAATATTAGATTTTAAAAGTGGGACTATAACTCACTTTCACAGATTTTTACTTCGTCGGGAAGTAAGACTTGGCCACTGGTCGATTCACGAACCTATAACAAATATGTACATATATATCAAAGTATGTTCGAAATATATTTACAACACTTTTAATACATTTTGATGTTTTAAGTTTATTAAGTCAGATGTCCTCGTTAGTAACCTACAACTAGTTGTCCAACGTTAGATGTACAGAAAAAAATTGATATATATTATCTTGAATCAATCCACGACCCAGTGTATACACGTCTCAGGCTAGATCACAACTCAAAGTATATATATTTTTGGAATCAACCTCAACCCTGTATAGCTAACTCTCACATTACTACATATAGAGTGTCTATGGTTGTTCCAAATAATATATACACATGGGTCGATATGATATGTCAAAACATTTGCATACGTGTCTATGGTATCCCAAGATTACATAATATATTAGAATACATGTATAATACAATATAAGTTAGCTAGGATATGATTAATATAGATTTGTTACCAATTTTCACGTTGCTACAACAAGAAAAATTATCCAATCTTGTTTTACCCATAACTTCTTCATTTAAAATCCGTTTTAAGTAAATCAAATTGCTATGGTTGCATATTGAACTCTATTTTATGAATCTAAACATAAAAAGTATAGGTTTATAGTCGGAAATATAAGTTACAAGTCGTTTTTGTAAAGGTAGTCATTTCAGTCGAAAGAACGACGTCTAGATGACCATTTTAGAAAACATACTTTCACTTTGAGTTTAACCATGATTTTTGGATATAGTTTCATTATCATAAGAAAAATCATTTTCCCAGAAGAACAACTTTTAAATCAAAGTTTATCATAGTTTTTAATAAACTAACCCAAAACAGCCCGCGGTGTTACTACGACGGCGTAAATCCGGTTTTACGGTGTTTTTCGTGTTTCCAGGTTTTAAATCATTAAGTTAGAATATCATATAGATATAGAACATATGTTTAGTTGATTTTAAAAGTCAAGTTAGAAGGATTAACTTTTGTTTGCGAACAAGTTTAGAATTAACTAAACTATGTTCTAGTGATTACAAGTTTAAACCTTCGAATAAGATAGCTTTATATGTATGAATCGAATGATGTTATGAACATCATTACTATCTCAAGTTTTCTGGATAAAGCTACTAGAAATTAGAAAAATGGATCTAGCTTCAAAGGATCCTTGGATGGCTTGAAAGTTCTTGAAGCAGAATCATGACACGAAAACAGTTCAAGTAAGATTTTCACTCGAAATAAGATTGTTATAGTTATAGAAATTGAATCAAAGTTTTAATATGAGTATTACCTTGTATTAGAAAGATATCTTACTGTAAATAAGAAAGATTTCTTGAGGTTGGATGATCACTCTACAAGATTGGAAGTAAGCTAGCAAACTTGGAAGTATTCTTGATTTTATGAAACTAGAACTTGTAGAATTTATGAAGAACACTTAGAACTTGAAGATAGAACTTGAGAGAGATAAATTAGATGAAGAAAATTGAAGAATGAAAGTGTTTGTAGGTGTTTTTGGTCGTTGGTGTATGGATTAGATATAAAGGATATGTAATTTTATTTTCATGTAAATAAGTCATGAATGATTACTCATATTTTTATAATTTTATGAGATATTTCATGCTAGTTACCAAATGATGGTTCCCACATGTATTAGGTGACTCACATGGGCTGCTAAGAGCTGATCATTGGAGTGTATATACCAATAGTACATACATCTAAAAGCTGTGTATTGTACGAGTACGAATACGGGTGCATACGAGTAGAATTGTTGATGAAACTGAACGAGGATATAATTGTAAGTATTTTTGTTAAGTAGAAGTATTTTGATAAGTGTCTTGAAGTCTTTCAAAAGTGTATGAATACATATTAAAACACTACATGTATATACATTTTAACTGAGTCGTTAAGTCATCGTTAGTCTTTACATGTAAGTGTTGTTTTGAAACCTTTAGGTTAACGATCTTGTTAAATGTTGTTAACCCAATGTTTATAATATCAAATGAGATTTTAAATTATTATATTATCATGATATTATGATTTACGAATATCTCTTAATATGATATATATACATTAAATGTCGTTACAACGATAATCGTTACATATATGTCTCGTTTCAAAATTATTAAGTTAGTAGTCTTGTTTTTACATATGTAGTTCATTATTAATATACTTAATGATATGTTTACTTATCATAATATCATGTTAACTATATATATAACCATATATATGTCATCATATAGTGTTTACAAGTTTTAACGTTCGTGAATCACCGGTCAACTTGGGTGGTCAATTGTCTATATGAAACCTATTTCAATTAATCAAGTCTTAACAAGTTTGATTGCTTAATATGTTGGAAACACTTAATCATGTAAATAACAATTTCATTTAATATATATATATATATATATATATATATAAACATGGAAAAGTTCGGGTCACTACAACTAATGCTGATTTTCTTATGTCCTTTAGAGCTGGGCCTTAGTGTTTTTCTTATCATGTCATATGTTTTGTCATCATCAAATAGGGGAGATTGTTGAGTCCCCTGCAAAAGTAAGGATTTAGTTCTGACAAAACACAATTATAAAAAATAGTTGTAATGTGCAGGTCAACATAATTTTATTAATTTATAAACAGCATTGTATGCGGTGTGTTTAGTGTATTGCCTTCACTATCAGCACAAGATAGTTCAAGATTCAAGGTTACTTCATGACCAGCATAGGATGTATGCAGAACTAGCACGATGATCTACTGAAGAACCATAATAGGCTGAAACAGCACACAACACTTAGACAAATCATGCTCCATTACAAGCAGGATGATTTCTTATGTCGTCTACATCAATTGGCCTTATTCAATTTAATTGAAGACGAAGTTGAATAGAGAAGGAAACGAGTCGGAGGCTTACAAGTGACCTTACAAGAAAACAATGGAATGCAAAAGCTTAACCCATGTGCAATTCATGGTTAATGCTTTGTCAACGCCTAGGGAACCCAAGATTCTATTTGTTTAATCAATTTGAATGTCTAAAGGGGTGTTCCTGCAATTAGTTACTGAAGAAGGAAAGGGGAGTCACGTGCTTCCTGCCACAGTTGTCAGCAGAAGTACAGACTTCCTTTGTACCAGTGCACAATAGATCAATTACAAGGTTATTAGGGCTCCAATAAGTAGTTGAAACCATAATTGTATTAATTAGTGGTGTTGGTATTAAATCGTTAGAGTCCAGACCTTGTATAAGCTTCATTTGTTTGAAAGCGATCTTGGTGTAATATGTATCAACCGGTTATCTATTCCGCCAAAGGATAACCGTGATTCTTTTAGATTTTATCAATAAAAGAATATCGTTGAAAATTACGTATGACTCTGATTTAATTGATCGTTAATTATATGCTTAAACTGATTAATTTATTTGATTAACAAAAAGAATTGTATTTAACCCCCCCCCCCCCCCTTTTCAAACTTCCTGTTGTTATATAGGGACCAGTAGGCTTATTGATCGTATTTTTTAAAAGAATCACCATACTACAATTATGGTCATCCATCTCAAATTGCATGATTTCTTCATGATGTTTATAAATCCTTTCTTAGCTGAGTGGGGATATTTCCTCCATTTTTTCCTCTTCCTGCACCTCCTCTTCAATTTCTTCTACTTCCATCTCCTCCTCAGATTCTTCATCATCCTCTTATTCTATTCTCCGTCGGGATCCTCTTCTTCCATATATGGGTCTTCATCAGAATGAGTCGTGAGACTCATATCGATGTCGGCGGTTGATGGTGGAGACTCATCATCGAAAGTGATCCTGCTGGTGGAAATAGCGTACATTTCTTCCCGATCAGAAAAACGGGTAGTGCGGTCAATGTTGAAGGTAGTGGTCTATCCATGTGATCGTAAGACCATTGTTTGATTATACACATCAATGACAGTCCTAGTTGTATTCATGAATGGTCTTCGTAAGATGATTTAGGTTCTTAGGTCTTATTAGAGGTCCATCAAGATACAGGAATATTGACTTTCACCAAGACGTTCTCAACTATGCCCTTGGGATATCTGATGGTTTGATCAACAAGTTGGGCAGTCATTTTGGTTGGTGACAGTTCGCCTAGCTCTAATCTCTGGTAGGGAATAGAGCATAAGATTGATGCTTGCTCCTAAGTTTGTTTTCTATTGTATTGTGCGCCGCAAGTGTATAGCGCGTCGCGCAGTAAGCTGTTTTAAAAAGAAAAAGCTTATTGTTTTTTTAAAAAACTGGTCGAGGTTGTCACATAAAAAAGGAGCTGTTGTTTTGACTTTTGACATACGAAATTCATATGAAAGCTTTGATTTGGTTTCAAATAGAATGAATAAAATAAACTTGGATTGGAATTGTTGGCTTAATTCTCCTCGTGCTATTGATGAAATTCTTGCAAATAGAAGTATAGATTAATAGTCATAGGTTTATGTATTGCTCATTTTGTTCGTTCTAAATATGTAGCTATGACTTGGCAATCATGTCTCTTTCGAAGGCCTAAATTTCTGTGTTTAGGACATTCAGGTTATGCAGCTAAACCTCCTAATATCATCTATGCAAGAGGTCTGAATTGATGGGTTATGAGGTACTTTGTCGCTGAATTCTCAGCACTGTTTTTCTTAACCCCTCAGTTTGATTTCAAGTCAGATCTTGCGTCCAGGTATTTTTATTTTTTTTAGGACATTGTGCTTATGCGTCTTTGTATACTTGTATATCTCGAGTCTTGAACAACTCATTTTTATCAATAAAATCTTTCTTGCCTTTAAAAAAAAGTAGGATAGAGTTTTTGTTGAGTATTTGATTTATGAAATTCAATGCAAGTTGTTTCATGGTGTGTCTAGTTTAATAAAATGTCAAATAGATCGTAAAGATTTCGCTAATAAACGTGGTTACGTCTGGTCTGTTTCAATTGTAACACATTTAAATTTTTCGATCCAATTTAATTTATGTTTTTTGATTAAAAAATAATCCATCTGTATTGTCTCCCGTCAAAAATCATACAGAATGAGAAAAAGTGATCATCATGTGTTTTTTTGTGAATTTTTCTGTTTTTTCTTTTATTTATTTATCTACTTGTTTGTTTTCATACAATAAGTCTATAAAAGTTATCTTATTGTTTTTATTTATTTATTTTTCTTTTGCTTTTAAAAAAAAAAGTTAAGAGAATTCGAAAAATACTAGTAGACGATACGAAACAAATGAATAACAGTACATAATACTACCTTCGTTTTATTACATCACATACTTTTTGTACACATTATTACGAAATCTCGTAGCTTTATTCTTCATCAATCAAAAAGTCTTTCCTTTATAATAATCTTTTCTTTAATTGAAATATAAAGTAGAAATCTAAGAGAAATATCCAAAATAATAATGTACACATTTATGGAGTTGAACGGAGTAGAGTAATAAGTAAGAAATACTCCCTATGTTCCAAATAAATAGTTGTGGTTTCCTTTTTTGTCTGTTTTAAATTAATAGTCCACTTACATAAATAGATAAGAATAATTAGTTAAATATTTTTATATTCTTACTTTATTTAAATAAGACAAAAATGTATGTAAAAAGTAATGAGTAAAACTAAAAAATAGATTAAAAAAAGTACATGTGCTAGTCACTTTTTCTTAAACTGTGTATTTTTGTTTGGTGACTATTAAATTGGAAAGGAGGGAGTACCAAAGTGATTATCTGTGACTTTGGTTGTTGGGGACTTGTGGCTGGGTCAGTCAACCGCACCTGCACGTACCCGTCACGCCACTCCGTTTCTGCAAACGAGTCCCCATAACTCATTGTGATACTCGTAGACACGCTAACCTATGCAATACTTCAAACTTGCAACAAAAATAAACCCACCCTTCCTCGTTTTTTGTACTTCATTGAACATTGAATTCTTGATTCCCTATTTTTATTCAAGGCTCTCGTAAACCGTGATAACTATTCATAGTCACACATACTTCTATGCAACTTATATACGGAATATGTTACGTGTTTTTCATCTTATGGTGTATTGGGTGCACGAGCTTTTGAGAGCATATAAAAGTTTAGAAAAATTTAAATTTATAAATTTTTAATAAGTTTTAAGTTATAAATTTCGTTTGATAAACATAAACCGTAGAGATTGTATAATCTATAAATTTTTGAAAAATAAACTCTTATATACTAGCTTATGAAAAAAAAAAAAAAAAAAAAGTACAGCTTATAAAATTTAAAATTAATAAAAAATCCTTCAATATATTATTTAACATTAATATTATTATCATTTTCAATTAATTTACATATATAAGCTTCAACTCCAACTAGTTACCAAACACTTATAAAAATTAAAAAGTTTAAGCTCCAGCATTAAAAATAAGCTCCAGCTAGAAGATTCACCTTCTGCTACTTTCGTTCAAACACACCCTAAAATTGTAACACTATACTCTACACTTGTCTCTAGATTAAAAATTACAAACAAAATATAGGGTTTTAGGATCGTAACACTCAGTTAGGTCTTTCCGTATCTATATAGAGGGTATATATTTTTAGGATTTTATGAAGGTTTACTTTTATAATAAACTATTATTTACTATAAATACTTTGTTTGGTTAAAAAGCTTTTAGACGTAAGTAAAGCTATAAGCTAATATCTATTGGAACTAACGTTTGAGAAAAAAACTTTCAGTTTTTTGTCATTTTACTTTTTTTAAACATTTTTAATTACTCTCACACACACCCAAATACATCAAAAAAGCTAAATGCTAACTGTTAATATTTACGTGGTACTAGCGAATTTTACAAAACATACCCAAAGTGCCATTTCAATTATTCATTTAGTGTTTTTTCGGTCTGTTTAAAAAAATCATTTCTAAAAATAACTACAGTATTAAAAATATAGAGGTCCATATTTTACGATCTTTTACTACTGCTAATCATTTAATTTATAAATTATTTCCAATTAAATTCTTAATATGAAATAACTTTTAGTTAAACAAAAAGTTTTTAAAGAAAACTAATTTTCATTAGCATAAACAAGAATATACCAAGTGTACAAGGGACCCGACATATGCATACATTAGTTAAGTTTGTTTTGAAAACGATGATAAACTGTCAATTCATTACAACAAACACTTGTGGCTGAGCGGTACCAAGATATTTTGGATTTTGAGATGTCTCGGGTTCGAGCCTCGTCGGGGTGATTACTATGATTTTTCAAATGATACATGCCCGTATGAATTGGTATCTCTGTGGGGGTCATTGAGAACATCCTAGAAGCGTGTGTGTGTAATATGATCACGCATGTGGTTAAAACTCATCTGAATGATTTCGAAACCACCGTTCTAAAAAAATAAACTAACAATTAATTACCCTTATATGCTATTAGGTACCTCAATCTTGGTCGTTTTAATTCCTTTATTCAAATCAAACACCCCTTTGTATAAATTTAATTCAGATTAAAAGAAAGTGATGCTCGTTTCACAAACATATATTTTATCTTCAAATTTTACACTTAAACGTGGACTCAACTATGTGACAAGTATTCGAGAAACAATAACTCGGTAGTTGTAAATAGAAAGTTTTTCGTTTAAGGTTCGTCCCAAGAGAGCGGTGATTACTAGTTGAATCGATGAATACTCATAATCATCCCAAGGTTTGTTTTGATTGGGGAGTTTGAATTTTAGATATTAAGAAAACAATTGCAAATTAAAACTAAAATTAAAAGTGATTAAGTAAATATCAATAGTAAAGACATGTACACTTGCTTAATCCACTTGAAGCATTAGGATTGTTCTATTGTTCACTTAAGAGCTAATTGTGTTCAAACTTTGGACTAGTATCCCTACTAGATGTTCTTATGATCAATCAATACTTACAAATTCCCATAAGCTTGCATTAACTGAATCTAGTTGAATCATGTGATTGTCATTAGTACTTAGCCTACGTTAAAGTCCCCTAAAACTCTTAGGTGATCAAAATCCCTTAAGAAAGCCAACTTCACTATGTTGACTAAGGACCAATTGAAAACCAATACAAACTAAGACCTCAGTTCATTGAAAGCCCCAATCTGATTGTCTAGATCACCTAAGTGTTGAAGTACAAGTTGCTTCACTAATCAAATCCCTTTGAATGCTACACAACTCATATAATCAAAGTCAAGTCCAAAACAAGCATAATGAAGAATCTTGTGAATAATTCTAATAACAAACCACAATTATCAACTCAAGTATTCATCCAAACACAATAAATAATATAGATATGAACAATCCTTAGCTATCAAGTTTCATAAACAAGTGTACATCATAAAATCTAGCCAATCATGGCTAAAACAAGATCAATACAAGCTATAATAGTAAATCTAAACATCATTAAGTAATAAACAAGAGTAGATTGTACCAAACTTAAGAAATTGTAAAAGTGACTAGATGAAGAAGATGAAGATGATAAAGAACAAGCCCTAGATCTTGATTCAATCTTCAAATCTTTGATGTAAAATGAAATAGAAGATGAAAACTTGACGGAAAAGTCAATAAAATTACTATGAAACCCTAATTTGATCAGCTAACACGAACTTACTATTCTATTGAATGTTATATATCTTGAAACCCTTCATTTCTTTCTATTTATACTCTTTCAAAAACTGCCCAGAAAATACAGTGGAACGTCGTTCCTCTTTTACGAACATCGTTCCTGGCCTCTTAAATGTGGAACGCCGTTCTTAACTAAGAACGTCGTTCCTGAATCGTGCTCCAAATGTCATCTTTTTCTGTTTTCATTTCCTTTGTTAAATTCCCAGGTAACGTTCCATAATCAAAGAACGTCGAACGACGTTCTTTGATTATGAAACGTTGCCCTTGTTGCCAGGTTGAGCACTTTGCAGTTTTCTTGATACATTTGCACACTTTGGTCAATTTTACACCAAATTTACACTTAGAACTGCAATAGCACTTATAACGCGATAAAACCCAAGATCATAGTTTTTCTCGAGCACTTTGGAAACTAAAACCGAGTAAAATAAGGTAGATATTGCGTGAGAAACATAGCGTGGATGAGCAATATCAAACCCCTATATTTGAACATTGCTTGTCCTCAAACAAGCATAACAATAAACAAGTCTTGGAGATAAAGAGCAATAAGATGATCAAAGCCAAAGTGCAAAAGTTTAAGCGACAATTGATACCTTCATGAATGCGCACTTTGATGGCTAGAGTGATCTTCAAATACTTGTATTTTCTTAGGACCAAGCATAACCTCATCTTCTCTTCTTCTTCTTCTTCTTCCAAACACTAGCAAAAACTCAAACATCAAGCTTCAAACCTCTACAATTCATCATATGGGCAATGGTGGGGGTGGCAATTTCTGACCAAATCTTCAATTGAACCTCAAAATTACACACCACTCTTCCAAATCAAGCTCCAAATCTTCAAACATCCTCAAATCAAAAAAAATCAAGCCTAGGCTAAACAACTACACATCTTCATTCATCTTGAAAATCAAACAACATGCTCTCTAGAAAGGCTCAAATATCCACAAGATTTTCAATTAAGAGTAAACATATCAAGATTCAAGCTTTTTAGTACAAACCTTTCTAGGAGCATTCTACAATTCTCCACAAGCAAAGACTTCACCTTTTTACCCCAAATTCATCACCACCAAGTTGAGAATTGCCCACAAGCTTCGTTTTGGAACAATGGAGCGCCAAGTCACATGATTCATCCAAGAAAAACGTTTTAGCCTTAAGGAAGACAAGGCTTTAAGAAAACCATTTTTGTTTTTGAAAAGGGAAAACGAGTCAAGTTGTGAAACTAGACAAGTTTTTCGAAAATTTTATGGTTTAAAAGCTTTGTGCATTCCAAAGTCATCCCGGTTTGGGACAACCACGCAGATAGTTAATGCCCCGGTATATCACCTAAGTGAACTACCTTCTTGTGTTGAAGGCGATGAGACACTAACTATCTTGGGCTCGTAAGGTTGTGTGCATACAAGCCATCCTGATGGTGGGATGACCGTACGGGTAGCTACTCCCCCGGTAAACATACTACTCGGTGCCAATAGTAACTACATTGGGTGTGAGATTACGGTGGTCCATTGCGCGATACTTGGAATACTTTACTTCAAAGCTTAGGTCTTTTGTTACATAACTTAACTTGGAAGACTTTACTTCCAAGTTTGGAAGACTTGACTTCCAAAACAACAAATGGGAGGACTCGACTCTCCCAGGAGTGTCAAAGCTCAAGGCTTTTATTCACTCGGGTATTTCCCACATAACAAGCTTTTATGCTTATGTTGAGAAAGGGTAGGAAGTAGAAACTACCCCTCCATAATTGATCGAACAAAGGTGCTATAGCTTTTGGCTATGGCGTGTGTTGTCTAGCAACACTATCATGAAGCCATTGCTCCTAAAAAGGAAAGCACATTGTGATGCTCGAGGCTCCTCTTCCCACGGTATGATACATCGGTTGAAACATCGTGAAATGATGAGACAATCAATGTCAACATAAAATGGTGTGGATTAGGAAGTGTTCCACACCAAGTAATGCGACATTCGGGAGACTTGACACCCTAAAAATGGATGCACTTGAGTCATCCGGAAGTGTTAAATCATGGAGTTTTAAACACTTGGTTTTTGGAACCCACATAAAAGACTTTACATCCATGCAAAAGTTTTAATTTTTCATTTGATTTCATCATTTAAAGCACAAAAATCATTTGTAAGTGGGAGACTTTACTCCCACTTGAGAGTTGCACATATGAAAGGAAGACTTTACTTCCTTGAAGTTGAAACAATTTACAAGTTTTAACCATTTAGGTGTTTATGATATAAGTTAATGTAATGGTTAAAAACTTGTTCCAAAAATTTTATCAACATTGCAAGTTTTATCTTTGTAGTGTATGTGACAAGTTTAACCGAAAAGTTCAAAATGACCCGAGATTGTAACTCTCCCCCTACATTTAGTTTGATGCAATGCCCTCATTGTATTGAACGATGAAATAAGTAAAAATGAGGGGTATTTTGAAATAGGATAGAAGAGAGAAGAGAAATAAAAACCGGAGTATATCAGGTGATCTTTGTTGTCACCAATCGAATAATACTTAGTCACCAAAGAATGCAAGTCGATGAGCTTGACGCCTGAACTTAATGTCAGACTTAGATCAATCATCAAAAAGTGTATCCTGCCACTAAGATCGACAAACAGGCAAAAGATACCACAAAAAAATCCGTAAGCAATCATTAAGTTATTACAACCATAGTGTGATATTTTGCGAGAGTAGTAATACAAGTGTACTACCTCACACCAAATCAATGATCCTTAGTTTCACACACAATTATAAAATGAAATAAGTTACAAGCAAAATCATAGAATTGTTTCATAAATCACGGTGGATATTTGTTAGCACTTAACCTTTACGTGCCGAGGTTCCTTCAACTTCACAATGTGTGATCGAGTTGCGTGAAGTTTCTCTTAGGATATGCCCTTCTTTGTACTCCTTGACACTGAAACGGGTCATTAGAAGCTTCTCAAACCCATCTAAGTCAACCTTTAAGAACTTGGCAAGGCGAGTTACATAGTGACCACCAACACTTGGGAGCTTTGATTTGTCTCCAATTGCATCGAAGAGGTAGCTTGCAACGAGGTTGGGAACATGAACATTATTTCTCTTGTGAACTCTATGGACTAACCAAATATCGAGCAATGTCATCTTATCCTTATCCTCTACGCGGTGGAAAACTATATTTGCAAAGAACCTTTGAATACATCTAAGCTTAGGGCTAGAAAGTGCGTGAGGCACTTGGTTGGATGGTATGAACTCAATATTACTAATCTTATGCCAAACCCTCTTTGGATCGAACTCATTTGGATTGAACGTTTCACATTTGGATAAGTACATGAAAGTGACATTGGGTGAGGTATCTTTGTTAAGATCTAGACTGGCCATGAATTGTGCCATACTTAATCGCCATTCCTCCCCTCCTAACCTGAATGTGAGGGAATCTTCTAGCCATAAAGAATGGACTTTGAAGTTAACTCTTAAGGTTTTTAGAAATTCTCGGGTTAACAAGGGGTAGACATCCTCACATATATCAAGCAAAGGTCCCCATGGGTACATGCTTTGACGAAAGTACTCAACTTTGAACGCATCCCGAATCTCACTAACCATTCTCGCTATTTCTAATGGAGCCCAATCAATGTACTTGGCCGGGCACACCAGCATTTGAATTCTATTAAGCATTCGAGACCTTAGTGTCTCGTCATGAAGAACCTCTTGTAACCATTCATCAATATCGGATGCTTGCTCCTTCCCTTTGCCTTTATAAATCACCTAAAACACAAATGCAACAAATAACAAACGCATCTACAACTTCATATCATTACATTAGAAAACATTCAACTTCTCGCACTTAACAACAATGGGGCACATGCCCCCTACATTTAATCTATTAACACAAGCTTCATAATTGTCATGTTTAGGCTAAAATGATCAATATGCAACGATGGTACAATGGTCAACTCGGGTCAAACTAGATAAGTGCAATTCTAGAAAACCTAAATAACCTTGCAAGCATACCGAAAGCATATATTAAAACCACTAGCAAAAGTGTTTCATGCTTCAAATCACAATTTCAATATCAAAAAGTCAACGCAGGTCAAACCCTAAAGTCAATAACCCTAATTTCAATTCCATAACGAAAGAAACACTAAATTCTAGGGTACATGACCATAGTATGTTGGTTAACTAGCAAATAACCTTAGACAATACTTAATTTCATCTCAAACATCCTAACTTAAAAAGTCCCAATTTTTGAAAATCCTAGAATCACAAAGTTGATATTGTGCAATTAAACATGGCAAACATGTAAATTTTCAACATTGAAACCTATAAGCAACAATTATATCATCATAATCAACTTAGATCTAGCATAATTGACAAGCATAGCACACAAGGTAAAAAGCATGAAGATTTCACAAATAAGTTTAATTAAGAGAAATAAGTGCAAGATCATACTTGAAACATGTTTGATGTTGATAAATTAGCAAGATCCTTGAAGAAAATAGATGAATTGAACTTAAGAAATCAGGTTTTCAAGTGTGTAAGTGGAAAGTAAGAGAATTACATAAGTGTGAATAAGTAATTTAAATAAACCCCCAAAACACATTCAAAACAGTGCCTGGAACGTTGTTCCAGTTTACCAGGAAACTAGAATGTATTTCCACAATTCCATAACGTCGTTCTAACAAAAACAAGAATGTCGTTCTTAAGTCAGAACGTCATTACTGGAAATGCCTAGAAAGTGCTTTTATTTAAGTTTAAATCGAGAACGTCGTTCCTAATATAAGAATGTCATTCCTGGTTATGAACTGCAATTTTTCAGCATTTTAACTCAAACAAGCACATTCTTACCAAAATCAAAAACTGTTTTTGGCCTTTCAGATTTTCCAAATGCATGAAATGCAACTACATTTCAATGCAAGCTAACAAAAGCGCAAAAGCAAACAATTCTACATGAAATGCAAACAATCATGAACAAATATAAACAAGTGTGATCGTTTTTAGTCTAGGGTCTATCACATGACCCATTTAAGCTTAAGGGTATCACTTTGGGTAGAGCTTGATGTCATCAAGCTCGCAAGCGTTGATTTCATCAAAGTAAAATCTTAATCGGTGACCATTCACTTTGAAAGTATCGTTATCTCCATAGAACTCAACATAGCCCATTGGGTAAGCTTTCTTGACTATGTAAGGACCCGACCATCTAGACTTTAACTTACTGGGCGAGAACTTAAAACGTGAATTGAACACTAGAACCTTTTCGTTTGGGTGAAATTCCGTAGGTCCCTTAATTTGGGCATCATCCCATCGTTTAGTATTCTCTTTGTATGTCAAAGAGTTATTGTATGCCTCTAACCTAAGATCCTCTAATTCGTGCATTTGCATAACCCGTTTTTCCTTGGCTTGTTCTAGGTCTAGGTTCACTTCCTTCAATGCCCATAATGCTCTATGCTCAACCTCTACCAGGAGGTGACATGCTTTCCCATAAACTAGACGAAATGGTGTGGTACCTGTTGGTGTCTTATAAGCGGTTCTAAATGCCCATAAGGCATCGTCAAGTTTGGTTGACCAAACCTTAGGGTTATGTTAACCATTTTTTCCAACATCCTTTTCAAAGTACGATTCGTATTCTCCACTTGACCATTTATTTGATGGTGGTAAGGGGTGGAGAAACGATGTATAACACCATATTTTTTTCATTACTTTTTCCATAAGACTATTAGCAAAGTGCGTGCCTCGATCCGAGATCAACGCCTTTGGCACTCCAACTCTAGCAAACAAACTCTTCAAAAACTTAGTAACTACCCTAGCGTCATTGGTTGGCAAGGCTTTAGCCTCTGCCCATTTCAAAACATAATCAACTGCAACCAAGATATAGAGACACTTGTTCGAATTCGGAAATGGACCCATAAAGTCTAGGCCCCATACATCAAATATCTCACATATTTGGATCCCGGTTTGGGGCATCTCATCCCTCTTTGAAATGGATTCGGATCTTTGGCAAGAATCGCAACTTTTTACCAACTCGTGGGCGTCTTTGAATAGCGTGGGCCAATAAAAATCAGAATCAAACACCTTTTTCGCGGTGTGATTCGGGCCAAAATGCCCTCCCGTAGGTCCACTATGACAACTCTTCAAAAGCTCACGGGCTTCTTTCCCATATACACATCTCCAAATTACTTGGTCAGCCCCAATGCGGAACAAGTCTGGTTCTTCCCAAAAATAGTACCTTAGGTCATTGAAAAACTTTTTCTTTTGTTGGTATGAAAACACTTTTTGTAAAACATTTGAGGCCAAGTAATTTGCGAAATCGGCAAACCATGGGACTTCATCGACTAGGTCAACCCACATTAAATGTTCATCCGAGAAAGTATCCCGAATTTTGGACTCGTCTAAATGTTGAAGCTCGGGGTTGTCTAGTCTTGACAAGTTGTCCGCGGTCACATTCTCGGCTCCCTTTTTATCTTTTATTTCTATATCAAACTCTTGCAAAAGTAGCACCCAACGAATCAAACGTTGTTTCGCTTCTTACTTTTTAAAAAGATAGTTTAACGTGGAGTGGTGTAGAAGATCATCTTTGAAAGTACAAGATAAGACCGAAACTTGTCGAAAGCAAACACTATCGCGAGAAGCTCTTTCTCGATAGTGGTGTAATCCAATTGGGCCCCATTTAGTGTCTTGCTTGCATAATAAATGCGTTTAAAGTGTTGGTCAACCCTTTGACCAAGAACCGCACTAAGTGCATAACTGCGTGCATTGCACATTAATTCAAAGTCTTTGTCCCAATCAGGAGAGATAAGAATTGGTGGATTGGTGAGCTTTTCTTTCAACAACTTAAAAGCTACGGTGCACTCATCATCAAACAAAAATGGTTGGTCTTTCTCTAACAAATTGGTCATGGGCTGGGTAATTTTTGAAAAATCTTTTATAAAGCAACGGTAAAACCCGCATGCCCAAGAAAAGTTCGTATCGCTTTCACATCAGAAGGTTCCGGGAGGTCTTTTATCACACTAATCTTAGTTTTATCTACCTCAATTCTCATCTTTGAGGTTTTATGACCCAACACTACCCCCTCGTTGACCATAAAGTGACATTTTTCCCAATCTAAAACTAAATTTGAATTTTTCGCAACGAGTCAACATTTTATCCAAGTTTTGAAGACAATGGTCAATGAGTCTCCGAACACTGAAAATTTATCCATGAATACCTACATCGTGTCCTCAAGCATATCTGAAAAGATAGCAAGCATGCATCTTTGGAATGTCCCCGGGGCGTTACACAACCCAAAAGGCATTCTTTGGTAAGCAAATGTACCATAGGGACACGTAAAGGTAGAGAAAGCAATAAAACTCCCTCCTGGCTAGGCGTTCGATCATTTGATCAATGTATGGGTGTGGGAAATGGTCCTTTTTTGTGGCATCATTTAGACGCCTAAAGTCAATGCATCCCGCCATCCCGTGCTGGTTCGGGTTGAGACAAGTTCATTTTGGTCATTTAAGATCACCGTGGTCCCACCCTTTTTGGATACCACTTGGACGAGACTCACCCATGGTGAGTCAGAGATTGGGTAGATAAGGCCTGCGTCTAACAATTTAATCACTTCCTTTTTTAACTACCTTTTTCATGTTCGGGTTAAGTCTCCGTTGTCTTTGGACAACCAATTTGAAATTCTATTCCATAAGGATTTTGTGTGTACAATATGATGGATTGATCCCCGGGATGTCCGTGGTCTTCCATGCTATCACCATCTGATGGGACTTAAGAAGTGAAACAAGCCGTGTCTTTTGGTCATGTGTGAGTCTTGAAGAGATAATCACCGGAAGTTGGCTTGCTTCCTTAAGATAAGCATACTTTAGATGCTCGAGGAGCTCTTTTAGCTCAAGAGTAAGAGGTTCTTCCCATGAAGACTTAATTCAAAATCTATCTTTGTTAGGGATAGTCTCAAATGGTTCTTCCCGAGTGGTCTCACATTCAACAACATTAACATTCATCAAATTCTTAAAGTCGGCCACAATTTCATTATCACAAAGTGGGTTGAACTCGGTGGTATCAACCTCAAAAAGATTTTCAAGCTCTTTAACTACACAAAGGTCAATATGGTCAAAGACATAACACTCATCATCATCGGTGTTAGTCGGTTGCTTCATAGCTTCCCGAATATTGATAGTCACACGCTCTTCACCAACTCCAATGTTGAGTTGGTTGTGTTGTACCAAAATGATGGTGTCGGAGGTCGCCAAAAATGGTCTCCCTAAGATGAGGGGAACTTGAAGCTCCTCCTTCATCTCCATGATCACAAAATCAACCGGGAATACCAAGGTGTTAACGCTAACCAAGATGTCCTCGGCGATGCCAATAGCGATGTCAAACGAATGGTTGGTCGATCTTATTCTAATTCTGGCCGGCTTAAGAGGTCCAAGGCCAAGTCTCTCGTAAAGTGAATGGGGCATTAGGTTAATACTTGCACCCAAGTCGGCAAGGGCATTGAACACTTTCCAGTCACCAAACTTGTAATGGAAAACAAATTTTCCCGGATCTCCTAACTTTTTAGGAATCCTTGGCCTTGATGAAAGAATCTTATCGCACTCCTCTTCAATAAAGAAAGATGTTTCATCATGATATTTACCCCTTTGGGAGATTAGCTCTTTAATGAAGCGTCCATAATTTGGCATTCCTTTGAGCACATCGGTGATTGGCAAGTTGACCGAAACATTTTTCATCATATCTTGGAACTTCTTGTATTGAGCCACCAACTTGTCCTTCTTTACAGCTTTTGGATATGGCGGCGGTCTCGTAGACTTCAAAGGCTCATTACCCTTTGTCTTACCCTTGTCATCATTACCCTTAACCCCGGTTGAGTCGACCTTTTCTTTATCCTTCTCCTTACTAACCCCGATTTCCTCTTCGATAAAGCTTGGTAGTGGTTCTTGGGTGATAAAGGGTTGTGGGTGGGGATCTTCAAATCCTTCATTCAAGGTTAGACCGCTTCGAGTGGTTATGGCATTGGCAATTTCATTTCAGCTTGGGTAGTTGGGGTTTTGGTTGGTACTTTCAATAGGAATGACCTTTGTGTTATTGTGTTGGTTTTGGTTATTTCGGTTATTGTTGTAATTGTTGTTCGGGTTGACTTGTGTGTTTGAAGGTAAAGTGCCTTGAGGTCTTTCGGCAACTTGGTTTGAAAGTCTTCCAACGGTACTCTCTAGGTTTTGAAATGATGCTTGTTGGTGCTTCAGTTGTTGCTTCAAGAACTCATTATCCTTTAACAAAAATGCCTCGGTAGTTTCTTCCTTCTTTATGTAATTTTGCATGATTTTTTCTAGCCTCTTTGACGGTTGGTATTGTTGAGTGTTTTGTTGAGGTTGTTGATTGTAACCTTGGTTATTTTGTGGTTGACTATAACCTTGGTTTTGATAGCTTTGATTTTCTTGGTTGGTATAAGGTTGGTTGTTATAGGATTGGTTGTTTTGTGATTGGTAATTGTTGTTTCGGTTTTGGTAATAGTATTGGTTGTAACCTTGGTTTCGGTTTTAATTTGTGAATTCGGGTGGTGGGTTGTTTTGAGTGTTGAAAGAGACTTCCTTTTGGTTAGGGTTGTAGTAGCCTTGATTTTGTTGATAAGAGTTGTTGCCTTGGTTTGATGATCCACCCCTTTGATAGTTTTGATTACTCACATAGTTGACATGAGTATCCGAATTCATGGGAATATCGCCCAATTCAATATGGTTGCATTGGTTGATTTGAGGACAATTCTTTATGAGATGTGGGCTATCGCACCTTTCACAACCTTCTTGCATCGCGACTATTGATTGTTGCAACTTTTTCAACTCCATCCCATATGATTGAAATTGATTGATCAAACTTGCAAGCGTGATTTTACCGTTGTCACTCTCCACTTGACCTACACTTTTTCTTGGTAAATCTTGAGGTGAAAGGGTCCATTCGTAAGTATGAACCGAGAGGTCTTCCAACAAGATTTCAGCCGCATTTGGTGATTTATACATAAACACTCCTCCCGCAGAGGAATCAAGATTTTGTCTTGTCAATAGATTAGTACCCCGGTAAAACGTATTGATGTACTCTTTCTTAGTCAATCCATGTGGTGGACAAGCTCTTAACATCTTCTTGAAATGTATCCATGCATCATACAAAGACTCATCATTCCGTTGAGTGAATCCATTAATCTCCATCCTAAGTCATTCCACCTTTGATGGTGGAAAGAAGTGATTGATAAAAGCGTCACTTAAATCTTGAAAAGTTCAAATCAAATCGGGAGGTAAATTCCTTAACCAAACTTTTGCATCACCTTGAAGAGTAAAGGGGAATGCCCTTAACTTATAAGCATCATCGGTAACATCTTTGTGCTTATAGAGATCACAATTGTCGTTAAATTGTTGAAGGTGTTCGAAAGGATTCTCCTCCATTAAACCATGAAATAGAACATCTTTGATCATTGTGAAGAAATTACCCTCGATTTTCCAATTATCGGCCCCGATAGGCCGTTTAGTGATAGCCGGAGGCACCACCGTAGGTGCAACCAACCTAGCATTCCACATTGGTGTGTCATTTAGATCATCTTGTTGTTCTTGATAAACTGGCGGTGGGTTGTTGGGAATAGCTTGACCAAATGGATTACCCTCGGGATGAATTGGTTGACCGTTATCATCCATCTTTTCTAAACAAAATGGCAAAACCTTAAAATTTTTCCTTAATACCCTTTCTTCTCTACGCTTGTAAACCCCGTGAACGTGTCTCTCTGGATTAGAAAATTGATGTGCAAACTCTTGATCCTTTTGGGATCTCCTTTTCATACACCACGGTACCTAACCTTCGATCACAACACAAACACAAACGGTTTTCCAAACACAAATAATATATAAAAACAAGAAAAGTAACTTTTGCAAGGATAAATCCTTACAAAAGTATAGAACGATTAAAGTCTTAAAACAAAGATACATCTAGCTAACCGCTCCCTGGTAGCGGCGCCAAGAAATTTGATGCTCGTTTCACAAACATATATTTTATCTTCAAATTTTATACTTAAATGTGGACTCAACTATGTGACAAGCATTCGAGAAACAATAACTCAGTAGTTGTAATTAGCAAGTTTTTCGTTTAAAGTTCATCATAAGAGAGCAGTGACTACTAGTTGAATCGATGAAAACTCAAAATCATCCTAAGGTTTGTTTGATTGTGGGGTTTGAATTTTAGATATTAAGAAAACTATTGCAAATTAAAACTAGAATTAAAAGTGATTAAGTAAATATCAATTTTAAAGACATGTACACTTGCTTAATCCACTTGAAGCATTAGGATTGTTTTGTTGTTCACTTAAGAGCTAATTGTGTTAAAACTTTGGACTAGTATCCCTACTAGATGTTCTTATGATCAATCAACACTTACAAATTTCCATCAGCTTGTGATAGCCCGTCCTAATCCATCTGGACGAAGTCATCAACATTAGGTCCCATTGCGAGGTACTGACCTCTATATGCCATGAATGACTCCAAGTACTATCTATAAAATGAGGAAATGCACAGCGGAAGATTTCTTTCATACCTGAGAATAAACATGCTTTAAAGTGTCAACCAAAAGGTTGGTGACTTCATAGGTTTATCATAACAATCATTTCAATAATTTTAATAGACCACAAGATTTCTTTTTCATAAACAATCTTACAATCGCAAGTGTATAAAAATCATTCATATGATGAACACCTGGTAACCGACATTAACATAATGCATATAGAATATCCCCCGCATACTTACAAGTATGCCATATACTGGCAATCGCAATCACCATTTAATCGAAGTACTAAAGCATTCCATTTTCCAGAATGGGGTTTGTTAGGCCCATAGATCTATCTTTAGGATTCACGTCAATTAGGGGCCATTTCCCTAATTCTTAGGTTACCAGACTTGAAGGGGCGATATTCGGTTTAATAATCCAACCATAGAATGTAGTTTTAATTACTTTTGTCTATTTGTAAAACAGTTATAAAACAGCGCATGTATTCTCAGTCCCAAAAATATATTTTGCAAAAGTATTTAAAAAGGGAGCAAATGAAACTCACGATACGATATTTTGTAGTAAAAAATATGCATACGACAGAAGTGAACAATGCAAGGTTGGCCTCAGATTCACGAACCTATAACAATTGTATATCTATTAAAACATATAAAGGAAGTCACATAATTTTATTTATTAATCATATAATATTTATATATTTGTAGTTATATAAAATTTATTCCAAATTTCATTTAGAAACATATTCTTTATTTATATACGTTATATCTTAACTTATGTGTTATATTGCTATAAATATATTTTTCTATCAATAATAGTAATAATAATGATAATAATATAAATTTTAATTTTAAAAATGATAATTTTAATAAAGATAATAACTTTACTAAAAATGTTAAGTTTTAATAAAAATTATAGTTTTAATAAAAATGATAACTTTGATAATTGTAATTATAATGCTACTTTTAATAGAAATGATAATAATAATAATAATAATAATAATAATAATAATAATAATAATAATAATAATAATAATAATAATAATAATAATAATAATAATAATAATAATAATAATAATAATAACAACAACAACAATAGAAAACTACCTCAAAGAATAAGTTCCAAAAAAAAAAATAAGTGCCCATGACCGGGCTCAAACCTGTGACCCCCCGCTCACCCGTCAACACCCTTTACCATCGATCTATTTTAATATTTCTGTTTTAATTTACACCTTAATCTAAATAACTATGTATTCGATTTCTCCTTCTTCATCTTCCATAACAGCAACATCAATCTTTCCATATCACCATGGTTTCACGTATCCTCATTAACTTCACAATTCCTGGCATTTATTATTATCATTATCATTAACTTACACGGAATCATCATAAAAGAAAGGAAGAAGTCAGCTATATGGTGATGGATAGTAACCGAAATAGGACAGCTTTTAAGGCCCAATTTCGTAAGCCCAACAGAAGAGGATGTGACGACCCGAAAATTTCCAACCAAATTTAAACTTAATCTTTACATGATTTCGACATGATAAGCAAAGTCTGTAATGTTGTGTCTCAAAAAATGCTTGAACTGTTTACATGAATTCAGTTAACCTTTGACTACTTCCGACGATTCACGAACATTTGTTAGTAAATAAAAATATATATATAAATGTATGTATATATAACAAATTGAAATAATAAAACACAAATTAATCATTAGAATTAAATATGTAAAATAATATACAAAATAATAATGTGGTTATTAGTATAAAGCTATATATGTATATGATTATTATGATATGTATATTAGAATATAAATATATAAAGGGCATAAATATTATATGATTAATAATATGTAGTGTTAACATATTAATTATAACTGCAAGTTAAAATACTATTAATGTTATTACTTTTATTAAATTAAATATTGTTAGTAAAATCAATATTAATAATATTATCATATATAACATATAGATATGAAATTTGATATGTAAAAATTATCATCATTACTAATAACATTAATACTATCTTAATTAGCAGTATGAGTATTATTAATAATATTATTATTATCATGCTTGTCATTATCTCTTTTAATTTAAAATTTCCATTATCTTTATTATTAATATTATTATATCAATATTTTCTATTACACTGTATCATTTGATATTATTATTATTATTAATGATATAATTAATTCTATTATTATTAGTATTAGTATTTTTATATTTATAAGTACAATTATGATCATTATTATTATTAGAAAATAATACATTTTATGATCATTAACATTAGTAATATTATTATTATTATCATTTTATTATTATTAATATCATTATTAATATAATTAGTAGAAAAATTATGATTTTAGTTATTATTATGATGATTATTATTATTATTACCATCATAATTAAACATCATTATTTTTATAGTAAACATAAAAATAAATATAAATTTATTATCAGTAATAATACTATTATTATCACTTTTCTAATTATTATTATCATTATTATTATTTATTATTAATATTATTAGTATTATTATTATATGATTAATATTAAATGTAATATAAATGCGTGTATATAATTGAAATCTGTTTAACATCACCATAAAATTTTATATCTGGTCTGGGATGTTGTTACAGTTCGATATCAACATATATTACAGATAAAAATCCATTAAATCCATTTCTGCTTTTTATTTTATATATTTTTTCTTCTGTCCTTCATGTCTGCTTGAGTTAAAGTGTTAATCTCATAGTCTATACCCAACAAAAATCGATCATATCATATTATTGCATCAACTATTTGATTGCTGCCTATATATGATGCTATTTAACTTGCTGTAAATTAAAAATTAAAACAGAAAGAAATAATGAAACCAAAACCGTCTCTGTTCTTGAATACTTTTTAGCCAAAACTCGAATTTGAATCTTTTGTCAAAATATAAAAATGCCATTATGTTAGGAATCCTTTATTTAATCTTTCTGCAAAGTTTCATAGCCCAATTCACTCTATCGAGTTCGAATTATTGAGTCAAAGGTTAAATTTCAAAAAGTCAAACGATGTGTTCATGAAGAAATTTGTAAGTGTTTTGATGTTTTCTGTTAAATTAATGATGGATAAAGTTTATAGTGCGATTTAAAACCTTTTTCATTTAGAGTACATGAACTAAAACGATCTCAAAACCCAAGTTCAATATATTTTTAAAAACAGAAACAACGACGGCATGCTGAGTCTGTTTCTTTTTCTTTAATTTTTTTTTTCTTTTCTCATTTTCAATTAGTTCATGATTAATATAAGTTCGTTTCTATGTCAATTACAAGTCCTAAATCAATTTGAGTAGTTTTGGATTAGTCATTTGGTCGATTAAAACTTGAAGAAGAAGAAGAAGAGCTTAAAACACGAGATATATATAAATGTGTCCTAATTTCAGTCAGAGAAACATGAAGGATCAGATGGTTGGGTACGTTTGCGGGTAGCGAGAGGTCACGGGTTTGATTCTGGTCTGAGGTGTTTCTTTTTAGAGACCCTTTTTCAAGGGTATACTCTTTTATTCTATTATTATTATTATTATTATTATTATTATTATTATTATTATTATTATTATTATTATTATTATTATTATTATTATTATTATTATTATTATTATCATTATTGTTATTATTATTATTATTATTATTATTATTATTATTATTATTATTATTATTATTATTATTATTATTATTATTATTATTACTACTATTGTTATTATTATTACTATTATCATTATAATTACTATTATTATTATTAACCTAAGAGTTATTATTAGTATCGTTATTATTGGTTATTAACATTATTATTATTTTCCCTATTATCGTTATTAATAAAATTATTACTATAGTTACTAATATTATTATTAACATTATATCACTAAAATTATTATTATCATTACTAATATTAATACTAATATCATTAGTAGGATTATCATTAATATTGATATTAGTATCGTTATTAACACGGTTATTATAAGTACTATCATTGATACTGATATTATTATTAAAATTATTATTACTATTATCATTATCATTTTTTAAAAATATCATTATTATTAAAGATTATCAAAATTTTTATCAAAGTTATCATTATTACTAAAATTATCATTAAGATTATTATTATTATCAATATTATTATTATTATTATCATTATTATTAATATTTTCATATTAACAATATTATTATTACAATTAAATATTTCCTATATATAAGTATATTTATTACCACTACCATAATATTACATATAATTATATATATTAAAAATTATTTATATAAATATTTACATATAACAAATGATTGATTTTTAATATAATATTAATGATATATAAAACCATAAAAATACTATTTATTCAATATATAAGATATAAAACTTAAGATATAATATATAAATTTGTTCAAATACAAATATATGTGTTAATATATATATGAATGATATAGGTTCGTGAACCTAAGGCCAAAACTACAATTGTTCAATGTCGTCATATGTATTTTTACTACAAAATACATTATTGTGAGTTTCATAAATGCTTTTGCAATATATATTTTTGGGCTGAGAATACATACACTACTTTTATAAATGTTTGACAAAATAGACACAAGTTCTTAAAACTACATTCTATGGTTGGATTACTATACCAAATATTGCCCCTTCAAGTCTGGTAACATAAGAATTAGCGAAATGGCCCCTAATTGATGCGAATCCTAAAGATAGATCTATGGGCCTAACAAATCCCATTCTGGAATTTGGAATGCTTTAGCACTTCGATTTAAATGGTGATTGCGATTGCCAATATTTATGGCATACTTGCGAGTATGCGGGGGATATTTTATATGCATTATGTTAATGTCAGTTACTAGGTGTTCATCATACGAATGATTTTTATTACACTTGCGAGTGTAATGTTATGAAAAATGAGAATCATGTGGTCTATTAAAATTATGGAAATGATTGATTACGATAAACCTATGAACTCACCAACCTTTTAGTTAACACTTTAAAGCATGTTTATTCTCAGGTATGAAAGAAATCTTCCGCTGTGCATTTGCTCATTTTAGAGATATTACTTGGAGTCATTCATGACATATTTCAAAAGACGTTGCATTCAAGTCATTGGGTTCATCAAGATTATTATTAAGTCAATTAGAGTTGGATGTATTATGAAGTGGTATGCATGCCGTCAACCTTCGATGTAAAGAAAGTTTGTCTTTTAAAAACGAATGCAATATTTGTAAAATATATCATATAGAGGTCAAATACCTCGCAATGAAATCAACTATTGTGAATCGTTTATAATGTATATGAACGGGTCCTTTTAGAGGAAAACCCGAGCTGGATTCACAGCCCAACCGAAAGCCCGTTTGTATTTGTTAGTTGGATCCACCAAAACAGCCTACTTACCATTTTCATTTAAATCTATCGGCCCAAAGCATAAACAAACACGGCCCAAGTATAACCCAATAATTCGATAGCCTAGTAAACTTCTGGAAGTCCACTAATGAACTCAGACACGCTCTGATTATAATATCATAATTCTTGTGACCCAACAACTTCGTTGTTGATTGAAAGTAAAAAAAAAATTGCAGTTTTACAACGAATAAAAGAATCCAATAAAACATGTCCCCATCATGACCCCTCCTCTTTTCTTTTAATATTAAACAATGATTGATATTGATTCATGATATACATCGACTGAGATTGTAGTGTGCAGCAAAATAGTATCACTTCATCATCTTCTTCGTTTCTCCTTTTTCTTTATCACCTTATCATCATTCTTTTTATCTTGTGTTTAAATTATCACAGCAACAATAAATCAAACAAAGAAAAGAAAAATTTTAAGGCTACAGCAGTAGCAGTAAGTTTCACTATTTGAAATTTGGTTTTTGGGTGTTCAAATAGTCATATATTATTTTATTTACATAAATGAATTAAATCTTATAAGTTTCTATTTCAAATTAATATATATATTTAAATATATATGTATTTATTTACAAATAGTGGTTCGTGAATCGTCGGGAATAGTCAACGGTCAAATGAATATATGAAACAGTTCAAAAATTTTGAGACTCAACCTAACAGACTTTGCAAATCGTGTCAAAAATAGATATTCGTATCGAGAATTTGCTTCAAGATTATTCGAAATTTTCTGGGTCGTCACAGTACCTACCCGTTAAAGAAATTTCGTCCTGAAATTTGAGTGTGGTCGTCATGGCTAACAATAAAAATGTTTTCATGACGTATATGGGTTGATAAATAGAGTTTTATTACTGTTGAGTTATATGGATAAGATAATTCGATTATTCGAAGAGTACGAGTGAAGCTATCACAAAAGAGTGAAATGAAGAAATAGAGATTCGTCTTGACTTTTGACGTAGTCACGGTTGATTTCCGGAATTCAAGGAATTTAAAGAAATCTTCTAAATCTATATAAGATTTGATTATTCGGTAATTAAGGAAATTATTGTAACGACCTGTGATGGCCCCGTCAAAACACTTAACGGCTCCGTCACTTGGTCCCACAGCTTGTTCGAACTTAAATGAATTTAACAAACGACATTTCATTATTTTATTTCAAAAGTTTCCCAAAAAGGAAAGCATGCCAAAATATGTAGTTTAAAAGTAACCCAACATATTAATTAACCAAAGTTGACATGAAACATTGTCAACAAACCACAAGTTGAAATTATCCAAAAACAGAATGCAAGCTTAATTTTCATAAATTATTTCATTAAAATCTGCCCAAATGCATGCAGACTCTTCTAAACACAGCGGAATCATCACATAAACTCAAGTACCTGTGAAAACATGCGAGTAAACTGAAATGTCCTGTTCTTATTGATTAAAAACGTTCCATATTAATTGATTTCGTTGCGAGGTCTTGACCTCTATATGAGACGTTTTTCAAAGACTGCATTCATTTTAAAACAAACCATAACCTTTATTTCATCAATAAAGGTTTAAAAAGCTTTACGTAGATTATCAAATAATGATAATCTAAAATATCCTTTTTACACACGACCATTACATAATGGTTTACAATACAAATATGTTACAACAAAATAAGTTTCTTGAATGCAGTTTTTACACAATATCATACAAGCATGGACTCCAAATCTCGTCCTTATTTAAGTATGCGACAGCGGAAGCTCTTAATAATCACCTGAGAATAAACATGCTTAAAACGTCAACAAAAATGTTGGTGAGTTATAGGTTTAACCTATATATATCAAATCATAATAATAGACCACAAGATTTCATATTTCAATACACATCCCATACATAGAGATAAAAATCATTCATATGGTGAACACCTGGTAACCGACATTAACAAGATGCATATATAAGAATATCCCCATCATTCCGGGACACCCTTCGGATATGATATAAATTTTGAAGTACTAAAGCATCCGGTACTTTGGATGGGGTTTGTTAAGCCCAATAGATCTATCTTTAGGATTCGCGTCAATTAGGGTGTCTGTTCCCTAATTCTTAGATTACCAGACTTAATAAAAAGGGGCATATTCGATTTCGATAATTCAACCATAGAATGTAGTTTCACGTACTTGTGTCTATTTTGTAAATCATTTATAAAACCTGCATGTATTCTCATCCTAAAAATATTAGATTTTAAAAGTGGGACTATAACTCACTTTCACAGATTTTTACTTCGTTGGGAAGTAAGACTTGGCCACTGGTTGATTCACGAACCTATAACAATATATACATATATATCAAAGTATGTTCAAAATATATTTACAACACTTTTAATATATTTTGATGTTTTAAGTTTATTAAGTCAGCTGTCCTCGTTAGTAACCTACAACTAGTTGTTCACAGTTAGATGTACAGAAATAAATCTATAAATATTATCTTGAATCAATCCACGACCCAGTGTATACGTATCTCAGTATTGATCACAACTCAAACTATATATATTTTGGAATCAACCTCAACCCTGTATAGCTAACTCCAACATTCACATATAGAGTGTCTATGGTTGTTCCGAAATATATATAGATGTGTCGACATGATAGGTCGAAACATTGTATACGTGTCTATGGTATCTCAAGATTACATAATATACAATACAAGTTGATTAAGTTATGGTTGGAATAGATTTGTTACCAATTTTCACGTAGCTAAAATGAGAAAAATTATCCAATCTTGTTTTACCCATAACTTCTTCATTTTAAATCCGTTTTGAGTGAATCAAATTGCTATGGTTTCATATTGAACTCTATTTTATGAATCTAAACAGAAAAAGTATAGGTTTATAGTCGGAAAAATAAGTTACAAGTCGTTTTTGTAAAGGTAGTCATTTCAGTCGAAAGAACGACGTCTAGATGACCATTTTAGAAAACATACTTCCACTTTGAGTTTAACCATAATTTTTGGATATAGTTTCATGTTCATAATAAAAATCATTTTCTCAGAATAACAACTTTTAAATCAAAGTTTATCATAGTTTTTAATTAACTAACCCAAAACAGCCCGCGGTGTTACTACGACGGCGTAAATCCGGTTTTACGGTGTTTTTCGTGTTTCCAGGTTTTAAATCATTAAGTTAGCATATCATATAGATATAGAACATGTGTTTAGTTGATTTTAAAAGTCAAGTTAGAAGGATTAACTTTTGTTTGCGAACAAGTTTAGAATTAACTAAACTATGTTCTAGTGATTACAAGTTTAAACCTTCGAATAAGATAGCTTTATATGTATGAATCGAATGATGTTATGAACATCATTACTACCTTAAGTTCCTTGGATAAACCTACTGGAAAAGAGAAAAATGGATCTAGCTTCAACGGATCCTTGGATGGCTCGAAGTTCTTGAAGCAGAATCATGACACGAAAACAAGTTCAAGTAAGATCATCACTTGAAATAAGATTGTTATAGTTATAGAAATTGAACCAAAGTTTGAATATGATTATTACCTTGTATTAGAATGATAACCTACTGTAAGAAACAAAGATTTCTTGAGGTTGGATGATCACCTTACAAGATTGGAAGTGAGCTAGCAAACTTGAAAGTATTCTTGATTTTATGTAACTAGAACTTGTAGAATTTATGAAGAACACTTAGAACTTGAAGATAGAACTTGAGAGAGATTAATTAGATGAAGAAAATTGAAGAATGAAAGTGTTTGTAGGTGTTTTTGGTCGTTGGTGTATGGATTAGATATAAAGGATATGTAATTTTGTTTTCATGTAAATAAGTCATGAATGATTACTCATATTTTTGTAATTTTATGAGATATTTCATGCTAGTTGCCAAATGATGGTTCCCACATGTGTTAGGTGACTCACATGGGCTACTAAGAGCTGATCATTGGAGTGTATATACCAATAGTACATACATCTAAAAGCTGTGTATTGTACGAGTACGAATACGGGTGCATACGAGTAGAATTGTTGATGAAACTGAACGAGGATGTAATTGTAAGCATTTTTGTTAAGTAGAAGTATTTTGATAAGTGTATTGAAGTCTTTCAAAAGTGTATAAATACATATTAAAACACTACATGTATATACATTTTAACTGAGTCGTTAAGTCATCGTTAGTCGTTACATGTAAGTGTTGTTTTGAAACCTTTAGGTTAACGATCTTGTTAAATGTTGTTAACCCAATGTTTATAATATCAAATGGGATTTTAAATTATTATATTATCATGATATTATCATGTATGAATATCTCTTAATATGATATATATACATTAAATGTCTTTACAACGATAATCGTTACATATATGTCTCGTTTAAAAATCATTAAGTTAGTAGTCTTGTTTTTACATATGTAGTTCATTGTTAATATACTTAATGATATGTTCACTTATCATAGTATCATGTTAACTATATATATATCCATATATATATCCATATATATGTCATCATATAGTTTTTACAAGTTTTAACGTTCGTGAATCACCGGTCAACTTGGGTGGTCAATTGTCTATATGAAACATATTTCAATTAATCAAGTCTTAACAAGTTTGATTGCTTAACATGTTGGAAACATTTAATCATGTAAATATCAATCTCAATTAATATATATAAACATGGAAAAGTTCGGGTCACTACATAAACTGTCAACACAATGGTTGAGTGAATTATAGGTTTAAATAATTGAATAAACTTTAGACCACAAGATTTAAAAATGTTAGAAAACATTAAACATTATTCCATTATCAATGAGCCACCTGGTAACCACTTAACCCTTTATTTACCCTTGCCAAACACAATAATAATATACACCGGACAGTGTATCTACAACAAAATACGAAGTACTAAACATTCTGATTATAAATTGCTAGCGCGAATAGCTCGAAATAGGGTTGTCAAATCCGATAGATCTATCTGTATAATTTGCATTCACCAGTAGAAACCAGTGATTACAGTTACCAGACTAGGGAATATTTTTGTCCAACTCACAATGAATAATTTATATTTAATTGTCACTTGTGTCTAAACGTAAAGTAAAATGCATGTAATCACATCCCAAAAATATACTTTGAAAAGTATGTAAAAACGGGACTATAACTCACCTTATTAGTAATGAAGTAACCAACACAAATAAGCGAACAGCAAATGAGTACAGTGATTAGGAATGATCACAACGCCGACCTATAAATAAAGCAGATCGATATAAATAACTAACTTAGGTCAAGTCTTAGTATGATAGCTATTGTACATGTTGCAAGTAGTCATAGAACAATACTCAGCATACATTGGTTTGATCGAAACAGCTTACGGACACACACACTTTCTATTTTTAGAAAGTTTCTATTTTTAGCAGGTTTCCATTTTTGGAAAGTTTATATTTTTGGAAAGTTTCTATTTTTGGAAAGTTTCTATTTTTTGAAAGTTTCTATTTTTGGAAAGTTTTCAAATTTAGAAAGTTGCTATTTTTGGAAAGTTTATAAGTTAGGAAAGTTTCCTTAATTAGAAAGTCAACAAAAGTCAACTGAAAGTCAAAGTCAACCAAAAGTCAACTCAAAAGTCAACCTTGGTCAAACATAGTCAACGTTAATTTTAAAAGTGTAAGTTATTATAACAATGTAAGTTATAATGTTATTTAAAGTTAAATATGTCTAATTATGTCATAACATTAGTTTAATTAAATTAAAATGAATTATTAAAGTTAATATAAGTTTAAATGATATAATTAATATAACAAAAGTATTTAATTAATTAATTAAATATTAATCATAACATAAGTATTATTAATTAATAATAAATTTTAAATCATCTCATAAGTATTATTAATTAATAATGAATTATTAATCATATCATAAGTTTCTAATTATAATCATTAAATCATAAGTATTTAATAATTAAATTATAATTAAATAATAACTAAGCCTTATAATAATTAAATAATTATTTAATCCTTATTATAAGTCTTATTTTAATAATTTCATAATAATAGTTTAATACTTATCATAAGTATTTTCCATTAATAATAAGAGTATTATTAATCATAAGTTTAATTAAAATGTTACTTAAATCATAAGTAATAATTAAATGATATAATAAATATATATCATAAGTCTTAAATAATAATAATTACTTTTTATATCATAAGTAATTAAATGATAATGAAATTCATTATTTATATCATAAGTTTAATAATTAATCATAAGTTTTAAATCAAAAGTTCATCGGGTCGTATCTTAAGCCCCGGGTGTTGGTTTTCGGCGAGCCTTATATATATCTTCGCCTAATAAAACCACCCAACACATTGGTGCACTCAAGAACACACCAAGAACAGTCCACAAGTCGTGGTGATCAGCCATGACACCACTTGGAACTTCAATTCAATCAAAATCGTGTTTTAGCCATAACGGGTGATTCGTGGCTCGGATTTAGATGACCCAAACATGAAAGTTCATCCCATAATTAATCCTAACGCACTAACACACCCTAAAGTCACCAAATATGGTCACAAAGTCGGACCAAACCTGGTTCATATCAATATCACATTTTAATCTTAACAAAATACCATTTTGATCATATCTAGGGCTCCGGAAATCGAAACGACATGAATCCGGAGTCTAAAATTAATGTCTTAATGAGAGGAACTCATCTAACTACTTTATTTTCACTTTTATATCAGTCACAAATCTAGAATTGAACAAAAAGCTGCTGTCCCAATTAAATCAAACCGAAAACATATGTATTTGAGTAATTCTACGCATACAAACATCGTTACAACAACAAATAATCATCATACTATTAAAATAGACATAAAAAACAGAAAAATAATGAAAAATTAAAAGTTGTAGGGTTAGGGTTTATACCCTAATTGAGAAACAAGTGATAGAATCGTGTAGAGGATGATTAGTAGAACACGTTTATGTATAACAATGGATGATCCAAGCCTTGATTTGATGCAAGATGATGATGATGGTGAGTATGAAGGGCGACAGCCACAAGAGGGAGCAAGAGGGAGGAGAGAACAAAAATAAGTTTTAGGTTTAAGATGAAAATGAGAAAATGGATTGCAAAAAGAAAAATCAAGGGATTACTCCCCCCATGAGGCTTCGGCCGAAAATGATAGTGGGGTGGGCCCCACTTATCCCAAAACTCTAACATGTAAATCACTTGTGGCCCGGAAGCCCGAACGAAACCCGAAACGCGAAAACACGCTTACGCGATTAAAAATTAGGAGAGATAACGAATACGCGACGAAAAATAAATATAAATACTATATATAATTATATGATCTTAAAATATCAAATTTAAAATAATTAGGATTTAAATATCCCAAAAACTCGACCATTGGTTCGAAAATCGAAAAGATTCGCCGGATAGAAATCCGCGACACGTAGAAACGTATAACTCAAAATATGAATACAAACATTCATTTAACACATAATAATTAATATATATATTATTACAAAAATAATAATATAGGTCATAGAGATGATGTGGCACGGATAACTGTTAATGGTCGTTAAATAATTAACGGTAAAAGATAACGGAAAAACTAGGGTCGTGGCAGTACCTTCCCGTTACGGAAATTTCGTCTCGAAATTTAAGCAGGCGCAGGGGTTGACTCAGCATCTGGGAACAAATGCGGGTACTTCTGCTTCATCTGATCTTCATGCTCCCAAGTGAACTCGGGACCGCGTCTGGCGTTTCATCTAACCCGGACAATAGGGATTCGGCTCTGCTTAAGAGTCTTAACTTCTCGGTCCATAATTTCAACAGGCTCCTCGATAAAATGTAGTTGCTTATCCACATGAAGTTCCTCAAGTGGAATAGTGTTATCGGCCTCGGCCAAACACTTTTTTAGATTCGATACATGAAAGACATCGTGAACAGCACTGAGTTCTTGTGGCAACTTCAAACGATAAGTCGCCGGTCCAACTCTCTCAATGATCTCAAATGGTCCAACAAAACGAGGACTCAACTTTCCCCTTTTACCAAAACGTATCACACCTTTCCAAGGTGAAACCTTTAACATAACACGGTCGCCAATTTGAAATTCTACAACTTTCCTTCCCTTATTGGCATAACTCTTTTTCTGACTTCTAGCGGTTCTTAACCTTTCCTTAATCTGTACAATCTTCTCGGTAGTCTCATGAATAATTTCTGGACCGGTGAGTTGAGCATCCCCAACCTCATTCCAGCAGACAGGAGACCTACACTTTCTACCATACAGAGCTTCAAATGGTGCGGCTTTAATACTTGCATGAAAACTGTTGTTATAAGAAAACTCAGCTAGCGGCAAATATTTATCCCACCCATTACCCAAATCAATAACACACGCTCGTAACATATCTTCTAACGTCTGAATGGTCCTTTCACTCTGACCATCCGTTTGAGGATGATAAGCGGTGCTCATATCTAACTTAGTTCCCAAGGCATCCTGTAAGGATCGCCAAAACCTCGATACAAATCGACTGTCTCGGTCCGAAATAATAGATACAGGAACACCATGTCTAGAAACAATCTCCTTCAAATACAAACGAGTAAGCTTCTCCATTGAATCTGTTTCCCTAATCGGAAAAAAGTGAGCCGACTTAGTGAGTCGATCTACAATCACCCAAATAGTGTCATAGCCACCCGCAACTCTCGGTAACTTATTAATAAAATCCATCGTAATTCCTTCCCACTTCCACTCGGGAATCTCAGGTTGCACCAAAAGTCCAGACGGTTTTTGATGTTCAGCTTTAACCTTAGCACAGGTCAAATACTTAGCCACATACGTAGCCACATCACCTTTCAAATTAGGCCACCAATACAGCTCCTTACGATCATGATACATCTTTCCTGAACCAGGATGAATAGAGTACCTAGACTTATGAGCCTCATCTAAAACAAGTTGTCGTAGTTCACCAAACTTCGGAACTCAAAGAAGTCCCGCAAAGTATCTAGTACCATCTACTCGTACCTCAAATTTCTTAGCCATACTTCTTACGTTCTCTTTCACAAAATTCTCTTCCTTTAAGGCTTCTTGTTGTGCCTCAAGAATCTGCCTTGCGAGGTTTGTTCTAATTGTCATATTCAAGGCCCTAAACCTGCGAGGTTCAGTCCTTTCTTTACGACTCAACGCATCCGCCACAACATTGGCCTTACCTGGATGATATAAAACTTCACAATCGTAATCATTCAACGTCTCAATCCATCTTCGTTGTCTCATGTTCAACTATTTCTGATCGAGGATATGTTGAAGACTTTTGTGATCTGTGTACACAGTACTCTTAACCCCATACAAATAATGTCTCCAAATCTTAAGCGCAAAAACAACGGCCCCCAACTCTAAATCATGATTTGTATAATTCTGCTCGTGAATCTTCAATTGACGTGACGCGTACGCAATAACTTTCTTTCGTTGCATCAAAACACAACCAAAGCCTTGATGTGAAGCATCACAATAAACAACAAAATCATCATTACCCTCAGGTAGTGACAATATCGGTGCGGTAGTCAACTTCTTTTTTAAAATCTAAAAAGCAGTCTCCTGTTCATCCTTCCACTCATACTTTTTCCCCTTGTGCGTCAAAGCAGTCAGAGGTTTCGCTATACGAGAGAAATCTTGAATGAACCTTCTATAGTAACCTGCCAATCCTAGGAACTGACGAATTTGAGTAGGAGTTTTCAGAGTTTCCCACTTTTCAATCGCCTCAATCTTAGTAGGATCAACTTGTATCCCTTGTTTACTAACAATATGTCCAAGGAATTGAACTTCTCGTAACCAGAAAGCACACTTAGAGAACTTAGCGTACAACTCTTCTTTTCTTAACAGATCGAGCACTAACTTCAAATGTTCTTCGTGCTCTACATCACTCTTCGAATAAATAAGGATGTCGTCGATGAACAATAATGAACTTATCCAGATAGGGTCTACACACACGGTTCATGAGGTCCATGAACACAGTAGGTGCATTTGTCAATCCGAACGGCATAACAAGAAACTCAAAGTGACCGCAACGGGTGCGAAAAGCATTTTCGAAACATCAGCTTCCTTAACATGCAACTGATGATAGCCGGAACGAAGATCGATTTTAGAATAGACAGATGAACCCTGAAGCTGATCGAAAAGATCATCAATTCTCAGAAGGGGGTAACGGTTTTTAATAGTAAGCTTGTTCAACTCATGATAGTCAATGCACAAACGAAAAGAACCATCCTTCTTTTTAACAAACAGAACAGGTGCTCCCCAAGGGGACGAACTAGGACTAATAAAACCCTTGTCCAATAACTCACGGAGTTGACTTGACAATTCTTGAAGTTCGGAAGGCGCAAGTCGGTAAGGAGCACATGCTACATGAGCAGCACCGGGAATAAGATCAATTTGAAATTCTACTGCGCGTTGCGGCGGAAGGCCAGGTAAATCTTCGGGAAATACCTCGGGAAAATCTCTAACAATATGAACATCACCAACGCTCTTCGTTTCTTTATCGGAATCAACAACATGGGCTAGAATAGCATGACAGCTCTTGCGAAGATGTTTAAGAACTTTCAAACAGCTAATAAGATTTAACTGTCTGCATTTCTTATCTCCAAAAACCATCAGCGGCTCTCCAACCACATTAGTAATACGAATAGCTTTATCATAACACACAATCTCAGCACGATTCGCAGATAACCAATCCATCCCAATAACAATATCAAAACTACCAAGTTCAATCGGTACCAAATCTATCTCAAAATCTCTACCAGCCAAATTAATGTTACATTTACGATACACAGTCTTAGCAGTAAGCACTTTACCATTAGCTATTTCAACAACATAAGTATTGTCTAAAGGAGTTAACGGTGTTTTGATTTTTGGACTTAATTTACTCGACACAAAACTCAAATCAGCCCCTGAATCAAATAGTACATAAAATGATAAATCGTTGACCTAGAACGTACCCGTAACAAGTTTAGGATCTTCCTCAGCATCCCTGGCGTTAATGTTGAATGCTCTCCCACGTGCATTCTCCGTAGTCTTCTTGTTAGGACAGGCATCACGGAAATGCCCCGGCTTTCCACACTCGTAACAAACCTCGAATTACCACCATTATTCGGCTTTCCATTTCTATTACCATTCCCACCTCTATTACCAGCATTATTACCATTATTACCACCTGCAGCAGGAGTAGCAGAACCCGGCAGAAGCACCGTACAATCCTTAGCAATGTGTCCCTGTTTGGAACACCTCTTACAAGTAACTGTACAATAACCCTCATGAGCCTTATAACAACGAGGACACACACGCTGATTATGGTTATTAGCACCAGAATTATCCTATTTCTTTTGCTGATCTTGGTTCTGGTTGCGGTTATTATCCTACTTCCTTATCCCATTATCAGTCTTCTTAACAACCTCCTCACTTGCATCGGTCACAACAGCCTTACTCCTCCTTAAAATCTTATCATTAAGCTTATGAGCCATAAACATAGTAGCCTCGATAGTCTGGGGCTCACTAGACTCGACCCCATGCTCAATTTTCTCAGATAACCCATCAATGTAAGCTTCAATCTTAAGATTCTCATCAGCATAGACATTAGGACACAACAAGGTCAACTCAAAGAATCTCTGCTCATAGGCATCTAATTTGGTGCCCTTCATTTTCAAGTTCTTAAGTTCAACCTCTAACTTCTTAAGTTCATCCCTAGGACGATAACGGGTGATCATTCTTTCCTTGAAATTATTCCAAGTTAAACCATAAGCCACATCATTTCCCAAACTATTAACCTAGTTGTTCCACCAGGTCAATGCACTATCCTTAAGAGTGCAGCTAGCAAAACTAACCTTGTCCTCCTCTCGGACTCGACTAACCCTGAAAATAGACTCGATTTTCTTGAACCAGCGGGTAAGCCCTATGGGTCCTTCCGTACCACTAAATTCCTGTGGACGACTTGCCATGAACGTTTTGTGGGAACATCCCACCTGATTGTTGTTATTTGCATTAGCATTAGCATTTGCTGCCATAGCAGCAGCTACCCTTCGGTAATAAGTCGTTGCATACGGGCTTCGTTGGACTCTCTAGGAGGCATGATCTTCAAAACAGAATAACACAACCGTTAGTACTAAGAATAATACCAGTGTTATAAAGGAATAGATCGAACACGAAAAGATTAACCATTAAAATAATAGTCAGTAAACACTATGAGTAATAACATGACAGTTATGATAGTTATAGAAATAGCCACCACATGCATAGATATTTTATGATAACATCATACAACATACATAGCACCTCACATACATGATCGACATTACGCATAATATAACATGCCAAGAGTCACAACATCAGAAATAAAATGTGATAATGATAATAGATGTCATAAAAATAACCATCCATACATAATGAAAACATCCCATAACAAAACCTTAATAAAATCCTCGGCAAAATATCATACATAATCCAAAAAAATGTATGTATGAAAGGACATTAAGTCTTATAAAATAAATAATCAATTATGAATCATCATATCACATCTGCTTAGAGCCGGTGTGATAAGCTGGGCCGGCATGAGTCTCGGCAGGAGGCTCATACTTCCGCAACTTTCCTTTCACTTCTTCCAATTCTGCCTTCAAACCACGAACTATGCTCTCGAGAGCCTCGAACTTAGCGTCCACCTCGCGGTTACGCTTCCAGTTCTCGAACCCAACATTATTCTTAAAGCTAACAAACGAATCCATACTAGCTCGAATCTGGTCCATCACCTCGTTATGTGGCAAAGTACGCATACAATCACTAAGAGCGTTAATACGCGTCTTGTCAGTGTAAGATCTGTTCATGTGAGTGAGAGTGGAAAAGTAGTAGTGAACAGGATCATCGATCAAAGGTTGATCAGCACGGCGTCTGGCAGCAGACGAAGGAGCAGGTGCACGAACGGAGTTGTTGCTCGAAGTCGACATATGTAAACAGTAAAACCACAAACCATATACCAAATAGAAATAAATGCTTATGATATATCTCAAACGAAATGAAATGCATAATAATGCTATAGCAAAAGGGTCGGGCTGTAGACTAGACTCTAATGCACCCTAAGAACCACGGGTTGACCACATTAAGACCGCCTAGTTCCCTACAACCAGAGCTCTGATACCAACTGTGATGACCCCGTCAAAACACTTAACGGCTCCGTCACTTGGTCCCACAGCTTGATCGAACTTAAATGAATTTAACAAATGACATTGCATTCTTTTATTTCAAAAGTTTCCCAAAAAGGAAAGCATACCAAAATATGTAGTTTAAAAGTAACCCAACATATTAATTAACCAAAGTTGATATGAAACATTGTCAACAAACCACAAGTTGAAATTATCCAAAAACAGAATGCAAGCTTAAGTTTCATAAATTGTTTCATTAAAATCTGCCCAAATGCATGCAGACTCTTCTAAACACAGCGGAAGCATCACATAAACTCAAGTACCTGTGAAAACATGCGAGTAAACTATCAACACAATGGTTGAGTGAATTATAGGTTTAAATAATTGAATAAACTTTAGACCACAAGATTTAAAAATGTTAGAAAACATTAAACATTATTCCATTATCAATGAGCCACCTCGTAACCACTTAACCCTTTATTTACCCTTGCCAAACACAATAATAATATACACTGGACAGTGTATCTACAACAAAATACGAAGTACTAAACATTCCGATTATAAATTGCTAGCGCGACTAGCTCGAAATGAGGTTGTCAAACCTGATAGATCTATCCGTAGAATTCGCGTTCACCAGTAGAAACCAGTGATTACAGTTACCAGACTAGGGAATATTTTTGTCCAACTCACAATGAATAATTTATATTTAATTGTCACTTGTGTCTAAACGTAAAGTAAAATGCACGTAATCACATCCCAAAAATATACTTTGAAAAGTATGTAAAAACAGGACTATAACTCACCTTATTAGTAATGAAGTAACCAACACAAATAAGCGAACAGCAAATGAGTACAGTGATCAGGAATGATCACAATGCCGACCTATAAATAAAGCAGGTCGATATAAATAACTAATTAGGTCAAGTCTTAGTATGATAGCTATTGTACATGTTGCAAGTAGTCATAGAACAATACTCAGCATGCATTGGTTTGATCGGAACAGCTTACGGACACACACTTTCTATTTTTAGAAAGTTTCTATTTTTAGCAGGTTTCCATTTTTAGAAAGTTTCTATTTTTGAAAAGTTTCTATTTTTTGAAAGTTTCTATTTTTGGAAAGTTTCTATTTTTGGAAAGTTTCCAAATTTAGAAAGTTGCTATTTTTGGAAAGTTTATAAGTTAGGAAAGTTTCCTTAATTAGAAAGTCAACAAAGGTCAACAGAAAGTCAAAGTCAACCAAAAGTCAACTCAAAAGTCAACCTTGGTCAAACGTAGTCAACGTTAATTTTAAAAGTGTAAGTTATAATAACAATGTAAGTTATAATGTTATTTAAAATTAAATATGTCTAATTATGTCATAACATAAGTTTAATTAAATTAAAATGAATTATTAAAGTTAATATAAGTTTAAATGATATAATTAATATAACATAAGTATTTAATTAATTAATTAAATATTAATCATAATATAAGTATTATTAATTAATAATAAATTTTAAATCATCACGTAAGTATTATTAATTAGTAATGAATTATTAATCAAATCATAAGTTTCTAATTATAATCATTAAATCATAAGTATTTAATAATTAAATTATAATTAAATAATAACTAAGCCATATAATTATTTAATACTTATTATAAGTCTTATTATAATAATTTCATAATTATAGTTTAATACTTATCATAAGTATTTTCCATTAATAATAAGAGTATTATTAATCATAAGTTTAATTAAAATGTTACTTAAATCATAAGTAATAATTAAATGATATAATAAATATATATCATAAGTCTTAAATAATAATAATAATTACTTTTTATATCATAAGTAATTAAATGATAATGAAATTCATTATTTATATCATAAGTTTAATAATTAATCATAAGTTTTAAATCAAAAGTTCATCGGGTCGTATCTAGAGCCCCGGGTGTCGGTTTTCGGCGAGCCTTATATATATCTCTGCCTAATCAAACCACCCAACACATTGGTGCACTCAAGAACACACCAAGAACAGTCCACAAGTCGTGGTGATCAGCCATGACACCACTTGGAACTTCAATTCAATCAAAATCGTGTTTTAGCCATAACGGGTGATTCGTGGCTCGGATTTAGATGACCCGAACATGAAAGTTCGTCCCATCATTAATCCTAATGCACTAAAACACCCTAAAGTCACCAAATATGGTCACAAAGTTGGACCAAACCTGGTTCATATCAATATCACATTTCAATCTTAACAAAATACCATTTTGATCATATCCAGGGCTCCGGAAATCAAAACGACATGAATCCGGAGTCTAAAATTAATGTTTTGATGAGAGGAACTCATATAACTACTTTATTTTAACTTTTATATCAGTCACAAATCCACAATTGAACAAAAAACTGCTGTCCCAATTAAATCAAACCGAAAACATATGTATTTGAGTAATTCTACGCATGCAAACATCATTACAATAACAAATAATCATCATACTATTAAAATAGACATCAAAAACAGAAAAATAATGAAAAATTAAAAGTTGTAGGGTTAGGGTTTATACCCTAATCGAGAAACAAGTGATAGAATCGTGTAGAGGATGATTAGTAGAACACGTTTATGTATAACAATGGATGATCCAAGCCTTGATTTGATGCAAGATGATGATGATGATGGTGAGTGTGAAGGGCAACGGCCATAAGAGGGAGCAAGAGGGAGGAGAGAACAAAAATAAGTTTTAGGTTTAAGATGAAAATGAGAAAATGGATTGCAAAAAGAAAAATCAAGGGATTACTCCCCCCATGAGGCTTCGGCCGAAAATGATAGTGGGGTGGGCCCCACTTAGCCCAAACCTCTAACATGTAAATTCCTTGTGGCCCGAAAGCCCGAACGAAACCCGAAACGCGAAAACACGCTTACGCGATTAAAAATTCGGAGAGATAACGAATACGCGACGAAAAATAAATATAAATACTATATATAATTATATAATCTTAAAATATCATATTTAAAATAATTAGGATTTAAATATCCCAAAAACTCGACCGTTGGTTTGAAAACCGAAAAGATTCGCCGGATAGAAATCCGCGACACGTAGAAACGTATAACTCAAAATATGAATACAAACATTCATTTAACACATAATAATTAATATATATATTATTACAAAAATAATAATATAGGTCATAGAGATGACGTGGCACGAATAACAGTTAACGGTCATTAAATAATTAACGGTATAAGATAACGGAAAAAGTAGGGTCGTGACACGACTCGGCCAAAATCGCCATTGACGGCGCCTTTAACTTAGGTCCCGTTACGTGGTCATAGTCCCTAAATGAGACGTGTTTGACCAAAATTATGTCGCATTCATTTGAAACGCACAAGACTTACAAAGTTTAGTTTACCAAACGGTTCGACAACAAGTTTAAGTTTACAAAAATTATAAAGTATAAATGAAATAACTTGCGACATAATTAGTTTAAAATCACGGTTGCTATAAATAGCGTAAGTATGTATGCTTTAAGTTTGAATCCAAAGGTGCTATCACTAGCGTATGCATGTCTGCTTGACCCCAAGCAAGTAATCAAAGTGTGCGGAAGCATGTATCAAGTAGCCAAGTATGAACCTGAGAAACATATAGAAAATTGTCAAAGAAAAACGTTGGTGAAATCATAGGTGTATTTGTAAACGTTGTTTGAATTACAAGATTTAGTATTTCCATAATGTTGATTATCTAAATCATTTGCATTCCAAAAGTATGTTCGCGAGCACCCAATTATCAAGACTTAACTTTCCTTCCATAGAACCACATCACAATAGTGTTAGAACATACACTGTTTCTCGAAAATATATTTCATCCGCATAACGGTAGCTAACCGTCCTAATGAGGGTTTGTCAAACCCGTATGGCCATACAACATAAGTTCTCGCTTACACCCAGAAAGTGTAACTAATGATAATCTAATTGAGGATTTTTGTTCTAACTCGCTGTGGAATGTTTGTATTCGTACTTGTGTTCAAAGCATAAAAGTATGATACGTATATGTTTCTCATCCCTTAGTTTAAAGAGTAAAAGTTGTTGAAAAGGTGGGACTATGATCTCACCGTAGTTACATGCCAAAGTACTTGAAATTAAACGTTGTGCAAACGAAAGTTGCTTAGCCTTGACCTAAACAAATAAGTCGTGTCAATTACTGGTCACGATACAAGGTCGGTCGAAATGTGTTCAATTAGTCCTATGGCTTGTTACGACTCGATTATATAGCCTGTGAATCAAGTTGTCAAGTTTCATGCAAGAATCAAGTGTAAAAGAGGATTAGAACGATTGCATAAGTTTTTAGTTAAGTTTGACTAAAAGTCAAACTTGGACAAAGTCAAAGTCAACGGGGTCGGGTCTGGTATCCGACAATTTTTCTAAGCTTAGAAGTCATATATAAGCATGTTGGCCAAGTTTCATGTCAATCGAAGTTGCGTAGTATAGTTAGAATTTTACGAAAATTGGTAATTTTGGACAGCCCACTTTCCACGCTTTAAGCCGCACCATTGCTAGAGGAGCTGCGCCGCGGCGTAACACTAGAAAAAAATGCTGGGCTGTTTCATGTATATGCTCGAACCAAACTTCAAACAAACATAACTTATGAACCGTAAACATTCAAAACACGTATCTTATATCGTTGGAAAGGTAATTTAATAAGGAATACAACTAAACACATTTCATTAAACAAAAACATCATTTAAAATAACCGAATTCTCGCCGAATGATCATTATTTAATGTTTCAAGCTCAAAAATGCAAAAGGTGATTCGGGAATCCAATTTACACATAAGATAAGCTGTTTCGAAGGTAATTAAACATACATTGCAACTAAACACTTACTAACAACATTAACAAGCATTCAATGTATCAAAAGTTCATTTTAAAAGCTATCAAACCCTAACCAAGAATCACAAAATCAATAATCATGTTAGTGAAGTTTTCCAAGTCAACCTACACATCAAATTGAAGCTAATGATGCTAGTAACACATTTAATACATGAACTTTAACATTTAAACAACATTTAATCAACCAAAATCAAAGATTAAACACACCCATTTCAAGTGTTCATGCTAGTTACTCAAAACAACAAAATCGAACAAACCAAACACATATTCATGTTAGACTTGAGCCATAAACACTAATTAACACACTTTTAAGTTCAAAGGTCTAATTTATGAAAATTAGAGATTTTGAAAAGCTTACCCCAAGCTATGAATTTGGTACCAAATTGAAGAGGATGAAGAGAGGATTACGAATATGTAATTTATTTTGTAACAAGCTTCCTAGATTTGAAATGGATGATGAATTAGTGAAGTTGGATGAAGATGGTGTTCTTGAACTAGAGAGAAAAAGATGAGATGTGGGAGGTGAAATGAATGAGTGGTGGTGGTGGGGTTTGACTAGTTGACCTAGTCAACTAGTTTGGCCCCTTTGCAACTTTGGTCCCTCAAGTTTGAAAGCGGGTGCGTGAATTAACCAAATGAAATATTTTAAATACGCGAGAGTAAACGGGAGATGTTAAGACTAAATAATGGAATTATTAAGAACGTTAGTTAACGGAAGGTACGAATTTAGATAACGAAAGATATTATCTAAAAAAAAAGACGGGTGTTAAAATGAATTAACGGAAAAATGCGGGATGTTACAATTATGATCCTCTTTAACTAACTATGGTCAATCTGCTTCGATTGCTATGTCTGATATTTCCATTATAAATTAAACTCTTCTGTTCCATTATTTTCACTATTCCTATACTTTCTTCCTCCATTCATACTTCCCAAATATTGTGAAAATGCTAAATCCAGTTTTGGTTCTTGACTTTATATTAATTATCACCACAATCATCATTCTTTTTCATTTACCACCGGATGAATCTATTCAATTCTACTATTACCTTGGGGTTATAGTATTTCTAATTCTCCCGTGTCTTTATCTTGCTATTCGCAATGATATACACAGTTTGTAATTTTTTGTTTTGATGTCACTCATATTTTTTTTTATTTATATTCCGAAGCTCCATGTTTTTGTTTATCTTCCCGATTTTAAGTAAAGCGATTAAGACGTCTCGGATTCGTAGATTAAATCTTTGAATTTCGAATGATCAAGGCTAATGTTCTAAGAAAGAAATGGTAATAGCACGATATGATTTGTTAAATTACCAGAATCACGGAAAGATAGAAATATCAAGAAAATATTTTCTTGATATCTTTAGAGGTTAAGTAGAATGAAAGAGTTATGTAACATGGCACATGATGAGGGTATGGTCTACTGTAAACCATCATCACGTTCCATTAGAAATTCAGCATGACTTACTGTAATATAATCACGTTGGTCGAGCGTCATTATATTATACTAACTCATGCTTCAATTACCAACACTTCTCCAGGAATTCATTCATAATTTAAACTTAAATTTTACAGAAGGATAGAAACTAAAACAGTTATGAAAATAGCACGAGGAGATAACTAATTTCGGACAAGAAGAGTTATGAAAATATCCTCAGAAATATCGAAGATATTTATGATGATATTTTCAGAATTTCTAAGATCGAAGGTTGGTGAAGAAAGATTTTCCAGAAGATTTAACATGAGTACGGAGCAAGGTATTCTCTAAAGATTTCATCGGATACAGAATTATCTGGATTACTTGAATATAGGGTTTGGTCCTTGTATTTGTCCTCGGTCTCCTTCATAGTTTGATCAATCCGTTTTTCAGTTCCAAATCTGAGCCTTTTCAACACACCATTCTTTAGTATCAAGCTTTTGGCCATTAAAACCATCAATAGTTTTGCTGCTTCATCAGCATTCAAAGTTATCATAACTGAATCATTGGTTATCAGTCCGAGGTGTTTCAAGAATTTTGATGGGTTTGAATGGAGATGATAATCGTCAAGATATAAAGAATTGTTTAAGATGAAATCAAGTGGCAAACTTGAGGAATTATTTAACTGTAGTAGATGTAACTTATTAACGATATTTTAAGTCAGAATGTTATATTTAATATTTGCTACTCTTTTAATACTTTTTAATTGTCTAAGGTTAGTAGTCCAATGTTAGTAGTCCAATAGTTCAATATATAATTTAATTAATCAAGACGTATCGTGTGTGACGACCCGGAAATTTCTGATCAAACTTAAACTTAATCTTAATGCGATTTCGACACGATAAGCAAAGTCTGTAAAGTTGAGTCTTAAAAATTTTGAAATGTTATCAAGAAATCAGTTGACCTTTGACAATTCCCGACGATTCACGAACAAATTGTATGTAAACAAATATGTGTATATATATGTGTGTATATATGAAAGTATATAATAATTAGAAAAATTAAAAGTATAATTAAAACTTTAGAATCAAATATGTAAATAAAATACAAAATAATTATGATACAATTTAAAATGAATCTATATTTAAATATATATGATTTTTATGTATAAATATAATTATAGGTATATTATAGTATATGTATAGTGTATAAATATTTAACTATATATTATATAATTAGTAACTATGATATAATTGATAAGTTGTGATATTAATATATTAAATGTAATTAGAAGTTAAAAATATAATTGTTACACTACAAATAGTATTATTACTTTTATTATTATTATTAATATCAATACTATTAATATTGAAACTGGTATTAGTTATATTTTCAATGTATAATATATATATATACGTATATAAATATGAAATTTGATATAAATTGACATATTATTATTATTTTTATTATTATTATTTTTATTAGTAGTATTATTATTACTATTATCAATAATAATGTTATTTTTATCATTTTCATTAATATTATAATGTTTACTTATTATTATTAATATCTCTATTATTGTTATTATTGTTATTATTATTATTATCAGTAATATTATTAATAATATTAATAGTATTATTATTAATATATTTATTAATTATCTTTATTAATTATTTATAAAATAAAGACAATAAGTAGTACACCATAGATGTAAACGACTTCCACCAGCTTCTTTATTTTTTTCTGTTAACCTTTGAATATATGTCGACTCTTTATCCATACAAAACAACTAATTGAATCGATAGCAGGCTCAAAAATCATACAAATTTTTTTTATCATCATTCTCAAGTATCAAATACAATTATGTTAATCTGGCGAATTAAACAGAAATATGAAAGAAAATAGGTATGTCCCCTGTTCTTAATCTTTATAGCTAAAACTCAAATTCGAGTCAGTTTTAAAAATCAAAAATTGCTGATGTATTAGAAATCTCTTATTAAATTTATCTGAGAAATCCCAGTTTTCAATTCCTGTTATTGAGCTCGAATTTTTGGAGTCAAAGATTAAACTTAAAAAGTCAACTGTTTTGTTTATTGTGAAATTCGTAATTTTTTAGAATGTTTCTGGTAAAATTGTTTATTCATAAAGATTCTAGGAACAAATTAACATCTATTTCATGTTGAAATAATAAACTAAAAGTGCCTAGAAATCTAAATTAGGATTTGAGTTTGACGAATTCAAAGCAAAACTGCTACTGCTATTAATTTTTTTTATAATTTTTTTTAAAACAAGAACACCCCCAATCGGGTCGCGTCTGTTTCAATTTCAGGTATAAATCGAAGTTTTAATCCACTGCTACAATTTATTATTAGGTTGACCGATTAATTTTTTAATGAAGAAGAAATAGAACATTTAGATAACAGTTGATATAAATTTTGTTACGGGTTAAATCAGATGTGAATAGACAGCAGACTGGTTAGACATGTGTTGGGATTAATGAGAGTTCTAGGATTCTAGCCCCGGCGAGGGCATTCTTTTTTTATGCTATTTTCATAAAGGTAGCAAACTAATTATTCTTATTATTATTATTATTATTATTATTATTTATTATTATTATCATTTATTATTATTATTGTTGTTATTATTATTTTTATGAGTAATATTATTCAATGTTATATTTATCAATATTTTAATTATTATTATTAACCTAGTTATTATTAAGATTAAAACTATTATAACTATAAATATAATAAGTATTATTATTATTATGATGATTAAGATTGTGGTTATTAGTAATATATAACCATTTATATTGTTAGTAACATTATTTTATTATTAATATTAGTATTATTATAATTTCGAAGATATTAAACATATTAATAACATAAATATATAATAAAAGATAATAGGATAAAGATTATAGAAATTAGTTATAATTATACGAATACATGTAAAAATTATGATTATAGTTACAAATTAATGTTATAAGAAGCTATAGGCATTAGTATAGAAATCTAACACAAAGATTATAATTATTATAAATAGGAATATAAAGGTTTTAAATAATAGTATTATGATTATCACAATAAAAGTTTTAAGGATATTATCATTAAGATTATAAGAATATATATAAATGTATGGATTTAAAAACTATGGATAAAATTATAATTTAAGTGAATTACTAATTAGTAGTATTATTATTAATAAAGTTATCATTATTATTATTAGTACATCATTATTATTATCAAAACTATCTTTTTTTTTAAACAGATAAATATTTTGTACATAAAATATACTTATAGCATATACTATAATTATTATTATTTCACATAACTATATAAATCAAACTTACTAATATCATTTATTTAAATTCGTACATATAACAAATTATTAAATTTTAATATAACACTAAACAATAATGTATATAAATATATTAATATAACTATATAGATATTAATCATATTGAATATATACACAAATTAAATATATAATATACAAATTATGATATAATAAATAAATTTGTTCGATTACGATTATGTGTATTAATAAATATACAAATGATCTAGGCTCGTGAATCCGAGGCTAACCCTGCACTTGTTCAGTGCCGTCATATGTATTTTTACTACAAAATACATTATTGTGAGTTCATTTGATTCCCTTTTACTCTTTACATTTTTGGGACTGATAATACATGCGCTGCTTTATTACTGTTTTACTATATGTTTTTGAGATACATATTTTTGAACTGAGAATACATGAACTGCTTCTATAAACGTTTGACGAAATAGACACAAATATTCAAAACTACATTCTATGATAGAATTATTTGGATTCAGAGGTTCGATTTCTATAAAGATTGTATTATTGACCATCGGTGAGATGATTTCGTCATTCCACTATGCGTTAGCTATCGATATGGTTCGATTTAGTAGTTAGTAACGGTGAGATGATTTCGTCATTGCACTACGCGTTAGCTACCATTTTAACTACCATCGGTGAGATGATTTCGTCATTGCACTATGCGTTAGCTACCGATGTATTGTATTGTATTGTATTATAGTCGACTTTGTAGTTGGTAACGGAGGGATGATTTTGCATTGCGTACGCATTAGCCCCCGTTTCAGCTACCCTTGGAGGGATGATTTTGCATTGCGTGCGCATTAGTCCCCGTTGTAAGAATTATATTGTATTAACTACCACGGTGAGATGATTTTGTCATTGCACTACGCATTAGCTACCGTTGGTGAGTTGTTTGAAAGGTTCCGGTGTTCTTCATATGAATGATTTTACAGCAGGAATAGACCTGCACAGATTGTTTTCTAATTATGAGTATCTTGTGGTCTATTATATTATTGGAAATGATTGATTATGAAAAACTAATGAACTCACTAGCCTTTTGATTGACACTTGAAAGCATGTTTATTCTCAGGTACGAAAGAAATCTTCCGCTGTGCATTTGCTCATTTTAGAGATATTACTTGGAGTCATTCATGATATATTTCAAAAGAAGTTGCATTCGAGTCGTTGAGTTCATCAAGTTTATTAATAAGTCAATTATAGTTAGATATATTATGAAATGGTATGCATGCCGTCAACTTTCGATGAAATGAAAGTTTGTCTTTTAAAAATGAATGCAATGTTTGTAAAATGTATCATATAGAGGTCAAGTACCTCGCGATGTAACCAAATGTAATGTATTCGTCCTGATGGATTAGGACGGGTCGTTAGAGTTGGTATCAGAGTGGTGGTCTTAGCGAACCAGGTATTGCATTATGTGTCTAACTGATAGTTGTTAGGATGCATTAGTGAGTCTGGACTTCGACCGTGTTTGCATGTCAAAAGTTTTGCTTATCATTTTTGTCGGAAATCATCTGCTTATCATCCTTAGGAAATTACCTTCTCATTATTCTTAGTCTAAACACGTTTTACTGCATTGACTGCATGAATAGTGTATAGACAAAATTCATATCTTAGCGTAGCTGACAATTCATATCCTAGCGTATCTGTTACAGTAGACCTTGCCTGATATCTCTCGTAAATTTCTCCGTAATTTAAGGGATCCTGGTATTATATATATATCTATGCATATTATGCATTGAGAATACATCCAACTATCAATTGCTGTCACTAAACTCTTCATATCAAAAATCTTTTCTGTGATCGCGTAAGATGGCTTCTACGAATCGACCACGTTCCTCTGACTCCGAAGACAGCGTGACAGGAGCACACCAACCAATCAACTACCGTGATTACTGGATAAAATGGGGGTGGGTTCGGGACATACTCACCCTATGGAGAAGGGAAGAAGATACTCCATATCATGAACCGAATCTACCACCTAACCTTGTAGTACTCGACCCGCTCACCAGTGAACCTGTTCGCAACACCGTTTATACCCTTTTTGCAACAATTTTTCGTCTTGAGGCTACCATTAACGGAACTAGAGAAGATATCCGACCTCTACCTCACACTGATAATCAACCAGGGTTAGTAGAAGAAGTTAAAGAACTCCGAGCTCGAGTGTTAACTTTAGAGAGCACGGTACACAATTTGCAAGCACCAGCAGTATCACCAACAACAGTAACATCACCAGCCTCAGCACCAACAGCACTAGTACCACCAACAACAACATCCGCATCACCAGCTTCGACATCTCATTCTGTACCTCGAGTATAATCATCATTCTACATGACGTTCTACGTCATTTATCTTCGTTCGACATAACAATTATGAAATCTCTAATGTTTTAGAGATTATATATTCTTGTTCTAACGGTAAATCAAATGAGTTTAATATCATATTGACTCACTAAATCCATGATTACATCTGAAGAAAATATATAGGTATATATATTTTTTCATAAAGATTGTAATTAAAAATTCTTTCGTACAAACTGTTAATGGTGAAAATATTTTAACTGGTAGGTAATACCCGAGAAATATTTAGATTTCACATTAATAAGTTAAACTGTACATTCTTCTAATCTGATTCAACAGTCATTTACTATCCTACTTACACCCACAGCTATACGAATCCGTTCACCACAGAGTAACCATTTTCATTCAATTTCATATTCAGATTTTGACCTATCAGAATCCAGCAAGTGGCATAATGAAGAAAACATTGGACAAAAAAAAATTTGTTAGAAACAAACAAATTAACTATGAGAAATTTTGTTAATAATCCACATTAACAAAATTCTAGCTAACTGTTCCTAGCTAACTGATTACATTTTATTTATCGCAATTTATTTTATTACAATTTAATTCTCGCAATTTTATTTATTATCATTTAATTTCTGTTATTTATTTTACGCACTTTATTTATCGTCATTTAAATACTGTTATTTACGCATTTTAAATATTGGGACACGTATACAATGTTTTGACATATCATATCGACGCATCTATATATATTATTTGGAATAACCATAGACACTCTATATGCAGTAATGATAGAGTTAGCTATACAGGGTTAAGGTTGATTCTACAATAATATATATACTTTGAGTTGTGATCGAGTCTTAAACATGTACACGGGTCACGATATGTATTAATTAATTCGAATATTATATATTAAACTGTATATAAATTATTTGACTGTTAACTGTGGACTATCGACTGTGGACTGCCAACATTGGACAATTAAAATGAATTAAAATATTGATTATAACATATGAAACTAAACAATTCTTCAAGTTTGCCACTTGATTTCATCTTAAACCTCATTTGTATCTTGACGATTACAATCTGCGTTCAAACCTTTCATTATTTTTGAAAACACCTCAATCTAGAGGATTAACCAACCGCACTTCATCCACGGAAGAAAAGATTGATACATATAGTTATGCACTTGAAAACACTCAGAACCTGAGTAAATGTTTAACACATATCTGTGCTAGCTCTTTTGGCGTTATTATTACTCAAAATAACTTTACAATTCCTTTTCAAGGTAGCAAATTTTGTCACAGCTCCAGCAGGTCAACTTTGACTTTTTGCTCGAAACAACCTTATTATAATCTTGATATATATATATATGCGTGCTCTTCTATTGTTATTGGGGAGCCTTTTATATTCCACCATATTACCATCAGTGTTTAATCATCTAAAAACACAATTCTCTTGAAACCACCTCGAATTGATAACCTATGATTCAGATATGGTAGCATTAAATGCAGAGGAAACAGCAAAATGGTAGATGGTCTAAATGGCCAAAAGTTTGATAATAAAGAATGAAAGGTTGGGAACGCTTAATAGAAAATATAGTACCGAAAAGCGGATTATGCGAAACTATGAAGGATGCTGTGGATAAATCACAAAGACTAAACTGCCTTCAAAGAATCCAAATGATTCAATACATGCTGAAGTCATTAAAGAATATCTTGCTCCAGACTCTAAACTCTTGCGGACAATATTCTTCATCATCCTCTGATATTAGAGATTCTAAGATATCAACGTATCTTTCTTTATTAATATCCTCAATTTTTCTGAAGATATCTTCATAAATATTCTTGTTCGATATTAATTACCTCTCCGCTCTATCTGTGTTATATCATAAAAGAAACTGTTTTAGTTTCTAAAATTCTAAAAAATTCGAAATTTAATTATGAATGATTTTGAAGTAATGTTGGGAACTGAAGCATGAGTTAGTATAATATAATGACACTTGATCAACGTGATTATATTACAGTAAGTCATGCTGAGTTTCTAATGGAACGTGATGATTCACAGATCATACCGTCATCACGTGCCATGTTACATAACACTTTCATTCTGATTAACTTTTGAACATATCCAAAAAATATATTCTTGATAGTTCTATTCTCAGTGATTCTGGTAATTTGATAAATTAAATCGTGCTAATACGTTCTTTCTTGTTTAGAACATTATGTTCATTCGAAACTTCACATTTACGAATTCTGGACAATTACACGCTTTACTAGAGGTCGAGAAGAGAATAAAAAGGCAAAGAGCTCCAAAATATAATAGAAAATATAAAGCCCAATAACAAAATGGAGGTTACAAACCGTGGATATTAATACGAATAGCAATATAAAGACACGGTAGAATTAAGAATAGTATCACCCCAAGGTAATAGTAGAAGTAAACGGATTCTCTTGGTGGAAGATTGAAAAGAAGGATGACAGAAATGATGTAACATCCCGCCTTTTTCCGTTTAACTATTTTAAATTCCGTTATATGTTTATAACATCTTCCGTTAATACGCGTTTTAAAAATATCTCGTTTAGGTAAATCACGCACCTGCAACCGAACTCTAGGGACTAGTTTCGCCAAAGTGCCAAAGAGGTGACTAGCATTTGACTAGTCAACCCCACCTCCCATCTTTTTTCATTTCCATTTTCCTTTTCTTTTACTACTTCCCTATTTTCTTTCAATTCTCCAATTTGAAGATTCATCATCTAAATCCGTTCAAGCAAGCATCAATCAAAACAAATTACATATTTAGAATCCTTGCAACTTCCTCTTTGATTCCATACCGATTTCATTACATTTGGGTAACTTTCTAAAATCACTAGATTTTGTGTTCTTGATGTTTTTAAGTTATAAAGTTGTTAATTAGTGTCTATGGCTCAAGTCTAACATGATTATATGATTTATATGCTCGATTTTGTTGTTTGAAGTAACTAGCTTGAATATGAACTTTGGTTTGTTTAATTTGATGATTTGGTTGCTTGAATGTTGTTAAATGATATAAGTACATGTATTAAATGGTTTCTAGTATCACTAGCTTCAATTTGATGTGTAGGTTGCTTGAGAAAACTCCATAAACTTGATTAGTGATTTTGGTGAATTTGAGTTAGGGTTTGATAAGCTTGAAATGAATATTTGATGCATTGAATGCAATGAATTATTGTTAGTAAGTAGTTAGTTGTATTGTATGCTTGATTATCTACAAAACGGCGTGTTTTATGTATGCATTAAATTCCTGAATCATAAATGTGCACTTGTAAATTTTGAAGCATTTAATGTGTGCATTGATTGATCATTTGATTTGAAAAATCGGTTATTGCAAATAATGTTTTCGGTTGGTGAAATGTGTTTAGTTGGGTTCCTTGTCAAATTAGCTTTCTAACGATATAAGGTGCGAGTTCTAAATATTAGCGGTTTGTGATTTATGCTTGAAATAGTTTTGATTTGAGACTTGGACATTTGAGACTGGCCAGGTACCAGCTTCCGTTAAATGCCGCGGCGCGGCAGTCTTGGGTCGCGACGCGACCTAAGGCGTGTCCAGGTTCTGACCTACTTGTCAATTATATGAAAAATTTTTGGCACGCTATGGACCTCCGATTCACATAAGACTTGTTCTAACATGCTTATATATGAATAACTAGCATAGAAAAATAGTTCAAGACCCGACCCGAACATGTTGACTTTGACCCGACCAAAGTTTGACTTTTTGTCAAACTTAACCAAATGATTATGCAACCTTCCTAACTTGTTTCTATACTTGTATCTTGCATGAAACTTGACAATTTGATTCACATGCTACATAATCGAGTCATAACGAGCCATAGGACTAATTGAACTTCTTTGATCAAACATGATTTCCAATATTGATACAACCTATTTGTTTAGGTCAAGACTAGCATTCGTTCTTGCATACGTTTACTTGTTGAAGTATCTTTACATACGTGAACTCAAGTTGAGATCATAGTCCCACTTTTACTCTTTTGAACTTACATTTGGGATGAGAAAACATAAACGTTTATTTTTACTAAGTGAACACAAGTACATGAAAACAAACATTCTACATACGAGTTTCAACAAAAATCCTCAATTCGATTATCATTAGTTACACTTGTCGGGTGTAAGCGAGAACTTATGTTATATGGCCATATGGGTTTGACAAACCCTCATTCAAACGGTTCGCTATCGTTTACGAATGGAATATATTTTCGAGAAACAGTGTATGTTCTAACAATATTGTGATGGGGTTCGATGGAAGGAATGTTAAGCATTGATAATTGGGTGTTCGTGAATATTAACTTTTGGAATGTATTACAATTATATCAATATTACAAATCTTGTGGTTCACTTGTACTTACTTACTTAAACCTATGATTTCACCAACATTTTCGTTGACAGATTTCTATGTTTTTCTCAGGTCCTTGAACGATTTGTGATACATGCTTCCGCTCATTTCTTTTGATACTTGCTTGGATGTCGAGTATACATGCATACATGGTGCGTCTTTTGGCTACTTTCAAATTGTGTCGCATATGTGTCATTTGTACTTTAAACTTTGTAACGTAACTAGTTGTCGAACTACTTTGTAAACCTTGAAACATCTATACTTTTGAAATGAATGCGACATACTTTTGGTCAAACGTTGTTTTAAAGACTTATGACCACGTAACGGGACCTAAGTAGACGGCGCCGTCAAATGACAATTTTGTCGGGTCACTACAGATGGTATCAGAGCGTTGGTTATAGGGATTTAGAGTTCATTAGTGTCAACCCTGAGTCATAGGGTACATTAGTGAATCTAGACTACAACCGGCATATATACTTGAAGTAGGAATTACTTGACTACTTGTGCATTTATACTCGAACGTTTCTACTCATATCTACTCTTTGTTCATCTTAATCTCACGTTGTTAAATTTGATTGACACGCCACCTTGACTATATGAAATGATGTCGAATGCACATATGAATCAGGGTAATATAATTTCCGGGATTATATTACGGTGATTCATATGAACGTTCCGACATTGTGGCATAAATAACTTAAGGCGAGTCAAGGAAAAAAAAAATTTCTCTATCCTTATTCCATATCATGATTAGTATTATTGAAAATACTAATCAACGGTATTCTTGTGTTTTGAAGGAACAATGCCTCATCGTCGTGTGCCACGCCATGAGACTCCCGAAAAAGCCCTTCAACGGATGATAGCCACCGGCATGGATGCGGCCATGGCCGGTCACTCCTCCAACAACAACAATAACAATATCCACAACAACAACAATCAAGGAGCCGGTAACTCAAGTGAAGGGTGCTCCTACAAAGCCTTCATGAGGTGCAAACCTCACACTTTTGATGGAACCGAGGGACCGGTTACTCTCACTCGATGGTTCGAACAAACGGATGCCGTCTTTAGCATAAGCGGTTGTCGGGACCAAGATAAGGTCAAATACTCCACTCACACTTTCGCCGGTGTCGCCCTCACATGGTGGAACACCTATGTACAATCGGTGGGTACCGATGAAGCTCACACCCTCTCTTGGCCCGACTTAAGGGAAAAGATGATCGTCGAATATTTCCATCGTGAAGAAACCCGAAGGCTCGAACAAGAGCTAAGAACTTTGAAGGTGGTCGAAAACAATCTCAAGGCTTATAATCAACGATTTTCCGAACTAGCCTTGATGTGCCCAAACCTTGTGAACCCCGAAGCTTTAAGGGTTGAACTTTACATGGATGGTCTTCCAAAGAGCATCAAACACGGGGTAATGTCATCCAAACCCACTAATCATCAAGAAGCTTTGAACATGGCCCGCAAATTGATAGAAACTGTGGACGAAATTGTAGTATCGGCACCTAAAGCCGAGGATAAGTCGGTTAACAACAAAAGAAAATGGGAATCCCCTCAATCAAGCAACAACAACTTTGCCAAAAAGCCTTACACCTCCGACGGCAAGAAGGGTTATGCCGGAAACCTACCTCTTTGCAACAAATGCAACAAGCATCACTTTGGTGAATGTGGCAAGTTAATTTGCCATCGGTGCCAAGGAGTTGGTCATAAGGCCAACGAATGTAAAAGTGTCGCCCCCATCCCTCGAAAGGGGCCCAATGCACCAAAGACGGGCACTTGTTACGAATGTGGCCAAACGGGCAATTATAGAAATGCATCCCCGAAGAAGAAAGATAACCCCAATACATGTGATGACCCGGAAATTTCCGATCAAATTTAAACTTTAATCTTTATATGTTTCCGACACGATAAGCAAAATCTGTAATGTTGAGTCTCGAAAGTTTAAAATCTATATTCATGTCATCAATTACCCTTTGATCATGCCTGACGATTCACGAACAGTAATGTGTATATAGATATGTATATATAATATATAAAATATACTCATTAATTTAAAACATTAACAAGGTGTTAGATATGTAATACTTTATATGAATGTAATTTGTTCAATATAGTTATTGACGGAATTAAAAGATAATATCATATGATTGAATTATCAGATACATTGAATTATGATTACGAGTCTCTGTTATGAGGCCCACGTTGATTCGGGGAATCGTTTATTTTTAACAGTATTCGGAATAATTGGTAAAGTAATTTACAAGTAAGAACAAAGTGTCACTTAACGAGAGTTAGACAAAAGTTAGTGGAGATTTCTGTTTGATCTCTAAAACATATTTTACAATAATTGCCCTGTGACTTTTGATAAAATAAATTAATTAACTTTCCTATTATGTATTGTGAAAGTGAAATTAGGGAATATAGATAAATTAGAAAATAAATATTGACAAGTTAAATAGATTGACATTTTACATTAAGATGATTCCTTACGTTTGATTTTCCTTTAGCCTTAACCCCACGAGTCATAATTATAAATGGAAAATTTAAAATCCTGAAACCTGATATGATTCATATATGATTGTACTTTCTTTAACGAAAACGCCTTTTTGATATAATAGACTTGTATTATTAAAAACATCTTATGACATAAACAACTTCTATTATTATAACCTTCGTAATAAAATGATTTTTGAATATAAAATAATTTGGTTATTAAAACGTCTTATGAACGTTTGTAGATAAAGGAACTATATTAATTTTAGAACTTTAAAAATACAAATGTTACGAAATAGTAATTTTTAATATTTAAACGATTTCTCAATATATAAGTTTTGAATGACATTAGTTTTGAAAAATTATATTAAGTAAATAGTTCAAATTTATATTTCGAAATGAAAATATAAATATATATAACTTAGTCATAAAACGTCCTGATTTAAAATAATATATTTTGATAAACAACGAGCCACTGATTTATAGAAGTAAATGACCACAACACTCAATTATATAAGTCACATTTTTCATAAAGTAATTTATTGATGAGTAAGTCAAATTATTATTAAAGGTACACGTCGCGTAATGTAAAAGGCTAGTTTTCTAAACGTACGAAAGTGCGCTCGAAAAACTGAAAGTGGTACATGAGTCGAGTGACAACGTACGAGTCATTTGAACAAAAATTACATTTTTACTACGCACGTAAATATAATATAATATTTAATTAATTCTAAAGATTAAATATATTATAAAATAATATATATATTAAGATTCATAAAATGTCGGTAGCTTAAAAATTATTGATGATGGGCTGCCATTTGTTTCCATGCAAACGCATGATTAGAACATTCAATCCCCATGCAATCGCATGGGGAGTAGGTATAGACAACATGTCTATAAAGCTCGATCAAAATCTGGTGACAATTGAATTCATATATCTTCAGCTCTCAATCTCTCCCTCGATATTTATATTCATATTTATATTATTATTATTATTATTATTATTATTATTATTATTATTATTATTATTATTATTATTATTATTATTATTATTATTAAGATTAATATTATTATTAATCTTATGGTTAAGAGTGTTATTAGTAGTATTATACACAAAATATTATGACGAGGGTCTGCTCGCATGTTTTTAAAACTGGTTATGGAGTAGGATAGGGCTAAGGAAATTATAGATTATAGCTATGGAGGTTATGGGTATGGATCATGGGTATACTCGTGAGGCCAATTTAGTGTTAATCATCTTCGTCACTTCTACGTACCCTTCCTACAATATTGAATCTCAATATTGATACGTGAGTACTTGTAAATTAATTTTTACATATTAATAGTGTATCCATGACTAGTGCTCTAGAAAATATGATTATGCATGCTTGTACTTTTGATATTACCCTTAGGTAGATTATGTTGAATCTTGAATTAAGTTACACCTACGGTTGAGAAAAGGTATAAGATATGCATGTCCTTAGAAAGCTAGCGGAAAATTAAGAACTTTTTCTTTAGATACCGAATGGTTTTGATGGATGGATTAGAAGTTATAGTAAATTGAATTTTTTATTAATATTAAAAATGATTATTATTATCGTCGCTATTATCGTCGTTCTAATTTTTATTTAATTATTATTATTATTATTATTATTATTATCAATAAAAAGTATTATCATTAAAAGTTGTTATTTTTATTATTATTACTATAGTTATTATCGTTAAAGTTATAATTAGTATTATTATTATTATTATTATTATTATTATTATTATTATTATTATTATTATTATTATTATTATTATTATCATTAAAATAATTATTAGTATTATCATTATCATAATATTTATTATTATTAGTTTTATTATAATTAAAACTAATATTAGTAACACTTAATTATTATGATTACTATTATTATCATCAAAATGAACGCGATATAAAAGACGATTTAAAAACTATTAACAAATTGATTAGGAAATAATGAGTATGAGTATCATGATGAAATTTAAAGTTATTGATTTAGATAAAATTATCGTTTTTCATTATTTTTATCACTATTATTATTAAAAGTATTATTATTAATATTAAAATATCATCTTTACAAAAATTATTATTTTTAATAGGAATATTAATGTTAATATAAAATTTAATTATCATATTATTATAATACCATTTGCGTAAATATAAATATTGTTATTATTAGTAGAATGATAATAATTATTAATACAAAATAATACAACTTCTACTTATTAATATTACCAATGCTATTTTATCAAATAAATATGTGATACAAATTATATAATTACCTTAATAGAATTTATCACAATATTTTTATGATATTAAATGAACTTTATAAATTTTATTACTTAAGATATATAAAAGTATATTTTAATATAAAATTTTATTTATTAATAAATGAATTTTATTATTTACTCTATTAAATCTTTTAAAAATATAAAATGACGATATTTAAATTATATAATAATCATTTATAAATTTTTGAAATCATTTTGAGTCAAACTAACTTTTGTCGACCTTTGCATATTAGACTCGAGCATTAGGATTGTGGTACACTATGACTTAACTTAATTTATTAGATAAATATTGACAAATACATAAATATATATAATTACTATAGGTTCGTGAATCCGAGGCCAACCTTGCACTTGTTCAATGACGTTATATGTATTTTTACTACGAAATACAGTATGGTGAGTTTCATTTGCCTTTTTACCCTTTATATTTTTGGGACTGAGAATACATGCGCTTTTTTAAATGTTTGACGAAATAGACACAAGTAATTGAAACTACATTCTATGGTTGAATTATCGAAATCGAATATGCCCCTTTTTATTAAAGTCTGGTAATCTAAGAATTATGGAACAGACCCCCTAATTGACGCAAATCCTAAAGATAGATCTATTGGGCCTAACAAACCCCATCCAAAGTACCGGATGCTTTAGTACTTCGAAATTTATATCATGTCCGAAGGAGGATCCTGGAATGATAGGGGAAATTCTTATATGTATCTAGTTAATGTCGGTTACTAGGTGTTCACCATATGAATGATTATTTTTGTCTCTATGCATGGGACGTATATTTATGAGAACTGGAAATGAAATTCTTGTGGTCTATTAAAATGATGGAAATAAATAATTATGATAAACTAATGAACTCACCAGCCTTTTGGTTGACACTTTAAAGCATGTTTATTCTCAGGTGTTAAAGAAGTCTTCCGCTGTGCATTTGCTCATTTTAAAGATATTACTTGGAGTCTTTCACAGCATATTTCGAAGAACGTTGCATTCGAGTCATTGAGTTCATCAAAGATTATTATTAAATCAATTTATAGTTGGATAGTGGATATTATGAAATGGTATGCATGCCTATCAATTTTCGATGTGAAGAAAGATTGTCTTTTAAAAACGAATGCAATGTTTGTAAAATGTATCATATAGAGGTCAAATACCTCGCAATGTAATCAACTATTGTGAATCGTTTATAATGTATATGAACGGGTCCTTTCAGTTGGTATCAGAGCGGTGGTCTTAGCGAACCAGGTCTGCATTAGTGTGTCTAACTGATAAGTCGATAGGATGCATTAGTGAGTCTGGACTTCGACCGTGTCTGCATGTCAAAAGTTTTGCTTATCATTTTGTGTCAAAAATTAACTACTTATCATCCTCAGAAAATTACCTGCTTATCATTTTTAGTCTAAGACACGTCTTGCTGCATTGATCGCATGAATAGTGTATAGACAAAAATTCATATTTAGCATATCTGCTAAATCATATCTTATCGTATCTGTTACTTTAAACTTTGCCTGACATATCCCGCAAAGTCCTCCGTAATCTACGAAATCTTTTGATATATATATATATATATATATATATATATATTCTATGTAATTAGAATACCATCCGTTAGCCAAAATCATTTCATATCGGAAAAAAAAAAAATTCTTTATCCAATCGTACGAAATGAAATTCGTCATCAGTTCAAGTCACTCAGATTCTGAAATGGAATCCCATTCAAGCTCCGAAAGCAGTGTGACCGGAATAGATCAACCAATCAGTCATCACCTATTCTGGATGAATTGGGGATGGGTTCGTAGCCTCCTCAATCATTGGAGACAAGAAGAAGGTGATCCCTTCCATCCACCACATTGCCCTCTTGACGAAGAACCTGAAGCACTTACCGGTGAACCTGTCCGAAACACCATGTTCTCGCTCATTTCCAGAGTATCTCGTCACGATTATATACTACATCAAATCCTAGATTTTATTTATCCGCTCGTCCCAACCGATAATCACCCCGGTGTAATAGAAGAAGTCAACGAGCTTCGCGCTCGGGTAGTGGCATTGGAGAATATGGTGCAGATATTACAAACACCAGCAGCAGTGTCAACAGCATAACCAGTACCACCATCATCAACGTCAACAGTACCATTACCACCTCCTACCACAACCGCGTTGTAAACCTCAACTTCACAATCTGTACCACGAGCATCAACGTCATACGCACCATAGATACCAAGGAGTACCAACAACAATAACTGACGAAGTATTAATTCATAACTTCATTGGAGAAACATTCCGCGGCGATTATGTAATCTCTAAAGTCTTAGAGATTATCTAATCTAACCCTAACCATAAATCAGTTAAGCGAACCAAAATGATAGAAGGAAGAGTAGAAACCCTGACAAAAATGGTGTGTGATTAACAAGCTAAACTTGCTTTACCAACAGCATCAACAGTACCGTCAGCGTTACCAGCATCGTCAGTACAGTCAACATCCGAATCAACAATACCGATAACATCACAAACTCCGTCAGTTCAAGAATCACTGTGGACATCATTACGAATCAATAACGTGTATATTGTATCAACGAGTTATGAAGAATTAACTCATTCCCTCTGAAGAAATTATATGTATATTATATATATATATATATATATATATATATATATATATATATATATATATATATACTTTTTGAAATAAATCTTTCCGTGCTAAGCTATTGTGTGTGAATCTTAACTACTCGGTTAATTCATATTACAAATATGCAATAATGTGCATCCTTCGGCCGCAACTTAACCAGCCTTAACTACAAACTCAGTCGCAATTCAACAAATTCCAATTCATAATAAATCAAGTATATATTTGATTTTACACTTTCATCATCGATGTACCCGAAACTTTTCAGATAACATCATTCGTACTTTGCTAAATTCACAAGAATTCCACGAACCGAACATCATACATCAACAAATAACGAAGTATTGATTCATAATTTCAATGTCATTAAAGAAATACTGCGTAAAAGTTATGTACTTTTTAAAGCCTTTAGGGATTATTCAATTCTAGTTTCAACCGTAAATCAAATGAGTTTAATTTAACATTAACTCATTAAATCTATGTTACATCTGAAGAAAATATACATACATATTTTTTCATAAAGACTGTAATAAAATTCTTTTGTACAAAATTTCAATTGTGAAATTTGTTTTTTTAACAGGTAGGTAATACCCGAGAGATATATAAATTCACAAATAATATGTTACATTCTTCGAATCTGATTCAGCAAATCATCCATTATACTCCCTACTTTCATAACAATATACATTCTTTTATAGAAATCAAAACAACCATACTCATTCAAAATTTAATTACATATTCTGATTTTGAAATCTCAAAATTCAACTCGAGATATGACCAAAATCATCACTCTTAGATCCTTACATCTTTCACAAGCTATATTTTGACTTCAAAACTGTGTTAGAACATCAAATGTATGTTAACGATTACAATCTGTGTTCAAACCCTTCGAAAATTTCTGAAGACACTTCGAATGATGAGCAATCGAGATGATGATCCAACCACATGTTACCCACAGTTATGTACCCGAAAAACTCTTGAAACCAAAGTAAAAGTTTAAACAACGTATCCGCGTCAGATTCTTTGGCATTTATTAGCAAAAATAACTTTGCGACTCCTATTCAAAGTAGCCAGTTTTGTCACAGCTCCAACAAGTCAACTTCGACTTTTCAGTCAGACTAACCTTATTATAACCTTGAGATATACACCATCGTTACCAGGGAACCTTTTACATTCCACCACATTATTAGCAGATGTACCAACAACTTCATTACCCTTTGACTTTAGCCTCTCCAAAAAGTCACTATAATTATTTATTGAAACCCCATCATTTACTCATTCGCATCTTGTAATGAGAATTGCCATACGAATCATTGGGAATTAGCAATCAGTATTTTGAAATCTCGCAGCATGTCTACGCCAACAGTTATATGTGTATATATAACGTCTATCTTCTGGACTAAATTTGAATATGAAGTTTCTGAAAAACACTTCGAACTACGAATTAGTTCTCCAAAAATGGAAAAAATGCTGATGAAGCAGCAAAAACTATAAACGACTTTAAATGGTAAAAGCTGGATGATAATGATGAAGTGTGCTGGCAAAGCGCAGAAAAAGAGAAGTTTTGGAACTGGAAAACGGATTGAGCAAAGTAGGAAGGAGGCTGTGGATAAATTACAAAGACTGAACCTGACTTCAAAGGATCCAAATGATTCAGTACCTGCTGAAGTCATTAACGAATACCTTGCTCCTGACTCTAAACCCCTGCGGACAATATTCTTCATCATCCTCTGATATTAGAAATTCTAAAATATCATCATATCTTTCATTATAAATATCCTCCATATTTCTGAAGATATTTTCTTAATTTTTCTTATTTGAAATCATTTACCTCTTCGCGCTATCTGTATTACATCATGAAAGAAACTATTTTAGTTTCTAAATTCCGAAACATTCAAGTTTAAAATAGGAATATTTTGAAGTAGTGTTGGGAACTGAAGCATGAATTAGTATAATATAATGACACTTGATCAACGTGATTATATTACAGTTATTCATGCTGAGTTTCTAATGGACGTGATGATTCACAGAACATACCTTCATCATATACCATTTACACGACTCTTACATTCTATCTAATCTCTAAACACATCAAGGAAATATTTTTCTTGATGATTCAGTCTTTTTCGAGATATTCTGGTAATTTGACAAATCAAGATTGTACCATTACCATTTCCTTCTTAGAACATTAATTATGTTCATTCCAAAACTCATATCTACAAATTCCGGACCATTACAAGCGATGCTTAATCACAAGAAGAGGAAACGAAAGAATGAAACTCTGACATATAAATTGGAGTATAAATCGCAGCAAATAGGAGGGGACATTAACTGTGGATGACAATGATTATAAAAGACAGAAACAGGGACATCGAAGTATAAGGGAAGATATAAAACCCAGCCACCACCCAGAAGTTATAAACCGTATATGTCGATGCATATAGCAATATAAAGACACGGGAGAACTAGAAACACTATAAACCCAAGAGTATAGTAGAAGTAAATAGATTCTTCCAGCGGTAGATGAAAGAGAAGAATGACATACATGAAAGTTAAGAGTATATCAAGGATCAGAATGGGATGGAGCATATTGATGAATACTTTAAAGTATGAGTTGAAGGAGAAAGAATAGAAGATGTGAGATATAGAAATAAGGAAGCGACGGGGGTAGATTTATAATAAAATATCCAACAGTGCAATCAAAACAGATGATCGAATTTAAAGCGGGTCCTAATTTCCTTGATTGCCGAATAATCAAATCTTATTACGAAGATTTTCTCCAAATCTCTTGAACTTGGAAAAATCAATCCTATCTACATCAAAAGATATGACGAATCTATACCATTTCACTCTTTGGTGATAGCTTCATTTGTACTCTTCACAAGAATCAAATGGTTTTATCCATATTACTCAATGATGATAAAACCCTATTTACCAACTCATAATTGTCATGAAAACATTCTTATTGTTATCCATGACGACCTCTATCAAATTTCGAGGATGAAATTTCTTTAACGGGTAGGTACGGTGATGACCCGAAAATTTCCGATCAAATTTAAACTTTAATCTTTATATGTTTCCGACACGATAAGCAAAATCTGTAATGTTGAGTCTCGAAAGTTTAAAATCTATATTCATGTCATCAATTACCCTTTGATCATGCCTGACGATTCACGAACAGTTATGTGTATATAGATATGTATATATAATATATAAAATATACTCATTAATTGAAAACATTAACAAGGTGTTAGATATGTAATACTTTATATGAATGTAATTTGTTCAATATAGTTATTGACGAAATTAAAAGATAATATCATATGATTGAATTATCAGATACATTGAATTATGATTACGAGTCTCTGTTATGAGGCCCACGTTGATTCGAGGAATCGTTTCTTTTTAACAGTATTCGGAATAATTGGTAAAGTAATTTACAAGTAAGAACAAAGTATCACTTAATGAGAGTTAGACAAAAGTTAGTGGAGATTTCTGTTTGATCTCTAAAACGTATTTTACAATAATTGCCCTGTGACTTTTGATAAAATAAATTAATTAACTTTCCTATTATGTATTGTGAAACTAAAATTAGGGAATATAGATAAATTAGAAAATAAATATTGACAAGTTAAATAGATTGGCATTTTACATTAAGATGATTCCTTACGTTTGATTTTCCTTTAGCCTTAACCCCACGAGTCATGATTATAAATGGAAAATTTAAAATCCTGAAACCTGATATGATTCATATATGATTGTACTTTCTTTAACGAAAACACCTTTTTGATATAATAGACTTGTATTATTAAAAACATCTTATGACATAAACAACTTCTATTATTATAACCTTCGTAATAAAATGATTTTTGAATATAAAATAATTTGGTTATTAAAACGTCTTATGAACGTTTGTAGATAAAGGGACTATATTAATTTTAGAACTTTAAAAATATAAATGTTACGAAATAGTAATTTTTAATATTTAAACGATTTCTCAATATATAAGTTTTGAATGACATTAGTTTTGAAAAATTATATTAAGTAAATAGTTCAAATTTATATTTTGAGATGAAAATATAAATATATATAACTTAGTCATAAAACGTCCTGATTTAAAATAATATATTTTGATAAACAACGAGCCACTGATTTATAGAAGTAAATGACCACAACACTCAATTATATAAGTCACATTTTTCATAAAGTAATTTATTGATGAGTAAGTCAAATTATTATTAAAGGTACACGTCGCGTAATGTAAAAGGCTAGTTTTCTAAACGTACGAAAGTGCGCTCGAAAAACTGAAAGTGGTACATGAGTCGATTGACAACGTACGAGTCATTTGAACAAAAATTACATTTTTACTACGCACGTAAATATAATATAATATTTAATTAATTCTAAAGATTAAATATATTATAAAATAATATATATATTAAGATTCATAAAATGTCGGTAGCTTAAAAATTATTGATGATGGGCTGCCATTTGTTTCCATGCAAACACATGATTAGAACATTCAATCCCCATGCAATCGCATGGGGAGTAGGTATAGACAACATGTCTATAAAGCTCGATCAAAATCTGGTGACAATTGAATTCATATATCTTCAGCTCTCAATCTCTCCCTCGATATTTATATTCATATTTATATTATTATTATTATTATTATTATTATTATTATTATTATTATTATTAAGATTAATATTATTATTAATCTTATGGTTAAGAGTGTTATTAGTAGTATTATACACAAAATATTATGACGAGGGTCTGCTCGCATGTTTTCAAAACTGGTTATGGAGTAAGATAGGGCTAAGGAAATTATGGATTATAGCTATGGAGGTTATGGGTATGGATCATGGGTATGCTCGTGAGGCCAATTTAGTGTTTATCATCTTCGTCACGTCTACGTACCCTTCCTACAATATTGAATCTCAATATTGATACGTGAGTACTTGTAAATTAATTTTTACATATTAATATTGTATCCCTGACTAGTGCTCGAGAAAATAGGATTATGCATGTTTGTACTTTTGATATTACCCTTAGGTAGATTATGTTGAATCTTGAACTAAGTTACACCTGCGGTTGAGAAAAGGTATAAGATATGCATGTCCTTAGAAAGCTAGCGGAAAATTAAGAACTTTTCCTTTAGATACCGAATGGTTTTGATGGATGGATTAGAAGTTATAGTAAATTGAATTTTTTATTAATATTAAAAATGATTATTATTATCGTCGCTATTATCGTCGTTCTAATTTTTATTTAATTATTATTATTATTATTATTATTATCAATAAAAAGTATTATCATTAAAAGTTGTTATTTTTATTATTATTACTACCGTTATTATCGTTAAAGTTATAATTAGTATTATTATTATTATTATTATTATTATTATTATTATTATCATTAAAATAATTATTAGTATTATCATTATCATAATATTTATTATTATTAGTTTTATTATAATTAAAACTAATATTAGTAACACTTAATTATTATGATTACTATTATTATCATCAAAATGAACGCGATATAAAAGACGATTTAAAAACTATTAACAAATTGATTAGGAAATAATGAGTATGAGTATCATGATGAAATTTAAAGTTATTGATTTAGATAAAATTATTGTTTTTCATTATTTTTATCACTATTATTATTAAAAGTATTATTATTAATATTAAAATATCATCTTTACAAAAATTATTATTTTTAATAGGAATATTAATGTTAATATAAAATTTAATTATCATATTATTATAATACCATTTGCGTAAATATAAATATTGTTATTATTAGTAGAATGATAATAATTATTAATACAAAATAATACAACTTCTACTTATTAATATTACCAATGCTATTTTATCAAATAAATATGTGATACAAATTATATAATTACCTTAATAGAATTTATCACAATATTTTTATGATATTAAATGAACTTTATAAATTTTATTACTTAAGATATATAAAAGTATATTTTAATATAAAATTTTATTTATTAATAAATGAATTTTATTATTTACTCTATTAAATCTTTTAAAAATATTTTAAAAATATAAACCGATGATATTTAAATTATATAATAATCATTTATAAATTTTTGAAATCATTTTGAGTCAAACTAACTTTTGTCGACCTTTGTATATTAGACTCGAGCATTAGGATTGTGGTACACTATGACTTAACTTAATTTATTAGATAAATATTGACAAATACATAAATATATATAATTACTATAGGTTCTTGAATCCGAGGCCAACTTTGCACTTGTTCAATGACGTTATATGTATTTTTACTACGAAATACAGTATGGTGAGTTTCATTTGCCTTTTTACCCTTTATATTTTTGGGACTGAGAATACATGCGCTTTTATAAATGTTTGACGAAATAGACACAAGTAATTGAAACTACATTCTATGGTTGAATTATCGAAATCAAATATGCCCCTTTTTATTAAAGTCTGGTAATCTAAGAATTAGGGAACAGACACCCTAATTGACGCGAATCCTAAATATAGATCTATTGGGCCTAACAAACCCCATCCAAAGTACCGGATGCTTTAGTACTTCGAAATTTATATCATGTCCGAAGGAGGATCCCGGAATGATAGGGGATATTCTTATATGTATCTAGTTAATGTCGGTTACCAGGTGTTCACCATATGAATGATTATTTTTGTCTCTATGCATGGGACGTATAATTATGAGAATTAGAAATGAAATTCTTGTGGTCTATTAAAATGATGGAAATAAATAATTATGATAAACTAATGAACTCACCAACCTTTTGGTTGACACTTTAAAGCATGTTTATTCTCAGGTGTTAAAGAAGTCTTCCGCTGTGCATTTGCTCATTTTAAAGATATTACTTGGAGTCTTTCATAGCATATTTCGAAGAACGTTGCATTCGAGTCATTGAGTTCATCAAAGATTATTATTAAATCAATTTATAGTTGGATAGTGGATATTATGAAATGGTATGCATGCCTGTCAATTTTCGATGTAAAGAAAGATTGTCTTTTAAAAGCGAATGCAATGTTTGTAAAATGTATCATATAGAGGTCAAATAGCTCGCAATGTAATCAACTATTGTGAATTGTTTATAATGTATATGAACGGGTTCTTTCAATACACGCGGCTGAGCTTTCAACATCAACACCGAGGAAGCCCGAGATGACAATGAATTAGTCACGGGTACGTTTCTTCTCAACAACACTTATGTTACTTGTTTATTCGATTCGGGTGCCGATAAGAGTTTTGTATCCAAGACTTTGAATCATTCTTTTAGCACTCCCCCACTTCCATTAGATACCCCTTATACCATTGAAGTGGCCAACGGGAAACTATTGAGTGCAGACACATATTACCGGGGGTGTACGTTAAACATTTTGGGTAAAGAGTTTGAAATTGACTTGATACCCATAGAACTAGGAAGCTTCGATGTAATAATCGGTATGAATTGGTTAGCCAAAATGAAATCTCACATCCTTTGTGATCTTAACGCAATCCGGATTCCTATCGAGAACGGCGAACCTTTGATCGTCTATGGCGATAAGATTTGCACCGGACTCAACCTCGTTTCATGCATTAAAGTTAGAAAACTACTCCGTAAGGGTTGTTTTGCGATCCTTGCCCACGTTAAGAAAGTCGAGTCCGATGAGAAGCATATCGATGATGTGACAATTGTTAGTGACTTTTCCGATGTATTTTCCGACGAATTGCCGGGTCTTCCAACTCATCGACCGGTAGAATTCCCAATCGATCTTATTCCAGGAGCTGCACCCATAGCACGTGCACCATATAGACTTTCTCTATCCGAGATGCAAGAATTACAAAGTCAAATCTAAGAACTACTTGACCGTGGTTTTATCCAACCTAGCCATTCACCATGGGGCGCTCCAATTTTGTTTGTTAAAAAGAAAGACGGATCCCTACGAATGTGCATTGATTATCGTGAACTAAACAAATTGACGGTTAAGAACCGATATCCTCTTCCTCGCATCTATGACCTCTTTGATTAACTACAAGGGTCTTGTGTATATTCGAAAATCGATCTCCGCTCGGGTTATCATCAATTAAGGGTTAAGGGGGAAGATGTCTCCAAAACCGCCTTCCGGACTCGTTATGGTAGTTATGAATTTCTTGTAATGCCATTTGGTCTCACTATCGCACCGACGGTGTTCATGGATCTTATGAACCGCGTGTGCAAACCGTATCTCGATAAATTCGTTATTGTGTTCATCGATGACATCTTGGTCTATTCTAAAAGCGAAGAAGAACACGAACAACATCTCCGACTTGTGCTTGAACTCTTGAGACAAGAACGACTCTATGTCAAATTCTCCAAGTGTGAATTTTGGTTGAAGGAAGTTCAATTTCTTGGTCATGTTGTAAGTGACCAAGGAATTAAAGTCGATCCATCAAAAATCGAAGCCATTAGTAAATGGGAGACTCCTACTACTCCTACTCACATTCGTCAATTCTTGGGTCTCGCCGGATACTATCGTAGATTCATCAAAGATTTCTCTTTGGTCACTCGTCCTCTAACCGCGTTAACTCATAAGGGAAGAAAATTCGTTTGGGCAATCGAACAAGAATCCGCATTTCAAATCTTGAAAACGAAGCTAACCACCGCTCCTATCTTGTCACTTCCCGAAGGCAACGATGATTTTGTGGTGTATTGCGACGCCTCGAAACATGGTTTTGGGTGTGTGTTGATGCAATGAACGAAAGTCATTTCTTATGCTTCTCGACAACTCAAAATTCATGAACGAAACAACACGACACATGATCTCGAACTCGGAGCCGTTGTCTTTGCACTTAAAATGTGGAGACACTATCTTTATGGAACCAAGAGTACTATCTTTACCGATCACAAAAGTCTCCAACACATCTTCGATCAAAAGCAACTAAACATGAAACAACGAAGGTGGATTGAAACCTTAAACAATTACGATTGCGAGCTTCGTTACCATCCCAGAAAGGCAAACATAGTAGCCGATGCCTTGAGTCGAAAAGAAAGAGCTGTGCCTCTTCGTGTCCGAGCTTTAAACATCACCATCCACACAAACCTTAATAGCCAAATTCGGGTAGCCCAAGATGAGGCTCTCAAGGATGAAAATGTTTCACACGAGCTCTTGAACATTCTCGTCTCTCGATTCGAAGTTTGGGAGACCGGACTTCGATATTTCGCCGGAAGGATTTGGGTGCCTAGATATGGGGACCTAAAAAGTCTTATTTTAGATGAAGCCCATAAGTCACAATACTCGATTCACCCTGGTGCCAATAAGATGTACCACGACCTTAAACAACAATATTGGTGGCCGAACATCAAAAGGGACGTAGCTACTTATGTTTCCAAGTGTTTGACATGTTCCAAAGTCAAAGTCGAACACCAAAGACCGTCCGGACTACTTCAACAACCCGAGATCCCACAATGGAAGTGGGAAAGGATAACGATGGATTTTATCACCAAACTACCAAAGACGGTTGGTGGTTATGATACTATTTGGGTTATTGTTGACCGACTCACCAAATCCGCGCACTTCCTAGCCATGAAGGAAACCGATAAAATGGAAAAACTTGCACAACTTTACATTAAGGAGATCGTAGCCCGACACGGTGTACCGTTATCGATTATCTCCGACCGAGATGGCCGTTTTGTTTCTAGATTTTGGCGTACTTTACAAGAAGTGTTGGGAACACGTTTAGACATGAGCACCGCATATCATCCGCAAACCGATGGACAAAGCGAACGCACAATTCAAACCTTGGAAGACATGCTACGAGCTTGCGTTGTCGACTTTGGAAAAGCTTGGGATAAGCACTTGCCTCTCGCCGAATTCTCTTACAATAATAGTTATCATGCGAGTATTAACGCCGCACCATTCGAAGCTTTATATGGCTGAAAATGTCGTTCACCTCTTTGTTGGGCCGAAGTAGGCGACACACAAATCACCGGACCTGAACTCATTCATGAAACAACCGAGAAAATCGTTTAAATCCGAGATAGGCTTAGGACGGCCCGTAGTCGTCAAAAGAGCTATACCGACAAAAGACGCAACGACCTCGAATTTCAAGTCGGTGATCGCGTAATGTTAAAAGTCGCACCTTGGAAAGGTGTAATCCAATTCGGGAAGCGCGGTAAGCTAAACCCGCAGTATATTGGTCCTTTCAAAATCTTGGAGCGTGTTGGAACCGTTGCTTATCGTTTAGATCTCCCATCTCAATTGAGCTCCGTTCATCCTACCTTTCATGTATCTAACTTGAAAAAGTGTTTTGCCGAACCCGATATCGTCATCCCTCTTAAGGAATTTACTATTGATGACAAACTTCATTTTATGGAGGAACCGGTTGAAATTGTGGACACCTCCGTCAAGACATTGAAACAAAGCCGAATTTCGATTGTTAAAGTCTGTTTGAACGCCAAAAGGGGACCCGAGTTTACTTGGGAAAGGCAAGATCAAATGCAAAGGAAATACCCTCACTTATTCCCGGTTCCGGAAACGTAAGATTCCGAGGAAGAAACAACGACTACTACGCCTACTTAAATTTCGGGACGAAATTTCTTTTAAGGAGTAGGTAATGTAACATCCAGCCTTTTTCCTTTTACTTTTCCGTTTAACTATTTTAAATTCCGTTATATGTTTATAACATCTCCCGTTAATACGCGTTTTAAAAATATCTCGTTTAGGTAAATCACGCACCTGCAACCGAACTCGAGGGACTAGTTTCGCCAAAGTGCCAAAGAGGTGACTAGCATTTGACTAGTCAACCCCACCTCCCATCTTTTTTCATTTCCATTTTCCTTTTCTTTTACTACTTCCCTATTTTCTTTCAATTCTCCAATTTGAAGATTCATCATCTAAATCCGTTCAAGCAAGCATCAATCAAAACAAATTACATATTTAGAATCCTTGCAACTTCCTCTTTGATTCCATACCGATTTCATTACATTTGGGTAACTTTCTAAAATCACTAGATTTTGTGTTCTTGATGTTTTTAAGTTATAAAGTTGTTAATTAGTGTCTATGGCTCAAGTCTAACATGATTATATGATTTATATGCTCGATTTTGTTATTTGAAGTAACTAGCTTGAATATGAACTTTGGTGTGTTTAATTTGATGATTTGGTTGCTTGAATGTTGTTAAATGATATAAGTACATGTATTAAATGGTTTCTAGTATCACTAGCTTCAATTTGATGTGTAGGTTGCTTGAGAAAACTCCATAAACTTGATTAGTGATTTTGGTGAATTTGAGTTAGGGTTTGATAAGCTTGAAATGAATATTTGATGCATTGAATGCAATGAATTATTGTTAGTAAGTAGTTAGTTGTATTGTATGCTTGATTATCTAAAAAACGGCGTGTTTTATGTATGCATTAAATTCCTGAATCATAAATGTGCACTTGTAAAATTTGAAGCATTTAATGTGTGCATTGATTGATCATTTGATTTGAAAAATTGGTTATTGCAAATAATGTTTTCGGTTGGTGAAATGTGTTTAGTTAGGTTCCTTGTCAAATTAGCTTTCTAACGATATAAGGTGCGAGTTCTAAGTGTTAGCGGTTTGTGATTTATGCTTGAAAGAGTTTTGATTTGAGACTTGGACATTTGAGACTGACCAGGTACCAGCTTCCGTTAAATGCCGCGGCGCGGCAGTCTTGGGTCGCAGCGCGACCTAAGGCGTGTCCAGGTTCTGACCTACTTGTCAATTATATGAAAAATGTTTGGCACGCTATGGACCTCCGATTCACATGAGACTTGTTCTAACATGCTTATATATGAATAACTAGCATAGAAAAATAGTTCGAGACTTGACCCGAACATGTTGACTTTTTTGTTGACTTTGACCCGACCAAAGTTTGACTTTTTGTCAAACTTAACCAAATGATTATGCAACCTTCCTAACTTGTTTCTATACTTGTATCTTGCAAGAAACTTGACAATTTGATTCACATGCTACATAATCGAGTCATAACGAGCCATAGGACTAATTGAACTTCTTTGATCAAACATGATTTCCAATATTGATACAACCTATTTGTTTAGGTCAAGACTAGCATTCATTCTTGCACACGTTTACTTGTTGAAGTATCTTTACATACGTGCACTCAAGGTGAGATCATAGTCCCACTTTTACTCTTTTGAACTTACATTTGGGATGAGAAAACATAAACGTTTCTTTTTACTAAGTGAACACAAGTACAGGAAAACAAACATTCTACATACGAGTTTGAACAAAAATCCTCAATTCGATTATCATTAGTTACACTTGCCGGGTGTAAGCGAGAACTTATGTTATATGGCCATATGGGTTTGACAAACCCTCATTCAAACGGTTCGCTACCGTTTACGTGTGTATGTTCTAACACTATTGTGATGGGGTTCTATGGAAGGAATGTTAAGCATTGATAATTGGGTGCTCGTGAATATTAACTTTTGGAATGTATTACTATTATATCAATGTTACAAATCTTGTGGTTCACTTGTACTTACTTACTTAAACCTATGATTTCATCAACGTTTTCGTTGACAGATTTCTATGTTTTTCTCAGGTCCTTGAACGTTTTGTGATACATGCTTCCGCTCATTTCTTTTGATACTTGCTTGGATGTCGAGTATACATGCATACGTGGAGCGTCTTTTGGCTACTTTCAAATTGTGTCGCATATGTTTCATTTGTACTTTAAACTTTGTAACGTAACTAGTTGTCGAACTACTTTGTAAACCTTGAAACATCTATACTTTTGAAATGAATGCGACATACTTTTGGTCAAACGTTGTTTTAAAGACTTATGACCACGTAAAGGGACCTAAGTAGACGGCGCCGTCAAATGACGATTTTGTCGGGTCGCTACAAATGATAATTAGGAAAAATATCAAGGATCTGAATTGGATTAAGCATTTTCACAATTCTTGGAATTATGGATTAAGAAAGAAGTTTTGTGAGTGATGAAAATAATGGAACGGAAAAAGTTTAATTTATAATGGGAACATCAGACAGAGTAATCGAGGCAGATCACCGTATTAAATTGTAGAGATCTTAATTTCCTTATTCGCCGAAGATTCAAAACTTTTAGATTTCAAAGATTTTCTTTAAATCTCTTGAATTCCGGAATTCAACCCCGACACTGTCAAAATCTAAGACAAATCTTTATCCTTTCATTTCACTATTTTGTGATAGCTTCACTTGTACGCTTCGCATAATCGAATAATTTATCTATATTAATCAATTATGATAAAAATCTATTCATCAACTCATATTCGTCATGAAAATATTTTTATTGTTAGTCATAATGATCCCACTCAAATTTCGGGACAAAATTTCTTTAACGGGTAGGTACTGTGACGACCCGAAAATTTCCGATCAAACTTAAACTTAATCTTAATGCGATTTCGACACGATAAGCAACGTCTGTAAAGTTGAGTCTAAAAAATTTTGAACTGTTATCATGAAATCAGTTGACCTTTGACAATTCTCGATGATTCACGAACAAATTGTGTGTAAACAAATATGTATATACATACATACATACATATATATATATATATATATATATATATATATATATATATATATATATATATATATATATATATATATATATATATATATGAAAGTATATAATAATTAGAAAAATTAAAAGTATAATTAAAACTTTAGAATCAAATATGTAAATAAAATACAAAATAATTATGATACAATTTAAAATGAATCTATATTTAAATATATTTGATTTTTATGTATAAATATAATTATAGGTATATTATAATATATGTATAGTGTATAAATATTCAACTATATATTATATAATTAGTAACTATGATATAATTGATAAGTTGTGATATTAATATATTAAATGTAATTAGAAGTTAAAAATATAATTGTTACACTACGAATAGTATTATTGCTTTCATTATTATTATTAATATCAATACTATTAATATTGAAACCGGTATTAGTTATATTTTCAATGTATAATATATATATATATACATATATAAATATGAAATTTGATATAAATTGATATATTATTATTATTTTTATTAGTAGTATTATTATTACTATTATCAATAATAATGTTATTTTTATCGTTTTCATTAATATTATAATGGTTACTTATTATTATTATTAATATCTCTATTATTGTTATTATTATTATTATCAGTAATATTATTAATAGTATTAATAGTATTATTATTAATATATTTATTAATTATCTTTATTAATTATTTATAAAATAAAGACAATAAGTAGTACACCATAGCTGTAAACGACTTCCACCAGCTTCTTTATTTTTTTCTGTTAACCTGTGAATATATGTCGACTCTTTATCCATACAAAATAACTAATTGAATCGATAGCAGACTCAAAAATCATACGAATTTTTTTATCATCATTCTTAAGTATCAAATACAATTATGTTAATCTGGCGAATTAAACAGAAATATGAAAGAAAATAGGTACGTCCCCTGTTCTTAATCTTTATAGCTAAAACTCAAATTCGAATCAGTTTTAAAAATCAAAAATTGCTGATGTATTAGAAATCTCTTATTAAATTTATCTGCGAAATCCCAGTTTTCAATTCCTGTTATTGAACTCGAATTTTTGGAGTCAGAGATTAAACTTAAAAAGTCAACTGTTTTGTTTATTGTGAAATTCGTAATTTTTTAGAATGTTTCTAGTAAAATTGTTTATTCATAAAGATTCTAGGAACAAATTAACATCTATTTCATGTTGAAATAATAAACTAAAAGTGCCTGGAAATCGAAATTAGGATTTGAGTTTGACGAGTTCAAAGCGAAACTGCTACTGCTATTAATTTTTTTTATAATTTTTTTTTAAAAAACAAGAACACCCACAATCGGGTCGCGTCTGTTTCAATTTCAAGTATAAATTGAAGTTTTAATCCACTGCTACAATTGATTATTAGGTTGACCGATTAATTTTTTAATGACGAAGAAATAGAACATTTAGATAACAGTTGATATAAATTTTGTTACGGGTTAAATCAGATGTGAATGGACAGCAGACTGGTTAGACATGTGTTGGGATTAACGAGAGTTCTAGGATTCAAGCCCCGGCAAGGGCATTCTTTTTTTGTGTTGTTTTCATAAAGGTAGCAAACTAATTATTCTTATTATTATTATTATTATTATCATTTATTATTATTATTGTTATTATTATTATTTTTATGAGTAATATTATTCAATGTTATATTTATCAATATTTTAATTATTATTATTAACCTAGTTATTATTAAGATTAAAACTATTATTACTATAAATATAATAAGTATTATTATTATTATGATGATTAAGATTGTGGTTATTAGTAATATATAACCATTTATATTGTTAGTAACATTATTTTATTATTAATATTAGTATTATTATAATTTCGAAGATAATAAACATATTAATAACATAAATATATAATAAAAGATAATAGGATAAAGATTATAGAAATTAGTTATAATTATACGAATACATGTAAAAATTATGATTATAGTTACAAGTTAATGTTATAAGAAGCTATAGGCATTAGTATAGAAATCTAACACAAAGATTATAATTATTATAAATAGGAATATAAAGGTTTTAAATAATAGTATTATGATTATGACAATAAAAGTTTTAAGGATATTATCATTAAGATTATAAGAATATATATAAATGTATGGATTTAAAAACTATGGATAAAATTATAATTTAAGTGAATTACTAATTAGTAGTATTATTATTAATAAAGTTATCATTATTATTATTATTATTAGTACATCATTATTATTATCAAAACAATCTTTTTTTTAAACAGATAAATATTTTGTACATAAAATATACTTATAGAATATACTATAATTATTATTATTTCACATAACTATATAAATCAAACTTACTAATATCATTTATTTAAATTCGTACATATAACAAATTATTAAATTTTAATATAACACTAAACAATAATGTATATAAATATATTAATATAACTATATAGATATTAATCATATTGAATATATACATAAATTAAATATATAATATATAAATTATGATGTAATAAATAAATTTGTTCGATTACGATTATGTGTATTAATAAATATACAAATGATATATGTTCGTGAATCCGAGGCTAACCCTGCACTTGTTCAGTGCCGTCATATGCATTTTTACTACAAAATACATTATTGTGAGTTCATTTGATTCTCTTTTACTCTTTACATTTTTGGGACTGATAATACATGCGCTGCTTTATAACTGTTTTACTATATGTTTTTGAGATACATATTTTTGAACTGAGAATACATGAACTGCTTCTATAAACGTTTGACGAAATAGACACAAATATTCAAAACTACATTCTATGATAGAATTATTTGGATTCAGAGGTTCGATTTCTATAAAGATTGTATTATCGACCATCGGTGAGATGATTTCGTCATTGCACTACGCGTTAGCTACCGATATGGTTCGATTTAGTAGTTAGTAACAGTGAGATGATTTCGTCATTGCACTACGTGTTAGCTACCGTTTTAACTACCATTGGTGAGATGATTTCGTCATTGCACTACACGTTAGCTACCGATGTATTGTATTGTATTGTATTATAGTCGACTTTGTAGTTGGTAACGGAGGGATGATTTTGCATTGCGTACGCATTAGCCCCCGTTTTAGCTACCCTCGGAGGGATGATTTTGCATTGCATATGCATTAGCCCCCGTTATAAGAGTTATATTGTATTAACTACCACAGTGAGATGATTTTGTCATTGCATTACGCATTAGCTACCGTTGGTTAGTTGTTTGAAAGGTTCCGGTGTTCTTCATATGAATGATTTTACAGTAGGAATAGACCTGCACAGATTTTTTTCTAATTATGAGTATCTTGTGGTCTATTATATTATTGAAAATGATTGATTGTGAAAAACTAATGAACTCACCAGACTTTTGGTTGACACTTGAAAGCATGTTTATTCTAAAGTATGAAAGAAATCTTCCGCTGTGCATTTGCTCATTTTAGAGATATTACTTGGAGTCATTCATGACATATTTCAAAAGACATTGCATTCGAGTCGTTGAGTTCATCAAGATTATTAATAAGTCAATTATAGTTAGATATATTATGAAATGGTATGCATGCCGTCAACTTTCGATGAAATGAAAGTTTATCTTTCAAAAATGAATGCAATATTTGTAAAATGTATCATATAGAGGTCAAGTACCTCGTGATGTAACCAAATGTAATGTATTCGTCCTGATGGATTAGGACGGGTCGTTAGATCGTGACCCATTCTATACATTTCTCAGACTCGATCACAACTCAAAGTATATATATATTATTTTAGAATCAACCTCGACCTTTTATATGCTAACTCGAGCATTACCGCGTATAGAGTGACTTACGGTTATTCAAAATAATATATATAGATGATGTCAATATGATATATCAAAACATTGTATGCGTGTCCTGATTTATCCGACGATATTTAAAGTACGTAAAATAAATAATAGTAATTAAATGACGATAAATAAAATTGTGAGTATTAAAATTGCGATAATTAAAATTGCGATAATTAAATTGCGATAATTAAATTGCGATAATTAAAATTGCGAGAAATAAATTGCGATAATTAAAATGACAATAAACAAAATGTAATAAGGAAATAGTCATAACGGTTATAGGAACAGTTAGCTAGGATGTAACGACCCTGGATTTTCCAACTTATATTATTAATATTTATTATTAATACTTGCGCTTTAATGAATGTATTTTATACATTTACTTGTTATCGTAATTGACTTTACATGTCCCGACTTGTCTTTTTGACACATGTACGTTTCACGAATAATATTTCAAATATTATTTACATTCATAAATAATTATTATTAATTATTTTTAATTAACTAATGTTAGTAGTTAATTACTTGGGCTTTTATTTGAATTGTTGCTTACTTGGACTTGGGCTTGTATTAATGGACTTGGAAGTCCACCCTACCTCTCTTAATGGATTAATTAGGAGCCCACTTTTATGCTAGTAACTTATTAAGACTTAAACAAGATTAATTAGTGATATGAAGAGACTTGTCACAAGCATGCTAGCACCAAGCTCCCATGTAATTTAACTTTAATCTATTTTGAGCTCACACCACCTCCCAACACTTGAAAGTATCATTTAACCCTTTCCCCTTTGGCCTTAAAACCGTCGGTTTTGGAATGGGTGTGAGGGAGTTCCATTTTAATTTTTTTTGTTACTTATTTGCTAGCCTTTCACTTCATTTCACACATTACACTTACACCACTTCTTTCTCTCATCTTTTTCTCTCTAAATTGTAAGTATTACATATTTTTCTTTCTTCTCTTTTCCTTTGAAAAACCGCCACTAGCATCATCATTTTTACTAGTTTGTAGTTTGTTGTTTGTTAATGTTAAAGATCAAGTTCTATAACTTGTATCTTCATGTAATATTGGTTACTTCCATCTTTTGTTTGATGAAGAACCAAGAACAAGAATCTAAACTTATTAGTTTATGGTTCTACACTTAAATGGTACAAGATTTAAAGTTCATAAACTTTATAATCATACTTGTGTTCATGTTTTGTAGACTTAAATTCTTAAGATCCAAGCTTGACTTGAATCTTCTTAAGTATTCATAAACTTTATAATCATACTTGTGTTCATGTTTTGTAGACTTCAATTCTTAAGATCCAAGCTTGACTACATGAACATAATACTTGTAACTTTAGTTTATTCCTTTCTTTTGTAAGTACTTTAAAGTTGTGATGTTGTTAATTTGGTCAAGTATTACTAGTTAAACTTGATCTCATATTTCTTGAAACTAAAGTTAACTTTATAAGTTCAAGAACATAGAAGTATAACTTTCTTGTTATAACTTCACACACTTATGTTGGATCTAAGTTTTTATAGCTTATGGTCTTCTAATTTTTTTGTAAACAAGAGCCTATAAGCTTATATACATTTTACAAGATGAAAATCTAAGTTTCATAACTTATGGTTTCACTAAAGTGAAGATCCAAGTTCTATAACTTAGGATCTAGCTTAAGAACACTAGATCTAGACTTTCTAGTCTAGGATCTTTAAGATCTAGCTAAGATCTAAGTTCTACGACTTAAGATCTTGTTTATTTAGTTTACTTTCAAGTTTCTAGCTTAATATTACTATTAGAACTCATGTATGTGTCGGATCTAAGATCTTGATGTAACTTTGGTTCATCAAACTACTTACAACCCTTAATTGAGTTGTGCTACATATCTTAGACTTACACTAGTGTTATGATGATCAAAACCTGGTTAAGATGATGCAAACACATCAAAGAGTTGTACACTTGAAGCTATAAGCATCAAGGATGAGAACCGTGATGAGCATCAAGCACCAAGAACCCACCGGAGCACCTTACCTACTGTTTTCCGGGTCTGATCATTAACCTGATCTACTGGAAAAGTTTATTTCCAGATAGTTCGGTTCGATTAGATGATTTTCCGTTTAGGCCTCGTCTTAATCCGAGTTACGGTTTAGGATTTATGGCCTTCCGAAAGTCACTACACCCTTTTAACGTTGCGCTAAAATTTCTGACCTACTCGCACTTAAACCGTCACCACGGTTAAACGAAGATGGGTTTAGTTCTGGAAATTGGTCAACCTCTAGGGGACTCATATACGGAGCCATGGCCACTGGTCTCACCTCATTTCAATTTGTATAGAGGTCGTGGCGACTGAACGAAGTCAGCCTTTATTTCAAACTTTATTCTTGATTGAAACTTACTTTACACTTTTTGATTAATGTTGAATGATGATGATACTTAAGACCTAATTTACATACTTTTAAACCTTTGGGAACGATTTACAGACTTAGTAACTTTTGACTTAGGTTGAGGACCTTTTGGACAAACTACTTACTTACTATTCCCGCGTATCGACTTTACTACTTTTCACTGTGAGTTATAGCAACCCTTTTTACTTTAACTATTTTAGGACTGAGAATACATGCGTGTTTTAAGTTTTACATATTAGGCATGAGTACTTAAACTTTATATATGTGTGGGTTATACAACGGCATAAACTTTTCCCTTAGCTCGGTAACGTTTAGTCATTGGTCTTTGAACCAGTGAACGCGAATCTTAGATATGGATCCATAAGGTTTGACATCCCCACTCGGGCTAGTAGCGCTAGCATTTAACGGGTGTTTAATACTTCGTAAACTTACGTACTCGCCAAGTGTACTTTTAGGGGGTGTTATCTACGTTAATTTAGTTGCCAAGTGCCCACGGTTATACATATACTTTTCATACTGTTTTGAAACACTGAAATCTCGTGGCCTACCTTACATTACTGTTATACTTAAACTATAGCTCACCAACCTTTGTGTTGATGTTTTTAAGCATGTTTTTCTCAGGTGCTTAAGGTTTGATTACTTTCGCTGTAGTTACCATCCTTTGTAGACTCCCGCTGCGCTTATTAGAGATGTCTTCGCATGAAACGTTTATCTTGCATTCACAAACTTTATTACTTTTAAACAATGTATTCGTAACTACCATTGGGTCACGTACTATTATTAATTGCTTCTATTCATAGAAGCATACTTTCGTTGTAAAACTTTTAATGTCGGTTAAGACGTTACTCCGTTTTATGAACGCAAACTTATTTTAAAACAGCATATAGTGCTTGACCTTGTAATGATCCTGTTGTTGATGATCCGTACACGTTAATTTTATACGGGGCGTCACATTTGGTATCAGAGCATTGGTTGTAGGGAATTAGGTTGCATTAGTGAGTCTAGACCGGACCGAGTAGGATTCACTAATAGGACTAATCTACAACTTGCTAGTTTACTTGTTTCTGCGGAACTTGCTGCATGCTGCTGCTTACTTTTACTGCTATATGACATATGCTACTACATGATTTCACTACTGCATGCTATTATCTGCTTTCGATTGCATGATACTTGTCGTTATTGCCATGCTACTTACTGCTATAGATGATCTAGACTGTCGTAGTTACTTTACCTAATAAGTGCTTGCTATATGACTTACTGACATGGAAAAATTTATTTTTCCTTGTTCAGATGTCGGATATCCCGCCCGTTATCATTTTGGAGAGCGACTCAGACTCATCCGCCACCTCGCCTGCTAGTGCTGCCGACACACAGATCCCGTCCTCTCTACACTCCAGCGACTCTGGCGCTTCGTCCTCTGGAGACAGTAGCCATGCACCCTATCCAGTGATCATCTCAGACGGACACGAGGATCCACCGGAGATTCCAGCTCCACTCATCCCAGGACTCCCTGAGCCACAGCACCATTCCGGTGTGCTGTGATTCCTGGGGAATATGGGGACATTCCTTTCCGGAATGAGCATGGTCATTGGGCTAGACGCCTTCCTGATGGACGTGTTGTGCCAATTCCACCTGGTAGATACCGACTGATGACTGCTGGCCGAGCACATCCACCTTTCGATGATTCCGACGACTCGTCATCCGATGATTCCAACGACGAGGATTCTGACGAGGATTTCGACGAGGACCCTGAGGAGACGCTCGTGCAGCCGCCCTCTACCCCGCCGAAGAAGTGGTATCATTTTGATGGTACTATTATTCCAGGGGTTAACGGAGGTAGGCCGTTCGTTAACGCACATGGACTGAAGGTTAGAGTTACCGCCCGTAAGCAGCTTGTGCAGTATCCTGCTGATCCATTCATATGTAAGGCTCCCCGTTATGCAGCATCTACTTCTGGTGCCTGACCGTCTGTACCACCAGCTCCACCAGCATCATCTGCACCACCGGAACCACCTGCACCATCAGCATCGCCTGCTCCACCAGCCTCTACCTCTGTCGAGGAACTGAAGAGGGAACTACATATCCTCCGTGCTCGGGTAACTGAGATCGAGGACCAGATGTCCCACATAATGGACATCCTTTACCCACCGTCACCATAGGGCTTTTGTATTAGGTTTCTTTATGTAATCCCGTTTGTAGTTTCATGTTTCACTCATGTATTGTACGAATCTTATGCGAATGTATGCAACTTTTATTAATGAATGGAACTTAGTGTTGTTTAATCTTTGTACGGTGTTCTATTTACGTTACTGTATGATGATTTTGTGGTATCTGAATCTATTTGCGTTACTTAATTAGCATGTGTTGTGTTGATTCCATGTTGGTTACCATATACTGTATTATTATTTGAATGCTGGATTTTTACTTGAGTCAAAATTTTTGTTTAGAAGATCAATGGCCAACGGAAGATCAACGCCCACAGCAGCACAGATCGAAGAAATGATAGCTGAACGGGTGGCCGCAGCTATAGCGGAAATGAACCCCCAACCTCCACCGGCTATCCAGCACAATCATAACGGGTGCACATACAAGGAATTCCAAAGCTGCAAGCCCTATAATTTTAGTTGTACTGAGGGGCCAGTTGGACTTACAAGGTGGTTTGAGAAATTAGAAGCCGTTTTTAGTGTAAGTAACTGCTCAGAGATGAAAAAAACAAGTATGCATCATGTACACTGTCGGACGGTGCCTTAACCTGGTGGAACACACTTGCTCAAGCTAAGGGTATTGATGAGGCATATGCTACCCCGTGGGTGGAATTTAAGGGGGCCATGATTGAAGAGTATTGCCCTAGGATAGAGATACAGAAAATGGAGGCTGAGTTCTGAGATTTGAAGGTTGTGAGAACCGATCTCGATGGTTATAACCGTAGGTACCTGGAATTAGCTATGATGTATCCCACGATGGTTACCCCAGAATTTAAGCGAATGGAACGATATTTGTGGGGACTTCCCAAGTCCATTCAAGGAAATGTCACCTCTTCAAAACCAGCTGACGTCCCGGAAGCTATGCGCATGGCGCATACCCTGATGAACCAAATCACCAGCAAAGAACCAGAAAAGGCTAAATCTGAATCGGGTAGTAGTGAGAAGCGTAAGTGGGACAACAACAAGGGGAGGGTCCTTGAACAAAACCCTGCTAAGAGGCACAACGACGGAAGGAACCCCAACCCGAACCCTAGCTCGAACTCTAACTACAAGGGTAGTCTGCCGCAGTGCAAGAGATGCTACAAGCATCACACCGGGTACTGCAATGTGGTCTGTGAAAAATGTAAAAGGACTGGGCATATTGGCAAAGACTGCAAGATCACCACCCTGAATGTGAAGACAAACCCTACTGGACCGAGGAAGTGCTATGAATTCAGATCGACGGGCCACTTCATAAATGAGTGTCCCAACAAGCGAAAGGACGGCAGACCACCACGTGGCAGAGCTTTCAACGTAAATGCAAGGGATGTCCGTGAGAACCCTGACTTGGTCACAAGTATATTCATTATCAACAATCTATTAGCTTCTGTTCTGTTTGATACTGGTGCCGATAGGAGTTATGTATGTAGACACTTTTGCTCTAAGATAAATTGGTCGTTAGTTCCTTTAAAGGAGAGTATGCTTGTAGAGGTAGCCAATGGAAAACTTGAGAAAGTTGACCAAATTAGCCGAGGAGCTATTATCAACATAGCTGGTGTGGATTTCGAGATTGACTTGATACCCATTAAGTTGGGAAGCTTTGATGTTATTGTCGGTATGGACTGGTTGACCAAGATAAGGGCCGACATTATCTGTGGAGATAAAGCTCTTCGTATACCACACGGAGATGGTGAGCCACTGATTATTTACAGAGAGAGATGTAGCTCGAAACTGAATCTCATTAGTTGCATGAAAGCACAAAAGATCATGAAGAAAGGACATCTTGCTGTTTTAGCACATGTGAAAACGTTAGAAACTGAGGTGAAGAGCGTGGATGACGTACGAATTGTGAACGAATTTTCCGATGTCTTCCCGAAAGAATTTCCTGGATTACCGCCACCGAGAGCAGTGGAGTTTCAAATCGATTTAGTGCCAGGGGCTGCACCTGTAGCTCGTGCACCTTATCGACTCGAACCTTCCGAAATGCAAGAGTTGCGGAGCCAACTACAAGAACTGCTAGACCGTGGATTTATCCAACCAAGTTTCTCGCCTTGGGGCGCACCTGTTTTATTTGTGAAGAAGAAGGACGGATCATTCCGCATGTGTATCGACTACCGTGAACTCAACAAATTGACGATCAAGAATCGGTATCTTCTTCCCCAAATTGACGATCTTTTTGATCAACTACAAGGATCGAGCATTTACTCTAAGATTGATTTACAATCCGGTTATCACCAGTTGAGGGTGAAAGAGAGCGATGTGATGAAGACTGCATTCATAACTCGTTATGGTCATTATGAGTTTCTCTGATGCCATTCGGTTTAACCAACGCACCTACCATGTTTATGGATCTCATGAATCGTGTATGCAAGCCATACCTGGATAAGTTCATTATCGTCTTCGTAGATGATATCCTCATCTACTCTAAAAGCAAAGAAGAACATGAACAACATCTTTGTCTACTGTTGGAAATCTTGAGACAAGAGCAACTTTATGCAAAATTCTCCAAGTGTGAGTTTTGGTTGAAGGAATTCCAATTTCTGGGCCATATTGTGAGCGATCAAGGTATGAAAGTTGATCCCGCAAAGATCGAAGCTATCATCAAGTGGGAAACCCCCACTACTCCAACTCATATCCGCCAATTTTTAGGCCTCGCCGGTTACTACCGAAGATTTATTGAAGGTTGCTCTATGATTGCGCTTCCTTTGACCGCGCTGACTCACAAAGGGAAGAAGTTCATTTGGGAACCCGAACAGGAATCAGCATTTCAAACCTTGAAAAAGAAGTTAACCACCGCACCTATCTTATCACTTCCTGAAGGCAGTGACGATTTCGTCGTTTATTGCGATGCTTCGAAAAGTGGTTTTGGTTGTGTACTGATATAACGAACAAAGGTTATCGCTTATGCCTCTCATCAACTGAAGATTCACGAGCGAAATTACACAACGCACGATCTCGAGCTTGGAGCCGTTGTCTTTGCATTAAAGCTGTGGAGACACTACCTTTATGGAACAAAGAGCACTATTTTCACCGATCATAAAAGCCTTCAACACATCTTTGATCAGAAGCAACTAAATATGAGACAGCGTCGATGGATCGAGACGCTGAACGACTATGATTGTGAACTTCGTTATCACCCTAGCAAGGCCAATGTTGTAGTTGACGCTTTGAGCCGAAAGGAGAGGATGGCACCTCTTTGTGTTCGGGCTCTGAACATCACCATTCATTCAAATCTCAATAGCCAGATCCGAGTAGCCTAAGACGAGGCTCTCAAGGAGGAGAATATATCTCATGAATACTTGAACATTCTCGTTTCTCGATTTGAAGTTAAGGAAACTCGACTCCGATGCTATGTCGGAAGAATTTGGGTACCTCGTTATGGAGATTTACGGAGCCTTATATTAGATGAATCCCACAAGTGGAGATATTCTAATCATCCAGGAGCCGGTAAAATGTACCACGATCTTAAGGAACAGTACTGGTGGCCTAATCTTAAGAAGGACGTTGCAACTTATGTTGGTAAGTGTTTGACTTGCTCGAAAGTTAAGGCCTGATGTCATGCGAGGGGTATATAAAATAGTTATTAATTTTAGCAGAAAACACTATTAAATACGATACAATTTTACACAAGATATTTATTTATTTATAGAATGGATATACCAAAACCTTGCTACAACACAATAGGCAGTGTACCTAGTCGCGGAGTAGTATAGTTTTTAGTAAGTCCGGTTCGTTCCACAGGGAGACGGGCTTATGAAACACTTATTTTTATATAATTATATTTGTACAAAAATATATGAATATATATATAATATATAAAAGGGGGTTTACCGTTTAATGACCGGTTTGTCGATTTTATATTTTTAAGCGTAAAGATAAATGACAATAATTAAAGTGCGTAAAATAAATAAATGACGATAAATAAAATAACAATAAATAAAATTGCGATAGAATATGAAATAAAAGGATTATGCTTATTTAAACTTCCGTAATCATGATGTTTGACGTGTTGATTTTAGTTTTATGCCCATGGGTTAATTGTCCTTTGTCCTGGATTATTTAATATGTCCGTCTGGTTTTTGTCCATAAAAGTCCATCAGTCATAAATATAAAATGCGAGTGCCCTCGTCAAATTATTATTATACCCGAAGTTAAATATTCCAACTAATTAGGGATTCGAATTGTAACAAGGTTTTAATACTTTGTTTAATGAATACACCAGGTTATCGACTGCGTGTAAACCAAGGTTTTACTACTTTGTTAACAATTACACCAATTACCCTTGAATGTAATTTCACCCCTGTTTTAATTATTCTAGTGGCTATTAATCCATTCCCGTGTCCGGTTAAATGAACGATTATTCGTACATATAAATACCCCGCCCATCGTGTCCGATCGAGTGTATATGGTAATTTATAGGGACGCCCAATTGTAAATCTTTATATTAACATTAACAAACTATCATTTAGTTAAACAAATATAAAGCCCATTAATAGCTCATAGTCTAATTTCCACAAGTGTCGTTCTTTTGTCCAAACCCCAATTATGGTACAAAGCCCAATTACCCATTTTAGTAATTAGCCCAACATCATGATTACTTCGGATTAAATAAGCATAATAATAACTTAAGTACGAGACATTAATTTAAAAAGGAGAACATAGCTTACATTGATTATTTATCGCGTAGTGGTACACGGACAGAATTTCGACTTCAAAACCCGTAAAAATAACTTTTACATAACCCAAACTAATCTAATATAACACTAATCTATACTATATTTATTTATATATTATAAATTTATTATTATTATTACATTATTCTTACGGAGTATTATTATGTATATGTGTGTGGTGTCCTTTAAAACGAACGAAAACTGGCAAATTTATAGACCAGGCCTGATTCTGATCCTCATGCGACTCGCATGGGAAATAGGCATAAATCCATGCGAGTCGCATGGCCATCAGAATCCAGCTCAATCATTTTTGTTTTCTTGTTCGTCGACATAATTTAAAATAAATATAAATATATAAATAATTAATATAATTATTTATATATTATATTTTATTCTTGTGCATAGTAGACTAGATATTTTTGGTCCGTTGCGTCGGGCGTTTCTTCTTGGCTCGGGTCCCGGTTCCGGATTTTCGAACGTCCTCTCGTACTATTTTATATCGTGTACTTTGTGTTTCGCAACTTGTACTTTTGTAATTTTGAGACGTTCCTCATCAATAAATTGAACCTTTTTAATTGTATCTTGTACATTTGAGCATTTTGGACCTTTGCGTCTTCAATTCTTCGTTTTCGCCTTTTGTCTTCGCACTTATTAAATATAAACGAATATTACTTGAATATGGAACAATTACAACTAAATAATTTACATATTGGGAGGATATTGCTACTAAATATATGTTCATTTGGAGCACTATCAAATATCCCCACACTTGAACGTTGCTTGTCCTCAAGCAATACATAACTTGAAATTATAATACATCACATGAATCACTTCTTTATTCTTCACACTTTGTACATCAGTGATTTTGATATGGCGGTATAAATAATGATAGTAACGATAGAACCATGGTTAAAGGTGGGTGTGTCATCCACAGTTGCCTCGGGTTTAGGTCAACGACACTGGCAATCAAATAGCCGATTTACTTTCGGTTTCCAAAGCAAAGTGCACATTTGAAAGGCGGTTTACAGTCCCACATGACTTATAAAAATGTAGATCCTTAAGGAAATTGGATCTTTATGAAAACATTTGATCTTTTGAAAATTCAAGCTAGATTTTATCCTAGACAAGTTTTCTGATTTAATCCATTCTTTGGTGTTGCAAAATATATTTGTGGATCAATATTTTGGCTTAAAACTTTTAGGTTCGTGTAATCCACTGCTATCCTGGTATCGGAAAGCACACATCCAGTTTACTTGTTCCGTATATTACCTTTCGGTAAACTACCGTCCGGTTGTAAAGGAAAGCGATGAACAAGAAACTGTTAAGGCAATGTCTTGTGACATGCAGATGATTATGGTCTTATTAACGTGTTGGATGCTAGAACTATCCTTGGTAGGAGCGATAGTAAAGATCATCCTATGATTTTTCGGTCTGGCACAAGGTCCTGTCTCCGACCATGCTATGCAACCACCGTTCTTACGGTTGACACCCGATTTGGTTCAGGTGACCTAATGAATTCCAGGTGAATTCCTAGGATTTTACGTTCAATGGTAATGAACGCATTGAAAATGGATTTTCAGAAAACAAATCGGTTTGTATTTTTGATCAAAATATTTTCTCGTTCAAGCTCAAGTTTAGATATCATTGAATTCCATGAGTTTGAATTCTCAATCTTTAAGGTCAATCTCAAGGATTGAGTAATATCAGTCTTAAAAGCTGATTTTTAATCTTTAAGGAGATTATCCTTTCTGGGGATCTGATTCATTAGTCTTATCAAGCTAATTTGCACGGTGCCCCCCCATTGTACGAGATAAATCCTTCTCATGGTTAGGATAAATCTGACCACTTGGCGACCCTGTTTGATGCTGAGGTCCGTGGATTTCCAGCCGATTTTAGTGATGACTTTTCTAGATTTTTCGTCAACCTACAGCTGGTCTGGACGACAACTTCATGACCTAAATCAAGAAGCGCGTGTCTTTTTCGGAAGACTTTACTTCCTTCTAATGATGGAATTGATTCATCGTGTAGATCCATCTTTCTTTCAAAAGTATCACAATAAACCGGGTAAAACTATTAATTTAGTTCAAAACAAAAGCACCTGCAATAACTTTACAGAAACATATGATAGATAGTTTTTAATAACTTGGTATATTCTCCCCACACTTAGTTTCTTTCTTTGCCTTGTTATTTTCCTTTATTCCATTTTAAATGAATTCAAGCATTTTGGGTTGTTTCTCAATTTATGTCCTTTTCGAGGTAACGATTATTTCGGTATTAACACCTAGTTTTCATCGTTCATAAATATATATAAACATGATTTTGACTTCATTTAATTGAAAATTTTTCAAATTTTCACAAAATTTGGCAAATAAACTAAGTGTAAACCCGAGAGAATTTATAACCCTTCCCCACACTTGAGATCATGCAATGCCCTCATTTGCATGAAATCAGACTATAATTATAAATTCATGAGGGTGATTAGTGTAGAAAAGTGATTAAGAATACCTAGTTTGTACTTACAAAGCTCGTCGAATGATAGATGGCGCGCCTCATCGTTCCTTCCTTTTTGTTTTATCACACATGTTTTTCTTCAAAAATGGTTGCTTTTCTGAACTGTTTGCTAATTTTTTTTTTAAAATACATATTTTACCCTAACTTATCATGCATGGTTATTAACGAGTTATGCACTAACCCGAACCCCTATTTTAACGTTAAGTGGGGTTAGACTTCCCCACACTTAGCTGACGACATGTGAAGTCGGTAGAATAAGTTCCACGAATTAGAATAGTGAGCCAGTTATTTATATCTCGGGTGGTGTATAATATATCAATGGGTTTAAAGTTTAGACTCACCCGATCGTCACTACCTAATTCTTTTTTAAATGTAGCTTTTAGTAAATGTATATGTCTCTTTTCTGGTTCTTGGTCAAATGGATCGATATACACCGACATACATACTATAGGGTGGACAATTCCTAACATTTCCTTCCGTTTATTCTCGGGATCAAAGTTTTCACCTCTATTACCCAATTGGGTGAAATCCGAGGTGTCATTATCTATTAAAGCTCGTAGTTCATCTTCGGTAGATGACTCGTCTTTTGAGAATATTGGGTTGGAAGGTTGTGGAATGGTGAATTTCGGGATTGGAGTAGATTCTTCTTTATTAACGGTACTTATTGGTCTCACCATTTTGGTCTCGGGGGTAAAATTTTCAACATTATCGTTTTCCCAAGAGTACCAATTTGTCACCCTTACATCTTCTTCGTCGGTAGAGGCTAATGTGTCGATATGTTGTGAAATTGGTAAGGCTGAATAAGAATTATCATCGGGATAGTTGGTGATTTCGGAGCTCTCGAATTCATTAAAATTCGATGATTTGAGATTTTCTTGCACAATACTCCTCAGATCAACAGGTGTGTAATCTGATAGAGTTTCAGCTTGCCTATTTACAAACTCTCTCATTTGTTCCTTTTGAGCATCAAGTTCTTCGAGTTTGATTCTTATATAATCTAAAGAATCTTCAAGTTCTTCTGGTTGTTGAGTTTGAATATCTTCTTGGGAATAATCCCAATTAGAATTGTGTTCTTCATAATCGTTCCATTCAGGTTCTGTGGGTGCGTAATTTTCAGTAGGAACGTAATAGTAACATTCCCATGTTGAGTGATAATCTCCACAGATTTCACAACCAGTTATTGTTTCGTCGTTCGCGATCCAAGATTGACTGACCGAATTGTCATCAACACTCGGTTGAGAGTATTGATTTAATTGATTTTGGAGTTCAAAAAGAGTTTCCAAGGCCTTGTTTTCAAAATTTTCCATTTTATTGCGATGGCCAAATTTTAGCTACAATGTGGTGCATTCACGAATTATCCTATTAGTTATAAAAATAGAAAAACTTATATAAGTTGTCCAATTAATAGACTTTTCTGATTTTGCCCACGTTTCGAATAGCCAAAAGATGCAGCAGGTAGCCAGGACCCTTTAAATCGGAAGCCCACAACTAGCCACTAACAAATCCAACTATTACTACGAACCAGAAAAATGTCAACGTCCATTAATTTAACCGCTTAAATAATTTTTCTTTCTGTTTGAGATATTAGATAAGAAATAGAGAAAATTCTAGGTCCTAAAAACTAGAGTGTCGAGAAAATAGAAAGAAATAGATTGCGCGTCGAAAAGTGTCGAAAAATAAAAAGGTAGAAAAATAGACGTCGAAAAATAAAAGTAAGAAAGTCGTACGAAAAATGGCGTCGCAAAATTCTAAAGCACCTAAATCTTAGTCTAAGGAATAAGTACTTAAGGGATTTTACGGCAATGCCTAAAAATTCTAGAAATAAAAATGAAACTACGGCAAAAACTAGACTTAAAACTAAGCACGAATGATAAAAATACAAAAATTACGCTAAAAAGGCACAAAATATAAAAGAGATAAAAAGTTATAAAAATATTAGATTTTATAAAAATATTATTTTTATATTTTATATATTATAGTATTAAGTATTATATATTATAAAACTAGTTTAAAGTAATAAAAATAAAATAAACTAAAAACTTAATTATAATAATAATAACAGTATTAGGGTTTAAGTAATAATAATATTAAAATCCGTATTTAATGCGTAATTAGGGTAAGATGTGGCCTGGCAGACCCTGTCATGCGAGTCGCATGATTTAAGGCAGGGGGTCATGCGAGTCGCATGACCTGTCTTGCAGGTTCAAACCAGGGGGGTCAATGACAGGTTCAAACGTAATATTTATTATTTATTTATATTTTCTGTTTTATATTTAAATAAAAAATATATATATATAATTAAAATAAAAACTTAATTTTAAAAACTAAAATAAACTAAAAATACTTAATAATTTTATAAATAATAAAAACTTAAAAATAGATTTTAATATATATTTTTTTCGGTTTTAATAGATTTTATATTATTATTTTTTTTTTTTTTAATTTTATATTGTTTTTCTAAAAATCATAAATAATGTTTTGCCGACTCCCCGGCAGCGGCGCCAAAAACTTGATGTCATGCGAGGGGTATATAAAATAGTTATTAATTTTAGCAGAAAACACTATTAAATACGATACAATTTTACACAAGATATTTATTTATTTATAGAATGGATATACCAAAACCTTGCTACAACACAATAGGCAGTGTACCTAGTCGCGGAGTAGTATAGTTTTTAGTAAGTCCGGTTCGTTCCACAGGGAGACGGGCTTATGAAACACTTATTTTTATATAATTATATTTGTACAAAAATATATGAATATATATATATAATATATAAAAGGGGGTTTACCGTTTAATGACCGGTTTGTCGATTTTATATTTTTAAGCGTAAAGATAAATGACAATAATTAAAGTGCGTAAAATAAATAAATGACGATAAATAAAATAACAATAAATAAAATTGCGATAGAATATGAAATAAAAGGATTATGCTTATTTAAACTTCCGTAATCATGATGTTTGACGTGTTGATTTTAGTTTTATGCCCATGGGTTAATTGTCCTTTGTCCTGGATTATTTAATATGTCCGTCTGGTTTTTGTCCATAACAGTCCATCAGTCATAAATATAAAATGCGAGTGCCCTCGTCAAATTATTATTATACCCGAAGTTAAATATTCCAACTAATTAGGGATTCGAATTGTAACAAGGTTTTAATACTTTGTTTAATGAATACACCAGGTTATCGACTGCGTGTAAACCAAGGTTTTACTACTTTGTTAACAATTACACCAATTACCCTTGAATGTAATTTCACCCCTGTTTTAATTATTCTAGTGGCTATTAATCCATTCCCGTGTCCGGTTAAATGAACGATTATTCGTACATATAAATACCCCGCCCATCGTGTCCGATCGAGTGTATATGGTAATTTATAGGGACGCCCAATTGTAAATCTTTATATTAACATTAACAAACTATCATTTAGTTAAACAAATATAAAGCCCATTAATAGCTCATAGTCTAATTTCCACAAGTGTCGTTCTTTTGTCCAAACCCCAATTATGGTACAAAGCCCAATTACCCATTTTAGTAATTAGCCCAACATCATGATTACTTCGGATTAAATAAGCATAATAATAACTTAAGTACGAGACATTAATTTAAAAAGGAGAACATAGCTTACATTGATTATTTATCGCGTAGTGGTACACGGACAGAATTTCGACTTCAAAACCCGTAAAAATAACTTTTACATAACCCAAACTAATCTAATATAACACTAATCTATACTATATTTATTTATATATTATAAATTTATTATTATTATTACATTATTCTTACGGAGTATTATTATGTATATGTGTGTGGTGTCCTTTAAAACGAACGAAAACTGGCAAATTTATAGACCAGGCCTGATTCTGATCCTCATGCGACTCGCATGGGAAATAGGCATAAATCCATGCGAGTCGCATGGCCATCAGAATCCAGCTCAATCATTTTTGTTTTCTTGTTCGTCGACATAATTTAAAATAAATATAAATATATAAATAATTAATATAATTATTTATATATTATATTTTATTCTTGTGCATAGTAGACTAGATATTTTTGGTCCGTTGCGTCGGGCGTTTCTTCTTGGCTCGGGTCCCGGTTCCGGATTTTCGAACGTCCTCTCGTACTATTTTATATCGTGTACTTTGTGTTTCGCAACTTGTACTTTTGTAATTTTGAGACGTTCCTCATCAATAAATTGAACCTTTTTAATTGTATCTTGTACATTTGAGCATTTTGGACCTTTGCGTCTTCAATTCTTCGTTTTCGCCTTTTGTCTTCGCACTTATTAAATATAAACGAATATTACTTGAATATGGAACAATTACAACTAAATAATTTACATATTGGGAGGATATTGCTACTAAATATATGTTCATTTGGAGCACTATCAAGGCCGAACATCAGAGGCCCTCTGAGTTACTTCAGCAATCGGAAATCCCACAATGGAAGTGGGAAAGGATAACGATGGATTTCATTACGAAGCTACCAAAGACGGTGGGCGGATACGATACCATCTGGGTTATCGTTGACCGTCTTACCACATCTGCACACTTTTTAGCCATGAAGGAAACTGATACAATGGAGAGACTCGCTCAACTATCCATAAAAGAGGTTATATCTCGTCATGGTGTGCCCTTATCGATCATCTCAGATTGTGATCCCCGTTTTGCTTCCAGATTTTGGCGTTCTTTGCAAGAAGCCTTGGGGACTCATCTCGACATGAGCACTGCGTATCACCCGCAGACCGACGGACAAAGCGAACGCACGATTCAGACATTGGAAGACATGTTGCGTGCATGTGTCATTAATTTCGGAAAGGCTTGGGAAAGGCATTTGCCACTAGCCGAATTCTCTTACAACAACAGTTATCATTCGAGTATTAATGCCACACCTTTTGAAGCATTGTATGGCCGCAAATTCCGATCTCCTATTTGAAAAGCCGAAGTAGGCGAAACGCAAATCACCGAACCCGAGATAGTCCATGAAACAACTGAGAAGATTGCCCAAATTCAAGCGAGACTCAAGACGGCCCGTGATTGCCAAAAGATTTATGCATACCTTAAACGTAAGGACTTTGAATTCAACGTGGTTGACCATGTAATGTTGAAAGTCGCACCTTGGAAAGGTGTAATCCGTTTTGGAAAACGTGGAAAGTCAAACCCGCGATACATTGGTCCTTTTGAAATCTTGGAGCGTATTGGACCTGTTGCTTACCGTTTGGATCTTCCAACTCAATTGAGCTCAGTTCATCCTACCTTTCATGTATCGAATTTAAAGAAGTGTCTTGCTGAACCGAAACATGTCATACCATTGGAGGAACTTACAATTGATGACAAACTCCACTTCGTGGAAGAACCTGTCGAAATTATGGACCGTGAGGTCAAAACTTTGAAACACAACAGGATGTCGATCGTCCGAGTCTGATGGAATGCCAAATGAGGACCTGAGTTTACCTGGGAGTGAGAGGATCAAATGATGCAGAAGTATCCTCACCTTTTCCCAGCTCCTCCATCTCCCTCAGCTTAAAATTTCAGAACGAAATTTTCTTTAACAGGTGGGTAATGTAACGACCCTGGATTTTCCAACTTATATTATTAATATTTATTATTAATACTTGCGCTTTAATGAATGTATTTTATACATTTACTTGTTATCGTAATTGACTTTACATGTCCCGACTTGTCTTTGTGACACACGTACTTTTCACGAATAATATTTCGAATATTATTTACATTCATAATTAATTATTTTTAATTAACTAATGTTAGTAGTTAATTACTTGGGATTTTATTTGAATTGTTGCTTACTTGGACTTGAGCTTGTATTAATGGACTTAGAAGCCCACCCTACTTCTCTTAATGGATTAATTAGGAGCCCGCTTTTATGCTAGTAACTTATTAAGACTTAAACAATATTAATTAGTGATATGAAGAGACTTGTCACAAGCATGCTAGCACCAAGCTCCCATGCAATTTAACTTTAATCTATTTTGAGCTCACACCACCTCCCAACACTTGAAAGTAGCATTTGACCCTTTCCCCTTTGGCCTTAAAACCGTCGGTTTTGGAAGGGTGTGAGGGAGTTCCATTTCAAATTTTTTTGTTACTTATTTGCTAGACTTTCACTTCATTTCACACATTACACTTACACCACTTCTTTCTCTCATCGTTTTCTCTCTAAATTGTAAGTATTACATCTTTTTCTTTCTTCTCTTATCCTTTGAAAAACCGCCAATAGCATCATCATTTTTACTAGTTTGTAGTTTGTTGTTTGTTGTTGTTAAAGATCAAGTTCTATAACTTGTATCTTCATGTAATCTTGGTTACTTCCATCTTTTGTTTGATGAAGAACCAAGAACAAGAATCTAAACTTGTTAGTTTATGGTTCTACACTTAAATGTTATAAGATTTAAAGTTCATAAACTTTATAATCATACTTGTCTTCATGTTTTGTAGACTTAAATTCTTAAGATCCAAGCTTGACTTGAATCTTCTTAAGTATGAAACAAACATGTACATAATACTTGTAACTTTAGTTTATTTCTTTCTTTTGTAAGTACTTTAAAGTTGTGATGTTGTTAATTTGGTCAAGTATTACTAGTTAAAACTTGATCTCATATTTCTTGAAACTAAAGTTAACTTTATAAGTTCAAAAACATGGAAGTATAACTTTCTAGTTATAACTTCACACACTTATGTTGGATCTAAGTTTTTATAGCTTATTGTCTTCTAATTTTGTTGTAAACAAGAGCTTATAAGCTTATATACATTTTACAAGATGAAAATCTAAGTTTCATAACTTATGGTTTCACTAAAGTGAAGATCCAAGTTCTATAACTTAGGATCTAACTTAAGAACAGTAGATCTAGACTTTATAGTCTAGGATCTTTAAGATCTAGCTAATATCTAAGTTCTACAACTTAAGATCTTGTTTATTTAGTTTACTTTCAAGTTTGTAGCTTAATATTACTATTAGAACTCATGTATATGTCGGATCTAAGATCTTGATGTAACTTTGGTTCATCAAACTACTTACAACCCTTAATTGAGTTGTGCTACATATCTTAGACTTACTCTAGTGTTATGATGGTCAAAACTTGGTTAAGATGATGCAAACACATCAACAAGTTGTACACTTGAAGCTATAAGCATCAAGGATGAGAACCGTGATGAGCATCAAGCACCAAGAACCCACCGGAGTACATTACCTACTCTTTTCCGAGACTGATCAATAACCTGGGCTACTGGAAAATTTTATTTCCAGCTAGTTTGGTTCGAGTAGATGATTTTCCGTTTAGGCCTCGTCTTTATCCGAGTTACGGTTTAGGATTTATGGACATCCGAAAGTCACTACACCCTTTTAACGTTGTGCTGAAATTTCTGACCTACTCGAACTTAAACCGTCGCCACGGTCAAACGAAGACGAGTTTGGTTCTGGAAATTGGTCAGCCTCTAGGGGACTCATATACGGAGCCATGGCCATTAGTCTCACCTCATTTCACTTTGTATAGAGGTCGTGGCGACTGAACGAATTCAGCCTTTCTTTCAAACTTTATTCTTGATTGAAACTTACTTTACACTTTTTGATTAATGGTGAATGATGATGATACTTAAGACCTAATTTACATACTTTTAAACCTTTTGGAACGATTTACTGACTTAATAACTTTTGACTTAGGTTGAGGACCTTTTGGACAAACTACTTGCTTACTATTCCCGCGTATCGACTTTACTACTTTTCACTGTGAGTTATAGCATCCCTTTTTACTTTAACTATTTTGGGACTGAGAATACATGCGCGTTTTACGTTTTACATACTAGGCACGAGTACTTAAACTTTATATATATGTGGGTTATACAACGGCATAAACTTTCCCCTTAGCTCGGTAACGTTTAGTCATTGGTCTTTGAACTGGTGAACGCGAATCTTAGATATGGATCCATAGGGTTTGACATCCCCACTCGGGCTAGTAGCACTAGCATTTAACGGGTGTTTAATACTTTGTAAACTTACGCACTCGCCAAGTGTACTTTTAGGGGGTGTTATCTACGTTAAGTTAGTTACCAAGTGCCCACGGTTATACATATACTTTTCATACTGTTTTGAAACACTGAAATCTCGTGGCCTACCTTACATTACTGTTATACTTAAACTATAGCTCACCAACCTTTGTGTTGACGTTTTTAAGCATGTTTTTATCAGGTGCTTAAGGTTTGATTGCTTTCGTTGTAGTTTCCATGCTTTGTAGACTCCCGCTGTGCTTATTAGAGATGTCTTCGCATGAAACGTTTATCTTGCATTCACAAACTTTATTACTTTTGAACAATGTATTCGTAACGACCATTGGGTCACTTACTATTATTAATTGCTTCTATTCGTAGAAGCATACTTTCATTGTAAAACTATTAATGTCGGTTAAGACGTCACTCCGTTTTATGAATGCAAACTTATTTTAAAACAGCATATAGTGTTTGACCTTGTAATGATCCTGTTGTTGATGATCCGTACACGTTAATTTTATACGGGGCGTCACATTTGGTATCAGAGCATTGGTTGTAGGGAATTAGGTTGCATTAGTGAGTCTAGACCGGACCGAGTAGGATTCACATAGGATTTGGTTAGTATAGATTTATAATGTTTACATAGTTAATTAATTGGTTACTAATCAATTTTATTTTGTCCATTATTTTCTTCATTATGTCACTTGTCAAATCTTGACTTGGATTCTGATCGATCAAAATCCGAATATGAAATTGAATTTGAAGAAAATAGTTGTTCTTTGATGAACGGATACGTATATGTGCGGATTTGAGCAGTATTGTTAATGACTGCTGAATCTGAATTGAAGAATGTACAGTGCATCATGTTAATGTGAGATCTAAATATTTCTTAGGGTATTACCTACCCGTTAAAATATTCTCATCATTAATAGTTTGTACAAAAGAATTTTTAAATACAATCTTTATGAAAATATACTTACATATATATTTTCTTCAGATGTAATCATGGATTTAATGAGTAGATATAATATTAAACTCATTTGATTTACTGTTAGAACTAGAATACATAATATCTAAAACATTAGAGATTACATAATCGTCATGAAGAACGAAGATAAATGATGTAGAACGATACGTAGAACGAAGATAACCGATGTAGAAAAAGATGTAGAACGAAGATTATGCTCGAGGTATATATTGCGATGTTGAGGCGTGTGATGCAGATGTTGTTGTTGGTGGTACTGGTGCTGTCGGTGCTAATGTTGGTGGTATTGTTGGTGCCGGTAATGCTGCCAGTGTTTGTAAGTTGTACACCATATTTTCCAAAGCTATTACTCGGACTCGAAGCTCGTTGACTTCTTCTATTATTCCAGAATGATTGGCGGTTTGAAACGAGTGGATGAATAAGGTTTAAAATTGTAGGTATGATGTAATCGTTGCGAGATATTCAGGAAATAAGGGTGAAAATGGTGTTTCGAACTGGTTCGCCGGTAAGTGCTTCAGATTCTTCGTCAAGAGTGCAGGTTGGTGGGTGGATAAGATCGCCTTCTTCTCATCTCCATTGGTTAAGTCAACTACGAACCCAACCCCAATACATCCAAAAAAGATGATAACTAATTGGTTGGTTCATTCCGGTTACACTGCTTTCGAAGCTCTGGTGAATATCCATGGCGGAAGAGCTGTCAGAATCCAAGAAATTTGAACTAGTTGTGAGTTTCATCTTGCAAGGAAAGGATTTTCGATAGGAAATAGATTATAGAATTTAGTTTGGTATTCTTCAATACGTAATTTACATATGTATATATAACACCAAAATCCCATAAGTTATGGAGGAATCTTCGGAAGCTGTCAGACAAAGTTTATAGTAACAGAAATGCTAAGATATAAATCTATCTATACACTATCTACGCAATAAGTGCAGGAAGACGTGTCTAGACTTAGGAATGATAAGCAGGAATTTTCCACTAGGAATGATAAACAAAACTTATAATATGCAGCTAAGGTCGAAGTCCAGACTCACTAATGCATCCTACCAACTATCAGTTAGACACACTAATGCAAAACCTGGTTCGCTAAGACCACCGCTCTGATACCAACTGTGATAGCCCGTCCTAATCCATCTGGATGAAGTCATCAACATTAGGTCCCATTGCGAGGTACTGACCTCTATATGCCATGAATGACTCCAAGTACTATCTTTAAAATGAGCAAATGCACAGCGAAAGATTTCTTTCATACCTGAGAATAAACATGCTTTAAAGTGTCAACCAACAGGTTGGTGAGTTCATAGGTTTATCATAACAATCATTTCAATAATTTTAATAGACCACAAGATTTCATTTTCATAAACAATCTTACACTCGTAAGTGTATAAAAATCATTCATATGATGAATACCTGGTAACCGACATTAACATAATGCATATAGAATATCCCCCACATACTCGCAAGTATGCCATATACTGGCAATCGCAATCACCATTTAATCGAAGTACTAAAGCATTCCATTTTCCAGAATGGGGTTTATTAGGCCCATAGATCTATCTTTAGGATTCACGTCAATTAGGGGCCATTTCCCTAATTCTTAGGTTACCAGACTTGAAGGGGCGATATTCGATTTAATAATCCAACCATAGAATGTAGTTTTAATTACTTGTGTCTATTTCGTAAAACAGTTATAAAAACAGCGCATGTATTCTCAGTCCCAAAAATATATATTGCAAAAGCATTTAAAAAGGGAGCAAATGAAACTCACGATACGATATTTTGTAGTAAAAAATATGCATACGATGGAAGTGAACAATGCAAGGTTGGCCTCGGATTCACGAACCTATAACAATTGTATATCTATTAAAACATATAAAGGAAGTCACATAATTTCATTTATTAATCACATAATATTTATATATTTGTAGTTATATAGAATTTATTCCAAATTTCATTTAGAAACATATTCTTTATTTATATACGTTATATCTTAACTTATGTGTTATATTGCTATAAATATATTTTTCTATCAATAATAGTAATAATAATGATAATAATATAAATGTTAATTTTGAAAATGATAATTTTAATAAAGATAATAACTTTACTAAAAATGTTAAGTTTTAAAAAAAATTATAGTTTTAATAAAAATGATAACTTTGATAATTGTAATTATAATGATACTTTTAATAAAAATGATAATAATAATAATAATAATAATAATAATAATAATATTAATAATATTAATAATAATAATAATAATAATAATAATAATAATAATAATAATAATAATAATAATAATAATAACAACAACAACAACAACAACAACAACAACAACAATAACAATAGAAAACTACCTCAAAGAATAAGTTCCAAAAAAAAAAATAAGTGCCCATGCCCGGGCTCGAACCTGTGACCTCCCGCTCACCCGTCAACACCCTTTACCATCGATCTATTTTAATATTTCTGTTTTAATTTACACTTTAATCTAAATAACTATGTATCCGATTTCACCTTCTTCATCTTCCATAAAAGCAACATCAATCTTTCCATATCACCATGGTTTCACGTATCCTCATTAACTTCACAATTCCTGGCGTTTATTATTATCATTATCATTAACTTACATGACATCATCATATAAGAAAGGAAGAAGACATCTATATGGCGATGGATAGTAACCGAAATAGGACAGCTTTTAAGGCCCAATTTCGTAAGCCCAACAGAAGAGGAAAACCCGAGCTGGATTCACAGCCCAACCGAAAGCCCGTTTGTATTTGTTAGTTGGATCCACAAAACAGCCTACTTACCAGTTTCATTTAAATCTATCGGCCCAAAGCATAAACAAACACGACCCAAGTATAACCCAATAATTCGATAGCCTAGTAAACTTCTGGAAGTCCACTAATGAACTCAGACACGGTCTGCTTATAACATCAGAATTCTTGTGACCCAACAACTTAGTTGTCGATTGAAAGTAAAAAAATAAAAATTACAGCTGTACAATGAATAAAAGAATCCAATAAAACATGTCCCCATCATGACCCCTTCTCTTTTCTTTTTATATCAAATAATGATTGATATTGATTCAGGATATACATTGACTGAGATTGTAGTGTGCAGCAAAACGGTATCACTTCATCATCTTCTTCGTTTCTCCATTTTCTTTATCACCTTATCATCATTCTTTTTATCTTGCATTTAAATTATCACAACAACAATAAATCAAACAAAGAAAATAAAAATTTTAAGGTTACAGCAGTAGCAGTAAGTTTCACTATTTGAATTTTGGTTTTTGGGTGTTCAAATAGAAATAGAAACGGAGAGTGATGGTAGGGTGGTCATGGGTTTAAGGTGGTGACCGGTGTGGGTTGCAAACAGAAAGTAAGCAGTAAAAAGATGTCATAACCCGTCCTTAACCATAAGAACGAGTTAGATAACGTATGATTTCATTGCGAGGTATTGACCTCTATATGCGACATTTTTAAAAGAACAACTGCATTTATTTTACATTACAAACCATAACTCTTATGATATTACAAGCTTTAGACAATATAAAGATGATTATCGTTTAGCGATAATCTTAGACTTACAAACTTTACATGTGATGATAACAATACGATTTTTAGCATATTTTACATTACAACTCCTCGGATATGCAGTTTTGTTTTTGACACAAATATGCATACACAAGATCTTGCTTAAATTCAACATGTTGCAGCGGAAGCTTTTAGTTATGACCTGAGAATAGACATGTTTAAAACGTCAACATAAAGTTGGTGAGATATAGGTTTAATGCCGGCAGCAATATATATATATAGACCACAAGATTTCATATATAAACATTTTAATAAAAATATTCTAAGTGGTTGAGCACTTGGTAACCATACTTAACATTTAATCACGTCGCATATTCCCTTTATTATGAAATCTTACTACACCGTACCAAGTGTAGTCACGAAACGAAGTACTGTGCAACCGTTGAATACTGGTCGTCCAGTCCGGTTGGGGTTGTCAGGCCCGATAGATCTATCAACAGGATTCGCGTTTACAATACCGCTGTAAATAATAGTTACCAAGCTACAGGGAAGTATGCCAGTGGTACAACTCAACGTAGAATATATTTTTCAGTTACTTGTGTCCATAACGTAAAACATAAAATACATGTATTCTCATCCCGAAATACTTAGAGTTTAAAAGTGGGACTATATACTCACTTTTGCCTTGAAGGTATATATATTTTGACTTGGTCTCCGGTTGATATCACGAACCTATCCATATATAATTTATCAATATATTTTCATTTTAAACAATCGTCACATATATATACTTATAATACTTTTAATGTCTTCTTAGTCCGTAGTTAGCAATTCAATTTTAATGGTTCATATTTAGGTGTTTAATAAATAAATAAAACCCCCATCGAAATAAATAAAACCCCCATCGTATTCGTATTGGTCGGGATTAATCTTGACCCATGGTACCGGTGTTGTCAAATGACGTGTTGCGTACATAAAGTAGCGGTGTTGTCAAATGACGTGTTGCGTACAATCATGGAATCTTATGATTAATCTTCTCGTATTGTTTATGGGTGATCCTGAAATATATAAAATTAAATTATGAGTACATATATATAAAATATCATGTTATTTTAAAAAGATGTGATTTATTTAATTTTTCTCCAATTATTTTCGTGGCTAAACTAGTCTTGGATATCCGATTTTGTTTTGGTCATAGTTTCTTCGTTACAACTCCGTTTTCGTTGGTTCAACTTGCCACTTCCTTGGATCGAGTCCTTCTTTAAGAATATGAACTGTAAATACCTTAGTTTGTATTCGAAATCACAGGTCATAGGTCAAACTTTGGTGAAACTTATGAAGTTAATCATTTTCCATCATGTAAACAACCTTAAATGATTATTTTTCTAAAAATACTTATACTTTGAGTTAAATCATGAAATTTTTATGTGTTAACATATTCATAGTAAATATCAATTTTCCAGAAAATAAGCTTCCAATTCAAAGTTCAAGATGGTTTTTAATTATCCAACCCAAAACAGCCCCCGGTTGTACTCCGACGTCGTAAATTCAGTTTTTAAGGTGTTCTTTGAAAAACCAAGTTATACCTTGTTAAATTAGCATATATTTATGATATATTACAGGTCTTGAAGTATTTTAAAAGTTAATTTAGAAGGATCTATTTAATTTGCAAACAAGTTTGAAATCATTCAAACTATGTTCTTGTTGTTAAAATTGTATACCATAAAATAAGATAACTATATATATATATGAATCGAATAAGGTTATGAACAAAGTTACTACCTCAAGTTACTTGGACAAGATTTCTGTAAAAGAGGAGTAAAAACCTAGAACCAAAAGAGTGGTGGAGTTGGATGAAAGATTGGAAGTAAACTTGTGTTCTTGGAAGGATTCTTGAAGTGTTTTTGTAAGGGTTTTCTTATGGTGATTAAGTGTTGTTTTTGAAGCTAGATCTTCATGGTAACTTTGCTGAATTGATTAAGGGTTTAAGGCTTATAAGTGTGTGTGTGTATTTAGCTAGAGAATTGAAGTAAAAATGAATCAAAATGATGATCCCCCTAGCCTCTTAAAAACGTGAACCAAGGGAACCAAGACAAAATTTTAGGTTGTTATTTTGTGTAATTAGTCATACTATCTTACAAAAGTAATTACCTCTACCTTAGGGCAGTAACAAGGGCTAGTTAGGTGGTGATTTGATGTGTATATACCAATAGTAAATACGTATAGAAGTTAGGTATGATACGAGTACATATACTCTAGATATACGTATAGAAATCTTGTGAAAACGGAACGAGGATTCAAATATAGTTATCTTTTGTGAATATACTTATATTGTTTTATGTATTTAAGTCCTTAAAAAGTGATTAAATACATTACATATACGATATATGTATAAACATTATAGGTTATAAGTATTTATATCAAAAAACGTTACTTAAAGTTATCGTTTTGAAAACTTAAGTTAATAGTTTCAAAATATACTTATAACTTATTGTTATTAATACAAAATGAGATATTAAAACATCCTTAGATCATGTTGAATTTGTATATATACATATATATACACAAACGTATAATTATCATATGTTATATAGTTCGTGATATCATCGGTCAAACTAGACGGTCAAACGTTGTGTAAATCTCTTTTCAAAAACATAAGTCTCAACAATTTGGGTTGCTTATCATGTTGGTAAGGTTTAATTTATGTAAATATTAATCTTATAAGTATAAATTGATCGAAAAAGTCCGGGTCATTACAGTACCTACCCGTTAAATAAATTTCGTCCCGAAATTTTAAAATCGTACCTATTTTGCGTCATCGAGAAACAAGTGTGGATACTTTTGTTTCATCTGATCCTCTCATTCCCACGTAAACTCGGGACCTCTTCGAGAATTCCAACGAACCTTAACTATCGGTATGTTGCTCTGCTTGAGCTGTTTAACTTCACGATCCATGATTTCGATTGGTTCTTCGATGAATTGTAGTTTCTCGTCGACATGGATTTCTTCAAGAGGAATGGTGAGATCTTCCTTTGCAAGACACTTCTTAAGGTTTGAGACGTGAAAGGTATTATGTACTCCGGCAAGTTGTTGCGGTAACTCGAGTCGATAAGCTACCGGTCCAATGCGTTCGATGATCTTGAACGGGCCTACATATCTTGGGTTCAGTTTACCCCTTTTTCCGAAGTGTATTACACCTTTCCAAGGTGACACCTTTAGCATAACCATGTCCCCGATCTGAAACTCTAATGGTTTCCTTCGGACATCGGCGTAGCTCTTTTGGCGACTACGGGCTGTTTTCAATCTCTCCTTGATTTGTACTATCTTCTCAGTCGTTTCGTGTATGATCTCGGGACCAGTTAATTGTCGATCTCCTACTTCATTCTAACAGATAGGAGATCTACACTTCCTTCCATACAATGCTTCGAATGGTGCAGCTTTAATGCTCGCATGATAACTATTATTATACGAGAATTCTGCTAATGGTAGATATTTATCCCATCCGTTTCCAAAATCGATCACACATGCCCTGAGCATGTCTTCAAGAGTCTGAATCGTTCTTTCACTCTGCCCGTCGGTTTGCGGATGATATGCGGTACTCATATCCAAACGAGTTCCTAGTGCCTCCTGTAGTGATTGCCAGAACTTTGAGGTAAATCTACTATCACGATCGGATATAATGGAAATAGGTATTCCATGTCTTGAAACAATTTCCTTTATATACAATCGTAATAGTTTCTCCATTCTATCTGTTTCCTTTATAGGCAGGAAATGTGCAGACTTGGTGAGACGATCAACAATCACCCAAATGGTGTCGTATCCCCAGGCAGTCTTTGGTAACTTCGTGATGAAATCCATGGTAATACTGTCCCATTTCCATTCTGGGATTTCTGGTTGTTGAAGTAACCCTGACGGCTTCTGGTGTTCTGCTTTGACTTTGGAACAAGTTAAACATTCCTCAACATATGTTGCAACGTCTGTCTTTAAATTAGGCCACCAATAATGTGTCTTAAGATCTTGGTACATCTTTCCAACTCCAGGATGTATCGAGTATCTTGTCTTATGTGCCTCATTTAATATCAACTTCCTTAATCCACCCAACTTCGGTACCCAAATACGATTTGCAAAATATCGAATTCCATCTTCCCGCATAACGAGTTGCTTCTCATACTTCTTCATTATTTCATTTCCTATATTTTCTTTAGTAAGTGCTTCTCGTTGAACTTCTTTGATTTGTGAGTTGAGATTCATGCGAATTTTTATGTTCATCGCTCGTACTCGAATTGGTTCTCGTTCCTTTCTGCTTAAAGCATCGGCCACCACGTTCGCCTTCCCGGGATGATAACGAATTTCACAATCATAGTCGTTTATTAACTCGACCCACCTACGTTGTCTCATGTTCAGCTGTTTCTGATCAAAAATATGTTGAAGGCTCTTATGATCAGTAAACACAGTGCATTTAACCCCATACAAGTAGTGTCTCCATATCTTCAATGCAAACACGACTGCTCCCAGTTCTAGATCATGCGTCGTATAATTCCGCTCGTGAATCTTTAATTGTCGGGATGCGTATGCAATAACTTTCTTCCGTTGCATAAGAACGCAACCAAAACCTTGTCGCGAAGCGTCACAATATATTTCAAAATCATCGTTCCCTTCTGGTAACGATAAAATAGGCGCCGTAGTCAACTTCTTTTTCAGTAATTGAAATGCACTCTCCTGCTCAGAAGTCCATTCATATTTCTTCCCTTTTTGCGTTAATGCTGTCAACGGCTTAGCTATTCGGGAAAAATCTTGAATAAACCTTCTATAATAACCGGCTAAACCCAAAAATTGGCGTATCTGCATTGGTGTCTTAGGAGTCTCCCATTTTTCAATGGCTTCAATTTTTGCTGGATCAACCTGAATTCCTTTGCTACTAACAACGTGGCCAAGAAATTGCACTTCTTTCAACCAGAAAGCACACTTAGAAAATTTAGCGTATAGCTGTTCTTTTCTCAACAACTCTAATATTAAACTTAAATGCTGCTCATGCTCTTGCTCACTCTTGGAATAGATAAGAATGTTATCAATGAAAACAATAACAAACTTATCTAAATATGGACTACAAACTCGATTCATGAGGTCCATGAATACAGCTGGCGCATTCGTCAATCCAAACGGCATGACCAAAAATTCGTAATGACCGTAACGTGTCCGAAAAGCAGTTTTCGGTATATCTTCTTCTTTGACACGTAATTGATGATAACCCGATCTTAGGTCGATTTTCAAATAAACACATGATCCTTGCAGTTGATCAAATAAGTCATCAATTCTCGGTAGTGGATACCGATTCTTGATAGTTAACTTATTTAATTCACGATAATCTATACACATCCTAAAAGATCCATCTTTTGTTTTTAACAAATAGAATCGGAGCTCCCCACGGTGAAGTACTTGGTCGTATGAACCCACGATCCAGTAATTCTTTTAACTGACTCTGAAGTTCCTTTAACTCGGACGGTGCAAGTCTATATGGAGCACGGGCAACTGGTGCAGCTCCTGGTACTAAATCTATTTGAAATTCTACAGATCTAAATGGAGGTAATCCCGGCAACTCTTCCGGAAAAACTTCAGGAAAATCTCTTGCCACAGGCACGTCGTTGATGCACTTCTCTTTTTCTTTCTTTTCGACTTTATTAACATGTGCTAGAATAGCATAACATCCCTTTTCTAAACACTTCTTGGCTTTCAAACAGCTAATGAGTTTTAACTTTGAGTTACCCTTCTCTCCATAAATCATCACCGGCATTTTATCCTTACAAGGAATGCGAATTGCCTTCTTGGCACACACAACTTCAGCTCCTACTTTGGACATCCAGTCCATGCCGACTATTACATCAAAACTTCCTAATTCTACGGGTATCAAGTCAATTTTAAACGTTTCACCGGCTAAATTTATTTTACAATCACGATAAATTTTATCGGCTTTAATTAGTTTACCATTAGCTAACTCAATCATGTACTTAGCATCTAGAGGTAATGATGAACAATTCAATTTAGTGTAAAAATTTCTACACACGTAACTTCTATCGGCACCAGTATCAAATATAATAGATGCTGATAAGTTATTAATGGTAAACGTACCCGTAACAAGCTCCGGGTCTTCACATGCCTCTCTAGCATTAATAATAAATGCTCTCCCACGTGCAGGTCCGATATTCTTCTCTGGATTCGGGCACTGGCTCTTATAGTGACCTTGTTTTCCACACCCATAACAAGTAATGGTAGCCAAAGCAGTTCTATTTGCATTGGTGGCAGGAGTCTTGGCACCATTTGTATTTGTAACGAGAGCCCTACAATCTTCAGCAAGATGACCCTTTCGATTACATTTGTTGCATACCACATTACAGTAACCAGAGTGATGTTTGTGGCATCGGTTGCATAAAGGATTTTGTCCTTTATTACCAAAGCTTAAACCACTACCCGCACCTTGCGTGTTTTCTTGTTTCTTAAAAGATTGTTGTTGGTTACCTCGATCATAATTTCCATTCCACTTTCTTTTGTTACCTGATACCTTCACATCAGTATTGGATACTTTCTTATCCATGATGACCTGATCCATTAGCTCGTTTGCCATGGTTATAGCTTCATGAATTGTCTTAGGTTTCGATGCTGTAACATTTGCCTTGACCTTTTTGGGCAAACCATCTTTGTACATTTCAATTTTCCATTCTTCGGTTGGAACCAATTCAGGACATAGCAAAACTAATTCCATGAATAGCTGATTGTAGTTGGTGATTTCAGTACCAATAACCTTCAGACTTCGTAATTCATCTTCCAACTTCCTAACCTCGTTCCTTGGACAATATTCGTTGATTAACATTGTTTTGAATTCTTCCCATGGAGTATCATAAGCTACATCTCCTCCTACAGCCTTCACATAATTTTTCCACCACGTGAGTGCACTATCTTGTAAAGTGCACGATGCATACTTGGTCATGTCCTTTTCAACACAACCACTTATTTTAAACACAGTCTCCATCTTTTCTATCCACCGGGTTAAACCGATCGGTCCTTCTGTTCCACTGAATGATGAGGGCTTGCAAGCTTGAAAAGTTTTGTAAGTGCACCCCACACGAGGATTTGGGTTAACTGCAGCACCTCTTGCAGCCTCGACCCATAACATTCTGTCGTTCACTCGCTGATTGATGAGTTCCTGGATTTCTTGTTCCGTCATTCGGTTCAATCGCGCCATATTCTTCTATAAGAATGAAAAGAAAATAATTATTCACATGGAATATTATAGATGTAGTGTATATTTACAGTACATTATAGCTTATTAATAATATGAACCAGGTATTATTATAAAAGCCTTTTCTTCTTATTAGCGTTTTATAATTATATCTAGGGTAGTACCTACCCGTTAATGTCCATACTTAATAGCTTAGTACAGAATCAATTACTACCATCTAAATAATACTTAACCATGGAAAATTATTGCATTTCACACTTCACTATTTTACATATGCTTATCTTACATCGAACATTAAACAAACCACACTAATAATATTATACAAAACATTATATGATCCCATGGTTTAATACGGCAGCGCATCGTTTGGTCTATTTTCTAGGACGTTTAGGTTCAAAGAATCGCTTAACGCTTATCCTGGCTGTCTGCCTATATTTTGGCTGTGGGACTGAAGAACTGGATGCCGGGATAGAACGAATAGGAATAGCGGGAATAGGGGTGGTAGTGTCTAGTGGAGTTGGTGCCACATCATCCTTATTAAACTCAGGATTTGAATTTTCTAATTCATTAGCCTTTCGTTTCTTTCCTAGTTCGAACTCTTCTTTTGTAATTTCCTGTATTTCTTCCTCGGGTTCACTTTCCTCCTCGGGTTCACTTTCCTCCTCGGGTTCACTTTCCTCCTCGGGTTCACTTTCCTCCTCGGGTTCACTTTCCGGGTTCTCTATAGTCGGTTCATCCGGAATTTGTGAGTCTTCCCCAAAGATATTATTTTCGTCATCGGATAGGTTAATGACTGGAACATCATCTGAAGATTCTGGTTCGGAGTCGCTGAATGTGATAACAAGTTTTGAGCCCGACATCTATCACACAACAACTAACCCATTAGTACTACATAATATTTACATATAAATTTTAACCAACAATGATAAGCAATGGTTTTTAAATCAGACCCGGTCAAAGTCCAGACTTACTAATGTATCCTAACGACTTATCAGTTAGACACACTAATGCAAACCTGGTTCGCTAAGACCACCGCTCTGATACCACATGTCATAACCCGTCCTTAACCATAAGAACGAGTTAGATAACGTATGATTTCATTGCGAGGTATTGACCTCTATATGCGACATTTTTAAAAGAACAACTGCATTTATTTTACATTACAAACCATAACTCTTATGATATTACAAGCTTTAGACAATATAAAGATGATTATCGTTTAGCGATAATCTTAGACTTACAAACTTTACATGTGATGATAACAATACGATTTTTAGCATATTTTACATTACAACTCCTCGGATATGCAGTTTTGTTTTTGACACAAATATGCATACACAAGATCTTGCTTAAATTCAACATGTTGCAGCGGAAGCTTTTAGTTATGACCTGAGAATAGACATGTTTAAAACGTCAACATAAAGTTGGTGAGATATAGGTTTAATGCCGGCAGCAATATATATATAGACCACAAGATTTCATATATAAACATTTTAATAAAAATATTCTAAGTGGTTGAGCACTTGGTAACCATACTTAACATTTAATCACGTCGCATATTCCCTTTATTATGAAATCTTACTACACCGTACCAAGTGTAGTCACGAAACGAAGTACTGTGCAACCGTTGAATACTGGTCGTCCAGTCCGGTTGGGGTTGTCAGGCCCGATAGATCTATCAACAGGATTCGCGTTTACAATACCGCTGTAAATAATAGTTACCAAGCTACAGGGAAGTATGCCAGTGGTACAACTCAACATAGAATATATTTTTCAGTTACTTGTGTCCATAACGTAAAACATAAAATACATGTATTCTCATCCCGAAATACTTAGAGTTTAAAAGTGGGACTATATACTCACTTTTGCCTTGAAGGTATATATATTTTGACTTGGTCTCCGGTTGATATCACGAACCTATCCATATATAATTTATCAATATATTTTCATTTTAAACAATCGTCACATATATATACTTATAATACTTTTAATGTCTTCTTAGTCCGTAGTTAGCAATTCAATTTTAATGGTTCATATTTAGGTGTTTAATAAATAAATAAAACCCCCATCGAAATAAATAAAACCCCCCATCATATTCGTATTGGTCGGGATTAATCTTGACCCATGGTACCGGTATTGTCAAATGACGTGTTGCGTACATAAAGTACCGGTGTTGTCAAATGACGTGTTGCGTACAATCATGGAATCTTATGATTAATCTTCTCGTATTGTTTACGGGTGATCCTAAAATATATAAAATTAAATTATGAGTACATATATATAAAATATCATGTTATTTTAAAAAGATGTGATTTATTTAATTTTTCTCCAATTATTTTCGTGGCTAAACTAGTCTTGGATATCCGATTTTGTTTTGGTCATAGTTTCTTCGTTACAACTCCGTTTTCGTTGGTTCAACTTGCCACTTCCTTGGATCGAGTCCTTCTTTAAGAATATGAACTGTAAATACCTTAGTTTGTATTCGAAATCACAGGTCATAGGTCAAACTTTGGTGAAACTTATGAAGTTAATCATTTTCCATCATGTAAACAACCTTAAATGATTATTTTTCTAAAAATACTTATACTTTGAGTTAAATCATGAAATTTTTATGTGTTAACATATTCATAGTAAATATCAATTTTCCAGAAAATAAGCTTCCAATTCAAAGTTCAAGATGGTTTTTAATTATCCAACCCAAAACAGCCCCCGGTTGTACTCCGACGTCGTAAATTCAGTTTTTAAGGTGTTCTTTGAAAAACCAAGTTATACCTTGTTAAATTAGCATATATTTATGATATATTACAGGTCTTGAAGTATTTTAAAAGTTAATTTAGAAGGATCTATTTAATTTTCAAACAAGTTTGAAATCATTCAAACTATGTTCTTGTTGTTAAAATTGTATACCATAAAATAAGATAACTATATATATATATGAATCGAATAAGGTTATGAACAAAGTTACTACCTCAAGTTACTTGGACAAGATTGCTGTAAAAGAGGAGTAAAAACCTAGAACCAAAAGAGTGGTGGAGTTGGATGAAAGATTGGAAGTAAACTTGTGTTCTTGGAAGGATTCTTGAAGTGTTTTTGTAAGGGTTTTCTTATGGTGATTAAGTGTTGTTTTTGAAGCTAGATCTTCATGGTAACTTTGCTGAATTGATTAAGGGTTTAAGGCTTATAAGTGTGTGTGTGTATTTAGCTAGAGAATTGAAGTAAAAATGAATCAAAATGATGATCCCCCTAGCCTCTTAAAAACGTGAACCAAGGGAACCAAGACAAAATTTTAGGTTGTTATTTTGTGTAATTAGTCATACTATCTTACAAAAGTAATTACCTCTACCTTAGGGCAGTAACAAGGGCTAGTTAGGTGGTGATTTGATGTGTATATACCAATAGTAAATACGTATAGAAGTTAGGTATGATACGAGTACATATACTCTAGATATACGTATAGAAATCTTGTGAAAACGGAACGAGGATTCAAATATAGTTATCTTTTGTGAATATACTTATATTGTTTTATGTATTTAAGTCCTTAAAAAGTGATTAAATACATTACATATACGATATATGTATAAACATTATAGGTTATAAGTATTTATATCAAAAAACGTTACTTAAAGTTATCGTTTTGAAAACTTAAGTTAATAGTTTCAAAATATACTTATAACTTATTGTTATTAATACAAAATGAGATATTAAAACATCCTTAGATCATGTTGAATTTGTATATATACATATATATACACAAACGTATAATTATCATATGTTATATAGTTCGTGATATCATCGGTCAAACTAGACGGTCAAACGTTGTGTAAATCTCTTTTCAAAAACATAAGTCTCAACAATTTGGGTTGCTTATCATGTTGGTAAGGTTTAATTTATGTAAATATTAATCTTATAAGTATAAATTGATCGAAAAAGTCCGGGTCATTACAAAAGACTGTAGTAGTAGTAGTCAAAGCAGTCGATAAAGGTGATTAAATGGTGATTGGTTTGAGCTATTTTTATTGGTTTTCCTCGCCAGAGACAGAAACACACTAAGAGTAGCAATAGTAATCTTATGGTAGTGAAACAGTAAGAGTTACAGTAGTAAACGGTGATGGTGTTTGACGGTGGTGTTTGTGTTGGTGGTTTTCGATTGAAACGGAAATAGATAGTGGACAGGTATCGAGCAGTTAGTAGTTAAAACAAAGTGGTGGTGATGTGATCTTTCATTCAAACAAAAACAGAAAATGTTTGCAGGTTTAGGTGGTCGATAGTGGTGGTGTTTGTATATCAAAAACGGTAAACACAAATGGGTGTTCAAGGGTGTTGGTGATGGGTTTTGATTATGTTGGTTCTTTGCTCAAGTAACCCAAATGGTGGTGAGGGTATCGATTAAATAAGTGGGTTTTGGTTTAATGGTTTACATGCAGCAATTCGGGTTACATGTTGGCAAAAGAACAGGAAACCTAAACAAATCAAAACGTTTTGATGGTGGTTTGTATTGGTTTGTTCTTGATTGATGATATAGTGGTTGTCGATGATGGTGATCTAGGTGTTGTTGTATGTCAGTTCATAACTCATTCGATCAACAAGGGATGTAAGGTAGTGAATTTGGGTTGTCGGGCAGTGATATAAACAAAAGGAAGGATAAGAGAGAGATAGATGAAGATGATGGTGTGATTAAACAGAAAAGAGAAATATAGATTGTGAGTGGGAGAGATATCTATCAATCTTATCACATATACACGTATATAATTGTTATTGCGATCAATTAAGCACAGTAATTCCAAATCATGCACAGTATTTAAAATTATAATATAATTTAACATATAAATGTGTGATTAAGTTGGCCGTCGTCTACTATTTCATTTATGGACTGAAATTCGTTCTTCGTTGATAATCAGTGACGGATAAAAGTTCTCAGACAAATCACAAAATTTTAAATTATATATCTTTATTTATATTAATCAATATTGTATAGTTCAGGTTATTAATTGTTTTAAAATTATTAAATAATAATTAAATTACTGTTCGCGCTCGATTCTGAGTAAAATATAAAAAGTGTTAAAATTTAATAACTAGATCCTAAATACATTTTTAGTAAGCCTATAATTTATAGAACTCATTTTCGTATCACCGTTTATTTTAAAATCATATAAGTTCATTTTTAACTTGATTAATAACTATCGAGATGACAAATGAGTGCTATGAGCGTTTATTAAATAAATTCTAAATCATATATATTCAATATACTTTTCATATATATATATATATATATATATATATATATATATATATATATATATATATATATATATATATATATATATATATATATATATATATATATATATATATATATATATATATATATATATATATATATATATAGATTTATAGTAATATCATATATTATTTTATTTACACAAATGAATTTAATCATATAAGTTTCTATTTCAAATTAATATATATATTTAAATATATATGTATTTATTTACAAATAGTTGTTCGTGAATCGTCGGGAATAGTCGAAGGTCAAATGAATATATGAAACAGTTCAAAATTTTTGAGACTCAACCTAACAGATTTTGCAAATCGTGTCAAAAATATATATTCGTATCGAGAGTTTGTTTCAAAATTATTCGAAATTTTTCGGGTCGTCACACAGATTGCATTAATTGAATCTATTTGAATCATGCGATTGTCATTAGTATTTAGCCTAGGTTAAAGTCCCCTAAAACCCTTTGGTGATGAAAATCCCTTAAGAAAACCAACTTCACTATACTGACTTAGGACCAATTGAAAACCAATCCACTAAGACTCTAATCCCTTGAAAGCCCCAATTTGATTATCTAGATCACCTAAGTGTTGAAGTACAAGTTGCTTCACTAATCAAATCCCTTTGAATGCTACACAACTCATATAATCAAAGTCAAGTACAAAACAAGCATAATGAAGGATCTTGTGACTAATTCTAATAACAAACCACAATTATCAACTCAAGTATTCATCCAAACACAATCAATAATATAGATATGAACAATCCTTAGCTATAAAGTTTCATAAACAAGTGCACATCATAAAATCTAGCCAATCATGGCTAGAACAAGATCAATTCAAGCTATAATAGTAAATCTAAACATCATTAAGCAATAAACAAGAGTAGATTGTACCAAACTTAAGAAATTACAAAAGTGACTAGATGAAGAAGATGAGGAAGATGAAGATGAAGAAGATGAAGATGAAGATGATGAAGAACAAGCCATCGATCTTGATTCAATCTTCAAATCCTTGATGTAGAATGAAATAGATGATGAAAACTTGATGGAAAACTCAATAAAATAGCTATGAAATCCTAATTTGATCAGCCACCACGAACTTACAATTCTATTGAATGTTATATATCTTGAAACCCTTCATCTTTTTCTATTTATACTCTTTCAAAAACTGCCCAGAAACTACAGTGGAACGTCGTTCCTCTTTTAGGAACGTCGTTCCTGGCCTCTTAAATGTGGAAAGCTGTTCTTAACTAAGAACGTCATTCCTAAATCGTGCTCCAAATGACATCTTTTCTGTTTCCATTTCCTTTGTAAAATTCTCAGGTGGAACCTCGTTCTTGGCTTTGGAATGACGTTCTTGATGATGGAACGGCGTTCTTTGATTATGGAACGTCGTTGTTGTTGTCAGGTTGAGCACTTTGCAGTTTTCTTGATACATTTGCACACTTTGGTCAATTTTACACCAAATTTACACTTAGAACTGCAATAGCACTCAGAACGCGATAAAACCCAAGATCATAGCTTTTTCGAGCACTTTGGAAACGAATACCGAGTAAAACGAGGTAGATATTGCGTGAAAAACATAGGGTGGATGAGCAATATCAGAAAGACAAATATTTTAAATATATATATATATATATATATATATATATATATATATATATATATATATATATATATATATATATATATATATATATATATATATATACCTCAATCTTGGTCATTTTAATTCCTTTATTCAAATCAAACACCCTTTAATATAAATTTAATTCAGATTAACAGAAAGACAAATATTTTATATATATATATATATATATACATATATATATATATATATATATATATATATATATATATTCATCATTAAAAGAGAAGCACTTTTTTTAGGGAAAGTGGGGTGAAGTAAATTTTTTTTAGTTTTTTTTGAAAATTATTTTTAAAACATTAAGATCATATGAAAGTATGAACATTTAAAAAAGACACTTTGTGACGAATGTTATTATTTTGGCGGAAAACGCTCGAAAAATAAATGATAACATTCATCATGAGTAATGTTTTAATTAGTGTTTATTTTCATCATTTTATTTTCATCTTATGTGAAGATTTTTTTCCAAAATTTAGTCTGATTTACAGTTTAGGGTTTAGTGTTTTGGTTTTACTCCCTAAACCCAAAACCCAAAACTCTAAACCCTAAACTCTAAACCGTTCGTGTTAAAAATTCAATCTAAACCCTAATCACTAAACCCTAAACCTTAATTACTAAACCCTAAAGTCCAATTTCTAAACCATAATTTTAGAACCCCAATTTCTAAACCCTAATTTTTAAACCCTAATATCTAACCCCATAATAAAAACCTTTAATTAAAATATTATATATATGATGCATGTTATAATTTATTTCTTCGAGCGTTTTCTCGCCAAAATGATAACATTTATACAAAGTGTCTTTTTTAAATGTTCATATTTTCATGTGATTTTAATGTTTGAAAAATAAATGAAAAATAAATGAAAAAAAAATGAAAAAAATTACTTCCCTAAAAAGTGTTTCCTTCATGATTATATATATATATATATATATATATATATATATATATATATATATATATATATATATATATATATATATATATATATATGGGTAGGATCAATGGGGAAATAACCAATTGGGGTGAAGCGGGGAGAAGCAAAAAAAAAAATTTCCGTTTTTTTGAAAAAAAAATTTATGGCATCAAGATCACACGAAAATATGAACATTTAGAAGAGACACTTCGTGATGAATGTTATTATTTAGGCGGGAAAACGATCGACAAAAATAACATTCAAGATAATATTGTTCGTGAAGAATATGAACGTTTTTTTTCTTCATGTTTTGTGAAGTAAAATTTAGCCCGATTTAGAGTTTAGGGTTTAGGGTTTAGGGTTTGGTGTTTTGGGTTTATTCCATAAACCCAAAACACCAAACCCTAAACCCTAAACCCTAAACCCTAAACCCTAAACTCTAAACCGTTCGTGTTAAATCCTAAATCTAAACTCTAAATCTAAACCCTAAATCTAAACCCTAAACCCTAAATTTCTAAACCCTATAAACCCTAATATCTAATCCTCAATAGCTAAAACCTCAAAACACGCTCGAAAAATACGATAATTGTTATATATTACTTCTTCGAGCGTTTTCCAGCCAAAATAAAAATATTTATCACAAAGTGTCTCTACTAAATGTTCATATTTTCATCTCATCTATAATGTTCGTGAACAAAGTTTTTTCAAAAAACGAAAAAAAAAAGTTTTTGCTTCCTCCCGCTTCCCCCCGAATGGTTACTTCCCTCTTGATCCTACCACTATATATATATATATATATATATATATATATATATATATATATATATATATATATATATATATATATATATATATATATATATATATATATATATATATATATATAGGGGCAGGATCAATGGGGAAGTAACCAATCGGGGGGAAGCGGGGGGAAGCAAAAAAAAAAAATTTCGTTTTTTTTGGATTTTTTTTTTTCCGGTATCAAGATCACACGAAAATATGAACATTTAGAAGAGACACTTCGTGATGAATGTTATTATTTAGGCTGGAAAACGATCGACAAAAATAACATTCAAGATAATATTGTTCGTGAAGAATATGAACGTTTTTTTTTTCATGTTTTGTGAAGTAAAATTTAGCCCGATTTAGAGTTTAGGGTTTAGGGTTTAGGGTTTGGTGTTTTGGGTTTATTCCATAAACCCAAAACACCAAACCCTAAACCCTAAACCCTAAACGCTAAACTCTAAACCGTTCGTGTTAAAAACTCAATCTAAATCCTAAATCTAAACCCTAAATCTAAACCCTAAACACTAAATTTCTAAACCCTAATATCTAAACCCTATAAACCCTAATATCTAAATCCTAATATCTAAACCCCAATAGCTAAAACCTCAAAATACGCTCGAAAAACACGATAATTGTTATATATTACTTCTTCGAGCGTTTTCCCGCCAAAATAAAAATATTTATCACAAAGTGTCTCTACTAAATGTTCATATTTTCATCTCATCTATAATGTTCGTGAACAAAGTTTTTTCAAAAAACGAAGAAAAAAAAATTGCTTCCCCCGTTTCCCCCCGAATGGTTACTTCCCTCTTGATCCTACCCATATATATATATATATATATATATATATATATATATATATATATATATATATATATATATATATATATATATATATATATATATATAAAATCAAGTATTGAGGCTATTTTAATAAGTTTATCAACGCGTAAATAAAGTTTTGTATTTCGAGTTCGATCTTCGTTCTCCATAACGAGTTTCTCGTTACCTTAGCTTCTCGAAGTTCATTATTCCGGGGTTTTGTTGGGGTTGGAGTACGTGATGACGTTGAGTTTGATAGTGACAATAATTTTATGATGTTTGTTGTAGTGTGTTTGTTTATGATAAAATGTTTATTTCAGTTTGATATGTATGTTGTTTTTGTATGTATGCAACTATTATTAGTAGGATTTGGATCATTTGTAATTTAACTAGACTGCAGATATATTTTATTATTAAGTATATTTTTTCCAATGTTTTTTTATTAAAAAAATGGGTAGCAATTAGAGAGAACAAAAAGGAAATAAAGGATAAATTTGTATGAGAATAAAAAAAAAAATGAAAAACAAAGAAATAAATCAATAATGAAAATGAATAATACCGGCAGAGGAAGAAGCATTGAGGTTGGCACAGGCTACAATGAATAAAATAAAATACTCCGTAAATAATAAATAAAAAAAGTTGAAAAGAAAACGTAAAATTGGAGGCGACAAACACGGGGGTGGGATGGCGGTAGTGTGTACGTGATCCACTGATCCACTCACTCAGCTGGCTTGGACCTTGTTTGTTACATCACATTCTCCCTCTTTAGTTTCTTTTCTCATTGAAAAATGACTTTAAAAATCAAACATAAACCATCAAAAGATTTTAAAACCATTTTATTATCCTGTACCAACTTAAATAATACGGATTATGTCACTTTTTTACTTGCCCTAATAAAGAATAAAATTAAAAATTAAATAATCATTGTATATCCAAAAGTTCATTGCGTAAAAGATTAAAAACGTATCCTCAATAGAATCCAATTTCAGTTCGTCTTATTTTATGAACTACGGAGTACTAATTATTACAAATCATTTCTTAAATCTTTAATCACGTTTAATATTTTAAGTTTAATTAAAATAGAAAAGAAATTATAAATACTTGCTGTATATATATGGATAATAATAAAATAGAACAAAGTAGCAATACTACCTCTGGCATCAAAAGAAATAGATTCAAGTAAAATTGACAATATATATATATATATATATATATATATATATATATATATATATATGATAATCATTTTTACTTAAATTGTGTCTTTTTTATTTTGGAAAAATAGATTTAAGATGAAAAGAGTAGTCCGTATAAATAAAGTTTATTAACTTGATGTGATAAAAGAAAAAGTAAAAATTAGTGAATGACATCTATCACCTTGTTTGAACGAGTGATTGATTGATGTGTCTGTGTTATTTTATTTTATTTTGCTTACTCCATCAATCCAAGTCCAATAATGTAGCATTTCATTTCTTGGGTACGGAGTATTGTTACTCCCTCTCATATTGCCAATGGAGATGATTCTCACACACACTTTTTTAATCCTCACACACCTATTTTAACCTTTTACTTTTCTAATAATACTCAATTGGTGTGTGAGGATCAAAAAAGTGTGTGTGAGAATCATCCCCCTATTGCCAATCAATTCTATATTATATTTTCCTGTATCTTTTTTTCTTAATTATATTAAATGTATTATTTATTTCTATGAATAGATAAAAACTAGTTTTTGAACCCTCTTTTCGTGTCGGGGGTTCGATTTTCAATTTATTTTATTGCGTTTAGTTTGTAAAATTATTTCGTGGCTGACGATGATATCGTTGAAGCGCAACTCGAGTCGAACTAAATGGTATAACCCGTGAAAGATTCAAATGTTATTTTAAATTAACAATATATGTGCATCTCCGCGTTTCGCTATGGAATTTTCGACTTTTAAAAATTTAACGAAAAATCAACGTGTATGAAAAGTACCCCAAATATATATTTTTTTTTAAAGCGTCCGTTTTGCGTATAGTTAGTGACATTGTGTTCCTAAAATTATTTCGAGTTTAACGATGGTGTCGGAAAAATTTAACTCGTTGCGAACGAGAAGATATGACCCGTTGAATATTTGAGTGGAGTTTATTTAAGATTTTTTATGAAAATGTTTATTTGACATTTTACACCATGTTTGAGGGGTCGATTTGAATTTTTGAAAAAAGTGTGGGGCTTTGTTGGTTTAATGAAATTTATTTAAAATTAAAAAAAAAGTAAAAAGTCAAAAATACCTCTAGTTACTATTCATAACTTTTGTTTATTAGATATATGTATAATATAATTATATAATAACATTTTTATAGTTCAATTTTTTACATAAAAAAAAATAAAAAGACAGAAAAATAAGGAATAAAACATAAAAGTTAACAAAAAAATACATGTTACAATAGATTTGAGACGAAAAAAGTATATTTTTTCGGGGACAAATTTCTTAAAAAAATAATTTTTTTACCTCAATTTTCTATTTTAAGCAATCTATGTTTATTTTGACGTTTTAAATTATTGTTTTCTCAAATCATTTTTTTTTTTAAGTTAAGACTCCATCAAAAAATTAACGATACTTCATTTTTTCAAGTAAGTCATATGCAAGCTTGATTATTGACACTTATCCGAGGATATGGAAGAACTCGTAAATGATAATTTTTACCAATAGGATATTTACTTAATTTTCATTATGTTCGCAATATGATTGTAGAATATTAGCGACACACGTATGTGCTAATTATCTGGATTACGTATTTTCGTTAGTCTTTAAGTAAGCGCCAATGATTATGCTTGCATATAATTAATTAAAAAAACAGAGTATCATTAATTTTTGATGGAGTTATAACTTAAAAGTAATGATATTCCTCTTTTTTGATTAACATTTAATAAATAATCTTTAAATGTTAAAATAAACATAGATTATCAAAAATAAAAAATTGACATAAAAAGATTACTTTTAATGAAATTTGCCCATTTTCTAACAATAGATCTTAAAGTTTCGGTTAAAGTGCATGAATATCTTGCAAGTATAATTTATAGTCACTTTTAATTAAATATATAACCACTATGTATAAGATCATTATGCATCTTAATAATTATTGTTGTTAAAAGAATCATTTTTCTTCAACTCGCTAAAAATAAGTCACGTATACATACATACTTATGTATGTACATACGTGTATACGTTTACATATATAAATACATACATACATACATACATACATACATACATACACATACATATTTATTTGTGCTTATTAATATTAGACTAGTGCCATGTGTTTAAATGAATAACGCTTTCATAGTAATTCTTAATAGTAAATGTATGTAAACCTTTAAACTTGCACCATTTACTCATTTCTAATAAAAAAAAGTTACTTCTCATTCACTCTCTTTGTTCTTGTATTCTTGAAGAAATCTTTAATGCAAAATTTATGTCATTAAAGTTGTTACATACAACTAGAAATTATAATACGTTATCAGCACGAAACTCCATATATAATCAAGGTTAACTCAAGCGGCTGCAAGTCACTAGTCAAGGTATGAAATTTTTAATGATAGCTTGCAATATATACATTAGTTATGCTAAATACTATTACCATCATAGACAACATTAAAATATACGATTATACACAATTTAAAGAAAGATACTATCAATCATCATAAAATGAATGATAATGGACTTGACCACTGATAATATATGATTTGGACTATTTATACTATTGTAATATTTGGAATACTAATAATGTTAGACTTGAAAATCTTGGATGTTAGGACTTGAAAATGTGAACAACTAACATTTTGAACTATTAACTTGTACGGAGTATTATTTATGTTTACTAACATTTATTTTATCTAACATTTATATAATTTTATTCAACTAATCGTTATTTACTTCATACTAACCTTATTCTTATATTTATACATACTAATGTCTATTCTTACATTTATTAATCATTATTATTATTCATAATATTTATATTTACATTACATATATTTATAATAGCAAATTTTCTTTTATGAAATAAAAAAAATACAACGGTTATGTAATGGTCGTTAACATCAATTAACGACGTTACAACGGTTATATTCTCAATATAAATCAAACATCATGGTTTTCTAGTTTTCACGAATCAATCTTTTCTTTCTCAAATTATTTATCAGTACTATATATCTCTCTCTCATACCATGAGGTAAAACATGTCTATCATGTAAACATATATCTCATCCTGCATATCCCTAATATCTTGGATTCTATCAACTCTCTTAATTATATATTCAAACCTTTCTATAACTGGTTGACCTCGGCAAAAAATAATCTATCGCAATTAATCATGTCATGTATTGCCCTTACACATAACATACATTTGTCTCTCTAGCCTCGTCTATGATGTCACATATCATTTCTCAACCCTAAGGTTGTCTATCTAGTAGCTTAATTTATATTCCTTAATACAATGAACAACATTTATCTTATCCCCTACGTGACAACATTAAAACTTCCTTATGACTTACTATTATATAATCATGTTGGCCAGACATCATTATATTACATTAACTCATAGTTCCATTCCAACATGACCTAGTGATCAACCTTTCATGTCTTACACAGCTACTATTCGCTTACTATCACAAGGCATCTATGATGAACCTGTCATAAGACTTTTAGCAAAGCTATTCTTTCTTATCCCGCTATCTTCTAAGAACTACGGAAATTCAATACAAACATCTAATCCATCATGCATAATAAACTACATGTCATCATGTCAGCATAATTAAATAATCTTAACTACTAGCATAACTAACATGCAATTCTACCTTATCATATTCTATCAAAAATAACAAGCAATCTAGTTGTTTGTCCTGATTAACAATAGGAAGTTTGTAGAGGGAAATGAATACAATTCTTTTTGTTAAGTAAGAGGTTTTACAACTTAAGCATATAATTAACAATCAATTAAATCAGAGTCATAAGTAATTTTTGACGTTATTCTTTTATTGAATTAATCTCAAAGAATCACGGTTATCCTTTGGCAGAATAGATAAATACAGATCACACTTATATAGCTTTCGAATGAATTAAGCTTATAAAAGGTTTAGACTCTATCGATTTAGTACCCTCAAAATTCTAATCTTCATCAACTTGTTCTTCTTTAATCTCCACACCTCGAAAGAGATCAGGAAGATCTTCAGAATGGTGGTAGAATGATTGGTTCACGTCTGAGTGGGCCTGTACCAGCTCTTCTTCTTTGCTAGTTCAGCTTTAATGTCAACTGCTAGTGAATTGGCATATTGGGTGGCCTTTTTGAATAGTTTCAACTCTTTAATTATAGTTCTTCTCAACTCAGTCTCCCTTTTGACTCTGAAGTATTCAAGTATCTCCATCCATTCAAAGTGACCATATCTTCTTAGATCAGTCAGCTCAACTAGCCCAATTACATTGTCTTCCCTGCTGATGTTGAAGAAACTTTTAGTGCATTTCTTACACTTGATGATTTTTTCTAGGTTCAGTCTTCGTGTCATCACATTGGCATATCTTTCCCCCATCATTCTATCCCAGGAAGCTTGAGATTTGACACTGAGAGTAGGATTAGTTTTCTTTGCTTCCTTTTTCACCTGCCTATTCAGCATCAAAATCTTTGTATTGAGCAGCAACAAGTGATCTGGTTGCCTTAAGATATTTTCGTTCATCTTTATCTTTTTGTTGTTGAGTAGACAAAGTTCTTCTTGTTGTTGTAGGCTTATACATTCGGCAAACTCATCATCAGACTTTGCCTGCTGTTCTAGTTGAAAAGATAGCAAATATTCTTCTAGAGGTAAGTTCAATTATTTAGCTGCAGCTACCATCAATATACATTCCTCGGTACTCACAAGGATTGTGTACTCTTCTAAACCAATGCCTATTTTGCTGGCCTCAGCAACTTTCAGCTTTTCATCCTTTATACTTAATCTCAGCCCATTGACTTCAGGAAATTCTTCTATAGGAATGTTAAGGTTGGTAACAAGGATGTAGAATTCTTGATCTAAAGGATGATAACGCATCATTATCTTTCTTTTATTGCCATCCCTAACAGCCGCATCCATTCACAGCCATTTCTCAACAAAAATGTTCAACTTTTGGGCTTCTCTTTCTTCAAATGAGAGTTGAGGAGAAGGAGGCTTTATTGATTCAGAAGGTTCATCTTCCTAAACTGTGTGTTTGTCATGTAGCTTAAGTGAAGATGGAGGAAATATAAGTGGTACCTCTATTGTGCCTGAAGAACCTGTTGGTTCATCTTGATTCACCTGTTCCATCATTCTATCAAGTGCAGCCAAAGCTTTAGGTGTTAAAGTGCTTGATGAACCAGCTAGTTGGTCACTGGTGTGACGACCCGCCAAAATCGCCATTGACGGCGCCGTCAACTTAGGTCCCGTTACGTGGTCATAGTCCCTAAATGAGACGCGTTTGACCAAAATTATGTCGCATTCATTTAAAACGTGTAGGACTTGCAAAGTTTTAAGTTTACCAACGATTCGACAACAAGTATTAGTTTACAAAAGTTATAAAGTATAAATGAAATAATTTGCAACATAATATAAGTTGAAAATCACGGATGCTATCAATAGCGTATGCATGTATGCTTTAAGTTTGAATCTCAAGGTGCTATCAATAGCGCATACATGTATGCTTGACCCCAAGCAAGTAATCAAAGTATACGCGGAAACATGTATCAAGTAGCCAATCAAGAACCAGAGAAACATATAGAAAACTGTCAATGAAAAATGTTGGTGAAATCATAGGTGTATTTGTAATCGTTGTTTTTGAACCACAAGATTTAGTATAAGTTGATTATCCAAATCGTTTGCATTCCAAAGATGTTGTTTATTTGTCGAGCACCCAATTATCAAGGCTTAACTGAATGATACCTTTGAATCATAGTGTTAGAACCTACACTATACCCGAAAATATATTTCATCCGCTAACGGTAGCAAACCGTCCGAATGAGGGCTCGTCAAGCCCGTATGGATCCACACAACATAAGTTCTCGCTTACACTTACACCCTGCAAGTGTAACTAATGATAATTGAACTTGAGGATTTTTGTTCTAACTCGTACGTAGAATGTTTGTTTTCGTACTTATGTTCAAAGTATAAAAGTATAAACCATATATGTTTCTCATCCCATGATTTAAAAGAGTAAAAGTTGTTGAAAAGATGGGACTATGATCTCACCGTAGTTGCATGCCATAGTACTTCATTTTAAATGTTGTGCAATGAAAGTTGTTTAGTCTTGACCTAAAAAAGTAAGTTATATTAATACCGGGTAAGACACAAGGTCGGTCGAAATGTGTTCAATTAGTTCTATGGCTCGCTACGACTCGATTATATAGCATGTGAGTCAAGTTGTCAAGTTTCATGCGAGATATAAGTATAAAAGAAGAGCTAGGACGATTGCATAAGTCTTTGGTTAAGTTTTGATAAAAGTCAACTTTGGTCAGAGTCAATTTAAAAAGTCAAAGTGGTCGGGTCGGGTATCCGACAAGTTTTCTATGAAATATAGTCATATATAAGCATGTGGGAACAAATTGCATGTTAAACGGAGTTGTGAATCGACGAGAACATTAAAAGATGCGAAATTTGGTCAGCAGGAATCGGAGCCGCACTCCAAGCCTTTGAGCGGTGCTCAAATAGGCATGTGGGGGCCTTGAGCAGCGCTCAGGGTGTTAAATCAGCAATTTGGGCAGTTTTGAACACTTAATGCAGGAATCAAGACACAAACCACCACATTTAATGATCAAGAAACATGCAAAACACATATCTTATATCGTTGGAAAGCTCTTTTAACAAGGAATACAACTAAACACATATCATCAACCAAATCCATCATTTACAATAACAAAATCCTCGTCGAATGATCATTGAATGTTCATCATTCAAAGTTTCAAGCTCATAAATGCAAATGATGATTCGGGAACTTAATACACACATATAATACGCCATTTCGTAGGTAATTACGCATACAATACAACTAAACACTTACTAAAAATGCTCGTTATCATTTAAGACCTCAAATGTTCATATTAAAACCTATCAAACCCTAACCAAGAATCACAAATCAATAATCATGTTAATGTGAGATTGTCATGTCATCCAACATACCAAATCGAAGCATATAAAGTAACTAACTCTTTGAACACACAAACATTAACATCTAAACAAATTTCATCATCCAAAATCAAAGATTTGACAAACCCATTTCAAGTGTTCATGCTAGTTATTCAAAACAAACAAATCGAGCAAACCATTTATATACACAACAACCTAGTGAGCCATAGACACTAATTAACACCATTTCAAGTCTATAAAACGAATTTAGAGAAATCTAGAGTTTTTAGAAACCTTACCCCAAGTTATGAAATTAGTATCTATGTGTAGAGGATGATGAGGGGATTCCAAAAATACAATTTGTTTGAGTTGAGGCTTGCTAGATCTTGAGTAGATGATGAATTTGTGGACAAGATGAAGATGAGTTTAAGTTGGGGATTTTATGTTGAGAGAAAATGAAAAAAGAAATGAAATGAGGATTGGGTGGTGGGAGGTGGTGATTAGTTGACTTAGTCAACTACTAGTTGATTAAGTTTGGCCAAGTGACAAAGTTAGTCCCTCGAGTTTAAATGCGGGTGCATGAATTACCCAAAAGAATTATTTTAAATACGCAAGAGTAAACGGGCGATGTTATAATTAAATAACGGGAATATTAAAACACTCATTAGCGGGAAATACGAATTTAGATAACGAAAGATATTATCTAAAAAAAAGACAGGTGTTAAAATAAATTAACGAAAAAAGGCGGGTTATTTTAACTGGTAGGTCCTTCACCAACAGCAGTGTCTTCATTAGTTCCCAGCTCGCCCATCTGTGCTAGGTCTTCAACACTTCAATTACCCAACAACACACTTCTTGCGGGGTCTTCTTCCTCAACTTCACCTGTGAGTCTTCTCCTCCTTCTGATATATAATTTTCTCCCAGTCTTTCAACGGAACATAATGCATTGGATACTATGAGGTATAATTTCTTCATCAACATCAGAAAGGAGTTCAACATCTTCAGCTTCTTCACCACTTGACTTAAATAAGGGCTCTGATCGAATAGGTTGATTATCTCTAGGCTGAGTTTTGACCCTTCTCCTATCAATATCTTCAGGTTCAAGTTGTAATGTTGATTCTTGAGCTGTAATGATGAGAGTTGATTGAAGTTTCTCCCTCTCAGTAGCAGAATGGTGTGTCTGTACTGGAGTATCATCATCACCAGCAGAGGTCTGACTAGACTCTACTGGTTGTTGTTGATGTGACTGTTATTGCTATTGTTATTGCTGCTGTTGTTGTTGCTGTCCAGCTGGTGATGTTTGATCAATAGCTCTTGTTTAGATGTCAGAAAATAACCATTGCTTGAAGATAACACTCTTTTCTGTTTGAGGTTGGTTGGATTTAAGATAAGCTTATACTTCTTCAGCACAAGATCTTTGATTCGTTCTGTTTTCTCAGCATAGAGCTTTGCTTTCTTCTTTTCAAATCAGATATGAAAATTAGCTTCTCTCTTCTTCTGTTATTTCAAGTGCTTCTTGAGGTTACCTATTTGATCTTTTCTTTTCTTTTGATCATCAGAGAGATTCACTCATTCAAGGATCTTAGTATTCATCGAACTGAGCATTGAAAGCATCATTACCAGCTTGATGTTTCCTTAGATGTCTCTCAACATACTTTTGCATTTTTCTTTCAATGCTTTGAGACACAACAAGAATCTTAGTTTTAACCATTTCCTCTAACTATACACTACTGGGCTTATTGCCAGTACCAACATCATTAGCACATCTACCAGATGTGCTACTGAACTTAGTCTTACAAGTACAAACATCCTTAACACGTGCCTCAGACTGGGAGCTACTGGGCTTAGGGTAAGTACCAATATCATCATTATCATCTCCATCTATCCTTTGATGTTTTGGAGCTTTTTCATGTTCATGCTACCCCTCAATTGTTTTTTATTCTTTGATCGGCTTTCTTTTTATTCCCCTTTTTGGCATCATCAGGGTTCCAAGTAGAGACTGGGGGAACAATGATTTCACAGACACTGTCATTATCATTACGAGACATGACATGGTGATTCCAATCAGCATGAGCTCGAGAGAGATGACCTCTAGGGTCAGCACCAAGATGTTTTGCACACAGATTATCATTTCTAACTTCATTTCTGGAGGCAATCATAACCATTCGCTCCACATCAGATCTGTTTGCAGCTTGAAGCTCAAAAATCTAGTGTAGTATTTCTGTAAGTTTAAGATGTAGCGACCCGTCCTAATCCATCCGGACGAAGTCCATATTGATTACAAACGATTCACAATAGTTAGTTACATCACGAGGTACTTGACCTCTATATGATACATTTTACAAACATTGCATTCGTTTTAAAAGGCAAACTTTTATTACATCGAAAGTTGACAGACATGCATACCATTTCATAATATATCTAACTATAATTGACTTAATAATAATCTTGATGAACTCAACGACTCGAATGCAACGTCTTTTGAAATATGCCATGAATGACTCCAAGTAATATCTCTAATATGAGAAAATGCACAACGAAAGATTTCTTTCATACATGAGAATAAACATACTTTCAAGTGTCAATCAAAAGGTTGGTGAGTTCATTAGTTTAACATAAATAATCATTTCCATCATTTTAATAGACCACAAGATTTTCATTTCACATAAATATTCGTCCCATGCATAGAGACAAAAATAATCATTCATATGGATTGAACACCTGGTAACCGACATTCACAATATGCATATAAGAATATCCCCATCATTCCGGGATCCTTCTTCGGACATGATATAAATTTCGAAGTACTAAAGCATCCGGTACTTTAGATGGGGCTGGTTGGGCCCGATAGATCTATCTTTAGGATTCGCGTCAATTAGGGTGTCTGTTCCCCAATTCTTATATTACTAGACTAAAAGGGGCATATTCGATTTCGATCATTCAACCATATAATGTAGTTTCAATTACTTATGTCTATTTCGTAAAACAGTTATAAAAACAGTGCATGAATTCTCAGTCCCAAAAATATATATTGCAAAGGCATTTAAAAAGGGAGTAATGAAACTCACCTAATGTATTTTGTAGTAAAAATACATATTATGACATTGAATAATGCAGGGTTGGCCTCGGATTCACGAACCTATATCATTTGTATATTCATTAATATGTATATATATGTATATATATATATGTATATATATATATATATATATATATATATATATATATATATATATATATATATATGATCGTAATCGAATATATATTATTATTAGTGATATAATTTTTATATTAATAATTTATATATACTTCATTATTTAGTTAAATGTAATCATTTTGTATACAAAAATATTAATATAGTTATATTAGTATATATTTGGTTAATATTGTATTAAAGATACTTAATTTGTTATATATGAATATCTATATAAAAATGTTAATAATAAAAATTTATATTAGGATTTATGTATGATGACAACATATATTTATATATTAATTGTAGCATTTTATATATAGCTTAGTTACTATCATTTTAACAAAAATATAGTGATATGTTTTATTAATATTATTGTAATCTATTTTTATGTAAAAATATCTTTTTGTCATAATATAATACTAATAATGATACTTATGATAATAATAGTAATATTAGTATTAGTAATAATAATAACTTGTTACAATACTAATATTAATGATAATAATAATAATAATAGTTCGCATTATTTTCGTAGTAACAATAATAATAATAATAATCATTTTTATAATATTAATAACAATCATAGTTATATCAATGAAACTACTACTACTGCTAATAATAATAATAATAATAATAATAATAATAATAATAATAATAATAATAATAATAATAATAATAATAATAATAATAATAATAATAATAATAATAGTAATAATTAGTGATATTACATAATAACAATTAAAATGATAAGTATAATAGTCATAATGTTAATATTAACATAACAATAACAACAATTAATAATACTCATAATATCAACAATAATAATTATGATACTTATAATTTAGATGATAATAATAATAATTATAATATTAGTAATAATAATAATAAATAATGATAATAACAATAATAATAATAATAACAATAATAATCATAATCATAATCATAATAATAAATGATAAATGATAAATTGTAATAAATATATATACCCTTAGAAGTTTGTCTAAAAAGAAATGCTTTGCAACAGGCTCGAACCCCCGACCTCATGAATACTTGAAACACAACAAAACCAACCGTCTGCTGCTTGCTTTTCTGACTTAATACCCACGAATAAATCTTATAATCTATATTCAGTAATCATCATCTTCTTTACATTTTCAACCAGATTTCGACCAGAGTTCAATACTGAGTACCAGTGATTCTCATATTAAATTTTAAGGTTAAAAATAGATACAGAGACGATTATTAATCAATCAAATAACTTTTCAACAGATAAATAAACGAATTAAATTGAAACTGTCAATTGAAGAACACGTTTCAATTCTAAATCCATTTCGAAATTTAAGAGTGTTTTAGCCCATAATTCTAACTTGAAAAAGACTCTAAATCATCCTTAGAAGCTTTCTGAATCATTGATTGGACTTAAATCTTAACAGGAAACTCCAATTCGATCAGAGAAAAATGTTTGACTTTTTATATCACGAACTTTGACTCGAAAATTCTCATTCGATAATAGAAATTGGAATTGGAAACTTTGCAGATAGTATCAATAGAGGATTCCTAACAAATTGGCATTAATGGATTTTGAAGTTTGGTTAGAATTCGAATTTTTGACTCAATGGTCTAAAAACAGAGATAGCGTGCTGAAAAAAAAATAAAATAAAAGGAATTTCTGTTTTCGCATCGAATATAGCAGCACAGGTAATAGATATTGGATAAATTTTGTTTTGTTTACAATTGGAAAGGATCACTACATATCAATATAAGTGTCAACTTCATCAGATAGTAAGGACAATTGAATAAGATAAAAATATAAAGTCTGATTGCAACCCTTAATAGATTTTTGGATATTATTAGGGTCATGATTTATACTAGCAACAATTAGGCACAGGAACGAATCTTCAGTAGGTCGATTAAGATTGAGAACTTGATACGTGATTTATCTATAACTGTATTGGTATAAACCGTATTTATATAAATATACAGCATCCTTATTTGGTTTATATATTTGAAAAACCCATATATCTGATATGTATATACATACAGACTAACTCTTATAATACTCCGTACAATAATGTAAATCTATAAATAAATAAATATATTAATAATATTAATACTAATTAATAATAATAAAAATACTAATACTAATAAGAATATTACTATTGATATTGATAAAAATGATTAATAATACTAATATTAACATTAATAATGATAAAAGTGATAATAATAATAATAATAATAATAATAATAATAATAATAATAATAATAGTATGTTATTAATAATAACAATAATAATGATTTTAATTAATAAAAAAAAGTCATTAATGATAAATATAATAATAATATTATTAGGGATACCAATAATATTACTTACAATAATACTAATTATAGTATACTTATTATTAATGATAACATTAGTAATATTAATCTATCACTATATATCATATTTCTTATCTACAGATAAAAATATTAATAATAATTGTTTTAATATTAATTTTTAACATAATTAACAATATCCTTATAACAATGATATTAATAATGACAACAAATAATACTAATAATAATAATATATCAAATTACATGTATCAATCCTGATATTAATATTAATGATTATATTAACAATGAAAGTAATAATATTTATATATCAATTATATTTTAACTTGTTATTAAATTTAATTTACTAATATTACATATTATAATTATACGTATATATTAAGAAATAACATATTTGAATATTTAATATTTACATATTTTGTATATAGTACAATATACATATAATGTACATATTTCATATATGTTTATATAGGTTTATCTTAATAACAACCTTATTATCTTGTATACTATTTTACATATTTGATTTTTAATGTTTCATTTATATTTAATTATTATATATTTACTTTTATTTTTTATTTATTTAATTAAATACATTTTTAATTATATCCAATTGTTCATGAATCGTCAGGAGCGGTCGAAGGGTCAATTATATACATGAGCACAGTTCAACGTTTTTGAGATTCAATAAAATAGACTTTGCTTATTATGTCGGAAACATATAAAGATCGAGTTTAAATTTGGTCGAAAATTCCCGGGTCATCACAGTACCTACCCGTTAAATAAATTTCGTCCCGAAATTTGAGTGAGGTGGTTATGGCTAACATTAAAAATGTTTTCATGACGAATATGAGTTGATAAATATCGATTTATCTTTATTGATTATTGATTAATATAGATAAAACGATTCGATTATGCGGAGCGTACGAGTGAAGCTATCACAAAATAGTGAAATAAAAAGATAAAGATTTGCCTTAGCTTTTGACAGAGTCAGGGTTGAATTTAGAAAATATGGTGCGTCATAGCTTTTGACGTAGAGGGTTGAATTTAGAAAATAAGGTGCGTCTTAACTTTTGACGTCATTTCGGTTGAATTCCGGAATTCAAGGGATATAAAGAAAATCTTCGAAATCTAAAAGATTTGATTCTTCCGCGAGTATGGAAATTAAGATCTCTATAATTAAATACGGTGATCCGACTTGATTACTCTGTCTGATGTTTCCATTATAAATTAAGCTCTTCCGTTTCATTATTCTCACCATTTCTATACTTTCTTTCTTAGTTCATACATCCAAAAGATTGTGAAAATGCTTAATCCAATTCTAATCCTTGATGTTTTCCTAATTATCATTTCTGTCATCCTTCTTTTCAATCTTCCACCAGAAAAATCTGTTTACTTTTACTATTACCTTTGGGTGATACTATTCTTAATTCTACCATGTCCTTATATTGCTATTCATATTAATATCCATGGTTTGTAACCTCCGTGTTGTTATTGGGCTTTATATTTTCTCTTATATTTTTTTATTTTTTATTTTTTTTATCCTCTCGATCTCTAGTAAAGTGAACAACGGTCCAGAATTCGTAAGTACGGAGTTTCGAATGAACTTAATGTTCTAACCAAGAAAGAATGAAATCGTACGATTTGATTTGTCAAATTATTAGAATCATTGAGAATAGAACTATCAAGAATATACTTTCTTGATATGTTCAGAAGTTAATTCAGAATGAAAAAGTTATGTAACATGACACATGATGATGTTATAATCTGTGAATCATCATGTTCCATTTAGAAACTCATCATGACTTACTGTAATATAATCACGTTGATCAAGTGTCATTATATTATACTAACTCATGCATCAGTTCCCAACATTACTTCAATAACATTCATATTTTAAACTCGAAGGTTTCAAAATTTAGAAACTAAAATAGTTTCTTTTATGATGTAACACAGGAAGCACGAAGAGGTATATAATTTCGGACGAGAATATATATGAAAATATCCTCAGAAATATCGAAGATATTGATGATGATATTTTGGAATTTCTAAGTTCAAAGGTTGATGAAGAAAAATTTTTTCGCAAGAATTTAACATGATATCGGAGCAAGATATTCTCTAAAGATTTCAACGGATCCAGAATTACCTGGATTCTTTGAATATAGGGTATGGTCATTGTATTTGTCCTTGGTCTCCTTCGTGATTAGCTCAATCCGTTTTCCAGTTCCAACTTTTCTGAGCTTTTCCAACATACTATTCTTTATCATCAAACTCCCGACGGTTAATGTTGTTTACGGTTGTCTATCATTTCTGCTGCTTCATTCAGCTTTTTCAAAGATCAATGTATTGATTCGTAGGCTGGATGCTTTTTAGAGTTTTCAGAATGGAAGATCATAATTCTAAGCGGTAAAGGTTATATGTATACATATAACTGTTGATGTAGACATGCTGCGAGATTTCAAAATACTGATTGCTGATTCGCGGTAACTGGTACGGCAATTATCGTTACAAAACGCGGATAAGTATATGATAGGGTTTTAATGAACGAATATAATAGTTCTTCGGAGTGACTTAAGTTAATGAGTAATGAAGTTGCTGGTAAGTTTACTGCTAATGTGGTGGGATATAAAGGGTTCCCCGGTAACAATAAAAGAGCACGCATATATATATCAAGGTTATAATAAGGTTGTTTCGAACAAAAAGTCGAAGTTGACTTGTTGGAGCTGTGACAAAATTGACTAATTTGAAAAGAATTGAAATGTTATTTTTGGTAATAACAAGGCCAAAGGAGCTATTGTTGATATGTGTTAAACGTTTACTTAGGTTCCGAGTGTTTTCAGGTACATAACTATATGCATAAATCTTTTCTTCCGTAGATGAAGTGCGGTTGGTTCATCCTCTCGATTGAGGTGTTTTCAAGAATCATGAATGGTTTGAACGCAGATTGAAATCGTCAGGATACAAATGAGGTTTAAGATGAAATCAAGTGGCAAACTTGATGAATTGTTTAGTTTCATATTTTATAATCAATATATTAATTCATTTTAATTGTCCAATGTCGGCAGTCCACAGTTGATAGTCCACAATTAACAGTCCAATAATTCATATATAGCTTAATATATAATATCCGAATTAATTAATACGTATCGTGACCCGTATATGTCTCAGACTCGATCACAACTCAAACTATATATATTATTGTAGAATCAACCTCAACCCTGTATAGCTAACTCCAGCATTACTACATATAGAGTGTCTATGGTTATTCCAAATAATATATATAGATGCGTCGATATGATATGTCAAAACCTTGTATACGTGTCCCGATATTTAAAGTGCGTAAAATAAATAACAGAAATTAAATGACGATAAATAAAATTGCGAGAATTAAAATTGCGATAATTAAAATGCGATAAATAAATTGCGTTAAATAAATTGCGATAAATAAAATGTAATCAGTTAGCTAGGAACAGTTAGCGTGGATTCTTAACAAAATTTCTCATAATTAATTTGTATGTTTCTAACAAATTTTATTTTGTCCAATGTTTTCTTCATTATGCCACTTGTCGGATTCTGATAGGTCAAAATCCAAATTTGAAATTGAATGAAAATGGTTATTCTGTGGTGAACGGATACGTATATCTATGGACGTAAGTAGGATAGTAAACGACCGTCGAATCAGATTCGAAGAATGTACAGTGTATCTTATTAATGTGAAATCTTAAATATTCCTCGGGTATTACCTACCCGTAAAAATATTTTAATCATTAACAGTTTGTACAAAAGAATTTTTAATTACAATCTTTATGAAAACATATATACATATATATTTTCCTCAGATGTAATCATGGATTTAATGAGTCAATATAATATTAAACTCATTTGATTTATCGTTAGAACAAGAATATATAATCTCTAAAACATTAAAGATTACATGATCGCCATGTCGAACGAAGATAAATGATGTAGAACGATACGTTGAACAATGATTATACTCGAGGTACAGAGTGAGATGTTGAGGCATGGATTGTTGATGGTACTGATGCTGTTATTGATGGTACTGTTGGTGCCGGTGATGTTGCTGAAGCTGGTAAATTTTGCACCATATTCTCCAAATTGATTACTCGAGCGCGAAGTTCGTTGACTTCTTCTATTACCCCGGAATGATTGTCGGTCGGAACAAGCGGATTGAATAAGATTTAGAATTGTGGATAAAATATAATCATGACGAGATACTCTGGAAATGAGAGGGAGAAAATGGTGTCTCGAACAGGTTCGCCGGTAAACGCTTCAGGTTCATTGTCAAGAGGTGAATTCAGTTGGTGGAAGGGATCGCCTTCTTCGCGTCTCTATTGGTTAAATCGACTACGAACCCATCAGATGAATTGGGGATAGCTGATTGATTGATTCCTTCTGGTGACACTGCTTTCGGAGCTTAGGTGCAGCTCCATATCGGAATAGCTATCGGAATCTGAGGGACTCGAACTGGTTGAGGGATTCATCTCGTACGAACAGATGAAGGATTTTTGATAAGTAATAGATTATAGGATGTAGATTAGTACCCTGCAATACATAGTTTACATATGCATATATAATACTAAAATCCCATAAGTTACGGAGGAATCTACAGAAGCTGTCAGACAAAGGTAACAATAACAGATACGCTAAGATATGAATTTATCTATACACTGTCTATGTAATAAAGGCAGTAAGACGTGTCTAGATTTTAAGGATGATAAGCAAATAATTTTTGACACTAATGATAAGCAAAACTTTTGACATGCAGATACGGTCGAAGTCCAGACTCACTAATGCATCCTAACGACTTATCAGTTATACACACTAATGCAGACCTGGTTCGCTAAGATCACCGCTCTGATACCAACTGTAGCAACTCGTCCTAATCCATCCGGACGAAGTCCATATTGATTACAAACGATTCACAATAGTTGGTTACATCGCGAGGTACTTGACCTCTATATGATACATTTTACAAACATTGCATTCATTTTAAAAGACAAACTTTTATTACATCGAAAGTTGACAGACATGCATACCATTTCATAATATTTCTAACTATAATTGACTTAATAATAATCTTGATGTACTCAACGACTCGAATGCAACGTCTTTCGAAATATGCCATGAATGACTCCAAGTAATATCTCTAATATGAGCAAATGCACAGCGAAAGATTTCTTTCATACCTGAGAATAAACATGCTTTCAAGTGCCAACCAAAAGGTTGGTGAGTTCAATAGTTTAACATAAATAATCATTTCCATCATTTTAATAGACCACAAGATTTTCATTTCACATAAATATTCGTCCCATGCATAGAGACAAAAATAATCATTCATATGGATTGAACACCTGGTAACCGACATTCACAATATGCATATAAGAATATCCCCATCATTCCGGGATCCTCCTTCGGACATGATATAAATTTCGAAGTACTAAAGCATCCGGTACTTTGGATGGGACTTGTTGGGCCCGATAGATCTATCTTTAGGATTCGCGTCAATTAGGGTGTCTTGTTGGGCCCGATAGATCTATCTTTAGGATTCACGTCAATTAGGGTGTCTGTTCCCTAATTCTTAGATTACCAGACTAAAAGGGGCATATTCGATTTCGATCATTCAACCATATAATGTAGTTTCAATTACTTGTGTCTATTTCGTAAAACAGTTATAAAAACAGTGCATGAATTCTCAGTCCCAAAAATATATATTGCAAAGGCATTTAAAAAGGGAGTAATGAAACTTACCTAATGTATTTTGTAGTAAAAATACATATTACGACATTGAATAATGCAGGGTTGGCCTCGGATTCACGAACCTATATCATTTGTATATTCATTAATATATATATATATATATATATATATATATATATATATATATATATATATATATATATATATATATATATATATGTATATATATATATATATATATATATATATATATATATATATGATCATAATCGAATATATATTATTATTAGTGATATAGTTTTTATATTAATAATTTATATATACTTCATTATTTAGTTAAATGTAATCATTTTGTATACAAAAATATTAATATAGTTATATTAGTATATATTTGGTTAATATTGTATTAAAGATACTTAATTTGTTATAGTTGAATATCTATATAAAAATGTTAATAATAAAAATTTATATTAGGATTTATGTATGATGACAACATATATTTATATATTAATTGTTACATTTTATATATAGCTTAGTTACTATCATTTTAACAAAAATATAGTGATATGTTTTATTAATATTATTGTAATCTATTTTTTGTGTAAAAATATCTTTTTGTCATAATACTAATAATGATACTTATGATAATAATAGTAATATTAGTATTAGTAATAATAATAACTTGTTACAATACTAATATTAATGATAATAATAATAGTTCGCATTATTTTCGTAGTAACAATAATAATAATAATAATCATTTTTATAATATTAATAATAATCATACTTATATCAATGAAACTACAAATAATAATAATAATAATAATAATAATAATAATAATAATAATAATAATAATAATAATAATAATAATAATAATAATAATAATAATAATAATAATAATAATAATAATAGTAATAATAATAATAATAATAATAATAATAATAATAATAATAATAATAATAATAATAATAATAATAATAATAATAATTAGTGATATTACCTAATAACAATTAAAATGATAAGTATAATAGTCATAATGTTAATATTAACATAACAATAACAACAATTAATAATACTCATAATATCAACAATAATAATTATGATACTTATAATTTAGATGATAATAATAATTATTATAATATTAGTAATAATAATAATAACTAATGATAATAACAATAATTATAACAATAATAATCATAATCATAATAATAAATGATAAATGATAAATTGTAATAAATATATATACCCTTAGAAGTTTGTCTAAAAAGAAATGCTTTCCAACAGGCTCGAACCTCCGACCTCTTGAATACCCGAAACACAACAAAACCAACCATCTGCTGCTTGCTTTTCTGACTTAATACCCACGAATAAATCTTATAATCTATATTCAGTAATCATCATCTTCTTTACATTTTCAACCCAGATTTCGACCAGAGTTCAATACTGAGTACCAGTGATTCTCATATTAAATTTTAAGGTTAAAAATAGATACAGAGATGATTATTAATCAATCAAATAACTTTTCAACAGATAAATAAACGAATTAAATTGAAACTGTCAATTGAAGAACACGTTTCAATTCTAAATCCATTTCGAAATTTAAGAGTGTTTTAGCCCATAATTCTAACTTGAAAAAGACTCTAAATCATCCTTAGAAGCTTTCTGAATCATTGATTGGACTTAAATCTTAACAGAAAACTCTAATTCGATCAGAGAAAAATGTTTGACTTTTTATATCACGAACTTTGACTCGAAAATTCTCATTCGATAATAGAAATTGTAATTGGAAACTTTGCAGATAGTATCAATAGAGGATTCCTAACAAATTGGCATTAATGGATTTTGAAGTTTGGTTAGAATTTGAATTTTTGACTCAATGGTCTAAAAACAGAGATAGCGTGCTGGAAAAAAATAAAATAAAAGGAATTTCTGTTTTCCCATCGAATATAGCAGCACAGGTAATAGATATTGGATAAATTTTGTTTTGTTTACAACTGGAAAGGATCACTACATATCAATATAAGTGTCGACTTCATCAGATAGTAAGGACAATTGAATAAGATAAAAATATAAAGTCTGATTGCAACCCTTAACAGATTTTTAGATATTATTAGGGTCATGATTTGTACTAGCAACAATTAGGCACAGGAACGAATCTTCAGTAGGTCGATTAAGATTGAGAACTTGATACGTGATTTATCTATAACTGTATTGGTATAAACCGTATTTATATATATATACAGCATCCTTATTTGGTTTATATATTTGAAAAACCCATATATCTGATATGTATATACATACAGACTAACTCTTATAATACTCCGTACAATAATTTAAATCTATAAATAAATAAATATATTAATAATATTAATACTAATTAATAATAATAAAAATACTACTACTAATAAGAATATTACTATTAATATTGATAAAAATGATTAATAATACTAATATTAACATTAATAATGATAAAAGTGATAATAATAATAATAATAATAGTATGTTATTAATAATAACAATAATAATGATTTTAATTAATAAAAAAAAAGTCATTAATGAAAAATATAATAATAATATTATTAGGGATACCAATAATATTACTTACAATAATACTAATTATAGTATACTTATTATTAATGATAATATTAGTAATATTAATCTATCACTATATATCATATTTCTTATCTACAGATAAAAATATTAATAATAATTATTTTAATATTAATTTTTAACATAATTAACAATATCATTATAACAATGATATTAATAATGACAACAAATAATACTAATAATAATAATAAATCAAATTACATGTATCAATCCTGATATTAATATTAATGATTATATTAACAATGAAAGTAATAATATTTATATATCAATTATATTTTAACTTGTTATTAAATTTAATTTACTAATATTACATATTATAATTATATGTATATAGTAAGAAATAACATATTTGAATATTTAATATTTACATATTTTGTATATAGTACAATATACATATAATGTACATATTTCATATATGTTTATATAGGTTTATCTTAAGAACAACCTTATTATCTTGTATACTATTTTACATATTTGATTTTTAATGTTTCATTTATATTTAATTATTATATATTTACTTTTATTTTTTATTTATTTAATTAAATACATTTTTAATTATATCCAATTGTTCGTGAATCGTCGGGAGCGGTCGAAGGGTCAATTGTATACATGAGCACAGTTCAACGTTTTTGAGATTCAATAAAATAGACTTTGCTTATTATGTCGGAAACATATAAAGATCAAGTTTAAATTAGGTCAAAAATTCCCGGGTCATCACATAAGATACTCTGTAACTGGTACCTTGGAGTCTACATGTCTTTGAAGATCTTCAATCCGGGTTCAAGAATTCGATTCTCCTCATTTAGATAATGATCGCGTTGTCTCTCTTCATTAAGATCAGCTTCAAGTTTAGAAAGATGAGAGACATACTGTTCATGAGTAAGAATACGATGACCCAGATTTTCAGTACTTAGCTGGTTGCGTTCAAGGTCAGCAACAACAGTATTAGCAAAACCAGCTATGTAGTGACCCGAACTTTTCCATGTTTTTATATATTAAATGAAATTGATATTTACATGATTAAATAATTCCAACATGTTAAGCAATCAAACTTGTTAAGACTTGATTAATTGAAATAGGTTTCATATAGACAATTGACCACCCAAGTTGACCGGCGATTCACGAACGTTAAAACTTGTAAAAACTATTTGATGACATATATATAGATATATATATATATATATATAGTTAACATGATATTATGATAAGTAAACATATCATTAAGTATATTAACAATGAACTACATATGTAAAAACAAGACTACTAACTTAATGATTTTGAAACGAGACATATATGTAACGATTATCGTTGTAACGACATTTAATGTATATATATCATATTAAGATATATTAATATATAATGATATCATGATAATGTAATAATTTAACATCGCATTTGATTTAATAAACAATGGGTTAACAACATTTAACAAGATCGTTAACCTAAAGGTTTCAAAACAACACTTACATGTAACGACTAACGATGACTTAACGACTCAGTTAAAATGTATATACATGTAGTGTTTTAATATGTATTCATACACTTTTGAAAGACTTCAAGACACTTATCAAAATACTTCTACTTAACAAAAATGCTTACAATTACATCCTCGTTCAGTTTCATCAACAATTCTACTCGTATGCACCCGTATTCGTACTCGTACAATACACATCTTTTAGATGTATGTACTATTGGTATATACACTCCAATGATCAGCTCTTATCAGCCCATGTAAGTCACCTAACACATGTGGGAACCATTATTTGGCAACTAGCATGAAATATCTCATAAAATTACAAAAATATGAGTAATCATTCATGACTTATTTACATGTAAACAAAATTACACATCCTTTATATCTAATCCATATACCAATGACCAAAAACACCTACAAACCCTTTCATTCTTCAATTTTCTTCATCTAATTAATCTCTCTCAAGTTCTATCTTCAAGTTCTAAGTGTTCTTCATAAATTCTACAAGTTCTAGTTTCATAAAATCAAGAATACTTCCAAGTTTGCTATCTTACTTCCAATCTTGTAGAGTGATCATCCAACCTCAAGAAATCTTTATTATTTACAGTAAGATATCTTTCTAATACAAGGTAATACTCATATTCAAACTTTGATTCAATTTCTATAACTATAACAATCTTATTTCGAGTGGAAATCTTACTTAAACTTGTTTTCGTGTCATGATTCTGCTTCAAGAACTTTCAAGCCATCCAAGGATTCTTTGAAGCTAGATCTATTTTTCTCATTTCCAGTAGCTTTAACCAGAAAACTTGAGGTAGTAATGATGTTCATAACATCATTCGATTCATACATATAAAGTTATCTTATTCGAAGGTTTAAACTTGTAATCACTAGAACATAGTTTAGTTAATTCTAAACTTGTTCGTAAACAAAAATTAATCCTTCTAACTTGACTTTTAAAATCAACTAAAAACATGTTCTATATCTATATGATATGCTAACTTAATGATTTAAAATCTGGAAACACGAAGAACACTGTAAAACCGGACATACGCCGTCGTAGTAACACCGCGGGCTGTTTTGGGTTAGTTAATTAAAAACTATGATAAACTTTGATTTAAAAGTTGTTCTTCTGGGAAAATGATTTTTCTTATGAACATGAAACTATATCCAAAAATCATGGTTAAACTCAAAGTGGAAGTATGTTTTCTAAAATGGTCATCTAGACGTCGTTCTTTCGACTGAAATGACTACCTTTACAAAAACGACTTATAAATATATACTTTTTATATTTAGATTCATAAAATAGAGTTCAATATGAAACCATAGCAATTTGATTCACTCAAAACGGATTTAAAATGAAGAAGTTATGGGTAAAACAAGATTGGATAATTTTTTCTTGTTGTAGCAACGTGAAAATTGGTAACAAATCTATATTAATCATATCCTAGCTAACTTATATTGTATTATACATGTATTCTAATATATTATGTAATCTTGGGATACCATAGACACGTATGCAAATGTTTTGACATATCATATCGACCCATGTGTATATATTATTTGGAACAACTATAGACATTCTATATGCAGTAATGTGGGAGTTAGCTATACAGGGTTGAGGTTGATTCCAAAAATATATATACTTTGAGTTGTGATCTAGCCTGAGACGTGTATACACTGGGTCGTGGATTGATTCAAGATAATATATATCAATTTTTTTCTGTACATCTAACGTTGGACAACTAGTTGTAGGTTACTAACGAGGACAGCTGACTTAATAAACTTAAAACATCAAAATGTATTAAAAGTGTTGTAAATATATTTTGAATATACTTTGATATACATGTATATATTTCTTATAGGTTCGTGAATCGACCAGTGACCAATTCTTACTTCCCGACGAAGTAAAAATCTGTGAAAGTGAGTTATAGTCCCACTTTTAAAATCTAATATTTTTGGGATGAGAATACATGCAGGTTTTATAAATGATTTACAAAATAGACACAAGTACGTGAAACTACATTCTATGGTTGAATTATCGAAATCGAATATGCCCCTTTTTATTAAGTCTGATAATCTAAGAATTAGGGAACAAACACCCTAATTGACGCGAATCCTAAAGATAGATCTATTGAGCCTAACAAACCCCATCATATGTACCGGATGCTTTAGTAATTCGAAATTTATATCATATCCGAAGGGTGTCCCGGAATGATGGGGATATTCTTATATATGCATCTTGTTAATGTCGGTTACCAGGTGTTCACCATATGAATGATTTTTATCTCTATGTATGGGATGTATATTGTAATATGAAATCTTGTGGTCTATTGTTACGATTTGATATATATAGGTTAAACCTATAACTCACCAACATTTTTGTTGACGTTTAAAACATGTTTATTCTCAGGTGAATATTAAGAGCTTCCGCTGTTGCATACTAAAATAAGGACAAGTATTGGAGTCCATGTTTGTATGATATTATGTAAAAACTGCATTCAAGAAACATATGTCGATGTAATATATTTCTATTGTAAACCATTATGTAATGGTCGTGTGTAAACAGTATATTTTAGATTATCATTATTTGATAATCTACGTAATGCTTTTGAAATCTTTATTGATAAAATAAAGGTTATGGTTGTTTTAAAAATGAATGCAGTCTTTGAAAAACGTCTCATATAGAGGTCAAAACCTCGCAACGAAATCAATTAATATGGAACGTTTATAATCAATATGAATGGGACACTTCATTTGGTATCCGAGCGTTGATCTTAGAGAACTAGAAAATTTACATTCGTGTGTCTTATCGAGTTTGTTAGGATGCATTAGTGAGTCTGGACTTCGACCGTGTTTTCTTTAAAAATGATTGCTTAATATTTTTGTTGGAAACTATATATTTTTAACATGTGAATATTATGTGATATATTAATCTCTTAACGTGTTTGATATTATGTGATAGATGTCTACCTCTAGAACAAGTCCCATTGACTCACCTAATAATAATGAAGAGTCAAATGTAAATTGGAATTATTCGTGGACTGATTCACAAGTTCCCGAAGAGGAACCGGAAGAAGAGTCGGAACCGGAAGAAGAATCGAAACCGGAAGAAGAATCGGAACCGGAAGAAGAAATAGAACCAGTGGGGGAAATAATAAAACGGTTAAGTAGAAGAAAATCCTCAACCAACCGACCAAAGTTAATTATGGTCAATGGTGTTTCTGCCAAGGAAGCAAAGTATTGGGAGGATTACCAATTCTCCGATGAATCGGATCCCGACAAGGATTCTGATGATGTTATAGAAATTACCCCAACACAATTTAATAAGGCAAAAGAGAACAATAAGGGAAAGGGCATAAAAATAGAGAAATTTGATTCCAAACACGATGAACTTTATATGTATCGTCAACACCCGTATTTCTTAAGTTGTGACAATAACCCGGGAACCTCTAAACCACCAGGTTTTTCTAAACCAATGTGGAAAACGACGGCTCGTATTAGGGGAACATCATATATCCCTAGAAACTTGGCAAAACGAACCAAAACCGAAGAAGAAGAAACGAGCGAGTCGGAATAAGATAGTTGTATTCGTATGGTGTAATATATGTAATATAGTGTGCTTATGCTTTATGATATATGTAAAAATTGCTTGTATTAATAAGTATTTTTTTATGAATCTAACTCTTGTCTATTTTACAGTATAAAAACACAAAATGGATAGACAACCCAATATTTTAAGAGACCTACCCGGAGACATGATTGATGAAATCTTGTCTAGAGTCGGTCAGAATTCCTCGGCACAACTATTTAAGGCGAGATCAGTTTGTAAGACATTTGAAGAACGTTCCAAGAATGCCTTAATTTATAAAAGGCTTTCGTTCAAAAGATGGGGGATATCACATTGGGAAATCCATAAGTTATGATGTGTTTACTTTGACGCATATATTGCTGGGAACCCAAATGCTATTTTACGCAACGGGTTAAGAAATTATTTTGACTCAATATATCCGAATATACGACTTCGTGATTTAGAAAAAGCGGCTAACATGCAACATAAAGAAGCATGTTATGCTTACGGGTTAGTAATGTTCGCTTCTCACAAAAGTGAGAACAAGAACATCGGGCTACAACTATTAAACAAAGCGTTCCCACAAGTGACGGAGTCGGTAATTGGGGTAAGAAATGAGGTTTTTAGGTTATTACAAGACTGTTGGTCATTACGTAACCTTCATCCTTTTGACGATGTTACAACACATTGTCTTACTATCGGTCACAATGGTTATGTTCCACAAAACCAAGGATGGGAAGTGGTATTAGTAAAACCAGAATGCATGACTTGTTTCTGGACGTATGAATTACGTGTCTTTATTGCCTTTGCTGAACGCCTTATTTATTAACTAGAATTATCTTCGCAACTACTTTGTATCAAAGTTTTATGTGCTATATTTCATGATATATGTAAAAAAAAGCGGTATTGTAAGTTTGCAAGTTATTGTATAAAGGTTTGAATATGATATTTTTTTTTTTGTGATTACTTTTTCATATAGAATTGTAGTAGTTGAAATGGTATGTTAGCTACTAAGTATGAACTTAACGGGTAGGTACTACCCGAATTAGAGAGTATAAAACGCTAATATGAAGAAAGAGCTTTTATAAATAAGTTCATATTACGCTACGAAATACTATTGACTACTCTTGATATTCTATATGATTAACTCGTTTCATTTGACTATTTTGAAGGAAATGGCACCGACTACTCGACACACCTTGAATATGAGCGAAGAGGAATTTCGTGCCTTTCTTGCTTCAAACATAGCCGCAGTACAGGCTGCGCTACATACCAACAATAACTCCGAATCTAGCAATGCAGCTAACGGCGCAAGAAATCGTGTAGGATGCACCTACAAAGAATTCACTGCCTGCAAACCTTTGGAATTTGATGGAACCGAAGGACCGATCGGATTGAAATGGTGGACCGAGAAGGTCGAATCGGTGTTTGCCATAAGTAAGTGTACTGAAGAGGACAAAGTGAAGTACGCTACGCATACCTTCACAGGTACTGCGTTAACATGGTGGAATACCTATCTAGAGCAAGTGCGACAAGATGATGCTTACGCACTACCGTGGTCAGCATTCGAGCACTTGATGAACGAGAAGTACCGTCCCAGAACCGAGGTCAATAAGCTCAAGACAGAACTTAGAGGGTTATGAACCCAAGGATTTGATATTACCACGTACGAAAGATGATTCACAGAATTGTGCCTATTGTGTCCGAGAGCGTTCAAAGATGAGGAAGAGAAGAACGACGCGTTTGTGAAAGGATTACTGGAAAGAATCCAAGAAGATATAAGTTCACATGAGCCTGCCTCCATACAACAAGCATGTAGAATGGCTCACAAACTAGTGAACCAGATTGAGGAAAAAATTAAAGAACAGGTGGCTGAAGAGGCCAATGTGAAGCAAGTCAAAAGAAAGTGGGAGGAAAACAGTGATAAGAATCACCAATACAACAACAACAGCAATTACAACAATAATCGCAACAACTATCCCAACAATCGCAACATCAATCGCAACTACAACAAACGGCCCAACAACAACAACAACAACAACAGCAACTACAACAATCATCCCAACAACAATAACAACCGCAACAATAACAACAATCAGAAGCAGCTATGCCAAAGGTGTGAAAAGTATCACTCGGGGTTCTGCACCAAATTTTGCAACAAGTGTAAAAGAAATGGTCATAGCGCGGCGAAGTGTGAGGTCTACGGACCAGGGGTTAACAGAACGAAAGGAACAAATGGTGTCGGAACGAGTAATGGCGAAGCAAGTAGTGTCGGAGCAAATTTTGCCAATGTAGTTCGTTATAAATGTGGAAAACCGGGCCACATTATTAGAAATTGCCCGAACTAGGAGAACACGAATGGACAAGGCCGTGGAAGAGTTTTCAATATTAATGCAGCAGAGGCACAGGAAGACCCGGAGCTTGTTACGGGTACGTTTCTTATTGACAATAAATCTGCTTACCTTTTATTTGATTCGGGTACGGATAGAAGCTATATGAGTAGAGATTTTTGTGCTAAATTAAGTTGTCCATTGACGCCGTTGGATAGTAAATTTTTACTCGAGTTAGCAAACGGTAAATTAATTTCAGCAGATTATATATGCCGGAATCGAGAAATTAAACTGGGTAGCAAAATATTTAAGATTGATTTGATACCCGTAAAGTTAGGGAGTTTTAATGTAATAGTTGGCATGGACTGGCTGAAGAAGGTGAAACCAGAGATCGTATGTTATAAAAATGCAATTCACATTGTACAAGAAGAAGGAGAACCCTTAATGGTGTACGAAGAAAAGGGCAACACGAAGCTACATCTTATTAGTAATTTGAAGGCACAAAAACTAATAAGAAAAGGTTGCTATGCTGTTCTAGCACACGTCGAGAAAGTACAAACTGAAGAAAAGAGCATCAATGATGTTCCCGTCGCAAAAGAATTTTCCGATATATTTCCGAAAGAATTACCGGAACTACCTCCACATCGATCTGTTGAATTTCAAATAGATCTTGTATCAGGAGCTGCACCAATAGCTCATGCTCCTTATAGACTCGCACCCAGCGAGATGAAAGAACTGCAAAGCCAACTGTAAGAACTATTAGAATGTGGTTTCATTCGACCAAGCACATCACCATGGGGAGCTCCTGTTTTGTTTGTCAAGAAGAAGGATGGTACATTTAGGTTGTGTATTGACTACAGAGAGTTGAACAAACTTACCATCAAAAACCGTTATCCACTGCCGAGAATTGACGACTTATTTGATCAACTACAAGGCTCGTCGGTTTATTCGAAGATCGATTTACGTTCTGGATATCATCAAATGCGAGTAAAGGAGGATGATATTCCAAAAACTGCTTTTAGGTCGCGTTATGGTCATTACGAGTTTATGGTTATGCCGTTTGGATTGACTAACGCACCAGCTGTGTTCATGGACCTTATGAACCGAGTGTGTGGGCCATATCTTGACAAGTATGTCATTGTTTTCATCGATGACATACTTATTTACTCAAAGAATGATCAAGAGCACGAAGAACATTTAAGAAAAGTGCTAAAAGTATTGAGGAAAGAAAAACTGTACGCTAAGTTTTCAAAGTGTGCATTTTGGTTGGAAGAAGTTCAATTCCTCGGTCACATAGTGAACAAAGAAGGTATCCAGGTGGACCCGACAAAGATCGAAACCGTTGAAATGTGGGAAACCCCAAAAACTCCGAAGCATATACGTCAATTTAAAGGATTGGCTGGTTACTACAGAAGATTCATCCAAGATTTCTCCAAAATAGCAAAACCCTTGACTGCATTAACGCATAAAGGGAAGAAATTTGAATGGAAGGATGAACAAGAGGAGGCGTTTCAATTATTGAAGAAAAAGCTAACTACGGCACCTATATTGTCATTGCCTGAAGGGAATGATAATTTTGTGATTTATTGTGACGCATCAAAGCAAGGTCTCGGTTGTGTATTAATGCAACGGACGAAGGTGATTGCTTATGCATCTAGACAATTGAAGATTCACGAGCAAAATTATACAACGCATGATTTGGAATTAGGCGCGGTTGTTTTTGCATTAAAGACTTGGAGGCACTACTTATATGGGGTCAAAAGTATTATATATACCGACCACAAAAGTCTTCAACACATATTTAATCAGAAACAACTGAATATGAGGCAGCGTAGGTGGATTGAATTGTTGAATGATTACGACTTTGAGATTCGTTACCACCCGGGGAAGGCAAATGTGGTAGCCGACGCCTTGAGCAGAAAGGACAGAGAACCCATTCGAGTAAAATCTATGAATATAATGATTCACACTAACCTTACTACTCAAATAAAGGAGGCGCAACAAGGAGTTTTAAAAGAGGGAAATTTAAAGGATGAAATACCCAAAGGATCGGAGAAGCATCTTAATATTCGGGAAGACGGAACCCGGTATAGGGCTGAAAGAATTTGGGTACCAAAATTTGGAGATATGAGAGAAATGGTACTTAGAGAAGCTCATAAAACCAGATACTCAATACATCCTGGAACGGGGAAGATGTACAAGGATCTTAAGAAACATTTTTGGTGGCCAGGTATGAAAGTCGATATTGCTAAATATGTAGAAGAATGTTTGACGTGTTCTAAGGTAAAAGCTGAACATCAGAAACCATCAGCTCTACTACAACAACCTGAAATCCCAGAATGGAAATGGGAAAACATTACCATGGATTTCATTACTAAATTGCCAAGTACTGCAAGTGGTTATGATACTATTTGGGTAATAGTTGATCGTCTCACCAAGTCAGCACACTTTCTGTCAATAAGAGAAGATGATAAGATGGAGAAGTTAGCACGACTGTATTTGAAGGAAGTCATCTCCAGACATGGAATACCAATCTCTATTATCTCTGATAGGGATGGCAGATTTATTTCAAGATTCTGGCAGACATTACAGCAAGCATTAGGAACTCGTCTAGACATGAGTACTGCTATCATCCACAAACTGATGGGCAGAGCGAAAGGATGATACAAATGCTTGAATACATGCTACGAGCATGTGTTATTGATTTCGAAAACAGTTGAGATCGACATCTACCGTTAGCAGAATTTTCCTACAACAACAGCTATCATTCAAGCATTGAGATGGTGCCGTTTGAAGCACTTTATGGTAGAAAGTGCAGGTCTCCATTTTTTGGAGTGAAATGGGGGATAGACAGATTACGGGTCCGGAGATAATACAAGAAACTACCGAGAAGATCATCCAAATTCAACAACGGTTGAAAACCGTCCAAAGTCGACAAAAGAGCTACGCCGACATTAAAACAAAAGACATAGAATTTAAAATTGGAGAAATGGTCATGCTTAAGGTTGCACCTTGGAAAGGTGTTGTTCGATTTGGTAAACGGGGGAAATTAAATCCAAGTTATATTGGACCATTCAAGATTATTGATCGTGTCGGACCAGTAGCTTACCGACTTGAGTTACCTCAACAACTTGCGAATGTACATAACACTTTCCACGTCTCAAATTTGAAGAAATGTTTTGCTAAATAAGATCTCACTATTCCGTTGGACGAAATCCAAATCAATGAAAAACTTCAATTCATTGAAGAACCCGTCGAAATAATGGATCGTGAGGTTAAGAGACTTAAACAAAACAAGATACCGATTGTTAAGGTTCGATGGAATGCTCGTAGAGGACCCGAGTTCACCTGGGAGCGTGAAGATCAGATGAAGAAGAAATACCCGCATCTATTTCCAGAAGATTCGTCAACACTTTCAATAGCTTAAAATTTCGGGACGAAATTTATTTAACGGGTAGGTACTGTAGTGACCCGAACTTTTCCATGTTTTTATATATTAAATAAAATTGATATTTACATGATTAAATGTTTCCAACATGTTAAGCAATCAAACTTGTTAAGACTTGATTAATTGAAATAGGTTTCATATAGACAATTGACCACCCAAGTTGACCGGCGATTCACGAACGTTAAAACTTGTAAAAACTATATGATGACATATATATGGATATATATATATATAGTTAACATGATATTATGATAAGTAAACATATCATTAAGTATATTAACAATGAACTACATATGTAAAAACAAGACTACTAACTTAATGATTTTGAAACGAGACATATATGTAACGATTATCGTTGTAACGACATTTAATGTATATATATCATATTAAGATATATTAATACATCATGATATCATGATAATGTAATAATTTAACATCTCATTTGTTTTAATAAACAATGGGTTAACAACATTTAACAAGATCGTTAACCTAAAGGTTTCAAAACAACACTTACATGTATCGACTAACGATGACTTAACGACTCAGTTAAAATGTATATACATGTAGTGTTTTAATATGTATTCATACACTTTTGAAAGACTTCAATACACTTATCAAAATACTTCGACTTAACAAAAATGCTTACAATTACATCCTCGTTCAGTTTCATCAACAATTCTACTCGTATGCACCCGTATTCGTACTCGTACAATACACAGCTTTTAGATGTATGTATTATTGGTATATACACTCCAATGATCAGCTCTTAGCAGCCCATGTGAGTCACCTAACACATGTGGGAACCATTATTTGGCAACTAGCATGAAATATCTCATAAAATTACAAAAATATGAGCAATCATTCATGACTTATTTACATGTAAACAAAATTACACATCCTTTATATCTAATCCATATACCAACGACCAAAAACACCTACAAACACTTTCATTCTTCAATTTTTTTCATCTAATTAATCTCTCTCAAGTTCTATCTTCAAGTTCTAAGTGTTCTTCATAAATTCTACAAGTTCTAGTTTCATAAAATCAAGAATACTTCCAAGTTTGCTAGCTTACTTCCAATCTTGTAGAGTGATCATCCAACCTCAAGAAATCATTATTATTTACAGTAAGATATCTTTATAATACAAGGTAATACTCATATTCAAACTTTGATTCAATTTCTATAACTATAACAATCTTATTTCGAGTGGAAATCTTACTTGAACTTGTTTTCGTGTCACGATTCTGCTTCAAGAACTTTCAAGCCATCCAAGGATCCTTTGAAGCTAGATCCATTTTCCTCATTTCCAGTAGCTTTATCCAGAAAACTTGAGGTAGTAATGATGTTCATAACATCATTCGATTCATACATATAAAACTATCTTATTCGAAGGTTTAAACTTGTAATCATTAGAACATAGTTTAGTTAATTCTAAACTTGTTCGCAAACAAAAGTTAATCCTTCTAACTTGACTTTTAAAATCAACTAAACACATGTTATATATCTATATGATATGATAACTTAATGATTTAAAACCTGGAAACACGAAGAACACTGTAAAACCGGACATACGCCGTCGTAGTAACACCGCGGGCTGTTTTGGGTTAGTTAATTAAAAACTATGATAAACTTTGATTTAAAAGTTGTTCTTCTGGAAAAATGATTTTTATTATGAACCTGAAACTATATCCAAAAATCATGGTTAAACTCAAAGTGGAAGTATGTTTTCTAAAATGGTCATCTAGACGTCGTTCTTTCTACTGAAATGACTACCTTTACAAAAATGACTTGTAACTTATATTTCCAACTATAAACCTATACTTTTTATGTTTAGATTCATAAAATAGAGTTCAATATGAAAGCATAGCAATTTGATTCACTCAAAACGGATTTGAAATGAAGAAGTTATGGGTAAAACAAGATTGGATAATTTTTTCTTGTTGTAGCAACGTGAAAATTGGTAACAAATCTATATTAATCATATCCTAGCTAACTTATATTGTAATATACATGTATTCTAATATATTATGTAATCTTGGGATACCATAGACACGTATGCAAATGTTTTGACATATCATATCGACCCATGTGTATATATTATTTGGAACAACCATAGACACTCTATATGCAGTAATGTGGGAGTTAGCTATACAGGGTTGAGGTTGATTCCAAAAATATATATACTTTGAGTTGTGATCTAGCCTGAGACGTGTATACACTGGGTCGTGGATTGATTCAAGATAATATATATCAATTTTTTTCTGTACATCTAACGTTGAACAACTAGTTGTAGGTTACTAACGAGGACAGCTGACTTAATAAACTTAAAACATCAAAATGTATTAAAAGTGTTGTAAATATATTTTGAATATACTTTGATATATATGTACATATTTGTTATAGGTTCGTGAATCGACCAGTGGCCAAGTCTTACTTCCCGACGAAGTAAAAATCTGTGAAAGTGAGTTATAGTCCACTTTTAAAATATAATATTTTTGGGATGAGAATACATGCAGGTTTTATAAATGATTTACAAAATAGACACAAGTACGTGAAACTACATTCTATGGTTGAATTATCGAAATCGAATATGCCCCTTTTTATTAAGTCTGGTAATCTAAGAATTAGGGAACAGACACCCTAATTGACGCGAATCCTAAAGATAGATCTATTGGGCCTAACAAACCCCATCCAAAGTACCGGATGCTTTAGTACTTCGAAATTTATATCATATCCGAAGGGTGTCCCGGAATGATGAGGATATTCTTATATATGCATCTTGTTAATGTCAGTTACCAGGTGTTCACCATATGAATGATTTTTATCTCTATGTATGGGATGTATATTGAAATATGAAATCTTGTGGTCTATTGTTACGATTTGATATATATAGGTTAAACCTATAACTCACCAACATTTTTGTTGACGTTTAAAGCATGTTTATTCTCAGGTGAATATTAAGAGCTTCCACTGTTGCATACTAAAATAAGGACAAGATTTGGAGTCCATGTTTGTATGATCAACAACAACAACAACATTACCCAATCCAACGAAAGTGGGGTATGGGGGAGGTGAGTGTAGACAATCATTCCTCGTACCCTAGATTAGAAGGAAGTCACTACTCCACCCGCGAGTATAGAACCCGCGCCTAGATAAGGTCGTCCCTCCCTCTACTCTAGCGCAAAAGAGATTGCTTCCTAAAGGACCTCCGGCCCGAAGAGCTCATAAGAACGAAATAGACAGGGCAAATGATACGTACCTGTACGAGTAATGAGCGCCTAGCAAGAAGCAACCATACACAGTAACCATAAAGGGGACACATATAGCAGTAATGCACAACAGTAGGGCAAAGAGCATGAATAAAATAGTGCACATAGCCATTTAATTTCAGGTAGACATACAGACAAACAAGATATATACATATACATATACATATACATATACGCACCCACACAGACACACACATCGATGTATATATACCACACGAAAGCATGAAAAAAAAAAAAAAAAAAAAAAAAACTCATGCTTAAACATAAATACATATAGAAACATATGTATGGTTTTGAAACATATGTCGATGTAATATATTTCTATTGTAAACCATTATGTAATGGTCGTGTGTAAACAGTATATTTTAGATTATCATTATTTGATAATCTACGTAATGCTTTTGAAACCTTTATTGATAAAATAAAGGTTATGGTTTTTTTAAAAATGAATGCAGTCTTTGAAGAACGTCTCATATAGAGGTCAAAACCTCGCAACGAAATCAATTAATATGGAACGTTTATAATCAATATGAACGGGACATTTCAAGCTATCTGCTTAAGATTTTCTTCAACAGCAGAGATGGAGGCATGTAGAGGAGTAGAATCCACAACAGTTTGAAAAGCTTCATTTACCGCCTCACAGACAGTGTCTTCGATGGCTGGAGTCACATGATAAACAGCTCTTTGCACAGCAAGATAAGATAACCCTTCAACTTCATCCACCTTTAACAAGGAGTTAGGTGGAGAAGAGATTGCTTGAAGAAGACTAACATTATGAGATGGTGGAGGTGAAAGATCATCATTAGACTCATCACCATGATCACCATCATTTTTAAATTCGCCCGAAGGCTTAGAACCATTGTTATCTTTAGGGCCGTCTCAACAAATTAAAGGCCTTAGACGAAAATAAAAATGGGCTCATATATAAATTATAATTTTTTACTACGCATAAAAAAATAATACTCCAATTTATCTATTTATTTAATTACATTGTATATTAATATTAAAAACAGCGTATTTTAACTTCTAATAACAATTTTTCATTTTCGGAATTTTGGGCCTTCTAAATTTTTGGGCCCTAGACGGTTGTTTATGTTGCCTATGCTCAAAGACACCTCTGGTTATCTTCATCAGCAGAAACAGAAACAATATCAAGATCCACTGGTTTATCAGCTGAACCAGTACCCATATGAGTATCAAGATCCATTGGTTTATCAGCTGAACCATAGCCAGATTGCTAGACTCAGCATTTGAGATTGATGTCTCCCCTGTGACTTACTGTGATCAAGTGATTCCATGCAACACGCCATATTTTTATTTTTGGAAAGACGCCCCGTTACAAAAGTGATGATGCGTGCTGGATTACAATTTGAAAGGAGTTTCTTTATTTATCATTTATGTTCAGTAAATTCATTCCGCTCCCCCTTAAATATTCAAATCTATTTACTCCATCTGTTCTAAATTAAATGTCTAGTTTTTTATTTTGGACTGTCACAAATTAATTGTCCACTTCTAAAATTGAAAACAAATTTAATAAAATTTAAAATATTATTCCTAATAAATTAATTAAATTACAAGAGTTAGAGGTCTTTCAAATTAACTGGTTAACGGTAAAATTTTAAAGTGAGAAAAAGTATTGAAAAAATAGTGTGGATTGATAATATTGTTAGTGGAAAACACCATAAGTTTGACAAGAACTGTTCTTACCTCAAACCCATATGTGTGTTGCAGTATATTTATTGGTAAGACACTGATATCGACTTGAAACCTCCTATCTTTTCATGTCTCTCTCTATCTCTCTCTCTTCAAACACATAGATTATACATACCACTTGAAGTTTATTCATAAGTTCAACAACTCTCTCAATCTACTATATTTGTGCCTTTAAATTACACATTCACTACATCTGTTATTCTAATATTCTAATAATATATATAACTCATAAAAATTAGTAAGCTTTTTATATAATGGGGTCTATAGGATATGGTGATTTGATGAAGAAAGCAATGTGGTTATACCCAAGATTCATGGGTTTTAACCCTTCTGAAAGATGGGGGCATTCTGCTTGTTTCTCTAATGGCTTCCTCTATATTTTTGGTGTACGTATATATATACATCTCTCTCTCTCTCTCTCTCTCTCTCTCTCTCTAATGTATTATATGTATATATGTATAATATGTATTTCTATTTGTGTTGGTATATATGGTTCATTATTATAAATGTGGCTACAACATGAAACACTTTACTCTTCTTGCTTTGATTAGTTCTTTGTCAGTTTTATATATGCCTCTTGTTTGCGAATCTTTGATGATTTATACCTTATTGTTTATAGTTGTACATAATTTTAAGTCTATGATTTTATATGAAAAGTTTTAGATATATTTAGGTGACTGCTTCTACTATACTCACTCTATCATATGACGCAAATTTAAAAAGATGAATTAGTAAAAATTTTGTGAATTTCGTTTAAGTATTTTTTGAACAAACCAAGTTTTGCAATCATATTTTATATCGGTAAGGTTAAGCGTTTTTATGAATGCAATTTTCCAGAAATTTTAAAAGGAAAAAGAATTACTCTAATCAAGTCCAGCTTGATCATATGTAAACTAGTTCCATTTAAAACTAGAAGGATGTGTTAGCCAAGTGATTTATTACCCATTGCAAGCGAACGACATATTATTTTCTCGAAGATGTACACTATTCATACTATAACACTTTTATTAATCACGTTTTAATTGCTAGTTTTATTAGTTTTATTAAAATAAGTTAAGTTTAAAGTAATAATTAGTACTCCGTATAAAAGTATAGATAGATAACTTTTTTTTTATATACAAAAAAAAAAAAAATACAGTTAACATGTGGATTACCTGACATTTGGTGTATGTTTGTCCTTGTATATTGATCAATTAGAATAGTAACTTGTAGTGATTGCTAATAGTGAGTTCACAACGGAATCTTTTCAAAAGCAAAAAATGATGCATTTTCTTTACTTAACCTAAATATTAAAGTACCAATGGAAGTGTTTCTATTTAATTTGTTGGATTCTAAGTTCTAACTGATGATTACAACTCAAATTACAGGGATGCTGTGGTGGCTCACATTTCAGTGATGTTCTTGTGCTAAACCTCGAAACCATGACTTGGACCAACCTCGCAACCACAGGTTTCGGCCCTGGTCCAAGAGATAGTCATAGTGCGGTTATTGTTAGTCGCATGATGATTGTTTTTGGGGGAACAAATGGGACCAAAAAAGTCAACGACGTTCACATTTTAGATCTCTCGACTCGTGAATGGACACGTCCAAATTGTAAAGGAGTTGCTCCGATGCCTCGTGAGAGTCATACAGCCACCATGGTTGGTAACGACCGAATGGTAATTTTTGGTGGTAGTGGAGAAGGCGATGCGAATTATTTGAATGATTTGCATATTTTGGATCTTAATACCATGAGGTGGAGCTCACCCGAACCGAATGGTGATCTTCCTGTGCCTAGGGATAGTCACATTGCGGTTACCATAGATAATAAAATTCTTGTGTATGGTGGAGATTGTGGGGATCGGTATCGTGGTGATGTTGACGTTTTTAATGTCGATACGTTGACTTGGTCAAGGGTAATATGAGCTCTAGTTATGCAACTTTAGTGTTTTCATTTGTGTTAATCATAAACTAAAGTATCTTCTTTTTTGTGTATATGTTTAGTTCGTTGTTCATGGTCCATCGCCTGGGGTTAGAGCAGGACATGCTGCGGTCACTATTGGGACCAAGGCAAGTTCATATTGCCATTTACAATTTACAACTAAAATAATTTAATTGTCATTTTTGATTTTATAAAAATTTATTATCTATATCTATGAAAATTACAGACTAAATTAACGGACGAAATATGTTGTCAACCCAACCCAGCCAAACCTAAGTAGATAGGTTAGATTTATGCAGGAGGGTGAGTACTCTTAACTCTGATGTATGTGGTCTATCTGGAACAGTCCGTGACCGTTTTCCAAACTTACTGATTTATGTGGCCTATCAAGAACAGTTCATGACCGTTTTCCAAACTTTCCCTGGCCACACCCCAAGATTTGAACTTGCCACCTCTCGCAAAGAGTTCAGGCCAACACTAGGCTATATTGGGATGGTTCAAATCTAACTAAATAATTTGACATAAATATATGTTGTGAGGTGTTACAAGATTCACCTATTTGACTACATGGAGTTAACCAAAATGTATTGCCATCATGCAGGTTTACATGATCGGTGGCGTTGGTGACAAGCAGTACTATAATGATGTTTGGGTACTTGATACCATCTCGTGTTTTTGGACCCAGCTAGAGGTACTGGGACAACAGCCACAAGGGCGTTTTTCACACACGGCTATTGTTGCAGATTGTTACATAGCCATTTACGGAGGGTAAGTATGCTTTAATGTAGAAGGCTATGTTATGCCTCCATGGTTAGCTAATGTCAGTACTCTCTCCGTCTCAATTTAATACCTAAGTTTAATAGTCCTGACTCTTAAGTTGGCTTTATTTTGACTGTGACTTTAAATAACTTTTTATGTTATGTAATATATGATGAATATATGAATAAATTAAGTTTTATATGTGATTTTTTTATATAACTTTCATCATCATTATATAACACAAAAAAATTATTCACAATCAAAGTTATGAAATAAATCAACCCAAGACTATTAAATTTACTAAATTGAGAAAGAGGGAGTAGTATTTTTTGTTACATTGATAAGTACATGAAACAAGTTCAAACTTTTGAGCTAAGTTGTGAAAATATGAAAATTCAACAAGTTCAAACTTTTGAACTTAAAAATGATTAAAAATGATATAATAAATTTGTTCGGACAAAAGTTTAAACTTACAAGGGTGTAACTAGAATCTGCAACAAAACTAATTACTACACGTACTATTGAAGACTTGAAGTACCAAGATTTATGTAATATTTGTACGTATGTTCGAGCATATGTGTGTAGTCACTTTATTAATTGGTGTATGTATGTTTATTATGAAATATCAGATGTGGCGAGGACGAGAAACCACTGAATGAGATACTCATCTTGCAGCTTGGATCGGACCATCAAAAAGACAGATACAAAAACTGCATGCACACAATGTTTGTAAATCAATGTAACCATGAAAAACGGCCCTATTTAAATGGACATCAAACCGACATGAAACAGCCGTCACCATTCAGTTCAGGTTCGAGTCAACTCATTTTCACAAACATATAAATTAATCTTAAGTTACAAATTTTGCATTTAACTTTTTACTTCATCTAGGTCCAATACACACGAAGAGAAGAAAAATGTCGAATTCAAAAGCTTCTGAATTGATTGAAGAATCAGAACCCGAAGAACATTCACTTTCTATTTCACAACATTCATCTCCTTCTCACTCTGATCAAGACCGAACACTCGTCAAGAAACCTTCTAACTCGTCCCCACAAGTTTTACCTTTGTTTGAAAATCAAAAACAAATTTCGGGTACACAATCAAATCCTATAACTATTCTCAGTCGGGCCCCACAAGATCCTCATTTCATTCAAGAACAATCCAATCACCATAAACACCATCAAAATGGACATACAAGTCGATCCGAACATAGACACTTTGAGCCATTGCGTGTTCAAAACCTGGTAAACTCATATTCCAAATATTATACACTTACGTTTAAGTGACGAGATTTCAAGTATTCTAATTTTAGGTTTTTTTACAACTCAGATTGGTGCAGAAGTTCATGGAAAAGTTGATGGATCGTTTGACTCTGGGTATTTAATGACAGCAACGGTTAATGGACGAATATTTAGAGGAGTCTTGTTCCCTCCGGTAAGCTTCCAATCTTACTATTATTAGACAATTTTTTTTTTTTTAAACAGCGGTTAGGATCAAAGCTTACTACTATTAGACAAATTAGGATAGGATGGCAAGTCTAATGTATCCATTGCCCGATGCCCCGATCCCTATTATTTTACATCTTTCGTTCAGCATGAGATCGTAGTAAAGATATACGCTTGACACCACCACCACCTTTGTTTTTGGAGTTAAACATAGAACATCTAATGTTTTGATAACACCATACATCTATGGTATTTATTTATTTGTTGACGAACAATTTATATATAGCTATTGACGTTTGTTAATCAGGGTCCTGAAGTTGTTACAAGAGGAGCTTTACGCGGACATAATCGCAGATCACCTATAAGTCATGTTCCTCAAAGAAACCTTCATACAACGCGGGCTTTCATTAGGCACTCGAACCATAATGCACCATTATCTAATGCTCCAGAATCAAGTCAAGGTTACCTACCAGATCATAATCATGTCAAAAGAGCTTCACCGGTGGCTAGATCACTTACATCGGCTAGATCAGTTCCGTCTATATCGTCAGGAAGGGAGCAACTGAAGGCTCAGAATCATGAACTACATGGTGTGGTTCTAACACTGGGTGGTCCGGGGAGTGGGCACAGTGGCTTGTAGAGCAAGTGACCAGATGATTCTGACTCGTCCCTTTTTGTATATGTAAGGTGCTCTAGTGTACGTTCTTTTTCATGTGTAAAATCTTCTAGGTAGCTAGTAGTAGTTAATGCAAATCTAGATTGGAGTTGTGTATTCTTTATCAGTGTTCTTTGAAACAATGGTTTGTTATCTTAGGTATAGCTAGATTTTATCTTCAATAGGACCAAATTCTTCTGGTTGTTTTTCTCAAGAAAAAAAATAAAGAAAGTATGATATACTACTATACAATATACATACATCATATTTCAAGTGGAAAAAATTAGTAAATGTGAGATCATCTTATAATTAATTATATATGGAATGTGAATCTTTGAGTGTAGAAATAGTAATTTCATAGTCGTAAAAAATACTCATGGCAAGTGCACCAATATCTAAAAAACATAAGTTTTCATGAGTCGAACGTAGGTAGCTCGTGACCACCAAGCATGTACTATAGCGGTCTTAATTGAAGCATTTTAAAACTAGTTATGAGTCAAATATGATATAACCTTTAGATATTGAAGATTTAAAATGTGTTTGAATGACCTCAAGTGTGTTTAGAAAAATTTAGTCATATCATAAATTAAAAAATTGTAGTGATAGCAGGTAATTAACTATAACTTATGTTTTAAGTTGAAAGGTAGAGATTATATTTTTGCTAATAAATATCTCACAAACTAGTTATAGTTTATCTTAATAATGCGAATAATACAGAATAACACAAAAGAAAAATTAAAACATTTTAATAAAGATGATCAATTTATAATTAATTTAAATTTAATTTACATACCTGAATTTTAAAAAAGTATTTAATTAGTTTATTATTATTAAACCTATATTTTACAATAACTTTTTATTTATTTGTAATTTAATAAAGTTACAAAAAATATATGTTCATATTAATATAATCTCTCCTAACTTGTTACATCAAAATTTAAAGCACCTTAATTAGGTTGTTTGATTTGAATTTTTTAGATTTGGTTAAAAAAGATACGGAGCAGTAGTAACAAATTATAAATAGAAAAGAAATGGGGGTAGGTAACATGGATGACGTAAGCAAAAGGTCAAATCCAATGAGACGTGTGTCTTTTTCTTTTAAATTTTTCTTTCAAAGATCCCATCAACCAATCACATCACATCTGTCACTACAGTTTGATGATTTATATGAACACGCCAACACTCCCCCGTGATGCCCGGGTGCTTTTGTTTTTCTTATTTTTGTTTTTTTTTTTATCTTATTCTTTCAACAAAATTACACGGATACTCCATGTAATTTGCTCAAAATCACGGATAGTTTGAGCGAGCTTAAATTCAATTATACAAAGTTAAATTAGGATCGAGTGCAATGAGGTTGGTGTTATTGATATGTTTTGAAGACTTTATGATCGTACTCCATTCGAAAATATCATTTTGAATGGTCAATCACTAGGGATGACAATCGTCACCCGATTCAGTGGATATCCATTCGATCCACCCGCTTTGCGTATTAACTAGAACTGTCTTCACAACCGCCATGTATCAAAGTCATTATGTGCTATATTTCATCCTGTATGTAAAATAGTGGTATTGTATGTTTGTAAAATATTGTATAAAAGTTTGAACGCGAAGTATTATTGTAATCAGTTTTTCATATAGAATCGTAGTAGTTGAATTGTATATTAACTACTAAGTATGAACTTAACGGGTAGGTATTACCCGAATTAAAACTTATAAAACGCTAATATGAAGAAAAAGCTTTTATAAATAAGTTCATATTATGCTATGAAATACTATTGACTACTATTAAAATTCTATATGACTAACTCAATTCTTTTGGCTATTTTTGAAGGACATGACATCGACGACTCGTCAGAACTTGAACATGAGCGAGGAAGACTTCCGTGTTTTCCTTGCTGCGAACATAGCCGCAGTGCAGGCTGCAATGCAAAATAACAACAATAACTCCGGATCTAGCAGTGGAACTAATTCTACCAGAAATCGTGTAGGATGCTCCTACAAAGAATTCAATGCCTGCAAACCTTTGGAATTCGATGGAACCGAGGGTCCAATCGGATTAAAATGGCGGACCGAGAAGGTCAAATCGGTTTTGCCATAAGTAAATGTACTGAAGAGGACAAAGTGAAGTACGCTACGCATACCTTCACAGTGTAGTGACCCGAACTTTTCCATGTTTATATATATTAATTGAGATTGATATTTACATGATTAAATGTTTCCAACATGTTAAGCAATCAAACTTGTTAAGACTTGATTAATTGAAATATGTTTCATATAGACAATTGACCACCCAAGTTGATCGGTGATTCACGAACGTTAAAACTTGTAAAAACTATATGATGACATATATATGGATATATATATATAGTTAACATGATACTATGATAAGAAAACATATCATAAAGTATATTAACAATGAACTACATATGTAAAAACAAGACTACTAACTTAATGATTTTTAAACGAGACATATATATAACGATTATCGTTGTAAAGACATTTAATGTATATATATCATATTAAGAGATATTCATACATGATAATATCATGATAATATAATAATTTAAAATCTCATTTGATATTATAAACATTGGGTTAACAACATTTAACAAGATCGTTAACCTAAAGGTTTCAAAACAACACTTACATGTAACGACTAACGATGACTTAACGACTCAGTTAAAATGTATATACATGTAGTGTTTTAATATGTATTTATACACTTTTGAAAGACTTCAATACACTTATCAAAATACTTCTACTTAACAAAAATGCTTACAATTACATCCTCGTTCAGTTTCATCAACAATTCTACTCGTATGCACCCGTATTCGTACTCGTACAATACACAGCTTTTAGATGTATGTACTATTGGTATATACACTCCAATTATCAGCTCTTAGCAGCCCATGTGAGTCACCTAACACATGTGGAAACCATCATTTGGCAACTAGCATGAAATATCTCATAAAATTACAAAAATATGAGTAATCATTCATGACTTATTTACATGAAAACAAAATTACATATCCTTTATATCTAATCCATACACCAACGACCAAAAACACCTACAAACACTTTCATTCTTCAATTTTCTTTATCTAATTGATCTCTCTCAAGTTCTATCTTCAAGTTCTAAGTGTTCTTCATAAATTCCAAAAGTTATAGTTTCATAAAATCAAGAATACTTTCAAGTTTGCTAGCTCACTTCCAATCTTGTAAGGTGATCATCCAACCTCAAGAAATCTTTGTTTCTTACAGTAGGTTATCATTCTAATACAAGGTAATAATCATATTCAAACTTTGGTTCAATTTCTATAACTATAACAATCTTATTTCAAGTGATGATCTTACTTGAACTTGTTTTCGTGTCATGATTCTGCTTCAAGAAATTCGAGCCATCCAAGGATCCATTGAAGCTAGATCCATTTTTCTCTTTTCTAGTAGGTTTATCCAAGGAAATTAAGGTAGTAATGATGTTCATAACATCATTCGATTCATACATATAAAGCTATCTTATTCGAAGGTTTAAACTTGTAATCACTAGAACATAGTTTAGTTAATTCTAAACTTGTTCGCAAACAAAAGTTAATCCTTCTAACTTGACTTTTAAAATCAACTAAACACATGTTCTATATCTATATGATATGCTAACTTAATGATTTAAAACCTGGAAACACGAAAAACACCGTAAAACCGGATTTACGCCGTCGTAGTAACACCGCGGGCTGTTTTGGGTTAGTTAATTAAAAACTATGATAAAATTTGATTTAAAAGTTGTTATTCTGAGAAAATGATTTTTATTATGAACATGAAACTATATCCAAAAATTATGGTTAAACTCAAAGTGGAAGTATGTTTTCTAAAATGGTCATCTAGACGTCGTTCTTTCGACTGAAATGACTACCTTTACAAAAACGACTTGTAACTTATTTTTCCGACTATAAACCTATACTTTTTCTGTTTAGATTCATAAAATAGAGTTCAATATGAAATCATAGCAATTTGATTCACTCAAAACGGATTTAAAATGAAGAAGTTATGGGTAAAACAAGATTAGATAATTTTTCTCATTTTAGCTACGTGAAAATTGGTAACAAATCTATTCCAACCATAACTTAATCAACTTGTATTGTATATTATGTAATCTTGAGATACCATAGACACGTATACAATGTTTCGACCTATCATGTCGACACATCTATATATATTTCGGAACAACCATAGACACTCTATATGTGAATGTTGGAGTTAGCTATACAGGGTTGAGGTTGATTCCAAAATATATATAGTTTGAGTTGTGATCAATACTGAGATACGTATACACTGGGTCGTGGATTGATTCAAGATAATATTTATCGATTTATTTCTGTACATCTAACTGTGGACAACTAGTTATAGGTTACTAACGAGGACAGCTGACTTAATAAACTTAAAACATCAAAATATATTAAAAGTGTTGTAAATATATTTTGAACATACTTTAATATATATGTATATATTGTTATAGGTTCGTGAATCAACAGTGGCCAAGTCTTACTTCCTGACGAAGTAAAAATCTGTGAAAGTGAGTTATAGTCCCACTTTTAAAATCTAATATTTTTGGGATGAGAATACATGCAGGTTTTATAAATGATTTACAAAATAGACACAAGTACGTGAAACTACATTCTATGGTTGAATTATTGAAATCGAATATGCCTCTTTTTATTAAGTCTGGTAATCTAAGAATTAGGGAACAGACACCCTAATTGACGCGAATCCTAAAGATAGATCTATTGGGCCTAACAAACCCCATCCAAAGTACCGGATGCTTTAGTACTTCGAAATTTATATCATATCCGAAGGGTGTCCCGGAATGATGGGGATATTCTTATATATGCATCTTGTTATTGTCGGTTACCAGGTGTTCACCATATGAATGATTTTTATCTCTATGTATGGGATGTGTATTGAAATATGAAATCTTGTGGTCTATTGTTACGATTTGATATATATAGGTTAAACCTATAACTCACCAACATTTTTGTTGACGTTTAAAGCATGTTTATTCTCAGGTGAATATTAAGAGCTTCCGCTGTTGCATACTAAAATAAGGACAAGATTTGGAGTCCATGTTTGTATGATATTGTGTAAAAACTGCATTCAAGAAACTGATTTCGATGTAACATATTTGTATTGTAAACCATTATGTAATGGTCGTGTGTAAACAGGATATTTTAGATTATCATTATTTGATAATCTACGTAAAGCTTTTTAAACCTTTATTTATGAAATAAAGGTTATGGTTTGTTTTAAAAATGAATGCAGTCTTTGAAAAACGTCTCATATAGAGGTCAAAACCTCGCAACGAAATCAATTAATATGGAACGTTTTTAATCAATAAGAACGGGACATTTCAGTTGGTATCCGAGCGTTGGTCTTAGAGAACCAGAAAATTTGCATTAGTGTGTCTTATCGAGTTTGTTAGGATGCATTAGTGAGTCTGGACTTCGACCGTGTTTTCTTTAAAAATGATTGCTTAACATTTTTGTTGGAAACTATATATTTTTAACATATGAATATTATGTGATATATTAATCTCTTAACGTGTTTGATATTATGTGATAGATGTCTACCTCTAGAACAAGTCCCATTGACTCACCTAATAATAATGAAGAGTCAAATGTAAATTGGAATGATTTGTGGACTGATTCACAAGTTCCCGAAGAGGAACCGGAAGAAGAGTCGGAACCGAAAGAAGAATCGGAACCGGAAGAAGAATCGGAACCGGATGAAGAAATAGAACCGGTGGGGGAAATAATAAAACGGTTAAGTAAAAGAAAATCCTCAACCAACCGACCAAAGTTAATTATGGTCAATGGTGTTTCCGCCAAGGAAGCAAAATATTGGGAGGATTACCAATTCTCCGATGAATCGGATTCCGACGAGAATTCCGATGATGTTATAGAAATTACCCCAACTGAATTTAAAAAGGCAAAAGAAAATAATAAGGGAAAGGGCATAAAAATAGAGAAATCTAATTCCAACCCCGATGAACTTTATATGTATCGTCAACCCCCGAAGTCCTTAAGTTGTAACAATGACCCGGGAACCTCTAAACCACCAGGTTTTTCTAAACCAATGTGGACAACGACGGCTCGTATTAGGGGAACATCATATATCCCTAGAAACTTGGCAAAACGAACCAAAACCGAAGAAGAAGAAACGAGCGAGTCGGAATAAGATAGTTGTATTCGTGTGGTGTAATATATGTAATATAGTGTTCTTATGCTTTATGATATATGTAAAAATTGCTTGTATTAATAAGTATTTTTTTATGAAACTAACTCTTGTCTATTTTACAGTTTAAAAACACAAAATGGATAGACAACCCAATATTTTAAGAGACCTACCCGGAGACATGATTGATGAAATCTTGTCTAGAGTCGGCCAGAATTCTTCGGCACAACTATTTAAGGCGAGATCAGTTTGTAAGACATTCGAAGAACGTTCCAAGAATGTCTTGGTTTATAAGAGACTTTCGTTTGAAAGATGGGGGATATGACATTGGGAAACCCATAAGTTACGATGTGTTTACTTTGACGCATATATTGCGGGGAACCCAAATGCTATTTTACGCAACGGGTTAAGAAATTATTTTGACTCAATATATCCGAATATTGGATTTCGTGATTTAGAAAAAGCGGCTAACATGCAACATAAAGAAGCATGTTATGCTTACGGATTAGTAATGTTCGCTTCTCACCAAAGTGAGAACAAGAACATCGGGCTACAACTATTAAATAAAACGTTTCCACAAGTGACGGAGTCGGTAATTGGGGTAAGAAATGAGGTTTTTAGATTATTACGGGACTGTTGGACATTACGTAACCCTCGTCCCTTTGATGACGTTACAACACGCTGTCTTATCAACGGCCATAACGGTTATGTTGCACAAGACCAAGGATGGGAAGTAGTCCTAGTAAAACCAGAATGCATGACTTGTTTCTGGACGTATGAATTATGTGTCTTTATTGCCTTTGCCGAACGACTTGTGTATTAGCTAGAATTGTCTTCACAACTATCTTGTATCAAAGTTATTGTGTGCTATATTTCATGCTTTATGTAAAATAAGCGGTATTGTAAGTTTGTAAAATATTGTATAAAAGTTTGAACGCGAAATATTATTACAATCAGTTTTTCATATAGAATTGTAGTAGTTGAATTGTATATTAGCTACTAAGTATGAACTTAACGGGTAGGTACTACCCGAATTTAAACTTATAAAACGCTAATATGAAGAAAAAGCTTTTATAAATGAGTTCATATTATGCTACGAAATACTATTAACTACTCTTAATATTCTGTATGATTAACTTGTTCCATTTAACTATTTTGAAGGAAATGGCACCGACTACTCGACACACCGTGAATATGAATGAAGAGGAATTCCGTACTTTTCTAGCTTCAAACATAGCCGCAGTACAGGCTGCGTTACATACCAACAATATCCTTGGATCTAGCAGTACAGGAAATCGTGTAGGATGCACCTACAAAGAATTCACTGCCTGCAAACCTTTGGAATTTGATGGAACCGAAGGACCGATCGGATTGAAACGGTGGACCGAGAAGGTTGAATCGGTGTTTGCCATAAGTAAGTGTACTGAAGAGGACAAAGTGAAGTACGCTACGCATACCTTCACAGGTTCTGCGTTAACATGGTGGAATACCTATCTAGAGCAAGTGGGACAAGATGATGCGTACGCACTACCGTGGTCAGCATTCAAGCACTTGATGAACGAGAAGTACCGTCCCAGAACCGAGGTCAATAAGCTCAAGACAGAACTTAGAGGGTTACGAACCCAAGGATTTGATATTACCACGTACGAAAGACGATTCACAGAATTGTGCCTATTGTGTCCGGGAGCATTCGAAGATGAGGAAGAGAAGATCGACGCGTTTGTGAAAGGATTATCGGAAAGAATCCAAGAAGATATAAGTTCACACGAGCCCGCCTCCATACAACAGGCATGTAGAATGGCTCACAAACTAGTGAACCAGATTGAAGAAAGAATTAAAGAACAGACTGCTGAAGAGGCCAATGTGAAGCAAGTCAAAAGAAAGTGGGAGGAAAACGGTGATAAGAATCACCAATACAACAACAACAGCAATTACAACAATAATCGCAACAATTATCCCAACAATCGCAACATCAATCGCAACTACAACAAACGGCCCAACAACAACAACAACAACAACAACAACAGCAACTACAACAATCATCCCAACAATAATAATAACCGCAACAACAACAACAATCAGAAGCAGCTATGCCAAAGGTGTGAAAAGAATCACTCGGGGTTCTGCACCAAATTTTGCAACAAGTGTAAAAGAAATGGTCATAGCGCGGCGAAGTGTGAGGTCTACGGACCAGGGGTTAATAGAACGAAAGGAACAAATGGTGTCGGAACGAGTAATGGCGGAGCAAGTAGTGTCGGAGCAAGTTATGCCAATGTAGTTTGTTATAAATGTGGAAAACCAGGCCACATTATTAGAAATTGCCCGAACCAGGAGAACACGAATGGACAAGGCCGTGGAAGAGTTTTCAATATTAATGCGGTAGAGGCACAGGAAGACCCGGAGCTTGTTACGGGTACGTTTCTTATTGACAATAAATCTGCTTACGTTTTATTTGATTCGGGTGCGGATAGAAGCTATATGAGTAGAGATTTTTGTGCTAAATTAAGTTGTCCATTGACGCCTTTGGATAGTAAATTTTTACTCGAATTAGCAAATGGTAAATTAATTTCAGCAGATAATATATGTCGGAATCGAGAAATTAAACTGGTTAGCGAAACATTTAAGATTGATTTGATACCAGTAGAGTTAGAGAGTTTTGATGTGATAATCGGTATGGACTGGTTGAAAGAAGTGAAAGCGGAGATCGTTTGTTACAAAAATGCAATTCACATTATACGAGAAAAAGGAAAACCCTTAATGGTGTACGGAGAAAAGGGCAACACGAAGCTACATCTTATTAGTAATTTGAAGGCACAAAAACTAATAAGAAAAGGTTGCTATGCTGTTCTAGCACACGTCGAGAAAGTACAAACTAAAGAAAAGAGCATCAATGATGTTCCCATTGCAAAAGAATTTCCCGATGTATTTTCGAAAGAATTACCGGGATTACCCCCACATCGATCCGTTGAATTTCAAATAGATCTTGTACCAGGAGCTGCACCAATAGCTCGTGCTCCTTACAGACTCGCACCCAGCGAGATGAAAGAACTGCAAAGCCAATTACAAGAACTTTTAGAGCGTGGTTTCATTCGACCAAGCACATCACCGTGGGGAGCTCCTGTTTTGTTTGTCAAGAAGAAAGATGGTACATTCAGGTTGTGTATCGACTACCGAGAGTTGAACAAACTTACCATCAAGAACCGCTACCCACTACCGAGAATCGACGACTTATTTGATCAACTACAAGGCTCGTCTGTTTATTCAAAGATTGACTTACGTTCCGGGTATCATCAAATGCGGGTGAAAGAAGATGATATTCCAAAGACTGCTTTCAGAACACGTTACGGTCATTACGAGTTTATGGTCATGCCGTTTGGTTTAACTAATGCACCAGCTGTGTTCATGGACCTTATGAACCGAGTGTGTGGACCATACCTTGACAAGTTTGTCATTGTTTTCATTGATGACATACTTATTTACTCAAAGAATGACCAAGAACACGGTGAACATTTGAGAAAGGTGTTAGAAGTATTGAGGAAGGAAGAATTGTACGCTAAGTTTTCAAAGTGTGCATTTTGGTTGGAAGAAGTTCAATTCCTCGGTCACATAGTGAACAAAGAAGGTATTAAGGTGGATCCGGCAAAGATAGAAACTGTTGAAAAGTGGGAAACCCCGAAAACTCCGAAACACATACGCCAGTTTTTAGGACTAGCTGGTTACTACAGAAGGTTCATCCAAGACTTTTCCAGAATAGCAAAACCCTTGACTGCATTAACGCATAAAGGGAAGAAATTTGAATGGAATGATGAACAAGAGAAAGCGTTTCAGTTATTGAAGAAAAAGCTAACTACGGCACCTATATTGTCATTGCCTGAAGGGAATGATGATTTTTTGATTTATTGTGATGCATCAAAGCAAGGTCTCGATTGTGTATTAATGCAACGAACGAAGGTGATTGCTTATGCGTCTAGACAATTGAAGATTCACGAACAAAATTATACGACGCATGATTTGGAATTAGGCGCGGTTGTTTTTGCATTAAAGACTTGGAGGCACTACTTATATGGGGTCAAAAGTATTATATATACCGACCACAAAAGTCTTCAACACATATTTAATCAGAAACAACTGAATATGAGGCAGCGTAGGTGGATTGAATTATTGAATGATTACGACTTTGAGATTCGTTACCACCCGGGGAAGGCAAATGTGGTAGCCGATGCCTTGAGCAGGAAGGACAGAGAACCCATTCGAGTAAAATCTATGAATATAATGATTTATAATAACATTACTACTCAAATAAAGGAGGCGCAACAAGGAGTTTTAAAAGAGGGAAATTTAAAGGATGAAATACCCAAAGGATCGGAGAAGCATCTTAATATTTGGGAAGACGGAACCCGGTATAGGGCTGAAAGGATTTGGGTACCAAAATTTAGAGATATGAGAGAAATGGTACTTAGAGAAGCTCATAAAACCAGATACTCAATACATCCTGGAATGGGGAAGATGTACAAGGATCTCAAGAAACATTTTTGGTGGCCGGGTATGAAAGCCGATGTTGCTAAATACGTAGGAGAATGTTTGACGTGTTCTAAGGTCAAAGCTGAGCATCAGAAACCATCAGGTCTACTTCAACAACCCGAAATCCCGGAATGGAAATGGGAAAACATTACCATGGATTTCATCACTAAATTGCCAAGGACTGCAAGTGGTTTTGATACTATTTGGGTAATAGTTGATCGTCTCACCAAATCAGCACACTTCCTACCAATAAGAGAAGATGACAAGATGGAGAAGTTAGCACGACTGTATTTGAAGGAAGTCGTCTCCAGACATGGAATACCAATCTCTATTATCTCTGATAGGGATGGCAGATTTATTTCAAGATTCTGGCAGACATTACAGCAAGCATTAGGAACTCGTCTAGACATGAGTACTGCCTATCATCCACAAACTGATGGGCAGAGCGAAAGGACGATACAAACGCTTGAAGACATGCTACGAGCATGTGTTATTGATTTCGGAAACAGTTGGGATCGACATCTACCGTTAGCAGAATTTTCCTACAACAACAGCTACCATTCAAGCATTGAGATGGCGCCGTTTGAAGCACTTTATGGTAGAAAGTGCAGGTCTCCGATTTGTTGGAGTGAAGTGGGGGATAGACAGATTACGGGTCCGGAGATTATACAAGAAACTACCGAGAAGATCATCCAAATTCAACAACGGTTGAAAACCGCCCAAAGTCGACAAAAGAGCTACGCTGACATTAAAAGAAAAGATATAGAATTTGAAATTGGAGAGATGGTCATGCTTAAAGTTGCACCTTGGAAAGGCGTTGTTCGATTTGGTAAACGAGGGAAATTAAATCCAAGGTATATTGGACCATTCAAGATTATTGATCGTGTCGGACCAGTAGCTTACCGACTAGAGTTACCTCAACAACTCGCGGCTGTACATAACACTTTCCACGTCTCAAATTTAAAGAAATGTTTTGCTAAAGAAGATCTCACTATTCCATTAGATGAAATCCAAATCAACGAAAAACTTCAATTCATCGAAGAACCCGTCGAAATAATGGATCGTGAGGTTAAAAGACTTAAGCAAAACAAGATACCAATTGTTAAGGTTCGATGGAATGCTCGTAGAGGACCCGAGTTCACCTGGGAGCATGAAGATCAGATGAAGAAGAAATACCCGCATCTATTTCCAGAAGATTCGTCAACACCTTCAACAGCTTAAAATTTCGGGACGAAATTTATTTAACGGGTAGGTACTGTAGTGACCCGAACTTTTCCATGTTTATATATATTAATTGAGATTGATATTTACATGATTAAATGTTTCCAACATGTTAAGCAATCAAACTTGTTAATACTTGATTAATTGAAATATGTTTCATATAGACAATTGACCACCCAAGTTGATCGGTGATTCACGAACGTTAAAACTTGTAAAAACTATATGATGACATATATATGGATATATATATATAGTTAACATGATACTATGATAAGAAAACATATCATAAAGTATATTAACAATGAACTACATATGTAAAAACAAGACTACTAACTTAATGATTTTTAAACGAGACATATATGTAACGATTATCGTTGTAAAGACATTTAATGTATATATATCATATTAAGAGATATTCATACATGATAATATCATGATAATATAATAATTTAAAATCTCATTTGATATTATAAACATTGGGTTAACAACATTTAACAAGATCGTTAACCTAAAGGTTTCAAAACAACACTTACATGTAACGACTAACGATGACTTAACGACTCAGTTAAAATGTATATACATGTAGTGTTTTAATATGTATTTATACACTTTTGAAAGACTTCAATACACTTATCAAAATACTTCTACTTAACAAAAATGCTTACAATTACATTCTCGTTCAGTTTCATCAACAATTCTACTCGTATGCACCCGTATTCGTACTCGTACAATACACAGCTTTTAGATGTATGTACTATTGGTATATACACTCCAATTATCAGCTCTTAGCAGCCCATGTGAGTCACCTAACACATGTGGGAACCATCATTTGGCAACTAGCATGAAATATCTCATAAAATTACAAAAATATGAGTAATCATTCATGACTTATTTACATGAAAACAAAATTACATATCCTTTATATCTAATCCATACACCAACGACCAAAAACACCTACAAACACTTTCATTCTTCAATTTTATTTATCTAATTGATCTCTCTCAAGTTCTATCTTCAAGTTCTAAGTGTTCTTCATAAATTCCAAAAGTTCTAGTTTCATAAAATCAAGAATACTTTCAAGTTTGCTAGCTCACTTCCAATCTTGTAAGGTGATCATCCAACCTCAAGAAATCTTTGTTTCTTACAGTAGGTTATCATTCTAATACAAGGTAATAATCATATTCAAACTTTGGTTCAATTTCTATAACTATAACAATCTTATTTCAAGTGATGATCTTACTTGAACTTGTTTTCGTGTCATGATTCTGCTTCAAGAAATTCGAGCCATCCAAGGATCCATTGAAGCTAGATCCATTTTTCTCTTTTCCAGTAGGTTTATCCAAGGAAATTAAGGTAGTAATGATGTTCATAACATCATTCGATTCATACATATAAAGCTATCTTATTCGAAGGTTTAAACTTGTAATCACTAGAACATAGTTTAGTTAATTCTAAACTTGTTCGCAAACAAAAGTTAATCCTTCTAACTTGACTTTTAAAATCAACTAAACACATGTTCTATATCTATATGATATGCTAACTTAATGATTTAAAACCTGGAAACACGAAAAACACCGTAAAACCGGATTTACGCCGTCGTAGTAACACCGCGGGCTGTTTTGGGTTAGTTAATTAAAAACTATGATAAACTTTGATTTAAAAGTTGTTATTCTGAGAAAATGATTTTTATTATGAACATGAAACTATATCCAAAAATTATGGTTAAACTCAAAGTGGAAGTATGTTTTCTAAAATGGTCATCTAGACGTCGTTCTTTCGACTGAAATGACTACCTTTACAAAAACGACTTGTAACTTATTTTTCCGACTATAAACCTATACTTTTTCTGTTTATATTCATAAAATAGAGTTCAATATGAAATCATAGCAATTTGATTCACTCAAAACGGATTTAAAATGAAGAAGTTATGGGTAAAACAAGATTGGATAATTTTTCTCATTTTAGCTACGTGAAAATTGGTAACAAATCTATTCCAACCATAACTTAATCAACTTGTATTGTATATTATGTAATCTTGAGATACCATAGACACGTATACAATGTTTCGACCTATCATGTCGACACATCTATATATATTTCGGAACAACCATAGACACTCTATATGTGAATGTTGGAGTTAGCTATACAGGGTTGAGGTTGATTCCAAAATATATATAGTTTGAGTTGTGATCAATACTGAGATACGTATACAATGGGTCGTGGATTGATTCAAGATAATATTTATCGATTTATTTCTGTACATCTAACTGTGGACAACTAGTTATAGGTTACTAACGAGGACAGCTGACTTAATAAACTTAAAACATCAAAATATATTAAAAGTGTTGTAAATATATTTTGAACATACTTTAATATATATGTATATATTGTTATAGGTTCGTGAATCAACAGTGGCCAAGTCTTACTTCCTGACGAAGTAAAAATCTGTGAAAGTGAGTTATAGTCCCACTTTTAAAATCTAATATTTTTGGGATGAGAATACATGCAGGTTTTATAAATGATTTACAAAATAGACACAAGTACGTGAAACTACATTCTATGGTTGAATTATTGAAATCGAATATGCCTCTTTTTATTAAGTCTGGTAATCTAAGAATTAGGGAACAAACACCCTAATTGACGCGAATCCTAAAGATAGATCTATTGGGCCTAACAAACCCCATCCAAAGTACCGGATGCTTTAGTACTTCGAAATTTATATCATATCCGAAGGGTGTCCCGGAATGATGGGGATATTCTTATATATGCATCTTGTTATTGTCGGTTACCAGGTGTTCACCATATGAATGATTTTTATCTCTATGTATGGGATGTGTATTGAAATATGAAATCTTGTGGTCTATTGTTACGATTTGATATATATAGGTTAAACCTATAACTCACCAACATTTTTGTTGACGTTTAAAGCATGTTTATTCTCAGGTGAATATTAAGAGCTTCCGCTGTTGCATACTAAAATAAGGACAAGATTTGGAGTCCATGTTTGTATGATATTGTGTAAAAACTGCATTCAAGAAACTGATTTCGATGTAACATATTTGTATTGTAAACCATTATGTAATGGTCGTGTGTAAACAGGATATTTTAGATTATCATTATTTGATAATCTACGTAAAGCTTTTTAAACCTTTATTTATGAAATAAAGGTTATGGTTTGTTTTAAAAATGAATGAAGTCTTTGAAAAACGTCTCATATAGAGGTCAAAACCTCGCAACGAAATCAATTAATATGGAACGTTTTTAATCAATAAGAACGGAACATTTCACACAGGTACTGCGTTAACATGGTGGAACACCTATCTCAAGCAGGTGGGACAAGAGGCTGCTTAGGCACTACCGTGGTCAGCATTCAAGCACTTGATGAACGAGCAGTACCGTCCCAGAAACGAGGTCAATAAGCTCAAGGTAGAGCTTAGAGGATTACGAACGCAAGGTTTTGACATCACCACATACGAACGACGATTCACATAGTTGTGCCTATTGTGTCCAAGAGCGTTCGAAGATGAAGAAGAGAAAATCGATGCATTTGTAAAAGGGTTACCAGAATGGATTCAAGAAGATGTGAGTTCGCACGAACCCGCCTCCATACAAAAGGCAAGTCGAATGACTCACAAACTCATAAATCAGATTGAGGGGAGGATTAAAGAACAGGCGGCCGAAGAGGCCAACACAAAACAAGTCAAGAGAAAGTGGGAAGAAAACAGTGACAAGAGTCACCAACACATCAACAGTAACTATCGCTTCAACAATCAATACCACAATCACAAGCACAATCGCACCATTTTTCGCAACAACAAACGCAACAAAAACCATCTCAACAACAACAACTACAACAATCGTCCCAACAACTATACCAACCGCAACAACAACAATCCCAACAACAATCCCAACAACAATCTCAATAACAACACTGGCAATCAAATTCAGAAAATTCTGTGCCAAAGGTGTGAAGGGTACCATCCAACTACTTATTGTTCGGCATCATGTATCAAATGTAATAGAAAGGGTCATGGTGCAACGAAGTGCGAAGTTTATGGACCAGCGGGTAAAGGAACAAGTAATGCCCACATTATTTGTTACGGATGCGGGAAGAAGAGCCACTACAAAACTATGTGCCCAAACCAGGAAAACAATAATGGGCAAAGCCGTGGAAGAGTTTTTAACATTAATGCGGAAGAAGCGCAGGAAGACCTGGAGCTTGTTACGGGTACGTTTCTTATCGATGAAAAACCTGCTTATGTTTTATTTGATTCGGGTACGGATAGAAGCTATATGAGTAGAGATTTTTGTGCTAAGTTAAGTGGTCCATTGACGCCTATGAATAATAAATTTTTACTTGAATTAGCAAACGGTAAATTAATTTCAGCAGATAAAATATGTCGGAATCGAAAAATTAAACTGGTTAGCGAAATGTTTAAGATTGATTTGATACCAGTAGAGTTAGGGAGTTTTGATGTGATAATTGGCATGGACTGGTTGAAAAAGGAGAGAGCAGAGATCGTATGTTACAAAAATGCAATTCGCATTGTACGAGAAAAAGAAAAATCCTTAATGGTGTACGGAGAAAAGAGCAACGCGAAGCTAAACCTTATTAGTAACCTGAAGGCGTAAAAGCTAATAAGAAAAGGCTGCTATGCCGTTCTAGCACACGTCGAGAAAATACAAACCGAAGAGAAGAACATCGATGATGTTCCCGTCGCAAAAGAATTGCCCGATGTATTTCCGAAAGAATTACCGGGACTACCTTCACACCGATTGTGATGACCCGGGAAATTCCTACCAAATTTAAACTTAATCTTTATATGTTTCCAAGACGATAAGCAAAGTCTGTAATGTTGAGTCTGAAAAATCTTGAACTGTTTTCATATATTCAATTGACCTTCGACTGTTCTCGACGATTCACGAACAATTATTTGTAAATAGATATTTATATTTATAAATAAACTTGAAACATGTTAAACAAATATTATTAAATTTATTATTACTATCACCAATAATATTATTATTATCAGTTTTATAATTATTATTATTATAAATTATTATATTATTATTATTAATAAGGATCATTATTAATATTATCACAAAAATAATACAATTTATCTCTAATATTATTAACTAAATCATTCTTAATACCGATTATTATTATTATCATAGATGTTAATATTATTATTATTGTTATATAATTATTATTATTATTATTAGCAATAAATTTAGTATTAACATATTTATCTAATTATTAATACAGATTCTACATATATATATGGATTCGGTAAGCATCCCAATCAACTGTACTAGATTAGTACTATATATCTTCAAATTATTTTTATATCTTTATCATTGTACAAATTAGGCGTAAGCAGATACGATCTTTATTATTTTATATATTTTTTTCTGTCCTTCTTTTCGTCTGATTGAGAAAATTACAACCACCGTATCCTCCATCAAACCAACCACCACTTCTCTTCTATCTCTCTCTGATTCTATCTCCATTCTATTTCAATCACCATGAGACCCATCATTACTTCACATTCTTATTTCTTATTCGTAATATCCACCAGGAATCTCCACCTGCGTGTTTCAGTTTATCTTCTTTTATCAAACACAGCCTACAACTAATAACCTTCACTATCAAACCCATTTGGATTGATCAAGACCCAGCACCTCTGCTGCAACTTATGTTTATGTTTTCTGTGATAAACCTTCGTGCAAACAACCCACGTAAACTACTCAAAACAAAGTCATCCATTAACGCTACTATTGCTCGAAACTTTTCTGTTTTAATTCGAAGCCACCACCAAAAACATCATCTTGAAAACCGCCCAATAAGAACCATAACTTGCTGCCTTCTTTTCTCTCTTGGATCAAATCCACGATCACTTTAAAACCATCGACCACTCATCACTGTTGCTGCAGCCATTTTCTGTATCAAAACAAAACATAATACGCCACCTTACCTTGCACCACTACAAACACAACTTGTATTCGGTTTCCAAGTAACATTCTTAATATGTAGTGCATGCGTTTATTTTCCTTTTCCTAGTGGCCAACAACCTTTAAAACTAAATACCCCACTTCAATCACATGATATTATTATATTTGCTGAGGTATTTATTCTTTAATTGCCGACAAAATTCGAATGGTATTGTTATAGCTTGTGAGTGCTACTAACAAGTGGAGGATTAGTTAATTGTTTTTCATTAGCCACTTGATATTATTTAAATAACAATGATGAGCTGTGAAAATGATTGATACTACAACAAATATATATGGTACACTATGAAACCGTTATCTAGCTATTACATTTTTTCTTCGATTGAGTGAAAGACAGACCCGATCATTCCTGGACCGAATGAGATACTTGGACTGAATAATTATAGGTTTAGCTGGGTCGTATATATAGCATGAATTTTAAGTGGGCCGTAAACTTGTTTGAATATTGGGCTGTATATTAGTTTATCTAATTTGGCCAAGGGATTAACAAATGATGATACATGGCGAGAATGATGATGATGAGTTCGTGGTTATAAAGATGATGATGTCCACAGTTATGATGATGATGATACGGAATGAGTATAATGATGATGAAGTTACATAATGATGGTGATGATCTAGATGATAATAATAAAGGATGATGAGGAAGATGGAAACTGTTAAGAATACCGGTTATAAAATTTTGGAATACATACAATACAGAATAGATGGGCTGGTGTAGATGGTTTAGTTGTGTGTTTGTGTACCAAGGGGTCTTGGGTTCGATTCTGGCCTGCAACATAATTATCAAATTTTTTTACAACAACTTGAATCACTAGAATTTTAAAGGGAATTTCATCTTTGGCCAGCTACCTTGGGCTTCATTGTCATGTTGGGCCGAGAACATGCACACTTGCTTAATTAAGAGGTAGTATTATTACATATTATTATTATTATTATTATCATTATTACTAGTACTATCATTATTTTTATTTTTACAACAAATAAATATTATGTATATAAAATTATACTTATAATAATATTACATATTATAAACATATTTTTTTCATATATAACAAATGATGTATTTCTAATATAATATTAGTCATATATAAATATTAATATAACTATATAAACATTAGTCATTTTTAAAGATACATACAAATTAAATATATATAATATATAATTTAAGATATAATAAATTTGTTCGATTACAAAAATATGTGTTAATATATATGAATAATATAGGTTCGTGAATCCGAGGTCAACCTTGCATTGTTCAATATAGTCATATATATTTTTACTACAAAATACAGTATTGTGAGTTTCATTTGCTCCCTTTTTAAATGCTTTTGCTATATATATATTTTTTGGGACTGAGAATACATGCGCTGCTTTTATAAATGTTTTACGAAATAGATACAAGTACTTAAAATTACATTCTATGGTTGGATTATTAAACCGAATATCGCCCTTCAAGTCTGGTAACCTAAGAATTTAGGGAAATGGCCCCTGATTGACGCGAATCCTAAAGATAGATCTATGGACCTTGACAAGTCCCATTCGGGGAACGAATGCTTTAGTACTTCGAGATTATTATACAGACGAGAGGTTCTATTTTGGGGATATTCTATGCATTAAGTTAACATCGGTTACCAGGTGTTCAATCCATATGAATGATATTTTTGTCTCTATGCATGGGACGTATGTTTATGAGAAATGGAAATATGAAATCTTGTGGTCTATTAAAATTATGAAATGATTATTTATGTTAAACTAATGAACTCACCAACCTTTTGGTTAACACTTGAAAGCATGTTTATTCTCAGGTACGAAAGAAATCTTCCGCTGTGCATTTGCTCATATTAGAGATATTACATGGAGTCATTCATGACATATTTCAAAAGATGTTGCATTCGAGTCATTGAGTTCATCAAGATTAATATTAAGTCAATTATATTTGGATATATTATGAAATGGTATACACGTCTGTCAACTGTCGATGAAATGAAAGTTTGTCTTTTAAAAACGAATGCAATGTTTGTAAAATGTATCATATAGAGGTCAAGTACCTCGCGATGTAATCAACTATTGTGAATTGTTTATAATCGATATGGATTTCATCCAGATGGATTAGGACGGGTCTCTACAGTTGGTATCAGAGCGGTGGTCTTAGCGAACCAGGTCTGCATTAGTGTGTATAACTGATAAGTCGTTAGGATGCATTAGTGAGTCTGGACTTCGACCGTGTCTGCATGTCAAAAGTTTTACTTATCATTTGTGTCGAAAATTATTTGCTTGTCATCCTTAAAGTCTAGACACGTCTTACTGCCTCTATTGCATAGACAGTGTATAGATAAATTCATATCTTAGCGTATCTGTTATTGTTACCTTTGCCTGACAGCTTTCGTAGATTCCTCCGTAACTTATGGGATTTTAGTATTATATATATGCATATGTAAACTATGTATTGCAGGGTACTAATCTACATCCTATAATCTATTCCTTATCAAAAATCCTTCATCTGATCGTACGAGATGAATCCCTCAACCAGTTTGAGTCCCTTAGATTCTGATAGTTATTCCGATAGTTATTCAGACAGCTTTTCCGATATGGATTTCCACTCGAACTCCGAAAGCAGTGTAACCGGAATGGAGCAACCAGTCAACCATCCCTAATTCATCTGATGGGTTCATAGTCGACTTAACCGATGGAGATGAGAAAAAGGCGATCCTTTCCACCCACCAACCTGCACTCTTGGAAAAGAACCTGAAGCACTTACCGGCGAACCTATTCGAAACACCATTCTCATATTCATTTCCAGAGTATCTCGCCACGATTATATTCTATCTAAAATTCTAGATCTTATTCATCCGCTCGTCCGAACCGACAATCATCCCGGAATAATGGAAGAAGTCAACGAACTTCGCGCTCGAGTAATCAATTTGGAAAACGTGGTGCAAAACCTACCAGCTTCAACAACAGCACCGACAACACCAGTACCACCAACAACCCAAGTTTCCACATCACACGCCTCAACATCTCATTTTGTACCTCGAACATAATCATCGTTCTACAAATCCTTCTACATCGTTTATCTTCGTTCTACATGACGATTATATAATTTCTAATGTTTTAGAGATTATGTACTCTAGTTGTAACCGTAAATCAAATGAGTTTAATATCATATTAACTCATTAAATCCATGATTACATCTGAAGAAAATATATATGTATATATATTTTTTTATAACGATTGTAATTAAAAATTCTTTTGTACAAACTGTTAATGATGAAAATATTTGAACGGGTAGGTAATACCCGAGGAATATTTAGATTTCACATTAATAAGTTACACTGTACATTCTTCGAATCAGATTCAATAGTCATTTACTATCCTACTTACATCTACCGATATACAAATCCGTTTACCACAGAATAACCATATTCATACAATTTCATATTGAGATTTTGATTTATCAGAATCCAACAAGTGGCATAATGAAGAAAACATTTGACAAAATAAAATTTGTTAGAAACAAACAAATTAACTATGAGAAATTTTGTTAAAAATCGACGCTAACTGTTCCTAGCTAATTGTTCCTAGCTAACTGATTACATTTTATTTATCGCAATTTAATTATCGCAATTTACATTCTCGCAATTTTATTTATCGTCATTTAATTTCTGTTATTTACTTTACGCACTTTATTTATCGTTATTTAATTTCTGTTATTTATTTTACGCACTTTAAATATCGGGACACGTATACAAGGTTTTGACATATCATATCGACGCATTTATATATATTATTTGGAATAACCATAGATACTCTATATGCAGTAATGAACGAGTTCTCTATACAGGGTTGAGGTTGATTCTACAGTAATATATATAATTTGAGTTGTGATCGAGTCTGAGACATGTACACGGGTCACGATACGTATTAATTAATTCGAATATTATATATTAAACTATATATGAATGATTGCACTGTTAACTGTGGACTATCAATTGTGGACTGCCGACATTGGACAATTAAAATGAATTAAAATACTGATTATAACATATGAAACTAAACAATTCTTCAAGTTTGCCACTTAATTTCATCTTAAACCTCATTCGTATCTTGACGATTCCAATATGCGTTCAAACATTTCATAATTCTTGAAACCACCTCAATCGAGAGGATGAACCAACCACACTTCATCTACGGAAGAAAAGATGGATGAATATAATTATGCACCTGAAAACACTCGGAACCTGAGTAAACGTTTAACACGTATCTGTGCTAGATCCTTTGGCATTGTTATTACCGAAAATAACATTGCAATTCCTTTTCAAAATAGCCAGTTTTATCACAGCTTCAGCAAGTCAACTTCGACTTTTCATCCGGACTGGTCTTATTATAACATTGATATATAAGTTTGCCTTTCGTCATCGTTACCGGGGAACCGTTTATATTCCACCACATTAGCAGTAAACTTACCAGCAACCTCGTTACTTCTTGACTTAAATCTCTATGATAAATCATTATATTTATTCATTGAAACCCTATCATGTACTCATCCGCATCTTGTAACGAGAACTGACATACCAATTACCGAGAACCAGCAATCAGTACTTTGAAAACTCACAGCATATCTACATCAACAGTTATATGTATAACATTCCTCTCTTAGGATTATGATCTTTCATCTGAAATCCTGAAAAGCACTCAGTCTACAAATCAATACTCTGAATGTTGAAAAAGCTGAATGAAGCAGCAAAAACCGTAGACAACCATAAACGACCTTAATCATCGGAAGTTGATGATAAAGAATAGTATGTTGGAAAAGCTCAGAAAAGTTGGAACTGGAAAACAAATTGAGCTAACCATGAAGGAGACTCTGAACAAATCACAAGGACTAAACTTGTACATAAAGAATCCTGATGATCCTGTATCTGATGAAATCTTTAGCGAACGCCTTGCTTCTGAATCTAAACCCTTACGGATAAATCTTCTCTATCATCCTTCGATATTAGAAATTCTAAGATATCATCGTATCTTTCATTATAAATATCCTCCATATTTCTAAAGATATGTTCATAACTATTCTTATCTGAAATCATTAATCTCTTCGTGCTATCAGTGTTACATCATATAGAAACTGTTAGTTTCTATATTCTGTAAACTTTCGAGCTTAAAATATGAATGTTATTGAAGTAATGTTGGGAACGGAAGCATGAGTTAGTATAATATAATGACACTTTATCAACGTGATTATATTACAGTAAGTCATGCTGAGTTTCTAAATGAGACATGATGATTCACAGATTATAACATCATCATGTGCCATGTTACACGACTCTTACATTTTATCTGATATATAAACATATCAAGAACATATTTTCTTGATAGTTCTATCTTTCCCAGATATTCTGGTAATTTGACGAATCAAGATCGTGCTATTACCATTTCTTTCTTAGAACATTAACTATGTTCATTTCAAAATTCATATCTATGAATTCTGGACCGTTGCTCGCTTTACTAGAGGTCGAGAGGATAACAAAAAAGGCAAAGAGATCCAAAATATAAGAGAAAATATAAAGCCCGATAACAATTCATAAATTACAAACCGTGTATATCAATGTTTATCGCAACATAAAGACACGGGAGAATTAAAAACACTATAACCCCAAGGGCGAAGTAGAAGAAAGCAGATTCCTCTGGTGGAAGTTGGAAAAGGAAAAGGAATGTCGTGATAGTAAGAATAAGGACAAGGATCAGAACTGGATTAAGCATTTTTACAATCGTTTGAAAGTATGGATCGAGAAAGAAAGAATTGGAGTGGTGAAAATAATGGAACGAAAGAAGTTCATTTATAGAGAAGATACCAGACAGAGTAATCGAGGCAGATCACTGTGACGCCCCGTACAAAATCATCGTGTACGGTACATCAACAACAGGATCATTACAAGGTCAAACACTATATGCTGTTTGAAAACCGATATGCATTCATAAAAGATAACATTTTTACAAAAGATGAATAGGAAACATTAACATGAGTACATGATACTAAGGTCATTACAAAGCTATTGTTCTAAAAATAACATAAGTTGCGAATGCAAAGTAAAAGTTCTATGCTTGGGACATCTCTAAGTAATGCAGCAGAAGTCTAACACAGCAAGTCTGTAACAGCAAGTCTATACACCGAGACTAGAATAGCAAGGCTAACAGCGGAAGCAACATCGTCTAAGCACCTGAGAATTACATACTTAAAAAGTCAACACGAATGTTGGTGAGCTATAGTTTGTTTGTATCAGTAATGTAACATAGGCCACGAGATTCCAGTGCTGCAAACAGCGTATCAAAACAGTATGTTCAAATCAGTATGAATAAGTATATGTATAACCGTGGGCACCCGGTAACTAGACTTAACGTTTATAACCCCCTGAAAGTGCACTTGGCAAGTGCGTATGAGTTACGAAGTATTAAACACCCGTTAAATGCTAGCGCGACTAGCCCGAGTGGGGATGTCAAACCCTATGGATCCATATCTAAGATTCGCGTTCACCGGTTCAAAAACCAATGACTAAACGTTACCGTGCTAAAGGGAATGTTTATGCCGTTGTATAACCCACACATATATAAAGTTTAAGTATTCGTGCCTAGTATGTAAAACGTAAAAAGCGCATGTATTCTCAGTCCCAAAATAATTAAAGTAAAAAGGGATGCTATAACTCACAGTGATAAAAGCGGTAAAGTCGGTAATGAAAGTATGCAAGTAGTAAGTCGGTCCGAAAGGTCGTCAACCTAAATCAAAGGTTACTAGGTCAGTAGGTTGTCTTAATAAGTTCTAATAGTGCATAAAATAAGTTTAAGTGTCATCATCATCATCATTCATCATCATAAAAGCTAAGTGAGTTTGACAAGAATAGAGATCGAAACAATAGGCTGACTTCGGTCAGCTGCTACGACCTCTACGTAAATCGAAAAGACGCATGGTCAGTGGCTATGGCTCCGTATATGAGTCCCCTAACAGATGACCAATTTTCAGGACCTCTCGTCTTCGTTTGACTGTGGCGACGGTTTAAGTGCGAGTAGGTCAGAAATTTCAGCACAACGTTAATAGGGTGTAGTGACTCTCGGAGGGCCATAAATCCTAAATCGTAACTCGGATTAAGACGAGGCCTAAACGGAAAATCATCTACTCGAACCGAACTAACTGAAAATCAAATTTTCAGTAGCCTACGTGGTCTGATCAGATACGAAAATCAGTGGACATGTGCTCCAGTGGGGTTCTTGGTGCTCGATGCTCATCACGGTTCTCATCCTTGATGCTTGTAGCTTCAAGTGTACAACTCGTTGATGGTTTAGCATCAGTTTTGACCATGATTCACCATCAATACACAATATATTAAGACCAAGTAAGAATACAACTCATTCATGAGTCTTAGATGGATGATGAACCAAGGTTACATCATATCCTTAGTCTTAACACTAATACCAGTCACAATAACAACTAAAGTTACAAACTTTACATCAATTTAACAAATATGAACACAATCTAAGTCAAAAGAGGTGATGGAACCCTAAGCTAGAGAGCTTGGATCCATTTCACACAGGTTACAAGGTTACAAAGCTAGAAAGCTTGAACCTTTAAGTGTTCTTTAAAGATCTTGAAGCATAAAGCTTGGATCTATAAGATATATGAAGATAACAAACACAAGTTTGAATCTTTTTCACAAAACAACATGATCAAAGCAAAAAGAACTTAGATCTAACAAAAAGATATGAAGATTCAAGCTAGAAAGCTTGCATCTTGATTGTTCTTGAAGATCTTGAAGCATAAAGCTTGGATCTTGAAGATGCATGAAGATTACAAACAAAAGTTTGAATCTTTATCATAAAATAGAAAGATTAAAGTATAAAAGAAGTAGATCTACAAAAGTTATGAAGATTCAAGCTAAAAGCTTGAATCTTCCATGTTCTTGAAAGATTCATGCTTGAATCAACAAGATATAAGTAAGATCAAAGCTAAAAGGAACTTTGATCTCCATAAAATGATGATGATGATGATCATGAATTTGAAAAGGAAAAGAAGAAGGAAAAGAAGACGTACAAGTAATACTAGAAAGGAAAGAAAGAGAGAAAGAACAAGTGTGTGAAAAACCAAAATGATCAAGTGTGGAAATGAGAGGCTAAAGGCTAGTATTTATAAGCAAAGAGTGATCACATGGATTGATGACATGGCAAGATCTAGGGTGGTGGTGGTGGACGATTTATGGAGGGGGATGGGAAGGACAAAAAGTTTACTTTTTGGCTAATGGTATCTAAAGTGTGTCCTTTTGCTAGAATCTTATGTAACAAAGTTAAGTACCCTTATCCATAATGCTAGCATGACTCACTAATTATTTATTTATTTATTTATTTATTATTATGGGCCACTAGTAAATATATTTGGGCTAATTAATTGGGTCACTAGCTAGAGTAGGGTGGGCTTGAGCCCAACAAGGTAAAAAGTTCAAAAAGGCTAACTATTGGGCTTTAGCAATTAAATAAATAAAATTAAGCATCCAAAGGCCCAAGTAATTATTATTATAAAATAATAATTAATATTTCGCTGTCCAAAAGTTCCGGTTCCGACAAAAGTCAAACGTACGCGCAGTCCGCGTTTTAATCGTAACGGCAAGTAACGCTAACGGTTATAAAGCATCCAATGGACAAGTTAAGCATTCTAATCATACCAAGGCATGTTTTAAAGTATATATGAATATAAAACACGTGTGCCAAGGTTCCATAGTAATAAAGTAACGCAGTACGCACAAATACGCAGTTTCGCAAAAATACAAGGCACAAAAGCAAGTCGAAAAAGCCGGGTCGTTACATTACCCACCTGTTAATGGAAATTTCGTCCCGAAATTTGAGGAGTGACCAAAAATGGTACAGTATTTAAATAAGAAGTAGCGTATCAAAGTTCCGTGAGACTCGTGGGCTCAGAAGTGAGTTATTTGCCTCGAAGGGTACTTGGGCGTATAAAAGTAAGGATAGGTTTATGCCATTAATTAAGTCTCTTGTCCTAAGAAATCAATAAATTGATTTCGTCTCTGGTTAACATGAGTATGTCATTTAAATATATGTATCCACAGAGGGAAAGATGATGTTTTTAGCCTTACAGGCATCTTCAGTAAGCTGGATGCGTAAAATGCATCATGAATGTTACTAAACTCATCTAAAACAATGAGCGCTTATGTCACAATACAAGGCTGATAGGTAGAACGGAAAACATGGTGATCACAACCATGTGATTTGATGTCTGGATAGTGTTAGCCACGGATTTTACTAACCCCTTGATTTCGGAAGGAGACCATAGGCATAATGAACCCGATATTTAAGAACGTTTCATTTGACTAAATGAATTGAAATGTTAGCTGGAGGTGACTAATCGGACTTATATACAATGCAAGCCATAATTATTTATAGTGTCTCCAGGGCGGTCTGAATGAACAATGAAGGATATCACCCAGTTTACCATACTGCAGGTGAACTTATCCTTAGATGAAATGAAAACACAGTTCCATAATGTAACTTTATCCTTTCAGTTACATGTTGAAGTTAGGGTTAACATTAACTAGAACAACATATAGTTGCAACCAACGAAGGAAGGAATACGTAGAGTAACCATATCAGTGTCGTAGATGTTTTAAGCAGTCCCTTCCAAGAGGATAACAAGATTCATAGGTTCTTAAAGTAATTTATACTATGTTTTTGAAAGAAAATCGAACGAAAGGTGTAATCTTTGAACGAGAGTGAACTCTTCAAGCGGTTCATCCTGAATTTATCCTTATACCTAAGGGGATGCGCTGATGAGAAGATACTTGAACCCTTGGTCCTAAAGAACGGTTTACTCCAAGTGAAAAGAATCTCCAAAAATGATTTCTTGTACCTCAACCTACTGTTTCATAGAGATAATGTTTACGAGGGTGTTGTGACTAGCCGTGAAACATTGAGAGTAGAAACCTGCCTAATGCCTTTACTATGATAGGGTGACCACTGGGTGGGTCCCAGAGAACTGATTTATCGGCCCGCGTTTTTGCCAAGTCTAACCTTAAGAGGAACATTTTATGAGCACAAAGACTTCCTAATTAATTTATAAATCTGCCATCCAAAGTGGCTCAAGAGTTTTTAATAAAGATCTTAATAGTAAGCTTTTATCCCTAACGGGGGGCGAGAAGAAGTGTGATCCATACATGGTGTAGTTTAATACGAAAACTTTTAATAAAATCAACCGAGGAAGTTTTGAAAAGCCTTTAAACGTTTGTTGCGACAACATAAATGGAACGAAGTTCTTGGTAAATTTAGAAGTATGTACAATGTGTATCATTTGCTCAAAACCATTTGACTTCAACTTAATAAAGGAGAGATTTTTAAATAATTTGGAGGTATAACTTGGAATGTACTAACCAAAATAAGTAAGGGTAAATTTATACATATATGCTTTTATAAATTGCATAAGTGACATAAAAGTTTTTAGTACTTTCATTTGTCCATAAATCTCGTGAGGACCGCACAAATAAACAACGTGTAAAAATCAACGTGTGAAATTTTTTGATAAACATAGTTTTTCGCATTTCAAAGGTTACGAGTTGAAAAAGATTGAGTGGAAAATCTTTGAATCATCGGTTGACATGTTACTAGGTAACGAAAACTAATGAATTAAATGTAGTTTTGATAACATAAGTCTTTGGGCAAAAATGTTCACGTGTGAAGCCGTTAAAAAGTGAGGTACGAAGGGTAAAGCATGAGGATGAGAAGTTAATCGTTTCTTGACTTTGCAGAAAGCCAAACAGGTTATGACTAATATTAAAGTCGGAATACTGACGGTGTTAATATCGCTAGATGGGAATCTCTTGAAATAAGTCAGGATTTCGAGTTATGTAAGAAAGAGCATCGTTCCAACAGGCGTGGCAAATAAGATCCTTGGGGTAACGCAATAGCTTTGAATGGTTTAAGTGTTAGTGGATGCCCTAAGGCTCTGCATGGCGTGGTAGTAAGTGCCTTCATCACTTGCACACACATAAATCACTCAATTTCGACGGTTGTAAAGTCTTCATGATGACTTGGATACGAATAAGCAACGAAAAATTTTGTATAATAAGCAACGAAAGTTTTATAGAAATCGTTTTAGGTGACAATGTAAGAAAAGAAACGAAGTTCTTTGTAATCTAGGGTTATGTACAACTTGTACCATTCAAGGTAAAATATCTTTTGAACAAAAGATTTGATTTGTAAAAGTAAAATTTCATATCTATCTGTCAAAATAAGTAATTATTTACTTTATTGTATATAACGTATATGATTTCAAAAATTCGCACGAACGGCAAATAAAATAAATTTACTTTCATAAAACTTTGAGAGGATCGCACAGTAAAATAGTGTAAGTAAAATTTTTTAGCAAACTAAATTTTCATATTTCGGAGGTTACAAGTTGAAAAAAAATATTGATGAGAATCGAGTAAAAGACTTTTGAAAATCTCGGATGATATTTGAGCAAAAATGTTACGAGGTAATGAAAATTGTTGAATTTTAATGTGGTTGATGACTATTAGTAGGGCATAAGTCCTTCGACCAAAAATGCTTAAGTATAAAGTTGTTGCTTATAAGTGAGAAACGAAAGGGAGAGTATGAGGACGGGGATTAACTACCCATTGATTTTGGAAATTCCGAACTGGTATGACTAATATCGAAGTAAGAAGGGTGATGGTATGATTATCATTGATTAAGAATTCTCTCAGAATAAGTTAGGATTCAGTGTCGCATAAGAATGAGTATCAAATACGATTCTTGGGTAGTATAGAATTTGAATTGCTGAAGTAACGGGATACAATTTCCTTTATGTATCGTTGTCCATTGTATCGGTTTCTTTCATGGCTAGAAAGTGAACAGATTTGGTGAGGCGATCAACGATAACCCCGATAGTGTCATAACTGCCGACTGTTTTCGGTAGTTTCAGTAGGAAATCCATCGTCATCCCTTCCCATTTTCATTGTGGGATCTCGGGTTGTTGAAGTAATCCAGATGGCTTTTGGCTCACCATTCTCGTGAGGTATACGAATAATCTTCTTACTATAAATAACTTTCGCTTTCGTCCTTGAAAGTCAGTCCGTTCAAACTATTTCCTCAAAGCTTTCTAACTCGATGAGTATTAGGTTAACTTTAAGGTCCATTCCAATCAAATCTTATTATACTGCCGTGAAAATTTTTATCAACCTTCCCAAATAACATCTTCTTGTGCGCAGGTAACTAATCCTTTCCAACTACTACTATAAAACTTCCAAGTTTTGTTGGCATGAGGTCATCTCCAAATGACCCACCTGTTAATTTTTAAGGTACTATCTTAAATTACTCCTCTATCTCTGCCAACTTACCATTAGCTTGTCCTATAGAATACTTAACTCTCATGATTGTTAATGGCTTATTAGTCATCACACTAGGATTCTTAGATATAAGGTTTCTATCACTCTAGTATTAAACAATTCCGAGACGATAAATCGTTGTGAAGAAACGTACCCTAACTAAAATCAGGATCCATGCGAGTCTCCATAGCTGAGATAACGATTGCTCTATCGTATGTGAGTCCAAAGTTTTTTTTTTTTTTTTTTTCCTATTTGAGAACTTTTTCCTTAAGTATCCAGGGTGTCTATATCTATAACAAATTTTCGGGTTATCAATTCTGCAGTCCAGGCCCTTCTCGTACAGTATCTAGACTAAGTGGTTATTCCTGCCTTTATCAGACCATAATGCGTATACTCAAGTGGTTCCTACCAAAATTTCCTTTGAATCGCTTCATATTCCTTATGTAGTAACATTGGAACTTCTGCATAATTCACTTCAATATAATTACGCTGGCCTGGCGTCATTATATTGTACTAAATCGTACGTTCATTCCAATATCACTCCATATGGTCAATGTAACGTGATCACTTTTAGTTCTACTCAATTTCATCCAACGGTGCTTTATCTATGCTATCTCAAAACAAAATCTACATAATTAATCTCACGGTTTCTCGGTGTGGGTGCGTAAGTTCCGTAGGTCATGCACCAATGCCTAAATGTCCTGAAATTTCTTCAAAATTTTTGGGTTCCGGTAATGTCGTTAGGTTCCTTTCTAGAAATTCAATATGGGTCTCGTGTCGAGTTGTACGTGTAGCAAGTAGTAATACGATATGTTTCGAGGCGACTCCCAAGTCCTTGGGTATGGCTGAGCATCAGTGGAAGGCACTCTGACCTTGTGAAAGGAGATGTCCTCCCGAATTCTCCAATGCCTAAGAGTGTCAGGGACCTAAGTCCAGAAGTGTCGTTAGATCGTCGAGTACTGGTGGAGAATGGAAGAGATAAGTGACGGTCACGAAAGTGTACGGGATACGGGTCATCTTGCAGAAACTGAACATCCTTCGAATGTTCATACGTTGTACGTGGCTAATTAGGGTGAGCTCGAGGTGCGGTTACTCCGACAAATCCTCCTAGATTGCGTGAAGTAATGTTCCGATTTCTGGAATGGTAGAACAGTAGTAACAGGTGGATTACATTACTAGTACTTAGAGTTAGAAGAGTGGGGAAAAGGGTTCAGAAAACATCTGAATTAGGAAAGATAAGTTCTCCAAGTCGGTATAGCGAAAAGCAGACGGGTAGCAAGCACGTAATCAGGCATAGTAACTACAGCAGCCTAGATCGTCTACAGCAGTGCATAGCATGGCAATGAAAACAGTACTAAACAGAAGTAACAAGCGAAAGCAGATAGTAGCATGCAGCAGCGTAAAATAAGAATACAGTAAGTTCGCATGGCAGTAAAGGTAAGTAGTAGCATGCAGTAAGATTATACAGCAGTAGAAATAAGCAGTGGCATGCAGTAGTAGTAAGCAGTAACATGCAGTAATATAACATAGTAGCATGCAGTAGGTTCCGCAGAAACAAGTAAACTAGCAAGTTGTAGATTAGTCCTATTAGTGAATCCTACTTGGGTCGGTCCTAGACTCACTAATGCAACCTAATTCCCTACAACCAATGCTCTGATACCAACTGTGACGCCCCGTACAAAATCATCGTGTACGGTACATCAACAACAAGATCATTACAAGGTCAAACACTATATGCTGTTTGAAAACCGATATGCATTCATAAAAGATAACGTTTTTACAAAAGATGAATAGGAAACATTAACATGAGTACATGATACTAAGGTCATTACAAAGCTATTGTTCTGAAAATAACATAAGTTGTGAATGCAAAGTAAAAGTTCTATGCTTGAGACATCTCTAAGTAATGCAGCGGAAGTCTGTAACAGCAAGTCTGTAACAGCAAGTCTATACACCGAGACTAGAATAGCAAGGCTAACAGCGGAAGCAACATCAGCACATGAGAATTACATACTTAAAAAGTTAACACGAATGTTGGTGAGCTATAGTTTGTTTGTATCAATAATGTAACGTAGGCCACGAGATTCCAGTGCTGCAAACAGCGTATCAAAACAGTATGTTCAAATCAGTATGAATAAGTATATGTATAACCGTGGGCACCCGGTAACTAGACTTAACGTTTATAACTCCCTGAAAGTGCACTTGGCAAGTGCGTATGACTTACGAAGTATTAAACACCCGTTAAATGCTAGCGCGACTAGCCCGAGTGGGGATGTCAAACCCTATGGATCCATATCTAAGATTCGCGTTCACCGGTTCAAAAACCAATGACTAAACGTTACCGTGCTAAAGAGAATGTTTATGCCGTTGTATAACCCACACACATATAAAGTTTAAGTACTCGTGCCTAGTATGTAAAATGTAAAAAGCACATGTATTCTCAGTCCCAAAATAATTAAAGTAAAAAGGGATGCAAGTAGTAAGTCGGTAATGAAAGTACGCAAGTAGTAAGTCGGCCCGAAAGGTCGTCAACCTAAATCAAAGGTTACTAGATCAGTAGGTTGTCTTAATAAGTTCTAATAGTGCATAAAATAAGTTTAAGTGTCATCATCATCATCATTCATCATCATAAAAGCTAAGTGAGTTTGACAAGAATAGAGATCGAAACAATAGGCTGACTTCGGTCAGCTGCTACGACCTCTACGTAAATCGAAAAGATGCATGGTCAGTGGCTATGGCTCCGTATATGAGTCCCCTAACAGCTGACCAATTTTCATGACCTAACTCGTCTTCGTTTGACCGTGGCGACGGTTTAAGTGCGAGTAGGTCAGAAATTTCAGCACAACGTTAATAGGGTGTACTGACTCTCGGAGGGACATAAATCCTAAACCGTAACTCGGATTAAGACGAGGCCTAAACGGAAAATCATCTACTCGAACCGAAATAACTGAGAATCAACTTTAAAGTAGCCCAGGTGGTCTGATCCGATACGAAAATCAGTGGACATGTGCTCCAGTGGGGTTCTTGGTGCTCGATGCTCATCACGGTTCTCATCCTTGATGCTTGTAGCTTCAAGTGTACAACTCGTTGATGGTTTAGGATCACTTTTGACCATGATTCACCATCAATACACAATATGTTAAGACAAAGTAAGAATACAACTCATTCATGAGTCTTAGATGGATGATGAACCAAGGTTACATCATATCCTTAGTCTTAACACTAATACAAGTCACAATAACAACTAAAGTTACAAACTTTACATCAATTTAACAAGTATGAACACAATCTAAGTCAAAAGAGGTGATGGAACCCTAAGCTAGAGAGCTTGGATCCATTTCACACAGGTTACAAGGTTACAAAGCTAGAAAGCTTGAACCTTTAAGTGTTCTTTAAAGATCTTGAAGCATAAAGCTTGGATCTTTAAGATATATGAAGATAACAAACACAAGTTTGAATCTTTTTCACAAAACAACATGATCAAAGCAAAAAGAACTTAGATCTAACAAAAAGATATGAAGATTCAAGCTAGAAAGCTTGCATCTTGATTGTTCTTGAAGATCTTGAAGCATAAAGCTTGGATCTTGAAGATGCATGAAGATTACAAACAAAAGTTTGAATCTTTATCATAAAATAGAAAGATTAAAGTATAAAAGAAGTTGATCTACAAAAGTTATGAAGATTCAAGCTAAAAGCTTGAATCTTCCATGTTCTTGAAAGATTCATGCTTGAATCAACAAGATATAAGTAAGATCAAAGCTAAAAGGAACTTTGATCTCCATAAAATGATGATGATGATGATCATGAAAAGAAGAAGGAAAAGAAGACTTACAAGTAATACTAGAAAGGAAAGAAAGAGAGAAAAAACAAGTGTGTGAAAAACCAAAATGATCAAGTGTGGAAATGAGAGGCTAAAGGCTAGTATTTATAAGCAAAGAGTGATCACATGGATTGATGACATGGAAAGATCTAGGGTGGTGGTGGTGGACGATTTATGAAGGGGGAGGGGAAGGACAAAAAGTTTACTTTTTGGCTAATGGTGTCTAAAGTGTGTCCTTTTGCTAGAATCTTATGTAACAAAGTTAATTATCCTTATCCATAATGCTAGCATGACTCACTAATTATTTATTTATTTATTTATTTATTATTATGGGCCACTAGTAAATATATTTGGGCTAATTAATTGGGTCACTAGCTAGAGTAGGGTGGGCTTGAGCCCAACAAGGTAAAAAGTCCAAAAAGGCTAACTACTGGGCTTTAGCAATTAAATAAATAAAATTAAGCATCCAAAGGCCCAAGTAATTATTATTATAAAATAATAATTAATATTTCGCTGTCCAAAAGTTCCGGTTCCGAAAAAAGTCAAACGTACGCGCAGTCCGCGTTTTAATCGTAACGGCAAGTAACGCTAACGGTTATAAAGCATCCAATGGAAAAGTTAAGCATTCTAATCATACCAAGGCATGTTTTAAAGTATATATTAATATAAAACACGTGTGCCAAGGTTCCATAGTAATAAAGTAACGCAGTACGCACAAATACGCAGTTTCGCAAAAATACATGGCACAAAAGCAAGTCGAAAAAGCCGGGTCGTTACAATCACCGTATTTAATTATAGAGATCTTAATTTTCTTACTCGCTGAAGAATCAAATCTAGTATGTTTCGAAGATTTTCTTTAAATCCCTTGATTTCCGGAAATCAACCTTGACTACGTCACCGGTTAAGTCGAACCTGCATTTACTCATTCTACTATTTCATAATAGCTTCATTCGTACTCTTCGATTAATCAAATTGTTTTATCCACATTACTCAATAATGATAAAACTCTATTTATCAGCTCATATTTGTCAGGAAAACATATTTATTGTTAGCCATGACGACCTCACTCAAATTTCGGGATGAAATTTCTTTAAAGGGTAGGTACTGTGATGTCCCAGGAAATTCCGACCAAATTTAAACTTAATCTTTATATATTTCCAAGACGATAAGCAAAGTCTGTAATGTTTAGTCTTAAAAATCTTGAACTGTTTTCATATATTCAATTGACCTTCGACTTTTCTCGACGATTCACGAACAATTATTTGTAAATAGATATTTATATTTATAAATAAACTTGAAACATGTTAAAGAAATATTATTAAATTTATTATTACTATCACCGATAATATTATTATTATTATTATCAATTTTATAATTATTATTATTATAAATTATTATATTATTATTATTAATAAGGATCATTATTAATATTATCACAATAATAATACAATTTATCTCTAATATTATTAACTAAATCATTCTTAATACCGATTATTATTATTATCATAGATGTTAATATTATTATTATTGTTATATAATTATTATTATTATTATTAGTAATAAATTTATTATTAACATATTTATCTAATTATTAATACATATTCTACATATATATGGATTCGGTAAGCATCCCAATCAACTGTACTAGATTAGTACTATATGTCTTCAAATTATTTTTCATATCTTTATCATTGTACAAATTAGGCGTAAGCAGATACGATCTTTATTATTTTATATATTTTTTCTGTCCTTCTTTTCGTCTGATTGAGAAAATTACAACCACCGTATCCTCCATCAAACCAACCACCACTTCTCTTCTATCTCTCTCTGATTCTATCTCCATTCTATTTCAATCACCATGAGACCCATCATTACTTCACATTCTTATTTCTTATTCGTAATATCCACCAAGAATCTCCACCTGCGTGTTTCGGTTTATCTTCTTTTATCAAACACAGCCTACAACTAATAACCTTCACTATCAAACCCATTTGGATTGATCGAGACCCAGCACCTGAAATGTCCCGTTCATATTGATTATAAACGTTCCATATTAATTGATTTCGTTGCGAGGTTTTGGCCTCTATATGAGACGTTTTTCAAAGACTGCATTCATTTTTAAAACAACCATAACCTTTATTTTATCAATAAAGGTTTTAAAAACATTACGTAGATTATCAAATAATGATAATCTAAAATATACTGTTTACACACAACCATTACATAATGGTTTACAATAGAAATATATTACATCGACATATGTTTCTTGAATGTAGTTTTTACACAATATCATACAAACATGGACTCCAAATCTTGTCCTTATTTTAGTATGCAATAGCGGAAGCTCTTAGTATTCACCTGAGAATAAACATGCTTTAAACGTCAACAAAAATGTTGGTGAGTTATAGGTTTAACCTATATATATCAAATCGTAACAATAGACCACAAGATTTCATATTTCAATACACATCCCATACATAGAGATAAAAATCATTCATATGGTGAACACCTGGTAACCGACATTAACAAGATGCATATATAAGAATATCCCCATCATTCCGGGACATCCTTCGGATATGATATAAATTTCGAAGTACTAAAGCATACGGTACTTTGGATGGGGGTTTGTTAGGCGCAATAGATCTATCTTTAGGATTCGCGTCAATTAGGGTGTCTGTTCCCTAATTCTTAGATTACCAGAGTTAATAAAAAGGGGCATATTCGATTTTGATAATTCAACCATAGAATGTAGTTTCACGTACTTGTGTCTATTTTGTAAATCATTTATAAAACCTGCATGTATTCTCATCCCCAAAATATTAGATTTTAAAAGTGGGACTATAACTCACTTTCACAGATATTTTCTTCCTCGGAAATAAGACTTGGCCACGGATCGATTCACGAACCTATAAAAATATGTACATATTTATCAAAGTATGATCAAAATATAATTACAACCATTTTTATTATGTTTCAAAGATTTGAGTGTATTAAGTCAGCTGTCCTCGTTAATAACCTACAACTAGTTGTCCACAGTTAGATGTACAGAAATAAATCGATATATATATTATCTTGAATCAATCCACGACCCAGTGTATACATGTCTCAGGCTAGATCACAACTCAAAGTATATATATTTTTGGAATCAACCTCAACCCTGTATAGCTAACTCCAACATTACTGCATATAGAGTGTCTATGGTTGTTCCAAATAATATATATACATGGGTCGATATGATATGTCAAAACATTTGAATACGTGTCTATGGTATCCCAAGATTACATAATATATTAGAATACATGTATAATACAATATAATTTAGCTAGGATATGATTTGTATAGATTTGTTAAACATTTCCCGTAGCTAAAAAGATAAAAAATATCCAATCTTGTTTTACCAATAACTTCTTCATTTTATATCCGTTTTGAGTGAATCAAATTGCTATGGTTTCATATTGAACTCTAATTTTAGAATCCAAACAGAAAAAGTATAGGTTTATAGTCAGAAATTTAAGTTACATGTCAATTACTAAAGAGGTAGTCATTTTCGTCGAAAGAACGACATCTTGATGACCATTTTGAAAAACATACTTTCACTTTGAGTTTAACCAAGATTTTTGGATATAGTTTCATGTTCATATGAAAAATTATTTTTCCAGAAGAACAACTTTTAAATCAAAGTTTATCATAGTTTTTAATTATCCAAACCAAAATAGCCCCCGGTTTCACTACGACGGCGTATATCCGATTTTATGGTGTTCATCGTGTTTCCAGGTTTTAAATCATTAAGTTAGCATATCATATAGATATAGAACATGTGTTTAGTTGATTTTAAAATTCAAGTTTAGAATTAACTAAACTATGTTCTAGTGATTACAAGTTTAAACCTTCGAATAAGATAGCTTTATATGTATGAATCGAATGATGTTATGAACATCATTACTACCTCAAGTTTTCTGGATAAAATTAATGGAAATGAGAAAAATAGATCTAGCTTCAAAGGATCCTTGAATGGCTTGAAAGTTCTTGAAACAGAATCATGACACGAATACAGTTCAAGTAAGATTTTCACTCGAAATAAGATTGTTATAGTTGTAGAAATTGAATCAAAGTTTGAATATGAATATTACCTTGAATTAGAAAGATAACCTACTGTAAATAACAAAGGTTCCTTGATCTTATATGATTACTTGAAATGGATTAGAAAGCTTGGAAGTAGACTTGCAAACTTGGAAGTATTCTTGATTTTTATGAAACTATACTTATGGAATTTATGAAGAACACTTAGAACTTGAAGATGGAACTTGAGAGAGATCAATTAGATGAAGAAAATTGAAGAATGAAAGTGTTTGTAGGTGTTTTTGGTCGTTGGTATATGGATTAGATATAAAGGATATGTAATTTTGTTTTCGTGTAAATAAGTCATGAATGATTACTAATATTTTTGTAATTTTATGAGATATTTCATGCTAGTTGCCAAATGATGGTTCCTACATATGTTAGGTGACTCACATGGGCTGCTAAGAGCTGATAATTGGAGTGTATATACCAATAGTACATACATCTAAAAGCTGTGTATTGTACGAGTACGAATACGGGTGCATACGAGTAGAATTGTTGATGAAACTGAACGAGGATGTAATTGTAAGCATTTTTGTTAAGTAGAAGTACTTTGATATGTGTCTTGAAGTCTTTCAAAAGTGTAAGAATACATATCAAAACACAACATGTATATACATTCTAATGGAGTCGTTAAGTCTTTGTTAGTCGTTACATGTAAGTGTTGTTTTGAAACATTTAAGTTAATGATCTCAAATAATATTGTTAACTCAATGTTTATTATATCAAATGAGATGTTAAATTATTATGTTATCATGATATTTGATGTATGAATATCTCTTAATATGATATATACATTAAAATATCGTTACAACGATAATCGTTACATATAAGTCTTGTTTCGTAATTCTTGAGTTAGTAGTCTTGTTTTTACATATGTAGTTCATTGTTAACACACTTAATGATATATTTAAATATCATTTTATCATGTTAAATATAGTGTATCAATATCTTAATATGATACATATGTATTTAGTAGACGTTATCATAACGATAATCGTTATATATATCATTTTGAGTTTTTTTAACTTAGTAATCTCATTTCTTATGTATATCACACATTGTTAATCTACTTAGTGAGATATTTACTCATCATAATCTCATGTCAACCATATATATATATCTATATATACCACAACATGTAGTTTTTACAAATTTGTAACTTTCGTGAATCGCCGGTCAACTTGGGTGATCAATTGTCTATATGAAACTTATTTCATTTAATCAAGTCTTAACAAGTTTGATTGCTTAACACGTTGGAAACATTTAGTCATGTAAATATCTATCTCAATTAATATATATAAACATGGAAAAGTTCGGGTCACTACAGTACCTACCCGTTAAATAAATTTCGTCTCGAAATTTTAAGCTGTTGAAGGTGTTGACGAATCTTCTGGAAATAGATGCGGGTATTTCTTCTTCATCGGATCTTCACGCTCCCAGGTGAACTTGGGTAATTTACGAGCATTTCATCGAACCTTAACAATCGGTATCTTGTTTTGCTTAAGTATCTTAACCTCACGATCCATTATTTCGACGAGTTCTTCAATGAATTGAAGTTTTTCATTGATTTGGTTTTCGCCCAACGGAATAGTGAGATCTTCTTTAGCAAAACATTTCTTCAAATTCGAGACGTGGAAAGTGTTATGTACAGCCGCGAGTTGTTGAGGTAGCTCCAGTTGGTAAGCTACTGGTCCGACACGATCTATAATCTTGAATGGTCCAATGTACCTTGGATTTAGTTTCCCCCGTTTACCAAATTGAACAACGTCTTTCCAAGGTGAAACCTTAAGCATGACCATTTCTATAATTTCAAACTCTATATCTTTTCTTTTACTGTCCGCGTAGCTCTTTTGTCGACTCTGGGCAGTTTTCAATCGTTGTTGAATTTGGATGATTTTCTCGGTAGTTTCTTGTATTATCTCAGGACCCGTAATCTGTCTATCCCCCCATTTCATTCCAACAAATCGGAGACCTGCACTTTCTACCATAAAGTGCCTCAAATGGCGCCATCTCAATACTAGAATGATAACTGTTGTTGTAGGAAAATTCTGCTAACGGTAGGTGTCGATCCCAACTGTTTCCGAAATCAATAACACATGCTCGTAGCATGTCTTCAAGCATTTGTATCGTCCTTTCACTCTACCCATCAGTTTGTGGATGATAGGCAGTACTCATGTCTAGACGAGTCCCCAATGCTTGTTGCAACGTCTGCCAGAACCTTGAAACAAATCTACCATCCCTATCAGAGATAATAGAGACGAGTATTCAATGTCTGGAGATAACCTCCTTCAAATACAATCGCGCCAACTTCTCTATTTTGTCATCTTCTCTCATTGGCAGGAAGTGTGCTGACTTGGTGAGACGATCAACTATTACCCAAATAGTATCATAACCACTTACAGTCCTTGGCAATTTAGTAATGAAATTCATGGTAATGTTTTCCCATTTCCATTCCGGGATTTCAGGTTGTTGTAGTAGACCTGATGGTTTCTGATGTTCAGCTTTGACCTTAAAACACGTCAAACATTCTTCTACATATTTAGCAATATCGGCTTTCATACCCGGCCACCAAAAGTGTTTCTTGAGATCTTTATACATCTTCCCCGTTCCGAGATGTATTGAATATCTGGTTTTATGTGCTTCCTTAAGTACCATTTCTCTCACATCTCCAAACCTTGGTACCCAAATTCTATCAGCCCTATATCAGGTTCCATCTTCCCGAATATTAAGATATTTCTCTGATCCTTTGGGTATCTCATTCTTCAACTTTCCTTCTTTTACAACCCCCTGTTGCGCCTCCTTTATTTGAGTAGTAAGGTTAGTACGAATAATTATATTCATAGATTTTACCCGTATAGGTTCTCTGTCCTTTCTACTCAAAGCGTCAGCTACCACATTCGCCTTCCCCGGGTGGTATCGAATCTCAAAATCATAATCATTCAATAGTTCAATCCACCTGCGTTGTCTCATATTTAGTTGCTTCTGATTAAATATATGTTGGAGACTTTTGTGGTCGGTATATATAATAGTTTTGACCCCATATAAATAATGCCTCCAAGTCTTTAATGCAAAAACAACAGCACCCAATTCCAAATCGTGAGTCGTATAATTTTGCTCGTGAATCTTCAATTGTCTAGACGCATAAGCAATCACCTTCGTTCGTTGCATTAATACACAACCGAGACCTTGCTTTGATGCGTCACAATAAATCACAAAATCATCATTCCCTTATGGCAATGACAATATAGGTGCCGTAGTTAGCTTTTTCTTCAATAACTGAAACACCTTCTCTTGTTCATCCTTCCATTCAAATTTCTTCCCTTTATGCGTTAATGCAGTCAAGGGTTTTGCTATTTTGGAGAAATCTTGGACGAATCTTCTATAGTAACCAGCCAATCCTAAAAATTGACGTATATGCTTCGGAGTTTTTGGGGTTTCCCACTTTTCAACGGTTTCGATCTTTGCCGGATCCACCTGGATACCTTCTTTGTTCACTATGTGACCGAGGAATTGAACTTCTTCCAACCAAAATGCACACTTTGAAAACTTAGCGTACAGTTTTTCTTTCATCAATACATCTAGCACTTTTCTCAAATGTTCTTCGTGCTCTTGATCATTCTTTAAGTAAATAAGTATGTCATCGATGAAAACAATGACAAACTTGTCAAGATATGGCCCACACACTCGGTTCATAAGGTCCATGAACACAGCTAGTGCGTTAGTCAATCCAAACGGCATAACCATAAACTCGTAATGACCATAACGCGTCCTAAAAGCAGTTTTTGGAATATCATCCTCATTTACTCGCATTTGATGATATCCAGAACGTAAATCGATTTTCGAATAAACCGTCGAGCCTTGTAGTTGATCAAATAAGTCGTCAATTCTCGGCAGTGGATAACGGTTTTTGATGGTAAGTTTATTCAACTCTTTATAGTCAATGCACAACCTAAATGTACCATCCTTCTTCTTGACAAATAAAACAGGAGCTCCCCATGGTGATGTGCTTGGTCGAATGAAACCACGTTCTAATAGTTCTTGCAGTTGGCTTTGCAGTTCTTTCATCTCACTGGGTGCGAGTCTGTAAGGAGCACGAGCTATTGGTGCAGCTCCTGGTACAAGATCTATTTGAAATTCAACAGATCGATGTGGAGGTAGTCCCGGTAATTCTTTCGGAAATACATCGGAAAATTCTTTTGCGACGGGAACATCATTGATGCTCTTTTCTTCAGTTTGTACTTTCTCGACGTGTGCTAGAACAGCATAGCAACCTTTTCTTATTAGTTTTTGTGCCTTCAAATTACTAATAAGATGTAGCATCGTGTTGCCCTTTTCTCCGTACACCATTAAGGGTTCTCCTTCTTCTTGTATAATGCGAATTGCATTTTTGTAACATACGATCTCTGCTTTCATCTCCTTCAGCCAGTCCATGCCAACTATTACATCAAAACTCCCTAACTCTACTGGTATCAAATCAATCTTAAATATTTCGCTACCCAGTTTAATTTCTCGATTCCGGCATATATAATCTGCTGAAATTAATTTACCGTATGATAATTCAAGTAAAAAATTTACTATCCAATGTCGTCAATGGACAACTTAATTTAGTACAAAAATCTCTACTCATATAGCTTCTATCCGCACCCGAATCAAATAAAACGTAAGAAGATTTATTGTCAATTAGAAACGTACCCGTAACAAGCTCCGGGTCTCCCTGTGTCTCTGTTGCATTAATATTGAAAACTCTTCCGCAGCCTTGTCCATTCGTGTTCTCCTGGTTCAGGAAATTTCTAATAATGTGGTCCAGTTTTCCACATTTATAACAAACTACATTGGCATAACTTGCTCCGACACTACTTGCTCTGCCATTACTCGTTCCGACACCATTTGTTCCTTTTGTTCTGTTAACCCCTGGTCCGTAGACCTCACACTTCACCGCACTATGACCATTTCTTTTACACTTGTTGCAAAATTAGGTGCAAAACCCCGAGTGGTACTTTTCACACCTTTGGCATAGCTGCTTCTGATTATTTTTGTTGTTGCAGTTGTTATTGTTGTTGGGATGATTGTTGTAGTTGTTGTTGTTGTTGTTGTTGTTGTGCCGTTTGTTGTAGTTGCGATTGATGTTGCGATTGTTGGGATAGTTGTTGTTGTTTTGGTGACTCTTATCATCGTTTTCCTCCCACTTTCTTTTGACTAACTTCACGTTGGCCTCTTCGGCCGCCTGTTCTTTAATTCTTCCCTCAATTTGGTTCACTAGTTTGTGAGCCATTCTACATGCCTTTAGTATGGAGGCAGGCTCGTGTGAACTTATATCTTCTTGGATTCTCTCCGGTAACCCTTTCACAAACGCGTTGATCTTCGCTTCCTTATCTTCGAACGCTCTCGGACACAATAGGCACAATTCTGTGAATCATCTTTCGTACGAAGTAATATCGAATCCCTGTGTTCGTAACCCTCTAAGTTCTATCTTGAGCTTATTGACCTCGGTTCTGGGACGGTACTTCTCATTCATCAAGTGCTTGAATGCTGACCACGGTAGCGCGTAAACAGCATCTTGTCCCACTTGCTCTAGATAGGTATTCCACCATGTTAACGCAATACCTGTGATGGTATGCATAGCGTACTTCACTTTGTCTCCTTCAGCACACTTACTTATGGCAAACACCGATTCAACTTTCTCGGTCCACCGTTTCAATTCGATTGGTCCTTCGGTCCCATCAAATTCTGAAGGTATGCAGGCAGTGAATTCCTTGTAGGAGCATCCTACATGATTTCTTGCGCTGTTAGCTGTATTGCTAGATTCAGAGTTATTGTTGGTATGTAGTGCGGCCTGTACTGCGGCTATGTTTGAAGCAAGAAAGACACGAAATTCCTCTTCGCTCATATTCAAGGTGTGTCGAGTAGTCGGTGCCATTTCCTTCAAAATAGTCAAATGAAACAAGTTAATCATACAGAATATTAAGAGTAGTCAATATTATCTCGTAGCATAATATGAACTCATTTATAAAAGCTTTTTCTTCATATTAGCGTTTTATAAGTTTAAATTCGGGTACTACCTACCCGTTAAGTTCATACTTAATAGCTAATATACAATTCAACTACTACAATTTCATATGAAAAACTGATTATAATAATATATCACATACAAATATTCTTCAAACTTACAACTTCGCTATATTACATATAACATGAAATATAGTACACTATGATACAGGACAGTTTTGAAGATAAATCTAGTTAATACGTAAGTTGTTCAGCAAAGGAAATAAAGACACGTAATTCATAAGTCCAGAAACAAGTCATGCATTCTGGTTTTACTAAGATGACTTCCCATCCTTGGTCTTGTGGAAAATAACCGTTATGACCCTTGGCTAGGCAGCATGTTGTAATGTCGTCAAAAGGACGAGGGTTTCGTAATATCCAACAGCCCCGTAATAATCTAAAAACCTTGTTTCTCACCCCAACTACTGAATCTGTCACTTGTGGGAAAGTTTTATTTAAAAGCTGCAATCCGATGTTCTTTTTCTCACTTTGGTAAGAAGCGAACATCACTAACCCGTAAGCATAACATGCTTCTTTATGTTGCATGTTAGAAGCTCTTTCTAATTCACGAAATCCTATGTTGGGATATGTTGAGTCAAAATAGGTTCTTAACCCGTAGCGTAAAATTGCATTTGGGTTCCCCGCATTTAACGCTTTAAAGAAAACACGGCGTAACTTAAAGTCTCCCCAATGTGATATACCCCACCTATCAAAGGAAAGCCTTTTATAAACTAAGGCATTTCTGGAAAGTCTTTCAAATGTTTGACAAGTTAATTTCGCCATAACTAAATGTGCTGATGAATTTTGACCGACTCTAGAAAAGATTTCCTCAATCATATCCTCTGGTAGGTCTTCTAAAATATTCGGTTGTCTACCCTTAACGTCCATTTTGTTTTTATACTGTAAAATAGACAAGGATTAGATTCGTAATAACAAACAATACAAGCAATTTTTACATAGAACATAAAAGTACAAGCACACTACAATACATTTATTACACAACATGCTCACACCCCTCTAATCTGAATCACTGGTTTCTTCTTCTTCGGACTTGGTTCTTTTTCCTAATTTCTAGGGATATATGATGTTCCTCTAATACGAGCCATCGTTTTCCACATTGGTTTAGAAAAACCTGGTGGTTTAGAGGTTCCCAGGTTATTGTCACGATATTGAAAATACGGGTGTTGACGGTACATATAAAGTTCATCGGGGTCAGAATCAGATTTCTCTATTTTGATGCCTTTTCCCTTATTATTTTCTTTTGCCTCATTAAATTAGGTCGGGGTAATTTCGATAACTTCATCGGAATCCTCATCAGGATCCGATTCATCGGAAAATTGGTAATTTTCCCAATATTTTGCTTCTTTAGCGGAAACACCATTGACCATTATTAACTTTGGTCCATTGGTTGAGGATTTTCTTTTATTTGAACGGTTTTCTATGGTTCTTACTATTCCTCCCTCCGGAACCACTTCTTCTTCCGGTTCCTCTTCTTCTGGTTCCTCTTCTTCCGGTTCCTCTTCTTCTGGTTCCGTTTCCTCTTCTTCCGGTTCTTCGGGAACTTGTGAATCTTGCCAATATATATTCGACTCTTCGTTATTATTAGGTGAGTCAATGGGATTTGTGCTAGAGGTATACATCTATCACACAATATCAAACATGTTAAGAGATTAATATATCACATAATATTTACATGTTAATAATATATAGTTTCCAACAAAAATGTTAAGCAATCATTTTTAAAGAAAACACGGTCGAAGTCCAGACTCACTAATGCATCCTAACAAACTTGATAAGACACACTAATGCAAATTTTCTGGTTCTCTAAGACCAACGCTCAGATACCAACTGAAATGTCCCGTTCATATTGATTATAAACGTTCCATATTAATTGATTTCGTTGCGAGGTTTTGACCTCTATATGAGACGTTTTTTAAAGACGATATTCATTTTTAAAACAACCATAACCTTTATTTTATCAATAAAGATTTTAAAAACATTACGTAGATTATCAAATAATGATAATCTAAAATATACTTTTTACACACTACCATTACATAATGGTTTACAATAGAAATATATTACATCGACATATGTTTCTTGAATGCAGTTTTTACACAATATAATACAAACATGGACTCGAAATCTTGTCCTTATTTTAGTATGCAATAGCGGAAGCTCTTAGTATTCACCTGAGAATAAACATGCTTTAAACGTCAACGAAAATGTTGGTGAGTTATAGGTTTAACCTATATATATCAAATCGTAATAATAGACCACAAGATTTCATATTTCAATACACATCCCATACATAGAGATAAAAATCATTCATATGGTGAACACCTGGTAACCGACATCAACAAGATGCATATATAAGAATATCCCCATCATTCCGGGACACCCTTCGGATATGATATAAATTTCGAAGTACTAAAGCATACGGTACTTTGGATGGGGGTTTGTTAGGCCCAATAGATCTATCTTTAGGATTCGCGTCAATTAGGGTGTCTGTTCCCTAATTCTTAGATTACCAGACTTAATAAAAAGGGGCATATTCGATTTTGATAATTCAACCATAGAATGTAGTTTCACGTACTTGTGTCTATTTTGTAAATCATTTATAAAACCTGCATGTATTCTCATCCCCAAAATATTAGATTTTAAAAGTGGGACTATAACTCACTTTCACAGATATTTTCTTCCTCGGAAATAAGACTTGGCTACGGATCGATTCACGAACCTATAAAAATATGTACATATTTATTAAAGTATGATCAAAATATAATTACAACCATTTTTATTATGTTTCAAAGATTTGAGTGTATTAAGTCAGCTGTCCTCGTTAATAACCTACAAGTAGTTGTCCACAGTTAGATGTACAGAAATAAATCGATAAATATTATCTTGAATCAATCCACGACCCAGTTTATACAAGTCTCAAGATAGATCACAACTCAAAGTATATATATTTTTGGAATCAACCTCAACCCTGTATAGCTAACTCCAACATTACTGCATATAGAGTGTCTATGGTTGTTCCAAATAATATATATACATGGGTCGATATGATATGTCAAAACATTTGCATACGTGTCTATGGTATCCCAAGATTACATAATATATTAGAATACATGTATAATACAATATAAGTTAGCTAGGATATGATTTGTATAGATTTGTTAAACATTTCCCGTAGCTAAAAAGATCAAAAATATCCAATCTTGTTTTACCCATAACTTCTTCATTTTATATCCGTTTTGAGTGAATCAAATTGCTATGGTTTCATATTGAACTCTAATTTAAGAATCCAAACATAAAAATTATAGGTTTATAGTCAGAAATTTAATTTACATGTCAATTACTAAAGAGGTAGTCATTTCCGTCGAAAGAACGACATTTTGATGACCATTTTGAAAAACATACTTTCACTTTGAGTTTAACAAAGATTTTTGGATATAGTTTCATGTTCATATGAAAAATTATTTTCCCAGAAGAACAACTTTTAAATCAAAGTTTATCATAGTTTTTAATTATCCAAACTAAAACAGCCCCCGGTTTCACTACGACGGCGTATATCCGATTTTATGGTGTTCATCGTGTTTCTAGGTTTTAAATCATTAAGTTAGCATATCATATAGATATAAAACATGTATTTAGTTGATTTTAAAAGTCAAGTTAGAAGGATTAACTTTTGTTTGCGAACAAGTTTAGAATTAACTAAACTATGTTCTAGTGATTACAAGTTTAAACCTTCGAATAAGATAGCTTTATATGTATGAATTGAATGATGTTATGAACATCATTACTACCTCAAGTTTTCTGGATAAAACTACTAGAAATGAGAAAAATGGATCTAGCTTCAAAGGATCCTTGGATGGCTTGAAAGTTCTTGAATCAGAATCATGACACGAAAACAGTTCAAGTAAGATTTTCACTCGAAATAAGATTGTTATAGTTGTAGAAATTGAATCAAAGTTTAAATATGAATGTTACCTTGAATTAGAAAGATAACCTACTATAAATAACAAAGGTTCCTTGATCTTTGATGATTACTTGGAATGGATTAGAAAGCTTGGAAGTAGACTTGCAAACTTGGAAGTATTCTTGATTTTTATGAAACTATACTTATGGAATTTATGAAGAACACTTAGAACTTGAAGATGGAACTTGAGAGAGATCAATTAGATGAAGAAAATTTAAGAATGAAAGTGTTTGTAGGTATTTTTGGTCGTTGGTATATGGATTAGATATAAAGGATATGTAATTTTGTTTTCATGTAAATAAGTCATGAATGATTACTAATATTTTTGTAATTTTATGAGATATTTCATTCTAGTTGCCAAATGATGGTTCCCATATGTTTTAGGTGACTCACACGGGCTGCTAAGGGCTGATCATTGGAGTGTATATACCAATAGTACATACATCTAAAAGCTGTGTATTGTACGAGTACGAATACGGGGGCATACGAGTAGAATTGTTGATGAAACTGAACGAGGATGTAATTGTAAGCATTTTTGTTAAGTAGAAGTACTTTGATATGTGTCTTGAAGTCTTTCAAAAGTGTAAGAATACATATCAAAACACAACATGTATATACATTCTAATGGAGTCGTTAAGTCTTCGTTAGTCGTTACATGTAAGTGTTGTTTTGAAACCTTTAAGTTAACGATCTCAATTAATGTTGTTAACCCAATATTTATTATATCAAATGAGATGTTAAATTATTATGTTATAATGATATTATAATGTCTTAATATCTCTTAATATGATATATACATTAAAATATCGTTACAACGATAATCGTTACATATAAGTCTCGTTTCGTAATTCTTGAGTTAGTAGTCTTGTTTTTACATATGTAGTTCATTTTTAACACACTTTATGATATATTTAAATATCATTTTATCATGTTAAATATAGTGTATCAATATCTTAATATGATACATATGTATTTAGTAGACGTTATCATAACGATAATCATTATATATATCATTTCGAGTTTTTTAACTTAGTAATCTCATTTCTTATGTATATCACACATTGTTAATATACTTAGTGAGATATTTACTCATCATAATCTCATGTCAACCATATATATATGTCTATATATACCACAACATGTAGTTTTTACAAATTTGTAACGTTCGTGAATCGCCGGTCAACTTGGGTGATCAATTGTCTATATGAAACTTATTTCATTTAATCAAGTCTTAACAAGTTTGATTGCTTAACACGTTGGAAACATTTAGTCATGTAAATATCAATCTCAATTAATATATATAAACATGGAAAAGTTCGGGTCACTACAGCACCTCTGCTGCAACTTATGTTTATGTTTTATGTGATAAACCTTCGTGCAAACAACCCACATAAACTACTCAAAACAAAGTCATGCATTAACGCTACTATTGCTCGAAACTTTTCTGTTTTAATTCAAAGCCACCACCAAAAACATCATCTTGAAAACCGCCCAATAAGAACCATAACTTGCTGCCTTCTTTTCTCTCTTGGATCAAATCCACGATCACTTTAAAACCATCGACCACTCATCACTGTTGCTGCAGCCATTTTCTGTATCAAAACAAAACATAATACGCCACCTTACCTTGCACCACTACAAACACAACTTGTATTCGGTTTCCAAGTAACATTCTTAATATGTAGTGCATGCGTTTCTTTTCCTTTTGCTAGTGGCCAACAACCTTTAAAACTAAATACCCCACTTCAATCACATGATATTATTATATTTGCTGAGGTATCTATTCTTTAATTGCCGACAGAATTCGAATGGTATTGTTATAGCTTGTGAGTGCTACTAAAAAGTGGAGGATTAGTTAATTGTTTTTCATTAGCCACTTGATATTATTTAAATAACAATGATGAGCCGTGAAAATGATTGATACTACAACAAATATATATGGTACACTATGAAACCGTTATCTAGCTATTACATTTTTTCTTCGGTTGAGTGAAAGACAGAACCGATCATTCCTGGACTGAATGAGATACTTGGACTGAATAATTATAGGTTTAGCTGGGTAGTATATATAGGTTGAATTTTAAATGGGCCGTAAACTTGTTTGAATATTGGGCTGTATATTAGTTTATCTAATTTGGCCAAGGGATTAACAAATGATGATACATGGCGAGAATGATGATGATGAGTTCGTGGTTATAAAGATGATGATGTCCACGATTATGATGATGATGATACGGAATGAGTATAATGATGATGAAGTTACATAATGATGGTGATGATCTAGATGATAATTGATAATGCTAAAAACGAACATATATTTCATAGCATTATTCCTCAAGAAAGACAAGCTTTTAGTTGCAATTGTTCTATTTACCAGTGATATTCGTTTAAATAATAAAAGGTAAAGACAAAAGACAGATTCGACGAATTAAAGACGCAAACGACCAAAAAGCTCAAAAATACAAAATACAATCAAAGAGGTTCCAATTATTGATAAGAAACGTCTCGAAATTACAAGAGTACAAGATTCAAAACGCAAAGTACAAGATATTAAATTATACGCAAGGACGTTCGAAAATCCGGAATCGGGACCAGAGTCAACTCTCAACGCTCGACGCAACGGACTAAAAATTACAAGTCAACAGAGTACAAGAATATAATATAAAATATATAAAATTAAATTTAATTATATATATTATATTATATAATAAATAAATAAGCAGCCCACGTTTTTGTAGACTTTTGAGCCTCCCCAGCTGGCCATGCGATCGTATGAGCCTGAAGGGTAAAGTTCATGCGATAGCATGAGCACCTTTTCCAGCCCACATGCCCTATAAAAACGAGTGTTTGGTTCATCAATATCATCCATAAATCTCTCTATCTATATGTAAACGTATATATATATATATATTTATATTTTAATTTTAATTTTAATTTTAAATCCTAATAATAAGGGTATTATAGCGAATGTTGTAAGGGTGTAAGTCGAAATTCTGTCCGTGTAACGCTACGCTATTTTTAATCATTGTAAGTTATGTTCAACCTTTTTAATTTAATGTCTCGTAGCTAAGTTATTATTATGCTTATTTAATCCGAAGTAATCATGATGTTGGGCTAATTACTAAAATTGGGTAATTGGGCTTTGTACCATAATTGGGGTTTGGACAAAAGAACGACACTTGTGGAAATTAGACTATGGGCTATTAATGGGCTTTATATTTGTTTAACTAAATGATAGTTTGTTAATTTTAATATAAAGATTTACAATTGGACGTCCCTATAAATAACCATATACACTCGATCGGACACGATGGACGGGATATTTTTATGTACGAATAATCGTTCATTTAACCGGGCACGAGAATGGATTAATAGCCACTAGAATTATTAAAACAGGGGTAAAATTATGTACAAGGACACTTGGCATAATTGATAACAAAGTATTAAAACCTTGTTACAGTTTAAGTCCCCAATTAGTTGGAATATTTGATTTCGGGTATAAGGATAATTTGACGAGGATACTCGCACTTTATATTTATGACTGATGGACTGTTATGGATAAAAACCAGACGGACATATTGAATAATCTAGGACAAAGGACAATTAACCCATGGGCATAAAACTAAAATCAAACGTCAAACATCATGATTACGGAAGTTTAAATAAGCATAATTATTTTATTTCATATTTAATTTCCTTTATTTTATATTTAATTGCACTTCTAATTATCGCACTTTTATTTATTGTTATTGTATTTAATTGCACTTTTAATTATCGTACTTTTTAATTATCGCACTTTTATTTATCGCAATTTTCTTATCGTTATTTACTTTATGCTTTAAATTAAGTTATATTTATTTTTATTATTTTACATTAGGTTTTAACTGCGACTAAAGTTTTTTTAAAATCGACAAACTGGTTATTAAACGGTAAAAACTCCCCTTTTATAATAATAATATTACTTATTTATATATTTGTATTTTTATAAATTAAAACTAATATAGCGTTAAGCTTTCGTTAAAGATTTTTCCCTGTGGAACGAACCGGACTTACTAAAAACTACACTACTGTACGATTAGGTACACTGCCTATAAGTGTTGTAGCATGGTTTAAGTATATCCATTCTATAAATAAATAAATATCTTGTGTAAAATTGTATCGTATTTAATAGTATTTAGTTGTAAAAATAAAGCTATTTCATATACACCTCGCATAACATCAAGTATTTTTGGTGCCGCTGCCGGGGAATCCAATTTCTTGCTTAAACGCCGGAAGCGCAACGCTAATATAAAAAAAAAAATACGCTTTTGTAAAAATACGTTTTAAATATTCGAAAATATAAAAAGAAAAATGAAAATATAAATATTTTTAAGAGTTTGTTAAATATTTAAGTTTTATAAAATTTCTTTATTTCTATTTTTAGTTTGTAAAAATATAATTTTTATTTAATTTATATAAATATATTATAAATATATAATACAGCAAAACAGAAAAAAAAATATTAAAACTCGAGTCCAGTACTGTAGCAGCCCAGTGTCTGTCCCGAAACCCTAGCTCATGCGATCGCATGGCTGGGTAACTTATGACTCATGCGATCGCATGAGCCCTTCTGACACGTCAAATTTGATTCTCGTACAACATTAAATACAGAGTAATTATTATTATTATTAATCAAACCCTAATTAGGGTTGTATTATTATAATATTTAAGTTTTAATTTTATTATTTTGTATTATTTAGTTTTAATTAGGTTATTTAATTTATATAAACTTAATACTTTTATAAAATAAATAATATAAAAATAATATTTTTATAAAAATTGTACTTTTTACAACTTTTAGTATATTTTTATATTTTGTCCCTTTTTAATTATTTTAGCGTAATATTTGTATTTTATCACTCGTACTTAGTTTTAAACTTAGTTTTTGCTATAGTTATTTTTATTTCTAGATTTTTAGGCTTTGCTGTAAAATCCTTTAAGTGCTTTTTCTTTAGACTAAGATTTTGGTGCTTTAGAATTTTGCGACGCCGTTCTTCGCGCTACTTTCTTATTTTTTATTTTTCGACGCCTTTTACCTATGTATCAATTATCACTCCAATTAGTAATCTCAATTTGCAATTTTAATTTTAAGTTAGTGATAGCAATAAGGTTGGGTTAGTCGAGTGTTTTAAAGTTTTATAAGTCACTCTTTTTCTTTCTTATTTTTCGAAGCCTTTTATTTTTCAACCCTTTTCTTTTTCGACCTTTTTCTACGCGCTCTTTTTCTTTCTTATTTCTCGTCATTCTAGTTTTAGGACATAGATTTTTATTCTACTTCTTATCTAAATTTCTTAAAATTACGAAAATTTATTTTAAGTGGTTAAATTGATAGACATCAAAATTTTCTGGTTCGTAGTAATAGTTGGATTTGTACGTGGACCGGGTTATTGGAGCCAAACAGTACTCAATTATATTGAGACCAAACGAATCCTGCCCCTCTGCTGCATCTTTTGGCTATTCGAAACGTGGGCAAAATCAGAAAAGTCTATTAATTGGATAACTTATATAATTTTTCTTTCCTTTTAAAAACTAATAGGATATTCAGTGAATGCACCGAGCAAGACGTTCATCACCTTTTGTACGTTCACCACCTGTAACCAGATCAAGACATCTAGCAAATATTGTCGCCGTTGATTTTTCTTTAGAATCGTCATCCAGTCGACCAAGTACTCCAATTCAAATTTCCGATAATCCATTTTTTGAACCCAACCTCACAATTGAGAATCCGGAGAATATTCAGGGACAATTCATAGATCCTGAACCATTAATCTTTCCTCCGGAATCACCAATCATTCAAACAGAGATTGTTGAGGAACGATCCATTAAATCAGAATCCTCTAGTGATTCAGATTCAACAAATTCAATCATGGAGAATCCGGAACCTCTAAGTATGGAAGACCGAATGCGAGCTAAACGCACTGGCCAAGGTCACACAATTACTCATCCAGACATTAATGGGCCAGATTATGAAATCAAAGGACAAATTCTACACATGGTGACTAATCAATGCCAATTTAGTGGTGCGCCTAAGGAAGATCCAAATGAACATCTTCGTACATTTAATAGAATCTGCACTCTATTTAAAATAAAAGAAGTTGAAGATGAACAGATATATCTCATGTTATTTCCCTGTACTTTAAAGGGAGAAGCCAAAGATTGGTTGGAATCGTTACCTGAAGGGGCGATTGATACATGGGACGTTTTAGTTGAAAAATTTCTTAAACAATTCTTTCCGACATCTAAAGCCATAAGACTTCAAGGAGAAATTGTTACGTTCACAAAGAAACCAAATGAAACTCTATATGAGGCGTGGACCAGATTTGGAAAGTTATTGAGAGGATGTCCGCAACATGGTTTAGACACTTGTCAAATAGTATAAATATTCTACCAAGGATGCGACATCACTACAAGAAAAGACATAGATATAGCAGCTGGTGGTTCTATTATGAAGAAAACTGAAACTGATGCTTACAAAATTGTTGATAACACTGCTTCCCACTCACATGAGTGGCACCAAGAAAAAGATATCGTTAGATCATCTAAAGCAGCTAGAGCCGATTCTAGCCATGACGTAGATTCCATTTCCGCAAAGATAGACGCCGTCGAGAGACGAATGGAAAAGATGACTAAAGAAATTCACTCAATACGAATTAGTTGTGAGCAGTGTGGAGGACCACATTTGATAAAATATTGTCTCAGTATTGAACTAACAATGGAACAGAGAGAGAATATTTCATACATAAACCAAAGGCCTGGAAATAATTATCAGAATAATTATCAACCGCCAAGACCAATTTACAATCAAAACCAGAATTATAACCGAAATGTTCCATACAACAACCAATAAGGTCCTAGTAATCAACAAGTATCCAACAATACTTACAACCAACAAAGACCTAATTTTCAAAACAAACCACCACAAACCGATGATAAAAAGCCGAATTTAGAAGATATGATGACGAAGCTAGTTGAAACTCAAACGCAGTTTTTCACATCTCAGAAATAAACCAATGAACAAAATGCTCAAGTATTTAGAAATCAACAAGCTTCTATTCAAAATTTTGAACAATAAGTGAGTAACCTAGCAAGGTTAATAGGTGAAAGATAACCGGGAAGTCTACCTAGTGATACAAATGCTAACCCCCGGAATGAAATAGCTAAAGCCATTACCACAAGAAGTGGTACAACACTTAAACCACCTGAAATACCTGTAATTTCCGATGAAGCTATTCCTACTCCACAAGAACCTCAACCTGAACAAGATAAGGAAAAAGAACCGGTAGTTGAAAAGGTTAATGAAGATAACAAAGTTAAAGCTAAACCTTATGTTAAACCATACCAACCACCACTTCCTTACCCGAGTAAAATGAAGAAAGAGAAACTTGAAGCCGAGCAATCCAAATTCTTGGATATGTTTAAACAGATAAATGTAAATCTTCCTTTCATTGATGTGATTTTAGGAATACCTAGATATGCTAAATTTCTGAAAGATCTAATCTCGAATAGAAAGAAAATGGAAGAACTCTCGGCTGTTACTATGAATGCTAATTGTTCAGCAGTGCTGTTGAATAAGATACCAGAAAAATTATCTGATCCAGGAAGTTTCACAATTCCATGTTTTCTGGGTAGTCTTAGTTCAATAGAAGCATTGGCAGACTTGGGTGCTAGTATAAATCTAATGTCGTATTCACTATACGCTAAACTAGATCTTGGAGAATTGAAACCAACAAGAATAAGCATACAACTATCCGATCGATCAATAAAATATCCTAGAGGGATAATGGAGAACATGCTAGTTAAAGTTGGTACTTTAGTATTTCTAGTAGATTTTGTTGTTCTGGACATGGAAGATGATTCTCAATTTCCTCTCATATTAGGAAGACCATTCTTAAACACGGCTAAAGCAATGATAGACGTGTTTGGTAAGAAACTGACCCTAAGTATAGAGGACGAGAGTGTTACCTTTTTAGTTGATAGAGCAATGCAACAACCACAATCTGCAGATGATACATGTTATTATATTCAAACTATAGATTCACATGCAGAATTGTTAGAAGAATTTCCAGAATTACAAGGAACAGGAGAATGTTCTTTAGGAGAAGGAACTGAACCAATTGATGAATCTGAAATGTTAGCTACACTAATGGCTAATGGATATGAACCAAGAACAGAAGAAATTCAAATGCTAAAAGAAGAAGACAGATATCGATATAAATCATCGATAGAAAAACCACCAACATTAGAGTTAAAGACACTTCCAAACCATTTGGAATACGCTTATTTACATGGTGAATCTGAATTACCTGTAATAATATCGTCTTCTCTTACTGAAAATGAAAAATCTCAACTCATTTCTGTGTTGAAAGCTCATAAACCAGCCATTGCATGGAAGATTCATGATATTAAAAGAATAAGTCCTTCGTATTGCACACATAAAATCCTTATGGAAGAAGGTCATAAAACGTATGTGCAACGCCAAAGAAGACTAAATCCTAATATGCAAGATGTTGTTAAGAAAGAAATTATTAAACTGCTAGATGCAGGTTTAATTTATCCAATTTCTGATAGTCCATGGGTAAGTCCAGTTCAATGCGTACCTAAGAAAGGTGGCATGACTGTCATCACAAATGAGAAGAATGAGCTTATTCCTACAAGGACTGTAACAGGATGGCGTGTATGTATTGATTATAGAAAATTAAATGACGTCACCAGAAAAGATCATTTTCCCATACCTTTCATTGATTAAATGTTGGAAAGATTAGCCTGAAATAGTTACTATTATTTTCTTGATGGATTTTCCGGATATTTTCAAATTCCAATAGCACCTGAGGACCAAGAGAAAACCACATTCACGTGCCCTTATGGTACTTTTGCTTATAAACGCATGCCATTTAGACTTTGTAACGCCCCTGCAACCTTTCAAAGGTGCATGATGGCGATTTTTCATGACATGATAGAAGAATGCATGGAAGTTTTCATGGATGACTTTTCAGTCTTCGGTGATACATTTGAATCATGTCTAGTGAATCTTGAACGAATGCTTATTAGATGCGAACAATCAAATCTAGTACTTAATTGGGAGAAATGTCATTTCATGGTTAAAGAAGGCATCGTTCTTGGACATAAAATCTCAAAGGAAGGAATTGAAGTGGATAGAGCTAAAGTAGATGTAATTGCTAAACTTCCACATCCCACCAATGTTAGAGGAGTTAGGAGTTTTCTAGGGCATGCCGGTTTTTACCGACGCTTCATAAAAGATTTTTCTAAAATTGCCACTCCTATGAATAAACTCCTAGAAAAAGATGCTCCATTCATCTTTTCAGATGAATGCATCAAATCTTTTAATATTATTAAAGAGAAACTCACTAATGCGCCGATCATGATAACTCCAAATTGGAATTTACCGTTTGAACTAATGTGCGATGCAAGTGATTTTTCAATGGGAGCCGTTTTAGGACAAAGGATTGAAAAACGATTTCAACCTATTTATTACGCTAGTAAGACGTTACAAGGAGCACAAACAAATTACACAATTACTGAAAAAGAACTCCTTGCTATTGTCTTTGCTTTTGACAAATTTCGTTCATATCTCGTTCTAGCTAAAACGGTGGTCTATACCGACCATTCTGCTCTTAGATACCTATTTTCGAAACAAGATGCCAAACCAAGATTAATCAGTTGGATCTTACTCTTACAAGAATTCGATATTGAAATCCGAGATAAAAGAGGAGCAGAAAATCTCGCAGCCGATCATCTTTCTCTTCTTGAAAATCCTGAATTAGAAGTTCTAAATGAATCAGCCATACAAGACAACTTTCCTGATGAATATCTATTGAAGATAGATTATAATGAAATACCATGGTTTGCAAACTATGCAAACTACTTAGTTTGTGGATTCCTTGAGAAAGGATTGTCGTTCCAAAAACGAAAGAAATTCTTCAGTGATATAAAACACTATTTCTGGGAAGATCCACATTTGTTTAAAAGTTGTCCCGATGGAATAATACGCCGATGTGTATTCGGAGATAAAGCTAGTAAAATCTTAAACCATTGTCACACAGGACCAACAGGAGGGCATTATGGGCCTCAACTAACAGCAAGAAAAGTTTATGATGCTGGATTCTATTGGCCTACAATTTACAAAGACGCATACCTTCTTTGCAAATCCTGTGATGCTTATCAAAGGGCCGGAAAAATAAGTCAACGTGATGAAATGCCACAAAATGTCATTCAAGTATGTGAAGTATTTGACATTTGGGGTATTGACTTTATAGGTCCATTTCCAAAATCTCATAATAATCTCTACATTCTCGTAGCCATTGATTATGTATCTAAATGGGCGAAAGCACAAGCTCTCCCAACTAACGATGCACGAGTTGCAGTCAACTTTTTAAAACATCTTTTTGCAAGGTTTGGAACACCGAAAGCTTTAATAAGTGATCGGGGTACTCATTTCTGTAATAATCAACTTGAGAAAGTTCTTAAAAGATATGGAGTAACTCATAAAATCTCCACTGCATATCATCCACAAACAAGTGGACAAGTTGAAAATACCAACCGAGCTTTAAAACGTATTCTAGAGAAAATCGTAGGATCAAATCCGAAGGAATGGTCCATAAAATTGGAGGATGCACTCTGGGCTTTTAGAACAGCCTACAAAACTCCAATTGGAACCACACCTTTTAAACTCGTTTATGGAAAAGCATGTCATCTTCCAGTAGAAATTGAACACAAAGCATTTTGGGCTTTGAAGACATGTAACCTTGATTTACATGAAGCTGGACGTCTACGGTTAAGTCAATTAAACGAATTAGAAGAATTTAGACATGAAGCATACAAAAATTCGTTAATCTATAAAGAAAGAATGAAGAAATGGCATGATAAAAGAATCAGAAGTTCAAAAGAATTTAAAGAAGGAGACATAGTTCTTCTTTTCAATTCACGATTCAAGCTATTTCCTGGAAAATTGAAATCAAGATGGTCTGGACCATTCATAGTCAAAAGAGTTTTCCCATACGGAATGATAGAATTAATAAATTCAAATGGGATTGAATTTAAAGTTAATGGTCACAGAGTTACACACTACATAGATAGTCCGATGGAAGTTGACAACGAAGTTAATCACAATTTTGATACCACAGCTAACTAAGTGTGGGGAGAATCAAGTCTTTGAAGGATAATATGTATTTCTGTTAGAGTTAGATTTTCTGTTTTCGTGTAGTTCTCGAAAATGGAACCCGAATGGTCTTTCCCTAGCAGACCCTAAAGAACTAGTCTTCTCCCCCCATTCTGAATTTTTATTTTTTTTAGGTTTTTACGAAATGAAGACTTCCTGTGAACTAAACCATGGTCTAATGCTACACGCTTTGATTACTAAACGTAATAATGACACACTACCGAGTGAACTGGTATCAGTAATCAGAGAAAAATTGGACGGAGTAAGAAAAGAATCCAGATGCGAAGATAATAAGTTACAATTTGGTAAAGAAAAATCAAAATCCGCAGCGAAAAGAAGAGCACGACACCTTGAAAAATATCACAAATGCGGAAAATGGTCACACGAAGGTAAATGTTCAAATAATCAAACCTATTCAAACACCGAATTTGTTACTTTATGCAGAGATGGACCGTTCATATGTTTAGAAGAAAAAACATTAAATGCTCGAGGTTACGCCTATGTAGCCATGGAAAATCAATGAGTCCGACTATCTTATGAGTGGGCTAGAGCATATCACTAAGAATACTATTTCACAGGTAAGTTTGTACAGTTTTTATTTTTATTTTTAATTTTAACCTTTTGATAATAAACGCTAATTTGTTCGCTATAAAGTATTAAATTGGTATTCGATAAAATTAGGTCTTGCGACCGAAATTGTTGATATCATACAAAAAATTTTTTTTACATCACTGCGAAATTTAACGTTTATTCTTAAGGTATAAATATCTTTAATCAATCAACCCAAAATATTTTAAAAATTTGTCATGAGTTAAATTAGGTCATGGAACCGAAATTACTTTACCGAAAAGAGGGGCGTATATTTTTGATAATATTGATTGATTAAAGTGGGATAAAAGCCAAAAAGATTTTTAATTTTATTTTTACCATGTTTTTAAAATTAATATATAAATCTTAAATTGATATTGTAAATTTTTTAATTCAATATATTTAAGTTTGTAAATATTTGAAAAATTAATATTTTTAATATAAGTTTGTATGTATAAAAACAAAAATATAATTTAAGTTTGGTGTGAATTTTTAAAATATGAATTTTTAATTTTATGCATTTTAAATTTAAGTTTGGTGTGAATTTAAAAAACAAAAATTTACTTTATTTCGCTAAGTTAAAAATATGATTTTTTAAAATTCGTCGTAAGTTGAAGACTGGGTCATTAAACCGAAATTGCTTTACCCGAGGGAGGGACGAGAACTTTTATTATCATTATTTTTAATCTTATTGAATTAAAGTATGCCAAAAACATTAAAAAAAAAAACCCAAAACTCTTTACTTTTAAAAACCGCGCTTTAAATTGACAAGTTTTAAAATTTTGTCGAGGGACGGACTAGGACAACGATCCGAAACACCCTCGCTCCTAAAGGAAAACAAATTTTTAAAATTTTATTAATTTTATGTTTTATAAAGTGTAAGTTTTAATATAAAAAAAGGGTGAAAGCACTGTAGCCGGCACCCCATGCGATCGCATGGGGTTTACACACCAACCTCATGCGATCGCATGAGGCTGGATTTCTGGCCAGATCAAAACTCTCAGCGAGCTATTCTGTCTCCATACCACAACACACACACATATACAAAACTCTCTCAAAATATCACCAAATTTCATCATTTTTCCACCGTAATTCATCAAATTTTTTGCTCTAATCATGCCTAGATTCTCATTCTTCAGCAAAAAGGTAAAAATTACACCCCTAAACTCATAAATTTGCTAGTTTTTGTGATAATTACCAATATTTACCTAATGCAATTTTGTTAATTTCTAGTGTAATCAGTGTTAAATTGTTAGTATTTTATGCATGTATAACCTAGATTGATGCTATTTAACATGATTTGAAGCCAAAAACTTCAAAATTTTTAGAAATCTAGGGTTTGTGTTCTTGAGCAATTTGGGGCATTTTGATATAAACAGGTTATGGCCGATTTTTGTCATGAATTATTGCTTAATTGAGTAATGTAACATGTTTAGGTAGTTAAATGATCCAAACATTGATCCTAAACATGATTTTTAAAGATTAAAGTGGACTTTTTAGGTGCAAAATTCATGAACTTGATTAATTTGATATAATTGCCAATTGAGACTTGTTTAATTGTTGGTAATGACTATTTTGACATGTTATTTGAGTTAAATGCTTATGGACTTTGTCTACATTTTCATATGTGCTTATTTGGAAAAGTGTAGAATTTTGAAAAAATGTGAAAATGTGTATAAGTTTAATTTTGATTTAACATGTTATTGTGATTGTTTTAAGTTGTTATTTTGCTAACACTAATGCATATTTGGATGCACAAATTTTGTGTTTAATGTATTTTGAAGAAAGCCGATACTGGAGGTTCAGGAGCATCATCATCTAGACAGCCTGCTCCAGCTTCAGAACCAGAACCAGAAATGCAATATGAACCTGAACAACAACCACAACAGGAACCACAACATCAGCTTGAACAGCACGTACCCTATTATGATCCGCTACAGTTACCTAATGAATTGACAGTATTTCCGCCACATCCACCTGTAGAATACCCAACGATACCGGAACACACATTACATCCTAATTTGAGATTCGATAGACGATGGAGAGATTATCCATCATATCAAAGTAATAAGTTCAAATTAGTAACAAAAGAGGTAGAGGTGCCAAGGGTAATTGATTGGAATCCTTTGGAAACGATCAATCTAGCTGACCGTGTTAGACAGCATTTGGTACAAAGGTATGGCAGTTCCTTTTTTACAGATTGGATACGTCTTTTCACCATTTGTAGACCTGTATATAAGGAATGGTGTGTTGAGCTGATGAGTACTATATCGTTAAATGTAGATGTAGATAGGTTAGATGATAGAAGTTTTCTTAGATTTATCCTTGGCGGTAGGATGTACAGAATGTCCATGATGGACATGGCCAGGGCATTACAGATTTACACTCCTAGTGAATTGCTACTACCCGATTGTATGAGTTTGATTTATCGTGGGGAAAGGGTAGATAGGAACTTTGACGCTGACGCCGTTTGGAGGCGTATGTCAAACTATAATGTTTTTACACTAGGAGGTAAACACTCCTACTTACATATTAACAAAGCCGAGCTTCGTGTGATTCATAGATTTTTGGCTAACTCGATTACACAAAGAGGTCACAATAAGGAGAAACTGACCTTACATGATTTATTTTACCTAAAGTGTATTCGGGACCCGAGAAGCTTTGTTAATATCCCTTACTGTGTTGGTTTTTATTTATCTAAAATGGTAGAAGGAATGCAGGAAGGGAGTATAATAGGAGGAGGTATTTTTGTTACTCTCATTGGAGAGTATTTAGGTGTTGATAGGAACCGAGGGGGTCCATTACAGCTTTGTAGAGAACAGGATGAGACCATAGGATTGCGGGTTTATGTAGGTGCTAAGGTATTGAAAAGTAGACGTAACCAGGCACTTCCCTATGAAGGTAATCATCCACAGGTAGAAAGGGGTTCAGACGAAGAAATGGAGGAAGCGGAAGACATCAGGGATGTCATTCGAGATGCTATTCTTGACGTCCACGTTCGTATAGATGATGAATCAATGACGAGCGCGGCCAGACATAGTATGTACGAGTAGTGGAACTCCGAGAGAGTATACTAGGATTATAGGCGACGCCAACACGATAGCTGGTTAGTTCATCAGCACCAAATCATGAGCCAGCTATCATATCAGGTACCAAATAATTACGTGCCTACTCGACCTGCTTATTTTCCGCCACACAGCCCCGAGATCCGACCACCCTTTAACTGGTATGACTATAACCAAGCCTATCAGGACACCTATAACCAACAATGGAACCCACCTGACGAGATGAACTGGAACCCCTATCCAGACTGATTTGGTTCTATTTGGTTATTTTTATGATTTTTATGTTTTTATCTTTTTACTTTTTCATCTTTAAACTTATGTTATTGAATATATTTGTGTAATTTTTATCATTTTTATTATTATTGTGTACTAATATTTCACATTTAGGATTTGAAAGTGGGATATTAAGTCCCATTTCAAATTGCCATGCATGTTTATATTTGTATGTATGTATATTATCGATTGTACAAAACAGGGTAAAACAGCGCATTTTCAAAGACTGACATTAAGTTCAGCAAAAACAACTAATTTTGACGACAAGATGAAAAATAAATGTGATGTAACAACAAGACGGAATGAACAAATGATATGCACCATTTATCATTCAGCAAACAAACGCCAATATGTTTGGAAACTTTGGTAAAATTTAATCATTTTTCTGCGCTAATCACCCTCAATAATTTAAATTGTTACTGATTTCTTGCAAATGAGGGCATTGTAAGATCTTAAGTGTGGGAATGGGTTAAATTCTTTCGGAATTTTAAAATTTTTACTTTATACACTTGGTTACCATTAAAAATACTAGTAACGCAGTAGTTGTATTAGGATCTGGTGCTCTCTGATAATAAAGAACAGCCCTAGTCTTATATACTGACTACCCAATTCTAGTAAAAATTTTCAAAATTTTCAATTAAATGAACTCAAAATCATGTTTATACATATTTATGAACGATAAACTAGGTGTTAACACCGAAATTATTGTTACCTAGGAAAGGACATAAATTGAGAAACAAACCAAAATGTTAGAATTGATTTAAAATGGAATAGAGGACAATAAAAAGGAAAATAAAAGCCACGTGTGGGAAAATTACCAAGTTATTTTAAACATATGTCACATATTTCTGTAACAAATAATTAAAGATACTTTTGCTTTGGACTAAACTAAACAGTTTTACCCGATTTACTGTAAGAAAGATGGATCTACACGATGAATCAATTCCATCATTAAAAGGAAGTAAAGTCTTCCGAAAAAGAAACGCGCTTCTTGATTTAGGTCATGAAGTTGTCATTCAGAGCAGCTGTAGGTTGACGAAAAATCTAGAAAAGTCATCACTAAAATCAGCAGGAAATCCACGGACCTCAGCATCAAACAGGGTCGCCAAGTGGTTAGACTTATCCTAACCATGAGAGGATCTGTCTTGTAAAATGGGGAGGACGCCGTGCAAATTAGCTTGATAAGACTAATGAATCAGATCCCCAGAAAGGATAATCTCCTTAAAGATCAAAAATTAGCTTTTAAGACTGATATTACTCAATCCTAGAGATTGACCTTAAAGATTGAGAATTACAAACTCATGGAATTCAATGATATCTAAACTCGAGCTTGAACGAGAAAATATTTTGATCAAAATTACAAACCGATTTGTTTTCTAAAAACCCATTTTCAATGCATTCATTACCATTGAACGTAAAATCCTAGAAATTCAACTGGAATTCATTAGGTCACCTGAACCAAATCAGGTGTCAACCGTAAGAACGGTGGTTGCATAGCATGGTCAAAGACAGGACCTTGTGCCAGACCAAAAAATTATAAGGGTGAGCTTTACTATTGCTCCTACCAAGGTTAGTAATTGCGTCTGACACGTTATAAGACCATAATTAAAAGTATGTCAGGGGACATTGCCTTAACAGTTGCTTGTTCAACGCTTTCCTTTACAACCGGACGGTAGTTTACCGAAAGGTAATATTCGGAACAAGTAAACTGGACGTGTTGCTTTCCCAATACAAGGTTAGCAAGTGAGTGACACAAAACCACAAGTTTTGAGCTAAAGTTTTCAAATCTGAAACCCACCAAACCCACAAAAAGAATTTGCAAATACCGGTGAAGGGTTATTTCGGAAAAATTATCTAGGGTAAAAGCTAGAATGAAATTTTCAAAAGATCAAATGTTTTCATAAAGATCCTATTTCTTTGAGGATCTAAATTTTTATAAGTCATGTGGGACTGTAAACCACATCATTACTACCATTGTTTATATCGCCGTAAAGAAATCACTGATGTACAAAGTGTGAAGAATAAAGAAGTGATTCTAGTATTTCAAGACTGTATTGCTTGAGGACAAGCAATGCTCAAGTGTGGGAATATTTGATAATGCTAAAAACGAACATATATTTCATAGCATTATTCCTCAAGAAAGACAAGCTTTTAGTTGAATTTGTTCTATTTACAAGTGATATTCGTTTAAATAATAAAAGGTAAAGACAAAAGACAGATTCGATAAATTGAAGACGCAAACGACCAAAAAGCTCAAAAATACAAAATACAATCAAAGAGGTTCCAATTATTGATAAGAAACGTCTCAAAATTACAAGAGTACAAGATTCAAAACGCAAAGTACAAGATATTAAATTATACGCAAGGACGTTCGAAAATCTAGAACCGGGACCAGAGTCAACTCTCAACGCTCGACGCAACGGACTAAAAATTACAAGTCAAAGGAGTACAAGAATATAATATAATATATATACTTAAATTTAATTATATATATTATATTATATAATAAATAAATAAGCACCCCACGTTTTTGTAGACTTTTGAGCCTCCCCAGCTGGCCATGCGATCGCATGAGCCTGAAGGGTAAAGCTCATGCGATCGCATGAGCACCTTTTCCAGCCCACATGCCCTATAAAAACGAGTGTTTGGTTCATCAATATCATCCATCAATCTCTCTATCTATATGTAAACGTATATATATATATATATATATATATATATATATATATATATATATATTTTAATTTTAATTTTAATTTTAAATCCTAATAATAAGGGTATGTTAGCGAATGTTGTAAGGGTGTAAGTCGAAATTCTGTCCGTGTAACGCTACGCTATTTTTAATCATTGTAAGTTATGTTCAACCTTTTTAATTTAATGTCTCGTAGCTAAGTTATTATTATGCTTATTTAATCCGAAGTAATCATGATGTTGGGCTAATTACTAAAATTGGGTAATTGGGCTTTGTACCATAATTGGGGTTTGGACAAAAGAACGACACTTGTGAAAATTAGACTATGGGCTATTAATGGGCTTCATATTTGTTTAACTAAATGATAGTTTGTTAATTTTAATATAAAGATTTACAATTGGACATCCCTATAAATAACCATATACACTCGATCGGACACGATGGGCGGGATATTTTTATGTACGAATAATCGTTCATTTAACCGGACACGGGAATGGATTAATAGCCAATAGAATTATTAAAACAGGGGTGAAATTATGTACAAGGACACTTGGCATAATTGATAACAAAGTATTAAAACCTTGTTACAGTTTAAGTCCCCAATTAGTTGGAATATTTGACTTCGGGTATAAGGATAATCTGACGAGGATACTCGCACTTTATATTTATGACTGATGGACTGTTATGGACAAAAACCAGACGAACATATTGAATAATCCAGGACAAAGGACAATTAACCCATGGGCATAAAACTAAAATCAACACGTCAAACATCATGATTACGGAAGTATAAATAAGCATAATTATTTTATTTCATATTTAATTTCCTTTATTTTATATTTAATTATACTTCTAATTATCGCACTTTTATTTATTGTTATTGTATTTAATTGCACTTTTAATTATCGTACTTTTTAATTATCGCAATTTTATTTTATCGCACTTTTATTTAACGCAATTTTCTTATCGTTATTTACTTTACGCTTTAAATTAAGTTATATTTATTTTTATTATTTTACATTAGGTTTTAACTGCGACTAAAGTTTTTTTAAAATCGACAAACCGGTCATTAGACGGTAAAAACCCCCTTTTATAATAATAATATTACTTATTTATATATTTGTATTTTTATAAATTAAAACTAATATAGTGTTAAGCTTTGGTTAAAGATTTTTCCCCGTGGAACGAACCGGACTTACTAAAAACTACACTACTGTACGATTAGGTACACTGCCTATAAGTGTTGTAGCAAGGTTTAAGTATATCCATTCTATAAATAACTAAATATCTTGTGTAAAATTGTATCGTATTTAATAGTATTTAGTTGTAAAAATAAAGCTATTTCATATACACCTCGCATAACATCAATAATAATAAAGGATGATGAGGAAGATGGAAACTGTTAAGAATACCGGTTATAAAATTTTGGAATACATACAATACAGAATAGATGGGCTGGTGTAGATGGTTTAGTTGTGTGTTTGTGTACCAAGGGGTCTTGGGTTCGATTCTGGCCTGCAACATAATTATCAAATTTTTTTACAACAACTTGAATCACTAGAATTTTAAAGGGAATTTCATCTTAGGCCAGCTACCTTGGGCTTCATTGTCATGTTGGGCCGAGAACATGCACACTTGCTTAATTAAGAGGTAGTATTATTACATATTATTATTATTATTATCATTATTACTAGTACTATCATTATTTTTATTTTTACAACAAATAAATATTATGTATATAAAATTATACTTATAATAAAATTACATATTATAAACATATTTTTTTCATATATAACAAATGATGTATTTCTAATATAATATTAGTCATATATAAATATTAATATAACTATATAAACATTAGTCATTTTTAAAGATACATACAAATTAAATATATATAATATATAATTTAAGATATAATAAATTTGTTCAATTACAAAAATATGTGTTAATATATATGAATAATATAGGTTCTTGAATCCGAGGCCAACCTTGCATTGTTCAATATAGTCATATGTATTTTTACTACAAAATACAGTATTGTGAGTTTCATTTGCTCCCTTTTTAAATGCTTTTGCTATATATATATTTTTGGGACTGAGAATACATGCGCTGCTTTTATAAATGTTTTACGAAATAGACACAAGTACTTAAAATTACATTCTATGGTTGGATTATTAAACCGAATATCGCCCTTCAAGTCTGGTAACCTAAGAATTTAGGGAAATGGCCCCTAATTGACGCGAATCCTAAAGATAGATCTATCAACCTTGACAAGTCCCATTCGGGGTAAGAATGCTTTAGTACTTCGAGATTATTATACAGACGAGAGGTTCTGTTTTGGGGATATTCTATGCATTAAGTTAACGTCGGTTACTAGGTGTTCAATCCATATGAATGATATTTTTGTCTCTATGCATGGGACGTATGTTTATGAGAAATGGAAATATAAAATCTTGTGGTCTACTAAAATTATGAAATGATTATTTATGTTAAACTAATGAACTCACCAACCTTTTGGTTGACACTTGAAAGCATGTTTATTCTCTGGTACGAAAGAAATCTTCCGCTGTGCATTTGCTCATATTAGAGATATTACATGGAGTCATTCATGACATATTTCAAAAGATATTGCATTCGAGTTATTGAGTTCATCAAGATTAATATTAAGTCAATTATATTTGGATATATTATGAAATGGTATGCATGTCTGTCAACTATCGATGAAATGAAAGTTTGTCTTTTAAAAACGAATGCAATGTTTGTAAAATGTATCATATAGAGGTCAAGTACCTCGTGATGTAATCAATTATTGTGAATCGTTTATAATCAATATGGATTTCATCCAGATGGATTAGGATGGGTCTCTACACCGATCTGTTGAATTTCAAATAGATCTTGTAACAGGAGCTGCACCAATAGCTCGTGCTCTATACAGACTCGCACCCAGTGAAATGAAGGAACTCCAAAGCCAATTACAAGAACTTTTAGAGCATGGTTTCATACAACCAAGCACATCACCATGGGGAGCTCCTGTTTTGTTTGTTAAAAAGAAGGATGGTACATTCAGGTTGTGTATCGACTATCGAGAGTTGAACAAACTTACCGTCAGGAACCGTTACCCACTACCGAGAATCAACGACTTATTTGATCAACTACAAGGCTCGTCAGTTTATTCAAAGATTGATTTACGTTCTGGGTATCATAAAATGCAGGTGAAGGAGGATGATATTCCGAAGACTACTTTCAGAACGCGTTACGGTCATTATGAGTTTATGGTTATGGCATTTGGATTGACTAACGCACCAGCTGTGTTCATGGATCTCATGAACTGAGTGTGTGGGCCATATCTTGACAAGTTTGTCATTATTTTCATCGATGACATACTTATTTACTCAAAGAATAAACAAGAGCACAGAGAATATTTGAGAAAAGTGCTCAAATTGTTGAGGAAAGAAAAATTGTATGCTAAGTTTTCAAAGTGTGCATTTTGGTTGAAAAAAGTTCAATTCCTCGGTCACGTAGTAAACAAGGAAGGTATTCAGGTGGATCCGTCAAAGATTGAAACCGTTGAAAACTGTGAAACCCCGAAAACTCCGAAGCATATACGCTAATTTTTAGGATTGGCTGGTTACTACAGAAGGTTCATCCAAGATTTTTCCAAAATAGCAAAACCCTTGACTGCATTAACGCATAAAGGGAAGAAACTTGAATGGAAGGATGAGCAGGAGAAAGCGTTTCAATTGTTGAAGAAAAAGTTAACTACGACACCTATATTATCATTGCCTGAAGGAAATGATAATTTTGTGATATATTGTGACGCATCAAAGCAAGGCCTCGGTTGTGTATTAATGCAACGAATGAAGGTAATTGCCTATGCGTCCAGACGATTGAAGATTCACGAGCAAAATTATACGACTCACGATTTGGAATTGGGCGCTGTTGTTTTTGCATTAAAGACTTGGAGGCACTACTTAATGGGGTCAAAAGTATCATATATACCGACCACAAAAGTCTCCATCATATATTTGATCAGAAACAACTAAACATGAGGCACCGTAGGTGGATTGAATTGTTGAATGATTACGATTTTGAGATTCGTTACCACCCGGGGAAGGCGAATGTGGTAGCCGACGCTTTGAGTAGAAAGGACAGAGATCCTATGCGAGTAAAAGCTATGAATATAATTATTCGTACTAACCTTACTACTCAAATAAAGGAGGCGCAACAACGAGTTTTAAAAGAGGGAAATTTGAAGAATGAAATACCCAAAGGTTCGGAGAAACATCTTAATATTAGGGAAGACGGAACTCGGTATAGGGCTGAAAGAATTTGGGTACCAAAGTTTAGAGATGTGAGAGAAATGGTACTTAAGGAAGCACATAAAACGAGATACTCAATATATCCAGGAGCGGGAAAGATGTACAAAGATCTCAAAAAACACTTTTGGTGGCCGGGTATGAAAGCCGATATCGCTAAATACGTAGGAGAATGTTTGACGTGTTCTACGGTAAAAGCTGAACATCAGAAACCATCAGGTGTACTTCAATAACCTAAAATCCCAGAATGGAAATGGGAAAACATTACCATGGATTTCATTACTAAATTTCCAAGGACTGCAAGTGGTTATGATACTATATGGGTAATAGTCGATCGTCTTACCAAGTCAGCACACTTTCTGCCAATGAGAGAAGATGATAAAATGGAGAAGTTAGAACGACTATACTTGAAAGAAGTCATCTCCAGACATGGAATACCAGTCTCTATTATCTCTGATAGGGATGGGAGATTTATTTCAAGATTTTGGCAGACATTACAACAAGCATTGGGAACTCGTCTAGACATGAGTACTGCCTATCATCCACAAACCGATGGGCAGAGTGAAAGGACGACATAGACTTTTGAAGACATGCTACGAGCATGTGTTATTGATTTTGGGAACAGTTGGGATCGACATTTACCATTAGCAGAATTTTTCTACAACAACAGTTATCACTCGAGTATTGAGATGGCACCGTTCGAGGCACTTTACGGTAGAAAGTGCAGGTCTCTGATTTGCTGGATCGAAGTGGGGGATAGACAAATTACGGGTCCTGAGATAATCCAAGAAACTACCGAGAAAATCCTTCAAATTCAACAACGGTTGAAAACCGCTCAAAATCGGCAAAAGAGCTACGCGGACATTAGAAGAAAAGATTTGGAATTTGAAATCGGTGACATGGTCATGCTCAAAGTATCACCTTGGAAAGGCGTTGTTCGTTTTGGAAAACGGGGAAAACTAAACCCGAGATACATTGGGCCATTCAAGATTATTGATCGTGTTGGACCAGTAGCTTATCGACTTGAATTACCTCAACAACTTGCCAATGTAAATAATACTTTTTACGTCTCGAATATGAAGAAATGCTCAGCCAAAGAAGATCTCACTATTCCTTTAGACGAAATCAAGATCAATGAAAAACTACAATTCATTGAAGAACCCGTCGAAATAATGGATCGTGAGGTTAAAAGATTTAAGCAAAATAATATACCAATTGTTAAGGTTCGATGAAATTCTCATAGAGGACCCGAGTTCACCTGGGAATGTGAAGATCAGATGAAGAAAAAATACCCGCACCTATTTCCAGAAGATACATCAACACCTCCAACAGCTTAAAATTTTGGGACGAAATTTATTTAACGGTAGGTACTGTAGTGACCCAAACTTTTCCATGATTATATATTAAATGAAAACTATATTTGTATGATTAAATGTTTTCAACATGTTAAGCAATCAAACTTGTTAAGACTTGATTAATTGAAATGTGTCTCATGTAGACAATTGACCACCCAGTTGACCGGCGATTCACGAACGTTAAAACTTGTAAAAACGACATGACGATATATATATGGATTTATATATATATTTAACATGATATTTTGATAAGTAAGTATCTCACAAAGTATATTAACAAAGAGTTATATGCATAAAATGGAACTACTAAATTAAAGAAACTCGAAATGATATATATAACGATTATCGTTATAACAACATTTTAATTAAAATAAATACATGTGTATTGTATCAAGATATGAACACACTATGTTTAACATAATAAAATGATAATTAATTATATCATTAAGTGTATTAATAATGAACTACACAAGTAAGATGAGACTACTAACTTAAGGATTTCGAAACAATATATATATATGTAACGATTATCGTTGTAATAGTATTTTAACACACACACACACACACACACACACACACACACACACATATATATATATATATATATATATATATATATATATATATATATATATATATATATATATATATATATATATATATATATATATATATATATATATATATATATATATATACGATATTAAGATATATTCATACACCATGTTATTATATTAACATAATACTTTAACATCTCATTTAAGTATAATAACAATGGATTAATTACAGTTAACAAGATCGTTAACTTAAAGGTTTCGAAATAACACTTACATGTAACGACTAGCGATGACTTAACGACTCAGTTAAAATGTATATATATGTAGTGTATTAAGATGTATTAATACACTTTTGGAAGACTTCAAGACACATATCAAAATACTTGTACTTAACAAAATTGGTTACAATTGCATTCTCATACATTTTCATCAAGAATTCTACTCGTATTCGTTCAGTACTCGTACTCGTGCAATACCCAACTTCTAGTTTTATATACTATTGGTATATACACTCAATGATCAGCTCCTTAGCAGCCTTAATGAGTCATCAAACATGTGGGAACCATTCTTTGTAATCTAGTATGAATTATTTAGCAAAATTACAAAAATATTATAAATCATTCATGAATTATTTACAAGAAAACAAACTTACATATCCTTTATATCTAATCCATGAGTCACGACCAAAAACACATACAAACACTTTCATTCTTCAATTTTATTCATCTAACTGATCTCTCTCAAGTTCTATCTTCAAGTTCTAAGTGTTCTTCATAAATTCTATAAGTTCTAGTTTCATAAAATCAAGAATACTTTCAAGTTTACTAGTTTACTTCCAAGCTTTCTAATCCATTCCATGTAATCATACAAGATCAAGAAACCTTTGTTATTTACAGTAGTTTATCATCCTAAATCAAGTTAATATTCATATTCAAGCTTTGATTCAATTCCTATAAACATAACTATCTTAAATTAAGTAGTAATCTTACTTGAACTTGTTTTCGTGTCATGATTCTACTTCAAGAACTTCCAAGCCATCCAAGATCCTTTAAAGATCTAGATCATTTCTTGTCATTTCCAGTAGGTTTACCTACTATACTTGAGGTAGTGATGATGTTCATAACATCATTCGATTCATATATATATATAACTATCTTATTCGAAGATTTAAACTTGTAATCACTAGAACATAGTTGAGTTAATTCTAAACTTGTTAGCAAACAAAGTTAATCCTTCTAACTTAACTTTTAAAATCAACTAAACACATGTTTTATATCTATATGATATGCTAACTTAATGATTTAAAACCTGGAAACACGAAGAACACCGTAAAACTGAACATACGCCGTCGTAGTGAAACCGGGGGCTGTTTTGGGTTAGATAATTAAAAACTATGATAAACATTGATTTAAAAGTTGTTATTCTGAGAAAATAATTTTTCTTATGAACATGAAACTATATACAAAAATCATGGTTAAACTCAAAGTGGAAGTATATTTTTCAAAATGGTCATCAAGACGTCGTTCTTTCGACTGAAATGACTACCTCTTACAAAAATGACTTGTAACTTGTATTTTCGACTATAAACTTATACTTTTTCTGTTTAGTTTCATAAATTTTAGTTCATTATGAAACCATAGCAACTTGATTCACTCAAAACGGATTTGAAACGAATAAGTTATGGGTAAAACAAAATTGGATAAATTTGCTTGTTGTAGCTACGTGAAATTTGTAACAAATCTATACTAATCATAACTTAACTAACTTATATTATATTATACATGTATTCTAACATATATTATGTAATCTTGATAGACCATAGACACGTATACAATGTTTTGACATATCATATCGACGTCATCTATATATATTATTTTGAACAACCATAGACACTCTATATGCGGTAATGATCGAGTTAGCTATACAGGGTTGAGGTTGATTCCAAAATAATATATATACTTTGAGTTGTGATCGAGCCTGAGACATGTATACACTTGGTCGTGGATTGATTCGAGAAATTATATTGATTTATTTATGTACTACTAACTGTGGACAACTAATTGTGGACTACCAACGTTGGACTGTTAACTTAACAAATTTAAATCGTTAAAACGTAATAAAAATATGTTGTGAATATATTACGATCATACTTTGATATATATGTATATATTTGTTATAGGTTCGTGAATCGACTAGTGGCCAAGTGTTATTTTCCAACGAAGGAAAAATTTGTGGAAGTGAGTTATAGTCCCACTTTTAATATCTAATATTTTTGGGATGAGAATACATGCAGTTTTATAAATGCTTTACAAAATAGACACAAGTAATCAAAACTACTTTCTATATTGGATTATCGAACTGAATATACCCCTTTTTAGCTTGGTAGCCTAAGAATTAGGGAAATGGCCCCTAATTGACGCGAATCCTAAAGATAGATCTATTTGGCATAACAAGTCTCATCCGAGTTACGGATGCTTTAGTACTTTGATTTATCATATCCGATGAGGGTCCCGGAATGATGGAGATATTCTATATGAATCCTGTTAAGGTCGGTTACCAGGTATTCAACATATGAATGAGTTTTATCTCTATGCAGTTTGCGAAATGCCTGATATGAGATGTATATTTATGGAATAAATGAAATCTTGTGGTCTATTATTATGATTTGATAAATATATAGGTTAAACCTATAACTCACCAACATTTTTGTTGACGTTTTAAGCATGTTTATTCTTAGGTGATTATTAAGAGCTTCCGCTGTTGCATGCTGATAATGCTAAAAACGAACATATATTTCATAGCATTATCCCTCAAGAAAGACAAGCTTTTAGTTGCAATTGTTCTATTTACAAGTGATACTCGTTTAAATAATAAAAGGTGAAGACAAAAGACAGATTCGACGAATTGAAGATGCAAACGACCAAAAAGCTCAAAAGTACAAAGTACAATCAAAGTGGTTCAAATTATTGATGAGAAACGTCTAAAAATTACAAGAGTACAAGCCGTGAAACACAAAGTACAAGATATTAAATTGTACGAAAAGGCTTTCGAAAATCCGGAACCGAGACATGAACCAACTTTCAGTGCGCGACGCAACGGACCAAAAATTACAAGTTAACTATGCACAAGAATATAATATTATATATAATTAATTATATATATTATATATTATTTTAATCAAAGCAGCCCACGTTTAATTCAATTTGTGAGCTGGATTCCAGACCTCCACACTCGCAGAGGTTTAAAGCTTAAAAGTTCAGCACTCGCGGAGATCTACGGTGAAATGTGGGGCTATAAAAGTCGCGCATTCTGATCGATTTTAACACATCCTTTTTCTATCTATCTCTCACGATATATTTATATTTATATTTTATAATTATAATTTTAATTTAAGTTTAATAATAATAAGGGTATGTTAGCGAATGTTGTAAGTGTGTAAGTCGAAATTCTATCCGTGTAACGCTACGCTATTATTAATCATTATAAGTTATGTTCAACCTTTTTAAATTAATGTCTCGTAGCTAAGTTATTATTATGCTTATTTAAATTGAAGTAATTGTGATGTTGGGCTAAATATTAAAGACGGAGTAATTGGGATTTGTACCATAATTAGAGTTTGGACAAAAGAACGACACTTGTGGAAATTAGACTATGGGCTATTAATGATCTTTATATTTGTTTAATTGAATGATAGTTCGTTAATTTAATATAAAAATTACAATTGGACGTACCTATAAATAACCACATACACTCGATCGGACACGATGGGCGGGATATTTATAAGTACTAATAATCGTTCATTTAACCGGACACGGGAATGGATTAATAGTTAATGGATTTATTAAAACAGGGGTGAATTACATACAAGGAAAATTGGTGTAATTATAGTTTAAGTCCCCAATTAGTTGAAATATTTGACTTCGGATATAAGGATAATTTGACGAGGACACTCGCACTTTATATTTATGACTGATGGACTGTTACGGACAAAAACCAGATGGACATATTGAATAATCCAGGACAAAGGACAATTAACCCATGGTAATAAACTAAAATCAATACGTCAAACATCATGATTACGGAAGTTTAAATAAGCATAATTCCTTTATTTCATATTTCATCACATTTTTATTTACTGTCATTTTATTTAATTGCACTTTTAATTATCGTACTTTTTAATTATCGCAATTTTATTTATTGTCATTTTTCACACTTTAATTTATCGCACTTTAATTATTGTCATTTACTTTACGCTTTAAATTAAGTTATTTTTATTTTACATTAGGTTTTAACTGCGACTAAAGTTTTAAAATCGACAAACCGGTCATTAAACTGTAAAAGCCCCCTTTTATAATTATAATACTACTTATATACATATTTATATATAAATATAGTTTTAAAAATATAGCATTAAACTTGGCTAGATCCCTGTGGAACGAACCGTACTTACTAAAAACTACACTACTGTACGATTAGGTACACTGCCTATAAGTGTTGTAGCAAGGTTTAGGTATATCCACTCTATAAATAAATAAATAACTTGTGTAAAATTGTATCGTATTTAATAGTATTTCCTAGTAAAATATAAGCTATTTCATATACACCTCTACGCACATCAAGTATTTTTGGCGCCGCTGCCGGGGACCCTAAACGCCGAAAGCGCAACGCTATAAAAAATTTTTTTTTATTAAGTCGTAATCTATTTCGGTAAAAATATACGTTTTAAATATTAAAAATACAAGAAAAAGAAAAATATATCTATATATTTTTAAGTTTAGTTAAATTAAAAAGTTTATATTTTTTTTATTGTGAAAAAGTTATAAAAAAGTAATAAGTTATATTTATATTTTATATATATTAAAAAAAAAAAACAAAAAAAAAACACTGAACCTGCACAAATTCGACCTGCACTCGCGGGGGTTTCTGACAGGTCAAACATTGGACAGTAATTATTACGATTTAGGGTTTAGATTAATAAATATTATTATTATTAAACTATAATTAGGGTTAGTTATTTTATTAATTAGTTTTAATTTTATTTAATTTGTAATATTTAGTTTAAATTAGTTTTATTAATTATAACATTAATACTTTTATAAAAATAATAATACAAAAATAATATTTTTATAAAACTAAATAATTTTATCATTTTTTTATTTTCTTTTTATAAATTGTATATATTTTTTATCATTTAATTCGTAATTTGTATATTTATCGTTTATAATTAGTTTTAAACTTAGTTTGTGCCGTAGTTATTTTTATATTTCTAGTTTTTAAGCTTTGCCATAAAATCCCTTAAGTGCTTTTTCTTTAGATTAAGATTTAGGCGCTTTAGAATTTTACGACGTCGCTTATCGCTTTAATATTTAATAGATTTTAGTGCCTTTTAAGTAATTGCCATTTTCCGTTTAGAATTCCTTTAAGCTTTAATACCTTTAGACACAAGTTTTAATATTTAGTTTTTAGACTTTTAAGTTTCAACGCTCTACTTTCTTCTTTTTATTTTTCGACTTTTTATTTTTCGACGTTTTTCGACGCACTCTTTTTCTTTCTCATTTCTACGCTCTAGTTTTTAGGACATAGATTTTTATTTCAAAATTTCGACGAAAAATTATTTTAAGTGGTTAAATTGATACACATCCAAATTTTCTTGTTCGTAGTAATAGTTGGATTTGTTAGTGGCGAGTTGTGAGCTTCCGATTTAAAGGGTTCTGGCTCCCTGCTACATCTTTTGGCTATTCGAAACGTGGGCAAAAGCAGAAAAGTCTATTAATTTGATAGCTTATATAATTTGTATTTTTATAACTAATAGGATATTCTGTGAATGCACCGAGCAAAACGTTCATCACCTTTCATACGTTCACCACCTCTAACTCGATCAAGACATTTAGCCAATATTGTTGCCGTTAATTTTTCTTTAGAATAGTCATCTAGTTGACCAAGTACTCCAATTCAAATTTCCGATAATCCATTTTTTGAACCCGACTGCACAATTGAGAATCCGGAGGATATTCAGGGACAATTCAGAGATCCTGAACCATTAATTTTTCCTCCGGAACCACCAATCATTCAAACAGAGATTGTCGAGGAACAAACCATTAAATCAGAATCCTCTAGTGATTCAGATTCAACAAATTCAATCATGGAAAATCTGGAACCATTAAGTATGGAAGACCGAATGAGAGCTAAACGCACTGGCCAAGGTCATGCAATTACTCAACCAGACATTAATGCGCCAGATTATGAAATCAAAGGACAAATTCTACACATGGTAACTAATCAATGTCAATTTAGTGGTGCGCCGAAGGAAGATCCAAATGAACATCTTCGTACCTTTAATAGGATTTGTACTCTATTTAAAATTCGAGAAGTGGAGGATGAACAGATATAGCTCATGTTATTTCCCTGGACTTTAAAGGGAGAAGCCAAAGATTGGTTAGAATCGTTACCTGAAGGGGCGATTGATACATGGGACGTTTTAGTTGAAAATTTTCTTAAACAATTCTTTCTGACATTTAAAGCCGTAAGACTTCAAGGAGAAATTGTTACGTTCACACAAAAGCTAAATGAAACACTATATGAGGCGTGGACAAGATTTGAAAAGTTGTTGAGAGGATGTCCTCAACACGGTTTAGACACTTATCAAATAGTACAAATATTCTACCAAGGATGCGACATTACTACACGAAAAGACATCGACATAGAAGCTGGTGGGTCCATTATGAAGAAAACCGCAACTGAAGCTTATAAAATTATTGATAACACAGCCTCCCCCTCACATGAGTGGCATCAGGAAAAAGATATTTTTCGTTCATCTAAAGCGGCTAGAGCCGATTCTAGCCATGACTTTGATTCCATTACCGCAAAGATAGATGCTGTCGAGAGACGAATGAAAAAGATGACTAAAGATATTCACTCAATAAGAATTAGTTGCGAGCAGTGTGGAGGACCACATTTGACAAAAGATTGTCTCAGTATTGAACAAACAATGGAACAAAGAGAGAATGTTTCATATATTAACCAAAGGCCTGGAAATAATTATCAGAATAATTATCAACCGCCAAGACCAATTTACAATCAAAATTAGAATTATAACCGAAATGTTTCATACAACAATCAACAAGGTCCTAACAATCAACAAGTATCCAATAATACTTACAATCAGCAAAGACCTATTTTTCAAAACAAACCACCACAAACTGATGATAAAAAGCTAAATTTAGAAGACATGATGTCGAAGCTAGTTGAATCTCAAACTCAATTTTTCACATCTCATAAATAAACCAATGAACAAAATGCTCAAGCATTTAGAAATCAACAAGCTTCTATTCAAAATTTGGAACAAGAAGTAAGCAACCTAGCAAGGTTGATAGGTGAAAGAAAACCAAGAAGTTTACCTAGTGATACAAATGCTAACCCTCGGAATGAAACAGCTAAAGCCATTACCACAAGAAGTGGTATTACACTTAAACCACCTGAAATACCTGTAATTTCTGATGACTCTATTCCTACTCCACAAGAACCACAATATGATCAAGAAAAAGAAAAAGAACCGGTAGTTGAAAAGGTTAATGAAGATAACACAGTTAAGGCTAAACCTTATGTTAAACCATACCAACCACCCCTTCCTTACCCGAGTAAAATGAGAAAATAAAGACTTAAAGCCGAGCAATCTAAATTCTTGGATATGTTTAAACAAATAAATGTAAATCTTCCTTTCATTGATGTAATTTCAGGAATGCCAAGATATGCTAAATTCCTGAAAGATCTAATCACAAATAGAAAGAAAATGGAAGAACTCTCGGCTGTTACAATGAATGCTAATTGCTCTGCAGTACTATTGAATAAGATACCAGAAAAATTATCAGATCCATGAAGTTTCACGATTCCATGTTTTCTGGGAAGTCTTAGTTCAATAGAAGCATTGGTCTAACGACCCGTCCTAATCCATCTGGACGAAGTCCATATAGATTACAAACGATTCACAATAGTTGATTACATCGCGAGGTACTTAACCTCTATATGATACATTTTACAAACATTGCATTCGTTTTTAAAAGACAAACTTTCATTACATCGAAAGTTGACGACATGCATACCATTTCATAATATATCCAACTATAATTGACCTAGTAATAATCTTGATGAACTCAATGACTCAAATGCAACGTCTTTTGAAATATGTCATGAACGACTCTATGTAATATCTTTAAAATGAGCTAATGCACAACGGAAGATTTCTTTCATACCTGAGAATAAACATGCTTTCAAGTGTCAACCAAAAGGTTAGTGAGTTCATTAGTTTAACATAAATAATCATTTCCATCATTTTAATAGACCACAAGATTCTCGTATTTCATAAACATCATTCTCATATCAGGCATTTCGCAAACTGCATAGAGATAAAAATCATTCATATGGTGAACGCTTGATAACCGAACTAACAGGATGCATATAGAATATCCCCATCATTCCGGGACTCTCATCGGACATGATAATCGAAGTACTAAAGCATTCGTAACCCGAATGGGACATGTCAAGGTCCATAGATCTATCTTTAGGATTCGCGTCAATTAGGGGCCATTTCCCTAATTCTTAGGCTACCAAGCTAAAAAGGGGCATATTCGATTTCGATAATCCAACCATAGAATGTAGTTTCGTTTACTTGTGTTTATTTCATAAAACATTTATAAAAACATCGCATGTATTCTCAGTCCCAAAAATATATATTGCAAAAGCATTTAAAAAGGGAGCAAATGAAACTCACCATACAGTATTTTGTAGTAAAAATACATATTACGACATTGAACAATTGAACAATGCAGGGTTGGCCTCGGATTCACGAACCTATATCATTTGTATATCTATTAAAACACATAATCATAATCGAGCAAATTCATATTTTATATCTTTAAGTTATATATTATATATATGTTTATCTGATTAGTATTATATTAAGAATACTTAATTTGTTATATATGAATATTTATATAAAATTTGTTAATATGATTAACACATACTTATATGTAATATAAATATATTCTTACATGTATAATATTCATTTGTCATAAAAATAATAAAGATAATATCAATAATTTTTAGATAAAAAGATAGTTTTAATATCGTGGTAATTTTAGTGATACTAATAATGGTCTAAATGTTAATAATAACAATGATAGTAATAACAATAATTTTTAATAAAGTTGATAATTTTAACAATAATGATAAGATAAAATGATGAAAATAATATTTTTAACAATAATAGTAATTTTAATAATCATTATAGTTTTAATAGTAATTTTTAATAATCGTATTAATAATAATATAAATAATATTAATCATAATAACAATAACAGTAATTTTTATGTTAATATTAGTCTTATAAAATTAATAGTGATATTAATAATAATATGTAGTGATAACACTAGTGATGATAATGATAATAATATTAGTAATAATAACAATTATAGTCTTCATCTTAGTATATATAATAACAGTTATAATTACTAATATCGGTAATAACACTAACACTACTACTAATAATAATAACAATAATCAATAATAATAATGATGATGATGATAATAATAATAATAATAATAATAATAATAATAATAATAATAATAATAATAATAATAATAATAATAATAATAATAATAATAATAATAGAAATGAGAAGTAAAGATATACCCTAAAAAGAAAATGCACCAACGGGACTCGAACCCAAGACCTCTCGAACACCCGACCTATCACTTAACCATCTGACTGGATCTGTTTTTCTGAAATATTACCTCACCCAATTATATTTAACATGTATATCCCGTTTTCCTTACTTCTTCATCTTCTTCAACAAATTTCAATCCACCAAAAATAATATCAACCAAAATAAACAATTTGATTATATAATTGAAACAGAGAAAAAAATAAACAATTTGGAGTTGTGAATTACTAGACTCAACAAGGAAAAAAAATATATAAAAAAAAATTTAAAAGAGCTGCTGCTCGTTCGGTTATAAACAAAAAAAAATATTGATTTTGAAAATGATAACGTTTTAGCTCACGACTTTTTCATGAAATACGTTTTAAAATCTTCCTAGAATCTTTCTCAATCTTCAATTTCACTTAATTCCTAACAGAGAGTTCTAATTTAATTGATGAACGCTGGTTGACTTTTTTAAGATGAAACTTTGACCTCGAAATTTTTGATGAATATGAAAAATTAAGGATCGAAACTTTCCAGATAGTTTACTTGGAAGTTTTCTAACCCTACTGCATTCATAGATTTTGGAAAACAATAAAAATTTCGAGTTTTGGAAAATAAGAACAAGAACAGGACCGTAAGAAAAAAATATATAACTGTGTTTAATTTCCAATTGCAGAAGTGTTTAGCTGTATAACAAGAGGATAATCGAATATTTGCTACAGTGTTAACATGTGATTAGTTTTTGTTTGGTTTTGATCAAAAGGTCAACAAGGAATCGAATCAGAGGAAGAAATAAAAAGAAAAACAAACAGACAAAAAATAAAACTCTAAAGCAGATAACGACTGATTCATGTAATTTGGATCTGATCACTTAATTTATATTAATATTAATAACTATTAAATATAATAATAATAATACTGAATATTTATCAATAATAATAAATATATAATAATAATAATAATAATAATAGTAATAGAAATAATAATTGATAAAAATAATTAATAATATCAATATCAATACACATAATAATACTAGAAGTAATAATAATAATGCTTTTAATAATAATACTAAAAATTAAAATAAAATGTTAATATAATGATAATTATTAATAATAGTTAATAATGATATCAATAATATTAATAGTTATAGTAGTAACTATAAAGATGCTAATAATATTTAATAACATTACAAGTAACAATTAATATATAACGAATTACTTGTGCCAAATTCCATATCTATGTATAATCATAATATTACTAATACTGATATTAATGCTTATTTTGATGAAAGTAGTAAAAATATTAATCTACTAACTATATTTTAACTTGTAATTACATATATTAATATTACAATTTATTAATTATGTATTACTATGTATTATATAATAATGTACATTTAATATTCATTATTCTCTATATGTTTAAAGTAACACGTTTTAGTTATTTTAAGTTATCTTCAATCACAAATTAGTTCATTAATATATCTAATTTATTATATATAGTTATTTACATATATGATCATTTATATATATATATATACATAACAACATATTTTGAGCATTTAATTTATCTTACAACAATATAATAATAATTAACCATAGTATTTATATTTGATTTGTCAATATTTATATATTTTATATTTATTACCATATACATACCATATCAGCTATGTATAAAAAAAAAATCCTATATACATATATAGAATCAGTTTAATTATTTTATATCTTATTTTACATATTTAACTTTAATGTTTATATTATATTTTATTCTTTCCAATTATTATTATATATATACTTACATTTATATTTACATATTTATTTACACACAATTGTTCGTGAATCGTCGGGAATCGTCAAAGGTTTAAATTATTACATGAACAAAGTTTAAAAGTTTTTAAGACCCAACACTTCCGACTTTGCTTATCGTATCGAAATCAAATAAGACTCAGGTTTAAATTTGGTTGGAAATTCCCGGGTCATCACAGTACCTACCCGTTAAAGAAATTTCGTCCCGAAATTTGAGTGTTTCCCTGAAGAATATGAGCTGATAAATAGAGTTTTATCATTATTGAATAATACAGATAAAATAATTCGATTTTTTGAAGAGCACGAATGAAGCTATCACAAAAGAGTGAAATGGATAAATGAAGTTTCGTTTTAACTTTTGACGTTGTCTTGGTTGAATTCCGGAATTCAAGGGATATAAAGAAAATCTTTGGGAATCTATAAGATCCGATTCTTTGGCGAATAAGGAAATCAGGATCTCCCTAATTAAATGTGGAGATCTGACTTGATTACTCTGTCTGGCATTTCCATTATAAATTAAACTCTTCCGTTCCATTATTCTCACCATTTCTATACTTTCTTTCTTAGTTCATACATCCAAAAGATGATGAAAATGTTTAATCCAGTTCTGATTCTTGTCCTTATCCTTACTATCTCAACAATCATTCTCCTTTTTCAACTACCACCGGAAGAATCTATTTTCTTTTACTTCGCCCTTGGGGTTATAATGTTTTTAATTCTCCCATGTCTTTATGTTGCAATAAACATTGATATACACGGTTTGTAATTTATGTGTTGTTATCGGGCTTTATAATTTCTCTTATATATTGGAGCTCTTTGCCTTTTTATTCTTTTCTCGACCTCTAGTAAAGCGAGTAATGGTCCAGAATTCGTAAGTATGGAGTTTTGAGTGAACTTAATGTTCTAAACAAGAAAGAACGTAATCGCACGATTTGATTTGTCAAATTACCAGAATCACTGAGAATAGAACTATCAAGAATATACTTTCTTGATATGTTTAGAAGTTAAGCAGAATGAAAGAGTTATGTAACATGGCATGTGATGACATTATGATCTGTGAATCATCACGTCCCATTAGAACTCAGCATGACTTACGGTAATATAATCACGTTGATCAAGTGTCATTATATTATACTAACTCATGCATCAGTTACCAACATTACTTCAATAACATTCATATTTTAAGCTCGAAAGTTTACAGAATATAGAAACTAACAGTTTCTATATGATGTAACACTGATAGCACGAAGAGATTCTTGATTTCAGATAAGAATAGTTATGAAAATATCTTCAGGAATATGGAGGATATTTATAATGAAAGATACGATAATATCTTGGAATTTCTAATATCGAAGGATGGTGAAGAAAATTTGTCCGCAAGAGTTTGGAGTCAGAAGAAAGGTATTCGCTAAAGATTTCATCAGAAACAGAATCATCAGGATTCTTAATGTACAAGTTTAGTCCTTGTGATTTGTTCAGAGACTCCTTCGTAGTTTGCTCAATCAGTTTTTCAGTTTCAAACTTTTTCTGAGCTTTGCCAACATACAATTCTTTATCCTCAACTTTTGGCTATTGAGGTCATTTACAGTTTTTGTTGCTTCATTCAACTTTTCAAAATTCAGAGCATTAATTCGTAGACTGTGTGCTTTTCAGAATTTCAGGATGAAAGGTCATAATTCTAAGAGATAAATGTTATACATATAACTGTTGATGTAGATATGCTGTGAGTTTTCAAAGTACTGATTGCTGATTCCCTGTAATTGATATGGCAGTTCTCGTTACAAGATGCGAATGAGTATATGATAGGGTTTTGATGAATAAATATAATGATTTATCAGAGAGATTTAAGCCAAGAAGCAACGAGATTGCTGGTACGTCTGCTGGTAATATGGTGGAATATAAAAGGTTCCCCGGTAACAACAAAAGAGCACACATATATATCAAGGTTATAATAAGGCTAATTCAAATGGAAGTCGAAGTTGATATGCTGAAGCTGTGACAAAATTGGCTAATTTGAAAGAAAATTGAAAAGTTATTTTAGGTAATAACTATGCCAAAGGAGCTAGCACAGATATGTTTTAAATGCTTACACAGGTTCCGAGTGTTTTCAGGTGCATAACTATATGCATCAATCTTTTCTTCTGTAAATGAAGTGCGGTTGGTTCATCCTCTCGATTGAAGTGTTTTTAAGAATCATGAAAGGTTTGAACGCAGATTGAAATCGTCAAGATACAAATGAGGTTTAAGATGAAATCAAGTGGAAAACTTGAAGAATTGTTTAGTTTCATATGTTATAATCAATATTTTAATTCATTTTAATTGTCCAATGTCGGCAGTCCATAGTTGATAGTCTAAAGTTAACAGTCCAATAATTCATATATAGCTTAATATGTATTATTCGAATTAATTAATACTTATCGTGACCCGTGTACATGTCTCAGACTCGATCACAACTCAAAGTATATATATTATTGTAGAATCAACCTCAACCCTGTATAGAGAACTCGATCATTACTGCATATAGAGTGTCTATGGTTATTCCAAATAATATATATATATATATATATATATATATATATATATATATATATATATATATATATATATATATATATATATATATATATATATATATATGCGTCGATATGATATGTCAAAACCTTGTATACGTGTCCCGATATTTAAAGTGCGTAAAATAAATACAGAAATTAAATGACGATAAATAAAATGCGTAAAGTGAATAACATAAATTAAATGACGATAAATAAAATTGCGAGAATGTAAATTGCGATAATTAAATTGCGATAAATAAAGTGTAATCAGTTAGCTAGGAACAGTTAGCTGGAACAATTAGCGTGGATTCTTAACAAAATTTTTCGTAGTTAATTTGTTTGTTTCTATCAAATTTTTATTTCGTCAAATGTTTTCTTCATTATGCCACTTGTTGGATTCTGATAGATCAAAATCCCAATATGAAATTTGAACGAAAATGGTTATTCTGTGGGGAACGAATACGTATGTCTGTGGATGTAAGTAGGATAGTAAATGACTGTTGAATCGGATTTGAAGAATGTACAATGTAACTTATTAATGTGAAATCTAAATATTCCTCGGGTATTACCTACCCGTTAAAATATTTTTACCATTAATAGTTTGTACGAAAGAATTTTTAATTACAATCTTTATGAAAATATATATGCATATATATTTTCTTCAGATATAATCACGGATTTAATGAGTTAATGTGATATTAATTTCATTTGATTTATTGTTAGAACAAGAATATATAATCTCTAAAATATTAGAGATTACATAATCGCCATACTGAAAGAAGATAATTGATGTAGAACGATACGTAGAACGATGATTATACTCGAGGTACGGAATGAGATGTTGAGGCGTGTGATGTTGAAACTTGGGTTGTTGGTGGTACTAGTATTGATGTTGGGGTACTGTTGGTGCTGGTGATGTTGCTGAAGCTGGTAAATTTTGCACCATATTCTCCCAATTGTTTACTTGAGCCCGAAGTTCGCTAACTTCTTCTATTATTCCGGGATGATTGTCGGTCGGAACGAGCGAATGAATAAGGTTGGGGATTTTAGATATCATATAATCATTGCGAGATATCCTGGAAATTAGGGTAAATATGGTGTTTCGGACTGGTTCGCTGATAAGTGCTTCAGGTTCTTCACCAAGAGATGAATTCGGTTGGTGAAAGGGATCGCCTTCTTCGCGTCTCTGTTGATTTAGTCGACTACGAAACCATCAGATGAATTGGGGATGGCTGATTGGTTGATTCATTCTGGTGACACTGCTTTCGGAGCTTGAGTGAAACTCTATGTCGGAATAGCTATCGGAATAACTATCGGAATAGTTAGCGGAATCTAAGGGACTCGAACTGGTTGAGGGACTCATCTCGTACGACCAGATGAAGGATTTTCAATAAGGAATATAATAGGATTAAGATTAATCCCCTGCAATACATAATTTACATATGCATATATAATACTAAAATCCCATAAGTTACGGAGGAATCTACGGAAGCTGTCAGGCAAAGGTAACAATAACAGATACGCTAAGATATGAATTTATCTATACACTGTCTATGCAATAGAGGCAGTAAGACGTGTCTAGACTAATAACGATAAGCAGGTAATTTTCTAAGGATGATAAGCAGATGATTTCCGACTAGAAATGATAAGCAAAACTTTTGACATACAGACACGGTTGAAGTCCAGACTCACTAATGCATCCTATCGACTTATCAGTTAGACACACTAATGCAGACCTGGTTCGCTAAGACCACCGCTCTGATACCAACTCTAACGACCCATCCTAATCCATCTGGACGAAGTCCATATAGATTACAAATGATTCACAATAGTTGATTACATCGCGAGGTACTTGACCTCTATATGATACATTTTACAAACATTGCATTCGTTTTTAAAAGACAAACTTTCATTACATCGAAAGTTGACGACATGCATACCATTTCATAATATATCCAACTATAATTGACTTAGTAATAATCTTGATGAACTTAATGACTCGAATGCAACGTGTTTTGAAATATGTCATGAACGACTCCAAGTAATATCTTTTAAATGAGCTAATGCACAACGGAAGATTTCTTTCATACCTGAGAATAAACATGCTTTCAAGTGTCAACCAAAAGGTTGGTGAGTTCATTAGTTTAACATAAATAATCATTTCCCTCATTTTAATAGACCACAAGATTTTCGTATTTCATAAACATCATTCTCATATCAGGCATTTCGCAAACTGCCTAGAGATAAAAATCATTCATATGGTGAACGCTTGATAACCGAACTAACAGGATGCATATAGAATATCCCCATCATTATGGGACTCTCATCGAACATGATAATCGAAGTACTAAAGCATTCGTAACCCGAATGGGACATGTCAAGGTCCATAGATCTATCTTTAGGATTCGCGTCAATTAGGGGCCATTTCCCTAATTCTTAGGCTACCAAGCTAAAAAGGGGCATATTCGATTTCGATAATCCAACCATAGAATGTAGTTTTGATTACTTGTGTCTATTTCGTAGAACATTTATAAAAACAGCGCATGTATTCTCAGTCCCAAAAATATATATTGCAAAAGCATTTAAAAAGGGAGCAAATGAAACTCACCATAGAGTATTTTGTAGTAAAAATACATATTACGACATTGAACAACTGAACAATGCAGGGTTAGCCTCGGATTCACGAACCTATATCATTTGTATATCTATTAAAACACATAATCATAATCGAGCAAATTCATATTTTATATCTTTAAGTTATATATTATATATATGTTTATCTGATTAGTATTATATTAAGAATACTTAATTTGTTATATATGAATATTTATATAAAATTTGTTAATATGATTAATACATACTTATATGTAATATAAATATATTCTTACATGCATAATATTCATTTGTCATGAAAATAATAAAGATAACATCAATAATTTTTAGATAAAAAGATAGTTTTAATATCGTGATAATTTTAGTGATACTAATAATAGTCTAAATGTTAATAATAACAATGATAGTAATAACAATAATTTTTAATAAAGTTGATAATTTTAACAATAATGATAAGATAAAATGATAAAAATAATATTTTTAACAATAATAGTAATTTTAATTATCATTATAGTTTTAATAGTAATTTTTAATAATCGTATTAATAATAATATAAATAATATTAATCATAATAACAATAATAGTAATTTTTATGTTAATATTAGTCTTATAAAATTAGTAATGATATTAATAATAATATGTAGTGATAACACTAGTGATGATAATGATAATAATATTAGTAATAATAACAATTATAGTCTTCATCTTAGTATATATAATAACAGTTATAATTACTAATATCAGTAATAACAATAACACTACTACTAATAATAATAACAATAATCAATAATAATAATGATTATTATAATAATAATAATAATAATAATAATAATAATAATAATAATAATAATAATAATAATAATAATAATAATAATAAGAATAATAATAATAAGAATAGAAATGAGAAGTAAAGATATACCCTAAAAAGAAAATGCACCAACGGAACTCGAACCCAAGACCTCTCGAACACCCGACCCATCACTTAACCATCTGACTGAATCCGTTTTTCTGAAATATTACCTCACCCAATTATATTTAACATGTATATCCCGTTTTCCTTACTTCTTCATCTTCTTCAACAAATTTCAATCCACCAAAAATAATATCAACCAAAACAAACAATTTGATTATATAATTGAAACAGAGAAAAAAAATAAACGATTTAGAGTTGTGAATTACTAGACTCAACAAGGAAAAAAATATATAAAAAAAAAAAAAATTTAAAAGAGCTGCTACTCGTTCGGTTATAAACAAAAAAAATATTGATTTTGAAAATGATAACGTTTTAGCTCACGACTTCTTCATGAAATACATTTTAAAACCTTCCTAGAATCTTTCTCAATCTTCAATTTCACTTAATTCCTAACAGAGAGTTCTAATTTAATTGATGAACGCTGGTTGACTTTTTCAAGATGAAACTTTGACCTCGAAATTCTTGATGAATATGAAAAATTAAGGGTCGAAACTTTCCAGATACTTTACTTGGAAGTTTTCTAACCCTATTGCATTCATGGATTTTGGAAAACAATAAAAATTTCGAGTTTTGGAAAATAAGAACAAGAACAGGACCGTAAGAAAAAAAAATATATAACTGTGTTTAATTTCCAATTGCAGAAGTGTTTAGCTGTATAACAAGAGGATAATCGAATATTTGCTGCAGTGTTAACATGTGATTAGTTTTTATTTGGTTTTGATCAAAAGGTCAACAAGGAATCGAATCAGAGGAAGAAATAAAAAGAAAAAAAACAGAAAAAAATAAAACTCTAAAGTAGATAACGACTGATTCATGTAATTTGGATCTGATCACTTAATTTATATTAATATTAATAACTATTAAATATAATAATAATAATACTGAATATTTATCAATAATAATAAATATATAATAATAATAATAATAATAATAATAATAATAATAATAATAATAATAATAATAATAGTAATAGTAATAGAAATAATAATTGATAAAAATAATTAATAATATCAATATCAATACACATAATAATACTAGAAGTAATAATAATAATGCTTTTAATAATAATACTAAAAATTAAAATAAAATGTTAATATAATGATAATTATTAATAATATTTAATAATGATATCAATAATATTAATAGTTATAGTAGTAACTATAAAGATGCTAATAATATTTAATAACATTACAAGTAACAATTAATATATAACGAATTACTTGTGTCAAATTCCATATCTATGTATAATCATAATATTACTAATACTGATATTAATGCTTATTTGGATGAAAGTAGTAAAAATATTAATCTACTAACTATATTTTAACTTGTAATTACATATATTAATATTACAATTTATTAATTATGTATTAATATGTATTATATAATAATGTACATTTAATATTCAATATTCTCTATATGTTTAAAGTAACACGTTTTTGTTGTTTTAAGTTATCTTCAATCACAAATTAGTTCATTAATATATCTAATTTATTATATATAGTTATTTACATATATGATCATTTATATATATATATATATATATATATATATATATATATATATATATATATATATATATATATATATATATAACAACATATTTTGAGCATTTAATTTATCTTACAATAATATAATAATAATTAACCATAGAATTTATATTTGATTTGTCAATATTTATATATTTTATATTTATTACCATATACATACAATATCAGCTATGTATAAAAAAAATCCTATATACATATATAGAATTAGTTTAATTATTTTATATCTTATTTTACATATTTAACTTTAATGTTTATATTATATTTTACTCTTTCTAATTATTATTATATATATACTTAAATTTATATTTACATATTTATTTACACACAATTGTTCGTGCATCGTCGGGAATCGTCAAAGGTTTAAATTATTACATGAAGAAAGTTCAAAAGTTTTTGAGACCCAACACTTCTGACTTTGCTTATCGTATCGAAATCAAATAAGACTCAGGTTTAAATTTGGTCGGAAATTCCCGGGTCATCACAATTGGCAGATTTAGGTGCTAGTATAAATTTAATGCCGTATTCACTATATGCTAAACTAGACCTTGAAGAATTGAAACCAACACGAATAAGCATACAACTAGCCGATCGATCAGTAAAATATCCTAGAGGGATAATGGAGAACATGCTAGTTAAAGTTGGTACTTTAGTATTTCCAGTAGATTTTGTTATTCTGGACATGGAAGAAGATTCTCGAGTTCCTCTCATATTAGGAAGACCATTCTTGAACACGGCTAAAGCAATAATAGACGTGTTCGGTAAGAAACTGACCCTAAGTATAGAGGACGAGAGTGTTACCTTTTCTGTGGATAGAGCCATGCAACAATCGCAATCTGCAGATGATACATGTTATTATATTCAAACTATAGATTCACATGCAGAATTGTTAGAAGAATTTCCAGAATTACAAGGAACAGGAGAATGTTCTTTAGGAGAAGGAACTGAACCAATTGAGGAAGCTGAAATGTTAGCCGCACTTATGGCTAATGATTATGAACCAACAACAGAAGAACTTCAAATGCTAAAAGAAGAAGACAGATATCGATACAAATCATCGATAGAAGAACCACCGACATTAGAGTTTAAGCCACTTCCAAACCATTTGGAATACGCTTATTTACATGGTGAATCTGAATTACCTGTAATAATATCGTCTTCTCTTACTGAAAATGAAAAATCTTAACTCATTTCTGTGCTAAAAGCTCATAAAACAGCTATTGCATGGAAGATTCATGACATTAAAGGCATAAGTCCTTCGTATTGCACACATAAAATCCTTATGGAAGAAGGTCATAAAACGTATGTGCAACGCCAATGAAAACTAAATCCTAATATGTAAGATGTTGTCAACAAAGAAATTATTAAACTGCTAGATGCAGGTTTAATTTATCCAATCTCTGATAGTCTATGAGTAAGCCCAGTTCAATGCGTACCTAAGAAGGGTGGCATGACTGTCATCACAAATGAAAAAAATGAGCTTATTTCTACTAGGACTGTAACAGGATGGCGTGTTTGTATAAATTATAGAAAATTAATTGATGCCACCAGAAAAGATCACTTTCCCTTACCTTTCATTGATCAAATGTTGGAAAGATTAGCAGGAAATAGTTACTATTATTTTCTTGACGGTTTTTCCGGATACTTTCAAATTCCAATAGCACCTGAGGATCAAGAGAAACCCACATTCACGTGCCATTATGGTACTTTTGCTTATAAACGCATGCCATTTGGACTTTGCGACGCCCCTGCAACCTTTCAAAGGTGCATGATGGCAATTTTTCACGACATGATAGAAGAATGCATGGAAGTTTTCATGGATGATTTTTCAGTATTCGGTGATACTTTTGAAACATGTCTAGTCAATCTTGAACGAATGCTTATTAGATGCGAACAATCAAATCTAGTTCTTAATTGGGAGAAATGCCATTTCATGGTTAAAGAAGGCATCGTTCTTGGTCATAAAATTTCAAAGGAAGGAATTGAAGTGGATAGAGCTAAAGTAGATGTAATTTATAAACTTCCACATCCCACCAATATTATAGGAGTTAGGAGTTTTCTAGCGCATGCCAGTTTTTACCGACGTTTTATAAAAGATTTTTCTAAAATTGCCACTCCTATGAATAAACTCCTAGGAAAGGATGCTCCATTCATCTTTTCAGATGAATGCATCAAATCTTTTAATATTCTTAAAGAAAAACTCACTAATGCGCCGATCATGATAACTCCAAATTGGAATCTACCATTTGAACTCATGTGCGATGCAAGTGATTTTGCAATGGGAGCCGTTTTAGGACAAAGGATTGAAAAACAATTTCAACCTATTTATTACGCTAGTAAGACGTTACAAGGAGCACAAACGAATTACACAACTACTGAAAAAGAACTCCTTGCTATTGTCTTTTCTTTTGACAAATTTCGTTCATATCTAGTTTTAGCTAAAACGGTGGTCTATACTGACCATTCTGCTCTTAGATACTTATTTTCAAAACAAGATGCCAAACCACGATTAATCCGTTGGATCTTACTCTTACAAGAGTTCGATATTGAAATCCGAGACAAAAAGGGAGCAGAAAATCTCGCCACTGATCATCTTTCTCGTCTTGAAAATCCTGAATTAGAAGTTCTAAATGAATCGGCCATACAAGATAACTTCCCTGATGAATATCTATTGAAGATAGATTATAGTGAAATTCAATGGTTTGCAGACTATGCAAACTACTTAGTATGTGGATTCCTTGAAAAAGGGTTGTCGTACCAAAAATGAAAGAAATTCTTTAGTGATATAAAACACTATTTTTGGGAAGATCCACATTTGTTTAAAAGTTGTCCCGATGGAATAATACGCCGATGTGTATTCGGGGATGAAGCCAGTCAAATCTTAAACCATTGTTACACAGGACCAACAGGAGGGCATTATGGGCCACAACTCACAGCAAGAAAAGTTTACGATGCTGGATTCTATTTGCCTACAATTTTTAAAGACGCACACCTTCTTTGTAAATCCTGCGATGCTTGTCAAAGGGCTGGAAAAATAAGTCAACGTGATGAAATGCCACAAAATATCATTCAAGTATGTGAAGTATTTGACATTTGGGGTATTGACTTTATGGGTCCATTTCCAAAATCTCATAATAATCTCTACATTCTCGTTGCCATTGATTATGTATCTAAATGGGTGGAAGCACAAGCTCTCCCAACTAACGATGCACGAATTGTAGTCAACTTTTTAATACGTCTTTTTGCAAGGTTTGGAACACCGAAAGCTTTAATAAGTGATCGGGGTACTCATTTCTGTAATAATCAACTTGAGAAAGTTCTCAAAAGATATGGAGTAACTCATAAAATCTCAACTGCTTATCATCCACAAACAAGTGGACAAGTTGAAAATACCAACCGAGCTTTAAAACGTATTCTAGAGAAAACCGTAGGATCAAATCCGAAGGAATGGTCCATGAAATTGGAGGATGCACTCTAGGCTTTTAGAATAGCCTACAAAACTCCAATTGGAACCACACCTTTTAGACTCATTTACGGAAAAGCATGTCACCTTCCAGTAGAGATTGAGCACAAAGCATTTTGGGCTTTGAAGACATGTAATCTGGATTTACATGAAGCCGGACATCTACGGTTAAGTTGATGGAATTCAACATAACAACAAGTTCTTAATGTTTACATGATCACAAACCAATTTTATGATAATTAAAGTAAGCGGAAGCATAATTATTAAGAAAACAAGTTTATATGTTTAACCATTTAAATTGAATTCCATGTAAATATCAAGTCATGAACATATGCTTACATATAACAACAAGGAAGTAAGAGTTATACCTCCTCAAACTTGTTTGAGGGCTGTTTTGGATGAGCAAGTAGATGATGAAGATGATGAAGAATGGAGCTTCAAAATGATGAAACCTCAAGGAGAAATACCCAAGCTATTAACCCAACACCCTTTCTTTTGATTAGGATTTATGTGACTCTTGAAATAAGCTTGCAAAAACCAAATTATGACCCCTCTTTTGCTCCTAAACAGCCATGGCTAGAAACAGCAGAAAAAGAGAGTGTTGTGCAGTTTTTTTTATTACTTTTGATGTGTATTTGCTAGTGTACTTGGTCTCCAACAAGCCCTTGGTTAATATGCTTATGGAGAATGGGAAAATGCATTGACCAAGAAGGAATCCTAGCATGTGTACATAAGTCCCAATGCCACTTACATGTTTGTTTTTAAAATAAGTTTTATAAAAGTTAAATTTTATAAAACTATTTTATAAAACTTCCATTTTAATTTATATATACATTTTATTATATAAAATCAATTTGTATAAAATGTAACATAAATTAATTAATTATTTAACCTATAAATAATTAAATTCATAAAGTGTCGCGTATTTAATCAATGATCCAATCGTTAAGATTAAATGCGTATAAGGTGTCGGTAAGCTTGTTATTGGGTATGACCTGACTTGGATCAAAACATATTAGCCACGTTAATTTAATATGTCTCTCGGGCATACGAAATACCTTCAATCTCTCACTTGTACGAGAAACATAAGAAATTAATGCAAGTGATGGATACCACCTAACGACCATCCATCACCCCCAATATGTTATGACTTTGTGCCATTCAATAACATCATCCCTTTCGAGTTCCCATCTCGAATATGAATAGGTGAATCTTTCATTATAACCTTTCGTCCTAGATGTCATGTTAAATCTAAGAGATACAGAGTGATCACTCTCTTCTAGATTTAACTTTATCAGGCCTTAGACATCTGAATCTCAACGAATAAGAGGGACGAATTCCATCTTGACTACATACGTCCTAGATATATACTTTGTATTACACCTGAGCTCTTCCTTATGAACTACTATATTTCAGAATAGTGAAGGAAAGAATCAAGGCACAATACTTGGTAAATATCTGAACCCAATATGTATCTCAGGTCAGAGGATACAATGATATTCGCCTTTACTCAAGATTACATGTGATCAACCACAAAGGCTCCATTTAGTAAATCTTGATGGCGGGTCTTTCAATATTTGTATCCCACAAATATCTATGAACCTTGGTTGCAACCTTGCCCCACATTCATTCCTTGAATGTATACCAATCCAAGTTCATAATAGTCTAAACCTCACACTTGCTCCCACGAATGTGATCGACTACGAAATTTAGAATAATTTCTTATTCATGGCTAAAATATGCAAAAAGGAACTTGACTCAAAATAAAATAATACCATAATTATATTAATGAGTTTGAACAATTTCGTTCCGTTACAATACTTAAAACAGATCATGACCAATCACTGGAATATCGAAGCCCCAATGCACAAACATGTCCTGCATGTTTTGCTCCATGTAAGAGCTTCGTGAGAGGATCCGCTATATTAAGATCTGTGTGAACTTTGCGAATACATATCTTTCCCTTTTCAACTTCATCCCTTATGTAGTTGAATCTCCGCTCAATGTGACGGGTCTTTTGGTGAGCACGAGGTTCTTTGATTTGAGCAATCGCACCTTCGTTGTCACAAAAGATCTCAAGAGGGTCCTGAATGGAAGGGACAACTCCTAAGTCGTCGATGAATTTCTTCATCCATGCAGCTTCCTGAGCTGCCAATAAGGCGGCAATGTACTCCGACTCTGTAGTGGATAAAGCAACAACATCCTGTTTTGAACTCTTCCAAGAGACCGCACCTCCATTTAATGTGAAGACATAACCGGATTGCGATCGAGAATCATCTCGATCAGTTTAGAAACTCGCGTCCACATAACCTTTTACAGCGAGTTCTTCCTCACCAGACCCGTATATACGAAACATATCCTTAGTCCTCCTAAGGTATTTCAATATACTTTTGACAGCAATCCAATGACTGTTTCCTGGGTTATTCTGGTATCTACTTGTCAAGCTAAGAGCGCATGACACATCCGGTCTAGTGCATATCATTGCATACATGATTGACCCAATAGCAGACGTATATGGGACTTTATTCATTCTCTCTTGTTCATCTTTCATGGTAGGGCACTGAGATGAACTGAGAAGCGTTCCTCTTTGAATAGGTACCAAACCTTTCTTAGAGTTCTCCATCTTGAACCTTTTCAAGATTTTTTCAATGTATGCACTTTGATTCAAACCTATCAGTTTCTTGGATCTATCCCTGTAGATCCGAATCCCCAAAATGTATTGTGCTTCTCCAAGATCCTTAATGGAGAAGCATTTACTTAGCCAAGTTTTAACACCTTGCATTGCCGGAATATCATTTCCAAATAACAATATATCATCCACATATAGTACAAGGAACATGATAATGCTCCCACTAGCTTTCTTGTATACACAAGCTTCATCACCATTTTTAATGAAGCCAAATTTCTTGGCCTCCTCATTGAAACGATGATTCCACATTCTAGATGCTTGTTTCAATCCGTAGATTGACTTCTTTAACTTGCATACCTTTTTAGGATATTTAGGATCAACAAAACCTTCAAGATGAACCATAGACATCTTCCTCAAGATGTCCATTTAGGAAAGCGGTCTTGACATCCATTTGCCATATTTCATAATCATAATGAGAAGCAATGGCAAGTAATATCCTAATAGACTTTAGCATTGCCACAGGCGAAAAAGTTTCATCATAGTCAACCCCTTGAGTTTGAGTGAAACCTTTTGCTACAAGTCTAGCTTTATATGTATCCAAGTTTCCATGTATATCGGTTTTCATTTTGAAAAGCCATTTACAATCAACTAGCCTTGAGCCAGTAGGTTGTGCAACAAGTTCCCAAAATTGGTTGTCATACATGGATTGCATCTCAGCGTTCATGGCTTCCTGCCATTTATCCTTATCAATCCTTGATAAAGCATCTTGGTAGTTTGTTGGTTCATCCAAATCAACCACATAGCAACCATCCATGAGAAACCCATATCTCTCAGGAGGATTACTAATCCTACCAGATCTGTGAACGTCTTGTGTGTTTTGATCATCCATTTGATCACTCTCAACATTTTCATGTTGAGTGCTAGTGTCAACCAATTGTGTATCATCTACTTTATCTTGAACCTCTTCATTCCTTTCATTATTTCCTTCCATTAGGAACTTAGTTTCAAGAAATTTAGCCTTTCGAGCAACAAATACATTCTGCTCGGATGGATCATAGAAATAATATCCCATATCATCCTTGGGATATCCATTCAACTTATTAGGGACGTAACGCTTAGGATAAGCTTCACATCCCCATACCTTTAAGTATGACAGAGATGGAGGTTTTCCAAACCACATCTCATGAGGAGTTCGTTCCACTTTCTTGGTTGGGGCTATATTTAGAATACGAGCCGCGGAGCATAGACAATAACCCCAAAATGATAGAGGTAACGAGCTTCTAGCCATCATAGATCGAACCATATCCATTAGGGTTCGGTTCCTCCTTTCGGAAACTCCATTAAGTTGGGGTGTTCCAGGAGGAGTGAGTTGCGAGATAATCCCACAACTTTTAAGATGATCTTGAAAAGCATCGCTTAGGTATTCACCTCATCTATCGGTACCAAGTACCTTGATTGTCTTATTGAGTTGATTTTGTACTTCGTTTTGATATTCCTTGAATGCTTCAAAAGTTTCATCCTTATGTCTTAATAAGTAGACCTATCCGAAACGACTAAAGTCATCAATGAAAATGACGAAGTATCTTTCACCTTTCCTAGTCATGGGCTTAAAGGGTCCACATATATCCGAATGTATTAATCCCAATAAGTCTTTAGCCCTTTCATAGGTCCCTTTGAAAGGTGCTTTAGTCATTTTGCCTTGTAAACAAGATTCACATACTCAAATCCCTTTTAAGTTTCTTGGTGTTTGCATGAAACATTGAGCTATTGAATGATGTGTCATCATGAACCAATTCATAAATACCATTCAAAGGCGAAGCCTTAAAATAGAACACATTATCTAAATAAACATGGATATCATCATTAATGAAATTAAGATTAAAACCATATTGTTTCAAACGGGATACAGAAATAATGTTTCGTGATAAATCGGGTGCATACAAAACATTTTTCAAAATAAGCTCCAAACTACTTGGAAGCTTTAAAACAAAGTCTCCATGAGCTTTCACTTGCACCCTTGCTCCATTTCCCATGAAGAGACTTGTTGTTCCCGCATCTTGATTACTTCTTTTGAACCCCTGCAAAGAATTGCAAATATGAGTTCCACATCCTGTGTCTAATACCCATGTATTAGAAGAAGTAATACTAAGCTCAACGTATACCATATATACATTACCTGAGGTTTGCCCTACATCCCTCTTTTCTTTCAACTCCTTTAGGTAGACCGGGCAGTTGCGTTTCAGTTCCTTAGGGTTAGCTTTACCCGCAACCTTTTGCTTATTGTTATTGTTGATTGGGGTAACCATCTTCCCCTTTCCCTTGCCCTTGCCTTGGTAGGCGGGTCCTTTCCTCTTAGCCGTCTTTGGCTTAGAAGTGTTATTGTTTTTGGACCCGCCTTCATTGATCATAAACATGGGTGAAGCCCTTTTACCCATGCTCGCTTCGGCCTTCTTAAGCATGGCATGTAATTCGCCAATGCTCTTATCCCATCCATTCATGTTGTAATTCATTACAAATGTGTCAAACCTCTTTGACAAAGAATTAAGGATAAGGTCCGTGGCTAATTCATTAGACACGTTACAGTTTAGACGGTTCGCTCGATCAATTAGGCTTTTCATCTTAAGGACATAAGATGAAACGGATTGGGAGTCGTCCATCCGACATGCATGAACCGCTCGAACCGTTTCGAAGCGCTCGACACGAGCTTGTTGAAGGAACATCTCCTTCAATTGTGTGATCATGTCATATGCACTATGATGCTCGAAATCCTTTTGGAGTTCTGGTATCATAGTCCCAAGCATGAGGCAAGAAACTTGTACCGAATCGGTGCAATATTTCTTCCAATAAGCCATGCCTTCTGTATCATCCTCGTCCGGTTGATCGGGAATGGGGTCTTCCAACACATACGCCCTATCCTCTTGTTTGAGGACAATTCTTAGATTGCGAAACCAATCCATGAAGTTCGTATGGTTGAGTTTTTCTTTTCCGAGGATTGAGTTCAATGAAAGGTTGTTAGAGTTGATTGGCACGTTTGGAATGTTGCTGTTATTGGCGGCCATCTACAAAATTTAACAAAGTTGTTTCAGTATCAATTTTAATTTAATAATCAATACTCTTAAATCCAATTGATATTTATTAAATTTTAGAATCCAACGGTAAACCAAATTTCAGTTAGGTGACCTTTATCCCGTCATTTGATTTAGCTAGGTAGTTATTATATGACAATTGCAATCCTTTTGCAACTTCTAAGTCATGGGATCATGCAATCCTTTTGCATGGCATATTTATCCCATCAACGCATATTTGTTCCCCATGCTTCGGTGACCCTTGTGATGACCCGGGAATTTCTGACCAAATTTAAACTTTAATCTTTATATGTTTCCGACACGATAAGCAAAAGTTGTTAAGTTAAATCTCAAGAATTTTAAACTGTGTTCATACATTCCTTAAACCCTTGACTGTTCCCAACGATTCACGAACAATTATTTATAAATGAATATATGTGTAGATATATATATGATAAAATAATAATTGAAAATACATTAATAAAATATTATACGATTTAGTTTCTGTAAGTAAAGACGTAAGATAAGTTATGTCATACAATAAAAACTTGATATGTAAAAACATAATTATATATATATAGTAGTTTGAATACATTTATGATTTCGATACATAACTATTACTATATGTATATTGTTAAATGTATAAATAATAAATAATGTATATTATATGAAACATTACAAAACTAATAAGGTATATGTAATTACAAGCTAAAATATAATTATTAACAATATTATTATTACATTTAATACTAAAATAAATATTAATAGTAATATCAGTATTATTAATATTATTGTATATATATGAAATTTGATACATTTGATTTATGATTATTATTTATTATTATTAAGATTATTATAATTATTAATATTATCATTAATATTAAAACTAGTAGTAAAATTATAATTTTATTTATTATGATTAATATTAGTATTATGATTAGATATTATTATTACTATTATCATTATTAATTATTATTATTATTATTTATATACTTATTAATAGAATTAATATTGTTATACATGTATATATTTATTATAATCAGATACATGTACATATACATATACCAGATATAATACATATATATTCAATTACAGATACAGATATTTATATATTGAATAAATACAGTATAAACATATATAAATAAATGTATACGTATTATTACTTGAAGAGAATCAAATTAAATTTCATATCGTTATCTTAGCTGTGTAATTTGTCTGTTGGAGTTAACCAGTCAATTTAATCATCTATATCAAACAAAATCTGTTAGGGGTTTCAATCAGCTTTTTATTTTTTATATATATAGTACGTACCTGATAAATTACTTTTGTCGACCAAATTGGTGTAAAACACGATCAAATCCTGTTGTATAGGATACAAATTGACAGTACAATATCAGCTCTCACATAAAAATATCTGTTACAGCCCTTAATTAAATCAAATTCATCAGAAAAGTGAAGAACATTGTCGACTGCCCTGTTCTTGTTGTGATTTTCAAACCGTTCGATTTATTAACGAATTTAAAAAAATAGAAGTGCAATGTTGTTAGTAATCTTCCAAATAAACTATCTGGAAAGTTTCAAGGTCCACTTTTTCTTATCAAGATCGAATTTTTGAGTCAAAGTCGATTTCTAAAAAGTCAAAATAATTGTTCATGGCTAAATTCGAGCTCGATTTAATGTTTTAAATTCAATTGATCATCCAGATAGTTTCTATTAATCATTTATAATCTTTTTCATGTTATAATCAGGGTCTAAAACAGTCTCTAAATTCGAGTTTGATTTTATGATAAACATGTTCTTCAGCGAATTTTTTTTATTTTTATTTTTATTTTAATTGAGATAAAACTTTGTATTTGATTTTGTATAAGTTTTAAATCTTAAAAACTAGTTAATAAACTTATTATTTGTTAAAAGAAATCCCTGGTCGAACCAAATTGGAATGAAGGTGATGGAGAAAAAGAATAAGGATAGTAACGGGTTAAATATATTTTCCTGGGTTATAAAATCAGATATGTATGAGTGGTTCCATGGTTTGATGAGTGTGTCGGGTTTCAAGAGGTCACCGGTTCAATTCTTACTTGGGGCAGTTTTTCCTTTTTAATGAGTTTCCTAAGGTAGCTTTTATTCTTATTCTCATTATTGTTATTATTATTATTATTCATTTATTATAATTACAATTATTATAATTATTAGTGTTATTATTATCATTAGCATGATTATAAGTAGTGTAATTGTTATTATTGTTATTGTTATGTTATTATTATTATTTCTATGATTATCATTATTAATTATTATTATTGCTAGCATGTTAGATGTTATTAATAACAAAATGATTAATGATACAATTTATGATACTATCATTATTTTTACTAGTATTGTCATTTACAAACTATTAGTATTATCATTACTAAGATTATTATATTTATTTATATTATTAGTATTGTATCATTATTGTTATTATTAATTATTATGATTAAGATTATGAATATATTAATTATTGTTAATACTAACTCAATATTATGAATATTATTATCACTAAAATAAGTAAAAATTATTATTATCATCATTATTGAGACTAGTATTAATATTATCATTATTATTATAAGTGTTACTAGAAATATAAAGTTTACCATTTCAGTATTAATGATATTATTATGAGTATGATTAGTATTATTATTATTATGAACATAATACGGTTTAATTTCATAAATATTAGTATTATTATCATTTTACAAACAATAGAGTTAATATCATTAACATAAAGTACTATTAATAGGATTATCATTTTTAGTATGATTAACAGTAAAAATTATTATAATTATAATCAAATACAACTTTTATTCACAAATATTAATATTATATATTATTAGGTATATAAAAATATACTTAAAATTAACATTATATATAAGTATGAATTAATATTATTAACAATCTTTATATAAATATATATACATAATATACATAATATACATAATAGCCATTATATATATATATATATATATATATATATATATATATATATATATATATATATATATATATATATATACAAATCAAATAACTAGTATATAAAAGTTATAATATATAAAATTGTTCGATTACAATTATATGTATTAATGAATACACAAATGATACAGGTTCGTGAATCCGAGGCCAACCCTGCATTGTTCAATATTGTCATATGTATTTTTACTACAAAATACATTAGGTGAGTTTCATTAATCCCTTTTTAAATGCTTTTGCAATATATATTTTTGGGACTGAGAATACATGCGCTGCTTTTATAACTGTTTTACGAAATAGACACAAGTAATTGAAACTACATTATATGGTTGAATGATCAAAATCGAATATGCCCCTTTTTATTAAAGTCTGGTAATCTAATAATTAGGGAACAGACACCCTAATTGACGCGAACTCTAAAGATAGATCTGTCGGGCTCAACAAACCCCATCCAAAGTACTGGATGCTTTAGTAATTCGAAATTTATATCATGTCCGAAGGAGGATCCCGGAATGATAGTGGATATTCTATATGCATATTGTTAAGGTCGGTTACCAGGTGTTCAATCCATATGAATGATATTTTTGTCTCTATGCATGGGACGTATGTTTATGAGAAATGGAAATATGAAAAATTGTGGTCTATTAAAATTATGAAATGATTATTTATGTTAAACTAATGAACTCACCAACCTTTTGGTTGACACTTTAAAGCATGTTTATTCTCAGGTACGAAAGAAACCTTCCGCTGTGAATTTGCTCATATTAGAGATATTAATTGGAGTCATTCATGATATATTTCAAAAGATGTTACATTTGAGTCGTTGAGTTCATCAAGATTATTATTAAGTCAATTATATTTAGATATATTATGAAATGGTATGCATGTCTGTCAACTGTCGATGTAAATGAAAGTTTGTCTTTTAAAAACGAATACAATGTTTGTAAAATGTATCATATAGAGGTAAAGTACCTCGCGATGTAATCAACTGTTGGGAATCATTTATAATCGATATGGACTTCGTCCGGATGGATTAGGATGGGTCCTTTCAGTTGGTATCAGAGCGGTGGTCTTAGCGAACCAGGTCTTGCATTAGTATGTCTAACTGATAGTTGTTAGAATGCATTAGTGAGTCTGGACTTCGACCGTGTCTGCATGTCAAAAGTTTTGCTTATCGTTTCTAGTTGGAAATCATCTACTTATCATCCTTAGGAAATTACCTGCTTATCATTCTTAGTCTAGACACGTTTTACTGCATTGACTGCATGATTAGTGTATAGACAAAAATTTATATCTTAGCATATCTGCTAATTCATATCTTAGCGTACCTGTTATGGTTACCGATGCCTGACAGCTTCCATAGATTCCTCCGTAACTTATGGAATTTTAGTGTTATATATGCATATGTAAATTATGTATTGCGGAGTACTAATCTACATCCTATAATCTATTTCTTATCGAAAATCCTTCATCTGATCGTATGAGATGAATCCCTCAACCAGTTCGAGTCCCTCAGATTTCGATAGCTATTTCGATAGTTATTCCGACAACTATTCCGAAAGCGGTGTCATCAGAATGAATCAATCAATCAGCCATCCCCAATTCATCTGATGGGTTCGTAGTCGACTTAATCAATGGAGATGCGAAGAAGGCGATCCCTTCCACCAACCGAATTCACCTCTTGACAATGAACCTGAAGCGTTTATCGGCGAACCTGTTCGAGACACTATTTTCTCTCTCATTTCTAGAATATCTCGTCACGATCATATACTATCTCAGATTCTAAACCTCATTCATCCGCTCGTCCGAACCGACAATCATCCTGGTATAATAGAAGAAGTCAACGAGCTTCGCGCCCGAGGTGTGGCCTAAAAAAAAAATATGGTGCAAAACGTGCCAGCTTCAGCAGCATCACCGGCACCAACAGTACCATCAGTAATAACACCAGTATTATCCACAATCCATGCCTTAACATCCCATTCAGTACTTCGAATATGATCTTCGTTTTATGTATCGTTCTACATCATTTATCTTCGTACGACATGACGATTAAGTAATCTCTAATGTTCTAGAGATTATATATTCTTGTTTTAACGGTAAATCAAAGTAGTTTAATATCATATTGACTCATTAAATCCATGATTACATTTGAAGAATATATATATATATATATATATATATATATATATATATATATATATATATATATATATATATATATATATATATATATATATATATAATTTCATAAAAATTGTAATTAAAAATTCTTTCGTACAAACTGTTAATGATGAAATTATTTTAACGGGTAGGTAATACCCGAGGAATATTTATATATCACATTAATAAGTTACACTGTACATTCTTCGAACCTGATTCAACGGTCAATTACCATCCTACTTACATCCACATATATACGAATCTGATTCACCACAGAATAACCATTTTCATTCAATTTCATACTTGAATTTTGATCTATCAGAATCCAATAAGTGGCATAATGAAGAAATAATGAACACAATAAAAATTGATTAGAAACAAACTAATTAACAATATGAAATTTTGTTAAGAATCCACGCTAACAAGATCCTAGCTAACTGTTCCTAGCTAACTGTTCATTCCGTATTACATTTTATTTTTATCGCAATTTATTTATCGCAATTTAATTATCGCAATTTATTTATCGCAATTTATATTCTCGCAATTTTATTTATCGTCATTTAATTTCTGTTATTTATTTTACGCACTTTAAATATCGGGACACGTATACAAGGTTTTGACATATCATATCGACGCATCTATATATATTATTTGGAATAAACATAGATACTCTATATGCAGTAATGAACGAGTTCTCTATACAGGGTTGAGGTTGATTCTACAATAATATATATAATTTGAGTTGTGATCGAGTCTGAGACATGTACACGGGTCGTGATACATATAAATTAATTCGAATATTATATAGTAAACTATATATGAATTATTATTTGTACACTGCTAACTGAGGACTATCAAGTGAGGACTATCAACATTGGACAAAAAAAATGAATTAAAATATTGATCATAACATATGAAACTAAACATATCTTCAAGTTTGCCACTTGATTTCATCTTAAACGCCATTTGTATCTTGACAATTCTAATCTGCGTTCAAACCTTTCATGATTCTTGAAAACACCTCAATTGAAAGGATGAACCAACCGCACTTCATCTATGGAAGAAAAGATTGACGCATATAGTTATGCACCTGAAAACTCCCGGACCCTAAGTAAAAGTTTAACAGGTGTCTGTGTTAGCTCCTTTGACATTGTTATTACAAAAAATAACATTGCAACTCTTTTTCAAATTAGCCAATTTTATCACAACTTCAACAAATCAACTTCAACTTCCATTCGAACTAGCCTTATTATAACCTCGATATATAAGTTTGCCTGTCGACATCGTTACCGGAGAACCGTTTATATTTCACCACATTAGCAGTAAATTACCAGCAACTTCAATGAATTTGGACTTTCCGAAAAATCATTATATTCATTGAAACTCCATCTTGTATTCATCTATACCCTGTAACAATAATTGCCATACCAATTACCAGGAATCAGCAATCAGTATTTCGAATCTCATAGCATTTCTACATCAATAGTTATATGTATACATATAACAATTATCTCCACGACCTTCAATTCTGAAATTATGATAAGGCACCCAGTTTACGAATCGATACTCTGAATGTTGAAAAAGCTGAATAAAGCAGCAGAAACTGTAGGCAACCGTAAACGACCTTAATCATCGAAAGTTTGATGATAAGGAATAGTATGTTGGAAAAGCTCAGAAAAGTTGGAATTGGAAAACGGATTGAGCTAACCACGAAGGAGACCAAGGACAAATACAAGGACCATACCATATATTCAAAGAACCCAAGTAATTCTGGATCCGATGAAACCTTCAACGAATATCTTACTCCGTATCCATGTTAAAATCTTGCGGAAAATCTTTCTTCATCAACCATCGAACTTAGAAATTCTAAAATATTATCATCAATATCTTCGATATTTCTGAGGATAATTTTCATAAATATTCTCGTCCGAAATTATATACCTCTTCGTGCTTCCTGTGTATCATTATATTGGAAACATTCAAGAGAAAATTTAGTACCGAAAAGTAGATTATGCGAAACTATGAAGGAAGCCGTGGACAAATCACAAAGAATAAGTTTGACTTCAAAAAAAAAAAATTCCAAATGATTCAATGTCTGCTAAAGTCTTTAGTGAATATCTTGCTCCTTACTCTAAACTATTGCAGACAATAGTTTCTATCATTCGCTGATCTTAGATATTCCGAGATATTATCGTATCTTTCATTATAAATATCCTCCATATTTCTGGAGATATTTTTATAACTATTCTTATCTGGAACCATTAATCTCTTCGTGCTATCAGTATTACATCATATAGAAACTGTTAGTTTCTATATTCTGTAAACTTTCGAGCTTAAAAATATGAATGTTATTGAAGTAATGTTGGGAACTGATGCATGAGTTAGTATTATATAATGACACTTGATCAACGTGATTATATTACAGTAAGTCATGCTGAGTTTCTAATGGGACGTGATGATTCACAGATCTTAACGTCATCACGTGCCATGTTACATAACTCTTTCATTATGCTTAACTTCTGAACATATCAAGAAAATATTTTCTTGATAGTTCTATTCTCAATGATTCTGGTAATTTGATAAATCAAATCATGCTAATACATTAGTTCTTATTTAGAACACGATGTTTATTCAAAATTCCATACTTACGAATTCTGGACCATTACTCGCTTTACTAGAGGTAGGGAGGATAATAAAAAGGCAAGGAGCTCCAAAATATAAGAGAAAATATAAAGCCCAACAACAACACCGAAATTACAAACCGTGGATATCAGTGCGTATAGCAATGTAAAGACACGGGAGGATTATAAATACAATAATCCCTAAAGCATAGTAGAAATAAACGGATTCCTCCAGTGGAAGTTGGAAAAGGAGAATGATTGTTGCGATAATCAGGATAAGGACAAGGATCAGAACTGGATTAAGCATTTCACGATCTTTTGAATTTGAGAATTGAGTATTGAAGTGGTGAAGATTAATGAAACGGAAAAGGTAAAATTTATAGTGAAAATATCAGACAGAGGAATCGAGGCAGATCACCACATTTAAATATAGAAATCTAAATTTCCTTATTTGCAGAAGAATCAAATCTTTTAGATTTCGAAGATTTTCTTCAAATCCCTTAAATTCCAGAATTCAACCAAAACAACGTCAAAAGTTAAGACGCATCCTGTTTTCTAAATTCAATCGTGACTACGTCAAAAGTTAAGATGCATCTTACTTTCAAAATTTAACCCTGACTCTGTCAAAAGTTACGACGAATCTTTACTTATCCTAATTCAATCTTTTGTGATAATTTCACTCGTACACTTCGAATAATTGAGTTGTTTTTATTCAAATCAACTGATGGTGATAAAACTTTAATTATTGACTCATATTCGTCATGGAAACATTTTTATTGATAATCATGACCACCTCACTAAAATTTCGGGACGAAATTTCTTTAACGGGTAGGTACTGTGATGACCCGGGAATTTCTGACCAAATTTAAACTTTAATCTTTATATGTTTCCGACACGATAAGCAAAAGTTGTTAAGTTAAATCTCAAGAATTTTAAACTGTGTTCATACATTCCTTAAACCCTTGACTGTTCCCAACAATTCACGAACAATTATTTATAAATGAATATATGTAAATGAATATATGTGTAGATATATATATGATAAAAAAATAACTGAAAATACATTAATAAAATATTATACGATTTAGTTTCTGTAAGTAAAGACGTAAGATAAGTTATGTCATACAATAAAAACTTGATATGTAAAAACATAATTATATATATATAGTAGTTTGAATACATTTATGATTTCGATACATAACTATTACTATATGTATATTGTTAAATGTATAAATAATAAATAATGTATATTATATGAAACATTACAAAACTAATAAGGTATATGTAATTACAAGCTAAAATATAATTATTAACAATATTATTATTACATTTAATACTAAAATAAATATTAATAGTAATATCAGTATTATTAATATTATTGTATATATATGAAATTTGATACATTTGATTTATGATTATTATTTATTATTATTAAGATTATTATAATTATTAATATTATCATTAATATTAAAACTAGTAGTAAAATTATAATTTTATTTATTATGATTAATATTAGTATTATGATTAGATATTATTATTACTATTATCATTATTAATTATTATTATTATTATTTATATACTTATTAATAGAATTAATATTGTTATACATGTATATATTTATTATAATCAGATACATGTACATATACATATACCAGATATAATACGTATATATTCAATTACAGATACATATATTTATATATTGAATAAATACAGTATAAACATATATAAATAAATGTATACGTATTATTACTTGAAGAGAATCAAATTAAATTTCATGTCATTATCTTAGCTGTGTAATTTGTCTGTTGGAGTTAACCAGTCAATTTAATCATCTATATCAAACAAAATCTGTTAGGGGTTTCAATCAGCTTTTTATTTTTTATATATATAGTACGTACCTGATAAATTACTTTTGTCGACCAAATTGGTGTAAAACACGATCAAATCCTGTTGTATAGGATACAAATTGACAGTACAATATCAGGTCTCACATACAAATATCTGTTACAGCCCTTAATTAAATCAAATTCATCATAAAAGTGAAGAACATTGTCAACTGCCCTGATCTTGTTGTGATTTTCAAACCGTTCGATTTATTAACGAAATTCAAAAAATAGAAGTGCAATATTGTTAGTAATCTTCCAAATAAACTATCTGGAAAGTTTCAAGGTCCACTTTTTCTTATCAAGATCGAATTTTTGAGTCAAAGTCAATTTCTAAAAAGTCAAAATAATTTTTCATGGCTAAATTCGAGCTCGATTTAATGTTTTAAATTCAATTGATCATCTAGATAGTTTCTATTAATCATTTATAATCTTTTTCATGTTATAATTAGGGTCTAAAACAGTCTCTAAATTCGAGTTTGATTTTATGATAAACATGTTCTTCAGCGAATTTTTTTTATTTTTATTTTTATTTTAATTGAGATAAAACTTTGTATTTGATTTTGTATAAGTTTTAAATCTTAAAAACTAGTTAATAAACTTATTATTTGTTAAAAGAAATACCTGGTCGAACCAAATTGAAATGAAGATGATGGAGAAAAAGAATAAGGATAGTAACGGGTTAAATATATTTTCCTGGGTTATAAAATCAGATATGTATGAGTGATTCCATGGTTTGATGAGTGTGTCGGGTTTCAAGAGGTCGCCGGTTCAATTCTGACTTGGGGCAGTTTTTCCTTTTTAATGAGTTTCCTAAGGTAGCTTTTATTCTTATTCTCATTATTGTTATTATTATTATTATTCATTTATTATAATTACAATTATTATAATTATTAGTGTTATTATTATCATTAGCATGATTATAAGTAGTGTAAGTGTTATTATTGTTATTGTTATGTTATTATTATTATTTCTATGATTATCATTATTAATTATTATTATTGCTAGCATGTTAGATGTTATTAATTACAAAATGATTAATGATACAATTTATGATACTATCATTATTTTTACTAGTATTGTCATTTACAAACTATTAGTATTATCATTACTAAGATTATTATATTTATTTATATTATTAGTATTGTATCATTATTGTTATTATTAATTATTATGATTAAGATTATGAATATATTAATTATTGTTAATACTAACTCAATATTATGAATATTATTATCACTAAAATAAGTAAAAATTATTATTATCATCATTATTGAGACTAGTATTAATATTATCATTATTATTATAAGTGTTACTAGAAATATAAAGTTTACCATTTCAGTATTAATGATATAATTATGAGTATGATTAGTATTATTATTATTATGAACATAATACGGTTTAATTTCATAAATATTAGTATTATTATCATTTCACAAACAATAGAGTTAATATCATTAACATAAAGTACTATTTATAGGATTATCATTTTTAGTATGATTAACAGTAAAAATTATTATACTTATAATCAAATACAACTTTTATTCACAAATACTAATATTATATATTATTAGGTATATAAAAATATACTTAAAATTAACATTATATATAAGTATGAATTAATAATATTAACAATCTTTATATAAATATATATACATAATATACATAATAGCCATTTTTATATATATATATACAAATCAAATAACTAGTATATAAAGGTTATAATATATAAAATTGTTCGATTACAATTATATGTATTAATGAATACACAAATGATATAGGTTCGTGAATCCGAGGCCAACCCTGCATTGTTCAATATTGTCATATGTATTTTTACTACAAAATACATTAGGTGAGTTTCATTAATCCCTTTTTAAATGCTTTTGCAATATATATTTTTGGGACTGAGAATACATGCGCTGCTTTTATAACTGTTTTACGAAATAGACACAAGTAATTGAAACTACATTATATGGTTGAATGATCGAAATCGAATATGCCCCTTTTTATTAAAGTCTGGTAATCTAAGAATTAGGGAACAGACACCCTAATTGACGCGAACTCTAAAGATAGATCTATCGGGCCCAACAAGCCCCATCCAAAGTACCGGATGCTTTAGTACTTCGAAATTTATATCATGTCCGAAGGAGGATCCCAGAATGATAGGGGATATTCTATATGCATATTGTTAAGGTCGGTTACCAGGTGTTCAATCCATATGAATGATATTTTTGTCTCTATGCATGGGACGTATGTTTATGAGAAATGGAAATATGAAAACTTGTGGTCTATTAAAATTATGAAATGATTATTTTTGTTAAACTAATGAACTCACTAACCTTTTGGTTGACACTTTAAAGCATGTTTATTCTCAGGTACGAAAGAAACCTTCCGCTGTGAATTTGCTCATATTAGAGATATTAATTGGAGTCATTCATGATATATTTCAAAAGATGTTGCATTTGAGTCTTTGAGTTCATCAAGATTATTATTAAGTCAATTATATTTAGATATATTATGAAATGATATGCATGTCTGTCAACTGTCGATGTAAATGAAAGTTTGTCTTTTAAAAACGAATACAATGTTTGTAAAATGTATCATATAGAGGTCAAGTACCTCGCGATGTAATCAACTGTTGGGAATCATTTATAATCGATATGCACTTCGTCCGGATGGATTAGGACGGGTCCTTTCAAACCTAAGTTCATGATTCCTAAATCAAGTCGTCCTACTTGTGTAAACGTGTAAATTTAACATACAAGTGGTTAGGTGACCTTTATCCCACAAGTGTGCGAAATTTACCTTAATCATATTAGTTTGTTCATAACGGTTAGGTGACCTTTATCCCATTATGAGTTCTCTAATATTTTTAAGTGTCACCCAAAATGATGGCGTTTAACTTGTTTGCCTTGTTAATAAGGGATTTTAAGTTTTCATCATTTCTAGTTTAAGAAAACAATTATGCCCTACACCAACATGCATTTAGTATATGGTAGATTTGAAATCCATTTTCATGTCATGTAATAAAGCCAATTTTATTACTTTGGAATAAACCATTTTATTATGTTCTAATAACCAATTATTAATATCCATTTAGCCATTTTTAATTTAACCAATTAAATTTTAGTTTTGCTTGTTGTTAACTTGTGTGATTAACTTGTAGCATACAAACATACAATCCACAATCATACAATAAACAACCAAGCATGCAAAATAATATGTTCATAATCAAGCTAATTTGGTAGACATTTGTTTAGCCGAAAACAAATGCCACTAGTTAAGGGGTTATAACACAAAGTAGGAGATTTTAAATCTCCCACTTAATCTTGCATCGAAATGCTTCTTCTTATGTTCTTCAAGTCTTCATCATCTTCATCATTTTTTTTACAAAATATATCCTAATACATTTTTCTCTAAAAAAATGAAATTACAACCTAATCTATTTTACATACCAAATATAAAATAAATTACATAACCAAAATAATATTATTACAAACCAAATGAATGAATTAATATTACATACCAAATGAATGAATTAAATTAACCAAACATGCAACCATTCAAATACAAGGTAATGGCTTGATTGTGAACTTTAACAAACAACAAAAATTGACCAAACGGCAAGTTCCAAACCCATTTGGAACCTCCTAAAATTCGGCCAAAAATACAAACCCACCCAAACCCGAAAATTTTTACATTCTACTTTCATGCATGTTAATAGAATGCAAAGTTGGTGGGTTTTAAAGACCATATATAAGATTCATATTTCATAGATTTTGGCTCTAGATACCATTAATGGAATTCAACATAACAAAAAGTTCTTAATGTTTACATGATCACAAACCAATTTTATTATAGTTAAAGTAAGCGGAAGCATAATTATTAAGAAAACAAGTTTATATGTTTAATCATTTAAATTGAATTTCATGTAAATATCATGTCATGAACATATGCTTACATATAACAACAAGGAAGTAAGAGTTATACCTCCTCAAACTTGTTTGATGGCTGTTTTGGATGAGCAAGTAGATGATGAAGATGATGAAGAATGGAGCTTCAAAATGATGAAACCTCAAGGAGAAATACCCAAGCAATTAACCCAACACCCTTGCTTTTGGTTAGGATTTATGTGACACTTGAAATAAGCTTGCAAAAATAAAATTATGACCCCTCTTTTGCTCCTAAACAGCCACGACCAGAAACAGCAGAAAAAGAGAGTGTTGTGCAGTTTTTTAATTACTTTTGATGTGTATTTGCTAGTGTACTTGGTCTCCAACAAGCCCTTGGTTAATATGCTTATGGAGAATGGGAAAATGCATTGACCAAGAAGGAATCCTAGCATGTGTACATAAGTCCCAATGCTTCTTACATGTTTGTTTTTAAAATAAGTTTTATAAAAGTTAAATTTTATAAAACTATTTTATAAAACTTCCATTTTAATTTATATATACATTTTATTATATAAAACCAATTTATATAAAATGTAACATAAATTAATTAATTATTTAACCTATAAATAATTAAATCCATATTATATAAATTATTCCATAATTTATATATATGTACACATCAAGTAATATTTCAGAAAACCATTTTTCTTAAAGTTCAAGTGTCGCGTATTTAATCAATGATCCAATCTTTAAGATTAAATGCGTATAAGGTGTCGGTAAGCTTGTTGTTGGGTATGACCCGACTTGGATCAAAACATATTAGCCACGTTAATTTAATATGTCTCTCGGGCATACGAAATACCTTCATAAGTCAATTAAATGAATTAGAAGAATTGAGACATGAAGCATATGAAAATTCGTTAATCTATAAAGAAAGAACGAAGAAATGGCATGATAAAAGAATCAGAAGTTTAAAAGAATTTAAAGAAGGAGATAGAGTTCTTCTTTTCAATTCACGATTCAAGCTATTTCCTGGAAAATTGAAATCAAGATGGTCTGGACCATTCATAGTCAAAAGAGTTTTCCCCTACGGAACAGTAGAATTAATAAATTCAAATGGAATTGAATTTAAGGTTAATGGTCACAGAGTTAAACATTACATAGATAGTCCAATGGAAGTTGAAGATGAAGTTAATCACAATTTCAATACCACAACTAACTAAGTTTGGGAAAGTTCGAATCTTTTTAGGATAATAGTTATTTCTGTTAGAGTTAGATATTCTATTTTCGTGTAGTTTCCGAGAAAGGAATCTGAATGGTCTTTCCCTAGCAGACCCTAAAGAACTAGTCTTCTCCCCCATTCTGGATTTTTATATTTTTTAGGTTTTACGAGATGAATAATTCCTTTGATCTGAACCATGGTCTAATGCTACACGCTTTGATTACTAAACGTAATAATGACACACTCCTGAGTGACCTGGTGTCAGTAATAAGAAGCAGATGTGAAGAAGTGAGGAAAGAACTCAGAAAAGATCATCATAAGATACATTTTGGTAAAGGAAAATCAAAATCCGCAAAAAAAAGAAGAGCACGACACCTTGAAAGATGTTATAAATGCGGAAAATGGTCACACGAAGGTAAATTTTCAAACAATCAAACATATTCAAATACCGAATTTGTTACTCTATGCAGAGAAGGACCGTTTATATGTTTAGAAGAAAATATATTGAAGAATCGAGGTTACGCTTACGTAGCTATGGAAAACCAAATCACACGACTCTCCTATGAGTCGGCTAAAGAAGGTCTCTGAGAATTCTTTCTCATAGGTAAGTATGTACAGTTTTTATTTTTATTTTTATTGTTTTTAACCTTTTGATAATAAACGCTGAATCGTTCGCTATAAAGTATTAAATTGGTATTCAATAAAATTACGTATGCGTAACCGAAATTATTGATGACATACAAAAATTTATTACATCACTGCGAAATTTACCGTTTATTCTTAAGGTATAAATATCTTTAATCATTCAACCCAAAATATTTCAAAAATTCGTCAGGAGTAAAACTAGGTTATGGATACTTTACCGAAAAGAGGGGCGTATATTTTTGATAATATTTGATTGATTAAAGTGGGATAAAAAAACCAAAAAGATTTTTAATTTTAATTTTTTTCCTTGTTTTTAAAATTAATATATAAATATTAAATTAATATTGTAAATATTTTTAAATCAATATAATTAAGTTTGTAAATATTTGAAAAAAAAAATAATATTTTCAATATAAGTTTGTAAAATTAATGTATAAAAATATTAATAATATTAATATGAATTTTTAGTTTTATGCATTTTAAATTTAAGTTTGGTGTGAATTTAAAAACAAAAATTTACTTTATTTCATTAAGTTAAAAATTTGATATTTAAAATTCGCCGTGAGTTGAAGACTAGGTCGTTGAACCGAAATTGCTTTACCCGAGGGCGGGACGAGAACTTTTATTATCATTATTTTTAATCTTATTGAATTAAAGTATGCCAAAAACATTAAAAAATTCAAAAATCTATGCTTTTAAAACGACGCTTAAAAAGTAACAAATTTTAAAACTTGGTTGAGAGACGGACTAGGACACTGATCCGAAACGCCCTCATTCTTAAAAGAAACAAATTTTTAATAATTTATTAATTTATGTTTTATTAGTTAAAGGTTTTTTATATAAAAAAAAACCGCACTCGCGGTACTTTAAAGGGTCCCACATCCGCACTCGCGGAGGTAGCAAAACCCAGATGAGGATAACTGGTCGAACAGACCAGTCCCCAACACACCACACACTTATTTTTCTGCGAAAAAACCCACAAAAACGCTCTCAAAATCGAAATTTTTCACCGTTAAACATCAATTTTTTTGCTAAAATCATGTTGAAAAGGATGCTACCAAGAAGTTTCTCAAGGAGATCGGTAATTTCTACATCTAAACACCCTTTAATTCAGATTTTTAGTGTTCTTGAATAAATTTATACCTAATTTAATTTTTATGATTTCTAGTTAATTATGCTTAAATTGTTTGTGTATTATGCTTGTATAACCTAGATTGATGCTATTTAACATGATTAGAAGCCTTAAACTTCAAATTTTGAGTAATCTAGGGTTTGTGTTCTTGAGCAAAATTGGGGATTTTTGATATAAACGGGTTATGGCCGAATTTTGTTATTAGTTTATACTAAATTGAGTAGTGTAACATGTTTAGGTTGCTAAATGATCAAAACTTTGATCCTAAACATAATTTTCAAGTATTAAAGTAGACTTTTTGAGTCAAAAATACATGAACTCAATTTAATTGATATGAATGCCATTTGAAACTTGTTTAATTGCTAGTAATGATTATTTTGACATATTATTTGAGATAAAAGCTAAAGAACATTGTATATATTTTCATATATGTTTATTTGTAAAAGTGTAGAATTGTTAATATTGTGAAAATGCATATAAAGTTTAAAATGGATTAAACATGTCATTATAATTGTTTTGATTTATGATTTTGCTAACACTAATGCATATTTGGATGCACAAAAATTGTGTTTAATGTGTTTTGCAGACTGAAAGGGGTGAATCTTCATCCGCATCTCAGGCTCACAATGCTCCTCCTGAGAATGCAGAAGAACAGGAGATTAACGACCAATATAGACAAAATCTACCACATCAATTCATTTTATATTCAAATATAGAATTGGCAGATTTACATCCTAATTTAAGGTTTGATCGACATTGGATAGATTATCCAAAATACTAGAGGAACTTGCACACCCTTCAGTCTAATGTTGTTGAAGTACCCAGAGTAATAGATTGGGAACCGTTAGAAACAGTGGGATTTGTCGGTCCAATCAGAGAATTACTTATACAAAGATATGGTAATTCTACTTTTAATGATTGGGAACGTTTGTTTAATATACGTAGGCGTGTATATAGAGAATGGTGTGTGGAATTATTATGTAGTGTTGAAATAAATGATCGGGTAGCTACCTTAACCGATCGTAGTTTTATTAGATTTTTATTAGGAGGTGTGATGCGCCATATGTCTTTACTAGACATGGCTCAGGATTTGTGTATATATACGCCTGAGGAACTAGCATCTACTGATTGTCAAAGGTTGATAGTTAATGGTAGGAGGGTTGATGAAATTTTTGATATGAATGAAATATGGAGTAGAATGACTAGGCATAACCGATTTCGTGGGAGGAATAACTCTTATACTGATATTGATAGAGCTGAGCTAAGAGTAATCCATAGGTTCTTAGCAAACTCGATTACACAACGAGGTAAGAACAAAGAGAAAGTAAATGAGAATGATTTATTTTATCTCATGTGTATTCGAGACTCACAGAGCGCTGTGAGTATACCTTATTGTGTGGGTTATTATTTATCGGCTATGGTTAAGAGTATACGGCCTAATGGTATAATAGGAGGTGGTATCTTTGTTACTTTAATTGCTGAGTATCTCGGTGTCGATAGAAATCGGGGGGGGGGGGGGGGAGGGGGGGATTAATAATTGCAGCACCAGAACCCCGTGATCCAATTGGTTTGAATGTATATCATGGTGCTAAGGTTTTAAAGAAATGACATAACGTTGCAGCACCATATGATGGCCCGCACCCACAGGTCGAAAGAGATCAGTAGCAAGGTAATGCGGGATGGGGGAATCAGATGACAGAAATGCAAATTTTTATGGCTCATCATGAGTATGAAATGGCTAGACAACGAGCATTTCAAGATTGGCAGTATCATCAAAACCAAATCATAAGTCATCATGCACACATAAATGCAAACTACATTGCTACTCCAATGCCCGTATTTCCTCCCTGGACTATACAGACCCGACCACCGTACCCTACATATGACCCAGCTCAAGCATTCTACAGCACATACGGCTATGAATGGGATCCCTACTGGCACCATCCTCATTAACCCTAATTTTTTTATGCCTATTTTTATTTATTTGGTAACTTTTAATTTTATACTTTTAATATTTCTTTTGATACTATAATATTTTTTATAAATTTCTAACTTTTATTATTAGATTTTTAATAATTTTTGAATGTGGGGTGATATACCCAACTTCAAAAATATGTATATATGTGTTTGTAGTTTATCTCATGTACAAAACAGGGTAAAACAGCGCATTTTCAAAGACTGGCATTAAGTTCAGCATAAGCAGCTAATTTTGACGACAAGATGCAAAATATATGTGAAATTACAACTGCAGGAATGAACAAATGATGTGCACCATTTATCATTCAACAAACAAATGCCAATATGTTTGGAAACTTTGATAAAATTTAATCATTTTTCTACGCTAATCACCCTCAATAATTTAAATTGTACTGATTTCTTGCAAATGAGGGCATTGCAAGATCTTAAGTGTGGGAAGGGGTTAAATTCTTTCGGATTTTTAAATTTTTGACTTATACACTTGGTTACCATTAAAAATACTAGTAATGCAGTAGTTGTATTAGAATCTAGTGCTCTCTGATAATAAAGAACATCCCTAGTCTTATATACTGACTACCCAATTCTAGTAAAATTTTTCAAAATTATCAATTAAATGAACTCAAAATCATGTTTATATATATTTATGAATGATAAAACTAGGTGTTAACACCGAAATTATTGTTACCTCGAAAAGGACATAAATTGAGAAACAACCCAAAATGTTAGTATTCATTTAAAATGGAATAGAGGAAAATAAAAAGGCAAAGAAAGAAAAATAAAAGCCAAGTGTGGGAAAATTTTACCAAGTTATTTAGAACATATGTCACATAATTTTGTACAAATAATTGAAGATACTTTTGTTTTGAACAATTTTATCAGTTTTACCCAATTTCTTGTAATATATTTGAAAGAAAGATGGATCTACATGATGAATCAATTCCATCATTTAAAGGAAGTAAAGTCTTCCGAAAAAGAAACGCGCTTCTTGATTTACGTCAGGAAGTTGTCGTCCAGACCAGTTGTAGAGTCTATGAAAAACCTTGAAAAGTTTTCTCGAAAATCAGCTGGAAATCTAGGGACCTCAGCATCAAACAGGGTCGCCAAGTGGTCAGACTTATCCTAACCATGAGAGGATCTGTCTCGTACAATGGGGGGGGGGGGGGCAACGTGCAAATTAGCTTATAAGACTAATGAATCAGATCCCCAGAAAGGATAATCTCCTTAAAGATCAAAAATCAGCTTTTAAGACTGATATTACTCAATCCTTGAGATTGACCTTAAAGATTGAGAATTCAAACTCATAGAATTCGATGATATCTAAACTCGAGCTTGAACGAGAAAATATTTCGATCAAATTACAAACCGATTTGTTTTCTAAAAACTCTATCTTTAAATGCATTCATTACCATTGAACGTAAAATCCTAGGAATTCACCTGGAATTCATTAGGTCACCTGAACCAAATCAGGTGTCAACCGTAAGAACGGTGGTTGCATAGCATGATCAAAGACAGGACCTTATGCCAGACCGAAAAACCATAGGGTGAGCTTTACTATTGCTCCTACAAAGGATAGTAATTGCATCCGACACGATATAGACCATAATCAAAAGCATGTCACGGGACATTGCCTTAACAGTTGCTTGTACAACGCTTTCCTTTACAACCGGAAGGTAGTTTACCGAAAGGTAATATACGGAGCAAGTATACTGGACGTGTTGCTTTCCCAAAACAAGGTTAGCAAGTGGGTGACACAAAACCGCAAGTTTTGAGATAAAATTTTCAAATCTGAAACCCACAAAACCCACAAAAACATTTTGCAAACACCGGTGAAGGGTTATTCTGGAAAACTTATCTAGGGTAAAAGCTAGATTGAATTTTCAAAAGATCAAATGTTTTCATAAAGATCCAATTTCCTAAAGGATCTAAATTTTTATAGTCATGTGGGACTGTAAACCACAATGTTATTACCATTGTTCATACCGCCGTATAGAAATCACTGATGTACAAAGTGTGAAGAATAAAGAAGTGATTCTAGTATTTTTATTTCAAGACTATATTGCTTGAGGACAAGCAACGTTCAAGTGTGGGAATATTTGATAATGCTAAAAACGAACATATATTTCATAGCATTATCCCTCAAGAAAGTCAAGCTTTTAGTTGCAATTTTTCTATTTACAAGTGATATTCGTTTAAATAATAAAAGGTGAAGACAAAAGACAGATTCGACGAATTGAAGACGCAAACGACCAAAAAGCTCAAAAGTACAAAGTACAATCAAAGTGGTTCAAATTATTGATGAGAAACGTCTAAAAATTACAAGAGTACAAGTCGTGAAACACAAAGTACAAGATATTAAATTGTACGAAAAGGCGTTCGAAAATCCAGAACCGAGACATGAACCAACTTTCAGTACGCGACGCAACGGACCAAAAATTACAAGTTAACTATGCACAAGAATATAATATTATATATAATTAATTATATATATATATTATATATTATTTTAATCAAAGCATCCCACGTTTAATTCAATTTGTGAGCTGGATTCCAGACCTCCGCACTCGCGGAGGTTTAAAGCTTAAAAGTTCAGCACTCGCGGAGATCTACAGTGAAATGTGGGGCTATAAAAGTCGTGCATTCTGATCGATTTTAACACATCCTTTTTCTATCTATCTCTCACGATATATTTATATTTTATAATTATAATTTTAATTTAAGTTTAATAATAATAATAAGGGTATGTTAGCGAATGTTGTAAGTGTGTAAGTCAAAATTCTGTCCGTGTAACGCTACACTATTATTAATCATTGTAAGTTATGTTCAACCTTTTTAAATTAATGTCTCGTAGCTAAGTTATTATTATGCTTATTTAAATTGAAGTAATTGTGATGTTGGGCTAAATATTAAAGACGGAGTAATTGGGCTTTGTACCATAATTGGGGTTTGGACAAAAGAACGACACTTGTGGAAATTAGACTATGGGCTATTAATGATCTTTATATTTGTTTAATTGAATGATAGTTTGTTAATTTAATATAAAAATTACAATTGGACGTACCTATAAATAACCACATACACTCGATCGGACACGATGGGCGGGATATTTATAAGTACTAATAATCGTTCATTTAACCGGACACGAGAATGGATTAATAGTTAATGGATTTATTAAAATAGGGGTGAATTACATACAAGGAAAATTAGTGTAATTATAGTTTAAGTCCCCAATTAGTTGGAATATTTTACTTCGGATATAAGGATAATTTGACGAGGACACTCGCACTTTATATTTAGGACTAATGGACTGTTATGGACAAAAACCAGATGGACATATCGAATAATCCAGGACAAAGGACAATTAACCCATGGTAATAAACTAAAATCAACACGTCAAACATCATGATTACGGAAGTTTAAATAAGCATAATTCCTTTATTTTATATTTCATCACATATTTATTTACTGTCATTTTATTTTATTGCACTTTTAACTATCGTACTTTTTAATTATCACAATTTTATTTTCATTTTATCGCACTTTAATTTATCGCACTTTAATTATTGTCATTTACTTTACGCTTTACATTAAGTTATTTTTATTTTACATTAGGTTTTAACTGCGACTAAAGTTTTAAAATCGACAAACCAGTCATTAAATGGTAAAAACCCCCTTTTATAATTATAATACTACCTATATACATATTTATATATAAATATAGTTTTAAAAATATAGCGTTAAACTTGGCTAGATCCCTGTGGAATGAACCGGACTTACTAAAAACTACACTACTGTACGATTAGGTACACTGCCCATAAGTGTTGTAGCAAGGTTTAGGTATATCCACTCTATAAATAAATAAATAACTTGTGTAAAATTGTATCATATTTAATAGTATTTCCTAGTAAAATATAGGCTATTTCGTATACACCTCTACGCACATCACATGCTAATTAAATACAAGAAATGGAGTCAGCATGCTTGTATGATAATGTTTAAAAACTGCATTCGAAAAATAAATTGATGTATAATATTATTGTAAGCTATTATGTAATGGTTGTGTGTAAAAGTGTATTTTAGATTATCATTACTTGATAATCCATGTTAAGTCTATTAAACCTTTATCGATAAAATAAAGGATACAGTTTGTTTTAAAAATGAATGCAGTCTTTGAAAAACGTCTCATATAGAGGTCAAAACCTCGCAACGAAACCTATTAATATGAAACGATTATAATCGATATGAACGGGACATTTCAATCGTTACTGGGGAACCGTTTATATTCCACCACATTAGCTGTAAACTTATCAACAACTTCATTACTCATTGTCTTAAGTCGCTCCGAAGAACCATATTACTTGTTCATTAAGACCTTATCATATGCTCATCTACATCTTGTAATGAGAATTGTCATACCAATTACCAGAAATCAGCAATCAGTATTTTGAGTCTCGCAACGTTACTACATCAACAGTTATATGTATACATATAACATATATCTCTTAGAATTGTGATCTTCCAGTCTGAAATTCTGAAAAGCACCCAGTCTACGAATCAATACTCTGAATGTTGAAGAAGCTGAATAAAGCAACAAAAACTGTAAATGACCGCAACATTCGAAAGTTTGATAATAAAGAATAGTGGCTGAAGAAGCTCAAAAGATGAGAAATTTTGAACTAAAACGAATAGAGCAAACCATGAAGGAGGCTGTAGACAAATCAAAAAGACTAAATCTACCTTCAAAGAATCTAAATAATTCAGTATCTGCTGAAGTCATTAACGAATACCTTGCTCCTAACTCTAGACCTTTACAGACAAATCTTCATCATCATCCATCGATATTAGAAATTCTAAGATATCATCGTATCTTTCATTATGAATATTCTCGATATTTCTGAAAATATTTTCATAACTATTCTTATCTGAAATCATTTATCTCTTTGCACTATCAGTGTTACATTATAAAGGAAACTGTTTTAGTTTTTAAATTCTGAAAAAATTCGAATTTAAAATATGAATGTTTTTGAAGTAGTGTTGGGAATTGAAGCATGAGTTAGTATAATATAATGACACTTGATCAACGTGATTATATTAAAGTAAGTCATGCTGAGTTTCTAAATGGAACGTGATGATTCATCGACCATAACCTCATCATGTGCCATGTTACATGACTCTTACATTCTACTTAATCTCCAAACATATCGAGAACATATCTTCCTGATAGTTCTATATTTTCTTTAGAATTCTGGTAATAATTTAACTAATTAATATCGTGCTATTACAATTTCTCTCTTAGAACATTAGTCATGTTCATTCGAAACTCCATACCTACGAATTCTGGACCATTACTTGCGAAGAGAAAGCAAAAGAATGAAACTATGAAATAGAAAAGGGAGTATAAATCGCACCAAATAGAAGAGAGCATTAACTATGGATGACAATGATTATAGAAGACAGAAGCAGGGACTTCGAAATATAAAGGAAGATATAAAGCCCGACAACAAAACTTAAATTACAAACCGTGTATATCAATACGTATTGCAACGTAAAGACACGGGAGAATTAAAATCACTATAACCCCAAGGTAATAGTAGAAGAAAATAAATTCCTCCGATGGTAGATGAAAAAGAAGAATGACAGATACAAAGATCAAGAATATATCCAGAATTAGAACCGGCTGGAGCATATTGACGAATGTTTTAGAATTATGAATTGGGAGAGAAAGAATAGAAGGTGTGAGCTGTGGAAATAAAGAAACGAAGGGAGTGGATTTATAGTGAAATATCAGACCGAGCAATCGAGACAGATGATTGCATTTAACCAAAGAAGATCCTAATTTCCTTAATTATCGAAGAACCAAATCTTATTACAAAGATTTCCTCTAAGTCCCTTGAATTCCGGAAATCAATCGTGACTACGTCACTGGTTAAGTTGAACCTGCATTCTCATTTCACTCTTCCGTGATAGCTTCACTCGTACTCTTCACAAAATCAAATTGTTTTATCTATATTACTCAATGATGATAAAACTCTAATTTTCAGCTCGTATGTGTCATGAAAACATACTTATTGTCAGCCATGATGATCCCAATCAAATTTCGGGACGAAATTTCTTTAACAGGTAGGTACTGTGATGACCCAGAAATTTTCGACCAAATTTAAACTTAATCTTTATATGTTTCCGACACGATATGCAAAGTCTGTAATGTTGAATCTCAAAATTTTTGAACTACTTTTATATATTCAATTATCTTAATACTAATTCTGACGATTCACGAACAAATACTAGTAAATAAGATATGTATATATATATATATATAGATATATAATGATTTAAAATATAAATTGAAATATTATATGATTTAATTGTAAATGCTAAATTGTAAAATAATATACAAGATAATAAAGTTGATATTAAATCTATATATGATATATGATGTCTATGCATAATAATTATTATTATATATTGTAATATATATTAAAATATATAAATATTTAATATTTAATATTATATAATCATTAAATATTACATAATTAATTATATATATATTAGTTAATTAAATTTATCTAAAAGTTAAAATATAATTGTTATAGTAATATTATTACTACTTCCATTATTATTATTAATATTAATATCAAAATGAGTAATATTAATATTATTATTTTTATAATTATAAATATTAAAATTTTAAATAATTTTAAGGTTATGATTATCAAAATAAAGATTTTAAATATAAATATTATTATAAGAATGATTAAAATTATAATTTAGTTGCAATTCAAATATTATTAGTTATCATTATTATTAATTATTATTAAACTTATTATTATTTATTAAAATTATCATTTTTGTTTTATATTATCATTTCATTTTTCTGTATTTATTATTATTAGTATTTTATTTATTATCAATAATATTAATATTATTATTATTATTAATATAAAATGGTATGAATTTTGTTTCAATCCCTTTCAGCTTTTATTCTCCCTACTGCCTGCTTGATCATATTCCATTGTATGTCGATCCCAAATCACAAAATAACAAGAATCAGTTTCCTATCTCTATCAAATTTATTTATTTTTATTTTTTTCTTCCCTGACTACTTGTTTGTCTGTGATTCCTTATCGACACCAGAAATCATACAAAAACAGTATCAATCAATTACAGTGTTTTATCAATCAATTATATATTCATACTCTATAAATCCCAGCTGCAAAGAAAAAAAAAAGGAAACAATGTATAAAAATAAAAAGAAAGTCGATACTCTCTGTTCTTGTTCATTTTTTTTCAAAACTCGAATTCGAATCATATTCCAAAATATAAAAATACAGAGTTGTTAGGAATCTTTAATCAAACTCCCTGTAAAATCTTAAGTTCTAATTCTTTCTAACGAATTCAAATTTTGAAGTCAAACTTTTAGTTTTTAAAAGTCAAACTTTGTTCATCAATAGAATTCATGTTATCCGTTTCGATTCAAGTTAAATTGATGAATTGGAATGTTTTCACGAATGTTTTCTAAACTATTTCATGTTATAATCATAGTCTAATACGTGATCAAAATCAAAAATCAATTTTTTTTAAAAGTAAGCAGCGACAGCAGCACTATTTTATTTTTCAATATATGTCAACTAATCATGTATGTGTTGGATATTATATCCTAAGATCGATTTCGATAACTATTATTAAGATTGATAGGATTTTGGTTCAATTGATGTTGATGATGATGAAGAAGATGATAGAATTCGAATTAAATAAATATAGTTGGGTTAATAATCAGAAAAACAGAAGGTGCTTGGATGGTTAAAGGTGTTAGTGTGTGGGCGAGAGGTCCCGGGTTCGAGCCCGGGTTGGGCCTTTTTTTTTAAAGAAAGTTTTTGAGGTAGTTTTCATTACCAATATTATTATTGTTATTATTATTAGTATTATCATTATTATTGTTGTTATTATTATTATTGTTATTGTTATGATTAATTATTGTTACTAATACAAGTATTATAGTTATTATTATTATTATTATTATTATTATTATTATTATTATTATTATTATTATTATTGTTATTATTATTATTATTATTATTATTATTATTATTATTACTATTATTATTATTATTATTATTATTATTATTATTATTATTATTATTATTATTATTATTATTATTATTATTATTATTAGCATAATACAAGTTATTATTATCATTAGTATAAATATTAATATCATTATATAAATATTTATATCATTGTTATTATTATTATTAGCATTAGTACTAGCATTATCATTTAAAAATTATTAGTATTAACATTATTATTATTAGTATTATTATTATAGTATTATTATTACCGTTACTATTATTAGTATGATTACGAACATGTTAAATAACGTGTATATTATAAAGATAATAATAAAAGTTGTGGTAAAATTTGGAAAATAGTTATGAAATTATACACATGTACAATTATGAATATGACTATGAAATTAAGTTATAGGAAATATAGTTATAAGTTTAGAAATTAAACACGAAGTTTTTGATGAATATGATTATTATTATTAACACTGTTGTTATTGTCGTTATTATCATTACTAATATTATTATTATCATTATTAATATTATTATTATTCTAATTACCATTATTATTACCATTAACATTATTATCATTAACATTATTATCATTAATATTATTATTACCATTAAAACTACCATCATTATATAACATTTTAAATAATATTAACATTGATAACTTACTTTTTTTAAATAATATTAAGTTTTAATACATTATATAACATTTTAAACATTAAAGTATAATAGTTATAATAAATGACATATAATATATACATACATATCCTAAATAAAACACTTTAATAAAGAAGTTGATATTTAAACATTAATTATTTACTTAAAATATATAAAATAGTTATAATTAATAATATAGCATATGAATTATTAATAAAACAAGTATATTAATAATATTAATATACAAATTTGTTCAATTACAATTGTGTGTTTTAATATATATATGAATGATATAGGTTTGTGAATCCGAGGCCAACCCTGCATTGTTCAGTATCGTCGTATGCATATTTTTACTACAAAATATTGTATCGTGAGTTTCATTACTCCCTTTTTAAATGCCTTTGCAATATATATTTTTGGGACTGAGAATACATGCGCTGTTTTTATAAATGTTTTACGAAATAGACACAAGTAATTGAAACTACATTCTATGGTTGGATTATTGAAATCGAATATCACCCCTTTTAGCTTGGTAGCCTAAGAATTAGGGAAATGACCCCTAATTGACGTGAATCCTAAAAATAAATCTACGGACCTTGACAAGTCCCATTCGGGTTACGAATGTTTTAGTACTTCGACGATATATACTGATTGCAATGGCCGGTATATAGCATGCAGTTCGCGAAATGCCTGTATGCGGGGGATATTCTATATGCATCCTGTCAGTTCGGTTATCAAGCGTTCACCGTACGAATGAATTTTATCTCTATGCAGTTTGAGAAACGCCTAATATGAGAGGTATATTTATGAGAAATGGAAATGGAAATCTTGTGGTCTATTAAAATTATGAAAATGATTGATTATGATAAACTAATGAACTCACCAACCTTTTGGTTGACACTTTTAAGCATGTTTATTCTCAGGTATTAAAGAAATCTTCAGCTGTGCATTTGCTCATTTTAGAGATATTATTTGGAGTCATTCATGACATATTTCAAAAGACGTTACATTCGAGTCGTTGAGTTCAATAAAGATTATTATGAAAGTAAATGACAAATTAGGTCATTTATAGTTTGGATATTATGAAATGGTATGCATGCCTGTCAACTTTCGATGTAATTAAAGTTTGTCTTTTAAAAACGAATGTAATATTTGTAAAATGTATCATATAGAGGTCAAATACCTCGCAATGAAATCGATTATTATGTAACGTTTATAATCGATATGAACGGGGCGTTTCAACTTGCGGCCTAACGACGCCGCATAAACAAAACCATTCATTTCGGCCATATCACACCTCTCCGTACTCACCCGAGTACCTACACGAAACAGACCCAAGAGATTATTACATCCCAGTACGGGATCAAAGTCTCCATCACACACTCATGTCGATCATCCTAGTTACGGTAAATCACTATTCTAAAATCAATATCAACAGTACACCCACTACTTTTGGTAACCATGTATGCGTCAATACCGTGAGTTCACATACCCACCTTAACCATCCATACCCACCATAACACTCTTTGACCAAAAATAGACCCGATGTGACACAAGCACATCACCCGAGACCACCATAATCTAGGAACCAATCCACGATTCCTAAATCGTCCTGAAACTACCCCAACCATGCCACATTCGCCCGTTCGGTACTTTACATGTCATGCTTGGTGCTAAGATACACAGTTGTAATAATGGAGATCAAGCATTAATACAATTGAGTACCTCCACACGCCCACATAAAGTACTTTACCCGGACTAGCGCAACATTCACATAAAACGAACACGCGACAATTCCTAGTACACCCGGGTGATCAAAGCCCTTAAGTTGAACTTGATCACTCAAAACAGCCAAATAATCGAATCTCTCCAATAGATTTGTCCCTAGGATACCACACCAAAACTATATATACATATATACATAATATAACAATGTATACACATATTTCTCAACCGCATGTCATCCTACCACGTAAGGATTTGTCATCAAAGTAGCCCCTAGTCAACCTACTACTTTATGAAAGGACCCATTCATATACATTATAAATGATTCACAATAGTTGATTACATCGCGAGGTATTTGACCTCTATATGATACATTTTACAAACATTGCATTCGTTTTTAAAAGACAAACTTTCTTTACATCGAAAGTTAACAGGCTTGCATACCATTTCCTATTCTTATCAATCTTGATGAACTTAATGACATGAATGCAATGTCTTTTGAAATATGCCATGAATGACTCCAAGTAATATCTTTAACATAAGCAATTGCACAGCGGAAGCTTTCCTTAATACCTGAGAATAAACATGCTTTAAAGTGTCAACCAAAAGGTTGGTGAGTTCATTAGTTTATCATAAATAATCATTTCCAATAGTATAATAGACCACAAGATACTCATATTTAGAAAACAATATGTGCAGGTCTACTCCTGCTGTAAAATCATTCATATGAAGAACACTGGAACCTTTCAAACAACTCACCAATGGTAGCTAATGCGTGCGTGCAATGCAAAATCATCACACCGTGGTAGTTAATACAATATAATTTTACAACGGGAGATAATGCGTGCGTGCAATGCAAAATCATCTCTCCGAGGGTAGCTAAAACGGGAGCTAATGCGTGCGTGCAATGACAAAATCATCTCTCCGTTACTAACTACAAAATCGAATACAATACAATACAATACATCGGGAGCTAATGCGTGTGTGCAATGCAAAATCATCTCGCCGATGGTAGCTAAAAGGAGAGCTAATATGTGCGTGCAATGCAAAATCATCTCTCCATTACTAACTACAAAATCGAACCTTTTCGGGAGCTAATGCGTGCGTGCAATGACAAAATCATCTCATCGATGGTCGATAATACAATCTTTATAGAAATCGAACCTCTGAATCCAAATAATTCTATCATAGAATGTAGTTTTGAATATTTGTGTCTATTTCGTCAAACCTTTATAAGAGCAGTTCATGTATTCTCAGTTCAAAAATATATCTCAAAGCATTTAGTAAAACAGTTATAAAAACAGCGCATGTATTCTCAGCCCAAAAATGTAATGAGTAAAAGGGAGCAAATGAAACTCACAATATTGTATTTTGTAGTAAAAATACATATGACGAAACTGAATAATGCAGGGTTGGCCTCGGATTCACGAACCTATATCATTTGTATATTTATTAATATACATAATCGTAATCGATCAAATTTATATATATATATATATATATATATATATATATATATATATATAACTTTATTAGTTATATCATTTTTATATTGAATATATATATATATATATATATATATATATATATATATATATATATATGTTTTATATTTTCATTTTGTATATAAAAACATTAGTTTTGTTATGTTATATGTATTAAGTATTATATACATATATATATTTTTCATTTGTTTGTTAAAATAGTAATTATAATAATACCAAAATAATATTAGTAGTGATAATAAAAATGATAATATTAGTGTTAATAACAATGATAATAATATTAATGATTTTATTATTAATGATAGTTTTAATGATAAATCTTATAATAATGATAATAACCATAGTTTTTACTAAAATGAAAAGTTTACTAATAATGAAAATAATAATTTTGCTAATAATAATAATAATAATAATAATAATAATAATAATAATAATAATAATAATAATAATAATAATAATAATAATAATAATAATAATAATAATAATAATAATAATAATAATGATACTAATACTAATATTTACGAAAATAATCATAATTTGTATTATTTTCATAATGATAATAATAATAACCCTTCTCATCATAAAGATAATAATATTAAAGTTTTAAAATTAATAATAATATCATAAGTAATACTCATAATAATAATAATAATAATAGATATGATACTTATATTTATGATAATAATAATAAATACAATTATGATACTTATAATAATAAATATAATACTAATAATAATAATAACAATAATAATCACAATAATAACAATAATAAAAATAATAATAACTAATAATAATAATGATAGAAATAAAATAAAAGTGTATACCCTCTCCAATCATTTTCTAAAAAGAAATGTCCCAGACGAGACTCAAACCCGCGACCTCTCTTGTGATGCCCCGTAATAAATCAACATGTACAGACCATCAACAACATGATCATTACAAGGTCAAACACTATATGCGTTTTCATAACTAGTTTGCATTCATCATAAAAGGTGACATCATAACTAACGTCGAATGTTTTACATCAAAAGTATGCTTCTATGAATAGAAGCAAAGATAATAGTGCGTGACCCTTAGATCGTTACAAATCATTGTTTCAATAGTATTAAAGTTTGAATGCAAGATAAAGTGTTTCATGCGGTGACATCTCTAGTAAAGCACAGCGGAAGTCTACGAGGCATGACTAGTACAACAGCGGAAGCAACCTTAAGCACCTGAGAAAAACATGCTTAAAAACGTCAACACAAAGGTTGGTGAGCTATAGTTTAAGTATAACAGTAATGTAAGGTAGGCCACGAGATTTCAGTGCTACAAAGAGCGTTTCAAAATAGTATGATAAAGTATATGTTTAACCGTGGGCACTTGGTAACTAACTTAACGTTTATAACCCCCTGAAAGTACACTTGGCGAATGCGTATGTTTACGAAGTATTAAACACCCGTTAAATGCTAGCGCTACTAGCCCGAGTGGGGATGTCAAACCCTATGGATCCATATCTAAGATTCGCGTTCACCGGTTCAAAGACCAATGACTAAACGTTACCGAGCTAAGGGGAAAGTTTATGTTGTTGTATAACCCACACATATATAAAGTTTAAGTACTCATGCCTAGTATGTAAAACGTAAAATGCGCATGTATTCTCAGTTTCCAAAATAGTTAAAGTAAAAAGGGATGCTATAACTCACAGTGGTAAAGTAGTAGTAAAGTTGAGTCGGGAAGTAAGCAAGTATGTAGGTCCGGAAAGTCCTCAACCTAAGTCAAATATTACTAAGTCAGTAAATCATTCCAATAGGTTTAAATGTATGTAAATTAGGTCTTAAGTATCATTATCATTCATCATTAAGTCAAAAGGGTAAAGTAAGTTTTCAATCAAGTAACGAGTTTAAAAAAAAGGCTGACTTCGATCAGTCACCTCGGCCTGTATACCTACTGAAATAAGGTGAGACCAGTGGCCATGGCTCCGTATATGAGTCCTTTAGTTGTGGTAAAACTTCCAGAAGCAAACTCGTCTTTTTTTTACCGTGGCGACGGTTTAAGTGCGAGTAGGTCATAATTTTCAGCACAACGTTAAAAGGACATAGTGACGTTCGGAGGGCCATAGATCCTAAACCGTAACTCGGATTAAGACGAGTCTTGAAAGAAAAATTATCTAATTGAACAGAGCTAACTGAAAATAAACTTTACAGTAGCCCAGGTATTTTGATCAGTTCCAGAAAACAGTAAACAGTGTGTTCCGTTGGTTCTTGGTGCTTGACGTTCATCACGGTTCTCATCCTTGATGCATATAGCTTCAAGTGTACAACTCGTTGATGTGTTTACATCATCTTTACCAAGTTTTGACCATCATAACACAAGTGTAAGTCTAAGATAAGTAGCACAACTCAATTAAGTGTTGCAAGTAGTTTGATGAACCAAAGTTACATCAAGATCTTTGATCCGACACATACATGAACTCTAAAAGTAATATTAACCAAGTTTTGACTATCATGACACTAGCGTAAGTCTAAGATATGTAGAACTATTCACTTAAGAGTTGTATGATGTTTGATGAGCCAAAGTTACATCTAGATCTTAGATCCAACACCTACAAGAGTTATAAAAGTAATATTAAACTACAAACTTGAAAATAAACTTAAGCAAACAAGATCTTAAGTTGTAGAACATAGTTCTTAGTTAGATCTTGAAGATCCTAGACCCAAAAATCTAGATCTAAAGTTATTAAATTAAATCCAACACAAGTATATGAAGTTATAACTAAAAAGTTATACTTTCATGTTCTTGAACTTACAAAGTTAACTTTTAGTTCCAAGAAATATGAGATCAAGATTAACTAGTAACACTTGACCAAATCACAACTTTAAAGTACATAAAATGAAGAAATAAGTTAAATCTACAAGTAATAAGTTCATGGTTGTTCATACTTTTAAAGATTCAAGCCAAGGCTTTGATCTTTAAGAAAGTAAACTTTAAGTTTACTTCATGAACACAAGTATGATTATAAACTCATGAACTTTATTTAACAAGTTTTATGGAAGAATCAAAACATAAACTTGATTCTCCTAGGTTCTTTATGTTCTTGAATAAACAAGATGATATGAAGAATAAACTAGAGAGTTTGATTCTTACAACTTAGTAAGTAAACAACAACAAATAACTCGGAACTTGAGCAACAACAAAGAACAAGTAATTAATTAAGTATGAATGATGATGATGAAGGTGTATAGTTTCAGTTTTTGAAGAAAAGAAAGAAGAGAAATAAACTTGTAACTTACAAAGTTAGAGAGAAAAGAAAGATGAGAGAAAGAGTGCAAGTAAGAGTGTGTGAAAAAGTGGAGTAGAATGCTAGTAATATGTAACAAAAATTTGAAAATGAACTCCCTCACCCATCCATTAAAACCGACGGTTTCCAAGGGATCAAGAGGAAGGGAAAAGCCCACTAGTTCTTTGCATGTAATTGGCTCAAAATAGTAATAAAGTGTGTTTGCATGGGAACAAGGTGTAATTAATACAAGTAACTAGATTCTTTCACTAGTTAATTAATCTAGTTAAGTCTAAGTATGATTCTTGCATAATAAGATGGGCTAAATAATCCATTAAGGATGTAGGGTGGGATTCTAAGTCCATTAACATTCATAAAGCCCAAGTATGTAAGTAAGTAACAATTAAATAAACAAAGCCCAAGTAATTAACTAGTAACCTTAGTTAATTAAAAATGATTAATAAAACTTAATCATGAGTGCAAATAATATCCGAAATATTATTCGTGAAAAGTTCATGTGTCCCCAAGACGAGTCGGGCATGTAAAGTCAAGTACGGTAGCAAGTAAATGTATAAAAATACATTCATTAAACACAAGCATTAATAATAAATATTATTAATTAAACGTTGGAAAATCCAGGGTCGTTACATTACCCACCTGTTAAAGAAAATTTCGTCCCGAAATTTTAAGCTGAGGTAGATGGAGGAGTTGGGAAAAGGTGAGGATACTTCTGCATCATTTGATCCTCTCGCTCCCAGGTAAACTCAGGTCCTCTTTTGGCATTCCATCGTACTCGGATGATCGGAATCTTGTTGTATTTCAAAGTTTTGACCACACAGTCCATAATCTCGACAGGTTCTCCCACAAAGTGGACTTTGTCATCAATTGTAAGTTCTTCCAGTGGTATGACAAGTTCGGGTGCAGCAAGACACTTCTTCAAGTTTGACACGTGGAAGGTAGGATGAACTGAGCTCAATTGAGTTGGGAGATCCAGACGGTAAGCAGTGGGTCCAACACGTTCCAAGATTTCAAAAGGACCAATGTATCGTGGGTTCAACTTTCCACGTTTTCCAAACCGAATCACACCTTTCCAAGGCGCGACCTTCAACATTACACGGTCACCCACGTTGAATTCAAAGTCTTTTCGTTTAAGGTCGGCATAACTCTTTTGGCAATCACGGGCTGTCTTGAGTCTCACTTGAATTTGGACAACCTTCTCAGTAGTTTCATGGACTATCTCGGGTCCGGTGATTTGCGTTTCGCCTACTTCGGCCCAACAAATAGGAGATCGGCACTTGCGGCCATACAATGCTTTAAAAGGTGTGGCATTAATGCTCGAGTGATAACTGTTGTTGTAAGAAAATTCGGCTAGCGGTAAATGCTTTTCCCAAGCCTTTCCAAAATCAATGACACATGCACGCAACATGTCTTCCAAAGTTTGAATCGTTCGTTCGATCTGACCATCGGTCTATGGGTGATAAGCAGTACTCATGTCGAGACGAGTTCCCAAGGCTTCTTGCAAAGAACGCCAAAATCTAGAAGGAAAACGGGGATCGCGATCTGAGATGATCGATAAAGGTACACCGTGACGAGATACAACCTCTTTGATGTATAGTTGAGCGAGTCTCTCCATCGTATCAGTTTCCTTCATGGCTAAGAAGTGTGCAGATTTGGTAAGTCGGTCAAATATAACCCAAATGGTATCGTATCCGCCCACCGTTTTTGGTAGTTTAGTAATGAAGTCCATCATTATCCTTTCCCACTTCTATTGCGGGATTTCTGGTTGCTGAAGTAATCCAGAGGGCCTCTTATGCTCGGCCTTAACTTTCGAGCAAGTCAAACACTTACCAACGTAAGTTGCAACGTCCTTCTTAAGATTAGGCCACCAGTACTGTTCCTTAAGTTCGTGGTACATTTTGCCCGCTCCGGGATGAATCGAATATCTCGACTTGTGGGCTTCATCTAGAATAAGGTTCCGTAGATCTTCATAAAGAGGTACCCAAATCCTTCCGGCAAAATATCAAAGTCCAGTCTCCTTAACCTCGAATCGAGAGACAAGAATGTTTAAATGTTCGTGAGATATATTCTCCTCCTTGAGAGCCTCATCTTGGGCTACTCGGATCTGGCTGTTGAGGTTTGAATGAATGGTGATGTTCAGGGCTCGAACACGAAGAGGTGCCATCCTCTCCTTTCGACTCAAAGCGTCGGCTACAACATTAGCCTTACCAGGATGATAACGAAGTTCACAATCATAGTCATTCAGCGTCTCGATCCATCGTCGCTGTCGCATGTTCAGTTGTTTCTGATCGAATATGTGTTGGAGACTTTTGTGGTCGGTGATGATAGTGCTCTTAGTTCCATAAAGATAGTGTCTCCACAATTTGAGCACAAAGAAAACGGCTCCAAGTTCGAGATCATGAGTAGTGTAGTTCCGCTCGTGAATCTTCAGTTGTCGGGAGGCATAAGTGATAACCTTTGTTCGTTGCATCAGTACACAACCAAAACCACTTTTCGAAGCATCGCAATAAACGACGAAATCGTCACTGCCTTCAGGGAGTGATAAGATATGTGCGGTGGTCAACTTCTGCTTCAAAGTTTGAAATGCTGATTCGTGTGCGGGTTCCCAAATGAACTTCTTCCCTTTGTGAGTCAGTGCGGTCAAAGGACACGCAATCAGAGTGAAACCTTCAATAAATCTTCGGTAGTAACCGGCGAGACCTAAAAATTGGCGAATGTGCGTCGGAGTAGTGGGGGTCTCCTACTTGCTGATAGCTTCAATCTTTGCGGGATCAACTTTGATACCCTGGTCACTCACAACATGACCCAGAAATTGGACTTCCTTTAACCAAAATTCACACTTGGAGAATTTGGCGTAAAGTTGTTCTTGTCTCAAGAGTTCAAGCACTAATCGAAGATGTTGTTCATGTTCTTCTTCACTTTTAGAGTAGATGAGGATATTATCTATGAAGACGATAACGAACTTATCCAGGTATGGCTTGCAGACACGATTCATGAGATCCATGAACACGGCAGGTGAATTGGTTAAACTGAATGGCATCACGAGAAACTCATAATGACCATAATGAGTTATGAATGTAGTCTTCATCACATCACTTTCCTTCACCCTCAACTGGTGATAACCGGATCGCAAATCGATCTTAGAGTAAACGCTCGATCCTTGTAGTTGATCAAAAAGATCGTCAATGGGGGGAAGAGGATACCGATTCTTGATCGTCAATTTGTTGAGTTCACGGTAGTCGATACACATGCAGAAGGATCCGTCAGTATTCTTCACAAACAAAACAGGTGCGCCCCAAGGTGAGAAACTGGGTTGGATAAATCCTCGGTCTAGCAGTTCTTGTAATTGGCCCTGCAACTCTTGCATTTCGGAATGTGCGAGTCGATAAGGTGCGCGAGCTACAGGTGCAGCTCCTGGCACTAAGTTGATCTGAAACTCTACTGCTCTTGGTGACGGCAATCCAGGCAATTCCTTCGGAAAGACATCGGAAAACTCGTTTACAATTCAAACATCTTTCACACTCTTCACCTCGGTTTCTAATGTTTTCACATGTGCTATCACAGCAAGACGTCCTTTCTTTATGATATTTTGCGCTTTCACGCAACTAATGAGGTTCAGCTTCGAGGTACATATCTCTCTGTAAATGATCAGTGGCTCGCCGTCTCTGTGTGGTATACGAAGAGCTTTATCTCCAAAGATAATGTCGGCCCTTATCTTGGTCAACCAGTCCATACCGACAATAACATCAAAGCTTCCCAACTTAATGGGTATCAGGTCAATCTCGAAATCCACACCAGCTATGTTGATAATGGCTCCTCGACTAATATGGTCAACTTTCTCAAGTTTTCCATTGGCTACCTCTACAAGCATACTCTCCTTTAAAGGAACTAACAACCAATTTATCTTATCACAAAAGTGTCTACATACATAACTTCTATTGGCACCAGTATCAAATAGGATAGAAGCTAATAGATTGTTGATAGTGAATATACCTATCACCAAGTCGGGGTTCTCATGAGCATCCCTTGCATTAACATTGAAAGCTCGTCCACGCAGTGGTCCGCCGTCCTTTCGCTTGTTGGGACACTCATTTCTGAATTCCCTGTTTGTCAGCATTCATAACACTTTCTCGGTCCATTGGGGTTCGGCTTCCCAGTCATGGTGGTGATCTTGCAGTCCCTGCCAATATGCTCAGTCTTTTTACACTTTTCACAAACAACGCTACAATACCCGGTATGGTGCTTGTAGCACCTCTTGCACTGTGGTAGAGTACCCTTGTAGTTGGGGTTCGAGCCAGTATTCGGGTTGGAGTTCCCACCGTTGTTGTTTCCTTTGAAACCCTCATGTCGCTTCGCCGGGTTTTGATCATATGCTCTACCCTTGTTGTTATCCCACTTAAGCTTATCACTACTACCCGCTTCGAACTTTGCCTTTTTCGGTTCATCGATGATGATTTGGTTCATTAAAGTATGCGCCAAGCGCATTGCCTCTGGGACATTAGGTGGCTTAGACGAGGTGACGTTTCCCTTAATGGACTTAGGAAGTCCCCACAAATATCTTTCCATATGCTTGAACTCCGGGGTAACCATGGTAGGACACATCAGGCTAGTTCCAAATACCTACGATTGTAACCATCGAGATGGTTTCCTACAACCTTCAACTACATAAACTCAATCTCCATCTTCTGGATCTCGATCCTAGGGAAATATTCTTCAATCATAGCCCCCTTAAAATCTTCCCACGGCGTAGCATACGCCTTGTCAATGCCCTTTGCTTGAGCCAACGTGTTCCACCATGTTAGTGCGCCGTCAGACAGCGTACATGAAGAAAACTTGGTTTTGTTCGCCTCTGAGCAGTTACTAACTCAAAACACAGATTCTAATTTCTCAAACCACCTAGTGAGACCAACTGGCCCCTCCGTTCCACTAAAGATTTGGAGTTTGCAGCTTTGAAACTCTTTGTATGTACACCCATTACGAATGGGCTGGATAACCGGTGGTGGTGGAGCTTGGGGGTTCATTTCTGCTAAAGCTGCGGTGACTCATTCATTGATCATTTCCTCGATTTGGGCTGTGGTCGGTGTTGGTCTTCCGTTGGCCATGATGTTCTAAACAAAAATTTTGACTCAAGCCAAATCCAGTATTCAAATAGTAATAATACAGTATATGGTAACCAACATGGAATCAACACATCACATGTTTATTAAGTAATGCAACCAGGTACAAACACCACATAATCATACAGTAACGTAAATAGAACATCGTGCAAGAATTAAATAACGCAAAGTTCCATTCATTAATAATAAGTTGCATACATCTGTATACGTTCGTACAATACATAAGGGAAACATAAAACTACAAATGAGATTACATAATGAAATCTACTACAAAGGTCCTATGGTGAAGGTGGGTGTATGATGTCCAATACATGGGACATCTGGTCCTCGAGCTCAGTTACCCGAGCATGGAGGATCTCCACCTCCCTCATCAGTTCCTCGACAGAGGAAGATGGTGGGGCAGGCAGTGCAGTCAGTACGGGTGGTGCTGGTGGAGCTGGTGGTGCAGACGGTCTGGCTCCAGAAGTAGAGGCTGCGAAGCAGTAAGGCTTACGGATGAAGGGATCAGTAGGATATGGCACAAGCCGCTTACGGATGGTAACCCTACGATGCCGACCATATGCGTTAGTGAATGCTCGACCTCCATTAATCCCTGGAATGATGGTACCATCGAAACGGTACCGCTTCTTTAGCGGGGTGGAGGGTGGCTGTACAGGTGCATCATCAGGGTCCTCATCAGAATCATTGTCACCGAAGTCGTCTGAGGAGGTGTCGTCGGATAAAGAGTCAGCGAAGGATGGGTCGTCCGAATCATGTGGAGGTGGCTGTACTGGCTCTCCTCGGGCGGCCATCATCTGTCGGTATCTGGCGGGTCCGATCAGCACGAGACGTCCATCAGGAGCGCGTCGACACCAATGGTTATGCTCATTACGGACTAGACCTTCCCCAAGATCCGCGGGAATCACAGCACCACCAGGATGGTGCTGTGGCTCCGAGGGTCCGGGGGAAAGTGGAGCTGGAATCTCCTGGAGGTCCTCGGCTCTGTCAGAGGTAACCACTAGGGCAGGTGCATGACTACTGGCACCAGAGGATGAAGCACCAGGGTCACTGGTGGGTGTCGACGATGGCATCTGGGAATCGGCAACAACGGTCGGTGAAGTGGCTGATGAGTCTGTGTCGCTGTCCAAAATGATGACAGGTGGAATATCCGACATATGAACGAGGAAAAATAATTTTTTCCATGTCAGTAAGTCATAAAGCAAGAACGTATTAGGCAAAGTAACTACGACAGTCTAAATCATGTGTAACCGTAAATAACATGGCAATAACAACAAGTATCATGCAATCAAAAGCAGATAATAGCATGCAGTAGTGAAATCATGTAGTAGCATACGGCATATAGCAGTAAAAGTAAGCAGCAGCATGCAGCAAATCCCGCAGAAACAAGTAAACTAGCAAGTTGTAGATTAGTCCTATTAGTGAATCCTAGTCGGGTTAGTCCAGACTCACTAATGTAACCTAATTCCCTATAACCAATGCTCTGATACCAAATGTGATGCCCCGTACTAAATCAACATGTACGGACCATCAACAACAGGATCATTACAAGGTCAAACACTATATGCGTTTTCAAAACAAGTTTGCATTCATGATAAAAGGTGACGTCATAACTAACGTCGAATGTTTTACATTAAAAGTATGCTTCTATGAATAGAAGCAAAGATAATAGTGCGTGACCCTTAGGTCGTTACAAATCATTGCTTCAAAAGTATTAAAGTTTGAATGCAAGATAAAGTGTTTCATGCGGTGACATCTCTAGTAAAGCACAACGGAAGTCTACGAGGCATGACTAGTACAACAGCGGAAGCAACCTTAAGCACCTTAGAAAAACATGCTTAAAATCATCAACACAAAGGTTGGTGAGCTATAGTTTAAGTATAACAGTAATGTAAGGTAGGCCACGAGATTTCAGTGCTACAAAGAGCGTTTCAAAACAGTATGATAAAGTATATGTTTAACCGTGGGCACTTGGTAACTAACTTAACGTTTATAACCCCCTGAAAGTACACTTGGTGAGTGCGTATGTTTACGAAGTATAAACACCCATTAAATGCTAGCGCTACTAGGCCGAGTGGGGATGTCAAACCCTATGGATCCATATCTAAGATTCGAGTTCACCGGTTCAAAGACCAATGACTAAACGTTACCGAGCTAAGGGGAAAGTTTATTCCGTTGTATAACACACACATATATAAAGTTTAAGTACTCGTGCCTAGTATGTAAAACATAAAATGCGCATGTATTCTCACTTTCAAAAATAGTTAAAGTAAAAAGGGATGCTATAACTCACAGTGGTAAAGTAGTAGTAAAGTTGAGTCAGGAAGTAAGCAAGTATGTAGGTCCGGAAAGTCCTCAACCTAAGTCAAATATAACTAAGTCAGTAAATCGTTCCAATAGGTTTAAATGTATGTAAATTAGGTCTTAAGTATCATCATCATTCATCATTAAGTCAAAAGGGTAAAGTAAGTTTTCAATCAAGTAAAGAGTTTAAAACAAAGGCTGAATTCGATCAGTCACCACGGCCTCTATACCTACTGAAATAAGGTGAGACCAGTGGCCATGGCTCCGTATATGAGTCCTTTAGTTGTGGTAAAACTTCCAGAAGCAAACTCGTCTTTTTTTGACCGTGGCGATGGTTTAAGTGCGAGTAGGTCATAATTTTCAGCACAACGTTAAAAGGACATAGTGACGTTCGGAGGGCCATAGATCCTAAACCGTAACTCGGATTAAGACGAGTCTTGAACAAAAAATTATCTACTCGAACAGAGATAACTGAAAATAAACTTTACAGTAGCCCAGGTATTCTGATCAGCTCCAGAAAACAGTAAACAGTGTGTTCCGGTAGGTTCTTGATGCTTGACGTTCATCACGGTTCTCATCCTTGATGCATATAGCTTCAAGTGTACAACTTGTTGATGTGTTTACATCATCTTTACCAAGTTTTGACCATCATAACACAAGTGTAAGTCTAAGATAAGTAGCACAACTCAATTAAGTGTTGCAAGTAGTTTGATGAACCAAAGTTACATCAAGATCTTAGATCCGACACATACATGAACTCTAAAAGTAATATTAACCAAGTTTTGACTATCATGACACTAGTGTAAGTCTAAGATATGTAGAACAACTCACTTAAGAGTTGTATGATGTTTGATGAGCCAAAGTTACATCAAGATCTTAGATCCAACACCTACAAGAGTTATAAAAGTAATATTAAACTACAAACTTGAAAATAAACTTAAGCAAACAAGATCTTAAGTTGTAGAACATAGTTCTTAGTTAGATCTTGAAGATCCTAGACCCAAAAGTCTAGATCTAAAGTTCTTAAGTTAAATCCAACACAAGTGTATGAAGTTATAACTAAAAAGTTATACTTTCATGTTCTTGAACTTATAAAGTTAACTTTTAGTTCCATGAAATATGAGATCAAGATTAACTAGTAACACTTGACCAAATCACAACTTTAAAGTACATAAAATGAAGAAATAAGTTAAATTTACAAGTAATAAGTTCATGGTTGTTCATACATTTAAAGATTCAAGCCAAGACTTTGATCTTTAAGAAAATAAACTTTAAGTTTACTTCATGAACACAAGTATGATTATAAACTCATGAACTTTCTTTAACAAGTTTTATGGAAGAATCAAAACATAAACTTGATTCTCCTAGGTTCTTTATGTTCTTGAATAAACAAGATGATATGAAGAATAAACTAGAGAGTTTGATTCTTACAACTTAGTAGGTAAACAACAACAAACAACTAGTAACTTGAGCAATAACAAAGAACAAGTAATTAAATAAGTATGAATGATGATGATGAAGGTGTATAGTTTCGGTTTTTGAAGAAAAGAAAGAAGAGAAATAAACTTGTAACTTACAAAGTTAGAGAGAAAAGAAAGATGAGAGAAAGAGTGCAAGTAAGAGTGTGTGAAAAAGTGGAGTAGAATGCTAGTAATATGTTACAAAAATTTGAAAATGAACTCCCTCACCCATCCATTAAAACCGACGGTTTCCAAGGGATCAAGAGGAAGGGAAAAGCCCACTAGTTCTTTGCGTGTAATTGGCTCAAAATAGTAATAAAGTGTGTTTGCATGGGAACAATGTGTAATTGATACAAGTAACTAGATTCTTTCACTAGTTAATTAATCTAGTTAACTCTAAATATGATACTTGCATAATAAGATGGGCTAAATAATCCATTAAGGATGTAGGGTGGGCTTCTAAGTCCATTAACATTCATAAAGCCCAAGTATGTAAGTAAGTAACCATTAAATAAACAAACCCCAAGTAATTAACTAGTAACCTTAGTTAATTAAAAATGATTAATAAAACTTAATCATGAGTGCAAATAATATCAAGAATATTATTCGTGAAAAGTTCATGTGTCACCAAGACGAGTCGGGCATGTAAAGTCAAGTATGGTAGCAAGTAAATGTATAAAAATACATTCATTAAACACAAGCATTAATAATAAATATTATTAATTAAACGTTGGAAAATCCAGGGTCGTTACATCTCGAAACCCCAACAAACCCCTAACCATCCATCTGCCATTTCATTTCTGTTTTTAAACCCAAATTATAAACAATATATCTTATTTCGTCTGATCTTCATCATCCCTAAACTAATCGATTTTTATCATCATCTATCATCTCATCATTATCATAATCAAAATCATAATCATAATCATGATCATAATTATATCCGGTTATACCAATTATCATCATCTCTCGCTATTTATTATCACCTTTATCATTTTCATTCTTTATCACATCATCATTCTTTCATTATCATATTATCATAATCATCTAATTATTATTAACTAATTATTATCAAATTATCATCATCTAATATCCTTCTTATGATCATACTCATATCACCATTGTCATTATCGTCCGACCCAAAAGAAAACAGAAATTTGTAACCCATAAGCGGCCCAACATATTAACAATTTAACATGCCCAATATGTGTGGGCTGTTTGGTCTATTAGCATGAAGTCTAATCGAGGAAAAAAAATACAGTAGCTAAACTCAACGTGCCACGTATTATTTCAATCACCACGTTATTTTAAAGGGTTTCTTTTTTTTTCGGCCATCAAGTAAGTAAATACCTATTAAAAAAATATGGCTTGCAAGTGGATTTTTTTTCCTGTGGGGTGTGAGTACGTGGGGTTCGAAAGTTTTGCCGTCAATACCAGGAGCCAAATCATAATAGTAGCTGCAACAATCCAGTGTTCGGTCGAATAGGAAAGGAAAAACAGCAGCAGGGTTCAACGTCGTTGGTTCAACATCATCACTTATCATCATCGTTAATCATCATCAATCCTAACCATCGTCATATATGTATCATTCATCTCGACAGGAACTGAAGGGGAAACACAATCACAGCAGCAGTAACATCGTGGTTTCAGTTTGAGGTTTGAAACAAAAATTTGTAGCAGTTTGAGATGTGATTAAACGGTGATGGTGGTGCTTCAATTATTCATGACAGAACCGAAAGAAAACCGTAACAATGGTGGTTGTTCTTGGTGATATTTTTGCGAATTAAATAATGAATATGGTGGTTCACGATGGTTTGGTTTTGGAGATGGAGGTGTCGATTTAATCGTAAAATAGGATGAGAGAAAAAAAAATGGTGGTTACATGGTTGCAATGAGAGAAAGTGAGATTTGGAGAGAGATGGTGAGATGGTTGTTCATGGTGGTGAAAGGTGTTAGTGTAAACGAGTTGAAGTGGGTGGGATGACTGGTAGTGGCTATGGAGTGGGTTTAAGGTGATGCATATTGATCGAATGGTGATTATCTCGAGTGTTCAAGATGATATAGGCGTATATGTATATATAAGTTTAAGTGGGAATCTTGTGGTTAATAGAAATAGAAAAACAGAAAAGAAGTAGAATGGAAGAGGAGAAGATGTTGTGTAGTGGGTGTAGTAAAAAAGAACCAAAAGTGAGAAAGAAATAATTCATTTGTGCTGTAGCATGAAATATTAAACACAATGCATGAAAAATTATTGTAGATGTAAAAGTTCTTGGACAAAACTTTAAGTCAATTATCATAAGCCATTAAAAACGTGTTCCACTAGGATGTACAGAAATCTCGTGACATTCATTTGTTGGTATACTACCGACTGTTTTTCACGGACTGCTATCGTGCTCCTGTTGATAAATTAGTGGCGGATAAAAGTGTTCAGAAAAATAACATATTTTTAAATTAACTGTATTTATTTATTTTGGTAATTATGGTATAAAATTCAATCATAAATTATTAATTAAAAATTACATTAATTATTCACTCCCAACCCCCAAGTAAAATATAAAAAGTTTTAAAATTTAACAAACATATTCTAAATATATTATTAATAAGCCTAAAATTTATAATACTCATTTTCGGATCACCGTTTATTTTAAAATCATATAAGTTCGAATTAAACTTCTCTAATATCAATCGGAACATCAAACGAGTATTACGATCATTTAATATTTTTTTAATATACTTTTATGTATATATAGATATGTTTTAAATAATAATTATTATAATATCATATTTCTTAACAACAACATTCAATATTTCAAATTATACTTCTAATTATTATTTATATATATACACATATATCTATTTACAAATAGTTGTTCGTGAATCGTTGAGAACAGTCGAAGGGTAATTGAATACATGAACACGGTTCAAAAATTTTGAGACTTTAACATTACAGACATTGCTTATCGTGTCGAAAACATATAAAGATTAAGTTTAAATTTGGTCGGAAATTTCTGGGTCGTCACAGTACCTACTCGTTAAAGAAATTTCGTCCCGAAATTTGAGTGAGGTGGTCATGGCTAACAATAAAAATGTTTTCATGACGAATATGAGTTGATAAATAGAGTTTTATCTTCATTGAGTAATATGGATAGAAAAATTCGATTATTCGAAAAGTATGAATGAAGCTATCACAAAAGAGTGAAATGAATAAATGCAGATTCATCTTGTCTGGTGACGTAGTCACGGTTGATTTTCGGAAATCAAGAAATTTAGAGGAAATCTTCATAATAAGATTTGGTTCTTCGATAGTTAAGGAAATTAGGATCATCTTTGGTTAAATGCGATAATCTGTTTTGATTGTTCTGTCGGATATTTCACTATAAATCTACCCTCTTCATTTCCTTTATATTATGGAGTTCCATCCTTTTATATTCTCTTCCCGACTTTAAGTCAAGTGAATAATGGTCCAGAATTCGTAGATTTGAATTTCGGAATGAACATAGTTAATGTTCTAAGAAAGAAACGGTAATATCACAATATGACTTGTCAAATTACCAGAATTCAAGAGAAAGATAGGACTATCAGGAAGATATGTTCTCGATATGTTTGAAGATTAGATAGAATGTAAGTGTCGTGTAACATATCACACGTTGATGGTATGGTCTGTGAATCATCAAGTTCCATTTAGAAACTCAGCATGACTTACTGTAATATAATTACGTTGATCAAGTGTCATTATATTATACTAACTCATGCTTCAGTTTCCAACACTACTTCAAAACATTCATAATTCAAACTCGAATGTTTACAGAATATAGAAACTAAACAGTTTCCTTTATAATGTAATATAGATAGTGCGAAGAGATAAATGATTTCAGATAAGAATAGTTATGAAATATCTTCAGAAATATCGAGGATATTTATAATGAAAGATACGATGATATCTTAGAATATCTAAGATCAGAGGATGATGAAGAATATTTTCCGCGAGGGTTTAGAGTAAGGAGCAAGGTATTCGCTAAAGACTTCGGTAGACACTAAATCATTTGGATTCTTTGAAGACAGATTTAGTCTTTGTGATTTATTCACAACCTCCTTCATAGTTTTCTCAATCCATTTTCCAGTACAAATTTTCCATTGAGTGTTTCCAACACCTCATTCTTTATTATCGAACCTTTGGCTGTTAAGGTCGTTTACAGTTTTTGTTGCTTCATTCAACTTTTTCAAAATTTATAGTATTGATTCGCAGACTAGGTGCTTTTCAGAATTTCAGAATGGAAGGTCATAATTCTAAGAGATAAAGGTTATATGTATACATATAACTATTGATGTAGACATGCTGCGAGATTTCAAAATACTGATTGCTGATTCTCGATAATTGATATGGTAATTTTCGTTATAAGATGTGGATGAGTATATGATAAGGTTTTAATGAACAAATATAATGGTTCTTCGGGGAGACATAAGCCAATGAGTGATGAAGTTGCTGGTAAGTTTACTGCTAATGTGGTGGAATATAAACAGTTTCCCAGTAACGATGACGAAAGGCAAACTTATATATCAAAGTTATAATAGAGTTTATCCGAATGAAAATTGAAGTTGCTTTGCTAGAGCTATGACAAAATTGGCTACTCTGGAAAGAATTTCAATGTTATTTTTGGTAATAGCAATGCCAAAGGAGCTAGTACGGATACGTATTAAACGTTTACTCAGGTTCCGAGTGTTTTCAGGTGCATAGCTATATGCATCAATCTTTCCTTCTGTAGATGAAGTGCGGTTGGTTCATCCTCTCGATTGAGGTGTTTTCAAGAATCATGAAAGGTTTGAATGCAGATTGTAATCGTCAAGATACAAATGAGGTTTAAGATGAAATCAAGTGACAAACTTGAAGAATTGTTTAGTTTCATATGTTATAATCAATATTTTAATTCATTTTTTTTATTGTCTAATGTTGGTAGTCCACAGTTAGTAATTTAATAATTCATAAATAATATTCGAATTAATTAGTACGTATCATGACCCATTGTATACATGTCTCATACTCGATCACAACTCAAAGTATATATATTATTGTAGAATCAACCTCAACCCTGTGTAGCTAACTCGAGCATTACTGCATATAGAGTGTCTACGGTTATTCGGAATAATATATATAGATGCGTCGATATGATATGTCAAAACCTTGTATACGTGTCCCGATATTTAAAGTGCGTAAAATAAATACAGAAATTAAATGACGATAAATAAAATTGCGAGAATATAAATTGCGATAAATAAATTGCGATAAATAAAATGTAATTAGTTAGCTAGGAAAAGTTAGCGTGGATTCTTAATAAAATTCTTCTCATAGTTAAATTATTTGTTTCTAACAAATTTTATTTTTGTCCAATGTTTTCTTCGTTATGCCACTTGTTGGATTCTGATAAGTCAAAATCCAAATATGAAATTGAATGAGAATGGTTATTCTGTGGTGAACGGATTTGTATATCTGTAAATGTAAGTAGGTTAGTGAATGACCATTGAATCAGATTCGAAGAATGTACAGTGTAACTTATTAATGTGAAATCTTAAATATTCTTCGAGTATTACCTACCCGTTAAAATATTTTCACCATTAACAGTTTGTACAAAAGAATTTTTAATTACAATCTTTATGAAAACATATATTCATATATATTTTCTTCAGATGTAATATAGATTTAATGAGTTAATATCATATTAAGCTCATTAGATTTTCGGCTGGAACTAGAAATGAATAATCTCTAAGACTTTAGAGATTACATAATCGCCGCAGAATGGTTCTCCAATGAAGTTATGAATCAATACTTCATCGGTTATTGTTGTTGGTATTCCTTGGTATCTATGGTGCGTATGACGTTGATGTTCGTGGGACATTTTGTGATGTTGAATCATGGGATGTGGATGTTGTGGATGGTGGTACTGGTCATGCTGCTGGTGCTTGTAACCTTTGCACCATATTCTCCAAAGCCACTATCCGGGCGCGAAGCTCGTTGACTTCTTCTATTACACCGGGATGATTGTTGGTTCAAACGAGTGGATGAATAAGATCTAGAATCTGAGATAGTATATAGTCGGGACGATATACTCTGGAAATAAGAGAGAAAATAGTGTTACGAACAGGTTTGCCGATAAGTGCTTCAGGTTCTTCACCAAGAGGGGAATGTGGTGGATGGAAGGGATCACCTTCTTCTTATCTTCAATGATTAAGTAGGCTACGAACCCATCCCCAATTCATCTAGAATTGGTGATGACTGATTGGTTGATCCATTCCGATTACACTGTTTTCGGAGGTCGAGTGGAAATCCATATCAAAATAGCTATCGGAATCTGAAGAACTTGAACTGGTTGCGGAATTCATCTTGCATGGTTAGATAAAGGATTTTTCGATATGAAATGATTTTCGGATATCGAATGATATTCTAATTACATAGAATATCTATGTATAGTACAGAAGATCCCGTATATTACGGAGAAAATAAAGGAAACGTGTCAGACAAGGTTTAATGTGATGGGATATAAGTTCGTCTGTACACCATCTATGCAATAATTGCAATAAGACGCGTCGAGACTGACAATGATAAGTAGATATTTTTCGACAAAGAACGGTAAGCAAAACTTTTTACATGCAGACCAGGTTCAAGTCTAGACTCATTAGTATAACCTAACAACTACTAGGTTGAAGTCCAGACTCACTAATGCATCCTAACAACTACCTGTTAGACACACTAATGCAAGACCTGGTTCGCTACGACCACCACTCTGATACTAACTGAAAGGACCCGTTCATATACATTATAAACGATTCACAATAGTTGATTACATCATGAGATATTTGACCTCTATATTATACATTTTACAAACATTGCATTCGTTTTTAAATGACAAACTTTCTTTACATCGAAAGTTAACAGGCATGCATACCATTTCCTATTCTTATCAATCTTGATGAAATTAATGACTCTAATGCAACATCTTTTGAAATATGCCATGAATGTCTCCAAGTAATATCTTTAAAATGAGCAATTGCACAGCAGAAGATTTCCTTAATACCTGAGAATAAACATGCTTTAAAGTGTCAACCAAAATGCCGGTGAGTTCATTAGTTTATCATAAATAATCATTTCCAATAGTATAATAGACCACAAGATACTCATATTTAGAAAAAAATCTGTGCAGGTCTACTCCGGCTGTAAAATCATTCATATGAAGAACACCGGAACCTTTCAAACAACTCACCAACGGTACCTAATGCGTGCGTGCAATGCAAAATCATCACACCGTGGTAGTTAATACAATATAATTTTACAACGGGAGCTAATGCGTGCGTGCAATGCAAAATCATCTCTCCGAGGGTAGCTAAAACGGGAGCTAATGCGTGCGTGCAATGACAAAATCATCTCTCCGTTACTAACTACAAAATCGAATACAATACAATACAATACATCGGGAGCTAATGCGTGCGTGCAATGTGAAATGTCCCGTTCTTATTGATTAAAAACGTTCCATATTAATTGATTTCGTTGCGAGGTTTTGACATCTATATGAGACATTTTTCAATGAATGCATTCATTTTTAAAACAAATCATAACCTTTATTTCATAAATAAAGGTTTAAAAAGCTTTACGTAGATTATCAAATAATGATAATCTAAAATATCCAGTTTACACACGACCATTCCATAATGGTTTATAATACAAATATGTTACATCGAAATCAGTTTCTTGAATGCAGTTTTTACACAATATCATACAAACATGGACTCCAAATCTTGTCCTTATTTTAGTATGCAACAGCGGAAGCTCTTAGTATTCACCTGAGAATAAACATGCTTTAAACGTCAACAAAAATGTTGGTGAGTTATAGGTTTAACCTATATATATCAAATCGTAACAATAGATCACAAGATTTCATATTTCAATACACATCCCATACATAGAGATAAAAATCATTCATATGGTGAACACCTGGTAACCGACATTAACAAGATGCATATGTAAGAACATCCCCATCATTCCGGGACACCCTTCGGATATGATATAAATTTCGAAGTACTAAAGCATCCGGTACTTTGGATGGGGTTTGTTAGGCCCAATAGATCTATCTTTAGGATTCGCGTCAATTAGGGTGTCTGTTTCCTAATTCTTAGATTACCAGACTTAATAAAAAGGGGCATATTCGATTTCGATAATTCAACCATAGAATGTAGTTTCACGTATTGTGTCTATTTTGTAAATCATTTATAAAACCTGCATGTATTCTCATCCCAAAAATATTAGATTTTAAAAGTGGGACTATAACTCACTTTCACAGATTTTTACTTCATCGGGAAGTAAGACTTGGCCACTGGTTGATTCACGAACCTATAACAATATATACATATATATCAAAGTATATTCAAAATATATTTACAATACTTTTAATATATTTTGATGTTTTAAGTTTATTAAGTCAGCTGTCCTCGTTAGTAACCTACAACTAGTTGTCCACAGTTAGATGTACAGAAATAAATCGATAAATATTATCTTGAATCAATCCACGAACCAGTGTATACGTATCTCAGTATTGATCACAACTCAAACTATATATATTTTGGAATCAACCCCAACCCTGTATAGCTAACTCCAACATTCACATATAGAGTGTCTATGGTTGTTCCGAAATATATATAGATGTGTCGACATGATAGGTCGAAACATTGTATATGTGTCTATGGTATCTCAAGATTACATAATATATAATACAAGTTGATTAAGTTATGGTTGGAATAGATTTGTTACCAATTTTCACGTAGCTAAAATGAGAAAAATTATCCAATCTTGTTTTACCCATAACTTCTTCATTTTAAATCCGTTTTGAGTGAATCAAATTGCTATGGTTTCATATTGAACTCTATTTTATGAATCTAAACAGAAAAAGTATAGGTTTATAGTTGGAAAAATAAGTTACAAGTCATTTTTGTAAAGGTAGTCATTTCAGTCGAAAGAACGACGTTTAGATGACCATTTTAGAAAACATACTTCCACTTTGAGTTTAACCATAATTTTTGGATATAGTTTCATGTTCATAATAAAAATCATTTTCCCAGAATAACAACTTTTAAATCAAAGTTCATCATAGTTTTTAATTAACTAACCCAAAACAGCCCGCGGTGTTACTACGACGGCGTAAATCCAGTTTTACGGTGTTTTTCGTGTTTCCAGGTTTTAAATCATTAAGTTAGCATATAATATAGATATAGAACATGTGTTTAGTTGATTTTAGAAGTCAAGTTAGAAAGATTAACTTTTATTTGCGAACAAGTTTAGAATTAACTAAACTATGTTCTAGTGATTACAAGTTTAAACCTTCGAATAAGATAGCTTTATATGTATAAATCGAATGATGTTATGAACATCATTACTACCTCAAGTTCCTTGGATAAAACTACTGGAAATGAGAAAAATAGATCCAGCTTCAAAGGATCCTTGGATGGCTGGAAAGTTCTTGAAGCAGAATCATGACACGAAAACAATTTCAAGTAAGATTTCCACTCGAAATAAGATTGTTATAGTTATAGAAATTGAATTAAAGTTTGAATATGATTATTACCTTGTATTAGAAAGATAACCTACTGTAAGTAACAAAGATTTCTTGATCTTGGATGATTACTTGGAATGGATTTAGAAAACTTGGAAGTAAACTTGCAATCTTGGAAGTATTCTTGATTTTATGAAACTAGAACTTTTGGAATTTATGAAGAACACTTAGAACTTGAAGATAGAACTTGAGAGAGATTAATTAGATGAAGAAAATTGAAGAATGAAAGTGTTTGTAGGTGTTTTTGGTCGTTGGTGTTTGGATTAGATATAAAGGATATGTAATTTTGTGTTCATGTAAATAAGTCATGAATGATTACTCATATTTTTGTAATTTTATGAGATATTTCATGCTAGTTGCCAAATGATGGTTGGCACATGTGTTAGGTGACTCACATGGGCTGCTAAGAGCTGATCATTGGAGTGTTTATACCAATAGTACATACATCTAAAAGCTGTGTATTGTACGAGTACGAATACGGGTGCATACGAGTAGAATTATTGATGAAACTGAACGAGGATGTAATTGTAAGAATTTTTGTTAAGTAGAAGTATTTTGATAAGTGTCTTGAAGTCTTTCAAAAGTGTATGAATACATATTAAAACACTACATGTATATACATTTTAACCGAGTCGTTAAGTCATCGTTAGTCGTTACATGTAAATGTTGTTTTAAAACCTTTAGGTTAACGATCTTGTTGAATGTTGTTAACCCATTGTTTATTATAACAAATGAGATGTTAAATTTTTATATTATCATGATATTATGATATATAATATATCTTAGTATGATATATATACAGTTTAATGTCGTTACAACGATAATCGTTACATATATGTCTCGTTTCGAAATCATTAAGTTAGTAGTCTTATTTTTACATATGTATTTCATTGTTAATACACTTAATAATATATTTACTTATCATTTAACATAATTAACCAAGTGTATCAATATCTTAATATGATTCATATGTACCTAGTAAGACGTTGTTATAACGATAATCGTTATATATATTGTTTTCGAGTTTCTTAAATTAATAGTCTCATTTTTATGTATATAACTCATTGTTAAAATACCTAATGAGATACATACTTATAATAAAATCATGTTAACTATATATATAACCATATATATGTCATCGTAAAGTTTTTACAAGTTTTAACGTTCGTGATTCACCGGTCAACTTGGGTGGTCATTTGTCTATATGAAACCTATTCCAATTAATCAAGTCTTAATAAGTTTGATTGCTTAACATGTTGGAAACACTTAATCATGTAAATATCAATTTCATTTAATATATATAAACATAGAAAAGTTCGGGTCACTACAGTACCTACCCGTTAAATAAATTTCGTCCCGAAATTTTAAGCTGTTGAAAGTGTTGACGAATCTTCTTGAAATAGATGCGGGTATTTCTTCTTCATCTGATCTTCACGCTCCCAGGTGAACTCGGGTCCTCTACGAGCATTCCATTAAACCTTAACAATCGGTATCTTGTTTTGTTTAAGTCTCTTAACCTCACGATCCATTATTTCGACGGGTTCTTCAATGAATTGATGTTTTTCATTGATTTGGATTTCGTCCAACGGAATAGTGAGATCTTCTTTAGCAAAAAATTTCTTCAAATTTGAGACGTGGAAAGTGTTATGTACAGCCGCGAATTGTTGAGGTAGCTCCAGTTGGTAAGCTACTGGTCCGACACGATCTATAATCTTGAATGGTCCAATGTACCTTGGATTTAGTTTCCCCCGTTTACCAAATCGAACTATGCCTTTCCAAGGTGAAACCTTAAGCATGACCATTTCTCCAATTTCAAACTCTATATCTTTTCTTTTACTGTCCGCGAAGCTCTTTTGTCGACTCTGGGCGGTTTTCAATCTTTGTTGAATTTGGATGATTTTCTCGGTAGTTTCTTATATTATCTCTGGACCCGTAATCTGTCTATCCCCCACTTCACTCCAACAAATCAGAGACCTGCACTTTCTACCATAAAGTGCTTCAAACGGTGCCATCTCAATGCTTGAATGGTAGCTGTTGTTGTAGGAAAATTCCGCTAACGGTAGATGTCGATCCCAACTGTTTCCGAAATCAATAACACAAGCTCATAGCATGTCTTCAAGCGTTTGTATCGTCCTTTCGCTCTGCCCATCAGTTTGTGGATGATAGGCAGTACTCATGTCTAGACGAGTTCCTAATGCTTGCTGTAATGTCTGCCAGAATCTTGAAATAAATCTGCCATCCCTATCAGAGATAATAGAGATTGGTATTCCATGTCTGGAGACGACTTCCTTCAAATACAGTCGTGCTAACTTCTCCATCTTGTCATCTTCTCTTATTGGCAGAAAGTGTGCTGACTTGGTGAGACGATCAACTATTACCAAAATAGTATCATAACCACTTGCAGTCCTTGGAAATTTAGTAATGAAATCAATGTCAATGTTTTCCCATTTCCATTCCGGGATTTCAGGTTGTTGTAGTAGACCTGATGGTTTCTGGTGTTCAGCTTTGACCTTAGAACACGTCAAACATTCTCCTACATATTTAGCAATATCGGCTTTCATACCTGGCCACCAAAAATTATTCTTAAGATCCTTGTACATATTCCCCGTTCCAGGATGTATTGAGTATCTGGTTTTATGAGCTTCTCTAAGTACCATTTCTCTCATATCTCTAAATTTTGGTACCCAAATTCTTTCAGCCCTATACCGGGTTCCGTCTTCCCAAATATTAAGATGTTTCTCCGATCCTTTGGGTATTTCATCATTTAAATTTCCCTCTTTTAAAACTCCTTGTTGCGCCTCCTTTATTTGATTAGTAAGGTTAGTGTGAATCATTATATTCATAGATTTTACTCGAATGGGTTCTCTGTCCTTTCTGCTCAAGGCGTCGGCTACCACATTTGCCTTCCCCGGGTGGCAACGAATCTCAAAGTAGTAATCATTCAACAATTCAATCCACCTACGCTGTCTCATATTCAGTTGTTTCTGATTAAATATGTGTTGAAGACTTTTGTGGTCGGTATATATAATACTTTTGACCCCATATAAGTAGTGCCTCCAAGTCTTTAATGCAAAAACAACCGCGCCTAATTCCAAATCATGCGTCGTATAATTTTGCTCGTGAATCTTCAATTGTCTAGACGCATAAGCAATCACCTTCGTCCGTTGCATTAATACACAACCGAGACCTTGCTTTGATGCGTCACAATAAATCACAAAATCATCATTCCCTTCAGGCAATGACAATATAGGTGCCGTAGTTAGCTTTTTCTTCAATAATTGAAACGCCTTCTCTTGTTCATCCTTCCATTCAAATTTCTTCCCTTTATGCGTTAATGCAGTCAAGAGTTTTGCTATTTTAGAGAAATCTTGGATGAATCTTCTGTAGTAACCAGCCAATCCTAAAAATTGACGTATATGCTTCGGAGTTTTTGGGGTTTCCCACTTTTTCAATGGTTTCGATCTTTGCCGTGTCCACCTGGATACCTTCTTTGTTCACTATGTGACCGAGGAATTGAACTTCTTCTAACCAAAATGCACACTTTGAAAACTTAGCGTACAGTTTTTCTTTCCTCAATACTTCTAGCACTTTTCTCAAATGTTCTTCGAGCTCTTGATCATTCTTTGAGTAAATAAGTATGTCATCAATGAAAACAATGACAAACTTGTCAAGATATGGCCCACACACTCAGTTCATAAGGTCCATGAACACAGCTGGTGCGTTAGTCAATCTAAACGGCATAACCATAAACTCGTAATGACCATAACGCGTCCTAAAAGCAGTTTTTGGAATATCATCCTCCTTTACTCGCATTTGATGATATCCAGAACGTAAATCGATCTTCGAATAAACCGACGAGCCTTGTAGTTGATCAAATAAGTCGTCAATTCTCGGCAGTAGATAACGGTTTTTGATGGTAAGTTTGTTCAACTCTCTGTAGTCAATACACAACCTAAATGTACCATCCTTTTTTTTGACAAACAAAACAGGAGCTCCCCATGGTGATGTGCTTGGTCGAATGAAACCACGTTCTAATAGTTCTTGCAGTTGGCTTTGCAGTTCTTTCATCTCACTGGGTGCGAGTCTATAAGGAGCACGAGCTATTGGTGCAGCTCCTGGTACAAGATCTATTTGAAATTCAACAGATCGATGTGGAGGTAGTCCCGGTAATTCTTTCGAAAATACATCGGGAAATTCTTTTGCGATGGGAACATCATTGATGCTCTTTTCTTCAGTTTGTACTTTCTCGACGTGTGCTAGAACAGCATAGCAACCTTTTCTTATTAGTTTTTGTGCCTTCAAATTACTAATAAGATGTAGCTTCGTGTTGCCCTTTTCTCCGTACACCATTAAGGCTTCTCCTTCTTCTCGTACAATGCGAATTACATTTTTATAACATACGATCTCTGCTTTCACCTTCTTCAGCCAGTCCATGCCAACTATTACATCAAAACTTCTTAACTCTACGGGTATCAAATCAATCTTAAATATTTTAATACCCAGTTTAATTTCTCGATTCCGGCATATATAATCTACTGAAATTAATTTACCGTTTGCTAATTCGAGTAAAAATTTACTATCCAACGGCGTCAATGGACAACTTAATTTAGCAAAAAAATCTCTACTCATATAGCTTCTATCCGCACCTAAATCAAATAAAACGTAAGCAGATTTATTGTCAATAAGAAACGTACCCGTAACAAGCTCCGGGTCTTCCTGTGCCTCTGCCGCATTAATATTGAAAACTCTTCTACGGCCTTGTCTATTCGTGTTCTCCTGGTTCTGGCAATTTCTAATAATGTGGCCCGGTTTTCCATATTTATAACAAACTACATTGGCATAACTTGCTCCGACACTACTTGCTCAACCATTACTCGTTCCGACACTATTTGTTCCTTTTGTTCTGTTAACCCCTGGTCCGTAGACCTCACACTTCACCGCGCTATGACCATTTATTTTACACTTGTTGCAAAATTTAGTGCAGAACCCCGAGTGATACTTTTCACACCTTTGGCATAGCTGATTCTGATTGTTGTTGTTGTTGCGGTTGTTATTGTTGTTGGGATGATTGTTATAGTTGCTGTTGTTGTTGTTGTTGTTGTTGTTGTTGTTGTTGTTGTTGTTGTTGTTGTTGTTGTTGTTGTTGTTGTTGTTGTTGTTGTTGGGCCATTTGTTGTAGTTGTGATTGATGTTGCGATTGTTGGGATAATTGTTGCGATTATTATTGTAATTGCTGTTGTTGTTGTATTGGTGATTCTTATCACCGTTTTCCTCCCACTTTCTTTTGACTTGCTTCACATTGGCCTCTTCAGCCATCTGTTCTTTAATTCTTTCCTCAATCTGGTTCACTAGTTTGTGAGCCATTCTACATGCCTGTTGTATGGAGGCGGGCTCGTGTGAACTTATATCTTCTTGGATTCTTTCCGGTAATCCTTTCACAAACGCGTCGATCTTCTCTTCCTCATCTTCGAACGCTCCCGGACACAATAGGCACAATTCTGTGAATCGTCTTTCGTACGTGGTAATATCAAATCCTTGGGTTCGTAACCCTCTAAGTTCTGTCTTGAGCTTATTGACCTCGGTTCTGGGACGGTACTTCTCGTTCATCAAGTGCTTGAATGCTGATCACGGTAGTGCGTACGCATCATCTTGTCCCACTTGCTCTAGATAGGTATTCCACCATGTTAACGCAGAACCTGTGAAGGTATGCATAGCGTACTTCACTTTGTCCTCTTCAGTACACTTACTTATGGTAAACACCGATTCGACCTTCTCGGTCCACCGTTTCAATCCGATCGGTCCTTCGGTTCCATCAAATTCCAAAGGTTTGCAGGCAGTGAATTCTTTGTAGGTGCATCCTACACAATTTCCTGTACTGCTAGATCCAAGGTTATTGTTGGTATGTAGCGTAGCCTGTACTGTGGCTATGTTTGAAGCTAGAAAAGTACGGAATTCCTCTTCATTCATATTCACGGTATGTCGAGTAGTCGGTGCCATTTCCTTCAAAATAGTCAAATGGAACAAGTTAATCATACAGAATATTAAGAGTAGTTAATAGTATTTCGTAGCATACTATGAACTCATTTATAAAAGCCTTTTCTTCATATTAGCGTTTTATAAGTTTAAATTCGGGTAGTACCTACCCGTTAAGTTCATACTTAGTAGCTAATATACAATTCAACTACTACAATTCTATATGAAAAACTGATTATAATAATATTTCGCGTTTAAACTTTTATACAATATTTTACAAACTTACAATACCGCTTATTTTACATAAAGCATGAAATATAGCACACAATAACTTTGATACAAGATAGTTGTGAAGATAATTCTAGCTAGTACACAAGTCGTTCAGCAAAGGCAATAAAGACACGTAATTCATACGTCCAGAAACAAGTCATGCATTCTGGTCTTACTAGGACTACTTCCCATCCTTGGTCTTGTGGAACATAACCGTTATGGCCATTGATAAGACAACGTGTTGTAACGTCGTCAAAGGGATGAGTGTTACGTAATGACCAACAGTCTCGTAATAACCTAAAAACCTCATTTCTTACCCCAATTACCGACTCCGTCACTTGTAGGAACGTTTTGTTTAATAGTTGTAGCCCGATGTTCTTTTTCTCACTTTGGTGAGAAGCGAACATTACTAACCCGTAAGCATAGCATGCTTCTTTATGTTGCATGTTAGCCGCTTTTTCTAAATCATGAAGTCCTATATTCAGATACATTGAGTCAAAATAATTTCTTAACCCGTTGCGTAAAATATCATTTGGATTCCCCGCAATATATTCGTCAAAGTAAACACATCGTAACTTATGGGTTTCCCAATGTGATATCCCCCATATTTCAAAAGAAAGTCTCTTATAAACCAAGACATTCTTGGAACATTCTTCGAATGTCTTACAAACTGATTTCGCCGTAAATAGTTGTGCCGAAGAATTCTGACCGACTCTAGACAAGATTTCATCAATCATGTCTCCGGGTAGGTCTCTTAAAATATTGGGTTGTCTATCTATTTTGTGTTTTTATACTGTAAAATAGACAAGAGTTAGATTCATAAAAAAATATACTTATTAATACAAGCAATTTTTACATATTTCATAAAGCATAAGCACACTATATTACATATATTACAACACACGAATACAACTATCTTATTCCGACTCGCTCGTTTCTTCTTCTTCTTCGGTTTTGGTTCGTTTTGCCAAGTTTCTAGGGATATATGATGTTCTCCTAATACGAGCTGTCGTTTTCCACAACAGTTTAGAAAAACCTGGTGGTTTAGAGGTTCCCGGGTCATTGTTACAACTTAAGGGCTTCGGGGGTTGACGATACATATAAAGTTCATCGGGGTTGGAATTAGATTTCTCTATTTTTATGCCCTTTCCCTTATTATTTTCTTTTGCCTTTTTAAATTCAGTTGGGGTAATTTCTATAACATCATCGGAATTCTCGTCGGAATCCGATTCATCGGAGAATTGGTAATCCTCCCAATATTTTGCTTCCTTGGCGGAAACACCATTGACCATAATTAACCTTGGTCGGTTGGTTGAGGATTTTCTTTTACTTAACCGTTTTATTATTCCCCCCACCGGTTCTATTTCCTCCTCCGGTTCCTCCTCTTCCGGTTCTGATTCTTCTTCCGGTTCTGATTCTTCTTTCGGTTCTTCTTCGGGAACTTGTGAATCAGTCCAATATATATTCGACTCTTCGTTATTATTAGGTGAGTCAATGGGATTTGTGCTAGAGGTAGACATCTATCACACAATATCAAACATGTTAAGAGATTAATATATCACATAATATATACATGTTAATAATATATAGTTTCCAACAAAAATGTTAAGCAATCATTTTTAAAGAAAACACGGTCGAAGTCCAGACTCACTAATGCATCCTAACAAACTCGATAAGACACACTAATGCAAATTTTATGGTTCTCTAAGACCAACGCTCGGATACAACTGAAATGTCCCGTTCTTATTGATTAAAAACGTTCCATATTAATTGATTTCGTTGCGAGGTTTTGACCTCTATATGAGTCATTTTTCAAAGACTGGATTCATTTTTAAAACAAACCATAACCTTTATTTCATAAATAAAGGTTTAAAAAGCTTTACGTAGATTATCAAATAATGATAATCTAAAATATCCTGTTTACACACGACCATTACATAATGGTTTACAATACAAATATGTTACATCGAAATCAGTTTCTTGAATGCAGTTTTTACACAATATCATACAAACATGGACTCCAAATCTTGTCCTTATTTTAGTATGCAACAGCGGAAGCTCTTAGTATTCACCTGAGAATAAACATGCTTTAAACGTCAACAAAAATGTTGGTGAGTTATAGGTTTAACCTATATATATCAAATCGTAACAATAGACCACAAGATTTCATATTTCAATACACATCCCATACATAGAGATAAAAATCATTCATATGGTGAACACCTGGTAACCGACATTAACAAGATGCATATGTAAGAATACCCCCATCATTCCGGGACACCCTTCGGATAGGATATAAATTTCGAAGTACTAAACCATCCGGTACTTTGGATGGGGTTTGTTAGGCCCAATAGATCTATCTTTAGGATTCGCGTCAATTAGGGTGTCTGTTCCCTAATTCTTAGATTACCAGACTTAATAAAAAGGGGCATATTCGATTTCGATAATTCAACCATAGAATGTAGGTTCACGTACTTGTGTCTATTTTGTAAATCATTTATAAAACCTGCATGTATTCTCATCCCAAAAATATTAGATTTTAAAAGTGGGACTATAACTCACTTTCACAGATTTTTACTTCGTCGGGAAGTAAGACTTGACCACTGGTTGATTCACGAACCTATAACAATATATACATATATATCAAAGTATGTTCAAAATATATTTACAATGCTTTTAATATATTTTGATGTTTTAAGTTTATTAAGTCAGCTGTCCTCGTTAGTAACCTACAACTAGTTGTCCACAGTTAGATGTACATAAATAAATCGATAAATATTATCTTGAATCAATCCATGACCCAATGTATACGTATCCCAGTATTGATCACAACTCAAACTATATATATTTTGGAATCAACCTCAACCCTGTATAGCTAACTCCAACATTCACATATAGAGTGTCTATGGTTGTTCCGAAATATATATAGATGTGTCGACATGATAGGTCGAAACATTGTATACGTGTCTATGGTATCTCAAGATTACATAATATACAATACAAGTTGATTAAGTTATGGTTGGAATAGATTTGTTACCAATTTTCACGTAGCTAAAATGAGAAAAATTATCCAATCTTGTTTTACCCATAACTTCTTCATTTTAAATCTGTTTTGAGTGAATCAAATTGCTATGGTTTCATATCAAACTCTATTTTATGAATCTAAACATAAAAAGTATAGGTTTATAGTCAGAAAAATAAGTTACAAGTTTTTTTTGTAAAGGTAGTCATTTCAGTCGAAAGAACGACGTCTAGATGACCATTTTAGAAAACATACTTTCACTTTGAGTTTAACCATAATATTTGGATATAGTTTCATGTTCATAATAAAAATCATTTTCCCAGAATAACAATTTTTAAATCAAAGTTTATCATAGTTTTTAATTAACTAACCCAAAACAGCCCGCGGTGTTAATACGTCGGCGTAAATCCGGTTTTACGGTGTTTTTCGTGTTTCCAGGTTTTAAATCATTAAGTTAGCATATCATATAGATATAGAACATGTGTTTAGTTGATTTTAAAAGTCAAGTTAGAAAGATTAACTTTTATTTACGAACAAGTTTAGAATGAACTAAACTATGTTCTAGTGATTACAAGTTTAAACCTTCGAATAAGAGAGCTTTATATGTATGAATCGAATGATGTTATGAACATCATTACTACCTCAAGTTCCTTGGATAAAACTACTGGAAATGAGAAAAATAGATCTAGCTTCAAAGGATCCTTTGATGTCTTGAAAGTTCTTGAAGCAGAATCATGACACGAAAACAATTTCAAGTAAGATTTCCACTCGAAATAAAATTGTTATAGTTATAGAAATTGAATTAAAGTTTGAATATGATTATTACCTTGTATTAGAAAGATAACCTACTGTAAGTAACAAAGGTTTCTTGATCTTGGATGATTACTTGGAATGGATTTAGAAAACTTGGAAGTAAACTTGCAATCTTGGAAGTATTCTTGATTTTATGAAACTAGAACTTTTGGAATTTATGAAGAACACTTAGAACTTGAAGATAGAACTTGAGAGAGATCAATTAGATGAAGAAAATTGAAGAATTAAAGTGTTTGTAGGTGTTTTTGGTCGTTGGTGTATGGATTAGATATAAAGGATATGTAATTTTGTTTTCATGTAAATAAGTCATGAATGATTACTCATATTTTTATAATTTTATGAGATATTTCATGCTAGTTGCCAAATGATGGTTCCCACATGTGTTAGGTGACTCACATGGGCTGCTAAGAGCTGATCATTGGAGTGTATATATCAATAGTACATACATCTAAAAGCTGTGTATTGTACGAGTACGAATACAGGTGCATACGAGTAGAATTGTTGATGAAACTGAACGAGGATGTAATTGTAAGAATTTTTGTTAAGTAGAAGTATTTTGATAAGTGTCTTGAAGTCTTTCAAAAGTGTATGAATACATATTAAAACACTACATGTATATACATTTTAACTGAGTCGTTAAGTCATCGTTAGTCGTTACATGTAAATGTTGTTTTAAAACCTTTAGGTTAACGATCTTGTTGAATGTTGTTAACCCATTATTTATTATAACAAATGAGATGTTAAATTATTATATTATCATGATATTATGATATATAATATATCTTAGTATGATATATATACAGTTTAATGTCGTTACAACGATAATCGTTACATATATGTCTCGTTTCGAAATCATTAAGTTAGTAGTCTTATTTTTACATATGTATTTCATTGTTAATACACTTAATAATATATTTACTTATCATTTAACATAATTAACCAAGTGTATCAATATCTTAATATGATTCATATGTACCTAGTAAGACGTTGTTATAACGATAATCGTTATATATATTGTTTTCGAGTTTCTTAAATTAATAGTCTCATTTTTATGTATATAACTCATTGTTAAAATACCTAATGAGATACATACTTATAATAAAATCATGTTAACTATATATATAAACATATATATGTCATCGTATAGTTTTTACAAGTTTTAATGTTCGTGAATCACCGGTCAACTTGGGTGGTCATTTGTCTATATGAAACCTATTCCAATTAATCAAGTCTTAATAAGTTTGATTGCTTAACATGTTGGAAACACTTAATCATGTAAATATCAATTTAATTTAATATATATAAACATGGAAAAGTTCGGGTCAATACACAATGCAAAATCATCTCGCCGATGGTAGCTAAAACGGGAGCTAATGTGTGCGTACAATGCAAAATCATCTCTCTGTTACTAACTACAAAATCGAACCATTTCGGGAGCTAATGCGTGCGTGCAATGACAAAATCATCTCACCGATGGTCGATAATACAATCTTTATAGAAATCGAACCTCTGAATCCAAATAATTCTATCATAGAATGTAGTTTTGAATATTTGTGTCTATTTCGTCAAACGTTTATAAGAGCAGTTCATATATTCTCAGTTCAAAAAAATATCTCAAAGCATTTAGTAAAACAGTTATAAAAACAACGCATGTATTCTCAACCCAAAAATGTAATGAGTAAAAGGGAGCAAATGAAACTCACAATATTGTATTTTGTAGTAAAAATACATATGACGAAACTGAACAATGCAGGGTTGGCCTCGGATTCACGAACCTATATCATTTGTATATTTATTAATATACATAATCGTAATCGATCAAATTTATATATATATATATATATATATATATATATATATATATATATATATATATATATATATATATATATATATATATATATAACTTTATTAGTTATATCATTTTTATATTGAATATATATATATATATATATATATATATATATATATATATATATATATATATATATATATATATATATATATATATGTTTTATATTTTCATTTTGTATATAAAAACATTAGTTTTGTTATGTTATATGTATTAAGTATTATATACCTATATATATTTTTCATTTGTTTGTTAAAATAGTAAATATAATAATACCAAAATAATATTAGTAGTGATAATAATAATGATAATACTAGTGTTAATAATAATGATAATAATATTAATGATTTTATCATTAATGATGGTTTTAATGATAAATCTTATAATAATGATAATAACCATAGTTTTTACTAAAATGAAAAGTTTACTAATAATGAAAATAATAATTTTGATAATAATAATAATAATAATAATAATAATAATAATAATAATAATAATAATAATAATAATAATAATAATAAGTCTATAATGATACTAATACTAATATTTACGAAAATAATAATAATTTGTATTATTTTCATAATGATAATAATAATAACCCTTCTCATCATAATGATAATAATATTAAAGTTTTAAATTTAATAATAATATCATAAGTAATACTCATAATAATAATAATAATAATAATAATAATAATAATAATAATAATAATAATAATAATAATAATAATAATAATAATAATAATAATAATAATAATAATAATAATAATAATAATAATAATAATAGATATGATACTTATATTTATGTTAATAATAATAAATACAATTATGATACTTATAATAATAAATATAATACTAATAATAATAATAACAATAATAATCACAATAATAACAATAATAAACATAATAATAACCAATAATAATAATGATAGAAATAAAATAAAAGTGTATACCTCTCCAAGCTTTTTCTAAAAAGAAATGTCCCAGACGAGACTCGAACCCACGACCTCTCGAAACCCCAACAAACCCCTAACCATCCATCTGCCATTTCATTTCTGTTTTTAAACCCGAATTATAAACAATATATCTTATTTCGTCTGATCTTCATCATCCCTAAACTAATCGATTTTTATCATCATCTATCATCTCATCATTATCATAATCAAAATCATAATCATAATCATGATCATAATTATATCCAGTTATACCAATTATCATCATCTCTCGTAATTTATTATCACCTTTATCACATCATCATTCTTTCATTATCATATTATCATAATCATCTAATTATTATTAACTAATTATCATCAAATTATCATCATCTAATATCCTTCTTATGATCATACTCATATCATCATTGTCATTATCATCCGGCCCAAAAGAAAACAGAAATTTGTAACCCATAAGCGGCCCAACATATTAACAATTTAACATGCCCAATATGTATGGGTTGTTTGGTCTATTAGCATAAAGTCTGATCGAGGAAAAAAAATACAGTAGCTAACCTCAACGTGCCACGTATTATTTCAATCACCACGTTATTTTAAAGGGTTTCTTTTTTTTTTGTCGGCCATCAAGTAAGTAAATACCTATTAAAAAAATATGGCTTGCAAGTGGATTTTTTTCCGGTGGGGTGTGAGTACGTGGGGTTCGAAAGTTCAGCCGTCAATACCAGGAAACAAAACATAATAGTAGTTGCAACAATCCAGTGTTCGATCGAATAGGAAAGGAAAAACAGCAGCAGGGTTCACCGTCGTTGGTTCAACATCATCACTTATCATCATCGTTAATCATCATCAATCCTAACCATCGTCTTATATGTATCATTCATCTCGACAGGAACCGAAGAGGAAACACAATCACAACAGCAGTAACATCGTGGTTTCAGTTTGAGGTTTGAAACAAAAATATGTAGTAGTTTGAGATGTGATTAAACGGTGATCGTGGTGCTTCAATTATTCATGACTGAACCGAAAGAAAACCGTAACAATGGTGGTTGTTCTTGGTGATATTTTTGCGAATTAAATAATGAATATGGTGGTTCACGATGGTTTGGTTTTGGAGATGGAGGCATCATTTTAATCGTAAAATAGGATGAGAGAAAAAAAATGGTGGTTACATGGTTGCAATGAGAGAAAGTGAGATTTGGAGAGAGATGGTGAGATGGTTGTTCATGGTGGTGAAAGTTGTTAGTGTAAACGAGTTGAAGTGGGTGGGATGACTGGTAGTGGCTATGGAGTGGGTTTAAGGTGATGCATATTGATCGAATGGTGATTATCTCGAGTGTTCAAGATGATATAGGCGTATATGTATATATAAGTTTAAGTGGGAATCTTGTGGTTAATAGAAATAGAAAACAGAAAAGAAGTAGAATGGAAGAGGAGAATGTAGCGACCCGACAAAATCACCATTGACGGCGCCGGCTACTTGGGTCCCATTACGTGGTCATAAGTCTTTAAAATGACGTTTGACCGAAAATATGTCGCATTCATTTCAAAAGTTAAGATTTGTTCCCAAGTTTACAAGAATCGTTCATCCAAAAGTTACGTTACAAAGTTATAAGTACAATTAAAATCTATGCGACACGATTTAAAAGTAGCCAAAAGATGCTCCATGTATTCATGTATATACTCGACATCCAAGCAAGTATCAAAAGTAATGAGCGGAAGCATGTATCACAAAACGTTCAAGGACCTGAGAAAAACATAGAAATCTGTCAACGAAAACGTTGGTGAAATCATAGGTTTAAGTAAGTAAGTACAAGTAAACCAAAAGATTTGTAACATTGATATAATAGTAATACATTCCAAAAGTTTTTTTCACGAGCACTCAATTATCAATGCTTAACATTCCTTCCATAGAACCCCATCACAATAGTGTTAGAACATACACTGTTTCTCGAAAATATATTTCATTCGTAAACGGTAGCGAACTGTTTGAATGAGGGTTTGTCAAACCCATATGGTCATATAACATAAGTTCTCGCTTACACCTGGCAAGTGTAACTAATGATAATCGAATTGAGGATTTTTGTTCAAACTCATATGTAGAATGTTTGTTTTCCTGTACTTGTGTTCACTTAGTAAAAAGAAACGTTTATGTTTTCTCATCCCAAATGTAAGTTCAAAAGAGTAAAAGTGGGACTATGATCTCACCTTGAGTGCACGTATGAAAAGTATTTCACAAAGTAACGTGTGCAAAGAACAATGCTAGTCTTGACCTAAACAAATAGGTTGTATCAATAACGGTAAACGCGATAGGTCAAAGATGTTCAATTAGTCCTATGGCTCGTTACGACTCGATTATGTAGCATGTGAATCAAATTGTCAAGTTTCATGCAAGATACAAGTATAGAAACAAATTAGAAAGATTGCATAATCATTTGGTTAAGTTTGACAAAAAGTCAAACTTTGGTCGGTCAAAGTCAACGAAAAAGTCAACACGTTCGGGTCGGGTCCCGAACTATTTTTCTGAGGTTTTTATTCATATATAAGCATGTTAGAACAAGTCTCATGTGAATCGGAGGTCCATAGCATGCCAAACATTTTTCTTATTTTGACCAAGGAGGTCAGAACCTGGACAAGCCTTATGTCGCGCCGCGACATAGGCTGGCCGCGCCGCGGCACATAACGTGTGCTGGTGCCTGGTTAGTTTCAATTGTTGAAATCTTTTTCCGAAACTTCGATCAAACACAAATCACAAACCGTAAACACTTATGACACGCATTTTATATCGTTGGAAAGCTAATTTGACAAAGAACACAACTAAACACATTTCATCAACTAAAAACATCATTTGCAATAACCGACTTTCCAACATTTAATGCTCAATTAATGCTCAAGTTCATAAATGTACAAAATAGGATTCGGGAATTAAATGCATACATATGACACGCCGTTTCGTAGGTAATCAAGCATACAATCTAACTAACCACTTACCAACCACAATTCATGGCATTCAATACATTAAATGTTCACATTCAATTCTATCAAACCCTAACCAACAACATCAAAATCACTAATCATGTTTATGAAGTTTTCTAAAACAACCTACACATCAAATTGAAGCTAGTGATGTTAGGAACACATTTAATACATGCATTTATAACATTTAACATCATCCACACAACCAATTTACCAAATCAAACACATCGAAGTTTATGTTCAAGCTTGTTACTTCAAATAACAAAATCGAACATATAAATCATATATTCATGTTAGACTTGAGCCATAGACACTAATTAACAACTTTATAAGTTAAAAACATCAAGAACACAAAATCTAGTGATTTTAAAAAGTTACCCAAACGTAATAAAATCGGTATGGAATTGAAGAGGAAGTTGCAAGGATTCCAAATATGTAATTTGTTTTGCAAGACACCCGCTAGCTTGGATTTAGATGATGATTCTTTGAAATGGATAATTGAAAGAAAATGGAGAAGTAGTGAAAGAAAAGGAAAATGAAAATGTAAAAGAAAGGGGGTGGGGTTGACTAGTCAAATGCTAGTCACCTCTTTGGCTCTTTGGCGAAACTAGTCCCTCGAGTTCGGTTGCGGGTGCGTGAATTACCTAAACGAGATATTTTTAAAACGTGTAACAACAGGAGACGTTATAAACATATAACAGAATTTAAATAGTTAAACGGAAAAGTAAGCGGAAAAAGGCGGGATGTTACATTACCTACTCCTTAAAAGAAATTTCGTCCCGAAATTTAAGTAGGCGTAGTAGTCGTTGTTTCTTCCTCGGGATCTTGTGTTTCCAGAATCGGGAATAAGTGAGGGTATTTCTTTTGCATTTGATCTTGCCTTTCCCAAGTAAACTCGGGTCCTCTTTTGGCATTCCAACGAACTTTGACAATCGGGATTCGGCTTTGTTTCAATGTCTTGAAGGCGGTGTCCACAATTTCAACCGGTTCCTCCACAAAATGAAGTTTGTCATCAATAGTAAGTTCCTCGAGAGGGATGACGATATCGGGTTCGGCAAGACACTTTTTCAAGTTAGATACATGGAAGGTAGGATGGACGGAGCTCAATTGGGGCGGAAGATCTAAACGATACGCAACGGTTCCAATACGCTCCATGATTTCGAAAGGACCAATATACCGCGAATTTAATTTCCCACGTTTTCCAAAATGAATGACACCTTTCCAAGGTGAGACTTTTAACATGATGCGGTCACCGACTTGAAATTCAAGGTCATTGCGTCTTTTGTCGATATAGCACTTTTGACGACTCCGGGCCGTCCGAAGCCTATCTCGGATTTGAACGATCTTCTCGGTGGTTTCGTGAATGAGTTCGGGTCCGGTGATTTGTACGTCGCCTACTTCGGCCCAACAAAGAGGAGAACGGCATTTTCGGCCATATAACGCTTCGAATGGGGCGGCTTTTATACTCGCGTGATAACTATTGTTGTAAGAGAATTCGTTGAGAGGTAAGTGCTTGTCTCAAGCTTTTCCAAAATCAACAACACAAGCCCGTAACATGTCCTCTAAGGTTTGAATTGTGCGTTCGCTTTACCCATCGGTTTGAGGATGATATGCGGTGCTCATGTCTAAACGCGTTCCCAACGCTTCTTGCAAGGTACGCCAAAATCTAGAAATAAAACGGCCATCTCGGTCGGAGATAATCGATAAAGGTACACCGTGTTGGGCTACGATCTCCTTGATGTAAAGTTGTGCAAGTTTCTCCATTTTGTCGGTCTCCTTCATGGCGAGAAAGTGTGCGGATTTGGTGAGACGGTCTACAATAACCCAAATGGTATCATAACCGCCCGTTGTCTTTGGTAACTTGGTGATGAAGTCCATCGTTATTCTTTCCCACTTCCATTGAGGGATTTCGGGTTGTTGAAGTAACCCGGACGGTCTTTGGTGTTCGGCTTTGACTTTGGAACATGTCAAACACTTGGAAACATAAGTAGCTACGTCCCTTTTGATGTTCGGCCACCAATATTGTTGTTTAAGGTAGTGGTACATCTTATTGGCACCGGGGTGAATCGAGTATCGTGACTTATGGGCTTCATCTAAAATAAGACTTCGTAGGTCTCTATAACTAGGCACCCAGATCCTTTCGGCGAAATATCGGAGTCCGGTTTTCTTAGTTTCGAATCGAGAGACGAGAATGTTCAAGAGCTCGCGTGAAACATTTTCATCCTTGAGAGCTTCATCTTGGGCTACCCAAATTTGGCTATTAAGGTTTGTGTGGCTGGTGATGTTTAAGGCTCGGACACGAAGAGGCACCGCTCTTTCCTTTCAACTTAAGGCATCGGCTACCACATTTGCCTTTCCGGGATGGTAACGAAGCTCGCAATCGTAATCGTTTAAGGTTTCAATCCACCTTCGTTGTCTCATGTTTAGTTGCTTTTGATCGAAGATGTGTTGGAGACTTTTGTGATCGGTAAAGATAGTACTCTTGGTTCCATAAAGATAGTGTCTCCACATTTTAAGTGCAAAGATAACAGCTCCGAGTTCGAGAAAATGTGTCGTGTAGTTTCGTTCATGAATTTTGAGTTGTCGAGAAGCATAAGAAATGACTTTTGTTCGTTGCATTAACACACACCCAAAACCATGTTCCGAGGCGTCGCAATACACAACAAAATCATCGTTGCCTTCTGGAAGTGACAAGATAGGAGCGGTGGTTAGCTTCGTTTTCAAGATTTGAAATGCGGATTCTTGTTCGGTTGCCCAAACGAATTTTCTTCCCTTATGAGTTAACACAGTTAGAGGACGAGCGACCAAAGTGAAATCTTTGATGAATCTACGATAGTATCCGGCGAGACCCAAGAATTGACGAATGTGAGTAGGAGTAGTAAGAGTCTCCCATTTACTAATGGCTTCGATTTTCATTGGATCGACTTTAATACCTTTGTCACTTACAACATGTCCAAGAAATTGAACTTCCTTTAACCAAAATTCACACTTAGAGAATTTGGCATAGAGTCGTTCTTGTCTTAAAAGTTCAAGCACAAGTCGGAGATGTTCCTCGTGTTCTTCTTTGCTTTTAGAATAAACCAAAATATCATCGATGAACAAGATAACGAATTTGTCAAGATACAGTTTGCACACGCGGTTCATAGGATCCATGAACACCGCCGGTGCGTTAGTGAGACCAAATGGCATGACAAGGAATTCATAACTACCATAACGAGTTCGGAAAACGGTTTTGGAGACATCTTCCCCCTTAACCCTTAATTGATGATAACCTGAGCGGAGATCGATTTCCGAATATACACAAGACCCTTGTAGTTGATCAAAGAGGTCATCGATGCGAGGAAGAGGATATCGGTTCTTAACCATCAATTTTTTTAGTTTACGATAATCAATGCACATTCGTAGGGATCCGTCTTTCTTTTTAACAAACAAAATCGGAGCGCCCCAAGGTGAATGGCTAGGTTGGATAAAACCACGATCAAGTAGTTCTTGGATTTGACTTTACAATTCTTGCATTTTGGATGGAGCGAGTCTATATGGTGCATGATGTCGTGCGAGGTGTATATAAAATAGCTTTATATTTTACAAGGAAATACTATTAAATACGATACAATTTTACACAAGACATTTATTTATTTATAGAATGGATATACTTAAACCTTGCTACAACACTTATAGGCAGTGTACCTAATCGTACAGTAGTGTAGTTTTTAGTAAGTCCGGTTCGTTCCACAGGGAAAATCTTTAAACAAAGCTTAACGCTATATTAGTTTACTTTTATAAAAATACAAATATATATATATATATATATATATATATATATATATATATATATATATATATATATATATATAAGTAATATTATTATTATAAAGGGGGGTTTTTATCGTTTAATGACCGGTTTGTCGATTTTAAAACTTTAGTCGCAGTTAAAACCAAATGTAAAATAATAAATAAATACAAGACTTAATTTAAAGCGTAAAGTAAATAACGATAATGAAATTGCGATAAATGAAAGTGCGATAAAATAAACTTGCAATAATTAAAAAGTACGATAATTAAAAGTGCAATTAAATACAATAACAATAAAAATGCGATAATTAGAAGTGCAATTAAATATAAAATAAAGGAAATTAAATATGAAATAAAAGAATTATGCTTATTTAAACTTCCGTAATCATGATGTTTGACGTGTTGATTTTAGTTTTATGCCCATGGGTTAATTGTCCTTTGTCCTGGATTATTTAATTTGTCCGTCTGGTTTTTGTCCATAACAGTCCATCAGTCATAAATATAAAGTGCGAGTGTCCTCGTCAAATTATCCTTATACCCGAAGTTAAATATTCCAACTAATTGGGGACTTAAACTGTAACAAGATTTTAATACTTTGTTTAATAATTACACCAGGATGTCGACTGAGTGTAACTCAAGGTTTTAATACTTTGTTAACAATTATGCCAAGTGTCCTTGTACATAATTTCACCCCTGTTTTAATAATTCTAGTGGCTATTAATCCATTCCCGTGTCCGGTTAAATGAACGATTATTCATACATATAAATATCCCGCCCATCGTGTCCGATCGAGTGTATATGGTTATTTATAGGGACGTCCAATTGTAAATCTTTATATTAAAATTAACAAACTATCATTTAGTTAAACAAATATAAAGCCCATTATTAGCCCATAGTCTAATTTCCCACAAGTGTTGTTCTTTTGTCCAAACCCCAATTATGGTACAAAGCCCAATTACCCAATTTTAGTAATTAGCCCAACATCATGATTACTTCGTTTTAAATAAGCATAATAATAACTTAGCTACGAGACATTAATGTAAAAAGGTTGAACATAACTTACAATGATTAAAAATAGTGTAGCGTTACACGGACAGAATTTCGACTTACACCCTTACAACATTCACTAACATACCCTTATTATTAGGATTTAAAATTAAAATTAAAATTAAAATATAAATTATATATATATATATATATTACGTATAGATATAGAGAGATTGATATATTGGATGATAAAAATGATCAGAATTCATTGTGTTTTATAGGGATTTTCGTATTTGGCTGCTCCGCGAGTCGCGGCATTTTTGGCCTCCATACTCCGCAACTCGCGGAGTTCGTAATTCCAGCTCACAAAGGCTTGTCTTTTAATTTGCCGACGTTTTATAAATATATTATAATATATATATTAATTTTAAGAATTAATTATATATTATATTATATTTATATACATAGTTAACTTGTAATTTTTAGTCCGTTGCGTCGAGCGTTGAGAGTTGACTCTGGTCCCGGTTCCGGATTTTCGAACGTCCTTGCGTGCAATTTAATATCTTGTACTTTGCGTTTTGAATCTTGTACTCTTGTAATTTCGAGACGTTTCTTATCAATAATTGGAACCTCTTTGATTGTATTTTGTACTTTTGAGCTTTTTGGACCTTTGCGTCTTCAATTCGTCGAATCTATCTTTTGTCTTCACCTTTTAATATTTAAACGAATATCACTTGTAAATAGAACAATTGCAACTAAAATCTTGTCTTTCTTGGGGAATAATGCTATGAAATATATGTTCGTTTTTAGCATTATCAAATATTCCCACACTTGAGCGTTGCTTGTCCTCAAGCAATATAGTCTTGAAATACCAGAATCACTTCTTTATTCTTCATACTTTGTACATCAGTGATTTCTATACGGCGGTATAAACAATGGTAGTACCGATATGGTTTACAGTCCCACATGACTATAAAATTTAGATCCATTAAGGAAATTGGATCTTTATGAAAACATTTGATCTTTTGAAAATTAAATCTTGCTTTTACCCTCGATAAGTTTTCCGGAATAACCCTTCACCGGTGTTTGCAAAATATTTTTGTGGGTTTGGTGGGTTTCAGATTTGAAAATTTTAGCTCAAAACTTGCGGTTTTGTGTCACCCACTTGCTAACCTTGTATTAGGAAAGCAACACGTCCAGTATACTTGCTCCGTATATTACCTTTCGGTAAACTAACGTCCGGTTGTAAAGGAAAGCGTTGAACAAGCAACTGTTAAGGCAATGTCCCCTGACATGCTTTTAATTATGGTCTATAACGTGTCGGACGCAATTACTATCCTTGGTAGGAGCAATAGTAAAGCTCACCCTTATGATTTTTCGGTCTGGCACAAGGTCCTGTCTTTGACCATGCTATGCAACCACCGTTCTTACGGTTGACACCCGATTTAGTTCAGGTGACCTAATGAATTCCAGGTGAATTCCTAGGATTTTACGTTCAATGGTAATGAACGCATTGAAAATGGGTTTTCAGAAAACAAATCGGTTTATAATTTGATCAAAATATTTTCTCGTTCAAGCTCGAGTTTAGATATCATTGAATTCCATGAGTTTTTAATTCTCAATCTTTAAGGTCAATCTCAAGGATTGAGTAATATCAGACTTAAAAGCTGATTTTTAATCTTTAAGGAGATTATCCTTTCTGGGGATCTGATTCATTAGTCTTATCAAGCTAATTTGCACGGTGCCCCCTCATTGTACGAGATAAATCCTTCTCATGGTTAGGATAAATCTGACCACTTAGCGACCCTGTTTTATGCTGAGGTTCGTGGATTTCCTGCTGATTTTAGTGATGACTTTTCTAGATTTTTCGTCAACCTACAGCTGGTCTGGACGACAACTTCCTGACCTAAATCAAGAAGCGCGATTCTTTTTCGGAAGACTTTACTTCCTTTTAATGATGGAATTGATTCATCGTGTAGATCCATCTCTTCTTTTCTTTCATCGGGTAAAACAGTTTAGTTTAGTCCAAAGAAAAAGTATTTTCAGTTATTTGTTACAGAAATATGTGACATATGTTTAAGATAACTTGGTAATTTTTCCCACACTTGGCTTTTATTTTCCTTTTTATTGTCCTCTATTCTATTTTAAATGAATTCTAACATTTTGGTTTGTTTCTCAATTTATGTCCTTTCCAAGGTAACAATAATTTCGGTGTTAACACCTAGTTTTATCGTTCATAAATATGTATAAACATGATTTTGAGTTCATTTAATTGAAAATTTTGAAAATTTTTACTAGGCTTGGGTAGTCAGTATATAAGACTAGGGCTGTTCTTTATTATCAGAGAGCACTAGATTCTAATACAACTACTACTTTACTAGTATTTCTAATGGTAACCAAGTGTATAAAGTAAAAATTTTAAAATCCGAAAGAATTTAACCCCTTCCCACACTTAAGATCTTGCAATGCCCTCATTTGCAAGAAATCAGTAACAATTTAAATTATTGAGGGCGATTTGTGTGAAAATGATTAAATTTTACCAAAGTTTCCAAACATATTGGCGTTTGTTTGCTGAATGATAAATGGTGCATATCATTTGTTCATTCCGTCTTGTTGTTATATCACATTTATTTTGCATCTTGTCGTCAAAATTAGTTGCTTTTGCTGAACTTAATGCCAGTCTTTGAAAATGCGTTGTTTTACCTTGTTGTGTACATAAAATAAACTGCAAACATATATACATATTTTTGAAGTTTGGTATATTACCTCACATTAAAAAATTATTAAAATCTAATAATAAAATTTAGAAAATTATAAAAACTAATACAAATCCAACATAAGTATTAAATGTATCAACATTACAAATTATAAAATAAATAAAACTAAGTAGACTAGGGATGATACTGATACCAGTAGGGGTTCCATGCATAACCATATGTGTTATAAAATGCTTCGGCTGGGTTATACGTAGGATACGGTGGTTGGATCTCTATAGACCAGGGAGGGAATATGGGCGATGGAGTAGGAATATAGTTTCTACCTATATGTTGGCAATAAGCTATAATTTGGTTTTGATGAACTTGCCAATCTTCAAATGCTCTATTTCTAGCATTTTCATACTCTTGTGAAGCTATAAACCTTTGCATTTCTGCCATTTCATTTCCCTCTCCTACATTACCTTGCTGTTGGTTTCTCTCAACCTGTGGATGTCTACCATTATATCGTACTACGGCGTTATTTCGCCTCTTTAAAACTTTCGCACCATGGTATACATTTAAACCTATTGTATCTCGGGGTTCTGGTTCTTCGATTAGTAATCCCCCCCGACTTATATCCACACCGAGATATTCAGCAATCAAAGTAATAAATATACCACCTCCTATTATGCTATGCGGTCTCATCCCCCTAACCATAGCTGATAAATAATAACCCACACAATAAGGTATACTTACAGCGCTTTGTGGGTCTCGAATACACATGTGGTAAAACAAATCCTGTTCATTTAAATTTTCCTTGTTCTTACCTCGTTGTGTAATCAAATTGGCTAAAAACCTATGAATTACTCTTAATTCAGCTCTATCTATATCCAAATAAGAGTAATTTCCCCCTTTAAATCGGTGATGGCTAGTCATTTGACTCCATACACCATGCGTATCAAAATTTTCGTCTATCTTCCTACCGTTCAATATCAACCCTCTACAATCGGCAGATGCTAACTCCTCAGGCGTATATATACGTAAAGCCTGAGCCATGTCTAGTAAAGACATGTGGTGCATCGAACCTCCTAACAAAAATCTAATAAAAGATCGATCGGTTAAACTAGCTACCCGATCATTTAATTCTATACTACACAACAATTCTTCACACCATACTTTATATACAGGTCTACGCATGTTGAATAACAGTACCCAATCGTTAAAGGTAGAATTACCATACCTCCATGCAAGTAATTCCCTAATTGGCCCGGCCAATTCTACAGCTTCTAATGGTCCCCATTCTATGACCCTAGGTACTTCAACAGCTTTAGAATGAAGAGTATGCAAACCCCTTTGGTATTTTGGATAATCTATCCAAAGTCTGTCAAATCTCAGGTTCGAGTGCAAATCTTCCAAGTGCATATCAGAAAATGTCATGACTGGATGAGGTATATCTTGATTGTAGTAGTTATCCACCTCCTGTTGTTCCGTATTCTCAGCGGGAGTATTGCGAGCTTGGGATGAAGATTCACCCCTTTCAGTCTGCAAAACACATCAAACACATTAGTGTCAGCAAAATCATCAATCAAAATAATTACAATGACATGTTTAATTTATATCAAACTTAAGCTCTTTTTCATATTTTCATCAAATCTACACTTTTTCAAATAAGCATATACGAAAATATTCGCCAAGTTCATAAGCATTCAACTCAAATAACATGTCAAAATAATCATCACTAGCAATTAAACAAGTTTTAAATGGCATTATCTCTCAAAAATCAAGTTCATGAATTTTAGTCTTGAAAAAAGTCCACTTTAATTCTCAAAATCATGTTTAGGCTCAAAGTTTGGATCATTTAACTACCTAAACATGTTACACTACTTAATTTAGCAACAATTCATGATAAAAATCAGCCATAACCTGTTTATATCAAAAAGCCCCAAATTTGCTCAAGAACACAAACCCTAGATTACTCATAAGGCTTCTAATCATGTTAAATAGCATCAATCTAGGTTATACAAGCATAATACATAAACAATTTAAGCATAATTACACTAAAAAGTATCAAAATCAAATTGGATATAAAATTGCTCAAGAACACTAATTTTCGGATTAAATGGTGTTTAGGTGTAGAAATTTACCGTTTTTCTTGAGTAATTCCTTGATAGCATCCTTCTCAACATGATTTTAGTAAAAGATTTAATGATTAACGGTCAAAAATTGCGAATTTGGTGTGTGTTTTTCGGGTTTTTTCGGGTTTATTTCGCAGTTTATTTTTGTGTTGTGGTGTGTGGACTGAGCTGATTAAGTTTTTATTTTTTTCTGGGTTTTGGTCCCTCCGCGAGTCGCGGTGTTTGACCCTTCAAACTCCGCGAGTCGCGGAGTTTGTATATATATTTTTTTTTTTATAAAAACCTTAACTTATAAAACAATTAATTAATTAATTTTAAAATTTTGTTTCCCTTGTTATTTAGGATGAGGTCGTTTCGGATCGATGTCCTAGTCCGTCCTTCCACAAAATTTTAAAATTTGTCTTTTTGTAGCGATTGTTTTAAAAGCTAAGATTTTTGGGTTTTTTTTTTTTAATGTTTATGACATACTTTAATTCGATAAGATTAAAAATAATGATAATAAAAGTTCTCGTCCCTCCCTCGGGTAAAGCAATTTCGGTTCAATGACCTAGTCTTCAACTTACGACGAATTTTAAAAATCATATTTTTAACTTAATGAGATAAAGTAAATTTTTGTTTTTAAATTCACACCAAACTTAAAATAAAAATACATAAAATTCAAAATTAATATTAAAAATTCACACCAAACTTAAAATTTAAAATACATAAAATTAAAAATTCTTATTTTAAAAATTAAAAATTCACACCAAACTTAATTTAAAAATTCATATTATAAAATCACACCAAACTTATATTATATTTTTCAAATATTTACAATTTTAAATATATTGTTTTTACAAAGTTTACAATATTAATTTAAGATTTATATATTAATTTTAAAAAAAAATGGTAAAAATAAAATTAAAAATCTTTTTGGCTTTTTATCCCAATTTAATCAATTAAATATTATCAAAAATATGCGCCCCTCTTTTCGGTAAAGTAATTTCGGTTCCAAGACCTAATTTAACTCATGACGAATTTTTGAAATATTTTGGGTTGATTGATTAAAGATATTTATACCTTAAGAATAAACGTTAAATTTCGCAGTGATGTAATAAATTTTTGAATGATATCAATAATTTCGGTCGCCAAACCTAATTTTATTCAATACCAATTTAATACTTTATAGCGAACAAATTAGCGTTTATTATCAAAAGGTTAAAAATAAAAATAAAAATAAAAAACTGTACAGAGTTACCTGTGAGATAGTATTCTTAGTTATACGATCTATCCCATTCATAAGATAGTCGGTTTAATTGGTTTTCCATGGCTACATAGGCGTAACCTCGAGCATTCAGTGTTTTTTCTTCTAAACATATGAACGGTCCGTCTCTGCATAAAGTAACAAATTCGGTATTTGAATAGGTTTGATTATTTGAACATTTACCTCCATGTGACCATTTTCCGCATTTGTGACATCTTTCAAGGTGTCGTGCTCTTCTTTTCGCTGCGGATTTTGATTTTCCTTTACCAAATTGTAACTTATTATCTTCGCATCTGGATTCTTTTCTTACTCCGTCCAATCTTTCTCTGATTACTGATACTATTTCACTCGGTAGTGTGTCATTATTATGTTTAGTGATCAAAGCGTGTAGCATTAGATCATGGTTTAGTTCACAGGCAGTCTTCATTTCCTAAAAAAAATAAAAATTCAGAATGGGGGGAGAAGACTAGTTCTTTAGGGTCTGCTAGGGAAAGACCATTCGGGTTCCATTTTCGAGAACTACACGAAAACAGACAATCTAACTCTAACAAAAATACATAAAATCCTTTAAAGATTTGATTCTCCCCACACTTAGTTAGCTGTGGTATCGAAATTGTGATTAGCTTCGTTGTCGATTTTCATTGGACTATCTATGTAATGTTTAACTCTGTGACCATTAACTTTAAATTCAATTCCATTTGAATTTATTAATTCTACTGTTTCGTATGGGAAAACTCTTTTGACTATGAATGGTGCAGACCATCTTGATTTCAATTTTCCAGGAAATAGCTTGAATCGTGAATTGAAAAGAAGAACTCTGTCTCCTTCTTTAAATTCTTTTAAACTTCTGATTCTTTTATTATGCCATTTCTTCGTTCTTTCTTTATAGATTAACGAATTTTCATATGCTTCATGTCTTAATTCTTCTAATTCATTTAGTTGACTTAATCGTAGACGTCCAGCTTCATGTAAATCAAGATTACATGTCTTCAAAGCCCAAAATGCTTTGTGTTCAATTTCTACTGGAAGATGACATGCTTTTCCATAAACGAGTCTAAAAGGTGTGGTTCCAATTGGAGTTTTGTAGGCTGTTCTAAAAGCCCAGAGTGCATCCTCCAATTTAATGGACCATTCCTTCGGATTTGATCCTACGGTTTTCTCTAGAATACGTTTTAAAGCTCGGTTGGTATTTTCAACTTGTCCACTTGTTTGTGGATGATATGCGGTGGAGATTTTATGAGTTACTCCATATCTTTTAAGAACTTTCTCAAGTTGATTATTACAAAAATGAGTACCCCGATCACTTATTAAAGCTTTCGGTGTTCCAAACCTTGCAAAAAGACGTTTTAAAAAGTTGACTACAACTCGTGCATCGTTAGTTGGGAGAGCTTGTGCTTCCGCCCATTTAGATACATAATCAATGGCTACGAGAATATAGAGATTATTATGAGATTTTGGAAATGGACCCATAAAGTCAATACCCCAAATGTCAAATACTTCGCATACTTGAATGACATTTTGTGGCAATTCATCACGTTGACTTATTTTTCCGGCCCTTTGACATGCATCACAGGATTTGCAAAGAAGTTGTGCGTCTTTGTAAATTGTAGGCCAATAGAATCCAGCTTCATAAACTTTTCTTGCTGTTAATTGAGGCCCATAATGCCCTCCTGTTGGTCCTGTGTGACAATGGTTTAAAATTTTACTAGCTTCATCTCCGAATACACATCGGCGTATTATTCCATCTGGACAACTTTTAAAAAGATGTGGATCTTCCCAGAAATAGTGTTTTATATCACTAAAGAATTTTTTTCATTTTTGGTACGACAATCCTTTTTCAAGGAATCCACAAACTAAGTAATTTGCATAGTCTGCAAATCATGGAATTTCATTATAATCTATCTTCAATAGATATTCATCAGGAAAGTTGTCTTGTATGGCCGATTCATTTAGAACTTCTAATTCGGGATTTTCAAGACGAGAAAGATGATCAGCGGCGAGATTTTCTGCTCCTCTTTCATCTCGGATTTCAATATCGAATTCTTGTAAGAGTAAGATCCAGCGGATTAATCTTGGTTTAGCATCTTGTTTCGAAAATAGGTATCTAAGAGCAGAATGGTCGGTATAGACCACCGTTTTTGCTAGAATGAGATATGAACGAAATTTGTCAAAAGCAAAGACAATAGCAAGGAGTTCTTTTTCAGTAGTTGTATAGTTCATTTGTGCTCCTTGTAATGTCTTACTAGCGTAATAAATAGGTTGAAATCGTTTTTCAATCTTTTGTCCTAAAACGGCTCCCATTGCAAAATCACTTGCATTGCACATTAGTTCAAATGGTAGATTCCAATTTGGTGTTATCATGATTGGCGCATTAGTGAGTTTTTCTTTAAGAATATTAAAAGATTTGATACATTCATCTGAAAAGATGAATGGAGCATCTTTTTCTAGGAGTTTATTCATAGGAGTGGCAATTTTAGAAAAATCTTTTATGAAACGTCGGTAAAAACCGGCATGCCCTAGAAAACTCCTAACTCCTCTAACATTGGTGGGATGTGGAAGTTTAGCAATTACATCTACTTTAGCTCTATCCACTTCAATTCCTTCCTTTGAGATTTTATGTCCAAGAACGATGCCTTCTTTAACCATGAAATGACATTTCTCCCAATTAAGAACTAGATTTGATTGTTCGCATCTAATAAGCATTCATTCCAGATTAACTAGACATGATTCAAATGTATCACCGAAGACTGAAAAGTCATCCATGAAAACTTCCATGCATTCTTCTATCATGTCGTGAAAAATCGCCATCATACACCTTTGAAAGGTTGCATGGGCGTTGCAAAGTCCAAATGGTATGCGTTTGTAAGCAAAAGTACCATAAGGGCACGTGAATGTGGTTTTCTCTTGATCTTCGGGTGCTATTGGAATTTGAAAATATCCGGAAAATCCATCAAGAAAACAATAGTAACTATTTTCGGCTAGCCTTTCCAACATTTGATCAATGAAAGGTAAGGGAAAGTGATCTTTTCTGGTGGCGTCATTTAATTTTCTATAATCAATACACACACGCCATCCTGTTACAGTCCTAGTAGGAATAAGCTCATTTTTTTCATTTGTAATGACAGTCATGCCACCCTTCTTAGGCACGCATTGAACTGGGCTTACCCATGGACTATCAGAAATTGGATATATTAAACCTGCATCTAGTAGTTTAATAATTTCTTTCTTAACTACATCTTGCATATTCGGATTTAGTCTTCGTTGGCGTTGCACATACGTTTTATGACCTTCTTCCATAAGGATTTTATGTGTGCACTGTAGTGACCCGAACTTTTCCATGTTTATATATATTAATTGAGATTGATATTTACATGATTAAATGTTTCCAACATGTTAAGCAATCAAACTTGTTAAGACTTGATTAATTGAAATATGTTTCATATAGACAATTGACCACCCAAGTTGACCGGCGATTCACGAACGTTAAAACTTGTAAAAAAGACATGACGATATATATATGGATATACATATGGTTAACATGATATTATGATAAGTAAGTATCTCCATAAGTATATTAACAATGAGTTATATACATATAAACAAGACTACTAACTTAAGGATTTCGAAACGAGACATATATGTAACGATTATCGTTGTAACGACATTTAAATGTATATATATCATATTAAGATATATTAATATATCATAATATCATGATAATATAATAATTTAACATCTCATTAGATATAATAAACAATGGGTTAACAACATTAATTGAGATCGTTAACTTAAAGGTTTCAAAACAACACTTACATGTAACGACTAACGATGACTTAACGACTCAGTTAAAATGTATATACATGTAGTGTATTTAGATGTATTAAAATAATTTTGGAAGACTTCAAGACATATATCAAAGCACTCATACTTAACGAAAATGGTTACAGTTACTTTCCCATTCTTTTCTTTCATCAAGAATTCTAGTCGTATTCTTACCCGTATTATACACAGCTTCAAAATGTACTTACTATGGGTATATACCAATAGGAACTAGCATGGGATTCCACTCTTGATTATGTCATGTATGAATAATCAATTTTAACTTCTTCCATGAGATAGTCAACTAACTAGAACTCCTTTTAACCCCACTCACCACTCACCAATTACCACTCATCATTCACTCCATTTCACTTCCAATTCTCTTTCTAATTCTCTCTCAACACACACACACTATTATGAACGTATTTTTCCAGTAGTTAATCATCATCTTCATCAATAATCACTTCAAGAATCAAGCTATAATCATCATAGGAAGAACACTTCAAGAACACTTCAAAAATCCCTTCAAGTTTACTAATTTACTTCCAAGCTTTCTAATCCATTCCAAGTAATCATCTAAGATCAGGAAACCTTTGTTATATACAGTAGGTTATCTTTCTTATTCAAGGTAATATTCATATTCAAACTTTGATTCAATTTCTATAACTATAAACTATCTTAATTCGAGTAAAAATCTTACTTGAACTTGTTTTTGTGTCATGATCCTACTTCAAGAACTTTCAAGCCATCCAAGATCCTTTGAAGCTAGATCATTTCTTGGCACTTCCAGTAGGTTTACCTACTAAACTTGAGGTAGTAATGATGTTCATAACATCATTCGATTCATATATATAAAACTATCTTATTCAAAGGTTTAAACTCGTAATCACTAGAACATAGTTTAGTTAATTCTAAACTTGTTCGCAAACAAAAGTTAATCCTTCTAACTTGACTTTTAAAATTAACTAAACACATGTTCTATATCTATATGATATGCTAACTTAATGATTTAAAACCTGGAAACACGAAAAACACCGTAAAACTGGATTTACGCCGTCGTAGTAACACCGCGGGCTGTTTTGGGTTAGTTAATTAAAAACTATGATAAACATTGATTTAAAAGTTGTTATTCTAAGAAAATGATTTTTATTATGAACATGAAACTATATCCAAAAATTATGGTTAAACTCAAAGTGGAAGTATGTTTTCTAAAATGGTCATCTAGACGTCGTTCTTTCGACTGAAATGACTACCTTTACAAAAACGACTTGTAACTTATTTTTCCGACTATAAACCAATACTTTTTCTGTTTAGATTCATAAAATAGAGTTCAATATGAAACCATACCAATTTGATTCACTCAAAATGGATTTAAAATGAAGAAGTTATGGGTAAAACAAGATTGGATAATTTTTCTCATTTTAGCTACGTGAAAATTGGTAACAAATCTATTCCAACCATAACTTAATCAACATGTATTGTATATTATGTAATCTTGAGATACCATAGACACGTATACAATGTTTCGACCTATCATGTCGACACATCTATATATATTTCGGAACAACCATAGACACTCTATATGTGAATGTTGGAGTTAGCTATACAGGGTTGAGGTTGATTCTAAAATATATATAGTTTGAGTTGTGATCAATACTGAGATAAGTATACACTGGGTAGTGGATTGATTCAAGATAATATTTATCGATTTATTTCTGTACATCTAACTGTGGACAACTAGTTGTAGGTTACTAACGAGGACAGCTGACTTAATAAACTTAAAACATCAAAATATATTAAAAGTGTTGTAAATATATTTTGAACATACTTTAATATATATGTATATATTGTTATAGGTTCGTGAATCAACCAGTGGCCAAGTCTTACTTCCTGACGAAGTAAAAATCTGTGAAAGTGAGTTATAGTCCCACTTTTAAAATCTAATATTTTTGGGATGAGAATACATGCAGGTTTTATAAATGATTTACAAAATAGACACAAGTACGTGAAACTACATTCTATGGTTGAATTATCGAAATCGAATATGCCCCTTTTTATTAAGTCTGGTAATCTAAGAATTAGGGAACAGACAACCTAATTGACGCGAATCCTAAAGATAGATCTATTGGGCCTAACAAACCTCATCCAAAGTACCGGATGCTTTAGTACTTCGAAATTTATATCATATCCGAAGGGTGTCCCGGAATGATGGGGATATTCTTATATATGCATCTTGTTAATGTCGGTTACCAGGTGTTCACCATATGAATGATTTTTATCTCTATGTATGGGATGTGTATTGAAATATGAAATCTTGTGGTCTATTGTTACGATTTGATATATATAGGTTAAACCTATAACTCACCAACATTTTTGTTGACGTTTTAAGCATGTTTATTCTCAGGTGATTATTAAGAGCTTCCGCTGTCGCATACTTAAATAAGGACGAGATTTGGAGTCCATGCTTGTATGATATTGTGTAAAAACTGCATTCAAGAAACTTATTTTGTTGTAACATATTTGTATTGTAAACCATTATGTAATGGTCGTGTGTAAATAGGATATTTTAGATTATCATTATTTGATAATCTACGTAAAGCTTTTTAAACTTTTATTGATGAAATAAAGGTTATGGTTTGTTTTAAAATGAATGCAGTCTTTGAAAAACGTCTCATATAGAGGTCAAAACCTCGCAACGAAATCAATTAATATGGAACGTTTTTAATCAATAAGAACGGGACATTTCAGTTGGTATCCGAGCGTTGGTCTTAGAGAACCAGAATTTTGCATTAGTGTGTCTTATCGAGTTTGTTAGGATGCATTAGTGAGTCTGGACTTCGACCGTGTTTACTTGAAAAATGATTGCTTAACAAATTTTGTTGGAAACTATATATTTTTAACATGTGAATATTATGTGATATATTAATCTCTTAACGCGTTTGATATTATGTGATAGATGTCTACCTCTAGAACAAGTCCCATTGACTCACCTAATAATAATGAAGAGTCAAATGTAAATTGGAATGATTCGTGGACTGATTCACAAGTTCCCGAAGAGGAACCGGAAGAAGAGTCGGAACCGGAAGAAGAATCGGAACCGGAAGAAGAATCGGAACCGGATGAAGAAATAGAACCGGTGGGGGAAATAATAAAACGGTTAAGTAAAAGAAAATCCTCAACTAACCGAGCAAGGTTAATTATGGTCAATGGTGTTTCCGCCAAGGAAGCAAAATATTGGGAGGATTACCAATTCTACGATGAATCGGATTCCGACGAGAATTCCGATGATGTTATAGAAATTACCCCAACTGAATTTAAAAAGGCAAAAGAAAATAATAAGGGAAAGGGCATAAAAATAGAGAAATCTAATTCCAACCCCGATGAACTTTATATGTATCGTCAACCCCCCGAAGTCCTTAAGTTGTAACAATGACCCGGGAACCTCTAAACCACCAGGTTTTTCTAAACCAATGTGGAAAACGACGGCTCGTATTAGGGGAACATCATATATCCCTAGAAACTTGGCAAAACGAACCAAAACTGAAGAAGAAGAAACAAACGAGTCGGAATAAGATAGTTGTATTCGTGTGGTGTAATATATGTAATATAGTGTGCTTATGCTTTATGATATATGTAAAAATTGCTTGTATTAATAAGTATTTTTTTTTATGTATCTAACTCTTGTCTATTTTACAGTATTAAAACACAAAATGGATAGACAACCCAATATTTTAAGAGACCTACCCGAAGACATGATTGATGAAATCTTGTCTAGAGTCGGTCAGAATTCTTCAGCACAACTATTTAAGGCGAGATCAGTTTGTAAGACATTCGAAGAACGTTCTAAGAATGCCTTGGTTTATAAAAGGCTTTTGTTCGAAAGATGGGGGACATCACATTGGGAAATCCATAAGTTACGATGTGTTTACTTTGACGCATATATTGCGGGGAACCCAAATGCTATTTTACGCAATGGGTTAAGAAATTATTTTGACTCAATATATCCGAATATTGGACTTCGTGATTTAGAAAAACCGGCTAACATGCAACATAAAGAAGCATGTTATGCTTACGGATTAGTAATGTTCGCTTCTCACCAAAGTGAGAACAAGAACATCGGGCTACAACTATTAAACAAAACGTTCCCACAAGTGACGGAGTCGGTAATTGGGGTAAGAAATGAGGTTTTTAGATTAGTACGGGACTGTTGGACATTACGTAACCCTCGTCCCTTTGACGACGTTACAACACGCTGTCTTATCAACGGCCATAACGGTTATGTTCTACAAGACCAAGGATGGGAAGTAATCCTAGTAAAACCAGAATGCATGGCTTGTTTCTGGACGTATGAATTACGTGTCTTTATTGCCTTTGCTGAACGACTTGTGTACTAGCTAGAATTATCTTCATAACCATCTTGTATCAAATTTATTGTGTGCTATATTTCATGCTATATGTAAAATAAGCAGTATTGTAAGTTTGTAAAATATTGTGTAAAAGTTTGAACGCGAAATATTATTATAATCAGTTTTTCATATAGAATTGTAGTAGTTGAATTGTATACTAGCTACTAAGTATGAACTTAACGGGTAGGTACAACCCGAATTTAAACTTATAAAACGCTAATATGAAGAAAAAGCTTTTATAAATGAGTTCATATTATGCTACGAAATACTATTAACTACTCTTAATATTCTGTATGATTAACTTGTTCCATTTGACTATTTTGAAGGAAATGGCACCGACTACTCGACACACCGTGAATATGAATGAAGAGGAATTATGTACTTTTCTAGCTTCAAACATAGCCGCAGTACAGGCTGCGCTACATACCAACAATAACCTTGGATCTAGCAGTACAGGAAATCGTGTAGGATGCACCTACAAAGAATTCACTGCCTGCAAACCTTTGGAATTTGATGGAACCGAAGGACCGATCGGATTGAAACGGTGGACCGAGAAGGTCGAATCGGTGTATTGCCATAAGTAAGTGTACTAAAGAGGACAAAGTGAAGAACGCTACGCATACCTTCACAGGTTCTGCGTTAACATGGTGGAATACCTATCTAGAGCAAGTGGGACAAGACGATGCGTACGCACTACCGTGGTCAGCATTCAAGCACTTGATGTGAAATGTCCCGTTCTTATTGATTAAAAACGTTCCATATTAATTGATTTCGTTGCGAGGTTTTGACCTCTATATGAGACGTTTTTCAAAGACTGCATTCATTTTAAAACAAACCATAACCTTTATTTCATCAATAAAGGTTTAAAAAGCTTTACGTAGATTATCAAATAATGATAATCTAAAATATCCTGTTTACACACGACCATTACATAATGGTTTACAATACAAATATGTTACAACAAAATAAGTTTCTTGAATGCAGTTTTTACACAATATCATACAAGCATGGACTCCAAATCTCGTCCTTATTTAAGTATGCGACAGCGGAAGCTCTTAATAATCACCTGAGAATAAACATGCTTAAAACGTCAACAAAAATGTTGGTGAGTTATAGGTTTAACCTATATATATCAAATCATAATAATAGACCACAAGATTTCATATTTCAATACACATCCCATACATAGAGATAAAAATCATTCATATGGTGAACACCTGGTAACCGACATTAACAAGATACATATATACGAATATCCCCATCATTCCGGGACACCCTTCGGATATGATATAAATTTCGAAGTACTAAAGCATCCGGTACTTTGGATGGGGTTTGTTAGGCCCAATAGATCTATCTTTAGGATTCACGTCAATTAGGGTGTCTGTTCCCTAATTCTTAGATTACCAGACTTAATAAAAAGGGGCATATTCGATTTCGATAATTCAACCATAGAATGTAGTTTCACGTACTTGTGTCTATTTTGTAAATCATTTATAAAACCTGCATGTATTCTCATCCCAAAAATATTAGATTTTAAAAGTGGGACTATAACTCACTTTCACAGATTTTTACTTCGTCGAGAAGTAAGACTTGGCCACTGTTGATTCACGAACCTATAACAATATATACATGTATATTAAAGTATGTTCAAAATATATTTACAACACTTTTAATATATTTTGATGTTTTAAGTTTATTAAGTCAGTTGTTCTCGTTAGTAACCTACAACTAGTTGTCCACAGTTAGATGTACAGAAATAAATCAATAAATATTATCTTGAATCAATCCACGACCCAGTGTATACGTATCTCAGTATTGATCACAACTCAAACTATATATATTTTGGAATCAACCTCAACCCTGTATAGCTAACTCCAACATTCACATATAGAGTGTCTATGGTTGTTCCGAAATATATATAGATGTGTCGACATGATAGGTCGAAACATTGTATACGTGTCTATGGTATCTCAAGATTACATAATATACAATACAAGTTGATTAAGTTATGGTTGGAATAGATTTGTTACCAATTTTCACGTAGCTAAAATGAGAAAAATTATCCAATCTTGTTTTACCCATAACTTCTTCATTTTAAATCCGTTTTGAGTGAATCAAATTGCTATGGTTTCATATTGAACTCTATTTTATGAATCTAAACAGAAAAAGTATAGGTTTATAGTCGGAAAAATAAGTTACAAGTCGTTTTTGTAAAGGTAGTCATTTCAGTCGAAAGAACGACGTCTAGATGACCATTTTAGAAAACATACTTCCACTTTGAGTTTAACCATAATTTTTGGATATAGTTTCATGTTCATAATAAAAATCATTTTCTCAGAATAACAACTTTTAAATCAAAGTTTATCATAGTTTTTAATTAACTAACCCAAAACAGCCCGCGGTGTTACTACGACGGCGTAAATCCGGTTTTACGGTGTTTTTCGTGTTTCCAGGGTTTAAATCATTAAGTTAGCATATCATATAGATATAGAACATATGTTTAGTTAATTTTAAAAGTCAAGTTAGAAGGATTAACTTTTGTTTGCGAACAAGTTTAGAATTAACTAAACTATGTTCTAGTGATTACGAGTTTAAACCTTCGAATAAGATAGTTTTATATATATGAATCGAATGATGTTATGAACATCATTACTACCTCAAGTTTAGTAGGTAAACCTACTGGAAGTGATAAGAAATGATCTAGCTTCAAAGGATCTTGGATGGCTTGAAAGTTCTTGAAGTAGGATCATGACACAAAAACAAGTTCAAGTAAGATTTTTACTCGAATTAAGATAGTTTATAGTTATAGAAATTGAATCAAAGTTTGAATATGAATATTACCTTGAATAAGAAAGATAACCTACTATATATAACAAAGGTTTCTTGATCTTAGATGATTACTTGGGATGGATTAGAAAGCTTGGAAGTAAATTAGTAAACTTGAAGGGATTTTTGAAGTGTTCTTGAAGTGTTCTTCCTATGATGATTATAGCTTGATTCTTGAAGTGATTTTTGATGAAGATGATGATTAACTACTGGAAAAATACGTTCATAATAGTGTGTGTGTGTTGAGAGAGAATTAGAAAGAGAATTGGAAGTGAAATGGAGTGAATGATGAGTGGTAATTGGTGAGTGGTGAGTGGGGTTAAAAGGAGTTCTAGTTAGTTGAATAGCTCATGGTAGAAGTTAAAATTGATTAGTCATACATGACATAATCAAGAGTGGAATCCCATGCTAGTTCCTATTGGTATATACCCATAGTAAGTACGTTTTGAAGCTGTGTATAATACGGGTAAGAATATGACTAGATTTCTTGATGAAAGAAAAGAATGGGAAAGTAACTGTAACCATTTTCGTTAAGTATGAGTGTTTTGATATATGTCTTGAAGTCTTCCAAAAGTATTTTAATACATCTAAATACACTACATGTATATACATTTTAATGAGTCGTTAAGTCATCGTTAGTCGTTACATGTAAGTGTTGTTTTGAAACCTTTAAGTTAACGATCTCAATTAATGTTGTTAACCCATTGTTTATTATATCTAATGAGATGTTAAATTATTATATTATCATGATATTATGATATATTAATATATCTTAATATGATATATATACATTTAAATGTCGTTACAACGATAACCGTTACATATATGTCTCGTTTCGAAATCCTTAAGTTAGTAGTCTTGTTTATATGTATATAACTCATTGTTAATATACTTATGGAGATACTTACTTATCATAATCTCATGTTAACCATATGTATATCCATATATATATCGTTATGTCGTTTTTACAAGTTTTAACGTTCGTGAATCGCCGGTCAACTTGGGTGGTCAATTGTCTATATGAAACATATTTCAATTAATCAAGTCGTAACAAGTTTGATTGCTTAACATGTTGGAAACATTTAATCATGTAAATATCAATCTCAATTAATATATATAAACATGGAAAAGTTCGGGTCACTACAGTACCTACCCGTTAAATAAATTTCGTCCCGAAATTTTAAGCTGTTGAAGGTGTTGATGAATCTTCTGGAAATAGATGCGGGTATTTCTTCTTCATCTGATCTTCACGCTCCCAGGTGAACTCGGCTCCTCTATGAGCATTCCATCGAACCTTAACAATTGGTATCTTGTTTTGCTTAAGTCTTTTAACCTCACGATCCATTATTTCGATGGGTTCTTCGATGAATTGGAGTTTTTCGTTGATTTGGATTTCATCTAACGGAATAGTGAGATCTTTTTTAACAAAACATTTCTTCAAATTCGAGACGTGGAAAGTGTTATGTACAGCCGCGAGTTGTTGAGGTAACTCAAGTCGGTAAGCTACTGGTCCGACACGATCAATAATCTTGAATGGTCCAATATACCTTGGATTTAATTTCCCTCGTTTACCAAATCGAACAACGCCTTTCCAAGGTGCAACTTTAAGCATGACTATCTCTCCAATTTCAAATTCTATATCTTTTCTTTTAATGTCAGCGTAGATCTTTTGTCGACTTTGGGTGGTTTTCAACCGTTGTTGAATTTGGATGATCTTCTCGGTAGTTTCTTGTATAATCTCCGGACCCGTAATCTATCTATCCCCCACTTCACTCCAACAAATCGGAGACCTGCACTTTCTACCATAAAGTGCTTCAAACGGCGCCATCTCAATGCTTGAATGGTAGCTGTTGTTGTAGGAAAATTCTGCTAACGGTAGATGTCGATCCCAACTGTTTCTGAAATCAATAACACATGCTCGTAGCATGTCTTCAAGCGTTTGTATCGTCCTTTCGCTCTGCCCATCAGTTTGTGGATGATAGGCAGTACTCATGTCTAGACGAGTTCCTAATGCTTGCTGTAATGTCTGCCAGAATCTTGAAATAAATCTGCCATCCCTATCAGAGATAATAGAGATTGGTATTCCATGTCTGGAGACGACTTCCTTCAAATACAGTCGTGCTAACTTCTCCATCTTGTCATCTTCTCTTATTGGCAGGAAGTGTGCTGATTTGGTGAGACGATCAACTATTACCCAAATAGTATCAAAACCACTTGCAGTCCTTGGCAATTTAGTGATGAAATCCATGGTAATGTTTTCCCATTTCCATTCTGGGATTTCGGGTTGTTGAAGTAGACCTGATGGTTTCTGATGCTCAGCTTTGACCTTAGAACACGTCAAACATTCTCCTACGTATTTAGCAACATCGGCTTTCATACCCGGCCACCAAAAATGTTTCTTGAGATCCTTGTACATCTTCCCCGTTCCAGGATGTATTGAGTATCTGGTTTTATGAGCTTCTCTAAGTACCATTTCTCTTATATCTCCAAATTTTGGTACCCAAATCCTTTCAGCCCTATACCGGATTCCGTCTTCCCGAATATTAAGATGCTTCTCCGATCCTTTGGGCATTTCATCCTTTAAATTTCCCCCTTTTAAAACTCCTTGTTGCGCCTCCTTTATTTGAGTAGTAAGGTTATTATGAATCATTATATTCATAGATTTTACTCGAATGGGTTCTCTGTCCTTCCTGCTCAAGGCATCGGCTACCACATTTGCCTTCCCCGGGTGGTAACGAATCTCAAAGTCGTAATCATTCAACAATTCAATCCACCTACGCTGCCTCATATTCAGTTGTTTCTGATTAAATATGTGTTGAAGACTTTTATGGTCGGTATATATAATACTTTTGACCCCATATAAGTAGTGCCTCCAAGTCTTTAATGCAAAAACAACCGCGCCTAATTCCAAATCATGCGTCGTATAATTTTGTTCGTGAATCTTCAATTGTCTAGACGCATAAGCAATCACCTTTGTTCGTTGCATTAATACACAACCGAGACCTTGCTTTGATGCGTCACAATAAATCACAAAATCATCATTCCCTTCAGGCAATGACAATATAGGTGCCGTAGTTGGCTTTTTCTTCAATAACTGAAACGCTTTCTCTTGTTCATCATTCCATTCAAATTTCTTCCCTTTATGCGTTAATGCAGTCAAGGGTTTTGCTATTCTGGAAAAGTCTTAGATGAACCTTCTGTAGTAACCAGCTAGTCCTAAAAACGCGCGTATGTGTTTCGGAGTTTTCGGGGTTTCCCACTTTTCAACAGTTTCTATCTTTGCCGGATCCACCTTAATACCTTTTTTGTTCACTATGTGACCGAGGAATTGAACTTCTTCCAACCAAAATGCACACTTTGAAAATTTAGCGTACAATTCTTCCTTCCTCAATACTTCTAACACCTTTCTCAAATGTTCACCGTGTTCTTGGTCATTCTTTGAGTAAATAAGTATGTCATCAATGAAAACAATGACAAACTTGTCAAGGTATGGTCCACACACTCGGTTCATAAGGTCCATGAACACAGCTGGTGCATTAAACCAAACGGCATGACCATAAACTCGTAATGACCGTAACGTGTTCTGAAAGCAGTCTTTGGAATATCATCTTCTTTCACCCGCATTTGATGATACCCGGAACGTAAGTCAATCTTTGAATAAACAGACGAGCCTTGTAGTTGATCAAATAAGTCGTCGATTCTCGGTAGTGGGTAGTGGTTCTTGATGGTAAGTTAGTTCAACTCTCGGTAGTCGATACACAACCTGAATGTACCATCTTTCTTCTTGACAAACAAAACAGGAGCTCCCCACGGTGATGTGCTTGGTCGAATGAAACCATGCTCTAAAAGTTCTTGTAATTGGCTTTGCAGTTCTTTCATCTCGCTGGGTGCGAGTCTGTAAGGAGCACGAGCAATTGGTGCAGCTCCTGGTACAAGATCTATTTGAAATTCAACGGATCGATGTGGGGGTAATCCCGGTAATTCTTTCGAAAATACATCGGGAAATTCTTTTGCAATGGGAACATCATTGATGCTCTTTTCTTCAGTTTGTACTTTCTCGACGTGTGCTAGAACAGCATAGCAACCTTTTCTTATTAGTTTTTGTGCCTTCAAATTACTAATAAGATGTAGCTTCGTGTTGCCCTTTTCTCCGTACACCATTAAGGGTTTTCCTTTTTCTCGTATAATGCGAATTGCATTTTTGTAACAAACGATCTCTGCTTTCACTTCTTTCAACCAGTCCATACCGATTATCACATCAAAACTCCCTAACTCCACTGGTATCAAATCAATCTTAAATGTTTCGCTAACAAGTTTAATTTCTCGATTCCGACATATATTATCTGCTGAAATTAATTTACCATTTGCTAATTCGAGTAAAAATTTACTATCCAAAGGCGTCAATGGACAACATAATTTAGCACAAAAATCTCTACTCATATAGCTTCTATCCGTACCCGAATCAAATAAAACGTAAGCAGATTTATTGTCAATAAGAAACGTACCCGTAATAAGCTCCGGGTCTTCCTGTGCCTCTGTCGCATTAATATTGAAAACTCTTCCGCGGCCTTGTCCATTCGTGTTCTCCTGGTTCGGGCAATTTCTAATAATGTGGCCCAGTTTTCCACATTTATAACAAACTACATTGGCATAACTTGCTCCGACACTACTTGCTCCGCCATTACTCGTTCCGACACCATTTGTTCCTTTCGTTCTATTAACCCCTAGTCCGTAGACCTCACACTTCGCCGCGCTATGACCATTTCTTTTACACTTGTTGCAAAATTTGGTGCAGAACCCAGAGTGATACTTTTCACACCTTTGGCATAGCTGCTTCTGATTGTTGTTGTTGTTGCGGTTATTATTGTTGTTGGGATGATTGTTGTAGTTGCTGTTGTTGTTGTTGTTGTTGGGCCGTTTGTTGTAGTTACGATTGATGTTGCGATTGTTGGGATAATTGTTGCGATTATTGTTGTAATTGCTGTTGTTGTTGTATTGGTGATTCTTATCACCGTTTTCCTCCCACTTTCTTTTGACTTGCTTCGTATTGGCCTCTTCAGCAGTCTGTTCTCTAATTCTTTCTTCAATCTAGTTCACTAGTTTGTGAGCCATTCTACATGCCTGTTGTATGGAGGCGGTGAAACGCGTCGATCTTCTCTTCCTCATCTTCGAATGCTCCCGGATACAATAGGCACAATTCTGTGAATCGTCTTTCGTACGTGGTAATATCAAATCCTTGGGTTCATAACCCTCTAAGTTCTGTCTTGAGCTTATTGACCTCAGTTCTGGGACGGTACTTCTCGTTCATCAAGTGCTTGAATGCTGACCACGGTAGTGCGTACGCATCGTCTTGTCCCACTTGCTCTAGATAGGTATTCCACCATGTTAACGCAGAACCTGTGAAGGTATACGTAGCGTACTTTACTTTGTCCTCTTCAGTACACTTACTTATGGCAAACACCGATTCGACCTTCTCGGTCCACCGTTTCAATCCGATCGGTCCTTCGGTTCCATCAAATTCCAAAGGTTTGCAGGCAGTGAATTCTTTGTAGGTGCATCCTACACGATTTCCTGTACTGCTAGATCTAAGGTTATTGTTGGTATGTAGCGCAGCCTGTACTGCGGCTATGTTTGAAGCTAGAAAAGTACGAAATTCCTCTTCATTCATATTCACGGTGTGTCGAGTAGTCGGTGCCATTTCCTTCAAAATAGTCAAATGGAACAAGTTAATCATACAGAATATTAAGAGTAGTTAATAGTATTTCGTAGCATAATATGAACTCATTTATAAAAGCTTTTTCTTCATATTAGCGTTTTATAAGTTTAAATTCGGGTAGTACCTACCCGTTAAGTTCATACTTAGTAGCTAATATACAATTCAACTACTACAATTCTATATGAAAAACTGATTATAATAATATTTCGCATTCAAACTTTTACACAATATTTTACAAACTTACAATACCGCTTATTTTACATATAGCATGAAATATAGCACACAATAAATTTGATACAAGATGGTTGTGAAGATAATTCTAGCTAGTACACAAGTCGTTCAGCAAAGGCAATAAAGACACGTAATTCATACGTCCAGAAACAAGTCATGCATTCTGATTTTACTAGGACTACTTCCCATCCTTGGTCTTGTGGAACATAACCGTTATGGCCGTTGATAAGACAGCGTGTTGTAACGTCGTCAAAGGGACGAGGGTTACGTAATGTCCAACAGTCCCGTAACAATCTAAAAACCTCATTTCTTACCCCAATTACCGACTCCGTCACTTGTGGGAACGTTTTGTTTAATAGTTGTAGGCCGATGTTCTTGTTCTCACTTTGGTGAGAAGCGAACATTACTAATCCGTAAGCATAACATGCTTCTTTATGTTGCATGTTAGCCGCTTGATATATTGAGTCAAAATAATTTCTTAATCCATTGCGTAAAATAGCATTTGGGTTCCCCTCAATATATGCGTCAAAGTAAACACATCGTAACTTATGGATTTCCCAATGTGATATCCCCCATCTTTCGAACGAAAGCCTTTTATAAACCAAGGCATTCTTGGAACGTTCTTCGAATGTCTTACAAACTGATCTCACCTTAAATAGTTGTGCTGAAGAATTCTGACCGACTCTAGACAAGATTTCATCAATCATGTCTCCGGGTAGGTCTCTTAAAATATTGGGTTGTCTATCCATTTTGTGTTTTTATACTGTAAAATAGACAAGAGTTAGATTCAAAAAAAAAATACTTATTTATACAAGCAATTTTTACATATATCATAAAGCATAAGCACACTATATTACTTATATTACACCACACGAATACAACTATCTTATTCCGACTCGCTTGTTTCTTCTTCTTTGGTTTTGATTCGTTTTGCCAAGTTTCTAGGGATATATGATGTTCTCCTAATACGAGCCGTCGTTATCCACATTGGTTTAGAAAAACCTGGTGGTTTAGAGGTTCCCGGGTCATTGTTACAACTTAAGGACTTCGGGGGTTGACGATACATATAAAGTTCATCGGGGTTGGAATTAGATTTCTCTATTTTTATGCCCTTTCCCTTATTATTTTCTTTTGCCTTTTTAAATTCAGTTGGGGTAATTTCTATAACATCATCGGAATTCTCGTCGATCGGAGAATTGGTAATCCTCCCAATATTTTGCTTCCTTAGCGGAAACACCATTGACCATAATTAGCCTTGGTCGGTTGGTTGAGGATTTTCTTTTACTTAACCGTTTTATTATTTCCCCCACCGGTTCTATTTCTTCATCCGGTTCCGATTCTTCTTCTGGTTCCGACTCTTCTTCTGGTTCCTCTTCGGGAACTTGTGAATCAGTCCACGAATCATTCCAATTTACATTTGACTCTTCATTATTATTAGGTGAGTCAATGGGACTTGTTCTAGAGGTAGACATCTATCACATAATATCAAACGCGTTAAGAGATTAATATATCACATAATATTTACATGTTAAAAATATATAGTTTCCAACAAAATTTGTTAAGTAATCATTTTTCAAGTAAACACGGTCGAAGTCCAGACTCACTAATGCATCCTAACAAACTCGATAAGACACACTAATTCAAAATTCTGGTTCTCTAAGACCAACGCTCTGATACCAACTGAAATGTCCCTTTCTTATTGATTAAAAACGTTCCATATTAATTGATTTCGTTACGAGGTTTTGACCTCTATATGAGACGTTTTTCAAAGACTGCATTCATTTTAAAACAAACCATAACCTTTATTTCATCAATAAAGGTTTAAAAAGCTTTACGTAGATTATCAAATAATGATAATCTAAAATATCCAGCTTACACACGACCATTACATAATGGTTTACAATACAAATATGTTACAACAAAATAAGTTTCTTGAATGCAGTTTTTACACAATATCATACAAGCATGGACTCCAAATCTCGTCCTTATTTAAGTATGCGACAGCGGAAGCTCTTAATAATCACCTGAGAATAAACATGCTTAAAACGTCAACAAAAATGTTGGTGAGTTATAGGTTTAACCTATATATATCAAATCATAATAATAGACCACAAGATTTCATATTTCAATACACATCCCATACATAGAGATAAAAATCATTCATATGGTGAACACCTGGTAACCGACATTAACAAGATGCATATATAAGAATATCCCCATCATTCCGGGACACCCTTCGGATATGATATAAATTTTGAAGTACTAAAGCATCCGGTACTTTGGATGGGGTTTGTTAGGCCCAATAGATCTATCTTTAGGATTCGCGTCAATTAGGGTATCTGTTCCCTAATTCTTAGATTACCAGACTTAATAAAAAGGGGCATATTCGATTTCGATAATTCAACCATAGAATGTAGTTTCACGTACTTGTGTCTATTTTGTAAATCATTTATAAAACCTGCATGTATTCTCATCCCAAAAATATTAGATTTTAAAAGTGGGACTATAACTCACTTTCACAGATTTTTACTTCGTCGAGAAGTAAGACTTGGCCACTGTTGATTCACGAACCTATAACAATATATACATGTATATTAAAGTATGTTCAAAATATATTTACAACACTTTTAATATATTTTGATGTTTTAAGTTTATTAAGTCAGCTGTCTTCGTTAGTAACCTACAACTAGTTGTCCACAGTTAGATGTACAGAAATAAATCAATAAATATTATCTTGAATCAATCCACGACCCAGTGTATACGTATCTCAGTATTGATCACAACTCAAACTATATATATTTTGGAATCAACCTCAACCCTGTATAGCTAACTCCAACATTCACATATAGAGTGTCTATAGTTATTCCGAAATATATATAGATGTGTCGACATGATAGGTCGAAACACTGTATACGTGTCTATGGTATCTCAAGATTACATAATATACAATACAAGTTGATTAAGTTATGGTTGGAATAGATTTATTACCAATTTTCACGTAGCTAAAATGAGAAAAATTATCCAATCTTGTTTTACCCATAACTTCTTCATTTTAAATCCGTTTTGAGTGAATCAAATTGCTATGGTTTCATATTGAACTCTATTTTATGAATCTAAATAGAAAAAATATAGGTTTATTGTCAGAAAAATAAGTTACAAGTCATTTTTGTAAAGGTAGTCATTTCAGTCGAAAGAACGACGTCTAGATGACCATTTTAGAAAACATACTTCCACTTTGAGTTTAACCATAATTTTTGGATATAGTTTCATGTTCATAATAAAAATCATTTTCTTAAAATAACAACTTTTAAATCAAAGTTTATCATATTTTTTAATTAACTAACCCAAAACAGCTCGCGGTGTTACTACGACGGCGTACATCCGGTTTTACGGTGTTTTTCGTGTTTCCAGGGTTTAAATCATTAAGTTAGCATATCATATAGATATAGAACATGTGTTTAGTTAATTTTAAAAATCAAGTTAGAAGGATTAACTTTTGTTTGCGAACAAGTTTCGAATTAACAAAACTATGTTCTAGTGATTACGAGTTTAAACCTTCGAATAAGATAGTTTTATATATATGAATCGAATGATGTTATGAACATCATTACTACCTCAATTTTAGTAGGTAAACCTACTGGAAGTGACAAGAAATGATCTAGCTTCAAAGGATCTTGGATGGCTTGAAAGTTCTTGAAGTAGGATCATGACAAAAAAACAAGTTCAAGTAAGATTTTTACTCGAATTAAGATAGTTTATAGTTATAGAAATTGAATCAAAGTTTGAATATGAATATTACCTTGAATAAGAAAGATAACCTACTATATATAACAAAGGTTTCTTGATCTTAGATGATTACTTGGAATGGATTAGAAAGCTTGGAAGTAAATTAGTAAACTTGAAGGGATTTTTGAAGTGTTCTTGAAGTGTTCTTCCTATGATGATTATAGCTTGATTCTTGAAGTGATTTTTGATGAAGATGATGATTAACTACTGGAAAAATACGTTCATAATAGTGTGTGTGTGTTGAGAGAGAATTAGAAAGAGAATTGGAAGTGAAATGGAGTGAATGATGAGTGGTAATTGGTGAGTGGTGAGTGGGGTTAAAAGGAGTTCTAGTTAGTTGACTAGCTCATGGTAGAAGTTAAAATTGATTAGTCATACATGACATAATCAAGAGTGGAATCCCATGCTAGTTCCTATTGGTATATACCCATAGTAAGTACGTTTTGAAGCTGTGTATAATACGGGTAAGAATACGACTAGAATTCTTGATGAAAGAAAAGAATGGGAAAGTAACTGTAACCATTTTCGTTAAGTATGAGTGTTTTGATATATGTCTTGAAGTCTTCCAAAAGTATTTTAATACATCTAAATACACTACATGTATATACATTTTAACTGAGTCGTTAAGTCATTGTTAGTCGTTACATGTAAGTGTTGTTTTGAAACCTTTAAGTTAACGATCTCAATTAATGTTGTTAACCCATTGTTTATTATATCTAATGAGATGTTAAATTATTATATTATCATGATATTATGATATATTAATATATCTTAATATGATATATATACATTTAAATGTCGTTACAATGATAATCGTTACATATATGTCTCGTTTCGAAATCCTTAAGTTAGTAGTCTTGTTTATATGTGTATAACTCATTGTTAATATACTTATGGAGATACTTACTTATCATAATCTCATGTTAACCATATGTATATCCATATATATATCGTTATGTCATTTTTACAAGTTTTAACATTCGTGAATCGCCGGTCAACTTGGGTGGTCAATTGTCTATATGAAACATATTTCAATTAATCAAGTCTTAACAAGTTTGATTGCTTAACATGTTGGAAACATTTAATCATGTAAATATCAATCTCAATTAATATATATAAACATGGAAAAGTTCGGGTCACTACATGATGAACGAGAAGTACCGTCCCAGAACCGAGGTCAATGAGCTCAAGACAGAACTTAGAGGGTTACGAACCCAAAGATTTGATATTACCACGTACGAAAGACGATTCACAGAATTGTGCCAATTGTGTCCGGGAGCATTTGAAGATGAGTAAGAGAAGATCGACGCGTTTGTGAAAGGATTACCGGAAAGAATCCAAGAAGATATAAGTTCACACGAGCCCGCCTCCATACAACAGGCATGTAGAATGGCTCACAAACTTGTGAACCAGATTGAAGAAAGAATTAAAGAACAGACTGCTGAAGAGGCCAATGTGAAGCAAGTTAAAAGAAAGTGGGAGGAAAACGGTGATAAGAATCACCAATACAACAACAACAGCAATTACAACAATAATCGCAACAATTATCCTAACAATCGCAACATCAATCGCAACTACAACAATCGGCCCAACAACAACAACAACAACAACAACAACAACAACAACAACAACTACAACAATCATCCCAACAACAATAATAACCGCAACAATAACAACAATCAGAAGCAGCTATGCCAAAGGTGTGAAAAGTATCACTCGGGGTTCTGCACCAAATTTTGCAACAAGTGTAAAAGAAATGGTCATAGCGCGGCGAAGTGTGAGGTCTACGGACCAGGGGTTAATAGAACGAAAGGAACAAATGGTGTCGGAACGAGTAATGACGGAGCAAGTAGTGTCGGAGCAAGTTATGCCAATGTAGTTTGGTATAAATGTGGAAAACCGGGCCACATTATTAGAAATTGCCCGAACCAGGAGAACACGAATGAACAAGGCCGCGGAAGAGTTTTCAATATTAATGCGGTAGAGTCACAGGAAGACCCGGAGCTTGTTACAGGTACGTTTCTTATTGATAATAAATCTGCTTACGTTTTATTTGATTCGGGTGCGGATAGAAGCTATATGAGTAGAGATTTTTGTGCTAAATTAAGTTGTCCATTGACGCCTTTGGATAGTAAATTTTACTCGAATTAGCAATTGGTAAATTAATTTCAGCAGATAATATATGTCGGAATCGAGAAATTAAACTGGTTAGCGAAACATTTAAGATTGACTTGATACCAGTAGAGTTAGGGAGTTTTGATGTGATAATCTGTATGGACTGGTTGAAAGAAGTGAAAGCAGGGATCGTTTGTTACAAAAATGCAATTCGCATTATACGAGAAAAAGGAAAACCCTTAATGGTGTACGGAGAAAAGGACAACACGAAGCTACATCTTATTAGTAATTTGAAGGCACAAAAACTAATAAGAAAAGGTTGCTATGCTGTTCTAGCACACGTCGAGAAAGTACAAACTGAAGAAAAGAGCATCAATGATGTTCCCATTGCAAAAGAATTTCCCGATGTATTTCCGAAAGAATTACCGGGATTACCCCCACATCGATCCGTTGAATTTCAAATAGATCTTGTACCAGGAGCTGCACCAATAGCTCGTGCTCCTTACAGACTCGCACCCAGCGAGATGAAAGAACTGCAAAGCCAATTACAAGAACTTTTAGAGCATGGTTTCATTCGACCAAGCACATCACCGTGGGGAGCTCCTGTTTTGTTTGTCAAGAAGAAAGATGGTACATTCAGGTTGTGTATCGACTACCGAGAGTTGAACAAACTTACCTTCAAGAACCGCTACCCACTACCGAGAATCGACGACTTATTTGATCAACTACACGGCTCGTCTGTTTATTCAAAGATTGATTTACGTTCCGGGTATCATCAAATGCGGGTGAAAGAAGATGATATTCCAAAGACTGCTTTCAGAACACGTTACGGTCATTACGAGTTTATGGTCATGCCGTTTGGTTTAACTAATGCACCAGCTGTGTTCATGGACCTTATGAACCGAGTGTGTGGACCATACCTTAACAAGTTTGTCATTGTTTTCATTGATGACATACTTATTTACTCAAAGAATGACCAAGAACACGGTGAACATTTGAGAAAGGTGTTAGAAGTATTGAGGAAGGAAGAATTGTACGCTAAGTTTTCAAAGTGTGCATTTTGGTTGGAAGAAGTTCAATTCCTCGGTCACATAGTGAACAAAGAAGGTATTAAGGTGGATCCGGCAAAGATAGAAACTGTTGAAAAGTGGGAAACCCCGAAAACTCCGAAACACATATGCCAATTTTTAGGACTAGCTAGTTACTACAGAAGGTTCATCCAAGACTTTTCCAGAATAGCAAAACCCTTGACTGCATTAACGCATAAAGGGAAGAAATTTGAATGGAATGATGAACAAGAGAAAGCCTTTCAATTATTGAAGAAAAAGCTAACTACGGCACCTATATTGTCATTGCCTGAAGGGAATGATGATTTTGTGATTTATTGTGACGCATCAAAGCAAGGTCTCGGTTGTGTATTAATGCAACGAACGAAGGTGATTGCTTATGCGTCTAGACAATTGAAGATTCACGAACAATATTATACGATGTATGATTTGGAATTAGGCGCGGTTGTTTTTGCATTAAAGACTTGGAGGCACTACTTATATGGGGTCAAAAGTATTATATATACCGACCACAAAAGTCTTCAACACATATTTAATCAGAAACAACTGAATATGAGGCAGCGTAGGTGGATTGAATTATTGAATGATTACGACTTTGAGATTCGTTACCACCCGGGAAGGCAAATGTGGTAGCCGATGCCTTGAGCAGGAAGGACAGAGAACCCATTCGAGTAAAATCTATGAATATAATGATTCATAATAACCTTACTACTCAAATAAAGGAGGCGCAACAAGGAGTTTTAAAAGAGGGAAATTTAAAGGATGAAATACCCAAAAGATCGGAGAAGCATCTTAATATTCGAGAAGACGAAACCCGGTATAGGGCTGAAAGGATTTGGGTACCAAAATTTGGAGATATGAGAGAAATGGTACTTAGAGAAGCTCATAAAACTAGATACTCAATACATCCTGGAACGGGGAAGATGTACAAGGATCTCAAGAAACATTTTTGGTGGCCGGGTATGAAAGCCGATGTTGCTAAATACGTAGGAGAATGTTTGACGTGTTCTAAGGTCAAAGCTGAGCATCAGAAACCATCAGGTCTACTTCAATAACCCGAAATCCCATAATGGAAATGGGAAAATATTACCATGGATTTCATCACTAAATTGCCAAGGACTGCAAGTGGTTTTGATACTATTTGGGTAATAGTTGATCGTCTCACCAAATCAGCACACTTCCTACCAATAAGAGAAGATGACAAGATGGAGAAGTTAGCACGACTGTATTTGAAGGAAGTCGTCTCCATACATGGAATACCAATCTCTATTATCTCTGATAGGGATGGCAGATTTATTTCAAGATTCTGGCAGACATTACAGCAAGCATAAGGAACTCGTCTAGACATGAGTACTGCCTATCATCCACAAACTGATGGGCAGAGCGAAAGGACGATACAAACGCTTGAAGACATGCTACGAGCATGTGTTATTGATTTCGGAAACAGTTGGGATCGACATCTACCGTTAGCAGAATTTTCCTACAACAACAGCTACCATTCAAGCATTGAGATGGTGCCGTTTGAAGCACTTTATGGTAGAAAGTGCAGGTCTCCGATTTGTTGGAGTGAAGTGGGGGATAGACAGATTACGAGTCCGGAGATTATACAAGAAACTACCGAGAAGATCATCCAAATTCAACAACGGTTGAAAACCGCCCAAAGTCGACAAAAGAGCTACGCTGACATTAAAAGAAAAGATATAGAATTTGAAATTGGAGAGATGGTCATGCTTAAAGTTGCACCTTGGAAAGGCGTTGTTCGATTTGGTAAACGAGGGAAATTAAATCCAAGGTATATTGGACCATTCAAGATTATTGATCGTGTCGGACCAGTAGCTTACCGACTTGAGTTACCTCAACAACTCGTGGCTGTACATAACACTTTCCACGTCTCGAATTTGAAGAAATGTTTTGCTAAAGAAGATCTCACTATTCCGTTAGATGAAATCCAAATCAACGAAAAACTTCAATTCATCGAAGAACCCGTCGAAATAATGGATCGTGAGGTTAAAAGACTTAAGCAAAACAAGATACCAATTGTTAAGGTTCGATGGAATGCTCGTAGAGGACCCGAGTTCACCTGGGAGCATGAAGATCAGATGAAGAAGAAATACCCGCATCTATTTCCAAAAGATTCGTCAACACCTTCAACAGCTTAAAATTTCGGGACGAAATTTATTTAACGGGTAGGTACTGTAGTGACCCGAACTTTTCCATGTTTATATATATTAATTGAGATTGATATTTACATGATTAAATGTTTCCAACATGTTAAGCAATCAAACTTGTTAAGACTTGATTAATTGAAATATGTTTCATATAGACAATTGACCACCCAAGTTGACCGGCGATTCACGAACGTTAAAACTTGTAAAAACGACATGACGATATATATATGGATATACATATGGTTAACATGAGATTATGATAAGTAAGTATCTCCATAAGTATATTAACAATGAGTTATATACATATAAACAAGACTACTAACTTAAGGATTTCGAAACGAGACATATATGTAACGATTATCGTTGTAACGACATTTAAATGTATATATATCATATTAAGATATATTAATATATCATAATATCATGATAATATAATAATTTAACATCTCATTAGATATAATAAACAATGGGTTAACAACATTAATTGAGATCGTTAACTTAAAGGTTTCAAAACAACACTTACATGTAACGACTAACGATGACTTAACGACTCAGTTAAAATGTATATACATGTAGTGTATTTAGATGTATTAAAATACTTTTGGAAGACTTCAAGACATATATCAAAACACTCATACTTAACGAAAATGGTTACAGTTACTTTCCCATTCTTTTCTTTCATCAAGAATTCTACTCGTATTCTTACCCATATTATACACAGCTTCAAAACGTACTTACTATGGGTATATACCAATAGGAACTAGCATGGGATTCCACTCTTGATTATGTCATGTATGACTAATCAATTTTAACTTCTACCATGAGCTAGTCAGCTAACTAGAACTCCTTTTAACCCCACTCACCACTCACCAATTACCACTCATCATTCACTCCATTTCACTTCCAATTCTCTTTCTAATTCTCTCTCAACACACACACACTATTATGAACGTATTTTTCCGGTAGTTAATCATCATCTTCATCAAAAATCACTTCAAGAATCAAGCTATAATCATCATAGGAAGAACACTTCAAGAACACTTCAAAAATTCCTTCAAGTTTACTAATTTACTTCCAAGCTTTCTAATCCATTCCAAGTAATCATCTAAGATCAAGAAACCTTTGTTATATACAGTAGGTTATCTTTCTTATTCAAGGTAATATTCATATTCAAACTTTGATTCAATTTCTATAACTATAAACTATCTTAATTCGAGTAAAAATCTTACTTGAACTTGTTTTTGTGTCATGATCCTACTTCAAGAACTTTCAAGCCATCCAAGATCCTTTGAAGCTAGATCATTTCTTGTCACTTCCAGTAGGTTTACCTACTAAACTTGAGGTAGTAATGATGTTCATAACATCATTCGATTCATATATATAAAACTATCTTATTCGAAGGTTTAAACTCGTAATCACTAGAACATAGTTTAGTTAATTCTAAACTTGTTCGCAAACAAAAGTTAATCCTTCTAACTTGACTTTTAAAAATAACTAAACACATGTTCTATATCTATATGATATGCTAACATAATGATTTAAAACCTGGAAACACGAAAAACACCGTAAAACCGGATTTACGCCGTCGTAGTAACACCGCGGGCTGTTTTGGGTTAGTTAATTAAAAACTATGATAAACTTTGATTTAAAAGTTGTTATTCTGAGAAAATGATTTTTATTATGAACATGAAACTATATCCAAAAATTATGGTTAAACTCAAAGTGGAAGTATGTTTTCTAAAATGGTCATCTAGACGTCGTTCTTTCGACTAAAATGACTACCTTTACAAAAACGACTTGTAACTTATTTTTCCGACTATAAACCAATACTTTTTCTGTTTAGATTCATAAAATAGAGTTCAATATGAAACCATAGCAATTTGATTCACTCAAAACGGATTTAAAATGAAGAAGTTATGGGTAAAACAAGATTGGATAATTTTTCTCATTTTAGCTATGTGAAAATTGGTAACAAATCTATTCCAACCATAACTTAATCAACTTGTATTGTATATTATGTAATCTTGAGATACCATAGACACGTATACAATGTTTCGACCTATCATGTCGACACATCTATATATATTTCGGAATAACCATAGACACTCTATATGTGAATGTTGGAGTTAGCTATACAGGGTTGAGGTTGATTCCAAAATATATATAGTTTGAGTTGTGATCAATACTGAGATACGTATACACTGGGTCGTGGATTGATTCAAGATAATATTTATCGATTTATTTCTGTACATCTAACTGTGGACAACTAGTTGTAGGTTACTAACGAGGACAGCTGACTTAATAAACTTAAAACATCAAAATATATTAAAACTGTTGTAAATATATTTTGAACATACTTTAATATATATGTATATATTGTTATAGGTTCGTGAATCAACCAGTGGCCAAGTCTTACTTCCCGACGAAGTAAAAATCTGTGAAAGTGAGTTATAGTCCCACTTTTAAAATCTAATATTTTTGGGATGAGAATACATGCAGATTTATAAATGATTTACAAAATAGACACAAGTACGTGAAACTACATTCTATGGTTGAATTATCGAAATTGAATATGCCCCTTTTTATTAAGTCTGGTAATCTAAGAATTAGGGAACAGACACCCTAATTGACGTGAATCCTAAAGATAGATCTATTGGGCCTAACAAACCTCATCCAAAGTACCGGATGCTTTAGTACTTCGAAATTTATATCATATCCGAAGGATGTCCCGGAATGATGGGGATATTCTTATATATGCATCTTGTTAATGTCGGTTACCAGGTGTTCACCATATGAATGATTTTTATCTCTATGTATGGGATGTGTATTGAAATATGAAATCTTGTGGTCTATTGTTACGATTTGATATATATAGGTTAAACCTATAACTCACCAACATTTTTGTTGACGTTTTAAGCATGTTTATTCTCAGGTGATTATTAAGAGCTTCCAATGTCGCATACTTAAATAAGGACGAGATTTGGGGTCCATGCTTATATGATATTGTGTAAAAACTGCATTCAAGAAACTTATTTTGTTGTAACATATTTGTATTGTAAACCATTATGTAATGGTCGTGTGTAAACAGGATATTTTAGATTATCATTATTTGATAATCTACGTAAAGCTTTTTAAACTTTTATTGATGAAGTAAAGGTCATATAGAGGTCAAAACCTCGCAACGAAATCAATTAATATGGAACATTTTTAATCAATAAGAACGGGACATTTCATGCAATACGAAGGACTTATTCCTTTGATATCATGAATCTTCCATGCAATGGCTGGTTTATGAGCTTTCAACACAGAAATGAGTTGTGATTTCTCATTTTCAGTAAGAGAAGACAATATTATTACAGGTAATTCAGATTCACCATGTAAATAAGCGTATTCCAAATGGTTTGGAAGTGGCTTTAACTCTAATTTCGGAGGTTCTTCTATCGATGATTTATATCGATATCTGTCTTCTTCTTTTAGCATTTGAATTTCTTCTGTTGTTGGTTCATATCCATTAGCTATAAGTGTAGCTAATATTTCAGCTTCATTAATTGGTTCATTACCTTCTCCTAAAGAACATTCTCCTGTTCCTTGTAATTCTGGAAATTCTTCTAACAATTCTGCATGTAAGTCTATAGTTTGAATATAATAACATGTATCATCTACAAATTGCAGTTGTTGCATTGCTCTATCAACTGAAAAGGTAACACTCTCGTTCTCTATACTTAGGGTCAATTTCTTACCGAACACGTCTATCATTGCTTTAGCCGTGTTTAAGAATGGTCTTCCTAATATGAGAGGAACTTGAGAATCTTCTTCCATGTCCAGAACAACAAAATCTACTGGAAATACTAAAGTACCAACTTTAACTAGCATGTTCTCCATTATCCCTCTAGGATATTTTATTGATCGATCGGCTAGTTGTATACTTATTCTTGTTGGTTTCAATTCTCCAAGGTCTAGTTTAGCGTATAGTGAATATGGCATTAGATTTATACTAGCACCTAAGTCTGCCAATGCTTCTATTGAACTAAGACTACCCAGAAAACATGGAATTGTGAAACTTCCTGGATCAGATAGTTTTTCTGGTATCTTATTCAACAGCACTGCTGAACAATTAGCGTTTATAGTAACAGCCGAGAGTTCTTCCATTTTCTTTCTATTCGTGATCAGATCTTTCAAGAATTTAGCATATCTAGGCATTCCTGAAATCACATCAATGAAAGGAAGATTTACATTTACCTGTTTAAACATATCCAAGAATTTGGATTGCTCGGCTTCAAGTTTCTCTTTCTTCATTTTACTCGGGTAAGGAAGTGGTGGTTGGTATGGTTTAACATAAGGTTTAGCCTTAATTGTGTTATCTTCATTAACCTTTTCAACTACCGGTTCTTTTTCCTTATCTTGATCAGGTTGTGGTTCTTGTAGAGTAGGAATAGCTTCATCAGAAGTTACAGGTATTTCAGGTGATTTAAGTGTTGTACCACTTCTTGTGGTAATAGCTTCAGCTGTTTCATTCCGGGGGTTAGCATTTGTATCACTAGGTAAACTTTTCGGTTTTCTTTCACCTATTAATCTTGCTAGGTTACTTACTTCTTGTTCCAAGTTTTGAATAGAAGCTTGTTGATTTCTAAATGCTTGAGCATTTTGTTCATTTGTTTGTTTTTGAGATGTGAAAAACTGCGTTTGAGTTTCAACTAGCTTCGTCATCATATCTTCTAAATTCGGCTTTTTATCACCGGGTTGTGGTGGTTTGTTTTGAAAATTAGGTCTTTGCTGGTTGTAATTATTGTTGGACACTTGTTGATTGCTAGGACCTTGTTGGTTGTTGTATGGAATATTTCGATTATAATTCTGGTTTTGATTGTAGATCGGTCTTGGCGGTTGATAATTATTCTGATAATTATTTCTAGGCCTTTGGTTTATGTATGAAATATTCTCTCTTTGTTCCATTGTTAGTTCAATACTGAGACAATCTTTTGTCAAATGTGGTCCTCCACATTGCTCACAACTAATTCGTATTGAGTGAATATCCTTAGTCATCTTTTCCATTCGTCTCTTGACAGCATCTATCTTTGCGGAAATGGAATCTAAGTCATGGCTAAAATCGGCTCTAGCTGCTTTAGATGATCTAACGATATCTTTTTCTTGGTGCCACTCATGTGAGTGGGAATCAGTGTTATCAATAATTTTATAAGCATCAGTTTCGGTTTTCTTCATAATGGAACCACCAGCTGCTATATCGATGTCTTTTCTTGTAGTGATGTCGCATCCTTGGTAGAATATTTGTACTATTTGACAGGTGTCTAAACCATGTTGCGGACATCCTCTTAATAACTTTCCAAATCTAGTCCACGCCTCATATAGAGTTTCATTTGGCCTTTGTGTGAACGTAACAATTTCTCCTTGAAGTCTTACGGCTTTAGATGCCGGAAAGAATTGTTTAAGAAACTTTTCAACTAAAACGTCCCATGTATCAATCGCCCCTTCAGGTAACGATTCCAACCAATCTTTGGCTTCTCCCTTTAAAGTCCAGGGAAATAACATGAGATATATCTGTTCATCCTCAACTTCTCTTATTTTAAATAGAGTGCAGATCCTATTAAAGGTACGAAGATGTTCATTTGGATCTTCCTTCGGTGCACCACTAAATTGGCATTGATTAGTCACCATGTGTAGAATTTGTCCTTTGATTTCATAATCTGGCGCATTAATGTATGGATGAGTAATTGCGTGACCTTGGCCAGTGCGTTTAGCTCTCATTCGGTCTTCCATACTTAAAGGTTCTGGATTCTCCATAATTGAATTTGTTGAATCGGAATCACTAGAGGATTCTGATTTAATGGTTCGTTCCTCAACAATCTCTGTTTGAATGATTGGTGGTTCCGGAGAAAAATTTAATGGTTCAGGATCTATGAATCGTCCCTGAATATTCTCCGGATTCTCAATTGTGAGGTCGGGTTCAAAAAATGGATTATCGGAAATTTGAACTGGAGTACTTGGTCGACTGGATGAAGATTCTAAAGAAAAATCAACAGCGGTAATATTTGCTAAATGTCTTGATCTAGTTACAGGTGGTGAACGTACAAAAGGTGGTGAACGTCTTGCTCGGTGCATTCACTGAATATCCTATTAGTTTTTAAAAAGAAAGAAAAATTATATAAGTTATCCAATTAATAGACTTTTCTGATTTTGCCCACGTTTCGAATAGCCAAAAGATGCAGCAGAAGGGCAGGATTCGTTTGGTCTCAATATAATTGAGGACTGTTTGGCTCCAATAACCCGGTCCACGTACAAATCCAACTATTACTACGAACCAGAAAATTTTAATGTCTATCAATTTAACCACTTAAAATAAATTTTCGTAATTTTAAGAAATTTAGATAAGAAGTAGAATAAAAATTCTATGTCCTAAAAACTAGAATAGCGAGAAATAAGAAAGAAAAAGTGCGTGTCGGAAAAAGATCGAAAAATAAAAATAAGAAAGAAAAAGAGTGACTTATAGAACTTAAAAACACTCGACTAACCCAACCTTATTACTATCACTAACTTAAAATTATAATCGCAAATTGAGATTACTAATTGGAATGATAATTGATACATAGGTAAAAGGTGTCTAAAAATATTAAAGCTTACAAGAAAAACTATATCCCAAATGGCAATAACTTAAAAAGAAACTAAAACTTAAAAAGACGTCGCAAAATTCTAAAGTACCTAAATCTTAGTCTAAAGAAAAAGCACTTAAGGAATTTTACGGCAAAGCCTAAAAATCTAGAAGTAAAAAATAATTATGGCAATAACTTAGTTTAAAACTAAAAATTAACGAAAAATACAAATATTACGCTAAAACAATTAAAAAGGGAGAAAATATAAAAATATACAAAAAGTTGTAAAAAGTACAATTTTTATAAAAATATTATTTTTATATTATTTATTTATTAAAACTAGTAATTTTACATTAATTAAACTAATTTAACTAAATATATAAATTAAATAAAAAGAAACTTAAAACTAATTATAATAATAATAAGTAATTAGGGTTAATAATAATAATAATTAATAATTACCCCGTATTGAATGCCTGATTAGGGTTTCTGTCGCGTGTGTCAGGGAGGCTCCGTGAGTTGCGATATTCGAAGCTGCAAACTCCGCGAGTCGCGGAGTTCCAATTTTCAGATGACAGGTTGATTAAAATTCGACGCGTTTTTTTTTTATATTCTGTTTTATATTTTCTATTTAAATAAAAATATTTATATAATAAAAACTTATATTTAAAAACTAAAATAAAAATAGAACTACTTTATAATTTTAAAAATATCTTAAAAATAGATTTATATATATATTAAATTTTTTTTTCGGTTTTTTTTATGTTTTAAATAAAAATATTTAAATAAAACTTATATTTTTATAAAATAAAAATAAAGAAACTTTATAAAACTTAAATATTTAACAAAATCTTAAAAAATATATAAATTTTTGTTTTCTTTTTATATTTTCGAATAATTAAAAACGTATTTTTACAAAAGTGAATTTTAATAAAAGTAAACTAAAAATAAAAATCTTTTTTTTAAAAAAAAAAATTTAGCGGTACGCTTCCGGCTTTTAAGCTTGATTGTTCCTCGGCAGCGGCGCCAAAAATATACTTGATGTCGTGCGAGGTGTATATAAAATAGCTTTATATTTCACAAGGAAATACTATTAAACACGATACAATTTTACACAAGATATTAAATTTATTTATAGAATGGATATACTTAAATCTTGCTACAACACTTATGGGCAGTGTACCTAATCGTACAGTAGTGTAGTTTTTAGTAAGTTCGGTTCGTTCCACAGGGAAAATCTTTAAACAAAGCTTAACGCTATATTAATTTACTTTTATAAAAATACAAATATATATATAAGTAATATTATTATTATAAAGGGGGGTTTTTACCGTTTAATGACCGGTTTGTCGATTTTAAAACTTTAGTCGCAGTTAAAACCAAATGTAAAATAATAAATAAATACAAGACTTAATTTAAAGCGTAAAGTAAATAACGATAATGAAATTGCGATAAATGAAAGTGCGATAAAATAAACTTCTGATAATTAAAAGTGCAATTAAATACAATAACAATAAAAATACGATAATTAGAAGTGTAATTAAATATTAAATAAAGGAAATTAAATATGAAATAAAAGAATTATGCTTATTTAAACTTCCGTAATCATGATGTTTGACGTGTTGATTTTAGTTTTATGCCCATGGGTTAATTGTCCTTTGTCCTGGATTATTTAATATGTTCGTCTGGTTTTTGTCCATAACAGTCCATCAGTCATAAATATAAAGTGCGAGTGTCCTCGTCAAATTATCCTTATACCCGAAGTTAAATATTCCAACTAATTGGGGACTTAAACTGTAACAAGATTTTAATACTTTGTTTAATAATTACACCAGGATGTCGACTGAGTGTAACTCAAAGTTTTAATACTTTGTTAACAATTATGCCAAGTGTCCTTGTACATAATTTCACCCCTGTTTTAATAATTCTAGTGGCTATTAATCCATTCCCGTGTCCGGTTAAATGAACGATTATTCGTACATATAAATATCCCGCCCATCGTGTCCGATCGAGTGTATATGGTTATTTATAGGGACGTTCAATTGTAAATCTTTATATTAAAATTAACAAACTATCATTTAGTTAAACAAATATAAAGCCCATTAATAGCCCATAGTCTAATTTCCACAAGTGTCGTTCTTTTGTCCAAACCCGAATTATGGTACAAAGCCCAATTACCCAATTTTAGTAATTAGCCCAACATCATGATTACTTCGTTTTAAATAAGCATAATAATAACTTAGCTACGAGACATTAATGTAAAAAGGTTGAACATAACTTACAATGATTAAAAATAGCGTAGCGTTACACAGACAGAATTTCGACTTACACCCTTACAACATTCGCTAACATACCCTTATTATTAGGATTTAAAATTAAAATTAAAATACAAATTATATATATATATATATATATATATATATATATATATATATATATATATATATATATATATATATATATATATATATATATATATATATATATTACGTATAGATATAGAGATATTGATATATTGGATGATAAAAATGATCAGAATTCGTTGGGTTTTATAGGGATTTTCGTATTTGGCTGCTCCGCGAGTCGCGGCATTTTTGGCCTCCATACTCCGCAACTCGCGGAGTTCGTAATTCCAGCTCACAAAGGCTTGTCTTTTAATTTGCCGACGTTTTATAAATATATTATAATATATATATTAATTTTAAGAATTAATTATATATTATATTATATTTATATACATAGTTAACTTGTAATTTTTAGTCCGTTGCGTCGAGCGTTGAGAGTTGACTCTGGTCCCGGTTCCGGATTTTCGAACGTCCTTGCGTGCAATTTAATATCCTGTACTTTGCGTTTTGAATCTTGTACTCTTGTAATTTCGAGACGTTTCTTATCAATAATTGGAACCTCTTTGATTGTATTTTGTACTTTTGAGCTTTTTGGACCTTTGCGTCTTCAATTCGTCGAATCTATCTTTTGTCTTCACCTTTTAATATTTAAACGAATATCACTTGTAAATAGAACAATTGCAACTAAAAGCTTGTCTTTCTTGGAGAATAATGCTATGAAATATATGTTCGTTTTTAGCATTATCAAATATTCCCACACTTGAGCGTTGCTTGTCCTCAAGCAATATAGTCTTGAAATACCAGAATCACTTCTTTATTCTTCACACTTTGTACATCAGTGATTTCTATACGGCGGTATAAACAATGGTAGTAACGATATGGTTTACAGTCCCACATGACTATAAAATTTAGATCCATTAAGGAAATTGGATCTTTATGAAAACATTTGATCTTTTGAAAATTAAATCTAGCTTTTACCCTAGATAAGTTTTCCGGAATAACCCTTCACCGGTGTTTGCAAAATATTTTTGTGGGTTTGGTGGGTTTCAGATTTAAAAATTTTAGCTCAAAACTTGCGGTTTTGTGTCACCCACTTGCTAACCTTGTATTAGGAAAGCAACACGTCCAGTATACTTGCTCCGTATATTACCTTTCGGTAAACTACCGTCTAGTTGTAAAGGAAAGCGTTGAACAAGCAACTGTTAAGGCAATGTCCCCTGACATGCTTTTAATTATGGTCTATAACATGTCGGACGCAATTACTATCCTTGGTAGGAGCAATAGTAAAGCTCACCCTTATGATTTTTCGGTCTGGCACAAGGTCCTGTCTTTGACCATGCTATGCAACCACCGTTCTTACGGTTGACACCCGATTTAGTTCAGGTAACCTAATGAATTCCAGGTGAATTCCTAGGATTTTACGTTCAATGGTAATGAACGCATTGAAAATGGGTTTTCAGAAAACAAATCGGTTTATAATTTGATCAAAATATTTTCTCGTTCAAGCTCAAGTTTAGATATCATTGAATTCCATGAGTTTGTAATTCTCAATCTTTAAGGTCAATCTCAAGGATTGAGTAATATCAGGCTTAAAAGCTGATTTTTAATCTTTAAGGAGATTATCCTTTCTGGGGATCTGATTCATTAGTCTTATCAAGCTAATTTGCACGGTGCCCCCCCATTGTACGAGATAAATCCTTCTCATGGTTAGGATAAATCTGACCACTTGGCGACCCTGTTTTATGCTGAGGTCCGTGGATTTCCTGCTGATTTTAGTGATGACTTTTCTAGATTTTTCGTCAACCTACAGCTGGTCTGGACGACAACTTCCTGACCTAAATCAAGAAGCGCGGTTCTTTTTCGGAAGACTTTACTTCCTTTTAATGATGGAATTGATTCATCGTGTAGATCCATCTCTTCTTTTCTTTCATCGGGTAAAACAGTTTAGTTTAGTCCAAAGCAAAAGTATTTTCAGTTATTTGTTACAGAAATATGTGACATATGTTTAAGATAACTTGGTAATTTTTCCCACACTTGGCTTTTATTTTCCTTTTTATTGTCCTCTATTCCATTTTATATGAATTCTAACATTTTAGTTTGTCCTCTTTTCTCAATTTATGTCCTTTCCAAAGTAACAATAATTTCGGTGTTAACACCTAGTTTTATCGTTCATAAATATGTATAAACATGATTTTGAGTTCATTTAATTGAAAATTTTGAAAAATTTTACTAGACTTGGGTAGTCAGTATATAAGACTAGGGCTGTTCTTTATTATCAGAGAGCACTAGATTCTAATACAACTACTACTTTACTAGTATTTCTAATGGTAACCAAGTGTATAAAGTAAAAATTTTAAAATCCGAAAGAATTTAACCCCTGGAACAGATATATCCGAAACAATTTCTAATTTCCACAAGTGTCGTTCTTTTGTCCAAACCCCAATTATGGTACAAAGCCCAATTACCCAATTTTAGTAATTAGCCCAACATCATGATTACTTTGTTTTAAATAAGCATAATAATAACTTAGCTACGAGACATTAATGTAAAAAGGTTGAACATAACTTACAATGATTAAAAATAGCGTAGCGTTACACGGACAGAATTTCGACTTACACCCTTACAACATTCGCTAACATACCCTTATTATTAGGATTTAAAATTAAAATTAAAATTAAAATATAAATTATATATATATATACATATTTTACGTATAGATATAGAGAGATTGATATATTGGATGATAAAAATGATCAGAATTCGTTGGGTTTTATAGGGATTTTCGTATTTGGCTGCTCCGCGAGTAACGGCATTTTTGGCCTCCATACTCTGCAACTCGCGGAGTTCGTAATTCCAACTCACAAAGGCTTGTCTTTTAATTTGCCGACGTTTTATAAATATATTATAATATATATATTAATTTTAAGAATTAATTATATATTATATTATATTTATATACATAGTTAACTTGTAATTTTTAGTCCGTTGCGTCGAGCGTTGAGAGTTGACTCTGGTCCCGGTTCCGAATTTTCGAACGTCCTTGCGTACAATTTAATATCTTGTACTTTGCGTTTTGAATCTTGTACTCTTGTAATTTTGAGACGTTTCTTATCAATAATTGAAACCTCTTTGATTGTATTTTGTACTTTTGATCTTTTTGGACCTTTGCGTCTTCAATTCGTCGAATCTATCTTTTGTCTTCACCTTTTAATATTTAAACGAATATCACTTGTAAATAGAACAATTGCAACTAAAAGCTTGTCTTTCTTGGGGAATAATGCTATGAAATATATGTTCATTTTTATCATTATCAGTGCACGTGCTACGGGTGCGGCTCCCGGAATAAGATCGATTTGGAATTCAACTGGTCGGTGAGGTGGAAGACCCGACAATTCGTCGGGAAATACATCAGAATAGTCACTAACAATTGGCACATCATCGATGTGCTTCTCACCGGACTCGACTTTCTTAACATGAGCAAGGATCGCAAAACAACCCTTACGGAGTAGTTTTCTAACTTTAATGCATGAAACGAGGTTGAGTCCGGTGCAACTCTTATCGCCATAAACAATCAAGGGTTCACCATTCTCGATAGGAATTCGGATTGCGTTAAAATCACAAAGGATGTAAGATTTCATTTTGGCTAGCCAATTCATACCAATTATTACATCGAAGCTTCCTAGTTCCATGGGTATCAAGTCAATTTCAAACTCATTACCCAAAATGTTTAACGTACACCCCCAAAAATATGTGTCGGCACTCAATAGTTTCCCGTTGGCCACTTCAATGGTATAAGTGGTATCTAGTGGGAGTGGTGGAGTGCTAAAAGAATGAATCAAAATCTTGGATACAAAGCATTTATCGGCACCCGAATCGAATAAACAAGTAACATAAGTGTTGTTGAGAAGAAACGTACCCGTGACTAATTCATTGTCATCTCGGGCTTCCTCAGTTTTGATGTTGAAAGCTCGGCCGCGTGTGTTTGGGTTATCTTTCTTCTTCGGGCATGCATTTCTATAATGGCCCGTTTGGCCACATTCGTAACAAGTGCCCGTTTTTGGTGCATTGGGCCCCTTTCGAGCGATGGGGGCGACACTTTTACACTCATTGACCTTATGACCAACTCCTTGGCACCGATAGCAAATTAGCTTGCCACATTCGCCAAAGTGATGTTTGTTGCATTTGTTGCAAAGAGGTAGGTTTCCAGCATAACCCTTCTTGCCGTCGGAGGTGTAAGACTTCTTGGCAAAGTTGTTGTTGCTTGATTAGGGGGTTTCCCACTTTCTTTTGTTGTTACTCGGCTTATCCTCGGCTTTAGGTGCTAGCACTACAATTTCGTCCACCGTTTCTATCAACTTGCGAGCCATGTTCAAAGCTTCTTGATGATTAGTGGGTTTGGATGACATTACCCCGTGTTTGATACTCTTTGGGAGACCATCCATGTAAAGTTCAACCCTTAAAGCTTCGGGGTTCACAAGGTTTGGGCACATCAAGGCTAGTTCGGAAAATCGTTGATTATAAGCCTTGAAATCGTTTCTGACCGCTTTCAAAGTTCTTAGCTCTTGTTCGAGCCTTCGGGTTTTTTCACGAGGGAAATATTCGACGATCATCTTTTCCCTTAAGTCGGCCCAAGAGAGGGCGTGAGCTTCATCGGTACCCACCGATTGTACATACGTGTTCCACCACGTGAGGGCGGCACCGACGAAAGTGTGAGTGGAGTATTTGACCTTGTCTTGGTCCCGACAACTGCTTATGCTAAAAACGGCTTTTTTTTGTTCGAACCATCGAGTGAGTACAACCGGTCCCCCGGTTCCATCAAAAGTGTGAGGTTTGCACCCCATGAAGGCTTTGTAGGAGCACCCTTCGCTTGAGTTACCGGCTCCATTGTTGTTGTTGTTATTGTTATTGTTGTTGGTGGAGTGATCGGCCATGGCCGCCTCTACGACGGTGGCTACCATTCGTTGTAGAGCTTGTTCAGGAGTCTCATGGCGTGGCACACGACGAGGAGGCATTGTTCCTTCAAAACATAAGAATACCGTTGATTAGTATTTTCAATAATACTAATCATGATATGGAATAAGGATAGAGAGAAATTTTCCTTGACTCGCCTTAAATTCTTTATGTCATAATGTCGGAATGTTCATATGAGTCACCGTAATATAATCCCGGAAATTATATTACCCTAATTCATATGTGCATTCGACACTATTTCATATAGTCAAGGTGGCGCGTCAATTAAATCAAGTAACGTGAGATTAAGGTTGAATAAGAATTAGATATGATAGAAGAGTTCGAGTATAATGCACAATTAGTCAAGTAATTCCTACTTCAAGTCTATATGCCGGTTGTAGTCTAGACTCACTAATGTACCCTATGACTCGGGGTTGACACCAATGAACTCTAAATCCCTACAACCAATGCTCTGATACCATCTGTAGCGACCCGACAAAATCGCCATTGACGGCGCCGGCTACTTGCGTCCCATTACGTGGTCATAAGTCTTTAAAATGACGTTTGACCGAAAATATGTCGCATTCATTTCAAAAGTTAAGATTTGTTCCCAAGTTTACAAGAATCGTTCATCCAAAAGTTACGTTACAAAGTTATAAGTACAATTGAAATCTATGTGACACGATTTAAAAGTAGCCAAAAGATGCTCCATGTATGCATGTATATACTCGACATCCAAGCAAGTATCAAAAGTAATGAGCGGAAGCATGTATCACAAAACGTTCAAGGACCTGAGAAAAGCATAGAAATCTGTCAACGAAAACGTTGGTGAAATCATAGGTTTAAGTAAGTAAGTACAAGTGAACCACAAGATTTGTAACATTGATATATTAGTAATACATTCCAAAAGTTTGTTTCACGAGCACCCAATTATCAATGCTTAACATTCCTTCCATAGAACCCCATCACAATAGTGTTAGAACATACACTGTTTCTCGAAAATATATTTCATTCGTAAACGGTAGCGAACCGTTTGAATGAGGGTTTGTCAAACCCATATGGCCATATAACATAAGTTCTCGCTTACACCCGGCAAGTGTAACTAATAATAATCGAATTGAGGATTTTTGTTCAAACTCGTATGTAGAATGTTTGTTTTCCTGTACTTGTGTTCACTTAGTAAAAAGAAACGTTTATGTTTTCTCATCCCAAATGTAAGTTCAAAAGAGTAAAAGTGGGACTATGATCTCACCTTGAGTGCACGTATGAAAAGTACTTCAAAAAATAACATGTACAAAGAACATTTCTAGTCTTGACCTAAACAAATAGGTTCTATCAATAACGGTAAACGCGATAGGTCAAAGATGTTCAATTAGTCCTATGGCTCGTTACGACTCGATTATGTAGCATGTGAATCAAATTGTCAAGTTTCATGCAAGATACAAGTATAGAAACAAATTAGAAAGATTGCATAATCATTTGGTTATGTTTGACAAAAAGTCAAACTTTGGTCGGTCAAAGTCAACGAAAAAGTCAACACGTTCGGGTCGGGTCCCGAACTATTTTTCTGAGGTTTTTATTCATATATAAGCATGTTAGAACAAGTCTCATGTGAATCGGAGGTCCATAGCGTGCCAAACATTTTTCTTATTTTGACCAAGGAGGTCAGAACCTGGACAAGCCTTATGTCGCGCCGCGACATAGGCTGGCCGCGCCGCGGCACATAACGTGTGCTGGTGCCTGGTTAGTATGAATTGTTCAAATCTTTTTCCGAACTTCGATCAAACACAAATTACAAATCGTAAACACTTATGACACGCATTTTATATCGTTGGAAAGCTAATTTGACAAAGAACACAACTAAACACATTTCATCAACCAAAAACATCATTTGCAATAACCGACTTTCCAACATTTAATGCTCAATTAATCTTCAAGTTCATAAACGCACAAAATAAGATTCGAGAATTAAATGCATACATATGGCACGCCGTTTCGTAGGTAATCAAGCATACAATCTAACTAACCACTTACCAACCACAATTCATGGCATTCAATACATTAAATGTTCACATTCAATTCTATCAAACCCTAACCAACAACATCAAAATCACTAATCATGTTTATGAAGTTTTCTAAAACAACCTACACATCAAATTGAAGCTAGTGATGTTAGGAACACATTTAATACATGCATTTATAACATTTAACATCATCCACACAACCAATTCACCAAATCAACACACCAAAGTTTATGTTCAAGCTTGTTACTTCAAATAATAAAATCGAACATATAAATCATATATTCATGTTAGACTTGAGCCATAGACACTAATTAACAACTTTATAAGTTAAAAACATCAAGAACACAAAATCTAGTGATTTTAGAAAGTTACCCAAACGTAATGAAATCGGTATGGAATTGAAGAGGAAGTTGCAAGGATTCCAAATATGTAATTTGTTTTGCAAGACACCCGCTAGCTTGGATTTAGATGATGATTCTTTGAAATGGATAATTGAAAGAAAATGGAGAAGTAGTGAAAGAAAAGGAAAATGAAAATGAAAAAGAAAGGGGGGTGGCGTTGACTAGTCAAATGCTAGTAACCTCTTTGGCTCTTTGGCGAAACTAGTCCCTCGAGTTCGGTTGCGGGTGCGTGAATTACCTAAACGAGATATTTTTAAAATGCGTAACAACAGGAGACGTTATAAACATATAACGGAATTTAAATAGTTAAACAGAAAAGTAAGCGGAAAAAGGCGGGATGTTACAGAGAAGATGTTGTGTAGTGGGTGCAGTAAACAAGAACCAAAAGTGAGAAAGAAATAATTCGTTTGTGCAGTAGCATGAAATATTAAACACAATGCATGAAAAATTATTGTAGATGTAAAAGTTCTTGGACAAAACGTTAAGTCAATTATCATAAGCCATTAAAAACGTGTTCCACTAGGATGTACAGAAATCTCGTGACATTCATTTGTTGGTATACTACCGACAGTTTTTCACGGACAGCTATCATGCTCCTGTTGATAAATTAGTGGCGGATAAAAGTGTTCAGAAAAATCCCATATTTTTAAATTAACTGTATTTATTTATTTTGGTCATTATGGTATAAAATTCAATCATAAGTTATTAATTAAAAATTACATTAATTATTCACTCCCAACCCCCAAGTAAAATATAAAAAATTTAAAATTTAACAAATATCTTCTAAATATATATTAATAAGCCTAAAATTTATAAAACTTATTTTTGGATCACCGTTTATTTTAAAATCATATAAATTCGAATTAGACTTCTCTAATATCATTCGGAACATCAAACGAGTATTACGATCATTTAATATTTATTTTTTTAATATACTTTTATGTATATATAGATATGTTTTAAATAATAATTATTATAATATCATATTTCTTAACAACAACATTCAATATTTCAAATTATACTTCCAATTATTATTTATATATATACACACATATCTATTTAAAAATAGTTGTTCGTGAATCGTTGAGAACAATCGAAGGGTAATTGAATACATGAACACGGTTCAAAATTTTTGAGACTTCAACATTACAGACTTTGCTTATCATGTCGGAAACATATAAAGATTAAGTTTAAATTTGGTCGAAAATTTTCGGGTCGTCACACTTTAGGCGACTATCTATCTAAGGCACAAGTGCAACACCAAATCCAGGCCCCACATATACACAACTCCTAGTTAGTGTACCTATACTAATGCACTAACTATCATCAAATCGACCCGTATTACTGCAAGTCCACATCATCAAGTCTATGTCTAGGCACCTATCATAAAGTTACCTAGATCCCTTAGAACAATGCTCTGATACCACTTGAAACGACTCCCAGCCGTTTAATTAAAAATCGACTAATTTTTTATTTTTTATTTTTTTTTTAAAACAGGATTGGCGCACCATCCAGCAGGTGCGGCGTTTCTATGACTCAGGAGCGGCTTTTTTGTTGCCCGAAAGTGGCGCTTTTGCCGGCTGATCAAAAAGGCTACAACCTGCAGACAAAGAGTGGCGCTTTTACCTTTAAAAGCGGCGCTTTTGGTCCTGAACAGGTGCAAGTTCAAATTTTTCTAAATGTTCAACCAACCCATTAAAACCCAAACACACATTTACAATTCCATGACTCATACACAAGTTTAATGTGACCCAAATTACAATTAAGGTGAAAATTTCGACCCAATTACACCAAAACAACGGATTAAGACTCGACATCTCAACCCAATACCAATAGCACGATTCCAAGGACTATCCATCCCCAACCGAAGCCAAATATCTAAGAGCCAAATCCACCAAGCCCAAGCAACTCTAATCCATCCTAGTCTAGCAACTAGGTAGCTCCATGCTAACAACACCTATAAAAAGGTAAACAACGAAGGAGTCGGTAAAAGCTTAGTGAGGGAACAAATATACACATTTGCATTCAACTTACCGATCCGCAACCACAACACATAAATATAGCATATGAAGCACTGCAACAAACATCTCATCTAGCGTGGAATAGAAAAAATGACATGCTAAACAACAACTACATACTAATAATATGCTATAAAATAATATCACACACAAACCTCATGGTTAACCATTAGCACAAGGGAGTGGTTCTTACAAAGACCGCAGATTGTTCACAACAACCATTAGTGGCACGAACGCACGATACACACTAACCCCATGGTGACATGAACACACGATATTGCCATATGCCCTTGGTGGCACGAACACACGATACACACCATGTAACCATTGGTGGCACGAACACACGATACACAGCATATAGCCATTGGTGGCGCGAACACACGATACACACCATTTAGCTCATGGTGACACGAACACGATGTACACCATAGAACCATAACAACCCAAGCAAGTAAACTATATACATACATGCATAAGTATTCCACTCACCTAGCAACGCACGCACAAGTACAAGCCATGTATGTACAACCTTCGTCATCCCATCCGAGCAATTATCCACCTATTTAACACATAGGCATACAAACGCATAAACACGTATTCTCTAAAAGAGAATCTATTACCCACACCCTTAACCAAGGATTCCCACCTTGCTTACTAAAGCCCATCCAATTAGATACCTAATACACATCACTAAATTACTAATATGGGTGGTAGTTTTAACCCACACACAACAAGTGCCATTCAACCGAATTGCGCTCGACCTAAAAGACCCAAACCATCACCACTACATGTGGTAATTTAAGCCCGACAACACCCTAAAATTATAGACACATACACCATGTTCACAATTCCAAGTAATAACACTTCGCTAACTTTTCACCCAATTTACCCAAGCGGAACAGCCCCTTTTGACAGTGGTTTTTGACCCATTTATTCACCACAACAGTAAATACAAACTTATTCTATGGAAAGTAGACTCAAATACCATTCTGAAAAGTGCTCAAATGAAATGCCCCGTTCATATTAATTATAAATGTTTCATATTAATTGGTTTCTTTGCGAGGTTTTGACCTCTATATGAGACGTTTTTCAAATCTTGCATTCGTTTTTAAAAACAACCATAACCTTTATTATTGAATAAAGATCTTAATGACATAATTTAGATTGTCTATCAAAGACAATCTCCTCAAATAAATAAGTTTTTACACAACCCATTACAATATAATCAAATATATTACAACAAACACTCCGAATGCAAGTTTAAACAATATAAACAATTATGCCGACTCCAAATCTTGACCTTGGGTTGGCATAGGATAGCGGAAGCATTTTTAATATTCACCTAAGAATAAACATGCTTAAAACGTCAACAAAAATGTTGGTGAGTCATAGGTTTAATTTCTATATAATAATCATAATATTTAATAAGCCACAAGATTTCATTTAATTAAATGCGCAGGATCATTACAACTGCAAAAATCATTCATACGATGAGTCGCCTGGTAACCGACCTTAACATGGAGCGCTTAAGATATCTGGCATCATACATTCCACTATTCAAATGTATGACAAGAACCCTTCGAATTACTAAATCATTTCCACTATTCAAAAATGGGGGGTGTTGGTGCCCGTAGATCTACCTTTAGGATTCACGTCAATTAGTGTTTTTCACTAATTCTTAGGTTACCAAGCATAATAATAATAAGTACAGATATCCGGTATAACAAAACAACCGTAGAATGTAGTTTCATGAACTTGTGCTTATTTTGTAAAATATTTATAAATTTGCATTTATTCTCATCCCAAAATAATTTAGATAGTAAAAATGGGACTATAACTCACTTGTGATGATTTTCGAATAGATGGTAATAAGACTTGGCCTTTAACAAATTCACGAACCTAATAATAATATTCTTGTGTCAAGATATATATAATTAATATTCCATACTTATGATACTTGTGATAATTTTAATTGTCCATTGTTAGTAGTCCAACGTTCGTAGTCTAATAGTCCGATAGTCCAACAGTATAAATATATATATAAATATAAATGCGTATATTGTGTTAGAATTAACTAACACTATAATATATTGTCTTAATATAGTAAGACACATAATATGTATATTGTCTGAAGCAATCCGCGACCCATTGTATACATGTCTCAGGCTCGATCACAACTCAAAGTATATATTATTTTGGAATCCACTTCGACCCACAGCTAACTCGAAATTACTGCAAATGGTGTCTGAAAGTTCGTTCCAGTAATATATATAGAAGAAATCAAAATGATATTTCATAACGCTGTATACGGATCCACGGTGATCAAGTCATATATATATATATATATATATATATATATATATATATATATATATATATATATATATATATATATATATATATATATATATATATATATATATATATATGGTGCCTTACGATCTTTATTAAGATTAAAATATATTGTCGTAGAACTTAATCACGACTATTATAAATTGTATTTCCATAAGTTCGGGAACAAGACATGTATAAATACATGTAGGATACAAGGTAAGTTAGCTTGGATAAGGTTAGCATCCATTTTTATTAATCAAAATCGTAGCTAAAAACAAACAAAAATATCCAATTTTGTTTTACCCATAATTTCTTCGTTACAAATCCGTTTTGAGTGATTCGACTTGCCATGGTTTTGTATCGAACCATTATTTATTAATATAAATAGAAAAGGTATATGTTTATAGTTGAAAATACAGCTTAGGTGTCAAATAAGAGAAGATAGTCATATCCGTCGTAAGAACGACATCTTGATGACCCTTTTGAAAAACATACTTCCACTTAGAGTTTAACCATGGATTTTGGATATGTTTCATATCCATATAAAATAAGATTTTTCACCAAAGGAAAGTTTTTAATTCAAAGTTTAAGATAGGTTTTTAAAATTTAACCCAAAACATCCCCCGTTCGACTAAGACGACGTATTTTCTATTTTAAGGTGTTCTTCATGTTTACAAGTTTTATATCCTTATGTTAGCTTGATGTACTATCATAATACATGTGTTGAAGTATTTTAAAAGTCAAGTTAGAAGGATTAAGTTTATTTGCAAACAAGTTTAGAAATAATCTAAACTATGTTCTTGTTGTTATTAGTTATAAACTCAAAATAAGATAGCTATATGAATATGAATCGAATAAGATTATGAATAAGGTTACTACCTCAAATCAAATGAATAAAGTTTCTGGAGAAATAAGGAGAATATCTTGAGTTCAAAGATACCCTTGATGGCTTGAAATTCTTGAAGTATAAACATGGAATGAACAAAAGTTCGAATAAGAATTCTATCTTGAATTAAGATAGTTATAAGTATATAAATTGAACCAAAGTTTATATATGGTTCTTACCTTGATTATTAGATCTACTGATATGAAAGTAGGATTATGGATTCTAAAGAGTTGTGGAGTTGGATTAAAAGATTGGAAGTAAACTTGTACACTTGGAAGGTTATCTTGATACGTTCTTGAGTGATTCTTTCTATGGTGTTTTAAGCTTGATCTTTGATGTAGTTTATGATCAAAGTGAAGGTTTTTTACTGAGTTATTGAGTAGGTAAATGAAGAGAGATTAGAGAGTGAATTAACTTAGAAGAAAATTGGAAATGAAATTGTATGTGTGTGTGTGTGCGCAAATTGACGTGAAGATGGGATGGATATATAGAATATTTAGCTTGTTTTCTTGCATATAAGTCATACGTGAGGTTAAATGGTTGGTTCCCACATGTAACATCATGTCTAATGGCTGATCATTGGAGTTTATTGATGGTATATACCAATAGTATGTACATCTAGGAGGTGAGTATGAAACTGGTATAAATACCGAATGAATACGAGTAGAATTCTTAATGGAATTGAATGAGAAAATGAGTATAGCTATCTTTGTTGAGTATAAGTATGTTAGTATATATGTTTAAGTCCTTCAAAAGTGTATTAATACATATTAATACAATACATATACATACATTTTAATTTAGAAGTTATTACAACGTTAATCGTTATATATAGGTGTATAGTCTTGAAGTCTTTAAGTTAGTAATCTCATTTTATGTATATAACCAATTGTTATTATATGTAATGAGATAATTAAATATCATTTAACCATCATGAGTATATATATATATATATATACATATATATATATACATATATATATATATATACATATATATATATACATATATATATATATATACATATATATATATATATATATATATACATATATATATATATATATATATACATATATATATATATTAATATATACGTCATTAAATAATTATTACGAATTATGACGTTCGTGAATCGTCAGACAGACTGGGTGGCCAAACGTTTGTATAAAATTTATTTCAAATAACCAATTCTTAATGAGTTTGATTACTTAACATGTTGGAAACATTAATTATGTAAATATTAATCTTCTATATATTAGCAGAAAAATTTGGGTCGTTACATTACACACCCGTTAAATTAAATTTCGTCCGGAAATTTAGAATAGTACCTAGTTAACGTGCGATATCGGGAAACAAATGTGGGTACTTCAGCTTCATTTGGTCTTCTCGTTCCCAAGTAAATTCAGGTCCTCTACGAGCATTCCATCGAACCTTAACGATTGGTATCTTACTTTGTTTGAGTCGTTTGACCTCACGATCCATAATTTCGACGGGTTCTTCGATGAAATTTAGTTTCTCGTCAATTTTAATCTCGTCTAAAGGAATAATGAGATCTTCGGTAGCTAGGCATTTCTTCAGATTTGAAACATGAAAGGTGTTGTGAATCTTTTCTAATTGTGGAGGTAGCTCAAGTCAATAGGCCACCGGTCCAATGCGTTTTTCAATCTTGAATGGCCCAATGTATCTTGGGCTCAATTTCCCCTGCTTTCCAAAACGAATAACACCTTTCCAAGGTGATACCTTAAGCATAACCATATCACCTTCCTCAAACTCTAAAGGTTTTATTCTAACATCTGCATAGCTCTTTTGTCGACTCCGGGCTGTTTTCAATCGTTGCTGAATCTGAATGATTTTATCGGTGGTTTCTTGGATAATTTCAGGACATGTAATCTGTTTATCTCCCACATCACTACAACAAATCGGAGACCTGCACTTCCTACCATATAGTGCCTCGAATGGTGCCGCCTCAATACTAGAATGATAGCTGTTGTTGTAGGAAAACTCAGCTAACGGTAGATGTCGATCCCAACTGCTTTCAAAATCAATAACACATGCTCGTAGCATGTCTTCGAGTGTCTGAATCGTCCTTTCACTCTGCCCGTCAGTTTGTGGATGATAGGCAGTACTTAAATCTAGACGAGTTTCCAACGCTTCGTGTAATGCCTGCCAGAATCTGGAAGTAAATCTGTTATCACGATCAGAGATAATAGAGATTAGTATACCATGTCTAGAAACAACTTCTTTCAGGTATAATCGTGCTAATTTCTCTATACCATCCTCTTCTTTTATTGACAGAAAGTGTGCTGACTTAGTAAGACGATCGACTATTACCCAAATCATATCATAACCACCTGTGGTTCTCGGTAACTTAGCAATGAAATCCATGGTAATGTTTTCCCATTTTCATTCTGGGATTTCAGGTTGTTTGAGTAGACCCGATGGTTTCTGAATCTCAGCTTTGACTTTAGAACAAGTCAAACATGCTCCTACATATGTGGCTATATCGGGCTTCATTCTTGGCCGCCAAAAGTTTCTCTTGAGGTCTTGATACATTTTTCCCGCTCCGGGATGTATTGAATATCTGGTTTTATGTGCTTCATCTAGTACCACTTTCCTCAAATCCCCATTCTTTGGTACCCAAATTCTATCATCTAAATACTTGGTTCCGTCTTCTCGATTATTAAGTTGTTTTTCTAATCCTTTGGTATTTCCCTTCCAAAAATTCCTTCCTTCAAAACCTCCTGTTGTGCCTCTTTTATTCGAGTAGTAAGATTAGTATGAATAATCATGTTCACAGCTTTTACTCGAATAGGTTCTCTTTCCTTTCGACTCAAGGCATCGGCTACTACATTCGCTTTCTCTGGGTGGTAACGGATTTCACAATCATAATCATTTAGCAGCTCGACCCACCTACGCTGCCTCATATTTAGTTGCTTTTGATTTAAAATATGTTGGAGACTTTTGTGGTCGGTGTATACGATAAACTTGACCCCATATAGATAATGTATCCACATCTTTAATGCAAAAACAACGGCGCCCAATTCCAGATCGTTTGTGGTGTAGTTTTGTTCATGAATTTTGAGTTGTCGAGAAGCATATGCAATCACCTTCTTCCGTTGCATAAGAACACACCCAAAACCCTTTCTTGATGCGTCGCAGTAGATAACAAAATCTTCCATTCCGTCAGGTAACGATAAAATAGGTGTCGTATCAACTTCTTTTTCAACAATTGGAAGGCACCCTCTTATTCGGAAGTCCATTCATACTTCTTCCCCTTATGTGTCAAGGCAGTTAAAGGTTTGACTGCTCGGGAGAAATCTTGAATAAATCTCCTATAATAACCAGCTAAACCCAAAAATTGACGTATTTGCGTTGGAGTTTTCGGGGTTTCCCAATTTTTGATGGCTTCGATCTTGGGGGGATCAACTTTGATTCCGTTACTACTGACTATGTGGCCAAGAAATTGTACTTCATTTAACCAAAAAGTGTACTTAGAGAATTTTGCATAAAGCTGTTCTTTTCTTAATAATTCTAACACAAGTCTCAAGTGTTGTTCGTGTTCTTGGTTATTCTTCGAATAGATAAGTATGTCATCAATAAAGACAATAACAAACTTATCTAAATATGGACTACATACTCGGTGCATGAGGTCCATGAAAATTGCGGGTGCATTGGTTAGACCGAATGGCATAACCATGAATTCGTAATGGCCATAACGAGTTCTGAAGGCTGTTTTTGGTATATCGGCTTCTTTAACCCTCAGTTGATGATAACCCGACCTTAAGTCGATATTGGAGTATACGCTCGAACCTTGGAGTTGATCAAATAGGTTGTTGATTTGGGGTAAAGGGTATCAGTTTTTGATGGTTACTTTGTTCAGCTCACGGTAATCGATACACATGCGAAAAGACCCATCTTTCTTTTTAACGAACAAAATTGGAGCTCCTCATGGTGACGTACTCGGTCAGATAAAACTACGTTCTAATAATTCTTGTAGCTGACTTTGTAATTCTTTCATTTTGGTGGGTGCAAGTCTATATGGAGCACGAGCTATTGGTGTGGCTCCTGGTACAAGATCTATTTGGAATTCAACAGATCGGTGTGGAGGTAGTCCCGGTAATTCGTTCGGAAACACTTCATGAAATTCTCTTGCAACGAGAACATCATCGATTTTCTTTTCTTCTTTTTCAACCTTCTCGACGTGTGCTAGTACGGCATAGCAACCTTTTCTTATAAGTTTGCGTTCCTTCAAACTACTAATAAGATTTAATTTGGCATTACCCTTTTCTCCGTACACCATTAAGGGTAACCCGTCTTCTCTCGGAATGCGAATCGCCTTCTCATGACAAACAACTTCGGCTTTCACCTTGGACATCCAGCCCATTCCAATAATTACGTCGAAGCTTCCCAATTCCACCGGTATTAAATCAATTGCAAACATTTTGCTAACTAAACTAATTTTTCTATTTCGGCAAATTTTATCAACCTTAATTAGTTTACCGTTTGCTACTTCAACTATACACTTTTTATCCAAAGGCGTTAACGGGCAATTTAATTTGGCACAAAATTCTCTACTCATATAACTTCTATCGGAACCCGAATCAAATAAAACATAAGCAGGTGTATTGTTGATAAGAAACGTACCCGTAACAAGCTCCGGGTCTTCCTGTGCTTTCTCCCCATTAATGTTGAAGGCTCTCCCATGGCCTTGCCTATTTCCATTGTAGCGACCCAACCAAATAGTCATTGGCGGCGGCGTCTACATAGGTCCCGTTACGTGGTCATAAGTCTTTAAATGACGTTTGACCAAAATATGTCGCATTCATTTCAAATGTAAAAGGATGTTTCAAGTTTACAAAAGTAGTTTAACGACTAGTTACAATACAAAGTTTAACGTACAATTGAAACCTATGCGACACAATTTAAAAATAGTCAAAAGACGCTCCAACTATGCATGTATACTCGACATCCAAGCAAGTATCAAAAGGAGTGCGGAAGCATGTATCACATAGCGTTCAAGGACCTGAGAAAATATATAGAAAACTGTCAACGACAAACGTTGGTGAAATCATAGGTGTATTAGTAAACGTGCATTTGAACCACAAGATTTAATATAAGTTGATTATCTAAATCGTTTGCATTCCAAAAGTTGTTGTTTGTATCGCGAGCACCCAATTATCAAGACTTAACTGTTTTGTACCCTGTTACGTAGTGTTAGAACATACACTATACTCGATGATAAGACTAAAAAGGAACATATATTTCATAGCAATATCCCTCCTAGATAATAGGTTTTCATATGTAATTGTATTATATTTTCATTGTAATTGTTTAAATAAATAAATGCGAAGATAAAAGGCGAAAACGAAGATTTGAAGACAAAAACGTCCAAAAAGCTCAAATGTACAAGATACAATCCAAGTGGTTCAATTTATTGATGAGAAACGTCTCAAAATGACAAGAGTACAAGTTACAAAATGCAAAGTACATAATATTAAATTGTACTCAAGGACGTTCGGAAATCCGGAACCGGGACATGAGTCAACTATCAACGCCCGACGCAACGTACTAAAAATTACAAGTCTACTATGCACAAGAATATAATATAATATATAAATAATTATATTAATTATTTATATTTTATATTTATATATAAATTATGTCGACAAGCAAGGTTCCAAAATTGTGTGAGCTGGATTTTCAAACTCCACGACTCGCGGAGTTTTCAGGCTTAAAACTCCACGATTCGCGGAGTTTGAAAAATCAGAATTTCCCTATAAAATGAACGAGCTTCTGCCGAGTTCAATAATCCCCAATATCAATCTCTCTCTGATATATATATATATATATATATATATATATATATATATATATATATATATATATATATATATATATATATATTAGTTTAGTTTTATATTAGATTAGTTTTGGTAATGCAAAGGTTATTTTACGGGTTTTAAAGTCGGAGCTCTGTCCGTGTAACACTACACGATAAATAATCAATGTAAGCTATGTTCTCCTTTTTAAATTAATGTCTCGTACTTAAGTTATTAATATGTTTATTTAAGACGAAGTAATCATGATGTTGGGCTAAAAATATTAAAATTGGGTAATTGGGCTTTGTACCATAATTGGGGTTTGGACAAAAGAACGACACTTGTGGAAATTAGACTATGGGCTATTAATGAGCTTTATATTTGTTTAACTAAATGATAGTTTGTTAATTTTAATATAAAGAATTACAATTGGATGTACCTATAAATAACCATATACACTCGATCGGACACGATGGGCGGGGTATTTATATGTACGAATAATCGTTCATTTAATCGGACACGGGAATGAATTAATAGTCTATGGAATTATTAAAACAGGGGTGAAATTATGTACAAGGACACTTGGCATAATTGATAACAAAGTATTAAAACCTTGGGTTACACGCATTCGATATCCTGGTGTAATTATTAAACAAAGTATTAAAACCTTGTTACAGTTTAAGTCCCCAATTAGTTGGAATATTTGACTTCGGGTATAAGAATAATTTGACGAGAACACTCGCACTTTAAATTTATGACCGATGGACTGTTATGGACAAAAACCAGACGGACATATTAAATAATCCAGGACAAAGGACAATTAACCCATGGGCATAAAACTAAAATCAACACGTCAACCATCATGGTTACGGAAGTTTAAATAAGCATAATATATTTTATTTCATATTTTCTCGTACTTTTATTTATTGTCATTTTAATTATTGTTATTTATTTTATATTGTTATTTAAATATCGTCATTTACTATACGCTTCGCTTAAAATATAAATTGACAAACCGGTCATTAAACAGTAAACCCCCTTTTAGATATTATTATATATAATTATATATATTTTGTACAAATATAGTTGTTTAAAAATATAGTGTGCAATAAGCCCGCTCCCTGTGGAACGAATCGGACTTCCTAAAAACTATACTACTCTACGATTAGGTACACTGCCTATAGTGTTGTAGCAAGGTTTAGATATATCCCATTTGTAAATAAATAATTAAAACTTGTGTAAAATTGTAGCATATTTAATAGTATTTCCTAGTAAAAATATAAACTATTTCGTACCCCCACGCTACGACATCACTCGAAAATATATTTCATCCGCTAACGGTAGTGAACCGTCCGAATGAGGCTCGTCAAGCCCATGTGATCACATAATATAAGTTCTCGTTTACACCCTGCAAGTGTAACTAATGATAATTGAATTGAGGCTTTTTGTTCAAACTCGCACGTGGAATGTTTGTTTTCGTACTTGTGTTCAAAGCATAAAAGTATGATACGTATATGTTTCTCATACCATAGTTTAAAAGTATAAAAGTTGTTGAAAGATGGGACTATGATCTCACCTTGCGTACATGAGTAAATAGTACTTCAACAAGTAACGTGTGCAAGGAACAATGCTAGTCTTGACCTAAACAAATAGGTCGTATCAATAACGATAATCATGATTGGTCAAAGATGTTCAATTAGTCCTATGGCTCGTTACGACTCGATTATATAGCATGTGAATTTAATTGTCAAGTTTCATGCAAGATACAAGTATAAAAACACGTTAGAAAGATTGCATGAACATCTGGTTAAGTTTGACTAAAAGTCAAATTTTGGTCAAAGTCAGCAAAAGTCAACACATTCGGGTCGGGTCCCGAACTATTTTTTTGAAGTTATTAATCATATATAAGCAAGTTTGAACAAGTTTCATGTGAATCGGAGGTCCCTAGCATAGCGTACATTTTTCGTGAAACGACCACTAAAACAGTCTGCCCCAAGATGCGCCGCATCTGCAAGTGATGCGCCGCATCTGAAGCAGATGCGCCACATCCCAAGTCAGATGCGCCGCATCTGTACCTTAGTCAGTGAGACTGCTTTAAAACTCAACAAGTCTCGAACCAAACTTAAATTTAATGCAACTAATGATCCGTAAATATCTAAAACATGTATCTTATATCGTTGAAAAGGTAATTTGACAAAGAACACAACTAAGCACATTTCATCAATCGCATTTATCTTTACAACAACCAATATCACATTCAATGCTCATCATTTAATGCATTCAAGTTCATAAATGAAAATCAATGATTCGAGCAACCAATTTACATGAATGATATGCCGTTTCGAAGATAATTAAACATACAATACAACTAAACACTTACTAATAACATCTCATGTCATTCAAAGCATCAAAGGTTCATTTCAAGTTCATCAAACCCTAACCCAAATCCACCAAAATCAATAATCAAGTTTATGAAGTTTTCTAAAGCAACCTACACATCAAATTGGAGCTAGTGATACTAGAAACACATTTAATACTTTCACTTTATCATAACAACAACATTAAATCATCCAAAACTCAAAATCAAACACATACTTCTCATGTTCATGCTAGTTACACTAAAACAACGAGATCGAGCATATAAATCATATATTCATGTTAGACTTGAGCCATAGACACTAATTAACAACTTTATAAGTTAAAAACATCAAGAACACAAAATCTAGTGATTTTAGAAAGTTACCCAAATGTAATGAAATCGGTATGGAATCGAAGAGGAAGTTGCAAGGATTCTGAATATGTAATTTGTTTGGATTGTTGCTTGCTCGATTTGAAATAGATGGTGATTCTTTGTTTGGGGTGTTGAGAGAAAAAGAAGGAAGTAGTAAAGATGGAGATGATGAAATGAGAGGAGGAGGTTGAAGGTTTGACTAGTTGACCTAGTCAAATCTTTGGCCTCTTGGCAAGTTTAGTCCCTCTAGTTTCATTCGGGTGCGTGAATTACCTAAACGAAATATTTTAAAACGCGTATCAACGGAAGATGTTATAAATATATAACGAACTTTAAAATAGTTAAACAGAAAGTAACAGAAAAAGGCGGGATGTTACATTACCTACTCCATAAAAGAAATTTCGTCCCGAAATTTAAGTAGGCGTAGTAGTCATAGTTTCTTCCTCAAGATCTTGCGTTTCCAAATTCACGAATAAATGAGGGTATTTCTTTTGCATATGATCTTGCCTTCCCCAATTAAACTCGGGTCCCCTTTTGGCGTTCCAACGGACCTTAATAATCGGAATTCGGCTTTGTTTTAGCGTCTTGACGGAGGTGTCCACAATTTCAACCGGTTCCTCCACAAAATGAAGTTTGTCATCGATAGTAAGCTCTTCGAGAGGGATGATGACATCGGGTTCGGCAAGATACTTTTTCAAGTTGGATACATGGAAAGTAGGATGAACGGAGCTCAATTGTGGCGAAAGATCTAAACGATAAGTAATGGTTCCAATACGCTCCAAGATTTCGAAAGGACCAATATACCGCGGATTTAGCTTCCCGCGTTTCCCAAAACGGATTACACCTTTCCAAGGTGCGACTTTTAACATTATTCGGTCACCGACTTGAAATTCGAGGTCGTTGCGTATTTTGTCGGTATAGCTCTTTTGGCGACTTCGGGCCTTCCGGAGCCTATCTCGGATTTGAACGATTTTCTCGATTGTTTCATGAATGAGTTCGGGTTCAGTGATTTATGTGTCGCCTACTTCGGCCCAACAAAGAGGAGAACGACATTTGCGGCCATATAACGCTTCAAAAGGTGCGACTTTAATACTCGCGTGATAACTATTGTTGTAAGAGAATTCGGCTAAGGGTAAATGATTGTCCCAAGCTTTTCTAAAATCGACAACGTAAGCTCGTAACATATCTTCCAAGGTTTGTATCGTGCGTTCGCTTTGCCCATCGGTTTGGGGATGAAATGCGGTGCTCATGTCTAAATGCGTTCCCAACGCTTCTTGTAAAGTACGCCAAAATCTAGAAACAAAACGGCCATCTCGGTCGGAAATAATCGATAAAGGTACATCGTGACGGGCTACGATCTCCTTGATGTAAAGTTGTGCAAGTTTTTCCATTTTGTCCGTTTCTTTCATGGCTAGGAAATGGGCGGATTTTGTGAGACGTTCAATAATAACCCAAATGGTATCATAACCGCCCGTCATTTTCGGTAGTTTAGTGATGAAGTCCATCGTTATTCTTTCCCACTTCCATTGCGGGATTTTAGGTTGTTGAAGTAACCCGGACAGTCTTTGGTGTTCGACTTTGACTTTGCAACAAGTCAAACACTTGGCAACATAAGTAGCAACGTCCCTTTTAATGTTCGGCCACCAATATTGTTCTTTAAGGTCATGGTACATCTTATTGGCACCGGGATGAATCGAGTATCTTGACTTATGGGCTTCATCTAGAATAAGGCTTCGCAAGTCCCCATAACTAGGTACCCAAATTCTTCCGGCGAAATATCGGAGTCCGGTCTCCTTAGTTTCGAATCGAGAAACGAGAATGTTCAAAAGTTCATGAGAAATGTTTTCATCCTTTAGAGCCTCGTCTTGGACTACCCGAATTTTGTTATTGAGGTTGGTGTGGATAGTGATGTTTAAAGCTCGGACACGAAGAGGCACCGCTCTTTCCTTTCGACTTAGGGCATCAGCTACTACATTTGCCTTCCCGGGATGGTAACGAAGCTCACAATCGTAATCGTTTAAGGTTTCAATCCACCTTCGTTTTCTCATGTTTAGTTGCTTTTGGTCAAAAATGTGTTGGAGACTTTTGTGGTCGGTGAAAATAGTACTCTTGGTTCCATAAAGATAGTGTCTCCACATTTTAAGTGGAAAGACAACGGCTCCGAGTTCGAGATCATGTGTCGTGTAGTTCCGTTCGTGAACATTTAGTTAACGTGAGGCGTAAGCAATGACTTTCTCTCGTTGCATCAATATACACCCAAAACCATGTTTCGAGGCATCGCAATATACAACAAAATTATCATTGCCTTCGGGAAGTGACAAGATAGGAGCGGTGGTTAGTTTTGTCTTAAAGATTTGAAATGCGGATTCTTGTTCGGTTGCCCAAATGAATTTTCTTCCCTTATGAGTTAACGCGGTTAGAGGACGAGCAACTAAAGAGAAATCTTTAATGAATTTACGATAGTACCCGGTGAGACCCAAGAATTGACGAATGTGAGTAGGAGTAGTAGGAGTCTCCCATTTACTATTGGCTTCAATTTTTGATGGATCGACTTTAATACCTTGATCACTTACAACATGACCAAGAAATTGAACTTCTTTCAACCAAAATTCACACTTAGAGAATTTGGCATAGAGTCGTTCTTGTATTAAAAGTTCGAGCACAAGTCAGAGGTGTTCCTCTTGTTCTTCTTCGCTTTTAGAATAGACCAAAATATCATCGATGAACACGATAATGAATTTGTCGAGGTACGGTTTGCACACGTTGTTCATAAGGTCTATGAACACCGCCGGTGCGGTAGTGAGACCAAATGGCATGACAAGGAATTCATAACTACCATAACGAGTCCGAAAAGCGGTTTTTGAGACATCTTCCTCCTTAACCCTTAGTTGGTGATAACCCGAACAAAGATCGATTTTTGAATAAACACGAGACCCTTGTAGTTGATCAAAAAGGTCATCGATGCGAGGAAGAGGATATCAGTTCTTAACCGTCAATTTTTTTAGTTCGCGATAATCAATGCATATTCGTAGGGATCCATCTTTCTTCTTAACGAATAAAATCGGAGCGCCCCATGGTGAATGGCTAGGTTGGATAAAACCACGGTCAAGTAGTTCTTGAATTTGACTTTGCAATTCTTGCATTTCGAGTGGAGCAAGTCTATACGGTGCACGTGCTACGGGTGCTGCTCCCGGAATAAGATCAATTTTGAATTTAACCGGTCGATGAGGTGGAAGACCCGGCAATTCGTCGAGAAATACATCGAAAAAGTCACTAACAATTGGCACATCATCGATGTGCTTCTCATCGGGCTCGACTTTCTTAACGTGAGCAAGGATCGCAAAACAATCCTTACGGAGTAGTTTTCTAACTTTAAGGCACGATACGAGGTTGAGTCCGGTGCAACTCTTATCGCCGTAGACAATCAAGGGTTCACCATTCTCGATAGGAATTCGGATTGCGTGAAGATCGCAAAGGATGTGAGATTTCGTTTTGACCATCCAATTCATACCGATTATTACATCAAAACTTCCTTGTTCCATAGGTATCAAGTCAATTTCAAACTCATTACCCAAAATGTTTAATGTACACCCCCGGTAATATATGTCGGCACTCAATAAGTTCCCGTTGGCCACCTCAATGGCATAAGTAGTATCTCGGGGTAGTGGTGGAGTGCGAAGTATATGAGCCAAAGTCTTGGATACAAAGCATTTATCGGCACCCGAATCGAACAAGCAAGTAACATAAGAGTTGTTGAGAAGAAACGTACCCATGACTAGTTCATTGTCATCCCTGGCTTCTTCGGTGGTGATGTTGAAAGCTCAGCCGCGTGCGTTGGGGTTAGTTTTCTTCTTCGGGCATGCATTTCTATAATGACCCGTTTGGCCACATTCGAAACATACACCTGGTTTTGGTGCATTGGGCCCCTTTTGAGCTACGGGGGCGGCATTTCTACAATCATTGGCCACATGACCACTCCTTTGGCACCGGTGGCAAAATAGATTGCCGCATTCACCATAGTGATGTTTGTGGCATTTGTTGCAAAAAGGTTTATTTCCGCCATAACTTTTCTTGGTGTCAGAGGTGAAAGGCTTTTTGGTGAAGTTGTTGTTGTAGTTGTTTAATTGAGAGGGTTCCCAATTTCTTTTGTTGCCACCCGATTTGTCCTCGGCCTTAGGTGCCGGGACTACGATTTTGTAACGTCCTCCCAATAGGGTCTGGAAGGAACGTCACTAATATCAAAACATACCAACATATTAATGAGTACGCAGCGGAAAATGAAATGTCGTTACAATGACAGGAATAACAATATCGTAAATGTTCACATGCAGAAGTAATAAATGCGATATCTCTTGATCCTATGTCCAAGTAGCATCACATAAGCAGTAAGTATAAGAGCTTGAATCAAACAGCACCTGAGACAAAACATGCTAAAGTGTCAACCAAAAAGGTTGAGTGAAGTTCATAGGTTTAACAAAAAATTTGTCATTGTTTTAGACCACAAGATTTAGTTTGTAAAGTTGATCTCCCGCAGGATCAAAAAGTTATGCCAATGTGTGATATTTAGACTAAACGTTCAAGTTTGCCCCATGACAAGTTGTGTCTGTCCTTATCAGTTTAATTTCATTATTAAGTAATACAAAGACTTAGTCAAATGTATCGGGGACGTTACTCCCGATAGGCCTACCACCAATAATTAAGCATGCCGCAGCAATTAAAAATATCACTGTAGGTACTTAGTTGGACATAGCCGGGTATAGCATAGTTTAACAGTTTGGTACTTGTGTCTAAAGTGTAAAATGTAAAAACGGCATGTGTCTCACCCCAAGTAAAAGTAAGTAAGTTTGCTAGCAATAAAGAGGGGCTATGAATTCACCTTAGTAAGTAGAGAGAGAGTTATTCCTCGGAATAAAGAATTGAACGAGTGAGCAGGAAAGTCAACCTATTGACATTTAAGAGTAGTTAAGTGTTTTGCCCATGTTTAAGTTTAAGTATGTGTTTAAGTATAGTTTGTTTTACTAAGTTTCTATTCCTAGTAAGTTACTATTTTTATAAAGTTTCCATTTTTAGAAAGTTTCTTATTTTACTAAGTTTCTATGACTAGAGAGTTTCTACTTTTATCAGTGTTTTCCATTTTAGGATACTTGTCGTATTAGATAAGCTTCCAATCACCCCTTTCCCTTCGAATAGCTAATTTAGATCTAGGGTTTGAGCCATAGGACCCTTTAAATCGGAAATCCAAACCCTCTGCTTAGAATCTCATAGAAACCATTCGTCAAGAAAGTTCGAAGATCTATACATCTTTAATACATATCCCAAAATGTTTTTATGTTACATTATAAGTAGTAGGTTATAGGTGCTAGTAATAGTAATAGTGTATACATGTTATTTATTTTATTTTTAATTGCATATAATTTATAACATTATTTACATATTTCGGTAAAAATAATAACCGAAGTAAAAAGTAAAAAGTAAAAAGTAAAAAGTAAAAAAATAAAAAGTAAGAAAAGAATACTTACTAGTAGTAATTCTTCAAAGAGAGAATGAGAGAAATTTTGGTGTGAGTTTGAATGAGAAATGAGAGGTATTTATACTTGAAAAAATTAGGTAAAAAGAATAAAATAATTAAAAGAAAAAGAAAAATTTAATTCTTAATGGGATTTTAAAATTAAAAAGTATTAAATGTTAGGTCACGGGATAATCCACAAAATAAAATAATAAAAGTAGTTTTTCCATTAAAATTTTTAATTAAAAAGTAATTTATTTATTTATTTATTTTTTATTTATTTTAAGGATTTTTTTTTTGTAAATAAACAAATTTATTTAATGTTTTTCCAAGAATATTTGTCAATAATATTTTATTTTATTTTTTTTATTTAATTAATAAATACAAATTTTGCATAAAAATAATAAATAATTCGGTATTTTGTATTTTTAATAATAATTATGATTTTAATTATTAAACTATAGCTTTAGTAAGTTTGTAAATATTATTACATTTATATATAATTGGATTTATTATATAGTTAAATATATAATATATTAACTAAATAATAAAAGTGATACAAAGTTTATATACTTAGTTAAATTATTTCAAATTATATAAATTAATAATATAATATTTATTTAAGCGTACATTGTTGACTAAAAATTACTATTCGGTCAATATTTAATTGTATATAGCAACCCTTAATACATATAGTCAGACATATAACCCTAGGGTTAATTCAGTAATTTAGAAGTCGAAAAGTGAGGGTTGTTACAGATTTCGTCCACCGTTTCTATCAATTGGCGGGCCATCTTCAAAGCTTCTTGGTGATTAGCGGGTTTGGATGACATTACCCTGTGTTTGATGCTCTTTGGAAGACCATCCATGTAATGTTCAACCCTTAGGGCCTCAGGGTTCACAAGGTTTGGGCACATCAAGGCAAGTTCGGAGAATCGTTGATTATAGGCCTTGAGATCGTTTCTGACCGCTTTCAAAGTTCTTAGCTCTTGTTCGAGCTTTCAGGTTTCTTCACGAGGGAAATATTTGGGGATCATCTTTACCCTTAGGTCGGCCTAAGAGAGGGCGTGAGCTTCCTCGGTACCCTCCGATTGTACATAAGTGTTCCACCAAGTGAGAGCGACACCGGCGAAAGTGTGAGAGGAGTATTTGACCTTGTTTTGGTCCCGACAACCGCTTATGCTAAAGACGGCTTCCGTTTGTTCGAACCATCGAGTGAGAGTAACCGGTCCCCCGGTCCAATCACAAGTATGAGGTTTGCACCCCATGAAATTTTTATAGGAGCACCCTTCGCTTGAGTTACCGGCTCCTTGATTGTTGTTGTGGTTGTTGTTATTGTTGTTGTTGGAAGAGTGACTGGCGATGGCCGCCTCTACGGCGGTGGCTACCATCCGTTAAAGAGCTTGGGCGGGTGTTTCGTTGCATGGCACACGGCGAGGAGGCATTTTTCCTTCAAAACACAAGAATATCGTTGATTAGTATTCTTAATAATACTAACCGTGATATGGAAAATAAGGATAGAGAGAAAAATTATCCTTGTCTCACCTTAAATTCTTTATGTCATAATGTCGGAACGTCCATGTGAGTCACCGTAATATAATCCCGGAAATTATATTACCCTGATTCACATGTGCATTTAACATTATTTCATATAGTCAAGGTGGCGTGTCAATTAAATTTAGTAACGCGAGATTAAGATTGAATAAGAGTTAGATATGATAGGAGAGTTCGAGTATTATGCACAAGTAGTCAAGTAATTCCTACTTCAAGTCTATATGCCGGTTGTAGTCTAGACTCACTAATGTACCCTATAACTCGGGGTTGACACCAATGAACTCTAAATTCCTACAACCAACGCTCTGATACCATCTGTAGCGACCCGACCAAAGCGTCATTGGCGGCGCCGTCTACATAGGTCCCGTTACATGGTCATAAGTCTTTAAATGACGTTTGACCAAAATATGTCGCATTCATTTCAAATGTAAAAGGATGTTTCAAATTTACAAAAGTAGTTTAACGACTAGTTACAATACAAAGTTTAACGTACAATTGAAACCTATGCGACACAATTTAAAAATAGTCAAAAGACGCTCCAACTATGCTTGTATACTCGACATCCAAGCAAGTATCAAAAAGAGTGCGGAAGCATGTATCACATAGCGTTCAAGGACCTGAGAAAACATAAAGAAAATTGTCAACGAAAAAAGTTGGTGAAATCATAGGTGTATTAGTAAACGTGCATTTGAACCACAAGATTTAATATAAGTTGATTATCTAAATAGTTTGCATTCCAAAAGTTGTTGTTTGTATCGCGAGCACCCAATTATCAAGACTTAACTGTTTTGTACCCTTTTACGTAGTGTTAGAACATACACTATACTTGAAAATATATTTCATCTGCTAACGGTAGCGAACCGTCCGAATAAGGCTCGTCAAGCCCATGTGATCACATAACATAAGTTCTCGTTGACACCCTGCAAGTGTAACTAATGATAATTGAATTGAGGCTTTTTGTTCAAACTCGCACGTGGAATGTTTGTTTTCGTACTTGTGTTCAAAGCATAAAAGTATGATACGTATATGTTTCTCATCCCATAGTTTAAAAGTAAAAAAGTTGTTGAAAGATGGGACTATGATCTCACCTTGTGTACAAGAGTAAAAAGTACTTCAACAAGTAACGTGTGCAAGGAACAATGCTAGTATTGACCTAAACAAATAGGTCGTATCAATAACGATAATCACGATTGGTCAAAGATGTTCAATTAGTCCTATGGCTCGTTACGACTCGATTATATAGCATGTGAATTTAATTGTCAAGTTTCATGCAAGATACAAGTATAAAAGCACGTTAGAAAGATTACATGAACATTTGGTTAAGTTTGACTAAAAGTCAAATTTTGGTCAAAGTCAAAGTCAACAAAAGTCAACACGTTCGGGTCGGGTCCCGAACTATTTTTCTGAAGTTATTAATCATATATAAGCATGTTAGAATAAGTTTCATGTGAATCGGAGGTCCCTAGCATAGCGTACATTTTTCGTGAAACGACCACTAAAACAGTCTGCCCCAAGATGCGCCGCATCTGCAAGTGATGCGCCGCATCTGAAGCAGATGCACCGCATTCCAAGTCAGATGCACCGCATCTGTACCTGAGTCAGTGAGACTACTTTAAAACTCAAAAAGTCTCGAACCAAACTTCAATTTAACGCAACTAATGATCCGTAAACATCTAAAACATGTATCTTATGTCGTTGGAAAGGTAATTTGACGAAGAACACAACTAAGCACATTTCATCAATCGCATTTACCTTTACAACAACCAATATCACATTCAATGCTCATCATTTAATGCATTCAAGTTCATAAATACAAATCAATGATTCGGGCAACCAATTTACATGAATGATATGCCGTTTTGAAGATAATTAAACATACAATACAACTAACACTTACTAATAACATCTCATGTCATTCAAAGCATCAAAGGTTCATTTCAACTTCATCAAACCCTAACCCAAATCCACCAAAATCAATAATCAAGTTTATGAAGTTTTCTAAAGCAACCTACACATCAAATTGGAGCTAGTGATACTAGAAACACAGTTAATACTTGCACTTTATCATAACAACAACATTAAATCATCCAAAACTCAAAATTAAACACACACTTCTCATGTTCATGCTAGTTACACTAAAACAATGAGATCGAGCATATAAATCATATATTCGTGTTAGACTTGAGCCATAGACACTAATTAACAACTTTATAAGTTAAAAACATCAAGAACACAAATTCTAGTGATTTTAGAAAGTTATCTAAATGTAATGAAATCGGTATGGAATCGAAGAGGAAATTGCAAGGATTCCGAATATGTAATTTGTCTAGATTGTTGCTTGCTCGATTTGAAATAGATGGTGATTCTTTGTTTGGGGTGTTGAGAGAAAAAGAAGGAAGTAGTAAAGACGGAGATGATGAAATGAGAGGAGGAGGTTGAAGGTTTGACTAGTTGACCTAGTCAAATCTTTGGCCTCTTGGCAAGTTTAGTCCCTCTAGTTTCATTCGAGTGCGTGAATTACCTAAACGAAATATTTTAAAACGCGTATCAACGGAAGATGTTATAAATATATAACGGACTTTAAAATAGTTAAACGGAAAGTAACGGAAAAAGGCGGGATGTTACATCCATTCCGGCACTGGTTTATGGTATGGCCCAGTTTTCTACGTCCATAGCAAACAACGCCGTTATTATTTGTTCCGGCATTATTTGCTCCTCTATTTCTATTTGGTCCGTAGACTTCACACTTTGCCGCAATATGGCCATTCCTATTGCACCTGGTACATAATTCTCTACAAAACCATTTCGGATGAAACGTATCACACCTGGGGCATATAGTTCTTTGCCTTTAGTTGTCGTCGTTGTTGTTGTTGTTGTTGTTGTTGTTGTTATTGTTGTTGTTGTTAGGGTTATTGTTGTTGAGACGTTTGTTGTTGTTATTATTATTGGGAAGGTTGTTGCAGTTATTGTTGCAATTGTTGTTGCGATTATTGTTGTTGTTGGGGTGGTTGCGATTGTTGTTGTAGTTGTTGTTTTGATTGTTGTTGTTGTTGTACTGGTGACCCTGGTCACCACTTTCCTCCCATTTTCTCTTTCCATGTTTCATTATGTCCTCCTCGGCCGCCTCTTTCTTTATCCTTCCTGTAATTTGGCCTATCTATTTGTGGGCTATACAGCTCACTTTCTGCATTGTTGCAGGGTCGTTAGCACCTATATGCTCTTGGATTCGTTCTGGAAACCCTTTTATGAATGCTTCAATTTTTGCTTCTTCGTCCTCAAATGCTCCAGGACACATTAAAGCCAGTTCATTGAAACGTCCCTCGTAGGTAGTGACGTCTAACCCTTGGGTTGTTAGTGCTTTAAGCTCTGCCTTGAGCTTGTTGATTTTGGTTCTGGGACGGTACTCTTCCTTCATCATGTGCTTGAAAGCGGACCATGGAAGTGCGTAGGCGGTATTCTGTCCTAAGTAATCCTTATAGGTATTCCACCATGTCAAAGCAGTACCCCTGAAAGTATGTGTGGCATACTTAACTTTATCCTCTTCTGCGTAGTTGCTGATTGCGAACACGGATTCAACCTTCTCTGTCCACCGCTTTAGTCCAATGGGTGCTTCGGTTCCTTCAAACTCATTGGGTTTGCATGCCATAAAAGCTTTGTAGGAATATCCTACCCGGTTGCCATTGTTTCCTCCACTGCTGGAACCCGATTGGTTATTGTTGTTCATTGCATTCACCACTGCAGCCATATTTGCAGCGAAAGCTTGAAGTTCTTCTGTGTTCAATTGTTGTTGTCTAGTAGCTGGAGGATCCATTTCCTTCAAAAATAGCCGAATGAGTTAATCATATAGAATTTTTAGAAGTAGCCAAAAAGTATTTTGTAGCTTAATATGAACTTATTATTATAAAGGCCTTTTCTTCATAATAGCATTTTATAACTGTAATAATGTTCAATCTTAGCAACTAACACACAAATTAACTACTAAAATTCTAATATGAAAAACTATGATAAGTTATTACGTTACTACGTAATAATAAGTTGTAATAATAAAAATAAACCTTTCATGCTTATTCTTATTATTATACAATTATAAGGAAAAAGTTACATCGCAAACTTTCATACAAACTTAAACATACAATATACTACATATTTCAAAATGCATGGAATACAGGATAGCTGCCGATGGTTCAAGAACGGAGAGATTTCTTAGATGTTGACGTTGTTTATTTCTCGGCCAAATGTTTGGATTTTCGTTTGGATAGTTCTTTTCCAATTCCTCCCAATTGGTTCTTTTGGCTAATTGTTTGGGAGCAAAACCACCAGTCGTTATACGAGCAGTCATTTTATAAACTAGTTTATTAGATGGTTCAGGTGGATGATCACAAACATTTTGGGTCATAATAGGTTCATCGGGTTTGGGATCGGGTATAACAGCCAAAGATTTTCTTAAATCACGTTGTGGTTCGGTAATTTCCACAACTTCTTCAGGATCCTCTTCTTCGGGTTCCTCCTCTGTTTCTTCTTCCGGATCCTCTTCTGGAACGTCTTCTGGCAATTGTGAATCTTCCCAATTTTCCCAACAATTTTCCTCTTTAATGGTAGTACCAAAAGTTAACTTTTCCGTTGGTTAATAAGTCGTATGCTTTGACTCAGTCTCCGAATCACTTGATAAGTAAATGAAATCTGAATCACTAGAGATGATTATATGATAGGATGAAGTCATCTATCACATAATAGCAGGCACGTTAAGGGAATAATATATCTTATAATATTTACATATTAATAATCTTATGTTTCCAACAATTATGTTAAGCAATCATTTTTAAAACAAATACGGTCGAAATCCAGACTCACTAATGCATAAAAAAATCCGTTAGACACACTAATGAAAAAAAAATTCTGGTTCTCTAAGACCAACGCTTGGATACCAACTGAAATGCCTAGTTCATATTAATTATAAACGTTTCATATTAATTGGTTTCTTTGCGAGGTTTTGACCTCTATATGAGACATTTTTCAAATCTTGCATTCGTTTTTAAAAACAACCATAACCTTTATTATTGAATAAAGGTCTTAATGACATAATTTATATTGTCTATCAAAGACAGTCTCCTCAAATAAATAAGTTTTTACACAACCCATTACATTATAATCAAATATATTATAACAAACACTCCGAATGCAAGTTTAAACAATATAAACAATTATGCCGACTCCAAATCTTGACCTTGGGTTGGCATACGACAGCGGAAGCATTTTTAATATTCACCTTAGAATAAACATGCTTAAAACGTCAATAAAAATTTTGGTGAGTCATAGGTTTAATTTCTATATAATAATTATAATATTTAATAAGCCACAAGATTTCATTTAATTAAATGCGCAGGATCATTACAACTGCAAAAATCATTCATACGATGAGTCGCCTAGTAACTGACCTTAACATGGAGCGCTTAAGATACCTGGCATCATACATTCCACTATTCAAATGTATGACAAGAACCCTTCGAATTACTAAAGCATTTCCACTATTCGAAAATGGGGGGTGTTGGTGCCCGTAGATCTACCTTTAGGATTACCGTCAATTAGTGTTTTTCACTAACTCTTAGGTTACCAAGCATAATAATAATAAGTACAGATATCCGGTATAACAAAACAACCGTAGAATGTAGTTTCATGAACTTGTGCTTATTTTGTAAAACATTTATAAATTTGCATGTATTCTCATCCCAAAATAATTTAGATAGTAAAAATGGGACTATAACTCACTTGTGATGATTTTCGAATAGATGGTAATAAGACTTGGCCTTTGACAAATTCACGAACCTAATAATAATATTCTTGTGTCAAGATATATATATAATTAATATTCCATACTTATGATACTTGTGATAATTTTAATTGTCCATTGTTAGTAGTCCAACGTTCGTAGTCCAATAGTCCGATAGTCCAACATTATATATATATATATATATATATATATATATATATATATATATATATATATATATATATATATATATATATATATATATATATATATATATATATATATATATATATATATATATATATATGCGTATATTGTGTTAGAATTAACTAACACTATAATATATTGTCTTAATATAGTAAGACACATAATATGTATATTGTCTGAAGCAATCTGCGACCCATTGTATACATGTCTCAGGCTCGATCACAACTCAAAGTATATATTATTTTGGAATCCACTTCGACCCACAGCTAACTCAAAATTACTGTCAATGGTGTCTTATAGTTCGTTCCAATAATATATATAGAAGAAATCAAAATGATATGTCAAAACGCTGTATACGGATCCACGGTGATAAAGTCATATATATACATATATATATATATATATATATATATATATATATATATATATATATATATATATATATATATATATATATATATATATATATATATTGTGCTTTACGATCTTTATTAAGACTATAATATATTGTCGTAGAACTTAATCATGACTATTATAAATTGTATTTCCATAAGTTCGGGAATAAGACGTGTATAAATACATGTAAAGTAAGTTAGCTAGGATAAGGTTAGCATCCATTTTTATAAATCAAAACCATAGCTAAAAACAAACAAAAATATTCAATTTTGTTTTACCCATAATTTCTTCGTTACAAATCAGTTTTGAGTGATTCGACTTGCCATGATCTTGTATCGAACCGTTATTTATTAATCTAAATAGAAAAAGTATATGTTTATAGTCGAAAATACAGCTTAGATGTCAAATAAGAGAAGATAGTCATATCCGTCGTAAGAACGACATCTTGATGACCCTTTTGAAAAACATACTTTCACTTAGAGTTTAACCATGGATTTTGGATATGTTTCATATCCATATAAAATAAGATTTTTTACCAAAGGAAATCTTTTAATTCAATGTTTAAGATAGGTTTTTAAAATTTAACCCAAAACAGCCCCCGTTCGACTAAGACGGCGTATATTCGATTTTAAGGTGTTCTTCGTGTTTACAAGTTTTATATCCTTATGTTAGCTTGACGTACAGTCATAATACATGTGTTGAAGTATTTTAAAAGTCAAGTTAGAAGGATTAAGTTTATTTGCAAACAATTTTAGAAATAATCTAAACTATGTTCTTGTTGTTATTAGTTATAAACTCAAAATAAGATAGCTATATGAATATGAATCGAATAAGATTATGAATAAGGTTACTATCTCAAATCAAATGAATAAATTTGCTGGAGAAATAAGGAGAATATATTGAGTTCAAAGATACCCTTGATGGCTTGGAATTCTTGAAGTATAAACATGGAATGAACAAAAGTTCGAATAAGAATTCTATCTTGAATTAAGATAGTTATAAGTATATAAATTGAACCAAAGTTTATATATGGTTCTTACCTTGATTATTAGATGAGAAGCTACTGATATGAAAGTAAGATTATGGATTCTAAAGAGTTGTGGAGTTGGATTGAAAGATTGGAAGTAAACTTGTACACTTGGAAGGTTATCTTGATACGTTCTTGAGTGATTCTTTCTATGGTGTTTTAAGCTTGATCTTTGATGTAGTTTATGATCAAAGTGAAGGTTGTTTACTGAGTTCTTGAGTAGGTAAATGAAGAGAGATTAGAGAGTGAACTAACTTGGAAGAAAATTGGAAATGAAATTGTATGTGTGTGTGTGTGTGCAAATTGACGTGAAGATGGGATGGATATATAGAATATTTAGCTTGTTTTCTTGCATATAAGTCATACATGAGGTTAAATGGTTGGTTCCCACATGTAACATCATGTCTAATGGCTGATCATTAGAGTTTATTGTTGGTATATACAAATAGTAAGTACATCTAGGAGTTGAGTATGATACTGGTATAAATACCAAATGAATACGAGTAGAATTCTTGATGGAATTGAATGAGAAAATGAGTATAGCTATCTTTGTTGAGTATAAGTATGTTAGTATATATGTTTAAGTCCTTCAAAAGTGTATTAATACATATTAATACAATACATATACATACATTTTAATTTAGAAGTTATTACAACGTTAATCGTTATATATAGGTGTATAGTCTTGAAGTCTTTAAGTTAGTAATCTCATTTTATGTATATAACCAATTGTTATTATATGTAATGAGATACTTAAATATCATTTAACCATCATGAGTATATATATATATATATATATATATATATATATATATATATATATATATTCATATATACGTCATTAAATAATTATTACGAATTATGACGTTCGTGAATCGTCAGACAGACTGGGTGGCCAAACGTTTGCATAAAATTTATTTCAAATAACCAATTCTTAATGAGTTTGATTGCTTAACATGTTGGAAACATTAATTATGTAAATATTAATCTTCTATATATTAGCGGAAAAATCCGAGTCGTTACATCACACGCCTCAAATGGAGTCACGGTTTGCAAGATATGACCTTTACAAAATCATGTTTCGTGCAATTTTTATAGTGACGGGTTTCACCCCAAACCGACACCATTTTGAACCAAAACGAACCACAACACCTTTACTTGATTAAAATCAGTTTATCAACCATTAAAGGACTCATTTTAACAACAAAAACCATCATCAACAACACAAGTCTTTAGTTGACGCATTTCATCGAACACTTCATGTGCATGACTCATTTTCATGACACTTTGACACCTAGAAATGTTCTTATGCCCATTTTTCTCAACAACAACCAAATTACTAGTGATTAACACTCAAAATTAAAGACTAACGATAACCAAATTCGTCATTAAAGCTTAAACCCTCAACATTTGGGCTTACACACCCAAACTGGCACCAAAACCCTTAGATTTCCAAGGAAATGGGGTTTATAACTCAACACAAACATAAACCCTAAACCAAGGTTGAAATCAAACAATAAAAATATGAAATAAGGCTTTACCTTAGCATCAAAATGATGCTGAACATCAGCAACAACAAGGGTGAGCTCCAAATTGAACATGCAACTTCATCTTCTTCACAAAAAGGAGCTTTCTCAATCTAGAACTTTCTCTCACTATGAGAGAGTGAAATGAGATGAAATGAGGAATAAGCTGATCTAAATCTGTTTTTAGCCTAAAATCCTTCCACATGCAAAAAGACTACAATGTCCCTCATTTAAATCTCCAAAAATACAATCAGCACCCAAACATGCACAAAAGCGGCGCTCCTAGACCAAAAGTGGTTCTTTTGGAGCCTTCCAGCTCACAAGTTGAAATTAAAAATGTCCGGGTTCGAGTTACGGTCGTCTAGGCTTTTGATTCGCCTCAATCCGAGTCCGTACGATAAAGTTATAACCAAATTGGTGAAAGTGCGCATAACCTCGCAACATACACCAAACTTTGTACATCTAACACCCAAAACCCCGAACACTATATTATCATTAAGAATAATAATATTTTAAGCTGCCTCTACTTCTCGAAACATCTCGATCTATCCGGTATCATTAAATTACTATTTAAAATATAATAAAATAATACCCCAAATTTTCGGGATGTTACATACAGCTTCAGATTTTGAAGATGAGAATGGTGATAACAAGATTGCCGGTGTGTATAATAGCATGACTGCTGGTATGGGCACTATAATTCTGGACCGCAGAAGGTATTTGATGGTAATATATTGTCTGATAAAGATGAGTTTCCTGAAATGATTTGATGAGAACATCAAGAAAACATTTGAGTTTAATCAATAATGATATTACTTTTGGTTGTGTGCAAAGGTGTTCGCACGATGCAGAAGGCTAACTTCAGGTTAATTCGAATGTTAGATGTGATGAAAGAAGGAATAGATGACGAAATTTCCTATGTCTTCTGTGCATGAAGCGGCTAAGAGCTACAGTAATATGTTGTTTTATGGTTATTACATTGGTAAACGCTTTACTTTTCCAGTTGTAAATAACTATGTAACGAATGTTTGGAAGAAGTACGATCTTTAGAAAACTACGATGAATTCAAAAGGGTTCTACTTCTTCAAGTTAGGTACCGAACAAGGAATGATTGATGTTTTTGGAAAACGAACCTGGAATGATAAGGGTGTCTCCAACTATTTTAAACAAATGGAATACTAATGGGTCGTTAACGAAAGAAGATCTCACAAAAGTTCACATATGGATTAAAATGTATTTTGTTCCTTTTTCAGGTTTTATGGATAACGGTTGAGTGTGATTGCATCTAAGATTGGAAATTCCATGATGCTAGATTCTTACACGAGTACAATGTGTATGGAATCATGGGGTCATCCTAATTATGCAAGGGCTATGGTCGAGATATCTACTGATCCTGAACTTCGTGAATCATTAACAGTTATTACGTCGAGTATTGATGGGATGAATCGTGTTAAAGATGTTGTTGCGGTAGAATACGAATGGCGACCGCCTAGATGTTCTTGTTGCAAAGTGTTCGGTCATAAAGATAATCAATGTCCGAAGAATATCCCTATTTTACCTACAAACAAAGTTTTGATGGAAGATGGATATTACTTAATAATGCATCAGAAAAATAATAGGAATGGTGTAGATAATCAAAAATTAGTTGGCTTTGAGGTAGGCAAACCAAAACAAAGACTAGTGTATCTGTAAGATTTATACGCGAGGTACAACACATAATTATACGGCTAAATTCATTTGAGCCTTCGGGGTCACACAACTATACACCTAGACGTCAATTAATAATATATACGTGATATATATTATTCAAGTAATAAAACATTAATTAATTAATTAATAAGTTAATTAATTATTAAGTTGTACTCGTATTTCGTATGGAACAAGTTGTTTGCAAAGAGGAAATAGCATTTAGCCACCGAGTTTATCACATATAAATATTATGATATTGGTTCTTTCCTAGTGTGCATAACAATAGAAAAACCCCTACGAAATTGGTTTTATATTCTTTCGTTTTCGACAGAAAATTATAAAACTCATTCTTGTTTTATACGGCAACAATAAACCCATACGATTCCTTTTGTGATACAAATGAAACAATAAAAATATTTATCGAGTTTTCTGATTGAATTAAATAATTCTTACGATTATTTATTATTAATTGACAGGATTAGCACATCCGTTTGACGTTGTTCGAAGTGTAGTGTGGACTACCCTAGCGACAATCATACTTTTGATTATTAGTTTCTCTTCCATCAATCTGGTTCTTCAAGAAAGCTAAAATCTTTAAACTCTCTTGTTGTATTTATCTATTTAACCGTATAAATTATATGGATCCGTTTTGGTGATTTATTATTAATTGAATTAATACGCTTCCGCTTAAAGTGTTATTGTTATTATATACATGAACATGATAATAATTGATGAGAAAATTGTTTTCTTAAAACCCTAAATCACCAATAGTGGTATCAAGAGCCGCTTATGGTTTTATACGGTTACATATTCATGCGTGGTTGTTTTGTTAATGACTTGTGTATAAATTTACATGCTTTGTTTTTTTAATATCCATGGGAAAGACATGTATCTTGTGCCATGGATCAAGCCATAGTTATTGTCATGATCATGTTATTATTGAGATGATTTAATTGTGCATAGCCGATGAAAACCTAGACCGTGTGTATGTGTTGTGATCTTGAGTGTTTTTGGTTGTATGGATGCCATTGTTTTGTGGCCATTTATTGATGTAATTTAATCTTTTATTTTGGGAGGCCGTTTTGAGCCAATTATGTAATTTACAATTCTACATTAGTTGTATTTTATTTTATAATTAAATGTAACCTCTATGATGGGATTAAAGACTTGAAGTGAGCGGAATTTGGCCATCAAAACACACCTGTAATAAAATCGCCGGATAAAATTTGTGAGAGATGCGGTGAAGAAGCACATTTGGTCATCATGGGATCTTAACGCAAGTGAGAGCTTCTAGGGTTTACTTTTGTGGTTGTCCTTTTAGTTGACCGCTTGGTTCTCATAATGGCTCGTGAGACCAAGCATATGATTTTTATCAGTTGAGGCTATGCACATACTTATTATGTTTTATTTTGTTTGGTTGCATTTCATATGTTATGTGATTGTGTATAATTTGCCATGTGACAGCTAAAATCAAAACATAATTAAAATGAAGTTAAATTTTTTTTAACTTTTGAGGAGAATATTATGCATGTAATATTCGTAACACAATTTTTCTATAAATTACTAAACATGTATAATATACCCGTTAAATTTTAAGTCGTGTTGTCCAATTCGTTTGAAACACTTGCCGTTATTTTTTGACTATGCGTGAGACCTAGTTGAATTATAATATAACGACCCGTCCTAATCCATCTAGACGAATACATTACATTTGGTTACATTGCGAGGTACTTGACCTCTATATGATACATTTTATGAACATTGCATTCGTTTTGAAAAGACAAACTTTCCTTACATCGAAAGTTGACGATATGCATACCATTTCATAATACATCCAACTATAATTGACCTAATAATAATCTTGATGAACTCAACAACTTGAATGCAACATCTTTTGAAATATGTCATGAATGACTCCAAGTAATATCTCTAAAATGAGCAAATGCACAGCAGAAGATTTCTTTCATGCCTGAGAATAAACATGCTTTAAAGTGTCAACCAAAAGGTTGGTGAGTTCATAAGTTTATCGTAAACAATAAAATTCATCATTTTGATAGACCACAATATTTAAATACAGTACACCTATCTCGTGTACTAAACTATTTTCATAAATCTTAGTAACCGTACACATATCTCATGTACAAAAATATCATACACATAACCTGTGTATAAAATCATTCTCTTGATACATAACATTCACTTTTCATTCATTGCTTGGCTTGGTAACCGACCTTAACATATAATGCGCATAATAATATCCCCAAAACAGAACATCTCGTCTGTATAATAATAATAAACCTCGAAGTACTAAACACCACACCTACTAGCCCTTCTGTCTAGTGAACATTCTAGGTGGGGGTGTTAAACCCGGTAGCTACCTTTAGGATTCGCGTGAATTAGGGCCATACCCGATTCTAATTCTTAGGTTACCAAGCAATAATAATCAGGAGAAAAATATTCACATCAATTGGTGGCAATTATCATGTCCACATAATTCAATAATAATCCACAGAACTTCTGTCTTAATAATAATTCATTCGAGGAATGTTTTGCTTGTGTCTATCTCGTCAAACATTTATAAAAGCATTTCATGTATTCGCAGTTCAAAAATATATTTCAAAAGCATTTAATAAAGCAGTTGTAAAAATAACGCATGTATTCTCAGTCCCAAAAATGTAAAGAGTAAAAGGGAATCAAATGAACTCACCTAATGTATTTTGTAGTAAAAATACATATGACTATATTGAACAATGCATGGTTGGTCTCGGATTCACGAACCTATATCATTTGTATATTGATTAATACACATGATCATAATCGAGAAATTATATATATAATTTGTTATTGATAATATATTTGTTATACTATATGTTATTTAGATGAATTTAATATATTTAGTTCATATGTTCTTTATAACTATTATTTACTATAAATGATAAAACTGTATATTAAAGTTTAATATATATTTATATATTAATTGCTATCTTTTACATATAGCTTAATTATTATCTTTTTAATAATAAAATATAGTGTAATGTACTTTTATATAAAAATATCTATTTGTAATAACGTTAATAGTTTTTGTGATATCGGTATAATAATTTTAGTAAAAATGATAGTCATGATAATAAGTTTAATAATAACAATACTAATAACCATATTAATAATTAATAATAATAATGATAGTATTAATAATAATACTTATAATGGTAATAATAATAATGGTTATGATATTTATAACCATGGTAATAATAATAATTCTATTAGTTATGGATTGATACAAATACTAATATTTATAATAATAAGTTGTATCATTTTCATAATAATAATAATGATACTAACACTAGTAATTAGTAATAATAATATTAGTTATAGTACCTATAACAATGATAATAATAATAATAATAATAACTAACAATATTATTCATAATAACATTAATAATACTAATAATAATAATCATAATAATAATAATAATAATAATAATAATAATAATAATAATAATAATAATAATAATAATCCTATTTTTCATAACATTCAATAATAATAATACTAACAATAACAATAATTATAATACTTAATAATAATAATGATATTAATAATAATGAATTTTAAAAATGAAAACTACCTTTAAAACTAGCTCGCAAAAATAATTGCCCAACACGGGACTCGAACCCGCGACCTCTCGAATAACCGTCACTCCACTAAACCATCTGGGCTGTGCCCATTTTCTGTTATACTCCTAGTTCTAAATAATTATAGTCTGTTTCGTTTGTTCATCATCCTTGAACACTAGTCGACCAGAGAAACCACCCCAACAATCAAATCCATTATTTACGAATCAAGTACTTAATTTTAGGATAAATAAATGAAATAGGATCGATGGTTAACTATTTAGGATGTTTGAATTAACTGAATCAAACAAAATAAATAAAAAAAATAAAAAAATAAAAACGGCTGAAGAACACGTTGAAACTTAAAATCAATTTCAAATTTTTAAAACATTTTAGCTAATGTTTCCTGAATAAAATTAGTTCTGAATCAATCCTAGAAACTCTCTGGATTATCAATTTAATCCAAAACACCTCAACAAGTTCAAATTTCCTCATAATCAAATCGTTTGACTTTTTAAATGGGAACTTTGACTCAGAAATTTGAATTCAATACGAAATATTGGGAATCGAAACTTTACAGAAAGTTCAACTAGAGTAAATCTTACACGATTGCATTATTAGTTTTTGAAAATTGATTCAAAATCAATTTTTGGCTCAAAAGTTCTAAAACTAAGATATTCGACTGTGTTTTTCAAAAAATACAATTTTTATTATTCTCCTTTCATTCAGATATCATTAGCAGAGGTTTATATGGAGAATTAATGATATTACTACAGTTAAATTGACTCGTTTAATATTTGTTTTGTAGCTTGATTCACTCGACAGGAAGATATTCGTTCAAAGAAGAGAATAAAAATTCAATTCGCAAAAATCAAAAGGTTTGTACGATCGATTAGGACTTGTATCAATTTATGAGACAGAAAAATAAATTTCAGTACAAGTTAATTACTACGTGAAACCGATTCCAGCTGTTTATCTGATTTGTATATTCAGTAATAATAAATAAATAAGTAGGTTAATAATAATAATAATAATAATAATAATGATAATAATAATAATAATAATAATAATAATAATAATAATAATCATTATATAGATAATAATAATAATAAATAATAATAATTTTTTTTAACGATTATGATAATAATAATAATCAAAAATTTATGATAGTTGTATTATCTTTATGATAATATTAATAATGATTTTTAATAATAATGGTAATTATAGTTATGAAAAGTAAAAATATTAATAATAATATTAGTATTGATCATAATAACTAATAATATTTAGATAACATCTAAATAATAACTTTTTATCATTCTTATAGTAATATTTATATTTAAGTATTTATTTTGATAATCAAAATCTTAAATTTATTAAAATTTTAATATTTAACATTTATTAATATTACTAATAATAATATTAATAACAATGAAAGTAGTAATAATATAATTTGTCATTACTATTATATTTTTAACTTGTGGTTACATCATATATTATATATGTAAATATGAATACATTAATAATGTTATATATATAATTATTATATATCTATTTACTATATTATTTCATAATGGAAATATTATAAATTTCAACACATAATATTTATGTCTTTTATGTATATATTACAATATATATTTAATAATTTTTATGTATAGTTAGCATATATGTAGATTCTTTTTAATAATAACTTTAGTATATTATATATTATTTTACATATTTAATCCTACTGATTAATTTGTATTTTATTATTTCCCATTATTATTTATACACACACACACACACACACACACATATATATATATATATATATATATATATATATATATTTTGACACTCCCAAATAGGGCCTGGGGTATTTGTGTCTAATTATATCAAATCACGGTTGTATAAATGAGAACGACTCTACATGAGACGTTTTGTTGAGTTTTGCAGCGGAAGATAAATATGTCTTTAATTGATATGAAATGTAATGAAGACTCCAAGCATAGCAAGCAATCATCATCAAAGCAGTAGATATACAGCGGAAGAAATATTTAAGTACCTAAGAATAAACATGCTTAAAAAGTCAACACGAGGTTGAGTGAGTTCATAGGTTTGTCATAAATAATAATTTCAGTAATAGTGTTAGACTACAAGATTTGTTTTCATAAGTAGATCACTCAGATCCAGTCAAGTTGATCTCCCACAGGATCAAAAAGTTATGCCAGTGCGTGATATTTAGACTAAATGTTGTTTGCCCCGTGACAAGTTGTTCTGTCCTTGTCGTTTAATTTCATTATCAAGTAATACAAAGACTTAGTCAAATGTATCGGGGACGTTACTCCCGATAGGCCTATCCCCAATAATTAAGAATGTCGCAGCAATTAAAAATATCACTGTAGGGACTTAGTCGAACATAGCCGGGTATAGCATAGTTTAATAGTTGGTACTGATATTTAGAATAGACTTTCAAGTTTGCCCCGTAACAAGTTATCGTTTATACTTGTCGGTTGGGGACTTGCTGGTCATAGCCCAACATATCACAGTTTAATAGTTGGTACTTGTGTCTAACGTATAAAACAGTTATAAAAGTTGCGCATGTATTCTCAGCCTAAAAATATAGATAAAAAGGGGGCTATGAAAAGTCACGATACGATACGATAGTTTGTAGTAATTATGCGTATGATGGTACTGAACTAGTGCAGAGTTGTCCTCGGATTCACGAACCTATATCAGTTTTATATATATTAAAACATATAATGAACATATAATGGTATTCAACCCAGTTTATTAATTATATAATATGTTACTTATTTAAATTAGTATGTATTTGTTATTTCAAATGTTATATATATCTATATATGTTATTTTCATATTATCATAGTAAATTTGACATACTTATGATATATGTAATAAATATATTTTGTTTGTTAAAATAGTAATTATGATAATACTAAAGTAATGATAATAATACTAATAATTAGATTTACTAATGATATTGAAAATAATAATTTTGATAGTATCCTTAGTCACTTTATTTGTAGTAATAATAGAAAAAAATAAAATAATAGTAGTAATAATAAAAATGTTAATTTTTAATAAAAAAGATAATTTTAACTAAAAATGACAGTTTTAATATTAATTTTAATAATCATATAATTAATAACATTAATGTTAAATGGTAATTCTAATAGTAATATTAATAATAATGGTGCTTAATGTTATTTAATCATAATAATGATAATACTAATAATAATAATGATAATACTAGTATTACTTAATAATACTACTTTTAATAATAATAATATTACTAGTAATAATAATTATAATAACAATAATAATAATAATAATAATAATAATAATAATAATAATAATAATAATAATAATAATAATAATAATAATAATAATAATAATAATAATAATAATAATAATAATAAAAGAAATAAAATAAAAAGTGTATTCCCCTTAGAGAAAGCTTTCCTAAAGAGAATTGCCATAAACCAGGCTCGAACCCGAGACCTCTCGAATAACGCAAATACACTCAACCATTTAAACAATTCTGATTTTCTGAAATTATATCCTATTTATATTTATTTATCCCTCTTCTGTTTCATGTTCTTCTTCAATTTGAAAATCTATCAGAGATCAAAACTAATCAACAACTAGCTACTTAATTAATTTTTAGGATTTGAAATTTATACAGAAACGATTATTGTGTGATTAACTTAATTAAAAAAGAAAAAAAGAAAAAAGAAAAGAAGCTGTGAAGAACACGATTTGACTCCAACATCAAAATCGACTTTTTGGGTGTTTTAGATCTCGAATCCTAAACAAAATATGCTCTAAATCTTTCCTGGAAACTTTCTAAATCCACAATTTGACTTAAATCATAACAGCAAATTTGAATTTGATCAAGAACAGTCTTTTGACTTTTTTTAAAATTAAACTTTGACTTCGAAATTAAGACTCGATATCAAGAATTGGAACCTTTTACAGATAGTATGAGTGAAGGATTCCTAACACAATAGCATTTACAATTTTTGAAAATCGATTCGAATTCGAGGTTTTTAAAAAAAATATAAAAGAAACAGAGGTACGACGCTGTAAGGGGAAGAAAAAGAGAAAAAAATTGATCTGTTTGATGGATTGAAGTAATTACAATTGATAATTCCTAAAGATGATGGAGAATTGATTAATTTATAGCAAAGGAATTCGACTGGATTCAATCAGTTAGGAACCGTAATATATAAAAAAAATAATGAAAAGTAGATAAATAAAAAAAAATATGGTATGCAGATATGGAATCACTATCAGAAAAGGAAAAAATAGCACGGATAAAAAGTAGGTCACGATCAAAAAGAAGAAAAATAAAAAAAATGAAAAGGCAGATATACCTAATTTACCTAATTTTTATTAATAATTAATATGAATAAAATATTAATACTTTTAATAATAATAATTGAATTAATAATAATAATATTATTAGTGATAGTAATAAAAGATTGTATTAATTATATTAATAATAATAATTAAAACGAATGTTAATAATAAAATAATAATACAAATTCTTAAACGATAATACTAATAATAGTGTTACCGATATATATATTATGCTAATGATATTACTAACCATCATAATAGATGATAAATAACAATAATAAAATTTTGATAATAATACTAATAATATTAATAATATTTTTGTTTTTGACAATACTGATAATGATAATTGTAAATGATAATGTTAATATATAATAATAAAAGTAATAATATAACAACAATATCATTTTGTATAAAGTTATACATTTTTAGTTATAACAATTAAGTCGTATTATATTTCAAGTTTATATATATATATTTAAAATTATTTGTTCGTGAATCATCGAGATCAAAATAAAGATTAAGTTTAAATTTGATTGGAAATTTTTCGGGTTGTCACAGTATCCCCCTGTTAATAGAAATTTCGTCCCAAAATTTAGTTGTTGCCATCAATCGGCGTCGTTTGTAAGCAGGTGAGGATATTTTCGTTTTTATTTGGTTTCCACTTTCCTAAGTATATTCGGGGCCTCGCGTGAATTCCATCGAATAGAATATTGTTTTGTTTCGAGCGTTTAAATCTTACGATCCATAAATTTTAAGAAGTGCATTTTATTAATGCGGAGGTTATCTAAAGGATTTAACAAGAGTGTTATTGATTAGGTTTCCTCAGAAGGAGATGATGACGTCATACAAGCATTTCAATACACATGAAATTTGTTATGAATAATAGTGAGCTTATTTAAACTTTGAGTGTTTATGCCACAATATTAGGGTAGACAATATAGAAAGGAGTTTGAGAAAATCAAGGTCATGATATTTGATAGAGATAATCATTGTTTATAACAGAAATATCTTAATGATGAACATGAGTTGAAAATTAGAGTCTTATCGACATTAAATAATATGGATAAAACGATTCGATTATAGAAAGAGTATAAACGAAGCTATCGCAAAAGAGTAACTGAGAAAATTAAATGTTCGCCTTAACTTTTGATGTAGTTACGATTGATTTTCGGATTTCAAGGAATTAAAGAAATCTTTGAAATCTTTATAAGATTTGATTCTCCGGTAATTACAGAAATTAGGATTTTCTTTAATTAAATGCGGTGAATTACCTCGATTGCTGTGTCTGGAATTTTGCTATAAATTAGCTTCTTCCGTTTCATTATCTTCACCACTTCTATACTTTCTTTCTCAATTCATACTTCCAACAGTTTTGTTAATATGCTCAATCCAGTTCTTGTTCTTGACCTTATATTGGTTATTGCCACAATCTTCCTTCTTTTCCAACTCCCACCAGAGGAGTCTGTTTACTTCTATTATGCTCTAGGATTTATTGTGTTTTTAGTTCTCCCGTGTCTTTATATTGCTATACGCATTGATATTCACGGTTTGTAATTTCGGTGTTGTTATCGGGTTTTATATTTTCCCTTATATGTCAAAGCTTCATGCTTTTGTAAAGCAAGTAACGGTCCAGAATTCATAGGTATGAAGTTTCAAATGAACCTAGTGTTCTAAGCAGGAAGGAATGTAATATCATGATTTGATTTGTTACATTACCAGAATTACTGAGGATGGAACTATCAAGAATATATGTTCTTGATATGTTCAGAGTTTAAGTAGAATGTAAGAGTCGTGTAATATGGCAAATAATGATTATAAAGTCTATGAATCATCATCTTCCATTAAAAATTTAGCATGACTTACTGTAATATAATCACATTGGCCTGACGTCATTATATTATACTAACTCATGCTTCAATTCTCAACACTTCCTCAAAACATTTATAATTTAAACTTGAATATAGAAACTAAAACAGTTTCCTTTATGATATGATAAAGTTATCACAAAGAGATAATTAATTGCGGACAAGAATCGTTATAAAGATATCTTCAGAAATATAGAGGATATTTATAACGAAAGATACGGTGATATCTTAGAATTTCAATGACGAGGAAAATTCTTCCGTTTCCTCTGTATTTAATGCTACCATATCTGAATCTTTGGTTATCAATCCGAGATGGTTTCAAGAAATATATTTTTTTAAGATGATTAAACGCTGATTGTAATCGTTAACGTATTTAATGGTTAACGAATAGGCGTTATTGATTTTAAAGTCATGAATGATAATTTCGGTGGTTTGATGTGATAATTCATTGCAGAATACGAATGAATATAATTCATGAGAATCAAAATTGAAGAATGTACAATGTAACATATTAATGTGAGATATAAATATTTCTAGGGTATTACCTACCCGTTAAAATATTTACAATTAACAGTTTGTACAACAGAATTTACAATCTTTATGAAGATATACGTTCATATATGTATTCTTCAGATGTAATCATGGATTTAATGAGTTAATATATATTAAACTCATCTGATTTGCAGTTTGGAACGAGTGTAAATAATCTCCAAAACCTTAGAGATTTCATAATTGTCGCGAAATATTTCGCTAATGAAGTTATGAATCAATACATTCATCGTTACACTTGATTTATTATGAAATGGAGTTTATTGTGCTGAAGCAGTGATTAACGATTGCTAAGTCATTAACAAAGGATGTACATCATAGCATATTAGTGATATGAATTAACCAAGTAGTACATACTAGTTAAGATTCACACGTAATAGCTTAGTACAAAAAGATTTATTATTGTTCCAGATCATATATATATATATATATATATATATATATATATATATATATATATATATATATATATACATATATAATTGAAGAATGAGTCAATACATCTTAACTCATTATTGCTAATATTCCTTGGTATGTTTGGGGCGTATGATGTTGATATCCGAGGTACCGAGTGTGATGTTGAGGCGTGGGATGCGGATGTTGTTGTTGGTGAAGCTGATGCTGTTGGTGGTGATGTTGATGGTGCCGATGGTACTGGTGTTGCTGTTGCTGATACTGGTGCCTTCAGTGCTTGTGGTGTTGGTGATGTTGGCGGTATTGCTAGTACTGGTGGTGCTGGTTATGCTGCTGGTGTTGCTTGTGGTACTTGGGTAGTAGGTGTGAGCCTAGCTTCCAAATCGTGCACCGTTTCCTCCAGGATTTCTACTTTACGCTCGAGTCTATGGATTTGTTCTACCCATTCCTCCGTAAGGTTTGTCAATTCTTGATATTTAGTTCGAAGTCTTCTAACTTCTTCTAATAACCCAATCTGGTTAGAATTCGGGAGTAGAGGACGAATACTATCTTGGGCTACATCGAGTCGACCTTCGAGGCAGAAAATCCTTGCGAAAAGTGTGTAAACGGTATTACGAACAGGTTCACCGGTAAGCGGATCGAGTACTTCGACGTTTGGTGGTAAGTTTGGCTCGTGATAAGGAGTACCTTCTTCATTTCTCCATAGGGTGAGTATTTCGCGAACCCATCCCCATTTTCTGAAAAAATTACGGTAATTGATCGGTGGGTGTGCTCCCGTCACGTTATCTTCGGAGCTAGAGGAACTTGAGGAATCAGGTGAGAAATTCATATTATGTGTTTGGAATAGGGTTTGATATAAAATGGGTGTTGAATATTAAATGATATACTCGTTTCCTTGAATACATATATATAGCAAAAAGATTTTCGTGATTTACGGAGGAAATTTAGGAAAAGTAGTAGACAAAGTCTATTGGGAAAGATATGATAAGATATAATAAGATATGATGTGTCATCCATTTATGTAATAATGGTGGTATGATGTGTTGAGATTATAATGATAAGTATGTAATCAGATAAACATTCGATTAAAGACTTTCAATTCGTGATGGCCTATTCAGGTCTAGGGGCTTGAGCTATAGGATCCTTTAAATCGGTAATCCAAACACTTTCTATTCTATAGTTTCGTAGACGTCATCCGTCAGGAAAATTCAATGATTAAAACAACAAAAAAGCAAAGAAAGTAATGAATATGAATAGTGATGACATTATAATGTCTTTGAGATTCTCGATAACTCAATGACATTTTCTGGTTCGCAAACTGATGCATAAAGGCATAAGGCATATAGGTACGTTATATAACAGGGAGTTATATACGTTTGAGTATGAATAGTAACAAATATAGGAGTTTCAAAATTCATGGATAATATTTCATGTAATAAATATGTAATACACAACCCATGATAGATGACTTAGGAATGTCAAGAATTTCATAAATCATAGTGTCGCATTTAAATATGGTGGCGTAATTGGATAGTACTTAGGAGAATAAGCAGAGTTCTTAGATTGGCACGGCATTCTAAGATAAGTAAAGTTTCTAAAGTATAGTATAGCATTTAAAGTTAAAGGCAACAATTAAAGGCACTATGGTCAAGGATAGTTGTAGTCCTACATTGCTAAGGTACCTAATTGTATAAGGCACACATAAAATGCAATCCTAGTTCTCTACAACAACCTGCTCTGATACCAATCTTTGACACCCCCAAATAGGTCCTGGGGTATTTGTGTCTAATTATATCAAATCACAGTTGTATAAACGAGAACGACTCTACATGAGACGTTTTGTTGAGTTTTGCAGCGGAAGATAAATATGTCTTTAATTGATATGAAATGTAATGAAGACTCCAAGCATATCAATCAATCATCATCAAAGCAGTAGATATACAGCGGAAGAAATATTTAAGTACCTGAGAATAAACATGCTTAAAAAGTCAACACGAGGTTGAGTGAGTTCATAGGTTTGTCATAAATAATGATTTCAGTAATAGTGTTAGACCACAAGATTTGTTTTCTTAAGTAGATCACTTAGATCCAGTCAAGTTGATCTCCCGCAGGATCCAAAAGTTATGCCAGTGCGTGATATTTAGACTAAACGTTGTTTACCCCGTGACAAGTTGTTCTGTCCTTGTCGTTTAATTTCATTATCAAGTAATACAAAGACTTAGTCAAATGTATCGGGGACGTTACTCCCGATAGGCCTATCTCCAATAATTAAGAATGTCGCACCAATTAAAAATATCACTGTAGGGACTTAGTCGGACATAGCCGGGTATAGCATAGTTTAATAGTTGGTACTGATATTTAGAATAGACTTTCAAGTTTGCCCGTAACAAGTTATCGTTTATACTTGTCGGTTGGGGACTTGCTGGTCATAGCCCAACATATCACAGTTTAATAGTTGGTACTTGTGTCTAACGTATAAAACAGTTATAAAAGTTGTTCATGTATTCTCAGCCCAAAAATATAGATAAAAAGGGAGCTATGAAAACTCACGATACGATACGATAGTTTGTAGTAATTATGCGTATGATGGTACTGAACTAGTGCGGAGTTGTCCTCGGATTCACGAACCTATATCAGTTTTATATATATTAAAACATATAATGAACATATAATGGTATTCAACCCAGTTTATTAATTATATAATATGTTACTTATTTAAATTAGTATGTATTTGTTATTTCAAATGTTATATATATATATATATCTATATATGTTATTTTCATATTATCATAGTAAATTTGACATACTTATGATATATGTAATAAATATCTTTTGTTTGTTAAAATAGTAATTATGATAATACTAAAGTAATGATAATAATACTAATAATTAGATTTACTAATGATATTGAAAATAATAATTTTGATAGTATCCTTAGTCACTTTATTTGTAGTAATAATAGAAAAAAAATAAAATAATAGTAGTAATAATAAAAATGTTAATTTTTAATAAAAATGATAATTTTAACTAAAAATGATAGTTTTAATATTAATAACTCTACTAGTAACAATAATTATAATAACAATAATAATAATAATAATAATAATAATAATAATAATAATAATAATAATAATAATAATAATAATAATAATAATAATAATAATAATAATAATAATAATAATAATAATAATAATAATAATAATAATAATAATAATAATAAAAGAAATAAAATAAAAAGTGTATACCCCTTAGAGAAAGCTTTCCTAAAAAGAATTGCCATGAAACAGGCTCGAACCTGAGACCTCTCGAATAACGCAAATACACTCAACCATCTAAACAATTCTGATTTCCTGAAATTATATCCTATTTATATTTATTTATCCCTCTTCTGTTTCATGTTCTTCTTCAATTTGAAAATCGATCAGAGATCAAAACTAATCAACAACTAACTACTTAATTAATTTTTAGGATTTGAAATTTATATAGAAACTATTATCGTATGATTAACTTAATTAAAACAAAAAAAAGAAAAAAAAAGAAAAGAAGCTGTGAAGAACACGATATGACTCCAACATCAAAATCGACTTTTTGGGTGTTTTGATCTCGAATCCTAAACAAAATATGCTCTAAATCTTTCCTGGAAACTTTCTAAATCCACAATTTGACTTAAATCATAACAGCAAATTTGAATTTGATCAAGAACAGTCTTTTAACTTTTTTTAAAATTAAACTTTGACTTCGAAATTAAGACTCGATATCAAGAATTGGAACCTAGGATTTTACAGATAGTATGAGTGAAGGATTCCTAGCACAATAGCATTTACAGTTTTTTGAAAATCGATTCGAATTCGAGGTTTAAAAAAATATATATATAAGAAACAGAGGTACGACGCTGTAAGGGGAAGAAAAAGAGAAAAAAAATTGATCTGTTTGATGGATTGAAGTAATTACAATTGATAATTCCTAAAGATGATGGAGAATTGATTAATTTATAGCAAAGGAATTCGACTGGATTCAATCAGTTAGGAACCGTAATATATAAAAAAAATATAATGAAAAGTAGATAAATAAAAAAATATGGTATGCAGATATGGAATCACTATCAGAAAAGGAAAAAAAATAGCACAGATAAAAAGTAGGTCACGATCAAAAAGAAGAAAAATAAAAAAAAATGAAAAGGCAGATATACCTAATTTACGTAATTTTTATTAATAATTAATATGAATAAAATATTAATACTTTTAATAATAATAATTGAATTAATAATAATAATATTATTAGTGATAGTAATAAAAGATTGTATTAATTATATTAATAATAATAATTAATACGAATGTTAATAATAAAATAATAATACAAATTCTTAAACGATAATACTAATAATAATGTTAACGATATATATATTATGCTAATGATATTACTAACCATCATAATAGATGATAAATAACAATAATAAAATTTTGATAATAATACTAACAATATTAATAATATTTTTGTTTTTGACAATACTGATAATGATAATTGTAAATGATAATGTTAATATATAATAATAAAAGTAATAATATAACAACAATATCATTTTGTATAAAGTTCAACATTTTTAGTTATAACAATTAAGTCGTATTATATTTCAAGTTTATATATATATATATTTAAAATTATTTGTTCGTGAATCATCGAGATCAAAATAAAGATTAAATTTAAATTTGATTGGAAATTTTCTGGGTTGTCATATATATATATATATATATATATATATATATATATATATATATATATATATATATATATATATATATACATTTTTATTTACAAATAATTGTTCGTGAATCGTCGAGCACGACCAGAGGGTAATTGATTAAATGAACATAGTTTCCAAAGTTTTTGAGATTTCAATATAACAGACTTTGCTTATCGTGTCGGAACATATAAAGATAAAGTTTAAATTTGGTCAAAAATTTTCGGGTCATCACATATAACTCAAGGTGATCATTATCTATGCTTGAGACCATGATTAGGATGACTTAATCGAGTTGAGAGGTGAGACCACAACCCGAGGCAAGGATGGGACTAAACATGCCAGCATGACACTAGTGTTAGACACTAAATGTCGTGAGTCCCATAAAGATCTTAGAGTTGCACTTGTAATGCAATTGGCGTCTGCCGCCTACCAATTGAATCCACTATTGTTAGCAGATCAACTGATGTGATGGTGGAAGTAGTGGTGTTTAAAAACCAAGCCGAAACCAAATTTAAATGTCAAAACCATAACCAAAACCGAACCAAAAACCGAATTTGATTTTCGGTTAAAACCAAAAATCACTAAAAATAAAAATCCTAACCAGCTTAAAGTTATATATAAATTAGAAATAACCGTTGTGGAATTAATTTAAGTATATAGGGTATATAACATGTTTATTGTTTAATAAAAATATAATGATACATCAAATATATAAATATTATAATTATAAATATGTTTTAAAATGTTATTAATTTGAATTCGGTTTTTAATTCGGTTTTCGGTTAACCAAATTTAAAATTTTCAAAACCAAAAACCGATTTACGAATTCGGTTTCGGTTTCAATCAATCTGAAAACTGTTTAAAAAATTCGGTTTGGTTTTTTTAGTTTAGATTCGATTCAATATTCGGTTTGTTTAGTTTGAAACTAAATGGTGCACACCCCTAGGTGGAAGCACAATGTGGATCTTATCCTTTTACAAAAATTAATAGTTTTATAAGGGTTTTAAAACTTGGGTAGTTAATTTATAAAAGGATAATTATTAAAGATACTAAAAGAACCTTGTTTATTTTATAGATGACATCAAACACAATTCAATCCGTAAACAACATGAACATAAGGTCAATCCTTGTGAAGAAAAAATTGAATGGTAAAAACTTCATTGACTGGTATCGAATCTTCAGATTGTCTTAAAGTCTGAAAGGAAGTTGCACCATCTGGAAAATCCTTTACCCGAGGCCCCACCTGAAACTGCTAGTGTTACTGTTCGTAATGCTTAAACTAAGCAGTATAACGAACAACTTGAAGTAGCATGTCTTATGCTTTTTAGAATAACCTAAGAGCCCCTAAAGAACTTAATGGACTACAATGCATATGACATGATCGAGGAACTCAAGACGATGTTCCAATATCAGGCAGAACAGTAATTGTTTGAAACTGTGAAAGCATTTCACGCTTGCAAACATGAGTTGGGGCAGCCGGTTAGCCAATATATCTTGAAGATGAAAGGCTATCTGGATCAATTAGATCACCTAAGTTATGCTATGCCACCAGTACTTGGAGTACACTTGATACTTACTTCACTATCCAAGGACTATGATGGATTTGTGAATTACAATATGCAAAGCATGGGAAAAACCATCCCTGAGCTGCATGCGATGCTCAAGAAAGCTGAAAAGGGTCTACCAAACAAGACTCGTGCGGTCTTAACCATAAAGGAAGGTAAAATCCATAAATAAAAGCCACAAGCTAGAAATGGAAAGGGAAAAGGAAAGAGTAAGCAAGCTTATACTCCTAAGAAGAAAATTCCACCACCGGCAAAGAAACAGCATTCCGCAAAGAACATGGCTTATCACCATTGTGGCTAGACTATTCATTGGAGACAAAACTGTGTGCTTTACCTAGAAGAGTTGAAGAAGGGAAAGGCTGGTTCGACCAGCACTTCAGGTATCTTCATTATAGAGCTCTATAATTTTCTTAATAATACTTGGGTGTATGACACTAGTTGTGGTACTCATATTTGTAATAATATCCAGGGACTTAGGAAAATTCGGAAGCTGAACAAGGGGGCTTTGGATCTGTACGTTGGCAATGGCGATCATGCAGGCGTCGAAGCTATAGGAAGCCATGAGCTCATCCTTCCAAGTGGACTTATTCTTATTTTAGATAATTGTCATTATGCACCTTCTTTTACTAGAGGTGTTATTTCTGAAATGTCCCTTTCATATCGATTATAAATGTTTCATATTAATTGATTTCGTTGCGAGGTTTTGACCTCTATATGAGACGTTTTTCAAAGACTGCATTCTATTTTTAAAAACAAACCATAACCTTTATTTTATCGATAAAGGTTTAAAAACATTACGAAGATTATCAAATAATGATAATCTAAAATATAGCGTTCTCACACGACCATTACATAATGGTTTACAATAATATTACACAACAACTTAAGTCTTCGAATGCAGTTTTTAAATAATATTTATACAAGCATGCAGACTCCAATCATGTCTTTATTTAGCATGCAACATCGGAAGCTCTTAATAATCACCTAAGAATAAACATGCCTAAAACGTCAACAAAAATGTTGGTGAGTTATAGGTTTAACCTATATATTTATCAAATCGTAACAATAGACCACAAGATTTCATTTATTCAATAATCTTACACTCGCAAGTGTATAAAAATCATTCATATGATGAACACCTGGTAACCGACATTAACTTTAATGCGTATAGAATATTCCCCACATACTCGCAAGTATGTCATAAATTGGCAATCGTAATCACCATATAAATCGTAGTACTAAAGCCATTCATAACTTGAATGGGGGTTGTTAGGCCCAATAGATCTAACTTTAGGATTCGCATCAATTAGGGGCCATTTCCCTAATTCTTAGGCTACCAGACTTGAAGGGGCAATATTCGGTTTAATAATCCAACCATAGAATGTAGTTTCGCGTACTTGTGTCTATTTTGTAAAACATTTATAAAGCTGCATGTATTCTCATCCCAAAAATATTAGATTTTAAAAGTGGGACTATAACTCACTTTCACAGATTTTACTTCGTCGAAAATTTAAGACTTGGCCACGGATCGATTCACGAACCTATAACAAATATGTACATATATATCAAAGTATGATTAAAATACATTCAAAACATTTTTATTACGTTTTAACGATTTAAGTTTATTACGTCAGCAGTCCTCGTTAGTAACCTACAACTAGTTGTCCTCAGTTAGATGTACAGAAATAAATCAATATATATATATTATCTTGAATCAATCCACAACCCAGTGTCTACAAGTCTCAAACTCGATCACAACTCAAAGTATATATATTATTTTGGAATCAACCACAACCCTGTATAGGTAACTCAAACATTACTGCATATAGAGTGTCTATGGTTGTTCCAAATAATATATATAGATGGGTTGATATGATATGTCAAAACATTGTATACGTGTCTATGGTATCCCAAGATTACACAATATATATTAGGATACATGTATAATACAATATAAGTTAGTTAAGTTATGATTTGTATAGATTTGTTACAAATTTCACGTAGCTACAACAAGCAAAATTATCCAATCTTGTTTTACCCATAACTTCTTCGTTTTAAATCCGTTTTGAGTGATTCAAGTTGCTATGGTTTCATATTGAACTTAAGTTTATGAATCTAAACAGAAAAAGTATAAGTTTATAGTCCAAAATACATATTACAAGTCATTTTTGTAAAGGTAGTCATTTCAGTCGAAAGAACGACGTCAAGATGACCATTTTGGAAAACATACTTCCACTTTGAGTTTAACCATGATTTTTGGATATAGTTTCATGTTCATAAGAAAAATAATTTTCCCAGAAGAATAGCTTTTAATTCAAAGTTTATCATAGTTTTTAATTATCCAAACCAAAATAGCTCCCGGTTTTACTACGACGGCGTATATCCGATTTTACGGTGTTCTTCGTGTTTCCAGGTTATAAATCATTAAGTTAGCATATCATATAGATATATAACATGTGTTTAGTTGATTTTAAAAGTTAAGTTAGAAGGATTAACTTTGTTTGCGAACAAGTTTAGAATATACTAAACTATGTTCTAGTGATTACAAGTTTAAATCTTCGAATAAGATATTTATATATATATGAATCGAATAATGTTATGAACATCATTACTACCTCAAGTTTAGAAGGTAAATCTACTGGAAGTGACAAGAAATGATTTAGCTTCAAAGGATCTTGGATGGCTTGAAAGTTCTTGAAGTAGGATCATGACACAAAAACAAGTTCAAGTAAGATTTTTACTCGAATTAAGATAGTTTATAGTTATAGAAATTGAATCAAAGTTTGAATATGAATATTACCTTGAAGAAGAAAGATAACCTACTATAAATAACAAAGGTTTCTTGATCTTATATGATTATTTGGAATGGATTAGAAAGCTTGGAAGTAATCTAGCAAGTTTGAAAGATTTATGAAGTGTTCTTGAATGGTTGTTTTTATGATGATTAAAGCTTGTAATTGAACATAAAAGATGGTGAAAATGCTTGGAGATGATCAAGTATGATTTTAGGAGTATTTTGAGAGAGAATTTGGAGTGTAAGTATGAGAAAATGGAATGGAAAAATGAGGTGAAATCATAAAAACGTTTTTACTCATTATAAAGAAAGAAAAGATTCTTAAGTTTGTTTTCTTGCTAAATAATTCATGCTAGTTGATAAATGGTTGGTTCCACATATTCCTTAATCATTTAAGGCGGCTAAGGAGCAGATTTTTATGTGTATATACCAATAGTTTGTACATCTAGGAGCTGGGTATTGTACGAGTATGAATACGGTTGCATATGAGTAGAATTGTTGATGAAAATGAATGAGGATGTAATTGTAAGCATTTTTGTTAAGTAGAAGTACTTTGATATGTATCTTGAAGTCTTTCAAAAGTGTACTAATACATTTAAATACACTACATGTATATACATTTTAACTGAGTCGTTAAGTCATCGTTAGTCGTTACATGTAAGTGTTGTTTTGAAACCTTTAAGTTAACGATCTTGTTAAATGTAATTAATTCATTGTTATTATACTTAAATGAGATGTTAAATTGTTATGTTAACATGATAACATGGTGTATGAATATATCTTAACATCATATATATATATATATATATATATATATATATATATATATATATATATATATATATATATATATGTTAAAATACTATTACAATGATAATCGTTACATATATATATATATATATATATATATATATATATATATATATATATATATATATATATATATATATATATATATATATATATATATATATATATATATATATATATATATATATATATTGTTTTGAAATCCTTAAGTTAGTAGTCTCATCTTACTTGTATAGTTCATTGTTAATACACTCAATGATATACATAATTATCATTTTATCATGTTAAATATAGTACATCAATATCTTAATACAATACATATGTATTTAGTAAGACGTTGTTATAACGATAATCGTTATGTATATCGTTTCGAGCTTCATAATTCAATATTCTCATTTTTTATGTATATCACACATCGTTAATATACTTAGTGAGATACTTACTTATCATAATCTCCTGTTAACCATATATATGTCCATATATATATCATCATGTCATTTTTACAAGTTTTAACGTTCGTGAATTGTCGGACAAACTGGGTGGTCAAATGTTAACACAAAATCCGTTTCAATTAATCAAGTCTTAAAAAGTTTGATTGCTTAACATGTTGGAAACATTTAATCATATAAATATCAATTTCATTTAATATATATAAACATGGAAAAGTTCGGGTCACTATAATTTCAGTTTCTCATTTGAAGGATAATGGTTTTAATCATATATTCACAGATTAAAGAATTTCAGTTTCTAAGGATAATGTTTTTTAGTTTAATGTTATTCCTAGAGATGGTATTTTTGAAATTGATATCCATAATCTTGTTCCAAACAAAAGTTCTATATGTAATTATAGCACTAAGAAATTCAAGCATGATTTGAATTCCACATATCTATGATATTGCCGTCTTGGTCGTATAAACAAGAAACGCATAACAAGGCTGCAACACAATGGGCTTCTTGAGTCAACCAACAATGAGTCGTTTGACATATGCGAATCTTTTCTATCTGCGAAGATGACAAAGAAACCTGATAATGCTAAAAACGAATATATATTTCATAGCATTATCCTTCAAGAAAGACAAGCTTTTAGTTGCAATTGTTCTATTTACAAGTGATATTCATTTAAATAATAAAAGGTGAAGACAAAAGACAGATTCGACGATTTGAAGACGCAAATGACCAAAAAGCTAAAAAGTACAAAGTACAATCCAAGTGATTCAAATTATTGATGAGAAACGTCTAGAAATTACAAGAGTACAAGCCGCAAAAAGCAAAGTACAAGATATTAAATTATACAAAAAGGCGTTCGAAAATCCGGAACCGAGACATGAACCAACTATCAACGTGCGATTCAACGGAGCTGAAATTACAAGTCAACTATGCACAAGAATATAATATAATATATAATTAATTATATATATTATTATATATTATATTTATCAGCATCCCACGTTTAATTCACTATGGTGAGCTGGAATCCAAAGCTCCCCGACTGCGGAGCTGTGAAGAGGAAAAATACCGCACTTGCGGAGCTGAACAGTTTAAAGTGGGCCTATAAAAGTCCGCGCATTCTGCCGATTTCATTACACCTTTTTCTTTTCCTTTCTCTGATCACATACGTAAAATATATATATATATATATATATATATATATATTATAATTATAATTATAATTTTAATATTAAGTTAATAATAATAAGGTTATAGTGGCGAATGTTTTAAGTTTGTAAGTCGAAATTCTGTCCGTGTAACACTACGCGATTAATACTCATTGTAAGTTATGCTCAACCTTTTTAAATTAATGTCTCGTAGCTAAATTATTATTATGTTTATTAAAGCCAAAGTAATCGTGATGTTGAACTAAATATTAAGACGGGGTTATTGGGCTTTGGACCATAATTGGGGTTTGGACAAAAGACCGACACTTATGGAAATTGGACTATGGGCTATTAATGGGCTTTATATTTGTTTAACTGAATGATAGTTCGTTAATTTAATATAGAGATTTACAATTTGACGTATCTATAAATAACCACATACACTCGATCGGACACGATGGGCGGGATATTTATAAATACTAATAATCGTTCATTTGACCGGACACGGGAATGGATTAATAGTCAATGGACTCATTAAAACAGGGGTGGATTACATACAAGGACACTTGGTGTAATTGTTAACATCGTAATAAAACATTGGGTTACACGCAGTCGATAACCTGGTGTAATCATTAACAAAGTATTAAGACCTTGTTACAGTTTAAGTCCCCAATTAGTTGGAATATTTGACTTCAGGTATAAAGTTAATTTGACGAGGACTGTTATGGACAAAAATCAGATGGACATATCGAATAATCCAGGACAAAGGACAATTAACCCATGGTAATAAATTAAAATCAACACGTCGAACATCATGATTACGGAAGTTTAAATAAGCATAATTCCTTTATTTTATATCTCATCGCACTTTATTTATTGTCATTTTATTTATCGTACTTTAATTTTTGCATTTTTAATTATCGCACTTTTATTTTATCGCACTTTTATTTATCGTCATTCACTTTACGCTTTAAATTAAGTTGTATTTATATTTAATATTTTACATTAGGTTTTAATTGTGACTTAAGACTCAAAATCGACAAACCGGTTACTAAACGGTAAAAAACCCCCCTTTTATAATAATAATAATATTACTTATATATATATATATATACATATATTGATACAAATATAGTTTAAAATAAATATAGCGTTAAACTTAGATGACTCCCTGTGGAACGAACCAGACTTACTAAAAACTACACTACTCTAAGTACACTGCCTATAAGTGTTGTAGCAAGGTTTAGGTATATCCATTCTATAAATAAATAAATAACTTGTGTAAAATTGTATCGTATTTAATAGTATTTAGTAGTAAAAATTAATAGTATTACGTACCCCTTCGCTTTAACATCAAAACCCTTCACCCACCAGGTTGAAAGGGCAACTAATCTACTTGGACTCATTCATACAGATGTATGTGGCCCATTTAGAACAATGACAAGAGATGGAGCTACCTACTTCATTACCTTTACTGATGATTTCAGTAGATATGGTTATGTTTACTTGATCAAACATAAACATGAAGTATTTGAAACGTTCAAAGTGTTTCAAAATGAAGTAGAATATCAACTCGAAAGACCATTAGGGTTCTACGGTCCGACCGTGGAGGCGAATATATGAGTCAAGAGTTTTTAGATCATTTGAGAGATCGTGGGATTGTCTCACAATTTACTCCTCCTTACACACCTCAGCATAATGGGGTGTTAGAAAGGAGAAGTCGAACTTTGCTTGATATGGTTCGATCAATGATGAGTCTAATAACTCTACCAGTATCCTTTTGGGGATATGCATTAGAGTCTGCTGCACGCATTCTGAACATGGTTCCAACCAAGAAGGTAAACAAGACACCATATGAAATATGGCATGTGAAGGTTCCAAATCTGTCTTACTTGAAATTCTGGGGTTGTGAGGCTCACGTGAAACGTGATACACCAAACAAACTTGAGTCTAGACTATCAAGTGTATCTTTGTAGGATACGCAAAGGAAACGATTGGGTACTACTTCTACTATCCAGCAAAAAACATGGTTTTCACTGCTACATATGCCGATTTTTTGGAGAAGAGTCTCCTCTTATGAGAAGCAAGTGGGAGCACTGTAGATCTTGAAGAAATTCAAGAACAAGATACATTTTTTATGAAGGCACTAGCGAAATTCGTGCTGAGCCGCAACATGAAAGTGTCGAGGTATAGGACGAAGCATGTCTCATTCGTAGATCTATTAGAACCTCTCATACACTTGAAAGGTTAAACCTTATGGTTACGACAGAGGACTTAGAATTAAGGGATCTGGGCGAACAAGCTAATTACAAAGCTGCATTATCAGATCCTGAATCTGATAAATGGCATGATACTATGAATGTAGATATGTAGTCCATGAAAGATAATCAAGTTTGGTGCTTGATTGATCTCCTACCAAATAGCAAGCCTGTTGGGTGTAAATGGATCTTCAAGAAGAAGATCGACATGGACGGAAATGTACATACCTTTAAGGCCCGTTTGGTAGCAAAAGATTATACTCAAACCTACGGGATTGATTATGAAGAGACCTTTTATCCAGTAGCGGAAATTAAAGCTATTAGGATACTTATAGCTATAGCAGCGTACTATAACTATGAAATATGGTAAATGGATATCAAAACCGCATTCCTGAATGGTCACCTTAGCGAGGACGTATATATGGTGCAACTTAAAGGGTTTGTGACTCCTAAGTATCCTAAAAAAGTATGCAAGCTTCATAAATCCATTTATGGATTAAAGCAAGCATCAAAGAGTTAGAACAAGAAGTTTGATGAGAAAATCAAAGAGTTTGGCCCTGTGTGTACATGAGAGCTAGTGGGAGCATTAAAGTTTTTCTGATCTTATATGTTGATGACATATTACTCATGGGAAATCATATTCCAACGCTACAAGATGTTAAGTCCTGGCTTGGAAAATATTTCTCTATAAAAGATCTGGGAGACACAGCGTATATCCTAGGAATCAATATTTATAGAGACAGATCTAAGCGGTTAATAGGTCTAAGTTAAAGTGCATATGTTGATAAAATCTTAAAGCAATTTAAGATGGAAGCTTCGAAGCGAGGTAGTCTTCTGATGCAACCAAATGTGGTATTGAGTAAGACTCGAGCCCCCTCTACACCCGAAGAGGTGAAGCAAATGACTGAAGTTCCATATGCTTCAGCTATTGGATCCATCATGTATGCTATGAAGTGCACTAGACCAGATGTTTCTTTTGCTCTCAATATGACGAGCCAATAGCAACAGAATCCAGGTGACTGTCACCTAAATGTTGTAAAGAATATATTGAAGTATTTGCGAAACACTAAGGATATGTTCTTAGTTTACAGAGGTTTCGATTAACTAAGCATAAAGTGTTACAATGATGCTAGTTTCGAAACTGATCGAGATGATAGTTGATATCGGCTAAAAAGTCATATTTTTACCTCAATATTAGGGCCCAAAAATAATAAGTTTCGAGCTTTATCGGAAAAATATTTAATTTGTTGGTTAATTTTGTAGAATTAATAATTACGAAGACGATACAAAAAGAATCAGGAGAATTGGAGCTAAAACGAAGATTCTAGAGCGAAAACGGTGAAAGAAAAGTTACGACCCAAGAAACCAAATTACCATCAAGGAAATCAAGTTATGATCCAAGAAAAACAGCAGACCAGGGCAGGCCATATGGCTTGCCATATGGCCTGCCACTATAGAAAACGGCCTGCCATACGGCCTTGGCATACGGGCACACAAAACGGCTTGCCCTGGCATACGACCTTGGCATACGGCATGCCATACGGTCAGCCAGTCGTATGACAGGAAAATGTTGCCTATTTAAGAAGCTCTTTGTCATCCATTTTGGACATACCTCTTTTCACTCTCTCACTACAATACACTTTCTCTCACTAGAGCTTTCAAGGCCTTCTCACCTCCGAGCGGGAAATTAAGTACCCGGAGGCAAGCACTCAATATTGTACTAGGAGCGGTCTAGAGCATGTTAGCACTTGTAATGGTCCAGATCTCATCTGTAAACGGTGAATGAAAGGACCCGTTCATATACATCATAAATGATTCACAATAGTTGATTACATCGCGAGGTATTTGACCTCTATATGATACATTTTACAAACATTGCATTCATTTTTAAAAGACAAACTTTCTTTACATCAAAAATTGACAGGCATGCATACCATTTCATAATATCCACTATCCAATTATAAATTGACTTAATAGTAATCTTTGATGAACTCAATGACTCGAATACAACGTTCTTCGAAATATTCCATGAAAGACTCCAAGTAATCTCTTTAAAACAAGCAAAAGCACAGCGGAAGATTTCTTTTATACCTGAGAATAAACATGCTTTAAAGTGTCACCCAAAAGATTGGTGAGTTCATTAGTTTATCATAATCATTCATTTCCATCATTTTAATAGACCACAAGAATTTCATTTCCAGTTCTCATAAATATACGTCCCATGCATAGAGACAAAAATCATTCATATGGTGAACACCTGGTAACCGATATTAACAAGATGCATATAAGAATATCCCCTATCATTCCAAGAAATCCTTCGGACATGATATAAACGAATTCGAAGTACTAAAGCATCCGGTACTTTGGATGGGGTTCGTTAGGCCCAATAGATCCGTCTTTAGGATTCGCGTCAATTAGTAGATCGGTTTACTAATTCTTAGGTTACAAAGCAAAAGAGGCATATTCGGCTTCAATCATTCACCCATATAATGTAGTTTCAATTACTTGTGTCTATTTCATAAAACATTTATAAAAATTGCACATGTATTCTCAGCCCAAAAATATAAAGGGTAAAAAGGCAAATGAAACTCACCATACTGTATTTCGTAGTAAAAATACATATAATGTCATTGAACAAGTGCAAAGTTGGCCTCGGATTCACGAACCTAAATTAAGTATATATATTTATATGTTGGTTAATATCTGTCTAACAATTTGAGTCAGGTCATAGTGTATCACAATCCTAATGCTCGAGACTAATATGGAAAAGTCAACAAAAGTTAATTTGACTCAAAAATGATTTCCAAAATTTATACATGATTATTATATAGTTTAAATATCGTCATTTTTATATTTTTTTAAATATTTTTAAAAGATTTATTAGAGTAAATAATATAATTCATTTATTAATAAATAAAATTTTATATAAAAATATACTTTTATATATCATAAGTAATAAAATTTATAAAATTCATTTAATATCATAAAAATATTATGATAGATTTTATTAAGGTAATTATATTATTTTTATTACAAATTTATTTGATAAAATAACATTGATAATAATAATAAGTAAAAGTTGTATTATTTTGTAATAATAATTATTATTATTCTCCTAATAAAGATATCAATATTTATATTTACTAAAAAAATGATATTATAATTAAATGATAATTCTAATTATGATAACTTTAATATTTAAGATACTTTTTAATATTAAATTTAAAATAATAATTCTATTTAAAATGATAATAATAATGATATTTTATAATAACAATGACATTTTTATTAAAATGATATTTTTTGTTAAAATGATAGTTTTAATACTAACGATACTTTTAATAATAATAGTAATGATAAAAATAATAAGAACGATAATTTTATCTAAATCAATATCTTACAATATTTTAATTTCATCATGATACTCATACTCATTATTTCCTAATCGATTCATTTAATAGCTTTTAATCGTCTTTTATATCGCGTTCATGTTACTGATAGTAATCATAATAATATATGTGTTACTAATATTAGTTTTTAATTATAATAATACTAATGATAATAAATATTATGATAATATTAATGATAATACTAATTATAACTTTAACAATAATAACGATAGTAATAATAATAAAAATAACAATTTTTAATGTTAATACTTTTTATTGTTAACGATAACGATAATAATAATAATAATAATAATAATAATAATAATAATAATAATAATAATAATAATAATAATAATAATAATAACAATAATAATAATAATAATAATTATTATTATTATTATTAGATAAAAACTAGAACGACGATAATAACGACGATAATAATAATCATTTTTAATAATAATACAAAAATTCAATTGACTATAACTTCTAATTCGTTCATCGAAACCATTCAATATCTAAATGAAAAGTTCTTAATTTTTCGTTAGCTTTCCAACGACATGCATATCTTATACCTTATCTCAATCGCATAGGTAACTAATTCAAGATTCAACATAACCTATCTAAGGGCAATATCAAAAGTACAAGCATGCATAATCCTATATACTCGAGCACTAGTCAGGGATACACTATTAGTATGTAAAAATTTATTTACGAGTACTCACGTATCAATATTGGGGTTCAATATTACAGGAAAGGTACGTAGATGTAACGAAGATGATAAACACTAAATTGATCTCACGAGCATACCCATGAACACTACCCATAACCTACATAGCTATAACCCATAATTTCCTTAGCTAATCCCGCTCATAAAACCCGTTTTGAAATAACGCTCATAAACTCGCTCATGACCTCGTCGTAGTATTTTATGTATAATATTACTCACACTCATTAAAAATACACTTACTATTACCATTACTAAATATTAATATTAATAATAATATTAATATATATTTATTTGTGCAGAGTGTAATGAAATAAAAAAATAAATTACACAAACAGACTTCGAGCGAAATTTATACAACTTCTGCCTCCTACTACCCCATGCGATCGCATGAGAGTTGTGAGGAAGACTCATGCGATCGCATGAGTCATGTTACTAGCTCATAAATTGTTTAACAAATCTCTGCCGACACCTTTTACTTAATATAATTATGTATATATATTATTTAATATATAATATATTTAATCTTTAGAATTAATTAAATATTATATTATATTCTCGTTCAAGGTAAAAATGTAATTTTTACTCAAATGACTCGTACGTTGTCACTCGACTCATGTGCCACTTTCGATTTTTCGAGCGCACTTTCGTACGTTTAGAAAACTAGCCTTTTACGTTACGCGACATGTACCCTTACTAATAATTTGACTTACTCATCAATAAATTAATTTATAAAAAATGTAACTTATAAAATTGAGCGTTGTGGTCATTTGCTTCTATATTTCAGTCACTCGTTGTTTATCAAAATATATTATTTTAAATCAGGACGTTTTATGACTAAGTTAAAATATATATATATTTTTATTTAGAATTGTAAATTTATACATAATATCTATGTTTGAAATATTTACCTAATGATATAATATTTAGTCTTTCAAAACTAAATATATTTCAAAGTTCGTTTTAAAAACGTTTAGAAAAATATTATAACTTGTAACGTTTTCCTTTGAAAACTTAAATAGATACCATTCATTTATGCACTAACGTTTTTAAATATCAATCGTATCACTAAGTGAGTGTTACTATCGTGTACTTAACTAATTTTGAAAAAAAAAAAAACATATATATTTGATGAACACGTTTTCAATACAAGTTGCAAGTTTTCTATATATTTAACAATCGATATTCCAGCTTACATTTATTTAATCAAAGTCATTTTAAATAATCAATGTTCTATTATATCGAAAAGCATTTTCGTTCATTTGGAAATAGATCAATTGAGTATTATGAAATTCAATCTTCCACTAACCTTTGTCTAGTTCTCGTTAATTGACACTTTGTTCTTATTTGTAAAATCACTTTACCCTTTTTCTGAATATGGTTAAAAAGGAAAAGTTTCCTAAATCAAAGTGGACCTCCTAATAGGGACTCGTAATCATAATTCAATGTATCTGATAATTCAATCATTTGATATTATCTTTTAATTCCGTCGATAATTATTTTAAATATATTTTAAAACAACAACGTTCATGTAAAGTATTATACGTCTAATACTTGTTAATGTTTTCAAGTTATAATATATACATATATACATATATAATCATATCTATTCCTATAATGGTTCGTGAATCTTTGGAATTTAGTCGAGGTTAAATGAATGTATGAACACAGTTTAAAATTCTTAAGATTCAACTTACAAACTTTGCATATCGTGTCGGGAATATATAAAGATTAAAGTTTAAATTTTGTCGGAAATTTCCGGGTTGTCACAGTGAACGCCTTCCTTAATCTAATAAAGTTATTTTGTTACTTGAAGTTGCATTCATCTTGCATGCGTATCTATCCATTGCAAATGTTTATCATACGATTCAATATCTTAGCTGAAACTTATGCTATTGTTATGCTGAAACCTTAACGGTTTATAAATCTAAATTACGGAGACCCTTTCTATTTACTTACGTGGCTATTACCTAGTATTAGAACATGATCAACCGTAGGATACAAGGTAAGTACTTATGTGTGCTTAACGTCACAATAGGGATATAGTACCTACGTACGGTTAATCAATTATCTGTCAAAGAAGAGCTACCCAATTAAGTTGTGGTTAGAGTAGTCAATATAGAGTTCAGTGAACACTAGCTTACTCAAAAGCATGATTCGCGTTAGAAGCAATGTTCTTAAGATTTTGTTAGATGATCTGGGGTTAAGTAAATGATCGCAAAGGAGAGACCTCTAATCCAATTAGCAGTACCTTAGAATATCTAAGATTTCACATCTATTAATGTTAAGGCATAACTTAGTGTTAAGTGGAGGAATGTTATTGTAGTTAAACCAACTAGGATTAAGGAATGCTGAGACTTTCCTTTAGGGATATACCACTTTATTCATGTACCTAGGATTCTATCAATAAGGTCGTCTAAACCCTCTGAGGTTAACGCTGGGAGTAGGGATATCCGTCTTAGCCAGAATCTTCAAAGCCTAAACTCTTAGTGACAAATCGATTAGGTTCATAGCCCAATCGATTGAGGTTTAGTGTTCATTCTAGAAAGTTAAACTCTTTCAACAACCTTCCATAAGTATCATATTCTTCATACCTATCCCTTTTTATCTTTATAGTTTACATTACCTTAGTTAAGTTTAATCTATTACTACTTGTCGCTAGGGTTAATTATCTAGGCACTTTTATCCTACATTAGTGAGAAAACATACAAAAATATGAACCTAAGTTATACTTAGCACTTAATCGTTAAAAGGAAGACAAGTATGTGAATTATAGCTAGGAAGCCCAGCTAAATATAAATAATAAAACCATTACTTCCTCTTGGTAATTGATTCAGACGTTTTGCAACCTAACGACACTGCACAAATAAAACCGTCCATTTAGGCCATATCAATAGTCGATCACAATCTGGCTACATTTTTGTTATGAACGGAGGCGCGGTTGACTGGAGAAGCTCAAAGCAGAGCACTACAATGATGTCTACAATAGAATTGGAATACATTGCTGCATCTGAAGCAGGTTAGGAAGCTGTTTGGATAAGAAAATTCATATCTGGGCTTGGCGTTGTTCCCAGCATTGAAAATCTCATGGACATGTATTGCGACAATACTGGCGCTATAGTAATAGCAGATGAACCAGGAGTTCTACGTGGTTCCAAACACATCCTTCACAAATTTAACTACATACGTGAATTTATAGAGAGAGAGGTGAAGTACGTATTCAAAAGGTTCTAATAGAAGACAATCTAGCTGACCCATTCACAAAGCCAATGTCTTGTACCAAGCATGTCGAGCATTCTAGGAACATTGGGCTTAGACCAGCTAATAGTTTTATGAAATTTTAGTATTTGGATAATTGGAACATCAAAGCAGTTTTTATTTTTAATGAATTGATATAATGTGTTATGATCATTTTTATTCATAATTACAATGCTCTATATTTGCATGTTTAAATTCGTGAATAATGACTTATTCTAAATTTTCCATTGTCAATTGATGATACGGGAATAACATCAAACTAAGACAAATGTGAGTGTTTGATCTGGTGTAATGTGTTACTATCAAACTCACCTGTTTTCATACGATGCATATTGGAATGACCCAACCTTCAAGTTTTCAATGCATGGATCGGCGTCAATAGTGAAACTCGCAAGTGGTTAAAGTCATATTGTCCATCGACTTGAGATGCATGCCGGTTTCGATGTGTGGAGCATTATACTTTGATATGATTAAACATTGTCCTAAATAAGGCTGTTATAAAAGCCATTATTGGGTGTAATGTGAAGCTCGTGACAGACACGTGTTTGTAAGATATGATTTGTTCCTCCTACCTGTTTGGAGTTAGATACTTTTAAGTTCCTCGATGAATGAATAAGATTTGTGTGGCCGCACTCAAATGTAATTGAGATGATACTTAATTAGTTTAAGGCTCTAATTCACTTCTGAGAATCGAGAAATAAAATTTGTTAAACAAATGAGAATGACTGATGATCCATGTCTCAAGTTTAACTAAAGTAACTGAAACAAAGGTACGAATGACATTTAACACTTACTATGAGCAGTTCTGAGAAACTACCCTCATGTGAATTTGGGGACAATGGCGTGTTTCTAGACGCTATCCATTGTTTGTATGGTTACTTGGTGTTGTGTCGTGCACAAGTGGAAGTCTGTAGGATTTATGCGCAAGTGATGAGTTCATTGCAAACATGCTTACTTGCTCTCTTTTAACTTTATAATTGAATTAAACTTTGACTAGACTATGAAACAAACTCACGAGAAACAATGACTCGGTAGTTGTAATTAGTAAGTTTTCCATTTAAAGTTCATCCCAAGATAGCGGTGATTGCTAGTTGAATCTATGAAAACTCATAATCATCCTAAGGTTTGTTTGATTGGGGGGTTTTGGATTTTAGATGTTAAGAAAACTATTGCAATTTAAAACTAGAACTAAGAGTGATTAAGTAAATATCAATATTGAAGGCATGTACACTTGCTTAATCCACTTGAAGCATTAGGATTGTTATATTGTTCACTTAAGAGCTAATTGTGTTCAAACTTTGGACTAGTGATGAAACATGACTAGGAACTTCGAAATCAACGGATTCAACTCACACAATGGCGGAATAGTGAATCAAACCCTCTAGTAAATATGAAAAAGCATTTTTGGATTAATTTAGTCAAACCACAACAATGATTGTGTGATTAGATTAACACTTAGAGCTATTATTCACCTTTTGCAAGGATTTGGGTAGAGAGAGAATCGGACAGGTTGCTAGATCTGAGTGATTGTGTGTAATGAGAGGCTTAACCTAAAATGAAGAACATAAACATAATATATACCCCTGCTGATGAGTCAACCGGATGAGTCGTGTCTCACTCGTACGAGTGGACAGACTCAACCGTATGGGTGATCACTCACTCGTGTATGTGTACACATATTAGGTTTGTGACTCAGTTCAGCACACTCGTACGTATGAGCTTGTTAGGTGTATGAGTGAGGCTTCACTCGTGGGTCTAACTGAGTCTAAGATAGTCAAACTTCCATATCGTGTTCCTGTAGTACATGTAAACGCATGTAAACACAGATAGGATAACAACGAGCAATCATGGTAACCCACAAACTGAAGTACTAATCACAAGCGTGTGGTAGATGTCTAGGGACTTATGCAAAATGCACTAACAACTCCCCCTAGGACCTAGAACATCTGTTACAATAAAGTAAACGTTCGTGAAATACATATAAGCTCAAAAGTAACATCAGTTTAACATCATTACATATCCAGAATCTCTCTCTCGCATAAAAACATCGTAAACAAAATAAAAACTAGCAACACAGTATCAAACATGATTCAGTTGGCATGAGCTTGGTTCGAGCTTTTAGCATCACTTTCTCTATTGAGGTAGGCATGGTAGACATCGATCACACATTGATATCTCATAGATTCCTCTATCCTATCTTCTCTGAATGTAATGTGATGGCGGTGAAGCATCTCCACATTAAATATCGACAAGTTTCTCAGCCACATAGGATCCAAAATCCTAACATTGTCAAACTGTATGCTTCCATCATCCTTCTCAACTGCAGTAAGAATCACTGCCTCTTCCGACAATTCATCATAGAACCACCACCTGAAGTTTTTGCAGATATCCTTGGGTAAGGGCATTAAGGGAGACTGTTTCATATACTTTGCTAGGCCGAACTTGACAACATGCACCGGTCCACCCCTTGAATTTTTCTTAGTTAGATGCATGGAGAACCTGGCAGCAGTTGATTTGAAGTATTCCCATTTACATGTCTTATATTCTATGTAGCGACCCGACCAAATCATGTTTGACGGCGCCGTCTACTTAGGTCCCGTTACGTGGTCATAAGTCTTTAAGACAAAGTTTGACCAAAATATGTCGCCTTCATTTCAAAATAAAGATTGCTCCCAAAGTTTACAAGAATTGTTCAACCAATAGTTAAGTTACAACGTTATAATACGAATGAAATCTAGGCGACACGGTTTAAAGTAAAGTCAAAAGACGCTCCATGAAATGCACATATACTCAACATCCAATGCAAGTATCAAATAATGAGCGGAAGCATGTATCACCTAAGTTCAAGGACCTGAGAAAAACATAGAGAAACTGTCAACGAAAACGTTGGTGAAATCATAGGTTTAAATAAGTAAATGAGTAATAGTAAGTTGAACCACAAGATTTGCAACATCGATAAAGCCATAGTACATTCTAAAAGTTAATATTCACGAGCACCCAATTATCAAAGCTTAACGTTCCGTCCATTGAATACCCCATCAATTAGTGCTAGAACAACACTGTTCCCGAAAATATATTTCATTCGTAAACGGTAGCGAACCGTTTGAATGAGGGTTTGTCAAACCCATATGGCCATATAACATAAGTTCTCGCTTACACCATCTGATGTAACTAATGATAATCGGATTGAGGATTTTCGTTCTAAACTCGTATGTAGAATGTTTGTTTTCCCGTTCTTGTGTTCACTTAGTTCGAAAGAATTGTTTATGTTTTCTCATCCCAAAAGTAAGTTTAAAAGAGTAAAAGTGGGACTATGATCTCACCTTGTATGCACGAACCAAAAAGTACTTCGACAAGTAACGTGTGCAAAGAACAATGCTAGTCTTGACCTAAACAAATAGGTTGTATCAATAACGATAGTCACGAAGGGTCAAAGATGTTCAATTAGTCCTATGGCTCGTTACGACTCGATTTATATAGCATGTGAATCAATTTGTCAAGTTTCATGCACGATACAAGTAGTTAAGTATGTTAGAACGATTGTATAATCGTTTAGTTAAGTTTGACTAAAAGTCAAACTTGGTCAAAGTCAAAGTCAACGGGGTCGGATCGGGTGTCCGACAATTTTCTCATGATGAGAAATCATTTATGAGCAGAATGGCCAAGTTTCATGTTAATCGGAGTTACGGTTAAGCGGGAAACATTTTGTGAAAGGAAAAATAAAAACTAAAATGAGCTGGGCATATGCGCGGCGCGCAAAGGGTTGCGCGGCGCGCACCCAAGTGTAAATCCTGGTCAGAACTTAACCACGAAGGCAAACATCTGGGATTTCAAATTATGCGCGGCGCGCGGGTATATGCGCGGCGCGCAATACCTGGGAAACATGCAGTTTGCAGAAAAAGACCAAGTCACGAACCAAAACTCAAATTAACCTATTTTATGAACCGAAAACATCCAAAATGCATACTATATATCGTTGGAAAGGTAATATGACAAGGAAAACAACTAAACACATTTCATCAAGCAATTCATCACTAACAACAACCAAAACCGCATCTAATGCTTAACATTAACTGCATACAAGTTCATAAATGCAATTCAATGATTCGGGCAACCAATTTACATGAATGATATGCCGTTTCGAAGGTAATCAAGCATACAATCCAACTAGACACTTACCAATAATAATCCATGGTATTCAATGCATCAAAAGTCCATTTCAAGTTCATCAAACCCTAACCCAAATTCACCAAAATCAATAATCAAGTTCATGAAGTTTTCTAAGGCAACCTACACATCAAATTGAAGCTAGTGATGCTAGTAACACAATTAAAACATCAACTTTTAACATCTAACAACATATGATCATCCAAAATTCAAGAACAACACACCAAAATTTAAGTTCATGCTAGTTACACTAAAACAACGAGATCGAGCATATAAATCATATATTCATGTTAGTCTTGAGCCATAGACACTAATTAACACTTTTATAAGTTAAAAACATCAAGAACACAAAATCTAGTGATTTTAGAAAATTACCCAAATGAGATGAAGTTGGTACCAAAATGAAGAGGATGAAGAGAGGATTCCAAATATGTAGTTTATTTTGTTGTAAGCCTCCTAGATCGAATTTAGATGATGATTGAAGAAATTTGGTAAATGGGTGTGTTCTTGCTAGAGAGAAAGAGAGAGAGAGTGAGAGATGATAATGAATGGGTGAAAGGGGTTTGACCCTTTGACCTAGTCAAGGGTTTGATCCCTTGCCAAGTTTAGTCCCTCAACTTTCGTTCGGGTGCGGGAATTACCTAAACGAGATAATTTAAAACGCGTATCAACAGGAGATGTTATAAACATATAACGGACTTTATATTAGTATAACGGAAAAGTAAATGGAAAAAGGCGGGATGTTACATTACCTACTCCTTAAAAGAAATTTCGTCCCGAAATTTAAGTAGGCGTAGTAGTCGTTGTTTCTTCCTCGAGATCTTGCGTTTCCGAATTCACGAATAGATGAGGATACTTCCTTTGCATTTGATCTTGTCTTTCCCAAGTAAACTCGGGTCCTCTTTTGGCATTCCAACGAACCTTGACAATCGGGATTCGGCTTTGTTTCAATGTCTTGACGGAGGTGTCCACAATTTCAACCGGTTCCTCCACGAAATGAAGTTTGTCATCAATGGTAAGCTCCTCGAGAGGAATGACGATATCGGGTTCGGCAAGACACTTTTTCAAGTTGGATACATGGAAAGTAGGATGAACGGAGCTCAATTGAGGCGGAAGATCTAAACGATAAGCAACGGTTCCAATACGCTCCAAGATTTCGAAAGGACCAATATACCGCGGATTTAGCTTCCCGCGTTTCCCAAAACGGATTACACCCTTCCAAGGTGCGACTTTTAACATTACTCGGTCACCGACTTGAAATTCGAGGTCGTTGCGTCTTTTGTCGGTATAGCTCTTTTGACGACTTCGGGCCGTCCTAAGCCTATCTCGGATTTGAATGATTTTATCGGTGGTTTCGTGAATGAGTTCGGGTCCGGTGATTTGCACGTCGCCTACCTCGGCCCAACAAAGAGGTGAACGACATTTGCGGCCATATAGCGCTTCGAAAGGTGCGGCTTTAATACTCGCGTGATAACTATTGTTGTAAGAGAACTCGGCGAGAGGTAAGTGCTTGTCCCAAGCTTTTCCGAAATCAACCACGCAAGCTCGTAACATGTCCTCTAAGGTTTGAATTGTACGTTCGCTTTGTCCGTCGGTTTGAGGATGATATGCGGTGCTCATGTCTAAACGCGTTCCCAACGCTTCTTGCAATGTACGCCAAAATCTAGAAACGAAACGGCCATCTCGGTCGGAGATAATCGATAAAGGTATACCGTGTCGGGCTACGATCTCCTTAATGTAAAGTTGTGCAAGTTTCTCCATTTTGTCCGTTTCTTTCATGGCAAGGAAGTGTGCGGATTTGGTGAGACGGTCAACAATAACCCAAATGGTATCATAACCGCCCGTCGTTTTTGGTAGCTTGGTGATAAAATCCATCGTTATCCTTTCCCACTTCCATTGCGGGATCTCGGGTTGTTGAAGTAGTCCGGACGGTCTTTGGTGTTCGGCTTTGACTTTGGAACATGTCAAACACTTGGAAACATAAGTAGCTACGTCCCTTTTGATGTTCGGCCACCAATATAGTTGTTTAAGGTCGTGGTACATCTTATTGGCACCGGGGTGAATCGAGTATCGTGACTTATGGGCTTCATCTAAAATAAGGCTTCGTAGATCCCCATAACTAGGCACCCAAATTCTTCCGGCGAAATATCGGAGTCCGGTTTCTTTAACTTCGAATCGAGAGACGAGAATGTTCAAGAGCTCGTGTGAAAGGTTTTCATCCTTGAGAGCCTCATCTTGGGCTACCCGAATTTGGCTATTAAGGTTTGTGTGGATGGTGATGTTTAAGGCTCGGACATGAAGAGGCACCGCTCTTTCTTTTCGACTTAAGGCATCGGCTACTACATTTGCCTTCCCGAGATGGTAACGAAGCTCGCAATCGTAATCGTTTAAGGTTTCAATCCACCTTCGTTGTCTCATGTTTAGTTGTTTTTGATCGAAAATGTGTTGGAGGCTTTTGTGGTCGGTAAAGATAGTACTCTTGGTCCCGTAAAGATAGTGTCTCCACATTTTAAGTGCAAAGACAACGGCTCCGAGTTCGAGATCATGTGTCGTATAGTTTCGTTCATGAATTTTGAGTTGTCGAGAAGCATAAGCAATGACTTTCGTTCGTTGCATCAATACACACCCAAAACCATGTTTTGAGGCATCGCAATATACAACAAAGTCATCATTGCCTTCGGGAAGTGACAAGATAGGAGCGGTGGTTAGCTTCGTTTTCAAGATTTGAAACGCGGATTCTTGCTCGGTCGCCCAAAGGAATTTCTTTCCTTTGTGAGTTAATGCGGTTAGAGGACGTGCAACCAAAGAGAAATTTTCGATGAATCTACGATAGTACCCGGCGAGACCCAAAAATTGACGAATGTGAGTAGGAGTAGTAGGAGTCTCCCATTTGCTAATGGCTTCGATTTTTGTTGGATCGACTTTAATACCTTGGTCACTTACAACATGACCAAGAAATTGAACTTCCTTTAACCAAAATTCACACTTGGAGAATTTGGCATATAGTTGTTCTTGTCTTAAAAGTTCAAGCACAAGTCGGAGATGCTGTTCGTGCTCTTCTTCATTTTTAGAATAGATCAATATGTCATCGATGAACACAATAACGAATTTATCGAGATACGGTTTGCACACGCGGTTCATAAGATCCATGAACACCGCCGGTGCGTTAGTGAGACCAAATGGCATGACAAGGAATTCATAACTACCGTAACGAGTCCGGAAAGCGGTTTTGGAGATATCTTCCCCCTTAACCCTTAATTGATGATAACCCGAGCGGAGATCGATTTTCGAATATACACAAGACCCTTGTAGTTGATCAAAGAGGTCATCGATGCGAGGAAGAGGATATCGGTTCTTAACCGTCAATTTATTTAGTTCACGATAATCAATGCACATTCGTAGGGATCCGTCTTTCTTTTTAACAAACAAAATCGGAGCGCCCCATGGTGAATGGCTAGGTTGGATAAAACCACGATCAAGTAGTTCTTGGATTTGACTTTGCAATTCTTGCATTTCAGATGGAGCGAGTCTATATGGTGCACGCGCTACGGGTGCGGCTCCTGGAATAAGATCGATTTGAAATTCAACCGGTCGATGAGGTGGAAGACCCGGTAATTCGTCGGGAAATACATCGGAATAGTCACTAACAATTGGCACATCATCGATGTGCTTCTCATCGGACTCGACTTTCTTAACGTGGGCAAGGATCGCAAAACAACCCTTACGGAGTAGTTTTCTAACTTTAAGGCACGAAACGAGGTTGAGTCTGGTGCAACTCTTATCGCCATAAACAATCAAAGGTTCACCATTCTCGATAGGAATTCGGATTGCGTTAAGATCACAAAGAATGTGAGATTTCGTTTTGACTAACCAATTCATACCGATTATTACATCAAAGCTTCCTAGTTCCATGGGTATCAAGTCAATTTCAAATTCCCTACCCAAAATGTTTAACGTACACCCCCGGTAATATGTGTCGGCACTTAATAGTTTTCCGTTAGCCACTTCAATGGTATAAGTGGTATCTAATGGAAGAGGTGGAGTGCTAAAAGAATGAGTCAGAGTCTTGGATACAAAGCATTTATCGGCACCCGAATCGAATAAGCAAGAGACATAAGAATTGTTGAGAAGAAACGTACCCGTGACTAGTTCAGTGTCATCCCGGGCTTCCTCGGTGTTGATGTTAAAGGCTCGGCCTCGGTTGTTGGGGTTGGCTTTCTTTTTCGGGCATTCGTTCTTATAATGGCCCGTTTGGCCACATTCATAACAAGTGACCGTTTTTGGAGGATTTGGCCCCTTTCGAGCAACGGGGGCGGCGCTTGTGCAATTGTTGGCCCTATGACCAACTCCTTGGCAACGGTGACAAATTAGCTTGTTACATTCGCCGTAATGATGTTTGTGGCACTTGTTGCACAAAGGTAAGTTTCCGACATAACCCTTCTTGCCGTCGTTGTTGAAGGGCTTTTTGGTGAAGGTGTTGTTGTTGTAGTTGGTTGATGGAGTGGCTTCCCATTTCCTTTTGTTGCCACCCGACTTGTCCTCGGCCTTAGGAGCCGGCACTACGATTTCGTCAACCGTTTCAATTAGTTGGCGAGCCATGTTCATAGCGGCTTGATGAGTAGTGGGTTTGGATGACATCACCCCTTGTTTGATGCTTTTTGGAAGACCGAGCATGTAGAGCTCAATCCTTTGAGATTCGGGGTTAACAAGATTAGGACACATCAAGGATAGTTCGGCGAAGCGTTGATTATAAGCTTTAAGATCGTTTCCGACCGCTTTCAAAGCTCTTAGTTCTTCTTCAAGCTTTCGGGTTTCTTCGCGCGGAAAATATTCGACAATCATCTTTTCCTTCAAATCGGTCCAAGAGAGGGCATGAGCTTCATCGGTACCCACCGATTGAACATAGGTGTTCCACCAAGTGAGAGCAACACCGGAGAACGTGTGGGTGGAGTATTTGACCTTGTCTTGATCCCGACAACCGCTTATGCTAAAGACGGCCTCGGTTTGTTCAAACCAACGAGTAAGCACAACCGGTCCACCGGTTCCATCATAAGTGTGAGGTTTGCACCCCATGAAAGCTTTGTAGGAGCATCCCTCGTTTGAGTTACCGGCCCCATTGTTGTTGTTGTTGTTGTTGTTGTGGTTGTTGTTATTGTTATTGTTGTTGGAAGAGTGACCGGCCATGGCCGCATCTACGGCGGTAGCTATCATCCGTTCGAGAGCTTGTTCGGGAGTTTCATTGCGGCGTACACGACGAGGAGCCATTGTTCCTTCAAGACACAAGAATATCATTGATTAGTATTCTCAATAATACTAACCGTGATATAGAATAAAGATAAAGAGAAGTTTTTCCTCGACTCGCCTTAAATTCTTTATGTCATAATGTCGGAACGTTCATATGAGTCACCGTAATATAATCCCGGAAATTATATTACCCTGATTCATATGTGCATTCGACATCATTTCATATAGTCAAGGTGGCGTGTCAATCAAATTAAACAACGTGAGATTAAGATGAACTAAGAGTAGATATGAGTAGAAGCGTTCGAGTATAAATGCACAAGTAGTCAAGTAATTCCTACTTCAAGTCTATATGCCGGTTGTAGTCTAGACTCACCAATGTACCCTATGACTCGGGGTTGACACTAATGAACTCTAAATCCCTACAACCAACGCTCTGATACCATCTGTAGCGACCCGACCAAATCATGTTTGACGGCGCCGTCTACTTAGGTCCCGTTACGTGGTCATAAGTCTTTAAGACAAAGTTTGACCAAAATATGTCGCCTTCATTTCAAAATAAAGATTGTTCCCAAAGTTTACAAGAATTGTTCAACCAATAGTTAAGTTACAACGTTATAATACGAATGAAATCTAGGCGACACGGTTTAAAGTAAAGTCAAAAGACGCTCCATGAAATGCACATATACTCGACATCCAATGCAAGTATCAAATAATGAGCGGAAGCATGTATCACCTAAGTTCAAGGACCTGAGAAAAACATAGAGAAACTATCAACGAAAACGTTGGTGAAATCATAGGTTTAAATAAGTAAATGAGTAATAGTAAGTTGAACCACAAGATTTGCAACATCGATAAAGTCATAGTACATTCTAAAAGTTAATATTCACGAGCACCCAATTATCAAAGCTTAACGTTCCGTCCGTTGAATACCCCATCAATTAGTGCTAGAACAACACTGTTCCCGAAAATATATTTCATTCGTAAACGGTAGCGAACCGTTTGAATGAGGGTTTGTCAAACCCATATGGCCATATAACATAAGTTCTCGCTTACACCATCTGATGTAACTAATGATAATCGGATTGAGGATTTTCGTTCTAAACTCGTATGTAGAATGTTTGTTTTCCCGTTCTTGTGTTCACTTAGTTCGAAAGAATTGTTTATGTTTTCTCATCCCAAAAGTAAGTTTAAAAGAGTAAAAGTGGGACTATGATCTCACCTTGTATGCACGAACCAAAAAGTACTTCGACAAGTAACGTGTGCAAAGAACAATGCTAGTCTTGACCTAAACAAATAGGTTGTATCAATAACGATAGTCACGAAGGGTCAAAGATGTTCAATTAGTCCTATGGCTCGTTACGACTCGATTTATATAGCATGTGAATCAATTTGTCAAGTTTCATGCACGATACAAGTAGTTAAGTATGTTAGAACGATTGTATAATCGTTTAGTTAAGTTTGACTAAAAGTCAAACTTGGTCAAAGTCAAAGTCAACGGGGTCGGATCGGGTGTCCGACAATTTTCTCATGATGAGAAATCATTTATGAGCAGAATGGCCAAGTTTCATGTTAATCGGAGTTACGGTTAAGCGGGAAACATTTTGTGAAAGGAAAAATAAAAACTAAAATGAGCTGGGCATATGCGCGGCGCGCAAAGGGTTGCGCGGCGCGCACCCAAGTGTAAATCCTGGTCAGAACTTAACCACGAAGGCAAACATCTGGGATTTCAAATTATGCGCGGCGCGCGGGTATATGCGCGGCGCGCAATACCTGGGAAACATGCAGTTTGCAGAAAAAGACCAAGTCACGAACCAAAACTCAAATTAACCTATTTTATGAACCGAAAACATCCAAAATGCATACTATATATCGTTGGAAAGGTAATTTGACAAGGAAAACAACTAAACACATTTCATCAAGCAATTCATCACTAACAACAACCAAAACCGCATCTAATGCTTAACATTAACCGCATACAAGTTCATAAATGCAATTCAATGATTCGGGCAACCAATTTACATGAATGATATGCCGTTTCGAAGGTAATCAAGCATACAATCCAACTAGACACTTACCAATAATAATCCATGGTATTCAATGCATCAAAAGTCCATTTCAAGTTCATCAAACCCTAACCCAAATTCACCAAAATCAATAATCAAGTTCATGAAGTTTTCTAAGGCAACCTACACATCAAATTGAAGCTAGTGATGCTAGTAACACAATTAAAACATCAACTTTTAACATCTAACAACATATGATCATCCAAAATTCAAGAACAACACACCAAAATTTAAGTTCATGCTAGTTACACTAAAACAACGAGATCGAGCATATAAATCATATATTCATGTTAGTCTTGAGCCATAGACACTAATTAACACTTTTATAAGTTAAAAACATCAAGAACACAAAATCTAGTGATTTTAGAAAATTACCCAAATGAGATGAAGTTGGTACCAAAATGAAGAGGATGAAGAGAGGATTCCAAATATGTAGTTTATTTTGTTGTAAGCCTCCTAGATCGAATTTAGATGATGATTGAAGAAATTTGGTAAATGGGTGTGTTCTTGCTAGAGAGAAAGAGAGAGAGAGTGAGAGATGATAATGAATGGGTGAAAGGGGTTTGACCCTTTGACCTAGTCAAGGGTTTGATCCCTTGCCAAGTTTAGTCCCTCAACTTTCGTTCGGGTGCGGGAATTACCTAAACGAGATAATTTAAAACGCGTATCAACAGGAGATGTTATAAACATATAACGGACTTTATATTAGTATAACGGAAAAGTAAATGGAAAAAGGCGGGATGTTACATTCTAGCCTTAGCTTTCTTTGAAACCACTTTGACAGATGGCTATCTTCAGAGTTCAACATCCTCAGCTTAGCAAGTTGCATTATCTCGAAGTAAGGTAAGTTTTGAAGTGACTAGGTCTATATAATCTACTCCTCCTTCCCTCTTGATAGCAAAACAATCGATCTCCTTGAACTAACCCCAGCTCAAAATTTTTCCCTTGGCATACTTCTTAGTTCTCTTTCCTTTCTCATAGAAACTAACAAACTTCGGCTCAAGTTCTAGCTTACTGATCTGGTCAAGGTTTACAATGTTCTGTTTCCACCAATTTTGACGAATCTCGTCTTCTTCAACGTTTCTACTCACTTTAACCCCATCACGTTCAAACCATTTCTTAATCTCATTCCATCCCTCGGCCTTAGCTTTTTCAGCTCGGATTTTCTTTTTCTTCTTTTCAGTTTCATTCTTTTCTCTCTCAACGAGCAGTTTCTGATGTCGGATTCTCTTGTTCTTTTCCATCAAATTATCAACTTCTTTAATTTGCTTCTTTTATACCTTCCTTGCCTTTTCTAATTCAATCAAATTCTTCATTTTCACCTCACTACTCAAATTGAAGAAGTCACTTAAAGTATTGAGTGACGGATTCGAGTATGGCTCGAGCGAAGGTATAACAATCTCAACTTCTTCTTCTTCCTTCTCAGATTCTGTTTGAAGTTCATCCTCAGACTCAACTATCACATCTTCTTTCACACTACCTTCACCAACAGAACCTTGACTCTTTTCATCTTCAAATAAGTTCTCAAAATCACTTAAATCAATATTTTAGATTGATTCGGGAGGGACTTCAGCAACTGGCTCTTCTTGTGGAGCCTTATCATTAGCTTCAACTGCATCTGCATCCTCTGTATCATAATCACTGTCGTATGCCAGAGCAGCAAGTTGTTCCACTTAAAAATCACTTGGTGGATCGTCCCCCTTTTCTGCATCATTAAAAACATTTGAATAGTTCATAAAATATTCAGCAGTAAACACCTCACCATATTCATTAAAACTTCGAATAGGTATCACTAACGGATATTCAAAATAGGGTCCTCCAGTTCTAGTGCCAGCATCTTCATCATCTTTTTCATTGTCACCACCCAAATCGGAGGAATAAGATTCTCCTCCATCCGTAATCAATTTAGTTTTCCCAGATGTAAGTTGTTTGATTTTATCATTCATTGCCCTCAACTTGATTTCATTCTCATTCTTAACTTCCACAATTTCTTTCTTCAACTTCTCTGTCTTCTCCTTCTCACAATTAACAAGTCTCCACAAATTTTTATTGTCCTATTCCAATATTTCAATCTTAACAGTACTCGCCTTCTTCTCTTCAAAAACTTGATTCTCAAGATTAGTGATCTTGGTAATCAACGACAACAGGAGGTTTTGCTGAGTCTTGAATTCAGATGGAGTAACATGAGGTGATGTAACAGCAACTCTAGCATCCTTCATGAAACCAAAAGGTTAGCGTTGATTTTGTTGCCTTGAACCTCCTTGTGATGATCTTTGTGGTGAATCATTGTGGTGTTTGGTTCTTCTCTCCTTCTTCTTGGGCTGTTCAGATGACATCTGTTCCTTTCCCTTTTGTTTCCTTCGAACCAAATTCGTATCTTCCTCAGTTGCTTCATCATCATCACTGTTGTCATCTTGGTTTCCTCCTTGAGCTTCACCAATGTTTCTTTGATTATCTCATTGTTCCTCTTCAACATCAGATACCTCATAGTTTGAATCAAAATCATCATTCCTCCAAGCATTTCCTAATGGACACCTATAATCCTCCTTGATAAGATGACAAACAAGCACTCTATTGAAATCAAGTTTTAGATCTTCATTTCGAGTTTGCTCCTTCTTTGAAAAGTCACAACATTCATTAGATGTAGCGGAATGATATCAGGTTCAAGTTTGGTTAACTTGGTGCAACATCATTAATAATAATTAACTGAAGAAAACGGGCATAGATGAGATACTTGTGTGTAGTGCTGAAGTAATTTTCTCTGAAGTAATGAAAAACAAATCCAGAGAAATCATACGGAGCTTTCAGAATGAGTGCAACAAACATACTTTGCACCTTCTCATTGATTTTATCAAAACTGACGTTTCTTCCACTCAGACAATGCATCAACAGATGAGCCAGATATCGATATTGTAGAGGCAAAAGAGTTTTCATTAGCTCAGAATTACCAGCTAGGTAACTAGAATATCCACATCTCTTAAAACATTCGTGGATTCTTTCTCTATTAATCATCATGTGAGAGCAGTTTTCATCGTTAAAGCCTAGAATCCTTCTAATCACTGACTTTGAGACAACAACCTCGTTCCCATGAACGGTACTCACCAACCTAGCTTCATCTTCAGACACATTAAGAACTACATTCTTCCAAAATTCCCTTTGATGGCTGTAGTAGGCTATGCACTGTGTTGAGATTGCAGTATGGATCCTTGACCTTTTGAGAAAATCAATAATCTCCACAAAATGATCTCCTTTCTCAATAGTAGTGTCATAAAGAGCAACTTGATTGTTTTGTTCACCCATTTCCAGAATAATTTAGGGTTGAACAGTTGGGTTAACAGGATTAACTGGAGGATTCTAAACTTGCTCCCCCCGAACTTCTTGATTAACTGTCGAAAAATTTAGTTGTGGTTCTGCCATTGATGAGAATCTTTTAACAAACTAAAACATCAACAGAAAAGTTAGAAACAGAAACCATATACCATAAATCATCAAAGCATTCGCAACAAAGTGTCATAACCTAATTAACAGGACAAACCGTACGAGTAACGTGGTCACACGTGCGGCTAACAAGTCAGATGTGCGAGTAACATGGTCACTCGTGTCACTGTTGACACGTTTTTGCAACAAAAACATGGTTTCAGACAAGGTACACGATTGAGGCAACATATAAGCGAGTGACGGTCAACCGTGTGGTGACTTGTGCGGTTAAGCACACGTGTCAGCTCAGTCATACGAGTGAGCAACAAAATAAAAATTAAGTAAAAACATACGAGTGGGCTCAGGTGTTCACACGGTTAAGCCTCAACCGTGAACTAACTCGTGCGAGTCATGTCCCACGCGTGCGAGTGATGGTCACTCATGCATGTGTGATTGAACCATATTAAATGCTCTTTTTAAATTCACGAGATTGCATGTTTGTGTGCTTCAGGACCCGATTTACATCACGATAGCATTATAGATACCGTTTAACATAAAACAATAGCAAATAACAACCAAAACATATCACAAATGCATAAAATTGGACCTTAAAACCACTAGGGTTTCGACACACCTAAACACAAAATTAACCAACTAAAACTTGATGAACTCTTACCAAAGGAGTGGCAGTGTGATCGGCTAGGGATGCTTAACAAGTCCTACGGTGAAAATTTTAAATGGTGGTGATTGAATTTTGAGAGTAAATTGAGTATGGAGTGTACAAGTGAACGACTGTGTTCAACACTCTCCCTATTTATACTCTCGTGCTCAACCGTACAGTTAAACACACGATTCACCTTCCAACCGCGCACCTCACTGTCACTTGTGCGTTTGACCTAGAAGACTATGGACAAGTCTAGAACTTGGTCACCCATACAGTTAACCTTAAACGTGTGGTAACGCGTATGGTTCACACATCAGTCGTGCGAGTGAGCCACTTTGGTAAATTCAAATATTCACAAACTTAGGATTTCGGCTCATTTGACAATCTTAGAGTTAACTAGCACCTTCAATTTGAGTCATAAACCACTAATTCATCAAGAAATGAACATTAACACTTAGGTAACAACAACATCTTAACAAAAATGAGGTTATACCTCCAAACACTATGTTTCACAAAAAGTATATCCTACAGTGTAATGTCATCTTAAGGTTACTAACTTCTTAAATCATTAAATCCTTCAAACAATCACAAGCTCTACAAACTTCTATCTCATGGATTTGGTGCCTAGAATTATCTTGATTTTAACAAGGTTCTTTCAGATGTCATTGTGCTTTCAGAGGATAATAAGATAATAAGAAAATAAAGGAACTATAAAATCTTTATAAATTTCCTGAGATATAATGTCATGTAACTAAGAATATGCAAAAGAAAGACATTCTATTATGAAATGCAATAACATGAAGAACCAAAATCTTTTTGTTGTTTTACAGTTTTTCAATGCAAGCTATTTAACATGAGCAAACATATAAGCAAAACACACAAATCCACATTCTTTTTGTGAGCAAGATGATTAACAATTTAAAAATGGATCAGAACTGACATATTGAATCAACTTCTGTTGTTCATTCCCAATAGTCCAGTCTATGTCTATTATCATGCAATTACTGATATCAATCCTCATTAAACATGAACATATTCATTGCGAACACTTCAAAAATCATGTTGGCATTAATTACTTGAACACTATAGACCAATGATTTTTGAGATCACGTTAAGTTCATTAATCCTTGATTCTTTCATCACTTAGGATTGTGCGTTTTTATTAGGTTATCAATTCATTACACGTAAGTTTCCGTTATCTCTATCCATGTACTTCATTTAAATTGAACAGGATGGTTCTCACGGCATTTTGAATAACACTGTCAGCCTTTAGCTTCTACCAATGTGTTGACAATCTTTAATCTAATTGGCTCGGCTGACCTCAGAATATATTGGATTATCCGAATTGGCGCATTACTTACCACAGGCATTGGTCTACATTTAGAGCAGACATACCTGATGACCAGTCGTCACACGAAATGAATCTCAGGGCCCTTAACTTCTTTATGTTCAAGTTGACATGGAAAATGGAATCGAAATATAAACTTTCACTTATATGTTATTTAGAGTATATCTAGATAAGTATCTTTCCAACTTACAGTCTTAATAGGTATAACTCTAAATCGCAGATGACAAGAATCTTGATAGTTCAGTGTGAACGTCGTGATTAACCAATTCAAGCTACGCGGGGGCATCACACTAAGAATGATCTGAGTTCTTTATGAGCACATCATGAATCAGCATTCTTCATATTTTCAGGAGTTTGCCATCTTGATACGCCAATTATTATTGACATTGATTTTCTTTTGATATTTTGCTTTTTCAGCATATCGCTGTCTTTTGATATATTGATTTTGAATGCCATCATGAATGGATTTTCCATCTTTATGCTTAAATTCATGTTTCTTTGTAGTGTGCTCAGATCACTCGAAGGTGTTCTCCCTTAGATGCTTGAATGGTCCGCAATAGGGAATCATACTTTTCAACTTTAAGCGAGAAGGAATACCTACTTCAACATACACTAATTTTCTCTGTATTTTCAGGGTTTAGTTTCGATTATTAAGTCTTAGGCCCGTGATAACGTGGTATGCACCAGCCAAATAGATAATCCTCAACCCTTAAATGATCTATTGAATGTCCCAATCATAGATGTGAGGCTGAATTGGTAGAGCAACATTTGAATATTGCTTGGGGACATCCAACACCCACTTTCTCTAATGATTATCAATTATGATAGGGGATACCCTCAACCGACTATTGAGTTCCTCCACAACTATCATTTCATACAGATTCAGAGATAATTAGGTGATTACCTTCAAACGCTATAGATCGTCCATGACTTCTGAATCTTAGATGATTGTTATTCTTATTATGATTGTCAAATGCCAAGAATTCATAAGTCACATCTATCAGTACATCACACAACAGATAAACATAAACGTTCAAATCAGTCCTTACTAATCAATTATCAATTCTCAGTACAGTAATTTCTTCATCTACAACATAATAATCAAAACAAGCTCATTTTCAGAATTTTCAACTTTTTAAGGATTTTCTGATGAGGCATTTTGTTAGGTACCCGAGAATGAGTCAATCATACTCCCAAGAGGTCCTTTAGATGAGGGCTATATAAAGGATCTAGGAACTCCATAGAAAGCAACAATAGCCAATGTTATGTAATGAGATCAAGGAAGCCGTGGAATATAAAATCTCATTTTCTCTCAACTTCCTTGATTACTTTTTTGGCTATTCGTTCCATTCATCGTGTTCATGTTGATCTTATGATCCAACATGTGGTATCAGAGCGGGATCTTCAATGAAATAAAGATGATCCGCATGAATATCGATGAATGTTCATATCCTACACCTTACACCTTTAAACCTTCAACTTGAAGATATTCATATCTTCAAACCTTCATCATGAAGATATTCATATCTTCATGAAGTTCTTCATACTTTCAACCAAAAATTTCCGAAAACACGAAATTACTCCAAACACTTTACCGAATCTTATCAAAACACAAACACATCCAAATGAGATTCATATGTTACCGAATCTCACAAATATATCCAAATCACAATTCCAAAACACAAATTCACAAATCACAACAACAATCACAGATCATTATCATTTATTATTTCAGATTCATTTATACACAAAATAATATCCAGATTCATATGCTACAGTACTCGACACTGTTCATGGACATGAACACTTTTAGGCAATTTCTATTTTGACAATCAAACTTCAAATTGATGATGAATTTGTGATTCATATTTGATTCCTAAACTACGAGCATCATTTGATTAGATTCACATCAACAGATTCAAGTTGTTTGATCTCGTGTTCATCGTCTTGCAATAATGTCCACTGATTGAGCTCTCTGGATTATTTCAGCATGTTATAATATGAATTGAAAACAAATTTCGATGCTAAATCACCTTTCTGAGCTTCGTCAATCATAAAATCAAGATGAATATTACTTTTGAATTCTAGATTTGCAAGTCAACAAACTGTTCTTCGTGGTCAACAAATCAATTGAAAGGATTCTATTAATTTCGAGGTTATCTGATGAATGTCGAGTGTTTGATTCATGATTTAGAACATCTTTCATGCTAAATCGAAGCCTAACAACATCTAAATTGTGGATTTTGGATTTTGTGTTCATAATGAACATTCACGAGCCTGTTCATCGATAAATCTGGAATTTGTTGTTGTTTTAGAGATAGTTAATTCACAAATCATGTTAATCACTGCTGTTGAATCATGAAGGATCTGATTTCGAAGCTTGAATTCATTCAATTTGATTTTATGATTCGATGCAGGTTATGAAGCACGAGGCTGTTCATGAATTACTTTTGGTATTTCTTGATGATATACCTCTGATTTGTTCACAGATCACTTCATTGCTGCACATACTATATGTTTGAATCAGATTTAACTTCCAATTTGATCGATGGATGATGTTTTGATTTTGTGTTCATCACTGTTTGATGAACAACTTCGGTATGAATTAGATTTGGTATGGATTCTATGCTTCATTCGGTATTGATTCCTATCATTCGGTATGGTGACTTCAGTTTTGATTCGGTACTGGATCATAGTTGATTCGGTATATGAATCTGAATGATGGTAGGTGTTATACCGAGTTACTCATTCGGTTGGTGAAGGTTGATGATGAGTATTGATAACATGGATACATGATTCGGTTACCGAATCTGATTGGTGATTTCATTTAAGAATTGCTCAACAGTAACACAATATCTTGTTGGGCTGCACACTAATTTCACTTTATTAACTGGGCCTATCTACTTCTGAAAGCCCAACAAGCTATATTACAGCCTAATTACCAAATCTGATGTCAAATTTGACAACTATAGTCCTTGACAAGTTTCAGAATATTGCAAGAGCAGTCCTTTACCGAATCTGGCTATAAATTTAACAGTTTTGGCCCCTGACTTTTATCAGATTTTTCAAGAGTGGTCCTTTACCGAATCTAGCCCTCCAAAGCGTATTTTTTCACTGTTTTCGAGGCACGGATTCACACGGCTTTTCTCATGCGTGTTCTTTATGATATTTTGGAGATTTGCCGAGCACGTCAACCATTTTATACAATGACGCTCTTATTTCATACGACATTCATGCGAGCATCATTGTGGGGGAGATATGTATATGGTTGATGTGCGTGTGACTTCAATACACGTACGGTATTGGACTCGGACTTTAAAGAAGACAAAATCATTGCGTTACTTGTTTGACGAGTGAGCAAAGGAAAACGAAAAGAAACTTCCATATCCTTGGGGGAGTATTTGAGACGTTAGGAACTTCGAAGGAGCCAACGATCTACACGCTTTATGAGATGATCATGTGTTTGATTGAAATCAAACTTGATCGGCCGTGCCCCATATTCTTTGTGAGGGGAGTTTCTCTAGTTTTTCGAGCTTACTAATCAAGGCAAGTGTTGGAGGGGAGTTATATTCTTCAACGACATGAAGTGATGCTACGATGAATGTCACGTGGTTGCGCATTTCCGCTGTGAAAACACAAAGACCATTGAAGGTAGAACAATTCCAACATTGAAGATCTACTTCAACGGCCATGCAAGATTCGTGAGGGGAGCTAGTTAGCAATAGCGTGTTTCTTTCATTGTAATTTTGTATGTATATCCTATGGAGTTTTTGTTTGGAAGTATGATTACCTCATGAGGGGAGATTTTTAGGTACCCGAGAATGAGTCAATCATACTCCCAAGAGATCCTTTAGATGAGGGATATATAAAGGATCTAGGAACTCCATAGAAAGCAACAATAGCCAATGTTATGTAATGAGATCAAAGAAGCCGTGGAATAGAAAATCTCATTTTCTCTCAACTTCCTTGATTACTTTGTGGCTATTCGTTCCATTCATCGTGTTCATGTTAATCTTATGATCCAACACATTTTACACTTTTTTAGGTATTTTCTGTTGAAATATATACTCCCCCTAAAATACTAAAAACATAAAATCTTTTTATCTTTTAGCATTTTAACCAAACAGAAAATATCTTCAGACTAGCATGCAAACATGAAAGAAATCATGCAGGAAAATGCAGACAGTAAGCAAAAATATGCAGTACAGATAATCATAACCTAATATCTATATGTCATGCACCCTACATGTAAGGTCTAAAAGCTTGATTAAACCTCACAAACGACATCCGAAATACTTTATCTCGATCAACAATGCCATTCATCTCTAATAGTAGCAAGATTCTAGGTTTATCAAAACCCTTAGTGAACCTATCCTTGATAATGCTAAAAACGAACATATATTTCATAGCATTATTTCCCAAGAAAGACAAGCTTTTAGTTGCAATTGTTCTATTTACAAGTGATATTCGTTTATATATTAAAAGGTGAAGACAAAAGACAGATTCGACGAATTGAAGAAGCAAACGACCAAAAAGCTCAAAAGTACAAAATACAATCAAAGAGGTTCCAATTATTGATAAGAAACGTCTCGAAATTACAAGAGTACAAGATTCAAAACGCAAAGTACAAGATATTAAATTGTACGCAAGGACGTTCGAAAATCCGGAACCGGGACCAGAGTCAACTCTCAACGCTCGACGCAACGGACTAAAAATTACAAGTCAACTATGCACATAAATATAATATAATATTTAAATAATTCTTATAATTATTTATATATTATATAAATAATAAAAATCCGTCTGCAAGAAAGACTCCAAAGTTGGTGAGCTGGAATTTCAAACTCCGCGACTCGCGAAGTTTGAAGGCAGAAAAGGCCGCGAGTCGCGGAGACCCCCTGAACTCAATTCCCTATAAAAGCAAATGAATTCTGATCATTTTCATATCCATAATTCAATCTCTCTCTATATATGTATACGTAAATATATTTATATTTATATTTTAATTTTAATTTTAATTATAAATCTAATAATAAGGGTATGTTAGTGAATGTTGTAAGGGTGTAAGTCGAAATTCTGTCCGTGTAACGCTACGCTATTTTTTCATTGTAAGTTATGTTCAACCTTTTTACATTAATGTCTCGTAGCTAAGTTATTATTATGCTTATTTAATTCGAAGTAATCATGATATTGGGCTAAATTAAAATTGGGTAATTGGACTTTGTACCATAATTGGGCTTTGGACAAAAGAACGACACTTGTGGAAATTAGACTATGGGCTATTAATGGGCTTTATATTTGTTTAACTAAATGATAGTTTGTTAATGTTAACATAAAGATTTATAATTAGACGTACCCATAAATTACCATATACACTCGATCGGACACGATGGGCAGGGTATTTATATGTACGAATAATCGTTCATTTAACCGGACACGGGAATGGATTAATAGCCACTAGAATAATTAAAACAGGGGTGAAATTATATACAAGGACACTTGGTATAATTGATAACAAAGTATTAAAACCTTGGGTTACACTCAGTCGACATCCTGGTGTAATTATTAAACAAAGTATTAAAATCTTGTTAAGTTTAAGTCCCCAATTAGTTGGAATATTTAACTTCGGGTATAAGAATAATTTGACGAGGACACTCGCACTTTATATTTATGACTGATGGACTGTTATGGACAAAAACCAGACGGACATATTAAATAATCCAGGACAAAGGACAATTAACCCATGGGCATAAAACTAAAATCAACACGTCAAACATCATGATTACGGACGTTTAAATAAGCATAATTATTTTATTTCATATTTAATTTCCTTTATTTTATATTTAATTGCACTTCTAATTATCGCATTTTATTTTATTGTTATTGTATTTAATTGCACTTTTAATTATCGTACTTTTAATTATCGCAAGTTTATTTTATCGCACTTTTATTTATCGCAATTTCATTATCATTATTTACTTTACGCTTTAAATTAAGTCTTGTATTTTTTTAATATTTTACATTTGGTTTTAACTGCGACTAAAGTTTTAAAATCGACAAACCGGTCATTAAACGGTAAAAAACCCCCTTTATAATAATAATATTACTTATATATATATTTGTATTTTTATAAAAGTAAACTAATATAGCGTTAAGCTTTGTTTAAAGATTTTCCCTGTGAAACGAACCGGACTTACTAAAAACTACACTACTGTACGATTAGGTACACTGCCTATAAGTGTTGTAGCAAGGATTAAGTATATCCATTCTATAAATAAATAAATATCTTGTGTAAAATTGTATCGTATTTAATAGTATTTCCTTGTAAAATATAAGCTATTTTATATTTCCTTGTAAAAATAACTTGATGTCAAAGCAGAGGTGTATATAAAATAGCTTATATTTTACAAGAAAATACTATTAAATACGATACAATTTTACACAAGATATTTATTTATTTATAGAATGGATATACTTAAACCTTGCTACAACACTTATAGGCAGTGTACCTAATCGTACAGTAGTGTAGTTTTTAGTAAGTTCGGTTCGTTCCACAGGGAAAATCTTTAAACAAAGCTTAACGCTATATTAGTTTATTTTTATAAAAATACAAATATATATATAAGTAATATTATTATTATAAAGGGGGTTTTTTTTACCGTTTAATGACCGGTTTATTGATTTTAAAACTTTAGTCGCAGTTAAAACCAAATGTAAAATATTAAAAAAATACAAGACTTAATTTAAAGCGTAAAGTAAATAACGATAATGAAATTGAGATAAATAAAAGTGCGATAAAATAAACTTGCGATAATTAAAAGTACGGTAATTAAAAGTGAAATTAAATACAATAACAATAAAATAAAATGGGATAATTAGAAGTGCAATTAAATATAAAATAAAGGAAATTAAATATGAAATAAAATAATTATGCTTATTTAAACTTCCGTAATCATGATGTTTGACGTGTTGATTTTAGTTTTATGCCCATGGGTTAATTGTCATTTGTCCTGGATTATTTAATATGTCCGTCTGGTTTTTGTCCATAACAGTCCATCAGTCATAAATATAAAGTGCGAGTGTCCTCGTCAAATTATTCTTATACCCGAAGTTAAATATTCCAACTAATTGGGGACTTAAACTGTAACAAGATTTTAATACTTTGTTTAATAATTACACCAGGATGTCGACTGAGTGTAACCCAAGGTTTTAATACTTTGTTATCAATTATACCAAGTGTCCTTGTACATAATTTCACCCCTGTTTTAATTATTCTAGTGGCTATTAATCCATTCCCGTGTCCGGTTAAATGAACGATTATTCGTACATATAAATACCCCGCCCATCGTGTCCGATCGAGTGTATATGGTAATTTATGGGTACGTCCAATTATAAATCTTTATATTAACATTAACAAACTATCATTTAGTTAAACAAATATAAAGCCCATTAATAGCCCATAGTCTAATTTCCACAAGTGTCGTTCTTTTGTCCAAACCCCAATTATGGTACAAAGTCCAATTACCCAATTTTAATTTAGCCCAACATCATGATTACTTAGGATTAAATAAGCATAATAATAACTTAGCTACGAGACATTAATGTAAAAAGGTTGAACATAACTTATAATGAAAAAATAGCGTAGCGTTACACGGACAGAATTTCGACTTACACCCTTACAACATTCGCTAACATACCCTTATTATTAGATTTATAATTAAAATTAAAATTAAAATATAAATATAAATATATTTACGTATACATATATAGAGAGAGATTGAATTATGGATATGAAAATGATCAGAATTCGTTTGCTTTTATAGGGAATTGAGTTCAGGGGGTCTCCGCGACTCGCGGCCTTTTCTGCCTTCAAACTCCGCGAGTCGCGGAGTTTGAAATTCCAGTTCACCAACTTTGGAGTCTTTCTTGCCGACGGATTTTTATTATTTATATAATATATAAATAATTATAAGAATTATTTAAATATTATATTATATTTATGTGCATAGTTGACTTGTAATTTTTAGTCCGTTGCGTCGAGCGTTGAGAGTTGACTCTGGTCCCGGTTCCGGATTTTCGAACGTCCTTGCGTACAATTTAATATCTTGTACTTTGCGTTTTGAATCTTGTACTCTTGTAATTTCGAGACGTTTCTTATCAATAATTGGAACCTCTTTGATTGTATTTTGTACTTTTGAGCTTTTTGGTCGTTTGTGTCTTCAATTCGTCGAATCTGTCTTTTGTCTTCACCTTTTAATATTTAAACGAATATCACTTGTAAATAGAACAATTGCAACTAAAAGCTTGTCTTTCTTGAGGAATAATGCTATGAAATATATGTTCGTTTTTAGCATTATCAAATATTCCCACACTTGAGCGTTGCTTGTCCTCAAGCAATATAGTCTTGAAATACTAGAATCACTTCTTTATTCTTCACACTTTGTACATCAGTGATTTCTTTACGGCGGTATAAACAATGGTAGTAATGTTGTGGTTTACAGTCCCATATGACTATAAAAATTTAGATCCTTTAAGGAAATTGGATCTTTATGAAAACATTTGATCTTTTGAAAATTAAATCTAGCTTTTACCCTAGAAAAGTTTTCCGGAATAACCCTTCACCGGTGTTTGCAAGTTCTTTTTGTGGGTTTGGTGGGTTTCAGATTTGAAAATTTTAGCTCAAAACTTGCAATTTTGTGTCACCCACTTGCTAACCTTGTATTAGGAAAGCAACACGTCCAGTTTACTTGCTCCGTATATTACCTTTCGATAAACTACCATCCGGTTGTAAAGGAAAGCGTTGAACAAGCAACTGTTAAGGCAATGTCCTCTGACATGCTTTTAATTATGGTCTTTTAACGTGTCGGACGCAATTACTATCCTTTGTAGGAGCAATAGTAAAGCTCACCCTTATAATTTTTCCGGTCTGGCACAAGGTCCTATCTTCGACCATGCTATGCAACCACCGTTCTTACGGTTGACACCCGATTTAGTTCAGGCGACCTAATGAATTCCAAGTGAATTCCAGGTGAATTCCTAGGATTTTACGTTCAATGGTAATGAACGCATTGAAAATGGGTTTTCAGAAAACAAATCGGTTTGTAATTTTGATCAAAATATTTTCTCGTTCAAGCTCGAGTTTAGATATCATTGAATTCCATGAGTTTGTAATTCTCAATCTTTAAGGTCAATCTCTAGGATTGAGTAATATCAGTCTTAAAAGCTGATTTTTAATCTTTAAGGAGATTATCCTTTCTGGGGATCTGATTCATTAGTCTTATCCGGCTAATTTGCACGGTGCCCCTCCATTGTACGAGATAAATCCTTCTCATGGTTAAGATAAATCTGACCACTTGGCGACCCTGTTTTATGCTGAGGTCCGTGGATTTCCTGCTGATTTTAGAGATGACTTTTCTAGATTTTTCGTCAACCTACAGCTGGTCTGGACGACAACTTCATGACCTAAATCAAGAAGCGCGTTTCTTTTTCGAAAGACTTTACTTCCTTTTAATGATGTAATTGATTCATCGTGTAGATCCATCTTTCTTTTCTTTCATCAGGTAAAACTTTTTAGATTAGTCCAAAACAAAAGTATTTTCCATTATTTGTACAAAAATATGTGATATGTATTTTAAATAACTCGGTGAAAATTTCCCACACTTGGCTTTTATTTTCCTTTTTATTGTCCTCTATTCCATTTTAAATGAATTTTAACATTTTGGTTTGTTTCTCAATTTATGTCCTTTCCGAGGTAACAATAATTTCGGTGTTAACACCTAGTTTTATCATTCATAAATATGTATAAACATGATTTTGAGTTCATTTAGTTGAAAATTTTGAAAATTTTTACTAGAAGTGGGTAGTCAGTATATAAGACTAGGGCTGTTCTTTATTATCAGAGAGCACTAGATTCTAATACAACTACTACTTTACTAGTATTTCTAATAGTAACCAAGTGTATAAAGTAAAAATTTTAAAATCCGAAAGAATTTAACCCCTTCCCACACTTAAGATCTTGCAATGCTCTCATTTGCAAGAAATCAGTAACAATTTAAATTATTGAGGGTGATTAGCGTAGAAATGATTAAATTTTACCAAAGTTTCCAAATATATTGTTGTTTGCTTGCAGAATGATAAATGGTGCATATCATTTGTTCATTCCGTCTTGTTGTTATTTCACATATATTTTGCATCTTGTCGTCAAAATTAGTTGCTTTTGCTGAACTTAATGCCAGTCTTTGAAAATGCGTTGTTTTACCCTGTTGTGTACATAAGATAAACTGCAAACATATATACATATTTTTGAAGTTTGGTATATTACCCCACATTAAAAAATTATTAAAATCTAATAATAAAATTTAGAAAATTATAAAAACTAATACAAATCCAACATAAGTATTAAATGTATCAACATTACAAATAATAAAATAAAATAAAAAACTAAGTAGACTAGGGATGATACTGATACCAGAAGGGGTTCCATGCATAACCATATGTGCTATAAAATGCTTCTCCTGAGTTATACGTAGGATACGGTGGTTGCATCTCTATAGACCAGGGAGGGAATATGGGCGTTGGGGTAGGAATATAGTTTCTACCTATATGTTGGCAATAAGCTATGATTTGGTTTTGATGAACTTGCCAATCTTCAAATGCTCTATGTCTAGCATTTTCATACTCTTGTGAAGCTATAAACCTTTGCATTTCTGCCATTTCATTTCCCCCTCCTACATTACCTTGCTGTTGGTTTCTCTCAACCTGTGGATGTCTACCATTATATCGTACTGCGGCGTTCTCAAAACTTTAGCACCATGGTATAGATTTAAACCTATTGTATCTTGGGGTTCTGGTTCTTCGATTAATAATCCCCCCGACTTATATCCACATTGAGATATTCAGCAATCAAAGTAATAAATATACCACCTCCTATTATGCTATGCGGTCTCATCCCCCTAACCATAGCTGATAAATAATATCCCACACAATATGGTATACTTACAGCGCTTTGTGGGTCTCGAATACACATGTGGTAAAACAAATCCTGTTCATTTACCTTTTCCTTATTCTTACCTCTTTGTGTAATCGAATTAGCTAAAAACCTATGAATTACTCTTAATTCAGCTCTATCTATATCCAAATAAGAGTAATTTCCCCCTTTAAATCGATGATGGCTAGTCATTTGACTCCATACACCATGCGTATCAAAATTTTCGTCTATCTTTCTACCATTTAGTATCAACCCTCTACAATCGGCAGATGCTAACTCCTCAGGCGTATATATACGTAAGGCCTGAGCCATGTCTAGTAAAGACATGTGTCGCATCGAACCTCCTAACAAAAATCTAATAAAAGAGCGATCGGTTAAACTAGCTACCCGATCATTTAACTCTATACTACACAACAATTCTTCACACCATACTTTATATACAGGTCTACGCATGTTGAATAACCGTACCCAATCGTTGAAAGTAGAATTATCATACCTCTGTGCAAGTAATTCCCTAATTGGCCCGGCCAATTCTACAGCTTCTAATGGTCCCCATTCTATGACCCTAGGTACCTCAACAGCTTTAGAATGAAGAGTATGCAATCCTCTTTGGTATTTTGGATAATCTATCCAACGTCTGTCAAATCTCAAGTTCGGGTGCAAATCTTCTAAGTGCATATCAGAAAATGTCATTACTGGATGAGGTATATCTTGCTTGTAGTAGTTATCCACCTCCTGTTGGTCCGCATTCTCAGGAGGAGCATTGCGAGCTTGGGATGAAGATTCACCCCTTTCAGTCTGCAAAACACATCAAACACAATTTTTGTGCATCCAAATATGCATTAATGTCAGCAAAATCATCAATCAAAATAATTACAATAACATGTCCAATTTATATCAAACTTAAGCTCATTTTCATATTTTTATCAAATCTACACTTTTTCAAATAAGCATATACGAAAATGTTCGCCAAGTTCATAAGCATTCAACTCAAATAACATGTCAAAATAATCATTACTAGCAATTAAACAAGTCTCAATTGGCATTATCTCTCAAAAATCAAGTTCATGAATTTTAGACTTGAAAAAGTCCACTTTAATTCTCAAAATCATGTTTAGGCTCAAAGTTTGGATCATTTAACTACCTAAACAAGTTACACTACTTAATTTAGCAACAATTCATGACAAAAATCGGCCATAACCTGTTTGTATCAAAAAGCCCCAAATTGCTCAAGAACACAAACCCTAGATTACTCAAAATTTGAAGTTTAAGGCTTCTAATCATGTTAAATAGCATCAATCTAGGTTATACATGCATAATACATAAGCAATTTAAGCATAATTACACTAAAAAGCATCAAAATTGAATTGGGTATAAAATTGCTCAAGAACACCAATTTTCGGATTAAATGGTGTTTAGGTGTAGAAATTTACCGTTTTTCTTGAGTAATTCCTTGATAGCATCCTTCTTAACATGATTTTAGTAAAAGATTTGATGATTAACGGTGAAAAATTGTGAATTTGGGAGTGTTTTCTAGGGTTTTTTCGGGTTTATTTCGCAGTTTGTTTTTATGGTGTGTGCAACTGATCTGTTCGTTCAGCTTTTTATTTTTTCTGGATTTTGCAAGCTCCGCGAGTCACGGCATATTTACCCTTCAAACACCGCGAGTCGCGGAGTTTGTATATATATATTTTTTTTAAACATCTTATCTTATACTAATTAAAACAATTAAGTAATTAATTTTAAAATTTTGTTTCCCTTGTTATTTAGGACGAGGTCGTTTCGGATTGATGTCCTAGTTCGTCCCTCGACAAAATTTTAAAATTTATCTTTTTGTAGCGATTGTTTTAAAAGCTAAGATTTTTGGGTTTTTTAAAATGTTTTTGGCATACTTTAAGTCAATAAGATTAAAAATAATGATAATAAAATTTCTCGTCCCTCCTTCGGGTAAAGCAATTTCGGTTCAAAGACCTAGTCTTCAACTTACGACGAATTTTAAAAATCATATTTTTAACTTAACGAAATAAAGTAAATTTTTGTTTTTAAATTCACACAACTTAAATTTAAAAATGCATAAAATTAAGAATTCATATAATAAAAATTAAAAATTCACACCAAACTTATATTATATTTTTATTTTTAAACATACAAACTTATATTAAAAAGATTAATTTTTCAAATATTTACAATTTTAAATATATTAATTTTAAAAAGTTTACAATATTAATTTAATATTTATATATTAATTTTTTAAAACATGGTAAAAATAAAATTAAAAATCTTTTTGGCTTTTTATCCCACTTTAATCAATCACATATTATCAAAAATATACGCCCCTCTTTTTGGTAAAGTAATTTCGGTTCCATGACCTAATTTAACTCATGACGAATTTTTGAAATATTTTGGGTTGATTGATGAAAGATATTTATACCTTAAGAATAAACGTTAAATTTCGCAGTGATGTAATAAATTTTTGTATGGTATCAATAATTTCGATCGCCAAACCTAATTTTATTTAATATCAATTTAATACTTTATAGCGAACAAATTAGCGTTTATTATCAAAAGGTTAAAAATAAAAATAAAAATAAAAACAAAAAACTGTACAGACTTACCTGTGAGATAGTATTCTTAGTTATACGATCTATCCCATTCATAAGATAGTCGGTTTAATTGGTTTTCCATGTCTACATAGGCGTAACCTCGAGCATTCAGTGTTTTTTCTTCTAAACATATGAACGGTCCGTCTCTGCATAAAGTAACAAATTCGGTATTTGAATAGGTTTGATTATTTGAACATTTACCTCCATGTGACCATTTTCCGCATTTGTGACATCTTTCTAGGTGTCGTTCTCTTCTTTTCGCTGCGGATTTTGATTTTCCTTTACCAAATTGTAACTTATTATCTTTGCATCTGGATTCTTTTCTTACTCCGTCTAATCTTTCACTGATTACTGATACTATTTCACTCGGTAGTGTGTCATTATTACGTTTAGTGATCAAAGCGTGTAGCATTAGACCATGGTTTAGTTCACAGGCAGTCTTTATTTCCTAAAAAAAATAAAAATTCAGAATGGGGGAGAAGACTAGTTCTTTAGGGTCGGCTAGGGAAAGACTATTCGGGTTCCATTTTCGAGAACTACACGAAAACAGACAATCTAATTCTAACAGAAATACATATTATCCTTTAAAGACTTGATTCTCCCCACACTTAGTTAGCTGTGGTATCGAAATTGTGATTAACTTCGTTGTTGACTTCCATCGGACTATCTATGTAATGTTTAACTCTGTGACCATTAACTTTAAATTCAATCCCATTTGAATTTATTAACTCTACTGTTCCGTATGGGAAAACTCTTTTGACTATGAATGGTCCAGACCATCTTGATTTCAATTTTCCAGGAAATAGCTTGAATCGTGAATTGAAAAGAAGAACTCTATCTCCTTCTTTAAATTCTTTTGAACTTCTGATTCTTTTATCATGCCATAACTTCGTTCTTTCTTTATAGATTAACGAATTTTCGTATGCTTCATGTCTTAATTCTTCTAATTCGTTTAGTTGACTTAATCGTAGACGTCCGGCTTCATGTAAATCAAGATTACATGTCTTCAAAGCCCAAAATGCTTTGTGTTCAATTTCTACTGGAAGATGACATGCTTTTCCGTAAATGAGCCTAAAAGGTGTGGTTCCAATTGGAGTTTTGTAGGCTGTTCTAAAAGCCCAGAGTGCATCCTCCAATTTAATGGACCATTCCTTCGGATTTGATCCTACGGTTTTCTCTAGAATACGTTTTAAAGCTCGGTTGGTATTTTTAACTTGTCCACTTGTTTGTGGATGATAAGCAGTGGAGATTTTATGAGTTACTCCATATCTTTTAAGAACTTTCTCAAGTTGATTATTACAGAAATGAGTACCCCGATCACTTATTAAAGCTTTCAGTGTTCCAAACCTTGCAAAAAGACATTTTAAAAAGTTGACTACAACTCGTGCATCATTAGTTGGGAGAGCTTATGCTTCCGCCCATTTAGATACATAATCAATGGCAACGAGAATGTAGAGATTATTATGAGATTTTGGAAATGGACCCATAAAGTCAATACCCCAAATGTCAAATACTTCACATACTTGAATGACATTTTGTAGCATTTCATCACGTTGACTTATTTTTCCGGCCCTTTGACAAGCATCACAGGATTTTCAAAGAAGGTGTGCGTCTTTGTAAATTGTAGGCCAATAGAATCCAGCTTCATAAACTTTTCTTGCTGTTAATTGAGGCCCATAATGCCCTCCTGTTGGTCCTGTGTGACAATGGTTTAAGATTTTACTAGCTTCATTTCCAAATACACATCGGCGTATTATTCCATTGGGACAACTTTTAAACAAATGTGGATCTTCCCAGAAATAGTGCTTTATATCACTGAAGAATTTCTTTCATTTTTGGTACGATAATCTTTTTTCAAGGTATCCACAAACTAAGTAGTTTGCATAGTCTGCAAACCATGGGATTTCATTATAATCTATCTTCAATAGATATTCATCAGGAGAGTTGTCTTGTATGGCCGATTCATTTAGAACTTCTAATTCGGGATTTTCAAGACGAGAAAGATGATCAGCGGCGAGATTTTTTGCTCCTTTTTTATCTCGGATTTCAATATCGAACTCTTGTAAGAGTAAGATCCAACGGATTAATCTTGGTTTGGCATCTTGTTTCGAAAATAGGTATCTAAGAGCAGAATGGTCGGTATAGACCACCGTTTTAGCTAGAACGAGATATGATCGAAATTTCTCAAAAGCAAAGACAATAGCAAGGAGTTCTTTTTCAGTAGTTGTATAATTTGTTTGTGCTCCTTGTAACGTCTTACTAGCATAATATATAGGTTGAAATCGTTTTTCAATCCTTTGTCCTAAAACGGCTCCCATTGCAAAATCACTTGCATCGCACATTAGTTCAAATGGTAGATTCTAATTTGGTGTTATCATGATCGGTGAATTAGTGAGTTTTTTTTTAAGAATATTAAAAGATTTGATACATTCATCTGAAAAGATGAATGGAGCATCCTTTACTAGGAGTTTATTCATAGGAGTGGCAATTTTAGAAAAATCTTTTATGAAACGTCGGTAAAAACCGGCATGCCCTAGAAAACTCCTAACTCCTCTAACATTGGTGGGATGTGGAAGTTTAGCAATTACATCTACTTTAGCTCTATCCACTTCAATTCCTTCCTTTGAAATTTTATGACCAAGAACGATGCCTTCTTTAACAATGAAATGGCATTTCTCCCAATTAAGTACTAGATTTGATTGTTCGCATCTAATAAGCATTCGTTCAAGATTAGCTAGACATGATTCAAATGTATCACCGAAGACTAAAAAGTCATCCATGAAAACTTCCATGCATTCTTCTATCATGTCGTGAAAAATCGCCATCATGCACCTTTGAAAGGTTGCAGGGGCATTGCAAAGTCCAAATGGCATGCGTTTGTAAGCAAAAGTACCATAAGGGCACGTGAACATGGTTTTCTCTTAGTCCTCGGGTGCTATTGGAATTTGAAAATATCCGGAAAATCCATCTAGAAAACAATAGTAACTATTTTCGGCTAATCTTTCCAATATTTGATCAATGAAAGGTAAGGGAAAGTGATCTTTTCTGGTGGCGTCATTTAATTTTCTGTAATCAATACACACACGCCATCCTGTTACAGTCCTAGTATGAATAAGCTCATTTTTCTCATTTGTAATGACGGTTATGCCACCCTTCTTAGGCACGCATTGAACTGGGCTTACCCATGGACTATCAGAAATTGGATATATTAAACCTGCATCTTGCAGTTTAATAATTTCTTTCTTAACTACATCTTGCATATTAGGATTTAGTCTTCGTTGGCGTTGCACATACATTTTATGACCTTCTTCCATAAGGATTTTATGTGTGCAATACGAAGGACTTATTCCTTTAATATCATGAATCTTCCATGCAATGGCTGGTTTATGAGCTTTCAACACAGAAATGAGTTGTGATTTCTCATTTTCAGTAAGAGAAGACGTTATTATTACAGGTAATTCAGATTCACCATGTAAATAAGCGTATTCCAAATGGTTTGGAAGTGGCTTTAACTCTAATTTTGGAGGTTCTTCTATCGATGATTTATATCGATATCTGTCTTCTTCTTTTAGCATTTGAATTTCTTCTGTTGTTGGTTCATATCCATTAGCTATAAGTGTAGCTAACATTTCAGCTTCATCAATTGGTTCATTACCTTCTCCTAAAGAACATTCTCCTGTTCCTTGTAATTCTGGAAATTCTTCTAACAATTCTGCATGTGAGTCTATAGTTTGAATATAATAACATGTGTCATCTGCAGATTGCGGTTGTTGCATTACTCTATCAACTGAAAAGGTAACACTCTCATCCTCTATACTTAGGGTCAATTTTTTACCAAACACGTCTATCATTGCTTTAGCCGTGTTTAAGAATGGTCTTCCTAATATGAGAGGAACTTGAGAATCTTCTTCCATGTCCAGAACAACAAAATCTACTGGAAATACTAAAGTACCAACTTTAACTAGCATATTCTCCATTATCCCTCTAGGATATTTTATTGATCTATCGGCTAGTTGTATACTTATTCTGGTTGGTTTCAATTCTCCAAGGTCTAGTTTAGTGTATAGTGAAAACAGCATTAAATTTATACTAGCACCTAAGTCTGCCAATGCTTCTATTGAACTAAGACTACCCAGAAAACATGGAATTGTGAAAGTTCCTGGATCAGATAGTTTTTCTGGTATCTTATTCAACAGCACTGCTGAACAATTAGCATTCATAGTGACGGTCGAGAGTTCTTCCATTTTCTTTCTATTCGTGATCAGATCTTTCAAGAATTTAGCATATCTAGGCATTCCTGAAATCACATCAATGAAAGGAAGATTTACATTTATCTGTTTAAACATATCCAAGAATTTGGATTGCTCGGCTTCAAGTTTCTCTTTCTTCATTTTACTCGGGTAAGGAAGTGGTGGTTGGTATGGTTTAACATAAGGTTTAGTCTTAACTGTGTTATCTTCATTAAAATTTCAACTATCGGTTCTTTTTCCTTATCTTGATCAGGTTGTGGTTCTTGTGGAGTAGGAATAGCTTCATCAGAAGTTACAGGTATTTCAGGTGGTTTAAGTGTTGTACCACTTCTTGTGGTAATGGCTTTAGCTGTTTCATTCCGGGGGTTTGCATTTGTATCACTAGGTAAACTTCCCGGTTTTCTTTCACCTATTAACCTTGCTAGGTTACTTACTTCTTGTTCCAAGTTTTGAATAGAAGCTTGTTGATTTCTGAATGCTTGAGCATTTTGTTCATTAGTTTGTTTCTGAGATGTGAAAAACTGCGTTTGAGTTTCAACTAGTTTTGTCATCATATCTTCTAAATTTGGCTTTTTATCATCGGTTTGTTGTGGTGGTTTGTTTTGAAAATTAGGTCTTTGCTGATTGTAAGTATTATTGGATACTTGTTGATTGCTAGGACCTTGTTGGTTGTTGTATGGAATATTTCGATTATAATTCTGGTTTTGATTGTAGATTGGTCTTGGCGGTTGATAATTATTCTGATAATTATTTCCAGGCCTTTGGTTTATGTATGAAATATTCTCTCTTTGTTCCATTGTTAATTCAATACTGAGACAATCTTTTGTCAAATGTGGTCCTCCACACTGCTCACAACTAATTCGTATTGAGTGTATATCTTTAGTCATCTTTTCCATTCGTCTCTCAACAGCATCTATCTTTGCTGAAATAGAATCTAAGTCATGGCTAGAATCGGCTCTAGCTGCCTTAGATGATCTAACGATATCTTTTTCTTGGTGCCACTCATGTGAGTGGGAAGCAGTGTTATCAATAATTTTGTAAGCATCAGTTTCTGTTTTCTTCATAATAGAACCACCAGCTGCTATATCTATGTCCTTCCTTATAGTGATGTCGCATCCTTGGTAGAATATTTGTACTATTTGACAGGTGTCTAAACCATGTTACGGACATCCTCTTAATAATTTTCCAAATCTGGTCCATGCCTCATATAGAGTTTCATTCGATTTTTGTGTGAACATAACAATTTCTGCTTGAAGTCTTACGGCTTTAGATGCAGGAAAGAATTGTTTAAGAAATTTTTCAACTAAAACGTCCCATGTATCGATCGCCCCTTCAGGTAACGATTCCAACCAATCTTTGGCTTCTCCCTTTAAAGTCCAGGGAAATAACATGAGATATATTTGTTCATCTTCTACTTCTCGGATTTTAAATAGTGTGCAGATCCTATTAAAGGTACGAAGATGTTCATTTGGATCTTCCTTCGGCGCACCACTAAATTGGTATTGATTAGTCACCATGTGTAGAATTTGTCCTTTGATTTCATAATCTGGCGCATTAATGTCTGGATGAGTAATTGCGTGACCTTGGCCAGTACGTTTAGCTCTCATTCGGTCTTCCATACTTAAAGGTTCTGTTACTTCCATAATTGAATTTGTTGAATCGGAATCACTAGAGGATTCTGATTTAATGGTTCGTTCCTCAACAATCTCTGTTTGAATGATTGGTGGTTCCGGAGGAAAGTTTAGTGGTTCAGGATCTACGAATTGTCCCTGAATATTCTCCGGATTCTTAATTGTGAGGTCGGGTTCAAAAAATGGATTATCGGAAATTTGAATTGGAGTACTTGGTCGACTGGATGACGATTCTAAAGAAAAATCAACGGCGGTAATATTTGCTAAATGTCTTGATCTAGTTACAGGTGGTGAACGTACAAAAGGTGGTGAACGTCTTGCTCGGTGCATTCACTGAATATCCTATTAGTTTTTAAAAAGGAAAGAAAAATTATATAAGTTATCCAATTAATAGACTTTTCTGATTTTGCCCACGTTTCGAATAGCCAAAAGATGCAGCAGAGGGGCAGGATTCGTTTGGTCTCAATATAATTGAGGACTGTTTGGCTCCAATAACCCGGTCCACATACAAATCCAACTATTACTACGAACTAGAAAATTTTGATGTCTATCAATTTAACCACTTAAAATAAATTTTCGTAATTTTAAGAAATTTAGATAAGAAGTAGAATAAAAATCTATGTCCTAAAACTAGAATAGCGAGAAATAAGAAAGAAAAAGAGCGTGTCGGAAAAAGATCGAAAAAAATAAAAATAAGAAAGAAAAAGAGTGACTTATAGAACTTAAAAACACTCGACTAACCCAACCTTATTACTATCACTAACTTAAAATTATAATCGCAAATTGAGATTACTAATTGGAATGATAATTGATACATAGGTAAAAGGTGTCTAAAAATATTAAAGCTTACAAGTAAAACTATATCCCAAATGGCAATAACTTAAAAAAAAAAACTAAAACTTAAAAAGGCGTCGCAAAATTCTAAAGCACCTAAATCTTAGTCTAAAGAAAAAGCACTTAAGGGATTTTACGGCAAAGCCTAAAAATCTAGAAATAAAAATATAACTATGGCAAAAACTAAGTTTAACACTAAAAACTAGCGAAAAACACAAATATTATGCTAAAATAATTAAAAAAGGATAAGATATAAAAATATACAAAAAGTTGTAAAAAGTACAATTTTTATAAAAATATTATTTTTATAATATTTATTTATTAAAACTATTAATTTTACATTAATTAAACTAATTTAACTAAATATATAAATTAAATAAAAAGTAAAACTAATTAATATATTAAAATTAAACCTAATTAGGGTTAAAAGTTAATTAATAAATATAAAACCCGTAATTAATGCTGATTAGGGTTTCTGTCATGTGTGTCAGGGCTGCTCCGCGAGTTGCGGTGCCCGAAGCAGGAAAACTCCGCGAGTCGCGGGGTTCTAAAATTCAACTCAGGTACAGGATTTAATTCGACGCGTTTTTTTTTTCTGTATTATGCTTTATATTTTCTGTTTTAAATAAAAATATTTATATAATAAAAACTTATATTTAAAAACTAAAATAAAAATAGAACTACTTTATAATTTTATAAATAAAAATTTTAAAACTAGATATATATATATATATATATATATATATATATATATATATATATATATATATATATATATATATATATATATATATATATATATATAATTTTTTTTTTGGTTTTTGATTTTATATTTTAAATAAACACAAAATATTTAAATAAAACTTATATTTTTATAAAATAAAAATAAAGAAACTTTATAAAACTTAAATATTTAACAAAATCTTAAAAATATTTATATTTTTGTTTTTTTTTTATATTTTCTAATAATAAAAAAAACGTATTTTTACAAAAGCGTATTTTAATAAAAGTAAACTAAAAATAAATTTTTTTTTTTAAAATTTAGCGTTACGCTTCCGGCTTTTAAGCTAGATTATCCCCGGCAGCGGCGCCAAAAATAACTTGATGTCAAAGCAGAGGTGTATATAAAATAGCTTATATTTTACAAGGAAATACTATTAAATACGATACAATTTTACACAAGATATTTATTTATTTATAGAATGGATATACTTAAACCTTGCTACAACACTTATAGGCAGTGTACCTAATCGTACAGTAGTGTAGTTTTTAGTAAGTCCGGTTCGTTCCACAGGGAAAATCTTTAAACAACGCTTAACGCTATATTAGTTTACTTTTATAAAAATACAAATATATATATAAGTAATATTATTATTATAAAGGGAGTTTTTTACCGTTTAATGACCGGTTTGTCGATTTTAAAACTTTAGTCGCAGTTAAAACCAAATGTAAAATATTAAAAAAATACAAGACTTAATTTAAAGCGTAAAGTAAATAACGATAATGAAATTGCGATAAATAAAAGTGCGATAAAATAAACTTGCGATAATTAAAAGTACGATAATTAAAAGTGCAATTAAATACAATAACAATAAAATAAAATGCGATAATTAGAAGTGCAATTAAATATAAAATAAAGGAAATTAAATATGAAATAAAATAATTATGCTTATTTAAACTTCCGTAATCATGATGTTTGACGTGTTGATTTTAGTTTTATGCCCATGGGATAATTGTCCTTTTGTCCTTGATTATTTAATATGTCCGTCTAGTTTTTATCCATAACAGTCCATCAGTCATAAATATAAAGTGCGAGTGTCCTCGTCAAATTATTCTTATACCCGAAGTTAAATATTCCAACAAATTGGGGACTTAAACTGTAACAAGATTTTAATACTTTGTTTAATAATTACTCCAGGATGTCGACTGAGTGTAACCCAAGGTTTTAATACTTTGTTATCAATTATACCAAGTATCCTTGTACATAATTTCACCCCTGTTTTAATTATTCTAGTGGCTATTAATCAATTCCCATGTCCGGTTAAATGAACGATTATTCGTACATATAAATACCCCGCCCATCGTGTCCGATCGAGTGTATATGGTAATTTATGGGTACGTCCAATTATAAATCTTTATATTAACATTAACAAACTATCATTTAGTTAAACAAATATAAAGCCCATTAATAGCCCATAGTCTAATTTCCACAAGTGTCGTTCTTTTGTCCAAACCCCAATTATGGTACAAAGCCCAATTACCCAATTTTAATTTAGCCCAACATCATGATTACTTCGGATTAAATAAGCATAATAATAACTTAGCTACGAGACATTAATGTAAAAAGGTTGAACATAACTTACAATGAAAAAATAGCATAGCGTTACACGGACAGAATTTCGACTTACACCCTTACAACATTCGCTAACATACCCTTATTATTAGATTTATAATTAAAATTAAAATTAAAATATAAATATAAATATATTTACGTATACATATATAGAGAGAGATTGAATTATGGATATGAAAATGATCAGAATTCGTTTGATTTTATAGGGAATTGAGTTCAGGGGGTCTCCGCGACTCGCGGCCTTTTCTGCCTTCAAACTCCGCGAGTCGCGGAGTTTGAAATTCCAGCTCACCAACTTTGGAGTCTTTCTTGTCGACGGATTTTTATTATTTATATAATATATAAATAATTATAAGAATTATTTAAATATTATATTATATTTATGTGCATAGTTGACTTTTAATTTTTAGTCCGTTGCGTCGAGCGTTGAGAGTTGACTCTGGTCCCGGTTCCGGATTTTCGAACGTCCTTGCGTACAATTTAATATCTTGTACTTTGCGTTTTGAATCTTGTACTCTTGTAATTTCGAGACGTTTCTTATCAATAATTGGAACCTCTTTGATTGTATTTTGTACTTTTGAGCTTTTTGGTCGTTTGCGTCTTCAATTCGTCGAATCTGTCTTTTGTCTTCACCTTTTAATATTTAAACGAATATCACTTGTAAATAGAACAATTGCAACTAAAAGCTTGTCTTTCTTGGGGAACAATGCTATGAAATATATGTTCGTTTTTAGCATTATCAAATATTCCCACACTTGAGCGTTGCTTGTCCTCAAGCAATATAGTCTTGAAATACTAGAATCACTTCTTTATTCTTCACACTTTGTACATCGGTGATTTCTTTACGGCAGTATAAACAATGGTAGTAACGTTGTGGTTTACAGTCCCATATGACTATAAAAATTTAGATCCTTTAAGGAAATTGGATCTTTATGAAAACATTTGATCTTTTGAAAATTAAATCTAGCTTTTACCCTAGATAAGTTTTCCGGAATAACCCTTCACCGGTGTTTGCAAGTTCTTTTTGTGGGTTTGGTGGGTTTCAGATTTGAAAATTTTAGCTCAAAACTTGCGGTTTTGTGTCACCCACTTACTAACCTTGTATTAGGAAAGCAACACGTCCAGTGTACTTGCTCCGTATATTACCTTTCGATAAACTATCGTCCGGTTGTAAAGGAAAGCGTTGAACAAGCAACTGTTAAGGCAATGTCCTCTTACATGCTTTTAATTATGGTCTTTTAACGTGTCGGACGCAATTTCTATCCTTTGTAGGAGCAATAGTAAAGCTCACCCTTATAATTTTTCCGGTCTGGCACAAGGTCCTGTCTTCGACCATGCTATGCAACCACCGTTCTTACGGTTGACACCCGATTTGGTTCAGGCGACCTAATGAATTCCAGGTGAATTCCTAGGATTTTACGTTCAATGGTAATGAACGCATTGAAAATGGGTTTTCAGAAAACAAATCGGTTTGTAATTTTGATCAAAATATTTTCTCGTTCAAGCTCGAGTTTAGATATCATTGAATTCCATGAGTTTGTAATTCTCAATCTTTAAGGTCAATCTCTAGGATTGAGTAATATCAGTCTTAAAAGCTGATTTTTAATCTTTAAGGAGATTATCCTTTCTGGGGATCTGATTCATTAGTCTTATCCGGCTAATTTGCACGGTGCCCCTCCATTGTACGAGATAAATCCTTCTCATGGTTAGGATAAATCTGACCACTTGGCGACCTGTTTTATGCTGAGGTCCGTGGATTTCCTGCTGATTTTAGAGATGACTTTTCTAGATTTTTCGTCAACCTACAGCTGGTCTGGACGACAACTTCATGACCTAAATCAAGAAACGCGTTTCTTTTTCGAAAGACTTTACTTCCTTTTAATGATGGAATTGATTCATCGTGTAGATCCATCTTTCTTTTCTTTCATCGGGTAAAACTTTTTAGATTAGTCCAAAACAAAAGTATTTTCAATTATTTGTACAAAAATATGTGATATGTATTTTGAATAACTCGGTGAAAATTTCCCACACTTGGCTTTTATTTTCCTTTTTATTGTCCTCTATTCCATTTTAAATGAATTTTAAAATTTTGGTTTGTTTCGCAATTTATGTCCTTTCCGAGGTAACAATAATTTCGGTGTTAACACCTAGTTTTATCATTCATAAATATGTATAAACATGATTTTGAGTTCATTTAGTTGAAAATTTTGAAAAATTTTACTAGAAGTGGGTAGTCAGTATATAAGACTAGGGCTGTTCTTTATTATCATAGAGCACTAGATTCTAATACAACTACTACTTTACTAGTATTTCTAATGGTAACCAAGTGTATAAAGTAAAAATTTTAAAATTCGAAAGAATTTAACCCCAATCATCAATCCTCTTAACCTCAATTATCTTTTTCTCATGGCAATCTCTAAGAAAATGATACTTAACACCTATGTGTTTAGTCTTAGAATGTTGAACAGGAGTCTTAGTAATTGCAATAGCAGCAGTATTATCAATATAAAGAGGAGAGAAAGAGATTCTTAGTCCGTAATCGCGAAGTTGTTGTCGTATCCAGACAACTTACGAACATCAACTAGCAGCATCAATATATTCAGCTTCACATGTGGAAAGAGCAACTGTAGTTTATTTCTTGCATTGCCAGGTCACCAGCCTTTCACCTAGAAACTGACATCCTCTTAATATAGACTTGTTGTTGATTTTGCAACCTGCATAGTCTGAATCATTGTATGCTACAAGATCAAACTTGTCTTCGTTCGAATACTAGATGCCAAGATTTGGAGAATGTAATAGATAATGTAGAATTCTTTTGGCAGCTGTAAGATGAACTGTATTCGGATTAACTTAATAGCGTGCACACAGACATGTTGCGAACATAATATCCAGCCTAGATGTAGTGAGATACATGAGCGATCCGATGATTACTGGATAGTATGTAGGATCAACACGCTCCCCTTCACAGTCTAACGAAATACCGTGATTCATAGCTAACGGGGTGGATACAGGACGTTCTTGAGTCATACCGAAACGTTCGAGTATATCATTCACATATTTTTCTTGGTGAAGAAAAATTATGTCATCAGTCTGTTCGACTTGCAAACTAAGGAAATAGTGTAAGAGACCCAATTTCCTCATTTCGAATTCGTCCTTCATAACCTGCTCAAACTCGTCAATGAGTTCCTGCTTAGTAGAACCGAAAATAATGTCGTCTACATAAATCTGGACTAAGATAATATCATCATCTTTTACTTTTGTGAACAGAGTACAATCTACCATGCCCATTTGATATCCTTTTTCGATCAGATAACTTTACAAACGTCCATACCAAGCTCTTGGGGCTTGATGTAGTCCATAAAGGACTCTCCGTAAATGGTAAACTTTGTCACGATGAAGATGATCTTCAAAACCCGGTGGTTGACTGACATATACTCTCTCATTAAGCTTGCCATAAAGAATTGCACTCTTGACATCCATTTGATACACTTTGAACTTCATAAATGAGGCGAAAGTCAAGAAAATGTGAATAGCTTCCAATCTGGCAACAAGAGCAAAAACTTCATTGTAATAGAATTCAGGATCTTACTGATAACGTTTAGCAACTAATCTTGCTTTGTTACGGATAACATTTCCATCATCGTCAAATTTACACTTCCAAACTCACTTGAGATCAATTACTTTAGCTCCATGAGGTTTAGTAACCAACTTCCAAATATCTAAACGATTGAATTGTTGAATATCTTCTTGCATGGCCATGACCCAATCAACATGCTTCAAATCTTCTTTTGTTGTCTTTGGTTCTATTCTGGAAATATGACATGAGTACTCGTAGTAAGCAGCAGCAGCTATCATATGAGTATCAACTTGACCATCAAACTGAACTTGTCTTCTTGTTCTAACATATGCATTTGGATCTCCAACAATATTCTCTCTAGGATGAGTAGCTGTAGTTCTGGGAACTGGTTGTGCAGGAATAGGTATCTCGTGATGTAGATTCGTGGTATCTCCAATATCTTCAGGATTATCGGAACTTTCGCTTGAAATATAAGATCAGAAGGTATCGTACACTGGATCAACATCTTGATCTGAATCTTGAACTATCTCATTGACTGTCAGTATTGGAGTTGGAGTTGGAGTTGGAGTAGGTGCAGACACTTCAGGTTCATTATGTAAGTCAAACAGCATTTGTAACTCTACTTCATTCTCCGTCTGTTATGGAGCAAGATTGAATGAGTCAATCAGATCATCATAGTTATAAATTCAAGGATGACTCTTAGGAGCACTCTTCGTTTGATTCCTTTGGACATCAACTTCAGACCATTCTTCAACACATCTCGTTTCATTGTTGAAAACTCGCTTGTTAGGAGAACTATACCTAAGAAATACACCAGTAACCACTTTAGAATCAAACTTACTTCCAGGTTTTCTTTTTAAGATGGTACACGGTGTACCAAATGGTTCTAGATGCTTCAGAGATGGTTTTCTCCCATGCAATAACTCATAGCAAGTTTTACCCAGTCGCTTAACAGTCAGAACTCAATTCATAGTGTAACAAGCATTTGCAACAGCTTCACCCCAAAAATGAACAGGTAACGATGAATCTGCCAGCATTGTTCAAGCTGTCTCGATCAATACCCTATTGATAATGCTAAAAACGAACATATATTTCATAGCATTATCCTTCAAGAAAGAAAAGCTTTTGGTTGCAATTGTTCTATTTACAAGTGATATTCATTTAAATAATAAAGGTGAAGATAAAAGACAGATTCGACGATTTGAAGACGCAAACGACCAAAAAGCTAAAAAGTACAAAGTACAATCAAGGTGATTCAATTTATTGATAAGCAACGTCTCAAAATTACAAGAGTACAAGCCGCAAAACGCAAAGTACAAGATATTAAATAGTACGCAAGGACGTTCGAAAATACGGAATCGGGACCAGAGTCAACTCTCAACGCGCGACGCAACGGAGCTAAAATGACAAGTCAACTATGCACATGAATATAATATAATATATAAATAATTCTTAAAATTATATATATATATATTATATATATATTAAAAATTGTCGGCAAACAAGAAAACAAAAGCATGTGGTCTGATCCAGCTGGCCATGCGATCGCATGGCCTGGAAGCACAAAAGCCATGCGATCGCATGGAGTCCTGTAGCTGCCCACATTCTATAAAAAGCAACGAATTCGGCCGATTTATGTACACAAAATATCAATCTCTCTCACTCTCAATATATAAATTTATATTTATAATTTTAATTTCAATTTAAAGTTAATAATAATAAGGTTATAGTGGTGAATGTTTTAAGTTTGTAAGTCGAAATTCTGTCCGTGTAACGCTACGCTATTAATACTCATTGTAAGTTATGTTCAACCTTTTTAAATTAATGTCTCGTAGCTAAGTTATTATTATGCTTATTTAAATCGAAGTAATCATGATGTTGGGCTAAATATTAAAGACGGGGTTATTGGGCTTTTTACCATAATTGGGGTTTGGACAAAAGAACGACACTTGTGGAAATTAGACTATGGGCTATTAATGGGCTTTATATTAACTAAATGATACCTTGTTAATTTAATATGAAGACTTATAATTTGACGTATTTATTCATAACCACATACGCTTAACTGGGTACGGTGGGTGGGATATCTATAAATACCAATAATTGTTCATTTTACCCGACACGGGGATGGATTAATGGTTAATGGACTCATTAAAATAGGGGTGGATTACATTCAAGGGTAATTAGTGTAATTGTTAACAAAGTAGTAAAACCTTAGATTACATGCAGTCGATAACCTGGTGTATTTATTAAACAACGTATTAAGACCTTGTTACAGTTTGAATCCCCAATTAGTTGGAATATTTGACTTCGGGTATAAGGATAATTTGACGAAGACTCTCGCACTTTATATTTATGACTGATGGACTATTATGGACAAAATCGTATGGACATATCGAATAATCCAGGACAAAGGACAATTAACCCATGGTAATAAACTAAAATCAACACGTCAAACATCATGATTACGGAAGTTTAAATAAGCATAATTCCTTTATTTTATATCTTATCGCACTTTTAATTATCGTACTTTTTAATTATCGCAATTTTATTTATCGTCATTTTATTTATCGCACTTTAATTTATCGCACTTTAATTATTGTCATTTACTTTACGCTTTAAATTAAGTTATATTTATTTTTAATATTTTACGTTAGGTTTTAATTGCGACTTAAGTTTTAAAATCGACAAACCGGTCATTAAACGGTAAAAATCCCCTTTATAATAATAATAATATTACTTATATATATATATATATATATATATATATACACACACACACACAAATATAGTTTAAAAATATAGCGTTAAACTTGGCTAGCTCCCTGTGGAACGAACCAGACTTACTAAGAACTACACTACTGTACGATTAGGTACACTGCCTATAGTGTTGTAGTAAGGTTTAGGTATATTCACTCTAATAATAAATAAATAACTTGTGTAAAATTGTATTGTATTTAATAGTATTTCGTAACAAAAATATAACTATTTCGTATCGCTGCTGCACACATCAAGTATTTTTGGCGCTGCTGCTGCACACATCAAGTATTTTTGGCGGCGTTTATTCGTAATATTTATAATTTATCGTTCGTAACTAGTTTTAAGATATAGTTTTTGCCGTAGTAACTTTATATTTCTAGATTTTTAAGCTTTGCCGTAAAATCCCTTAAACGCTTTTTCTTTAGATTAAAATTTAGGTACTTTAGAATTTTGCGACGCCGTTTTAAGATTTTAGTACTTTTTAAGTTATTACCTTTTTGGATATAGAATTCATTTTAAGCTTTAATACCTTTATACGTAAGTTTTAAATTTTAGTTTTTAGACTTTTAAGTTTCGACGCTGCATTTTATTATTTTTCGACGCTTATTTTTCGACGCTTATTTTTCGACCTTTTATTTTTCGACGTTTTTCGACGCGCTCTTTTTCTTTCTTATTTCTCGACGCTCTAGTTTTTAGGACATAGAATTTTCTTTATTTTCTTTAAAAATTTCGACGGAAAAATTATTTTAAGCTGTTAAATTGATAGACATTCAAAATTTTATAGTTCGTAGTAATAGTTGGATTTGTTAGTGGCGAGTTGTGGGCTTCCGATTTAAAGGGTCCTGGATACCTGCAGCATCTATTGGCTATTCGAAACGTGGGCAAAATCAGAAAAGTCTATTAATTTGATAACTTATATACTTTTTATCTTTTATAACTAATAGGATATTCAGTGAATGCACAGAGCAAAACGTTCACCACCTTTCATACGTTCACCACCTGTAACTCGATCAAGACATCTAGCCAACATTGTCGCCGTTGATTTTTCTTTAGAATCGTCATCTAGTCGATCAAGTACTCCAATTCAAATTTTCGATAATCCATTTTTTGAACCCGACCTCAAAATTGAGAATCCGGAGGATATTCAGGGACAATTCAGAGATCCTGAACCACTAATCATTCCTCCTGAATCACTCATCCAGAAATTGTCAAGGAAGAACCATTAAGTCAGAATCCTCTAGTGATTCAGATTCAACAAATTCAATCATGGAAAATCTGGAACCTCTAAGTATGGAAGATCGAATGAGGGCTAAACGCACTGGCCAAGGTCATGCAATTACTCAACCAGACATTAATGCGCCAGATTATGAAACAAAAGAACAAATCCTACACATGGTAACTAATCAATGCCAATTTAGTGGTGCGCCGAAGGAAGATCCAAATGAACATCTTCGTACCTTTAATAGGATCTGTACTCTATTTAAAATCCAAGAAGTGGAGGATGAATAGATATATCTCATGTTATTTCCCTGGACTTTAAAGGAAGAAGCCAAAGATTGGTTAGAATCGTTACCTGAAGGGGCGATTGATACATGGGACGTTTTAGTTGAAAATTTTCTTAAACAATTCTTTCCGGAATCTAAAGCCGTGAGACTTCAAGGAGAAATTGTTACGTTCACGCAAAAGCCAAATGAAACTCTATATGAGGCGTGGACAAGATTTGGAAAGTTGTTAAGAGGATGTCCTCAGCATGGTATAGACACTTATCAAATAGTACAAATATTCTACCAAGGATGCGACATCACTACACGAAAAGACATCGACATAGCAGCTGGTGGTTCCATTATGAAGAAAACTGCAACTGAAGCTTACAAAATTATTGATAACACTGCTTCCCACTCACATGAGTGGCATCAAGAAAAAGATATCGTTAGATCATCTAAAGCGGCTAGAGCCGATTCTAGCCATGACTTTGATTCCATTTCTGCAAAGATAGATGTTGTCGATAGACGAATGAAAAAGATGACTAAAGATATTCACTCAATACGAATTAGTTGTGAGCAGTATGGAGGACCACATTTGACAAAAGATTGTCTCAGTATTGAACAAACAATGAAACAAAGAGAGAATGTTTCATAAATAAACCAAAGGCCTAGAAATAATAATCAAAGTAATTATCAACCGCCAAGACCAATCTACAATCAAAACTAGAATTATAACCGAAATGTTCCATACAACAACCAACAAGGTCCTAGCAATCAACAAGTATCCAACAATACTTACAATCAGCAAAGACCTATTTTCCAATTAAACCGCCACAAACCGATGATAAAAAGCCAAATTTAGAAGATATGATGTGAAAGCTAGTTGAATCTCAAACTCAATTTTTCACATCTCAGAAACAAACCAATGAACAAAATGCTCAAGCATTTAGAAATAAACAAGCTTCTATTCAAAATCTGGAACAAGAAGTAAGTAACCTAGCAAGGTTGATAGGTGAAAGAAAACTGGGAAGTCTACCTAGCGATACAAATGCTAACCCCCGGAATGAAACAGCTAAAGCCATTACCACGAGAAGTGGTATTACACTTAAACCACCTGAAATGCCTGTAATTTCTGATGACACTATTCCTACTCTACAAGAACCACAATCTGAGCAAGATAAGGAAACAGAACCAGTAGTTGAAAAGGCTAATTAAGATAACATAGTTAAAGCTAAACCTTATGTTAAACCATACCAACTACCACTTCCTTGTCCGAGTAAAATGAGAAAAGAAAGACTTGAAGCTGAGCAATCCAAATTCTTGGATATGTTTAAACAAATAAATGTAAATCTTCCTTTCATTGATGTGATTTCAGGAATGCCAAGATATGTCAAATTATTAAAAGATCTAATCACAAATAGAAAGAAAATGGAAGAACTCTCGGCTGTACAATGAATGCTAATTGTTCTGCAGTGCTGTTGAATAAGATACCAGAAAAATTATCTGATCCAGGAAGTTTCACAATTCCATGTTTTCTGGGTAGTGTTAGTTCAATAGAAACATTGGCAGACTTAGGTGCTAGTATAAATTTAATGCCGTATTCACTATATGCTAAACTAGACCTTGGGAATTGAAACCAACACGAAAAAGTATACAACTAGACGATCGATCAGTAAAATATCCTAGAGGGATAATGGAGAACATGCTAGTTAAAGTTGGTACTTTAGTATTTCCAGTAGATTTTGTTATTCTGGACATGGAAGAAGATTCTCGAGTTCCTCTGATATTAGGAAGACCATTCTTAAACACGGCTAAAGCAATAATAGACGTGTTTGGTAAGAAACTGACCCTAAGTATAGAGGACGAGAGTGTTACCTTTTCTGTTGATAGAGCCATGCAACAACCGTAATCTGCAGATGATACATGTTATTATATTTAAACTATAGATTCACATGCAGAATTGTTAGAAGAATTTCCAGAATTACAAAGAACAGGAGAATGTTCTTTAGTTGAAGGAACTGAACCAATTGATGAAGCTGAAATGTTAGCTACACTCAAAGCTAATGATTACGAACCAACAACAGAAGAACTTCAAATGTTAAAAGAAGAAGACAGATATCGATACAAATCATCGATAGAATAACCACCGACATTAGAGTTAAAGCCGCTTCCAACCCATTTTAAATACGCTTATTTACATGGTGAATCTAAATTACCTGTGATAATATCGTCTTCTCTTACAGAAAATGAAAAATCTCAACTCATTTCTGTGCTAAAAGCTCATAAACCAGCTATTGCATGGAAGATTCATGACATTAAAGGCATAAGTCCTTCGTATTGCACATATAAAATCCTTATGGAAGAAGGTCATAAAACGTATGTGCAACGCCAACGAAGACTAAATCCTAATATGCAAGATGTTGTTAAGAAAGAAATTATTAAACTGCTAGATGCAGGTTTAATTTATTCAATTTCTGATAGTCCATGGGTAAGATCAGTTCAATGCGTACCTAAGAAGGGTGGCATGACTGTCATCACAAATGAAAAAAATGAGCTTATTCCTACTAGGACTGTAACAGGATGGCGTGTTTGTATTGATTATAGAAAATTAAATGACACCACCAGAAAAGATCACTTTCCCTTACCTTTCATTGATCAAATGTTGGAAAGGTTAGCTGGAAATAGTTACTATTGTTTTCTTGATGGTTTTTACGGATATTTTCAAATTCCAATAGCACCCGAGGACTAAGAGAAAACCACATTCACGTGCCCTTATGGTACTTTTGCTTATAAACGCATGTCATTTGGACTTTGCAATGCCCCTGCAACCTTTCAAAGGTGCATGATGGCGATTTTTCACGATATGATAGAAGAATGCATGGAAGTTTTCATGGATGACTTTTCAGTCTTCGGTGATACTTTTGAAACATGTCTAGTTAATCTTGAACGAATGCTTATTAGATGCGAACAATCAAATCTAGTTCTTAATTGGGAGAAATGTCATTTCATGGTTAAAGAAGGCATCGTTCTTGGTCATAAAATTTCAAAGGAAGGAATTGAAGTGGATAGAGCTAAAGTAGATGTAATTGCTAAACTTCCACATCCCATCAATGTTAGAGGAGTTAGGAGTTTTCTAGGGCATGCCGGTTTTTACCTACGTTTCATAAAAGATTTTTCTAAAATTGTCACTCCTATAAATAAACTCCTAGAAAAGGATGCTCCATTCATCTTTTCAGATGAATGCATCAAATCTTTTAATATTCTTAAAGAAAAACTCACTAATGCACCGATCATGATAACTCCAAATTAGAATCTACCATTTGAACTTATGTGCGATGCAAGTGATTTTGCAATGGGAGCCGTTTTAGGACAAATGATTGAAAAACAATTTCAACCTATTTATTACGCTAGTAAGACATTACAAGGAGCACAAACGAATTCCACAACTACTGAAAAAGAACTCCTTTCCATTGTCTTTGCTTTTGACAAATTTCGTTCATATATCTTTCTAGCAAAAACGGTGGTCTATACCGACCATTCTGCTCTTAGATACCTATTTTCAAAACAAGATGCTAAACCACGATTAATCTGTTGGATCTTACTCTTACAAGAGTTCGATATTGAAATCCGAGATAAAAAGGGAGCAGAAAATCTCGCCGCTGATCATCTTTCTCGTCTTGAAAATCCTGAATTAGAAGTTCTAAATGAATCGGCTATACAAGATAACTTTCCTGATGAATATCTATTGAAGATAGATTATAGTGAAATACCATGGTTTGCAGACTACGCAAACTACTTAGTATGTGGATTCCTTGAAAAAGGGTTGTCATACCAAAAACGAAAGAAATTCTTTAGTGATATAAAACACTATTTTTGGGAAGATCCACATTTATTTAAAAGTTGTCCCGATGGAATAATACGCCGATTTATATTCGGAGATGAAGCTAGTCAAATCTTAAACCATTGTCACACAGGACCAATAGGAGGGCATTATGGGCCTCAACTCACAGCAAGAAAAGTTTACAACGCTGGATTCTACTGGCCTACAATTTTCAAAGATGCACACCTTCTTTGTAAATCCTGCGATGCTTGTCAAAGGGCTGGAAAAATAAGTCAACGTGATGAAATGCTACCAAATGTCATTCAAGTATGTGAAGTATTTGACGTTTGGGGTATTGATTTTATGGGTCCATTTCCAAAATCTCATAATAATCTCTACATTCTCGTTGCTATTGATTATGTATCTAAATGGGCGGAAGCACAAGCTCTCCCAATTAATGATGCACAAGTTGTAGTCAACTTCTTAAAACGTCTTTTTGCTAGGTTCGGAACACCGAAAGCTTTAATAAGTGATCGGGGTACTCATTTTTGTAATAATCAACTTGAGAAAGTTCTTAAAAAATATGGAGTAACTCATAAAATCTCAACCGCTTATCATCCACAAATAAGTGGACAAGTTGAAAATACCAACCGAGCATTAAAACGTATTCTAGAGAAAACCGTAGGATCAAATCCAAAGGAATGGTCCATGAAATTGGAGGATGCACTATGAGCTTTTAGAACAGCCTACAAAACTCCAATTGGTACCACACCTTTTAAACTCATTTACGGAAAAGCATGTCACCTTCCAGTAGAAATTGAGCATAAAGCATTTTGGGCATTGAAGACATGTAATCTTGATTTGTATGAAGCCGGACGTCTATGGTTAAGTCAACTAAATGAATTAGAAGAATTAAGACATGAAGCATACGAAAATTCGTTAATCTATAAAGAAAGTACGAAGAAATGGCATGATAAAAGAATCAGAAGTTCAAAAGAATTTAAAGAAGGAGACACAGTTCTTCTTTTCAATTCACGATTCAAGCTATTTCCTGGAAAATTGAAATCAAGATGGTCTGGACCATTCATAGTGAAAAGAGTTTTCCCATACGGAATAGTAGAATTAATAAATTCAAATGGGATTGAATTTAAAGTTAATGGTCACAGAGTTAAACATTACATACATGGTCCAATGGAAGTTGACAATGAAGTTAATCACAATTTCAACACCACAGCTAACTAAGTGTGGGGAGAATCAAGTCTTTTTAAGGATAATATTTATTTCTATTAGAGTTAGATTTTCTGTTTTCGTGTAGTTCTCGAGAATGAAATCCGAATGGTCTTTCTCTAGCAGACCCTAAAGAAATAGTCTTCTCCCTCCATTCTAAATTTTTATTTCTTTTAGGTTTTACGAGATGAAGAATTCCTTTGATCTGAACCATGGTCTAATGCTACACGCTATGATTACTAAACATAATAATGACACACTTTCGAGTGAACTGGTATCATTCATAAGAGGAAAAATGGACGAAGTAAGGAGAGAACTCAGGAAAGATCATCATAAGACACATTTTGGTAAAGGAAAATCAAAATCTGCAACAAAAAGAAGAGCACGACACCTTGAAAGATGTCATAAATGCGGAAAATGGTCACACGAAGGTAAATGTTCAAACAATCAAACATATTCAAATACCGAATTTGTTACTCTGTGCAGAGAAGGACCGTTCATATGTTTAGAAGAAAAGTTATTGAAGAATCAAGGGTACGCTTATGTAGCTATGGAAAACCAAATCACACGACTCTCCTATGAGTCGGCTAAAGTAGGTTTCTGAGAATTCTTTCTCATAGGTAAGTATGTACAGTTTTTATTTGTTTTTATTGCTTTTAACCTTTTGATAATAAACGCTGAATTGTTCGCTATAAAGTATTAAATTGATATTCAATAAAATTAGGTATGCGAAACCGAAATTATTGATATCATACAAAAATTTATTACATCACTGCGAAATTTACCGTTTATTCTTCCGTTTATTCTTAAGGTATAAATATCTTTAATCAATCAATCCAAAATATTTCAGAAATTCGTCAAGAGTAAAACTAGGTAATATAGCCGAAATTACTTTACCCAAAAGAGGTGCGTATATTTTTGATAATATTTGATTGATTAAAGTGGGATAAAAGACCAAAAAGATTTTTAATTTTAATTTTTACCTTGTTTTTAAATTAATATTAAATTATTATAGTAAATTTTTAAAATCAATTTATTTAAGTTTTTAAATATTTTAAAAATTAATTTTTTTAATATAAGTTTGTAAAATTAATGTATAAAAATATTAATGATATTTATATGAATTTTTAAGTTTATGCATTTTAAATTTAAGTTTGGTGTGAATTTAAAAACAAAAATGTACTTTATTTCATTAAGTTAAAAACGTGCTTTCTAAAATTCGTCATGAGTTGAAGACTAGGTCGTTGAACCGAAATTGCTTAACCTAAGGGAGGGACGAGAAATTTTGTTATCATTATTTTTAATCTTATTGAATTAAAGTATGCCAAAAACATTTAAAAAAACCCAAAAATCTTTGCTTTTAAAACAACACTTAAAAATGATAAATTTTAAAATTTTGTCGAGAGACGAACTAGGACAACGATCCGAAACGCCCTCATTCTTAAAAGAAACAAATTTTTAAAATTAATTTAATTATTTGTTTTATTAGTCAAGGTTTTATTATATATATATATATATATATATATATATATATATATATATATATATATATATATATATATATATATATATATATATATATATATCAGACCCCATGCCATCGCATGGGGTTTACCTTGCAATACCATGCGATCGCATGGCCTTGAAAATCTGGGCAGGAACAAAAGTCAGTCGACCTGTTCTACTTCTTCACAAACACACACACATACATACGAAAACTCTCCCAAATCGCCCCTAAAATCATCAATTTTTCACCAAATTCAACCAAATTTCATTCTACAATTAGCTATAATCATGCCTTTCTTCATATGGGGAAGTAAAAAGGTAAAGATTTCACCCCTAAACTCATAAATTTCCTATTTTTTGTGATAATTTTAATTATTTGAAATAATACTAGTTTGATAATTTTTAGTGTAATTAGAGTTAAATTGTTAGTATATTATGTATGTATAACCTAGATTGATGCTATTTAACATGATTTGAAGCCTTAAACTTCAAAAATTTTAGAAATCTAGGGTTTGTGTTCTTGAGCAATTTAGGGCTTTTTGATATAAACAGGTTATGGCCGATTTTTGTCATGAATTATTACTAAATTAAGTAGTGTAACATGTTTAGGTAGCTAAATGATCCAAACTTTGATCCTAAACATAATTTTTGAGAATTAAAGTGGACTTTTCAAGTCTAAAATTCATGAACTTGATTAAATTGATGTAAATGTCTTTTGAAACTTGTTTAATTGCTAGTAATGATTATTTTGACATATTATTTGAGTTGAATGCTTATGAACTTTGTAAACATTTTCATATATGCTTATTTGAAAAAGTGTATATTTGATAAAAATATGAAAATGAGTATAAGTTTAATATGAATTAAACATGTTATTGTAATTATTTTAATTTGTTATTTTGCTAATACTAATGCATATTTGGATGCACAAATTTTGTATTTAATGTGTTTTGCAGAGAAATACCGATACTGATAGTGCATCATCATCATCTAGGCAACCTGCTCTGGAACTACAGCCAGAGATGCAATATCACGAACCGGAGCAACAACAGGAACAACAACAACAACATGATGATCAACATGTACCATACTATGAGCCGGATCCACAATTTTTTATTACCTACGTAGTATTTCCCACTCACCATATAGTAGAACACCCAACAATTCATGAAGAACAGTTGCATCCCAATTTAAGGATTGATAGAAGTTGGAGAGATTACCCGACGTACCAAAGTAACAAATTTAAACTGGTAACAAAAAATGTAGAAGTATCGAGGGTAATCGATTGGGAGCCTTTGGAAAGGGTCCAACTAGCTAACCCAGTTAGACTGCATCTAATCCAAAGGTATGGCAGCTCTTCTTTTCCCAATTGGGAACGTTTATTTACAACTCGTAGGCAGGTATATAAAGAGTGGTGTGTTGAACTTATGAGTTCTATAGCTTTTAATAAGGGTGTAGATAGGTTAGACGATAAGAGTTTTCTTAGATTTTTACTTGGCCGTAGGATGTACAGGATGTCCATGCAAGACATGGGTAGGGCTTTACAGATTTACACTCCTGCTGAATTACTACTACCTGATTGTACAAATTTGATTTATCATGGTGAAAGGGTAGATAGGAATTTTGACGCTGACGCCGTCTGGAGGCGTATGTCAAATTATAATGTTTTTACGCGAGGAGGAAGACACTCCTATTTAGATATTAACAAAGCAGAGCTTCGTATTATACATAGATTTTTAGCTAATTCGATTACACAAAGAGGTAACAACAAGGAGAAAATGACCTTACACGATTTACTTTACCTTAAGTGTATTCGAAACACTAGAAGCTTTGTTAATATCCCCTACTGTGTTGGTGATGTAGTGCGAGGTGTATACGAAATACTATTATTTTTACTACGAAATACTACGAAATATGATACAAGTTTTAATTAATTTACGGATGGGATATACCTAAACCTTGCTACAACACTTATAGGCAGTGTGCCTAATCGTAGAGTAGTGTAGTTTTTAGTAAGTCCGGTTCGTTTCACAGGGAGATGGCATATTGCGTACACTATATTTTTAAACAATTATATTTGTATAAATATATATATATATATTAGTAATATAGTAGTATTATTATTATTATAAAAGGGGGTTTTACCGTTTAATGACTGATTTGACGATTTATATAAAGCGTAAAGATAAATGACGATAAAATAAATGACAGAATTTAAATTGCGATAAAGTAAATTGTAGTAATTAAAATGACAGTAAATAAAGGTATGATGAAATATGAAATAAAAGTATTATGCTTATTTAAACTTTCGTAATCATGATGTTTGACGTTTTGATTTTAATTTATTTATCTGGGTTAATTGTCCTTTGTCCTGAATTTATTTGATACCTATCTGGTTTTTGTCCATAATAGTTCATCGGTCATAATTATAAAGTGCGAGTGTCCTTAACCTTATTCCCGAAGTCAAATATTCTAACTAATTAGGGATTCGAATTGTAACAAGGTTTTAATACTTTGTTTAATGATTATACCAGGTTATCGACTGCGTATAATCCAAGGTTTTAATACTTTGTTAACAATTACACCAATTACCCTTGTATGTAATCCACCCCTGTTTTAAAGAGATATGAATATTAATTTATCCACTTGATCAGAATGAATAATCAATTACCCAACCCGAATAATTAATTAAATGATCGTAAACGATGTCGTATAAACGTCACTAAATAGGACATACATAATCATTTTAATAATTATTAGATTAACTAATTTGAAGATAGGTTCGACAGATTCTAATGAGTTGTCATTCGATTAGACAATACCCCCTATCTATTAATAGTCAACAGTCCAATGTCCACAAGTGTCGGTCTTTTGTCCAAACGTTAATTATGGTACAAAATCTAATAACCCCGTCTTAATATTTAGTCTAACATCATGATTACTTTGGCTCAAATAAGCATAATAATAACTTAGTTACGAGACATTAATTTAAAAAGGAAGAACATAGCTTACAGTGGTGATTAATCGCGTAGCGTTGCACAGACAGAATTTCGACTTAAAACCCATAAAACATTCTTTAAATAACTTTATTATTATTAACTTAAAATTAAAATTATATTATAAATATATATATATTTACGTTACATATGAAGGAAAAGAAAAAGGTGGTTTTACTCATCGAAAAATGCTGAATTTATAGGACTTGGCCAGGAATCTGGCTTCATGCGATCGCATGAAAAATGGTCTTCCTGGCCATGCGATCGCATTGTCAGCTGGATCAAGCCACCTAATTTTGTTTTCTAGTTTTGCCGACGTTTTATTATATAATATAATATATATTTAATTTTAAGAATTATTTAAATATTATATTATATTTATGTGCATAGTTGACATGTAATTTTAGCTCTGTTGCATCGCGCGTTGAAAGTTGGTTCATGTCCCGGTTTCGGATTTTCGAACGTCCTTGCGTACAATTAAATATCTTGTATTTTGCGTTTTGCGGTTTGTACTCTTATCATTTTTAGACGTTTCTCATCAATAAATTGAACCACTTAAATTATATCTTGTACATTTGAGCTTTTTGGTCATTTGCGTCTTCAAATCGTCATTTTCTTCTTTTGTCTTCACACTTATTTTTGGTCATGTCGTTTTCTTCAATGACAATAAATTTGACTAGAAAGGTTAAATTACCCACTTGAACGGGTAGGTTGTCAGCAATTCCAACTGGGTGCTTAATGGTTTGATCAAAGAGTCGGACACTCATCTCTGTTGGACTTAACTCACCTACTCCTAATCTTTTATATAATGAAAGAGGCATAACACTTATACTCACACCTAAATCTGCTAGTGCATCATACATGACACAATCACTAAGTAGACAAAGAACAATAAATTCACCCGGATCACCCAATCTGGGTGGAGGTTTCGGTGGAACTGTCTTTACCGGGTTTACTTTTACGGTTTTTGTTTCTTGCACTTTCTTATTCTTCTTCTTCTTTCCAGAGGTATCACAAACTTTATTACCTATTACTTTCTCATACTCAACTCCTTTTCTTGGAAACGGGATGGGTGGTCTGTATGGTGCCACCACTGGCTTTACATACTTGGGTGGTGGTGGTGGTGTTGTAACTTCTTCATTGTTACTCACATCTAAAACCTTCCCATCTTCTGGAGCTGGTTTTTCAGAATTTGTTGATACCATATTAACATTCTCTTTCCGAGGATTTACTTCAGTATCACTCGGTAGCTTTCCTTGTTCCCTCTCACTCATCATGCTAGCAAGAGTACCTACGTTTTTTTCTAGATTCAAAATGGAAGCTTGTTGAGTTCTTAATGACTGATCAAACCTCTCATTTGTTTGGGTTTGAGATGTTATAAATTGTGTTTGAGATTCCATTAGCTTTGCCATCATTTCTTCCAGATTTGACTTTTTCTCTTCGGTTTATTGTGGTGGTTTATACAAGCTAGGTCTTTGTTGATTGAAAGTGTTGTTTTGAGTTGGTTGTTTATTTGGACCTTGTTGGTTATACGAGTTATTGTTGGGTCCATTTGGATTGTAAAGAATGTTTTGATTTCGATTGAAGTTAGGCCTTGGCGGTTGATAATTATTTTGATAATTATTTCCCGGCCTTTGGTTCATGTAGGAAACATTCTCTCGTTGTTCCATGGTTTGCTCAATGTGACAATCTTTCATTAAGTGTGGTCCATCGCATTGCTCACAACTGATTCGTATTGCGTTAATATCTTTATTCATCTTTTCCATTCGTCTCTCGAAAGCATCTATTTTTGCGGAAACGGAATCAAAGTCATGGTTAGAATCGGCTCTAGCCGCTTTAGATGATCTAACGATATCTTTTTCTTGATGCCACTCATGTGAGTGGGAAGCAGTGTTATCAATAATTTTGTAAGCTTCAGTTGTGGTTTTTTTCATAATGGAACCACCAGCTGCTATTTCGATGTCTTTTCGTGTAGCAACGTCGACACCTTGGTAGAATATTTGTACTATTTGATAAGTATCTAAACCGTGCTGAGGACATCCTCTCAACAACTTTCCAAATCTTGTCCACACCTCATATAGAGTTTCATTTGGCTTTTGTGTGAACGTAACAATTTCTCCTTGAAGTCTTACGGCTTTAAATGTCGGAAAGAATTGTTTAAGAAATTTTTCAACTAAAACGTCCCATGTATCAATCGCCCCTTCAGGTAACGATTCTAACCAATCTTTGGCTTCTCCCTTTAAAGTCCAGGAAAACAACATGAGATAGATCTGTTCATCCTCAACTTCTCTGATTTTGAATAGAGTACAGATCCTATTAAAGGTTCGAAGATGTTTGTTTGGATCTTCTTTTGGAGTACCACTATATTGGCATTGATTAGTTACCATGTGTAGGATTTGTCCCTTGATTTCATAATCTGACGCATTAATGTCTGGCTTAATAATGGCGTGACCTTGGCCAGTGCGTGTGGCTCTCATTCGGTCTTCCATACTTAGAGGTTCTGTTACTTCCTTAATTGAATTTGTTGAATCTGAATCACAAGAGGATTCTGATTTAATGGTTTCTTCCTCAACAATCTCTGGATGAGTAATTTGTGATTCCGGAGGAATGATTATTGGTTCAGGATCTCTGAATTGTCCTTGAATATCCTCCGGGTTTTTCAATTGTGAGGCCGGGTTCAAAAAATGGATTATCGGAAATTTGAACTGGAGTACTTGGTCGACTAGATGACGGATTTAAATAAAAATCAACGGCGACAATATTGGCTAGATGTCTTGATCGAGTTACAGGTGGTGAACGTATGAAAGGTGGTGAACGTTTTTCTCGGTGCATTCACAGAATATCCTATTAGTTATAAAAGATAAAAATCATATAAGTTATCAAAGTAATAGTCTTTTCTGATTTTGCCCATGTTTTGAATAGCCAATAGATGCAGTAGGTAGCCAGGACCCTTTAAATCGGAAGCTCACAACTCGCCACTAACAAATCCAACTATTACTACGAACCAGAAAATTTTGGATGTCTATCAATTTAACCACTTAAAATAATTTTTCGTTTTCAAATTTTAGAGAAGAAATAGAAAATTCTATGTCCTAAAAACTAGAGCGTTGAGAAATAAGAAAGAAAAAGAACGCGTCAAAAAATGTCAAAAAAAATAATAGGTCGAAAAACAAACGTCGAAAAAAAAAACAAAGAGTCGAAAAATAAAATTAATAAAGAAAAGCGTTGAAACTTAGAATTCTAAAAACTAAAAATTAAAACTTACGTCTAAAGGTATTAAAGCTTAAAAGGAATTCTATATCCAAAACGTCAATAACTTAAAAAAATACTAAAATCTTAAAACGGCGTCGCAAAATTCTAAAGCACCTAAATCTTATTTTAAAGAAAAAACACTTAAGGAATTTTACGGCAAAGCCTACAAATCTAGAAATAAAAATAAACTATGGCAAAAACTAAATTACGAAAACTAAATACGAACGATAAATATACAATTTTACGAATTAAACGATTAAAAAGATACAAAATATAAAACTTAAAGTTATAAAAATACAATTTTTATAAAAATATTATTTTTATATTTATATTATATAAAAATATTAAACTATATATGTAACGACCCTGACTTTTTAAAATTAGACATGATAAAAACGCGGGCCGATAAATCAGTCTTCCAGGGTACACTCAGTAGTCACCCCATCGTAGGACAGGAACTAGGTGAGTTTCTACTCTCAAAATTTCACGGCTAAACGCAACACCCTCGTAAACATCATCTCTATGAATCAATATGTTGAGACACAAGAATCATTTTGGAGATTCTTTTCACTCGGAATAAACCATTCTTTAGGACGAAGAGTTCACGTATCTTCTCATCCGCTCGTCCCCTTAAGTACACAGATAAATTCAGAACGAACCACTCGAAGAGTTCACTCTCACGCCTTTCGTGCGACTTTCTTTCGAAAATGTAATATAAGATACTTTGAGAACCTATGAATCTTGCTATCCTCTTGGAAGGGGACTACTTAAAACATCTACGACACTGATGTGGTTACTCTACACATTCCTTCCTTCATTGGTTACAACTGTATGTTGCTCTAGTTAACGTTAACCCTAACTTAAACATATAACTGAAAGGATGAAGTTACATTACGGAACTATGCTTTTCATTTCATCCAAGGATAGGTTCACCTGCAGTATGGTAACTAGGTGATATCCCCCATTGTTCGTTCAGACCGTCCTGAAGACACTATGAATAATTATGGCTTGCAAGTCCGATTGATCGCTTTTAGCTAAAATTTCAATTCACTTATTCAAACGAAACATTCTTAAATATCGGGTTCCTTATGCCTATGGTCTCCTTCCGAAATCAAGGGGTTATTAAAATCTGTGGCTAACACTATCCAGACATCAAATCGCATGGTTGTGATCACCATGTTCTCCGTCCTACCTGTCAACTTTGTATTATGACATAAGTGCACGATGTTTTAGATGAGTTTAGAAACATTCATGATACATTTCACGCGTCCAGCTTACTGAAGATGCCTGTAAGGCTAAACGCACCATTTTTCCTTTTGTGGATATACATTCAGATGACATACTCATGTTAAGCAGAAACGAAATCGATCTCTTAGGACAAAAGACTTAAATTAATGGCATGTACCCATTCTTACTTTCATACACCAAAATACCTTTCAGGGTAAATAACTTACTTCTGAGCCCTCGGGTCTCACGGAACTTTGATACACCCCTTCTTATTCGAATACGGTACCATTGTTTGGTCACTCCTTAAAATTTCGGGATGAAATTTTCTTTAACAGGTGGGTAATGTAACGACCCTGACTTTTCCATCTTTAATTAATAATGGTTATTATTAATACTTGTGATTAAACGAATGTATTGTTATATACATTTACTTGTTACCATACTTGACTTTTAAATGCCCGAAACGTCTTTGTAACACACGAACTTTCACGAATAATATTTTCAGATATTATTTACATTCATGATTAATTTTTATTAATCATTTTAATTAACTATGGTTACTAGTTAATTACTTGGGCTTTGTTAGATTAATTTGTCAATTAATGGAACTTGGGCCTTTATTAGTGTTAATGGACTTAAGAAGCCCACCCTACTTCTTTAATGGACTTATTAGCCCATTACACATGTAAGTATTATTTTAGAAACAAACTAGATGGATTAACTTGTAAGAATCTAGTTACTTGTACCTTTCCCATGTAAACACCCTTATTAACCATCTTTTTAGTCAAATACATGAAGTAACCTTGTGGACATTTCTCTCCTCCTTTCCCCTTGTAGAAACCAACGGCCATAGTGCCTTGGAGGATGTTTTTGTTTTAAAATTTTGTCAACTTATTCTACTAGTATTATCTTGCATATTTCATTCACTTCACACATACTTACACACACTTCATTTACTACCTTTCTTTCTCTCTTTTTTTTCTCTCAAATACTTGTAAGTAGCAAGCTTCATATTTTTTTTTTTTATTAAAACCGTAGCCCAAGTCACTCTTCATCATCATCTTTGTTTGTTGTTTATTACTAGTTCTTTGTTGTAGTTACTTACTTGTTGTTATTTGTTATTAATTATCAAGAATCAAACTTGCTAGTTTGTTCTTCATTTATCTTGTATTTACAAGAACACTCAAGAACATAAACTTACTAGTTTATGTTCTACCTTTAAAGTCTTAAAGATTGTAAGTTCATGGTTGTAAAAATCATAATTGTGAATCATGTTTGTAAACTTAAAAGTTTACTTTCTTAAAGATCAAGACTTAGGCTTGAATCTTTAAAGTATGAAACCCATGAACTTATTAACTTGGTTACTTAGTTTATTTCTTTATATTATGTACTTTAATTTCATGTTTGTTGGTTTAAATGGTCAAGTATTACAAGTTAGTCTTGATCTCATACTTCTTGAAACTAAAAGTTAACTTTAAGATTTCAAGAACATGGAAGTGTAACTCTTTAGTTATGACTTCATACACTTGTGTTAGATTTAACTTAATAACTTTAGATCTAGACTTTTGGGTCATGGATCTTCAAGATCTAACTAAGAACTATGTTCAACATCTTAAGATCTTGATTAGTTAGTTTACTTTCTAGTTTGTAGTTCAATATTACTTTTATAGTTCATGAATGTGTTAAATCTAAGACTTTGATGTAACTTTGGTTCACCAAAACACTTGCAACACTTAAGTGAGTTGTGCTTCATGTCTTAGACTTACACTTGGGTTATGATGGTCAAACCTTGGTGAAAATGATGCAAACACATCAACGAGTTGTACACTTGAAGCTATATGCATCAAGGATGAGAACCATGATAAGCATCGAGCACCAAGAACCACCGGAACCTACTGATCCTACTATTTTACTGTTTCTGTGTCTGACCCATACGACCTGGGCTTCTGTAACCTAGATTTTCAGTTATATCAGTTTGAGTAGATAACTTTTCATTTAGGACTCGTCTTAATCCGAGTTACGGTTTAGGATTTATGGCCCTCCGATCGTCACTATGTCCTTTTAACGTTGTACAGAAAATTCTGACCTACTCGCACTTAAACCGTCGCCACGGTCAAACGAAGACGAGTTTGCTTCTGTAATTTTTACCACAACTAAAGGACTCATATACGGAGCCATGGCCACTGGTCTCACCTTATTTCAGTAAGGGTAGAGGCCTTGGTGACTGACCGAAGTCAGCCTTTGTTTTAAACTACTTTCATAAACGAAACTTACTTTACGCCTTTTGTTGATGATGAATGCTGATGACCTTTAAGACCTTATTTACATAATTTTAAACCTATTCGGACGATTTACTGACTTAGTACTATTTAACTTAGGTTGAGGACTTCCCGAACCTACACACTTGCTTATTTCCCGAGCCATACTTTACCGCTACTTTATCATTGTGAGTTATAGCATTCCCTTTTTACTTTAACTTATTTTAGGAACTGAGAATACATGCGGATTTTATGTTTTACATACTAGGCACGAGTACTTAAACTTTATATATGTGTGGGTTATACAACGGCATAAACATTCCCTTTAGCTCGGTAACGTTTAATCATTGGTTTTTGAACCGTGAAAGCGAATCTTAGATATGGATCCATAGGGTTTGACATCCCCACTCGGGCTAGTAGCGCTAGCATTTAACGAGTGTTTAATACTTCGTAAACATACACACTTGTCAAGTGTACTTTCAGGGGGTATAAACGTTAAGTTAGTTACCAAGTGCCCACGGTTAAACATATACTTTATCATACTGATTTGGATTACTGTTTGAAACGCTCTTTGTAGCACTGAAATCTCGTGGCCTACCTTACATTACTGTTATACTTAACCTATAGCTCACCAACCTTTGTGTTGACGTTTTTAAGCATGTTATTCTCAGGTGCTTAAGGTTGTTTCCGCTGTTATACTAGTCTTGCTGTAGACACCCGCTGCTTTAGAGATGTCACTGCATGAACGCTTACTTTTGCATTCAAACTTTAGTACTTTTGAAATAATGATTTTTAACAACCATTGGGGTCACATTCATTTGTTAATTGCTTCTACTTAGTGAAGCATACTTTTGATGTAAAACATTTGACGTTGGTTATGACGTCACTTTTTTTACGAATGCAAACTCTTTTTGAAATCGCATATAGTACTTAACCTTGTAATGATCCCGTTGTTGATGGTCCATACATGATGATTTAGTATGGGGCATCACATTTGGTATCAGAGCATTGGTTGTAGGGAATTAGGCTGCATTAGTGAGTCTAAGACCGACCCGAGTAGGATTCACTAATAGGACTAATCTACAACTTGCTAGTTTACTTGCTTCCGCTGAACTTACTGCATGCTGCTGCCTATGTTTACTGCTATATGCTGTATGCTGCTACATGTTTTCGCTACTGCATGCTACTCTGATATATTATTGCATGTTACTGCTTACTTCTACTGCTGTATGAATTTACTGCATACTACCGTCCCCTTTTACTGTTATGTAAACTCGCTGTATGCTTTTGCTTACCCTCGCTACTGCATGCTACTATCTGCTTTTAACATGTTACTTCGGTATAATACTGTTACTATTACCATACTATGTGCTGCTGTAAACGATCTAGGCTGTTGTAGTTGCTATGCCTGATTTCACTCTTGCTACCTGCCTATTACTCACTGTGCCGACGTAGAGAACATATCCTTCCCAGTTCAGATGTTTTCCAGAACTACTTTCCCGCTCGTCTAACCCTAAGAACTAGTAGTGTAATCCACCTGTTACTACTGCTCCACCGTTCCAGAGATCGAAACATTACTTCACGCGATCTAGAAGATTGTTCAGTTGACACATACCCTGTACTCTTTCATAACCGTCACTTAACTCTTTCATTCTTTACCACTGCTCGACGATCTAACGACACTTCTGGACTTAGGTCCCTAATGTAGTGACCCGAACTTTTCCATGTTTATATATATTAATTGAGATTGATATTTACATGATTAAATGTTTTCAACATGTTAAGCAATCAAACTTGTTAAGACTTGATTAATTGAAATATGTTTCATATAGACAATTGACCACCCAAGTTGACCGGTGATTCACGAACGTTAAAACTTGTAAAAACTATATGATGACATATATATGGATATATATATATAGTTAACATGATACTATGATAAGTAAACATATCATTAAGTATATTAACAATGAACTACATATGTAAAAACAAGACTACTAACTTAATGATTTTTAAACGAGACATATATGTAACGATTATCGTTGTAAAGACATTTAATGTATATATATCATATTAAGAGATATTCATACATGATAATATCATGATAATATAATAATTTAAAATCTCATTTGATATTATAAACATTGGGTTAACAACATTTAACAAGATCGTTAACCTAAAGGTTTCAAAACAACACTTACATGTAACGACTAACGATGACTTAACGACTCAGTTAAAATGTATATACATGTAGTGTTTTAATATGTATTTATACACTTTTGAAAGACTTCAATACACTTATCAAAATACTTCTACTTAACAAAAATGCTTACAATTACATCCTCGTTCAGTTTCATCAACAATTCTACTCGTATGCACCCGTATTCGTACTCGTACAATACACAGCTTTTAGATGTATGTACTATTGGTATATACACTCCAATGATCAGCTCTTAGCAGCCCATGTGAGTCACCTAACACATGTGGGAACCATCATTTGGCAACTAGCATGAAATATCTCATAAAATTACAAAAATATGAGTAATCATTCATGACTTATTTACATGAAAACAAAATTACATATCATTTATATCTAATCCATACACCAACGACCAAAAACACCTACAAACACTTTCATTCTTCAATTTTCTTCATCTAATTTATCTCTCTCAAGTTCTATCTTCAAGTTCTAAGTGTTCTTCATAAATTCCAAAAGTTCTAGTTTCATAAAATCAAGAATACTTTCAAGTTTGCTAGCTCACTTCCAATCTTGTAAGGTGATCATCCAACCTCTAGAAATCTTTGTTTCTTACAGTAGGTTATCATTCTAATACAAGGTAATAATCATATTCAAACTTTGGTTCAATTTCTATAACTATAACAATCTTATTTCAAGTGATGATCTTACTTGAACTTGTTTTCGTGTCATGATTCTGCTTCAAGAACTTCGAGCCATCCAAGGATCCATTGAAGCTAGATCCATTTTTCTATTTTCCAGTAGGTTTATCCAAGGAACTTAAGGTAGTAATGATGTTCATAACATCATTCGATTCATACATATAAAGCTATCTTATTCGAAGGTTTAAACTTGTAATCACTAGAACATAGTTTAGTTAATTCTAAACTTGTTCGCAAACAAAAGTTAATCCTTCTAACTTGACTTTTAAAATCAACTAAACACATGTTCTATATCTATATGATATGCTAACTTAATGATTTAAAACTTGGAAACACGAAAAACACCGTAAAACCGGATTTACGCCGTCGTAGTAACACCGCGGGCTGTTTTGGGTTAGTTAATTAAAAACTATGATAAACTTTGATTTTAAAGTTGTTATTCTGAGAAAATGATTTTTATTATGAACATGAAACTATATCCAAAAATTATGATTAAACTCAAAGTGGAAGTATGTTTTCTAAAATGGTCATCTAGACGTCGTTCTTTCGACTGAAATGACTACCTTTACAAAAACGACTTGTAACTTATTTTTCCAACTATAAACCTATACTTTTCTGTTTAGATTCATAAAATAGAGTTCAATATGAAACCATAGCAATTTGATTCACTCAAAACGGATTTAAAATGAAGAAGTTATGGGTAAAACAAGATTGGATAATTTTTCTCATTTTAGCTACTTGAAAATTGGTAACAAATCTATTCCAATCATAACTTAATCAACTTGTATTGTATATTATGTAATCTTGAGATACCATAGACACGTATACAATGTTTCGACCTATCATGTCGACACATCTATATATATTTCGGAACAACCATAGACACTCTATATGTGAATGTTGGAGTTAGCTATACAGGGTTGAGGTTGATTCCAAAATATATATAGTTTGAGTTGTGATCAATACTGAGATACGTATACACTGGGTCGTGGATTGATTCAAGATAATATTTATCGATTTATTTCTGTACATCTAATTGTGGACAACTAGTTGTAGGTTACTAACGAGGACAGCTGACTTAATAAACTTAAAACATCAAAATATATTAAAAGTGTTGTAAATATATTTTGAACATACTTTGATATATATGTATATATTGTTATAGGTTCGTGAATCAACCAGTGGCCAAGTCTTACTTCCCGACGAAGTAAAAATCTGTGAAAGTGAGTTATAGTCCCACTTTTAAAATCTAATATTTTTGGGATGAGAATAGATGCAGGTTTTATAAATGATTTACAAAATAGACACAAGTACGTGAAACTACATTCTATGGTTGAATTATCGAAATCGAATATGCCCTTTTTTATTAAGTCTGGTAATCTAAGAATTAGGGAACAGACACCCTAATTGACGCGAATCCTAAAGATAGATCTATTGGGCCTAACAAACCCCATCCAAAGTACCGGATGCTTTAGTACTTCGAAATTTATATCATATCCGAAGGGTGTCCCGGAATGATGGGGATATTCTTATATATGCATCTTGTTAATGTCGGTTACCAGGTGTTCACCATATGAATGATTTTTATCTCTATGTATGGGATGTGTATTGAAATATGAAATCTTGTGGTCTATTGTTAAGATTTGATATATATAGGTTAAACCTATAACTCACCAACATTTTTGTTGACGTTTAAAGCATGTTTATTCTCAGGTGAATATTAAGAGCTTCCGCTGTTGCATACTAAAATAAGGACAAGATTTGGAGTCCATGTTAGTATGATATTGTGTAAAAACTGCATTCAAGAAACTGATTTCGATGTAACATATTTGTATTGTAAACCATTATGTAATGGTCGTGTGTAAACAGGATATTTTAGATTATCATTATTTGATAATCTACGTAAAGCTTTTTAAACCTTTATTTATGAAATAAAGGTTATGGTTTGTTTTAAAAATGAATGCAGTCTTTGAAAAACGTCTCATATAGAGGTCAAAACCTCGCAACGAAATCAATTAATATGGAACTTTTTTAATCAATAAGAACGGGACATTTCAGTTGGTATCCGAGCGTTGGTCTTAGAGAACCAGAATTTTTCATTAGTGTGTCTTATCGAGTTTGTTAGGATGCATTAGTGAGTCTGGACTTCGACCGTGTTTACTTGAAAAATGATTGCTTAACAAATTTTGTTGGAAACTATATATTTTTAACATGTGAATATTATGTGATATATTAATCTCTTAACGCGTTTGATATTATGTGATAGATGTCTACCTCTAGAACAAGTCCCATTGACTCACCTAATAATAATGAAGAGTCAAATGTAAATTGGAATGATTCGTGGACTGATTCACAAGTTCCCGAAGAGGAACCGGAAGAAGAGTCGGAACCGGAAGAAGAATCGGAACCGGAAGAAGAATCGGAACCGGATGAAGAAATAGAACCGGTGGGGGAAATAATAAAACGGTTAAGTAAAAGAAAATCCCCAACCAACCGACCAAGGTTAATTATGGTCAATGGTGTTTCCGCCAAGGAAGCAAAATATTGGGAGGATTACCAATTCTCCGATGAATCGGATTCCGACGAGAATTCCGATGATGTTATAGAAATTACCCCAACTGAATTTAAAAAGGCAAAAGAAAATAATAAGGGAAAGGGCATAAAAATAGATAAATCTAATTCCAACCCCGATGAACTTTATATGTATCGTCAACGCTCGAAGTCCTTAAGTTGTAACAATGACCCGGGAACCTCTAAACCACCAGGTTTTTCTAAACCAATGTGGACAACGACAGCTCGTATTAGGGGAACATCATATATCCCTAGAAACTTGGCAAAACGAACCAAAACCGAAGAAGAAGAAACGAGCGAGTCGGAATAAGATAGTTGTATTCGTGTGGTGTAATATATGTAATATAGTGTTCTTATGCTTTATGATATATGTAAAAATTGCTTGTATTAATAAGTATTTTTTTTATGAATCTAACTCTTGTCTATTTTACAGTTTAAAAACACAAAATGGATAGACAACCCAATATTTTAAGAGACCTACCCGGAGACATGATTGATGAAATCTTGTCTAGAGTCGGCCAGAATTCCTCGGCACAACTATTTAAGGCGAGATCAGTTTGTAAGACATTCGAAGAACGTTCCAAGAATGTCTTGGTTTATAAGAGACTTTCGTTTGAAAGATGGGGGATATCACATTGGGAAACCCATAAGTTACGATGTGTTTACTTTGACGCATATATTGCGGGGAACCCAAATGCTATTTTACGCAACGGGTTAAGAAATTATTTTGACTCAATATATCCGAATATTGGACTTCGTGATTTAGAAAAAGCGGCTAACATGCAACATAAAGAAGCATGTTATGCTTACGGATTAGTAATGTTCGCTTCTCACCAAAGTGAGAACAAGAACATCGGGCTACAACTATTAAACAAAACGTTTCCACAAGTGACGGAGTCGGTAATTGGGGTAAGAAATGAGGTTTTTAGATTATTACGGGACTGTTGGACATTACGTAACCCTCGTCCCTTTGACGACGTTACAACACGCTGTCTTATCAACGGCCATAACGGTTATGTTGCACAAGACCAAGGATGGGAAGTAGTCCTAGTAAAACCAGAATGCATGACTTGTTTCTGGACGTATGAATTACGTGTCTTTATTGCCTTTGCTGAACGACTTGTGTACTAGCTAGAATTATCTTCACAACTATCTTGTATCAAAGTTATTGTGTGCTATATTTCAGGCTTTATGTAAAATAAGCGGTATTGTAAGTTTGTAAAATATTGTATAAAAGTTTGAACGCGAAATATTATTATAATCAGTTTTTCATATAGAATTGTAGTAGTTGAATTGTATATTAGCTACTAAGTATGAACTTAACGGGTAGGTACTACCCGAATTTAAACTTATAAAACGCTAATATGAAGAAAAAGCTTTTATAAATGAGTTCATATTATGCTACGAAATACTATTAACTACTCTTAATATTCTGTATGATTAACTTGTTCCATTTAACTATTTTGAAGGAAATGGCACCGACTACTCGACACACCGTGAATATGAATGAAGAGGAATTCCGTACTTTTCTAGCTTCAAACATAGCCGCGGTACAGGCTGCGCTACATACCAACAATAACCTTGGATCTAGCAGTACAGGAAATCGTGTAGGATGCACCTACAAAGAATTCACTGCCTGCAAACCTTTGGAATTTGATGGAACCGAAGGACCGATCGGATTGAAACGGTGGACCGAGAAGGTCGAATCGGTGTTTGCCATAAGTAAGTGTACTGAAGAGGACAAAGTAAAGTACGCTACGCATACCTTCACAGGTTCTGCGTTAACATGGTGGAATACCTATCTAGAGCAAGTGGGACAAGACGATGCGTACGCACTACCGTGGTCAGCATTCAAGCACTTGATGAACGAGAAGTACCGTCCCAGAACCGAGGTCAATAAGCTCAAGACAGAACTTAGAGGGTTACGAACCCAAGGATTTGATATTACCACATACGAAAGACGATTCACAGAATTATGCCTATTGTGTCCGGGAGCATTCGAAGATGAGGAAGAGAAGATCGACGCGTTTGTGAAAGGATTACCGGAAAGAATCCAAGAAGATATAAGTTCACACGAGCCCGCCTCCATACAACAGGCATGTAGAATGGCTCACAAACTCGTGAACCAAATTGAAGAAAGAATTAAAGAACAGACTGCTGAAGAGGCCAATGTGAAGCAAGTCAAAAGAAAGTGGGAGGAAAACGGTGATAAGAATCACCAATACAATAACAACAGCAATTACAACAATAATCGCAACAATTATCCCAACAATCGCAACATCAATCGCAACTACAACAAACGGCCCAACAACAACAACAACAGCAACTACAACAATCATCCCAACAACAATAATAACCGCAACAACAACAACAATCAGAAGCAGCTATGCCAAAGGTGTGAAAAGAATCACTCGGGGTTCTGCACCAAATTTTGCAACAAGTGTAAAAGAAATGGTCATAGCGCGGCGAAGTGTGAGGTCTACGGACCAGGGGTTAATAGAACGAAAGGAACAAATGGTGTCGGAACGAGTAATGGCAGAGCAAGTAGTGTCGGAGCAAGTTATGCCAATGTAGTTTGTTATAAATGTGGAAAACCGGGCCACATTATTAGAAATTGCCCGAACCAGGAGAACACGAATGGACAAGGCCGTGGAAGAGTTTTCAATATTAATGCGGCAGAGGCACAGGAAGACCCGGAGCTTGTTACGGGTACGTTTCTTATTGACAATAAATCTGCTTACGTTTTATTTGATTCGGGTGCGGATAGAAGCTATATGAGTAGAGATTTTTGTGCTAAATTAAGTTGTCCATTGACGCCTTTGGATAGTAAATTTTTACTCGAATTAGCAAATGGTAAATTAATTTCAGCAGATAATATATGTCGGAATCGAGAAATTAAACTGGTTAGCGAAACATTTAAGATTGATTTGATACCAGTAGAGTTAGGGAGTTTTGATGTGATAATCGGTATGGACTGGTTGAAAGAAGTGAAAGCGGAGATCGTTTGTTACAAAAATGCAATTCGCATTATACGAGAAAAAGAAAAACCCTTAATGGTGTACGGAGAAAAGGGCAACACGAAGCTACATCTTATTAGTAATTTGAAGGCACAAAAACTAATAAGAAAAGGTTGCTATGTTGTTCTAGCACACATCGAGAAAGTACAAACTGAAGAAAAGAGCATCAATGATGTTCCCGTCGCAAAAGAATTTCCTGATGTATTTCCGAAAGAATTACCGGGATTACCCCCACATCGATCCGTTGAATTTCAAATAGATCTTGTACCAGGAGCTGCACCAATAGCTCGTGCTCCTTACAGACTCGCACCCAGCGAGATGAAAGAACTACAAAGCCAATTACAAGAACTTTTAGAGCGTGGTTTCATTCGACCAAGCACATCACCGTGGGGAGCTCCTGTTTTGTTTGTCAAGAAGAAAGATGGTACATTCAGGTTGTGTATCGACTACCGAGAGTTGAACAAACTTACCATCAAGAACCGCTACCCACTACCAAGAATCGATGACTTATTTGATCAACTACAAGGCTCGTCTGTTTATTCAAAGATTGACTTACGTTCCGGGTATCATCAAATGCGGGTGAAAGAAGATGATATTCCAAAGACTGCTTTCAGAACACGTTACGGTCATTACGAGTTTATGGTCATGCCGTTTGGTTTAACTAATGCACCAGCTGTGTTCATGGACCTTATGAACCGAGTGTGTGGACCATACCTTGACAAGTTTGTCATTGTTTTCATTGATGACATACTTATTTACTCAAAGAATGACCAAGAACACGGTGAACATTTGAGAAAGGTGTTAGAAGTATTGAGGAAGGAAGAATTGTACGCTAAGTTTTCAAAGTGTGCATTTTGGTTGGAAGAAGTTCAATTCCTCGGTCACATAGTGAACAAAGAAGGTATTAAGGTGGATCCGGCAAAGATAGAAACTGTTGAAAAGTGGGAAACCCCGAAAACTCCGAAACACATACGCCAGTTTTTAGGACTAGCTGGTTACTACAGAAGGTTCATCCAAGACTTTTCCAGAATAGCAAAACCCTTGACTGCATTAACGCATAAAGGGAAGAAATTTGAATGGAATGATGAACAAGAGAAAGCGTTTCAGTTATTGAAGAAAAAGTTAACTACGGCACCTATATTGTCATTGCCTGAAGGGAATGATGATTTTGTGATTTATTGTGATGCATCAAAGCAAGGTCTCGGTTGGGTATTAATGCAACGAACGAAGGTGATTGCTTATGCGTCTAGACAATTGAAGATTCACGAACAAAATTATACGACGCATGATTTGGAATTAGGCGCGGTTGTTTTTGCATTAAAGACTTGGAGGCACTACTTATATGGGGTCAAAAGTATTATATATACCGACCACAAAAGTCTTCAACACATATTTAATCAGAAACAACTGAATATGAGGCAGCGTAGGTGGATTGAATTATTGAATGATTACTACTTTGAGATTCGTTACCACCCGGGGAAGGCAAATGTGGTAGCCGATGCCTTGAGCAGGAAGGACAGAGAACCCATTCGAGTAAAATCTATGAATATAATGATTCATAATAACATTACTACTCAAATAAAGGAGGCGCAACAAGGAGTTTTAAAAGAGGGAAATTTAAAGGATGAAATACCCAAAGGATCGGAGAAGCATCTTAATATTCGGGAAGACGGAACCCGGTATAGGGCTGAAAGGATTTGGGTACCAAAATTTGGAGATATGAGAGAAATGGTACTTAGAGAAGCTCATAAAACTAGATACTCGATACATCCTGGAACGGGGAAGATGTACAAGGATCTCAAGAAACATTTTTGGTGGCCGGGTATGAAAGCCGATGTTGCTAAATAAGTAGGAGAATGTTTGACGTGTTCTAAGGTCAAAGCTGAGCATCAGAAACCATCAGGTCTACTTCAACAACCCGAAATCCCAGAATGGAAATGGGAAAACATTACCATGGATTTCATCACTAAATTGCCAAGGACTGCAAGTGGTTTTGATACTATTTGGGTAATAGTTGACCGTCTCACCAAATCAGCACACTTCTTGCCAATAAGAGAAGATGACAAGATGGAGAAGTTAGCACGACTGTATTTGAAGGAAGTCATCTCCAGACATGGAATACCAATCTCTATTATCTCTGATAGGGATGGCAGATTTATTTCAAGATTCTGGCAGACATTACAGCAAGCATTAGGAACTCGTCTAGACATGAGTACTGCCTATCATCCACAAACTGATGGGCAGAGCGAAAGGACGATACAAACGCTTGAAGACATGCTACGAGCATGTGTTATTGATTTCGGAAACAGTTGGGATCGACATCTACCGTTAGCAGAATTTTCTTACAACAACAGCTACCATTCAAGCATTGAGATGGCGCCGTTTGAAGCACTTTATGGTAGAAAGTGCAGGTCTCCGATTTGTTGGAGTGAAGTGGGGGATAGACAGATTACGGGTCCGGAGATTATACAAGAAACTACCGAGAAGATCATCCAAATTCAACAACGGTTGAAAACCGCCCAAAGTCAACAAAAGAGCTACGCTGACATTAAAAGAAAAGATATAGAATTTGAAATTGGAGAGATGGTCATGCTTAAAGTTTCACCTTGGAAAGGCGTTGTTCGATTTGGTAAACGAGGGAAATTAAATCCAAGGTATATTGGACCATTCAAGATTATTGATCGTATCGGACCAGTAGCTTACCGACTAGAGTTACCTCAACAACTCGCGGCTGTACATAACACTTTCCACGTCTCGAATTTAAAGAAATGTTTTGCTAAAGAAGATCTCACTATTCCGTTAGATGAAATCCAAATCAACGAAAAACTTCAATTCATCGAAGAACCCGTCGAAATAATGGATCGTGAGGTTAAAAGACTTAAGCAAAACAAGATACCAATTGTTAAGGTTCGATGGAATGCTCGTAGAGGACCCGAGTTCACCTGGGAGCGTGAAGATCAGATGAAGAAGAAATACCCGCATCTATTTCCAGAAGATTCGTCAACACCTTCAACAGCTTAAAATTTCGGGACGAAATTTATTTAACAGGTAGGTACTGTAGTGACCCGAACTTTTCCATGTTTATATATATTAATTGAGATTGATATTTACATGATTAAATGTTTTCAACATGTTAAGCAATCAAACTTGTTAAGACTTGATTAATTGAAATATGTTTCATATAGACAATTGACCACCCAAGTTGACCGGTGATTCACGAACGTTAAAACTTGTAAAAACTATATGATGACATATATATGGATATATATATAGTTAACATGATACTATGATAAGTAAACATATCATTAAGTATATTAACAATGAACTACATATGTAAAAACAAGACTACTAACTTAATGATTTTTAAACGAGACATATATGTAACGATTATCGTTGTAAAGACATTTAATGTATATATATCATATTAAGAGATATTCATACATGATAATATCATGATAATATAATAATTTAAAATCTCATTTGATATTATAAACATTGGGTTAACAACATTTAACAAGATCGTTAACCTAAAGGTTTCAAAACAACACTTACATGTAACGACTAACGATGACTTAACGACTCAGTTAAAATGTATATACATGTAGTGTTTTAATATGTATTTATACACTTTTGAAAGACTTCAATACACTTATCAAAATACTTCTACTTAACAAAAATGCTTACAATTACATCCTCGTTCAGTTTCATCAACAATTCTACTCGTATGCACCCGTATTCGTACTCGTACAATACACAGCTTTTAGATGTATGTACTATTGGTATATACACTCCAATGATCAGCTCTTAGCAGCCCATGTGAGTCACCTAACACATGTGGGAACCATCATTTGGCAACTAGCATGAAATATCTCATAAAATTACAAAAATATGAGTAATCATTCATGACTTATTTACATGAAAACAAAATTACATATCCTTTATATCTAATCCATACACCAACGACCAAAAACACCTACAAACACTTTCATTCTTCAATTTTCTTCATCTAATTGATCTCTCTCAAGTTCTATCTTCAAGTTCTAAGTGTTCTTCATAAATTCCAAAAGTTCTAGTTTCATAAAATCAAGAATACTTTCATGTTTGCTAGCTCACTTCCAATCTTGTAAGGTGATCATCCAACCTCTAGAAATCTTTGTTTCTTACAGTAGGTTATCATTCTAATACAAGGTAATAATCATATTCAAACTTTGGTTCAATTTCTATAACTATAACAATCTTATTTCAAGTGATGATCTTACTTGAACTTGTTTTCGTGTCATGATTCTGCTTCAAGAACTTCGAGCCATCCAAGGATCCATTGAAGCTAGATCCATTTTTCTCTTTTCCAGTAGGTTTATCCAAGGAACTTAAGGTAGTAATGATGTTCATAACATCATTCGATTCATACATATAAAGCTATCTTATTCGAAGGTTTAAACTTGTAATCACTAGAACATAGTTTAGTTAATTCTAAACTTGTTCGCAAACAAAAGTTAATCCTTCTAAATTGACTTTTAAAATCAACTAAACACATGTTCTATATCTATATGATAGGCTAACTTAATTATTTAAAACTTGGAAACACGAAAAACACCGTAAAACCGGATTTACGCCGTCGTAGTAACACCGCGGGCTGTTTTGGGTTAGTTAAGTAAAAACTATGATAAACTTTGATTTTAAATTTGTTATTCTGAGAAAATGATTTTTATTATGAACATGAAACTATATCCAAAAATTATGATTAAACTCAAAGTGGAAGTATGTTTTCTAAAATGGTCATCTAGACGTCGTTCTTTCGACTGAAATGACTACCTTTACAAAAACGACTTGTAACTTATTTTTCCAACTATAAACCTATACTTTTCTGTTTAGATTCATAAAATAGAGTTCAATATGAAACCATAGCAATTTGATTCACTCAAAACGGATTTAAAATGAAGAAGTTATGGGTAAAACAAGATTGGATAATTTTTCTCATTTTAGCTACGTGAAAATTGGTAACAAATCTATTCCAACCATAACTTAATCAACTTGTATTGTATATTATGTAATCTTGAGATACCATAGACACGTATACAATGTTTCGACCTATCATGTCGACACATCTATATATATTTCGGAACAACCATAGACACTCTATATGTGAATGTTGGAGTTAGCTATACAGGGTTGAGGTTGATTCCAAAATATATATAGTTTGAGTTGTGATCAATACTGAGATACGTATACACTGGGTCGTGGATTGATTCAAGATAATATTTATCGATTTATTTCTGTACATCTAATTGTGAACAACTAGTTGTAGGTTACTAACGAGGACAGCTGACTTAATAAACTTAAAACATCAAAATATATTAAAAGTGTTGTAAATATATTTTGAACATACTTTGATATATATGTATATATTGTTATAGGTTCGTGAATCAACCAGTGGCCAAGTCTTACTTCCCGACGAAGTAAAAATCTGTGAAAGTGAGTTATAGTCCCACTTTTAAAATCTAATATTTTTGGGATGAGAATAGATGCAGGTTTTATAAATGATTTACAAAATAGACACAAGTACGTGAAACTACATTCAATGGTTGAATTATCGAAATCGAATATGCCCTTTTTTATTAAGTCTGGTAATCTAAGAATTAGGGAACAGACACCCTAATTGACGCGAATCCTAAAGATAGATCTATTGGGCCTAACAAACCCCATCCAAAGTACCGGATGCTTTAGTACTTCGAAATTTATATCATATCCGAAGGGTGTCCCGGAATGATGGGGATATTCTTATATATGCATCTTGTTAATGTCGGTTACCAGGTGTTCACCATATGAATGATTTTTATCTTTATGTATGGGATGTGTATTGAAATATGAAATCTTGTGGTCTATTGTTAAGATTTGATATATATAGGTTAAACCTATAACTCACCAACATTTTTGTTGACGTTTAAAGCATGTTTATTCTCAGGTGAATATTAAGAGCTTCCGCTGTTGCATACTAAAATAAGGACAAGATTTGGAGTCCATGTTAGTATGATATTGTGTAAAAACTGCATTCAAGAAACTGATTTCGATGTAACATATTTGTATTGTAAACCATTATGTAATGGTCGTGTGTAAACAGGATATTTTAGATTATCATTATTTGATAATCTACGTAAAGCTTTTTAAACCTTTATTTATGAAATAAAGGTTATGGTTTGTTTTAAAAATGAATGCAGTCTTTGAAAAACGTCTCATATAGAGGTCAAAACCTCGCAACGAAATCAATTAATATGGAACGTTTTTAATCAATAAGAACGGGACATTTCACCTAACACTCCTAGACATTGGAAAAGCCAGGAAGGCATCCCCTTTAACAAGGTCATAGTGTCATCTACTGATGCTCAGCCATACCCAAACACTTGGGAGTCGCCCCGAGACATATCGTATCACTACTCGCTACACGTACAACTCGATGCGAGACCTGGATTGAATATTTAGAAGGAACCTAACAACGTTACCTGAATCCAAACCTTTGAAGAAACTTCAGGACATTTAGGCATTAATGCATGATCTATGGAACCTACGCACCCACATCGAGAAACTGTGAGATTAGTTATGTAGATTCTGTTTTGAGATGGCATAGATAAAGCACCGTTAGATGAAATTGAGTAGAGCTTGAAGTGATCACGTACATTGACCATATGAAGTGATATTGGAATGAACGTACGATTTAGTACAATATAATGACGCCAGGCCAGCGTGATTATATTGAAGTAAATCATGCAGAAGTTCCAATGTTACTACATGAGGAATATGGAGTAATCCAGGGAAAATTTTGGCAGGGATCGTTCGAGCATACGCATTATAGCCTTTTAAAGGTAGGGGATGAATAACCACGTAGCCCAGATACTATACAAGAAGGGCTTTGATTGCAGAACTGATAACCCGAAAATTTGTTATAGATAATGACACCCTGGACATTTAAGGAGAAAGTTCTCATATAGGAAAAACTTTAAAATTACTTGCGGTAAAGCAATCGTTATGGAGACTTGCATAAATCCTGGTTCTAGTTAGGGTACGTTTCGTCACAACGTTTTATTGTTTCAAAGTTGATTAATACTAGAACGATAGAAACCTTATATCTAAGAATCTTAGTGTTAAGAATAATAAGTCATTAACAACCATAAGGGTTAAGTATTCTATAGGACCAGCAAATGGTAAGCTGGCAGAGATAGAGGAATAATTTAAGGTAGAACTTTAAGATTAACAGGTGGGTCATTTGGAGATGACCTCATATTAACCAAACTTGGGAGTTTTAATGTAGTAGTTGAAAAGGATTAGTTACCTACACACAGGCATATGTTATTTGAGAAGATTGATAAGATTTTCACGACAGTATGATAAGATTGGTTGGAATGAACCTTAGGATTAACCTAACACCCATCAATTTGGGAAATTGGATGCAATAGTGGGGATGAACTTTAAGATTAACTTAATACCCATCAAGTTAGGAAACTTGATGAAATAGTGGAACGAACTGACTTTCAAGGATGAAAGCGGAATTTATTTATAATGAGGAAAATTTATTCGTATACCTCGCGAGAATGGTGAAACTATTATGGGAAGAGATGTAGCCCGAAAACTGAACCTTATTAGTTACATGACAACAACTCGAAATCCCACAATGGAAATGGGAAGAAATTCATCACTAAGCTACCAAAGACGGTAAGGTGGTTAGGACACTATCTGGGTTATTGTTGACCACCTCACCAAATCTACTTATTTTCTAGCCACGAAAGAAACCGATACAATGAACAAACTTGCACAACGATACATAAAGGGAATTTTATCCCGTCACTTCAGCGATGGCTACCCAAGAATCTTATTTTGATACTAACTCTTACACGACTCTAAACCCTCACCTATTCTGAGAGATTCCTTATTCGATGATAACCACAACATCACCCTTCGTACTTCGATATTAGTCATACCAGTTCGAAGTTTTCAAAATCAATGGGTAGTTAACTCACATCCTCATACTCTCCCTTTCATACCTCACTTATAAGCAACAGCTCCACACTTAAGCATTTTTGGTCGAAGAACTTATGCCCTACTAATAGTTGTCAATCACATCCAAATTCAATGGTTTTTATTACCTCAAATATCACTCGAAATTTTCAAAAGTCTTTTACTCGATTCTCATCAATCTTTTCCAACTTGTAACCTCTGAAATATGAAAATTTTGTTTGCCAAAATTTTACACACATTATTTTACTGTGCTATCCTCTCAAAGCTTTATAAATATAAATTATTTTGTTGCCATTCATGCAAAATTTTGAAATCGTACCCGTTATATAAGATTAAGTAAATGATTACTTATTCTTGACAAATACATATGAAACTTTACTTTCACTTTTACAAATCAAATCTTTCATTCAAAAGATATTATACTTTGAACGGTACGTGTTGTACATAACCCCAAATTTACTAAGAACTTCGTTTCTTCTCTTACATTGTCTCCATAAACAATTTCTATAAAACTTTCGTTGCTTATTATATAAAACTTTTCGTGTTGTTCGTATCCAAGACATCATAAAGGCATCACAACCGTCGAAATCAAGAGATTCATGTATGAATGTGTTGAAGACACTTCTGCCACGTCATTCAGAGCCTTTGGGCATCCACTGACACTTAAACCATTTAAAAATCATTGCGTTATCCCAAGGATCTTATTTGCTACGCCTGTTGGAGCAATGCTCTTTCTTACATAACTCTAAGTCCTGACTTATTCCAAGGGATTCTCATTTAGTGGCATTAATACCATCATTATTCCTACTTTAATACTAGTCATAACCTGTTTGGCACTTTGCAAATTCAAGAAGCAACTAACTTCTCATCCTAGTGCTTTATCCTTCGTACCCCACTTTTAGCAACGGCTTCGCACGTAAATATTTCTGGCCCAAAGACTTGTGTCCTGATAATTACCAAAACTACATTTATGTCATTAGTTTTCATTACCTAGTAACTGGTCACCCGAGAATTTCAAGCTTTTTCACTCAATATTTTTCAACTCGTAACCTTTGAAATACGAAAAACTATGTTTATCAAAATTATTACAGGTTGTTTATTTGTGCAGTCCTCACAAGATTTACAGACAATGAAAGTACTAAAAACTTTTCGGTCACTTAAACGATTTATAAAATCATATATGTATAAATTTATACTTACTTATTTTGATACTAAGTTATATCTTCAAATTATTTAAAAACCGCTCCCTTACCGAGTTATTCAACTTAAGTCAAATAGTTTTGTGTAAAATGGTACACGTTGTACCTACTTCTAAATTTACTAGGAACTTCGTTCCGTTTACGTTGTCACAACAAGCGTTTAAAGGTTTAGATTTTCAACACTCCCTTAGTTGATTTTATTAAAAGTTTTCGTATTAGACTACACCATGTATGGATCACACTTTTTCTCGCCCCCTGTTAGAAGATAAAACTTACTATTAAGATCTTTGTTAAAAACTCTTGAGCCACTTTGGATGGCGGTTTTATAAAATTTGTTAGAAGAATCTCTGCACCCATAAAGGGTTCTTTTTAAAGTTAGACATGATAAAAATGTGGGCCGATAAATCAGTCTTCCAGGGTACACTCAGTAGTCACCCCATCGTAGGACATGAACTAGGTGAGTTTCTACTCTCAAAATTTCACGGCTAAATGCAACACCCTCGTAAATATCATCTCTATGAATCAATATGTTGAGACACAAGAATCATTTTGGAGATTCTTTTCACTCGGAATAAACCATTCTTTAGGACAAAGAGTTCACGTATCTTCTCATCCGCTCATCCCCTTAAGTACACAGATAAATTCAGAACGAACCACTCGAAGAGTTCACTCTCACGCCTTTCGTGCGACTTTCTTTTTCGAAAATGTAATATAAGATACTTTGAGAACCTATGAATCTTGCTATCCTCTTGGAAGGGGACTACTTAAAACATCTACGACACTGATGTGGTTACTCTACACATTCCTTCCTTCATTGGTTACAACTGTATGTTGCTCTAGTTAACGTTAACCCTAACTTCAACATATAACTGAAAGGATGAAGTTACATTACGGAACTGTGCTTTTCATTTCATCCAAGGATAGGTTCACCTGCAGTATGGTAACTAGGTGATATCCCCCATTGTTCGTTCAGACCGTCCTGAAGACACTATGAATAATTATGGCTTGCAAGTCCGATTGATCGCTTTTAGCTAAAATTTCAATTCACTTATTCAAACGAAACATTCTTAAATATCGGGTTCCTTATGCCTATGGTCTCCTTCCGAAATCAAGGGGTTAGTAAAATCCGTGGCTAACACTATCCAGACATCAAATCGCATGGTTGTGATCACCATGTTCTCCGTCCTACCTGTCAGCTTTTTATTACGACATAAGTGCACGATGTTTTAGATGAGTTTAGAAACATTCATGATACATTTCACGCGTCCAGCTTACTAAAGATGCCTGTAAGGCTAAACACACCATTTTTCCTTTTGTGGATATACATTCAGATGACATACTCATGTTAAGCAGAAACGAAATCGATCTCTTAGGACAAGAGACTTAAATTAATGGCATGTACCCATTCTTACTTTCATACACCAAAATACCTTTCAGGGTAAATAACTTACTTCTGAGCCCTCGGGTCTCACGGAACTTTGATACACCCCTTCTTATTCGAATACGGTACCATTATTTGGTCACTCCTTAAAATTTCGGGACAAAATTTTCTTTAACAGGTGGGTAATGTAACGACCCTGACTTTTCCATCTTTACTTAATAATGGTTATTATTAATACTTGTGATTAAACGAATGTATTGTTATATACATTTACTCGTTACCATACTTGACTTTTAAATGCCCGAAACGTCTTTGTGACACACGAATTTCACGAATAATATTTTCAGATATTATTTACATTCATGATTAATTTTTATTAATCATTTTAATTAACTATGGTTACTAGTTAACTACTTGGGCTTTGTTGGATTAATTTGTCAATTAATGGAACTTGGGCCTTTATTAGTGTTAATGGACTTAAGAAGCCCACCCTACTTCTTTAATGGACTTATTAGCCCATTACACATGTAAGTATTATTTTAGAAACAAACTAGATGGATTAACTTGTAAGAATCTAGTTACTTGTACCTTTCCCATGTAAACACCCTTATTAACCATCTTTTTAGTCAAATACATGAAGTAACCTTGTGGACTTTTCTCTCCTCCTTTCCCCTTGTAGAAACCAACGGCCATAGTGCCTTGGAGGATGTTTTTGTTTTCAAATTTTGTCAACTTATTCTACTAGTATTATCTTGCATATTTCATTCACTTCACACATACTTACACACACTTCATTTACTACCTTTCTTTCTCTCTTTTTTTTCTCTCAAATACTTGTAATTAGCAAGCTTCATATTTCTTTTTTTATTATTATTAAAACCGTAGCCCAAGTCACTCTTCATCATCATCTTTGTTTGTTGTTTATTACTAGTTCTTTGTTGTAGTTACTTACTTGTTGTTATTACTTACTAATTATCAAGAATCAAACTTGCTAGTTTGTTCTTCATTTATCTTGTATTTACAAGAACACTCAAGAACATAAACTTACTAGTTTATGTTCTACCTTTAAAGTCTTAAAGATTGTAAGTTCATGGTTGTAAAAATCATACTTGTGAATCATGTTTGTAAACTTAAAAGTTTACTTTCTTAAAGATCAAGACTTAGGCTTGAATCTTTAAAGTATGAAACCCATGAACTTATTAACTTGGTTACTTAGTTTATTTCTTTATATTATGTACTTTAATTTCATGTTTGTTGGTTTAAATGGTCAAGTATTACAAGTTAGTCTTGATCTCATACTTCTTGAAACTAAAAGTTAACTTTAAGATTTCAAGAACATGGAAGTGTAACTCTTTAGTTATGACTTCATACACTTGTGTTAGATTTAACTTAATAACTTTAGATCTAGACTTTTGGGTCATGGATCTTCAAGATCTAACTAAGAACTATGTTCTACATCTTAAGATCTTGATTAGTTAGTTTACTTTCTAGTTTGTAGTTCAATATTACTTTTATAGTTCATGTATGTGTTAAATCTAAGACTTTGATGTAACTTTGATTCATCAAAACACTTACAACACTTAAGTGAGTTGTGCTTCATGTGTAGAGACCCGTCATAATCCATCCGGATGAAGTCCATATCGATTACAAATGATTCACAACAGTTGATTACATCGCGAGGCACTTGACCTCTATATGATATATTTTACAAACATTGCATTCGATTTTAAAAGACAATCTTTCTTTACAACGAAAGTTGACGGCATGTATACCATTTCAGAATATATCCAACTATAATTGACTTAATAATAATCTTGATGAACTCGACGACTCGAATGCAACGTCTTTTGAAATATGCCATGAATGACTCCAAGTAATATTTCTAAAATGAGCAAATGCACAGCGGAAGATTTCTTTTGTACCTGAGAATAAACATGCTTTCAAGTGTCAACCAAAAGGTTAGTGAGTTCATTAGTTTAACATAAATAATCATTTCATAATTTCAATAGACCACAAGATTTCATATTTCCATTTCTCATAAACGTACGTCCCATGCATAGAGACAAAAATATCATTCATATGGATTGAACACCTGGTAACCGACATTCACAATATGCATATAAGAATATCCCCATCATTCCAGGATCCTCCTTCAGACATGATATAAATTTCGAAGTACTAAAGCATCCGGTACTTTGGATGGGGCTTGTTGGGCCCGATAGATCTATCTTTAGAGTTCGCGTCAATTAGGGTTTCTGTTCCCTAATTCTTAGATTACCAGACTTAATAAAAAGGGGCATATTCAGTTTCAATCATTCAACCATAGAACGTAATTTCGATTACTTGTGTCTATTTCGTAAAACAGTTATAAAAGCAGCGCATGTATTCTCATTCCCGAAAATATATATTGCAAAAGCATTTAAAAAAGGATTAATGAAACTCACGCATATAAATATTGTAAAACAGTTAATAAAGCAATTGCATGTATTCAGCCCAAAAACGTAAAGAGTAAAAGGGAGCAAATGAAACTCACCTAATGTATTTTGTAGTAAAAATACATAGAACGACATTGAACAAGTATAGGGTTGGCTTCGGATTCACGAACCTATATCATTTGTATATATATTAATATATATAATCGAAATCGAATAAGTTTATATATGTATATTATTAATATACTTCTATTTTTTTTAATAATCTATTAACTATATTGATTTGTATCTTTTTAATATTCCAAATTTATATATATTTTTATGTATCCATATATCAGATTTAAAATGTAGGTTAACTCATTTATTTTAAATATCGTGTTGTGATGTTTAAACTTTAAAGTATTCTCATGTATTAAACTTAATATATATTTATTTTCAATATTTGAAATAGGTACTTACTATTATTATTATTTTTTTTACTAATAATGATAATAATAATTATAATAATAACATAAATAATAATAATAATAATAATAATAATAATAATAATAATAATAATAATAATAATAATAATAATAATAAAAACAAAAGTACTACCTTTAAGAATAAGTTTCTTAAAAAGAATTTCTAGAGACCGGGCTCGAACCCATGACCTCTCGTTCAATGAACACTTACCCAAACCATTGCTCTACTATCTTGTTTGTGTTCTAAGTCGAAATTTAAATCTATTTAACGTCTAGGAACCCATGAGATTGCAATTCAGGCCCAAGTTACTTCAACAGCCCAAGTAATAATTAGTAGCCCACTTGAATGGTAAAATGGATCCACAAGATAGTCCAGTAGTATGATTTAGATAAATGGATTGATGAGTTGTGGTTTTTGGTACAGGTATGAAGTAAAACATAAGTTAATTAGCAGTAGTTCAACGAGTTTGTAATTTGGTTTAGGGTGATGCTACACGATCGAACAAGGAACATAAGCAAACATTCGATGGTCTCTTATGTTGGTGGTGGTGGCTTATTGATCATCGAGCAACACTATTAACGAGATAGAAATAGAAAAACGATGATGGCTTGGTGTTCATTGAAGATGATAATGACTACGATTATGATCATAAATCCAGAATCAGAAAACAGAAAAATTTGATCCATATACCTTTATACATCCATCATCTTCATTAATGTGTCGACTATTCATCATCGTTTTTCAATCATCGAGCCATTATTATTTAAGTTATTATTCATCATCTTCCTCGTCACTCCATCTTCATTATGCACCATCATCGTCATCATTCTTAATCGAGTTTCTCTTCATCATCGAGTACTTTTATTGTTTAATCACCATCATCACTTTACTTCCTTTGTTCACTGTTTCAGGAAACAGAAACTAGTATCATCATCATCAATGTATCGCCCTTCAACATCTTCATTCACGTCATCAACATCTTCTTCGTACATCATCATGTATCATTATCGAACGTTACCCTCACAGAAAAAAATACAGCCGCCATTACAACAGGTTCTTGGGCCGATTTAGACTTAATATAGATTAAATGGGCCATTCCAATTTAAATGGGTTTAAACACTTGGGTTAACAATATGGCTTTACGGTAATGAGGTATGATTATGATTATAAAAAAATTAAAAGCAGGCGAGATTGTAATTTCCAAAATGCACAAGTGGGGTTATAGATTAGGTGTTGTCTGCCATTTAGGTTGCAATTTGTTTCACTTGCAAAACAGCTCACAACCCCTTTTTCTTTGTATGGAAGGTGCCAGCTATAATTCCATTAGTGGTTCTTTTTAATATTTTAGTTTGTATAAAAGGGAAGGTGATGTAGTAGCTGTCGGCCATTAGAAAAAGAAAACAAAAAAATTGATTTGGCAGTACCTTATTTAGATCGGTCCTCAATAATTCTGTAATAGTCTTGGTTTGAAATATGATCTTTCGATAGCCTACAAGGTGTTGGTCCTACAGACACGCATGCAGCAATTGGTTTGTCTCTCGAACAGATAGAAAACAAAACAAACAAAAAATACAGGTTACTCGAGACAGTAAGTGGTTTTGAGGGTTTGATGAATTGGTGATCGAATGTTAACAGAAAACAGTAGGTGTAGCAGTAATAAATCATGGTTCAGTTTTGGTGTTTGAAACCGAACCGAAAACAAACATATAGTAACAATAGTAGGGTGGTTTTTGGTTGTTGTTCACAATGGTGGTGTTTCCAATAGTGATGAAATAAGATTGATAACAGAAGGGAGCTCATAATTTAACATGTATTAATTGAAAGATATCGGATGATGGAATGAGAGAAGATGGAAAGAAAAGTGGGTTTGTTATTCGTGATAGAAAAAAGAAATATAATGGCAGCAGTTAGTGTTAGGTTAATCTTGAGGCCCAATGTTTGGTCCATTATTGTAGCAGTCCGATAAGAGAGTTCAACCCGTTAACAAGTAAAGAAGCCCAATTTATGTGATCTAGTAGCATTAACAAATTAAAGTAAGAAACGGGTATTGTACGTGTGAAGAATGGGTCATAAGTAAGGTCTTGGGTCAGGCTGATATAATGGGTTTATGGAGGAATGGAAGTCGGGATACATGAGATTACATGTACACACATTTGTCTGTTAGTTACTAGCTACTTTTTAGGAGTTAAGAGTTTATTTAAATAGCAGATGTAGATGTAGTAGAATAATAGGAAGAGAAGCACGATGCGGTCTCTTTTGTAGAAAGTAGTTGCTTTTATTATATCTTTAATTAAATTTTGAAGTTGCAGTTTTGTGTAAGTTAATATTCATATAATAGTAATTTTAATTATTCTATATTTTTTTTTAAATTTCAATTGATTAAATGTACTTTATTAAGTCAAGATATTATATCTACACTTATGTTTATTTTTATATACATATATATACATATATATATATATATATATATATATATATATATATATATATATATATATATATATATATATATATATATATATATATATATATATATATATATATATATATATATATATATATATATATATATATATATATATATATATTTATATTTACTTACACACAATAGTTCGTGAATCGTCGGAAATAGTCGAAGGACAATTGAATTCATAATAACAGTTCAAAAATTCTGAGACTAACATTATAGACTTCGCTTATTGTGTCGGAAACATATAAAGATCAAGTTTAAATTTGGTCGAAAATTTTCGGGTCGTCACAGTACCTACCCGTTAAAGAAATTTCGTCCCGAAATTTGAGTGAGGTCGTCATGACTAACAATAAAAATGTTTTCATGACGAATATGAGTTGATAAATAGAGTTTTATCACCATTGAATAATTTGGATAAAACGTTTCGATTACTAGAAGCGTATGAATGAAACTATCGTAAAAGATTTAGGTAAGGTAATAGATATTCGTCCTTACTTTTGACGTAGTCATGGTTGAAGTCCGGAATTCAAGGGATTTAAAGAAAATTTTCAAAATCTAAAAGATTTGATTCTTCGGCGAATAAGAAAATTAGGATTTTCTAATTAAATGCGGAGATCTGCCTTGATTACTCTGTCTGATATTTCCATTATAAATTAAACTCTTCCATTCTATTATTCTCACCATTTCTATACTTTCTTTCTTAGTTCATACATCCAAAATATTATGATAATGTTTAATCAAGTTCTAATCCTTGATATTTTCTCAATTTTCAATTCTGTCATCCTTCTTTTCAACCTTCCACCAGAGAAGTCTGTTTACTTCTACTATCGCCTTGGGGTGATACTATTCCTAATTATACCGTGTCTTTATATTGCTTCGTATTAATATCCACAGTTTGTAACCTCGGTGTCGTCATTGGGCTTTATATTTTCTCTTATATTTCGGTGTTCCTGTTTCTGTCTCCTATAATCATCGTCATCCACAGTTAATGCTCTCTCTTATTTGCTGCGATTTTATACCCCCTTTCTATTTCGGAGCTTCATGCTTTTGTTTTCTTTTCGCAAGTAATGGTCCAGAATTCATAGGTATGGAGTTTCGAATTATCATATTATACAAGGTAGAAAGGAAAGGTAGTAGCACGATTTATTTTATCAAATTACCTGAATCACTGAGCATAGAACTATCAAGAATATATTTTCTTGATATGTTCAAAAGTTAAGCAGAATGGAAGAGTTATGTAACATGGCACATGATGACGATATGTTCTGTGAATCATCACGTTCCATTAGAAACTCAGCATGACTTACTGTAATATAATCACGTTGATCAAGTGTCATTATATTATACTAACTCATGCATCAGTTCCCAACATTACTTCAATAACATTCCTATTTTAAGCTCGAAAGTTTACAGAATATATAAACTAACAGTTTCTATATGATGTAATACTGATAGTACTAAGAGATTAATGATTTCAGATAAGATTAGTTATGAAAATATATTCAGAAATATCGAGGGTATTTATAATGAAAGATACGATAATATCTCAGAATATCTAAGATCAGAGGATGATAGAAACTACTGTCTGCAAGGGTTTAGAGTAAGGAGCAAGATATTCGCTAAAGACTTCAGCAGGCATTGAATCTTTTGGATTCTTTGAAGTCAAATTTATTCTTTGTGATTTGTCCACGGTTTCCTTCATAGTTTCGCATAATCCGCTTTCGGTACTAAATTTTCTATTGAGTGTTTCCAATACTCAATTCTTTATCATCAAACTTTCAACGGTTAAGGTCGTGTACAGTTTTTGCTGCTGTATTCATCTTTTTCAAAATTTGTGGGATTGATTTGTAGACTGGGTGCTTTTCAGAATTTTAGAATAAGAGACCATAATTCTAAAAGATAAATGCTATACATATAACTATTGATGTAGATATGCTGTGCGTTTTCAAAGTACTGATTGCTGACTCCTGATAATTGGCATGGCAGTTCTCGTTACAAGATGCGGATGAGTATATGATAAGGTTTCAATGAATAAATATAATGATTTATCGGAGAGATTTAAACCAAGAAGCAACGAGGTTGCTGGTACGTCTACTAGTAATATGGTAGAATATGAAAGATTCCTTGGTAACAATAAAAGAGCACGCATATATATCAAGGTTATAATAAGGTTGTTTCGAACGAAAAGTAGAAGTTGTCTTATTGGAGCTGTGACAAAATTTGCTACTTTGAAAAGGGATAATCAAGTTATTTTGGGTAATAATAACACTAAGGAATTAGCACAACAATGTGTTAAACGTTTACTCAGGTTCCAAATGTTTTCAGGTGCATAATTATATGAATCGATCTTTTCTTCCGTAGATGAAGTGCGGTTGGTTTATTCTCTCGATTGAGGTGTTTTCAAGTATCATGAAAAGTTTGAACGCAGATCGTAATTGTCAAGATATAATTTGAAGTTTAGGATGAAATCAAGTGGCAAACTTGAAGAATTATTTAGTTTCATATTTTATAATCAATATTTTAATTCATTTTAATTGTCTAACATTATTAGTCCACAGTCGATAGTCTACAGTTAACAATTCAATAATTCATATATATATATATATTCGAATTAATTAATATGTATCGTGACCCGTGTACATGTCTCAGACTCGATCACAACTCAAAGTATATATATTATTGTAGAATCAACCTCAACCCTGTATAGAGAACTCGGTCATTACTGTATATAGAGTGTCTATGGTGATTCCAAATAATATATATATAGATGCGTCGATATGATATGTCAAAACCTTGTATACGTGTCCCGATATTTAAAGTGCGTAAAATAAATAACAGAAAAATAATGACGATAAATAAAGTGCGTAAAGTAAATAACAGAAATTGAATGACGTTAAATAAAATTGCGAGAATTAAAATTGCGATAAAATAAATTGCGATAATTAAATTGCGATAAATAAAATGTAATATGGAATTAACAGTTAGCTAGGAACAGTTAGCTAGGATTTTGTTAGCGTGGTTTCTTAACAAAATTCCATATTGTCAATTAGTCTGTTTCTAATCAATTTTTATTGTGTCTATTATTTCTTCGTTATGCCACTTGTTGGATTCTGATAGGTCAAAATCCAAATATAAAATTGAATGAAAATGGTTATTTTGTGGTGAACGGATTCGTATAGCTGTGGTTGTAAGTAGGATAGTAGATAACAGTTGAATCAGATTCGTGGAATGTACAGTGTAACTTATTAATGCAAAATCTAAATATTCCTCGGGTATTACCTACCCGTTAAAATATTTTCACCATTAACAGTTTGTACAATAAAAATTTTAATTACAATCTTTATGAAAACATATATACATATATATTTTCTTCAGACGTAATCATGGATTTAATGAGTCAATGTGATATTAAACTCATCAGATTTACGGCTAGAACTAGAGTACATAATCTCTAAAACATTAAAGATTACATAATCATCACGAAGGACGAAGATAGTTTATGTAGAACGATTCGTAGAATGATGATTATGCTTGAGGTATAGATTGCGAGGTTGAGACGTGTGATGATGTTGTTGTTGTTGGTACTGGTTATGCTGCTGGTGCTGCTGATGGTGGTACTGTTGCTGTCGGTGATACAAGTGTTGTTGGTGCTGAGGTTGGTGATGATGTTGGTGTAGTAAGTATAGCTTGTAGATCACGCACCATTCTTGTCAGGGTTTCTATCCTACCCTCTATCATTTCTATCCATCCACTCATCTGATTCGATAGATCTTGATTATCAATTCGAAGTTCCCTAACTTCTTCTAAAATTCCCATTCGATTGGTATTCGGAAGTAGAGGTTGAATATTTTCTGAGATTGCAGTAATGCGACCTTCGAGGTGGAAAACTTTAGCAAGAAGGGTGAATAAAGTGTTGCGCATAGGTTCACCGGTGAGTACATCATTTTCTCTGATGTTAGGAGGTAAGTTTGGTTCGCAGTAGGGCTCGCCTTCTTCATTTCTCCATCGAGTGAGTAAGTCTCGGACCCACCCCCATCTCCTCCAGAAAGAAAAATAACTAAATGGTTGAGGCACTTCTGGTTCATTGACTTCGGAGTCTGCTTCAATATACATCTCGAAATCGCTTCCGGAACTAATGGAATCCAAGCTAGGTGTAGGATCCATCTCTCACTATCAGTTAAAAGGTTTTAATATGAAATGATTTTCGAATATCGAATGATATTCTAATTATATATAGAATATCTATACATACTTCCAAAGATCCCGTGAATTACGGAGAAAATTAAGGAAACGTGTCAGATAAAGTCTACAGTGACAGATACGTTAAGATATGAATTTTGTCTATACACTATTCATGCAATCAATGCAGCAAGATGTGTCTAGACTAAGAATGATAAGCAGATAATTTTCGACACCAAAAGATAAGCAAAACTTTTTGACATGCAGACCAGGTTCAAGTCCAGACTTATTAATATAACCTAACAACTACTAAGTCGAAGTCCAGACTCACTAATGCATCCTAACAACTTCTAGTTAGATACACTAATGCAAGACCTGGTTCGCTACGACCACCGCTCTGATACCAACTGTAGAGACCCGTCATAATCCATCCGGATGAAGTCCATATCGATTACAAATGATTCACAACAGTTGATTACATCGCGAGGCACTTAACCTCTATATGATATATTTTACAAACATTGCATTCGATTTTAAAAGACAATCTTTCTTTACAATGAAAATTGACGGCATGTATACCATTTCAGAATATATCCAACTATAATTGACTTAATAATAATCTTGATGAACTCGACGACTCGAATGCAACGACTTTTGAAATATGCCATGAATGACTCCAAGTAATATTTCTAAAATGAGCAAATGCACAGCGGAAGATTTCTTTTGTACCTGAGAATAAACATGCTTTCAAGTGTCAACCAAAAGGTTGGTGAGTTCATTAGTTTAACATAAATAATCATTTCATAATTTCAATAGACCACAAGATTTCATATTTCCATTTCTCATAAACGTACGTCCCATGCATAGAGACAAAAATATCATTCATATGGATTGAACACCTGGTAACCGACATTCACAATATGCATATAAGAATATCCCCATCATTCCGGGATCCTCCTTCGGACATGATATAAATTTCGAAGTACTAAAGCATCCGGTACTTTGGATGGGGCTTGTTGGGCCCGATAGATCTATCTTTAGAGTTCGCGTCAATTAGGGTTTTTGTTCCCTAATTCTTAGATTACCAGACTTAATAAAAAGGGGCATATTCAATTTCAATCATTCAACCATAGAACGTAATTTCGATTACTTGTGTCTATTTCGTAAAACAGTTATAAAAGCAGCGCATGTATTCTCAGTCCCAAAAATATATATTGCAAAAGCATTTAAAAAAGGATTAATGAAACTCACGCATATAAATATTGTAAAACAGTTAATAAAGCAATTGCATGTATTCTCAGCCCAAAAACGTAAAGAGTAAAAGGGAGCAAATGAAACTCACCTAATGTATTTTGTAGTAAAAATACATAGAACGATATTGAACAAGTATAGGGTTGGCCTCGGATTCACGAACCTATATCATTTGTATATATATTAATATATATAATTGAAATCGAATAAGTTTATATATGTATATTATTAGTATACTTCTATTTTTTTTTAATAATCTATTAACTATATTGATTTGTATCTTTTTAATATTCCAAATTTATATATATTTTTATGTATCCATATATCAGATTTAAAATGTAGGTTAACTCATTTGTTTTAAATATCTTGTTGTGATGTTTAAACTTTAAAGTATTCTCATGTATTAAACTTAATATATATTTATTTTCAATATTTGAAATAGGTACTTACTATTATTATTATTTTTTTTACTAATAATGATAATAATAATTATAATAATAACATAAATAATAATAATAATAATAATAATAATAATAATAATAATAATAATAATAATAATAATAATAATAATAATAATAATAATAATAATAATAATAATAATAATAATAATAATAATAATAAAAACAAAAGTACTACCTTTAAGAATAAGTTTCTTAAAAAGAATTTCTAGAGACCGGGCTCGAACCCATGACCTCTCGTTCAATGAACACTTACCCAAACCATTGCTCTACTATCTTGTTTGTGTTCTAAGTCGAAATTTAAATCTATTTAACGTCTAGGAACCCATGAGATTGCAATTCAGGCCCAAGTTACTTCAACAGCCCAAGTAATAATTAGTAGCCCACTTGAATGGTAAAATGGATCCACAAGATAGTCCAGTAGTATGATTTAGATAAATGGATTGATGAGTTGTGGTTTTTGGTACAGGTACGAAGTAAAACATAAGTTAATTAGCAGTAGTTCAACGAGTTTGTGATTTGGTTTAGGGTGATGCCACACGATCGAACAAGGAACATAAGCAAACATTCGATGGTCTCTTATGTTGGTGGTGGTGGCTTATTGATCATCGTGCAACACTATTAACGAGATAGAAATAGAAAAACGATGATGGCTTGGTGATCATTGAAGATGATAATGACTACGATTATGATCATAAATCCAGAATCAGAAAACAGAAAAATTTGATCCATATACCTTTATACATCCATCATCTTCATTAATGTGTCGACTATTCATCATCGTTTTTCAATCATCGAGCCATTATTATTTAAGTTATTATTCATCATCTTCCTCGTCACTCCATCTTCATTATGCACCATCATCGTCATCATTCTTAATCGAGTTTCTCTTCATCATCGAGTACTTTTATTGTTTAATCACCATCATCACTTTACTTCCTTTGTTCACTGTTTCAGGAAACAGAAACTAGTATCATCATCATCAATGTATCGCCCTTCAACATCTTCATTCACGTCATCAACATCTTCTTCGTACATCATCATGTATCATTATCGAACGTTACCCTCACAGAAAAAAAATACAGTCGCCATCACAACAGGTTCTTGGGCCGATTTAGACTTAATATAGATTAAATGGGCCGTTCCAATTTAAATGGGTTTAAACACTTGGGTTAACAATATGGCTTTACAGTAATGAGGTATGATTATGATTATAACAAAAATTAAAAGCAGGCGAGATTGTAATTTCCAAAATGCACAAGTGGGGTTATAGATTAGGTGTTGTCTGCCATTTAGGTTGCAATTTGTTTCACTTGCAGAACAGCTCACAACCCCTTTTTCTTTGTATGGAAGGTGCCAGCTATAATTCCATTAGTGGTTCTTTTTAATATTTTAGTTTGTATAAAAGGGAAGGTGATGTAGTAGCTGTCGGCCATTAGAAAAAGAAAACAAAAAAATTGATTTGGCAGTACCTTATTTAGATCGGTCCTCAATAATTCTGTAATAGTCTTGGTTTGAAATATGATCTTTCGATGGCCTACAAGGTGTTGGTCCTACAGACACGCATGCAGCAATTGGTTTGTCTCTCGAACAGATAGAAAACAAAACAAAAAAAAAATACAGGTTACTCGAGACAGTAAGTGGTTTTGAGGGTTTGATGAATTGGTGATCGAATGTTAACAGAAAACAGTAGGTGTAGCAGTAATAAATCATGGTTCAGTTTTTTTGTTTGAAACCGAACCGAAAACAAACATATAGTAACAATAGTAGGGTGGTTTTTGGTTGTTGTTCACAATGGTGGTGTTTCCAATAGTGATGAAATAAGATTGATAACAGAAGGGAGCTCATAATTTAACATGTATTAATTGAAAGATATCGGATGATGGAATGAGAGAAGATGGAAAGAAAAGTGGGTTTGTTATTCGTGATAGAAAAAAGAAATATAATGGCAGCAGTTAGTGTTAGGTTAATCTTGAGGCCCAATGTTTGGTCCATTATTGTAGCAGTCCGATAAGAGAGTTCAACCCGTTAACAAGTAAAGAAGCCCAATTTATGTGATCTAGTAGCATTAACAAATTAAAGTAAGAAACGGGTATTGTACGTGTGAAGAATGGGTCATAAGTAAGGTCTTGGGTCAGGCTGATATAATGGGTTTATGGAGGAATGGAAGTCGGGATACATGAGATTACATGTACACACATTTGTCTGTTAGTTACTAGCTACTTTTTAGGAGTTAAGAGTTTATTTAAATAGCTGATGTAGATGTAGTAGAATAATAGGAAGAGAAGCACGATGCGGTCTCTTTTGTAGAAAGTAGTTGCTTTTATAATATCTTTAATTAAATTTTGAAGTTGCAGTTTTGTGTAAGTTAATATTATTATAATAGTAATTTTAATTATTCTATATTTTTTTTTTAATTTCAATTTATTAAATGTACTTTATTAAGTCAAGATATTATATCTACACTTATGTTTATATATATATATATATATATATATATATATATATATATATATATATATATATATATATATATATATATATATATATATATATATATATATATATTTATATTTATATTTACTTACACACAATGGTTCGTGAATCGTCGGAAATAGTCGAAGGACAATTGAATTCATAATAACAGTTCAAAAATTCTGAGACTAACATTATAGACTTCGCTTATCGTGTCGGAAACATATAAAGATCAAGTTTAAATTTGGTCGAAAATTTCCGGGTCGTCACATCATGTCTTAGACTTACACTTGGGTTATGATGGTCAAACCTTGGTGAAAATGATGCAAACACATCAACGATTTGTACACTTGAAGCTATATGCATCAAGGATGAGAACCATGATAAGCATCGAGCACCAAGAACCACCGGAACCTACTGACCCTACAGTTTTACTGTTTCTGTGTCTGACCCGTATGACCTGGGCAGCTGTAACCATGATTTTCAGTTAGATCAGTTCGAGTATATAACTTTTCATTTAGGACTCGTCTTAATCCGAGTTACCGTTTAGGATTTATGGCCCTCCGATCGTCACTATGTCCTTTTAACGTTGTGCAGAAAATTCTGACCTACTCGCACTTAAACCGTCGCCACGGTCAAACGAAGACGAGTTTGCTTCTGGAATTTTTACCACAACTAAAGGAATCATATATGGAGCCATGGCCACTGGTCTCACCTTATTTCAGTAAGGGTAGAGGCCTTGGTGACTGGCCGAAGTCAGCCTTTGTTTTAAACTACTTTCATAAACGAAACTTACTTTACGCCTTTTATTGATGATGAATGATGATGACCTTTAAGACCTTATTTACATACTTTTAAACCTATTCAGACGATTTACTGACTTAGTACTATTTTACTTAGGTTGAGAACTTCCCGGACCTACACACTTGCTTATTTCCCGAGCCATACTTTACCGCTACTTTATCATTGTGAGTTATAGCATTCCCTTTTTACTTTAACTTATTATGGGAACTGAGAATACATACGGATTTTATGTTTTACATACTAGGCATGAGTACTTAAACTTTATATATGTGTGGGTTATACAACGGCATAAACATTCCCTTTAGCTCGGTAACGTTTAATCATTGGTTTTTGAACCGTGAACGCGAATCTTAGATATGGATCCATAGGGTTTGACATCCCCACTCGGGCTAGTCGCGCTAGCATTTAACGAGTGTTTAATACTTCGTAAATATACGCACTTGCCAAGTGTACTTTCAGGGGGTATAAACGTTAAGTTAGTTACCAAGTGCCCACGGTTAAACATATACTTTATCATACTGATTTGGATTACTGTTTGAAACGCTCTTTGTAGCACTGAAATCTCGTGGCCTACCTTACATTACTGTTATACTTAAACTGTAGCTTACCAACCTTTGTGTTGACGTTTTTAAGCATGTTTTTCTCAGGTGCTTAAAGTTATTTCCGCTGTTATACTAGTCTTGCTGTAGACACCCGCTGCTTTAGAGATGTCACTGCATGAACGCTAACTTTTGCATTCAAACTTTAGTACTTTTGAAACGATGATTTCTAACAACCATTGGGGTCACATTCATTGGTTAATTGCTTCTACTTAGTGAAGCATACTTTTGATGTAAAACATTCGACGTTGGTTATGACGACACTTTTTTTACGAATGCAAACTCTTTTTGAAATCGCATATAGTACTTAACCTTGTAATGATCCTGTTGTTGATGGTCCGTACATGATGATTTAGTATGTGGCATCACATTTGGTATCAGAGCATTGGTTGTAGGGAATTAGGCTGCATTAGTGAGTCTAAGACCGACCCGAGTAGGATTCACTAATAGGACTAATCTACAACTTGCTAGTTTACTTGCTTCCGCTGAACATATAGCGTAAAGATATAGCGTTTCGCCGAGTTCCCGGCAGCGGCGCCAAAAACTTGATGTAGTGCGAGGTGTATACGAAATACTATGATTTTTACTACGAAATACTACGAAATATGATACAAGTTTTAATTAATTTACGGATGGGATATACCTAAACCTTGATACAACACTTATAGGCAGTGTACCTAATCATAGAGTAGTGTAGTTTTTAGTAAGTCTGGTTCATTTCACAGGGAGATGGCTTATTGCGTACACTATATTTTTAAACAATTATATTTGTATAAATATATATATATTAGTAATATAGTAGTATTATTATTATTATAAAAAGGGGGTTTTACCGTTTAATGACCGGTTTGTCGATTTTATATAAAGCGTAAAGATAAATGACGATAAAATAAATGACAGAATTTAAATTGCGATAAAGTAAATTGCAGTAATTAAAATGACAGTAAATAAAGGTACGATGAAATATGAAATAAAAGTATTATGCTTATCTAAACTTCCGTAATCATGATGTTTGACGTTTTGATTTTAATTTATTTATCTGGGTTAATTGTCCTTTGTCCTGAATTTATTTGATACCTATCTGGTTTTTGTCCATAATAGTCCATCGGTCATAATTATAAAGTTCGAGTGTCCTTAACCTTATTCCCGAAGTCAAATATTCCAACTAATTAGGGATTCGAACTGTAACAAGGTTTTAATACTTTGTTTAATGATTATACCAGGTTATCGACTGCGTATAATTCAAGGTTTTAATACTTTGTTAACAATTACAGCAATTACCCTTGTATGTAATCCACCCCTGTTTTAATGAGATATGAATATTAATTTACCCACTTGATCAGAATGAATAATCAATTACCCAACCCGAATACTTAATTAAATGATCGTAAACGATGTCGTATAAACGTCACTAAATAGGACATACATAATCATTTTAATAATTATTAGATTAACTAATTTGAAGATAGGTTCGACAGATTCTAATGAGTTATCATTCGATTAGACAATACCCCCTATCTATTAATAGTCAATAGTCCAATGTCCACAAGTGTCGGTCTTTTATCCAAACCTTAATTATGGTACAAAATATAATAACCCCGTCTTAATATTTAGTCTAACATCACGATTACTTTGGCTCAAATAAGCATAATAATAACTTAGTTACGAGACATTAATTTAAAAAGGAAGAACATAGCTTACAGTGGTGATTAATCGAGTAGCGTTGCACGGACAGAATTTCGACTTAAAACCCGTAAAACATTCTTAAAATAACTTTATTATTATTAAATTAAAATTAAAATTATATTATAAATATATATATTTACGTTACATATGAAGGAAAAGAAAAAGGTGGTTTTACTCGTCGAAAAATGCTGAATTTATAGGACTTGGCCAGGAATCTGGCTTCATGCGATCGCATGAAAAATGGTCTTCCTGGCCATGCGATCGCATTGCCAGCTGGATCAGGCCACCTACTTTTGTTTTCTAGTTTTGCCGACTTTTTATTATATAATATAATATATATATATATATATATATATATATATATATATATATATATATATATATATATATATATATATATATATATATATATATAATTTTAAGAATTATTTATATATTATATTATATTTATGTGCATAGTTGACTTGTAATTTTAGCTCCATTGCGTCGCGCGTTGAAAGTTGGTTCATGTCCCGGTTCCGGATTTTCGAACGTCCTTGCGTACAATTTAATATCTTGTATTTTGCGTTTTGCGGTTTGTACTCTTATTATTTTTGGACGTTTCTCATCAATAAATTGAACCACTTGAATTATATCTTGTACATTTGAGCTTTTTGGTCATTTGCGTCTTCAAATCGTCGTTTTCTTCTTTTGTCTTCGCACTTATTTATTTAAACGAATATTACATAAAAATAGAACAATTGCAACTAAAAGCTTTACATATTTGAAGGATATTGAGCCTAAATATATGTTCATTTGGAGCACTATCAGTTGGTTTTTATCTGTCTAAAATGGTGGAAGGAATACAGGACGGGGGAATAATAGGAGGAGGTATTTTTGTTACTCTCATTGGAGAGTATTTGGGTGTAGATAGGGATCAAGGGGGTCCACTGATGGTGTGTAGGGAATAGGATGAGACTTTAGGATTGCGGGTCTATCAAGGTGCAAAGGTATTAAAGAGCAGACGCAATTAGGCAGTACCATATCAGGGCTCTCATCCACAGGTAGAGAGGTTCAGATGAGGAAATGGAGGAAGCGGATGACATTAGTGATGTCATTAGGGAGGTTGTTACTGACGTTTACCAGCGTATAGATGAGGTAGAAATGACAAACGAGGCTAGACATAGTCAGTACGAGCAGTGGCACGCCGAGAATGTGTACGAGCATTCCAGGCAACGACAGCATGATAGATGGTACTATCATCAGCATCAGATCATGAGCCAGCTATCACCTCAGGTACCAAATAACTACGTACCGACCCGACCTGCTTACTATCCGCCACACTAGCTCGATATGCGACCACCATTTACTCTCTACGACCCCAACCAAGCCTATCAGCACATCTATAACCAACCATGGAACCCGACCGACGACATGAACTGGAACCCCTATCCAGATTGATACAGTTCCCGTTGGTGATTTTTATCTTTTATTATTTTTATTTATGTTTAAAACATATAATATTGTGATACTTTTATTAATTTTTAACATTTTCTTATTTTGTTACTAATATTCGTATTTATAATTTGAAAGTGGGATGTTAAGTCCCATTTCAAATTACCATGCATGTTATTATTTGTATGTATGTATATTGTCAATTGTACACAACAGGGTAAAACAGCGAACTTTCAAAGACTGGCATTAAGTTCAGCAAAAGCTACTAATTTTGACGACAAAACGAAAAACAAATGTGATGTAACAACAAGACGGAATGAACAAATGATGTGCACCATTTATCATTCAACAAACAAACGCCAATATGTTTGGAAACTTTGATAAAATTTAATCATTTTTCTACGTTAATCACCCTCAATAATTTAAATTGTTACTGATTTCTTGCAAATGAGGGCATTGCAAGATCATAAGTGTGGGAAAGGGTTAAATTCTTTCGGATTTTTAAAATTTTTTGACTTATACACTTGGTTACCATTAAAAATACTAGTAACGCAGTAGTTGTATTAGAATCTAGTGCTCTCTGATAATAAAGAACAGCCCTAGTCTTATATACTGACTACCCAATTCTAGTAAAAAATTTCAAAATTTTCAACTAAATGAACTCAAAATTATGTTTATACATATTTATGAACGATAAAATTAGGTGTTAACACCGAAATTATTGTTACCTCAGAAAGGACATAAATTGATAAACAACTCAAAATACTAGAATTCATTTAAAATGGAATAGAGGAAAATAAAAAGGCAAAGAAAGGAAAATAAAAGCCAAGTGTGAGAAAATTTACCAAGTTATTTAGAACATATGTCACATATTTTTGTACAAATAATTAAAGATACTTTTGTTTTGGACGATATTAATCAGTTTTACCCAGTTTATTGTAATAGAATTTAAAAGGAAGTAAAGTCTTCCGAGAAAAAGACACGCGCTTCTTGATTTAGGTCAGGAAGTTGTCATCCAGACCAATTGTAGAGTCTACGAAAAACCTTGAAAAGTTTTCTCGAAAATCAGCTGGAAATCCACGGACCTCAGCATCAAACAGGATCACCAAGTGGTCAGACTTATCCTAACCATGAGAGGATCTGTCTCGTACAATGGGGGGCACCATGCAAATTAGCTTATAAGACTAATGAATCAGATCCCCAGAAAGGATAATCTCCTTAAAAGATCAAAAATCAGCTTTTAAGCCTGATATTACTCAATCCTTGAGATTGACCTTAAAGATTGAGAATTAAAAACTCATGGAATTCGATGATATCTAAACTCGAGCTTGAACGAGAAAATATTTTGATCAAATTACAAACCGATTTGTTTTCTGAAAACCCATTTTCAATGCGTTCATTACCATTGAACGTAAAATCCTAGGAATTCACCGGAATTCATTAGGTCACCTGAACCAAATCGGGTGTCAACCGTAAGAACGGTGGTTGCATAGCATGGTCAAAGACAGGACCTTGTGCCAGACTGAAAAACTATAGGGTGATCTTTACTATTGCTCCTACAAAGGATAGTAATTGCATCCGACACGATATAGACTAGAATTATCAGCATGTCACGGGACATTGCCTTAACAGTTGCTTGTTCAACGCTTTCCTTTACAACCGGACGGTAGTTTACCGAAAGGTAATATACGGAGCAAGTAAACTGGACGTGTTGCTTTCCCAATACAAGGTTAGCAAGTGGGTGACACAAAACCATAAGTTTTGAGCTAAAATTTTCAAATCTGAAACCCACAAAAAGAATTTGCAAACACCAGTGAAGGGTTATTCCGGAAAACTTATCTAGGGTAAAAGCTAGATTGAATTTTCAAAAGATCAAATGTTTTCATAAAGATCCAATTTCCTAAAGGATCTAAATTTTTATAGTCATGTGGGACTGTAAACCACAACGTTACTATCATTGTTCATACCACCGTATAGAAATCACTGATGTATAAAGTGTGAAGAATAAAGAAGTGATTCTAGTATTTTTATTTCAAGACTATATTACAAGCAACGCTCAAGTGTGGGAATATTTGATAATGCTCAAAACGAACATATATTTCATAGCATTATCCTTCAAGAAAGACAAGCTTTTAGTTGCAATTGTTCTATTTACAAGTGATATTCGTTTAAATAATAAAAGGTGAAGATAAAAGACAGATTCAACGATTTGAAGATGCAAACGACCAAAAAGCTAAAAAGTACAAAGTACAATCAAAGTGATTCAATTTATTGATAAGAAACGTCTCAAAATTACAAGAGTACAAGCCGCAAAACGCAAAGTACAAGATATTAAATAGTACGCAAGGACGTTCGAAAATCCAGAACTGGGACCAGAGTCAACTCTCAACGCGCGACGCAACGGAGCTAAAATGACAAGTCAACTATGCACATGAATATAATATAATATATAAATAATTCTTAAAATTATATATATTATATATATATTAAAAACCGTCGGCAAACAAGAAAACAAAAGCATGTGGTCTGATCTAGCTGGCCATGCGATCGCATGGCCTGGAAGCACAAAAGCCATGTGATCGCATGGAGTCCTTTAGCTGCCCACATTCTATAAAAAGCAAAGAATTCGGCCGATTTATGTACACAAAATATCAATATCTCTCACTCTCAATATATATATATATATTTATATTTATAATTTTAATTTTAATTTAAAGTTAATAATAATAAGGTTATAGTGGTGAACGTTTTAAGTTTGTAAGTCGAAATTCTGTCCATGTAACGCTACGCTATTAATACTCATTGTAAGTTATATTCAACCCTTTTAAATTAATGTCTCATAGCTAAGTTATTATTATGCTTATTTAAATTGAAGTAATCATGATGTTGGGCTAAATATTAAAGACGGGGTTATTGAGCTTTGTACCATAATTGGGGTTTGGACAAAAGAACGACACTTGTGGAAATTAGACTATGGGCTATTAATGGGCTTTATATTAACTAAATGATACCTTGTTAATTTAATATGAAGACTTATAATTTGACGTATTATTCATAACAACATACGCTTAACTGGGTACGGTGGACGGGATATCTATAAATACCAATAATTGTTCATTTTACCGGACACGGGGATGGATTAATGGTTAATGGACTCATTAAAACAGGGTTGGATTACATTCAAGGGTAATTGGTGTAATTGTTAACAAAGTAGTAAAACCTTGGATTACACGTAGTCGATAACCTGGTGCATTCATTAAACAAAGTATTAAGACCTTGTTACAGTTCGAATCCCCAATTAGTTGGAATATTTGACTTCGGGTATAAGGATAATTTGACGAAGACTCTCGCACTTTATATTTATGACTGATGGACTATTATGGACAAAACCGTATGGACATATCGAATAATCCAGGACAAAGGACAATTAACCCATGGGAATAAACTAAAATCAACACGTCGAACATCATGATTACGGAAGTTTAAATAAGCATAATTCCTTTATTTTATATCTTATCGCACTTTTAATTATCGCACTTTTTAATTATCGCAATTTTATTTATCGTCATTTTATTTATCGCACTTTAATTTATCGCACTTTAATTATTGTCATTTACTTTACGCTTTAAATTAAGTTATATTTATTTTTAATATTTTACATTAGGTTTTAATTGCGACTTAAGTTTTAAAATCGACAAACCGGTCATTAAACGGTAAAAACCCCCCTTTTATAATAATAATAATATTACTTTTATATATATATATATATATATATATATATATATATATATATATATATATATATATATATATATATACAAATATAGTTTAAAAATATAGCGTTAAACTTGGCTAGCTCCCTGTGGAACGAACCGGACTTACTAAAAACTACACTACTGTACGATTAGGTACACTGCCTATAGTGTTGTAGCAAGGTTTAGGTATATCCACTCTAATAATAAATAAATAACTTGTGTAAAATTGTATCGTATTTAATAGTATTTCGTAACAAAAATATAACTATTTCGTATACGCTGCTGTACACATCACCTATTCTTTCTTTCAGCAACACCATTCATCTGAGGAGCGTATGCAGAACTGGACTGCATATTGATACCTTTTTCAATACAGAAACCTGCAAAATACTGATTTTTGAATTTTGTTCCGTTGTCGCAACGAATCTTTCTCATTTTGAGATTAAAACCTGTTTCTAATCGATTGATTAGCACTCTTAAATTTTCAAAAGTATCGGACTTCTCTCTTAAAAACATTACCTAAGAGAATCTTGAATAATCATCAGTTACAACCAGATAGTACTTATTTCATCAATGCTTTCAAAATGAATTGGACCGAAAAGATCCATATGTAACAATTCAAGTGGAGCATAGATTGGATTGTACTTCACCAGCTTATGAGCTTTCTTGCTCTGCTTACCCTTCTTACACGGAACCCGTGTTCCTGAAATCTGAAATGATCGAAGATCAACACCTTCTACAAGATTATTGTGAACAAGGTGATTCATTTTCTGAAAACTTAAATGACCCATGCGTTTGTGCTATGTAATAGAGTCTTGTTCAGTCGCTTTAGAAACAAAGGCTTGATGATGTTCAGCAGTTGAAGTAGCAACATTCATATCCAACATTCTAGGAGCCTTCATCAAAATCATTTCAGGAGAAATCACAAACTCAGGTTTCAGAATGTAGCTGAATTCGTCATCAAATGCTACTTTAAAAGATTTTTCACATATTTGTGAAACCGAAAACAAATTATTTGCGAGCTCTTGACAATCGTTCACTTTGCCGAAACTAACTTTCTCATTTTTCAATAACCCTTGAGCTGAGATGTGACCACTTTTATCTCCAGCAAATGTAACATAATCTCTTTCTATTTATACTCTACAAAAACTGCCCAAAAAATACAGAGGAATGTCGTTCCTCTTTTAGGAATGTCGTTCCTTGGCTCTTTGAGTGGAACGCCGTTCTTGAGTGTCACAAACATCGTTCCTGAATCGTTCTCTAAATGCCAAAAATTTATGTTTTCATTTCCTTTGTAATCGCCCAGGTAGAAAGTCGTTCTTAGCTTTGGAACGGTGTTCTTGAAGATGGAACAACGTTCTTTGATGATGGAACGTCGTTCTTGTTGCCAGGTTGAGCACATTGCAGTTTTCTTGATACATTTGCTCACTTTGGTCAATTTTACACCAAATTTATATTTAGAACTGCAATAGCACTCAGAACGCAAATAAACTCAAGATCATAGCTTTTCGAGCTCTTTGAAAACGAAAACCGAGTAAAATGAGGTAGATATTGCGTGAGAAACCTAGCGTGAATGAGCAATATCAACAAGGTACAACACATAACTATACGACTAAGTTCATTTGAGCGTTCGGGGTCACACACTTATACACCTAGACGTCAATTAATAATATATTACGCGATATATATTATTCAACTAATAAAAAATTAATTAATTAATTTATATGTTAATTAATTATTAAGCTGTACTCGTATTTCGTATGGAACAAGTTGTTTGCAAAGAGGAAATAGCATTTAGCCACCGACTTTATCACATATAAATATTATGATATTGGTTCTTTCCCGGTGTGCACAACAACAGAAAAACCTCTACGAAAATGGTTTTGCATTTTTTCGTTTTCGACAGAAAATTATAAAACTCATTCTTGTTTTATATGGCAACAATAAACCCATACGATTCCTTTTGTGATACAAACGAACAATAAAAATATTTATCGAGTTTTACGATTCAATTAAATAATTCTTGCGATTATTTATTATTACTTGACGGGACTACCACATCCGTTTGACGTTGTTCGAAGCGTAGTGTACCCTAGCGGAAATCATACTTTTGATTGTTAGTTTCTCTTCCATCAATCTGGTTCTTCAAGAAAGGTATAATCTTTAAACTCTCTTGTTGTATTTATTTATTTAACCATATAAATCATATGGATCCGTTTAGGTGATTTATTATTAATCTAATTAATACACTTCCGCTTAAATTGTTATTGTTATTATATGTATAAACATGATATTAATTGATGAGAAAATTGCTTTCTTAAAACCCTAAATCACAAACAGTATCTTCGAATACAAAAGCCAATGGTGGAAGGGAATAAGGGTAATGATGAAGCTGGTCCAAGTAGTCGAGTTGGCCCAGATAAACTCACTACATGCAACAAGTTTGGTACTTTAACAAACTATGTGGATTATAATGCTGATATGGACTTTAATATAATAGATGAAGAAAGTGATGTTGAGCCAGTTTTGGATGGTAATGTCAAGGATGTACACTATGAGGGCTAAATATTTCCAATGATTAACATTGTTTCATAGAACATACAGGTTCTGAACCCGACCCCAAAACAACAAGAGGTTTGTGAGGTTATAGCTAGTAATGAGATTTGTGTATGCACGATTTAGGAATCACATGTTCCTTTGGATCATCTGAATAACATATGTAATAATAATTTTCCGAATTGGCATTAGTCGTCAAACAATAGGGTTTGTGATAAGGGTACGAAAATCATTTGTTGTTGGGATCCTGGTGCTGTTCACTTAATGATCATTATAGTTACATAGAATGCCGTCCATTGCTTGGTTAAACAGCTAGGAGGTGACAAACAACTTTTTATTTCTTTTGTATATGCTTCTAACCATTATGCTGATAGGAGACTATTGTGGAATGATTTACTGATGCACAAGGGATTTGTTGGAAATCATCCATGGGTGAGTATAGGAGATTTCAATGCTGTTTAATTATGGTTTATAGGAGACAATTGTGGAATGATTTAACTGTGGCAGGCTCTTCAAAATTTACTATAGTTATGCTAGAATTTAAATGTGTTGATGTTAATCACTCAGGGATTTGATTTACTTGGAACTAGAGACCTTGGGCAAGCACGGGAGTGTTAAAGAAAATAATCGCGTTAGGGCCGGCCAACCATACTTTTACATATTGAGAGGTTTGCAGATGCGTACATGTTGTTTCAACCCTTTAGAATTTCAGACCATAGCCCGGCTATTCTCAATTCAAGTCACGTGGCGGTACAGAATCCAAAACCATTCAGAATTTTTGAATTATTTGGTGCAAAAGGATAATTCGAAAAGCATTGTTCTGGATGGCTGGAAGGTAGAGGTCCAAGGGCATGCGATGTACACAGTGGTTAAACTTCTTCATCTATCGAAATCGCCCCTTCTTAAACTCATGTGGGAGAGAGGTAATATCTTGTATCGTTACTTTTCTTGCATTATTACTGTCCATTTGTTGTTTGTCGGATCACAATATCTTGATTGGTGATTGTTGTTGGGTCAATAAATTCGTAACAAGAAGAATATTACATAATCAGCCAAAACAATGTTGAAAATGAATACGCTTATCTAATTATGATTTTTTCTTGTTATATAGAGTTAGATTAGAATTAGAATAGATATAGATATAGATAGATTAGATTAAAAGTTAGATTCGAGGCTAGATATAGATAGATTAGATTAGATAGTTGATTACCGTCACGATTAGCAGGAATCAGTAACTTGGTGCTGATACTGAAATGGTGTGAGGGCATAACAGTGATGATATTTAAATTTTCACCTGTTACATGGGACTCTGTTTCTACCCATGCACTCAAGGGTTTATAGTTAATTTTTATAATATGAGTCGGATGAAGAATGATTAGGAGATGTGAAGTTATCATTTTGAGACACAAAGAAAGGTGGATGATTACGTGTGGTGAAATTTAAGAAAAATATTGTATCCTCATCGTCAACTCAAGTTTGTAATTTTATTATGTCTCTAAAAGAGTAGATTGTGTATGTAAAGGAAATTTGTGTTCATGTAACTAGACACGACTAGTAGAGAAAAGCAGTTTGTGTGAAGATCATATTGTAGTAGATAGATAGGGGCAACGCCTCAGTCCTCACAAGCATCAATAATAAAAAAAATATATGTAATGTTGGTGATACTAATTTCGAAATTGTATATTGTATATCATGTAAATAGTAGTCTACTTGAGTATATTATGTTTTTTTTTATACTAAAATGACAAAATGTATGGATTTTTCATTAAACTAGAATTAATCCACGTGACATGGCTCACTCAGCTCTTTGTGTTGAGGTCACAGTTAAAAAGTTGAGATTGGATTGGTCATGGGTGGTACTAGTCAACATGTTGGATGGTTTTTATTCTCTGAAAAGAGGCACCCACGCCCTTTATATCATACAAAAATGTATATATATGTAGGTGCGTAGTATGATTAAAAAGGTTATTTTATTCTAGTAATAATGTAAATAGAATAATTTAGAATGTATATGTACATCATTTCTTTTCTGGCTACTATCTATATCCATTGGACCTATCAGTGATCAAGCATAAACCAAATCCAACCATTAATATGTAAATGGGTCAAAGTTGCTACCTATATTATCAACTACCAGCGTACCATTAGTCCGTTTTAATGCACTAGAATCAGGTTACACCCCCTAAATCTCATTAGTATTGTTAGCTGTAACATATTTACTATTTATCATCTCTGAAAACGTTTTAACTGCTCCTTTATTATCATTTGAGAGTATGTTGTATAGATTTTGGTTTACCAGTCTACACTCGATTGCTATTTAAATGTTATTTGTAAAGATTCATTCCTATGCTCATCAAATCTTGTGTTTCTGGATGCAGGGTAGACTTGGTGGTTTTTGTAATTTGGGTACTTTTCATTCTAGCATTTATAGTTTTCTTGGCGATTTCATTATATTACGGACAATTAAAACTTGCTTTAGTATTAGCAACCATTACGTTGTTACTAATCTTGTGTATGAAGATAACCAAACACGTAATATTGGCCCAGAAAAATAAGTGCAGGATGCTTCTTCCTTTATCGATGTAGGAGAATTCAAAATATGTCTTATGTATTCATATAATCTTAGCCCTGTTGAGTGTTGACTTATATTATGTTAATTGCAACAAATTTTAACCATTTTTGTAACCCATCATATGTCCTTTTTGTTTGTTATTAATTTTGTGTAATTGTAGCTGTGTCTGATAGAACTTTACGGTGTAGGTTATGTCGACTTGTGAGTTGTGACTCGCACTTTTCATGTAGTTATATGAATTCATATAAGTAGAGGTGACAATTTTAGTAAATTTACTTATGAAATGGAATTATTAATGTTTAATGTTTTCTAATAGAAGAATAAAAGTTAGATTAAAGTTATGGACTTACTGTAACAACTAAGCTGCTAAGGATTTAAGCCTAGAATTTAAAGCCAAGAATTTAAGCCTACTTAGTAAATGGTGATGGTGGGGGATTGAGACTTGATGGGGCTTCTCACCTATATGCAAGTCCATTTGGAAGTGTGGTATCAAAATTGAAAAGATTGGAGTACCCTTTATCTCCTCTCTAATTCGCAAAGTAGGGAGAGGTAAGTCCATTCGTTTCTGGAAAGAAATTCGGCTATCAAATGCAAACTCCAATCTGAAGCCGCTATTCCCAAGGCTCTACGCCCTTGAATGTAACAAAGATGCTCTAGTTGAAAGTCGAGTATGCAACAGTAGTGACAAACTGAGTGGCAATTGGTGCTGGAGAACAAACATTAGGGGAAGAGCTATCAATGAACTACAAGATCTCGAATGATTGGCAATGGACTTTGGGAGCAAATAGTCGTTTCTCGGTCAAAAGATTATTGTCTCTCTGTGATCAGATTCTTCTCTGCTCAGGTTCAGGATTTCGCCTGAATATGTGTAGGTGGATATATGGTACAACAACAACAACAACAACAAAACTCAATCCTACATATGTAGGGTATGAGAGAGGTAAGATGTAGACAATCCTTCCTCTATCCTAGAATACAGAGAAGTCATTTCTCTACCCAGAGTGAAACACTCCAAGAGCATAGAAAGTCTCCCTTTTAATGTTATATGGATAGAAAGATTGTTTTAGAATGGACCTCCAACCAATAAGTAGGTTAAAAAAACAAAAAAAATAAAATAAAATTATGATACTCCATGAAAATGGAAGAATCGAATTTTCATGGGTTTAAATCTGCTTGAATTTCAATTTAGGCGTTAAGTGGCAGTCAAGTCACCTATAATTCGACGCTTGCTGTTGACTAGATTAATAGAACCAATAGGTGGATATATGGTCTTCCAAATAAAATAAATATCCTTATTTGTCGGATTGGATTGAACAGTCGCTCAAATCTAGCAGCTAGAGGCGTGGTTTTGGAATCAATCCTATGTCCATTTTGTTGCAGAAATGAGGAAACTAGTGACTATTTGTTTACTGAATGTTCTTTCATATTGCCTTTGTGGAGAAGTCGAATCTGTTGGTGGGGCATCTCAGCTACAACGCCTTTAGGGGGTCTTGATTGCGGTTAGTTCGGCAAGTTTCAACATTGGATCGAAAGTGATTAATGAGGTATGTTTTGGAACGAGATATATATTAATGTGGTCAAAAGGAATAAATTAATTCATGCTCCAGTGGAGAGTTGAAATGCTATCCTAAATGAAAACATATTAAACAATACAAAAGTGGTGTCCCATATTTGGTTATCGAACAGGGAAGACAAGATCAACACTGATTTTAACGCCTGGAGATTGAATCCGAAAAGTCTGAATTTCAGACCTAATGAACTGATGGGAGTCCTGTAAGGTGGTGTCATATAAGGTGGCTCTTCCATTGTAAATGAAGAAGCTGTACAATTGGAGTCAGAACTACATTGTCGAGTTATTTTTTTTTTTATTTTATTTTTTTATTTTTTTGAAAAGCAAGATGAATTTATAAAATAAAAAAGAAATTACAAGATGGGTTGGGCAAGGCAACAAGCCCAGAACGAAAAAACAAGACCCCAACGCGAAACTAAACTAGAGAAGAACTAGCAAGAGCAACTATACATAAATACACAAAACAAAATAAAATAAAGCTGCTGAGGGAGCAGCAACTCGAACATGTCAGTATGCGTTAACTACACCAGGATTCTCCAACCACATAAGCCAGTCGATTTTCTTGTTCTTTAAACGATGGGAAATCCACTTGAAAGATTTGATTTGAATCTCATATACAGTTAAAGGAGCGTTCCACCCTTTACGATTGAAAACCACTTGGTTCCTATTTCTCCAAATCAAATAACCACAAAACCACTCCACCGCTTGCCAAAGTTCGACACCGAAAGGTGTCATCCTCTTAGAAGAATTTCCACGAAACATCTCATTTATGCTAAGATTTGAAACATTTCCTAGGTTCCACCATTTGAAGATTCGATCCCATATATCCATTGCCTGTTTACAAAATAACAACGAATGTTCAACCGTTTCGAGGTCGTCATCACAAAGAGGGCATCGGACACTATGAAGATCGATCCTCTTTTATCGAGCTCGACTCGAACCGGTAATCGGCATTTCATCGCCCTCCAAATAAATACCTCTAACTTGTTTGGGACCAAAGAGTTCCTTTCAGTACCAATATTAGAAGTGAACGATGCAAGTGAAATATCATCAATTAATTTATTTAGCTTGCGAACCGTAAGCGCTCCATTTGAGGCTAAAACCCTTTCCCACGAATCATTTTTGCTGATGTCAAAAGTTCTATCAGATAATAAGTTGATCAATTCTTCGAGTTCACCATGTGTACGTCCCCTAGGAGTGCTAATCCAATTCCAGTTCCAACTAACACTTGTCCCATTCCAAATCAATTTGTTACATATCGTCGTTTGCTTGTCACTTTCCAATAGATAAAGTCTAGGAAACTTATCTTTCAAACTACTATTCTCGATCCAGATGTCCTCCCAGAAGGAAGTTTCTGCTCCATTGCCAACTAGTCTCCGAAAGGAATTCGCGAAAGGGACTCCACAATTTTCAATAGCGTAACCTGCATTAATAATGCTTGACCAAATGCTCCCCGTGGGGGGTTGCTGTGAATGGCTAGAACCTGATGGTAACCCCCCCAGAAATCCCGTAAAAAACTTGTAATAATTTTTAGCCAAAAGGCGTCGGGTTCGGTTTTGAACAGCCACCACCATTTCCCTAATAGAGCAAGGTTCTTGTTTACAAGTGATCCGATATTTAACCCCCCCCCCCCCCCCCCCCCCCCCCCAATTCTCATAAGAGTTCATAACGGTTTCCCATTTTATTCAAGAGGTGTGTTTACCCGACCCCGTCCCGCCCCAAACGAACTTATTTCTAATAGACTCGAGTTTTTTGGAGACACATAGCGGGACACGGAAGAGTGATAAGTAGTACAACGAGAGGCTATTGAGGACCGACTTAATAAGAGTAACACGACCACCGAAGGAGACCGTTCTAGCTTTCCATTCCGAAACTCTTTTTTAAATTTCTCAACAACTAGCGACCAATCCTTAGTCTTTTTCATCTTTGAACCAACGGGGAGTCCTAGATAGGGAAATGGCAGGCTGCCTATTTGTAGTGACCTGAACTTTTTCATGTTTATCTATATTAAATGAAATTTTTATTTACATGATTAAGTGTTTCCAACATGTTAAGCAATCAAAGTTGTTAAGACTTGATTAATTGAAATAGGTTTCATGTAGACAATTGACCACCCTAGTTGACCGGCGATTCACGAACGTTAAAACTTGTAAAAATTATATGATGTTATATATATATATATATATATATATATATATATATATATATATATATATATATATATATATATATATATATATATAGTTAACATGATATTATGATAAGAAAGTATCTCACTAGGTTTATTAACAATGAATTATATACAAAAATGAGTTTATTGAATTAAGAAACTCGAAACGATATATATAACGATTATCGTTATAACAACGTCTTACTAAATACATATGAATCATATTAAGATATTGTTACACTATGTTTAAATATGTTAAATGATAAGTAAATACATCATTAAGTGTATAAACAATGAACTACATATGTAAAAACAAGACTACTAACTTAAGGGTTTCAAAACGAGACAAATATGTAACGATTATCGTTGTAACGACATTATATATATATATATATATATATATATATATATATATATATATATATATATATATATATATATATATATATATATATATATATATATATATATATATATATATATATATATATATATATCATATTAAGATATATTAATACATCATATTATCATGATAATATAATAATTTAACATCTCATTAGATATAATAAACAATGGGTTAACAACATTAAACAAGATCGTTAACTTAAAGGTTTCAAAACAACACTTACATGTAACGACTAACGATGACTTAACGACTCAGTTAAAATGTATATACATGTAGTGTTTTAATATGTATTTATACACTTTTGAAAGACTTCAAGACACTTATCAAAGTACTTCTACTTAACAAAAATGCTTACAATTACATCCTCATTCATTTTCATCAACAATTCTACTCGCATGCACTCGTATCTGTACTCGTACAATACACAGCTTCTAAATGTATTTACTATTGGTATATACACTCCAACGATTGGCTCTTAGCAGCCCATGTGAGTCACCTAACCATGTGGGAACCATCATTTAACATCTAGCATGAAATATCTCACAAAATAACAAACTAATGGAGCCTATATGATGGAGCAAGATTCACGTGAATGAGAGTGTACACAAACACTTTCATTTTGCAACTTACATGCATCAAACTACTCCCTCTCAAGTGTTCTTCCATTGTTCTAAGTGTTCTTCATCATCTTCATCAAAATCTAGCTCAATCTAGTTCATAAATCCATACATAAACCAAGTTATAAAACGACTACTCAAGAACACACCAACAACACTTTCAAGTTTGCTAGCTTACTTCCAATCTTGCAAATCCACTTTGAGTGATCATCCAACCTCAAGAAATCTTTCTTATTTATAGTAAGATATCTTTCTAATACAAGGTAATATTCATATTCAAAATTTGATTCAATTTCTATAACTTTAACAATCTTATTTCGAGTGAAAATCTTACTTGAACTTGTTTTAGTGTCATGATTCTACTTCAAGAACTTTCAAACCATCTAAGTATCCTTTGAAGCTAGATCAATTTTTGGTCACTTTCAGTAGGTTATCCACAAAACTTGAGGTAGTAATGATGTTCATAACATCATTCGATTCATATATATAAAACTACCTTATTCGAAGGTTTAAACTTGTAATCACTAGAACATAGTTTAGTTAATTCTAAACTTGTTCGCAAAAAAAAGTTAATCCTTCTAAATTGACTTTTAAAATCAACTAAACACATGTTCTATATCTATATGTAATGCTAATTTAATGATTTAAAACCTGAAAACCCGAAAAACACCGTAAAACCGGATATACGCCGTCGTAGTAACTCCACGGGCTGTTTTGGGTTAGTTAATTAAAAAATATGATAAACTTTGATTTAAAAGTTGTTCTTATGGGAAAATGATTTTTCTTATGAACATGAAACTATATCCAAAAATCATGGTTAAACTCAAAGTGGAATCATGTTTTCCAAAATGGTCATCTAGACGTCGTTCTTTCGACTGAAATGACTACCTTTACAAAAACAACTTGTAACCTGTATTTCCGACTATAAACTTATACTTTTTCTATTTAGATTCATAAACTTAAGTTCAATATGAAACCATAACAGCTTGAATTGTGACGACCCGGAAATTTCTGATCAATTTTAAACTTAAATCTTATATGATTTTGACAAGATAAGCAAAGTCTATAATATTGAGTTACAAAATTTTGAAACTGTCTACATTCAATTACCCTTCGACTATTCCCTACGATTCACAGACAGTTATGTGTAAATAAATATGTAAATATATATATACATATGAATACATATATATATGAATGTAAATATATATAGTAATTTGAAGTTATAAAATATAATTTAAACATAAAAATGAAATATGTAAAATAAGTTACAAAATAAATATGATGTAATTTAAAACGAATCTATATATATATATATATATATATATATATATATATATATATATATATATATATATATATATATATATATATATATATATATATATATATATATGATAAGGCTAAAAAGGAACATATATTTCATAGCATTATTCCCCAAGAAAGACAAGATTTTAGTTGCAATTGTTCCATTTTCAAGTGATATCCGTTTATATTAAATAAGTGCGAAGACAAAAGGCGAAAATGACGATTTGAAGACACAAAGGTCCAAAAAGCTAAAAAGTACAAGATACAATTCAAGAGGTTCAAATTATTGATGAGGAACGTCTCAAAATGACAAGAGTACAAGTCACAAAACGCAAAGTACACGATATTAAATTGTACGAAAAGGCGTTCGGAAATCCGGAATCGGGACATGAACTAACTTTCAACGCTCGACGCAACGGAGCTGAAAGTACAAGTCAACTATGCACAAGAATATAATATAATATTTAAATAATTCATAATAAGAATAATATTATATAATAAAAAGTTGTTAATTGAGCATAGTTCAGGGGTCATAAGTGAAAATTCAAATTAATCATTTGCCTATAAAAGGCCATGTAATCGATGAATTTAAGTACACCTTTTCTTTCTTTCTTCCTTCTGTAAAGAAATATATATTTATATTATAATTTTAATTTAAGTTAATTTTAATAATAAAGTTATGGTTTAGTTGGGTTAATGTAAGAAATGTTTTACGGGTTTTAAAGTCGAAACTCTGCCCGTGTAACGCTACGCGATTAATCACCACTGTAAGCTATGTTCTTCCTTTTTAAATTAATGTATCGTAACTAAGTTATTATTATGCTTATTTGAGCCGAAGTAATCGTGATGTTGGGCTAAAATATTAAGAAGGGGTTATTGAACTTTGGACCATAATTAAGGTTTGGGCAAAAGACCGACACTTGTGGAAATTGAACTATTGACTATTAATAGATGGGGGGTATTGTCTAATTGAGTGACAACTCATTGGAGTCTGTCGAACCTATCTTCAAATTAATTAACCTAATAATTAATAATGATTATGGTTGTCCTATTTAGTGATGTTCATATGGAATCTGTTATAATCATTTAATTAATCAATTGGGTTGGGTAATTGATTATTCATTCTGATCAAGTGGATGAATTAATATTCATAAACTAATTAAAACAGGGGTGGATTACATACAGTGATAACTGGTGTAATTGTTGACAGAAGTGATAACTGCGTCACAGTTTAAATCCTTAATCAGTTGGAATATTTGACTTCGGGTATAAGGGTAATTTGACGAGGATACTCGCACTTTATATTTATAACCGATGGACTATTATGGACAAAAACCAGATAGACGTATCAAATAAACCAGGACAAAGGACAATTAACCCATGGTAATAAATTAAAATCAACACGTCAAACATCATGATTACGGAAGTTTAAATAAGCATAATTCTTTTATTATATTTCTCATCGTATCTTTATTTACTGTCATTTTATTACTCGCAATTTTATTTACTGTAATTTTATTTATTGTCATTATTTTACGCACTTTAATTATCGTCATTTATCTTTACGCTTAAAATATAGAATCGACAAACCGGTCATTAAACGGTAAAACCCCCCTTTTATAATAATATTACTACTTATATAATTATATATATTTTGTATAAATATAGTTAAAAATATAGTAAGTATCACCAGCTCCCTGTGGAACGAACCGGACTTACTAAAAACTACACTACTCTACGATTAGGTACACTGCATATAGTGTTGTAGCAAGGTTTAGGTATATCCCATCCGTAAATTAATAAAACTTGTGTAATTTTGTATCGCTTTTCGTAATAAAAATAAGTATATTTCGTACCCCTTCGCTTTAACATCAAGTTTTTGGCGCCGCTGCCGGGGAGCGCTAAAACGCTATATTTTTAATTATAATAATATTGAAATAAAATATAATAATATAATAATATTGAAATAGAATATAATAATATAATAATATTAAAATAAAATATAATAATATAATAATATTTTAGAATCTATTTTGAATCGTAAAAGTTTTAAAAAGTCGTATTTATTAAATACTTCAGGGGTATATTATGTAACTTATAATTAATAATTTCTATAATGTCGCTTTCATGTGAATAGTAAATTAATTAATTTCTTTTCATTTACTATTCATGAATAGTAAATGAATTAAAAAAAAAAGTTTTGAAAAAAATAATAATTATAAAAACATTATTAATTTGTAAAAAAAAAAATCATTTTTTTTAAAAAAAAAAAAAAAAATTTGTAAGAAAAAAAATTCGTTTTTAAAAAAAAAAAAAAAAAAAAAATTTGTAAAAAAAAAATTCGTTTTTTTAAAAAATAAAAAAAATTTTAAAAATTTTTTTTTTTTTAAAAATAATAAATAATAATTTATTTTTTTTAGTTTTATTACCTTTAGATTTTTAGACTATAGTTACAATTTTTAGTATTAAGTTTAGTTTTGCATAGTTATTTTTATTTCTAGAATTTTTAGACTTTGCCGTAAAATCCCTTAAGTGCTTATTCCTTAGACTAAGTATTAGGTGCTTTAGAATTTTGCGACGCCATTTTTCGTGCTATTTTCTTATTTCGTATTTTTCGACGCCGTTTACCTATGTATCAATTACAATTCCAATTAGTGATCTCTATTTGTAGTTTTAATTTTAAGATAGTGATAGTTATAAGGTTGGATTAACCGCGTGTTTACAAACCACTCTTCGTCTTTTTCATTTTTCGACACTTTTCGACGCGCACTCTTTTTCTCTCTTATTTCTCGCCATTCTAGTTTTTAGGACTTAGAATTTTTTCTACTTCTTCTCTAAATTTCTTAAAATTACGAAAATTTATTTTAAGTGGTTAAATTGATAGACATCAAAATTTTCTGGTTCGTAGTAATAGTTGGATTTGTACGTGGACCGGGTTATTGGAGCCAAACAGTACTCAATTATATTGAGACCAAACGAATCCTGCCCCTCTGCTGCATCTTTTGGCTATTCGAAACGTGGGCAAAAATCAGAAAAGTCTATTAATTGGATAGCTTATTTAAGTTTTTCTTTTTTTTTATAACTACTAGGATATTCTGTGAATGCACCGAGCAAAACGTTTACAACCTTTCATACGTTCACCACCTGTAACTCGATCAAGACATTTAGCAAATATTGTCGCCGTTGATTTTTCTTTAGAATCATCATCCAGTCGAACAAATACTCCAATTCAAATTTCCGACAATCCATCTTTTGAACCCGATTTCACAACTAAGAAACTGGAGGATATTCAAGGACAATTCCAAGATCCTGAACCACAAACCGTTAAATCAGAGTCCTCTAGTGATTCGTATTCAACGAATTCAATTATGGAAGTAACGGAACCTCTAAGTATGGAAGATCGAATGAGAGCTAAACGCACGGGCTAAGGTCACGCCATTATTAAGCCAGAAGTTAATGCTCCAGATTATGAAATCAAAGGACAAATCCTACACATGGTAACTAATCAGTGCCAATATAGTGGTGCGCCGAAGGAAGATCCAAACGAACATCTTCGTACGTTTAATAGGATCTGTACACTATTCGAAATCCGAGAAGTTGAGGATGAACAGATCTATCTCATGTTGTTTCCCTGGACTTTAAAGGGAGAAGCCAAAGATTGGTTAGAATCGTTACCTGAAGGGGCGATTGATACATGGGATGTTTTAGTTGAAAAATTTCTTAAACAATTCTTTCCGGCATCTAAAGCCGTGAGACTTCAAGGAGAAATTGTTACGTTCACACAAAAGCCAAATGAAACATTATATGAGGCGTGGACAAGATTCGGAAGGATGTTGAGAGGATGTCCTCAACACGGTTTAGACACTTATCATATAGTACAAATATTCTATCAAGGTGTCAACGTTGCTACAAGAAAAGACATCGACATAACAGCTGGTGGTTCCATCATGAAGAAAACCGCAACTGAAGCTTACAAAATTATTGATAATACAGCCTCCCACTCTCATGAGTGGCACCAAGAAAAAGATATCGTTAGATCATCTAAAGCGGCTAGAGCCGATTCTAGCCATGACTTTGATTCCGTTTCCGCAAAAATAGATGCTTTTGAAAGACGAATGGAAAAGATGAATAAAGATATTCACGCAATACGAATCAGTTGTGAGCAATGCGGTGGACCACACTTATTGAAAGATTGTCACATTGAACCAACGATGGAACAATGAGAGAATGTTTCCTATATGAACCAAAGGACGGGAAGTAATTATCAAAATAATTATCAACCGCCAAGGATAAACTTCAATCGAAATCAAAACATTCTTTACAATCCAAATGGACCCAACAACAACTCGTATAACCAACAAGGTTCGAATAACCAACCAACTCAAAACAACACTTTCAATCCACAAAGACATGGCTTGTATAAACCACCACAACAAACCGAAGAGAAAAAACCAAATCTAGAAGAAATAATGGCAAAGCTAGTTGAATCTCAAACACAATTTATTACATCTCAAACCCAAACAAATGATAGGTTTGATCAGTCATTAAGAACTCAACAAGCTTCTATTTTGAATCTAGAAAAACATGTTGGTACTCTTGCTAGCATGATGAGTGAGAGGGAACAAGGAAAGCTACCGAGTAATACTGAAGTAAATCCTCGAAATGAGAATGTTAATATGGTTTCAACAAATTCTGAAAAACCAGCTCCAGAAGATGGGAAGGTTTTAGATGAGAGTAACAATGAAGAATTTACAACACCACCACCACCCGAGTATGTAAAGCCAGTGGTGGAACCATATAAACCACCCATCCCGTTTTCAATAAAAGGAGTTGAGTATGAGCAAGTGATAGGTAATAAAGATTGTGATACCTCTGGAAAGAAGAAGAAGAAAAAGAATAAGGAAGTACAAGAAACAAAAACCGTAGAAGTAAACCCGGTGAATACAGTTCCACCAAAACCTCCACCTAGGGTAGGTGATCCGGGTGAATTTATTATTCCTTGTCTACTTAGTGATTGTGTTATGTATGATGCACTGGCAGATTTAGGTGCAAGTGTGAGTGTTATGCCTCTTTCCTTATATAAGAGATTAGGTGTAGGTAAGTTAAGTCCAACGGATATGAGTGTTCGACTCCTTGATCAAACCATTAAGCACCCAGTTGGAATTGCTGACAACCTACCCATTCAAGTAGGTAATTTAACCTTTCTAGTCGAATTCATTGTCATTGACATAGAAGAGGACCCAAACATTCCTCTAATTTTAGGTCGACCATTCTTTGCGTCCACCGGGGCGTTATTTGATGTAGGAAATGGAAGAATGACACTTAAAAGTGGTGACAAATCTATCACCTTTATGATTCGAAAGTCTAAATCTCCACCAACCAAGACCGTTGAACCAGAAAAAACGATTGGTAAGAACCATGTTGTTTTACCAACTCCAATGGTAGTGCTTAATAATAATAAAACGCCTAAGTGTGGGGAAAATGAAGTAACACCTAATGATGACATGATAACAAAGAACCCCGTTATTGATACGAAATTAAATGACCCCGTTATTAACAGTTCAATGAAGAAACTTTTTAAACGGGCTATTGATGCTAGAAGTAAGGGGAACTTTAAGTTATGTAACCGGTTAGTATCCAATCTGTCGCCTAAAGAAAGGACGAAGCTAGTTGAATTATGGGATATTACGGAAGAAGCCGGGCACTGGCTTAAAGAAAAAGTCACAGATAGGCAAGTTGATTATGGACCAAGAGAAATTGACAATGAAGTTAATCACAATTTCAACACCACAGCTACCTAAGTGTGGGGAGATTCGAATGTTCTAAAAAGATAATGCTGTCTAAAGTTATTTGTTCTGTTCTCGTGTAGTTCCGAGAATGGAATCCGATTGGTCTTTTCCGCTAGCAGACACTAAAGAACTAGTTTTCTCCCTCCATTCTGAATTTTTTTTGTTTTTTAGGTTTTATATGAAATTAATATGCATTTTAATTTATGTTTTTAAAATCAAAAATTTACTTTATTTCATTAAGTTAAAAATATGATTTTTAAAATTCGTCGTGAGTTGAAGACTAGGTCGTTGAGCCGAAATTGCTTTACCCGAGGGCGGGGCGACAAATTTTGTTATCATTATTTTTAATTTTATTGATATAAAGTATGCCAAAAAAAATATTATATTTTATAATTTTTTGAACGTGGGGTTATATACCAAACTTCAAAAATATGTATATATATATGTTTGTATTTTATTATATACAAAACAGGGTAAAACAGCGCACTTTCAAAGACTGTCATTAAGTTCAGCAAAAGGTACTAATTTTGACAACACGACGCGAAAGATCAAATGTGAAATAACAACAATATGATTGCGAACTCGGTATTTCTAATCACTTTTCTACACTAATCACCCTCATGAATTTATAATTATAGTCTGATTTCATGCAAATGAGGGCATTGCATGATCTTAAGTGTGGGGAAGGGTTATAAATTCTCTCGGGTTTATACTTGGTTTATTTGCCAAATTTTGTGAAAATTTGAAAAATTTTCAACTAAATGAATTCAAAATCATGTTTATACATATTTATGAACGATAAAACTAGGTGTTAATGCCGAAATTATTGTTACCTCGAGGACATAAATTGAAAAACAACCCAAAACGCTTGAATTCATTTAAAATGGGATATAAGAGAATAAAAAGGCAAAGAAAAGAATAAATAAAAGCTAAGTGTGGGGAGAATGTACCAAGTTATTCAATTAAAAACTATCTATCACATTTTTGTATAAGAATTATTGCAGGTACTTTTGCTTTGGACGATACTAATCAGTTTTACCCGGTTTACTGTAATATATTTTAAAGAAAGATGGATCTACACGATGAATCAATTCCATCATTAAAAGGAAGTAAAGTCTTCCGAAAAAGTCACGCGCTTCTTGATTTAGGTTAAGAAGTTGTCGTCCAGACCAGCTGTAGGTTGACGAAAAATCTAGAAAAGTCATCTCTAAAATCAGCAGGAAATCCACGGACCTCAGCATCAAACAGGGTCGCCAGGTGGTCAGATTTATCCTAACCATGAGAAGGATTTATCTCGTACAATGGGGAGGCACCGTGCAAATTAGCTTGATAAGACTAATGAATCAGATCCCCAGAAAGGATAATCTCCTTAAAGATTAAAAATCAGCTTTTAAGCCTGATATTACTCAATCCTTGAGATTGACCTTAAAGATTGAGAATTCAAACTCATGGAATTCGATGATATCTAAACTCGAGCTTGAACGAGAAAATATTTTGATCAAAATTACAAACCGATTTGTTTTCTGAAAACCTATTTTCAATGCGTTCATTACCATTGAACGTAAAATCCTGAGAATTCATCAGAATTCATTAGGTCACCTGAACCAAATCGGGTGTCAACCGTAAGAAACGGTGGTTGCATAGCATGGTCGGAGACAGGACCTTGTGCCAGATCGAAAAATTATAGGATGATCTTTACTATTGCTCCTACCAAGGATAGTACTAGCATCCGACACGTTAAAAAGACCATAATCATCTGCATGTCACGGGACATTGCCTTAACAGTTTCTTGTTCATCGCTTTCCTTTACAACCGGACGGTAGTTTACCGAAAGGTAATATACGGAACAAGTAAACTGGATGTGTGCTTTCCGATACAGGGATAACAGTGGATTACACGAACCTAAAAGTTTTAGCCAAAATATTGATCCACAAATATATTTTGCAACACCGATGGTGGATCAAATCATAAAACTTGTCTAGGGTAAAATTTAGCTTGAATTTTCAAAAGATCAAAAGTTTTCATAAAGATCCAATTTCCTAACGGATCTAAATTTTCATAAGTCATGTGGGACTGTAAACCGCCTTTCAAATGTGCACTTTGCTTTGGAAACCGAAAGTAAATCGGCTATTTGATTGCAAGTGTCGTTGACCTAAACCCGAGGCAACTGTGGATGACACACCCACCTTTAACCATGGTTCTATTGTTACTATCATTGTTTATACCGCCATATCAAAATCACTGATGTACAAAGTGTGAAGAATAAAGAAGTGATTCGTGTGATGTATTATATTATTTCAAGACTGTATTGCTTGAGGACAAGCAACGCTCAAGTGTGGGGATATTGATAAGGCTAAAAAGGAACATATATTTCATAGCATTATTCCCCAAGAAAGACAAGATTTTAGTTGCAATTGTTCCATTTTCAAGTGATATCCGTTTATATTAAATAAGTGCGAAGACAAAAGGCGAAAATGACGATTTGAAGACACAAAGGTCCAAAAAGCTAAAAAGTACAAGATACAATTCAAGAGGTTCAAATTATTGATGAGGAACGTCTCAAAATGACAAGAGTACAAGTCACAAAACGCAAAGTACACGATATTAAATTGTACGAAAAGGCGTTCGAAAATCCGGAATCGGGACATGAACCAACTTTCAACGCTCGACGCAACGGAGCTGAAAGTACAAGTCAACTATGCACAAGAATATAATATAATATTTAAATAATTCATAATAAGAATAATATTATATAATAAAAAGTTGTTAATTGAGCATAGTTCAGGGGTCATAAGTGAAAATTCAAATTAATCATTTGCCTATAAAAGGCCATGTAATCGATGAATTTAAGTACACCTTTTCTTTCTTTCTTCCTTCTGTAAAGAAATATATATTTATATTATAATTTTAATTTAAGTTAATTTTAATAATAAAGTTATGGTTTAGTTGGGTTAATGTAAGAAATGTTTTACGGGTTTTAAAGTCGAAACTCTGCCCTTGTAACGCTACGCGATTAATCACCACTGTAAGCTATGTTCTTCCTTTTTAAATTAATGTATCGTAACTAAGTTATTATTATGCTTATTTGAGCCGAAGTAATCGTGATGTTGGGCTAAAATATTAAGAAGGGGTTATTGAACTTTGGACCATAATTAAGGTTTGGGCAAAAGACCGACACTTGTGGAAATTGAACTATTAACTATTAATAGATGGGGGGTATTGTCTAATTGAGTGACAACTCATTGGAGTCTGTCGAACCTATCTTCAAATTAATTAACCTAATAATTAATAATGATTATGGTTGTCCTATTTAGTGATGTTCATATGGAATCTGTTATAATCATTTAATTAATCAATTGGGTTGGGTAATTGATTATTCATTCTGATCAAGTGGATGAATTAATATTCATAAACTAATTAAAACACGGGTGGATTACATACAGTGATAACTGGTGTAATTGTTGACAGAAGTGATAACTGCGTCACATTTTAAATCCTTAATCAGTTGGAATATTTGACTTCGGGTATAAGGGTAATTTGACGAGGATACTCGCACTTTATATTTATAACCGATGGACTATTATGGACAAAAACCAGATAGACGTATCAAATAAACCAGGACAAAGGACAATTAACCCATGGTAATAAATTAAAATCAACACGTCAAACATCATGATTACGGAAGTTTAAATAAGCATAATTCTTTTATTATATTTCTCATCGTATCTTTATTTACTGTCATTTTATTACTCGCAATTTTATTTACTGTCATTTTATTTATTGTCATTATTTTACGCACTTTAATTATCGTCATTTATCTTTATGCTTAAAATATAGAATCGACAAACCGGTCATTAAACAGTAAAACCCCCCTTTTATAATAATATTACTACTTATATAATTATATATATATTGTATAAATATAGTTAAAAATATAGTAAGTATCACCAGCTCCCTGTGGAACGAACCGGACTTACTAAAAACTACACTACTCTACGATTAGGTACACTGCCTATAGTGTTGTAGCAAGGTTTAGGTATATCCCATCCGTAAATTAATAAAACTTGTGTAATTTTGTATCGCTTTTCGTAATAAAAATAAGTATATTTCGTACCCCTTCGCTTTAACATCAATATATATATATATATATATATATATATATATATATATATATATATATATATATATATATATATATATATATATATATATATGTATAATTTCTATGTATAATTATTATTATAGGTATATTATAGCATATATAAAATTTATCCAATAGAAATTATTACATAATATGTTACATGATTAGTAGATACTCCATAATTAATAAAATTTAATTACAAGTTAAAATATTGTTGTTATATTTATATATCATTAGTATTTTCATTAATAATAATATCAGTATTATGAATACTGTTAAAATTATAATATATAGATATAAATATTGATACAAGTGATCTGTTACATTATTTTTATTAATACCTTTATAATTATTATTACTATTATCATGAAAAATCATTATCTTATTACAATTATCATTAGTATTAATTATTGTTAAACTTATTATTTTTATTAAAGATATCATTGTTATTATTATTAATATTATCATATTATTATGTTCATTATTTATTATTAGTAAAATTATTATTAATTAATATTATGAGTATTATTAATATATTTATAGATATTAATTAACAATACTGAATCATAAGGACATATATGCATACGAATTCAGTTGCTACACATCAAATTCAATGTATATTCCTTCTAACTAATCGATAAAAACTCAAGGAGACAGGTTACAAAATCTGTTGAATGTCATTTCTTATTTTTCATATTTTTAATATATTTCTATCCTTGAGAAAGATACATGTCGAATTATCTGTGATTGTAAACGAATTCAGTATACATTGAAGATATTCCAATTCACACTCAATAACTTAATCCATTACTCACTGCACTTCAAAAAAAAATTTAAAACATATTTTTTTACACGACTACCTCTGTTTTGGAACCTAAACTACAAAACCTCGATTTCGAAACAAATTTAAAAATGTACAAATGCAGTTAGATTAGGAATTATTTAGTAAATCTTTCTCCAAAATCTCACTTTCCAATCCTTCGAAACGAATACGAATTTTGAGGTCAAAGTTATGGTTTTTAAAAGTCAACCGAAGTGTTCATGGTTAAATTGGAGTTCGTTTTAATGATTTTGGAACAATTGATGATTCATACAGTTTCCACGAATGATATGCAATATATTTCATGTAGAAAGTTTTGTCTAATACGTTCTTAAAATCGAAATCATAATTTTTTTTCTTTTAAAACAGCGACTGCTGGCTGTGTTTGTTTTCATTTTTTTTCTTTAATTTTGTTATTCAATAGGAGGTCACAGTTAGTTATTTTGTTGCAAATACGTATACAAAATCCAAACTTTTAATACGTGCCTTGTTAACTTAATTTCTGGTCGACTAGCTGATGATTGAAGAAGATGAACAATTTAAAAGGGTTAAGTATATTAGGAAAAGCATATACTGAGGAAAAACAGAATTGGTCCAGTGGTTAAGCAATTGTTTCGGTGAGCGTGAGGTCTCGGGTTCGAGCCCGGCGTGTGGCAGTTATTTTTTTTAAAGGCTTTTTGAGGTAGTTTTTGATTTCGAAAATCTTTATTATTATTATTATTATTATTATTATTATTATTATTATTATTATTATTATTATTATTATTATTATTATTATTATTATTATTATTATTATTATTATTATTGTTGTTGTTATGATCCTTATTATTATTATTATTATTATTATTACTAATGTTGTTACTAGAATTATCATTATTAAAAGTATCACTAATAATACTAGTATTATCATTATAATTATTAGTATCATCATTATAATAATTATTATAAGTATTATCATTATTATTATGATTATGATTATGATTATTATTATCATTATTATCATAAGTACTATAATTATAATTTAAAATTATTAGTATTATCATTACTAATATTATTGTTAGTATAAATATTATTATTAGTACTAGCAATTAGGTTATATTTGGTAATAGCATTATGATCGAAATCATTATCATTGATATTAAAATTTATATTACTATAGTATTATTATTATCAGTACGATTATAGTGATCGTTATTACTAAAAGTAACATTTTTATTAATGATAGTATTAGAATTATCATTTAACATTAATATTGATATTAGCATTAATATGACTATTAAAACTTCTAATAAAATCATCATTTTTATAAAAAATCACTTTTTTTTATTTAAAGTATTACTTTTATGAAAACTAACATTTTATCATATCATTATTATCATTACTTTTATTATCACTAATATTACTTTTATTATTATTATTATCAAAACTATTAATATCAATATCATTCCTAAAAATCTAATTATTAGTATTATTATTATTATCATAAAAAGATACTGATAATGCTAAAAACGAACATATATTTCATAGCATTATTCCTCAAGAAAGACAAGCTTTTAGTTGCAATTGTTCTATTTAAAAGTGATATTCGTTTAAATAATAAAAGGTGAAGACAAAACACAGATTCGACGAATTGAAGACGCAAACGACCAAAAAGCTCAAAAGTACAAAATACAATCAAAGAAGTTCCAATTATTGATAAGAAACGTCTCGAAATTACAAGAGTACAAGATTCAAAACGCAAAGTACAAGATATTAAATTGTACGCAAGGACGTTCGAAAATCCGGAACCGGGACCAGAGTCAACTCTCAACGCTCGACGCAACGGACTAAAAATTACAAGTCAACTATGCACATAAATATAATATAATATTTAAATAATTCTTATAATTATTTATATATTATATAAATATTTAAAACCGTCGGTAAACAAAGAGCCAAACTCGTGTGAGCTGTAAAAGCAAACTCCGCGACTCGCGGAGTTTGAAGGCAAAATGGGCCGCGAGTCGCGGAGACCCAAAGTTTGAAACTCCCTATAAAGCCAACCGAATTCTGATCATTTTTATCATCCTTTTTCTTCTTCTCTCATAATACGTAAATATTTATATTTATATTTTAATTTTAATTTTAATTTTAATTATAATTCTAATAATAAGGGTATGTTAGTGAATATTGTAAGGGTGTAAGTCGAAATTCTGTTCGTGTAACGCTACGCTATTTTTAATCATTGTAAGTTATGTTCAACCTTTTTATATTAATGTCTCGTAGCTAAGTTATTATTATGCTTATTTAATCCGAAATAATCATGATGTTGGGCTAATTACTAAAATTGGGTAATTGGACTTTGTACCATAATTGGGGTTTGGACAAAAAAACAACACTTGTAGAAATTAGACTATGGGCTATTAATGGGTTTTATATTAACTAAACAATACCTTGTTAATTTAATATACAAACTTATAATTCGACGTATTTATATATAACCACATACGCTTGACTGGGTACGGTGGGCAGGATATCTATAAATACCAATAATTATTCATTTTACCGGACACGGAACTGGATTAATAGTTAATAGACTTGTTGAAACAGGGGTGAATTACATTCAAGGGTAATTGGTGTAATTGTTAACAAAGTAGTAAAACCTTGGTTTACACGCAGTCGATAACCTGGTGTATTCATTAAACAAAGTATTAAAACCTTGTTACAATTCGAATCCCCAATTAGTTGGAATATTTGACTTCGGGAATAAGAATAATTTGACGAAGGCTTTCGCTCTTTATATTTATGACTGATGGACTATTATGGACAAATCCGTATGGACATATTAAATAATCAAGGACAAAGGACAATTAACCCATGGGCATAAAACTAAAATGAACACGTCAAACATCATGATTACGGAAGTTTAAATAAGCATAATTCTTTTATTTCATATTTAATTTCCTTTATTTTATATTTAATTGCACTTCTAATTATCGCATTTTATTTATTGTTATTGTATTTAATTGCACTTTTAATTATTGTACTTTTTAATTATCGCAAGTTTATTTTATCGCATTTTTATTCGCAATTTCATTATCGTTATTTACTTTACGCTTTAATTTAAGTCTTGTATTTATTTTTAATATTTTACATTTGGTTTTAACTGCGACTAAAGTTTTAAAATCGACAAACCGGTCATTAAACGGTAAAAACCCCCCTTTATAATAATAATATTACTTATATATATATTTGTATTTTTATAAAAGTAAACTAATAAAGCGTTAAGCTTTGTTTAAAAAGATTCCCTGTGGAACGAACCGGACTTACTAAAAACTACACTACTGTACGATTAGGTACACTGCCTATAAGTGTTGTAGCAAGGTTTAAGTATATCCATTCTATAAATAAATAAATATATTGTGTAAAAATGTATCGTATTTAATAGTTTTTCCTGTAAAAATTTAATAGCTATTTCGTATACACCTCGCGAAACATCAAAGTATTTTTGGCGCCGCTGCCGGGGATCGCTTAAAAGCCGGAAGCGCAACGCTAATATAAAAAAAAAAAAAAAACGCGTCAGTTTTAAACTGTTCCAGGGTTGAATTTTGAAACCCCGCGACTCGCGGGGTTTACTGCTTGAAATACCGCAAGTCGCGGAGATACTCTGACACGCGACAGAACCCTAATTCTGCATTTATTACGGGTAATTATTAATTATTATAATTATTAACCCTAATTATTATTATTATAATTAGTTTTATTTTAAAGTTTTACTTTTTGTTTAATTTATATAATTAGTTAAATTAGTTTAATTAAATTGTAAAATTAATAGTTTTAATAAATAAATAATATTTTTATAAAAATTGTACTTTTTACAACTTTTTGTATATTTTTATATTTTATCCCTTTTTAATTGTTTTAGCGTAATATTTGTATTTTTCGCTCATATTTAGTTTTAAACTTAGTTTTTGCCATAGTTATTTTTACTTCTAAATTTTTAGGCTTTGCCGTAGAATTCCTTAAGTGCTTTTTCTTTAGACTAAGATTTAGGTGCTTTAGAATTTTGCGACGCCTTTTTAAGTTTTAGTTTCTTTTTAAGTTATTTCCATTTGGGATTTAGTTTTTCCTGTAAGCTTTAATATTTTTAGACGACTTTTACCTATGTATCAATTATCATTCCAATTAGTAATCTCAATTTGCGATTATAATTTTAAGTTAGTTGTAGTAATAAGGTTAGGTTAGTCAAGTATTTTTAAGTTTTATAAGTTTCTTTTATTTTTCCGTCGCCTTTTATCTTTCTTTCTTATTTTTCTTTTTCGATCTTTTTCCGACGAACTCTTTTTCTTTCTTATTTCTCGCTATTCTAGTTTTTTAGGACATAGATTTTTATTCTACTTCTTATCTAATTTTCTTAAAATTACGAAAATTTATTTTAAGTGGTTAAATTGATAGACATCAAAATTTTCTGGTTCGTAGTAATAGTTGGATTTGTACGTGGACCGGGTTATTGGAGCCAAACAGTCCTCAATTATATTGAGACCAAACGAATCCTGCCCCTCTGCTGCATCTTTTGGCTATTCGAAACGTGGGCAAAATCAGAAAAGTCTATTGATTGGATAACTTATTATAATTTTTCTTTCCTTTTTAAAACTAATAGGATATTCAGTGAATGCACCGAGCAAGATGTTCACCACCTTTTGTACGATCACCACCTGTAACTAGATCAAGACATTTAGCAAATATTACTGCCGTTGATTTTTCTTTAGAATCGTCATCCAGTCGACCAAGTACTCCAGTTCAAATTTCCGATAATCCATTTTTTGAACCCGACCTCACAATTGAGAATCCGGAGAATATTCAGGAACGATTCGTAGATCCTGAACCATTAAACTTTCCTCCGGAACCACCAATCATTCAAACAGAGATTGTTGAGGAACGAACCATTAAATCAGAATCCTCTAGTGATTCCGATTCAACAAATTCAATTATGGAGAATCTGGAACCTTTAAGTATGGAAGACCGAATGAGAGCTAAACGCACTGGCCAAGGTCACGCAATTACTCATCCAGACATTAATGCGCCAGATTATGAAATCAAAGGACAAATTCTACACATGGTGACTAATTAATGCCAATTTAGTGGTGCGCCGAAGGAAGATCCAAATGAACATCTACGTACCTTTAATAGGATCTGCACACTATTTAAAATCCGAGAAGTGGAGGATGAACAGATATATCTCATGTTATTTCCCTGGACTTTAAAGGTAGAAGCCAAAGATTGGTTGGAATCGTTACCTGAAGGGGCGATTGATACATGGGATGTTTTAGTTGAAAAATTTCTTAAACAATTCTTTCCTGCATCTAAAGCCGTAAGACTTCAAGCAGAAATTGTTACGTTCACACAGAAACCAAATGAAACTCTATATGAGGCGTGGACAAGATATGGAAAGTTGTTAAGAGGATGTCCGCAACATGGTTTAGACACCTGTCAAATAGTACAAATATTCTACCAAGGATGCGATATCACTACAAGGAAAGACATAGATATAGCAGCTGGTGGTTCTATTATGAAGAAATCCGAAACTGATGCTTACAAAATTATTGATAACACTGCTTCCCACTCACATGAGTGGCACCAAGAAAAAGATATCGTTAGATCATCTAAAGCAGCTAGAGCCGATTCTAGCCATGACTTAGATTCCATTTCCGCAAAGATAGATACTGTCGAGAGACGAATGGAAAAGATGACTAAAGATATTCACTCATTACGAATTAGTTGTGAGCAGTGTGGAGGACCACATTTGACAAAAGATTGTCTCAGTATTGAATTAACAATGGAACAAAGAGAGAATATTTCATACATAAACCAAAGGCCTGAAAATAATTATCAGAATAATTATCAACCGCCAAGACCAATTTACAATCAAAACCAGAATTATAACCGAAATATTCCATACAACAACCAACAAGGTCCTAGCAATCAACAAGTATCCAATAATACTTACAATCAGTAAAGACCTAATTTTCAAAACAAACCACCACAACAAACCGATGATAAAAAGCCGAATTTAGAAGATATGATGACGAAGCTAGTTGAAACTCAAACACAGTTTTTCACATCTCAAAAACAAACCAATGAACAAAATGCTCAAGCATTTAGAAATCAACAAGCTTCTATTCAAAATCTGGAACAAGAAGTAAGTAACCTAGCAAGGTTAATAGGTGAAAGAAAACCGGGAAGTCTACCTAGTGATACAAACGCTAACCCCTGGAATGAAACAGCTAAAGCCATTACCACAAGAAGTGGTACAACACTTAAACCACCTGAAATACCTGTAACTTCTGATGAAGCTATTCCTACTCCACAAGAACCACAACCTGATCAAGATAAGGAAAAAGAACCGGTAGTTGAAAAGGTTAATGAAGATAACACAGTTAAGGATAAACCTTATGTTAAAACATACCAACCACCACTTCCTTACCCGAGTAAAATGAAGAAAGAGAAACTTGAAGCCGAGCAATCCAAATTCTTGGATATGTTTAAACAGATAAATGTAAATCTTCCTTTCATTGATGTGATTTCAGGAATGCCTAGATATGCTAAATTCTTGAAAGATCTAATTTCAAATAGAAAGAAAATGGAAGAACTCTCGGCTGTTACTATGAATGCTAATTGTTCAGCAGTGCTGTTGAATAAGATACCAGAAAAACTATCTGATCCAGGAAGTTTCACAATTCCATGTTTTCTGGGTAGTCTTAGTTCAATAGAAGCATTGGCAGACTTAGGTGCAAGTATAAATCTAATGCCGTATTCACTATACGCTAAACTAGACCTTGGAGAATTGAAACCAACCAGAATAAGCATACAACTAGCCGATAGATCAATAAAATATCCTAGAGGGATAATGGAGAACATGCTAGTTAAAGTTGGTACTTTAGTATTTCCAGTAGATTTTGTTGTTCTGGACATGGAAGAAGATTCTCAAGTTCCTCTCATATTAGGAAGACCATTCTTAAACACGGCTAAAGCAATGATAGACGTGTTCGGTAAGAAATTGACCCTAAGTATAGAGGATGAGAGTGTTACCTTTTCAGTTGATAGAGCAATGCAATAACCACAATCTGCAGATGATACATGTTATTATATTCAAACTATAGATGCACATGCAGAATTATTAGAAGAATTTCCAGAATTACAAGGAATAGGAGAATGTTCTTTAGGAGAAGGTAATGAACCAATTGATGAAGCTGAAATGTTAGCTACACTTATAGCTAATGGATATGAACCAACAACAGAAGAAATTCAAATGCTAAAAGAAGAAGACAGATATCGATACAAATCATCGATAGAGGAACCTCCGAAATTAGAGTTAAAGCCACTTCCAAACCATTTGGAATACGCATATTTACATGGTGAACCTGAATTACCTGTAATAATATCGTCTTCTCTTACTGAAAATGAGAAATTGTTGGTCCCTTAATAACAACAGGAGTATTGTAGGGGGGGGGGGTGAATACAATTCTTTTCTTAATTAACTAGTCAGTTAAACACGTTTAGTATTCTGTAGTAAATAAGATAGAGTCACAGGTAATTTTCAACGGTTATTCTTTATTGATTAAATCAGAAATAATCACAACTATCCTTGGTGGAAATGATAGTTGGTTGATACAGATTACCTAGATTATAGCTAAGAGATAAACTAAAGCTATTACACGATTTGGACTCTAACAGATAAACCCACACCACTAGTTTTTACAATAGTGGATACAACAATATATATAGTGGTTCTATTAACCGTGTAATTGATCTATTGTCCACTGGTACATAGGATGTCTGTACTTGGGGGGACAATTGTATAAGGAGGCGTGCTCCCTTTCTTTCCTCTTTAGTAGCTATTTGCAGGAACACCCCAATTCGGTTTGGCACCACTATTTGATTAAACAAATAGAATGTTGTGTTCCCTAGGTGTTGACAACGGATAACTTATGTCTGCACATAAGTTAAACTTCTGCATTCCTATGCGGTCTTGTAAGGTCACTTGTCAGCCGCCGACGCGTGTCCTTCCCTGTTCAACTTTGTCTTCGACTTCTGTTGAATAGTACATTTGATGTAGACCACTCAGGGAAACTTATCATGCTTGTAATGGAGCATGGCTGTCTTGTGTTGTATGCTGATATCCAGACTTACTGGTCCTTCATATGCTGAGTCACTTGATATTCTTGATTTGCTGGGTGCACATCCTGTGCTGATTCGAAGAATACATTTCTACCTTGTGCTGATAGACTAGGCAGCATACTAAACACTCGACACAGCTATATTAGCTGACTATACATAAACAAACTTGTGCTGGCTGCACATAACACTTTAGTGCAAATAAATATTGTTTTGTCATAATTAAATCCTTAATTATTTTGGGGACTCAACAATCTCCCCCTATTTGATGATGACAAAACCTATAACTTGAAGAGAAAACACTAAAGCCAGCACTTAGGGACCTAGTGAGAGTAGACAGTAAATTCGTCCCTTTAAGTTTGTTTTGGGATCTTTTGCTGAGTTATCTATATCTTATAATTTGATTTGATTTTGAAGATAAACTCACTTTACTTTCATCACATCAGATATATACAATAATTACAAGATAATTCGTAATGAAAAGTAAATTACAAAAGATACAAGTTAAGCACATAGGAGACTATCTGTCTTTATCCCTTTCTCTTTCTCTTTCTTCATCAGATAGCTCCTCTTGTTTAATCTTCCAGGCTTCAGGGAACAGGAGAGGTAATTTAGCAGGGTCAAAAATAGGGATGAAAGGAGGTAGAACAATTCGGCTTCTCCCAGTTGGTCCTTCACCAGTAGGTTGCTTCCCTTAAGGCTTTTGAGTAAGAAATTCATCAACATCAACTACTGGTGCATTCCCAAACTTAGTTGCCTTCTTGAACAGCTGTTGGAGTTCAGTCTTAAGAGCACTCTTGATAGCACTCTCACGTTTACCAATGAAATACTCCAAGATTTCTATCCATTCACTGAATCCAAGAGTTCTTAAGTCATCAAAACTAATCCTTTCTTGAACATTGTTATCCCTGACAACATTGAAAGCCCTTTTTGTCCCTCTGTTTACCTTGATAATTCTGCAGGGATTAGATCTTCTATTCATCACATTACCATACCTGCTCTTATAATAAGTATCAGGAAACTCAATATTGTGATCAGGTACTACAGGAGCAGTGGTAGGTACTTTCTCAGCAGCTTCTATCTTATCAAAAACCTTATCCTATTCTTTGACAATGGCTCTGGCTAATTTGAGGGACTCAGCCTGTTGCTTTCTGTCAGCAGCCAATCTGTCTTCAATATCCTGAAGCCTTGATCGTTCAGCAAGTTCAGCATCAGCAGCTTCTCTGGCTTCCCTTTCAGCAGCTAAACCCATCAGATAATCATCATAAGAAATGTTCAGGGATCTTACTGCTTCAACCATCTTTCTACCCTCTTCAGTACTAAGGGCAGCACAATACTCCCTTATATCCATACCCAGCTGGAGAGCATCTTCAAAATGAATTCTTTCATCAGTAGTGGAGAGCCTGAGACCACTGTTATTCAAGTACACCCTAATGTCAACGCCAAAGGTTAGTGCAGCAATATAGCGTGGCTGATCAAGAGGATGATGCAGCAGCCTGACTTGACGAATTCTTTCATTAAGCTCAATTTGTCTTTGTTCAAGCAGCTCTGGAACAGTGATCTGAAGTCTGTAGGCATCTCTTTCATCTGGGTTCATTTTTCTTATGTTCGGCTCACCATGGGTTACTGAGTCATCTTCCCAAGTGATATGTTTGTCATGAACCCTTGGGGAAGATGGAGGATACATAGATGATTCATAGCTACCAGATGAACTAACTGGATGCTGATTGACCCGGTTATCCTGTGTTCTGTCAAAGTAAACTTGAATCTGAGGAGGAAGAGGAGATAGAAAAAATGTTTGGCCGTCTCTTCCCCAGACTGTGAAGTCAGCAGGATCAACCGTTTCATCATCTACTTGTTTAGCACCCAGCTCAACCGACTTTGCTGGGTCTTTAACACTTGTACTACCCAGCAGCACACTTCTGGCTGGGTCTTCTATCACAGCACTCCTTGCTGTGTCTTCAATGCCAGCTGACTGATTAGTATCAGCTGGCTCAACCACTTCAGTACCTTCATCAGCTGCCTCGAATATGGGTCCTTTCCTCAGGGGCTGATTGTCCCTAGGAGCAGATTTCACCCTGTGTTTGTCAATAGGCCTGGGTTCAGCTGATGGTTCTTGTGTCGATACTGGTTGAATAGGAGGCAGGTAAGGAACAATAGCAAGATGCTCCCCCTGACTAATAACATCATCATCATCAAGGATGATTGTTTCTGTTGGCTGTGTTTGTTGTGTAGCTGGTTGAGCAGCAACCCATTTCATGAAAATATCAGCTCTAACTCCACCAGTTGACTCATTAGAATCAAGGTAATCCTTCATCTCAGCAGGAGTCATGTTCCTGATTCTTTCTGCTCTCTGTGCATACAGCTTTGCGCTCTGTTTGTCGTATTTGACCATGAACTTGGCATTTCTTTTTCTTGCCTCTTTTCTGTGTTTATCAAAGGCAGTCAGGTCATCATCGATTGCCATTGCTTTTGGACTCAGCCATCTTCTGTGCATAATCTTACGACGTTTAAGTTCAGCAAAGGCCTTAAACTTGGCATTGAAGGCATCATCTAGTTCCAGCTGTCGCTTTTGATGTCTCTCTAACTTCCTCTTCATTTTACGTTCAATAGATTGAGACAGCACAAAAGCTTCAGCTACAGCCATATCAGAAACATCACTGGGCTTACTGCCAGAACCAATATCATCCACTGGTGTGGCAGACACACTGGGTTGAGTACCACCAGTTGCCTGTGCACCACCAGCTTCAGTATGAGCGTTGCTGGGCTTAGGGCCATTGTCTTGACCATCACCATCACCATCTCCATCTCTCCTGGGGTGTTTAGGAGCCTTTTCATGTTCATGCTCCCCCTCAGACTATTTTCTCTTTTTAGATTTCTTTTTGGACTTTTTCTCCCCCTTTTTGTCATCAGCACGGGCAGTAGGGTGAATAGTAGGGGAGACAGTAGCATCAAGATCACTGTCTGACTGAGGAGCAGAGAAGGCAAAATTGTTCCACTCAGCAACCTCTGGAGTAAGATGGGCACCAGGATCCACACCAAATTGTCTTAGCAGAAGATTGGAGGATCTAACTTCATTCCTGGCTACACCCATAGCCATTTGTTCAACGATGGCTCGAACATCACCTTGCAAAGCAGCCATTCGTTGCATGTTTTCAACCATCTGAACATAGGCAGCAGCAGGAATCATGTTAGCCATTTGAGCTTCCTGCGATTCCAATCTCTCATGTAACACCCTGTTCTCCTCATTTAAGAAAGTATTTCTGCGGTTAGCAGCATCCAAATCAGCTTGGAGTCGGGTGATATGTTCACAGTACTCATTGTGAGAGATAATTCGCCTTTCAAGCTCCTCTTCATCTTCGTGGTGCTTTGTGATTGCTTCGACTGCCACATCAGCAAAAGCACACACCTGCTGGAGTTTAAGATCAATAGGAGTTGTAACAGCCTCTCCAGTAGATCTGACAGCAGCAGAGACACTATCAACAATAGCTCTGCGAATAGTTTCCTCCAAATTTGGTGTGATCCCTTGCAGTGTCTTATATACAGCAAAGGTGGAAATATCAGCAACCTCATCTGCATTGAACTTTAAGTATGCAGAGGTTGAAGGTTGGTCAGCACCAGCTAACAGAGGAGTATCACCGTGGGGTGGTGGAGGTGGAAGGTCAGGAGCTGACTCATCACCATGATCACCATCATTTTTACCTTCGCCTGAAGGCTTAGAACCACTGATATCCTTGTCAGCATTATTATCAGCATTGTCATCAGTAAGATCCACTGGTTTGTCTTTGGAACCAGTCACGTTATCATGAATGACTGGTTCGCCCTTACCAGTACCTTCATCAGCATCCCCATTAGAAGAAGATGATGAGGAAGAAGCTGAGGAAGAAGAAGGTACTGGTGAATCAGGGACATTTTGCATAACACACTTACCAGTAGTAGGATCGATGACAAACTTGAGAGGCCTCCATGTACCAGGAAATGGCGAAGCAGCTGGAGCCATACCAAAAACATGATAGTAAGGCTGTTCATTGATTTGCTCCAGCAGGACTATCCTCTCATAAATTTCTTCTCTAGCTGGTCTATCAAGCTGAGATAATAGCTCAACCATCTCTTCACGAGGTAATCTGCTGGCTGAGACTATTGCAGATTCGGGATCAATGGTCAGCTGATCGACCAGCATAGCAATCTTAGGAGAGATTGAAGCTCCCTTGAAAATGAAGTTAGGAACAACTTCATCTGGATCTGGTACCTGCACAACATATGGCTTTTTTTCCTCAGTAACAGGAGCCTTAGTCGAATCAGTAGTTGTGTCAGCAGAGGTACCAGCATCCTTAACATCAGCAACCTGTGCACCAGTATCAGAAGGAAAAATAGCACTAGTACCAGTATCCATAGCAGAATCAGATGGAAACGTAGCACTAGCACTAGCATCAGCTGTAACAATACCAGAATCAGAACCAGGAATGACAATAACATTAGCTGCATTCGGCTGAATGGTTTCAAACTCCATCTCAGCAGTTGGTTCAGTAGCAACCAAAATTGGACCAATAGGATGACGAACTGCAGATTTTGTAAGAACTTGACGTTCCATAGTAGAAGAATCAGAAGAATCAGCAGGCTCATCAGACATTAATGCAGAGTCCACTCTTGGCTGGGTGACAGGTTCATCAAGAAGAACATCCTTGACAATATTGTCAATAACCTTCTCAAGAACAGGAGGTTCTTCCATGATAACATCTTCCACATCATGCTCAGTAGTGGAAGTAGTGGTACAGAGAGTTTGAGGAGGAACAGTAGTAGTGGCCAATTCCTCAGTAACACCAGCAGCAGCAGAATCAATAGTACCAGCATCAGCACCACCAGTAACAGAATCAGTGGCACCAACACCAGTAGCAGAGGCAGCAATATCACCAGTAGGAATAACAACATCTTTATTTTGCTCCTCCTCTGCCTGTTCATCTACCCTGCTAAGAATTGAAACAATAGAACAAGTTATGTTAGCAACTGTAGAACCAAATAAATTTGACTCAACAATTGCATCTGTTTTTGGTCTCTGGGGACAGACTTGTGATTTGGTCAGCCCTTCGAATGAGACAGAAGAAGGTGTATGTAAGTACAGCGGTGACTCTGCTGACTCATTGGCAACACATGTTGACCCAGATAGTGTAAGAGATCTGGCTGGTAATGATGTAGGAGTGTGACTCTTATCAGTATCCGAGTAACATACTGGCTGTGCAGTCACCTGAGCTGGTTCAACACGATGAAGACCCAGCTCAAGCCTGCTTTGGGGGTCAGTTATGTTCTCTGCTGGTTGTACTGTCAGCAAAGAGTATTGCATTAAGTTCATTTCAGAAAAATGTGGAAGTGCCTGGTTAGAAGAGTATGGGTTGCTACTCTTCTTGACACCTGTTTTAAAACCAGTCAGCTTGGGAGCCAGGGTTATACCTTTAACTCCCTCAACATTTTTCAAGTCAGCAGTTAAAAATTTTTCAATTAAGTTAGATTGTTCTGCTGTTTGGTCTAGAAACGCACCAGGTTCCATAGCTACATCCTTTGCAGGAGCAGCAGCTGAGACTGGTGCAATCTCCCCTGTGGTTCGCTTGGAGCCAGCTTTAGCACGCTTAGGTTTGCCTGTTACCAAGAAATAGATGAGCAACGGATTCCAACACTAGAATTGGGTAGTCAGTATATAAGACTAGGGCTGTTCTTTATGATCAGAGAGCACTAGATTCTAATACAACTACTGCTTTACCAGTATATGAGACGGTGGCTGTACTAGTTGAGGTAGCTGGCTGCTTCCTTCGTGTTGCTGGCTTTCGCTGAGGACCCTCCCCCTCAGCTGGTGCAGAACCAGAGGCAGTCGATTGGGTGGCTCCACGACGAGCAGCAAGATACTCGTTCATTGCTGGTGTCAACTCAGCATATGGAGCAACAGGTACATCCTTTGGCATGCCCCCTTGTTTTACTGGGACCTCAAATGATTGATCAGTAATTAGCTGATAAGCTTCACCCAGTTCACTTTCAAATACCAGGCTTAAGAATCGTGGAAATGGAATCAAGTTGGTTCTTACTCTAGCAGTCACCATTTCCCTTAGCCTCAAATAAATTTCAAGGGCGTAATCGATGTTCCTGTTGAACAACAACCCATGACCAAGCTTGAGCTCAAAATCTGAGCATTGGTCAAAGCTTCCTGACTTTTGACTCATGCACTGAGTCATCAACCCAAAGAAGTAGTACCACAGTGGTGGCATATGCTTTCTCAACGGTGTATGTGCCACTGGTCCAGCAAACCCAATGGTCTCCAACACCTCCCTTCTGAATTCGTCACTAGTAGGTGAATCAACAAATGGTCCACCGGGCAATTGAAGAGCACGTCTAATAGCTTCGACGGTGACAGAGCAATTTAGGGTTTCAGTCACCATGCCACGAATACATGAAACGTTGCCGGGAGTGGTGGCAACAGTGGCAGTATACCAAAATCGTGCCAAACAGGCAGCATAGAATCGGGAAGGTACACCGGTGATGGCTCTTGCCAGAGGTGATTGACGGATATATTCGATGAGGGCCTCATACCCTTTGTTAACCTTCGATTTGGGGATAGAGAGGGCATGTGCAGCATTGCCTCTAGATAGGCGAATCAGTGAGTGATCAGGTGCATTGGGAGCCCTAATCAGGTTGGGGTGGAGATTGAACAGTGGTCCTTGAACGACTTGTTCTTGAACCACCGGTTCCTCCGGTGCTGGTGCCGGTTGTGAGGCAGGTTGTGGTTGCTGTTGTGGTTCGACTGTTTGAGGTTGTTGTTGCTGTTGTTCCTCTTGCTGGCTTGCAGCACGTGGTGATTGTTGTTGTTGTTCTGCCATTGATGAATGTAGGATGAAGATTTGAAGATTGAAGATTGAAAGGATTTTGAGAGTAAAAGTGTGTGTGTTTTGAATAATAAATAACCGAAGGTTATTATTGAAAATGAAACACACTTTTATCCGTTGAGATTGGGTGAAAAAGTGTAGGAGAGAGAAAATTACTGTCATCTGCAGGCGCGTGGGCAGATGTGACAGACTGGCACGTTTTCAAGGGGACACAGACTGTTGACATGACATTGATACGGCTTAAACACTCATTTCTCCCATTCAGCATTAAATGCATCAGATTTCATTTCAAACAAATTGATTTAAAACCTCAAAAATAATTTTGTTACATTTAATATGTCATGAATTTAATTTAAATCATTGGAAGTAAATGAGTTTCCAGTTTTAAGGAATCATTAAATTTGGAGAGCTATTTATTATTTCATTGAAAACATTTAAGTAACCAAAATATAAAAGACCTTGCTGTGCTGGTTGTTTGACATGTAGGCAGTAAGTAAATAAATGTGACTTACTGGTTTGCCCTACACGTTGTAGAGCCAGCACACCAATAAAAGTTGTCTTTTATTTAAAGTTCAAGCATACCCAGCTCAGAGATGAGATAGTTAAAACGTTTCTCATCTAATGGCTTTGTAAATAGGTCTGCTAATTGCTGGTCTGTAGAAATAAAATGTAACTCAACGTCACCCTTTTGAACATGATCCCTTATGAAATGATACCGAACATCGATGTGCTTAGTCCTTGAGTGCATCACAGGATTGTTGGTGATAGCAATTGCACTGGTGTTGTCACAGTAGATTGGAGTTTTTGTAACATGAACACCATAGTCCTTTAGCTGGCTTTGCATCCACAGTACTTGAGCAGTACAACTACCAGCAGAGACATATTCTGCCTCAGCAGTAGATGTGGACACAGTATTTTGCTTTTTGCTTGTCCAACTGACTAGCCTACTACCCAGTAACTGGCAACCACCAGTAGTACTTTTCCTGTCTATTTTACACCCTGCAAAGTCAGCATCTGAATACCCAATTAGTTCAAAATCCTGGTCTTTGGGATACCAAAGACCACGTTTAGCAGTACCTTTTAGGTATCTGAATATTCTTTTTACTGCTAGCAAGTGTGACTCTTTAGGATCAGCTTGATATCTGGCACAGAGACATGTGGCGAACATAATATCTGGTCTGCTGGCTGTGAGATAAAGTAGGGATCCAATCATACCTCTATATTCAGTGATATTGACTGGTTCACCATTTGGATCAGCATCTATTTTAATGGATGCTGCCATTGGAGTCCCTATGTCTTTTAAACAGGTCAGACCAAATTTCTTTAACATATCTTTGATATATTTATCTTGACTTATAAATATTCCATCATCAAGTTGTTTGATCTGCAATCCTAAAAAGTATTGCAGATCTCTTTGTAAACTCATTTCATATGCCTTTGACATACGTTTTGAAAAATCTTGACAATGTTTTTCATTTTTAGAACCATAAATAATATCATCCACTTATATCTGTACCAACAAGAGATCACCATCTATCTCTTTTGAGAATAGAGTGGTATCAATTGTTCCAACTTTAAAACCTATACCAGTGAGATACACATGAAGTGTCTCATACCATGCTCTTGGAGCCTGTTTAAGGCCATAAAGAGCTTTGTCTAACTTGTAGACATGGTCTGGATATTTACTGCTTACAAAACCAGGAGGCTGTTTGACATAAACTTCTTCTTGCAGCTTCCCATTCAGAAATGCAGATTTAACATCCATCTGAAATACTCTAAAGTTCATCCTAGCAGCATATGCTAAGAACAATCTGATAGCTTCCATCCTAGCCACTGGTGCATAAGTTTAACCATAATCCAATCCTTCTTCCTGTCTAAACCCTTGAGCAACCAATCTTGCTTTGTTTCTAATAATGACACCATCTTCATCCATCTTGTTTTTAAACACCCACTTAGTACCAATGATCTTCTTTGTCTTATCCTCAGGTTCAGGTACCAATGTCCACACTTTGTTCCTATCAAACTGAGTAATTTCTTCTTGCATTGAACCAACCCAGCTAGGATCTTGAAGTGCTTCCTCAGGACACGTGGGCTCAATGGTAGACACAAAATTAACATGCATACAAAAGTTGCTGGTTGCATGCCTCTGTGTTTTAACACCACTCGCAAGATTACTAATAATCTACTCAATCGGATGCTCCCTTGTCCATTTGGTGTTATGAACAGGTGAGCTGGTTGTAGAACACACAGCATCTTGATCATCAGCTGGTTCAGATGAGTGAGCAGCAACAGAAGGTTGCTGATCAATATCAGTAGAATCAGTACCAGCTTGTGATCTCTCAGAACCAGCAGACCTAGGCTCAAGTTGCAGCACTTCAGTAGAGCCAGTAGGTCCACTTGGTTTAGACACAGATGGAACAGAATGTTCCATTTCATCATCAGAGAACCCAGCAGTAAGGATTGGTAAGGGTTGTGCTGCTGGCTCTTCATCATCAAGAGCTTGCTGAGTAGGCTCTTCAAACAGTAACACTTCATCTTCACGATCAGTAGATGAAGCAGAGGCAGTTTCATCGAATGTAACATTAATGGATTCTTCAAAACAACCCCTTCTTTTGTTGTAGACCCTATATGCCTTTGACATGTTGGAATATCCAAGGAATATACCTTCATCAGCTTTAGCATCGAATTTGCCCAGCTGATCCCTATTATTTAGAATGTAACAGGGAGTGCCAAATACATGAAGAAATGAAATTGAGGGTCTTCTTCCTTTGAGAACTTCATAAGCAGTTTTCTGATGTCTTTTCACAATAAGAGAACTATTCTGGGTAAAACAGGCAGTATTCACAGCTTCTGCCCAGTAGGAATTCTTCAACCCAGACTCAGCCAACATAGATCTTGCTGCTTCAATGAGAGTTCTGTTTCTTCTTTCTGCAACACCATTTTGCTGAGGTGTTCTCACAGCAGAGAAATTTTGGGAAATACCTTTGTCAGCACAAAATTCTTCTAATGTAGCATTTCTGAATTCTGTACCATGATCACTTCTTAGTTGCTTCACCATTTGCCCATTCAAAAGCTCCATTCTTTTGATAAAATTGATGATTTCATCAGCAGCTTCACTCTTTTGCCTCAAAAAGAATACCCAAGTGTATCTCGAGTATTCATCAACAATAACCAGTGTATACTTCTTCCCACTACAGCTGGCCACATTCACTGGACCAAATAGATCCATATGAAGTAAGTGAAATGGTTTCTCAACAGATGAGATTTGCTTTGATTTGAACGAGGCATGGTGATGTTTCCCCTTTTCACAACCAGGACACAATCTGTCCTTCACATAAGACATTGTGGGTAGCCCAGACACCAAACTTCTACTGGATAATTTGTGAATATCTTTGAAGTTGAGATGTGAGAGTCTCTTGTGCCATAACCACTTCAGATTGTCTGCTGCCTTCGAATAGAAACAAGTATCAGTTGTTGTGACTGCTGTGTTCATATCAATTTGATACATGTTTTCATGACATTTTGCAGTCAGCAGTGGCTTCCCTGTCTTATCAAAAATAGTACCAATTTTCTTTCTGAATTGGACTATCTTATTCTTGCTTGTCAGTTGGCTTATGCTGAGTAAGTTATGTTTAAGCCCAACTACATATGCAACATTTGAGAATGTGACATTCCCATTTGTCAAAGTACCAAAACCCTTTGTGTAACCCAACGAATTATCTCCATACGAAACAACTGGACCATCCTTTTCCTGATAGTCCATCAGCAGGGACTTACTTCCGGTCATATGTCTCGAACAACCACTATCGAGATACCAGATTTGCTTGTTTTGAATGCCCTGCACAATAGCTTAGAGATTAGTTCTTTTTGGGAACCCATCCAAGGATGGGTTCTGAAGGAGTCACCTTTGATGACTTCTTCTTTTCTACTGGCTTGCTAGAAGAAGCAGCAGATGGGGTTTGGGTTTGAGTACACTGGTTAGCCAAGTGAGCTTTGCTGCCACATTTGTAGCATTTTCTCACTTTTGGCTTTTGTGGCTGGACATGCACAGATCTAATAGGGGCAGATAGATTGGGTCGACTTTTGGTTACTGCCTCAATTAGCTGGTCAAGCTTGACTGTCATTATCTCAGTGATAGACAACTCATCAGTCGAGTCAATTTTTGCTTTTCCCTTATGGGCAGCTTTCCTTTTGGAACCAGTACCATGACCATGGCGAACTGTCTTTCCTTTATCATTTGACAAGTTAGCGTGGGAAGTTGCTGGCTTGTCTTCTGATGCTGATGAACCAGTAGGAATCTTAACTGCTGCCTTAGATTTGCCAGTATTTCGTTTCACTGGCTTGTCTGTAGCTACTGGGTGACCAGTAGATTGGTCATCGGCTGGCTTAACACTGGTAGAACTCGAACACGAAGGGGAATCAGTTGGTTTAACTTTTCTCAAATTGTTTTCAGTGATTTCCCTTTTAATACGTCTTTCTTTCAGAGTCATGTAGTAGATGCTTGAGGGGTCAGTAGTCTCAATAATTGAGTTACTGGCTTCTCTTGCTCTAACTTCATCCTCCAAAATTTCTTTCATGGCAGGTGGTGGGGACACAGTAGGTCTAACAAATTTGTTTGTCACAACCTTTTTACCTTCAACTATCTTGGCAAAAGTATTTGGCAAGACAGCTTCAGGATCAGTTTCAAGAATTGGGTCCATGAAAGTAACTTCTGCAATAGCAGCAGCAGCAGCATAGTCACCAGCAAAGAAGGCTTGAACGTGGGCAGGCACCTGCTCGTTAACACATTTAGCTGTGCGTTGAGCAGATGTGCACCATGAAGCAACAACTCTTTTGAGATTGTCCAGCTGGGTCTTGACTTCTGCTACCTCAACGTGAAGAGTTTCTAAAGCAAAGTTTTGTTTTTCAAGTTTGGAAATTGTATCTTTTAAGATCTTAATTTCGTCATTTTTGCCTTTGAGTTTTTCATTTAAAGATTTGTTACTAGATTTCAAACTCTCTTCACGTTTGCAGCTTCTGCATAAGTCAATTCTTAGGTAGTCAAACATTTCAGCTTTTTCATCATCAGTATAAGTTCGAAAATTATCAACCTTATACATCATTTCAGTTTTCCATCGAGGAGAATCTCTGTTTTGATCAGCTTCCCTCATATCAGCCAAAAACGTACTACCACCATCATCCTCATCAGACTCCTCGACCTCTTTGGCCATCAAACACAGCTTTTTACCAGTAGCGTAACCAGCACCATCATCATCAGTATCACTATCAGAAGATGAAGACGTGCTGGCTTCATCCCAGTCATGATGTTCAGCAACTAGAACCTTTTCTGGCTGTTTACCCTTCTTTTCAGTCTTTGCACTTTCCTTCATCTGAGCTTTCATAGCTTTGTACTTGTTTTTGTACTTATCAGCTTTTGAGAAAGAGTTAGCATGTGACGTGGAAGGTTTCTTGGACATGCATTCAGCAGCAAAATGTCCAACCTTCCCACAATTAAAGCACTCAGATTTAGGACCCTTGACTGGCTTGCTGTTGTACCTAGCACTTGGCTTTTTTCTCCCTTTGTATGACTTGCTGGTTCTACTATGATTGAACCTTTTGAACTGCCTAGCCAGCAGAGCTATACCTTCAGCAAACCCTTCTACATCACTTTCATCAGTACTGCTTTCTTCAGACCCAGTACCACTTTCCTCAACACTATCACCTGACTCTTGTTCTGCCAGTAACTTTTGAACCAGTAAAGCTTTTTGAGCTTTCTTCCATTTAGCAGCAGTAATAAGAGCAGTATCATCATTTTTAGATGATTTTGAAGTGGTGGGGGCAGACCTAAAGTTTTCTTTCATGTTAAGTTCAAACTTGGCTTCTGCCTTCTCATGATTCCAAAGGGAACTGTAGAGAGAAGACAGGTTAAAGTTCTTTAGGGTCTGTGTGGTTCTTAATGGGTCAGTAACAGGTCTCCATTTACATGGCAGTGGATCAATGAATTTGTTCACTTGTTCAAATTCAGTGTAGGTCACATTTAAAGTGATCAGGTCTGCTATCAAAGAGTTAAACCTAATGAAGGTTTGCTTAAGGGTTTCATTCTTATAGGCAAAGAACATTTCATATTCTCTTTTAAGAGCAATCATCCTGTTCTGCCTAACTTCTCCCATACCCTCATAGGTGACATCTAGGTAGTCAAGCATAAGCTTAGCATTTTCTTTTCCCTTGATCAGTTTGAACAGTGGGTTAGGCAAAGTTATGGCTAACAGGGTTCTGATTTTAGGGTCAAGACCAACTCGACGTTTATCCTCATCATCCCATCTAGAGGGAGTAAGAATAACCTCTCTGCCAGGGATGGCAGGAGTGTTAGCCGTTGCTGGTGCACTACCAACTGTCTCAGTGGGAACAAAAGGGCCATCTTTAGCAATTCCAGGCATGAGTGGATCCACAGACTCAAGATGGAGCATGAACCTTGCCTTCCAGGTTTCATACTCATCTTCATCAAACTTAGGTGGTCTGTTAGACGAGCCATTCTCAAGGTAAGCTGAGTTTGAATACGAATCCATAAGAGAATTCAGATCCAAGATATTAATTATCAAGACTGAAGCTCTGATACCAGTTGTTGGTCCCTTAATAACAACAGGAGTATTGTAGAGGGGGGGGGGGGGGGGTGAATACAATTCTTTTCTTAATTAACTAGTCAGTTAAACACGTTTAGTATTCTGTAGTAAATAAGATAGAGTCACAGGTAATTTTCAACGGTTATTCTTTATTGATTAAATCAGAAAGAATCACAACTATCCTTGGCGGAAATGATAGTTGGTTGATACAGATTACCTAGATTATAGCTAAGAGATAAACTAAAGCTATTACACGATTTGGACTCTAACAGATAAACCCACACCACTAGTTTTTACAATAGTGGATACAACGATATATATAGTGGTTCTATTAACCGTGTAATTGATCTATTGTCCACTGGTACATAGGATGTCTGTACTTGGGGGGACAATTGTATAAGGAGGCGTGCTCCCTTTCTTTCCTCTTTAGTAGCTATTTGCAGGAACACCCCAATTCGGTTTGGCACCACTATTTGATTAAACAAATAGAATGTTGTGTTCCCTAGGTGTTGACAACGGATAACTTATGTCTGCACATAAGTTAAACTTCTACATTCCCATGCGGTCTTGTAAGGTCACTTGTCAGCCGCCGACGCGTGTCCTTCTCTGTTCAACTTTGTCTTCGACTTCTGTTGAATAGTACATTTGATGTAGACCACTCAGGGAAACTTATCATACTTGTAATGGAGCATGGCTGTCTTGTGTTGTATGATGATATCCAGACTTACTGGTCCTTCATATGCTGAGTCACTTGATATTCTTGATTTTTCGGGTGCACATCCTGTGCTGATTCGAAGAATACATTTCTACCTTGTGCTGATAGACTAGGCAGCATACTAAACACTCGACACAGCTATATTAGCTGACTATACATAAACAAACTTGTGCTGGCTGCACATAACACTTTAGTGCAAATAAATATTGTTTTGTCATAATTAAATCCTTAATTATTTTGGGGACTCAACAGAAATCACAACTCATTTCTGTGTTGAAAGCTCATAAACCAGCCATTGCATGGAAGATTCATGATATTAAAGGAATAAGTCCTTCGTATTGCACACATAAAATCCTTATGGAAGAAGGTCATAAAACGTATGTGCAACGCCAACGAAGACTAAATCCTAATATGCAAGATGTAGTTAAGAAAGAGATTATTAAACTGCTAGACGCAGGTCTAATTTATCCAATCTCTGATAGTCCATGGGTAAGCCCAGTTCAATGCGTGCCTAAGAAGGGTGGCATGACTGTTATTACAAATGAGAAAAATGAGCTTATTCCTACTAGGACTGTAACAGGATGGCGTGTATGTATTGATTATAGAAAATTAAATGACGCCACCAGAAAAGATCACTTTCCCTTACCTTTCATAGATCAAATGTTGGAAAGATTAGCCGAAAACAGTTACTATTGTTTTCTAGATGGATTTTCCGGATATTTTCAAATTCCAATAGCACCCGAGGACCAAGAGAAAACCACATTCACGTGCCCTTATGGTACTTTTGCTTACAAACGCATGCCATTTGGACTCTGCAACGCCCCTGCAACCTTTCAAAGGTGTATGATGGCGATTTTTCACGACATGATAGAAGAATGCATGGAAGTTTTCATGGATGACTTTTCAGTCTTCGGTGATACATTTGAATCACGTCTAGTTAATCTGGAACGAATGCTTATTAGATGCGAAAAATCAAATCTAGTTCTTAATTGGGAGAAATGCCATTTCATGGTTAAAGAAGGCATCGTTCTTGGTCATAAAATTTCAAAAGAAGGAATTGAAGTGGATAGAGCTAAAGTAGATGTAATTGCTAAACTTCCACATCCCACCAATGTTAGAGGAGTTAGGAGTTTTCTAGGGCATGCCGGTTTTTACCGACGTTTCATAAAAGATTTTTCTAAAATTGCCACTCCTATGAATAAACTCCTAGAAAAGGATGCTCCATTCATCTTTTCAGATGAGTGTATCAAATCTTTTAATATTCTTAAAGAGAAACTTACTAATGCGCCGATCATGATAACACCAAATTGGAATCTACCATTTGAACTAATGTGCGATGCAAGTGATTTTGCAATGGGAGCCGTTTTAGGACAAAGGATTGAAAAACGATTTCAACCTATATATTATGCTAGTAAAACGTTACAAGGAGCACAAACAAACTATACAACTACTGAAAAAGAACTCCTAGCTATTGTCTTTGCTTTTGACAAATTTCGATCATATCTCGTTCTAGCAAAAACGGTGGTCTATACCGACCATTCTGCTCTTAGATACCTATTTTCAAAACAAGATGCTAAACCAAGATTAATCCGTTGGATCTTACTCTTACAAGAGTTTGATATTGAAATCCGAGATAAAAGAGGAGCAGAAAATCTCGTCGCTGATCATCTTTCTCGTCTTGAAAATCCCGAATTAGAAGTTCTAAATGAATCGGCCATACAAGACAACTTTCCTGATGAATATCTATTGAAGATAGATTATAAAGAAATTCCATGGTTTGCAGACTATGCAAACTACTTAGTTTGTGGATTCCTTGAAAAAGGATTATCGTACCAAAAACGAAAGAAATTCTTCAGTGATATAAAACACTATTTTTGGGAAGATCCACTCCTGTTTAAAAGTTGTCCCGATGGAATAATACGCCGATGTGTATTTGGAGATGAAGCTAGTAAAATATTAAACCATTGTCACACAGGACCAACAGGAGGGCATTATGGGCCTCAACTAACAGCAAGAAAAGTTTATGATGCTGGATTCTATTGGCCTACAATTTACAAAGACGCACACCTTCTTTGCAAATCCTGTGATGCATGTCAAAGGGCCGAAAAAATAAGTCAACGTGATGAAATGCCACAAAATGTCATCCAAGTATGTGAAGTATTTGACATTTGGGGTATTGACTTTATGGGTCCATTTCCAAAATCTCATAATAATCTATATATACTCGTAGCCATTGATTATGTATCTAAATGGGCGGAAGCACAAGCTCTCCCAACTAACGATGCACGAGTTGTAGTCAACTTTTTAAAACGTCTTTTTGCAAGGTTTGGAACACCGAAAGCTTTAATAAGTGATCGGGGTACTCATTACTGTAATAATCAACTTGAGAAAGTTCTTAAAAGATATGGAGTAACTCATAAAATCTCCACCACATATCATCCACAAACAAGTGGACAAGTTGAAAATACCAACCGAGCTTTAAAACGTATTCTAGAGAAAACCGTAGGATCAAATCCGAAGGAATGGTCCATTAAATTGGAGGATGCACTCTGGGCTTTTAGAACAGCCTACAAAACTCCAATTGGAACCACACCTTTTAGACTTGTTTATGAAAAAGCATGTCATCTTCCAGTAGAAATTGAACACAAAGCATTTTGGGCTTTGAAGACATGTAATCTTGATTTACATGAAGCCGGACGTCTACGATTAAGTCAACTAAATGAATTAGAAGAATTAAGACATGAAGCATACGAAAATTCGTTAATCTATAAAGAGAGAACGAAGAAATGGCATGATAAAAGAATCAGAAGTTCAAAAGAATTTAAAGAAGGAGACAGAGTTCTTCTTTTCAATTCACGATTCAAGCTATTTCCTGGAAAATTGAAATCAAGATGGTCTGGACCATTCATAGTCAAAAGAGTTTTCCCATACGGAACGATAGAATTAATAAATTCAAATGGGATTGAATTTAAAGTTAATGGTCACAGAGTTAAACATTACATACATGGTCCGATGGAAGTTGACAATGAAGTTAATCATAATTTCACCACCCAAGAAAACCTTCAAAATGAAAACATAAATATGTTATCAACAACATATGAAAAATCAAAACTGGAATATAGGGAGGATTCAAATTTGAGTGATGAAGAAGAATTCCTATACAAACCTCCCATTCCAAGAAACGAAGAAAAATGTGAACAAGAAATTCAAATAGAAATGAAAGAACCAAGGAAAGAACACCCGAAAAAGGTTTACAAACCAACTCAACTTACTAAAGCAGGAGACCCGGGTGAATTTATCATTTCTTGCTTACTTAATGATGGTGCTGTATATAATGGACTCGCAGATTTAGGAGTAAGTGCAAATATTATGCCTCTTTCCTTATACAAAAGATTAGGCATGGGTAAATTAAAACCAACCAAAATAGGTGTTCAATCATTTGACCAAACCATTAAACACCCGGTTGGAATAGCAAATAATTTACTTGTTAACGTGAGAAGTTTGACCTTTGTTGCAAACTTCATAGTGATTAATATGGAGGAAAACCTTGATATTCCTCTAATTCTAGGTCGCCCATTTTTAGCAACCACCGAGGCATTCATTGATGTAAGAGAAGGTAGAATGACACTTAGGAATGGTGAAACATCGATCACCTTTGTGAACCGAAAGTTTAGATCTCCACAAACCAAAACTGTTAGACCAATAAAAACGCATAAGTGTGGGGAAGATAAAGAAACACTTAATGATGATCCAATCACAAAGAATGCCGTTGATGATACGAAATTAGATGAACCCATTTTTAACAGTTCAACGAAGAAACTTTATAAACGGATTCACGATGCTAAGATTAAAGGAAACTTTAAGTTATATAACCGATTAATATCCAATTTATCGTCAAAAGAAAAGGCAATGTTAGTTGAATTTGTGAAAGTTACGGAGGAAATCAACAAATGGATTGAAGTAAAAGTCAAAGATATACAAGTTGTTGATGATTCAATTGAAAATAATGTTAATCACAATTTCGATACCACAGCTGACTAAGTGTGGGGAGAACAAAGGGGTTTATGTATTTCTGTTAGAGTTAGATTGTCTGTTTTCGTGTAGTTCTCGAAAATGGAATCCGAATGGTCTTTCCCTAGCAGACCCTAAAGAACTAGTCTTCTCCCCCCATTCTGAATTTTTATCTTTTTTAGGTTTTTACAAAATGAAGACTGCCTGTGAACTAAACCATGGTCTAATGCTACACGCTTTGATCACTAAACTTAATAATGACACACTTCCGAGTGAAATAGTATCAGTAATCAGAGAAAGATTGGACGGAGTTAGAAAAGAATCCAGATGCGAAGATAATAAGTTACAATTTGGTAAAGGAAAATCAAAATCCGCAGCGAAAAGAAGAGCACGACACCTAGAAAGATGTCACAAATGCGGAAAATGGTCACATGGAGGTAAATGTTCAAATAATCAAACCTATTCAAACACCGAATTTGTTACTTTATGCAGAGATGGACCGTTCATATGTTTAGAAGAAAAGACACTGAATGCTCGAGGTTACGCCTATGTAGCCATGGAAAAACAATTAAAACGACTATCTTATGAATGGGATAGATCATATAACTAAGAAATCTATTTCACAGGTATGTCTGTACAGTTTTTATTTTTATCCTTTTGATAATAAACGCTAATTTGTTCGCTATAAAGTATTAAATTGGTATTGAATAAAATTAGGTTTGGCGACCGAAATTATTGATATCATTCAAAAATTTATTACATCACTGCGAAATTTAACGTTTATTCTTAAGGTATAAATATCTTTAAACAATCAACCCAAAATATTTCAAAAATTCGTCATGAGTTAAATTAGGTCTTGGAACCGAAATTACTTTACCGAAAAAAGGGCATATATTTTTGATAATATTTGATTGATTAAAGTGGGATAAAAAGCCAAACATATTTTTAATTTTATTTTTACCATGTTTTTAAAATTAATATTTAAATCTTAAATTAATATTGTAAACTTTGTAAAAATAATATATTTAAAATTGTAAATATTTGAAAAATTAATATAAGTTTGGTGTGAATTTATAATATGAATTTTTAAATTAAGTTTGGTGTGAATTTTTAATTTTTAAAATTTGAATTTGAATTTTATGCATTTCAAAAATTAAGTTTGGTGTGAATTTTTAATTTTTAAAATTTTAATTTTAATTTTATGCATTTCAAATTTTAAGTTTGGTGTGAATTTTTAATATTAATTTTGAATTTTATATTTAAATTGTGTGAATTTAAAAACAAAAATTTACTTTATCTCATTAAGTTAAAAATATGATTTTTAAAATTCGTCATAAGTTGAAGACTAGGTCTTTGAACCGAAATTGCTTTACCCGAGGGAGGGACGAGAACTTTTATTATCATTATTTTTAATCTTATTGAATTAAAGTATGCCAAAAACATTAAAAAAAACCCAAAAATCTTAGCTTTTAAAACAATCGCTACAAAAAGACAAATTTTAAAATTTTGTCGAAGGACGGACTAGGACATCGATCTGAAACGACCTCGTCCTAAATAACAAGGGAAACAAAATTTTAAAATTAATTACTTAATTGTTTTAATTAGTATAAGATATATATAAAAAAAATACAAACTCCGCGACTCGCGGAGTTTGAAGGGTCCAAACACCGCGACTCGCGGGAGGACCGAAATACAGAAAAAAATATAACGCAAAGAACTGATCAGTCCACACACCACAAAACACATACTGCGAAATAACTGCATGAAAAAAACCCGAAAACACCCCCAAAATCACAATTTTTAACCGTTAATCATCAAATCTTTTACTAAAATCATGTTGAGAAGGATGCTATCAAGGAATTACTCAAGAAAAACGGTAAATTTCTACACCTAAACACCATTTAATCCGAAAATTAGTGTTCTTGAGCAATTTTTCCCCAATTTGATTTTAATGCTTTTTAGTGTAATTATTCTTAAATTGTTTATGTATTATGCTTGTATAACCTAGATTGATGCTATTTAACATGATTAGAAGCCTTAAACTTCAAATTTAGAGTAATCTAGGGTTTGTGTTCTTGAGCAAATTTGGGGCTTTTTGATATAAACAGGTTATGGCCGATTTTTGTCATGAATTGTTGCTAAATTAAGTAGTGTAACATGTTTAGGTAGTTAAATTATCCAAACTTTGAGCCTAAACATGATTTTGAGAATTAAAGTGGACTTTTTCAAGTCTAAAAATTCATGAACTTGATTTTTGAAAGATAATGCCATTTGAAACTTGTTTAATTGCTTGTAATGATTATTTTGACATGTTATTTGAGTTGAATGCTTATGAACTTGGCGAACATTTTCGTATATGCTATTTTGAATAAGTGTAGTTTTGATGAAAATATGAAAATGAGCTTAAGTTTGATATAAATTGATCATGTCATTGTAATTATTTTGATTGATGATTTTGCTGACACTAATGCATATTTGGATGCACAAAAATTGTGTTTGATGTGTTTTGCAGACTGAAAGGGGTGAATCTTCATCCCAAGCTCGCAATGCTCCTGCTGAGAATGCGGAACAACAGGAGGTGGATAACTACTACAAGCAAGATATACCTCATCCGGTCATGACATTTTCTGATATGCACTTGGAAGATTTGCATCCGAACCTGAGATTTGACAGACTTTGGATAGATTATCCAAAATACCAAAGGGGTTTGCATACTCTTCATTCTAAAGTTGTTGAGGTACCTAGGGTCATAGAATGGGGACCATTAGAAGCTGTAGAATTGGCCGGGCCAATTAGGGAATTACTTGCACAGAGGTATGGTAATTCTACTTTTAATGACTGGGTACGTTTATTCACCATGCGTAAACCTGTATATAAAGTATGGTGTGAAGAATTGTTGTGTAGTATAGAATTAAATGATCGGGTAGCTAGTTTAACCGATCGATCTTTTATTAGATTTTTGTTAGGAGGTTCGATGCGCCACATGTCTTTACTAGACATGGCTCGGGCTTTACGTATATATACGCCTGAGGAGTTAGCATCTGTCGATTGTAGAGGGTTGATACTAAATGGTAGAAATATAGATGAAAATTTTGATACACACGGTGTATGGAGTCAAATGACAAGCCATCACCGATTCAAAGGGGGAAATTACTCTTATTTGGATATAGATAGAGCTGAATTAAGAGTAATTCATAGGTTTTTAGCTAATTCGATTACACAAAGGGGTAAGAACAAGGAAAAGGTAAATGAACAGGATTTGTTTTACCATATGTGTATTCGAGACCCACAAAGAACTGTAAGTATACCTTATTGTGTGGGTTATTATTTATCAGCTATGGTTAGGGGGATGAGACCGCATAGCATAATAGGAGGTGGTATTTTTATTACTTTGATTGCTGAATATCTCTGTGTGGATATAAGTCGGGGGGGATTATTAGTCGAAGAACCAAAACCCCGCGATACGATAGGTTTAAATGTATACCATGGTGCGAAAGTTTTGAAGAGGCGAAATAACGCCGCAGTACAATACCATGGTAGACATCCACAGGTTGAGAGAAACCAACAGCAAGGTAATGTAGGAGGGGGAAATGAAATGCAAGAAATGCAAAGGTTTATAGCTTCACAGGAGTACGAAAATGCTAGACAGAGAGCATTTGAAGATTGGCAAGTTCATCAAAACCAAATCATAGCTCATTGCCAACATATAGGTAGAAACTATATTCCTACACCAAAACCCATATTCCCTCCCTGGTCTATAGAGATGCAACCACCGTATCCTACGTATAACCCTGCCGAAGCATTCTATAGCACCTATGGTTATGCTTGGAACCCCTATTGGTACCAGTATCATCCCTAGTCTACTTAGTTTTATTTATTTTGTAATTTGTAATGTTGATACGTTTAATAATTATGTTAATATTGTAATAGTTTTTATAATTTTCTAACTTTTATTCTTAGATTTTAATAATTTTTTAATGTGGGGTAATATACCAAACTTCAAAAATATGTATATATGTTTGCAGTTTATCTTATGTACACAACAGGGTAAAACAACGCATTTTCAAAGACTGGCATTAAGTTCAGCAAAAGCAACTAATTTTGACGACAAGATGCAAAATATATGTGAAATAACAACAAGACGGAATGAACAAATGATGTGCACCATTTATCATTCAGCAAACAAACGCCAATATATTTGGAAACTTTGGTAAAATTTAATCATTTTCACACAAATCACCCGCAATAATTTAAATTGTTACGGATTTCTTGCAAATGAGGGCATTGCAAGATCTTAGGTGTGGGAAGGGGTTAAATTCTTTCGAATTTTAAAATTTTTACTTTATACACTTGGTTACCATTAAAAATACTAGTAACGTAGTAGTTGTATTAGAATCTAGTGCTCTCTGATAATAAAGAACAGCCCTAGTCTTATATACTGACTACCCAATTCTAGTAAACTTTTTCAAAATTTTCAACTAAATGAACTCAAAATCATGTTTATACATATTTATGAACGATAAAACTAGGTTTTAACACCGAAATTATTGTTACCTCAGAAAGGACATAAATTGAGAAACAAACCAAAATGTTAAAATTCATTTAAAATGGAATAGAGGACGATAAAAAGGAAAATAAAAGCCAAGTGTGGGAAAATTTACCAAGTTATCTTAAACATATGTCACATATATCTGTAACAAATAACTGAAAATACTTTTGCTTTGGACTAAACTAAACTGTTTTACCTGATTTACTGTAAGAAAGATGGATCTACATGATGAATCAATTCCATCATTAAAAGGAAGTAAAGTCTTCAGAAAAAGACACGCACTTCTTGACTTAGGTCATGAAGTTGTCGTCCAGACCAGCTGTAGGTTGACGAAAAACCTAGAAAAGTCATCACTAAAATCAGCAGGAAATCCACGAACCTCAGCATTAAACAGGGTCGCCAAGTGGTTAGATTTATCCTAACCATGAGAAGGATTTATCTCGTACAATGGGGGGGGCACTATGCAAATTAGCTGGATAAGACTAATGAATCAGATCCCCAGAAAGGATAATCTCCTTAAAGATTAAAAATCAGCTTTTAAGCCTGATATTACTCAATCCTTGAGATTAACCTTAAAGATTGAGAATTACAAACTCATGGAATTCAATGATATCTAAACTCGAGCTTGAACGAGAAAATATTTTGATCAAAATTACAAACCGATTTGTTTTCTGAAAACCCTATTTTCAATGCGTTCATTACCATTGAACGTAAAATCCTAGGAATTCACCTGGAATTCATTAGGTCACCTGAACCAAATCGGGTGTCAACTGTAAGAACGGTGGTTGCATAGCATGGTCGAAGACAGGACCTTGTGCCAGGCCGAAAAATCATAAGGGTGAGCTTTACTATTGCTCCTACCAAGGATAGTAATTGCGTCCGACACGTTATAGACCATAATCAAATGCATGTCATTAGACATTGCCTTAACAGTTGCTTGTTCAACGCTTTCCTTTACAACCGGACGGTAGTTTATCGAAAGGTAATATACGGGACAAGTAAACTGGACGTGTTGCTTTCCAAATACAAGGTTAGCGAGTGGGTGACACAAAACCGCAAGTTTTGAGCTAAAATTTTCAAATCTGAAACCCACCAAACCCACAAAAATATTTTGCAAACACCGGTAAAGGGTTATTCCGGAAAACTTATCTAGGGTAAAGACTAGATTTAATTTTCAAAAGATCAAATGTTTTCATAAAGATCCAATTTCCTTAATGGATCTAAATTTTTATAGTCATGTGGGACTGTAAACCATATCGTTACTACCATTGTTTATACCGCCGTAAAGAAATCACTGATGTACAAAGTGTGAAGAATAAAGAAGTGATTCTAGTATTTCAAGACGATATTGCTTGAGGACAAGCAACGCTCAAGTGTGGGAATATTTGATAATGCTAAAAACGAACATATATTTCATAGCATTATTCCTCAAGAAAGACAAGCTTTTAGTTGCAATTGTTCTATTTAAAAGTGATATTCGTTTAAATAATAAAAGGTGAAGACAAAAGACAGATTCGACGAATTGAAGACACAAACGACCAAAAAGCTCAAAAGTACAAAATACAATCAAAGAGGTTCCAATTATTGATAAGAAACGTCTCGAAATTACAAGAGTACAAGATTCAAAACGCAAAGTACAAGATATTAAATTGTACGCAAGGACGTTCGAAAATCCGAAACCGGGACCAGAGTCAACTCTCAACGCTCGACGCAACGGACTAAAAATTACAAGTCAACTAAGCACATAAATATAATATAATATTTAAATAATTCTTATAATTATTTATATATTAAATAAATATTTAAAACCGTCGGTAAACAAAGAGCCAAACTCGTGTGAGCTGTAAAAGCAAACTCCGCGACTCGCGGAGTTTGAAGGCAAAATGGGCCGCGAGTCGCGGAGACCCAAAGTTTGAAACTCCCTATAAAGCCAACCGAATTCTGATCATTTTTATCATCCTTTCTCTTCTTCTCTCATAATACGTAAATATTTATATTTATATTTTAATTTTAATTTTAATTTTAATTTTAATTTTAATTTTAATTATAATTCTAATAATAAGGGTATGTTAGCGAATATTGTAACGGTGTAAGTCGAAATTCTGTCCGTGTAACGCTACGCTATTTTTAATCATTGTAAGTTATGTTCAACCTTTTTATATTAATGTCTCGTAGCTAAGTTATTATTATGCTTATTTAATCCGAAGTAATCATGATGTTGGGCTAATTACTAAAATTGGGTAATTGGGCTTTGTACCATAATTGGGGTTTGGACAAAAGAACGACACTTGTAGAAATTAGACTATGGGCTATTAATGGGTTTTATATTAACTAAACAATACCTTGTTAATTTAATATACAAACTTATAATTCGACGTATTTATATATAACCACATACGCTTGACTGGGTACGGTGGGCGGGATATCTATAAATACCAATAATTATTCATTTTACCGAACACGGAACTGGATTAATAGTTAATAGACTTGTTGAAACAGGGGTGAATTACATTCAAGGGTAATTGGTGTAATTGTTAACAAAGTAGTAAAACCTTGGTTTACACGCAGTCGATAACCTGGTGTATTCATTAAACAAAGTATTAAAACCTTGTTACAATTCGAATCCCCAATTAGTTGGAATATTTGACTTCGGGAATAAGAATAATTTGACGAAGGCTTTCGCTCTTTATATTTATGACTGATGGACTATTATGGACAAATCCGTATGGACATATTAAATAATCCAGGACAAAGGACAATTAACCCATGGGCATAAAACTAAAATGAACACGTCAAACATCATGATTACGGAAGTTTAAATAAGCATAATTCTTTTATTTCATATTTAATTTCCTTTATTTTATATTTAATTGCACTTCTAATTATCGCATTTTATTTATTGTTATTGTATTTAATTGCACTTTTAATTATTGTACTTTTTAATTATCGCAAGTTTATTTTATCGCATTTTTATTCGCAATTTCATTATCGTTATTTACTTTACGCTTTAATTTAAGTCTTGTATTTATTTTTAATATTTTACATTTGGTTTTAACTGCGACTAAAGTTTTAAAATCGACAAACCGGTCATTAAACGGTAAAAACCCCCCTTTATAATAATAATATTACTTATATATATATTTGTATTTTTATAAAAGTAAACTAATAAAGCGTTAAGCTTTGTTTAAAAAGATTCCCTGTGGAACGAACCGGACTTACTAAAAACTACACTACTGTACGATTAGGTACACTGCCTATAAGTGTTGTAGCAAGGTTTAAGTATATCCATTCTATAAATAAATAAATATCTTGTATAAAAATGTATCGTATTTAATAGTTTTTCCTGTAAAAATTTAATAGCTATTTCGTATACACCTCGCGAAACATCAGATACAAATTGTTATTTATATTATTTTACCAAATAAATAGCTATATAAGAATATATTTAGTACATATCACATAATAACATTAATAATTTCATAATAAATAAAGTATATAAAATAAGTATAGTTAATTTAGTTATTAATAAAACATACAAATTACTAAAATAACAATTAATGATACATAAACTTATCAATTACAAGTGTAGGTTTTAATATATATACACTTGATATAGGTTCGTGAATCCGAGACCAACCCTACACTTGTTCATTGTCAACATATGTATTTTTACTACAAAATACAATAGGTGAGTTTCATTACTCCCTTTTTAAATGCTTTTGCAATATATATATATATATATATATATATATATATATATATATATATATATATATATATATATATATATATATATATATATATATATATATATATATTTTTGGTACTGAGAATACATGTGCTTTTATAAATGTTTTACGAAATAGACACAAGTAATTGAAACTACATTATATGGGTGAATGATCGAAGCCGAATATGCCCCTTTTGCTTGGTAGCCTAAGAATTAGTAAACCGATCTACTAATTGACGCGAATCCTAAAGATAGATCTATTGGGCCTAACAAACCCCATCCAAAGTACCGGATGCTTTAGTACTTCGATTTTGTTTTTATCATGTCCGAAGGATTTTCCGGAATGATAGGGGATATTCTTATATGCATCTTGTTAATGTCGGTTACCAGGTGTTCACCATATGAATGATTTTTATCTCTATGTATGGGATGTATATTGAAATATGAAATCTTGTGGTCTATTAAAATGATGAAAATGAATGATTATGATAAACTAATGAACTCACCAACCTTTTGGTTGACACTTTAAAGCATGTTTATTCTCAGGTACGAAAGAAATCTTCCGCTGTGCATTTGCTCATTTTAAAGATATTACTTGGAGTCATTAATGGCATATTTCAAAAGACGTTGCATTCGAGTCGTTGAGTTCATCAAGATTATTATTAAGTCAATTATAGTCGGATATATTATGAAATGGTATGCATGCCGTCAACTTTCGATGTAATGAAAGATTGTCTTTTAAAAAAATGAATGCAAAGTTTGTAAAATGTATCATATAGAGGTCAAGTACCTCGCGATGTAACCAAATGTAATGTATTCGTCCAAATGGATTAGGACGAGTCATGAAATGAATCAATCAAAACGGATTTAAAACGAAGAAGTTATGGGTAAAACAAGATTGGATAATTTTGCTTGTTGTAGCTACGTGAAAATTGATAACAAATCTATATTAATCATATCCTAGCTAACTCATATTGTATTATACATGTATTCTAGTATATTATGTAATCTTGGGATACCATATACACGTATGCAAATGTTTTGACATATCATATCGACCCATGTATATATATTATTTGGAACAACCATAGACACTCTATATGCAGTAATGTTTGAGTTAGCTATACAGGGTTGAGGTTGATTCCAAAAATATATATACTTTGAGTAGTGATCTAGCCTGAGATGTGTATACACTGGGTTGTGAATTGATTCAAGATAATATATATATATATATATATATATATATATATATATATATATATATATATATATATATATATATATATATATATATATATATATATATATATATATATCGATTTATTTCTGTACATCTAACTGTGGACAATTAGTTGTAGGTTACTAACGAGGACAGCTGACTTAATAAACTTAAAACATTAAAACGTATTAAAAATGTTGTAAATATACTTTGAACATACTTTGATATATATGTACATATTTATTATAGGTTCGTGAATCGACCCGTGGCCAAGTCTTATTTTCCGACGAAGTGAAAATCTGTGAAAGTGAGTTATAGTCCCATTTTTACTATCTAGTATTTTTGGGATGAGAATACATGCTGTGACGACCCGTCCTTGTCCACCTGGACGAAGTCATCAACATTTGGTCCCATTGCGATGATCGACTCCAAGTAATGTCCTTAAATTGAGCAAATGCACAGCGGAAGACTTAATTCGTACCTGAGAATAAACATGCTTTAAAGTGTCAACCAAAAGGTTGGTGAGTTCATAGGTTTATCATAACAATCATTTCAATATTTTAATAGACCACAAGATTTCATAATCATAAATATAATACACTCGCAAGTGTATGTAAAGCATTCTAAGTGGTTGAGCACCTGGTAACCATACTTAACATTTAATCACGTCGCATATTCCCTTTATTATGAAATCTCACTACACCGTACCAAGTGTAGTCACCGAAACGAAGTACTGTGCAACCGTTGAATACTGGTCGTCCAGTCCGGTTGGGGTTGTCAGGCCCGATAGATCTATCAACAGGATTCGCGTTTACAATACCCATGTAAATAGTAGTTACCAAGCTACAGAGAAATATGCCAGTGGTACAACTCAACGTAGAATATATTTTTAAGTACTTGTGTCTATTTTGTAAACATTTATAAAAGCAGCGCATGTATTCTCAGCCCAAAAATATATATTGCAAAAGCAATTAAAAAGGGAGCAAATGAAACTCACCATACTGTATTTTGTAGTAAAAATACTCAAGACGTCATTGAACAAATGTGGGGTTGGTCTCGGATTCACGAACCTAAATTAATTATATATATTTATATATTGGTTAATATCTGTTTAACAATTAAGGTCAAGTCGTAGTGTACCACAATACTAATGCTCGAGACTAATATGCAACAGTTAACAAAAATGAATTTGACTCAAAATGATTTCCAAAATTTACACATGATTAAATATCGTCATTTTATATTTACAAATATTTTTACAAAATTTATTAGATAAATAATAATATAATTCATTTATTAATAAATAAAACTTTATATTAAAATATACTAAAATGATAAGTTAATATTTTATAATAATAATATTTCCATTAAAAATAATACTTTTAATAAAAATGATAATTTTAATATTACTGATAATAATCAAATATTATAACGATGATTTTAACGACGACGTAATAATAAAATTAATCATTTTTAATAATTAATACAAAAATTCAATTGACTATAACTTTTAATCCGTCCGTCGAATCCATTCGATATCTAAATGAAAAGTTTATAGTTTTTCGCCACCTTTCCAAAAACATGCATATCATATATCTTATCTCAACCGCATGAGTAACTAATTCAGATTCTATCCTAAAATATATTTTGACAAAATTAAACATACCAGCATGTATAATCCTAAATTCTCGAGCACTAGTCAGTGATACATTATTAATAAATAAAAGTTAAGTTATAAGTGCTCACGTATCAATATTGAGATTCAATATTGCAGGAAAGTACATAGGCGCAACGGAGATGATAAACACTAGTTTATCTCACGAGCAAAACCCCCGAACATTACCCATAACCTCCATAGCTATAACCCATAATCTCAATAATTCTATCTCACTCATGAAACTTGTTTTGAAAACATTTGGGCAGAACCTCGTCATAGTATTTTATGTATATTTAGTACTAATAATACTCCTAATCCTAAGATTAATAATAATATTAATCTAAATAATAATAATAATAATTTTAATAATAATAATAATAATTATAATTAATAATATGTTACGGAGTAATATGAGTGAAAGAATAAAAAAAATGGAACCAGAATTCGATATTTAAAGAAATTTTGTCGTCCAAGTTGCCATCACCTTTTTTATGTCGGCAAAACATTACGCGTTTCGCGTAGATAGGTACGCGATCCGCGTAAGGTGTCTTCACGAAAGTTGTAGATTTTTGAGTTACGGTCGTTTGGACACCAGAATCACCCTTTTTCAAGTCAGTATGAATTAGTTATGATTTTTCTCGTGCAAGTGCGCAGGTTTAGTGATTTCCAACATTTTAACTTACAATCTTGTGATGAAATGTTGTAGTCTTTTGGTGCTCATTAGAAATCTTTATTTTATCTTTATTTTTATTTTTAGATCATTGAAAATCCATAAAAATATTTTATAATCAAATTCTATTATATCGAAAAATGTGTTCGTACTAAATTGAATAAATATAATTTAGTTTTCCAGGATTAGTTATATTCAAAATCATTCTTTAAAAGGTTTCATATACATCGTAAAACGTTTTCAATATTAAGAAAACTAAATAATTAGCCTATCAAGTGACACAAGTCAATCATTGCAAGGTACGCTTTTGAAAATTAAACGAGACTCTCCGCTAACCTCTGTCTAATCCTCAATAATAACACTTTTGTTCTTACACAGAATCACTTTACCAAATATTCCGGATATCGTTAAAAGTAAGGGTTTCCTAATTCAAAGTGGACCTCATAATAATGACTCGTAATCAAAATATCTGATTATATTATCATTTAATCTCGTTAATTAAAATAAAATACATCCATATAAAGTATTATATATCTAATGTACATAATAGTTCGTGAATCATCAGGCATGGTCAAAGGGTAATTAATCACATGAATATAGATTTCAAAACTTTCGAGGCTCAATATTACAAATTTTGCTTATTGTGTCGGAAACATATAAAGATTAAAGTTTAAATTTGGTCGGGAATTTCCGGGTCGTTACACATGCAGTTTTGAAAATAATTTACAAAATAGACACAAGTATTGAAACTACATTCTATGTTGAATCATTATACCGGATATCGCCCTTGTTGAACTTGGTAGCCTAAGAATTGGTGTTTATTATAATTGCCACCAATTGACGCGAATCCTAAAGATAGATCTATGGGCTTTGACACGCCCCAGTCAGAGAATTTGAACTGCTTTAGTACTTCGATATTTATATATGGGGATATTCTAGATGCATTTGTTAATGTCGGTTACCAGGTGTTCAACCATATGAATGATTTTTATGCAGATTGCATGTTATTGAAAGATGAAATCTTGTGGTCTATTATTACAATTTGATATATAGGTTAAACCTATAACTCACCAACATTTTTGTTGACGTTTAAAGCATGTTTATTCTCAGGTGATTATTAAGAGCTTCCGCTGTTGCATGCTAATTTATGGACAAGAGTTGGAGTCAGCATGCTTGTATTATATTGTTTAAAAACTGCATTCGAAGACATATATATTGTTGTGTAATATTATTGTAAACCATTATGTAATGGTCGTGTGAAAACGCTATATTTTAGATTATCATTATTTGATAATCGTCGTAATATTTTAAAGGTTATGGTTTGTTTTAAAAATCGAATGTAGTCTTTGAAAAACGTCTCATATAGAGGTCAAAACCTCGCAATGAAATCAATTAATATGGAACGTTTATAATCTATATGAACGGGACATTTCAGTTGGTATTCGAGCGTTGGTCTTAGAGAACCAGAAAATTGCATTAGTGTGTCTTACCGAGTTTGTTAGGATGCATTAGTGAGTCTGGACTTCGATCGTGTTTTCTTTAAAAACGATTGCTTAACACTTTTTGTTGGAAACTATATATTATTAACATGTAAATATTATGTGTTATAATAATCGCTTAACGTGTTTGATATTGTGTGATAGATGTCTACCTCTAGTACAAATCCCATCGACTCACCTAATAATAATGAAGAGTCGAATATATTTTGGGAAGATTCACAAATTCCCGAGGAAGAACCGGAAGAGGAAGAACCGGAAAAGGAGGAACCGGAAAAGGAGGAACCGGAAGAAGAGGAACCAGAAGAAGAAGAGGTTTCGGAGAATGAAATATTAATACCTACAGTAAAATGATCAAATAAAAGAATATCCTCAACCAATGGTCCAAAATTAAAAATGGTCAATGGTGTTTCCGCTGAGGAAGCAAAATATTGGGAAGATTACCAATTTTCTGATGAATCGGATCCCGATGAGGATTCTGATGATGTTATAGAAATTACCTCGACCCAATTTAATAAAGCAAAAGAAAATAATAAAGGAAAAGGTATAAAAATAGAGAAACCTGATTCCAACCCCGATGAACTTTATGTGTATCGGCAACATCCGTATTTCCTAAATTGTAACAATAACCCGGGAACCTCTAAACCACCAGGTTTTTCTAAACCATTGTGGAAAACGACGGCTCGTATTAGAGGAACACCATATATCCCTAGAAAATTAGGAAAACGAACCAAGTCCGAAGAAGAAGAAACCAGTGATTCAGATTAGAGGGTTGTAATCATGTTGTGTATTATATGTATTGTAGTGTGCTTGTACTTTTATGTTCTATGTAAAAATGTTTGTATTGTTTGTTAATTATCTTTTACGAATCTAATCTTTGTTTATTTTACAGTATAAAAACAAAATGGACGTTAAGGGTAGACAACTGAATATTTTAGAAGACCTACCAGAGGATATAATTGAGGAAATCTTATCTAGTGTCGGTCAGAATTCATCAGCACATTTAGTTATGGCGAAATTAACTTGTCAAACATTTGAAAGACTTTCCAGAAATGCCTTAGTTTATAAAAGGCTTTCCTTTGATAGGTGGGGTATATCACATTGGGGAGACCGTAAGTTACGCCGTGTTTTCTTTAAAGCGTTAAATGCGGGGAACCCAAATGCAATTTTACGCTACGGGTTAAGAACCTATTTTGACTCAACATATCCCAACATAGGATTTTGTAAGTTAGAAAGGGCTTCTAACATGCAACATAAAGAAGCATGTTATATTTACGGGTTAGTGATGTTCGCTTCTTACCAAAGTGAGAAAAAGAACATCAGATTACAACTTTTAAATAAAACCTTCCCACAAGTGACGGATTCAGTAGTTGGGGTGAGAAACAAGGTTTTTAGATTATTACGGGGCTGTTGGACATTATGAAACCCTCGTCCTTTTGACAAGCCAATGGTCATAACGGTTACTTTCCACAAGACCAAGGATGGGAAGTCGTCTTAGTAAAACCAGAATGCATGACTTGTTTCTGGACTTATGAATTACGTATCTTTATTTCTTTTGCTGAACAACTTGCGTATTAACTAGAATTGCCTTTATAGCTACCGAGTAGCAAAGTTATTATGTACTATATCTCATCCTATATGTATAATAGCGGTATTGTAAGTTTGTAAAATATTGTATAAAATTTGAACGCGAAATTTTATTATAATCAGTTTTTTCATATGGAATTGTAGTAGTTGAATTGTATATTAACTACTAAGTATGAACTTAACGGGTAGGTACTACCCGAATTAAAACTATAAAATGCTAATATGAAGAAAAAGCTTTTATAAAGGAGTTCATACTATGCTACGAAATACTATTGACTACTCTTAATATTCTATATGATTAACTTAATTCTTTTGGCTATTTTTGAAGGAAATGGCATGGACTACTCGTCAGAACTTGTGAAATGACCCGTTCATACCGATTATAAACGATTCATAATAGTTGATTTCATTACGAGGTACTTGACCACTATATGAAACATTTTACAAACATTGCATTCGTTTTTAAAAGAAAAACTTTCATTTCATCGTAAGTTGACAGGCATGCATACCATTTCATAATATATCTAAACTATAAATGACTTGATAATAATCTTGATGAACTCGACGACTCGAATGCAACGACTTTTGAAATATGTCATGAATGACTCCAAGTAATGTCTCTAAAATGAGCAAATGCACAGCGGAAGATTTCTTTCGTACCTGAGAATAAACATGCTTTCAAGTGTCAACCAAAAGGTTGGTGAGTTCATTAGTTTATCATAATCAATCATTTTCATCATATTAATAGAACATAAGATTTTCATTTCCATTTCTCATAAATATACGTCCCATGCATAGAGACAAAAATAATCATTCATATGGATTGAACACTTGATAACCGACATTAACAAAATGCATCTAGAATATCCCTATATATAAATATCGAAGTACTAAAGCAGTTCAATTTCTCTGACTGGGGCTTGTCAATGGCCCATAGATCTATCTTTAGGATTCGTGTCAATTGGTGGCAATTATAATAAACACCAATTCTTATGTTACCAAGTTCAACAAGGGCGATATCCGATATAACAATTCAACCATAGAATGTAGTTTCGATTACTTGTGTCTATTTTGTAAAACATTTATGAAAGTGCATGTATTCTCAGTCCCAAAAATATATATTGCAAAAGCATTTAAAAAGGGAGCAAATGAAACTCACCTAATGTATTTTGTAGTAAAAATACATATGACTATATTGAACAATGCAGGGTTAGTCTCGGATTCACGAACCTATATCATTTATATATTTATTAATATTCATAGCGGTAATTGAACATATATATATATATAACATATATATATATATATATATATATATATATATATATATATATATATATATATATATATATATATATATATATATATATATATATATATATATATATAAATGTATTAATTATATCATTTTTATGTTGATAATATATATATATATATATATTTGTTTTATATGTTCATTTTGTATATAAAAATATTAAATTTTGTTACGTTATATGTGTTAAATATATATATTTATGATAATAATAATAATAATCATAATAAAAATAAAATAATAATAATAATAATAATAATAATAATAATAATAATAATAATAATAATATTATTATTATTATTATTATAGTTGTAAAAATAATATTTTTTAATAATAACAATACTAATAATAATAACATGACAATAATAATAATAATACTAATGGTATTAGGCATGCTACCTCAATGTAACAAGCTAAAAAAAATGAACGTCTATGCCAGGGTTTGAACCCGCGACCTCTCGAAACACTATAACTCCCCTAAACCATTACGCCATTTCTACTTTTCTGTTTAATACCAAACTTATATTTATTTGTATCCCGTTTCTGTTTTCTCCTTTTTAGAAAGCCCACTTCAATAGAACAAGCCTCATAAACCCATCGGCCCAATACCTAAAACGAGTTCATGGCCCAATTCCTTGTAGTCTAAAAACAATTTGGTCCGTTTAATAAGTTATTAACCCTAATTCAACCACTGATCGAACAAACACAGCTCCATAGTATCCTTATCACAACACTAGTGTGTGTATCCACGATTCTCAGCATAAATCAACCCTAGTTTCAATCTTTGGGGGTTCTAATCGTCGACAATAACAGGAACCATAATTTGATTAACATCCGAATTTGAAAAGTGGGTAATTGCAGTAACCTTCACTCGATCGAATGGATCATAAGTTCATCAACGATTAATTAGGTCATCGGTTCCTCTATAGATCAAGTAAGTAATCGATTCCTCCATATTCTACTAACTTTCTTTTCTTTTTTCTTTTTTTATCTTGTACTATTATTTGGATCCAACTATAGTAACAATTTGAGGGTGTTCTTTATGGGGTTGGTGAGGGTGATCAAGGGATATGATAAAGGTTAGTGATGTTCGAAGAGTGGTCCAACATTGAATCGAAGCAGTAGTAGTTATTGAATTTGAGTAACAATCATCCAAGAGGTTACAGGTTCGATGATGGTGTTGGATGTGGTCTTGTGTTGAACTAGAAAGCAGATCAATAAGTGGTATTCATTTATTTATTTACTTATTTATATATATATATAAGTATATATTTTCATTAGCCATCGTTGCTCATCGTAAGTTATTAATCGATACATTCAAATTTACTGAGATGTATTCTCTCTGTTTGGTTTGTTTATGAAAGCTTTGAGTATTTTGTTTTCCTCTACTAAATTGTAACAGATCCCATTCATGAAAAATTTCGATGATGGATTAGATCATAACTTAACGTTAGAATTTGGAAGTGTTCTATCTTGATGGTGTGCAGGTGTAGCAGCAGTAGCTGTAATTGGAAACACAGAAACATAATATAGATGTAAGAAGTGATTTTGAATTCGAACGGAAAGCAGGCACCTTGTAGCAGCCGTAACAGTGTTTGGACAGGAATAAGACAAACAATCGCAGCATCGGTATTCTTGGTTTTAAGGATTGTGAAGGTTTTCAAAAAGTACCAGAAAGTATAGCATAGCAGCAGCTCGATAACAGGGTTTCTTGATGATTGTGATGGTGGTTGTGGGTTGTCTTTTGGACAGAAGGACATTGACAGCAGCAGTAGTTACTCAGCTACAGTTATCACAGAAATAGAAAACACAATCAACTAGAAGTACGGTGTTGTAAATGGTGATCGTATAAGTGAGTGGTAGTAATTTGTCATCAGTTATCGAGGTGTTTTTAATCGTAACAGAAATAGATAGTGAATAGGGGTGATGGTGGTATGCTGAAGAAGGAAGGAGAAGAATGGAGTTGGTTGCAGTTGTCGGTTGTAGATGGTGGTGTGCAAGTGTGATGGTGTGAGTTGGGTTATATCCAAGGTGGAGACTAATCGTTCAAGAGATGGTTGTTGTGTAGGTGATGATTCCATCAAACACAGTAACACAAGGTTTTATATATAATGTTAGTATATTTCATTACAGTTGCCAACAAAAGTGTGATTCATTCATATTATATTTAGATTCACATATATGAAGAAAACAAGAATAGTTAAGTTACTTTAATAATAAGTTCATGGATGTGCAGTATTATAATTGGATTTTTGTTTAAGTGGATTTGAAGGAATCAATAGAATATAGGTGGTGGTGGGGGTTCTTGTTTTTAATATGTATGTACATGTAATGATTTATATATATACAAGAATGAGAATGATGATTTGTTTATTGGTGGTGATCGCCTGTGGTAGGTGGTAGCAGATGGTTAGTTTTGAAGTGAACAGAAAACATGACCAGAAAACAATAGCGGGTTTGACTTCGAATAGAAGGTGATCATGGTTTGTGATGGTTATTATGGAAGGTTGTCTTTGGTTGGGTCCTTTGGCCAAAGAGAGAAAGAAATCAATTTGAAAGTGTGTGTGTTTATAAGTCCATAATGTGTACACATGTATGTAGATTAGATGGGTAACTAAATGATATAAATATAATACTTTAATATTGATAAGAGCAATCATTCACACAGTAAACTCAATTACTTCAATTAGGAACAGTGGATCACATATTTAGCAGCCGTAAATCTTGGATTATCCTACTGATGGTTCTATTATATCGGTGTCCGTTGTTAATCAGTGGCGGATAAAAGTTTTCAGAAAAGTTCTAAAATTTTAAATTAAATAACTTTATTTATTTCAGTCATTTAGGGTGTAAAATTGGTCATTAATTATATACAATTATTTAAATAAAAATTAAATTAATTATGAGCTCCCAACCCCAAGTAAAAATACTAAATGTTAAAATTAATCAAATAGATTCTAATTATATTTTTAACAAAGCTATAATACGTTTAACTTGTTTTCGGATCACCGTTTATTTTGAAATTACAATAGTTTGAATTTAACTTGCTTAATATTGATCGAATGATAAATTAGTGACACCGTCGTTCACTAAATAAATTCAAAATCACATATATATAGTACACTTTATATATTCATTTAATAATAAAATTTATTATATCTTATATTAATTTACATATAATTAATAACAACAATTGCATATAACAGTTTCTTATATATAATTATTTATATTTACCTATTTATATATACCTATCTATTTACAAATAATGATTCGTGAATCGTCGGAAATGGTCGAAGGTCAATGAATACATGAACAAAGTTCAAGGTTTTGGAGACTCAACCTAACAGACATTGCTTATCGTATCGAAATCATATAAAGATTAAGTTTAAATTTAGTCAGAAATTCTCGGGTCGTCACAGTACCTACCCGTTAAAGAAATTTCGGCCCGAAATTTGAGTGAGGTGGTCATGGCTAACAATAAAATGTTTTCATGACGAATATGAGTTGATAAGTAGAGTTTTATCATCATTGAGTAATATGGATAAAACAATTCGATTATTCGAAGAGTAAGAGTGAAGCTATCACTAAAAAGTGAAATGAATATTTGATAATGCTAAAAACGAACATATATTTCATAGCATTATCCCACAAGAAAGACAAGCTTTTAGATGCAATTGTTCTATTTACAAGTAATGTTCGTTTAAATAATAAAAGGTGAAGACAAAAGACAGATTCGATGAATTGAAGACGCAAACGACCAAAAAGCTCAAAAGTACAAAGTACAATCAAAGTGGTTCAAATTATTGATGAGAAACGTCTCAAAATTACAAGAGTACAAGTCGCAAAATGCAAAATACAAGATATTAAATTGTACGCAAGGACGTTTGAAAATTCGGAACCGGGACCAAAGTCAACTCTCAATGCTCGACGCAACGGACTAAAAATTACGAGTCAACTATCCACATAAATATATTAAAATATTTAAATAATTCTTAAAATTATTTATATATTATATATATTTATATAAACCGTCGGCAGAATGCAAACAAAAGTATACGAGCTGGAAAAAGTGGCCATGCGATCGCATGGCCTGAAGGCCTAAATCCTATGCGATCGCATGGTGAATAGTTTCAGGCCACACCCCTATAAATTTCGCAGTTTTGGTTGATCTTTTAGACCATCTTTTCCATCTATCTCTCACTCAATGTGTGTATATATATATATATATATATATATATATATATATATATATATATATATATATATATATATATATATATATATATATATATATATATATATATATATATATATTATATTTTAATTTTAATTTTGATTTTAATTTTAAATTATAATAATAAAGGTATGTTAGCGAATGTTGTAAGGGTGTAAGTCAAAATTCTGTCCGTGTAACGCTACGCTATTATTAATCATTGTAAGTTATGTTCAACCTTTTTCAATTAATGTCTCGTAGCTAAGTTATTATTATGCTTATTTAATGCCGAAGTAATCATGATGTTGGGCTAAATATTAAAATTGGGTAATTGGGCTTTGTACCATAATTGGGGTTTGGACAAAAGAACGACACTTGTAGAAATTAGACTATGGGCTATTAATGGGCTTTATATTAACTAAATGATACCTCGTTAATTTAATATATAGACTTATAATTTTACGTATTTATATATAACCACATACGCTTGACTGGGCACGGTAGGCGGAATATCTATAAATACCAATAATTGTTCATTTTACCAGACACAGAACTGGATTAATAGTAAATAGACTTGTTCAAACAGGGGTGGATTACATTCAAGGGTAATTGGTGTAATTGTTAACAAAGTATTAAAACCTTGGTTTAGACGCAGTCGATAACCTGGTGTATTCATTAAACAAAGTATTAAGACCTTGTTACAATTCGAATCCCCAATTAGTTGGAATATTTGACTTCGGGAATAAGAATAATTTGACGAAGACTCTCGCACTTTATGATTATGACTGATGGACTATTATGGACAAATCCGTATGGACATATCGAATAATCCAGGACAAAGGACAATTAACCCATGGGAATAAACTAAAATCAACATGTCAAACATCATGATTACGGAAGTTTAAATAAGCATAATTTATATATTTCATATTTAATTGCACTTTTAATTATCGCACTTTAATTATTGTTATTTTAATTATCGTACTTTTTAATTATCGCAACTTTATATATTGTCATTTACTTTACGCACTTTTATTTATCGCAATTTCATTATTATCTTTTACTTTACGCTTTAAATTAAGTTATATATATATTTTTTTACATTAGGTTTTAACTGCGACTAAAGTTTTAAAATCGACAAACCGGTCATTAAACGGTAAAAACCCCCTTTTATAATAAATAACACTACTTATATATATATTTGTATTTTTACAACTATAAGTTAAAACTAATATAGCGTTGAACTAGTTTATTAGATCCCTGTGGAAAGAACCGGACTTACTAAAAACTACACTACTGTACGATTGGGTACACTGCCTATAAGTGTTGTAGCAAGGTTTAGGTATATCCATTCTATAAATAAATAAATAACTTGTGTAAAATTGTATCGTATTTAATAGTATTTTGTAGTAAAAATATAACTATTTTGTACACCACCTCGCACACATCAAGTATTTTTGGCGCCGCTGCCGGGGACTTCTTGCTTAGACGCCGGAAGCGCAACGCTATATATAAAAAAAATAATAAAAGATTTTATTAGAGTTTTATTAAGTTTTTATTAAAAATATACATTTTTAAAGAAATATACAAAAATATACAAAAATATAAAAGAAAAATATCTATATATTTATTTTTAAGAGTTTGTTTAAAATATATAAAGTTAAAAAAGTATTTTTATTTCTATTTTAGTTTTTAAATATAAGTATTTTATTATTTTATATAAATATTTATTTATTTTAAAAATAGCAAAACAGAAAAAAGAAAAAAAAATATAAAAAGTACTCGGCCCAATCACTGTTGCAGCCCAGCATTTGGCCCGAAACCCTACTTCATACGATCGCATGAACCCGAAGGCAAAATTTCATGCGACCGCATGAAGTGATCTGACACGTCCCATGTGACCTGGTACTACATTAATTATGGGGTAATTATTATTATTATTATTTAATTAAAACCTTAATTAGGGTTAATGTTTTTAATTATTTATTTTTAGTTTTTAATTAATTTGTATTATTTAGTTTAATTAGTTTTAATAAATTATAAAATTAATAGTTTTATAAAATAAATAATATAAAAAAAATATTTTTAAAAAAAATTGTACTTTTTACAACTTTAAGTTTATTTTTATATTTTGTATCTTTTTATTCGTTTTAGCTTAATATTTGTATTTTTCGCTCGTATTTAGTTTTAAGTCATAGTTTTTGCCGTAGTTATTTTTATTTCTAGATTTTTAGGCTTTGCCATAAAATCCCTTAAGTGCTTTTTCTTTAGACTAAGATTTAAGTGCTTTAGAATTTTGCGACGCCGTTTTTAATATTTTAGTGCTTTTTAAGTTATTGCCGTTTTGGGATATAGTATTTCTCTAAGCTTTAATATTTTTAGACGTAACTTTTAATTCTTAGTTTTTTGTTCCTTTTTAAGTTTCGACGCGCTACTTTCTTATTTTTATTTTTCGACGCCTATTATTTTTCGACCTTTTATTTTTTCGACGTTTTTTGATGCGTTTTTTTTCTTTCTTATTTTTTCGCCACTCTAGTTTTTAGGATATAGAATTTTCTATTTCTTCTCTCTAATTTCTTTAAATTTCAACAAAAAATTATTTTAAGCGATTAAATTGATAGACATCCTAAATTTTATGGTTCGTAGTAATAGTTGGATTTGTTAGTGGCTGAGTTGTGAGCTTCCGATTTAAAGGGTTCTGGCTCCCTGCTGCATCTATTGGCTATTCGAAACGTGGGGAAAAGCAGAAAAGTCTATTAATTTGATAACTTAAATAATTTTTATCTTTTATATCTAATAGGATATTCAGTGAATGCACCGAGCAAAACGTTCACCACCTTTCGTACGTTCACCACCTGTAACTCGATCAAGACATCTAGCAAATATTGTCGCCATTGATTTTCCTTTAGAATCGTCATCCAGTCGACCAAGTACTCCAATTCAAATTTCCGATAATCCATTTTTTGAACCCGACCTCACAATTGAGAATCCGGAGGATATTCAGGGACAATTCAGAGATCCTGAACCATTAATCTTTCCTCCGGAGCCACCAATCATTCAAACAGAAATTGTCGAGGAACCAACTATTAAATCAGAATCCTCTAGTGATTCAGATTCAATAAATTCAATCATGGAAAATCTGAAACCTCTAAGTATGGAAGACCGTATGGGAGCTAAACGCACTGGCCAAGGTCACGCAATTACTCAACCTGACATTTATGTGCCAGATTATGAAATCAAAGAACAAATCATACACATGGTAACTAATCAATGCCAATTTAGTGGTGCACCGAAGGAAGATCCAAATGAAAATCTTCGTACCTTTAATAGGATCTGTACTCTATTTAAAATAAGAGAAGTGGAGGATGAACATATATATCTCATGTTATTTCCCTGGACTTTAAAGGGAGAAGCCAAAGATTGGTTAGAATCATTACCTGAAGGGGCGATTGATACATGGGACGTTTTAGTTGAAAAATTTCTTAAACAATTCTTTCCGGCATCTAAAGCCGTGAGACTTCAAGGTGAAATTGTTACGTTCACACAAAAGCCAAATGAAACTCTATATGAGGCGTGGACAAGATTTGGAAAGTTATTAAGAGGATGTCCGCAACATGGTTTAGACACCTGTCAAATAGTACAAATATTCTACCAAGGATGCGACATCACTACAAGGAAAGACATCGATATATCAGCTGGTGGTTCCATTATGAAAAAAACCGCAACTGACGCTTACAAAATTATTGATAACACTGCTTCCCACTCACATGAGTGGCACCAAGAAAAAGATATCGTTAGATCATCTAAAGCAGCTAGAGCCGATTCTAGCCATGACTTTGATTCCATTTCCGCAAAGATAGATGCTGTTGAGAGACGAATGGAAAAGATGACTAAAGATATCCACTCAATAAGAATTAGTGTGAGCAGTGTGGAGGACCACATTTGACAAAAGATTGTCTCAGTATTGAACTAACAATGGAACAAAGAGAGAATGTTTCATACATAAACCAAAGGCCTGAAAATAATTATCAGAATAATTATCAACCGCCAAGACCAATCTACAATCAAAACCAGAGTTATAACCGAAATGTTCCATACAACAACCAACAAGGTCCTAGAAATCAACAAGTATCCAACAATACTTACAATTAGCAAAGACCTATTTTTCAAAACAAACCACCAAAAACCGATGATAAAAAGCCAAATTTAGAAGACATGATGTCAAAGCTAGTTGAATCTCAAACTCAGTTTTTCACATCTCAGAAACAAACCAATGAACAAAATGCTCACGCATTTAGAAATCAACAAGCTTCTATTCAAAATCTGGAACAAGAAGTAAGTAACCTAGCAAGGTTGATAGGTTAAAGAAAACCGGGAAGTCTACCTAGTGATACAAATGCTAACCCCCGGAATGAAACAGCTAAAGCCATTACCACAAGAAGTGGTATTACACTTAAACCACCTGAAATGCCTGTAATTTCTGATGAAGCTATTCCTACTCCACAAGAACTACAACCTGAGCAAGATAAGGAAACAGAACCGGTAGTTGAAAAGGTTAATAAAAATAACACAGTTAAGGCTAAATCTTATGTTAAACCATACTAACCACCACTTCCTTACCCGAGTAAAATGAGAAAAGAGAGACTTGAAGCCGAGAAATCCAAATTTTTGGATATGTTTAAACAAATAAATGTCAATCTTCCTTTCATTGATGTGATTTCAGGAATGCCTAGATATGCTAAATTTTCGAAAGATCTAATCACAAATAGAAAGAAAATGGAAGAACTCTCGGCTGTTACAATGAATGCTAATTGTTCTGCAGTGCTGTTGAATAAGATACCAGAAAAATTATCTGATCCAGGAAGTTTCACAATTCCATGTTTTCTGGGTAGTCTTAGTTCAATAGAAGTATTGGCAGACTTAGGTGCTAGTATAAATCTAATGCCGTATTCACTATACGCTAAACTAGACCTTGGAGAATTGAAACCAACACGAATAAGTATACAACTAGCCGATCGATCAGTAAAATATCCTAAAGGGATAATGGAAAACATGCTAGTTAAAGTTGGTACTTTAGTATTTCCAGTAGATTTTGTTATTCTGGACATGAAAGAAGATTCTCAAGTTTCTCTCATATTAGGAAGACCATTCTTAAACACGGCTAAAGCAATAATAGACGTGTTTGGTAAGAAACTGACCCTAAGTATAGAGGACGAGAGTGTTACCTTTTATGTTGATAGAACCATGCAACAACCGCAATCTGCAGATGATACATGTTATTATATTCAAACTATAGATTCACATGCAGAATTATTAGAAGAATTTCCATAATTACAAGGAATAGGAGAATGTTCTTTAGGAGAAGGAACTGAACCAATTGATGAAACTGAAATGTTAGCTACACTTATGGCTAATGGATATGAACCAACAACAGAAGAAATTCAAATGCTAAAAGAAGAAGACAGATATCGATATAAATCATCGATAGAAGAACCACCGACATTACAGTTAAAGCCACTTCCAAACCATTTGGAATATGGTTATTTACATGGTGAATCTGAATTACTTGTAATAATATCATCTTCTCTTACTGAAAATGAAAAATCTCAACTCATTACTGTGCTAAAAGCTCATAAACCAGTCATTGCATGGAAGATTCATGATATTAAAGGAATAAGTCCTTCGTATTGCACACATAAAATCCTTATGGAAGAAGGTCATAAAACGTATGTGCAATGCCAACGAAGACTAAATCTGAATATGCAAGATGTTGTTAAGAAAGAAATTATTAAACTGCTTGATGCAGGTTTAATTTATCCAATCTCTGATAGTCCATGGGTAAGCCCAGTTCAATGCGTACCTAAGAAGGGTGGCGTGACTGTCATTACAAATGAGAAAAATGAGCTTATTCCTACTAGGACTGTAACAGGATGGCGTATTTGTATTGATTATAGAAAATTAAATGACGCCACCAGAAAAGATCACTTTCCCTTACCTTTCATTGATCAAATGTTGGAAAGATTAGCCGGAAATAGTTACTATTGTTTTCTTGATGGTTTTTCTGGATATTTTCAAATTCCAATAGCACCTGAGGACCAAGAGAAAACCACGTTCACGTGCCCTTATGGTACTTTTGCATACAAACGCATGCCATTTGGACTTTGCAACGCCCCTGCAACCTTTCAAAGGTGCATGATGGCAATTTTTCACGACATGATAGAAGAATGCATGGAAGTTTTCATGGATGACTTTTCAGTCTTCGGTGATACATTTGAATCATGTCTAGTTAATCTTGAACGAATGCTTATTAGATGCGAACAATCAAATCTAGTACTTAATTGGGAGAAATGCCATTTCATGGTTAAAGAAGGCATCGTTCTTGGTCATAAAATTTCAAAGGAAGGAATTGAAGTGGATAGAGCTAAAGTAGATGTAATTGCTAAACTTCCACATCCCACCAATGTTAGTAGAGTTAGGAGTTTTCAAGGGCATGCCGGTTTTTACCGACGTTTCATAAAAGATTTTTCTAAAATTGCCACTCCTATGAATAAACTCCTAGAAAAGGATGCTCCATTCATCTTTTCATATGAATGCATCAAATCTTTTAATATTCTTAAAGAAAAACTCACTAATGCGCTGATCATGATAACTCCAAATTAGAATCTACCGTTTGAACTAATGTGCGATGCAAGTGATTTTGCAATGGGAGCCGTTTTAGGACAAAGGATTGAAAAACGATTTCAACCTATATATTATGCTAGTAAGACGTTACAAGGAGCACAAATGAATTACAAAACTACTGAAAAAGAACTCCTTGCTATTGTCTTTGCTTTTGACAAATTTCGTTCATATCTCGTTCTAGCAAAAACGGTGGTCTATACCGACCATTCTGCTCTTAGATACCTATTTTCAAAACAAGATGCTAAACCATGATTAATCCATTGGATCTTCCTCTTACAAGAGTTCGATATTGAAATCCGAGATAAAAAGGGAGCAGAAAATCTCGCCGCTGATCATCTTTCTCGTCTTGAAAATCCCGAATTAGAAGTTCTGAATGAATCGGCCATACAAGACAACTTTCCCGATGAATATTTATTGAAGATAGATTATAGTGAAATTCCATGGTTTGCAGACTATGCAAACTACTTAGTATGTGGATTCCTTGAAAAAGGATTATCGTACCAAAAACGAAAGAAATTCTTTAGTGATATAAAACACTATTTCTGAGAAGATCCACATTTGTTTAAAAGTTGTCCCGATGGAATAATACGCCGATGTGTATTCGGAGATGAAGCTAGTCAAATTTTAAACCATTGTCACACAGGACCAACAGGAGGGCATTATGGGCCTCAACTTACAGCAAGAAAAGTTTACGATGCTGGATTCTATTGGCCTACAATTTTCAAAGAAGCACACCTTCTTTGCAAATCCTGTGATGCTTGTCAAAGGGCCGGAAAAATAAGTCAACGTGATGAAATGCCACAAAATGTCATTTAAGTATGTGAAGTATTTGACATTTGGGGTATTGACTTTATGGGTCCATTTCCAAAATCTCATAATAATCTCTACTTTCTCGTTGCCATTGATTATGTATCTAAATGGGCGGAAGCACAAGCTCTCCCAACTAACGATGCACGAGTTATAGTCAACTTTTTAAAACGTCTTTTTGCAAGGTTTGGAACACCGAAAGCTTTAATAAGTGATCGGGGTACTCATTTTTGTAATAATCAACTTGAGAAAGTTCTCAAAAGATATGGAGTAACTCATAAAATCTCAACCGCTTATCATCCACAAACAAGTGGACAAGTTGAAAATACCAATCGAGCTTTAAAACATATTCTAGAGAAAACCGTAGGATCAAATCCGAAGGAATGGTCCATGAAATTGGAGGATACACTCTGGGCTTTTAGAACAGCCTACAAAACTCCAATTGGAACCACACCTTTTAAACTCGTTTACGGAAAAGCATGTCATCTTCCAGTAGAAATTGAACACAAAGCATTTTGGGCTTTGAATACATGTAATCTTGATTTACATGAAGCTGGACGTCTACGGTTAAGTCAATTAAAAGAATTAGAAGAATTAAGACATGAAGCATATAAAAATTCGTTAATCTATAAAGAAAGAATGAAGAAATGGCATGATAAAATAATCAGAAGTTCAAAAGAATTTAAGAAAGGAGACAGAGTTCTTCTTTTCAATTCACGATTCAAGCTATTTCCTGGAAAATTGAAATCAAGATGGTCTGGACCATTTATAGTCAAAAGAGTTTTCCCATACGGAACAATATAGTTAATAAATTCAAATGGGATTGAATTTAAAGTTAATGGTCACAGAGTTAAACATTACATACATGGTCCGATGGAAGTTGACAATGAAGTCAATCACAATTTCAACACCACATCTAACTAAGTGTGGGGAGGTTCGAATCTTTTTAGGGTAATATGTATTTCTGTTAGAGTTAGATATTCTGTTTTTGTGTAGTTCTCGAGAATGGAATCCGAATGGTCTTTCCCTAGCAGACCCTAAAGAACTAGTCTTCTCCCCCCATTCTGAATTTTTATTTTTTTAGGTTTTACGAGATGAAGAATTCCTGTGAACTAAACTTTGGTCTAATGCTACACGCTTTGATCACTAAACGTAATAATTACACACTCCCGAGTGACCTGGTATCAGTAATAAGAGCCAAATTGGATGAAGTAAGAAAAGAACTCAGGAACGATCATAATAAGTTACATTTTGGTAAAGAAAAATCAAAATCCGCAGCGAAAATAAGAGCACGACACCTTGAAAGATGTTACAAATGCAGAAAATGGTCACACGAAGGAAAATGCTCGACGAATCAGACATATTCCAATACCGAGTTCGTTACTTTATGCAGAGAAGGACCGTTCATATGTTTCGACGAAAAATCGTTGAATGCTCGAGGTTATGCCTATGTAGCTATGGAAAACCAATTAGTCCGACTATCTTATGAGTGGGCTAAAGCAGGTCACTGAGAATTCTATCTCACATGTAAGTATGTACAGTTTTTATTTTTATTTTATTGCTTTTAACCTTTTGATAATAAACGCTAAATCGTTCGCTATAAAGTATTAAATTGATACTCAATAAAATTAGGTTTTGTGACCGAAATTATTGATATCATACAAAAATTTATTACATCACTGCGAAATTTACCGTTTATTCTTAAGGTATAAATATCTTCAATCAATCAACCCAAAATATTTCAGAAATTCGTCAGGAGTAAAACTAGGTAATATAGCCGAAATTACTTTATCGAAAAGAGGGGCGTACATTTTTGATAATATTTGATTGATTAAAGTGGGATAAAAGACCAAAAAGATTTTTAATTTTTATTTTTACTTTGTTTTAAAAATTAATATATTAATATTAAATTATTCTTGTAAACTTTTAAAATCAATATATTTAAGTTTGTAAATATTTGAAAAATTTATGTTTTTAATATAAGTTTGTATGTATAAAATCAAAAATATAATATAAGCGTGGTATGAATTTTTAATTTTAATAATATAAATTTTTTAATTTTATGCATTTTAAATTTAAGTTTGGTGTGAATTTAAAAACAAAAATTTACTTTATTTTGCTAAGTTAAAAATATGATTTTTAAAATTCATCGTGAGTTGAAAACTAGGTCGTTGAACCAAAATTGCTCTACCTAAGGGAGGGACGAGAACTTTTATTATCATTATTTTTAATCTTATTGAATTAAAGTAAGCCAAAAATATTTAAAAAACCCAAAAATCTTTGCTTTTAAAACAACGCTTTGAATTGACAAATTTTAAAATTTTGTCGAGGGACGGACTAGGACAACGATCCGAAACACCCTCACTCCTAAAAAGAAAAAAAATTTTAAAATTTTATTAATTTATGTTTTAAAAGTTATAAGGTTTTCATATAATAAAAAAAAATAAAATAAAAAAAGAGAAAAGGGGACCTCATGCCATCGCACGAGATTTACCCTGTAACATCATGCGATCGCATGAGGCTGGAATTCAGGCCAGGATCAAAAAGGCAGTCAAGTTCTGCTCTCCACACAACACACACACATATACACGAACATACACCCCAAAACCTCTCAATTTTCATCAAATTTTCACCAAATTCAACCAAATTTCCTGCTACAATCCACTCTAAACATGAATTTGATAAGGAGTTTATCAAGAAGGGTAACAATTTCACCCCTAAACCTCTTTAAATTTGATTTTTAGTGTTCTTGAGCTATATTTTTCCTAATTTGATTTTGTTAATTTCTAGTGTAATTAGAGTTAAATTGTTAGTATATTATGCATGTATAACCTAGATTGATGCTATTTAACATGATTTGAAGCCAAAAACTTCAAAATTTTTAGGAATCTAGGGTTTGTGTTCTTGAGCAATTTGGAGCTTTTTGATATAAACAGGTTATGGCCGATTTTTGTCATGAATTATTGCTAAATTAAGTAATGTAACATGTTTAGGTAGCTAAATGATCCAAACTTTGATCCTAAACATGATTTTTGAGAATTAAAGTAGACTTTTTAGGTATAAAATTCATGAACTTGATTAAATTGATGTAAATGACATTTGAAACTTGTTTAATTGCTAGTAAAGGTTGTTTTAACATGATATTTGAATTGAATGCTTATGAACTTTGTAAACATTTTCATATATGCTTATTTGAAAAAGTGTAGAATTGTTAAAATTGTGAAAATGCGTATAAGTTTAATTTTGATTAAACATGTTATTGTAATTGTTTCAAGTTGTTATTTTGCTAACACTAATGCATATTTGAATGCACAAATGTTGTGTTTAATGTCTTTTGCAGAGATTTACTAATACTGAAACTAGAGGTGCATCATCATCATCCAGGCAACCTGCTCCAGAACTTGAACCTGAAATGCAATATGAACCTGAACCGGAACAACAACAGGAACCACAACAATAACCTGATGAACACGTTCCATATTATGATCCGCTACAATTTGTTGATGCCTTCATAGTATTTCTGATGCATCCACCTGTAGAATACCCAACGATTCCTGAACACACGTTGCATCCTAATCTGAGATTCGATAGAAGCTGGAGAGATTACCCGACATATCAAAGTAACAAATTCAAACTGATACCAAAAAATGTAGAAGTGCCAAGGGTAACCGATTGGGAGCCTTTGGAAAGGGTCCAACTTGCTAACTCAGTTAGACAACATTTGATCCAAAGGTATGGCAGCTCTTCTTTTCACGATTGGGAATGTTTATTCACCATTCGTAGACCTGTATATAAGGAATGGTGCATTGAGCTTATGAGTACTATTTCATTAAATGCTGATGTAGATAGGTTAGATGATAGAAGTTTTCTTAGATTTATACTTGGCCGTAGGATGTACAGGATGTCCATGCTGGACATGGCCAGGGCTTTGCAGATATATACTCCTGGTGAATTACTACTACCCGATTGTATGAATTTGATTTATCGTGGTGAAAGGGTAGATAGGAATTTTGACGGGAACGCCGTCTGGAGGCGTATGTCAGATTATAATGTTTTTACACTGGGAGGAAAACACTCCTACTTACATATTAACAAAGCCGAGCTTCGTATAATTCATAGATTTTTAGTTAACTCGATTACACAGAGAGGTCACCATAAGGAGAAAATGACCTTACATGATTTATTTTACCTAAAGTGTATTCGAAACCCAAGAGGCTTTGTTAATATCCTTTACTGTGTTGGTTTTTATTTGTCTAAGATGGTGGAAGGAATACAGGAAGGGGGAATAATAGGAGGAGGTATTTTTGTTACTCTCATTGGAGAGTATTTGGGTGTAGATAGGGACCAAGGGGGTCCACTTTTAGAATGTAGGGAACAGGTTGAGCCTTTAGGATTGAAGGTCTATCAGGGTGCTAAGGTATTAAAGAGCAGACGAAACCAGGCAGTACCCTATGAAGGTCGTCATCCACAGGTAGAGAGAGGATCAGATGAGGAAATGGAGGAAGCGGATGACATTAGGGATGTCATTAGAGAGGCTATGACTGACGTCTACCAGCGTGTAGATGAGGTAGATATGACAAACGGGGAGAGATCTAGTCGGATGGAGCAGTGGCAAGCCCGGAATGATTACGAGCATTCCAGGCAATGACAGCATGATAGATGGGACTATCATCAGCGTCAGATTATGTGCCGGCTATCACCTCAGGATCACTATGTACCGACCCGACCCGCTTACTATCCTCCACACCAGCCCGAGATGAGACCACCATATACTTTCTACGACCCTAACCAGGCCTACCAGTACACCTATCACCAACCATGGAAACCGGACGACGACATGAACTGGAACCCCTATCCAGATTGATATAGTTCCTGTTGGTAATTTTTATGAATTTTATCTTTTTATTATTTCTGTTTATTTATGTTTAAACACATTATATTTTGATACTTTTATGTATTGTTTAATATTTTAATTATTTTGTACTAATATTTCATATTTAATTTTAAAGTAGGATTTTAAGTCCCATTTCAAATTACCATGCATGTTTATATTTGCATTGTATGTATTTTATTTCATGTACACAACAGGGTAAAACAGCGCATTTTCAAAGACTGGCATTAAGTTCAGCAAAAGCTAGCACTTTTGACGACAAAAAGAAAAACAAATGTGATGTAACAACAAGACAGAATGAACAAATGATGTGCACCATTTATCATTCAGCAAACAAACGCCAATATGTTTGGAAACTTTGGTAAAATTTAATCATTTTTCTACGCTAATCACCCTCAATAATTTAAATTGTTACTGATTTCTTGCAAATGAGGGCATTGCAAGATCTTAAGTGTGGGAAGGGGTTAAATTCTTTCGAATTTTTAAAATTTTAAATTTAAACACTTGGTTACCATTAGAAATACTAGTAACGCAGTAGTTGTATTAGAATCTAGTGCTCTCTGATAATAAAGAACAACCCTAGTCTTATATACTGACTACCCAATTCTAGTAAAATTTTTCAAAATTTTCAATTAAATGAACTCAAAATCTTGTTTATACATATTTATGAACGATAAAACTAGGTGTTAACACCGAAATTATTGTTACCTCGGAAAGGACATAAATTGAGAAACAACCCAAAACGCTTGAATTCATTTAAGAATGGAATAGAGGAGAATAAAAAGACAAAGAAAAATTTAACTAAAAGCCAAGTGTGGGAAAAATTTACCAAGTCATTTAAAACATATGTCACATATTTTTGTAACAAATAATTGAAGATGCTTTTGCTTTAGACTAAACTAAACAGTTTTACCAGATTTACTGTAATATATTTGAAAGAAAGATGGATCTGCACGATGAATCAATTCCATCATTAAAAGGAAGTAAAGTCTTCCGAAAAAGAAACGCGCTTCTTGATTTAGGTCAGGAAGTTGTCGTCCAGACCAGTTGTAGAGTCTACGAAAAACCTTGAAAAGTTTTCTCAAAAATCAGCTGGAAATCTACGGACCTCAGCATCAAACAGGGTCGCCAAGTGGTCAGACTTATCCTAACCATGAGAGGATCTGTCTCATAAAATGGGGAGGACGCCGTACAAATTAGCTTGATAAGACTAATGAATCAGACCCCCAGAAAAGGATAATTTTCTTAAAGATCAAAAATCAACTTTTAAGACTGATATTACTCAATCCTTGAGATTGACTTTAAAGATTGAGAATTACAAACTCATGGAATTCGATGATATCTAAACTCGAGCTTGAACGAGAAAATATTTTGATAAAAATTACAAACCGATTTGTTTTTTGAAAACCCTATTTTTAATGCGTTCATTACCATTGAACGTAAAATCCTAGGAATTCACCTGGAATTCATTAGGTCACCTGAACCAAATCGGGTGTCAACCGTAAGAACGGTGGTTGCATAGCATGGTCGAAGACAGGACCTTGTGCCAGACCGAAAAACTATAGGGTGAGCTTTACTATTGCTCCTACAAAGGATAGTAATTGCATCCGACACGTTATAGACCATATATAAAAGCATGTCATGGGACATTGCCTTAACAGTTGCTTGTTCAACGCTTTTCTTTACAACTGAACGGTAGTTTACCAAAAGGTAATATACGGAGCAAGTATACTGGACGTGTTGCTTTCCCAATACAAGGTTAGCAAATGGGTGACACAAAACCATAAATTTTGAGCTAAAATTTTCAAATCTGAAACCCACCAAACCCACAAAACATTTTGCAACACCGGTGAAGGGTTATTCCGGAAAACTTATCTAGGGTAAAAACTAGATTTAATTTTCAAAAGATCAAATGTTTTCATAAAGATCTAATTTCCTTAAGGAACTAAATTTTCATAGTCATGTGGAACTATAAACCACATCGTTACTACCATTGTTCATACCGCCGTATAGAAATCACTGATGTACAAAGTGTGAAGAATAAAGAAGTGATTCTAGTATTTTTATTTCAAGACTATATTTCTTGAGGACAAGCAACGCTCAAGTGTGGGAATATTTGATAATACTAAAAACAAACATATATTTCATAGCATTATCCCTCAAGAAAGACAAGCTTTTAGTTGCAATTGTTCTATTTACAAGTAATATTCGTTTAAATAATAAAAGGTGAAGACAAAAGACAGATTCGACGAATTGAAGACGCAAACGACCAAAAAGCTCAAAAGTACAAAGTACAATCAAAGTGGTTTAAATTATTGATGAGAAACGTCTCAAAATTACAAGAGTACAAGTCGCAAAACGTAAAATACAAGATATTAAATTGTACGCAAGGACGTTCGAAAATTCGGAACCGGGACCAAAGTCAACTCTCAACGCTCGACGCAACGGACTAAAAATTACGAGTCAACTATGCACATAAATAAAATATAATATTTAAATAATTCTTAAAATTATTTATATATTATATATATTTATATAAACCGTCGGCAGAATGCAAACAAAAGTTCATGAGCTGGAAAAAGTGGCCATGCGATCCCATGGCCTGAAGGCCTAAATCCCATGCGATCGCATGGTGAATAGTTTCAGGCCACACCCCTATAAATTTCGCAGTTTTGGTTGATCTTTTAGACCATCTTTTCCATCTATCTCTCACTCAACGTATATATATATATATATATATATATATATATATATATATATATATATATATATATATATATATATATATATATATATATATATATATATATATATATATATATATATATATATATTATACGTTAATTTTAATTTTAATTTTAAATTCTAATAATAAAGATATGTTAGCGAATGTTGTAAGGGTGTAAGTCAAAATTCTGTCCGTGTAACGCTAAGCTATTATTAATCATTGTAAGTTATGTTCAACCTAATTGGGGATTCGAATTCTATAACCACATACGCTTGACTGGGCACGGTGGGCGGGATATCTATAAATACCAATAATTGTTCATTTTACCAGACACGGAACTGGATTAATAGTAAATAGACTTGTTGAAACAGGGGTGGATTACATTCAAGGGTAATTGGTGTAATTGTTAACAAAGTATTAAAACCTTGGTTTACACGCAGTCGATAATCTGCTGTATTCATTAAACAAAGTATTAAGACCTTGTTACAATTCGAATCCCCAATTAGTTGGAATATTTGACTTCGGGAATAAGAATAAGTTGACGAAGACTCTCGCACTTTATGATTATGACTGATGGACTATTATGGACAAATTCGTATGGACATATCGAATAATCCAGGACAAAGGACAATCAACCCATGAGAATAAACTAAAATCAATATGTCAAACATCATGATTACGGAAGTTTAAATAAGCATAATTTATATATTTCATATTTAATTGCACTTTTAATTATCGCACTTTAATTTATTGTTATTTTAATTATCGTACTTTTTAATTATCGCAACTTTATATATTGTCATTTACTTTACGCTCTTTTATTTATCGCAATTTCATTATTATCTTTTACTTTACGCTTTAAATTAAGTTATATTTATTTTTTTTACATTAGGTTTTAACTGCGACTAAAGTTTTAAAATCGACAAACCGGTCATTAAACGGTAAAAACCCCCTTTTATAATAAATAACACTACTTATATATATATATATATATATATATATATATATATATATATATATATATATATATATATATATATATATATATATATATATATATATATATTTGTATTTTTACAACTATAAGTTAAAACTAATATAGCGTTGAACTAGTTTATTAGATCCCTGTGGAATGAACCGGGCTTACTAAAAACTACACTACTGTACGATTAGGTACACTGCCTATAAGTGTTGTAGCAAGGTTTAGGTATATCTATTCTATAAATAAATAAATAACTTGTGTAAAATTGTATCGTATTTAATAGTATTTTGTAGTAAAAATATAACTATTTTGTACACCACCTCGCAAACATCAATATTTGCATGTTCGTCTTAACCGGTGACGCAGTCACGGTTAATTTACGGAATTCAAGGGGTTTAGAGGAAATCTTCGAAATCTAAAAGATTTGATTCTTTAGCGAATGAGGAAATTAAGATCTCTATAATTAAATACGATGATCTGCTTCGATTACTCTGTCGAATATTTCCATTATAAATTAAACTTTTTCCTTTCCATTATTTTCACCATTCCCATACTTTCTTTCTTAGTTCTTACATCCAAAAGATTTTGAAAATGCTTAATCCCGTTCTAATCCTTATCCTTATCCTTACTATCGTAACAATCATTCTCCTTTTTCAACTTCCACCGGAGGAATCTGTTTTCTTCTACTTCGCCCTTGGGGTGATACTATTCTTAATTATACCGTGTCTTTATATTGCTATTCGTATTATTATCCACGGTTTGTAATTTCGGCGTTGTTGTTGGGTTTTATATTTTCCCTTATACTTCGAAGTCTCTGCTTCTGTCTTTCCATAATCATTGACATCCACAGTTAATACTCTCTCCAATTTACTGTGATTTATACCCCCATTGATATTTTAAAGCTTCATGCTTTTGTTTCATCTTCCCGACTTTAAATCGAGCGAATAATGGTCCAGCAGAATTTGTAAATATTAATTTCGGAATGAGCATAGTTAATGTTCTAAGAAGGAGATTGTAAGGGCACAATCTTGATTTGTCAAATTTCCAGAATATCCTGGAAAAATAGATTTATCAAGAAGATATGTTCTCGATATGTTTGGAGATTAGATAGAATGTAAGAGTCGTGTAACATGGCACATGATGACGTTATGGTCTGTGAATCATCACGTTTCATTAGAAACTCAGCATGACTTACTGTAATATAATCATGTTGATCAAGTGTCATTATATTATACTAACTCATGCATCAATTTCCAACACATCTTTAAAAACATTCATAATTTAAACTCGAATTTTAAAGAAAATTAGAAACTAAAGTAGTTTCCTTTATGATGTAATATAGATAGCACGAAGAGATAAATAATTTCGGACGAGAATATTTATGGAAATATCTTCAGAAATATCGAAGATATTTATGATGATATTTTGGAATTTCTAAGTTCGATGGTTGATGAAGAAAGATTTTTCCGCAAGATTTTAACATGAGTACGGAGCAAGATATTCATTAAAGATTTCATCAGAAACAGAATCATCTGGATTCTTTATGTACAAGTTTAGTCCTTGTGATTTGTTCAGAGTCTCCTTCATGGTTTCGCATAATCCGCTTTTCGGTACTAAATTTTCTATTGAGCGTTTCCAACACTCCATTCTTTATCATCATACTTTTGACTGTTAAAGTCATCAACAGTTTTCGCTGCTTTATTAGCTTTCTCAAAATTCAAAGAACTGATTCGTAGGCTAGAGTGCTTTTCAAAATTTCAGAATGAAGGATCATAATTCTAAGAGATAAATGTTATATGTATACGTATAACTGTTGATGTAGACATGCTGTGAGTTTTCAAAGTACTGATTGTTAATTCCCGATAATTGGTATGACATTTATCTTTACAAGATGCGGATGTGTAGGTGATAGGGTTTCAATAAATATAATAACCTTTCAGGAAGTCAAAGATTAATGAAGTTGCTGGTAAGTTTTCTGCTAATGTGGTGGAATATAAACGGTTCTCCGGTAACGATGACGAAAAAGGCAATCATATACATCAAGGTTATAATAAGACTAGTACGATTGAAAAGTCGAAGTTGACTTGTTGGAGCTGTGACAAAGTTGGCTACCTTGAAAAGGGATTGTAAAGTTATTTTCGAGAATAACAACGCCAAAGGAGCTAATAAAGATACGTGTTAAACGTTTACTCAAGTTCCGAATGTTTTCAAGTGCATAACTATATGCATCAATCTTTTCTTCCTTAGATGAAGTGTGGTTGGTTCATTCTCTCGATTGAGGTGTTTTTCAAGAATTATGAAAGGTTTGAACACAGATTGTAATCGTCAAGATACAAATGAGGTTTAAGATGAAATCAAGTGGCAAACTTGAAGAATTGTTTAGTTTTATATGTTATAATCAATATTTTAATTTATTTTAATTGTCCAATATTGGTAGTCCACAGTTGATAGTCCACAGTTAGCAGTTCAATAATTTAATATATAATATTCGAATTAATTAATAGGCATCGTGACCCGTGTACATGTCTCAGACTCGATCACAACTCAAAGTATATATATTATTGTAGAATTAACCTCAACCCTGTATAGCTAACTCAAACATTACTGCATATAGAGTGTCTATGGTTATTCCAAATAATATATATAGATGCGTCGATATGATATGTCAAAACCTTGTATACGTGTCCCGATATTTAAAGTGCGTAAAATAAATAACAGAAATTAAATGACAATAAATAAAATTGCGAGAATTAAATTGCGATAAAATAAATTGCGATAATTAAAATGTAATCAGTTAGCTAGGAACAGTTAGCTAGGAACAGTTAGCGTGGATTCTTAACAAAATTTTTCTCATAGTTAATTTGTTTGTTTCTAACAAATTTTATTTTGTCCAATATTTTCTTCATTATACCATTTGTTGGATTCTGATAAGTTAAAATCCAATTATGAAATTGAAAGAAAATGATTATTCTGTGGTGAACAGATACGTATATCTGTGGATGTAAGTAGGATAGTAAATGACTGTTGAATCTGATTCGAAGAATATACAGTGTAACTTATTAATGTAAAAACTAAATATTCCTCAGGTATTACCTACCCGTTAAAATATTTTTACCATTAACAGTTTGTACAAAAGAATTTTTAATTATAATCTTTATGAAAACATATATACATATATATATATATATATATATATATATATATATATATATATTACCTACCCGTTAAAATATTTTTACCATTAACAGTTTGTACAAAAGAATTTTTAATTATAATCTTTATGAAAACATATATACATATATATATATATATATATATATATATATATATATATATATATATATATATATATATATATATATATATATATATATATATATATATATATATATATATATATATATATATATATATATATATATATTCTTCAGATATAATCGTGGATTTATTGAGTTAATATGATATTAATCTCATTTGATTTATCATTAGAACTAGAACACGTAATCTCTAAAACATTAGAAATTATATAATCGTCAGGAAGAACGAAGATAGTTGATGTAGAATGATACATAGAACGATAATTATACTCGAGGTACAGAATGAGATGTTGAGGCATGTGGTGTTGAAACTTGGTTTGTTGGTGGTGCTGGTGTTGATGTTGCTGGTACTGTTGGTGCCGGTGATGTTGCTTAAGCTGGTACGTTTTGCACCATATTTTCCAAATTGATTACTCGAGCGCGAAGTTCATTGACCTCTTCTATTATTCCGGAATGATTTGTCGGTCGGAATGAGTGGATGAATAAGGTTTAGAATTTTAGATAGAATATAATCGTGACGAGATATTCAGGAAATGGGGGTGAAAATGGTGTTTCGGATTGGTTCGCCCGTAAGTGCTTCAGGTTCTTCGCCAAGAGGGAAATTTGGTTGGTGAAAGGGATCGCCTTCTTCTCGTCTCCATTGATTAAGTTGACTACGAACTCATCCCTAATTCATCCAGAATTGATGATGGCTAATTGATTGATCCATTCCGATTACACTGCTTTCGGAGTTCGAGTGGAAATCCATATCGGAATAGCTGTCGGAATTCGAGGAATTTGAACTAGTTGAGGTATCCATCTCATACGATCAGATGAAAGATTTTCGATAAAAATAGATTATAGGATGTAGATTAGTACCCTGCAATATATAATTTACATATGCTTATATAATACTAAAATCTCATAAGTTACGGAGGAATCTACGGAAGCTGTCAGGCAAAGGTAACAATAACAGATACGCTAAGATATGAATTTATCTATACACTGTCTATGCAATAGAGGCAGTAAGACGTGTCTAGACTTTAAGGATGATAAGCAAATAATTTTTGACACTAAATGATAAGCAAAACTTTTGACATGCAGACACGGTCGAAGTCCAGACCCACTAATGCATCTAAACAACTATCAGTTAGACACACTAATGCAAGACCTGGTTTGCTAAGACCACCGTTCTGATACCAACTGAAATGACCCGTTCATATCGATTATAAACGATTCACAATAGTTGATTTCAATACGAGGTACTTGACCTCTATATGAAACATTTTACAAATATTGCATTCGTTTTTATAAGACAAACTTTCATTTCATCATAAGTTGACAGGCATGCATACCATTTCATAATATATCTAAACTATAAATGACTTTATAATAATCTTGATGAACTCGACGACTCGAATGCAATGTCTTTTGAAATATGTCATGAATGACTCCAAGTAATGTCTCTAAAATGAGCAAATGCATAGCGGAAGATTTCTTTCGTACCTGAGAATAAACATGCTTTCAAGTGTCAACCACAAGGTTGGTGAGTTCATTAGTTTATCATAATAGATCATTTTCATCATTTTAATAGACCACAAGATTTTCATTTCCATTTCTCATAAATATACGTCCCATGCATAGAGACAAAAATAATCATTCATATGGATTGAACACCTGGTAACCGACATTAACAAAATGCATCTAGAATATCCCCATATATAAATATCGAAGTACTAAAGCAGTTCAAATTCTCTGACTGGGGCTTGTCAATGGCATATAGATCTATCTTTAGGATTCGTGTCAATTGGTGGCAATTATAATAAACACCAATTCTTAGGTTACCAAGTTTAACAAGGGCGATATCCGGTATAACAATTCAACCATAGAATGTAGTTTCGATCACTTGTGTCTATTTCGTAAAACATTTACAAAAGCGCATGTATTCTCAGTCCCAAAAATATATATTGCAAAAGCATTTAAAAATCGAGCAAATAAAACTCACCTAATGTATTTTGTAGAAAAAATACATATGACTATATTGAACAATGCAGGGTTGGTCTCCGATTTATGAACCTATATCATTTGTATATTTATTAATATTCATAGCGGTAATTGAACATATATATATATATATATATATATATATATATATATAAATGTATTAGTTATATCATTTTTATGTTGATAATATATATATATATATATATATATATATATATATATATATATATATATATATGTTTTATATGTTCATTTTGTATATAAAAATATTAAATTTTGTTACATTATATGTGTTAAATATATATATTTATGATAATAATAATAATCATAATAAAAATAAAATAAAATAATAATAATAATAATAATGATAATAATAATAATAATAATAATAATAATAATAATAATAATAATAATAATAATAATAATAATAATAATAATAATAATAATAATAATATAGTTGTAAAAATAATAATTTTTAATAATAACAATACTAATAATAATAACATCGACAATAATAATAATACTAATGGTATTAGGCATGCTACCTCAATGTAACAAGCTAAAAAAAAAATAAATGTCTCTGCCAGGGTTTGAACCCGCGACCTCTCGAAACACTATAACTCCCCTAAACTATTACGCCATTTCTACTTTTCTGTTTAATACCAAAATTATATTTATTTGTATCCCGTTTCTGTTTTCTCCTTTTTAGAAAGCCCACTTCAATAGAACAAGCCTCATAAACCTATTGTCCTAATACCTAAAACGAGTTCATGGCCCAATTCCTTGTAGTCTAAAAACAATTTGGTCCGTTTAATAAGTTATTAACCCTAATTCAACCACTGATCGAACAAACACAGCTCCATAGCATCCTTATCACAACACTAGTGTGTGTATCCACGATTCTCAGCATAAATCAACCCTAGTTTCAGTCTTTGGGGGTTCTAATCGTCGACAATAGCAGGAACCATAATTTGATTAACATCCGAATTTGAAAAGTGGGTAATTGCAGTAACCTTCACTCGATCGAATGGATCATAAGTTCATCAACGATTAATTAGGTCATCGGTTCCTCTATAGATCAAGTAAGTAATCGATTCCTCCATATTCTACTAACTTTCTTTTCTTTTCTTTTTTCTTTTTTTATCTTATACTATTATTTGGATCAAACTAGAGTAACAATTTGAGGGTGTTCTTTGTGGGGTTGGTGAGGGTGATCAAGGAATATGATAAAGGTTAGTGATGTTCGAAGAGTGGTCCAACATTGAATCGAAGCAGTAGTAGTTATTGAATTTGAGTAACAATCATCCAAGAGGTTACAGGTTTGATGATGGTATTGGATGTGGTCTTGTGTTGAACCAGAAAGCAGAACAGTAAGTGGTATTCGTTTATTTATTTACTTATATATATATATATATATATATATATATATATATATATATATATATATATATATATATATATATATATATATATATATTCATTAGCCATCGTTGCTCATCGTAAGTTATTAATCGATACATTCAAATTTACTGAGATGTATTCTCTCTGTTTGGTTTGTTTATGAAAGCTTTGAGTATTTTGTTTTCCTCTACTAAATTGTAACAGATCCCATTCATGAAAATTTTGATGATGTTATGGATTAGATCATAACTTAACATTAGAATTTGGAAGTGTTCTATCTTGATGGTGTGCAGGTGTAGCAGCAGTAGCTGTAATTGGAAAAATAGAAACATAATACAGATGTAAGAAGTGATTTTGAATTCGAACGGAAAGCAGGCACGTTGTAGCAGCCGTAACCGTGTTTGGACAGGAATAAGACAAACAATCGCAGCATCAGTATTCTTGGCTTTAAGGATTGTGAAGGTTTTCGAAAAGTACCAGAAAGTATAGCATAGCAGCAGCTCAATAGCAGGGTTTCTTGATGATTGTGATGCTGGTTGTGGGTTGTCTTTTGGACAGAAGGACATTGACAGTAGCAGTAGTCACTCAGCTGCAGTTATCACAGAAACAGAAAACACAATCAACTAGCAGTACGGTGTTGTAAATGGTGATCGCATAAGTGAGTGGTAGTGATTTTTCATCAGTTATCGAGGTGTTTTTAATCGTAACAGAAATGGATAGTGAATAGGGGTGATGGTGGTATGCTGAAGAAGGAAGGAGAAGAAGGGAGTTGGTTGCAGTTGTCGGTTGTAGATGGTGGTGTGCAAGTGTGGTGGTGTGAGTTGGGTTATATCCAAGGTGGAGACTAATCGTTCAAGAGATGGTTGTTGTGTAGGTGATGATTCCATCGAACACAGTAACACAAGGTTTTATATATAATGTTAGTATATTTCATTACAGTAGCCAACAAAAGTGTGATTCATTCATATTATATTTAGATTCACATATATGAAGAAAACAAGAATAGTTAAGTTACTTTAATAATAAGTTCACGGATGTGCAGTTTTATAATTGGATTTTTGTTTAAGTGGATTTGAAGGAATCAATAGAATAGAGGTGGTGGTGGGGTTCTTGTTTTTAATATGTATGTACATGTAACGATTTATATATATACAAGAATGAGAATGATGATTTGTTTATTGGTGGTGATCGCCTATGGTAGGTGGTAGCAGATGGTTAGTTTTGAAGTGAACCAAAAACATGACCAGAAAACAATATTGGGTTTGATTTCGAATAGAAGGTGATTATGGTTTGTGATGGTTGTTATGGAAGGTTGTCTTTGGTTGGTTCGTTTGGCCAAAGAGAGAAAGAAATCAATTTGCAAGTGTGTGTGTTTTTAAGTCCATAATGTGTACACATGTATGTAGATTAGATAGGTAACTAAATGATATAAATATAATACTTTAATATTGATAAGAGCAATCATTCACACAGTAAACTCAATTACTTCAATTAGGAACAGTGGATCACATATTTAGCAGCCGTAAATCTTGGATTATCCTACCGACGGTTCTATTATATCGGTGTCCGTTGTTAATCAGTGGCGGATAAAAGTTTTCAGAAAAGTTCTAAAATTTTAAATTAAATAACTTTATTTATTTCAGTCTTTTAGGGTGTAAAATTGGTCATTAATTATACACAATTATTTAAATAAAAATTAAATTAATTATGAGCTCCCAACCCCAAGTAAAAATACTAAATGTTAAAATTAATCAAATAGATTCTAATTTTATTTTTAACAAAGCTATAATCCGTTTAACTTGTTTTCGGATCACCGTTTATTTCGAAATTACAATAGTTTGAATTTAACTTGCTTAATATTGATCGAATGATAAATTAGTGACACCGTCGTTCACTAAATAAATTCAAAATCACATATATATATATATATATATATATATATATATATATATATATATATATATATATATATATATATATATATATATATATATATATATATATATATAGTATACTTTATATATTCATTTAATAATAAAATTTATTATATCTTATATTAATTTACATATAATTAATAACAACAATTGCATATAACAGTTTCTTATATATAATTATTTATATTTACCTATTGATATATATACCTATCTATTTACAAATAATGGTTCGTAAATCGTCGGAAATGGTCGAAGGTCAATGAATACATGAACACAGTTCAATGTTTTTGAGACTCAACCTAACAGACTTTGCTTATTCTTATCAAAATCATATAAAGATTAAGTTTAAATTTAGTCGGAAATTCCCGGGTCATCACAACTTGAACATGAGCGAGGAAGACTTCCGTGTTTTCCTTGCTGCGAACATAGCCGCAGTGCAGGCTGCAATGCAAAATAACAACAATAACTCTGGTTCTAGCAGTGGAACTAATTCCACAAGAAATCGTGTAGGATGCTCCTACAAAGAATTCACTGCCTGCAAACCTTTGGAATTCGATGGAACCGAGGGTCCAATCGGATTAAAACGGTGGACTGAAAAGGTTGAATCGGTGTTTGCCATAAGTAAATGTACTGAAGAAGACAAAGTAAAGTACGCTACGCATACCTTCACATGTACTGCGTTAACATGGTGGAACACCTACCTCGAGCAGGTGGGACAAGATGTTGCTTACGCACTACCGTGGTCAGCATTCAAGCATTTGATGAACGAGCAGTACCTTCCCAGAAACGAGGTCAATAAGCTCAAGGTAGAGCTTAGAGGGTTACAAACACAAGGATTTGATATTACCACGTACGAACGACGATTCAAAGAGTTGTGCCTATTGTGTCCGGGAGCGTTCGAAGATGAAGAAGAGAAAATCAACGCATTTGTAAAAGGGTTACCAGAAAGGATTCAAGAAGATGTGAGTTCACACGAGCCCGCCTCCATACAAAAAGCAAGTCGAATGGCTCATAAACTCATAAATCAGATTGAGGGAAGAATTAAAGAGCAGGCAGCCGAAGAAGCCAAAACGAAACAAGTCAAGAGGAAGTGGGAAGAAAACAGTGACAAGAGTCACCAACAAAACAACAGTAACTATTGCTTCAATAACCAAGACAGCAATCACAACTACAACAACAACAACAACAACAACCACCACCACCACAATAACCGTCCTAACAACAATAACAATCGCAACAACAACCAAATCACTAACAACAATGGCAACAACAATCATAACAATAAATGTCTAAGGTGTGGAGGGCATCATCCAGATAAGTTCTGTGTAGTAGTGTGTACCAAGTGTAATAGAACCGGACATAGTGTAACGAAGTGTGATGTCTATGGACCAAAGGCATATAAAAATAACAGAACAAATAATTTCATTATTTGTTACGGATTCAGAAATCCGGGCCATTTCAGCAAAGCATGCCCTAATCAAGGGAATAATAATGGGCAAGGCTGTAGACGAGTCTTCAACGTTAATTCGGCAGAAGCGCAGGAAGACCCGAAGCTTGTTACGGGTACGTTTCTTATTGATGATAAATCGGCTTATGTTTTATTTGATTCGGGTGCAGATAGAAGCTATATGAGTAGATATTTTTATGCCAAATTAAATTGTCCATTAATGCCATTGGATAAAAAAATTTTACTCGAATTAGAAAACGGTAAACTAATTACAGCAAATAAAGTAGGTCGGGATAGAGAAATTAAACTGGTTGACGAAATATTTAAAATTGATTTAATACCAGTCGAGCTAGAGAGTTTTGATGTAATAATTGGCATGGACTGGTTGAAAAAGGTGAGAGCAGAAGTCGTTTGTTACAAAAATGCGATTCGCATTGTGCGTGAAAAAGGAAAACATTTAATGGTGTACGGAGAAAAGAATAACGAGAAATTAAATCTTATTAGTAGTAAGAAGGCGCAAAATCTAATAAAAAAAGGTTGTTACGTCATTCTAGCACACATCGAGGAAGTTAAACCTGAAGAAAAGAACATCAGTGATGTTCCCGTCGCAAAAGAATTTCCCGATGTATTTTTGAAAGAATTACCGGGATTACCCCCACATCGATCCGTTAAATTTCAAATAGACCTTGTACCAGGAGCTGCACCAATAGCTCGTGCTCCATACAGACTCGCACCCAGTAAAATGAAAGAATTACAAAGTCAGTTACAGGAACTTTTAAAGCGTGGTTTCATTCGACCAAGCACATCACCGTGGGGAGCTCCTGTTTTGATTGTCAAGAAGAAGGATGGTACATTTAGGTTGTGTATCGACTACCGAGAGTTGAACAAACTTACCATCAAGAACCGCTACTACTATCGAGAATCGACGATTTATTTGATCAACTACAAGGCTCGTCGGTTTATTCGAAGATTGATTTACGTTCTGGGTATCATCAAATGCGGGTGAAGGAGGATGATATTCCAAAGACTGCTTTTAGGACGCGTTACGGTCATTACGAGTTTATGGTTATGCCATTTCGATTGACTAACGCACCAGCTGTGTTCATGGACCTCATGAACCGAGTGTGTGAGCCATATCTTGACAAGTTTGTCATTGTTTTCATCGATGACATACTTATTTACTCGAAGAATGATCAAGAGCACGAAGAATATTTGAGAAAAGTGCTAGAGTTGTTAAGGAAAGAAAAACTGTACACTAAGTTTTCAAAGTGTGCATTTTGGTTGGAAGAAGTTCAATTCCTCGGACACATAGTGAACAAAGAAGGTATTCGGGTGGATCCAGAAAAGATTGAAACCGTTGAAAAATGGGAAACCCCGAAAACTCCGAAACATATACGCCAATTTTTAGGACTAGCTGCTTATTACAGAAGGTTCATTCAAGATTTTTCCAGAATAGCAAAACCCTTGACTGCATTAACGCATAAAGGGAGGAAATTTGAATGGAAGGATGAACAAGAGAAAGCGTTTCAATTGTTAAAGAAAAAGTTAACTACGGCACCTATATTGTCATTACCTGAAGGGAATGATGATTTTGTGATATATTGTGATGCCTCAAAGCAAGGTCTCGGTTGTGTATTAATGCAACGAACGAAGGTAATTGCTTATGCGTCTAGAAAATTGAAGATTCACGAGCAGAATTATACGACGCATGATTTGGAATTAGGCGCGGTTGTTTTTGCATTAAAGACTTGGAGGCACTACTTATATGGGGTCAAAAGTATTATATATACCGACCACAAAAGTCTTCAATACATATTTGATCAGAAACAACTGAACATGAGGCAGCGCAGGTGGATTGAATTGTTGAATGATTACGACTTTGAGATTCGTTACCACCCGGGGAAGGCAAATGTGGTAGCCGACACCTTGAGCAGAAAGGACAGAGAACTCATTCGAGTAAAAGCAATGAATATAATGATTCACAATAACCTTACTACTCAAATAAAGGAGGCGCAACAAGGAGTTTTAAAAGAGAGAAATTTAAAGGATGAAATACCCAAAGGATCGAAGAAGCATCTTAATATTCGGGAAGACGGAACCCGGTATAGGGCTGAAAGAATTTGGGTACCAAAATTTGGAGATATGAGAGAAATGGTACTTAGAGAAGCTCATAAAAGAAGATACTCAACACATCCTGGAACGGGAAAGATGTACAAGGATCTCAAGAAACATTTTTGGTGGCCGGGTATGAAAGCCGATGTTGCTAAATACGTAGGGGAATGTTTGACGTGTTCTAAGGTCAAAGCGGAGCATCAGAAACCATCAGCTCTACTTCAACAACCCGAAATCTCGGAATGGAAGTGGGAAAACATTACCATGGATTTCATCACTAAATTGCCAAGGACTCCAAGTGGTTTTGATACTATTTGGGTAATAGTTGATCGTCTCACCAAATCAGCACACTTCCTACCAATAAGAGAAGATGATAAGATGGAGAAGTTAGCACGACTGTATTTGAAGGAAGTCGTCTCCAGAAATGGAATACCAATCTCTATTATCTCTGATAGGGATGGCAGATTTATTTCAAGATTCTGGCAAACATTACAGCAAGCATTAGGAACTCGTCTAGACATGAGTACTGCTTATCATCCACAAACTGATGGGCAGTGCGAAAGGACGATACAAATGCTTGAAGACATGCTACGAGCATGTGTTATTGATTTCAGAAACAGTTGGGATCGACACCTTCCGTTAGCAGAATTTTCCTACAACAACAGCTACCATTCAAGCATTGAGATGGCGCCATTTGAAGCACTTTATGGTAGATAGTGCAGGTCTCCGATTTGTTGGAGTGAAGTGGGGATAGACAGATTACGGGCCCGGAGATAATACAAGAAACTACCGAGAAGATCATTCAAATTCAACAACGGTTGAAAACCGCCCAAAGTCGACAAAAGATCTACGCTGACATTAAAAGAAAAGATATAAAATTTGAAATTGGAGAGATGGTCATGCTTAAAGTTGCACCTTGGAAAGGCGTTGTTCGATTTGGTAAACGAGGGAAATTAAATCCAAGGTATACTGGACCATTCAAGATTATTGATCGTGTCGGACCAGTAGCTTACCGACTTTAGTTACCTCAACAACTCGCGGCTGTACATAACACTTTCCACGTCTCGAATTTGAAGAAATGTTTTGCTAAAGAAGATCTCACTATTCCATTAGACGAAATCCAAATCAACGAAAAACTTCAATTCATCGAAGAACCCGTCGAAATAATGGATCGTGAGGTTAAAAGACTTAAGCAAAACAAAATACCAATTGTTAAGGTTCGATGGAGTGCTCGTAGAGGACCCGAGTTCACCTGGGAATGAGAAGATCAGATGAAAAACAAATACCCACACTTATTTCCAGAAGATATGTCAACTCCTCCAACCAGTGACCCGAACTTTTCCATGTTTATATATATTAAATGAAATTGTTATTTACATGATTAAGTGTTTCCAACATGTTAAGCAATCAAACTTGTTAAGACTTGATTAATTGAAATAGGTTTCATGTAGACAATTGACCACCCTAGTTGACCGGCGATTCACGAACGTTAAAACTTGTAAAAATTATATGATGTTATATGTAACGACCCGGATTTTTCCGATCGTTTTACACTTATAAGATTAATATTTACATAAATTAAAACTTACCAACATGATAAGCAATCTAAATTGTTGAGATTTATGATTTTGAAAAGAGTTTTACATAACGTTTAACCGTCTAGTTTGACCGATGATATCACGAACTATACAATATATGTTAATTATACGTTTGTGTATATATATGTATATATACATATTTAACATGATTTAAGGATGTTTAAATATTTCATTTTGTATTAATAACAATAAGTTATAAGTATATTTTGAAACTACTAACTTAAGCTTTCAAAACGATAACTATACGTAACGTTATTTGACATAAATACTTACGACCTATAATGTTTATACATATATCGTATATATAATGTATTTAATCACTTTTAAAGACTTAAATACATAAAACAATATAAGTATATTCACAAAAGATAGCTATATTTGAATCCTCATTCCATTTTTCACAAGATTTCTATACGTATATCTAGAGTATATGTACTCGTATCATACCTAGCTTCTATACGTATTTACTATTGGTATATACACATCAAATCACCACCAACCAGCCCTTGTTCATGCCTTATGTATAAGGTAACTACTTTTGTTATTTAGTATGACAATTTCACATGATTAAAAGATCTTTTCACAAAATTACAAATTTATACACCTTTTACACCACCATAAATACATGCATCCATTTTCAATTTTTGGAACATCATTTCTCTAGCTAAACACACACACTTACTAGCCTCATGTCTCTCTAAGAACTCCAGCAAAAATCCTCTCAAGAATCACCTTAAACACCACCATAAAAAGATCAACAAAAACACTACAAAAATACAACTTTCAATTCAAGTTTATGTCTTAAGTTGCTTCCAATCTTTCATCCAATTTCATCACTCTTTTGGTTCTAGGTTTTTACTCCTCTTTTACAGCAATCTTGTCCAAGTAACTTGAGGTAGTAACTTTGTTCATAACCTTATTCGATTCATATATATATAGCTATCTTATTGTATGGTATACAATTTTAACAACAAAAACATAGTTTGAATGATTTCAAACTTGTTTGCAAACTAAATAGATCCTTCTAACTTAACTTTTAAAATACTTCAAGACCTGTAATATAACTTAAATATATGCTAATTTAACAAGGTATAACTTGGTTTTTCAAAGAATACCTTAAAAAACTGTTTTTATGACGTCGGAGTGCAACCGGGGGCTGTTTTGGGTTGGATAATTAAAAACCATCTTGAACTTTGAATTGGAGGTTTATATTCTGGAAAAATGATATTTCTTATGAATATGTTAACACATAAAAATTTCATGATTTAATTCATAGTATAAGTATTTTTAGAAAAATGGTCATTAAATGATGTTTTTGTAACAAAAATGATTAACTTCATAAGTTTCACCAAAATTTGACCTATGACCTATGATTTCGAATACAAACTAAGGTATTTACAGTTCATATTCTTAAAGAGGGACTCGATCCAAGGAAGTGGAAAGTTGAATCAACGAAAACGGAGTTGTAACGAAGAAATTATGACCAAAACAAAATCGGATATCCAAGACTAGTTTAGCCACGAAAATAATTGGAGAAAATTAAATAAATCACATCTTCCTAAAGTAACATGATATTTTATACATATGTACTCATAATTTAATTTTATATGGTTCAGGATCACCCGTAAACAATACGAGAAGATTAATCATAAGATCCCATGATTTTACGCAACACGTCATTTGACAACACCGGTACTTTATGTACGCAACACGTCATTTGACAACACCGGTACCATAGGTCAAGATTAATCTCGACCAATACATATACGATGGGGGTTTTATTTATTTCATTGGGGGTTTATTAAACAACTAAATATGAACCATTAAAATTGAATTACTAACATCGGACTGCTAACTACGGACTAAGGAATTATTAAAAGTATTAAAAGTATTATAAGTATATATATGTGACGATTGTTTAAAAAGAAAAGGTATTGATATATTATATATGGATAGGTTCGTGATATCAATCGGAGACCAAGTCGAAATTACATATGTTCAAGACAAAAGAGAGTATATAGTCCCACTTTTAAACTCTAAATATTTCGGGATGAGAATACATGTATTTTATGTTTTACGCTATGGACACAAGTAACTGAAAAATATATTCTACGTTGAGTTGTACCACTGGCATACTTCCCTGTAGCTTGGTAACTAATATTTACAGCGGTATTGTAAACGCGAATCCTGTTGATAGATCTATCGGGCCTGACAACCCCAACCGGACTGGACGACCAGTATTCAACGGTTGCACAGTACTTCGTTTCGTGACTACACCTTGGTACGGTGTAGTAAGATTTCATAATAAAGGGAATATGCGACGTGATTAAATGTTAAGTATGGTTACCAAGTGCTCAACCACTTAGAATATTTTTATTAAAATGTTTATATATGAAATCTTGTGTTCCATTGTTATAACGCTGCTAGCATCAAACCTATATATCTCACCAACTTTATGTTGACGTTTTAAAGCATGTTATTCTCAGGTATGAATTAAGTCTTCCGCTGTGCATTAGCTCATGTTAAGGATACTACTTGGGACCTTTTAAGCCATGATACAAAGACGTCGCATTCGAGTCATTGGAGTTCAATAGAGAATATAAATAAGTAAATGACAGATTAGGTCATTTGGATATTATGAAATGTTAGACGAAAATGTCAAATATTGATGTAATGATAGTTTGCCTTTTAAGAATAAATGCAACATTTGTAAAATGTATCATATAGAGGTCAAGTACCTCGCAATGTTATCATATGTTATTGTATTCGTCCCTATGGATTGGGTCGGGTCGTCTCATGTGGTATCAGAGCGTTGGTCTTAGCGAACCAGGCCTTGCATTAGTGTGTCTAACTGGTAGTTGTTAGGATGCATTAGTGAGTCTGGACTTTGACCGTGTCTACATGTCAAAAGTTTTGCTTATCATATCTAGTCGAAAATCATCTGCTTATCATCCTTAAGAATTGCCTGCTTAGTATTCTTAAGTCTAGACACGTCTTACTGCATTTGGTGCATCGATAGTGTATAGACAAAATTCGTATCCTAGCGTATCTGTTGCTATAGACATTGCCTGACGAATTTCAAAGATTCTCCGTAATTCACGGGATTTTGAGTATTATAAATACATATGTAAATTATGTATTGAAGAATACCAAACCCAACTCCTATAATCTATTCCAAACCAAAAATTCATTTCCCCGACTGTACAAGATGAACTCCGCGTCCAGTTCGAATTCCTCCGACTCCGACAGCTACGCTGATATGGATTTCCATTCGGGCTCCGAAGGCAGTGTCACTGGAATGGATCAACCAATTTCTCATCATCTATTCTGGATGAATTGGGGATGGGTTCGTAGTATACTAAATTATTGGAGACAAGAAGAAGGTGATCCCTTTCACCCACCGAATTGCCCCATTGGCGACGAACCTGAAGCACTTACCGGCGAACCTGTTCGAGAAACCATTTTCTCTCTCATTTCTCGAGTATCTCGTCACGATTATATCCTATCCCATATTTCGGATCTTGTTCATTTGCTCACTCCAACCGCCAATCATCCTGGTGTACTAGCAGAAATTAACGAACTTCGAGCTCGTGTGACGGCTTTGGAGAACACGGTGCGAAGGTTACAAACACCAGCAGCACCAGCAGCATAACCAGTACCGTTAACAACATCAACCTCGCAATCTTCAGTACCAGTAGCATCATCGACGTCAACGACATCATCAGCATCAACACCAACCGTATCATTACCACCACCAACAATCACATCCGCACCACGTACCTCAACATCATCATCTGAACTTCGAATATGATCTTTGTTCTACATATCATTCTACACCGATTACCTCTTCTTTACGTATCGTTCTTCGTTCGACATGACGATTATGTAATCTCTAATGTTTTGGAGATTATGTAATCTAGTAATAACGATAAATCAAATGAGTTGAATATTTTATTGACTCATTAAATTCATAGTTACCTCCGAAGAAAATATATATGCAAATATATTTTCATAAAGATTGTAATTAAAAATTTCATTCGTACAAACTGTTAATGATGAAAATATTTTAACGGGTGGGTAGTACCCAAGGAATATTTAGAATTCACATTAACAAGTTACACTGTACATTCTTCGAATCTGATTCAACGATCATTTATTATCCTACTTACAATTACCGATATACGTATCCGTTCACCCCAGATTAACCATTTCCATTTAAATTTCATATTTGGATTTTTACCTATCCGAATCCAACAAGTGGCATAATGAAGAAACATTGGCAAAATAAAAATTGTTAGAAACAGATGAATTAATTAATTGAAATTGTGATAGGATTACACGCTAACTGTTCCGGCTAACTGTTCCCAGCTAACTGATTAATATTTAATTTATCGCAATTTACATTCTTGCAATTTTAATTTATGTACTTTACATACCGTCGGGACACATGTACAACAACACGTCGGATTAATTCTGAGACAACACGTTGTATAATGGGTCATGATATATATTTATTTATTTTACGCATTTTAAATAACGGGACACGTATACAAGGTTTCGACTTATCATATTGATCCATCTATATATATATTTTGGAACAACCATAGACACTCTATATGGGAAGGTGGGAGTTGGCTATACAGGGTCGGAGTTGATTCCAAAATATATATATACTTTGAGTTGTGATCGACACCGAGACCAGTACACGGGTCACGATACGTATTAAGTAATTCGAATATTATATATTTAGTTCATATATGAATTTATTGAACCATTGGACAATCGGACTATTAGACTGCTAACTTTGGACAATTAAAAATGAGTTAAAATGATGATTATTACATATGAAACTAAACAATCCTTCAAGTTTGCCACTTGATTCTATTTTAAACCTCATTTGTATCTTGACGATTACAATTCGCATTCACAACTTTTCATGATTCTTGAAAACATCTCGATCGAGAAGTTCAACCAGCCGCACCTCGTCTACGGAATAAAGATTTATGCATACAGTTATGCACCTAAAAATTTTTGAACTCGAAGTTATAGTTAAAACGTATCCGCATCGAATTCCTTATCATCCATTAGCAAAAACAATCACGCGATTCCTTTTCAATTAACTAATTTTGTCACAGCTCCACTTCGATATCTCAGTAAGACTACTCTTATTACAATCTCGATATATATATATACGTTGTTCTTTCGCCATCGTTACCGGAGAACCTTTTATATTCCATCATATTACCATCAGCGTTTAATCATCTAAAAATACAATTCTCCTTAAACCATCTTGGTTTGATAACCAATGACCCAGATCTGATAACTTTGAAAATACTGACGAAGCAGCATGTTGTAGAAGGTCTTAATGACCAAATGTTGATGATAAAAGAAGAAAGTGTTAGGAACGCTCGATAGAAAATTGGTACTGAAAACCGGATTGAACAAACCATGAAGGAGACTCTGAACAAGTTACAAGGACTAAACTTGTACATAAAGAATTATGACGATTCTGTAGCAAACACCTTGCTTCTGAATCTAAACCCTTACGGGTCAATCTTCATCATCATCCTTCGACATTAGAAATTCCAAGATATTATCATATCTTTCATTATAAATATCCTCAATATTTCTGAAGATATTTTCACCACTATCCTTATCTGAAATCATTTATCTCTCTGTAATATCTGCGTTACAATATAAAGGAAATTGTGTTAGTTTCTAAATCCTTCAAGTTTAAAATAGGAATGTTCTGAAGCAGTGTTGGGAACTGATGCATGAACTAGTATAATATAATGAAACTTGATCAACTTCATTATATTACAGTAAGTCATGTTAAGTTTCTAATGGAATATGATGATTCACAGTACCGTCATCATGTGCCATGTTACACGACTTTTACATTCTATCCAATTCCGAAACATATTAAGAACAAATCATCTTGATAGTTCTATTTTCCTGGATATTCTGGTAATTTGACAAATCAAAATCGTGCCATTACCATTCCTTTCTTAGAGCATTAGCTATGTTCATTCCGAATTTTATACCTACGAATTTCGAACTATTGATCGCTTGACTCAAGGACGGGAAGAAGAAACGAAGGGACAAAGTCCCAAAATAGAAATTGGGGTATAGATTACAGCAAATAGGAGAGAGTATTAACTATAGATGACAATGATTATGGAAAACAGAAGCAGGAGCATCGAAATATAAGGAAAGATATCAAACCCAATAACCACCCAGAAACTACAAACCGTGTGTATCAATACGTATGGCGACGTAAAGACACGGGAGAATTAGAAACATTATAATTCCAAGAAAATCATAAAAGTGAATAGATTCTTCTAGCGGTAGATGAAAGAGAAGAATGAAAGATATGAAAGTTAGAAGTATAACAAAAATCAGAACGGGATGAAGCATTTTAAAGGATACCTTAAGGTATGAATTAGAGGAGGAAGAGTAAGAGATGTGAGGTATGGAAGTAAGAAAGGGAAGGAGGTGGATTTATAGTGAAATATCCGACAAAGAAATCGAAACAGATTATCGCATTAAATCAAAGGAGATCCTGTTTTCTAAATCATCGAAGAACCAAATCTTATTACATAAGATTTTCTTTAAATCCCTTAAATTCTGGAAATCAATCCTAATCTCGACATCGGTTAAAACAATTCTATATTCACTCATTTCATTCTTTTGTGATAGCTTCACTCGTGCGCTTCACATGACCGAATCGTTTTATCCATATCTTCCAATAATGATAAAACTCTATTAATACCTCATATTCATCATGAAAACATTCCTATTGTTATTTATGACAACCTCTACCAAATTTCGGGACGAAATTTCTTTAACGGGTGGGTACTGTAACGACCCGGATTTTTCCGATCGTTTTACACTTATAAGATTAATATTTACATAAATTAAAACTTACCAACATGATAAGCAATCTAAATTGTTGAGATTTATGATTTTGAAAAGAGTTTTACATAACGTTTAACCGTCTAGTTTGACCGATGATATCACGAACTATACAATATATGTTAATTATACGTTTGTGTATATATATGTATATATACATATTGAACATGATTTAAGGATGTTTAAATATTTCATTTTGTATTAATAACAATAAGTTATAAGTATATTTTGAAACTACTAACTTAAGCTTTCAAAACGATAACTATACGTAACGTTATTTGACATAAATACTTACGACCTATAATGTTTATACATATATCGTATATATAATGTATTTAATCACTTTTAAAGACTTAAATACATAAAACAATATAAGTATATTCACAAAAGATAGCTATATTTGAATCCTCATTCCATTTTTCACAAGATTTCTATACGTATATCTAGAGTATATGTACTCGTATCATACCTAGCTTCTATACGTATTTACTATTGGTATATACACATCAAATCACCACCAACCAGCCCTTGTTCATGCCTTATGTATAAGGTAACTACTTTTGTTATTTAGTATGACAATTTCACATGATTAAAAGATCTTTTCACAAAATTACAAATTTATACACCTTTTACACCACCATAAATACATGCATCCATTTTCAATTTTTGGAACATCATTTCTCTAGCTAAACACACACACTTACTAGCCTCATGTCTCTCTAAGAACTCCAGCAAAAATCCTCTCAAGAATCACCTTAAACACCACCATAAAAAGATCAACAAAAACACTACAAAAATACAACTTTCAATTCAAGTTTATGTCTTAAGTTGCTTCCAATCTTTCATCCAATTTCATCACTCTTTTGGTTCTAGGTTTTTACTCCTCTTTTACAGAAATCTTGTCCAAGTAACTTGAGGTAGTAACTTTGTTCATAACCTTATTCGATTCATATATATATAGCTATCTTATTGTATGGTATACAATTTTAACAACAAAAACATAGTTTGAATGATTTCAAACTTGTTTGCAAACTAAATAGATCCTTCTAACTTAACTTTTAAAATACTTCAAGACCTGTAATATAACTTAAATATATGCTAATTTAACAAGGTATAACTTGGTTTTTCAAAGAATACCTTAAAAAACTGTTTTTATGACGTCGGAGTGCAACCGGGGGCTGTTTTGGGTTGGATAATTAAAAACCATCTTGAACTTTGAATTGGAGGTTTATATTCTGGAAAAATGATATTTCTTATGAATATGTTAACACATAAAAATTTCATGATTTAATTCATAGTATAAGTATTTTTAGAAAAATGGTCATTAAATGATGTTTTTGTAACAAAAATGATTAACTTCATAAGTTTCACCAAAATTTGACCTATGACCTATGATTTCGAATACAAACTAAGGTATTTACAGTTCATATTCTTAAAGAGGGACTCGATCCAAGGAAGTGGAAAGTTGAATCAACGAAAACGGAGTTGTAACGAAGAAATTATGACCAAAACAAAATCGGATATCCAAGACTAGTTTAGCCACGAAAATAATTGGAGAAAATTAAATAAATCACATCTTCCTAAAGTAACATGATATTTTATACATATGTACTCATAATTTAATTTTATATGGTTCAGGATCACCCGTAAACAATACGAGAAGATTAATCATAAGATCCCATGATTGTACGCAACACGTCATTTGACAACACCGGTACTTTATGTACGCAACACGTCATTTGACAACACCGGTACCATAGGTCAAGATTAATCTCGACCAATACATATACGATGGGGGTTTTATTTATTTCATTGGGGGTTTATTAAACAACTAAATATGAACCATTAAAATTGAATTACTAACATCGGACTGCTAACTACGGACTAAGGAATTATTAAAAGTATTAAAAGTATTATAAGTATATATATGTGACGATTGTTTAAAAAGAAAAGGTATTGATATATTATATATGGATAGGTTCGTGATATCAATCGGAGACCAAGTCGAAATTACATATGTTCAAGACAAAAGTGAGTATATAGTCCCACTTTTAAACTCTAAATATTTCGGGATGAGAATACATGTATTTTATGTTTTACGCTATGGACACAAGTAACTGAAAAATATATTCTACGTTGAGTTGTACCACTGGCATACTTCCCTGTAGCTTGGTAACTAATATTTACAGCGGTATTGTAAACGCGAATCCTGTTGATAGATCTATCGGGCCTGACAACCCCAACCGGACTGGACGACCAGTATTCAACGGTTGCACAGTACTTCGTTTCGTGACTACACCTTGGTACGGTGTAGTAAGATTTCATAATAAAGGGAATATGCGACGTGATTAAATGTTAAGTATGGTTACCAAGTGCTCAACCACTTAGAATATTTTTATTAAAATGTTTATATATGAAATCTTGTGTTCCATTGTTATAACGCTGATAGCATCAAACCTATATATCTCACCAACTTTATGTTGACGTTTTAAAGCATGTTATTCTCAGGTATGAATTAAGTCTTCCGCTGTGCATTAGCTCATGTTAAGGATACTACTTGGGACCTTTTAAGCCATGATACAAAGACGTCGCATTCGAGTCATTGGAGTTCAATAGAGAATATAAATAAGTAAATGACAGATTAGGTCATTTGGATATTATGAAATGTTAGACGAAAATGTCAAATATTGATGTAATGATAGTTTGCCTTTTAAGAATAAATGCAACATTTGTAAAATGTATCATATAGAGGTCAAGTACCTCGCAATGTTATCATATGTTATTGTATTCGTCCCTATGGATTGGGTCGGGTCGTCTCATTATATATATATATATATATATATATATATATATATATATATATATATATATATATATATATATATATATATATATATATATATATATATATATATATATATATATATATATATATATAGTTAACATAATATTATGATAAGAAAGTATCTCACTAGGTTTATTAACAATGAATTATATACAAAAATGAGTTTATTGAATTAATAAACTCGAAACGATATATATAACGATTATCGTTATAACAACGTCTTACTAAATGCATATGAATCATATTAAGATATTGTTACACTATGTTTAAATATGTTAAATGATAAGTAAACATATCATTAAGTGTATTAACAATGAACTACATATGTAAAAACAAGACTACTAACTTAAGGGTTTCGAAACGAGACATATATGTAACGATTATTGTTGTAACGACATTTAAATATATGTATATCATATTAAGATATATTAATACATCATATTATCATGATAATATAATAATTTAACATCTCATTAGATATAATAAACAATGGGTTAACAACATTAAACAAGATCGTTAACTTAAAGGTTTCAAAACAACACTTACATGTAACGACTAACGATGACTTAACGACTCAGTTAAAATGTATATACATGTAGTGTTTTAATACGTATTTATACACTTTTGAAAGACTTCAAGACACTTATCAAAGTACTTCTACTTAACAAAAATTCTTACAATTACATCCTCATTCATTTTCATCAACAATTCTACTCGTATGCACTCGTATCTGTACTCGTACAATACACAACTTCTAAATGCATTTACTATTGGTATATACACTCTAATGATCAGCTCTTAGTAGCCCATGTGATTCACCTAATCATGTGAGAACCATCATTTAACATCTAGTATGAAATATCTCACAAAATAACAAACTAATGGAGCCTATATGATGGAGCAAGATTCACGTGAATGAGAGTATACACAAACACTTTCATTTTGCAACTTACATGCATCAAACTACTCCCTCTCAAGTGTTATTCCATTGTTCTAAGTGTTCTTCATCATCTTCATCAAAATCTAGCTCAATCTAGTTCATAAATCCATACATAAACCAAGTTATAAAACAATTACTCAAGAACACACCAACAACACTTCCAAGTTTGCTAGCTTACTTCCAATCTTGCAAATCCACTTTGAGTGATCATCCAACCTCAAGAAATATTTCTTATTTACAGTAAGATATCTTTCTAATACAAGGTAACACTCATATTCAAACTTTGATTCAATTTTTATAACTTTAACAATCTTATTTCGAGTGGAAATCTTACTTGAGCTTGTTTTCGTGTCATGATTCTACTTCAAGAACTTTTAAGCCATCCAAGGATCCTTTGAAGCTAGATCTATTTTTTTCATTTCCAGTAGGTTTATCCACAAAACCTGAGGTAGTAATGATGTTCATAACATCATTCGATTCATATATATAAAACTACCTTATTCGAAAGTTTAAACTTGTAATCACTAGAACATAGTTTAGTTAATTCTAAATTTGTTCGCAAACAAAAGTTAATCCTTCTAACTTGACTTTTAAAATCAACTAAACACATGTTCTATATCTATATGATATGCTAATATAATGATTTAAAACCTGAAAACCCGAAAAACACCGTAAATCCGGATATACGCCGTCGTAGTAACACCGCGGGCTGTTTTGGGTTAGTTAATTAAAAACTATGATAAACTTTGATTTAAAAGTTGTTCTTATGGAAAAATGATTTTTATTATGAACATGAAACTATATCCAAAAATCAAGGTTAAACTCAAAGTGGAAGTACGTTTTCCAAAATGGTCATCTAGACGTCGTTCTTTCGACTGAAATGACTACCTTTAAAAAAACGACTTGTAACCTGTATTTCCGACTATAAACTTATACTTTTTCTGTTTAGATTCATAAACTTAAGTTCAATATGAAACTATAGCAACTTGAATCACTCAAAACGGATTTAAAACGAAGAAGTTATGGGTAAAACAAGATTGGATAATTTTGCTTGTTGTAGCTACGTGCAAATTGATAACAAATCTATATTAATCATATCCTAGCTAACTCATATTGTATTATACATGTATTCTAATATATTATGTAATCTTGGGATACCATAGACACGTATGCAAATGTTTTGACATATCATATCGACCCATGTATATATATTATTTGGAACAACCATAGACACTCTATATGCAGTAATGTTTGAGTTAGCTATACAGGGTTGAGGTTGATTCCAAAAATATATATACTTTGAGTTGTGATCTAGCCTGAGACGTGTATACACTGGGTCGGGGATTGATTCAAGATAATATATATCGATTTATTTCTGTACATCTAACTGTGGACAATTAGTTGTAGGTTACTAACGAGGACAGCTGACTTAATAAACTTAAAACATTAAAACGTATTAAAAATGTTATAAATATACTTTGAACATACTTTGATATATATGTACATATTTATTATAGGTTCGTGAATCGACCCGTGGCCAAGTCTTATTTTTCGACGAAGTGAAAATCTGTGAAAGTGAGTTATAGTCCCATTTTTACTATCTAATATTTTTGGGATGAGAATACATGCAGTTTTGAAAATGATTTACAAAATAGACACAAGTATTGAAACTACATTCTATGTTGAATCGTTATACCGGATATGGCCTTGTTGAACTTTGTAGCCTAAGAATTGGTGTTTATTATAATTGCCACCAATTGACGCGAATCCTAAAGATAGATCTATGGGCTTTGACACGCCCCAGTCAGAGAATTTGAACTGCTTTAGTACTTCGATATTTATATATGGGGATATTCTAGATGCATTTGTTAATGTCGGTTACCAGGTGTTCAACCATATGAATGATTTTTATGCAGATTGCATGTTATTGAAAGATGAAATCTTGTGGTCTATTATTACAATTTGATATATAGGTTAAACCTATAACTCACCAACATTTTTGTTGACGTTTAAAGCATGTTTATTCTCAGGTGATTATTAAGAGCTTCCGCTGTTGCATGCTAATTTATGGACAAGAGTTGGAGTCAGCATGCTTGTATTATATTGTTTAAAAACTGCATTCAAAGACATATATATTGTTGTGTGATATTATTGTAAACCATTATGTAATGGTCGTGTGAAAACGATATATTTTAGATTATCATTATTTGATAATCGCCGTAATATTTTAAAGGTTATGGTTTGTTTTAAAAATCGAATGCAGTCTTTGAAAAACGTCTCATATAGAGGTCAAAACCTCGCAACGAAATCAATTAATATGGAACGTTTATAATCGATATGAACGGGACATTTCACTACTTGACAACCGAAATCAGAGGCGTAATTGTTTACTTCAGAAATGTTTACTCCGACACACCGAACAAGAGGCTTTTGTTGTAGTTCACCTTCAATCCCGAGGAAAGTTCAAAACACTTGAGCAAGAACACGAGGTTCCGCAAATTTCACGCCTCCATTCACCACAAAATATAGTATCGTCCTCGTATTGTAAGTGTGAAACTAAGATTTTATCTAAAACAACTTCAACTCCTTTAAATAAATTTTTTGAACCGCCACATTTGTGAGAAGATTCAGTCCCTCGGCAACTAAAATGCAACAACAGCAACAACAACAACAACAACAACCACCACCACAATAACCGTCCTAACAACAATAACAATCGCAACAACAACCAAATCACTAACAACAATGGCAACAACAATCAGAACAATAAATGTCTAAGGTGTGGAGGGCATCATCCAGATAAGTTCTGTGTAGTAGTGTGTACCAAGTGTAATAGAACCGGACATAGTGTAACGAAGTGTGATGTCTATGGACCAAAGGCATATAAAAATAACAGAACAAATAATTTCATTATTTGTTACGGATTCGGAAATCCGGGCCATTTCAGCAAAGCATGCCCTAATCAAGGGAATAATAATGGGCAAGGCCGTAGACGAGTCTTCAACGTTAATTCGGCAGAAGCGCAGGAAGACCCGAAGCTTGTTACGGGTACGTTTCTTATTGATGATAAATCGGCTTATGTTTTATTTGATTCGGGTGCGGATAGAAGCTATATGAGTAGAGATTTTTATGCCAAATTAAATTGTCCATTAATTCCATTGGATAAAAAAATTTTACTCGAATTAGCAAACGGTAAACTAATTACAGCAAATAAAGTAGGTCGGGATAGAGAAATTAAACTGGTTGACGAAATATTTAAAATTGATTTAATACCAGTCGAGTTAGAGAGTTTTGATGTAATAATTGGCATGGACTGGTTGAAAAAGGTGAGAGCAGAAGTCGTTTGTTACAAAAATGCGATTCGCATTGTGCGTGAAAAAGGAAAACATTTAATGGTGTACGGAGAAAAGAATAACGAGAAATTAAATCTTATTAGTAGTAAGAAGGCGCAAAATCTAATAAAAAAAGGTTGTTACGTCATTCTAGCACACATCGAGGAAGTTAAACCTGAAGAAAAGAACATCAGTGATGTTCCCGTTGCAAAAGAATTTCCCGATGTATTTTCGAAAGAATTACCGGGATTACCCCCACATCGATCCGTTAAATTTCAAATAGACCTTGTACCAGGAGCTGCACCAATAGCTCGTGCTCCATACAGACTCGCACCCAGTAAAATGAAAGAATTACAAAGTCAGTTACAGGAACTTTTAAAGCGTGGTTTCATTCGACCAAGCACATCACCGTGGGGAGCTCCTGTTTTGATTGTCAAGAAGAAGGATGGTACATTTAGGTTGTGTATCGACTACCGAGAGTTGAACAAAACTTACCATCAAGAACCGCTACTACTATCGAGAATCGATGATTTATTTGATCAACTACAAGGCTCGTCGGTTTATTCGAAGATTGATTTACGTTCTGGGTATCATCAAATGTCCAAAGACTGCTTTTAGGACGCGTTACGGTCATTACGAGTTTATGGTTATGCCATTTCGATTGACTAACGCACCAGTTGTGTTCATGGACCTCATGAACCGAGTGTGTGTGCCATATCTTGACAAGTTTGTCATTGTTTTCATCGATGACATACTTATTTACTCGAAGAATGATCAAGAGCACGAAGAATATTTGAGAAAAGTGTTAGAGTTGTTAAGGAAAGAAAAACTGTACGCTAAGTTTTCAAAGTCTGCATTTTGGTTGGAAGAAGTTCAATTCCTCGGACACATAGTGAACAAAGAAGGTATTCAGGTGGATCCAGAAAAGATTGAAACCGTTGAAAAATGGGAAACCCCGAAAACTCCGAAACATATACGCCAATTTTTAGGACTAGCTGGTTATTTTCATTCAAGATTTTTCCAGAATAGCAAAACCCTTGACTGCATTAACGCATAAAGGGAGGAAATTTGAATGGAAGGATGAACAAGAGAAAGCGTTTCAATTGTTAAAGAAAAAGTTAACTACGGCACCTATATTGTCATTACCTGAAGGGAATGATGATTTTGTGATATATTGTGATGCCTCAAAGCAAGGTCTCGGTTGTGTATTAATGCCTCAAAGACATATATATTGTTGTGTGATATTATTGTAAACCATTATGTAATGGTCGTGTGAAAACGCTATATTTTAGATTATCATTATTTGATAATCGCCGTAATATTTTAAAGGTTATGGTTTGTTTTAAAAATCGAATGCAGTCTTTGAAAAACGTCTCATATAGAGGTCAAAACCTCGCAACGAAATCAATTAATATGGAACGTTTATAATCGATATGAACGGGACATTTCACTACTTGACAACCGAAATCAGAGGCGTAATTGTTTACTTCAGAAATGTTTACTCCGACACACCGAACAAGAGGCTTTTGTTGTAGTTCACCTTCAATCCCGAGGAAAGTTCAAAACACTTGAGCAAGAACACGAGGTTCCGCAAATTTCACGCCTCCATTCACCACAAAATATAGTATCGTCCGCGTATTGTAAGTGTGAAACTAAGATTTTATCTAAAACAACTTCAACTCCTTTAAATAAATTTTTTGAACCGCCACATTTGTGAGAAGATTCAGTCCCTCGGCAACTAAAATGTAGAGAAACGGTGATAAATGATCCCTTTGTCTAACACCACGACCAAGAATGAATTCACTTGTGGGAGATCCATTTATCAAAATCGAGATACAATCCAATTCCAAGCAATCCATGATCCATTTTATCCATTTATCCCAAAAACCCATTGACACCATAACTTCACGAAGAAAATCCCAACTTAGTCTATCAAAGGCTTTCTCGAAGTCGACCTTAAAAATTATACCCTTGGATTTTATTTTCCTAATATGATCAATTGTTTCTTTAGCGATTAAAGTTCCATCAAGAATATACCTCCCTTTTAAAAACGCACTTTATTCGCAACCAATCAATTTATGCATAACTCTTCTTAAACGGATTGATAAGATCTTTGAAACAATCTTATACAAACTTCCAATAAGACTTATTGATCTACACTCGCTAAAGTTAATCGGGTCTTCCTTTTTGGGAATGAGAGCAATGAACGAAGCATTACAACCTTTTGAGAATTCCTCATTCGACCAAAACCAAGTAAGAGCCACAAGTAAGTCACCTTTAATTATATTCCAAAATTTCTTGAAGAAACCAAAATTAAAACCGTCGGGCCTGGGAGCTTTAGAACTACCGCATTCGTTAATAACATCTAAGACTTCGGATTCCGAGAAGGGGGTTTCAAGAGAACCTGCCTCATCATGGGATAGACATGGATACTCGATATCGGTAAGACTTGGTCTGTTGAGATTTTGTTTTTCAAAAATTTCTTGAAATGATTTAAAGCAGCAACCTTTATATCCGACGGATCTTCATTCCGAACACCGTTCATATTCATGCCCCTTATGTTACATTTGTTATATCTCCTTCTCATCGCCGCATGAAAGTACTTCGAGTTTTTGTCCCCTTCTACCGTCCATCGAATTCTCGCCTTTTGTTTCAACATATTCGTTTTGGCCCTCTCCTTATCAAACCATTTTTTCCTGCATTCAAACCATTCAGCATGCTCGGTATCATTAGTTGATTGTATGCCCGCATCCTGCACGCCTTGATGTATCCTTCTATCCGATGGCTATTATCAATAGTTTAGCTCTTCACAAAAAATTACATAATACTAAACCAAAAGAACAAATATAATTTGATTATTTCAACGACGAAGAATTTAACCAGATGAACTTAAGGAATACATAACCGTATAATGCCAACACACTTAAAGAAAATTTAATACAAAAAATTTAATTTTTGCTATTTGTTTACTTACGATTGCATTTTTTCAAATATCATTTCTATAGGACAAAGTATATGGTCATGTTACAAAAACCATACTAAATTTTAGGCCCATACGTTCTTTCTATTGGGCCTGGGCCTATAACTTAAAGGATAAACATTGTTAGTGAGCGGAAATGATATTTGAATCGGCACGTGTTCCCGATTTCCATTTGCAAAATCCTAACCCTAATTCTCGTTAATTTCAGTCAGCAAGTCGATAATGGAGGATGATCATCACAAAACACCATCACCATCTTTTCGTGACCGAAGAATGAAATCAAAACTCAAGATTTCATGTTTCCGCCAATTGGATTTACATCTTCATTCGCCAATTCAATCTCCAACGCTCAAAAAATCACCGTCGTCATCTAAGTTGTTCAAATCATCAAAAATGAGATTGAAAGACCTAACTACGACTACCAGCAGCCGTCACCGAAGCGGCGGTGGAACCACCGTGAACCGTCATCAACGGCATCCTACCAATGATTTCAAGTATGATCCTCTCAGTTACTCGCTGAATTTCGAAGAACATGGTGATCATCTGCATATTCACAATTTCATATCCAGATTGCCGCTTACTCCGCCTACTGGTATCAATGAAGTTGAAGATCTAACAACAAGTGATTGAGACGCTGATCATAGTAAAATTAAATTAATACGTTGAATCTTGAATAACGTTCAAGAATTAATAACTTTTTTTTTTTTTTTTTTTTTTTTTTGAAAGAGCGTTTTAGTGATGATTTAATCTGCAGAAATATTGGATTCATTCACAGTATATCATGTATTCATGATCGGAAACAATGAAATTTGGTAAGTTTGATTTTATACTTATTAGAATTGTATAGATTTAATATCAATTCAACTTTTTAAAGATTCATCATTGTTATATCATATTTTTCTCTTTTTAATTTTTTTTTAATTAATTTACGTTAAAAATGTATTGAAGGAATTCAACAGAATGAAGTGCTCCGAAATTCAAGAGTTAAAAACTACTGTTTATATTTCTTTTTGTACAACAACTATTGCTGTAAATGATTATAATGTAAAAGCAGATATTGATTACAGCTTGGGTAAGTAAAACATACATGAGCAAATAGTATTTGGACAAATGGGTTTATGAAAGATCATACAGAAATAATTTATCAAACAAGGCTAAATTGACAGACAAAGAATCAAACTTTGGCAGTAGTTTGGGTAATTTTTTACTTGTATGTAATTCAATAATTTGGGAATTGCAGAACAAGAAAAATATTGTAAAATGTTGGAACTAGGTCCCTTATCATCAATTCGACAGTAATATCTATTGGCGTACAGTTAGCAATCGCGCAGCTTCATTTATGGAGAGCGTTTATGTTAGTCTTGACAGTTTAATTCATACTCTGCAGCTTCTAATAGAGAAGAGTTTTGGTTGGGTTAGTTTGTAGCCTTAGCCAGCCCTGTTTGTAGGATTTCTTTTAACTATGTTAGTTTGTATTATCAAATATCTATTGTTATATGGTATTCTCAAAACTTGGTAAATTGTAACTACGCATTTTCATGTTACATGTATAATTATTTTGTAAAAGGACAAACTCACAAATCCACACGAATTTTTTCCACCGATATATACATGTCCAACATTGATCTTTAATGGCTTCTCTAGATAGATTCAAAGACTTACTTTTTAACTTATTCTTTGATTCTTGAAATTGTTCCTGGGTATTATCTTCCAGGTAGTTTCCCTAATAAATACGATGCAGGTGATTGATTAGGTGATTGATTATCTGCAAAAGTTAACTCGTTAACCTCCACTTATACGAATATTATTGTTTACCATTTTGTAAAATTCCTGAAGGCATCGAAGATAGCACTGAGAATCCTGCTGAGCTTCTAATGGGGAGACACGAAAACTCTTCATATCGGTTTAAAATGTTCAAGAATCAAACGAGATATTTTTATGTAAATCTAATCCTTTATCTAGCAAAGAATACAGAACTTTAAAGAACTAAAGGTGCAAAAGCTTAGGTTGATGTTAAAGGAGAGGGGTACGAAATAGTTATATTTTTATTACGAAATACTATTAAATACGATACAATTTTACACAAGTTATTTATTTATTTATAGAGTGGATATACCTAAACTTTGCTACAACACTTATAGGCAGTGTACCTAATCGTACAGTAGTGTAGTGTTTAGTAAGTCCGGTTCGTCCACAGGGAACTAGCCAAGTTTAACGCTATATTTTTAAAACTATATTTGTATATATATATATATATATATATATATATATATATATATATATATATATATATATATATATATATATATATATATATATATATATATATATATATATATATATATATATATATATATAAGTAGTATTATTATTATTATAAAAGGGGGTTTTACCGTTTAATGACCGGTTTGTCGATTTTAAAAAACTTAAGTCGCAATTAAAACCTAATGTAAAATATTAAAAATAAATATAACTTAATTTAAAGCGTAAAGTAAATGACGATAAATAAAATTGCGATAAATAAAAGTGCGATAAATAAAATGAAAGTAAATAAAATTGCGATAATTAAAAAGTACGATAATTAAAAGTGCGATAAGATATAAAATAAAGGAATTATGCTTATTTAAACTTCCGTAATCATGATGTTTGACGTGTTGATTTTAATTTATTACCATGGGTTAATTGTCCTTTGTCCTGGATTATTCGATATGTCCATCTGATTTTTGTCCATAACAGTCCATCAGTCATAAATATAAAGTGCGAGTATCCTCGTCAAATTATCCTTATACCCGAAGTCAAATATTTCAACTAATTGGGGACTTAAACTGTAACAAGGTCATAATACTTTGTTTAATAATTACACCAGGATATCGATTGCTTGTAACCCAAGGTTTTAATACTTTGTTAACAATTACGCCAAGTGTCCTTGTATATAATTCACCCCTGTTTTAATGAGTCCATTGACTATTAATCCATTCCCGTATCCGGTTAAATGAACGATTATTATTATTTATAAATATTCCGTCCATTGTGTCCGATCGAGTGTATTTGGTTATTTATAGATACGTCAAATTGTAAATCTCTATATTAAATTAACGAACTATCATTCAGTTAAACAAATATAAAGCCCATTAAGTGTCGGTCTTTTGTCCAAACCCCAATTATGGTACAAAGCCCAATAACCCCGTCTTTAATATTTAGTCCAACATCATGATTACTTCGATTTAAATAAGCAGAATAATAACTTAGCTACGAGACATTAATTTAAAAAGGTTGAACATAACTTACAATGAGTATTAATAGCGTAGCGTTACACGGACAGAATTTCGACTTACAAACTTAAAACATTCGCCACTATAACCTTATTATTATTAAACTTAAATTAAAATTAAAATTATAGAATATATATATATATATATATATATATATATATATATATATATATATATATATATATATATATATATATATATATATATATATATATATATATATATATATATATATATATATATATATATATATATCGTATATGATATGAGAAAGGAAAAGAAAAAGATGTTGAAATCGATCAGAATGCGCGGCCTTTTATAGGCCCACGTTTCACTGTTGACCTTCGCGAGTGTGGAGGTTTTCTTCATCAAAGCTCCGCGAGTGCGGAGGTCTGGAATCCAGCTCATAGATTAAATCCAAAACGTGGGCTGCGTATAATTATAATATATAATAATATATATAATTAATTATATATTATATTATATTCTTGTGCATAGTTGACTTGTAATTTATGGTCCGTTGCGTCGCACGCTGAAAGTTGGTTCATGTCTCGGTTCCGGATTTTCGAACGCCTTTTCGTACAATTTAATATCTTGTACTTTGTGTTTCACGGCTTGTACTCTTATAATTTTTAGACGTTTCTCATCAATAATTTGAACCACTTGGATTGTACTTTGTACTTTTTAGCTTTTTGGTCATTTGCGTCTTCAATTCGTCGAATCTGTCTTTTGTCTTCACCTTTTATTATTTAAATGAATATCACTTGTAAATAGAACAATTGCAACTAAAAGCTTGTCTTTCTTGAGGGATAATGCTATGAAATATATGTTCGTTTTTAGCATTATCAGTTTTCAATATTAAATTCACTATTTGGTGGTGATATTTCTTGCTGGGATTGTTTTAGTGACATTCTTGAGGACTATTTGAAGAGATCTAGATTCTTATGAGTAGTTGGATAAAGAAGCTCAAGATCAAATGAATGAAGAGTTATCAGGGTGGAAGCTCGTGGTTGTAGTGACCCGAACTTTTCCATGTTTATATATATTAATTGAGATTGATATTTACATGATTAAATGTTTTCAACATGTTAAGCAATCAAACTTGTTAAGACTTGATTAATTGAAATATGTTTCATATAGACAATTGACCACCCAAGTTGATCGGTGATTCACGAACGTTAAAACTTGTAAAAACTATATGATGACATATATATGGATATATATATATATAGTTAACATGATACTATGATAAGTGAACATATCATTAAGTATATTAACAATGAACTACATATGTAAAAACAAGACTACTAACTTAATGATTTTTAAACGAGACATATATGTAACGATTATCGTTGTAAAGACATTTAATGTATATATATTATATTAAGAGATATTCATACATGATAATATCATGATAATATAATAATTTAAAATCTCATTTGATATTATAAACATTGGGTTAACAACATTTAACAAGATCGTTAACCTAAAGGTTTCAAAACAACACTTACATGTAACGACTAACGATGACTTAACGACTCAGTTAAAATGTTTATACATGTAGTGTTTTAATATGTATTTATACACTTTTGAAAGACTTCAATACACTTATCAAAATACTTCTACTTAACAAAAATGCTTACAATTACATCCTCGTTCAGTTTCATCAACAATTCTACTCGTATGCACCCGTATTCGTACTCGTACAATACACAGCTTTTAGATGTATGTACTATTGGTATATACACTCCAATGATCAGCTCTTAGCAGCCCATGTGAGTCACCTAACACATGTGGGAACCATCATTTGGCAACTAGCATGAAATATCTCATAAAATTACAAAAATATAAGTAATCATTCATGACTTATTTACATGAAAACAAAATTACATATCCTTTATATCTAATCCATACACCAACGACCAAAAATACCTACAAACACTTTCATTCTTCAATTTTTGTCATCTAATTGATCTCTCTCAAGTTCTATCTTCAAGTTCTAAGTGTTCTTCATATATTCTACAAGTTCTAGTTACATAAAATCAAGAATACTTTCAAGTTTGCTAGCTCACTTCCAATCTTGTAAGGTGATCATCCAACCTCAAGAAATCTTTGTTTCTTATAGTAGGTTATCATTCTAATACAAGGTAATAATCATATTCAAACTTTGGTTCAATTTCTATAACTATAACAATCTTATTTCAAGTGATGATCTTACTTGAACTTGTTTTCGTGTCATGATTCTGCTTCAAGAACTTCGAGCCATCCAAGGATACGTTGAAGCTAGATCCATTTTTTTATTTTCCAGTAGGTTTATCCAAGGAACTTAAGGAAGTAATGATGTTCATAACATCATTCGATTCATACATATAAAGCTATCTTATTCGAAGGTTTAAACTTGTAATCACTAGAACATAGTTTAGTTAATTCTAAACTTGTTCGCAAACAAAAGTTAATCCTTCAAACTTAACTTTTAAAATCAGCTAAACACATGTTCTATATCTATATGATATGCTAACTTAATGATTTAAAACCTGGAAACACGAAAAACACCGTAAAACCGGATTTACGCCGTCGTAGTAACACCGCGGGCTGTTTTGGGTTAGTTAATTAAAAACTATGATAAACTTTGATTTAAAAGTTGTTATTCTGAGAAAATGATTTTTATTATGAACATGAAACTATATCCAAAAATTATGGTTAAACTCAAAGTGGAAGTATGTTTTCTAAAATGGTCATCTAGACGTCGTTCTTTCGACTGAAATGACTACCTTTACAAAAACGACTTGTAACTTATTTTTCCGACTATAAACCTATACTTTTTCTATTTAGATTCATAAAATAGAGTTCAATATGAAACCATAGCAATTTGATTCACTCAAAACGGATTTAAAATGAAGAAGTTATGGGTAAAACAAGATTGGATAATTTTTCTCATTTTAGCTACGTGAAAATTGGTAACAAATCTATTCCAACCATAACTTAATCAACTTGTATTGTATATTATGTAATATTGAGATACCATAGACACGTATACAATGTTTCGACCTATCATGTCGACACATCTATATATATTTCAGAACAACCATAAACACTCTATATGTGAATGTTGGAGTTAGCTATACAGGGTTGAGGTTGATTCCAAAATATATATAGTTTGAGTTGTGATCAATACTGAGATACGTATACACTGGGTCGTGGATTGATTCAAGATAATATTTATCGATTTATTTTTGTACATCTAACTGTGGACAACTAGTTGTAGGTTACTAACGAGGACAGCTGACTTAATAAACTTAAAACATCAAAATATATTAAAAAGTGTTGTAAATATATTTTGAACATACTTTGATATATATGTATATATTGTTATAGGTTCGTGAATCAACCAGTGGCCAAGTCTTACTTCCCGACGAAGTAAAAATCTGTGAAGGTGAGTTATAGTCCCACTTTTAAAATCTAATATTTTTGGGATGAGAATACATGCAGGTTTTATAAATGATTTACAAAATAAACACAAGTATGTGAAACTACATTCTATGGTTGAATTATCGAAATCGAATATGCCCCTTTTTATTAAGTCTGGTAATCTAAGAATTAGGGAACAGACACCCTAATTGACGCGAATCCTAAAGATAGATCTATCGGGCCCAACAAGCTCCATCCAAAGTACCGGATGCTTTAGTACTTCGAAATTTATATCATATCCGAAGGGTGTCCCGGAATGATGGGGATATTCTTATATATGCATCTTGTTAATGTCGGTTACCAGATGTTCACCATATGAATGATTTTTATCTCTATGTATGGGATGTGTATTGAAATATGAAATCTTGTGGTCTATTATTATGATTTGATATATATAGGTTAAACCTATAACTCACCAACATTTTTGTTGACGTTTTAAGCATGTTTATTCTCAGGTGATTATTAAGAGCTTCCGCTGTCGCATACTTAAATAAGGACGAGATTTGGAGTCCATGCTTGTATGATATTGTGTAAAAACTGCATTCAAGAAACTTATTTTGTTGTAACATATTTGTATTGTAAACCATTATGTAATGGTCGTGTGTAAACAGGATATATTAGATTATCATTATTTGATAATCTACGTAAAGCTTTTTAAAACCTTTATCTATGAAATAAAGGTTATGGTTTGTTTTAAAAATGAATGCAGTCTTTGAAAAACGTCTCATATAGAGGTCAAAACCTCGCAACGAAATCAATTAATATGGAACGTTTTCAATCAATAAGAACGAGACATTTCAGTTGGTATCCGAGCGTTGGTCTTAGAGAACCAGAATTTTGCATTAGTGTGTCTTATCGAGTTTGTTAGGATGCATTAATGAGTCTGGACTTCGACCGTGTTTACTTGAAAAATGATTGCTTAACAAATTTTGTTGGAAACTATATATTTTTAACATGTGAATATTATGTGATATATTAATCTCTTAACGCGTTTGATATTATGTGATAGATGTCTACCTCTAGAACAAGTCCCATTGACTCACCCAATAATAATGAAGAGTCAAATGTAAATTAGAATGATTCGTGGACTGATTCACAAGTTCCCGAAGAGGAACCGGAAGAAGAGTCGGAACCGGAAGAAGAATCGGAACCGGAAGAAGAATCGGAACCGGATGAAGAAATAGAACCGGTGGAGGAAATAATAAAATGGTTAAGTAAAAGAAAATCCTCAACCAACCGACCAAGGTTAATTATGGTCAATGGTGTTTCCGCCAAGGAAGCAAAATATTGGGAGGATTACCAATTCTCCGATGAATCGGATTCCGACGAGAATTCCGATGATGTTATAGAAATTACCCCAACTGAATTTAAAAAGGCAAAAGAAAATAATAAGGGAAAGGGTATAAAAATAGAGAAATCTAATTCCAACCCCGATGAACTTTATATGTATCGTCAACCCCCAAAGTCCTTAAGTTGTAACAATGACCCGGGAACCTCTAAACCACCAGGTTTTTCTAAACCAATGTGGAAAACGATGGCTCGTATTAGGGGAACATCATATATCCCTAGAAACTTGGCAAAACGAACCAAAACCGAAGAAGAAGAAACAAGCGAGTCGGAATAAGATAGTTGTATTCGTGTGGTGTAATATATGTAATATAGTGTGCTTATGCTTTATGATATATGTAAAAAAATTGCTTGTATTAATAAGTATTTTTTTTATGAGTCTAACTCTTGTCTATTTTACAGTATAAAAACACAAAATGGATAGACAACCCAATATTTTAAGAGACCTACCCGGAGACATGATTGATGAAATCTTGTCTAGAGTCGGTCAGAATTCTTCGGCACAACTATTTAAGGCGGGATCAGTTTGTAAGACATTCGAAGAACGTTCCAAGAATGCCTTGGTTTATAAAAGGCTTTCGTTCGAAAGATGGGGGATATCACATTGGGAAAACCATAAGTTACGATGTGTTTACTTTGACGCATATATTGAGGGGAACCCAAATGCTATTTTACGCAATGGGTTAAGAAATTATTTTGACTCAATATATCCGAATATTGGACTTCGTGATTTAGAAAAAGCGGCTAACATGCAACATAAAGAAGCATGTTATGCTTACGGATTAGTAATGTTCGCTTCTCACCAAAGTGAGAACAAGAACATCGGGCTACAACTATTAAACAAAACGTTTCCACAAGTGACGGAGTCGGTAATTGGGGTAAGAAATGAGGTTTTTAGATTGTTACGGGACTGTTGGACATTACGTAACCCTCGTCCCTTTGACGACGTTACAACACGCTGCCTTATCAACGGCCATAACGGTTATGTTCCACAAGACCAAGGATGGGAAGTAATCCTAGTAAAACCAGAATGCATGACTTGTTTCTGGACGTATGAATTACGTGTCTTTATTGCCTTTGCTGAACGACTTGTGTACTAGCTAGAATTATCTTCACAACCATCTTGTATCAAATTTATTGTGTGTTATATTTCATGCTATATGTAAAATAAGCGGTATTGTAAGTTTGTAAAATATTGTGTAAAAGTTTGAACGTGAAATATTATTATAATAAGTTTTTCATATAGAATTGTAGTAGTTGAATTGTATATTAGCTACTAAGTATGAACTTAACGGGTAGGTACTACCCGAATTTAAACTTATAAAACGCTAATATGAAGAAAAAGCTTTTATAAATGAGTTCATATTATACTACGAAATACTATTAACTACTCTTAATATTCTGTATGATTAACTTGTTCCATTTGACTATTTTGAAGGAAATGGCACCGACCACTCGACACACCATGAATATGAATGAAGAGGAATTCCGTACTTTTCTAGCTTCAAACATAGCCGCAGTACAGGCTGCGCTACATACCAACAATAACCTTGGATCTAGCAGTACAGGAAATCGTGTAGGATGCACCTACAAAGAATTCACTGCCTGCAAACCTTTGGAATTTGATGGAACCGAAGGACCGATCGGATTGAAACGGTGGACCGAGAAGGTCGAATCGGTGTTTGCCATAAGTAAGTGTACTGAAGAGGACAAAGTGAAGTACGCTACGCATACCTTCACAGGTTCTGCGTTAACATGGTGGAATACCTATCTAGAGCAAGTGGGACAAGACGATGCGTACGCACTACCGTGGTCAGCATTCAAGCACTTGATGAACGAGAAGTACCGTCCCAGAATCGAGGTCAATAAGCTCAAGACAGAACTTAGAGGGTTACGAACCCAAGGATTTGATATTACCACATACGAAAGACGATTCACAGAATTGTGCCTATTGTGTCCGGGAGCATTCGAAGATGAGGAAGAGAAGATCGACGCGTTTGTGAAAGGATTACCGGAAAGAATCCAAGAAGATATAAGTTCACACGAGCCCGCCTCCATACAACAGGCATGTAGAATGGCTCACAAACTAGTGAACCAAATTGAAGAAAGAATTAAAGAACAGACTGCTGAAGAGGCCAATGTGAAGCAAGTCAAAAGAAAGTGGGAGGAAAATGGTGATAAGAATCACCAATACAACAACAACAGCAATTACAACAATAATCGTAACGATTATCCCAACAATCGCAACATCAATCGCAACTACAACAAACGGCCCAACAACAACAACAACAACAACAGCAACTACAACAATCATCCCAACAACAATAATAACCACAACAACAACAACAATCAGAAGCAACTATGCCAAAGGTGTGAAAAGTATCACTCGGGGTTCTGCACCAAATTTTGCAACAAGTGTAAAAGAAATGGTCATAGCGCGGCGAAGTGTGAGGTCTACGAACCAGGGGTTAATAGAACGAAAGGAATAAATGGTGTCGGAACGAGTAATGGCAGAGCAAGTAGTGTCGGAGCAAGTTATGCCAATGTAGTTTGTTATAAATGTGGAAAACTGGGCCACATTATTAGAAATTGCCCAAACCAGGAGAACACGAATGGACAAGGCCGTGGAAGAGTTTTCAATATTAATGCGGCAGAGGCACAGGAAGACCCGGAGCTTGTTACGGGTACGTTTCTTATTGACAATAAATCTGCTTACGTTTTATTTGATTCGGGTGCGGATAGAAGCTATATGAGTAGAGATTTTTGTGCTAAATTAAGTTGTCCATTGACGCCTTTGGATAGTAAATTTTTACTCTAATTAGCAAATGGTAAATTAATTTCAGCAGATAATATATGTCGGAATCGAGAAATTAAACTGGTTAGCGAAACATTTAAGATTGATTTGATACCAGTAGAGTTAGGGAGTTTTGATGTGATAATCTGTATGGACTGGTTGAAAGAAGTGAAAGCAGATATCGTTTGTTACAAAAATGCAATTCGCATTATACGAGAAAAAGGAAAACCCTTAATGGTGTACGGAGAAAAGGGCAACACGAAGCTACATCTTATTAGTAATTTGAAGGCACAAAAACTAATAAGAAAAGGTTGCTATGCTGTTCTAGCACACGTCGAGAAAGTACAAACTGAAGAAAAGAGCATCAATGATGTTCCCATTGCAAAAGAATTTCCCGATGTATTTCCGAAAGAATTACCGGGATTACCTCCACATCGACCCGTTGAATTTCAAATAGATCTTGTACCAGGAGTTGCACCAATAGCTCGTGCTCCTTACAGACTCGCAACCAGCGAGATGAAAGAACTGCAAAGCCAATTACAAGAACTTTTAGAGCGTGGTTTCATTCGACCAAGCACATCACCGTGGGGAGCTCCTGTTTTGTTTGTCAAGAAGAAAGATGGTACATTCAGGTTGTGTATCGACTACCGAGAGTTGAACAAACTTACCATCAAGAACTACTACCCACTACCGAGAATCGACGACTTATTTGATCAACTACAAGGCTCGTCTGTTTATTCAAAGATTGACTTACGTTCCGGGTATCATCAAATGCGGGTGAAAGAAGATGATATTCCAAAGACTGCTTTCAGAACACGTTACGGTCATTACGAGTTTATGGTCATGCCGTTTGGTTTAACTAATGCACCAGCTGTGTTCATGGACCTTATGAACCGAGTGTGTGGACCATACCTTGACAAGTTTGTCATTGTTTTCATTGATGACATACTTATTTACTCAAAGAATGACCAAGAACACGATGAACATTTGAGAAAGGTGTTAGAAGTATTGAGGAAGGAAGAATTGTACGCTAAGTTTTCAAAGCGTGCATTTTGGTTGGAAGAAGTTCAATTCCTCGGTCACATAGTGAACAAAGAAGGTATTAAGGTGGATCCGGCAAAGATAGAAACTGTTGAAAAGTGGGAAACCCCGAAAACTCTGAAACACATACGCTAGTTTTTAGGACTAGCTGGTTACTACAGAAGGTTCATCCAAGACTTTTCCAGAATAGCAAAACCCTTGACTGCATTAACGCATAAAGGGAAGAAATTTGAATGGAATGATGAACAAGAGAAAGCGTTTCAGTTATTGAAGAAAACGCTAACTACGGCACCTATATTGTCATTGCCTGAAGGGAATGATGATTTTGTGATTTATTGTGACGCATCAAAGCAAGGTCTCGGTTGTGTATTAATGCAACGAACGAAGGTGATTGCTTATGCGTCTAGACAATTGAAGATTCACGAACAAAATTATACGACGCATGATTTGGAATTAGGCGCGGTTGTTTTTGCATTAAAGACTTGGAGGCACTACTTATATGGGGTCAAAAGTATTATATATACCGACCACAAAAGTCTTCAACACATATTTAATCAGAAACAACTGAATATGAGGCAGCGTAGGTGGATTGAATTATTGAATGATTACGACTTTGAGATTCGTTACCACCCGGGGAAGGCAAATGTGGTAGCCGATGCCTTGAGCAGGAAGGATAGAGAACCCATTCGAGTAAAATCTATGAATATAATGATTCATAATAACCTTACTACTCAAATAAAGGAGGCGCAACAAGGAGTTTTAAAAAAGGGAAATTTAAAGGATGAAATACCCAAAGGATCGGAGAAGCATCTTAATATTCGGGAAGACGGAACCCAGTATAGGGCTGAAAGGATTTGGGTACCAAAATTTGGAGATATGAGAGAAATGGTACTTAGAGAAGCTCATAAAACCAGATACTCAATACATCCTGGAATGGGGAAGATGTACAAGGATCTCAAGAAACATTTTTGGTGGCCGGGTATGAAAGACGATGTTGCTAAATATGTAGGAGAATGTTTGACGTGTTCTAAGGTCAAAGCTGAGCATCAGAAACCATTAGGTCTACTTCAACAACTCGAAATCCCGGAATGGAAATGGGAAAACATTACCATGGATTTCATCACTAACTTGCCAAGGACTGCAAGTGGTTTTGATACTATTTGGGTAATAGTTGATCGTCTCACCAAATCAGCACACTTCCTGCCAATAAGAGAAGATGACAAGATGGAGAAGTTAGCACGACTGTATTTGAAGGAAGTCGTCTCCAGACATGGAATACCAATCTCTATTATCTCTGATAGGGATGGCAGATTTATTTCAAGATTCTGGCAGACATTACAGCAAGCATTAGGAACTCGTCTAGATATGAGTACTGCCTATCATCCACAAACTGATGGGCAGAGCGAAAGGACGATACAAACGCTTGAAGACATGCTACGAGCATGTGTTATTGATTTCGGAAACAGTTGGGATCGACATCTACCGTTAGCAGAATTTTCCTACAACAACAGCTACCATTCAAGCATTGAGATGGCGCCGTTTGAATCACTTTATGGTAGAAAGTGCAGGTCTCCAATTTGTTGGAGTGAAGTGGGGGATAGAGAGATTACGGGTCCGGAGATTATACAAGAAACTACCGAGAAGATCATCCAAATTTAACAACGGTTGAAAACCGCCCAAAGTCGACAAAAGAGCTACGCTGACATTAAAAGAAAAGATATAGAATTTGAAATTGGAGAGATGGTCATGCTTAAAGTTGCACCTTGGAAAGGCGTTGTTCGATTTGGTAAACGAGGGAAATTAAATCCAAGGTATATTGGACCATTCAAGATTATTGATCGTGTCGGACCAGTAGCTTACCGACTTAAGTTACCTCAACAACTCGCGGCTGTACATAACACTTTCCACGTCTCGAATTTGAAGAAATGTTTTGCTAAAGAAGATCTCACTATTCCGTTAGATGAAATCCAAATCAACGAAAAACTTCAATTCATCGAAGAACCCGTCGAAATAATGGATCGTGAGGTTAAAAGACTTAAGCAAAACAAGATACCAATTGTTAAGGTTTGATGGAATGCTCGTAGAGGACCCGAGTTCACCTGGGAGCGTGAAGATCAGATGAAGAAGAAATACCCGCATCTATTTCCAGAAGATTCGTCAACACCTTCAACAGCTTAAAATTTCGGGACAAAATTTATTTAACGGGTAGGTACTGTAGTGACCCGAACTTTTCCATGTTTATATATATTAATTGAGATTGATATTTACATGATTAAATGTTTCCAACATGTTAAGCAATCAAACTTGTTAAGACTTGATTAATTGAAATATGTTTCATATAGACAATTGACCACCCAAGTTGACCGGTGATTCACGAACGTTAAAACTTGTAAAAACTATATGATGACATATATATGGATATATATATAGTTAACATGATACTATGATAAGTAAACATATCATTAAGTATATTAACAATGAACTACATATGTAAAAACAAGACTACTAACTTAATGATTTTTAAACGAGACATATATGTAACGATTATCGTTGTAAAGACATTTAATGTATATATATTATATTAAGAGATATTCATACATGATAATATCATGATAATATAATAATTTAAAATCTCATTTGATATTATAAACATTGGGTTAACAACATTTAACAAGATCGTTAACCTAAAGGTTTCAAAACAACACTTACATGTAACGACTAACGATGACTTAACGACTCAGTTAAAATGTATATACATGTAATATTTTAATATGTATTTATACACTTTTGAAAGACTTCAATACACTTATCAAAATACTTCTACTTAACAAAAATGCTTACAATTACATCCTCGTTCAGTTTCATCAACAATTCTACTCGTATGCACCCGTATTCGTACTCGTACAATACACAGCTTTTAGATGTATGTACTATTGGTATATACACTCCAATGATCAGCTCTTAGCAGCCCATGTGAGTCACCTAACACATGTGGGAACCATCATTTGGCAACTAGCATGAAATATCTCATAAAATTACAAAAATATAAGTAATCATTCATGACTTATTTACATGAAAACAAAATTACATATCCTTTATATCTAATCCATACACCAACGACCAAAAATACCTACAAACACTTTCATTCTTCAATTTTTGTCATCTAATTGATCTCTCTCAAGTTCTATCTTCAAGTTCTAAGTGTTCTTCATATATTCTACAAGTTCTAGTTACATAAAATCAAGAATACTTTCAAGTTTGCTAGCTCACTTCCAATCTTGTAAGGTGATCATCCAACCTCAAGAAATCTTTGTTTCTTACAGTAGGTTATCATTCTAATACAAGGTAATAATCATATTCAAACTTTGGTTCAATTTCTATAACTATAACAATCTTATTTCAAGTGATGATCTTACTTGAACTTATTTTCGTGTCATGATTCTGCTTCAAGAACTTCGAGCCATCCAAGGATACGTTGAAGCTAGATCCATTTTTCTCTTTTCCAGTAGGTTTATCCAAGGAACTTAAGGTAGTAATGATGTTCATAACATCATTCGATTCATACATATAAAGCTATCTTATTCGAAGGTTTAAACTTGTAATCACTAGAACATAGTTTAGTTAATTCTAAACTTGTTCGCAAACAAAAGTTAATCCTTCTAAATTGACTTTTAAAATTAACTAAACACATGTTCTATATCTATATGATATGCTAACTTAATGATTTAAAACCTGGAAACACGAAAAACACCGTAAAACCGGATTTACGCCGTCGTAGTAACACCGCGGGCTGTTTTGGGTTAGTTAATTAAAAACTATGATAAAATTTGATTTACAAGTAGTTATTCTGAGAAAATGATTTTTATTATGAACATGAAACTATATCCAAAAATTATGGTTAAACTCAAAGTGGAAGTATGTTTTCTAAAATGGTCATCTAGACGTCGTTCTTTCGACTGAAATGACTACTTTTACAAAAACGACTTGTAACTTATTTTTCCGACTATAAACCTATACTTTTTCTGTTTAGATTCATAAAATAGAGTTCAATATGAAACCATAGCAATTTGATTCACTCAAAACGGATTTAAAATGAAGAAGTTATGGGTAAAACAAGATTGGATAATTTTTCTCATTTTAGCTACGTGAAAATTGGTAACAAATCTATTCCAACCATAACTTAATCAACTTGTATTATATATTATGTAATCTTGAGATACCATAGACACGTATACAATGTTTCAACCTATCATGTTGACACATCTATATATATTTCGGAACAACCATAGACACTCTATATGTGAATGTTGGAGTTAGCTATACAGGGTTGAGGTTGATTCCAAAATATATATAGTTTGAGTTGTGATCAATACTGAGATACGTATACACTGGGTCGTGGATTGATTCAAGATAATATTTATCGATTTATTTTTGTACATCTAACTGTGGACAACTAGTTGTAGGTTACTAACGAGGACAGCTGACTTAATAAACTTAAAACATCAAAATATATTAAAAAGTTTTGTAAATATATTTTGAACATACTTTGATATATATGTATATATTATTATAGGTTCGTGAATCAACCAGTGGCCAAGTCTTACTTCCCGACGAAGTAAAAATCTGTAAAGGTGAGTTATAGTCCCACTTTTAAAATCTAATATTTTTGGGATGAGAATACATGCAGGTTTTATAAATGATTTACAAAATAGACACAAGTACGTGAAACTACATTCTATGGTTGAATTATCAAAATCGAATATGCCCCTTTTTATTAAGTCTGGTAATCTAAGAATTAGGGAACAGACACCCTAATTGACGCGAATCCTAAAGATAGATCTATCGGGCCCAACAAGCCCCATCCAAAGTACCGGATGCTTTAGTACTTCGAAATTTATATCATATCCGAAGGGTGTCCCGGAATGATGGGGATATTCTTATATATGCATCTTGTTAATGTCGGTTACCAGGTGTTCACCATATGAATGATTTTTATCTCTATGTATGGGATGTGTATTGAAATATGAAATCTTGTGGTCTATTATTATGATTTGATATATATAGGTTAAACCTATAACTCACCAACATTTTTGTTGACGTTTTAAGCATGTTTATTCTCAGGTGATTATTAAGAGCTTCCGCTGTCGCATACTTAAATAAGGACGAGATTTGGAGTCCATGCTTGTATGATATTGTGTAAAAACTGCATTCAAGAAACTTATTTTGTTGTAACATATTTGTATTGTAAACCATTATGTAATGGTCGTGTGTAAACAGGATATTTTAGATTATCATTATTTGATAATCTACGTAAAGCTTTTTAAAACCTTTATCTATGAAATAAAGGTTATGGTTTGTTTTAAAAATGAATGCAGTCTTTGAAAAATGTCTCATATAGAGGTCAAAACCTCGCAACGAAATCAATTAATATGGAACGTTTTCAATCAATAAGAACGGGACATTTCAGTGGTGGCTGTTGTTTTTCGACCACCAGAAAACCAAATTTTATTGTGTACGTGTATGGTGGCTGATGGTTGCCAAATTCTTGCTATGGCAGTTCCACTATCGTTTCGGCTGCTCGTGGGCTCATGGCACCTCCTTGCAGGCTTGACTTTACTTTATCATATCATAAACTCCTCTTGAGGTTAATCGTTGATAAAATGACTTGTCAGTACGCCGAATGTTATGTCATTTAGCATTAACGCATTTATGTGTAACTTTCAGATGGACATATGATGCTGAATAAGATAAATATTTTTATACTTATTGACTAATTCAAAGTTAATATTATTCGTATTAATCCTGCCATAGCAAGAAATACAAGCCTGCAAGGATGACGTCAAATGATCAAGCATATTTTTATATTTTGTATCATTCTACGTGTAGCGTAGGTTCAATGGATTTTAACCACGGGGTCGTGGGTTCGAGTTCCACGGATGGTGAAATTGATCAAGCATATTTTCAAGAGGGTAGGATGATGTAACGACCCGACTTTTTCGACTTATATTTTTGTGCTCTATACTTTCACGAATCTGCGTATAAGTGCGTACTGAGCTAGTTTATGTTCTGGGATCTTATTTCATGATAATTACTTTCGTTAATACCTTACAGCGTGTTATTAAGTGCTTAATCACTTAACTTAATCCCCGAATGCTTTTATGACCGTTAGTGTCACTGGACGTTTAGAACGAGCTATGTATTTTGTACAAGTTAAACTTTTGTCATAATTGGAATATTATGACTACGTAATACTAATTGTTATTTTCTAATGACAATTACTTGCCTTATTGGTTGCTTAATTACGCTTAGTATTTTACTAATGCACACTAGTTAGTCTTAATGGACTTTCTACCTTATTGGGCTTAGACCCACCCTACTCTAGTTAATGGACCATTAAATTAGCCCAACTATAATGGATTTATGACCCATTAAAATGTAAGACAAAAACCCATTTAGGTGAGCCAACATACTAGCATTTTTGTTAGCCATTACTACATATGTTTCATGGGATCCCAACAACAAGCATCACCTTTAGACCACCACCATGCAAAAAGCAAAGTTTGTCTTCCCCCTTGTCCCCTAAACCCACGACCAAACCCCCACCTTCACCACTATAGATACAAGCCTTATTCTTTCATTTCACACTTGATCTCATTCTAATTTTACACACACTTGCTCTCTAATTTTCTCTCTAGTCTTTCTCACACTAAAATTGTAAGTTCTTAAAATTTTCTTCTTCTTCTTCTTCTTCTTCTTCTTCTTCTTCTCTTCTTAATCACGACATCATCATCATCATAAGATCGAGCTTTTTAGTTTTTTGATCTTGCTATATCTTGTAGATTTAAACTTTGATTTGAATCCTTCAAGAAGATGCAAGATTAAAGCTTTCTAGCTTTGGATCTTCATTACTTTGATGGATCTAAGCTTTATAGCTTAAGATCAGTCTATTTTTGTTAAAAGACCAAAATTTATGTTTATGATCTTCATGAAACTTGAAGATCTAGCTTTTTGCTTTAAAGATCTTCAAGAACATAAAAGATCCAAGCTTTCTAGCTTTGGATCTTCATTACTTTGTTGGATCTAAGTTTTGTAGCTTAAGATAACTTTATTTTTGTTAAAAGATCAACACTTGTATTTATGATCTTCATGAAACTTGAAGATCTAGCTTTTTGCTTTAAAGATCTTCAAGGACATAAAAGATTCAAGCTTTCTAGCTTTGAAATCTCATAATTATTGTTAAGGGATCCAAGCTTTCTAGCTTAGGGTTTCATTACTTTGTTTGATCAAATTTATGTAGCTTAAGGTCTTGCTTGTTTGATTGAATCAAAGTTTGTAGCTTTAAATTCTAGAACTTGTATTTGTGTTGAGACTAAGAACATGATGTAACCTTGGTTCATCATCCATCTAAAACTCTTAAGTGAGTTATAATTCTCCTTAGTCTTAACATGGTGTGTTGATGGTTGAAACTTGGTCAAAGTGATGCTAAAACATCAAAGAGTTGTACGCTTGAGGCTTATACGCATCAAGGATGAGAACCGTGATAAGCATCAAGCACCAAGAAACCCACCGGAGCACTTGTTTACTGTTTTTCAGGGTCTGACCAGACTCCTGGGGCTTCTGTAAAGTTGATTTCCAGATAGTTCGGTTGGAGTAGATGACTTTTCATTTAAGACTCTCCTAAATCCGATATACGGTTTAGGATTTATAGCCTTCTGAAAAACACTACGCCTTTGTAACGACGTGCTGAAATTTCTGACCTACTCACGCTTGAACCGTCGCCAGGGTCAAATGACATCGAGTTAGGATTTGAAAATTGGATAGCGGTAAGAGGACTCACATACAGAGCCTAGGCCACTGGTCGCGCGTCTTTTCAGTTTGTATAGAGGTCGTAGCAGCTGATTGAATTCAGCCTTTCGTTTAGACCTCTATGTTTGTTGAAAGCTTACCTTATCTTTTACGAATAATGATGATGATGATACTTAAGACTTAACTTATTTACTTTAAAACTTTTGGGGACAATATACTGACTTAGTAACCTTTGACTTAGGTTGAGGACCTTTCAGACCGACTTACTACTTGCATATTTTTCATATCGACTTTTACCGCACATTCACTGTGAGTTATAGCTCCCTTTCTACTTTACTATTTTTGGGACTGAGAATACATGCGCTTTTTATATTTTACATACTAGACACGAGTACTTAAACTTTATATATGTGTGGGTGATATGACGGCACAAATTTTTCCCTTAGCTCGGTCACGTTTAACTATTGGTTTTTGAACTGGTAGACGTGAATCTTAGATATGGATCCATAGGGTTTGACATCCCCACTCGGGCTAGTCGCGCTAGCATTTAACGGGTGTTTAATACTTCGAGAACATACGCACTCGCCAAGTGTACTTTTAGGGGATGATATATTATTTTTACGTTAAGTTAGTTACCGAGTGCCCACGGATAAGCATATACTTTATCATACTGATTTGAAATACTGATTTGAAATGCTGATTTGAAACACTGAAATCTCGTGGTCTACATTACATTGCTGATTACAATCAAACTTTAGCTCACCAACATTTGTGTTGACTTTTTAAGCATGTTATTTCTCAGGTGCTTAGACGATTTGCTTCCGCTGTTATAGACTCGTTGTGTTAGACTTCTGCTGCATTGTTTAGAGATGTCGCAATCATGGAACTTTTATTTTGCATTCACAACTTATGTTATTTACGAGCTATGGTTTTCTAATGACCATTGTGTCACGTACATATGTTAATGCTCTCTATTCGTAGATGCACGTTATCTTTTGCAAAACATTTGAAGTTGGTAAAAATGTTTTTTTTTCATGAATGCAAAACTTGTTTTAAAACAGCATATAGTGTTGTAAGCGTGTAATGATCCTGTTGTTGATGATCCGTATACGTTGATTTTGTACGGAGCGTCACATTTGGTATCAGAGCATTGGTTGTAGGAAATTAGGTTGCATTAGTGTGTCTTGACCGAGTCGAGTAGGATTCACTAATAGGATTAATCTATAACTTGCTCGTTTACTTGTTTCTGCGAAACTGCTGCATGCTACTGTAATATTATTGCATGTTACTGCTTATTGCATGCTACTGGTTACCCGATACTACTGCATGACACTACTATCTACTACAGTTTTGTGTACTGCAATATGTGACGACCCGGGAATTTCCGACCAAATTTAAACTTGATCTTTATATGTTTCTGACACGATAAGCAACGTCTATAAGGTTGAGTCTCAAAAATTTTGGAACGATGTTCATATATTCAATTGACCTTCGACCATTCCCGACGATTCACGAACAATTATTTATAAAGATATATATATATATATATATATATATATATATATATATATATATATATATATATATATATATATATATATATATATATATATATATATATATATATATATATATTAGTTATATAAATGATAATAATAATAATTTGAAATATTATTTTAAATAATATATGATTTAATTGTTGAAAATGAATATGTAAAATATTATGCAATGTAATGAAAACTATTATCATAAATGTATATGTATATATATATATATATATATATATATATATATATATATATATATATATATATATATATATATATATTATTTGTAAATATATAAAATTATACTAAATCTATTTGTTTAAAAGTATATAACATATATTAATATGGTAAACTTGTTATTTAAAAACTAGTTATATATATGTAGAGAAAGAAAATGAAATATGAATGATATCGAGCTTAAATAGTAAACATTTGTAACACTCGGTTGACATTTCGTTAGTGTTCATATAAATATAACATATGTATATGAAGGATCAAAATAAAATTGGACTGTAAATTGATTACGAAGATTTTAGTTTTGTTAAAAATATTTTTACCTTTTTAAGTTTAAATATAAGTACTCCGTACATAAAAATTGGAAGAGAAAAGGAATAATTATCGAACCTTTTTGATCCGGTTTCAAACAGTTAATGAGTGAAATAATTAAATATATTTAATCTAAAAATTTGAGATTTTTAGGAACACTTTTATACGTTAACTGTTTAGCAATGGACACGATATAACACAGTCTGTGAAAACTGTCGGCAGATAAATACAAAAGAGGCTGTTGTACTGTTGAGTTTACTGTTTCTCCTGCGCATTCTTATCATTCAAATGATTAGATTATTATTATTATTATTAATATTATAATTATTATAATACAATATATATTTCTACATATAGAGGAACATGAAGAATCATCTCCAAATTACCATCTCAATCTCTCTATTTCTCTTGTTTCGGCACCCTCAACCTCTCAACTAACTGCAACCATCTCACCTCCACCACCACCTTTAGAGGTTCAAACCATGAACCACACCATCACCGCAACGCCATCTCACTATCTCTCTAAGATATTCTCCATTGTGAATCTTGAAAACCACTAACCATAAATCATCTTCATCATCTATCTTTACTACCATTCGGTTCACCACCATCACTCACCATCAAACCCATTTAACCACCCAACATCATCAAACTAATGTTACTACCGCTGCAACAAATATGTTTCTGTTTCAACCTCAAACCGTCACCTGAAACTACATATTTTTTGTTGTTGTCGTGAACTACAGCTACATTTTTATGTTTCAGTAAACTATTGCAGTCCCTTTTTTTTCATATGAATTTCTGTTTTTCTAAACGTATTGAACCCACACCATATTAGTTACTGCTACTATTTCTATTCGTTTTATTTTTATTTTATATCCGATGTTAAACATCAAACTACCACCATTAGTTGCAGCTATTATCTCCTCTATTGCTGTTTTCTTCCTAATAGAACAACACACACACGCATACCTACAACCATAAACAACCACACACCACCATCACTTAGCACCGTAGAACCACCATAAATCAACCACTACATACGCTACCACCATGAACCCATTTAAACAACCACCATTAACCACCTGCAACTCCTGCTGTTAATCGATATATGTTACTGTTTTGGCCGGCTGTTAAGAACAAGAACAACCAATCACCACCGCCACTTTGAGCTGCTATTTAAAGTTTCTGTTTCTGTAAATAATGATGATGAAGAACGTGTGAGGCAAAGATGATGGCTGGAATCCTAAAACCCACTTAAATTTTACGGTAGTATTACTGTTATTTTTTTTTTATTTTTTTCGATCAGCATTATCGGAGGAAGGGAACCAAAACTTTTTTTTTTTTTGATATACTGGACTCTTGATTTTTGCTTTGGGCCGAAATCCATATTTTATGTTGATGGGCCGTTATAAGTTAATTGGGCTGTAACTTGAATTGAGTCTAATAAATGGATGCAATCTTTTGGGATGTTATTATTTTCGATTAAGCTTGGAAAAGGAGATGAGAACGAGTTAAATAAATATCGAGTTCATATAGTAACAAAAAATAGAAATGGTGCCATGGTTTGAGAGTGTTTTGTGTGAACGGGAGGTTGGAGGTTCGAGCCCGATCCTGGGCATTTCTTTTTACAAAAAGCTTAAGAATGGGTATACACTTTTATTATTATTATTATTATTATTATTATTATTATTATTATTATTATTATTATTATTATTATTATTATTATTATTATTATTATTATTATTATTATTAAAAACTATCATTTTTTTATTAATAGAATCATTATTATTTTTATCATTATTATTATCAACATTAGTATTATCATTAGTATTATCATTATTATTATTTTTAAACATTTTTTATTATTAACATTATTATTATCTTTAATCAATATTATTGTTTTTATCAAAATTATTATTACTTTATTATCATTTTAACAAACGAATGATATCTATATAAAAATATATTACAAGTAAACTAATAATATATAATAATTTGTTTTAATATACTAACTAATATATTAGTATTCATATTAATATAACATAAATTATATATCATATATATATATATATATATATATATATATATATATATATATATATATATATATATATATATATATATATATATATATATATATATATATATATATATATATATATATATATATATATATTATGACAAATTATAAGCAATAATGTAATTAAAAATATATAAAAAGATAGTAATCTTAACACATTATAAAATATAAATAAATTTAGTTGATTAAATATGATATGTGTTAATATAGGTTTGTGAATGCAAGACCAACCCTACACTTGTTTAATGACGTCATATGTATTTTTACTACAAAATACAGTATGGTGAGTTCATTTGCTCCCTTTTACTCTTTACATTTTTGGAACTGAGAATACATGCGCTGTTTTTACAACTGCTTTATTAAATGATTTTGAAATATATTTTGAACTGCAAATACATGAAATGCTTTTATAAATGTTTGACGAGATAGACACAAGCAAAACATTCTTCGAATGAATTATTATGCAGACAGAAGTTCTGTGGATTATTATTGAATTATGTGGACATGATAATTGCCACCAATTGATGAATATATTTTCCCCTGATTATTATTGCTTGATAACCTAAGAATTAGAATCGGGTATGGCCCTAATTCACGCGAATCCTAAAGGTAGCTACCGGGTTTAACACCCCCACCGAGAATGTTCACTAGACGGAAGGGCTAGTGGGCGTGGTGTTTAGTACTTCAAAGTTTATATGAATATTATACAGACTAGATGTTCTGTTTTGGGGATATTATTTATGCGCATTATATGTTAAGGTCGGTTACCAAGCCAAGTTATGAAAGCAATGAAAAGTGAATGTTACAGGCCCTGCCCAAAAGGGGTGCAACAGGTTCATTTGCACAGGGCCCAATAATTATAGGGGCCCAATATTTCTATGTATTAGACAAAAATCGGTAAGCCCAACTTTAAGAAGAGGAGAGAATAACAAAGCAAAGCAAACAAGCCCAACTTTTATTCATATAGATTAATTAATAAAAGCTTCTAGATTTATAGTGTACCCTTCATTGTTTACATACCGATGTGGGATGAATTGAAAAAACATTAAAACAATAGCTTAAATTTCAACCAAATGTACATGCGGATAATTGTTCCTTTGTGCTTCTTCCTTTTTTATAGTATCTTTCCTTCTTTCTTCTGATATTCGATAATTATATTATACTCCGTAGTATATTTATTTACGAACTAAGTATGTTAATTTATAATGGTGGCGGCGAAGTTTTGATGAATATTTTACCACTGCAAAAGATCACTTGGAATGTTGTCAGCATTATTTATGTTTCACTCACAAGACATTGCAAAATATGTACAAGCAAGTATGCACTCGTAATGATCAACACTACAAAGATAACTTTTTAATTATATTATATTATAGACCTTGTTCATTTTTTTTATCACAATAAAGATCGGTTTTTTTTCCAGTGCATGATAAGGTGAGAATATATTTCCCAATCTCTACAAGAATTTAAATAAATTCATTGTTAGATAAAATAATACTGTAATAATAGTAATAATACTATATAATAAATAAAATAAAAATAATGAAGATTATAATAATTCAATGGTTACCAACAAAATTGTTTTGAATAAATATTGAAACTACATGATATAATGAAACTAATGTAAATGAAAATGATGAAAATCAACGTGAGAATGAGTCGTGTAGCTTGACTCGACTCTAATAAAAATATAATGTGTTACGGAGTATTTGTTTATGAGGGGGCCTCTTTTTTTTTTACTCGCACAGGGCATTGAAAAGCATAGGACCGGCCCTGGAATGTTATGTATCGAGAGAATGATTTTATACACAGGTTATGTGTATGTTATTTTTTTATGTACAAGATATGTGTACGGTTACTAAGATTTATGAAAGATGATTTCGTACACGAGAAAGGTGTACTGTATTTAAAAGATATCGCATGTACATTACAAGTGGGTATAGGATTCGGGCCCATTTGTACCATGCATCATTTAAATCTTGTGGTCTATCAAAATGATGAATTTTATTGTTTTATGATAAACTTATGAACTCACCAACCTTTTGGTTGACACTTTAAAGCATGTTTATTCTCAGGTATGAAAGAAATCTTCCGCTGTGCATTTACTCATTCTAGAGACATTACATGGAGTCATTCATGGCATATAGACGTTAGTTCATCGCGATGGTACCAGATGTTATTGTATTCGTTTAGGAAGATTTTGGACGGGGTATGACACAATAGACTACCTAGGTTATTGTTGATGCTGTTTCTTGCTACACGTCTGCTATCCACTGTACCGACTTGGAAAATTTATCTTTCCTAGTTCAGATGTTTTTCTGAACCCTTTTCCCACTCGTCTAACCCTAAGAACATGTAATTTAATCCACCTGTTACTACCGTTCCAAAGATCGAAACATTACTTCACGCAATCTAGGAAGAGTACCCCTCGGCACGCCCACTAAAGTTGATCCTCAGAGGAGGAGCGATGTGAGGACTTGTCGGAGTAACTGCACCTCGCCCCACCCCCGAGCTCACCCTAATTAGCCACGTATAACATATGAACATTATAAGGTTGTTTAGTTTCTGCAAGTTGACCCATATCCTGTACGCTTTCATGACCGTCACTTATCTCTTTCATCCTTCACCACTTCTCGACGATCTAACGACACTTCTGGACTTAGGTCCCTAACAATCTTTGGCATTGGAGAAGTCGGGAAGGCATCTCCTTTCACAAGGTCATTGTAGCGACCCGGCCAAATCGTCATTGCCGGTGCCGTTAACTTAGGTCCCGTTACGTGGTCATAGTCCCTAAATGAGACACGTTTGACCAAAATTATGTCGCATTCATTTGAAACGTACAAGACTTACAAAGTTTAGTTTACCAAACTGTTCGACAACAAGTTTAAGTTTAGAAAAGTTATAAAGTATAAATGAAATAACTTGCAACATAATATAAGTTGAAAATCACAGTTGCTATAAATAGCGTAAGTATGTATGCTTTAAGTTTGAATCCAAAAGTGCTATTGCTAGCGTATGCATGAATGCTTGACTCCAAGCAAGTAATCAAAGTGTGCGGAAGCATGTATCAAGTAGCCAAATATGAACCTGAGAAACATATAGAAGACTGTCAATGAAAAACATTGGTGAAATCATAGGTGTATTTGTAAACGTCGTTTTTGAACCACAAGATTTAATATAGTTGATTTTCCAAATCGTTTGCATTCCAAAAGTACGTTCGCGAGCACCCAATTATCAAGGCTTAACTTTCCATCCATATAACCCCATCATAATAGTGTTAGAACATACACTGTTTCTCGAAAATATATTTCATCCGTGTAACGGTAGCGAACCGTCCGAATGAGGGTTTGTCAAACCCATATGGCCATACAACATAAGTTCTCGCTTACACCCGGCAAGTGTAACTAATGATAATCGAATTGAGGATTTTTGTTCAAACTCACTGTGGAATGTTTGTTTCTTCGTACTTGTGTTCAAAGCATAAAAGTAAGTAGTACAAGATATAACAATGTGTATGTTTCTCAGCCCACGATTTAAAAGAATAAACGTTGTTGAAAAGGTGGGATTATGATCTCACCTCGGGTGCACGAGTATAAAATTACTTCACAAAGTAAACGTGTGCATGAAAGTTGCTTAGCCTCGACCTAAACAAGTAAGTTGTATCAATTACCGGTTATGACACAAGGTCGGGCGAAATGTGTTCAATTTGTCCTATGGCTCGTTACGACTCGATTATATAGCATGTGAATCACGTTGTCAATTTTCATGCAAGAATCAAGTGTAAAATAAGATTATAATGATTGCATGAGTGTTTTGTTAAGTCTGACTAAAAGTCAAACTTGGTAAAAGTCAATGAAAAAGTCAACCGGGTCGGGTAGGGTATCCGACAATTTTTCTGAGGTTTTTAATCATATATAAGCATGTTGGCCAAGTTTCATATTGATCGGGAGTGCGTAGCATAGTAAGAATTAAACGAAAACGGGCATTTTTGGACAGCTGGGGCCCGGAGCGGCGCTCCAGGACCTTGAGCAGCGCTAAGATGGTCTGTTCAGCAAGTCTGGCAGTTTTGAACACTTAAACGAATCCAACTTCAAACAACCATAACTTATGAACCGTAAACATTCAAAACACGTATCTTATATCCTTGGTAAGGTAATTTGATGAGGAATGTAACTAAACACATTTGATCAATCAAATCCATCATTAACAACAATTAAAACCTCAATTAATGATCATTATTTAAAGTTTCAAGCTCAAAAATGCAAACGGTGATTCGGGAATCCAATTTACGCATACGATACGCCGTTTCGAAGGTAATTAAACATACATTGCAACTAAACACTTACTAACAACATGTCATAGCATTCAATGCATCAAAAATCCATTTTAAAGTTCATCAAACCCTAACCAAGAATCAAGAATTCATCAATTTTGTAAAAGAAGCTTTTCTAAATCAACCTACACATCAAAATGAAGTTAATGATGCTAGTAACACTTTTAATACATGAACTTTAACATAATATCAACATTTAATCCTCCAAAATTCAAGATTAAGCACACCCATTTTTCATATTCAAGCTAGTTACTCAAAACAACAAATCAAGCAAACTAAACACATATTCATGTTAGACTTGAGCCATAGACACTAATTAACACCATTTCAAGTCAAAAACACTAAGAACATGAAATCTAGAGTTTTAGAAATGTTACCCAAACGAGATGAAATTGGTACCAAAATGTAGAGGATGAAGAGAGGATCACGAATATGTAATTTATTTTGTTGCAAGCTTCCTAGATCGAATTTAGATGATGATTTAGTGATATTGGAGTTTGAGATCAAAAAGTGGAAGTAGAGAAAATGTGGAGGTGGAAGATGGAGTGAATGAGTGGATGAGATGGTGGGTTGACTAGCTGACCTAGTCAACTAGTTTGCCCACTAGCCAACTTTGGTCCCTCAAGTTTCAAAGCGAGTGCGTGAATTAACCGAACGAATATTTTAAAAATGCTAGAGTAGACGAGAGATGTTAAATCAAATAACGGAAATATTAAGAACGTTAGTTAACGAAAGATACGAATTTAGATAACGAAAGATATTATCTAAAAAAAAAGACGTTGTTAAAAATAAATTTAACGGAAAAACGCGTGATGTTACATTGCCCACACCTTAAAAGAAATTTCATCCCGAAATTTAGTTGGAAGTAGTAGTTGTTGTTTCTTCTTCGAAACATTTGGGTTGCAAATTCTACGAATAAGTGAAGGTACTCCCTTGGGCATTTCAATGAACTTTGACAGTCGGGGTTTTACGTTGTTTCAGAGTTTGGTTTCACGATTCATAACTTCAACCGGTTCTCTTATGAAGTGGAGTGTATCGTCGATAGTAAGCTCATCGAAGAGGATAACAAGTTCTTGTTTTGCCAAACACTTCTTTAAATATGATACGTGGAATGTAGGATGAACAGAGACTCAAATGAGTTGGAAAATCTAAATAGCTAGCAACGGGTCCAAAACGCCCCAAGATTTCAAATGGATTAATGTATCGCGGATTTAGCTTTTTACGTTCCCGAAATGGATTACACCTTTTCAAGGTGCGACTTTTAACATTACGCGGTCACCCACTTAGAATTTGAGAGGTTTAAGTCTAACATCGGCATAGCTCCTTTGGCGACTACGGGCCGTCTTGAGCGTTTCTTGGATTTGAACAATATTAACGGTTATTTCATGAATGGGTTCGGGTTCGGTGGTTTGATTGTTGCCTGCATCGGCCCAACAAATAGTAGAACGACATTTGCGGTCATATAAAGTTTCGAAAGGGTGCGACGTTAATACAAGAATGAAAATGATTGTAGTAAGAGAATTCGGCTAAAGGCAAGTACTTTTCTCAAGAAAATTTGAAGTCGATAACACAAACTCGTAGTATGGTTTCCAAGGTTTGAATCGTATGTTTGTTTGGTCCTTCGGGTTGTGGTTGTTGTGTTGTACTCATGTCTAAACGTGGTCCCGAGGCTTTTTGTAAGGCACCCCGAAATTTAGAAGTGAAACGAGCATCTCGATCCGAAATGAAGTACATTTCTGTAAGGTATATTCGAACAAGTTTGTTAGGACAAGTTTCTTATCGGTTTCTGAAAAACGTTCGTTAGGACTATTCACCCCCGTGGCGAACACTAGTATAACGTGAAGAGTCTCTCTCGCCATTGAGGATTTAGATAGAAGATTCCCTGAACCGGAAGTATGAGTGTGATGCGAGAGAATTTTTCGCCTCGATGTGAGCATATCAAGCATATTGTAGTCCGTCGATAAAACTGTGCGAAAACGAGATAATAATATACACGTGTAACATATGTTTGAAGCTGAAAGAATTTGTCATTCATTCTAAAGCATAGATATGGTTCGACAATAATTGAAGGTGTGTCCCTGGTATGGTTGTTATCAATATTCTCGGACTTTTCGGATGTCCAACAAGAAAAATGAAGTCATGTACATGGCACATGGTGGTGATTAGGTTGATCGAGTCCAATCACCATCACGAGTCATTAGAACTTCGGTATGACTTACCATAATATAACCACTTTGATCGAGTGTCGTTATATTATGCTAACTCATACCTCCATTCCCACATTACTCCATAGAATCAAGTTCGTGTAATCGTGAAGATTTAAAATGAACCAAGTGTAACGACATCTCTAACGTGACTCGTATTGAATCGAAAGAATTTGTGCAACTCTGAAGAAGCGTTTCCCGAGGGAAGTGTCTAAATGATTGTTCACGTCAATGCGGTTCAAGTCAAACAATAATGTCTTTAGGCACGAAAAGAGCAACGAATTATGATAACGAGTAGTACGCAACCGTAGTGATATGTAGTGATGACGATACTCTAGGTGAGTAGTGGTGGTAATAACAAGAAGTGGTAGATAGTAAGGAACACCGGTGTAACGTCGGTAGTGGCTAGTGATTGCCATAGTGGTGGAAACTTTACAACACTTGTGGATAGTAAGCTGGGACGGTGGTGAATAACAACATGGGAGACAGAGTTCCCGAACTAGTATCACTAATGAAGTCGTCGTCCTCCTTACGCGTATGAATATTAAGTTTAGGTGTGTTACTAGAAAGTGGCAGAATACGGATTTGTATGATGAAAGCTTGGTACCATTAAGAATTTTGCCTAAGAATGATTCAAGTATAATGCACAAGTAGTCAAGTAAGTGCTATCTATAGCAAATGTATGTCAGAATGCAATGGCTAACTATCCGGTTGTAGTCTAGATTCACTATTGCGTCCTAACGACTCTGTCAGACACACTAATGCATATCCTAGTTCCCTACAACCAACGCTCTGATACCATCTGTTGCGACCCGACCAAATCGTCATTTCCGGTGCCGTTAACTAAGGTCCTGTTACGTGGTCATAGTCCCTAAATGAGACGCGTTTGACCAAAATTATGTCGCATTTATTTGAAACGTACAAGACTTACAAAGTTTAGTTTACCAAACGGTTCGACAACAAGTTTAAGTTTACAAAAGTTATAAAGTATAAATGAAATAACTTGCGACATAATATAAGTTGAAAATCACAGTTGCTATAAATAGCGTAAGTGTGTATGCTTTAAGTTTGAATCCAAAAGTACTATCGCTGGCGTATGCATGTATGCTTGATTCTGAGCAAGTAATCAAAGTGTGCGGAAACATGTATCAAGTAGCCAAATATGAACCTGAGAAACATCTAGAAGACTGTCAACGAAAAACGTTGGTGAAATCATAGGTGTATTTGTAAACGTTGTTTTTGAACCACAAGATTTAATATAGTTGATTTTCCAAATCGTTTGCATTCCAAAAGTACGTTCGCGAGCACCCAATTATCAAGGCTTAACTTTCCATCCATAGAACCCCATCACAATAGTGTTAGAACATACACTGTTTCTTGAAAATATATTTCATCCATGTAACGGTAGCGAACCGTCCGAATGAGGGTTTGTCAAACCCATATAGCCATACAACATAAGTTCTCGCTTACACCCGGCAAATGTAACTAATGATAATCGAATTGAGGATTTTTGTTCAAACTCGCTGTGGAATGTTTGTTTCTTCGTACTTGTGTTCAAAGCATAAAAGTAAGTAGTACAAGATATAACAAAGTATATGTTTCTCAGCCCACGATTTAAAAGAATAAAAGTTGTTGAAAAGGTGGGACTATGATCTTACCTCGGGTGCACGAGTATAAAAGTACTTCACAAAGTAAACGTGTGTATGAAAGTTGCTTAGCCTTGACCTAAACAAGTAAGTTGTATCAATTACCGGTTTCGACACAAGGTCAGGCGAAATGTGTTCAATTTGTCCTATTGATTAATTAATAAAAGCTTCTAGATTTATAGTGTACCCTTCATTGTTTACATACCGATGTGGGATGAATTGAAAAAACATTAAAACAATAGCTTAAATTTCAACCAAATGTACATGCGGATAATTGTTCCTTTGTGCTTCTTCCCTTTTTATAGTATCTTTCCTTCTTTCTTCTGATATTCGATAATTATATTATACTCCGTAGTATATTTATTTACGAACTAAGTATGTTAATTTATAATGGTGGCGGCGAAGTTTTGATGAATATTTTACCACTGCAAAAGATCACTTGGAATGTTGTCAGCATTATTTATGTTTCACTCACAAGACATTGCAAAATATGTACAAGCAAGTATGCACTCGTAATGATCAACACTACAAAGATAACTTTTTAATTATATTATATTATAGACCTTGTTCATTTTTTTTATCACAATAAAGATCGGTTTTTTTTCCAGTGCATGATAAGGTGAGAATATATTTCCCAATCTCTACAAGAATTTAAATAAATTCATTGTTAGATAAAATAATACTGTAATAATAGTAATAATACTATGTAATAAATAAAATAAAAATAATGAAGATTATAATAATTCAATGGTTACCAACAAAATTGTTTTGAATAAATATTGAAACTACATGATATAATGAAACTAATGTAAATGAAAATGATGAAAATCAACGTGAGAATGAGTCGTGTAGCTTGACTCGACTCTAATAAAAATATAATGTGTTACGGAGTATTTGTTTATGAGGGGGCCTCTTTTTTTTTACTCGCACAGGGCATTGAAAAGCATAGGACCGGCCCTGGAATGTTATGTATCGAGAGAATGATTTTATACACAGGTTATGTGTATGTTATTTTTTTATGTACAAGATATGTGTACGGTTACTAAGATTTATGAAAGATGATTTCGTACACGAGAAAGGTGTACTGTATTTAAAAGATATCGCATGTACATTACAAGTGGGTATAGGATTCGGGCCCATTTGTACCATGCATCATTTAAATCTTGTGGTCTATCAAAATGATGAATTTTATTGTTTTATGATAAACTTATGAACTCACCAACCTTTTGGTTGACACTTTAAAGCATGTTTATTCTCAGGTATGAAAGAAATCTTCCGCTGTGCATTTACTCATTCTAGAGACATTACATGGAGTCGTTCATGGCATATAGACGTTAGTTCATCGCGATGGTACCAGATGTTATTGTATTCGTTTAGGAAGATTTTGGACGGGGTATGACACAATAGACTACCTAGGTTATTGTTGATGCTGTTTCTTGCTACACGTCTGCTATCCACTGTACCGACTTGGAAAATTTATCTTTCCTAGTTCAGATGTTTTTCTGAACCCTTTTCCCACTCGTCTAACCCTAAGAACATGTAATTTAATCCACCTGTTACTACCGTTCAACCGTTCCAAAGATCGAAACATTACTTCACGCAATCTAGGAAGAGTACCCCTCGGCACGCCCACTAAAGTTGATCCTCAGAGGAGGAGCGATGTGAGGACTTGTCGGAGTAACTGCACCTCGCCCCACCCCCGAGCTCACCCTAATTAGCCACGTACAACATATGAACATTATAAGGTTGTTTAGTTTCTGCAAGTTGACCCGTATCCCGTATCCTGTACGCTTTCATGACCGTCACTTATCTCTTTCATCCTTCACCACTTCTCGACGATCTAACGACACTTCTGGACTTAGGTCCCTAACAATCTTTGGCATTGGAGAAGTCGGGAAGGCATCTCCTTTCACAAGGTCATTGTAGCGACCCGGCCAAATCGTCATTGCCGGTGCCGTTAACTTAGGTCCCGTTACGTGGTCATAGTCCCTAAATGAGACGCGTTTGACCAAAATTATGTCGCATTCATTTGAAACGTACAAGACTTACAAAGTTTAGTTTACCAAACGGTTCGACAACAAGTTTAAGTTTAGAAAAGTTATAAAGTATAAATGAAATAACTTGCAACATAATATAAGTTGAAAATCACAGTTGCTATAAATAGCGTAAGTATGTATGCTTTAAGTTTGAATCCAAAAGTGCTATCGCTAGCGTATGCATGAATGCTTGACTCCAAGCAAGTAATCAAAGTGTGCGGAAGCATGTATCAAGTAGCCAAATATGAACCTGAGAAACATATAGAAGACTGTCAATGAAAAACGTTGGTGAAATCATAGGTGTATTTGTAAATGTCGTTTTTGAACCACAAGATTTAATATAGTTGATTTTCCAAATCGTTTGCATTCCAAAAGTACGTTCGCGAGCACCCAATTATCAAGGCTTAACTTTCCATCCATATAACCCCATCATAATAGTGTTAGAACATACACTGTTTCTCGAAAATATATTTCATCCGTGTAACGGTAGCGAACCGTCCGAATGAGGGTTTGTCAAACCCATATGGCCATACAACATAAGTTCTCGCTTACACCCGGCAAGTGTAACTAATGATAATCGAATTGAGGATTTTTGTTCAAACTCACTGTGGAATGTTTGTTTCTTCGTACTTGTGTTCAAAGCATAAAAGTAAGTAGTACAAGATATAACAATGTGTATGTTTCTCAGCCCACGATTTAAAAGAATAAACGTTGTTGAAAAGGTGGGATTATGATCTCACCTCGGGTGCACGAGTATAAAATTACTTCACAAAGTAAACGTGTGCATGAAAGTTGCTTAGCCTCGACCTAAACAAGTAAGTTGTATCAATTACCGGTTATGACACAAGGTCGGGCGAAATGTGTTCAATTTGTCCTATGGCTCGTTACGACTCGATTATATAGCATGTGAATCACGTTGTCAAGTTTCATGCAAGAATCAAGTGTAAAATAAGATTATAACGATTGCATGAGTGTTTTGTTAAGTCTGATTAAAAGTCAAACTTGGTAAAAGTCAATGAAAAAGTCAACCGGGTCGGGTAGGGTATCCGACAATTTTTCTGAGGTTTTTAATCATATATAAGCATGTTGGCCAAGTTTCATGTTGATCGGGAGTGCGTAGCATAGTTAGAATTAAACGAAAACGGGCATTTTTGGACAGCTGGGGCCCGGAGCGGCGCTCCAGGACCTTGAGCAGCGCTAAGATGGTCTGTTCAGCAAGTCTGGCAGTTTTGAACACTTAAACGAATCCAACTTCAAACAACCATAACTTATGAACCGTAAACATTCAAAACACGTATCTTATATCCTTGGTAAGGTAATTTGATGAGGAATGTAACTAAACACATTTGATCAATCAAATCCATCATTAACAACAATTAAAACCTCAATTAATGATCATTATTTAAAGTTTCAAGCTCAAAAATGCAAACGGTGATTCGGGAATCCAATTTACGCATACGATACGCCGTTTCGAAGGTAATTAAACATACATTGCAACTAAACACTTACTAACAACATGTCATAGCATTCAATGCATCAAAAATCCATTTTAAAGTTCATCAAACCCTAACCAAGAATCAAGAATTCATCAATTTTGTAAAAGAAGCTTTTCTAAATCAACCTACACATCAAAATGAAGTTAATGATGCTAGTAACACTTTTAATACATGAACTTTAACATAATATCAACATTTAATCCTCCAAAATTCAAGATTAAGCACACCCATTTTTCATATTCAAGCTAGTTACTCAAAACAACAAATCAAGCAAACTAAACACATATTCATGTTAGACTTGAGCCATAGACACTAATTAACACCATTTCAAGTCAAAAACACTAAGAACATGAAATCTAGAGTTTTAGAAATGTTACCCAAACGAGATGAAATTGGTACCAAAATGTAGAGGATGAAGAGAGGATCACGAATATGTAATTTATTTTGTTGCAAGCTTCCTAGATCGAATTTAGATGATGATTTAGTGATATTGGAGTTTGAGATCAAAAAGTGGAAGTAGAGAAAATGTGGAGGTGGAAGATGGAGTGAATGAGTGGATGAGATGGTGGGTTGACTAGCTGACCTAGTCAACTAGTTTGCCCACTAGCCAACTTTGGTCCCTCAAGTTTCAAAGCGAGTGCGTGAATTAACCGAACGAATATTTTAAAAATGCTAGAGTAGACGAGAGATGTTAAATCAAATAACGGAAATATTAAGAACGTTAGTTAACGAAAGATACGAATTTAGATAACGAAAGATATTATCTAAAAAAAAGACGTTGTTAAAAATAAATTTAACGGAAAAACGCGTGATGTTACATTGCCCACACCTTAAAAGAAATTTCATCCCGAAATTTAGTTGGAAGTAGTAGTTGTTGTTTCTTCTTCGAAACATTTGGGTTGCAAATTCTACGAATAAGTGAAGGTACTCCCTTGGGCATTTCAATGAACTTTGACAGTCGGGGTTTTACGTTGTTTCAGAGTTTGGTTTCACGATTCATAACTTCAACCGGTTCTCTTATGAAGTGGAGTGTATCGTCGATAGTAAGCTCATCGAAGAGGATAACAAGTTCTTGTTTTGCCAAACACTTCTTTAAATATGATACGTGGAATGTAGGATGAACAGAGACTCAAATGAGTTGGAAAATCTAAATGGCTAGCAACGGGTCCAAAACGCCCCAAGATTTCAAATGGATTAATGTATCGCGGATTTAGCTTTTTACGTTCCCGAAATGGATTACACCTTTTCAAGGTGCGAATTTTAACATTACGCGGTCACCCACTTAGAATTTGAGAGGTTTACGTCTAACATCGGCATAGCTCCTTTGGCGACTACGGGCCGTCTTGAGCGTTTCTTGGATTTGAACAATATTAACAGTTATTTCATGAATGGGTTCGGGTTCGGTGGTTTGATTGTTGCCTACATCGGCCCAACAAATAGTAGAACGACATTTGCGGTCATATAAAGTTTCGAAAGGGTGCGGCGTTAATACAAGAATGAAAATGATTGTAGTAAGAGAATTCGGCTAAAGGCAAGTACTATTCTCAAGAAAATTTGAAGTCGATAACACAAACTCGTAGTATGGTTTCCAAGGTTTGAATCGTATGTTTGTTTGGTCCTTCAGGTTGTGGTTGTTGTGTTGTACTCATGTCTAAACGTGGTCCCGAGGCTTTTTGTAAGGCACCCCGAAATTTAGAAGTGAAACGAGCATCTCGATCCGAAATGAAGTACATTTCTGTAAGGTATATTCGAACAAGTTTGTTAGGACAAGTTTCTTATCGGTTTCTGAAAAACGTTCGTTAGGACTATTCACCCCCGTGGCGAACACTAGTATAACGTGAAGAGTCTCTCTCGCCATTGAGGATTTAGATAGAAGATTCCCTGAACCGGAAGTATGAGTGTGATGCGAGAGAATTGTTCGCCTCGATGTGAGCATATCAAGCATATTGTAGTCCGTCGATAAAACTGTGCGAAAACGAGATAATAATATACACGTGTAACATATGTTTGAAGCTGAAAGAATTTGTCATTCATTCTAAAGCATAGATATGGTTCGACAATAATTGAAGGTGTGTCCCTGGTATGGTTGTTATCAATATTCTCGGACTTTTCGGATGTCCAACAAGAAAAATGAAGTCATGTACATGGCACATGGTGGTGATTAGGTTGATCGAGTCCAATCACCATCATGAGTCATTAGAACTTCGGTATGACTTACCATAATATAACCACTTTGATCGAGTGTCGTTATATTATGCTAACTCATACCTCCATTCCCACATTACTCCATAGAATCAAGTTCGTGTAATCGTGAAGATTTAAAATGAACCAAGTGTAACGACATCTCTAACGTGACTCGTATTGAATCGAAAGAATTTGTGCAACTCTGAAGAAGCGTTTCCCGAGGGAAGTGTCTAAATGATTGTTCACGTCAATGCGGTTCAAGTCAAACAATAATGTCTTTAGGCACGAAAAGAGCAACGAATTATGATAACGAGTAGTACGCAACCGTAGTGATATGTAGTGATGACGATACTCTAGGTGAGTAGTGGTGGTAATAACAAGAAGTGGTAGATAGTAAGGAACACCGGTGTAACGTCGGTAGTGGCTAGTGATTGCCATAGTGGTGGAAACTTTACAACACTTGTGGATAGTAAGCTGGGACGGTGGTGAATAACAACATGGGAGACAGAGTTCCCGAACTAGTATCACTAATGAAGTCGTCGTCCTCCTTACGCGTATGAATATTAAGTTTAGGTGTGTTACTAGAAAGTGGCAGAATACGGATTTGTATGATGAAAGCTTGGTACCATTAAGAATTTTGCCTAAGAATGATTCAAGTATAATGCACAAGTAGTCAAGTAAGTGCTATCTATAGCAAATGTATGTCAGAATGCAATGGCTAACTATCCGGTTGTAGTCTAGATTCACTATTGCGTCCTAACGACTCTGTCAGACACACTAATGCATATCCTAGTTCCCTACAACCAACGCTCTGATACCATCTGTTGCGACCCGACCAAATCGTCATTTCCGGTGCCGTTAACTAAGGTCCTGTTACGTGGTCATAGTCCCTAAATGAGACGCGTTTGACCAAAATTATGTCGCATTTATTTGAAACGTACAAGACTTACAAAGTTTAGTTTACCAAACGGTTCGACAACAAGTTTAAGTTTACAAAAGTTATAAAGTATAAATGAAATAACTTGCGACATAATATAAGTTGAAAATCACAGTTGCTATAAATAGCGTAAGTATGTATGCTTTAAGTTTGAATCCAAAAGTACTATCGCTGGCGTATGCATGTATGCTTGATTCTGAGCAAGTAATCAAAGTGTGCGGAAACATGTATCAAGTAGCCAAATATGAACCTGAGAAACATCTAGAAGACTGTCAACGAAAAATGTTGGTGAAATCATAGGTGTATTTGTAAACGTTGTTTTTGAACCACAAGATTTAATATAGTTGATTTTCCAAATCGTTTGCATTCCAAAAGTACGTTCGCGAGCACCCAATTATCAAGGCTTAACTTTCCATCCATAGAACCCCATCACAATAGTGTTAGAACATACACTGTTTCTTGAAAATATATTTCATCCATGTAACGGTAGCGAACCGTCCGAATGAGGGTTTGTCAAACCCATATGGCCATACAACATAAGTTCTCGCTTACACCCGGCAAGTGTAACTAATGATAATCGAATTGAGGATTTTTGTTCAAACTCGCTGTGGAATGTTTGTTTCTTCGTACTTGTGTTCAAAGCATAAAAGTAAGTAGTACAAGATATAACAAAGTATATGTTTCTCAGCCCACGATTTAAAAGAATAAAAGTTGTTGAAAATGTGGGACTATGATCTTACCTCGGGTGCACGAGTATAAAAGTACTTCACAAAGTAAACGTGTGTATGAAAGTTGCTTAGCCTTGACCTAAACAAGTAAGTTGTATCAATTACCGGTTTCGACACAAGGTCAGGCGAAATGTGTTCAATTTGTCCTATGGCTCGTTACGACTCGATTATATAACATGTGAATCACGTTGTCAAGTTTCATGCAAGAATCAAGTGTAAAATAAGATTATTAAGTCTGACTAAAAGTCAAACTTGGTCAAAGTCAACGGGGTCGGGTCGGGTATCCGATAATTTTTCTGAGGTTTTTAATCATATATAAGCATGTTGGCCAAGTGTCATGTTGATCAGGGGTGCGTAGCATAGTTAGAATTAAACGAAAACGGGCATTTTTGGACAGTCGGGGCCCGGAGCGGCGCTCCAGGACCTTGAGCGGCGCTCAGATGGTCTGTTCAGTAAGTCTGGCAGTTTTGAACACTTAAACGAATTCAACTTCAAACAACCATAACTTATGAACCGTAAACATTCAAAACACGTATCTTATATCCTTGGAAAGGTAATTTGATGAAGAATACAACTAAACACATTTCATCAATCAAATCCATCATTAACAACAATTAAAATCTCAATAAATGGTCATTATTTAAAGTTTCAAACTCAAAAATGCAAACGGTAATTCGGGAATCCAATTTACGCATACAATACGCTGGTTCGAAGGTAATTAAATATACATTGCAACTAAACACTTACTAACAACATGTCACAGCATTCAATGCATCAAAAATCCATTTTAAAGTTCATCAAACCCTAACCAAGAATCAAGAATTCATCAATTTTGTAAACGAAGCTTTTCTAAATCAACCTACATATCAAAATGAAGCTAATGATGCTAGTAACACTTTTAATAAATTAACTTTAACATAATATCAACATTTAATCCTCCAAAATTCAAGATTAAGCACACCCATTTTTCATATTCAAGCTACTTACTCAAAATAACAAATTGAGCAAAATAAATACATATTCATGTTAGACTTGAGCCATAGACACTAATTAACACCATTTCAAGTCAAAAATACTAAGAATATGAAATCTAGAGATTTAGAAATGTTACTCAAACGAGATAAAATTGGTACCAAAATGTAGAGGATGAAGAGAGGATCACGAATATGTAATTTATTTTGTTGCAAGCTTCCTAGATCGAATTTAGATGATGATTTAGTGATATTGGAGTTTGAGATCAAAAAGTGGAAGTAGAGAAAATGGGGAGGTGGAAGATGGAGTGAATGAGTGGATGAGATGGTGGGTTGACTAGTTGACCTAGTTAACTAGTTGACCCACTAGCCAACTTTGGTCCCTCAAGTTTCAAAGCGGGTGCGTGAATTAACCGAATGAATATTTCAAAAATGTTAGAGTAGACGAGAGATGTTAAATCAAATAATGGAAATATTAAGAACGTTAGTTAACGAAAGATACGAATTTAGATAACGAAAGATATTATCTAAAAAAAAAAGACAGTGTTAAAAATAAATTTAACGAAAAAATGCGGGATGTTACAGTCATAGTGTCTTCCACTGATGCTCAGCCATACCCAAAGACTTGGGAGTCGCCTCAAGACATATCGTATTACTACTTGCTACACGTACAACTCGACCCGAGACCCAGATTGAATTTATAGAAAGGAACCTAACGACATTACCTGAACTCGAACATTTTGAAGAAAATTTCAGGACATTTAGGCATTGATACATGACCTACGGAACCTACGCACCCACACCGAGAAACCGTGAGATTAATTATGTAGATTTTGTTTTGAGATAGCATAGATAAAGCATCGTTAGATAAAATTGAGTAGAACTTGGAGTGATCACGTTACATTGACCATATGGAGTGATATTGGAATGAACGTACGATTTAGTACAATATAATGACACCCGGCCAGCGTGATTATATTGAAGTAAATCATGCAGAAGTTCCAATGTTACTACATAAGGAATATGAAGTGATTCAAAGAAAATTTTGGTAGGAACCACTTGAGTATACGCATTATGGTCTGTTAGAGGTAGGGAAAGAATAACCACGTAGCCCAGATACTGTACAAGAAGGGCCTTGATTGTAGAATTGATAACCCGAAAATTTGTTATAGATATAGCCACCCTGGACACTTAAGGAAAAAGTTGTCATATAGAAAAAACTTTGGACTTACTTGCGGTAGAGCAATCGTTATCTCAGCTATGGAGACTCGCATGGATCCTGCTTTTAGTTAGGGTACGTTTCGTCACAACTAGGGATGGCAATAACCACCCGATCCAATGGATATCCATCTGATCCACCCGCTTCATAATGGATATGGATGAACCTAAATGGATATGGATACGGATATGGATGAACCTAAATGGATATGGATATGGACATGGATGAAAAGTTTCATCCATGGATATATCAATTAAAACCTGAAATATATATACAAATACAAAAATATAGATATATATGTATACATATTTACTATTAAAAATGCATTTACCGTTAGATTTACATTTTGGTTTCAACTTTAAAATGAAATAACTATGAAATATTACAATAAAACATGTATATCTAACAAAATAAACATAAAAATTAAATATTTACTTTTTTATAATCTGCGTTTAATAGTAAGTTCCACAAATTCTGTTCTATCTTCGACAAATATTACACATTCTTGTGGATAAATTTTAACTATGTCATGTTATATTTATTTTTACTAAATTACGTTGTTGTTCTAATCACATATTGGGAAATATTATAAATTTTTTTTAACATCCATTGGATATCCATTAACCCGCTTAATCCAGTGGATATGGATATAGATGGATGAATGAAAATTAAATGAATATGGATATGGATATGGATATGGATGAACAAAAACTAAATGGATATGGATATGGATACTGCATCACCTGATCCATATCCGATCCATTGCCATTCCTAGTCACAACGTTTTATTGTCTCGAAGTTGTTTAATGCTAGAGCAATAGAAACCTTATATCTAAGAACCTTAGTGTTATGACTAATAAGCCTTTAACAACCATGAGAGTTAAGTATTCTATAGGACAAGCTAATGGTGAGCTGACAGAGATAGAGGAATAATTTAAGGTAGTACCTTAAAATTTATAGGTGAGTCAATTGGAGATGACCTCATGTCAACAAAACTTGGAAGTTTTAAAGTAGTAGTTGGAAAGGATTAGTTACCTACGCACAAGCAGATGTTAATTGAGAAGATTAATAGAATTTTTCACGATAGTATAATAAGATTTAATTGGAGTGAACCTTACGATTAACCTAACACCCATCAATTTGGGAAGCTTGATGTAATAGTTGGAATGGACTTTAGGATTAACCTAATACTCATTAAGTTAGGAAGCTTTGATGAAATAGTTGGAACGGACTGGCTTTCAAGGATGAAAGTGAAAGTTATTTATAGTGAGAAGATTATTCGTATACCTCGCGAGAATGGTGAGCCATTAATAGTTTACGGGGAGAGAAGTAGCCCGAAGCTGAACCTTATTAGTTGCATGAAGGCACAAAAGGTCATGAGAAAAGGGCGTTTTGCTATTTTGGCACATGTGAAGAAATTGGAGACTGAGGAGAATATTGCTCAAGAACGCTTGAACATTCTCGTCTCTCGATTTAAGGTTAAAGAGACCGGCCTACGATATTTTGCCGGAAGAATTTGGGTACCTAGTTGTCAGGATTTACGAGGCCTTATTCTAGACGAGACCCATAAGTCACGGTATTCGATTCATCCCGGAGCTGGTAAGACGTACCACGATCTCAAGGAACAATATTGGTAGCCGAACCTTAAAGAGAACATTGCTACTTATGTTGGGAAGTGTCTGTCTTGTTCCAAGGTCAAAGCCGAACACCAAAAGCCATCTGGCTTACTTCAACAACCCGAATCCTACAATGGAAATGGGAAGAAATAACAATGGATTTCATCACGAAGCTACCGAAAACGGTAGACGGTTATGACACTATCTGGGTTATTGTTGACCGCCTCACCAAATCTGCTCTTTCTAGCCATGAAGGAAACCGATACAATGGACAAACTTGCACAATAATACATAAAGGAAATTGTACCCCGTCACTTCGGCAATTCAAATTCTATATTAAAGACTACCCAAGACTCTTATTTGATACTCAATCTTACGCGACTCTAAATCCTAACTTATTCCGAGAGATTTCTTATTTGATGATAATCACACCATCATCCTTCTTACTTCGATATTAGTCATACCAGTTCAAAATTTTTCCAAAATCAATGGGTGGGTAATTCTCATCCTCATACTCTCCCATTCGTATCTCACTTATAAGCAACAGCTTCACACTTAAGCATTTTTGGTCGAAAGACTTATGCCCTACTAATAGTCATCAACCACATTTAAATTCAATAGTTTTCATTACCTCATAACATTGTTACTCAAATATCACCCGAAATTTTCAAAAATCTTTTACTCGATCCTCATCAATCTTTTTTCCAACTTGTAACCTCCGATATATGAAAATTTTGTTTGCCAAAATTTTACACACACTATTTTACTGTGCGATCCTCTTAAAGTTCTATAAAAATAAATTTATTTCATTGTGATTCGTAAATATTTTAGAAATCGTATATGTTATATATAATAAAGTAAATAATTACTTATTTTTGACTAGTACATATGAAATTTTACATTCACTTTTACAAATCAATTCTTTTATTCAAAAGATATTTTACTTAGAATAGTACATGTTGAACATAACTCTTGAACTTCGTTTCTTTTCTTACATTGTCACCATAAATGATTTCTATAAATTTTCGTTGCTTGTTATATAAAATTTTTCGTGTTATTCGTATCCAATTCATCATGAAGACTTTACAACCGTCGAAACCGAGAGATTCATGTGTGTGTATGTGATAAAGGCACTTACTGCCACGTTATGCAGAGCCTCTGGGCATCCACTAACACTTAAATCATTCAAAATTATTGCGTTACCCCAGGGATCTTATTTGCCACACCTGTATTTTGTACTGTAGAATTCTTTTCCTTGTGGGATCATTTTCCCGCGAGAAGTAATTGGAGCGATGCTCTTTCTTACATAACTCTAAGTCCTGACTTATTCCAGGGGAATTCTCATTTAGTGATATTAACACCATCAGTATTTCGACTTTAATATTAGTCATAACCTGTTTGGCATTTTGCAAAGTCAAGAAGCGATTAACTTCTCGTCCTCATGCTCTATCCTTCATACCTCACTTTTTAGCAATGGCTTCGCACGTGAACATTTTTGGCCCAAAGACTTATGTCCTGATAATTATCAAATCTACATTTAATTCATTAGTTTTCATTACCTAGTGACATGTCACCCGATGATTCAAAGATTTTTCACTCGATCTTTATCAACTCGTAACCTCTGAAATACGAAAAACTATGTTTATCAAAAATTTTAAACTTTTATTATGCGGTCCTCACGAGATTTATGGACAAATGAAAGTAATAAAAAAATTTCTGTCACTTATGCGATTTATAAAATCATATATGTATGTATATAATTAAGTTAATAAATTTACCCTTACTTATTTTGGGTTAGCACATACTAAGTTATACCTTCAAATTATTTAAACATCGCTCCTTTATTGAGTCGTTTAACTTTAGTCAAATATTTTTGCGCAAAATGGTACACGTTGTACATACTTCTAAATTAACTAAAAACTTCGTTCCGTTTATGTTGTCACATCAAACTTTTAAAGGTTTTTCAAAACTTTCTTGGTTGATTTTATTAAAGATTTTCGTATTAGTCTACACCATGTATGGATCACACTTCTTCTCGTCCTCCGTTTAGGGATGAAGCTTACGATTAAGATCTTTGTTAAAAACTCTTGAGCCACTTTGGATGGCAGTTTTATAAAATTTGTTAGGAAATCTTTGCGCTCATAAAATGTTCCTTTTAAGGTTAGACATGGCAATAACGCGGGCCGATAAATCAGTTTTCTGAGGTACACTCAGTGGTCACCCTATTGTAGGAAAGGCACTAGGTGGGTTTCTACTCTCAATATTTCACGGCTAATTATCCAGTATGATCCAGTATGTTGAGGTACAAGAAATTATTTTTGAGATTCTTTTCACTTGGAGTAAACCATTCTTTATGACCAAGGGTTCACGTATCTTCTCATCCCCGCATCCCCTTAAGTATAAGGATAAATTTAGATCAACTCGCTTGTTGTACGAAGAGTTCACTCTCGTTCAAAGATCACACCTTTCGTGCAATTTTCTTTCGGAAATGTAATGTAAATTACTTTAAAAATCTATAAGTCTTGCTATCCTCTTGGAAGGGACTGCTTAAAACATCTATAACACTGATGTGGTTACTCTATATATTTATTACTTCGTTGGTTGCAACTATATGTTGTTCTAGTCAATGTTAACCCTAACTTCAACATGTAACCGAAGGCTAATAGTTACATTATGGAATCGTGCTTTCATTTCATCCAAGGATAAATTCACATGCAGTATGTTAAACTGGGTGATATCCTTCATTGTTCTTTCAGACCGCCCTGAAGACACTATAAATAATTATGGCTTACATTGCATGTAAGTCTGATTAGTCACTCTCAGCTAAAATTTCAATTCATTTATTCAAATGAAACGTTTCTTAAATATTGGGTTCTTTATGCCTATGGTCTCCTTCCGAAACTAAGGGGTTAGTAAAATCCGTGGCTAACACTATCCAGACATCAAATTGCATGGTTGTGATCACCATGTTTTCCATTCTATCTGTCCGCTTTGTATTGCAACGTAAGCGCTCAATGTTTTAGATGAGTTTGGTAAAATTCATGATGCATTTCATGCATCCAGTTTACTGAAGATGCCTGTAAGGCTAAAAACATCATCTTTCCTTTTGTGGGTATATATATTCAGATGACATATTCATGTTAACAAGAAACGAAATCAATTTGTTGATCTTAAGGTCAAGAGACTTAATTAATGGCATATACCTATTCTTACTTTTATACGCCCAAGTACCTTTCAAGGTAAGTAGCTCACTTCTGATTCGACGAGTCTCTCGGAACTTTGATACACTCCTTTTTCTTCAAATTCGGTACCGTTGTTAGTCACTCCTCAAAATTCCGGGACAAAATTTTCTTTAACGGGTGGGTAATGCAACGACCCAACTTTTTCGACTTATATTTTTGTGCTATATACTTTCACGAATCTGCGTATAAGTGCGCACTGAGCTAGTTTATGCTCTGGGATCCTATTTCATGATAATTACTTTCGTTAATATTTTACAACGTGTTATTAAGTGCTTAATCACTTAACTTGATCCCCGAATGCTTTTATGACCGTTAGTATCACTTGACGTTTAGAACGATCTATGTACTTTGTACACATTAAACTTTTATCATAATTGGAATATTATGACTACGTAATACTAATTGTTATTTTCTAATGACAATTACTTGGCTTATTGGTTGCTTAATTACGCTTAGTAATTTACTAATGCACACTAGTTAGTCTTAATGGACTTTCTACCTTATAGGGCTTAGACCTACCCTACTCTAGTTAATGGACCATTAAATTAGTCCAACTATAATGGATTTATGACCCATTAAAATGTAAGACAAAAACCCATTTAGGTGAGCCAACATACTAACATTTTTGTTATCCATTACTACATATGTTGTATGAGATCCCAACAACAAGCACCACCTTTAGACCATCACCATGCAAAAAGCAAATTTTGTCTCCCCCTTGTCCCTTAAACCCACGGCCAAACCCCCACCTTCACCACTATAAATATAAGCCTTATTCTTTCATTTCACACTTGATCTCATTCTCATTTTACACACACTTGCTCTCTAATTTTCTCTCTAGTCTTTCTCACACTAAAATTGTAAGTTCTTAAAATTTTCTTCTTCTTCTTCTTCTCTTCTTAATCACGACATCATCATCATCATAAGATCGAGCTTTTTAGCTTTTTGATCTTGTTATATCTTGTAGATTCAAACTTTGATTTGAATCCTTCAAGAACATGAAAGATTCAAGCTTTCTAGCTTTGGATCTTCATTACTTTGATGGATCTAAGCTTTATAGCTTAAGATCACTTTATTTTTGTTAAAAAACCAAAACTTGTGTTTATGATCTTCATGAAACTTGAAGATCTAGCTTTTTGCTTTAAAGATCTTCAAGAACATAATAGATTCAAGCTTTCTAGCTTTGGATCTTCATTACTTTATTGGATCTAAGTTTTGTAGATTAAGATCACTTTATTTTTGTTAAAAGATCAAAACTTGTGTTTATGATCTTCATGAAACTTGAAGATCTAGCTTTTTGCTTTAAAGATCTTCAAGAACATAAAAGATTCAAGCTTTCTAGCTTTAGATCTTCATTACTTTGTTGGATCTAAGTTTTGTAGCTTAAGATCACTTTATTTTTGTTAAAAGATCAAAACTTGTGTTTATGATCTTCATGAAACTTGAAGATCTAGCTTTTTGCTTTAAAGATCTTCAAGGACATAAAATATTCAAGCTTTCTAGCTTTGAAATCTCATAATTATTGTTAAGGGATCCAAGCTTTATAGCTTAGGGTTTCATTACTTTGTTTGATCAAATTTATGTCGCTTAAGGTCTTGCTTGTTTGATTGAATCAAAGTTTGTAGCTTTAAATTTTAGAACTTGTATTTGTGTTGAGACTAAGAACATGATGTAACCTTGGTTCATCATCCATTTAAAACTCTTAAGTGAGTTGTAATTCTCCTTAGTCTTGACATGGTGTGTTGATGGTTGAAACTTGGTCAAAGTGATGCTAAAACATCAAAGAGTTGAACACTTGAGGCTTATACGCATCAAGGATGAGAACCGTGATAAGCATCAAGCACCAAGAAACCCACCGGAGCATTTGTTTACTGTTTTTCAGGGTTTGATCAGACTCCCGGGGCTTCTGGAAAGTTGATTTCCAGATATTTCGGTTCGAGTAGATGACTTTTTGTTTAAGACTCTCCTAATTCCGATATACGGTTTAAGATTTATAGCTTTCCGAAAAACACTACGCCTTTGTAACGACGTGCTAAAATTTCTGACCTACTCGTGCTTGAACCATCGCCACGGTCAAACGGTATCGAGTTAGGATCCGAAAATTGGATAGAGGTAAGAGGACTCACATACGGAGCCTTGGCCACTAGCCGCGCGTCTTTTCAGTTTGTATAGAGGTTGTAGCAGCTGATTGAATTTAGCCTTTCGTTTAGACCTCTATGTTTGTTGAAAACTTACCTTATCTTTTACGAATGATGATGATGATGATACTTAAGACTTAAATTATTTACTTTAAAACTTTTGGAGACAATATACTGACTTAGTAACCTTTGACTTAGGTTGAGGACCTTTCAGACCGACTTACTACTTGCATACTTTTTATATCGACTTTTATCGCACATTCACTGTGAGTTATAGCTCCCTTTCTACTTTACTATTTTTGGGACTGAGAATACATGTGCTTTTTATGTTTTACATACTAGACACGAGTACTTAAACTTTATATATGTGTGGGTGATATAACGGCACAAATTTTCCCCTTAGCTCGGTAACGTTTAACTAATGGTTTTTGAACCGATAGACGCAAATATTAGATATGGATCCATAGGGTTTGACATCCCCACTCGAGCTAGTCGCGCTAGCATTTAACGGGTGTTTAATACTTCGAGAACATACGCACTCGCCAAGTGTACTTTTAGGGGGTGATATATTATTTTTACGTTAATTTAGTTACCGAGTGCCCACGGATAAGCATATACTTTATCATACTGATTTGAAATACTGATTTGAAATGCTGATTTAAAGCACTGAAATCTCGTGGTGTACATTACATTGCTGATTACAATCAAACTATAGCTCACCAACATTCGTGTTGACTTTTTAAGCATGTTATTTCTCATGTGCTTAGACGATTTGCTTCCACTATTATAGACTCGCTGTGTTACACTTCTGCTGCATTGTTTAGAGATGTCGCAATCATGGAACTTTTATTTTGCATTCACAACTTATGTTATTTATGAGCTATGGTTTTGTAATGACCTTTGTGTCACATACATATGTTAATGCTCTCTATTCGTAGAAGCACGTTATCTTTTGTAAAACATTTGACGTTGGTAAAAATGTTACTTTTTCATGAATGCAAAACTTGTTTTAAAACAGCATATAGTGTTGTAACCGTGTAATAATCCTGTTGTTGATGATCCGTATGCGTTGATTTTGTACGGGGCGTCACAGATGAACCTACGCTTGAGTGCATTATAGGTTAGGTTTAAGGACAAAAGATATTCGAACCTCCTTCTTTCAGTCGTGGATAACCCGCACCTGAGCCAGAATGATTCCGATGGGGTGGTCGATCGTAAGCCCACCAACAACCTAACATACAAGGTTGAGTGGCCCTCGAGACGTGAAGGATTCATAGTTCAACGAACTTACCTGAAAGTCTCGTCTTGATGAAGATTGTACGGGTATGATTCATACGTAGAAGTATGATGTATTGTTACATAGATGTAACGTGTGTTTCTTAGGGTTTTAGAGCCATGTATTTACAGGCTAGCAATTAAGGTTTGAATAGGATTCTATTCCCTTTCGATCGTACCATTCCATAATTAACTTACGTCAATTAAGAAAACCGAATAAAGGATTGATCTTATTCCTTTACTTGGTTAATAAGTTATCCTTTGGACCAAGTCAATAGAGGCCGCATCCATTGGTATAGGTGTAGCGACCCGACCAAATCGTCATTGATGGCGTTGTCTACTTAGGTCCCGTTACGTGGTCATAAGTCTTTAAAATAACGTTTGACCAAGATATGTCGCATTCATTTCATATGTAAAGATGTTTCAAAGTTTACAAAGTAGTTCAACGACTAAATAAGTAACAACATTTTAAAAACAAATGAAACCTATGCGACACAATATAAGTTAAGTCAAAAGACGCTCCATGTATGTATGTATACTCGACATTCAAGCAAGTATCAAACTATAGTGCGGAAGCATGTATCACATAGCGTTCAAGGACCTGAGAAAACATATAGAAAACTGTCAACGAAAAACATTGGTGAAATCATAGGTGTATAGTAAACGTTGTTTTTGAACCACAAGATTTTGTATTCCCATAACGTTGATTATCTAAATCGTTTACATTCCAAAGTTGTTATTCGTTTGTGGAGCACCCAATTATCAAGACTTAATTGTTCATGTACCCCGTTATCATAGTGTTAGAACCTACACTATATACTCGAAAATATATTTCATCCGCTAACGGTAGCGAACCGTCCGAATGAGGGCTTGTCAAGCCCATGTGATCACATAACATAAGTTCACGTTTACACCCTGATCAATCCTTAATTAGCGATGTTACTTAATTACGGATTGAGTGCAATAAGATTACAATGGAGAATGGAATGTTTGATGATTATTTTGGGCCCCGATGATCGTCTTTCACTTTAACTATCAAGTGATCAACCACCCCGACCCGATCTTGATTGTTAATTAGCATAATTCACCTTTGCGCGATGTAAAAATCCCTCGGGCAAAATCACAAGTGGAAATTACAAAGGTTTAGGCAAAATTGCAGAGAATTAACAACCTATAAATGAGAGGCCATGCTCCCTATTTATAGTATTCGAGGTATCCGCAGTCTGCGAGTCACTTAACTATCTGCGGAAACTCAGCGGATTAAACCGCAGTCATTTACTAATGCGAAAAGATAACTACTGCACTTTATTTTTAGCGAACACTCCATAACCTTGCGTTATGGTTCGCGCAGTTCTGCTCTTGGCCTGTAGCAAATAAAATGTACATATAAAATGCTATGTATATGATCAAGTCCCCCCAGTTTATTATGATACATTTTCGCGAAGCAAATGTATCATGATAAACTCTAAAAATAAAGAAGTGCTTATTTAAAATATTTCACGAGCAATATTTTATAATTTTTACCGTCCATTTATTACCGTTGTTTTTATTAGGCTCAACACGTAATTACAACGGTAACTTTCGCCATTCTGTCAAATCAATACGCTGTAACGGTTAGAAATTTACAGTTTATACGTTGCGGTAATTTCAGCCGTTTAAATGTAATGATTACCTTTTCCACTTGCTCGCCCTAATTCCAATTATAAATAGTTGAATAATCCGCATAAAAACTTTACGCTTTCTCACTTGATTTCATTTTCAATCAAATTCATCTAATTACAATCGTATCGAGCAATTAACGAATCCAACCTTTAATTTCTTCAATTCCAACATCCGATTTATTTTCCTTATTACAAATGGCATCGTCTTCATCTATGCATACTCTTGGAGGTTATGTTTCCTATATGACAAAAATAAAACTCCAAACCCTACAGGAGTGGTATCCGCCACTTGCCCAATTTGTTCCTACTGCACCCCCGGCAGAACAACGAGCTGACACTCCCCCTAAGGGGATGATTACCGTATATGAGGCTTCCATCTCACAGGGCAACCTACGATTCCCGCTTACGCCATTCTTCCGCAGTGTTTGTGAGTATTATAAGATTGCGATGGCACAGCTTCATCCCAACGCAATTAATAAAATTGTGTTGTTTGAGATGTTTTGCAATGCCACCAACGTACAACCGCTGCTAAATGTGTTTCGCACGTGTAACAGTTTGATTTTATATGATGTGGGATGATTTTCATTCCGCAGCAAACTGGGCACAATGATTTCGCCAAAAGACTCAATCGACAACTGGCGCGGTTCTTTCTTTTACATTAACGACACCGCCAATGTGAACAGCGACATACCAAGAACATGGTGTACGGAACTTGATCCCAATCTTAATGAGAAACCTGTACTTGATGATCTTGAGAATGATATTCTCAAGACACTCAAAAACGCAGGCCTAATTTTGCGAGCTTATTCAAATGTACCACTGTACATCGGCAGAGTTTCAATTCAATGGCCATGGAGCGACTATGATGCGCTTTTGGTTGACCAGGCAAAAAATGGTATTTCGCTTAAACTTATCGCATAATACTTTTTATACTTTTCGCAGTATATTTTTGCTTCACATAACACTATATGTTTATATTTTCGTAGAAATTGCTCTTGACCTTATCATGAGGTCTGCTGATATCTGCAGGATCAGCCCTGCTCGTCGTCTAAAGAATGGCGACGGCGATATTGTTCTTATTGATGAGCCAATCATCAATACATGTTATATTACTGGTGGCGAGGACTGCGTCAAGCGAAAAGTTGTGGAAGGTGCCACCACCCCGCGTAGAAAATGATTACGCTCTCTTGCTGAACAAGAAACAAGTACGTAATTGAGAATTTGTAGTATTTATTTATTATGCATTTTTTACTTTCGCATAAACTCGTTATATTTGTTTATCTGGTTATAATTGTTCTTTCAGAGTCATTCGCTGAAGCCACCCCACTCTACAACATCAGAGGGAGCATCCGCACAGATGTTCTCGAAGAGCCCGGGAAAGAAGATTTGTCTCTTCCATCTGACGCAGAAGCGTCTAATCAGGAGGAGGAAGAAGAAGCTGATGCAGAAGAAACCGTAGCAGCAGAACAGGCCAATAAATTATACCGCAAGCTTTTATAAATTTGTTCCCCAGGAAACAAAAGAGCAATACCGCAAACTATCATACCCCGAAGCTGCAAGACAGCGGCTGCATAATTGTTATAATGGAATTTATCTAACAATTGACAGCATGGAGCGCTTCACGGAGATGTCGGATGAGTATGATAATGTAGTGAAGCTTGCTAACGCGCACAAGAGAAAAGCGCAAAGGGCTGAGGCACGGCTTAAAAAGGTTGCGGAAGAGAACGCCAAGCTAAAAAAGAGGGCGGAAATTGCGGAACAAAATTTCGCACAGCTGGTCAAATATCTCCCAACTTTCGCAGATAAAGTGATGGATTCCAATCCAGTCACTGAGAAATTTCAAGCGTACGCCCAAGCAGCAAAACTTGCCACTCTCTGTGAGTGGTATGATCTATTGTGCAAGCTTGGCGATCTTTCTCAACCTCTACCTTTTGACATGGCAAAAGAAATATGTACCACAGATGATGCTCGCAAAGTACTCGAGAGAGTGAAGAAGGAGGTCGAGAAAGTCAGCATACCTGCCCTGGAGGAACTTAGTCAGCGCGAGGGCGTTTCATTCGCAGATATTGAAGCATTAGAGCTTTAAATTTGCCTTAGCTAGCTTTTGAATGTATTCTCGCAATCTTGAATTGCGTTTTTTATAATGATCCGCGTTGTTTCCACGCTTAATATTAATGACTTATTTACAATTCGCAGTTGCAACTTCTTTTATTTATATAGTGCTTTACATTATCATATATTCATAATTCAGACTTGCCCTTTGTAATTTCCGCATTCGCTATTGTGCACATAACAAAGCGTACTTTAAGCGAAACAATCTTTTAATCATTATGAATCTTCTAAGTCCGACAAATCAATCCTTAGGCAATTTTAGCATTGCGAAGCATCTAAGTATTGGCAAGATCAAATACTTAGGAAATTTTATCCTTTCGCAATTATTAACACAAGTGGGCAATTTCATCACTTTGTTTTTAACAATTTATTTCGCAATGCATTTTTGAATTATTATAACATTTAAGTAGGTCATGTTTAGCGAAAACCATGCCACTTTACTTAAAGTATCCGCAGAACAAACATTAACTTAGTGTTATAAAAGATAAGTAATTGTATTCTGCGAAATTATCACTACGTGTGGCCACACGCAGTGCATTCGCTTTGTTAAAGAAACAACTAATAACACTGAGATTAACTTTGCCTCATTCATTATTGTTTCGCATTACAAGGTTCAAAAATAAACGCAACAATCATATTCGCATCATTATATCATACATTGATGAAGTTTGCCTTAGCATCCTATTACAACTTTTTAAAATTTTGCACTATTTAGGATTAGCTGAATGTCCTTCAATACCCATATTCGCATTTGCCATAATCATAGCGCAGAATGGCTCCATCTCTGCAGAAATTAGCGTTCCAATTCCCTTATTGGCAGAAAATTTAACCATGCCATGTATAGTAGAAGGAATAGCGCCAAACATGCGCAGAGTAGTGCGCCCAAGTATCATATTGAATCGCGATTGATTTCGCATTATGTACATATTCAATAAAGCTTGGCGCCTTAGTGACTGATCGCTGTCATCAACTATCTCCATTTGCAATTCTAACTGGCCAACAGGCCAGGATGACTCTCCTGAGAACCCAGCAAGTGAAACCGCAGTAGGTTTTATCAAAGCTTGAATGTTCGCGGGCAGCTTGCTAAAACTTTGTTCATACATGACATCGACACTGCTACCAGTGTCCACATGTACCTTCATTATCATTATACCAGTATTCGCAATGCGGCATGAAACCACCACAGGTTTATCAACATCCGCGGTCAAGCTTGCAGGAGGAAAAGTAATGGAGGGGACCTCCAACTTACAATTTGCTCAGAAATTTGAAGTACTGACAGTTCGCCCTGTACTTCTACCACATTAATTACTTGAATTCCGCGCTGATTTTCTTTCTTATTCACCATCTTTACCCCCAGATTTCTCACTGCGGGAGCCTTTCGCTCAACCGCATTTGATGCATTTGAGGTGTTAGCTTCTGTAGGCATTATAATCGCATTTGCAGTGTTCTGTGCGATTAAATGGTCCAGCTTGCCTTGCTCGTATGCTTCTGCAATGAATTTCGCCAAATCTCTGCAGCGATTGGTGTCATGACCATAATCGTCATGGAAAACACAAAACTTTGATCGATCGCGCCTGCTATTTTCTCCCAAAGGCTGCGGATCAGGAAAAGATTTAGCGACTCTTTCCTATAACAAAATCTCCTTTGGTGTTTTTGTTAGCATCTGAATGATATTGAAAGATTCATTGTTCCACTTTCACGTAGAATAGCGATCACGATGGCCATATTCATGGTTTTCATTTTGACCTTGAAACCTGTCATTTCGCGGGTATTCACCGCCGCTATTTCTCCGCGGAAAACCTGATCCGCGGTAATTATCACTGTTTCCATCACGAAAAGAGTCATTGTCATCTCGCCAACTTTTGTCTCTACCCCACCCACACACAGGGGTTATACTGCTATCCTCTCCACCGCGGAGATAATCATATGTTTCTTGTTGAACTTTTGCGAAAGTCGGCGGGACATCTCGTCACAATCTTCGCACAAGAGTAGGATGTCGCTGTGGGTTAATAGCATGCAAAAAACCAGAAATTTTTTTATCTTCATTCAATCGTGGAATTTTTTGACACTCGTAAATGTACCGCGTAAGTAACGCATTCAAGGTTTCCTTGTTACCTTGCTTAATATCGTGACATTCTATATGTGTCTTTTTCTGCGGTAAAAGATTTTGAAACTGCAGCAAAAAATTTTCGCTCAAATCGACAAAGCCAATGATACTGCGAGATTGCAGACTATGAAACCACTCCCTTGCTGACCCTTGCAAAGCCATGGGGAACACTCTACACGCAACTGGTTCATCCAGTTATAGGTTCTTACCACCCCTTCAAAGCGTTGCAGAAAATCTAAGGGATCAGTTAAACCCGAATAGACTCCCAGAGTTGCCGGCACGATCGGCGGAGAAACAATTGGATAGTCAGAAATATGCTGGGCAAACTTGTCCGCAGCAGTAGTGATTTCTGTTGCCTTTTTTATGCGAGTATCTGCATTCTTCACACAAAACTTGGTAAGCATGTCTTGCAAAAAATTTGGCTGATCAAACTTATGTTGCATTGATTTTGGCGCAATGCTTCTGAAAGCATCCGCCAAAAAATTTTGGGCATTTTCTCTGCGAGCAGCATCAGATGCTTCACCCTCTTCCCCATAACGAGGGAAATGTGTTGGTGGTCGCTTTCGCTTAACATGTGGATTTTTAACAAACTCTTCCACGCTGTCCAAATCGTCAGAAAATTCGCTTTCTTCTCTTAGCGTCTTCGCCATTTTTGAGTTATATGCAGAATTCAAATGAATGCAATCTTCTGCATTATCACTATCGCTATCATTACGCTCAAGAACTAAGCGATCAACTTGTGATCCTGAATCGTTCAATGGCCATAAGTAAGTGCGCGGTATGCGAGACTCACGACTGCACTTAGCATCTTTCTTAGCTCTCTCAATAGCAGTACCAACAATTTTGTCAGTTCGCAGACTAGATTTTCTAGATAAAATTTTTACTCGCTTCCCATCAGCGATTGTTTCATCACGATATTGCAGCAAAGTTCTGCGCGCAATCATTTTCTTAGCAGCAGTTTTTGGCTGCGAATCACTAGCATTGTTTACAGTGGATGTTTTAGCAATCGGTACTTGAACCGATTTTTTCACGATTATACTAGCATTTTTTTGCAACGGAAATATCACAACGTTCTGCGAATCGCCAGGAAGTGCATCAGCATTCGCAGAAACGTCAGTTTGCTTTGCATTTGTCATCGTGACTTTCAAGCACATCAACTGATTATGTATTCAAAAAACACCTGCAAATCATCACAACAAAAACACGATTGAAATTAAACCGACGAATTAATTATTTGATAGCACAAAACAAAAAATTTCGAGTTCAATTTGTAAAACGAGTCCCACAGATGGCGCCAATTGATCAATCCTTAATTAGAGATGTTACTTAATTACGCATTAAGTGCAATAAGATTACAATGGAGGATGGAATGTTTGATGATTATTTTGGGCTCCGATGATCGTCTTTCACTTTAACTATCAAGTGATCAACCACCCCGACCCGGTCTTGATTGTTAATTACCATAATTCACCTTTGCGCGATGTAAAAATCCCTCGGGCAAAATCACGAGTGGAAATTACAAAGGTTTAGGCAAAATAGCAGAGAATCAACAACCTATAAATGAGAGGCCATGCTCCTTATTTATAGTATTCAAGGTATCCGTGGTCTGCGAGTCACTTAACTATCTGCGGAAACTCAGCGGATTAAATCGCAGTCATTTGCTAATGCAAAAAGATAACTACTGCACTTTATTTTCAGCGAACACTCCATAACCTTGCGTTATGGTTCGCGCAGTTCTGCTCTTGGCCCGTAGCAAATAAAATATACATATACAATGCTATGTATATGATCACACCCTGCAAGTGTAACTAATGATAATTGAATTGAGGCCTTTTTGTTCTAACTCGCACGTGAAATGTTTGTTTTCGTACTTGTGTTCAAAGCATAAAAGTATAATATGTATATGTTTCTCATCCCATAGTTTAAAGAGTAAAAGTTGTTGAAAAAGTGGGACTATGATCTCACCTTGATTGCACGAATATAATGTACTTCAAAAGTAAACGTGTGTAAGAACTAATGTTAGTCTTGACCTAAACAAATAGGTTGTATCAATATTGGTAAACACGGTCGGTCAAAGTTATTCAATTAGTCCTATGGCTCGTTACGACTCAATTATATAGCATGTGAGTTACGTTGTCAAGTTTCATGCAAGATATAAGCATAAAAGAAATATTATAACGCTTAAACAAAGTATTGGTTAAGTTTGAATAAAAGTCAACTTTGGTCAAAGGCAACAAAAAAGTCAACACGTTCGGGTCGGGTCTTGAACTATTTATCTGAGCTAATTATTCATATATAAGCATGTTAGAACAAGTTACATGTTAATTGGAGGTGCGTAGCCTAGCTAGAATTTTTCGTGTAAAAGTCAAGTTGAACAGCCCCTGAACAAGGCATATTGTCATACCCCGTCCAAAATCTTCCTGAACGAATACAATAACATCTGGTACCATCGCGATACACTGACATCTATATGCCATGAATGACTCCATGTAATGTCTCTAGAATGAGTAATGTAACAACCCGTCCTTATCCCCCTGGACGAAGTCATCAACATCTGGTCCCATTGTGAGGTACTGACCTAAATATGCCATGAATGACTCCAAATAATATCTTTCAATTGAGCAAATGCACAGCGGAAGACTTAATTCGTACCTGAGAATAAACATGCTTAAAAGTGTCAACCAAAAGGTTGGTGAGTTCATAGATTTATCATAACAATCATTTCAATATATTAATAGACCACAAGATTTCATAATCATAAACATAATACACTCGCAAGTGTATGTAAAGCATTCTAAGTGGTTGAGCACTTGGTAACCATACTTAACTATTAATCAACGTCGCATATTCCCTTTATTATGTAATCTCACTACACTGTACCAAGTGTAGCTTACAAAACGAAGTACTGTGCAACCGTTGAATACTGGTCGTCCAGTCCGGTTGGGGTTGTCAGGCCCGATAGATCTATCAACAGGATTCGCATTTACAATACCCATGTAAATAGTAGTTACCAAGCTACAGGGAAGTATACCAGTGGTACAACTCAACGTAGAATGTATTTTTAAGTACTTGTGTCTATTTCGTAAATATTTATAAAAGCAGCGCATGTATTCTCAGCCCAAAAATATATATTGCAAAAGCAATTAAAAAGGGAGCAAATGAAACTCACCATACTATATTTTGTAGTAAAAATACATATGACGTCATTTAACAAATACAAGATTGGCCTCGGATTTATGAACCTATATCATTTGTATATATATATATTAACACACATTATTGTAATCGAACAAAGTTATATATATATAAATTTATTAGTTATATTATTTTTATATTATTAACCTATATGTTTAATATATTCATTTTATATATTCAAAATAAATAAAAATATAAATTTTGTTATGCTATATGTGGTAAATATATTTTTGTATATATACATATATATATATCGTTTGTCAGTTAAAATTATAGTAATAATAAAATAATATTAGTAATTGTAAAAATAATAATAATGATAATAGGGTTTAAAATGATACTTTTTAATAAAAATGTTAATTTTCATAATAATAAATAATAATTATAAAGATAATGATTTTACTAATAATAATAATGATGCTAATATTTATATTAATAACTATAATGATAATAATACTAATAATGATAGTAATACTTTTGACGATAATAATTATGATTTTATTATTTAGTGTTAGTATAATAATAATAATAATAATAATAATAATAATAATAATAATAATAATAATAATAATAATAATAATAATAATAATAATAATAATAATAATAATAGCAATAAAATAATAATAATTGTATTTGAAAGACTACCTTAATGAAATGAACTTCAAAAATATAAATGACTCTGTTGGGTCTCGAACCCTAGACCTCTCGCAAACCCGAACACCCTTATAACCATCCCTCCAATTCTGTTTTCTGTGATTAACTCAACCCATTAATTTTTTTATGTAACATCCCGCCTTTTTCCGTTTACTTTTCCGTTTAATTATTTAAAGTCCGTTATATGACTATAACATCTCCCGTTAATATGCGTTTTAAATTATCTCGTTTAGGTAATCCACGCACCCAAACGAAAGTTGAGGGACTAAACTTGACAAGGGATCAAACCCTTGACTAGGTCAAAGGGTCAAACCCCTTTAATCCATTCATTTTCATCCTCATCTTTTACTACTTCCAAATCCTCTCAACATTCAATCCTTAATTCATCATCTAAATCCGATTTTGGAGGCTAACATCAAAACAAATTACATATTTGGAATTCTCTCTTCATTCTCTACGTTTTGATACTAATTTCATCTCGATTGGGTAACTTTGTAAAAACTCTAAATTTCATAATTTTAGTGTTCTTGACTTAAAGGTGTGTTAATTAGTGTCTATGGCTCATTGTGATGTTGTATATGTGATTTGTATGCTCGATCTTGTGAATTGACATAACTAGCATGAACTTGAAAAATAGCTTGTTAAATCTTTGATTTTGGATAATGAAATGTGTTTAGATGTTAATGGTTGTGTGTTCAAAGTGTTAGTTACTTCATTAGCTTCGTTTTGGTGTGTTGATTGACATGAAAACCTTACATTAACATGATTATTGGTTTTGAGATTTTGGTTAGGGTTTGATAAGCTTTATATGAACTTTTGATGTATCAAATGCTATGAAATATTGTTGATAAGTGTTTTGTTGCAATGTGTGTTTGATTACCTTCGAAACGGCATATCATACATGTAAATTGGTTACCCGAATTATGAAATGCGTTTTTAGAACTTGAACCTTTGATTATGAACGTTTAATGCGGTTTTGGGTTGTTGTAGGTGTTGAATTACTTGTTGAAATGTGTCTAGTCGTTTTCTTCATCAAAATACCTTTCCAACGGGGTATGATACATATTTTGGTTGTTTGCGGATCATAAAATGTGTTAGTTTGGTTTTTGGTTCGTGCACTTAGGAGTTTTCTGCATCAGACTTGAATACGGACCTGGACGCCGTCCAGATCCTTGGACGCCGTCCCAGTTTTCAAAGTTGGACGTCCTCCAGATCTTTGGACGCCGTCTCAGCCTTCAAAGCTGGACGCCGTCCAAATACACTGGCAGGCTTCTGTCTTCGCTGGTCATTTTACGGAAAATGTTTGCTATACTATGGACCTCCTATTCACATGTAACTTGTTCTAACATACTCATATATGATTAAAAACCTCAGAAAAATAGTTCGGGACCCGACCCGAATGTGTTGACTTTTTTGTTGACTTTGACCCGACCTAAGTTGACTTTTAATCAAACTTAACCAAATATTTGTGCAATCGTTCTAACATGCTTTTATACTTGTACCTTGCATGAAACATGACAATTTGATTCACATGCTATTATGATCGAGTCTTAACGAGCCATAGGACTAATTGAACACTTTGACCTATCGTGTTTACCGATATTGATATAAACCTATTTGTTTAGGTCAAGACTAGCATTGTTCTTTGCACACATTACTTGTTGAAGTACTTACTCGTACACACAAGGTGAGTTCATAGTCCCACTTTTACTCTTTTGCACTTACATTTGGGATGAGAAAACATAAACGTTTCTTTTTACTAAGTGAACACAAGTACAAGAAAACAAACATTCTACATACGAGTTTGAACAAAAATCCTCAATTCGATTATCATTAGTTACACTTGCCGGGTGTAAGCGAGAACTTATGTTATATGGCCATATAGGTTTGACAAACCCTCATTCAAACGGTTCGCTACCATTTACGAATGAAATATATTTTCGAGAAACAGTGTATGTTCTAACACTATTGTGATGGGTTCTATGGAAGGAATGTTAAGCATTGATAATTGGGTGCTCGTGAAACAAACTTTTGGAATGCATTACTATTATATCATTGTTGCAAATCTTGTGGTTCGCTTGTACTTACTTACTCAAACCTATGATTTCACCAAAGTTTTCGTTGACAGATTTCTATGTTTTTCTCAGGTCCTTGAACATTTGTGTGATACATGCTTCCGCTCATTACTTTTGATACTTGCTTGGATGTCGAGTAAACATGCATACGTAGAGCGTCTTTTGGCTACTTTCATTTGTGTCGCATATGTTTAAATTGTACTTTAAACTTTGTTATGTAACTAGTTGTCGAACTACCTTGTAAACCTTGAAACATCTTTACTTTTGAAATGAATGCGACATACTTTTGGTCAAACGTTGTTTTAAAGACTTATGACCACGTAACGGGACCTAAGTAGACGGCGCCGTCAATGACGATTTTGTCAGGTCGCTACAGATGGTATCAGAGCGTTGGTTGTAGGGATTTAGAGTTCATTGGTGTCAACCCCGAGTCATAGGGTACATTAGTGAGTCTAGACTACAACCGGCATATATACTTGAAGTAGGAATTACTTGACTACTTGTGCACTATACTCGAACGTTTCTACTCATATCTACTCTTGTTTCATCTTAACCTCACGTTGTTTAATTTGATTGACGCGCCACCTTGACTATATGAAATGATGTCGAATGCACATATGAATCAGGGTAATATAATTTCCGGGATTATATTACGGTGACTCATATGAACGTTCCGATATTGTGGCATAAAGAATTTAAGGCGAGTCAACGAAAATTTTTCTCTCTATCCTTATTCCATATCATGATTAGTATTATTGAAAATACTAATCAACGGTATTCTTGTGTTTTGAAGGAACAATGCCTCCTCGTCGTGTGCCATGCCATGAGACTCCCGAACAAGCTCTACAACGAATGATAGCCACCGCCGTGGAAGCGACCATGGCCGATCACTCCTCTAACAATAACAACAACCACAACAACAACAATCAAGGAGCCGGTAACTCAAGCGAGGGATGCTCCTATAAAGCCTTCATGGGGTGCAAACCTCACATTTTTGATGGAACCGGGGGACCGGTTGTACTCACTCGATGGTTCGAACAAACGGAAGCCGTTTTTAGCATAAGCGGTTGTCGAGACCAAGATAAAGTCAAATATTCCACCCACACCTTTTTCGGTATCGCCCTCACGTGGTGGAACACCTATGTACAATCGGTGGGTACCGATGAAGCTCACGCCCTCTCTTGGGCCAACTTGAGGGAAAAGATGATTGTCGAATATTTCCCTCGTGAAGAAACCCGAAGGCTCGAACAAGAATTAAGAACTTTAAAGGCGGTCGGAGATGATCTCAAGGCATATAATCAACGATTTTCTGAACTAGCCTTGATGTGCCCAAATCTTGTGAACCCCGAAGCTTTAAGGGTGGAACTTTACATGGATGGTCTTCCAAAGAGCATCAAACACGGAGTAATTGAAAGGACCCGTTCATATACATTATAAACGATTCACAATAGTTGATTACATTGCGAGGTATTTGACCTCTATATGATACATTTTACAAACATTGCATTCGTTTTTAAAAGACAAACTTTCTTTACATCGAAAATTGACAGGCATGCATACCATTTCATAATATCCACTATCCAACTATAAATTGATTTAATAATAATCTTTGATGAACTCAATGACTCGAATGCAACGTTCTTCGAAATATGCTATGAAAGACTCCAAGCAATATCTTTAAAATGAGCAAATGCACAGCGGAAGATTTCTTTAACACCTGAGAATAAACATGCTTTAAAGTGTCAACCAAAAGGTTGGTGAGTTCATTAGTTTATCATAATCATTTATTTCCATCATTTTAATAGACCACAAGAATTTCATTTCCAGTTCTCATAAATATACGTCCCATGCATAGAGACAAAAATAATCATTCATATGGTGAACACCTGGTAACCGACATTAACTAGATACATATAAGAATATCCCCTATCATTCCGGGATCCTCCTTCGGACATGATATAAATTTCGAAGTACTAAAGCATCCGGTACTTTGGATGGGGTTTGTTAGGCCCAATAGATCTATCTTTAGGATTCGCGTCAATTAGGGTGTCTGTTCCCTAATTCTTAGATTACCAGACTTTAAAAAAAAGGGGCATATTTGATTTCGATAATTCAACCATAGAATGTAGTTTCAATTACTTGTGTCTATTTCGTCAAACATTTATAAAAGTGCGTATTCTCAGTCCCAAAAATATAAAGGGTAAAAAGGCAAATGAAACTCACCATACTGTATTTAGTAGTAAAAATACATATAACATCATTGAACAAGTGCAAGGTTGGCCTCGGATTCACGAACGTATCAATATTGAGATTCAATATTACAGGAAAGGTACGTAGACGCAACGAAAATGATAAACACTATATTGACCTCACGAGCATACCCATGAACCATACCCAATCACCTCTATAGCTATAACCCAAAATTTTCTTAATCCTATCCTACTCGAAAAACAATTTCGAAACCACTCGGACAGCACTCCGTCGTAATATTTTATGTATACTAATAATATCTTGAAATAATACGGAGTAAATATATATATGTAAATCGATTGAGAGAGTTTAGAGAAAAATATTTTCAAGTTTCTATGAAATAATGAAACCTATTGAATTCTATTTATAATAGATTTTTGAATTATTAAAGTGAATTATTAAAGTATAAATTATTAAAGTGAATTATTAAAGTATGAATTATTAAAGTGAATTATTAAAGTATGAATTATTAAAGTGAATTATTAAAGTATGAATTATTAAAGTGAATTATTAAAGTTAAAGTAAAGTAAAAATAAAGTAAAGGTAAAGTTTAAGTATAGTAAAAGTATAAAACTATGTACGTATAATACGCGTATAAATATATATAATATTAATTTAAATCGTTATATATATTTAATAAAATAAAATATAAATATCGTTATCTTTATCATACTAGTTAAGTAATGAGTTGTCAAAAGTGGTTCTAGATATTTATAAAAGTTATATACGTTTTAATAATAAAGTTCTTTTTAAACTGAAAACATTTTTGTACGTTTGAAACTAAATAGATCAATCGAGTCTTTATGAGATTCAATCTTCCACTATCCTTTGTCTAGTTCTCAATGATTGATAATTTGTTCTTATTTATAAATCACTTTACCATTTTCCGAATATTGTTAAAATGGAAAGATTTCTCAAATCAACGTGGGCCTTTCAACAGAGACTTGTAATCATAATTCAATATATCTGATAATTCAATCATTTGATCTTATCTTCTAATTCCATTGATAAACATTTTGAAACAGATACAATCATATAAAGTATTTAATCTAATATTTTGTTTACGTTTCAAGTTATAATATATATACACATATACATATATAATCATATTCATTTAATGGTTCGTGAATCGTTGGAATTTGGTCGAGGTTGAATGAATGTATGAACATAGTTTAAAATTCTTGAAATTTAACTTAACAAATATTGATTATCGTGTCGGAAACATATAAAGATTAAAGTTTAAATTTAGTTGGAAATTTTCGGGTTGTCACAGTACCTACCCGTTAAAGAAATTTCGTCCCAAAATTTGAGTGGAAAGGTAGTGAATGATAATAAGTATGTTTTCATGATGCATACGGGCTGAAAATTAGAGTTTTATCATTAGCGAATAATTTGAATAAACAATCCATTTATATGAAGAGTACGAATGAAGCTAACATAGAAGAGTGAAATGAGTAAGTGTAGATTCATCTTATCATTTGATGTAGATATGATTGATTCCCAGATTTCAAGGGATTTGAAGAAAATCTTCTTAATAAGATTTGACTCTCCGGTAATCAAGGGAATTAGGATCCGCTTTAAATGCGATCATCCATTTTAATTGTTCTGTCAGAGATTTTCTTATAAATTCACCTCCTTCGTTTCCTTACAACTCACACCTTCTGTTGATGCATTTTATGCAAGTCGCTAGACATCTACCCACGTCCATTGCAGGTACAACAATTTACAGGCCACCATGATTGCTCGTTATTATCCTATCTGTGTTTGTATATGGTTACAGGAACTGCAGGAACGAGATTTAGATGTTTGACTATGTTAGACTTAGTCAGTTGTACGAGAGAAGCCTCACTAGTACGGCTGACAGGCTCATACGCACGGTTGATGCTGAGCTAAGTCACAATTACAATCTAAATGAGAAGACACGAGTGAGTGATCACCCGTACGGCTGATGAAGCTAACTCGTACATGTGATGAATGAATCGTATGGGTGAGTCAACAGCAGGGGTATATAAAGTCTTATGTTCTTCATTTTAGGTTAAGCCTCTCATTTGTTACAAACACTCAGATCTAGTGAGCTCCTCCGATTCTCTCTCAGTCCAAATCACCCAGGTGGTGACTAATAGCTCTAGGTGTTGATCTAATCACACTTGATTTAGTTGTGGTTTGACTAAATTAATAAAAAAAAAACTTAATCTATTCACTAGAGGGTTTGATTCACTTATTCCGCTATTGTGTGAGTTAAATCTGTTGATTTCTAAGTTCCTAGTCATGTTTCATCACCATCTATTCTTTCCCCCTCAACTCATATTTTAAAGTATTCATCAATATGTTCCATCCAGTTCTGATTCTCGATATACTTCTAACTTTCATATCGGTCATTCTTCTTTTTCATCTACTGCTAGAAGAATCTATTTACTTCTACTATACTCTTGGGTTTATAGTGTTTCTAGTTCTCCCTTGTCTTTATATTGCTATATGCATCGATATATATGGTTTATAATTTCTGATTTGTCGTTGGGCTTTATATGTTCCCTTATATTTCAAAGTCTCTGCTTATGTCTTCTATAATCATTATCATTCACAGTTAATGCTCTCTTTTATTTGCTGCAATTTATACCCCAATTTCTATTTCGGAGTTTTGTCCTTTTGTTTCTTCTTCTTGCGATTAAGCACCGCCTGTAATGGTCCAGAATTCACAGATATGAATTTCAGAATGAACATTGTTAATGTTCTAGGAAGGAAATTGTGATGGCACGATCTTGACTTGTCAAATTACTAGAATACCTTGGAAAAGGCCGAATCATCAAGAAATAGTTTCTTGATATTTTAGAGGTTAAATAGAATACAAGAGTCGTATAACATGGCACATGATGATGTTATGATCTGTGAATCATCACGTTCCATTTAGAAACTCAACATGACTTACTGTAATATAATCACATTGATCAAGTGTCATTATGTTATACTAATTCATGCTTCAGTTCCCAACACTACTTCAAAATATTCCTATTTTAAACTTGAATGTTTCAGAATTTAGAAACTAAAATAGTTTCTTTTATGATGTAATACAGATAGCGCGAAGAGGTAAATGATTTCAAATAAGAAAAATTAAGAAAATATCTTCAGAAATATGGAGGATATTTATAATGAAAGATATGATGATATTTTAGAATTTCTAATATCAGAGGATGATGAAGAATATTATCCACAGGGGTTTAGAGTCAGGAGCAAGGTATTCGTTAATGACTTCAGCAGGTACTGAATCATTTGGATCCTTTGAAGTCAGGTTCAGTCTTTGTAATTTGTCCACAGCCTCCTTCCTACTTTGCTCAATCCATTTTCCAGTTTTAAAACTTCTCTTTTTCTGCGCTTTGCCAGCACACTTCATCATTATCATCCAACTTTTACCGTTTAAAGTCGTTTATAGTTTTTGCTGTTTCATCAGCATTTTTTTTTCGGAGAACTAATTCGTAGTTCGGAGTGTTTTTCAGAAACTTCACATTCAAATTAAGTCCAGAAGATAAACGTTATATATACACATATAACTGTTGGCATAGACATGCTGCGAGATTTCAAAATACTGATTGCTAATTCCCAATGATTCGTATGGCAATTCTCATTACAAGATGCAAATGAGTAAATGATGGGGTTTCAATGAATAATTATAATGACTTTTTGTAGAGGCTACAGTCAAAGGGTAATGAAGTTGTTGGTACATCTGCTAATAATGTGGTGGAATGTAAAAGGTTCCCTGGTAACGATAGTGTCTATTCCAAGGTTATAATAAGGTTAGTCTGACTGAAAATTCGAAGTTGACTTGCTGGAGCTGTGACAAAACTGGCTACTTTGAATAGGAGTTGCAAAGTTATTTTTGCTAATAAATGTCAAAGAATCTGACGCGGATACGTTGTTTAAACTTTTACTTTGGTTTCAAGAGTTTTTCGGGTACATAACTGTGGGTAACATGTGGTTGGATCATCATCTCGATTGCTCATCATTCGAAGTGTCTTCAGAAATTTTCGAAGGGTTTAAACACAGATTGTAATCGTTAACATACATTTGATGTTCTAACACAGTTTTGAAGTCAAAATATAGCTTGTGAAAGATGTAAGGATCTAAGAGTGATGATTTTGGTCATATCTCAAGTTGAATTTTGAGATTTCAAAATCAGAATATGTAATTAAATTTTGAATGAGTATGGTTGTTTTGATTTCTATAAAAGAATGTATATTGTTGTGAAAGTAGGGACTATAAGGGATGATTTGCTGAATCAGATTCGAAGAATGTAACATATTAATTCTGAATTTATATATCTCTCGGGTATTACCTATCCGTTAAAAAAAAATTCACAATTAATATTTTGTACAAAAGAATTTTATTACACTCTTTATGAAAATATATATATGTATATTTTCTTCAGATGTAACATAGATTTAATGAGTTAATGTTAAATTAAACTTATTTGATTTACGGTTGAAACTAGAATTGAATAATCCCTAAAGGCTTTAAAAAGTACATAACTTTTACGCAGTATTTCTTTAATGACATTGAAATTATGAATCAATACTTCGTTATTTGTTGATGTATGATGTTCAGTTCGTGGAATTCTTGTGAATTTCGCAAAGAACGAATGATGTTATCTGAAAAGTTTCGGGTACATCGATGATGAAAGTGTAAAATCAAATATATACTTGATTTATTATGAATTGGAATTTGTTGAATTGCAACAGAGATTGTAGTTAACGCTGGTTAAGTTGCGGCCGAAGGACGTACATTATTGCATATTTGTAATATGAATTAACTGAGTAGTTAAGATTCACACACAATATCTTAGCACGAAAAGATTTATTTCAATATATATATATATATATATATATATATATATATATATATATATATATATATATATATATATATATATATATATATATATATATATATATATATATATATATATATATATATATATATATATATATATATATATATATATATATATATATAATACATATAATTTCTTCAGAGGGAATGAGTTAATTCTTCATAACTCGTTGATACAATATACACGTTATTGATTCGTAATGATGTCCACAGTGATTCTTGAACTGACGGAGTTTGTGATGTTATCTGGGTTGTTGATTCGGATGTTGACTGTACTGACGATGCTGGTAACGCTGACGGTACTGTTGATGTTGTTGGTAAAGCAAGTTTATCTTGTTAATCACACACCATTTTTGTCAGGGTTTCTACTCTTCCTTCTATCATTTTGGTTCGCTTAACTGATTTATGGTTAGGGCTAGATTAGATAATCTCTAAGACTTTAGAGATTACATAATCGCCACGGAATGTTTCTCCAATGAAGTTAAGAATTAATACTTCGTCAGTTATTGTTGTTGGTACTCCTTGGTATCTATGGTACGTATGACGTTGATGCTCGTGGGACAGATTGTGAAGTTGAGGTTTACGACGCGGTTGTGGTTGGAGGTGGTAATGGTACTGTTGGCGTTGATGATGGTGGTACTGGTTATGCTGCTGATGCTGCTGCTGGTGTTTGTAATCTCTGCACCATATTCTCCAAAGCCACTACCCGAGCGCGAAGCTCGTTGACTTCTTCTATTACACCGGGGTGATTGTCAGTTCGGACGAGCGGATAAATAAAATCTAAAATTTGATGTAATATATAATCGTGACGAGATACTCTGGAAATGAGCGAGAAAATGGTGTTTCGGACAGGTTCGCCGGTAAGTGCTTCAGGTTCTTCGTCAAGAGGGCAATGTGGTGGATGGAAGGGATCACCTTCTTCTTGTCTCCAATGATTGAGGAGGCTACGAACCCATCCCCAATTCATTCAGAATAGGTGATGACTGATTGGTTGATCTATTCCGGTCACACTGCTTTCGGAGCTTGAATGGGATTCCATTTCAGAATCTGAGTGACTTGAACTGATGACGAATTCCATTTCGTACGATTGGATAAAGGATTTTTTTTTTTCGATATGAAATGATTTTGACTAACGGATGGTATTCTAATTATATATATATATATATATATATATATATATATATATATATATATATATATATATATCAAAAGATTTCGTAGATTACGGAGGACTTTGCGGGATATGTCAGGCAAAGTTTAAAGTAACAGATACGATAAGATATGATTTAGCAGATATGCTAAGATATGAATTTTTGTTTATACACTATTCATGCAATCAATGCAGCAAGACGTATCTTAGACTAAAAATGATAAGCAGGTAATTTCCTGAGGATGATAAGTAGTTAATTTTCGACACAAAATGATAGACACGGTCGAAGTCCAGACTCACTAATGCATCCTATCAACTTATCAGTTAGACACACTAATGCAGACCTGGTTCGCTAAGACCACCGCTCTGATACCAACTAAAAGTACCCGTTCATATACATTATAAACGATTCACAATAGTTGATTACATTGCGAGGTATTTGACCTCTATATGATACATTTTACAAACATTGCATTCGTTTTTAAAAGACAAACTTTCTTTACATTGAAAATTGACAGGCATGCATACCATTTCCTAATATCCACTATCCAACTATAAATTGATTTAATAATAATCTTTGATGAACTCAATGACTCGAATGCAACGTTCTTCGAAATATGCTATGAAAGACTCCAAGCAATATCTTTAAAATGAGCAAATGCACAGCGGAAGATTTCTTTAACACCTGAGAATAAACATGCTTTAAAGTGTCAACCAAAAAGTTGGTGAGTTCATTAGTTTATCATAATCATTTATTTCCATCATTTTAATAGACCACAAGAATTTCATTTCCAGTTCTCATAAATATACGTCCCATGCATAGAGACAAAAATAATCATTCATATGGTGAACACCTGGTAACCGACATTAACTAGATACATATAAGAATATCCCCTATCATTCCGGGATCCTCCTTCGGACATGATATAAATTTCGAAGAACTAAAGCATCCGGTACTTTGGATTTGGTTTGTTAGGCCCAATAGATCTATCTTTAGAATTCGCGTCAATTAGGGTGTCTGTTCCCTAATTCTTAGATTACCAGACTTTAATAAAAAGTGGCATATTCGATTTCGATAATTCAACCATAGAATGTAGTTTCAATTACTTGTGTCTATTTCGTCAAACATTTATAAAATTGCGTATTCTCAGTCCCAAAAATATAAAGGGTAAAAAGGCAAATGAAACTCACCATACTGTATTTAGTAGTAAAAATACATATAACGTCATTGAACAAGTGCAAGGTTGGCCTCGGATTCACGAACGTATCAATATTGAGATTCAATATTGCAGGAAAGGTACGTAGACGCAACGGAAATGATAAACACTATATTGACCTCACGAGCATACCCATGAACCATACTCAATCACCTCCATAGCTATAACCCAAAATTTTCTTAATCCTATCCTACTCGAAAAACAATTTCGAAACCACTCGGACAGCACTCCGTCGTAATATTTTATGTATACTAATAATATCTTGAAATAATACGGAGTAAATATATATATATGTAAATCGATTGAGAAAGTTTAGAGAAAAATATTTTCAAGTTTCTATGAAATAATGAAACCTATTGAATTCTATTTATAATAGATTTTTGAATTATTAAAGTGAATTATTAAAGTATAAATTATTAAAGTGAATTATTAAAGTATGAATTATTAAAGTGAATTATTAAAGTATGAATTATTAAAGTGAATTATTAAAGTATGAATTATTATAGTGAATTATTAAAGTTAAAGTAAAGTAAAAATAAAGTAAAGGTAAAGTTTAAGTATAGTAAAAGTATAAAACTATGTACGTATAATACGCGTATAAATATATATAATATTAATTTAAATCGTTATATATATTTAATAAAATAAAATATAAATATCGTTATCTTTATCATACTAGTTAAGTAATGAGTTGTCAAAAGTGGTTCTAAATATTTATAAAAGTTATATACGTTTTAATAATAAAGTTCTTTTTAAACTGAAAACATTTTTATACGTTTGAAACTAAATAGATCAATCGAGTCTTTATGAGATTCAATCTCCCACTATCCTTTGTCTAGTTCTCAATGATTGATAATTTGTTCTTATTTATAAATCACTTTACCATTTTCTGAATATTGTTAAAATGGAAAGATTTCTCAAATCAACGTGGGCCTTTCAACAGAGACTTGTAATCATAATTCAATATATCTGATAATTCAATCATTTGATCTTATCTTCTAATTCCATTGATAAACATTTTGAAACAGATACAATCATATAAAGTATTTAATCTAATATTTTGTTTACGTTTCAAGTTATAATATATATACACATATACATATATAATCATATTCGTTTAATGGTTCGTGAATCGTTGGAATTTGGTTGAGGTTGAATGAATGTATGAACATAGTTTAAAATTCTTGAAATTTAACTTAACAAATATTGATTATCGTGTCGGAAACATATAAAGATTAAAGTTTAAATTTAGTTGGAAATTTCCGGGTTGTCACAGTAATGTTATCCAAACCCACTAATCATCAAGAAGCTTTGAACATAGCCCGCAAATTGATAGAAACAGTGGACGAAATTGTAGTGCCGGCACCTAAAGCCGAGGATAAGTCGGGTAACAATAAAAGAAAGTGGGAAGCCCCCCAATCAAGCAACAACAACTTTGATAAGAAGCCTTACACCTCCGACGGCAAGAAGGGTTATGCCGGGAACCTACCTCTTTGCAACAAATGCAACAAACATCACTTTGGCGAATGTGGCAAGTTAATTTGCCACCGGTTCCAAGGAGTTGGTCATAAGGCCAATGAGTGTAAAAGTGTTGCCCCCATCGCTCGAAAGGGGCCCAATGCACCAAAAACGGGCACTTGTTATGAATGTGGCCAAACGGGCCATTATAGAAATGCATGCCCGAAGAGGAAAGATAACCCCAATACGTGCGGCCAAGCTTTCAACATCAACACCGAGGAAGCCCGAGATGACAATGAATTAGTCACGGGTACGTTTCTTCTCAACAACACTTATGTCACTTGTTTATTCGATTCGGGTTGCGATAAATGCTTTGTATCCGAGACTTTGATTCATTCTTTTAGCACTCCACCACTCCCACTAGATACCACTTATACCATTAAAGTGGCCAACGGGAAACTATTGAGTGCCGACACATATTACCGGGGGTGCACATTAAACATTTTGGGTAATGAGTTTGAAATTGACTTGATACCCATGGAACTAGGAAGCTTTGATGTAATAATCGGTATGAATTGGTTAACCAAAACGAAATCTCACATCCTTTGTGATCTTAACGCAATCCAAATTCCTATCGAGAATGGTGAACCTTTGATTGTTTATGGCGATAAGAGTTGCACCGGACTCAACCTCGTTTCGTGCCTTAAAGTTAGAAAACTACTCCGTAAGGGTTGTTTTGCGATCCTTGCTCACGTTAAGAAAGTCGAGTCCGATGAGAAGCACATCGATGATATGCCAATTGTTAGTGACTATTCCGATGTATTTCCCGACGAATTACCGGGTCCTCCACCTCATCGACCAGTTGAATTCCAAAACGATCTTATTCCGGGAGCCGCACCCGTAGCTCGTGCACCATATAGACTTGCTCCATCCGAAATGCAAGAATTGCAAAGTCAAATCCAAGAACTACTTGACCGTGGTTTTATCCAACCTAGCCATTCACCATGGGGCGCTCCGATTTTGTTTGTTAAAAAGAAAGACGGATCCCTACGAATGTGCATTGATTATCGTGAACTAAACAAATTGACGGTTAAGAACCGATATCCTCTTCCTCGCATCGATGACCTCTTTGATCAACTACAAGGGTCTTGTGTATATTCAAAAATCGATCTCCGCTCGGGCTATCATCAATTAAGGGTTAAGGGGGGAGATGTCTCCAAAACCGCTTTCCGAACTCGTTATGGTAGTTATGAATTCCTTGTCATGCCATTTGGTCTCACTAATGCACCGGCAGTGTTCATGGATCTTATGAACCGCGTGTGCAAACTGTACCTTGACAAATTCGTTATCATGTTCATCGATGATATTTTGGTCTATTCTAAAAATGAAGAAGAACACGAGGAACATCTCCGACTTGTGCTTGAACTTTTAAGACAAGAAAGACTCTATGCCAAATTCTCCAAGTGTGAATTTTGGTTGAAGGAAGTTCAGTTTCTTGGTCATGTTGTAAGTGATCAAGGTATTAAAGTCGATCCATCAAAAATCGAAGCCATTAGTAAATGGGAGACTCCTACTACTCCTACTCACATTCGTCAATTTTTAGGTCTCGCCGGATACTATCGTAGATTCATCAAGGATTTCTCTTTGGTTGCTCGTCCTCAAACCGCGTTAACTCACAAGGGAAAGAAATTCATTTGGGCAACCGAACAAGAATCCGCATTTCAAATCTTGAAAACGAAGCTAACCACCGCTCCTATCTTGTCACTTCCCGAAGGCAATGACGATTTTGTTGTGTATTGCGATGCCTCGAAACATGGTTTTGGGTGTGTGTTGATGCAACGAACGAAAGTCATTTCTTATGCTTCTCGACAGCTCAAAATTCATGAACGAAACTACACGACACATGATCTCGAACTCGGAGCCATTGTCTTTGCACTTAAAATGTGGAGACACTATCTTTATGGAATCAAAAGTACCATCTTCACCGATCACAAAAGCCTTCAACACATCTTCGATCAAAAACAACTAAGCATGAGACAACGACGGTGGATTGAAACTTTAAACGTTTATGATTGTGAGCTTCGTTACCATCCCGGAAAGGCAAATGTAGTAGCCGATGCCTTAAGTCGAAAAGAAAGAGCGGTGCCTCTTCGTGTCCGAGCCTTAAACATCACCATCCACACCAACCTTAATAGCCAAATTCGGGTAGCCCAAGTTGAGGCTCTCAAGGATGAAAACGTTTCACACGAGCTCTTGAACATTCTCGTCTCTCGATTCAAAATTAGGGAGACCGGACTCCGATATTATGCCGGAAGGATTTGGGTGCCTAGCTATGGGGACCTACGAAGCCTTATTTTAGATGAAGCCTACAAATCATGATACTCGATTCATACCGGTGCCAATAAGATGTACCACGACCTTAAGGAACAATATTGGTGGCCGAACATCAAAAGGGACGTAGCTACTTATGTTTCCAAGTGTTTGACATGTTCCAAAGTCAAAGCCGAACAACAAAGACCGTCCGGACTACTTCAACAACCTGAGATCCCGCAATGGAAGTGGGAAAGGATAACGATGGATTTTATCACCAAGCTACCAAAAACGACGGGCGGTTATGATACCATTTGGGTTATTGTTGACCGTCTCACCAAATCCGCACACTTCCTTGCCATGAAATAAACGGACAAAATGGAGAAACTTGCACAACTTTACATTAAGGAGATCATAGCCTGACACGGTGTACCTTTATCGATTATCTCCGACCGAGATGGCCATTTCGTTTCTAGATTTTGGCGTACATTACAAGAAGCATTGGGAACACGTTTAGACATGAGTACCGCATATCATCCTCAAACCGATGGACAAAGAGAACGTACAATTCAAACCTTAGAGGACATGTTACGAGCTTGCGTGGTTGATTTCAGAAAAGCTTGGGACAAGCACTTACCTCTCGCCGAGTTCTCTTACAACAATAGTTATCACGCGAGTATTAAACCCGCACCTTTTGAAGCGCTATATGGTCGAAAATGTCGTTCACCTCTTTGTTGGGCCGAGGTAGGCGACGTACAAATCACCGGACCCGAACTCATTCACGAAACCACCGAGAAAATCGTTCAAATCCGAGATAGGCTTAGGATGGCCCGAATTCGTCAAAAGAGCTATACCGACAAACGACACAACGACCTCGAATTTCAAGTCGGTGACCGAGTAATGTTAAAAGTCGCGCCTTGGAAAGGTGTAATCCATTTTGGGAAACGCGGGAAGCTAAATCCAAGGTATATTGGTCCTTTCGAAATCTTGAAGCGTATTAGAACCGTTGCTTATCGTTTAGATCTTCCACCTCAATTGAGCTCCGTTCATCCTACCTTCCATGTATCTAACTTGAAAAAGTGTCTTGCCGAACCCGATATCGTCATCCCTCTCGAGGAACTTACTATTGCTGACACACTTCATTTTGTGGAGGAACCGGTTGAAATTGTGGACACCTCCATCAAGACATTGAAACAAAGCCGAATTTCGATTGTTAAAGTCCGTTGGAATGCCAAACGGGGACCCGAGTTTACTTGGGAAAGGCAAGATCAAATGCAAATGAAATACCCTCACTTATTCCCGGTTCCGGAAACGCAAGATTTCGAGGAAGAAACAACGACTACTACGCCTACTTAAATTTAGGGACGAAATTTCTTTTAAGGAGTAGTTAATGTAACATCCCGCCTTTTTCCATTTACTTTTCCGTTTAATTATTTAAATTCCGTTATATGACTATAACATCTCCCGTTAATATGCGTTTTAAATTATCTCGTTTAGGTTATTCACGCACCCGAACGAAAGTTGAGGGACTAAACTTGATAAGGGATCAAACCCTTGACTAAGTCAGGGTCAAACCCCTTTCATCCATTCATTTTCATCCTCATCTTTTACTACTTCCAAATCCTCTCAACATTCAATCCTTAATTCATCATCTAAATCCGATTTTGGAGGCTAACATCAAAACAAATTACATATTTGGAATCCTCTCTTCATTCTCTACGTTTTGATACTAATTTCATCTCGATTGGGTAACTTTCTAAAAACTCTAAATTTTATAATTTTAGTGTTCTTGACTTAAAGGTGTGTTAATTAGTGTCTATGGCTCTTTGTGATGTCGTATATGTGATTTGTATGCTCGATTTTTTGAATTGACATAACTAGCATGAACTTGAAAAAGAGCTTGTTAAATCTTTGATTTTGGATAATGAAATGTGTTTAGATGTTAATGGTTGTGTGTTTAAAGTGTTAGTTACTTCATTAGCTTCGTTTTGGTGTGTTGATTGACATGAAAACCTTACATTAACATGATTATTGGTTTTGAGATTTTGGTTAGGGTTTGATAAGCTTTATATGAACTTTTGATGTATCAAATGCTATGAAATATTGTTGATAAGTGTTTTGTTCCAATGTGTGTTTGATTACCTTCGAAACGGCATATCATACATGTAAATTGGTTACCCGAATCATGAAACGCATTTTTAGAACTTGAACCTTTGATTATGAATGTTTAATGTGGTTTTGGGTTGTTGTAGGTGTTGAATTACTTGTTGAAATGTGTCTAGTCGTTTTCTTCGTCAAAATACCTTTCCAACGGGGTATGATACATGTTTTGGTTGTTTGCGGATCATAAAATGTGTTAGTTTGGTTTTTGGTTCGTGCACTTAGGAGTTTTCTGCATCAGACTTGAATACGGACATGGACGCCGTCCAGATCCTTGGATGCCATCCCAGTTTTCAAAGCTGGACGTCATCCAGATCTTTGGACGCTGTCTCAGCCTTCAAAGCTGGACGCCGTCCAGACAATCTGGACGCCGTCCAGATACACTGGCAGGCTTCTGTCTTCGCTGGTCATTTTACGGAAAATGTTTGCTATACTATGGACCTCCGATTCACATGTAACTTGTTCTAACATGCTCATATATGATTAAAAACCTCAGAAAAATAGTTCGGGACCCGACCCGAACGTGTTGACTTTTTCGTTGACTTTGACCCGACCTAAGTTGACTTTTAATCAAACTTAACCAAATATTTGTGCAATCATTCTAACATTCTTTTATACTTGTACCTTGCATGAAACATGACAATTTGATTCACATGCTATTATGATCGAGTCTTAACGAGCCATAGGACTAATTGAACACTTTGACCTATCGTGTTTACCGATATTGATATAAACCTATTTGTTTAGGTCAAGACTAGCATTGTTCTTTGCACACATTACTTGTTGAAGTACTTACTCGTGCACACAAGGTGAGATCATAGTCCCACTTTTACTCTTTTGCACTTACATTTGGGATGAGAAAACATAAACGTTTCTTTTTACTAAGTGAACACAAGTACAAGAAAACAAACATTCTACATACGAGTTTGAACAAAAATCCTCAATTCGATTATCATTAGTTACACTTGCCGGGTGTAAGCGAGAACTTATGTTATATGGCCATATGGGTTTGACAAACCCTCATTCAAACGGTTCGCTACCGTTTACGAATGAAATATATTTTCGAGAAACAGTGTATGTTCTAACACTATTGTGATGGGTTCTATGGAAGGAATGTTAAGCATTGATAATTGGGTGCTCGTGAAACAAACTTTTGGAATGTATTACTATTATATCATTGTTGCAAATCTTGTGGTTTGCTTGTACTTACTTACTCAAACCTATGATTTCACCAACGTTTTCGTTGACAGATTTCTATGTTTTTCTCAGGTCGTTGAACATTTGTTTGATACATGCTTCCGCTCATTACTTTTGATACTTGCTTGGATGTCGAGTAAACATGCATACGTGGAGCGTCTTTTGGCTACTTTCATTTGTGTCGCATATGTTTAAATTGTACTTTAAACTTTGTTATGTAACTAGTTGTCGAACTACCTTGTAAACCTTGAAACATCTTTACTTTTGAAATGAATGCGACATACTTTTGGTCAAACGTTGTTTTAAAGACTTATGACCACGTAACGGGACCTAAGTAGACGGCGCCGTCAATGACGATTTTGTCGGGTCGCTATATTTTAACCCGTTTGATTCTGTTTCCTATTTCTTTTTCTAAAAACCCTATTAATTATCACGGCTCAAAAAAAAATAATCCTAACATTGACATGGCCCAAATCTTGTAATAAGTCCAAGAATATAGTTGATCCAAACATTCACGGCCCAAGAACACGTTTTAAATTGAATTGCTCGATGTAATTGTGGTGGGGCTTGCAGGGTTTTGACATAAGAGTAAATGGAAAACAGCTCGATCATCATCAATTATTATCTTCATCATCTTCTATCCTCTCATCATCATCATCATCATCATCATAATCTTTATTAATTAAAAACAGAAAAATAATGTAACAACAGCAACAATCCGTGTGTTTTGATTCGGTTTACTGGAAATCAGCTAATAGTTAATGGTGGTGACGGGTGTGAGACATGTTCATGATGCGAGGAAGGAACAGAAACAAGAAAGCATTGCAGAAGTGTACACGAGCAGCACCAATAGAAAATTGAAACAGAAATAAACAAGAGTTTACAAGGCGATGGTTGCAGGTGGTTTGATTCACGAAGAAGAAGAAGAAGAGAGAAGAGTGAGAGTGCTAATGAGAGAGAGTGGTGGTGATCGGATCAATAACAGAAGAAGATTTCGTGGTGATCTAGTGATGGTTTTTCGATGGGTCGAAGGGTGGAGATCGATAATGGCAGTGATGGAAGATAGGTTCACAAAAATTATGAAGGTGATGATGAACCGGTGGTTTAGTTGTTGATGATGGTTCCCAAAAAGAAAAAAAAAAGGAGAAGATAGAGAGGTAGTGAGAGGGATGGTTGTTCTTGATGGTGGTGGTGAGTGATGGTGGTCTTCACGGTGGACAGCAGGAGATGGGTGGTTAGAGGTTGAAGATGGTGGTTATGGTAGCTCACGAGTGGTATTTATGGTTGGGTTCATTGTATAGAAACAGAAGTTAACGTAGCAGTAGTCATGGATGGTGGTGGCGGTTATGGTGATGTTTATAGTGGTGGTGAAGTGGATGAAGGTGGTGGAGATAGAAAGAGTGGTGGTGATGCTAGTTGACGGCTTGTTGTAGTGGTTTTAGTGTGGGTTGTTTACGACATAAAGAACAAACAAGTTGTTAATTGTGATGGTTGTAAATGAAAAAAAAAATGTAGATGGTGGTAATGATCTGGGGGTTTTGGGTGGTGGGTTTGTTCAATGGTTCATGATGGATGATTGTAGAGATAGAGGAAAGATAGAGAAAGGTGATCGGGTTAAATGGAAACCAAAAGAAAATATATAGCAGTAGTATTGAAACAGACACAAAATAAAAGATGAAAACGATTGATAACAAACATTTGGATTGTTCTTCTAATTCGTACTGGCTTAGGAGCGTAAAGCAGAAATCAAGGGAGTGATTAAATTGGATGTATCACAGGTCATACAGGAAAGGATGAAGAAAAATTTTAAAGTTGAAAGTGATATGATTTGATTCATGATATGTACATATATATCCGTTTATATCTATATTATATAATCCATATATATTTATCTATATATAATATATCTGTATATATCTATATTTGTCTTTATATAATATAATCAATCTCATTAATAATTAAACTATAATATTAATACTCTTAATATAATAAAATTTTATAATAATGTACTAGTAATAATAATAATAACAACTTATAATTTAATATTTAATATATTAATATTACATATTATTAATTATGTGATATTTAAATATTACTTAATATATATATAACATATTTTGAATATTTAATGTTATACATTTTATATATTACAATATACATGTAGTATTAATTATGTTTAGAAGTCAGATATATATAGTTATGTTTTAAATATCAAATAGATAAATATATTAATTATATGTATTTAAACAAATACTCTTCCGAGTATAACATTAAATACTTTGTTAACATATGACAAATTTATGTATATCCAAACTACTCTTTATATCTAAATGAACAGTTTAAATTAACAAAATTAAGTTTTTATTTCATAATCACTATATCAATTGTTAGCTCATTAGTATATTAAATTTATATATATACATTTCTATTTATAAATAGTGGTTCGTGAATCGTCGGGAATAGTAAAAGGTTAAATGTAATGTATAACAACAGTTCAATATTTTGAGATCCAATTAAATAAACTTGCTTATCGTGTCAAATATATTAAATCGTATCGAGAGTTTAATTTAAAATTAGTCGAAATTTTCCGGGTCGTGACAGTACCTACCCGTTAAAGAAATTTTGTCCCGAAATTTGATCAAGGTCGTCATGGCTAACAATAAGAATGTTTTTCATGACCAATATGAGTTGATTAATAGAGTTTTTTTTTTCATTATTGATTAATATGGATAAAACAATTCGATTACTTGAAACGTATGTGTGGAGCTATCACAAAAGATCGAGATTGAGATTTAACTTTTGACGTAGTCATGGTGAATTTTCGGAATTCATGGAATTTAAAGAAAATCTTCTAATTAGAAAGAAAATGTAATCGCACGATTTATTAGCAAACTATCAGAATTACGGTAGAATAGGAATATCAAGGAATATATTTCCGTGATATGCTTAGAAATTAAGTAGAATGAAAGAGTCGTGTAACATGACACATGATAAAGATAAGGTCTGTGAACCATCATCACGTTCCATTAGAAACTCAGCATGACTTACTGTAATATAATCACGTTGGCCAGGCGTCATTATATTATATTAACTCATGCATCAATTTCCAACACTTCTCCACAATTCATTCATAATTTATACTTAGATTTTTCAGAAGTTTTCAATTTATTGGAATACAGATAACACGAGGAGGTAGATAATTTCGGACAAGAATATTTATGAAAATATCCTCAGAAATATCGAAGATATTTATGATGATATTTTGGAATTTCTAAGTTCGAAGGTTGATGAAGAAAAATTTTCCGCAATATTTTAACATGACTTCGGAGCAAGATATTCTCTAAAGATTCCATCGGATCCAAAATTACCTGAATTCTTTGAATATAGGGTCTGGTCCTTATATTTGTCCTTGGTCTCCTTCATGGTGTGCTCAATCCAATTTTCAGTACCAAATTTTCTATCGTGCGTCCCTAACACTTCCTTCTTTATCATCAATTTTTAGCCATTAAGACCATCTACAACATGCTGCTTCTTCAGCATTTTCAAAGTTAACGGATCTAGGTCATCGGTTATCAAACTGAGATGGTTTCAGTAGAATTGTGTTTTTAGATGATTAAACGCTGATGGTAATATGGTGGAATATAAAAGGTTCCCCAGTAACAATAAAGAGTACGCATATATATCAAGGTTATATAAGGTTGTTTCGAACGAAAAGTCGAAGTTGTCTTGCTGGAGCTGTGACAAAATTGGCTATTTTGAAGAAGAACTGCAAAGTTATTTTGGGTAATAATAACACTAAAGGAATTAACACAGCTATGTGTTAAACGTTTACTCAGTTTCTGAGAGTTTTTCAGGTGCATAACTATATGCATCAATCTTTTCTTCCGTAGATGAAGTGTGGCTGGTTCATCCTCTCGATCGAGGTGTTTTCAAGAATCATGAAAGATTTGAACATGGATTGGAATCGTCAAGATTCAAATGAGGTTTAGGATGAAATCAAATGGCAAACTTGAAGAATTGTTTAGTTTCATATGTTATAATCAATATTTTAATTCATTTTAATTGTCCAATAATGGCAGTCCTTAGTTGATAGTCCAATAATTAGTTTATATATATATATATTCTTAGAATTACCCAACGACGTATTGTATACGTATTGTCTTGCATCAACCCAGAGACTTATTGTAGACGTATTGTCTTAGAATTAACTAAGACGTATTGTGTACATATTATCTTAGGATTTATCAAAACGTATTGTATACTTATTGTGATAGGATGTACCAAATATTCGAATTAATAAATACGTATCATGACCCATTGTACAACTTATTGTCTCAGAATTACTCCGACGTATTGTGTACATGTGTCCCGATTTATCCGACGATATGTAAAGTGCGTAAAATAAATAACAGAAATTAAATGACGATGAATAAAATTACGATAAATAAATTGTGAATAATAAAATGTATTCAGTTAGCTAGGAACAGTTAGCGTGGATTCTCAATAATATTTCAATTAGTTAATTCGTTTGTTTCTAACAAATTTTATTTTGTCCAATTTTTTCTTCATTATGCCACTTGTTGGATTCTGATAGGTCAAAATCCAAATATGAAATTGAATGAAAATGATTATTCTGCAGTGATCGGATTCGTATCTTTGTGGATGTAAGTAGGATAGTAAATGACTATTGAATCGGATTTGAAGAATGTACAGTGTAACTTATTAATGTGAAACCTAAATATTCCTCGGGTATTACCTACCCGTTAAAATATTTTCATCATTAACAGTTGGTACAACAGAATTTTTAATTACAATCTTTATGAAAATATACATACATATATATTTTCTTTGAATGTAATCATGGATTTAATGAGTCGATAAGATATTAAACTCATTTGATTTATCGTTAATACTAGATTACATAATCTCTAGAACTTTAGAAATTACATAATCGCCATGTTGAGGGGAGATAATCGATGTAGAACGATATGTAGAACGAAGATAAAGTAGATAGAACGATACGTAAAACGATGATTATGCTCGAGGTACAGAATGAGATGTTGAGGCGTGTGATGTTGAAACTTGGGTTGTTGGTGGTACTGTTGGTGCCGGTGATGTTGCTGAAGCTGGTAGGTTCTGCACCATATTCTTCAAAGCTACTATTCGAGCGCGAAGCTTGTTTACTTCTTCTATTACACCGGGGTGACTGTCGGTTCGGAAGAGCGGATAAATAAGATCTAGAATTTGGTATAGTATATGATCGTGACGAGATACTCGGGAAATGAGAGAGAAAATGATGTGTCGGACTAGTTCGCCGGTAAGTGCTTCAGGTTCTTCGCTAAGAGGTGAATTCGGTTGGTGGAAAGGATCACCTTCTTCTTGCCTCCAATGATTCAGTCGACTACGAACCCATCAGATGAATTGGTTGGTCCATTCCGGTTATACTGCTTTCGGATCTGGAGTGGGACTCCATATCGGAATCCGAGAGGCTTGAACTAATGGTGAGTTCCATTTTGCTCGGTTAAATAAAGAGTTTTTGGTATGAAATGAATTTCGGATATCGGATGATATTCTAATTACATAGAATGTCTATGTATAGTACAGAAGATCTCGTAGATTACAGAGAGAATTTTGGAAACGTGTCAGACAAGACTTAATGTGATGGGATATGAATTTGTCTGTACACCGTCTATGCAATAATTGCAATAAGACGCGTCGAGACTGAAAATGACAAGTAGTTATTTTTCAACAAATGGTGGTAAGCAAACACTTTTAACATGCATATTAGGTTCAAGTCTAGACTCATTAACATAACCTAACAACTACTAGGTCAAAGTCCAGACTCATTAATGCATCCTAACAACTACTAGTTAGACACACTAATGCAAGACCTGGTTCGCTACGACCACCGCTCTGATACCACCTGTAACAACCCGTCCTTATCCCCCTGGATGAAATCATCAACAACTGGTCCCATTGCGAGGTACTGACCTAAATATGCCATGAATGACTCCAAATAATATCTTTCAATTGAGCAAATGTACAGCGGAAGATTTAATTTGTACCTGAGAATAAACATGCTTAAAAGTGTCAACCAAAAGGTTGGTGAGTTCATAGGTTTATCATAACAATCATTTCAATATATTAATAGACCACAAGATTTCATAATCATAAACATAATACACTCGCAAGTGTATGTAAAGCATTCTAAGTGGTTGAGCACTTGGTAACCATACTTAACTATTAATCAACGTCGCATATTCCCTTTATTATGTAATCTCACTACACTGTACCAAGTGTAGCCGACAAAATGAAGTATTGTGCAACCGTTGAATACTGGCCGTCCAGTCCGGTTGGGGTTGTCAGGCCGGATAGATCTATCAACAGGATTCGCATTTACAATACCCATGTAAATAGTAGTTACCAAGCTACAGGGAAGTATGACAGTGGTACAACTCAACGTAGAATGTATTTTTAAGTACTTGTGTCTATTTCGTAAACATTTATAAAAGCAGCGCATGTATTCTCAGCCCAAAAATATATATTGCAAAAGCAATTAAAAAGAGAGCAAATGAAACTCACCATACTGTATTTTGTAGTAAAAATACATATGACGTCATTTAACAAATACAAGATTGGCCTCGGATTTATGAACCTATATCATTTGTATATATATATATATATATATATATATATATATATATATATATATATATATATATATTAACACACATTATTGTAATCGAACAAAGTTATATATATATATATATATATATATATATATATATATATATATATATATATATATAAATTTATTAGTTATATTATTTTTATATTATTAACCTATATGTTTAATATATTCATTTTATATATTCAAAATAAATAAAAATATAAATTTTGTTATGCTATATATGGTAAATATATTTTTGTATATATACATATAAATATATTTATATATATATATATATATATATATATATATATATATATATATATATATATATCTTTTGTTTGTTAAAATTATAGTAATACTAAAATAATATTAGTAATTGTAAAAATAATAATAATGATAATAGGGTTAAAAATGATACTTTTTAATAAAAATGTTAATTTTCATAATAATAAATAATAATTATAAAAATAATGATTTTACTCATAATAATAATGATGCTAATATTTATATTAATAACTATAATGATAATAATACTAATAATGATAGTAATACTTTTGACGATAATAATTATGATTTTATTATTTAGTGTTAGTTTAATAATAATAATAATAATAATAATAATAATAATAATAATAATAATAATAATAATAATAATAATAATAATAATAATAATAATAATAATAATAATAATAATAATAATAATAATAATAATAGCAATAAAATAATAATAATTGTATTTGAAAGACTACCTTAATGAAATGAACTTCAAAAATATAAATGACTCTATTGGGTCTCGAACCCTAGACCTCTCGCAAACCCGAACACCCTTCTAACCATCCCTCCAATTCTGTTTTCTGTGATTAACTCAACCCATTAATTTTTTTTTAACCCGTTTGATTCTGTTTCCTATTTCTTTTTCTAAAAACCCTATTAATTATCACGGCTAAAAAAAATAAATCCTAACATTGACATGGCCCAAATCTTGTTACAAGTCCAAGAATATAGTTGATCCAAACATTCACGGCCCAAGAACACGTTTTAAATTGAATTGCTCGATGTAATTGTGGTGGGGCTTGTAGGGTTTCGACAGAAGAGTAAATGGAAAACAGCTCGATCATCATCAATTATTATCTTCATCATCTTCTATCCTCTCATCATCATCATCATCATAATCTTTATCAATTAAAAACAGAAAAATAATGTAACAACAGCAACAATCCGTGTGTTTTGATTCGGTTTACTGGAAATCAGCTAACAGTTAATGGTGGTGACGGGTGTGAGACATGATCATGATGCGAGGAAGGAACAGAAATAGGAAAGCATTGCAGAAGTGTACACGAGCAGCACCAATAGAAAATTGAAACAGAAATAAACAACAGTTTACAAGGCGATGGTTGCAGGTGGTTTGATTCACGAAGAAGAAGAAGAAGAAGAAGAGAGAAGAGAGAGAGAGCTGATGAGAGAGAGTGGTGGTGATTGGATCAATAACAGAAGAAGATTTCGTGGTGATCTAGTGATGGTTTTTCGATGGGTCGAAGGGTGGAGATCGATAGTGGCAGTGATGGAAGATAGGTTCACAAAAATTATGAAGGTGATGATGAACCGGTGGTTTAGTTGTTGATGATGGTTCCCGAAAACAAAACAAAAAGGAAAAGATAGAGAGGTAGTGAGAGGGATGGTTGTTCTTGATGGTGGTGGCGAGTGATGGTGGTCTTCACGGTGGACAGCAGGAGATGGGTGGTTAAAGGTTGAAGATGGTGGTTAGGGTAGCTCACGAGTGGTATTTGTGGTTGGGTTCGTTGTATAGAAACAGAAGTTAACGTAGCAGTAGTCATGGATGGTGGTGGCGGTTATAGTGATGTTTACGGTGGTGGTGAAGTGGATGAAGGTGGTGGAGATTGAAAGAGTGGTGGTGATGCTAGTTGACATCTTGTTGTAGTGGTTTTAGTGTGGGTTGTTTACGACATAAAGAACAAATAAGTTGTTAGTTGTGATGGTTGTAAATGAAGAAAAAAAAATGTAGATGGTGGTGATGATCCGGGGGTTTAGGGTGGTAGGTTTGTTCAATGGTTCATGATGGATGATTGTAGAGATAGAGGAAAGATAGAGAAAGGTGATCGGGTTAAATGGAAACCAAAAGAAAATATATAGCAGTAGTATTGAAACAGACACAAAATAAAAGATGAAAACGATTGATAACAAACATTTGGATTGTTCTTCTAATTCGTACTGGCTTAGGGGCGTAAAGCAGAAATCAAGGGAGTGATTAAATTGGATGTATCACAGGTCATACAGGAAAGGATGAAGAAAAATTTTAAAGTTTAAAGTGATATGATTTGATTCATGATATGTACATATATATCCGTTTATATCTATATTATATAATCCATATATATTTATCTATATATAATATATCTGTATATATCTATATTTGTCTTTATATAATATAATCAATCTCATTAATAATTAAAACTATAATATTAATACTCTTAATATAATAAAATTTTATAATAATGTACTAGTAATAATAATAATAACAACTTATAATTTAATATTTAATATATTAATATTACATATTATTAATTATGTGATATTTAAATATTACTTAATATATATATATATATATATATATATATATATATATATATATATATATATATATATATATATAACATATTTTGAATATTTAATGTTATACCTTTTATATATTACAATATACATGTAGTATTAATTATGTTTAGAAGTCAGATATATATAGTTATGTTTTAAATATCAAGTAGATAAATATATTAATTATATGTATTTAAACAAATACTCTTCCGAGTATAACATTAAATACTTTGTTAACATATGACAAATTTATGTATATCCAAACTGCTCTTTATATCTAAATGAACAGTTTAAATTAACAAAATTAAGTTTTTATTTCATAATCACTATATCAATTGTTAGCTCATTAGTATATTAAATTTATATATATACATTTCTATTTATAAATAGTGGTTCGTGAATCGTCGGGAATAGTAAAAGGTTAAATGTAATGTATAACAGCAGTTCAATATTTTGAGATCCAATTAAATAAACTTGCTTATCGTGTCAAATATATTAAATCGTATCGAGAGTTTAATTTAAAATTAGTCGAAATTTTCCGGGTCATGACAAGTAAATAGACAGTGGAAGGTTTCTTTCATACCTGAGAATAAACATGCTTAAAAGTGTCAACCAAAAGGTTGGTGAGTTCATAGATTTATCATAAATAGTAAAAATTTATCATTTTGATAGACCACAAGATTTAAATGTGTATGGTACAAATGGGCCCGAATCCTACACCCATATGTAATGTACATGCGATATCTTTTAAATACAGTACACCTTTCTCGTGTACGAAATCCATTTTTCATAAATCTTAGTAACCGTACACATATCTTGTGTACAAAATATAATACACATAACATGTGTATAAAAATCATTCTCTCGATACATAACATTCACATCAATTGGTGGCAATTATCATGTCCACATAATTCAATGGTGGCAATTATCATGTCCACATAATTTAATGGTGGCAATTATCATGTCCACATAATTCAATGGTGGAAATTATCATGTCCACATAATTCAATGGTGGCAATTATCATGTTCACATAATTCAATAATAATCTGCAGAACTTCTGTCTGCATAATAATTCATTCGAGGAATGTTTTGCTTGTGTCTATCTCGTCAAACATTTATAAAAGCATTTCATGTATTCGCAGTTCAAAATATATTTCAAAAGCATTTAATAAAGGAGTTGTAAAAACAGTGCATGTATTCTCAGTCCCAAAAATATAAATAGTAAAAGGGAATCAAATGAACTCACTATACGATATTTTGTAGTAAAAATATGCATACGACGGAACTGAACAATGCAGGGTTGGCCTCAGATTCACGAACCTATATCAAGTATGTATATTAACACATATAATAATATTCAAATAAATATATGTTTTGATATTAGTAATATACTTGTGATATTAAATTGAATATTAATAATTACTTAAATATTTTTATTTTATATATTTTATTAAATTATCATAATATATATTATATACTTTATTAATATATTTTGAATAATTACTTAGTATTAATATTTTTAAATACTCATAATTTTTAATATAGTAGTATTTTTAATAAATTCAAGTTATATTAAAACGTAAATGAAGAAAAAAGATTTTATTAGTAAAAGTAGTATACTTATTATATATACTTTTATATATCTAATGTTTATATCTAACTTATAATATCTATCTTTTTAGTTTAAGATCATAAACATATAGTTATATTTTATATACAAAAATACATTTAAAACTAATGTCATAGTTAGTAATGTTAATAATAACAATGTTAATAGTAATAATAATAATAATAATAATAATAATGAAAATAATAATGAAATAATAATAAGAGTTTTAGTAATGACTACCTCAAAGGGGTATCCCCAAAAAAAATTTCCCAAGTCCGGGTTTGAACCCACGACGTCCCGCTAACCCAATAATACCCTTAACCATTCCTTCATCAATGTTTTTCTTAAATTATGCCAACTAAAATCTATATAACCCGCTTATTTTCATTCCGGCCCAACAGACTAAATTCTACACGGCCCAGCAGAAATCCAGTATATTTCAGCCCAACTTCTCGTTTCTGGCCCAACCACGAAGAGGATCGGTCCAACACAATTTCAGTTGGCCCGAGTTCAAACTAGTGAAACATTATAACATGAAATATCGTCGCTCAACAATTGCCTTTACATCATCATCATCATTAATTATTATTTAAATGATCGATTGAGAATTTACACCATTAGGATTCGTTTTTGTAACATCATCAATAGTCGACCAAAAATACTAATCATGTTCCACTAACAGATTTCCTAATCAATCTCCGTTTTGCTTTAATTAGTCCCACGTTTCCTTGTGTATCATTACCTCCTCCCACTAGCGATAAAATGGGATACAACATATTTGAAAAGGAACGTCGGTTATAATGTTCTATTACCTCTCCACTTGCATAACCTCATACATCACCATAATCATTATCATAATCATACGGTTTATCATCATCTTCAATATCGATCACCATCATCATCATTAACTTGTTTATTATCATCATGATCACGACATGATCATAATCATAATCATCTCCTTTTAAACACATTAACTTTAAATGCTAACTAATCATAACATCATCTTCATTTTCTTAATCACAATCCTCTTAATCATCTGTTTAATATTATCATCACCATTATACCTTATTATCCTAATCTATTTCGTTCGTCATCATGATCCATCATCAATCTACCATCACTCTCAATACTAAGATCTAAAAAAAATATATCGCATATGATCATACAGATTGTATCATTATCCTTTATCTAAATCATTAACACCTTTGATTAAAGCATTAAAGTTCTTCTCCACTAGCAATAAAATAGCAATTTGGGGTACCTCTATTAGGTAATTGTTGGCCCAAAAAAAAAAGGCATCACTAGTCATGAAACACACTCAACTTTTTAGTTTTTAAATTCTCCAAGGCTCTATACATATCACCGAAATGTCGAGTAGTAAATCATCTCCAAATTTAAATTTGCTTGTCGGCGACATACACGAATATAAGGCCACTTTGTTCGCATGCATCTTTTATACATCGAATAGATTAAACAGAAAATATTAGCGAGTGTTAGTAGAAGTGGAATGGTGGTGATCTTTGGGTTGGCAATCCAAATCGAAACAAAAACAATGGATGCAGCAGTAGTATATTTGATGATAGCTCAAGGTGGTGTTTTGGCTCTTTTACAATAAAATACAGGAACGTAGAAACAGAAGGTGGTCGTTTATTGTGATTTATGGTGGTGGTTTGTATAAAGAAATAGAAATTGAATTCGGCCGTAGTAAGGTAACAGCAACAAATAAATGATGGGTCTTGTTGGGTTGAGTTGTGCTATAACAGGCCTTTATTTGTCGATAATCCCTCAATTGGGTTTTGGTGGTTTCATGAAGAAGAAGGGAGAGAGATAGTATAGAGAGATGGTTGATCGAGGTGATTGGTGTTTGATCATGAAACAAAAAATGAAATAACATCAGGTTAGTTAATTGATTATAAACATAATTTGAGTTGTAGTATCAATAAGAAAACGATACACTTAATTGTTGTAATGGTAGTTGTGGTTTTGTGTTGTTTTAAGTTTTTGTTCTCCTTGAATCTATAAGTGTATATTTAACTATATAGATAGATGGACAGAGATTAAATATCACATTCAGTGGTGTGCGGTGTCGACAGAGATATACGATCCAGGGAGAAGAAAACAAAAATATAGAAATTAGAAAGTGAAGTGTATCAGATTCGTACGATATATACAGCACAAGATTCGTTCATAATTTGATGTGTGAGGTCGACTTGTAACAAGCTGGAGACAATTAGAATCAATCCAATACGAAAGAAATAAAAGAAAAATAAAGCAGATAACAAAAACAAACATATTTTGTATTTATCTGAATTTATTATCTATCAGTTTGATCAAGGTGATGCGAAGGTGAATTTGATAGCTAACAGATTCTTGGATTGTTCTTTTGATTGAAGTGTGATTTGTACGAATTTTGAAAATTGAATACAGTGTGATAATTACATGAAACAGATTCGTATGTACTTCTAGATTTATAGTTTATAATTACCGATAATTAATAAATGTATTATTAATATTAATATTAATAATAAATAATCTTGATAGTAATAATAATAAAAATGTTAATAATCCTATTTTTAATGTTAATGATAAAATGTATTGTTTTTCTAATAAATATTAATTATAATAACACTAATAATAATAATATTAATTATAATAATATTAGATATTAATAATGATATTAACCATAAAAATGATAATGATATTATTATTTATGATACTAATAATAATACTTACTTATAATAATATTAACATTTAATATTAACATTAATAATGAAAGTAACTTTAATAATATCGATATAGTAATTATATTTTAGTTTGTAAGTAATTTTAATATAATATTTTTTCATATTATTAATTATGTAAAATTTAATAAGTATATATATATATATATATATATATATATATATATATATATATATATATAAAATATATTGAATGTTTAATATTATACATTTTAATATGTTATACTATACATATAATCATCAATTAAATATAGAATTCATATATATATACAAATATATATATATATATATATATATATATGTGTGTGTGTGTGTGTGTATGTGTGTGTGTGTATATGTGTGTGTGTGTGTGTGTGTGTGTGTGTGTGTGTGTGTGTATATATATATACTTATCTAATCGTAAATTACTGTTCGTGAATCGTTGAAATAGTCAAGGGTAAATGCATATATGAAAACAGTTCAAAATTTTTGAGACTCAACCTTACAGACTTTGCTTATCGTGTCGAAATATTAAATCGTGTCGAGAGTTTGGTTTTAAATTAGTCAAAATTTTCCGGGTCGTCACACATATGTCGCGCCGCGACATTGTGTGGTCGGGCCGCGACACTCAACGTGAGCTGGTGCCCGGGTCGTTTCAAATGTCTAAGTCTCAAACCAAATTTCATTCAATCACAAATAACGAACCGGTAACATTTAAAACATGTATCTTATATCGTTAGAAAGGTAATTTAATGAGGAATACAACCATACACGTTTCATCAACCAAATTCATCATTTACAATAATTGAATTTCAAGTTGAATGATCAATTAATGCCCATCATAAATGCCTCAAGTTCATAAATGTACATTGATGATTCGGGAATTAAATGCACACATATGATACGCCGTTTTGTAGGTAATTATGCTTACAATATAACTAAACAATTACAAATAACATTGCAAAGTATTCAATGCATCAAAAGTTCATTTTACTCCTATCAAACCCTAACTCGAAATCATAAATTTAACAATTATGTTTATGAAGTTTTTCCATGTCAACCTACATACCAAATTGAAGCTAGTGATGCTAGTAACACATTTAATACGTGCACTTTTAACATCTAACATCATTTAAGAAACCAAATCTCAAGATCCAACACACCCATTTTCAAGTTCATGCTAGTTACTCAAAATAACAAGATCAAGCATATAATTCATATATTCATGTTAGACTTGAACCATAGACACTAATTAACACTTTTATAAGTCAAAAACATCAAGAACAAGGAATCTAGTATTTTTAGAAAGTTACCCAAACGAGATGAAATCGGTATGGAATTGATGAGGAAGATGCGAGGATTCCAAATATGTAATTTGTTTTGAAGAACACTTGCTAGATCGAAAATAGATGATGAATCTTTGTTGAGTGAGTCGAGAGAAAAATGTAAGTATCAAAAGTTGAAAGGGGGTGAATGAGTGAGCGGAGGAGAAAGGGTTTGACTAGTTGACCTAGTCAAATCTTTGGTCTCTTGGCAAGTTTAGTCCCTCAAGTTTAAAAGTGAGTGCGTGAATGACCTAATCGAAATATTTTAAAAACGCGTATTAATGGAAGATGTTATAATTATATAATAGACTTTAAAATAATTAAACGGAAAGTAAATGGAAAAAGGCGGGATGTTACATGGAAAGGAGTTCGGGCATGAACTTTCCACAATTTCAACCGGTTCTTCCATGAAATGCAGTTTGTCATCAATAGTAAGCTCCTCGAGAGGGATGACGAGTTCGGGCTCAGCAAAACACTTCTTCAAATTTGATACATGGAAAGTAGGATGTACGGAGCTCAATTGAGGCGGAAGATCTAAACGATAAGCAACAGTTCCAACACGCTCCAAGATTTCAAAAGGACCAATATACCGCAGATTTAGCTTCCCGCGTTTCCCGAAACGGATTACACCTTTCCAAGGTGCAAATTTTAACATTACACGATCACCCACTCGGAACTCAAGACCATTACGTCTAATGTCGGTATAGCTCTTTTGACGACTACGGGCTGTCCTGAGCCTATCTCGGATTTGAACGAACTTCTCGGTTGTTTCATGAATGAGTTCGGGATCGGTGATTTTCTTGTCACCTACTTCGGCCCAACAAATAGGAGAATGACATTTTCGGCCATATAGAGCTTCGAATAGTGCAGCGTTAATACTTGTGTGATAACTATTGTTGTAAGAGAATTCGACGAGAGGCAAGTGCTTATCCTAAGCTTTTCCGAAATCGATAACGCAAGCTCGTAACATATCTTCCAAAGTTTGAATTGTGCGTTTGCTCTGTCCATCGGTTTGTGGATGATATGCGGTGCTCATGTCTAATCGTGTTCCCAACGCTTCTTGTAAGGTACGCCAAAATCTAGAAACAAAACGGCCATCTCGGTCATAAATAATCGATAGAGGTACACCGTAACGAGCTACGATCTCTTTAATGTATAGTTGTGCAAGTTTTTCCATTTTGTCAATTTCCTTCATGGCTAGGAAGTTGACGGATTTGGTTAGACGGTCAACAATAACCCAAATGGTATCATAACCGCCCACCGTTCTTGGTAGTTTGGTGAGAAAATCAATCGTTATTCTTTCCCACTTCCATTGCGGGATTTCTGATTGTTGAAGCAATCCGGACGGTCTTTGATGTTCGGCTTTGACTTTGGAGCAAGTTAGGCATTTTCCAACATAAGTAGCGACGTCCCTTTTAATGTTCGGCCACCAATATTGTTCTTTGAGGTCTTATACATATTATTGGCACCAGGATGAATCGAATACCTTGACTTATAGGCTTCGTCTAGAATAAGGCTTCGCAAGTCCCCATAACTAGGCACCCAAATTCTTCCGGGGAAATATCGAAGTCCGGTCTCCTTAACTTCTAATCGTGAGGCGAGGACGTTCAAGCTTTCGAGAGAGATGTTTTCATCCTTGAGAACCTCATCTTGGGCTACACGAATTTGGTTATTGAGATTGGTGTGGATGGTGATGTTTAAAGCTCGGACATGAAGAGGCACCGCTCTTTCTTTTTGACTTAAGGCATCGGCTACAATATTTGCCTTCCCGGGGTGGTAATGAAGCTCACAATCGTAATCATTCAAAGTTTCAATCCACCGTCGTTGTACCATGTTTAGTTGCTTTTGATCGAAGATGTGTTGGAGGCTTTTGTGATCGGTGAAAATAGTACTTTTGGTCCCATAAAGATAATGTCTCCATATTTTGAGTGCAAAGACGACGGCTCCGAGTTCAAGATCATGTGTCGTGTAGTTCCGTTCATGGATTTTCAATTGTCGGGAAGCGTAAGCAATAACCTTCTTTCGTTACATCAATACGCACCCCAAACCATGTTTTGAGGCATCGCAATATGCAACAAAATCATCATTGCCTTCAGGAAGCGACATGATAGGGGCGTTGGTTAACTTTTTCTTCAATATTTGGAATGCGGACTCTTGTTCGGTTGCCCAAATAAATTTCCTTCCCTTGTGAGTTAATGCAGTTAAAGGACGTGCAACCAAAGAGAAATTTTCGATGAATCTACGATAATACCCTGCGAGGCCTAAGAATTGACGAATGTGAGTAGGAGTAGTAGGGGTTTCCCATTTTGTAACATCCCATTTTCCCGTACGTATCGAAAGGTACTTACTTAATCATTTGTACGTTTATAACTCGTTAGCTTATGCGTAAATGTATGAATATATGTGTACATATATATATATATATATATATATATATATATATATATATATATATATATATATATATACATATATGTATACTTGATAATGTGTGCATGTATAAGTTTAAACATGGGTTTGGTTAGCGTTAAGTCTTGTGAGACTATTGTTGAAGGCTAGGTGAATATAGGAAGCGGGTTTGGAATGTACAAATTAAATAAAATCGAAAATTGTTTAAGTTGGTCGAGCTGTTCAGATACAGCCTTAGGCCGCGCCGCGACAATTGGGTCCGCGCCGCGGCATATCAAGCAAATCTGGATCAGAAGTTGGGTTAAATGGGGTCGTTTTTCCTTTGATAAGTCGCGCCGCGACAAATTGGCCGCGCCGCGGCATCTCTGCTGTTCTGACTCCGATTTCTAGTCAATTTAAAAGGGGTTTTAGGGGTAATTTGGTCTTTTTGCTTGTAGATCAGATTGGAGCATTAAATCACAGCCACTTATTCCATTTATTTCATTTCCTTTTCTCTTTTCTTTCCAATTTCTCTCCCAAAACACAAAACCCACTTAGATTAATCTTGGGATTTGAAGGTGAATATTTGTGAATCAAACCTAGGAGCAAGAATTAAAGTTGTTCTCCTTGTTTTTAGCTACAAGAGGATAGTTTTAGTAAGTTCTAACTTTATGTTTTAAGTTTTAATTGGGTAATGGCTAGGGTTTTGGTTACTAGAGATTTGTAAGACCCATTTTGGGGTAAAATGGGTGAATTTGGGTTATGTTGTTGTAATAAAACCCTAATAGCCACAATCTAGGATTTTAGCCTTGTGATTTGAGGTTGTAAGTGTTAAATGGCGCTTTTTAGTCACTAACACACTTGTTTAAAGTTAAAGAGATGTTATTGGGTCATGTTTGACTAAGTTGGTAAGTGTGGGTGTTATAATGGGTCAAATGGGTAATGTTGACCTAGTTTGGGTGAAATGGGTATGAATTACCCTAAGTTCATGTTAGTTGAAGTTGGCAAACTTTAATTCACTAGCTTTAGTGATTAAAGTCCGGTCTTGGCCATTTAAGGGCGGTTTTGGGTGTGGTTGAGTCATTTAATGCTAATTGGGTCATTAAATGCTCAAAGTGTGAGTAATGTGGTAATTGCCATTAGTTGTGTATTGAATGTGTTCCTATGTATTAGGTACTTTGCTCGAAGTATACGGAACCATTTAAATCACCACCGAAGTGTTAAGGTGAGTGGAATTATTATATATGCATGTATATAATTTATTTACTTGTGGGGTATGGGTTGAAGTTCGTTGTTGACGATACTATACCCTAGAGTATATTATGTTGTTGACGAGGGTTTAAAGTTCGTTGTTGACGATACCTCACACGTATGGACTTAAAGTTCGATGTTGACGATGCCATACGATTATTATAGTGACGTTGATGAGGGTTTAAAGTTCGTTGTTAACGATACCTCATATGTGCGTTTAAAGTTCGGTGTTGACGATACCACATTAATATAGGCGAATGGGATTTAAGTTCGATGTTGATGATACCATTCGTTGGGCTAGCCTTGAGATCTTGAGTACTATAGATGTTGTGAACATCATCGTTATACTTGTGTTGTAGCATATTGTATTGTTGTGTTATATGCTATTGTTATACTAGCCTTGTTATCGTGGTACTTAGCGTTATACATGTGAAAGGTATGCTAATTATGTAACTAGTATGTATGCGGATTTGGTAAGTGTTTGCATGTAAGTAAGTTATATATGTGTATGTATAATTGTTGCACTCACTAAGCCTTGCTTACCCTCTCGTTGTTTACCATTTTATAGGTTCCGGCTTGGACAAGGGTAAGGGAATACGGTTGGATTAGTTGTCTCCCGCTTATTTTGACAGGGGGTGCTTTTGGGTTGGCTTTTGAAGTTGGCCTAACGTTTTGGGTAGTTTAGCCCCAAACCATGCTCGAGTGTCGTTTGGATTATAAACTATCATTGTAGTGGGTTGAACTTGTATTAAACTTAATTAATGGCCTTCGTGCCTTTTGCAAACATTTAAATTGTTGTACATTTAAATGGAACTTGTGAAATGGTCTACATATTTAATTGGCGCGTAAATGTGTATTATAAAAAAAATTATCGTATGGAATACGGGTTGGGTTGTTTCACATTTACTAATGGCTTCGATTTTTGTGGGATCGACCTTAATACCTTGATCACTTACAACATGACCAAGAAATTGAACTTCCTTCAACCAAAATTCACACTTGGAGAATTTGGCGTAGAGCAGTTCTTGTCTCAAGAGTTCAAGCACAAGTCGGAGGTATTGTTCGTGTTCTTCTTCGCTTTTAGAATAGACCAAGATATCATCGATGAATACAATAACGAATTTGTCGAGATACCGTTTGCACACGCGGTTCATAAGATCCATGAACACCACCTGTGCATTGGTTAATCTAAATGGCATTACAAGAAACTCATAACTACCGTAACGTGTCCGAAAAGCGGTTTTGGAGATATCTTCCCCCTTAACCCTTAGTTGATGATAACCCGAGTGGAGATCGATTTTTGAATATACATAAGATCCTTGTGGTTGATCAAAGAGATCGTCAATGCGTGGAAGAGGATATCGGTTCTTAATCGTTAATTTGTTTTGGTTCTTAACGAATAAAATCGGAGCGCCCCATGGTGAATGGCTAGGTTGGATAAAACCACGGTCAAGTAGTTCTTGAATTTGACTTTGCAATTCTTGCATTTAGGATGGAGCAAGTCTATATGGTGAACGTGCTACGGATGCGGCTCCCGGAATAAGATCGATTTGGAATTCTACCGGTCGATGAGGTGGAAGACCCGGCAATTCGTCGAGAAATACATCGGAAAATTCACGAACAATTGGCACATCATTGATATTCTTCTCATCGGTCTCGACTTTCTTAATGTGGGCTAGGATCGCGAAACAACCTTTACGAAGTAATTTTTCAACTTTAAGGCACGAGATGAGATTGAGTCCGGTGCAACTCTTATCGCCATAGACAATCAAGGGTTCACCATTCTCGATAGGAATTTGGATTGCGTTAAGATCATAAAGGATGTGAGATTTTGTTTTTGCTAACCAATTTATACCAATTATTACATTGAAGCTCCCTAGTTCCATAGGTATCAAGTCAATTTCAAACTCTTTACCCCAATAAGTTTAACGTACACCCCCGATAATATTTGTCGGCACTTAATAGTTTCCCGTTGGCCACTTCAATAGTATAAGTAGTATCTAGGGGGAGTGGTGGAGCGCGAAAAGCGTGAGTCAAAGTCTTGGATACAAAACTCTTATCGGCACCCGAGTCGAATAAACACAAAACTTAAGTGTTGTTGAGAAGAAACGTACCCGTGACTAGTTCATTGTCATCTCGGACCTCCGCGATGTTAATGTTGAAAGCTAGGTCGCGTGCATTGGGGTTGGATTTCTTCTTTGGTCATGCATTTCTAAAATGACCCGGTTGGCCACATTCAAAACAAACACCCGTCTTTGGTGCATTGGGCCCCTTTTGAGTGACGGGGGCAGCACTTCTACAATCATTTGCCACATGACCACTCCTTTGCACCGGTGGCAAAATGGCTTGACACATTCACCATAGTGATGCTTGTGGCATTTGTTGCAAAAATGTTGAGTTCTGGCATAACTTTTCTTGCCGTCGGAGGTGAAAGGCTTCTTGGTGAAGTAGTTGTTGTTGTTGTAGTTGCTTGATTGAATGGCTTCCCATTTTCTTTTGTTGCCACCCGATCTATCCTTGGCCTTAGGTGCCTGCACTTCGATTTCATCCACCGTTTCTATCAATTTACGGGCCATCTTTAAAGCTTCTTGTAGGTTAGCAGGTTTGGATGACATCACCCCATGTTTTATGCTCTTAGGGAGGTCATCCATGTAAAGTTCAACCCTTAGGGGCTCGGGAGTCACGAGGGCTGGACACACTAGGGCTAGCTCGGCAAACCGTTGATTATAAGTCTTGAGGTCATTTCCAACCTCTTTCAAACTTCTTAGCTTTCTTTCGAGCCTTAGAGTCTCTTCACGTGGGAAGTATTCGGTGATCATCTTTCCTCTTAAGTCGGCCCAAGAGAGTGCGTGTGCTTCATCGGTACCCACCGATTGTACATATATATTCCACCATGTAAGAGCAATACCGACGAAAGTGTGAGTGGAAAACTTGACCTTATCTTGGTCCCGGAAACCGCTTATGCTAAAGACGGCTTTCGTTTGTTCGAACCATCGAGTGAGAGTAACCGGTCCCCCGGTTCCATCGAAAGTATGAGGTTTGCACCCCATGAAAGTTTTGTAGGAGCATCCCTCATTTGAATTACCGTCTCCGTTGTTGTTGTTGTTGTTGTGGTTGTTGTTATTGTTATTGTTGTTGGAAGAGTGACCGGCCATGGCCGCATCTACGGCGGTGGCTATCATTCGTTGAAGAGCTTGTTCGGGAGTTTCATTGCGTGAGACTCGGCGAGGAGGCATTGTTCCTTCAAGACACAAGAATATCGTTGATTAGTATTCTTAATAATACTAATCGTGATATGGAATAAAGATAGATAGAAATTTTCCTTGACTCGCCCTAAATTCTTTATGTTATAATGTCAAAACGTCCATATGAGTCACCGTAATATAATCCCGGCAATTATATTACCCTAATTCATATGTGCATTCGACATTACCACATAAGGTCAAGATGGCGTCAATCAAATTAAACAACATGAGATTAAGATGAAATAGGAGTTAGATACGAATAGAAGAGTTCAATTATAAATGCACAAGTAGTCAAGCAAGTCCTACTTTAAGTCTATATGCCGGTTATAGTCTAGACTCACTAATGTACCCTATGACTCGGGGTTGACACCAATGAATTTTAAATCCCTACAACCAACGCTCTGATACCATCTGTAGCGACCCGACCAAATCGTCATTGACGGCGCCGTCTACTTAGGTCCCGTTACGTGGTCATAAGTCTTTAAAATAACGTTTGACCAAAATATGTCGCATTCATTTCATATGTAAAGATGTTTCAAAGTTTACAATGTAGTTCAATGACTAAATAAGTTACAACATTTTAAAAACAAATGAAACCTATGCGACACAATATAAGTTAAGTCAAAAGACTCCATGTATGTATGTATAATCGACATCCAAGCAAGTATCAAAATATAGTGCGGAAGCATGTATCACATAGCGTTCAAGGACCTGAGAAAACATATAGAAAACTGTCAACGAAAAATGTTGGTGAAATCATAGGTGTATTAGTAAACGTTGTTTTTGAACCATAAGATTTTGTATTCCCATAACGTTGATTATCTAAATTGTTTACATTCTAAAGTTGTTATTCGTTTGTGGGGCACCCAATTATCAAGACATAACTGGTCACGTACCTCGTTATCATAGTGTTAGAACCTACACTATATACTCGAAAATATATTTTATCCGCTAACGTTAGCGAACCGTCCGAATGAGGGCTTGTCAAGACCATGTGATCACATAACATAAGTTCACGTTTACACCCTGCAAGTGTAACTAATGATAATTGAAATGAGGCCTTTTTGTTATAACTCACACGCGGAATGTTTGTTTTCGTACTTGTGTTCAAAGCATAAAAGTATAATATGTATATGTTTCTCATCCCATAGTTTAAAGAGTAAAAGTTGTTGAAAAGGTGGGACTATGATCTCACCTTGATTGCACGAATATAATGTACTTCACAAGTAAACGTGTGTAAGAACGAATGCTAGTCTTGACCTAAACAAATAGGTTGTATCAATATTGGTAAACACTGTCGGTCAAAGTTGTTCAATTAGTCCTATGGCTCGTTATGACTCAATTATATAGCATGTGAGTTACGTTGTCAAGTTTCATGCAATATATAAGCATAAAAGAAAGATTATAACGCTTAAACAAAGTATTGGTTAAGTTTGAATAAAAGTCAACCTTGGTCAAAGTCATTGAAAAAGTCAACACGTTCGGGTCGGGTCTCGAACTATTTTTGTGAGCTAATTATTCATATATAAGCATGTTAGAACAAGTTACATGTTAATTGGAGGTGCGCAGCATAGCTAGAATTTTTTATGTAAAAGTCAAGTTGAACAGCCCCTGAACAAGGCATATGTCGCGCCGCGACATTGGGTGGCCGTGCCGCGACACTCAACGTGAGCTGGTGCCTGGGTCATTTCAAATGTCTAAGTCTCAAACTAAATTTCATTCAATCACAAATAATGAACCGTAAACACTTAAAACACGTATCTTGTATCGTTGGAAAGGTAATTTAACTAGGAATACAACCAAACACGTTTCATTAACCAAATTCATCACTTTCAATAATATAATTTCAAGTTGAATGATCAATTAATGCTCATCATAAATGACTCAAGTTCATAAATGCACATTGATGATTCGGGAATTAAATGCACACATATGATACGCTGTTCGTAGGTAATTATGCATACAATACAACTAAACACTTACAAACAATATTGCAACGCATTCAATGCATCAAAAGTTCATTTTACTCCTATCAAACCCTAACTCAAAATCATAAATTTAACAATTATGTTTATGAAGTTTTTCCATGTCAACCTACATACCAAATTGAAGCTAGTGATGCTAGTAACACATTTAATACATGCACTTTTAACATCTAACACCATTTAAGCAACCAAATCTCAAGATCCAACACACCCATTTTCAAGTTCATGCTAGTTACTCAAAATAACAAGATCAATCATATAATTCATATATTCATGTTAGACTTGAGCCATAGACACTAATTAACACTTTTATAAGTCAAAAACATCAAGAATAAGGAATCTAGTATTTTTAGAAAGTTACCCTAACGAGATGAAATCGGTATGGAATTGATGAGGAAGATGCGAGGATTTCAAATATGTAATTTATTTTGAAGAACACTTGCTAGATTGAAAATAGATGATGAATCTTTGTTGAGTGAGTTGAGAGAAAAATGGAAGTATCAAAAGTTGAAAGGGAGGTGAATGAGTGAGTGGAGGAGAAAGGGTTTGTGTTAGAACCCCGGGAAAGGACTAAAACGAGTTTCCCTAGCCTTATGGAGGATCCTTTATACGAGGCTATATAAAGGATCCAAGGCTCCCTAGAATAGCTAACATTAGCCACTGATTTGTAATGTATTCAAGAGAGCCGTTGAATATAGTTGACTAGTTTGGCTAATGCTCTCTACATTCATGTGGTTTATTGTTCACATTCATGGTATTCATGAGATCTAGGATCCTACAATTGGTATTAGAGCTTAGGCCTTCATCACGTGAAGGAGATCTTTATGAATATTATGAATGTTTTCCCTCCACCTTCAAACCTTCAAACACAAACACATATATCTTCAACCAACCTTCATCCAAATCTTCAAACCTTCATCATCTTCATCATGAAGATATGAAGATCTTCGAAAAATTTTCGAAAAATTTTCGAAAAATTTTCGAAAAAAATTTCGATACCGAATCTCACCAAAACACAAACACATACACAAGTAATTGAGATTCAACCGAAACCGAATCTTAAATACCGAATCTCATAATTTTCACTGAAACTTATTCAAATCACCAATACAAATACAAAAACAAATTCACAGATTCATTAACATCACATATTCATTTATCCTCTAACTGCTACAGTACATCGATCATCGTCTTCATGCTCAAATTCTATTATTATTAATTGTTAACATTTAATACGATCTGAGCTCAGGAATGTGATTTACAACAAATATCTAACACTCGTGAACTTCCAGATTTGATCAACAACAACAAAATCACATCTAATTAGATCGAGTTCTTCATTTGTTCAAAACGCGCAGTGATTTGGTCTTTGGAACAAATCAACGAGTTTTAGATTCAATTAAGCTAAGTTTATGATTCCTTATCACTTACTTGAGCTTCGAAGAATTGTTATATCTGTTGGAGATTCATTACACAGGTCATGATCTTCAAGTCAAACTTTATGTTCATAAAGTTAACAATTCGATTGGAACGTTCTATGATGTTTCTGGAGTTAAAAATTGATGACGAGCATTCGTATGATGTTTTTAAACATCTTTGATTTAGACTTCAACAACAGAAACAAAGTAAATCAATGACTCAATTTCTTTGCTGTTCATGAAGGTCATGACGACTCATGCTTATTTTCTGAGATTTTGTTGCTGTTATGGATCCAATTGAGTAAGGAAAAACTAAAATCGTTGATGTAGGAATCGGCTACAAGTGATTTTGAAGATTACTTTTATCATATTGGATGTTTGGCACTTTTGATATTCATCAGATGCATATGATGAATCAGATTCGGTATTCCACTTATATCACATTCGGTATTGATTTAATGATTCAGATTCGGTACATGGCAGTCATTGATTCGGTATTGGAAACTCTCGGTAGTTGTTAATGAGTATAGCAGCTTACATACCGAAGCACACATTCGGTATATGGATGCTTGAATATTATTCGATTTTTTATTGGATAAGGAGGGCACGTGATATTCACATGTGTTACTTTTCTGATTCGGTATGATGTGGCATTCGGTATCCTGTAGCTTTGTGGACTAACCGAATCTGGCCCAACAAGATAAAGAAGCCCAACAATCGAATCTATCCAACAAGTGGCAGCATCTACATAATTACAAGACTGGTCCCTGATAGTTTCAAGAATTTTTCAAGGGCAGTCCCTTTACCGAATCTGACACAAATTTTGACAGTTTTGGCCCCTGACTTTTAACAGAATTTTCAAGGATGGTCCTTTACCGAATCTGGACCTCCAAATCATATTTTTCAATTATTTTTTAGGCTCGGATTTACACGGCTTTTCTCATACATGTTCTTTACGATATTTTGGAACTTTGCCGAGCACGTCAACCATTTTAAACAATGACGCTCTTATTTCATACGATATTCATGCGACAATCATTGTAGAGGAGATGTGTATATGGTTGATGTGCGTGTGACTTCAATACGCGTACGGTATTGGACTCGGACTTCAAAGAGAGAAAGTCAAAGTATTACTTGTTTGACGAGTGAGCAAGGAAAACGAAAAGGACTTCCACATCCTTGGGGGAGTATTGGAGACGTTAGGAACTTCGAAGGAGCCAATGATCAAAGCCAACTATATTGATACTGGCAATATATGAATAAATGAGGCTATCAAAGATGTGATGAGTACACACTTGATTGGCCGTATGCCCCATACATTCCGGGGGGAGTTTCTCAAGTTTTTAGAGCTTACTAATCAAGTCAAGTGTTGGGGGGAGCTAAGTGATTTCAAAGAAGATCTTTCTCCATTGGGGTTTAGTCAAAAGCCGGGACTTTAGTAATTTTCCGATAATCGTGCTAAGTTAGAAGATGCTTGTTTCAAGATCGTTCTTAGTTCACGTAGGAAAGCCCAAGTACTTTGAAGGGGGGAGATTCTAAGAATTCGAGGTATTCTTCATCAACATGAAGTGATGCAATGATGAATGTCTACCTTGCGCATTCCGTTGTGCAAACTCAAAGACCGTTGAAAGAACAATGATATCAAGATTTGAAGATTCAAGATCTTCATCAACGGCCATGCATCATTCGGGGGGGAGTTAGTTAGCAATAGTTGATTCTTTCCTTGTAATGTTGTATGTTTACTAGGGAGTTAGTTTTTGGAAACCCGTCTCACTCCTGGGGGGAGATTGTTAGAACCCCGGTGTGACGACCCGGAAATTTCCGACCAAATTTAAACTTAATCTTTATATAATTTCGACTTGATAAGCAATGAATTTTTAATAAATCTTGAACCTCCGGAAAGAGTTTTACACAAGCTTTTGTTTACCCTTTTATTTCGACGATTCACGAACGTCATAACTTGATTTAATTGTTTAATTGTTTAATTATTGTGTACATATATGGATTTATATATATATATATAACTTGAAAATATGATAATTAAATATCTCATTAAGTATATTAACAAAGTATTGTATATATATTTTCATACTACTAATTTAAAGAGTTTTTGAACTATATATATGTTACTATTTAAATGACGTAATTAACTTATGTTAAAATGTATTTGCATATAATGTATTACGAGTGTAAATACATCCTTACAAGTATTGAATACACTTTATAATATACCAATACATATAAAGGATAGCTATACTCATATTTCTGTTTAATTTTCTCAAGAATTCTACTCACATTCATACGGTATATTTACCCGTATTATACACAGCTTCTAGAAGTATTTACTATTGGTATATACCAATAGAAATCTGCAATTATTTGTGTAATATGTCATCCATTACCTAATAAATTTAATATGTCATCCATAACTTAATATATTTTAACTTATCTTAGATATTTTCACCAAAATCCAAATTTTCAAGCCTATAAATAAGCACCATTTCTAACTCATTTTTACACATTCATTTTCTAAATTTTACTTCCAATTTTCACACACACTTGCAAGAACTCTCTCAAGTTTTGTTCTACTACTTCTTTCCAGCAACTTTACATTCTAAACTTGAGGTAAAAACTCTACTTCAACTCTTGTTCAATTCATATGTTTATAGCTATCTATATAAGAGTTTATAAACTAGAACATAGTTTAGTTGATTCTAAACTTGTTTGAAAAACTAATCTAATATTTCTAACTTAACTCTAATAACACTTATTTATATGTATTATGATGTTATATTAAGTTAATATAAGAACTTATAACTTGTACATATGAAGAACACCTTGAAACTTAACATATATCCTTTAATCTCCATTCAGTAAAAAGCGGTCTGTTTTGGGTTGGGAATTAAAAACCTATCTTAGACTTTGAGTTCGAGACTAAGACTTTGGAAATATGTTAATATATGTAAATAATACTTCCAGTATTTGTTTCATGATTTTAGACAAAGTAGAAGTATTTTATCAAAAATCATATATTGGGTGGATGCCGGGATTTTTCCAAATCTGTCCACCGACACAAAAAGAGGGTAAAGCTCTAAAAATTACTACTTGGGATGAACTTTTCGAATTGGTTTTGTAAAATTGACTTCTTAAGGAATCCATATCAAATTTATTCACTTTAAACAGAGTTGTAATGAATATTTGGCGAGCAAAACAAAATCTGCTAAAATTAACGTGGTATGGATGAAATTTATATTATAAAAACTATATTAACCATATCCTTGTTAACTTTTCCTATATCCTATATATATTTGGACATGTTATCATTAGTATAACAAAATATTATAATCTTGATTAATTTCGAGATTGTATATATATAATAATCTTGGTACGTTCCATGACAATACGTGCACAATACGTTTTGATAAATCCTAAGACAATACGTACACAATACATCTTAGTTAATTCTAAGACAATACGTATACAATACGTCTCTGGATTGATGCAAGACAATACGTACACAATACGCCATGGGGTAATTCTAAGATTATATATATATATATATATACCGATTATTGGACTGTTGGACTGTTGGACTGTTGGACTTTTTGGACTATTTTGGACTACTAAACTTGACAACTTAAATAATCACATGTGATTGAAAATATAAACTTAAATAATCACATGTGATTGAAAATATAAATAATCACATGTGATTGAAAATATAAACTTAAACAATCACATGTGATTGAATATATGATATGAACTTGCTATATTAATTTTGTTCACATGTATTATTATCTGAATCGTTATTATTATTATTATTATAGGTTCGTGAATTCAAGGACGACGGCCATATTTTTAATAAGTTAAAAACTTATTATTAATATACTTTTACTACCGTGAGTATATAGTCCCATTTTTAAACTCTACAAATATTTTGAGATGAGAATACATGCATTTTATGTTTTACGCCATGGACACAAGTACTTAAAATATATTCTACGTTGAGTTGTACCACCTTGCATATCTTCCCTAATAGCTTGGTAACTAATATTTACATGTAGTAAGAACACGTAAGCGCGAATCCTATTGATAGATCTATCGGGTTTGACAACCCCAACCGGGCTAGTCGCTCTAGTATCGTAAACGGTTGCATAGTACTTCGTTTTTACTATACTTGGTACAGTGTAGGGAGATTTCATAATAAAGGGAATATGCCACATTAATGGTTAAGTAGGTTACCGAAGCGCTCAACAACTTATAGAATACTTTTATACACTTGCGAGTGTACATATATTTATAACTATGAAAATCTTGTGGTCTATATTTATATCGATGCTAAACCTATATATCTCACCAACCTTTGTGTTGACTGTTTAAGCATGTTTATTCTCAGGTCCTTAAGAAAGTCTTCCGCTGTTGCATTATCTGAGCAAGCTGTGCATGGAGACTCATGCTTTTGTTTAAATGAAGTGTTGCATTCAATAAAACCTTTGTCATGTATTATATTCGATTGTTATGTCACGTGTGTAGTATTTGGAAACCGATGTATCATGGGGATTATTTCTTAAATAATCGCCCACTTGTTTAAAACATGCATTATGTATAATAATGGTGTGCTTTTTATGAAATGAATGCAATATTTTTCTAAAACGTATCATATAGAGGTCAAATACCTCGCTATGGGACCAATGAATAACGTACTGCGTTTATAGTAATATGGACGGGTCGTTTCACCCGGGAAAGGAGTTATACAAGTTTCCCTAGCCTTATGGAGGATCCTTTATACGAGGCTATATAAAGGATCCAAGGCTCCCTAGAATAGCTAACATTAGCCACTGATTTGTAATGTATTCAAGAGAGCCGTTGAATATAGTTGACTAGTTTGACTAATGCTCTCTACATTCATGTGGTTTATTGTTCACATTCATGGTATTCATGAGATCTAGAATCCTATAGTTTGACTAGTTGACCTAGTTAAATCTTTGGTCTCTTGGCAAGTTTAGTCCCTCAAGTTTAAAAGCGGGTGCGTGAATGACCTAATCGAAATATTTTAAAAACGCATATTAGCGGAAGATGTTATAATTATATAACAGACTTTAAAATAATTAAACGGAAAGTAAACGAAAAAAGGCGGGATGTTACAATAGGCGCATCCATTGGTATAGGCGCATTGGGAGCGCGACTATACCCATGACTTTGTGCGTTGCGTACATGGACATTTAGTAGGCAGTTTAGGACTTGGATGTGTATTCCGCATGAGAATGCGGATATGCGTATCATTAGTTAACCATCAAACAGTCTTTCAATACACTCTCTAAAAATATATCTAGAAACTTATCAAGAAATTATTTTATGGTCATCAAGTAAAATTAATTATCCTACTCATTCTTCTGGTTTTCATGATTCTATTTGCTTCCAACTAATGCATATCCTATCCCTATGGTCTTCCCTAATATTTTTGTGGCTAATTTATTATGGGATTCCTATGGTGAACACATGCACCAATGGATTGCTTGAGACAACATTTGTAAATCCATGAAGGATGGTGGGTTGGTAATTAGACAGGAAAGCTTTGCATGTCGAACTTGTTGGGGCTTATGTTGTGGATCGGTTCCATGTTTTCATCGAATCTAATCAATTTCACAGGCTCAAGTGCTTGTTCATCCATCTTCATTCCAAAGGCGAGCATATTCATTGAGTGGGATACTTGCAGCTTCTATCGACGAGACAAAGGAGGATCAACCGGAAAGGAAAAAAGACGAAAACCCTAGAAAGAAGGACAAGAGGTCTATCCATCTGGCTCTATCTAAATAAACCATATTCTTCAAATTGAATCTATGCATATCGAATTAATTAGCGGACATTTTTGGAATTGCTTGAGTTCATTGTTGGCGTGTACCTTCCTCGGGTATAAAATGTGATGTTGTTTATTTTAAACAAACTTTATTTGGGTACAACCAGAAAGAGTTTACTGTCAAGAGTCATACAATGAATTATACATTATTTATAGTGTTCATTTTGAATGATTATCAAAAAGTTATTGTCATTTAGAAATGCATTCAATTAAAACCTTTTGAAATTAGGGAGTTGATCGTTACACCACTTAATTTTTGCCATACACCACCAAAGATTGTTTTTGGACCATTATACTCTTTATTAACTAATGAGCGTCCTTTCTTATTTCCCTAATATCAAAACCCTTCATAACAACATTAAACTCACTCTTCTGGGATAGTGGTAGCACCGACTCTATTCCATTCACAACATTATTACCTCTAATCGGTAAATTTGAAGCGAATTTTAAAGTTAGTTATCTCGTTTACCTTGTTCGTAAAATTTGATCCCAAGACATGTCCCGTCTCAAAAGTTCTCTTTGAATATTAGACGAGTTCCTATCGAGCGTGGTATCATTTTAGTTGTGTGACAATCACAAACCCCCACACAGCGCTCCTTGTGGGCGTTATTGGACAACATTTTTCGACTGTGAGTCATTTAACCACTATTCCACAACGAAGTTAAAAAGGTTTTAGTTGGTTCTATTTTTTTTCTAAATTAATTTATTATCTCTTTTTTCACAACGCTACTAATCATTTACCAAAACAGCCACAACATTCCGCATCTATCTTTTACAACTTCACCATAACAACTACATATTTCACTCGGAAGAAGAATAGCCTCGTTCTCTTGCTGACTAATCTCGTTGAGCAAACCAAGAAGGAACGTGTCCTCAAGTAACTGGTCTAGGTTCCAAGTACATCAACCCCCATACCTATTTAGGGTCGAACATTATCAAGTTATGTAATAACCCTATACATTCCTCCCAACATCTCATTATTCCTCTCAACATCTCTTTAACATAGGATAATTTAGTGCACCTCAAAAGTTATCTTCTTGGATATTACTACATACACGTTCCCAATAGTTTATTAAGTTTTACCGTTTATCCTTCAAAAATTTATTATATGCACGTTTAATCCAGGAAATATAGCATCATTACATAAATGCTACCTCATCGTCGTTAAGATTAACATTTTAAACCTAATGAATTTCTGAAGAGCGAAAACCATACAAAATCTGCAAACGAAATTTTAATTTTCAGTTAATCGACGAGAGTTGTAACTAAACCCCTAATGAAAGGACCCGTCCTAATTCATCCGGACAAAGTCCATATCGATTATAAAAGATTCACAACAGTTGATTACATAGCGAGGTACTTGACCTCTATATGATACATTTTACAAACCTTGCATTCGTTTTTGAAAAGACCATCTTTCATTACATCAAAAGTTGACATCATGCATACCATTTTATAATATATCTAACTATAATTGACTTAATAATAATCCTGGTGAACTCAACGACTCGAATGCAACGTCTTTTGAAATATGTCACGAATGATTCCAAGTAATATCTCTAAGATAAGCAAATGCACAGCGGAAGATTTCTTTCATACCTGAGAATAAACATGCTTTAAAGTGTCAACCAAAAGGTTGGTGAGTTCATTAGTTTAACATAAATAATCATTTCCATCTTTTTAATAGACCACAAGATTTCCAGTTCTCATAAATAAACGTCCCATGCATAGAGACAAAAATATCATTCATATGGATTGAACACCTGGTAACCGACATTCACAATATGCATATAAGAATATCCCCATCATTCCGGGATCCTCCTTCGGACATGATATAAATTTCAAAGTACTAAAGCATCCGGTACTTTGGATGGGGCTTGTTGGGCCCGATAGATCTATCTTTAGAGTTCGCGTCAATTAGGGTGTCTGTTCCCTAATTCTTAGATTACCAGACTTAATAAAAAGGGGCATATTCAGTTTCGATCATTCAACCATAGAACGTAATTTCGATTACTTGTCTCTATTTCGTAAAACAGTTATAAAAACAGCGCATGTATTCTCAGTCCCAAAAGTATATATTGCAAAAGCATTTAAAAAGGGAGTAATGAAACTCACGCATATAATTATTGTAAAACAGTTAATAAAGCATTCGCATGTATTCTCAGTCCCAAAAATGTAAAGAGTAAAAGGGAATCAAATGAAACTCACAATACGATATTTCGTAGTAAAAATATGCATACGGTGGAACTGAACAATGCAGGGTTGGCCTCGGATTCACGAACCTAAATCAATTATATAAATTAATACACATAATATCAATTAAACATGTTTATATATTATTATTTTTATAAAAGTCTTACATAAATTTCTAGTATATACTTTGTTTGTATGTATCTTAATTTATATGTTATTTTAATACATAACTTAAATATATTTATTTTCAATATTTGAAATAATTAGTTATTACATATTATTAATGTAAATTCAAAAGGTATGTTAAATTTTTATTAATAATTTCAATAATAATAATCATAAAGATAATAATAATAATAATAATAATAATAATAATAATAATAATAATAATAATAATAATAATAATAATAATAATAATAATAATATAAATAATAATAATAATAATAATAATAATAATAATAATAATAATAATAATAATAATAATAATAATAATAATAATAATAATAATAATAATAATAATAATAATAATAATAATAATAATAATAATAACTACCTTAAAAGGAACAAGCTTTAAAAAGAAAGACCGCTGCCCGGGCTCGAACCCGCAACCTCCCGTTTAACGAAAACACCCTTTACCATCTAAGCTGTTGGTTACTTTCTGAAATTAACTCGTGTGTCTATTTATTTATGTACTAATCTTTTATTATTTTTTTTTCCTCATTACCTAGCATCACCATCATCATCATATTCGTCTATCTTTATCATCACTATTCATCATCTCCCTCAACGTATCTTCACGATCATTAACAGTTTTCGTCCACCATCACTCATCATCATTGCTCTCGTTATTCATCTTCTTCCTCTACGTTTAATAATGAAAGAAACATATGGTATAACAGTGGCAGATGCTGCTGTATAACAGCGACAGAAAACAGAAGAGCCACGCAGTAGTAACAAAAGGTTGGTGGTTAATTGGGTTCGTACAGGAAGAAGAAACAGAAACGCATCTGCACTCTTCATTCCATACCCGTATTATGCATCATCTTCTTCGCTCATCAATCACATAAAATCGTGATTGTCATCATCCTCACCGTTGCTAATCATCATCATATCTCATCGTCATTATAATACATAACATATCATAATCTCCTGATATTCGTGATCATCATATTCGTCACCAAAATCATACATCATTACATCGTAAACTTAGCATCATCATCATCATTCATTCTTAACAACACCACTATTATCGCTGTGAAATAAGTTGAAGCAAGATGGTAACTGCAGTAGGAGTACACGAACAACCGGAAGAAAAGAAAATAAAATTATGACAATTGCAGTCGACCAAACCTCTTCTCCATTTTACTGTTCATCATCATCCTTGTTTGGTTCTAACAGAAACAGAAGAAATGAAGCGGCAGTGTTCATACAGAAAAGCAATAACATCATCACATGATCATCACTCAACGTTCAGTCGTAAAACTGAAACCCAGTACTGTTCATCATGATCTTCCTCATCATTATTAACTCGTTATTTTCTTCATCCAAATATTAGTATCTGCATCAAGAGAGACTGAACTGTAGCAGTAGTCGAGAAGGAGTAGTTTTTGAGCGTTTAAGGGTGGCGTGTGGTGGTGGTTTCTCGCGACAGAAGTAGTAAAGGAAGAGAGGTGATGAGGATGGTGGTTATATCTTGGTGGTGACGGGTTATGTTGGTGGTCTAGTGGTGGTGTAGGGTGGTTCTAGTTAGCAGTGGTAGCCGGGGAGTGGTGGTGGTGGTTGATGAGAACGGTGGGTGTGGATGTTGTTTCAACAAAGAAGAAAAGGGAGAGAGAGGAAGAGAGAGAGAGGTGATGATCGTCGTTGTTTGAAGATGGTAGGTCAGGGTGTTAACCGGTGGTTGTTCAAGGTGGCTCTAGGGTGACTGTTGAAGATGAAGAGTGATGGTTGGTTGTGTGATCTTGTACAAGATCATAAAATGCAACTGGTTCTTTTTATTTTATTTTTTTTTTTATGAATCAACTCACAAACAAGTACTACATATGTACATACTTTAATATAATATAAAACTAATAATAATTAATCGTAATAATGTCTATAATTATAATATATTAAATAAAACACATGAATCACACAAGTGTGCACAAACACAGTATAGCAGCCTTTACTTTGGCTTTTCTACCGACACTTTTTCTTGGATATTATATCGTGCCCATTGCTAAACAGTTAATATATAAGAGTGTTCCTAAAAACCCCAAATTTTTAGATTAAATATATTTAATTATTTCACTCATTAACTGTTTGAAATCTGATAAAAAAGGATCGAAAGTTATTTATTTTCTGTTCCGATTTATATGTACGGAGTACTAATATTTCAACTTAAAAAGGTAAAAATACATTTAACATACCTAAAATCTTCGTAATCGATTTACAGTTCAACTTTTATTTTAATCCATCATAAACATGTACAATATCTATATTAAAACTAACAAAACATCAACCGAGTGTTACTGACGTTTACTAATTAAGCTCGAAATCAATTATTTTTAATATATTTTCTTTCTATATATAAAGAGTTTTAAATAGCAAATTTTATTACACAAATGAATATATTAATTATATATGTTAAGTAATTTAATGTAACAATATATATATATATATATATATATATATATACAAGTAACATTCATATATTTATATATTTATATATATATTAATAGTTTATTAATTTAATTCAAGTTATTATATATATATATATATATATATATATACATGTACATATATTTACAAGCAATGTTTCGTGAATCGTCGGGAATAGTCAAGGTCAAATGATTTCATGAAACAGTTCAAAATATTTATGACTCAACATTACAGACTTTGCTTATCGTGTCAGAACTATATAAAGAATAAGTTTAAATTTGGTCGGAAATTCCCGGGTCGTCACAGTACCTACCCGTTAAAGAAATTTCGTCCCGAAATTTAAGTGAGGTGGTCATGGCTAACAATAAAAATGTTTTCATGACGAATATGAGTTGATAGATAGAGTTTTATCATCATTGAGTAATACGGATAAAATGATTCGATTAATCGAAGCGTATGAATGAAGCTATCACAAAAGATCGAGATGAAGAAATGGAGATTTTCCATAACTTTTGACGTAGTCGAGATTGAATTTAGAAAATAAGGCGCGTCTTAGCTTTTGATGTAGAGGGTTGAATTCCGGAATTCAAGGGATTTAAATAAAATCTTCGAAATCTAAAAGATTTGATTCTTCGGCGAGTAAGGAAATTAAGATCTCTATAATTAAATATGGTGATCTGTCTCGATTACTCTGTATAATATTTCCACTATAAATTAAGCTCTTCCGTTCCATTATTCTCACCATTCCTATACTTTCTTTCTTAGTTCATACATCCAAAAGATTGTGAAAATGCTTAATCCAGTTCTGATCCTTGTCCTTATCATGACTATTGCCACAATCATTCTCCTTTTCCAACTTTCACCAGAGGAATCTGTTTTCTTCTACTTCGCCCTTGGGGTTATAGTGTTTTTGATTCTCCCGTGTCTTTATGTGGCGATAAACATTGATATACACGGTTTGTAATTCCTATGTTTGTGATCGACTTTATATTTTTCCTTTATTTTTCGGAGCTCCATGCTCTTGTTTTCTCTTCCCGACTCCAAGTCAAGCGAATAATGGTCCAGAATTTGTAGATATAGAGTTCTAAATGATTATAATGTTCTAAGCAGGGTGGAACGTGATAGCACGATTTGATTTTCAAATTTATCAAAAATACAGACGGTAGAACTATCAAGAATATATTCTTCTTGATATGTTCGGAGGTTATGTAAAATGAAGGAGTTATGTAACATGACACATGATGATGGTATAATCTATGGTGAACCATCATCAGGTTTCATTAGAAACTCAGCATGACTTACTGTAATATAATCACGTTGATCAAGTGTCATTATATTATACTAACTCATGCATCAGTTCCCAACACTACTTCAAAAAAATTCATATTTTAAGCTTGAAAGTTTACAGAATATAGAAACTAACAGTTTCTATATGATGTAATACTGATAGCACGAAGAGATTAATGATTTTAGATAAGAATAGTTATAAAATTATCTCCAGAAATATGGAGGAAATTTATAATGAGAGATACGATGATATCTTGGAATTTCTAATATCGATGGATGATGAAGAAGATTTATCCGTAAGGGTTTAGATTCGGAAGCAAGGTATTCGATAAAGACTTTAGCAGACATTGAATCATTTGGATTCTTTGAAGTCAAACTTATTCTTTGTGATTTGTCCACGGCTTTCTTCATAGTTTCGCATAATCTGCTTTTCGGTACTAAATTTTCTATTGAATGTTTCCAATATAATGATACACAGGAAGCACGAAGAGGTATATAATTTTGGACAAGAATATTTATGAAAATATCCTCAGAAATATCGAAGATATTGATGATGATATTTTGGAATTTCTAAGTTCGATGGTTGATGGAGAAAGAATTTCCGCAAGATTTTAACATGACTTCGGAGCAAGATATTCTCTAAAGATTTCAACGGATCCAGAATTACCTGAATCCTTTGAATATAGGGTTTGGTCCTTGTATTTGTCCTTGGTCTCCTTCATGGGTAGCTCAATCTGTTTTTTCAATACCTAATTTTCTATCGAGCGTTCCTAACACTCCTTTCTTTATCATCAACTTTTGGCCATTTAGAACATCTACCATTTTTCTGTTTCCTCTGCATTTAATGCTATGATATCTGAATCATCGATTATTAATCCAAGGTGGTTTCAGGAGAATTGTGTTTTTAGATGATTAAACGCTGATGGTAATACGGTGGAATATGAAAGGTTCCCTGTTAACAATAAAAGAGCATGTATATATATCAACGTTATAATAAGGTTGTTTCGTACGAAAAGTCGAAGTTGTCTTGCTGGAGCTGTGACAAAACTGGCTATCTCGAACAGCGGATGCAAAGTTATTTTTGGTAATAATAACGCTAAATGAATTAGCACAGCTACGTGTTAAACGTTTACTCAGGTTCTGAGTGTTTTCAGGTGCATAACTATATGCATAAATCTTTTCTTCCGTAGATGAAATGCGGTTGGTTCATCCTATCGATTGAGGTGTTTTCAAGAATTACGAAAGGTTTGGATGCAGGTTGTAATCATCAAGATACAAATGAGGTTTAAGATGAAATCAAGTGACAACTTGAAGTATTGTTTAGTTTCATAAGTTATAATCAATATTTTAATTCATTTTAATTGTCCACTGTTGGTAGTCTTCAGTTGATTAGTCCACAGTTAGCTAGGAACAGGTAGCTAGGATTTTGTCAGCGTGGATTCTTAACAAAATTTCTCATAGTTAATTTATTTGTTTCTAACAAATTTTATTCCATCAAATATTTTCTTCATTATGCCACTTGTTAGATTCTGATAAATCAAAATCCCAATATGAAATTGGATGAAATGGTTATTCTGTGGTGAACGGATACGTATATCAGTGGATGTAAGTAGGATTGTAAATGATTGTTGAATCAGATTCGAAGATTGTACAGTGTAACTTATTAATATGAAATTTAAATGTTCCTCGGGTATTACCTACCCGTTAAAATATTTTCACCATTAACAGTTTGTACAAAAGAATTTTTAATTACAATCTTTATGAAAACATATATACATATATATTTTCTTCAGATGTATTCATGGATTTAATGAGTTAATATGATATTAAACTCATTTGCTTTTTGGTTGGAACTAGAATAAATAATCTCTAAAACATTAGAGATTACATATTCGCCATGTCGAACGAAGACAAATGAGGTAGAACGATATGTAGAACGAAGATCATACTCAAAGTACAGATGATGATATTGAAGCATGGATTGTTGATGGTACTGATGCTGTTATTGATGATATTGTTGGTGCCGGTGATGTTGCTGAAGCTGGTACATTTTGCACCATATTCTCCAAATTTATTTTTTTTCGAGCGCGAAGTTTGTTGACTTCTTCTATTATTCCGGGGTGATTGTCGGTTCGGACGAGCGGATGAATAAGGTTTAGAATTTGAGATAGTATATGATCGTGACGAGATACTCTGGAATGAGAGAGAAAATGGTGTCTCGAACAGGTTCGCCGGTAAACGCTTCAGGTTCATTGTCAAGAGGTGAATTCGGTTGGTGGAAGGGATTGCCTTCTGCGCGTTTCTATTAATTAAGTCAACTACGAACCCATCAGATGAATTGATAATGGTTGATTGGTTGATTCATGCCGATGACGCTGTTTTCGGAGCTTAGGTGAACATCTATGTCAGAATAGCTGTCGGAATAACTATCGGAATAGCTATCAGAATCTGAGGGACTCGAACTGGTTGCAGGATTCATCTCGTACGATCAGATGAAGGATTTTCGATAAGAAATAGATTATAGGATGTAGATTAGTACCCTGCAATACATAATTTACATATGCATATATAATACTAAAATCCGATAAGTTACAGAGGAATCTACGAAAGCTGTCAGGCAAAGGCAACAATAATGGATACGCTAAGATATGAATTTATCTATACACTGTCTATGCAACAGAGGCAGTAAGACATGTCTAGACTAAGAATAATGAGCTGGTAATTTCCTAAGGATGATAAGCAGATGATTTCTGACAAAAACGATAAGCAAAACTTTTGACATGCAGACACGGTCGAAGTCCAGACTCACTAATGCATCATAACGACTATCAGTTAGACTCACTAATGCATGACCTGGTTCGCTAAGACCACCGCTCTGATACCAACTGAAAGGACTCGTCCTAATCCATCCGGACAAAGTCCATATCGATTATAAAAGATTCACAATAGTTGATTACATCGCGAGGTACTTGACCTCTATATGATACATTTTACAAACCTTGCATTCGTTTTTGAAAAGACCATCTTTCATTACATCAAAAGTTGACGTCATGCATACCATTTTATAATATATCTAACTATAATTGACGTAATAATAATCCTGGTGAACTCAACGACTCGAATGCAACGTCTTTTGAAATATGTCATGAATGATTCCAAGTAATATCTCTAAGATAAGCAAATGCACAGCGGAAGATTTCTTTCATACCTGAGAATAAACATGCTTTAAAGTGTCAACCAAAAGGTTGGTGAGTTCATTAGTTTAACATAAATAATCATTTCCATCTTTTTAATAAACCACAAGATTTCCAGTTCTCATAAATAAACGTCCCATGCATAGAGACAAAAATATCATTCATATGGATTGAACACCTGGTAACCGACATTCACAATATGCATATAAGAATATCCCCATCATTCCGGGATCCTCCTTCGGACATGATATAAATTTCGAAGTACTAAAGCATCCGGTACTTTGGATGGGGCTTGTTGGGCCCGATAGATCTATCTTTAGAGTTCGCGTCAATTAGGGTGTCTGTTCCCTAATTCTTAGATTACCAGACTTAATAAAAAGGGGCATATTCAGTTTCGATCATTCAACCATAGAACGTAATTTCGATTACTTGTCTCTATTTCGTAAAACAGTTATAAAAACAGCGCATGTATTCTCAGTCCCAAAAATATATATTGCAAAAGCATTTAAAAAGGGAGTAATGAAACTCACGCATATAATTATTGTAAAACAGTTAATAAAGCATTCGCATGTATTCTCAGTCCCAAAAATGTAAAGAGTAAAAGGAAATCAAATGAAACTCACAATACGATATTTCGTAGTAAAAATATGCATACGGCGGAACTGAACAATGCAGGGTTGGCCTCGGATTCACGAACCTAAATCAATTATATATATTAATACACATAATATCAATTAAACATGTTTATATATTATTATTTTTATAAAAGTCTTACATAAATTTCTAGTATATACTTTGTTTGTATGTATCTTAATTTATATGTTATTTTAATACATAACTTAAATATATTTATTTTCAATATTTGAAATAATTAGTTATTACATATTATTAATGTAAATTCAAAAGGTATGTTAAATTTTTATTAATAATTTCAATAATAATAATCATAAAGATAATAATAATAATAATAATAATAATAATAATAATAATAATAATAATAATAATAATAGTAATAATAATAATAATAATAATAATAATAATAATAATAATAATAATAATAATAATAATAATAATAATAATAATAATAATAATAATAATAATAATAATAATAATAATAATAATAATAATAATAATAATAATAATAATAATAATAATAATAATAATAATAATAATAATAATAATAATAACTACCTTAAAAGGAACAAGCTTTAAAAAGAAAGACCGCTGCCCGGGCTCGAACCCGCAACCTCCCATTTAACGAAAACACCCTTTACCATCTAAGCTGTTGGTTACTTTCTGAAATTAACTCGCGTGTCTATTTATTTATGTACTAATCTTTAATTATTTTTTTCCCTCATTACCTAGCATCACCATCATCATCATATTCGTCTATCTTTATCATCACTATTCATCATCTCCCTCAACGTATCTTCACGATCATTAACAGTTTTCGTCCACCATCACTCATCATCATTGCTCTCGTTATTCATCTTCTTCCTCTACGTTTAATAATGAAAGAAACATATGGTATAACAGCGGCAGATGCTGCTGTATAACAGCGACAGAAAACAGAAGAGCCACGCAGTAGTAACAAAAGGTTGGTGGTTAATTGGGTTCGTACAGGAAGAAGAAACAGAAACGCATCTGCACTCTTCATTCCATACCCGTATTATGCATCATCTTCTTCGCTCATCAATCACATAAAATCGTGATTGTCATCATCCTCACCGTTGCTAATCATCATCATATCTCATCGTCATTATAATACATAACATATCATAATCTCCTGATATTCGTGATCATCATATTCGTCACCAAAATCATACATCATTACATCGTAAACATAGCATCATCATCATCATTCATTCTTAACAACACCACTATTATCGCTGTGAAATAAGTTGAAGCAAGATGGTAACTGCAGTAGGAGTACACGAACAACCGGAAGAAAAGAAAATAAAATTATGACAATTGCAGTCGATCAAACCTCTTCTCCATTTTACTGTTCATCATCGTCCTTGTTTGGTTCTAACAGAAACAGAAGAAATGAAGCGGCAGTGTTCATACAGAAAAGCAATAACATCATCACATGATCATCACTCAACGTTCAATCGTAAAACTGAAACCCAGTACTGTTCATCATGATCTTCCTCATCATTATTAACTCGTTATTTTCTTCATCCAAATATTAGTATCTGCATCAAGAGAGACCGAACTGTAGCAGTAGTCAAGCAGGAGTAGTTTTTGAGCGTTTAAGGGTGGCGTGTGGTGGTGGTTTCTCGCGACAGAAGTAGTAAAGGAAGAGAGGTGATGAGGATGGTGGTTATATCTTGGTGGTGACGGGTTATGGTGGTGGTCTAGTGGCGGTGTAGGGTGGTTCTAGTTTGCAGTGGTAGCCGGGGAGTGGTGGTGGTGGTTGATGAGAACGGTGGGTGTGGATGTTGTTTCAACAAAGAAGAAAAGGGGGAGAGAAGAAGAGAGAGAGAGGTGATGATCGTCGTTGTTTGAAGATGGTAGGTCAGGGTGTTAACCGGTGGTTGTTCAAGGTGGCTCTAGGGTGACTGTTGAAGATGAAGAGTGATGGTTGGTTGTGTGATCTTGTACAAGATCATAAAATGCAGCTGGTTCTTTTTTTTTTTTTTTTTTTTTATGAATCAACTCACAAACAAGTACTACATATGTACATACTTTAATATAATATAAAACTAATAATAATTAATCGTAATAATGTCTATAATTATAATATATTAAATAAAACACATGAATCACACAAGTGTGCACAAACACAGTATAGCAGCCTTTACTTTGGCTTTTCTACCGACACTTTTTCTTGGATATTATATCGTGCCCATTGCTAAACAGTTAATATATAAGAGTGTTCCTAAAAACCCCAAATTTTTAGATTAAATATATTTAATTATTTCACTCATTAACTGTTTGAAATCTGATAAAAAAAGGTTCGAAAGTTATTTATTTTCTGTTCCGATTTATCTGTACGGAGTACTAATATTTAAACTTAAAAAGGTAAAAATACATTTAACATACCTAAAATCTTCGTAATCGATTTACAGTTCAACTTTTATTTTAATCCATCATAAACATGTACAATATCTATATTAAAACTAACAAAACATCAACCGAGTGTTACTGACGTTTACTAATTAAGCTCGAAATCAATTATTTTTAATATATTTTCTTTCTATATATAAAGAGTTTTAAATAGCAAATTTTATTACACAAATGAATATATTAATTATATATGTTAAGTAATTTAATGTAAAAATATATATATATATATATATATATATATATATATATATATATATATACAAGTAACATTCATATATTTATATATTTATATATATATTAATAATTTATTAATTTAATTCAAGTTATTATATATATATATATATATATATATATATATATATATATATATATATATATATATATATATATATATATATATATATATATATACATGTACATATATTTACAAGCAATGTTTCGTGAATCGTCGGGAATAGTCAAGGTCAAATGATTTCATGAAACAGTTCAAAATATTTATGACTCAACATTACAGACTTTGCTTATCGTGTCAGAACTATATAAAGAATAAGTTTAAATTTGGTCGGAAATTCCCGGGTCGTCACACCTAACCTTCCCAAAATCCACCATCCGTTTGAAACTAAGGGAATCGTATCAAAATTCCACCAAACTAATTCAGTTTCAGCTTCAGCTCTTCAACAAAAAAACAACAGTCACCATTTGAATCCAATTTTGTTCGTATGCATACAAATGAGATCGAATTCGAGTCGAATTACGCCCCTCCTCATCAGCTTTGCTATATTTCATTTACATTACTTTATTTTATTCTTATTGTTGATGTTTATAGTTATAGGGAATGAAGCTGGATTGGATCCTCTTAATCACTTGATCGTTGCAGGCAGTAATCCTTCTTGTCCTTGTGTTGGTGGGCTCGGGTCCATTAAGAAGTGTAACAAAACTGACAAGATGGTGGCGGTCGACAACCAGGATTTTTCGTTGCAGGATCGCTACGAAGAGGTTGATTCAGATGGTAATGATTTGGAAAAATTAGAGAAAAAATTACATGGGTCATTCATGTGTTTTATATCATATTACCCAAGGCATCCCTCTATTACATGGGTCATTCATGTGTTTCTAACGGACGTCAAAAGACGTTAAAAATTCCACTTAATAAATACTTTGGTGCTCCCTGACGCTAACAGAAGTTAAATTCAGTTAAGTAAATACTTTCATATTCGCATTTCGGTGTCGCGTTTCATTTTCACCTTTTGGTTCCACGTTTCGATTCTGTGATTCGATTTCTCGCTTAAGTTTCATGTTTAAGTTTTGTGTTTCAGTTTTGCTTTTTTCTGTGTTCAGTTTTTGCGTTACGATTGTTGCGTTTCAATTTTGTGTTTCGATTTCGCGTTTCAATTTCACGTTTCAATTTTAGCGTTTCATTTTTCATTTTACGATTTCGCGTTTTAGTTTCGTGTTTCCAAAACGTGGAACTGAAACGAAAATGTGAATCAAAACGCGGAAATCAAAACATGAAACTTAAGTGGTGATCTAGCCAAAATTGTTTTCGGTTCAACAAATCAGATTGCAAATTTTGGAATTGATTTTCTTTGGGTTTCAAAAGATTCAACCAAGAATTTTAAGGATTTGAAATAAACTACTGGTGGAAGTTGTTAATTTAGTTGACATCGGGAATGAACGTTGTTATACAAATTTCGATTCATGATTAACTTAGTTCCGCGTTTTTGTTTTCGTGTTTTGATCGTTTCCGTTTCAATTCCACGCTTTGGAAACATGGAACTGAAATGTGAAATCGAAAAGCAAAATATGGACGCGAAAATCGAAACGTGAAAACTGAAACACGAAACCGAAACACAAAATTGAACCATGGAATAGAAACGTGGAACCAAAAGATTAAAACGAAACGCGAATTGAAAGTATTTACTTAATTGAAATTAACGGCTGTTACTTTCTGGGACCACCAAAGTAATTACTTAGCAGACTTTTTTAACGTATTTTGATCCGTTAGATACATGAACTTCCCAAGTAGCAATTGTAAATCATAGGGACCACTCAAGTCAAAATAGAAACACAAGGATGCCTTGCGTAATCTAGTGTAAAACACAGGGACGATAGTAATTTTTTCAAAATTAGATAAGCGTGGAGTGATACCTCGTTTATTGGGATGCCTTGCTGGAAAAAGGATCGTCTAATGTGATTTACTATTCCTTCACATCTCATTCAGGAAAGGTAAGATACGTCAAAAAGTTGATGCGAAGACGAGCAGACCGGGTCCAATCAGTCGAAAAGCTTTCTCTAAAGCCGAAAAGAATGGTTTGGTTTGGTTTGGTTATTATTCTCGTGGTTGTTTGCTGCCATCTGATAATTTTGTGCAGCTTTATTTATTTTTCTTATGTTGGGTTTTTAATGGTTTTGTTTTGTTCCTAGTATTGTTGTTTTAGGTGATGGTTATACCGGTTTGTTGTTGGTGGCAAGCTTTTTTGTTGTAGCTGCTAGAAAAATTTATCAACGACTCCCCCTAATAAGGCATTAGAGAGGAACTGAAACACAAATAAATACATTGGCTTCATTTTCCAATCATTCTAATACACATAAGCTCTACATCTACTACTAAGCCAAAAAAAAACAATTCTAATTGAATCAAACAAAACCACTTTCTTCATTATTCGTGTACCAAACAGGACACTATTGCGGAATCTCTAAATATGCCATAAAAGAGACGCGATAATCACATAGATACGTGATCATATACATGGCATTGTATATGTGTGTTTTATTTGCTAAAGGCCAAAAGAAGAATTACGCGAACTCTAAAGCTAAGCTATGCAATATTCGCTGAAAATAAAGTACATCAGTCATGTTTCCGCATTAATAAGGGACTGCGGTTTAATCCGCTGAGTTTCCGCGGACGGTTAGGTGATTCGCAGACCGCGGATATCTCAAATACTATAAATGGGGAGCTTGGACTCTCATTTATAGGTGGTTGATTCTCTGCCATTTGCCTAAGCCTTTGTGATTTCCACTTGTGATCTTGCCCAAGGGATTTTTACATCGCGCAAAGGTGAATTATGCTAATTAACAATCAAGACCGGGTCAGGGTGGTTGATCACTTGATAGTTAAAGTGAAAGACGATTATCGGGGCCCAAAATAATCATCAAACACTCCATCCTCAATCATAATCTCATTGCACTCAATCCGTAATTAAGTAACATCATTAATTAAGGATTGATCAATTGGCGCCATCCGTGGGACACGTTTTTCAAATTGAACTCGAAATTTTTTGTTTTGTGCCATCAAACAATTAATACGTCGGTTTAATTTCAATCGTGTTTTTGTTATGATGATTTGCAGGTGCTTTTTCAAAGACGTAATCGGTTGATTTGTTAGACAGTCATGATGACAAACGCGAAGCAAACATGCGTTTCTGTGAATGCTGATGCACTGCCTAGCGATTTGCAGAACGTCGTGATATTTCCATTGCAAGCAAATGCTAGCATAACTGCGGGAAAATCGGTTCAAGAACTGATTGCTAAAACATCTGCGGCAAATAACGCTAGTGATTCGCAGCCAGAAGTTGCTGCTGAAAAAATGGTTGCACGCAGATCATTGTTGCAAAACCGCGAAGAAACAATTACTGAAGGAAAGCGAATAAAGGCTTTGGCTGGCAAATCTAGCTTGCGAACTGACAAAATTGGTGGCACTGCCATGGAACAGGCTAAGAAAGATGCCAAATGTAGTCGCGAGTCCCGTATACCGCGAACTTACCTATGGCCGTTAAATGATTCGGGATCACAGGTTGATCGCCTAGTTATTGAGCGAAACGATAGTGATAGTGATAATGCAGAAGAACGCGTTAATTTGAATTCCGCATATAACTCAAAAACGGCTAAGGCGCCAAGAGAAGAAAGCGAATTTTCTGATGATTCGGATAGCGTGGAAGAGTTTGTTAAAGTTCCACATGTTAAGCGAAAACGCCCACCAACACCTTTCCCTCGTTATGGGGAAGAAGGTGAAGCATATGATGCTGCCCGCAGAGAAAATGCTCAAAATTTTTTTGGCGGATGCTTTCAGAAGCATTGCGCCAAAGTCAATGCAACATAAGTTTGAACAGCCAAATTTCTTGCAAGATATGATTTCCAAGTTCTGTACGGAGAATGCAGATACTCACACAAAAAAGGCAACTGAAATCACTATTGCCGCGGACAAGTTTGTCCAACATATTTCTGATTATCCAATTGTTTCTCCGCCAATTGTGCTGGCAACTCTGGGAGTTTATTCAAGTTTAACCGATCCTTTAGATTTTCTGTAGCGATTCGAAGGAGTGGTGAGCACCTATAACTGGGATGAACCAGTTGTGTGTAGAGTGTTCCCCATGGCTTTGCAAGGGTCAGCAAGGGAGTGGTTTCATAGTCTGCAATCTCGCAGTATTATTGGCTTTGTTGATTTGCGTGAAAAATTCTGGTTACAGTTTCAAAATCTTTTGCCGCAGAAAAAGACACATATAGAATGTCACGATATTAAGCAAGGCAACAAGGAAAATTTGAACGCATTACTTACGCGGTACATTTATGAGTGCCAAAAAATTCCAAGATTGAATGAAGATCAGAAAATTTCTGGTTTTTTGCATGCTATTAATCCGCAGCGACATCCAACTCTTGTGCGAAGATTGCGAAGAGATGTTCCGCTAACTTTCGCTAATGTTCAACAGGAAACATATGATTATCTCCGCGGTGGAGAGGATAGCACTATAACCCCTGCATGTGGGTGGGGTAGAGACAAAAGTTGGCGAGATGACAATGACTCTTTTCGTGATGGTAACAGTGATAATTACCGCAGATCAGGCTTTCTGCGAAGAAACGGCAGCGGGGGTTACCCGCGAAATGACAGGTTTCAAGGGCAAAATGATAACCATGGATATGGCCGTCGCGATCGCTATTCTACGCGAAAGTGGAGCAATGATTCTTTCAATATTATTCAGTTGCTAACAAAAACGCCTAAGGAAATTTCGTTACAAGAGAGAGTCGCTAAATATTTTCCTGATCCGCAGCCTTTGGGAGCGAATAGCAGGCGCGATCTATCAAAGTTTTATGTTTTCCATGACGATTATGGTCATGACACCAATCACTGCAGAGATTTGGCGGAATTGATCGCGGAGGCATATGAGCAAGGTAAGCTGGACCATTTAATCACGCAGAATAGTACAAGTACTGCGAATGCGATTATAATGCCCACAGAAGCCAATACCTCAAATGCGCCAAATATGGTTGAGCGAAAGGCTCCCGCGGTGAAAAATCTGGGTGTAAAGATGGTGAGTAAGAAAGAAAACTAGCGTGGAATCCAGGTAATTAATATGGTAGAAGTGCAAGGCGAAATGTCAGTACTTCAAATATTTGAGCAGATTGTCAGTTGGAAATGTCCTTCCATTACTTTTCCTCCTGCTAGTTTGACAGCGGATGTTGACAAACCAGTGGTGGTTTCATGCCGCATTGCTAATACCGGCATTATGATCATGAATGTACATGTGGACACTGGTAGCAGTGTAGATGTCATATACGAACAATGTTTTAGCAAGCTGCCTGCGAACATTCAGGCTTTGATGAAACCTACTGCACTTTCACTTGCCGGATTCTCAGGAGAGTCAACTTGACCTGTTGGCCAGTTGGAATTGCAAATGGAATTAGTTGATGATCGCGATGAGTCGCTGAGATGCCAAGCTTTGTTGAATTTGTATATAATGCGAAATCAGTCGCGATTCAATATGATACTTGGGCGCACTGCTTTGCGCATGTTTGGCGCTATCCCTTCTACTATACATGGCATGCTTAAATTTTCTGCTAATAAGGGAATTGGCACAATAACTTCTGTGGAAGTAGAACCATTCTGCGCTATGATTATGGCAAATGCAAATATGGGTATTGAAGGACATTCAGTTCACCCCGAATAGTGCGAAAATTTACAGAAAAAAGTTGTAATGAGATGCTAAGGCAAATTTCATTAATGCATGATATGTCGTGTTTATTTTTATAACTTTGTAAGGCGAAAAAGTAATGAATAAAGCAAAATTAATTTCAGTGTTAGTAGTTGTTTCTTTACAAAGCGAAAACACTATGTGTGGCCACGCGTAGTGATTATTTCACAGAATGCAATTACTTATCTTTTATAACACTAAGTTAATGTTTGTTCTGCGGATGCTTTAAGTAAAATGGCATGCTTTTCGTTAAACATGGCCTGCTTAAAAGTTGTAATAATGCAAATATGCATCGCGAAATGATATGCTAAAAACCAAGTGATGAAATTGCCCACTTGTGTTGACTTGAAAATATTGCGAAAGGATAAAATTTCCAAAGTATTTGATCTTGCCAATACTTAGATGCTTCGCAATGCTAAATTTGCCTAAGGATCGATTTGTCGGACTTAGAAGATTCATAATGATTAAAAGATTGTTTCGCATAAAGTACGCGTTTGTTATGTGCACAATAGCGAATGCGAAAATTGCAAAGGGCAAGTCTGAATTATGAATATAAGATAAAGTATAGCGCTATATAAATAAAAATATTGCAACTGTGAAATGTAAATATGATAGTAATATTAAGCGCGATAACAGCGCGGATCATTACAAAAAACGCAATTAAGATTGCGAAATATACATATGAAAACTAGCTAACACAAATCTACAGCTCCAACGCTTTAATGTCTGCGAATGTAATGCCCTCGCGCTGGCTGAATTCCTCCAGGGCAGGTATGCTGACTTTTTCGACTTCCTTCTTTGCTCTTGAGAGCGCTTCTTGAGCATCGTCAGTGGCACAAATTTCTTTCGCCATATCTGAAGGGAGGGGTTGAGAAAGATCGCCAAGCTTGCACAACAGATCATACCACTTACAGCGAGTGGCAAGTTTTGCTGCTTGGGCATATGCCTAAAATTTTTCAGTGACTGGATTGGAATCCATCACTTTATCTGCAAATTCTGGCAGATACTTGACCAGCTGTGCGATTTCTTTTTCTGCACTTTCTGCCCTCTTTTTGAGTCTGGCGTTCTCCTCTACAGCCTTTTTTAGTCGTGCCTCAGCCCTTTGCGCTTTTTTCTCGTTAGCGTTGGCAATCTTCACTACATTATCATATTCATTCGACATCTCAGTGAAACGCTCCATGCTGTCTACAGTTAGACAAATTGCATTATAGCAATTATGCAGTCGCTGTCTTGCGGCTTCGGGATATGATAGTTTGCGATATTGCTCTTTTGTATCCTTAGGAATAAATTTGTAAAGCTTGCGGTATAGTTGATTGGCCTGTTCTGCTGCTGCGGTTTCTTCCGCATCATCTTTGTAACATCCCGCCTTTTTCCGTTTACTTTTTCGTTTAACTATTTAAATTCCGTTATATGTTTATAACATCTCCCGTTGATACGCGTTTTAAAAATATCTCGTTTAGGTAATTCACGCACCCGCAACCGAACTCGAGGGACTAGTTTCGCCAAAGATCCAAAGAGGTGACTAGCATTTGACTAGTCAACCCCACCTCCTTTCTTTTTTATTTTCATTTTCCTTTTCTTTCACTACTTCTCCATTTTCTTTCAATCATCCATTTAAAAGAATCATCATCTAAATCCAAGCTAGCGGGTGTCTTGCAAAACAAATTACATATTTGGAATCCTTGCAACTTCCTCTTCGATTCCATACCGATTTCATCAAGTTTGAGTAACTTTCTAAAATCACTAGATTTTGTGTTCTTGATTTTTTTAACTTATAAAATTGTTAATTAGTGTCTATGGCTCAAGTCTAACATGAATATATGATTTATATGTTCGATTTTGTTATTTGAAGTAACTAGCATGAACATAAACCTTAATGTGTTTGATTTGGTGATTTGGTTGTTTGGATGTTGTTAAATGTTATAAATTCATGTATTAAATGTGTTCCAAACATCACTAGCTTTGATTTGATATGTAGGTTGTTTTAGAAAACTTCATAAACATGATTAGTGATTTTGATGTTATTGGTTAGGGTTTGATAGAATTGAATGCGAACATTTAATGTATTGAATGCCATGAATTGTTGTTAGTAAGTAGTTAGTTGTATTGTATGCTTGATTACCTACGAAACGGTGCGTTATATGGATGCGTTTAATTCCCGAATCCTATTTTGTGCATTTATGAACTTGAGCATTTATGGTGAACATTAATTGATCATTTATTTTGGAAAGCCGATTGTTACAAATGATGTTTTTGGTTGGTGAAATGTATTTAATTGTGTTCTTTGTCAAATTACCTTTCTAACGATATAAGATACGAGTTCTAAGTGTTTACGGTTTGTGTTTTATGTTTGTTTGAATTTTGGGTTGAGACTTAGAAAACTGAAACTGGCCAGGTACCAGCTCGCGTGTTATGCCGTGGCGCGGCCAGCCTTTGTCGCAGCATGACATAAGGCGTGTCCAGCTTCTGACCACCTTGTCAATTATATGAAAAATGTTTGGCACGCTATGGACCTCCGATTCACATGTAACTTGTTCTAACATGCTTATATATGAATAAAAACCTCAGAAAAATAGTTCGGGACCCGACCCGAACGTGTTGACTTTTTCATTGACTTTGACCGACCAAAGTTTGACTTTTTGTCAAACTTAACCAAATGATTATGCAATCTTTCTAACTTGTTTCTATACTTGTATCTTGCATGAAACCTGGACAATTTGATTCACATGCTACTTAATCGAGTCGTAACGAGCCATAGGACTAATTGAACATCTTTGACCTATCGCGTTTACCGATATTGATACGACCTATTTGTTTAGGTCAAGACTAGCATTGTTCTTTGCACACATTACTTTATGAAGCACTTTTTATACGCGCACTCAAGGTGAGATCATAGTCCCATCTTTTAAACAACTTTTATGCTTTAAACTATAGGATGAGAAACATATACGTATCATGCTTTTACACTTTGAACACAAGTACGAAAATGAACATTCCACATACGGGTTTGAACAAAAAGCCTCAATTCAATTATCATTAGTTACACTTGCAGGGTGTAAATGTGAACTTATATTATGTGATCACATGGGCTTGACGAGCCTCATTTGGACGGTTCGCTACCGTTAGCGGATGAAATATATTTTCGAGTCTAGTGTATGTTCTAACACTATGCAAAGGGTGCAAAACAGTTAAGTTTGATAATTGGGTGCCCGCGAAACAAATAACAACTTTGGAATGCAAATGATTTTGATAATCATATTATATTAAATCTTGTGGTTCAAATGCAACGTTTACTAAAACACCTATGATTTCACCAACGTTTTCGTTAATAGTTTTCTATATGTTTTCTCAGGTCCTTGAACGCTACTTGATACATGCTTTTGCACTCTTTTTGATACTTGCTTGGATGTCGAGTATACATGCATAGTTGGAGCGTCTTTTGACTACTTTAAATTGTGTCGCATAGGTTATTTCGTACGTTAAACATTGTAATGCAACTAGTCTTTTGAACTACATTTGTAAACTTCAAACATCCTTTTACTTATGAAATGAATGCGATATATTTTGGTCAAACGTCATGCTAAAGACTTATGACCACGTAACGGGACCTAAGTAGTCGGCGCCGTCAAACATGATTTGGTCGGGTCGCTACAGATGGTATCAGAGCGTTGGTTGTAGGCAATTAGAGTTCATTGATGTCAACCTCGAGTCATAGGGTACATTAGTGAGTCTAGACTACAACTGGCATATAGACTTGAAGTAGGAATTACTTGACTACTTGTGCATTTATACTCGAACGTTTCTACTCATATCTACTCTTATTTCATCTTAATCTCACGTCGTTTAATTTAATTGACACGCCACCTTGACTTAGTGAAATAATGTCGAATGCACATGTGAATTAGGGTAATATAATTTTCGGGATTATACTACGGTGACTCATATGAACGTTCCGACATTATGGCATAAAGAATTTAAGGCGAGTCAAGGAAAATTTCTCTCTATCCTTATTCCATATCATGGTTAGTATTATTAGAAATACTAATCAACGATATTCTTGTGTTTTGAAGGAACAATGCCTCCTCGTCGTGTGCCATGCCATGAGACTCCTGAACAAGCTCTACAACGAATGGTAGCCACCGTCGTAGAGGCGGCCATGGCCGGTCACTCCTCCAACAACAACAATAACAACAACCACAACAACAACAACAATCAAGGGGCCGGTAACTCAAGCGAAGGGTGCTCCTATAAAGCTTTCATGGGGTGCAAACCTCATACTTTTGATGGGACCAGGAGACCGGTTGTACTCACTCGATGGTTCGAACAAACGGAGGCCGTCTTTAGCATAAGCGATTGTCGGGACCAAGATAAGGTCAAATACTCCACTCACACTTTCGCCGGTGTCGCCCTCACGTGGTGGAACACGTATATACAATCGGTGGGTACCGATGAAGCTCACGCCCTCTCTTGGGCCGATTTAAGTTAAAGGTTGATCATCGAATTTTTCCCTCGTGAAGAAACCCGAAAGTTCGAGCAAGAGCTAAGAACTTTGAAGGCGGTCGGAAATGATATCAAGGCCTATAATCAACGATTCGCCGAGCTATCCTTGATGTGTCCCAACCTCGTGAACCCCGAATCTCAAAGGGTTAAACTCTATATGGATGGTCTTCCAAAGAGCATCAAACAAGGAGTGATGTCATCCAAACCCGCTAACCTACAACAAGCCTTAAACATGGCCCGCCAATTGATCGAAACGGTTGACGAAATCGTAGTTCCGGCACCTAAGGCCGAGGATAAAACGGGAGGCAATAAAATAAAATGGGAAGCCCCCCAATCAAGCAACAACTACAACAACAATTTCACCAAAAAGCCTTACACCTCCGACGCCAAGAAAAGTTATGGCGAAAATAAACCCTTTTGCAACAAATGCCACAAACACCACTATGGTGAATGTAGCAATCTATTTTGCCACCGGTGCCAAAGGGGTGGTCATGTGGCCAACGATTGTAGAAGTGCCGCCCCCGTCACTCAAAAGGTGCCCAATGCACCAAAACCGGGTACTTGTTATGAATGTGGCCAAACGGGTCATTTTAGATATGCATGCCCGAAGAAGAAAGCCAACCGCAACACACGCGGCCGAGCTTTCAACATCAACACCGAGGAAGCCCGAGATGACAATGAATTAGTCACGGGTACGTTTCTCCTCAACAACACTTATGTTACTTGTTTATTCGATTCGGGTACCGATAAGAGTTTTGTATCCAAGACTTTGACTCATTCTTTTAGCACTCCACCACTTCCACTAGATACCACTTATGCCATTGAAGTGGCGAACGGGAAACTATTGAGTGCCGACACATATTACCGGGGGTGTACGTTAAACATTTTAGGTAATGAGTTTGAAATTGACTTGATGCCCATGGAACTAGGAAGCTTCGATGTAATAATTGGTATGAATTGGCTAGCCAAAACGAAATCTCACATCCTTTGTGAGCTTAACGCAATCCGAATTCCTATCGAGAATGGTGAACCCTTGATTGTTTATGGCGATAAGAGTTGCACCGGACTCAACCTCGTTTCGTGCATTAAAGTTAGAAAACTACTCCGTAAGGGTTGTTTTGCGATCCTTGCTCACATTAAGAAAGTCGAGTCCAATGAGAAGCACATCGATGATGTGCCAATTGTTAGTGACTATTCCGATGTATTTCCAGACGAATTGCTGGGTCTTCCACCTCATCGACCGGTTGAATTCCAAATCGATCTTATTCCGGGAGCCGCACCCGTAGCACGTGCACCAATTAGACTCGCTCCATCCGAAATGCAAGAATTGCAAAGTCAAATTCAAGAACTACTTGATCGTGGTTTTATCCAACCTAGCCATTCACCTTGGGGCGCTCCAATTTTGTTTGTTAAAATGAAAGACGGATCCCTACGAATGTGCATTGATTATCGTGAACTAAACAAATTGACGGTTAAAAACCGATATCCTCTCCCTCGCATCGATGACCTCTTTGATCAACTACAAGGGTCTTGTGTATATTCAAAAATCGATCTCCGCTCGGGTTATCATCAATTAAGGGTTAAGGGGGAAGATGTCTCCAAAACCGCTTTCCGAACTCGTTATGGTAGTTATGAATTCCTTATCATGCCATTTGGTCTCACTAACGCACCGGCGGTGTTCATGGATCTTAGCGTGTGCAAACTGTATCTCGACAAATTCGTCATCGTGTTCATCGATGATATTTTGGTCTATTCTAAAAACGAAGAAGAACACGAGGAACATCTCCGACTTGTGCTTGAACTTTTAAGACAAGAACGACTCTATGCCAAATTCTCCAAGTGTGAATTTTGGTTGAAGGAAGTTTAATTTCTTGGTCATGTTGTAAGTGATCAAGGTATTAAAGTTGATCCATCAAAAATCGAAGCCATTAGTAAATGGGAAACTCCTACTACTCCTACTCACATTCGTTAATTCTTGGGTCTCGCCGGATACTATCGTAGATTCATCAAGGATTTCTCTTTGGTTGCTCGTCCTCTAACCGCGTTAACTCACAAGGGAAAGAAATTCGTTTGGGCGACCGAACAAGAATCTGCATTTCAAATCTAGAAAACGAAGCTAACCACCGCTCCTATCTTGTCACTTCCCGAAGTCAACGATGATTTTGTTGTGTATTGCGACGCCTCGAAACATGGTTTTGGGTGTGTGTTGATGCAACGAACGAAAGTCATTTCTTATGCTTCTCAACAACTCAAAATTCATGAACGAAACTACACGACACATGATCTCGAACTCGGAGCCGTTGTCTTTGCATTTATAATGTGGAGACACTATCTTTATGGAACCAAGAGTACCATCTTCACCGATCACAAAAGTCTTCAACACATCTTTGATCAAAAGCAACTAAACATGAGACAATGACGGTGGATTGAAACTTTAAACGATTATGATTGTGAGCTTCGCTACCATCCCGGAAAGGCAAACGTAGTGGCCGATGCCTTAAGTCAAAAAGAAAGAGCGGTGCCTCTTCATGTCCGAGCCTTAAACATCACCATCCACACAAACCTTAATAGCCAAATTCGAGTAGCCCAAGATGAGGCTCTCAAGGATGAAAATGTTTCACACGAGCTCTTGAATATTCTCGTCTCTCGATTCGAAATTAGGGAGACCGGACTCCGATATTTCGCCAGAAGGATTTGGGTGCCTAGATATGGGGACCATAAGTCACGATACTCGATTCACCCCAGTGCCAATAAGATGTACCACGACCTTAAAGAACAATATTGGTGGCCGAACATCAAAAGCGACGTAGCTACTTATGTTGCCAAGTGTTTGACATGTTTCAAAGTCAAAGCCGAACACCAAAGATCGTCCGGGTTACTTCAACAACCCGAAATCCCGCAATGGAAGTGGGAAAGAATAACGATGGACTTCATCACCAAGTTACCAAAGACAACGGGCGGTTATGATACCATTTGGGTTATTGTTAACCGTCTCACCAAATCCGCACACTTTCTCGCCATGAAGGAGACCAACAAAATGGAGAAACTTGCACAACTTTACATCAAGGAGATCATAGCCCGGCATGGTGTACCTTTATCGATTATCTCCGACCGAGATGGCTGTTTTGTTTCTAGATTTTGGTGTACCTTGCAAGAAGCGTTGGGAACGCGTTTAGACATGAGCACCGCATATCACCCTCAAACCGATGGACAAAGCGAACGCACAATTCAAACCTTGGAGGACATGTTACGAGCTTGCGTGGTTGATTTTGGAAAAGCTTGGGACAAGCACTTACCTCTCGCCGAGTTTTCTTACAACAATAGTTATCACGCGAGTATTAAAGTCGCGCCTTTTGAAGCGCTATATGGCCAAAAATGTCGTTCACCTCTTTGTTGGGCCGAGGTAGGCGACGTGCAAATCACCGGACCCAAAGTCATTCATGAAACCACCGAGAAGATCGTACAAATTCGAGATAGGTTTCGGACGGCCCGGAGTCATCAAAAGTGCTATACCGACAAAAGAAGCAACGACCTCGAATTTCAAGTCGGTGACCGAGTAATGTTAAAAGTCGCGCCTTGGAAAGGTGTAATCTGTTTTGGGAAATGCGGGAAGCTAAATCCAAGGTATATTGGTCCTTTCGAAATCTTGGAGCGTATTGCAACCGTTGCTTATCGTTTAGATCTTCCGCCTCAATTGAGCTCCATTCATCCTACCTTCCATGTATCTAACTTGAAAAAGTGTCTTGCCGAACCCGATATCGTCATCCCTCTCGAGGAACTTACTATTGATGACAAACTTCATTTTGTGGAGGAACCCGTTGAAATTGTCGACACCTCCGTCAAGACATTGAAACAAAGCCGAATTCCGATTGTTAAAGTCCATTGGAACGCCAAAAGAGGACCCGTGTTTACTTGGGAAAGGCAAGATCAAATGCAAAGGAAATACCCTCATCTATTCCCGGTTCCGGAAACGCAAGATTCCGAGGAAGAAACAACGACTACTACGCCTATTTAAATTTCGGGACGAAATTTCTTTTAAGGAGTAGGTAATGTAACATCCCGCCTTTTTCCGTTTACTTTTCTGTTTAACTATTTAAATTCCGTTATATGTTTATAACATCTCCCGTTGATACGCGTTTTAAAAATATCTCGTTTAGGTAATTCACGCACCCGCAACCGAACTCGAGGGACTAGTTTCGCCAAAGATCCAAAGAGGTGACTAGCATTTGACTAGTCAACCCCACCTCCTTTCTTTTTCATTTTCATTTTCCTTTTCTTTCACTACTTCTCCATTTTCTTTCAATTATCCATTTCAAATAATCATCATCTAAATCCAAGCTAGCGGGTGTCTTGCAAAACAAATTACATATTTGGAATCCTTGCAACTTCCTCTTCGATTCCATACCGATTTCATCAAGTTTGGGTAACTTTCTAAAATCACTAGATTTTGTGTTCTTGATGTTTTTAACTTATAAAGTTGTTAATTAGCGTCTATGGCTCAAGTCTAACATGAATATATGATTTATATGTTCGATTTTGTTATTTGAAGTAACTAGCATGAACATAAACTTTGGTGTGTTTGATTTGGTGATTTGGTTGTTTGGATGATGTTAAATGTTATAAATGCATGTATTAAATGTGTTCCAAACATCACTAGCTTCGATTTGATGTGTAGGTTGTTTTAGAAAACTTCATAAACATGATTAGTGATTTTGATGTTATTGGTTAGGGTTTGATAGAATTGAATGTGAACATTTAATGTATTGAATGGCATGAATTGTTGTTAGTAAGTAGTTTGTTGTATTGTATGCTTGATTACCTACGAAACAACGCGTTATATGGATGCATTTAATTCCCGAATCCTATTTTGTGGATTTATGAACTTGAGCATTTATGGTGAACATTAATTGATCATTTATTTTGGAAATCCGATTGTTACAAATGATGTTTTTGGTTGGTGAAATGTATTTAGTTATGTTCTTTGTCAAATTACCTTTCTAACGATATAAGATACGAGTTCTAAGTGTTTACGGTTTGTGTATTACGTTTGTTTGAATTTTGGGTTGAGACTTAGAAAACTGAAACTGGCCAGGTACCAGCTCGCGTGTTATGTCGCGGCGCGGCCAGTCTTTGTCGCGGCGCGACATAAGGCGTGTCCAGCCTCTGACCACCTTGTCAATTATATGAAAAATGTTTGGCACGCTATGGACCTCCGATTCACATGTAACTTATTCTAACATGCTTATATATGAATAAAAACCTCAGAAAAATAGTTTGGAACCCGACCCGAACGTGTTGACTTTTTCGTGACTTTGATCGACCAAAGTTTGACTTTTTGTCAAACTTAACCAAATGATTATGCAATCTTTCTAACTTGTTTCTATACTTTTATCTTGCATGAAACCTGGACAATTTGATTCATATGCTACTTAATTGAGTCGTAACGAGCCATAGGACTAATTGAACATCTTTGACCTATCGCGTTTACCGATATTGATACGACCTATTTGTTTAGGTCAAGACTAGCATTGTTCTTTGCACACGTTACTTTGTGAAGTACTTTTCATACGTGAACTCAAGGTGAGATCATAGTCTCATCTTTCAAACAACTTTTATGCTTTAAACTATGGGATGAGAAACATATACGTATCATGCTTTTACACTTTGAACACAAGTACGAAAACGAACATTCCACGTACGGGTTTGAAAAAAAAGCCTCAATTCAATTATCATTAGTTACACTTGCAGGGTGTAAACGTGAACTTATATTATGTGATCACATGGGCTTGACGAGCCTCATTCGGACGGTTCGCTACCGTTAGCGGATGAAATATATTTTCGGGTCTAGTGTATGTTCTAACACTACGCAAAGGGTGCAAAACAGTTAAGTTTGATAATTGGGTGCTCGCGAAACAAATAACAACTTTGGAATGCAAATGATTTTGATAATCATATTATATTAAATCTTGTGGTTCCAATGCAACGTTTACTAAAACACCTATGATTTCACCAACGTTTTCGTTGACAGTTTTCTATATGTTTTCTCAGGTCCTTGAACGCTACTTGATACATGCTTCCGCACTCTTTTTGATACTTGCTTGGATGTCGAGTATACATGCATAGTTGGAGCGTCTTTTGACTACTTTAAATTGTGTCGCATAGGTTTCATTCGTACGTTAAACATTGTAATGTAACTAGTCTTTTGAACTACATTTGTAAACTTGAAACATCCTTTTACTTATGAACTGAATGCGACATATTTTGGTCAAACGTCATGTTAAAGACTTATGACCACGTAACGGGACCTAAGTAGTCGGCGCCGTCAAACATGATTTGGTTGGGTCGCTACAATCTTCTCCTTCCTCCTCTTGATTAGATGCTTCTGCGTCAGAAGGAAGAGATAAATTTTCATGCCCAGGCTCTTCAAGAATATCTGTGGGGATGCTCCCAGTGATATTGTAGAGCGGTGTTGCTCAGCGGATGAATCTGAAAGGACAACTACAAACAGATAAACAAATATAGCAAGCTTATACGAAAATAATACATGCGTAATAAATAAATACTGCAAATACATAATCACTTACTCGCTTCTCGTTCAGAAAGAGACCGCAATCGTCTTTTGCGTGGAGTGGGGGCACTTTCGGCAACTTTCCGCTTACCGCGGTCTTCCCCACCAGAAATAAAGCATGTATGGATGATTGGCTCATCAATAGGAACAATCTCGCCGTCGCCATTTTTTAAGCGACGAGCAGGACTGATCCTACTAATATCTGTCGACCTCATGATTAGGTCAAGAGTAATCACTGCGACAATCAATTGTATAAGGTTATGCGAAGAATAAGCATAAGTATATTATATTAATACATTGAGAAGAGTATAAGCGAAATACCATTATTTGCCTGGTCGACCAAAAGAGCGTCATAGTCGCTCCATGGCCATTGAATTGAGACGCTGCCAATGTACAGCGGTACATTTGAATATGCTCACAGAATTAGGCCCGCATTCTTGAGTGTATTGAGAATGTCATTCTCAAGATCATCAAGTATAGGCTTCTCATTGAGAGTGGGATCAAGGTCTGTACACCATCTTCTTGGTATATCACTATCCACATAGGCGGTGTCGTTAATGTAAAAGAAAGAACTGCGCCAGTTGCCAATTGAGTCTTTTGGCGATGTCATTGTGCCAAGTTTGCTGCGAAATGAAAACCATCCCACATCGTATAGCACCAGGCTATTGCATGTGCGAAACACATTTAACAGCGGTTGTTTGTTGTTGGCATTGCAAAACATCTCAAACAAAACAATTTTATTAATCGTGTTTGGATGAAGTTGCGCCATGGCAATCTTATAATACTCGCAGACACTGCGGAAAAATTGAGTAAGCAGAAATCGTAGGTTGCCTTGAGAGATGGCAGCCTCGTAAACGGAAATCATCCCCTTAGGGGGGGTATCAGCTCGTTGTTCTGCTGCAGGTGCGGTAGGAACAAACTGTGCAAGTGGAGGGTACCACTCCTGTAGGGTTTGGAGTTTTGCTTCCGTCATATAGGAAACAAAACCTCCAAGAGTATGCATAGATGAAGAAGATGCCATTTGTAGTAAGAAAAATAAAACGGATGTTGAATTGAAGAAATTAGAGGTTGAATTGAGTAATTGCAAGGAACGAGTGTGATCAGATGAATTTGATTGAACGCGTAATTGTGAGAGAAAGCGTAAAGTTTTTATGAGGGTTATCCAGCTATTTATAATTAGAATTAGGGCAAGTAAGTTGGAAAGGCAATGATTACATTTAAACGGCTAAAATTACCACAACGTGTAAACGGTAATTTTCTAGCCGTTACAGCGTATTGATTTGACAGAATTGCGAAAGTTACCGTTGTGTTTACGCGTTAAGTCTATTAAAAACAACGGTAATACATTGGTGGTAAAAATTATAAAGTAATACTCGCGAATAAATTTTAAGGGAGCACTTCTTTATTTTTAGAGTTTATCATGATACATTTGCTTCGCAAAAATATATCATAATAAACTGGGGGGACTTGATCATATACATGGCATTGTATATGTGTGTTTTATTTGCTAAAGGCCAAAAGAAGAATTACGAGAACTCTAAAGCTAAGCTATGCAATATTTGCTGAAAATAAAGTACAGCAGTCATGTTTCCGCATTAATAAGGGACTGCGGTTTAATCGGCTGAGTTTTCGCGGACGGTTAGGTGATTCGCAGACCGCGGATATCTCAAATACTATAAATAGGGAGCTTGGCCTCTCATTTATAGGTGGTTGATTCTCTGCCATTTGCCTAAGCCTTTGTGATTTCCACTTGTGATCTTGCCCAAGGGATTTTTACATCGCGCAAAGGTGAATTATGCTAATTAACAATCAAGACCGGGTCAGGGTGGTTGATCACTTGATAGTTAAAGTGAAAGACGATCATCGGGGCCCAAAATAATCATCAAACACTCCATCCTCAATCATAATCTCATTGCACTCAATCCGTAATTAAGTAACATCATTAATTAAGGATTGATCAATACGTATCTTTAATGTAGACGGAAGATGACATGTATCAAACAAATCTAGCCATTCCGTCCACGAGCTACACATAGGGATTTCGAGGTCAACCCAAACCTTTATCCTTCTCCATAGATTAGTCGCAAGTAAACTCTCGAATAGAAGGTGAATGAGCGATTCAATGTGGCAATGGCAAATGACGCACCTAATAACTTCAATATCTATACCTCTCAAAGAAAATTTAAGTCTTGTCGGAGACCAGTTCCATGCTACTCTCCATATGGAAATGTTCACCTTTCTAGGAATTCCTTTTACTAAGCTAGTTGGATTATCGACTGAAGGGAGAACCAATTCATCAAAATGCAATCGGGTACATGAAACTTGGTAGCGGTTTACTTTAAGTGGCTAATTTGGTGCATGATCGTTGATATCGGCTAAAAAGTCACGTTTTCACCCCGGTATTAAGGCCCAAAAACAAGAAAGATTCAAACTTTGTTAGCAAAATACCCACTTCGTCGGTTAGAATTAAAGAACAAGTAATTACGAAGACGGTGAAAAAAGAATCAAGAGAATCGGAGCTAAAACGAAGATTCTAGAGCGAAAACGGTGAAAGACAAGAAAACAAGTTACGATCCAGGAAAATCAGGCTGACCAGGCCAGCAAACGGTCTGCCATACGGCTTGCCAAACGGCCTGCCAGTATGACAAATGGCCTTCCAAATGGTCAGATCAAACGGGCTCGATAAACGACTTGCCTTAGCAAACAGCCTCCAAAAACGGCCTGCCAAACGGCCTGCCAGCCGTTTGCAGGCAAAAATCTTGTTTATTTAAAGGGTCTTTGTCATTCATTCCAACACACACTTCAATTCACTTCTTTCTCTCTCTTGTATAATATTAGTCATACTCTCAAGGCCTTCGACTCCGTACGGAAAACCTAGTACCCGGAGAAGAACGCCGAAGATTGTATTAGGAGCGGTCTGGAGTCTTGAAGTTGTCACTTTTGTATTTGGAACTCGTTTAATCTACTGGTGCTTCTATCCCTTATATTTATATAATGTCTTCTATCATTATGTTATGTGATATTGTTGCCATGATTAGCGAGTAGTTATCTTTAGTGTAAGCTATGATGTAAACAGTTATAATGCCGAAATAATATTATGGTTTGTGTATGCTGTTGAAATGCTTTCCGATTATTCTTTAAACTCAATCGCTTTTCCAACTAATAGAACGTAGTTATTGGCTTTGTTATTGGAAAGTCGCGAACCCCGATTCAGAGTACATTATCTTTGTCACCCCTTGGTAAGAGAAGTTTATCGGATACAACGTAAGATCGACTGCGGCACACCGGTTGTAGTAAGTCTATCAAGCTTTGGATTCCGACCGAGGACTCTTTCGTAGTGAAACATCTGACTAGACCCTTAGTACATTTTTGGTCCCAAACCATGCTAGTGTAGTCACCAAGCATATAAACTTCGTACGTGCACGCTGAAGCACAGCGGTTGTTGTAAGATGTACCTCTGCTAAGTAAGGCCATGGAACCCGGTCAGTGTTGATTAGTACACTGCACCATAACGTGGTCTCAAGCATTGTACCCCGTTTGAGGGATTCTTAGTTAATTAAGGAACTGTTTGTTTAGACACATAAAGGATTGGACCGTTAGGATAACCGAACGTGTTCATGGAAGTCAGCTTGACTTGACCATGATGTTCTTTATGGTTGAACTCTTTTTAAGGGCTTAACTATCTTTTAAAACCAATCATTAAAGAAAGCATTGAAACACATCACGTCTCTCGGATATGGTAAACCATGTATTTATTATGCTTAAGAAAGTTTAGACCATTGTGGAATGTTAATACGTCACCCAACCGAGTCGCTCAATTGGATGAGCCGTCTGAACGTGTATGCCTGTAATCAGACTGCACGGGTGTCGGGGGTAAGGGACGTTGCTGTCTATTCAGAATCTTCAAGCCTAACGCAGTACCCAGTGACATGTCTTATGATAGGGACGTTTAGGACCAGTGTAATGAATACAAGGCCTCTGCCTATTCATGAGCCAACATTCCATAATCTCGGCAGAATAACTGATGAAGTCATAGTATGCACTCACTTTAACTTTATTTGAATTACGAACTTTATCGCATTTACTTTATCTGTCTTATAAATTAGAAAATTTCAAAATTAAGTAACCACTACTCCTCCCTAACTATCTTAGGCTTAAATATAGGTTCGATTCTACTGATATTTCAAAAATACGACTCTAGGTCATATTTTCCTTACTCATATTAAGGAGTAGTACGATTTAGGCTCCGCTAAATATAAATTTAAAACAGTACCTTCCCCCTTGGGTGGTTGATCCTGGCGCGCTGCGGCCCGACGACACCGCGCGAATGAAAACCGTCCGTTTCGGCCATATCAATCGTACCTTTATTTGATTTGGGGTTGAGTTTTTTCGCGTCTAATAAGTTCGATTTTAGATATAGATAGAGTGTTTTTGTATTTCACTAAATTCAAGCCTTTCCGTTTTAATATCCATATATGCTATGTTTATTTTTCATCATTCTATAAAAAAATCTTTGTATATAGTTATTGATGTTTTTTTTTCTTTTTTGAAAAAAACAACATTACCCGATGGTTTTATTACACCTCAAAAGTTTTTTCATATACATTACCCGTACTACATAAACGATCCCTATAGTTTATTCAGTTTTAATTTTTCTCCCTCAAGAACTTTATTATATGCACGTTTAATCCAGAAAAATATAACATCATATGCAATGGTACTTTGTCGTCAAGATTAACAGTTCAAACCTAAAGAATCGCTAAAGAGCGAAAACCCTACAAAACCTGCAAACGCAATTTACAGTTAATCGAAGACACGTAGTAGTAACTAAAACCCTAGGTAGGAGAATATGATTCAAACCTCAAAAAGGTCCATTCTTTCTCTAATTACCAAAACCCTAACCGTTCCCAAAATCCACCAACCGTTTCAAACTAACAGAATCGTTTCAAAATACCACCAAACCAATTTATTTTCAGCTTCAGCTCTTCAACACAACAACAATAAGTCACCATTTGAATCGAATCTTGTTCGTATGCTTACAAATGAGATCGAATTCGAGTCAGATTACGCCCCTCCTCATCAGGTTTGCTATATTTTATTAACATTATTATTATTGTTGTTGTTTATAGTTTATTTCCCTTTCTTGTAACAATTAGCGAAATCCTGTTTAGAAAATATTGAGAAAGGAATTAACTTAATGAAATCATACATCTTGATGTAGAAATGTAGTATAAAATGTATATGCACCCATAAAACTATTACTGTATTTATTATTTTATTTTATTATAAATAACAAATAAGAAGACAAAGTAGAACAAGTATGTGAATTTTGATTAATTGATAAGTGATAATTGATTATAGTTATTACTTGTATTTTAAATTATATGTAGCAAACATTGCTACCTTGTCAATTTTCTTTATTATTACCCAGTTACTTCTTTCTGCAAATGTTTTGATATTACTTAACTGATTCTTGTTGTTATAAATTTAACTGAATGATGGCATGATACTTATGTGTCAATAAAAACATAATATACAAATCTCTGAACATTATTTATATCACATGTTAAATGATATGTACTCTTCTAAAAGTAATTATTTTCGGGAAATATACTGTACATGATGTTTGTTATGCTGATGAACTGCAGCCTGACAAAATATTTAATGCGTTTATGGTGGAAGATAGACCCGGGGAGCAGTTTGTTACCTTGAGGGGAAGGTCTACAATTAACGAAAATATTAAAATTGAAGCTACAATGTTTGATGGTTATGCTATTGTATCTCCTAACTCGAGGGGTGAAGAAACTGAGCCCAATACCCAACTTCACATCAGCTTATTAGTTGATATATCAAAGGGTGAAGGAGGTGACATGCTGGAATTTGTGTGCTCGGCTTGGCCAGAACGTTTTGAAATTCAGAAAGTATATGTAATTGGGCCTGATCGAACATTTACTCTGCCCTATATGGGTCCCGATTTCAGGTAAATATGTTATGTTCTGCTTTATTTGTGCGTTTAGCTTAGTATTTAGATATTTTGTGAAAATTCAGTCCCGTCTTGGAATGTATCATTAATACACGTTCCAAATCTTTTGTTATATTCTTTGGCATAATCTATAGTTACCATCATCATAATTTATATACGGGAGATGATATCTCCAAATTCAATTTTGATAGATCCACATATATTTGGTGCTTTCTTCCCAAAGTACCCTTAGAAAAATATCAAAATCTGTGTAGTTATCATTTAAGGGTATTTAAGTACTTTTAGTTGGATTTATCAAAAATGCAATTGGATATATCACTACCCTATATATACTGGTAGTTATCCTATTTTGTCCCATTTTGGACTTTTGAAAGTTTAAATATTGCGTCTCTTTCAGGGTCTTGAACAAGAGGTTTCAAATGGCACTGTATGATTTCCTAAATGCAAGGGGAGTAAACGATGATCTCTCTATTTTCTTACATCGTTATGTGTGGAACAAGGATAAAAAGGAACATATTCAAAGCTTGAAGCTCCTTAAATCTTACGTTGAGGGTTAAGCATTTCCACTATTTTTATCAATCAGTATAACTACTGAATTCTTTTGTTTGGAAGACGATGCATAACTATAGCAGTTTTGTTAGTGTAGCATGTGGTAGAGTAGCTATGGGTTCAAGACAGAAGTTTGGCCTATATTCATTCCATTTATATCAGCTATTTTTACCAGACTGAAGTATTTATTGCCCATCATTTGAGCATATATGTTGAGATTTTACTCATGCGTTTAGTGTTAACTTTAAATTAAATGGTGTTTATATTACAAAATATAAGAACCGTACTCCACCGATCTTCAAGTGAGATATGATATTAATTATACTATATTGGTTAGTAAGTCCTCGCATTATTATAAAAATGGGTTCGATTAAAGGTAAAGTGTAAATAGGAATGTGCATTAAGCACATCTGGTTGGCATTATTTGGATAGACTTGTCCATCTGAAACTGATGTGCCCCCATAGCCGCTAAACTTCTGCAACCAATTGAACAAAATGTTTGTAATAAAGATTAACTGATCCACTATTTACTTATTTCTAATAAGATAGGACCAAAAGAAAGTCAAGTAAAATCAATAATAACTGTCAGTACTACTTATTAATGCACGTTACCTTTATTATAAATAGTTATTAGTTATAAAATAAATGAAAACTTGATAAAAATTGAAGATATCGGAAGACTTTTACTCTTAAGAATGATAAAATCTTTTTCAATTCACATTAATATGAGAATTTGAGAAGTAAAAAAGTTAAAAAGAAAAAAAAAATTGAAGGTAGAAATTGAAAAAAATAAATGAAACATTAGTTTTTTTTTTTCTTTTTTTTTTGGAGAGCGATTGGGATCACCCGAGGCGGACTAAACCACCCGTTGCGATCATCTCCCGTTTTAACTATGCCGATGCAGCGATAATAACCCCAATCACTGCCCGGGAGGAAACCTTGAAACCGATCCAAGGACACGGCCAAGTAAAACCTCCTCCCCTTTACCCCCAAACGATATGGGAAAGGTGTCATGGGTGGATACTTCATGACAGGAATGAAATTCTGTTTTTAATATGTAGCTAACATGGGTTGAACTCTTGACATCCCCTAAAAGAGGCAGACCACCAATCGCTGGACCACATCACGACTTCACCATTAACTTTTATTACTCATTGTTATTATTAATGTATATTATATTATTTTTATTAATATTGTATTTAACTATACAAACAATCATACAATTTTAATATTAAAACAAATAAATGAGAAAATGTTTTTTATGTGGGCTATGTGTGTGGCATTTTGGCCAATTGGATTGTTAGAAGAATACGTGATTTAGAGTGTAGATTAATAATTAATGGGTTTGTTGGTGAACATATATGGCCCCAAAGATCCGAGTAAAAACATATATTGTGGGATAAATTACGTAACTTTATGGACACGAATGAAGGGAAGTATGTACTTTTTGGAGGGTTTTAATGAAGTTAGGGAGGAAGTCGAAAGATTTGGATCCATTTTTTCGAAGAGATGAGACGTTGGTTTTTAACTCGTTTATAGATAATAAGGGTGTTGTGGACATACCGCTTAGCACTGGCGGAAGCAGGATTCTTCTTCACCGGGGGCGAAATTTTTTTTTTAAACCGTAGCAACTTTTTTGGGCAAAATACGGAGTTTTTGGGACAAAAATTGGAGGTTTTTAGGCAAAATTTGAAGGTTTTGGGGCAAAATTTGAGGGTTTGAGCCAAAATATGTAGGTTTTGGGGCAAATGGCTTTTGGGTTTGGGGCAAATGGCTTTTGGGTTTGGGGCAAAATGAAAAAAATTCAAATTTTTACACTAAAATTTCGAAATCGACTGGGGCGGGCGCCCCCCTGTGAAATGTCCCGTTCTTATTGATTAAAAACGTTCCATATTAATTGATTTCGTTGCGAGGTTTTGACCTCTATATGAGACGTTTTTCAAAGACTGCATTCATTTTTAAAACAAACCATAACCTTTATTTCATAAATAAAGGTTTAAAAAGCTTTACGTAGATTATCAAATAATGATAATTTAAAATATCTTGTTTACACACGACCATTACATAATGGTTTACAATACAAATATGTTACATCGAAATCAGTTTCTTGAATGCAGTTTTTACACAATATCATACAAACATGGACTCCAAATCTTGTCCTTATTTTAGTATGCAACAGCGGAAGCTCTTAATATTCACCTGAGAATAAACATGCTTTAAACGTCAACAAAAATGTTGGTGAGTTATAGGTTTAACCTATATATATCAAATCGTAACAATAGACTACAAGATTTCATATTTCAATACACATCCCATACATAGAGATAAAAATCATTCATATGGTGAACACCTGGTAACCGACATTAACAAGATGCATATATAAGAATATCCCCATCATTCCGGGACACCCTTCGGATATGATATAAATTTCGAAGTACTAAAGCATCCGGTACTTTGGATGGGGTTTGTTAGGCCCAATAGATCTATCTTTAGGATTCGCGTCAATTAGGGTGTCTGTTCCCTAATTCTTAGATTGCCAGACTTAATAAAAAGAGGCATATTCGATTTCGATAATTCAACCATAGAATGTAGTTTCACGTACTTGTGTCTATTTTGTAAATCATTTATAAAACCTGCATGTATTCTCATCCCAAAAATATTAGATTTTAAAAGTAGGACTATAACTCACTTTCACAGATTTTTACTTCGTCGGGAAGTAAGACTTGGCCACTGGTTGATTCACGAACCTATAACAATATATACATATATATTAAAGTATGTTCAAAATATATTTACAACACTTTTAATATATTTTGATGTTTTAAGTTTATTAAGTCAGCTGTCCTCGTTAGTAACCTACAACTAGTTGTCCACAGTTAGATGTACAGAAATAAATCGATAAATATTATCTTGAATCAATCCACGACCCAGTGTATACGTATCTCAGTATTGATCACAACTCAAACTATATATATTTTGGAATCAACCTCAACCCTGTATAGCTAACTCCAACATTCACATATAGAGTGTCTATGGTTGATTACATAATATACAATACAAGTTGATTACATAATATACAATACAAGTTGATTAAGTTATGGTTGGAATAGATTTGTTACCAATTTTCACGTAGCTAAAATGAGAAAAATTATCCAATCTTGTTTTACCCATAACTTCTTCATTTTAAATCCGTTTTGAGTGAATCAAATTGCTATGGTTTCATTTTGAACTCTATTTTATGAATATAAACAGAAAAAGTATAGGTTTATAGTCAGAAGAATAAGTTACAAGTCGTTTTTGTAAAGGTAGTCATTTCAGTCGAAAGAACGACGTCTAGATGACCATTTTAGAAAACATACTTCCACTTTGAGTTTAACCATAATTTTTGGATATAGTTTCATGTTCATAATAAAAATCATTTTCTCAGAATAACAACTTTTAAATCAAAGTTTATCATAGTTTTTAATTAACTAACCCAAAACAGCCCGCGGTGTTACTATGACGGCGTAAATCCAGTTTTACGGTGTTTTTCGTGTTTCCAGGTTTTAAATCATTAAGTTAGCATATCATATAGATATAGAACATGTGTTTAGTTGATTTTAAAAGTAAAGTTAGAAGGATTAACTTTTGTTTGCGAACAAGTTTAGAATTAACTAAACTATGTTCTAGTGATTACAAGTTTAGACCTTCGAATAAGATAGCTTTATATGTATGAATCGAATGATGTTATGAACATCATTACTACCTTAAGTTCCTTGGATAAACCTACTGGAAAAGAGAAAAATGGATCTAGCTTCAATGGATCCTTGGATGGCTCGAAGTTCTTGAAGCAGAATCATGACACGAAAACAAGTTCAAGTAAGATCATCACTTGAAATAAGATTGTTATAGTTATAGAAATTGAACCAAAGTTTGAATATGATTATTACCTTGTATTAGAATGATAACCTACTGTAAGAAACAAAGATTTCTTTAGGTTGGATGATCACCTTACAAGATTGGAAGTGAGCTAGCAAACTTGAAAGTATTCTTGATTTTATGTAACTAGAACTTGTAGAATTTATGAAGAACACTTAGAACTTGAAGATAGAACTTGAGAGAGATCAATTAGATGAAGAAAATTGAAGAATGAAAGTGTTTGTAGGTGTTTTTGGTCGTTGGTGTATGGATTAGATATAAAGGATATGTAATTTTGTTTTCATGTAAATAAGTCATGAATGATTACTCATATTTTTGTAATTTTATGAGATATTTCATGCTAGTTGCCAAATTATGGTTCCCACATGTGTTAGGTGACTCACATGGGCTGCTAAGATCTGATCATTGGAGTGTATATACCAATAGTACATACATCTAAAAGCTGTGTATTGTACGAGTACGAATACGGGTGCATACGAGTAGAATTGTTGATGAAACTGAACGAGGATGTAATTGTAAGCATTTTTGTTAAGTAGAAGTATTTTGATAAGTGTATTGAAGTCTTTCAAAAGTGTATAAATACATATTAAAACACTACATGTATATACATTTTAACTGAGTCGTTAAGTCATCGTTAGTCGTTACATGTAAGTGTTGTTTTGAAATCTTTAGGTTAACGATCTTGTTAAATGTTGTTAACCCAATGTTTATAATATCAAATGAGATTTTAAATTATTATATTATCATGATATTATCATGTATGAATATCATTAAATGTCTTTACAACGATAATCGTTACATATATGTCTCGTTTAAAAATCATTAAGTTAGTAGTCTTGTTTTTACATATGTAGTTCATTGTTAATATACTTAATGATATGTTTACTTATCATAGTATCATGTTAACTATATATATATCCATATATATGTCATCATATAGTTTTTACAAGTTTTAACGTTCGTGAATCACCGGTCAACTTGGGTGGTCAATTGTCTATATGAAACAAATTTCAATTAATCAAGTCTTAACAAGTTTGATTGCTTAACATGTTGGAAACATTTAATCATGTAAATATCAATCTCAATTAATATATATAAACATGGAAAAGTTCGGGTCACTACAGTACCTACCCGTTAAATAAATTTCGTCCCGAAATTTTAAGCTGTTGAAGGTGTTGACGAATCTTCTGGAAATAGATGCGGGTATTTCTTCTTCATCTGATCTTCACGCTCCCAGGTGAACTCGGGTCCTCTACGAGCATTCCATCGAACCTTAACAATTGGTATCTTGTTTTGCTTAAGTCTTTTAACCTCACGATCCATTATTTCGACGGGTTCTTCGATGAATTGAAGTTTTTCGTTGATTTGGATTTCATCTAACGGAATAGTGAGATCTTCTTTAGCAAAACATTTCTTCAAATTCGAGACGTGGAAAGTGTTATGTACAGCCGCGAGTTGTTGAGGTAACTCAAGTCGGTAAGCTACTGGTCCGACACGATCAATAATCTTGAATGGTCCAATATACCTTGGATTTAATTTCCCTCGTTTACCAAATCAAACAACGCCTTTCCAAGGTGCAACTTTAAGCATGACCATCTCTCCAATTTCAAATTCTATATCTTTTCTTTTAATGTCAGCGTAGCTCTTTTGTCGACTTTGGGCGGTTTTCAACCGTTGTTGAATTTGGATGATCTTCTCGGTAGTTTCTTGTATAATCTCCGGAACCGTAATCTGTCTATCCCCCACTTCACTCCAACAAATCGGAGACCTGCACTTTCTACCATAAAGTGCTTAAAACGGCGCCATCTCAATGCTTGAATGGTAGCTGTTGTTGTAGAAAAATTCTGCTAACGGTAGATGTCGATCCCAACTGTTTCCAAAATCAATAACACATGCTCGTAGCATGTCTTCAAGTGTTGGTACCGTCCTTTCGCTCTGCCCATCAGTTTGTGGATGATAGGCAGTACTCATGTCTAGACGAGTTCCTAATGCTTGCTGTAATGTCTGCCAGAATCTTGAAATAAATCTGCCATCCCTATCAGAGATAATAGAGATTGGTATTCCATGTCTGGAGACGACTTCCTTCAAATACAGTCATGCTAACTTCTCCATCTTGTCATCTTCTCTTATTGGCAGGAAGTGTGCTGATTTGGTGAGACGATCAACTATTACCCAAATAGTATCAAAACCACTTGCAGTCCTTGGCAATTTAGTGATGAAATCCATGATAATGTTTTCCCATTTCCATTCTGGGATTTCGGGTTGTTGAAGTAGACCTGATGGTTTCTGATGCTCAGCTTTGACCTTAGAACACGTCAAACATTCTCCTACGTATTTAGCAACATCGGCTTTCATACCCGGCCACCAAAAATGTTTCTTGAGATCCTTGTACATCTTCCCCGTTCCAGGATGTATTGAGTATCTGGTTTTATGAGCTTCTCTAAGTACCATTTCTCTCATATCTCCAAATTTTGGTACCCAAATCCTTTCAGCCCTATACCAGGTTCCGTCTTCCTGAATATTAAGATGCTTCTCCGATCCTTTGGGTATTTCATCCTTTAAATTTCCCTCTTTTAAAACTCCTTGTTGCGCCTCCTTTATTTGAGTAGTAAGGTTATTATGAATCATTATATTCATAGATTTTACTCGAATGGGTTCTCTGTCCTTCCTGCTCAAGGCATCGGCTACCACATTTGCCTTCCCCGGGTGGTAACGAATCTCAAAGTCGTAATCATTCAACAATTCAATCCACCTACGCTGCCTCATATTCAGTTGTTTCTGATTAAATATGTGTTGAAGACTTTTGTGGTCGGTATATATAATACTTTTTGACCCCATATAAGTAGTGCCTCCAAGTCTTTAATGCAAAAACAACTGCGCCTAATTCCAAATCATGCGTCGTATAATTTTGCTCGTGAATCTTCAATTGTCTAGACGCATAAGCAATCACCTTCGTTCGTTGCATTAATACACAACCGAGACCTTGCTTTGATGCGTCACAATAAATCACAAAATCATCATTCCCTTCAGGCAATGACAATATAGGTGCCGTAGTTAGCTTTTTCTTCAATAACTGAAACGCTTTCTCTTGTTCATCCTTCCATTCAAATTTCTTCCCTTTATGCGTTAATGCAGTCAAGGGTTTTGCTATTCTGGAAAAGTCTTGGATGAACCTTCTGTAGTAACCAGCTAGTCCTAAAAACTGGCGTATGTGTTTCGGAGTTTTTGGGGTTTCCCACTTTTCAACAGTTTCTATCTTTGCCGGATCCACCTTAATACCTTCTTTGTTCACTATGTGACCGAGGAATTGAACTTCTTCCAACCAAAATGCACACTTTGAAAACTTAGCGTACAATTCTTCCTTTCTCAATACTTTTAACACCTTTCTCAAATGTTCACCGTGTTCTTGGTCATTCTTTGAGTAAATAAGTATGTCATCAATGAAAACAATGACAAACTTGTCAAGGTATGGTCCACACACTCGGTTCATAAGGTCCATGAACACAGCTGGTGCATTAGTTAAACCAAATGGCATGACCATAAACTCGTAATGACCGTAACGTGTTCTGAAAGCAGTCTTTGGAATATCATCTTCTTTCACCCGTATTTGATGATACCCGGAACGTAAGTCAATCTTTGAATAAACAGACGAGCCTTGTAGTTGATCAAATAAGTCGTCGATTCTCGGTAGTGGGTAGCGGTTCTTGATGGTAAGTTTGTTCAACTCTCGGTAGTCGATACACAACCTGAATGTACCATCTTTCTTCTTGACAAACAAAACAGGAGCTCCCCACGGTGATGTGCTTGGTCGAATGAAACCACGCTCTAAAAGTTCTTGTAATTGGCTTTGCAGTTCTTTCATCTGGCTGGGTGCGAGTCTGTAAGGAGCACGAGCTATTGGTGCAGCTCCTGGTACAAGATCTATTTGAAATTTAACGGATCGATGTGGGGGTAATCCCGGTAATTCTTTCGGAAATACATCGGGAAATTCTTTTGCAATGGGAACATCATTGATGCTCTTTTCTTCAGTTTGTACTTTCTCGACGTGTGCTAGAACAGCATAGCAACCTTTTCTTATTAGTTTTTGTGCCTTCAAATTACTAATAAGATGTAGCTTCGTGTTGCCCTTTTCTCCGTACACCATTAAGGGTTTTCCTTTTTCTCGTATAATGCGAATTGCATTTTTGTAACAAACGATCTCTGCTTTCACTTCTTTCAACCAGTCCATACCGATTATCACATCAAAACTCCCTAACTCTACTGGTATCAAGTCAATCTTAAATGTTTCGCTAACCAGTTTAATTTCTCGATTCCGACATATATTATCTGCTGAAATTAATTTACCATTTGCTAATTCGAGTAAAAATTTACTATCCAAAGGCTTCAATGGACAACTTAATTTAGCACAAAAATCTCTACTCATATAGCTTCTATCCGCACCTGAATCAAATAAAACGTAAGCAGATTTATTGTCAATAAGAAACGTACCCGTAACAAGCTCCGGGTCTTCTTGTGCCTCTGCCGCATTAATATTGAAAACTCTTCCGCGGCCTTGTCCATTCGTGTTCTCCTGGTTCGGGCAATTTCTAATAATGTGGCCCGGTTTTCCACATTTATAACAAACTACATTGGCATAACTTGCTCCGACACTACTTGCTCCGCCATTACTCGTTCCGACACCATTTGTTCCTTTCGTTCTATTAACCCCTGGTCCGTAGACCTCACACTTCGCCGCGCTATGACCATTTCTTTTACACTTGTTGCAAAATTTGGTGCAGAACCCCGAGTGATACTTTTCACACCTTTGGCATAGCTGCTTCTGATTGTTGTTGTTGTTGCGGTTATTATTGTTGTTGGGATGATTGTTGTAGTTGCTGTTGTTGTTGTTGTTGTTGTTGTTGTTGTTGTTGTTGTTGTTGTTGTTGGGCCGTTTGTTGTAGTTGCGATTGTTGGAATAATTGTTGCGATTATTGTTGTAATTGCTGTTGTTGTTGTATTGGTGATTCTTATCACCGTTTTCCTCCCACTTTCTTTTGACTTGCTTCACATTGGCCTCTTCAGCAGTCTGTTCTTTAATTCTTTCTTCAATCTGGTTCACTAGTTTGTGAGTCATTCTACATGCTTGTTGTATGGAGGCGGGCTCGTGTGAACTTATATCTTCTTGGATTCTTTCCGGTAATCCTTTCACAAACGCGTCGATCTTCTCTTCCTCATCTTCGAATGCTCCCGGACACAATAGGCACAATTCTGTGAATCGTCTTTCGTACGTGGTAATATCAAATCCTTGGGTTCGTAACCCTCTAAGTTCTGTCTTGAGCTTATTGACCTCGGTTCTGGACGGTACTTCTCGTTCATCAAGTGCTTGAATGCTGACCACGGTAGTGCGTACGCATCGTCTTGTCCCACTTGCTCTAGATAGGTATTCCACCATGTTAACGCAGAACCTGTGAAGGTATGCGTAGCGTACTTTACTTTGTCCTCTTCAGTACACTTACTTATGGCAAACACCGATTCAACCTTCTCGGTCCACCGTTTCAATCCGATCGGTCCTTCGGTTCCATCAAATTCCAAAGGTTTGCAGGCAGTGAATTCTTTGTAGGTGCATCCTACACGATTTCCTGTACTGCTAGATCCAAGGTTATTGTTGGTATGTAGCGCAGCCTGTACTGCGGCTATGTTTGAAGCTATAAAAGTACGGAATTTGTAACGACCCGCACTTTTTCGATCATACTATACTTATAAGATTAATATTTACATAAATTAAACCTTGCCAACATGATAAGCAATCCAAATTGTCGAGACTTATATTTCCGAAAAGAATTTTACACAACGTTTGACCGTCTAGTTTGACCAATGATATCACGAACTATACAATATATGATAATTATACGTTTGTGTATATATATGTATATATACATATTTAACATGATTAATGAATGTTTTAATATCTCATTTTGTATTAATAACAACAAGTTATATGTGTATTTTGAAACTACTAACTTAAGTTTTCAAAACGATAACAATACGTAACGTTATTTGACTTAAATACTTAAGACTATAATGTTTATACATATATTGTATAAGTAATGTATTTAATCACTTTTAAGAACTTAAATACATAAAATCATATAAGTGTATTCACAAAAGATAGCTATATTTGAATCCTCATTCCATTTTTCACAAAATTTCTATACGTATACTTAGAGTATTTGTACTCGTATCATACCTAGCTTCTATACGTATTTACTATTCGTATATACACATCAAATCACCACCTAATCAGCTCCTATACTTGCCCTCATCAAGAGGGAACTTCTTTTTGACATTTAACTTCAATAATTATACAAAAATACAAGCTTGAATTTTGTTTTGTCCCCCCCCCCCTTGGCCACGTTTTATATGCCATCCCCATAACCAATTTTTGATCACCATTCTCACTTCTAAATCACTCTCTAACTCTTTTACTTGAAAGCCCTAAGAACTCCATAACAATTCAGTAACTTACCAAGAAGATCTACCTTCAAAAGCCATACTAAAACACCATAAGAAAACCATACAAAAACACTTCAAGAAAACCCTCCAAGAACACCAACTTACTACCAATCTTTCATCCACTTCTATCACCCTTTTGATTCTAGCTTCTTACTTCTCTTTTACAGCAAACTTATCCAAGGAACTTGAGGTAGTAACTATGTTCATAACCTTATTCGATTCATATATATATAGCTATCATATTTTGTGGTATACAAGTTTAACAACAAGAACATAGTTTGAATGTTTTCAAACTTGTTTGCAAACTAAATAGATCCTTCTAACTTAACTTTTAAAATACTTCAAGACCTGTAATATAACTTATGTATATGCTAATTTAACAAGGTAAAACTTGGTTTTTCAAAGTATAAGTATTTTTAGAAAAATGGTCATTAAATGATTTTGTTGTAACGAAAATGATTAACTTCATAAGTTTCACTAAAGTTTGACCTATGCCGTGTGATTTTGAATACAAACTAAGGTATTTACAGTTCATAGTATTAAAGAGGGACTCGATCCAAGGAGATGGCAAGTTGAATCAACGAAAACGGACTTGTAACGAAGAAACTATGACCGAAACAAAATTGGTTATCCAAGGCTTAAATGACTTCGGGATTCATTGGAAAAATTTACATAAAATCACATACTTCTAAGATAACATGATATTTTATATATATGTACTTATAATTCAATTTTATATGGTTCAGGATTACCCGTAAACAACACGAGAAGATTAATCATAAGATCCCATGATTGTACGCAACACGTCATTTGACAACACCGGTACCATGGGTCAAGATTAATCTCGACCAATACATATACGTTGGGGTTTTATTTATTTTGTTGGGGGTTTTATTTATTGCGGGTATATTAAACATCTAAAAATGAACCATTAAAAATTGAATTACTAACATCGGAATGCTAACTTCGGACTAAGGAAATATTCAAAGTATTAAAAGTATAACAAGTATATATATATATATGTAACGTTTGTTTAAAATGAAAACATATTGATATATTATATATGGATAGGTCCGTGATATCAACCGGAAGACCGAGTCAAATTATATATATCATCAAGACAAGTGTGAGTATATAGTCCCATTTTTTTTAAACTCTAAATATTTCGGGATGAGAATACATGTATTTTATGTTTTACGATATGGACACAAGTAACTGAAAAATATATTCTACGTTGAGTTGTACCACTGGCATACTTCCCTGTAGCTTGGTAACTAATATTTACAGCGGTATTGTAAACGCGAATCCTGTTGATAGATCTATCGGGCCTGACAACCCCAACCGGGCTGGACGACCAGTATTCAACGGTTGCACAGTACTTCGTTTTTGTGACTACACTTGGTACGGTGTAGTAAGATTTCATATTAAAGGGAATATGCGACGTGAAAATGTTAAGTATGGTTACCGAGTGCTCAACCACTTAGAATACTTTTATTAAACTAATTATATACGAAATCTTGTGGTCTATATATATATTGCAGCCGGCATTAAACCTATATCTCACCAACTTTATGTTGACCTTTTTAAACATGTCTATTCTCAGGTGATTTCTAAAGCTTCCGCTGCATCATGTTGGATCTAACCAGGATCTTGCGTACGCATGTTTGTGTCAAAAATAAAACTGCATATCCAAGATGTTGTACTGTAAAATATGCTAGAAACCGTGTTGTTGTCATCATTTGTAAAGTTTGTAAGTCGAAGATTATCGCTAAACGTTAATCTTCTTTTTATTGTCTTAAGTTTGTAACAAAAATAATGGTTATGGTTTGTAATGTATAATATATGCAGTTTTCTTTCAAAAATGTCTCATATAGAGGTCAATACCTCGCAATGAAATCATACGTTATCTAACGCGTTCTTATGGTTAAGGACGGGTTATGACATGTGGTATCAGAGCGGTGGTCTTAGCGAACCAGGTTTGCATTAGTGTGTCTAAACCGATAAGTCGTTAGGATACATTAGTAAGTCTGGACTTTGACCGGGTTTGATTTTAAAAAAAAAAAAAACCATTGCTTATCACTGTTGGTTAAAAATTCATATGTAAATATTATGTAAGTACTAATGGGTTAGTTGTTGTGTGATAGATGTCGGGCTCGAAACTTATTATCACATTCAGCGACTCCGAATCAGAATCTTCAGATTGTGTTTCAGTCATTAACATATCCGATGACGAAAATGGTATTTTTGGGGAAGACTCACAATTTCCAGATGAACCAACTATAGAAATATCGGAAAGTGAACCCGAGGAGGAAAGTGAACCCGAAGAGGAAAGTGAACCCGAAGAAGAAAGTGAACCCGAGGAAGAAATACTAGAAATTACGAAAGAAAAATTCGATCAAGGAAAGAAACGAAAAGCGAATGAATTAGAAAATTCAAATCCCGAACTTAGTGAGAATGACGTAGCACCAATTCCACTCAACACTACCACCCCTATTCCCGCTATTCCTATTAGTGCTATCCCCGCATCTAGTTCTTCGGCTCCTCAGCCAAAACGTAGGCAGACAGCTAGGATAAGCGTTAGGCCATTCATTGGAACTAAACGCCCTAGAAAATAGACCGAACGATGCACTGCCGTATTAAGCCATGGAATCATATAATGTTTTGTATAATATTATTAGTGTGGTTTGCTTAAAGTTTGATGTAAGATAAGCATATGTAAAATAGCGAAGTATGAAATGCAATAATTTTCCATGGTTAAGTATTATTTAGATTGTAGTAATTGATTCTGTACTAAGCTATTAAGTATGAACATTAACGGGTAGGTACTACCCAAGATATAATTATAAAACGCTAATAAGAAGAAAAGGCTTTTATAATAATACCTGGTTCATATTATTAACAAGCTATAAATGTACTATAAATACATACTACATCTATAATAATCCATGTGAATAATTATTTTCTTTCATTAGGAAATGGCGCGATTGAACCGAATGACGGAACAAGAAGTCGAGAACTTCATCAACCAGCGAGTCAACGATAGAATGCTATGGGTCGAAGCTGCAAGAGCTACTGCAGTTAATCCAAATCCTCGTGTAGGATGCTCCTACAAGACGTTTCAAGCTTGCAAACCTTCATCATTCAGTGGAACGGAAGGACCTATCGGTTTAACCCGATGGATAGAAAAGATGGAGACGGTGTTCAAAATCAGCGGTTGTGATGAAAAAGACATGACCAAGTATGCATCGTGCACTTTACAAGATAGTGCACTCACATGGTGGAAGAATTATGTGAAGGCGGTAGGAGGAGATGTAGCTTATGATACTCCATGGGAAGAATTCAAAGCAATGATAATCACCGAGTATTGTCCAAGGAATGAGGTTATTAAGTTAGAAGATGAGTTACGAAGTTTGAAGGTGGTTGGTACTGAAATCACCAACTACAACCAGCGATTCATGGAATTAGTTTTACTATGTCCTGAATTGGTCCCAACCGAAGCACGGAAGATTGAAATGTACAAAGGTGGTTTGCCCAAAAAGGTCAAGGCAAACGTTACGGCGTCGAAACCTAAGACAATTCATGAAGCTATAACCATGGCGAACGAGCTAATGGATCAGGTCATTTTGGACAAGAAAGCATTCAATACTGAGGTGAAGGTATTGGGGAACAAGAAAAAGTGGAATGGAGGTTATGATCGAGGTAACCAACAACAACCTTATAAGAAACAAGAAACCACGAAAGGTGCGGGTAGCGGTTCAGGCTTTGGTTACAAAGGACAAAGTCCTTTATGCAACCGTTGTCACAAACATCATTTTGGTTACTGCAGTGTGTTGTGCACCAAATGCAATAGACAGGGACATCTTGCTGAAGATTGTAAGGCTCTCGTTACAAATGCAAATGGTAACAAGACTCCTGCCACCAACGCAAATAGAACTGCTTTGGCTAACATTACTTGTTTTGGGTGTGGAAAACAAGGTCACTATAAGAGTCAGTGCCCGAATCAGAATGGCGGACCTGCACGTGGAAGAGCGTTTGTTATTAATGCTAGAGAGGCACGAGAAGACCCGGAGCTTGTTACGGGTACGTTTACCATTAATAACTTATCAGCATCTATTTTATTTGATACTGGCGCCGATAGAAGCTACGTGTGTATAAATTTTTACACTAAATTGAATTGTTCATCATTACCTCTAGATGCTAAGTACTTGATTGAGTTAGCTAATGGTAAACTAATTGAAACCGATAAAATTTGTCGTGATTGTGAAATAAATTTAGCCGGAGAAACGTTTAAAATCGACTTAATACCCGTAGAATTGGGAGGTTTTGATGTAATAGTCGGCATGGACTGGATGTCCAAAGTAGGAGCAGAAGTTGTTTGTGCCAAGAAGGCAATTCGTATTCCTGGTAAGGATAAAATGCCGGTGATGATTTACGGAGAGAAGGGTGATTCAAAGCTAAAACTCATTAGCTGTTTGAAAGCCAAAAAGTGTTTAGAAAAGGGATGTTACGCTATTTTAGCACATGTTAATAAAATCGAAAAGAAAGAAAAGTGCATCAACGACGTGCCTGTGGCAAGAGATTTTCCTGAAGTTTTTCCGGAAGAATTGCCGGGATTACCTCCATTTAGATCGGTAGAATTTCAAATAGATTTAGTACCAGGAGCTGCACCAGTGGCTCGTGCTCCATATAGACTTGCACCGTCCGAGTTAAAAGAACTTCAAAGTCAGTTAAAAGAATTATTGGACCGTGGATTCATACGACCAAGTACATCACCGTGGGGAGCTCCAATTTTGTTTGTCAAGAAGAAAGACGGATCTTTCCGAATGTGTATAGATTATCGTGAATTAAATAAGTTAACTATCAAGAATCGGTATCCACTACCGAGAATTGATGACTTATTTGATCAATTGCAAGGATCATGTGTTTATTCAAAAATTGACTTAAGATCGGGCTATCATCAACTACGCGTCAAAGAAGAGGATATTCCGAAAACTGCTTTTCGGACACGTTATGGTCTTTACGAATTTTTGGTTATGCCGTTTGGATTGACGAATGCGCCAGCTGTATTCATGGACCTCATGAATCGAGTTTGTAGTCCGTATTTAGATAAGTTTGTTATCGTTTTCATTGATGATATTCTTATCTATTCCAAGAGTGAGCAAGAGCATGAAGAGCATTTAAGGTTGATACTGGAGTTGTTGAGAAAAGAACAACTTTATGCTAAATTTTCTAAGTGTGCTTTTTGGTTGAAAGAAGTGCAATTTCTTGGTCACGTTGTTAATAGCGAAGGAATTCAGGTTGATCCAGCAAAAACTGAAGCTATTGAAAAATGGGAGACTCCTAAGACACCAATGCAGATACGCCAATTTTTGGGTTTAGCCGGTTATTATAGAAGGTTTATTCAAGATTTTTCTCGAATAGCTAAGCCGTTGACAGCATTAACGCAAAAAGGGAAGAAATACGAATGGACCTCGGAGCAGGAGAACGCATTTCAATTATTGAAGAAGAAGTTAACTACGGCGCCTATTTTATCGTTACCTGAAGGGAACGATGATTTTGAAATATATTGTGACGCTTCGCGACAAGGTTTTGGTTGTGTTCTTATGCAACGAAAGAAAGTAATTGCATTTGCATCCCGACAATTGAAGATTCACGAGCGGAATTATACGACGCATGATCTAGAATTGGGAGCAGTCGTGTTTGCATTGAAGATGTGGAGACACTACTTGTATGGGGTTAAATTCACTGTGTTTACTGATCATAAAAGCCTTCAACATATTTTTGATCAGAAACAATTGAACATGAGGCAACGTAGGTGGGTCGAGTTAATAAACGACTATGATTGTGAAATTCGTTATCATCCCGGAAAGGCGAACGTGGTGGCCGATGCTTTAAGCAGAAAAGAACGAGAACCAATTCGAGTTCGAGCAATGAACATAAAAATTCGTATGAATCTCAACTCACAAATCAAAGAAGTTCAACGAGAAGCACTTACTAAAGAAAATATAGGAAATGAAATAATGAAGAAGTATGCGAAGCAACTCGTTATGCGGGAAGATGGAATTCGATATTTTGCAAATCGTATTTGGGTACCGAAGTTGGGTGGATTAAGGAAGTTGATATTGAACGAGGCACATAAGACAAGATATTCGATACATCCTGGAGTTGGAAAGATGTACCAAGATCTTAAGACGCATTATTGGTGGCCTAATTTGAAGACAGACGTTGCAACATATGTTGGGGAATGCTTAACTTGTTCCAAAGTCAAAGCAGAACATCAAAAGCCGTCAGGGTTACTTCAACAACCAGAAATCCCAGAATGGAAATGGGATGGTATTACCATGGATTTCATCACGAAGTTACCAAAGACTGCCTGGGGATACGACACCATTTGGGTGATTGTTGATCGTCTCACCAAGTCTGCACATTTCTTGCCTATAAAGGAAACAGATAGAATGGAGAAACTATTACGATTGTATATAAAGGAAGTTGTTTCAAGGCATGGAATACCTATTTCCATTATATCCGATCGTGATAGTAGATTTACCTCAAAGTTTTGGCAATCACTACAGGAGGCACTAGGAACTCGGTTGGATATGAGTACCGCATATCATCCACAAACCGATGGACAGAGTGAAAGAACGATTCAGACTCTCGAAGACATGCTCAGGGCATGTGTGATCGATTTTGGAAACGGATGGGATAAATACCTACCGTTAGCAGAATTCTCGTATAATAATAGTTATCATGCGAGCATTGGAGCTGCGCCATTCGAAGCATTGTACGGAAGGAAGTGTAGATCTCCTATCTGTTGGAATGAAGTAGGAGATCGACATTTAACTGGTCCCGAGATCATACATGAAACGACTGAGAAGATAGTGCAAATCAAGGAGAGATTGAAAACAGCCCGTAGTCGCCAAAAGAGCTACGCCGATGTTCGAAGGAAACCATTAGAGTTTCAGGTCGGGGACATGGTTATGCTAAAGGTGTCACCTTGGAAAGGTGTAATACGTTTCGGCAAAAGGGGTAAACTGAACCCAAGGTACGTAGGCCCGTTCAAGATCATCGAACGCATTGGACCGGTAGCTTATCGACTCGAGTTACCACAACAACTCGCCGGAGTACATAATACCTTTCACGTCTCAAACCTTAAGAAGTGTCTTGCAAAGGAAGACCTCACCATTCCTCTTGAAGAAATTCATGTCGACGAGAAACTACAATTCGTTGAAGAACCAATCGAAATCATGGACCGTGAAGTTAAACAGCTCAAACAGAGTAATATACCAATTGTTAAGGTTCGTTGGAATGCTAGAAGAGGTCTCGAGTTTACTTGGGAACGAGAGGATCAGATGAAACGAAAGTATCCGCATTTGTTTCTCGATGACGCAAAATAGGTACAATTTTAAAATTTCGGGACGAAATTTATTTAACGGGGAGGTAATGTAACGACCCGCACTTTTTCGATCATACTATACTTATAAGATTAATATTTACATAAATTAAACCTTGCCAACATGATAAGCAATCCAAATTGTCGAGACTTATATTTCCGAAAAGAATTTTACACAACGTTTGACCGTCTAGTTTGACCAATGATATCACGAACTATACAATATATGATAATTATACGTTTGTGTATATATATGTATATATACATATTTAACATGATTAATGAATGTTTTAATATCTCATTTTGTATTAATAACAACAAGTTATATGTGTATTTTGAAACTACTAACTTAAGTTTTCAAAACGATAACAATACGTAACGTTATTTGACTTAAATACTTAAGACTATAATGTTTATACATATATTGTATAAGTAATGTATTTAATCACTTTTAAGAACTTAAATACATAAAATCATATAAGTGTATTCACAAAAGATAGCTATATTTGAATCCTCATTCCATTTTTCACAAAATTTCTATACGTATACTTAGAGTATTTGTACTCGTATCATACCTAGCTTCTATACGTATTTACTATTCGTATATACACATCAAATCACCACCTAATCAGCTCCTATACTTGCCCTCATCAAGAGGGAACTTCTTTTTGACATTTAACTTCAATAATTATACAAAAATACAAGCTTGAATTTTGTTTTGTCCCCCCCCCTTGGCCACGTTTTATATGCCATCCCCATAACCAATTTTTGATCACCATTCTCACTTCTAAATCACTCTCTAACTCTTTTACTTGAAAGCCCTAAGAACTCCATAACAATTCAGTAACTTACCAAGAAGATCTACCTTCAAAAGCCATACTAAAACACCATAAGAAAACCATACAAAAACACTTCAAGAAAACCCTCCAAGAACACCAACTTACTACCAATCTTTCATCCACTTCTATCACCCTTTTGATTCTAGCTTCTTACTTCTCTTTTACAGCAAACTTATCCAAGGAACTTGAGGTAGTAACTATGTTCATAACCTTATTCGATTCATATATATATAGCTATCATATTTTGTGGTATACAAGTTTAACAACAAGAACATAGTTTGAATGTTTTCAAACTTGTTTGCAAACTAAATAGATCCTTCTAACTTAACTTTTAAAATACTTCAAGACCTGTAATATAACTTATGTATATGCTAATTTAACAAGGTAAAACTTGGTTTTTCAAAGTATAAGTATTTTTAGAAAAATGGTCATTAAATGATTTTGTTGTAACGAAAATGATTAACTTCATAAGTTTCACTAAAGTTTGACCTATGCCGTGTGATTTTGAATACAAACTAAGGTATTTACAGTTCATAGTCTTAAAGAGGGACTCGATCCAAGGAGATGGCAAGTTGAATCAACGAAAACGGACTTGTAACGAAGAAACTATGACCGAAACAAAATTGGTTATCCAAGGCTTAAATGACTTCGGGATTCATTGGAAAAATTTACATAAAATCACATACTTCTAAGATAACATGATATTTTATATATATGTACTTATAATTCAATTTTATATGGTTCAGGATTACCCGTAAACAACACGAGAAGATTAATCATAAGATCCCATGATTGTACGCAACACGTCATTTGACAACACCGGTACCATGGGTCAAGATTAATCTCGACCAATACATATACGTTGGGGTTTTATTTATTTTGTTGGGGGTTTTATTTATTGCGGGTATATTAAACATCTAAAAATGAACCATTAAAAATTGAATTACTAACATCGGAATGCTAACTTCGGACTAAGGAAATATTCAAAGTATTAAAAGTATAACAAGTATATATATATATATGTAACGTTTGTTTAAAATGAAAACATATTGATATATTATATATGGATAGGTCCGTGATATCAACCGGAAGACCGAGTCAAATTATATATATCATCAAGACAAGTGTGAGTATATAGTCCCATTTTTTTTAAACTCTAAATATTTCGGGATGAGAATACATGTATTTTATGTTTTACGATATGGACACAAGTAACTGAAAAATATATTCTACGTTGAGTTGTACCACTGGCATACTTCCCTGTAGCTTGGTAACTAATATTTACAGCGGTATTGTAAACGCGAATCCTGTTGATAGATCTATCGGGCCTGACAACCCCAACCGGACTGGACGACCAGTATTCAACGGTTGCACAGTACTTCGTTTTTGTGACTACACTTGGTACGGTGTAGTAAGATTTCATATTAAAGGGAATATGCGACGTGAAAATGTTAAGTATGGTTACCGAGTGCTCAACCACTTAGAATACTTTTATTAAACTAATTATATACGAAATCTTGTGGTCTATATATATATTGCAGCCGGCATTAAACCTATATCTCACCAACTTTATGTTGACCTTTTTAAACATGTCTATTCTCAGGTGATTTCTAAAGCTTCCGCTGCATCATGTTGGATCTAACCAGGATCTTGCGTACGCATGTTTGTGTCAAAAATAAAACTGCATATCCAAGATGTTGTACTGTAAAATATGCTAGAAACCGTGTTGTTGTCATCATTTGTAAAGTTTGTAAGTCGAAGATTATCGCTAAACGTTAATCTTCTTTTTATTGTCTTAAGTTTGTAACAAAAATAATGGTTATGGTTTGTAATGTATAATATATGCAGTTTTCTTTCAAAAATGTCTCATATAGAGGTCAATACCTCGCAATGAAATCATACGTTATCTAACGCGTTCTTATGGTTAAGGACGGGTTATGACAGAATTCCTCTTCATTCATATTCACGGTGTGTCGAGTAGTTGGTGCTATTTCCTTCAAAATAGTCAAATGGAACAAGTTAATCATACAGAATATTAAGAGTAGTTAATAGTATTTCGTAGCATAATATGAACTCATTTATAAAAGCTTTTTCTTCATATTAGCGTTTTATAAGTTTAAATTCGGGTAGTACCTACCCGTTAAGTTCATACTTAGTAGCTAATATACAATTCAACTACTACAATTCTATATGAAAAACTGATTATAATAATATTTCGCATTTAAACTTTTATACAATATTTTACAAACTTACAATACCGCTTATTTTACATATAGCATGAAATATAGCGCACAATAAATTTGATACAAGATGGTTGTGAAGATAATTCTAGCTAGTACACAAGTCGTTCAGCAAAGGCAATAAAGAAACGTAATTCATACGTCCAGAAACAAGTCATGCATTCTGGTTTTACTAGGATTACTTCCCATCCTTGGTCTTGTGGAACATAACCGTTATGGCCGTTGATAAGACAGCGTGTTGTAACGTCGTCAAAGGGACGAGGGTTACGTAATGTCCAACAGTCCCGTAACAATCTAAAAACCTCATTTCTTACCCCAATTACTGACTCCGTCACTTGTGGGAACGTTTTGTTTAATAGTTGTAGCCCGATGTTCTTGTTCTCACTTTGGTGAGAAGCGAACATTACTAATCCGTAAGCATAACATGCTTCTTTATGTTGCATGTTAGCCGCTTTTTCTAAATCACGAAGTCCAATATTCGGATATATTGAGTTAAAATAATTTCTTAACCCATTGCGTAAAATAGCATTTGGGTTCCCCGCAATATATGCGTCAAAGTAAACACATCGTAACTTATGGATTTCCCAATGTGATATCCCCCATCTTTCGAACGAAAGCCTTTTATAAACCAAGGCATTCTTGGAACGTTCTTCGAATGTCTTACAAACTGATCTCGCCTTAAATAGTTGTGCCGAAGAATTCTGACCGACTCTAGACAAGATTTCATCAATCATGTCTCCGGGTAGGTCTCTTAAAATATTGGGTTGTATATCCATTTTGTGTTTTTATACTGTAAAATAGACAAGAGTTAGATTCATAAAAAAATACTTATTAATACAAGCAATTTTTACATATATCATAAAGCATAAGCACACTATATTACTTATATTACACCACACGAATACAACTATCTTATTCCGACTCGCTTGTTTCTTCTTCTTCGGTTTTGGTTCGTTTTGCCAAGTTTCTAGGGATATATGATGTTCCCCTAATACGGGCCGTCGTTATCCACATTGGTTTAGAAAAACCTGGTGGTTTAGAGGTTCCCGGGTCATTGTTACAACTTAAGGACTTCGGGGGTTGGCGATACATATAAAGTTCATCGGGGATGGAATTAGATTTCTCTATTTTTATGCCCTTTCCCTTATTATTTTCTTTTGCCTTTTTAAATTCAGTTGGGGTAATTTCTATAACATCATCGAAATTCTCGTCGGAATCCGATTCATCGGAGAATTGGTAATCCTCCCAATATTTTGCTTCCTTGGCGGAAACACCATTGACCATAATTAACCTTGGTCGGTTGGTTGAGGATTTTCTTTTACTTAACCGTTTTATTATTTCCCTCACTGGTTCTATTTCTTCATCCGGTTCCGATTCTTCTTCCGGTTCCGATTCTTCTTCCGGTTCCTCTTCGGGAACTTGTGAATCAGTCCACGAATCATTCCAATTTACATTTGACTCTTCATTATTATTAGGTGAGTCAATGGGACTTGTTCTAGAGATAGACATCTATCACATAATATCAAACGCGTTAAGAGATTAATATATCACATAATATTCACATGTTAAAAATATATAGTTTCCAACAAAATTTGTTAAGCAATCATTTTTCAAGTAAACACGGTCGAAGTCCAGACTCACTAATGCATCCTAACAAACTCGATAAGACACACTAATGCAAAATTCTGGTTCTCTAAGACCAACGCTCGGATACCAACTGAAATGTCCCGTTCTTATTTATTAAAAACGTTCCATATTAATTGATTTCGTTGCGAGGTTTTGACCTCTATATAAGACGTTTTTCAAAGACTGCATTCATTTTTAAAACAAACCATAACCTTTATTTCATAAATAAAGGTTTAAAAAGCTTTACGTAGATTATCAAATAATGATAATCTAAAATATCTTGTTTACACACGACCATTACATAATGGTTTACAATACAAATATGTTACATCGAAATCAGCTTCTTGAATGCAGTTTTTACACAATATCATACAAACATGGACTCCAAATCTTGTCCTTATTTTAGTATGCAACAGCGGAAGCTCTTAATATTCACCTGAGAATAAACATGCTTTAAACGTCAACAAAAATGTTGGTGAGTTATAGGTTTAACCTATATATATCAAATCGTAACAATAGACCACAAGATTTCATATTTCAATACACATCCCATACATAGAGATAAAAATCATTCATATGGTGAACACCTGGTAACCGACATTAACAAGATGCATATATAAGAATATCCCCATCATTCCAGGACACCCTTCGGATATGATATAAATTTCGAAGTACTAAAGCATCCGGTACTTTGGATGGGGTTTGTTAGGCCCAATAGATCTATCTTTAGGATTCGCGTCAATTAGGGTGTCTGTTCCCTAATTCTTAGATTACCAGACTTAATAAAAAGAGGCATATTCGATTTCGATAATTCAACCATAGAATGTAGTTTCACGTACTTGTGTCTATTTTGTAAATCATTTATAAAACCTGCATGTATTCTCATCCCAAAAATATTAGATTTTAAAAGTGGGACTATAACTCACTTTCACAGATTTTTACTTCGTCGGGAAGTAAGACTTGGCCACTGGTTGATTCACGAACCTATAACAATATATACATATATATTAAAGTATGTTCAAAATATATTTACAACACTTTTAATATATTTTGATGTTTTAAGTTTATTATGTGATGACCCGAAAATTTTTGACTTATTTAAACCAATTCTCTATACGATTTATTATTTTAACACGCTAAACAAAGTCTGTTAGATTGAGTCTCAAAATTTTAGAACTGTTTCATATATACAATTACCTTTGATTACTCTCGACGATTCATGAACAATTATATGTATGTATATATATATGTACAAGTAAAACCCTATTTGCTACAGTGAAACCGTATTTTGCTACAGTGCTACAGTGAAAACGACTTTGCTACAGTGATTTGCTACAGTAAACACTATTTGCTACAGTAGACACTATTTGCTACAGTAAACACTATTTGTTGCTGTAAAACACTATGAGCCTAGGTCTGCTGGTTCTGAGAGATCACAAGCTGGTACTGATTCTACTGATATTGATCGGCAACCTTCTGTTTCTGCTCACTCATCTGAACCAGCTGATGATCAAGATGCTGTGTGTTCTACAACCAGCTATTTGATGAACCAGCATCCGATTGAGCAGATTATTTGCTACAGTAAAACACTATTTGCTACAGTAACACTATTTGATGTCGACGAACTAACAAACAAAAACAGAAAAGGCGGCCATGCGATCGCATGGCAAAAACACTGAAAACTCATGCGATCGCATGAGCTACAGTAAACGGAAAAGTAATATAAATACGCCTGTTTTACTCGACGAATTATCACATATTTTTTTCTTCAGTAATAAAAATTTATATTTAAATTATAATTTTAAATTTAAGTTTAATAATAATAAAGTATATTCGAGGGTGTTTTAATTCGGGTTTTAAACCACTTTAAGCTAAGGAAATATTGGGTATTGTTCGGGGTATTGTTCTTGAATCCAAGGCCAACCATACAGTCGTCTACCATCATTACGTCTACGCAATTTGCCTACAATATTGAGTCTCAATATTGAACTGTGAGTTTATAGTCTCCCTTTTTAAATACTTTAAATATTTTTGGGCTGAGAATATATGCAATTTATTTTAAACGCGATAAGACACAAGTACATACTAAATTCTACACTGAGTTAAACCGAAAATCCCTTAGCTTTGGTAACTAGTAGCTGCCAGTACATAGGATATGGACTGGTGGGCGCGAATAATTGTATATGGATCCATAGGGCTTGACATCCCCGTCCGAGCTAGAGCACTAGCCTTTTAACGGACGTATGTTATTTGAGTTTAAGACACGTTGGTTTGCGTGTATTAAAACGAATGGGGTAATTATCACTATAGCGTTAAGTTTAGTTACCAGGGTGCTCTGTTACGTAGAATCTATTGATAAACTTTTGATGAAATCTTGTGGTCTATCTTTATATATGTTTATGACTCGAGCAATTAAACCTATAACTCACCAACATTCGTGTTGACTTTTTAGCATGTTTTATTCTCAGGTCCTTAGAATGCTTCCGCTGTGATGTGCTTGTTGCCTGCATGGAGTCTCTCATGCTTTGTACAAAGTTTATTGCATTCAAAATAAAACTGCGTTGTGTAATAAATAATTGGACTGTGATGTCAACCTGTAAATTAAAGACTTATGTATTTCGGGGTTTTGCTTATACCTAAGCACTCGCCCACATGTTTATAACTTTCTATGTTTAGAAAGTCACTTATTTTAATGAATGCAATATTTTATCAAAACGTATCATATAGAGGTCAAAACCTCACTGTGGAATCAATGATTAACGTGCCGCGTCAATAGCGATTTTGACGGGTCGTTACAGTTGGTATCCGAGCTTGAGGTCATAGGGAACCAGAAATTACATTATTGTGTTTAACTGGTAATTGTTAGGATGCATTAGTGAGTCTGGACTATGACCATATCTGTTTTTCCTGATTTTTGCTTATTATTTGGTCAAAAACATTATATGTGATATATTTATATGCTAACGTAATTGTTGTTTCAATTATGTGATAGATGACTTCTTCTAATCCTATCATTTTGTACGACTCGGAATCGGACACTGAATCTATTCTATCCACAACTGAAAAGGGCGTTCCAATACCTATTAAAGAAGAAATTGTGTTAGCCGGGGAATCTCAACTCCCGGTAAACCCAGAGGAGGTTCCAGCTCCACCCAGCTTTAGTTTTCCGGAGCCACAGTATCGTTGGCATGGACCCATGATCCCTGGAGTAAAAGAGGATCGTCCATTTCTAAACAAATATGGACATTGGTCCAGATATACCGCCGACGGGCGGGTTGTGCCGATTACGCCTGGCAGATTTCGGTTCATGACCACCGGTACATATTCTTGCAGTTCGTCATCATATTCTCCTACACATGACTCAGACAGTTCGTCATCAGACGAGATCAGTAAGGAGGAGGATTTCGCTAATGAAATAAAAGAGATCACTAAGGAGAAATTCCAACTTGCTATAGATAATAAAAACAACCACAATAATAAAATGTCCTTAATTATTAAAAAAGAACAGGACCATTCGATCCGTAACCACCCTTATTGTATTAAACCCACTGAGGCAACGGGTACCTCAAAACCCCAACTAAAAATAAAATACACTGCCAGAATGTCTGTCGGACCATGTGCACACAAACAATTGGCAGAGAGAACCAAATGGGAAGAAGTTTCTGATAGTTCTGAATGAATGACCTCGCAACCATAAATCTTCCATGCGCTATTTTATTGCTTATGTGTGCTACTCTATCTTGTTATATAAAATAAGCATATGTAAAATATCAGTATTGTATGGTATTGTATTATTTTGGTTTATTAATAATAAATGCATGGAATGATTATTTGTATTATTACTACTTCTTATTATTATTATTATTACATAATAATGTAGTAACTCGCTATAATTTTTTATAGTGGAATATTATTAGGATTTTAGTAGTTAATTCCTTGTACTAGCTATTATGTATGAACTTAACGGGTAGGTAATACCCTAGAAATAATTATAAAATGCTAATAAGAAGAAAAGGCTTTTATAATAATTGGTTCATATTATTAATATGCTACGATTAACTATTGACAACTCATTTTACCTATAATATTTTATATGATTAAATTATATCTGTTGTGTTTATTGAAGAAACATGTCTCAAATGTCGGATGCTGAGTTTGAGCAACTAGTCGAGAAACGTGTGAATGAAAGAATTGCTGCAACCGAAGCAGCAAAAGCAACAGCCGAAGCAGCAGCCAAAGCAGCAGCCGTAAACACAAACTCACGAAACGGATGCTCATACAAAACTTTTCAAGGATGCAAACCACAGACATTTAGTGGAACCGAGGGACCAGTCGGTCTAACCCGATGGTTTGAAAAGATGGAGTCCGTTTTCAAAATCAGTAATTGTGCGAACGGAGACAAGTCAAAGTATGCTTCGTGCACGTTGCAAGATGGTGCACTTACTTGGTGGAACAATTATGCTAAAGCAGAAGGAATAGATACGGCATATGATATCTCTTGGGAAGAACTGAAAAAGATGCTAATCGAGGAGTACTGTCCTCGAAACGAGATCAGAAAAATGGAATCTGAGTTACGTAATCTGAAGGTTATCGGCGCGAATCTCAATAACTATGAAAAGCGTTTCATGGAACTAGCCTTGTTGTGTCCCGAATTGGTGCCAAACGAGAAACGAAATATAGAAATGTATATTGACGGTTTATCGATCAATATCAAAGGAAATGTTACATCGTCCAAACCAAATACGATGCAGGAAGCCATGACAATGGCACACCAACTCATGGACCAGATCACAGAGAGTTCGATTAAGGCACCAATTACCGAAGTCAAGACAACTGAAGGAAAGAGGAAATGGGAAGACTATAAGGGCAAAAGTACTCACCTGAAGAAACAAGAAACTTTTAAAGGTAAACAAGATGGGGCAACTGCAAGTCCAAACTATAAGGGACCCCATCCGTTCTTCAAAAGATGTTACACACATCATGCAGGTTATTGTCAAGTGGTCTGTGATAAGTGCAACAAGAAAGGACATGTGGCGAAAGATTGTTATGCCACCGTTTCTGAAGTAAAGACAAAACTGACCGATGTCAAGAAATGTTTTGGATGCGGGAAGTCTGGTCACTTTATAAATCAATGCCCTGATAAGGAGAAGAACAAAGAACCCGCACGTGGGAGGGCATTTAATGTTAGTGCCAGTAAAGCACGTGAGGATCCTAATCTTGTCACGGGTACGTTTACCGTTAATAATCAACTAGCTTCTATTATGTTTGATACGGGTGCTGATAGAAGTTATATGTGTAAAGACTTTAGTTTTAAACTAAAATGTGCATCATTACCTCTAGACGATAAATATACTATTGAATTAGCTAATGGTAAACTGATAAAAGCCGATAAAATTTGCCATGGTTGCGAAATGAATCTCGCTGGTGAAACCTTCAAAATCGATTTGATACCCGTAGAATTAGGAAGTTTTGACGTAATCGTTGGCATGGACTGGATGTCCAAAACAAGAGCGGAAGTTGTTTGCGCTGAGAAAGCAATTCGCATCCCTCGTAAGGATGAAACGTCATTAATGATTTATGGGGAGAAGAGCAACTCAAAGCTGAACTTTATCAGCTGTATGAAGGCCCAGAAACTTATAAGAAAAGGTTGTTATGCTATTTTGGCACATGTAAAGAAGATCGATACTGAAGAAAGAAGCATTAATGACATGCCGGTTGTAAGAGAATATCCCGGAGTATTTCCAGAAGAATTACCGGGGCTACCTCCACACAGATGTGTAGAATTCCAGATTGATCTCATACCAGGAGCTGCACCTGTAGCCCGATCTCCATATAGACTTGCACCTTCAGAAATGCAAGAATTACAAGACCAGTTGCAAGAATTATCGGACCGTGAATTTATTCGTCCTAGTTTTTCACCTTGGGGTGCTCCTATTCTGTTCGTCAAGAAGAAGGATGGATCTATGAGAATGTGCATAGATTACCGAGAATTAAACAAATTAACGATCAAGAATCGGTACCCATTACCGAGGATTGATGATTTGTTTGATCAATTGCAAGGATCAAGTGTTTATTCCAAGATTGATCTACGCTCCGGATATCATCAGCTGAGAGTGAAGGAAGAAGATGTTCCTAAAACCGCGTTCAGAACCCGTTACGGTCACTATGAATTTCTAGTCATGCCTTTTGGATTGACTAATGCTCCAGCAGTATTCATGGATCTAATGAATCGCATCTGTAGACCGTATTTAGACAAATTTGTCATTGTTTTTATCGACGACATATTGATTTACTCGAAGAACAAGGAAGAACATGAGCAACACTTAAGACTGGTACTAGAGATACTCAAGAAAGAAGAATTGTACGCAAAATTTTCGAAGTGTGATTTCTGGTTACAAGAAGTACAATTTTTGGGACATGTTGTCAGTAAACATGGAATTAAAGTTGACCCTGCCAAGATCGAAGCCATTAGTAAATGGGAAACACCGAAGACTCCAACACAAATCCGCCAATTCTTAGGTCTTGCTGGTTACTACCGAAGATTCATTCAAGATTTCTCTAGAATCGCCAAACCCTTAACTTCATTGACTCAAAAGGGAAAGAAGTATGATTGGTCCACGGAACAGGAATCCTCATTCCAGTTGTTAAAGAAGAAGTTAACGTCTGCACCCATTTTGTCATTACCAGAAGGAAATGATAATTTCGTGATCTATTGTGACGCTTCGCGCCAAGGTTTAGGATGTGTATTAATGCAACGCACAAAAGTTATCGCATATGCCTCACGAAAACTAAAAATTCATGAAAAGAACTATACAACACACAATTTGGAACTTGGAGCTGTAGTTTTTGCACTCAAAATATGGAGACACTATCTATATGGCACCAAGTGTACAGTGTACACTGACCATAAGAGTCTTCAGCATATTTTTGATCAAAAACAACTCAATATGAGACAACGTCGCTGGGTAGAGTTGTTAAACGATTACGATTGTGAAATCCGTTACCACCCTGGAAAGGCTAATGTTGTAGCTGATGCCCTAAGTCGAAAAGAAAGAGTAAAACCTCTTAGGGTCCGAGCTTTGAATATTACAATTCGTACCGATCTCACAAAGCAAATTCAAGCAGCACAGTTAGAAGCTTTAAAAGAAGAAAATGAAAAAGGCAAAATGAGCAGAGGGTTAGAAAAACAGCTTGAGGTAAAAGCCGATGGAACCCTGTATTTTGCTGATAGGATATGGGTACCAAAATATGGTAATCTAAGGCAACTAGTACTAGATGAAGCACACAAAACGAGGTACTCAATTCACCCAGGAAACGGGAAAATGTACCACGATCTCAAGAAGTTTTATTGGTGGCCTAATATGAAGACAGAAATTGCTACTTATGTAAGCAAATGTTTGACGTGTGCAAAGGTCAAAGCTGAGCACCAAAAGCCGTCAGGATTACTGCAACAACCAGAAATTCCGCAGTGGAAATGGGAAAGAATAACTATGGATTTCATTACGAAATTGCCAAGGACTGCAAGTAGTCATGATACTATTTGGGTGATAGTTGATCGTCTAACTAAATCAGCTCACTTTCTACCAATAAAGGAGACAGACAGTATGGAGAAATTAGCACGCCTATATTTGAAGGAAGTAGTTTCCAGGCATGGTGTACCCATCTCTATCATATCTGATCGCGACACCCGATTCACATCACGTTTCTGGTAGTCATTACAAAAAACATTGGGAACTCGATTAGATATGAGCACCGCTTATCACCCACTGACAGATGGTCAAAGTGAAAGAACAATACAAACATTGGAAGACATGTTACGGGCATGCGTGATTGACTTTGGAACCAGTTGGGATCGACACTTACCGTTGGCAGAATTTTCATACAATAACAGCTATCATACGAGCATCAACGCAGCGCCATTTGAAGCACTTTACGGTAGAAAGTGCAGATCTCCTATATGTTGGAGTGAAGTAGGAGAAAGACAACTTACTGGACCAGAAATTATTCACGAAACCACCGAAAAGATCATTCAAATACAACAACGATTGAAAACGGCCATGAGTCGCCAAAAGAGTTATGCTGATGTAAGAAGAAAACCGCTAGAATTTCAAGTGGGCGACAAAGTCATGTTGAAAGTGTCACCCTGGAAAGGCGTTGTACGATTCGGTAAACGAGGAAATCTAAGTCCTAGGTACGTAGGACCCTTTGAAATCACCGAAAGAATTGGAACAGTTGCTTATCGATTAAAGCTACCGCAAGAACTTAGTAGTGTTCACAACACATTTCACGTGTCAAATTTGAAGAAATGTTTAGTTGAAGAGGATGTCGTAATTCCTCTTGACGAAATACGAATCAATGATAAACTCCATTTTATCGAAGAACCTGTTGAAATCATGGACCGTGAGGTCAAACAATTAAAACAAAGCAAAATACCGATAGTTAGGGTTCGTTGGAACGCAAGACGAGGACCCGAGTTTACTTGGGAACGTGAAGATCAGATGAAGCAAAAGTATCCACATTTGTTCACTGATATCGCTCATGAAACAGGTACTACTCAAAATTTCGGGACGAAATTTTCTTTAAGGGGGAGGTACTGTGATGACCCGAAAATTTTTGACTTATTTAAACCAATTCTCTATACGATTTATTATTTTAACACGCTAAACAAAGTCTGTTAGATTGAGTCTCAAAATTTTAGAACTGTTTCATATATACAATTACCTTTGATTACTCTCGACGATTCATGAACAATTATATGTATGTATATATATATGTACAAGTAAAAACGACTTTCCTACAGTAAAATCCTATTTGCTACAGTGAAACCGTATTTTGCTACAGTGCTACAGTGAAAACGACTTTGCTACAGTGATTTGCTACAGTAAACACTATTTGCTACAGTAGACACTATTTGCTACAGTAAACACTATTTGTTGCTGTAAAACACTATGAGCCTAGGTCTGCTGGTTCTGAGAGATCACAAGCTGGTACTGATTCTACTGATATTGATCAGAAACCTTCTGTTTCTGCTCACTCATCTGAACCAGCTGATGATCAAGATGCTGTGTGTTCTACAACCATCTATTTGATGAACCAGCATCCGATTGAGCAGATTATTTGCTACAGTAAAACACTATTTGCTACAGTAACACTATTTGATGTCGACGAACTAACAAACAAAAACAGAAAAGGCGGCCATGCGATCGCAAGGCAAAAACACTGAAAACTCATGCGATCGCATGAGCTACAGTAAACGGAAAAGTAATATAAATACGCCTGTTTTGCTCGACGAATTATCACATATTTTTTTCTTCAGTAATAAAAATTTATATTTAAATTATAATTATAATTTTAAATTTAAGTTTAATAATAATAAAGTATATTCGAGGGTGTTTTAATTCGGGTTTTAAACCACTTTAAGCTAAGGAAATATTGGGTATTGTTCGGGGTATTGTTCTTGAATCCAAGGCCAACCATACAGTCGTCTACCATCATTACGTCTACGCAATTTGCCTACAATATTGAGTCTCAATATTGAACTGTGAGTTTATAGTCTCCCTTTTTAAATACTTTAAATATTTTTGGGCTGAGAATATATGCAATTTATTTTAAACGCGATAAGACACAAGTACATACTAAATTCTACACTGAGTTAAACCGAAAATCCCTTAGCTTTGGTAACTAGTAGCTGCCAGTACATAGGATATGGACTGGTGGGCGCGAATAATTGTATATGGATCCATAGGGCTTGACATCCCCGTCCGAGCTAGAGCACTAGCCTTTTAACGGACGTATGTTATTTGAGTTTAAGATACGTTGGTTTGCGTGTATTAAAACGAATGGGGTAATTATCACTATAGCGTTAAGTTTAGTTACCAGGGTGCTCTGTTACGTAGAATCTATTGATAAACTTTTGATGAAATCTTGTGGTCTATCTTTATATATGTTTATGACTCGAGCAATTAAACCTATAACTCACCAACATTCGTGTTGACTTTTTAGCATGTTTTATTCTCAGGTCCTTAGAATGCTTCCGCTGTGATGTGCTTGTTGCCTGCATGGAGTCTCTCATGCTTTGTACAAAGTTTATTGCATTCAAAATAAAACTGCGTTGTGTAATAAATAATTGGACTGTGATGTCAACCTGTAAATTAAAGACTTATGTATTTCGGGGTTTTGCTTATACCTAAGCACTCGCCCACATGTTTATAACTTTCTATGTTTAGAAAGTCACTTATTTTAATGAATGCAATATTTTATCAAAACGTATCATATAGAGGTCAAAACCTCACTGTGGAATCAATGATTAACGTGCCGCGTCAATAGCGATTTTGACGGGTCGTTACATATTAAGTCAGCTGTCCTCGTTAGTAACCTACAACTAGTTGTCCACAGTTAGATGTACAGAAATAAATCGATAAATATTATCTTGAATCAATCCACGACCCAGTGTATACGTATCTCAGTATTGATCACAACTCAAACTATATATATTTTGGAATCAACCTCAACCCTGTATAGCTAACTCCAACATTCACATATAGAGTGTCTATGGTTGTTCCGAAATATATATAGATGTGTCGACATGATAGGTCGAAACATTGTATACGTGTCTATGGTATCTCAAGATTACATAATATACAATACAAGTTGATTAAGTTATGGTTGGAATAGATTTGTTACCAATTTTCACGTAGCTAAAATGAGAAAAATTATCCAATCTTGTTTTACCCATAACTTCTTCATTTTAAATCCGTTTTGAGTGAATCAAATTGCTATGGTTTCATTTTGAACTCTATTTTATGAATCTAAACAGAAAAAGTATAGGTTTATAGTCAGAAGAATAAGTTACAAGTCGTTTTTGTAAAGGTAGTCATTTCAGTCGAAAGAACAACGTCTAGATGACCATTTTAGAAAACATACTTCCACTTTGAGTTTAACCATAATTTTTGGATATAGTTTCATGTTCATGATAAAAATCATTTTCTCAGAATAACAACTTTTAAATCAAAGTTTATCATAGTTTTTAATTAACTAACCCAAAACAGCCCGCGGTGTTACTACGACGGCGTAAATCCGGTTTTACGGTGTTTTTCGTGTTTCCAGGTTTTAAATCATTAAGTTAGCATATCATATAGATATATAACATGTGTTTAGTTTATTTTAAAAGTCAAGTTAGAAGGATTAACTTTTGTTTGCGAACAAGTTTAGAATTAACTAAACTATGTTCTAGTGATTACAAGTTTAAACCTTCGAATAAGATAGCTTTATATGTATGAATCGAATGATGTTATGAACATCATTACTACCTTAAGTTCCTTGGATAAACCTACTGGAAAAGAGAAAAATGGATCTAGCTTCAACGGATCCTTGGATGGCTCGAAGTTCTTGAAGCAGAATCATGACACGAAAACAAGTTCAAGTAAGATCATCACTTGAAATAAGATTGTTATAGTTATAGAAATTGAACCAAAGTTTGAATATGATTATTAACTTGTATTAAAATGATAACCTACTATAAGAAACAAAGATTTCTTGAGGTTGGATGATCACCTTACAAGATTGGAAGTGAGCTAGCAAACTTGAAAGTATTCTTGATTTTATGTAACTAGAACTTGTAGAATTTATGAAGAACACTTAGAACTTGAAGATAGAACTTGAGAGAGATCAATTAGATGAAGAAAATTGAAGAATGAAAGTTTTTGTAGGTGTTTTTGGTCGTTAGTGTATGGATTAGATATAAAGAATATGTAATTTTGTTTTCATGTAAATAAGTCATGAATGATTACTCATATTTTTGTAATTTTATGAGATATTTCATGCTAGTTGCCAAATGATGGTTCCCACATGTGTTAAGTGACTCACATGGGCTGCTAAGAGCTGATCATTGGAGTGTATATACCAATAGTACATACATCTAAAAGCTGTGTATTGTACGAGTACGAATACGGGTGCATACGAGTAGAATTGTTGATGAAACTGAACGAGGATGTAATTGTAAGCATTTTTGTTAAGTAGAAGTATTTTGATAAGTGTATTGAAGTCTTTCAAAAGTGTATAAATACATATTAAAACACTACATGTATATACATTTTAACTGAGTCGTTAAGTCATTGTTAGTCGTTACATGTAAGTGTTGTTTTGAAATCTTTAGGTTAACGATCTTGTTAAATGTTGTTAACCCAATGTTTATAATATCAAATGAGATTTTAAATTATTATATTATCATGATATTATCATGTATGAATATCATTAAATGTCTTTACAACGATAATCGTTACATATATGTCTCGTTTAAAAATCATTAAGTTAGTAGTCTTGTTTTTACATATGTAGTTCATTGTTAATATACTTAATGATATGTTTACTTATCATAGTATCATGTTAACTATATATATATCCATATATATGTCATCATATAGTTTTTACAAGTTTTAACGTTCGTGAATCACCGGTCAACTTGGGTGGTCAATTGTCTATATGAAACATATTTCAATTAATCAAGTCTTAACAAGTTTGATTGCTTAACATGTTGGAAACATTTAATCATGTAAATATCAATCTCAATTAATATATATAAACATGGAAAAGTTCGGGTCACTACACCCTGCCCCCCCTCTAAATTCACCCATGCCGCTTAGTGGAAGGAGATTCACATGGGTGAATTAGGTAGCGTCTAAAATGAGTCGGATTGATCGTGTTCTTGTTTCTCCTAAGGTGTTTGATATTTTCACAGATTTTAAATTATCCACACTACCTAGAGGCTTCTCCGATCGCATTTTGAAACTTGATTTTGGCCCATCCCCATTTAAGTGCTTCAATTCTTTGTTCCTTTAATGGGGGTATGATTCTATGGTGGGAAATGCATCGAATGAGGTTATGAATAACAGAGAGTTATCGTTACATGATAAGATGAAATATGTGGAAAAAAAAGATCACAGTGTGTATTAAAGAAAAGAAATCTAATGAGGTGGCCAGGAAACAATACATCACGTCAAGAATAGATGATTTAGAAGCATAAATGGAAAATGGTGCAACCACCGTTATAGAAACAGAGGAGAGAAAAGAACTTGTGCATGAGCATGAACTTGGTAAATATTTAGCATGTAAAAGATCTTGATGTGCTTCAAAAATGCCGACTTAAATGGGATACGGAAGGGGACGAGAATTCGCAAACTTGTCATTGTTTATTAAGGTAGCGTCACAATGATCAAATGGTAAAAGGGATATCGGTTAACGGTAAACAGATAGTTGAAACGAAATTAATTACAAGCGCATTTTCAATTTTTATAAAGAAAAATTTGTAGCTCATCATGTTGGGAGGAGAATTCCGCAGCTAGTTCCTGGTTATGTTTTATCCATTGACGAGGCAAACGATATAGAGAAACAGGTAACAGAAGATGAAGTTCGTTTGGCCAGATTACAGTAGCGATAAAGCATCCGGTCCTGACGGTTTCATATTGCTTTCATAAAAAGGTATTGGGATATTCTAAAGGGTGTTGAATATAGTGATGTATGTTTTTGTTAATAAGAGAATGACGAAGGGTGCGGGATCCGCCTTAATTAATTGGATACCGTAGGTAAAAATTCCTTCGTTTATTAAAGAATATAGACCTATTTCGTTAATAGGGGTTATCGATAAAATTATCATAAAGATCATGGCATCTAGATTGGTGAAATATTCTTATTTGTAAAAAGCAATCGGCATTCATTGCGGGGAGACAAATCCTAGATGACCCTCTTATCATTTAAACGATGGAATGGTGCAAGAGACGAAAATAAATATTAATGATTTTAAAGACTGATCTCAATAAAGTTTACGACACGATTGATTGAGAGTTCCTTGATTATATGTTAAGGCTTCTTGTTATCAGGAATGTGTGGCGATCTTGGATTTGAATGGTATTAATAGGCACAATACCCACCCCTTTACATTTCACACACTCGAGATTGAGAGAGAAGAAGCAAAACTGAAATTTACTAACTAGAACATTCCACACACATGATTAGGAGCATCAAATCCTAAGAGCACTCGGTGTCCACTCTGAAATCGACCGTCAACCCAAAATCGACGCCGGGATCGACGGTCGGTCGACACCGACACGGCGTCGGTCCCGCCGTCGATTTCCAACCTCCACAATCCGACGCTGAGTTCCAACGGATCAATTGTTTGAATTTTGAAAAAACTAGCCGTTTAACGGCTAGTTTTGGCTTTATTATTTTTTTTTCCTTTTTCCTTTTTCCTTTTTACACTATAAATAACACTACATTTTAACATTTTAACACACACACTCATTATTCACCTTTCACCACATTTTATATCTTTATTCATCAATTTTTTTTATCTTTTTCCCAAAATATGTCGTCTTCTTCGAGTTCTTCCGGCGACTCGTTCACGAAGTACACAATAAACGTAATTGAAAATTTATCCGGTGAAGAAGAAGTTAACTCACGTCGTTATATACGTCGAAATCATTATGAAGCACATGATCGTTTGATGGACGATTATTTTAACGAGGGTTGCAAATATTCAACTGATAATTTCAAACGAAGATTTCGAATGCGGCGACGTGTTTTTCTTAGGATTATGAATGATATTCTAAGCTACTCAGCAAATCCATTGCCGTATTATTTTAGATGGTTTCATCGAAGACAAGATTCACGTGGTAAGTGGAATATTAGCCCACATTTGAAGATGACAGCCGCGCTACGTCAGCTAGCATACGGTTATACACCGGATGCGTTGGATGAGTATCTTCAAATGTCCGAACGAGTTGCTCGGGAATCTCTACACAACTTTTGTAGGTGTATCATTGATTTGTATGCTAACGTGTACCTAAGAGAGCCTACTTTGCATGACATTCATCGTTTGTATGAAGGTCATGAAAGGATTCATGGTTTTCCGGGCATGTTGGGTAGTATAGATTGTATGCACTGGGCATGGGCAAAATGTCCAGTTGCGTGGAGAGGACAGTATATGCGAGGTGATCACAGTCACCTAACTATTATGCTTGAAGCGGTCGCCTCGTATGATAATTGGATTTGGCATGCGTATTTTGGTGTAGCGGGTTCACACAACGATATTAATGTGCTAAACACTAGTGATTTGTTCAACTCAATGCTTAATGAGGAAATGCCTGACGTTCCTTATCAAATAAACGGGGTTCATTATAGCAGGGGGTATTATTTAGCTGACGGTATTTACCCAACTTGGGCGGCATTTGTTAAGGGATTTTCAAGTGCCGTTGACGAAAAACGTACTTACTTTACAAAGAAACAAGCGAGTGCTCGCAAAGATGTTGAAAGAACGTTTGGGATCCTACAAGGCCGTTGGCCTAATCTTCAGCAACCCGCACGAGCTTACGATGTGAATATAATGAGACAACTAATGTACACCTGCATCGTGATACACAACATCATTATCGAAGACAATGGATACAACCTTGATGAGAATGATTGGGTAGTTGAGCCCGTCCAACATATACAACGTACGTGGATCGATAGGTGCGACGCTCGAGCAAGAAGAACGAGGGAGTTACGTGATAGAGAAGTGCATGAAGGCATACGATCTGATTTGGTTGAACATTTGTGGGATCTTCGTGACGACCTATGAATTTTATTACGTATTAGTTTGTTTTATGAATTTTAATAAATGTAATGGTTTATTTTATGAATTTTAATTAATGTAATAGTTTATTTTATGAATTTTAATCAATTATTTTGTTTTTATATTAAATTAGTTAAATACAATATTTAAAATTCAATTTAAAAAAATAAAAAATAAAAAATGGACACTGAAATCGACACTGAAATCGACACTGTGGACACCTCCACCTTACACACTGTCAGTCAATTTCAGTGTCAAAAAGGATATTAAAATTGACACTGAAAAATCGACACGGACACCTTGTGCTCTATCAGGGTTAGTGGGTATTCATAGCACAATACCCACCCCTTTACATTTAAGCTTTAGTCAAGAAGTCAATACTTTTTAACAATTTAGTTGAGTCCTAATAGATTAGTTGGCCGTTTATGATATTATTCACAACACATTTATTCATTATATACTAGTGCATATGTTGTTTTATGACATCCGAATATCCGATATGAAGTAGTTGAACAAAAAATTACATAATTAAAATTCTTCACCAACAAATGAGGAAAAACATAGAACCCCTCAAGATTTGGCACAGCCTAATGCATAAAAGCATGATTGAGATGAGATACCATCAAGCTTTTAGGGGCATGACATGTTCTTTGTACAATCTGAAAACTTGACTTCTCATATCCATAAAGAGCGAGGAAAACGAAGAAGCAGGAACGTACAACGCTGAATTCTTATTCGTGATTTATATGTAGTTTCCTTGCTGTTGAAAATATAAGCATTGAAATTTTAACAGACAGAAAAATTAGGAAAATAGTAGCTTGAGAAATATTTAATTTTTATTAGAAGGGAGAGTAAAACCTCTAAAATATATCCAAAGAATTATCTAGAATGGCACCATCGTCCCACTGTACATCTTTTGCGTTTGGATCTTTTCCAATTAACTCGAGAGGTGCATCTAATGGTGGTGGGCTCTGCATGAAAGAGCATCATGGACTATGTCATCATATGTGCTGTAATTTTACTAGTACTAGGTTCTTTTGGAGGTGGCAATTTTGACCCAAAAACATGTAAATGGGTTGATTTGTGTAATGTTTGATCTCTTATCGGGTCAAACAGGTAAAATGATAAAGAAAGTCTGAAAGAAGAATCAGTCAAAAAGGCTGTTGCCAAATCCTCCTAACCCGCCCATATCGCCCCTGATTTATCTTAATCAGAAAGCAGGAGTACATACCATGCAACGAATTAAAGGCCAATTTATCCCGCGGAAAAATGCATGCTCTTTAATTGCACTTGAACCACCGGTCGATCCTAAACGGGTGGCGGGGTCTCTGTTTAACAATGCATGAATCAACTGCCTTGCAGGAAGACTTACCTGTTCATCCATCGTCATAAAAAATAATAATTAAAAACTTAGGGATTCTAGGCTGATTAAAAAGTTAGGATAACAAGTGATTTAACTCTACTCTTACCGGAATGCTACTTGGAAAGGTTAGGTCTTTATGCAAAATGTTTGCAAATGTCTTCTGTCTGTTCTTTCCTCTAAATGGCGTACGCCCATAAAGCATCTCATATAACAATATACCTGAAATAATTAAAATTATCAAGTTACATAAAGGAAGTTACCATATCAACATGTTACAATAGCATTCAGAATCATAGATTAATAATAACTGAAATTAATGAGCTTACCAACAGCCCACCAATCAATAGCACTACTGTGGCCAGCTCCTGTTATAATTTCCTGAAATATTGCATATTTTAGATTCCCAAATATATGAAGTTTTTATATATTTCATGGCCAAACATTTTTTCTATTGTAAGCCAAATATCTCATGATATGATTAAGTATACTAAAATAAAAAACATCATAATCTGTATATAAATTATATGTATTCATGAATTACATTCTATACATGGTAATTTCATGTTACCAGTTTATTTGAGAATTCTTTTTTTGGGTAAAGGGTTTTATTTGAGCATTCAAATATCAATGATATAGTTCAGGTAGACCACTTATTAATTCTTGGCCGTTTTTGTATAGTACTTCTTTAAGTTCTATAAATAAGTTACTTTGAAGATGATACAAGTTAGAAAATCAAGTTAAATATAAAATCACGACATACCGGAGCAATATATTCTTCTGTCCCGACAAACGAATTTGATTGTGTAGATGGCTCAGCTACGAATGTGGGTGGGGGTTGGCTCCTAGATCTTCGTCTTTTTGGCGGAGGATGCTTTATCACCTGAAAAATTACATCATAAGATAGTTTTCCATGATATAATAAATAACTATCATTAATTAATAAGTAAATAATTATATACATAAAAGAACTATGTTATAGAATCAAAAACTACTAGGAATTGCAAAGAATCATATAAGTGCAGTTAGAAAAAGACATACTTGAGGTTTACATTGTGTCCTAAATGATAAATCGAAGTCACTCAATACAACGTGCCCGTCGGTTTGAAGTAATATGTTCTCCGGTTTCAAGTCCCTGTAGATTATTCCTGCAAAGGATGAAATTCATTTTATGTAAACAGCAATACGTTGACTTTCTGTTGAACTTTATTAAAGAATATCATAAATTATTATTAGGTCGGAAACATTGCTAGCAAGGGAAGAGATACCTAAGCAGTGGAGATACTCTAAGCCAATTACAACCTCCGCTGCATAGAACCTGCAGATACACATTGCATTTTGCATTAAGTTACCATTCAAGACACAATGAATTTATAAATAAATTACTACAATATATACATATGCTAAGTAGTAGAGGTACCTTGCAGAATCTTCCTTGAACAATTTCAGCGGTTGTTTGTCGAGTAACGCAAATAATTCCCCTCCAGGGCAAAAGTCTGTTATCAAGCAAACGTGTGTCGGAGTCTGAGGAGAGACCGAAATAGACAGGTTAGTATAGTTATAATAATTCAACATTAACAAAATATATATGTGCAAAAAAACATAACTCATTCATATTAATATCTTAAATAAATAATGATAGTTTCAATTTAATCAACAGAGGGAAATTAGAAACCTGAAAAGATGTGTATAGTGTGGGTAGGAAAGGGTGATCCAGTAGTGCAATTATTTCCCTTTCAATGCAAGCTCGATGAACCTACAGCATTTATATAAAAAAGGGGATTCATATTTTATACCTATGAACGAATAATGTTTGTCGATAAGTACACTAATTCAAAGTAACTGAGCACAAATTTCATAGTTGAACTGTTTTTAATGATCATACCTTGTTGCGTTTCAGCATTACTGATTTATCCATTGCTTTCATGGCGAAAAGTTCTCCACTGCCTTTCAGTTCAACCAAATGAACACTGCAACCGACATACAAAACGTAAACATTGATAAGATACTCAACATTATCTCAAAGTCCAGTTATAATGAACGTAAAAAAAAAAAAAATCAGAAAAAATTAATGCACAGAATTAGAAGGGACCTTCCGGTGTCACCACTTCCTAAAGGCCTTATCGGTTTAAAATGATCAAGTCCAATTATTTCACCACTTGCAGTGATCTACAAAAGCACATGGTAGTTCATGGAAGTTTATGAATTACGATGATGGTATCAAAAACATGTAATTACTGAAATTATCATAATAATATGATTTAAGAAGCATTACATTTTGTATTGCTTTCCAAGAAGAATTATACTTCTTGTGAGGCCTGGGTGAAACAGATTGAGAGTGGATAGCCCACAAGTCCTCTGGCCTCTGAAATCACACAAATCACTTTTCATCAGTTATTAAATTACAAGTGGTAAGAACACTATATTAAAGAAGTAATAACATAAAAATTACATAAAGTGTGAAGAAATTTTTATCATCAATTAATGATAAAAATTAAGTATTATATATAAGCTTAAGTTTAGTTCGAGAAATCAGAAGTACTAAACTACTACTAAGTGAATAATAATTACTTCATATGACAGATATAAATAAATTTGTATACTGATATAGTAAACTTTTTTTTAGTATATAGTATAAACTAGTTGTGGAGCCCTCGCTTAGCGCCGGGGGCTCCGTTTTGAATTCGAGTTAAAAAAAAAAAGTCTTTGATCTATTTTGTAAAAAAGAATTTTTTTTCGACATCTAACATTATTGAAAGGTTGTTCCTTTTGTGAAAATTGCTTCTTTAGCGTTTTTTTTTTTTTTTTTAAGTTAGTTGATCTATTTTGTAAAAAAGAATGTTTTTCGACATCTTTTGGTAGCATTGAAGGGTTGTTCCTTCTATGAAAGTTGCCTCCTTTATCGTTGAGGAAGAAAAGAAAAAAAAAAAAAGGTTAGCTGATTTTTTTGGTAAAAAAGAATTTTTTTAGACATCTTTTGGTAACATTGAAGGGTTGGTTCTTTTATGAGAGTTGCTTCTTTTATCGTTGGAGACAAAAAAAAAAGTTAAATGACAAAAATACCCCTGATTACTATTGATGAATAGTGCTACAGAGTTTTGTCTATTAGATATATAGATAATATTATGTTAAGAAAGCTGTTATCAAATGTTATAAAGACGTAACTATGAACTACAAAATATCAAGTAGAACACTAAGGAAAGACGAGTACCTTACCAAGTTGGCATCAGGAAGTTCTCGAACGGCTTCATTAACATTTTCTGCAGTAGCTTTTACCTGATAAAGGACAACAAAAGCATTACATAATGACACTTTACATAACTACTGATGTTTTATAATAATTTTTGAACATTTTATAATGTTACAACTTAAAAGAAGTCTAGTTTCATTTTTTTTTTTTTTTTTTTTTTTTTGTGACGAACAAGGTGCATATTTTGCTAAAAAAAACAAGAAAGTGAAACAAAAACACACCAACTTAGCACTTTGTTTCTCTGTCGTGTCGGAAAGGCGATTTCTTAAAGGTTCAACGTGACCACTTCCATCTAGTTGGACACCAATGAAGTATTGAAGTTCTCCCTGAATATCAAAGTATTAGATTGTTGAAATTCGATTAGGAAATTCAAACAAATATAAATTTGTGTACACTACCTTTTGGTCATGCATGGGTTGCAAGTGAAATAAATTCCAGAATTTCTTCCCTGATCGCAAAATTAGTTCATAACAACATAATAATTTAGTTAATACCACCTTAAGAGCTATGAAATTTTAATGAGACTAGCAAAATGTGCCACATTGAGTAGATGGTCAAAATGGGTTCCACATGAAATGGGCCATTATAGACTGGGTCAATCGGGTCAGGATGGGTTGACTACCAAACACTTTCTTGTTCAAGTTTTAAAATGATTTATCAATTATATATATTTAATGTGTTCATCGATATTGTAGAAAGAGTATTATCACAAGATAATATCAAAATTTTAAATAATGATTAAAGATGGAGGCTGCACTAGATTAGAGTATGGGTTACTGACTGACTCTATCCCATATGACCCATAACACAGTTAGCTATAAATAACAATTTGACCCGTTGAAGATAGAACAATGCCCAATTACACCCATTCATGACTAAATGGGTTGTATCAATCACCGCTAGTTGAAGTCATACTCACCGCTTTTTGTATAGTTAATCAACTGCACAGTAATATCCCTTTGTTCTCTGATAGCAACTCGTATTTTATCGACTGTTCCTTGATCTGTTTCAGGTCCTTGAAGAAATCTGCACATTGTAAATTATGAAGATTACAGAAACAAAATTTAACTAGAACAAATATATATGCATAACAAAAGTATCATAAAAAACCAAACTTCATACCGACAATTTCTTCCCAATATTTCCTCCCGTGTGTACTCTGTCAACTCAAGGAAACTATCCGATGCAAAAATCTGTATGCCAACAAGAGATTCAAAAGCCCATACTAATTTCATATCAATAACAAAAGTAATTTTATGTTTCATACACTATTATATTTTTAGATCTTTATGAGGAGTGCATTAAAAATGATTACAAAAGCAATCTTATTTCAATAACAGTACTCATTCAATAATTTAATTTTAATGGTTACATGCAGCCATGAGCCATGCATATAAAATACACTTTGGATGAGTTTTTCAACCCGTTTGACTCATATGGCCCATTTGACCCGTTACCTTTTTAGAAAATTTACTATTGTTAATATTTTTGTTTTTTGAAAGTTGGGTTTGGTATCACTGACGGGGATAGAAACGACCCACCCGATCATTTTCCATGCAAACACGTGTTTCCGGGCGGAAACCCGAACCGCATAACACAGACCTGATCCATCAATCCATACGGGCATGTGGATCAGGTCAAATTCATGCGTACGGGTCGGTAAAACATCCCTCACTGACTTAATTGCGAAGTAAGGGGATCGAACCCCTGACCTCCAACGATGCCCAATACTCAAGGTATTAGGGTTGAACAACTGGGCCCCGAAGGCGGTTCAAACATTTTATTATTATACCTCGTTGAAGATTGAAATTACCCAAATAGACCCATTTACAGGTAAACATGTCAAAACTACCGCCATGAAAAAATGTTAAATCATGTTCTTACAATTGGACAATCAGGGAGCCTAGGATCACTAATAACAAAATTCTTTTCAATACGTTCGAGTGTGGTTGCCAAGTCTATTCCCTGACGCATGTCCCTCACTCTTTCTGCACGTTCCCAACTATCAGTGCGAGATATATCTTTTGTCATTAACTCCTCTGGCTCGATAATTGGTAGAGTCTCTTGGATTGAAGACCTTCCCTTAAACCTGTGTAGGTTAAAACAAGTTTCATATAAAAATTGAACACTAATCCAAGATTGAATTAAGTAGAAGTGTCAATTTCAACCCATTTACTTGAGATTCAATACACTGTACCTCTTGCAATCATTGCTGATATACTGGATAATTATTTTTAGGAGCTCGAACATAATTGTGTTGTATGACCCAACCCTTTCTGACCCGTTTGGACCCATTTGACCCATGGCCCGTTTCGACCTGTTACGCAACTCGACCCAACCTGACCCGTTTAAAATATGGCCCGTTTGACACATGACCCGTTCAAAAAAATCATTTTGACCCATTAATCAAACCGACCCAACCTGACCCGTTTTCCGGGTCATATCTATAAGCACTTACCCCATTAAGGAACTGCGAAGTGATTTTCTGGACTTATTTGCGTTCACTGAACTTTGCGGAGAGGAACCATCATTGAGGGGTGTTTCTCGTCCAGGTGTATACAAACTTAGTCTTTCTGACGATGCAACAAGTGGTGATTCGATGATCTTCTCCTGAATTTCATCTTTAGATGACTGAATGTGAGCACGAGGACGTTCAACAGTCTGTACAACCTCCACAATGGAACCTAATGCTGTTTCCTTCTGACGAGCTGGAAATGGTCAAAATTAAACATCAGAAAAAAATACTTATTTCTTGGTATACACTTTTATAAAGGTGAGACCGGTTTACTCACCATCATAGCGAATTAGGGACGTTGGTAATCCATTTGGTCTTAATTCCTTTTCATTTGCACCTTCAGTGTATTTGCTGACTTCTACTTGCATTCTGTGCCAAAAAGCAGCTGATATCAGCAATGATAATTACATTTCCTAAAAAAATTATTATCAACCGTTTCTAATAAAACAAGCATTTGAACTGATTGTACAGTTAAAACTCACTATCCTAAAAGACTGTATATAGAGAAACATTAAGGTGTGTTTGCTTTTTACTTATTAAATAAGACGCTTCTTAGTAACTGCTCTTTTAACTACCTGATATAAAGGGTTAATTTGGTAATTTCAATTATTCAGACGGTTATTCAGTACTCAGGGACGGATCTTGAACAACATTAGTAGAAGGGCCAAAATCGTTTCAATATCATTTTAGAGGGGCCATGACATAAAATATATAATTTTATATATCCTTGTAGTAGAAATTTACACTAATAGCATTAAGTTTTGCGAGGGCATGGCCCATCCATGTCACCCCAAAGATCCTTGTCAGTACCTAAAACAAACAATAATTACTTACCAATCAATTATTCCTATTTTATATTCATTCAGGCAACCAGACTTAATAAGTGGAAAAATCAAAAAAGGCCCTAAGATTGAAAACTTATAAGTTTGGAGCAAGTGTTTGAGTAATAGTAAAATGTGTACGATAGATATTTACCCAATGAACTTGATGGTCTTTCCATTTTCATCTTTGATAGGAGTAACAGTAAGTAGATTCCAAAAAGGGGTGCCATCTTTTTTGTAATTATAAAGCCTTCCACAATAACTACTTCCTGTTTTAACTGCATTCCTGATTTTATCCACCTCTTTTTGGTCTGTATCTTTTCCTTGTAGAAACCGGCTACACCAACAAACAACCAACCAATCAACATTATAATTACAATACAAGTAATATTTTAGAGTGGCTTTGTTGTCACAATCCACTAAGATTCAGCTCTGTGTTGCTCATATTTGTAAAAAATATCAATAATGACATAAAATTTTAATCCGTACTAAATGGAGGGTTACCAGTTTCTACCAATGACCTCTTTGGACGAATAACCGGTCATGGTAAAGAAGCCACTACTAGCATACATGATCGGGCAGTCGGGCTTTGTAGCATCAGATACAACAAATGTTTGTTGAAGTGTCGCGAGTGCATCTTTCAACTCTTGTGAAACGCGTGGTTGATGATCGGATAATGAGTCATCGCGGGACGACCTCCATGATGCAGATGAATTCCTTTTATTTCTCTCTTCGTCTCCAATTAAACTTGCAACTGCTGCGCCACCTGGCCATTCAGCTGTTCGTTCGGCTATTTTCGCAATGTCAAATTCATCGTCTTCTGGTGGAGTGATTCTAGCAATAGGAGGTTTGTCTTGATCAAATGCCATCCATTTGTTGATCAACTCTGTTTTACTACTCGATTCAGCGTTGAGTCTTTCCATTAGCTAATGCTAATGGTCTGTTAATTACCTCCACCTAAACATATTAATAAATTAAACTCGTATAAAAAAATCAACATTTTGTTCGTTTTCGGCTTCAATTGACTGACTGCCGTACATTTTGGTCAAAATTTCTAAACTTAGGGAGCAAATTATACTTGATTGTGTAATACGTAGTATGAAACTATGATTTTATAAGTTATATTGTTCAAAAAAGAGACAAGGCCATATTATACGAATAGATAACACATTTTTTGGACGAAAATACACTAATTAACTTATAAAAGATCTAAAAGTCTAAAATTGATACAAATTAATATCCATCTATTTGAACCAAATAATTGAGCACGACCATAACTACTCTTATAACTAAAATCCACAATTAATTTTTTTTGAACGGGGATATCGACAACGAATTCTCTCATTTGTTACCAACACACGCGTTAGAACAAAAATCCACAATTAATTAGCAATGACATAAAAGACAATCAAACGCTCGTGTATGCACTCCATGAATCAAGATCTCCATCAAATTACAATTCCCCTAACTACCAATACACAAATGCTAGATAACACATACTCGGTCTGTTACTATAAGAAAATACATGTGACCAACCATTTTTAGTGGTGCTTGAGAAATAGAGTACGATAGATGTTGTTTTTTTTTTTTTTTTTTTTTTTGGTATATTGCTGAAAGTGATGGCTTATGTAGTTTGTAATGGTGATAAAGTGATAGAGTGTGATGGAATATAAATAATAATTTGATTGATAGATGTTTTGACTCTTTAATTCTCATAGATTGAATAACACCATCACAAACTTTTCTTTCCCGTAATACTTACTACAAGCCACAATATTTCCTCTATCATGCGGAGTTCGTAGCGTGACGGAGGCCTATATATTTTGATTTTTTATAATTATATTTATTAATTAATACTGTAATTATATTTATTTATATATACCTATAAATAAAGGGTTTTGTTAAAGATGACTTGTTACGTTTATGAATTTGTTTTAGAGTACAAAAATTTCTTTTTTATTTTGTATTTGCAAATAATATTTTTTTTTGACGATAATAATATTCAAAGATGAGGGCTTACTCGACTGTTGCTTCTCTATTTTGATCAAATACTATATATGGCGTTTTCACAACGGTGTCGTCTTTCAAGGTTAAATAAAGGAGACTTATTTGATCAGACTCGTTCTACTACTTACTGTTGAATATTTTTTTTTTTTTTATAGAAGTAGAGATAAAATTAACTGCAACAATTGGTTATTAAAGCCATTGTAACATTCTCTTTGTATATTTGTTGCTTTTGCCTTCTAGTATTTTATTAGAGGCGTAATAAAATTGCATTAGCCGTTAAAAAAACCAAATTGACATGTTTTTATGTTCATCCTGCACTGGAAAATTGAACTCCCCCGGTACAATCGGCTCAAGTTGTACTTACCTTCCCTTTGATGACATACAACTTGTTACAACAGAACCATTCTATGTTAGTACAAACACATATAAAGTTGAATTGTATGTAATATTATAAAGTACAATTGTAAGTAGACTTTTTAATATATTTTTGAAACATTCTCGTTTGCATTAGTTAAACATATGCATAAAAATGCCGATCATGCAGTTAATTTATAAAAAATTAAGTTGTTGGTCAAGTTTTTCTATCGATAAAGATAAACTACTCCTTAATTCCTTTTCCTTCTCGTTTTAAAATATTTCAATGAAAATGAAAGTAACTAAGTTTACCATTATATTTGTTTATATTTATATTTATATTATTATTAATTACGAATAGTCAACGATTATATAACAATTAACAATATTATTATATAGATAAAGACAAAATGATATCAATTAATCAAAAATAATAATAAGACTAATCAAATTCATTAAGCGAAAACACAAAAAAAACAAAAATAGAAGTATTATTTATTAGCATTAGCATACAAATAATAACAAAACAAAAGCTTAACATTAAAATATCTTTAAATTTGGTTGTCATGTGATAACTATACTACAGTATTTGCTAAAAAGTAAGTCAGAAATTGACTAAAAACAGAAATTATACATAGTTCAAGACCCTGTTCATGTGCCACTTTATTTTTATTCCATTACCACATATACAACAAAACAAAACAATCAAAATAGAAGCTTTCTTAAAATAGATATAGCACTTTTTCTGTAACAGTAATTAATAGTATCAAAGTAAGTGAGTATAGTTGTAATAAATTATTCCTTGCGTATTGAAAAAAATACCAAATTTCGCGTGAATAAGTGAATATATTCTAGAAAAATATAACATTATAGAAAAGAAGGAAAAGGTACGTACTGTGTGAAACGCAGCAAACAGCAAGAGTTAGTGTTTGTGTGTGCAAATTTTGAGTTGAGAAATAATAACATGAAAATGGATGAGAAGATAATTGATTTTGGGTTATGGTTGGCTGGAAAGATAACGTTCATGCTTTAAGTGTCCACGTGGCATTACAAGGCCCATTACTTGGATACTACCAAATGGTCCAACAGTGTCCACGCGTTTTAAATAACTCTACGTTTTTCTTATGCCTTTCAACTTCAACTTTCACCTTGAATTCACGTTATATAAAATCAGAAAAAAAAACATAACGACATTTAAGGATCTTATCGTATTACGGATCCATGTATGGATTGATCAGCAACAATTACACACGTAACCAACCTTTTTTTTCGAACGACTGAAATTTTTTATTAATAAGATAATTAAAAGCTAGAATGAATAAAATTACAAATACAAATAATTATAGAGAATACAACGAGGTTTGTAACCATTTTGTCAAGTTACACCCTTACGAAATCTAGCCAATAATCAATTGAAGTTGTTAACCACAATATTATCTATCACATGGCATTTTGGAAACCTTAGTCCTTGAGGATGTAACTATGTTATGTATTTGTAGAACGAATTGTAGAAAAACTATAAATGCACATGGATTACACAAAATAGATATGAAATCCAAATCGCAAATCTAAATTGTATTAAGAACTAAGATTGTCAAAATTACAATACGATAGGTAATAAGAGGGAAATGTGTAAACACACACCATTACAAATCTCAAGCTAAAGACAAATGAACATTAACGTCATATTTATACTTGGGCGTGAAAAGTGTTTAAACTTGGCATCCGTCGTAATTGATCAAAAACAATCCCCTCTCCTTCAAAAATATGTTTGTCCTCAAGCATGTAGAGCATTAATGTCCATAGCCAAACGCGAACAGAAACATACATACTGTCAAGAATAATTACCGGCTTTCCCTGGTAAAAAATACATGTTTTATTAACAAACGACGCAAATTGTCCCTGGTAAAAAAAACAAATACAGCATTAACCATGACCATGTCCGGGTAACCTACGCATTGGTAGTGCACTGTAAATATTGTGACGACCCGAAAATTTTCGACCAAATTTAAACTTGATCTTTATATGTTTCCGACATGATAATCAAAGTTTGTTAAGTTGAATCTCAAGGATTTTAAAATATGTTCATACATTCATTTAACCTAGACCAAATTCCAATGATTCACGAACCATTATATGAACGGATATGATTATATATGTATATGTGTATATATTATAACTTGAAAACGTTAACAAAGTATTAGACGTATAATACTTTACATGAACGTATTGTTTCAAAATATATTTAATATAATTATCGACGGAATTAAAAGATAATATCAAATGATTGAATTATCAGATACATTGAATTATGATTACGAGTCTCTGTTGAGAGGTCCACATTGATTTGAGAAATCTTCCCATTTTAACAATATTCGGAAAATGGTAAAGTGATTTACAAGTAAGAACAAATTGTCAAGTTTCGAGAGTTAGACAAAGGTTAGTGGAAGATTGAATTTCATAATACTCGATTGATCTATTTTCAAATGTACGAAAACTCTTTTCGATATAATAGAACTTGATTATTTAAAATGTCTTTGATTAAATAAATGAAAGCTGGAATATTGATTGAAAAGTTGCAACTTGTATTTAAAACATGTTCATTAAATATATATGTTTTCAAATTAATTAAGTACACGATAGTAACACTCACTTAGTGATGCGATTGATATTTAAAACGTTAGTGCATAAATGAATTGCATCTATTTAAGTTTAAAGTATAAACGATACGTATCATAATATTTTCTAAACGAATTTTGAAACGAACTTTGAAATATAATTAGTTTTGAAAGACTAAATATTATATCATTAGATAAATATTTCAAACATATATATTACGTATAAATTTACAATTCTAAATAAAAATATATATATATATATATATATCTATATATTTTAACTTAGTCATAAAACGTCCTGATTTAAAATAATATATTTTGATAAACAACGAGCCACTGTTTTATAGAAGCAAATGACCACAATGCTCAATTTTACAAGTTACATTTATTACAAAATAATTTATCGAAGAGTAAGTATAATTATTGTTAAAGGTACACGTCGCGTAATGTAAAATATTAGCTTTCTAAACGTATGAACATACGCCCGAGAAACCGAAACCGAGACACTAGTCGAGTGACAACGTACGAGACTTCGGAACGAAAATTATAAATTAACGATGCACATAAATATAATATAATATTTATATAATTATATAGATTAAATATAATATATATATATATATATATATATATATATATATATATATATATATATATATATATATATATATATATATATATATATATATATATATATATATATATATATATATAATAATAATAATAATAATAATATAAAAGTGTCGGCAGGATAAGATCATGGATTGTGAGCTAGAAATGGGAGCCTTGCGATCGCATGGCCTCCCCTCACATTTACCATGCGATCGCATGGTGGCTAGAATCAGAAAAGTTGTATAAAGCTTGCGAGTTCGGATCAGTATTACACACACACACACACATATCACTCTATATCTCTCTATCTAAGATATATACTCCGCATATTATTTAATTTATTTAAATTATTATTATTATTATTATTATTATTATTATTATTATTATTATTATTATTATTATTATTAAGATTATTATTATTATTGTTGTTATTAGTAGTATTATTATTAATTAATATTATACATAAAATACTACGACGAGGGTACGTAGGAGCGATTTCAAAATGAGTTTTTCGAGTGGGATAAGGCTAAGGAAATTATGGGTTATAGCTATGGAGGTTATGGGTATGGATCAGGGATATGCTCGTGAGGTCAAACTAGTGTTTATCATCTTCGTTGCGTTTACGTACCTTTCCTGCAATATTAAATCTCAATATTGATACGTGAGCACTCATAACTTAACTTTTACATATTATTAGTGTATCTCTGGCTAGTGCTCGAGTAGATATAATTATGCATGCATGAATGTTTAATTTAGTCGTTAGATAGTTTTGATGAATCATAAGTTAGTTACATATGCGATTGAGATAAGGTATATGATATGCATGTCGTTGGAAAGCTAGCGAAAAATTAAGAATTTTTCATTTAAATATCGAATGGTTTCGATGAACGGATTAGAAGTTATAGTCAATTGAATTTTTGTATTATTATTAAAAATGATTTTTATTATCGTGGTTATTATCGTCGTTATAATTATTATCTAATTATTATTATTATTATTATTATTATTATTATTATTATTATTATTATTATTATTATTATTATTATTATTATTATTATTATTATTATTATTATTATTATTATCATCATCATTATTATTATTAATGAAAGGTATTATCATTAAAAATTGTTATTTTTATTATTATTACTATCGTTATTATCATTAAAGTTATAATTAGTATTATTATTATTATTATCATTAAAATAGTTATTAGTATTACATTAACATTATCATAATGTTTATTATCATTAGTATTATTATAATTAAAACTAATATTAGTAACACCTAATTATTTTGATTACTATTATTATCACTATTATGAACGCGATATAAAAGACGACTAAGAGCTATTAACAAATTGATTAGGAAATAATGAGTATAAGTATCATGATGAAATTAAAATATTGAAAGGTATTGATTTAGATAAAAATATCGTTTTCATTAATTTTATCATTATTATTACTAAAAGTATTATTAATATTAAAACTATCATTTTTACAAAAATTATTATTGTTAATATAAAATATCATTATTATTATCATTTTAGTAATATTATTAATAAAAAATTATCATTTTATCATAATATCATTTTTAATAAAAATATCGTTATTATTATTAGTAGAATAATAATAATTATTATTACAAAATAATACAACTTTTATTTACTATTATCATTATCGATATTATTTTATCAAATAAATATGTGATACAAACATATTTTACTACGTGTAATATAATTACATTAACAATATCTATCATATTATTTTTTATGATATTAAATGAACTTTATAAATTTTATTACGTAAGATATATAAAAGTATATTTTTATTATATAAATTTTAATATAAAATTTTATTTATTAATAAATGGATTATATTATTTACTCTAATAAAATCTGTTAAAAATATTTAAAAATATAAAACGACTATATTTAAACTATATAATAATCATGTATAAATTTTGAAAATCATTTTGAGTCAAATTGACTTTTGTTGACTTTTGTATAGTAATCTCGAGCATTAGGATTGTGATACACTACGACTTGACCTAAATTGTTAGACAGATATTGACCAACATATAAATATATATAATTAATATAGGTTCGTGAATCCGAGGCCAACCTTGCACTTGTTCAATGACGTCATATGTATTTTTACTACAAAATACAGTATAGTGAGTTTCATTTGCTCCCTTTTAAAATGCTTTTGCAATATATATTTTTGGGACTGAGAATACATGCGCTGCTTTTAAAAATGTTTTACGAAATAGACACAAGTAATCGAAACTACATTCTATGGTTGGATTATCGAATCGAATATGCCCATTTTAGTCTGGTAATCTAAGAATTAGGGAACAGACACCCTAATTGACGCGAATCCTAAAGATAGATCTATCGGGCCCAACAAGCTCCATCCAAAGTACCGGATGCTTTAGTACTTCGAATTTATCATATCCGAAGGGAGTCCCAGAATGATGGGGATATTCTATATGCATCTTGTTAAGGTCGATTACCAAGTGTTCAATCCATATGAATGATTTTTGTCTCTATGTATGGGACGTATATTTATGAGAAAATGGAAATAGAAATCTTGTGGTCTATTAAAATAATGGAAATGATTGTTATGATAAACTAATGAACTCACCAACCTTTTGGTTGACACTTGAAAGCATGTTTATTCTCAAGTATTAAAGAAAACTTCCGCTGTACATTTGCTCATTTTAGAGATATTACTTGGAGTCACTCATGGCATATTTCAAAAGATGTTGCATTCAAGTCGTTGATTTCAATAATGATTATTATTAAGTAAATGACAGATTAGGTCATTTATAGTTTGGACTTTGGATATTATGAAATGGATGCATGCCTGTCATCTTTCGATGTAATGAAAGTTGTCTTTTAAAAACGAATGCAATGTTTGTAAAATGTATCATATAGTGGTCAAATACCTCGCAATGTAACCATATGTTATTGTATTCGTCCTTATGGATTTGGACGGGTCGCTTCATGTGGTATCAGAGCGGTGGTCTTAGCGAACCAGGTCTTGCGTTAGTGTGTCTAACTGATAGTTGTTAAGATGCATTAGTGAGTCTGGACTTCGACCGTGTCTGCATGTCAAAAAGTTTTTCTTATCATTTCTTGTCGAAAATTACTTGCTTATCATTCTTAGTCTAGACACATCTTACTGCATTGATTGCATGAATAGTGTATAGACAAAATTCATATCTTAGCGTATCTGCTAATTCATATCTTAGCGTATCTGTTACTGTAAACTTTGTCTGACATATTCCAAATTTCCTTCGTAATCTACGAAATATTTTACTCTATATATATAGATATTCTGTGTAATTAGAATATCATCCGATAGCCGAAAATCTTTTCATATCGAAAAATCCTTTATTTAATCGTACGAAATGAAATTCGTCATTAGTTCAAGTCCCTCGGATTCCGAAATGGAATCCCACTCCAGCTACGAAAGCAGTGTGACCGGAATGGACCAACCAATCAGTCATCATCTATTCTGGATGAATTGGGGATGGGTTCTGAAATGTCCCGTTCTTATTGATTAAAAACGTTCCATATTAATTGATTTCGTTGCGAGGTTTTGACCTCTATATGAGACGTTTTTCAAAGACTGCATTCATTTTTAAAACAAACCATAACCTTTATTTCATAGATAAAGGTTTTAAAAAGCTTTACGTAGATTATCAAATAATGATAATCTAAAATATCCTGTTTACACACGACCATTACATAATGGTTTACAATACAAATATGTTACAACAAAATAAGTTTCTTGAATGCAGTTTTTACACAATATCATACAAGCATGGACTCCAAATCTCGTCCTTATTTAACTATGCGACAGCGGAAGCTCTTAATAATCACCTGAGAATAAACATGCTTAAAACGTCAACAAAAATGTTGGTGAGTTATAGGTTTAACCTATATATATCAAATCATAATAAAAGACCACAAGATTTCATACTTCAATACACATCCCATACATAGAGATAAAAATCATTCATATGGTGAACACCTGGTAACCGACATTAACAAGATGCATATATAAGAATATCCCCATCATTCCGGGACACCCTTCGGATATGATATAAATTTCGAAGTACTAAAGCATCCGGTACTTTGGATGGGGCTTGTTGGGCCCGATAGATCTATCTTTAGGATTCGCGTTAATTAGGGTGTCTGTTCCCTAATTCTTAGATTACCAGACTTAATAAAAAGGGGCATATTCGATTTCGATAATTCAACCATATAATGTAGTTTTGATTTACTCGTGTCTATTTCGTAAAACAGTTATAAAACCTGCATGTATTCTCATCCCAAAAATATTAGATTTTAAAAGTGGGACTATAACTCACTTTCACAGATTTTTACTTCGTCGGGAAGTAAGACTTGGCCACTGGTTGATTCACGAACCTATAACAATATATACATATATATCAAAGTATGTTCAAAATATATTTACAACACTTTTAATATATTTTGATGTTTTAAGTTTATTAAGTCAGCTGTCCTCGTTAGTAACCTACAACTAGTTGTCCACAGTTAGATGTACAGAAATAAATCGATAAATATTATCTTGAATCAATCCACGACCCAGTGTATACGTATCTCAGTATTGATCACAACTCAAACTATATATATTTTGGAATCAACCTCAACCCTGTATAGCTAACTCCAACATTCACATATAGAGTGTCTATGGTTGTTCCGAAATATATATAGATGTGTCGACATGATAGGTCGAAACATTGTATACGTGTCTATGGTATCTCAAGATTACATAATATACAATACAAGTTGATTAAGTTATGGTTGGAATAGATTTGTTACCAATTTTTACGTAGCTAAAATGAGAAAAATTATCCAATCTTGTTTTACCCATAACTTCTTCATTTTAAATCCGTTTTGAGTGAATCAAATTGCTATGGTTTCATATTGAACTCTATTTTATGAATCTAAACAGAAAAGTATAGGTTTATAGTCGAAAAAAATAAGTTACAAGTCGTTTTTGTAAAGGTAGTCATTTCAGTCGAAAGAACGACGTCTAGATGACCATTTTAGAAAACATACTTCCACTTTGAGTTTAACTATAATTTTTGGATATAGTTTCATGTTCATAATAAAAATCATTTTCTCTGAATAATAACTTTTAAATCAAAGTTTATCATAGTTTTTAATTAACTAACCCAAAACAGCCCGCGGTGTTACTACGACGGTGTAAATCCGGTTTTACGGTGTTTTTCGTGTTTCCAGGTTTTAAATCATTAAGTTAGCATATCATATAGATATAGAACATGTGTTTAGTTGATTTTAAAAGTCAAGTTAGAAGGATTAACTTTTGTTTGCGAACAAGTTTAGAATTAACTAAACTATATTCTAGTGATTACAAGTTTAAACCTTCGAATAAGATAGCTTTATATGTATGAATCGAATGATGTTATGAACATCATTACTACCTTAAGTTCCTTGGATAAACCTACTGGAAAAGAGAAAAATGGATCTAGCTTCAATGGATCCTTGGATGGCTCGAAGTTCTTGAAGCAGAATCATGACACGAAAACAAGTTCAAGTAAGATCATCACTTGAAATAAGATTGTTATAGTTATAGAAATTGAACCAAAGTTTGAATATGATTATTACCTTGTATTAGAATGATAACCTACTGTAAGAAACAAAGATTTCTTGAGGTTGGATGATCACCTTACAAGATTGGAAGTGAGCTAGCAAACTTGAAAGTATTCTTGATTTTATGAAACTAGAACTTTTGGAATTTATGAAGAACACTTAGAACTTGAAGATAGAACTTGAGAGAGATCAATTAGATGAAGAAAATTGAAGAATGAAAGTGTTTGTAGGTGTTTTTGGTCGTTGGTGTATGGATTAGATATAAAGGATATGTAATTTTGTTTTCATGTAAATAAGTCATGAATGATTACTCATATTTTTGTAATTTTATGAGATATTTCATGCTAGTTGCCAAATGATGGTTCCCACATGTGTTAGGTAACTCACATGGGCTGCTAAGAGCTGATAATTGGAGTGTATATACCAATAGTACATACATCTAAAAGCTGTGTATTGTACGAGTACGAATACGGGTGCATACGAGTAGAATTGTTGATGAAACTGAACGAGGATGTAATTGTAAGCATTTTTGTTAAGTAGAAGTATTTTGATAAGTATATTGAAGTCTTTCAAAAGTGTATAAATACATATTAAAACACTACATGTATATACATTTTAACTGAGTCGTTAAGTCATCGTTAGTCGTTACATGTAAGTGTTGTTTTGAAACCTTTAGGTTAACGATCTTGTTAAATGTTGTTAACCCAATGTTTATAATATCAAATGAGATTTTAAATTATTATATTATCATGATATTATCATGTATGAATATCTCTTAATATTATATATATACATTAAATATCTTTACAACGATAATCGTTACATATATGTCTCGTTTAAAAATCATTAAGTTAGTAGTCTTGTTTTTACATATGTAGTTCATTGTTAATATACTTAATGATATGTTTACTTATCATAGTAACATGTTAACTATATATATATCCATATATATGTCATCATATAGTTTTTACAAGTTTTAACGTTCGTGAATCACCGGTCAACTTGGGTGGTCAATTGTCTATATGAAACATATTTCAATTAATCAAGTCTTAACAAGTTTGATTGCTTAACATGTTGGAAACATTTAATCATGTAAATATCAATCTCAATTAATATATATAAACATGGAAAAGTTCGGGTCACTACAGTACCTACCCGTTAAATAAATTTCGTCCCGAAATTTTAAGCTGTTGAAGGTGTTGACGAATCTTCTAGAAATAGATGCGGGTATTTCTTCTTCATCTGATCTTCACGCTCCTAGGTGAACTCGGGTCCTCTACGAGCATTCCATCGAACCTTAACAATTGGTATCTTGTTTTGCTTAAGTCTTTTAACCTCACGATCCATTATTTCGACGGGTTCTTCGATGAATTGAAGTTTTTCGTTGATTTGGATTTCATCTAATGGAATAGTGAGATCTTCTTTAGCAAAACATTTCTTCAAATTCGAGACGTGGAAAGTGTTATGTACAGCCGCGAGTTGTTGAGGTAACTCAAGTCGGTAAGCTACTGGTCCGACACGATCAATAATCTTGAATGGTCCAATATACCTTGGATTTAATTTCCCTCGTTTACCAAATCGAACAACGCCTTTCCAAGGTGCAACTTTAAGCATGACCATCTCTCCAATTTCAAATTCTATATCTTTTCTTTTAATGTCAGCGTAGCTCTTTTGTCGACTTTGGGCGGTTTTCAACCGTTGTTGAATTTGGATGATCTTCTCGGTAGTTTCTTGTATAATCTCCGGACCCGTAATCTGTCTATCCCCCACTTCACTCCAACAAATCGGAGACCTGCACTTTCTACCATAAAGTGCTTCAAACGGCGCCATCTCAATGCTTGAATGGTAGCTGTTGTTGTAGGAAAATTCTGCTAACGGTAGATGTCGATCCCAACTGTTTCCGAAATCAATAACACATGCTCGTAGCATGTCTTCAAGCGTTTGTATCGTCCTTTCGCTCTGCCCATCAGTTTGTGGATGATAGGCAATACTCATGTCTAGACGAGTTCCTAATGCTTGCTGTAATGTCTGCCAGAATCTTGAAATAAATCTGCCATCCCTATCAGAGATAATAGAGATTGGTATTCCATGTCTGGAGACGACTTCCTTCAAATACAGTCGTGCTAACTTCTCCATCTTGTCATCTTCTCTTATTGGTAGGAAGTGTGCTGATTTGGTGAGACGATCAACTATTACCCAAATAGTATCAAAACCACTTGCAGTCCTTGGCAATTTAGTGATGAAATCCATGGTAATGTTTTCCCATTTCCATTCCGGGATTTCGGGTTGTTGAAGTAGACCTGATGGTTTCTGATGCTCAGCTTTGACCTTAGAACACGTCAAACATTCTCCTACGTATTTAGCAACATCGGCTTTCATACCCGGCCACCAAAAATGTTTCTTGAGATCCTTGTACATCTTCCCCGTTCCAGGATGTATTGAGTATCTGGTTTTATGAGCTTCTCTAAATACCATTTCTCTCATATCTCCAAATTTTGGTACCCAAATCCTTTCAGCCCTATACCGGGTTCCGTCTTCTCGAATATTAAGATGCTTCTCCGATCCTTTGGGTATTTCATCCTTTAAATTTCCCTCTTTTAAAACTCCTTGTTGCGCCTCCTTTATTTGAGTAGTAAGGTTATTATGAATCATTATATTCATAGATTTTACTCGAATGGGTTCTCTGTCCTTCCTGCTCAAGGCATCGGCTACCACATTTGCCTTCCCCGGGTGGTAACGAATCTCAAAGTCGTAATCATTCAATAATTCAATCCACCTACGCTGCCTCATATTCAGTTGTTTCTGATTAAATATGTGTTGAAGACTTTTGTGGTCGGTATATATAATACTTTTGACCCCATATAAGTAGTGCCTCCAAGTCTTTAATGCAAAAACAACTGCGCCTAATTCCAAATCATGCGTCGTATAATTTTGTTCGTGAATCTTCAATTGTCTAGCCGCATAAGCAATCACCTTCGTTCGTTGCATTAATACACAACTGAGACCTTGCTTTGATGCATCACAATAAATCACAAAATCATCATTCCCTTCAGGCAATGACAATATAGGTGCCGTAGTTAGCTTTTTCTTCAATAACTGAAACGCTTTCTCTTGTTCATCATTCCATTCAAATTTCTTCCCTTTATGCGTTAATGCAGTCAAGGGTTTTGCTATTCTGGAAAAGTCTTGGATGAACCTTCTGTAGTAACCAGCTAGTCCTAAAAACTGGCGTATGTGTTTCGGAGTTTTCGGGGTTTCCCACTTTTCAACAGTTTCTATCTTTGCCGGATCCACCTTAATACCTTCTTTGTTCACTATGTGACCGAGGAATTGAACTTCTTCCAACCAAAATGCACACTTTGAAAACTTAGCGTACAATTCTTCCTTCCTCAATACTTCTAACACCTTTCTCAAATGTTCACCGTGTTCTTGGTCATTCTTTGAGTAAATAAGTATGTCATCAATGAAAACAATGACAAACTTGTCAAGGTATGGTCCACACACTCGGTTCATAAGGTCCATGAACACAGCTGGTGCATTAGTTAAACCAAACGGCATGACCATAAACTCGTAATGACCGTAACGTGTTCTGAAAGCAGTCTTTGGAATATCATCTTCTTTCACCCGCATTTGATGATACCCAGAACGTAAGTCAATCTTTGAATAAATAGACGAGCCTTGTAGTTGATCAAATAAGTCGTCGATTCTCGGTAGTGGGTAGCGGTTCTTGATGGTAAGTTTGTTCAACTCTCGGTAGTCGATACACAACCTGAATGTACCATCTTTCTTCTTGACAAACAAAACAGGTGCTCCCCACGGTGATGTGCTTAGTCGAATGAAACCACGCTCTAAAATTTCTTGTAATTGGCTTTGCAGTTCTTTCATCTCGCTGGGTGCGAGTCTGTAAGGAGTACGAGCTATTGGTGCAGCTCCTGGTACAAGATCTATTTGAAATTCAACGGATCGATGTGGGGGTAATCCCGGTAATTCTTTCGGAAATACATCGGGAAATTCTTTTGCAATGGGAACATCATTGATGCTCTTTTCTTCAGTTTGTACTTTCTCGACGTGTGCTAGAACAGCATAGCAACCTTTTCTTATTAGTTTTTGTGCCTTCAAATTACTAATAAGATGTAGCTTCGTGTTGCCCTTTTCTCCGTACACCATTAAGGGTTTTCCTTTTTCTCGTATAATGCGAATTGCATTTTTGTAACAAACGATCTCTGCTTTCACTTCTTTCAACCAGTCCATACCGATTATCACATCAAAACTCCCTAACTCTACTGGTATCAAATCAATCTTAAATGTTTCGCTAACCAGTGTAATTTCTCGATTCCGACATATATTATCTGCTGAAATTAATTTACCATTTGCTAATTCGAGTAAAAATTTACTATCCAAAGGCGTCAATGGACAACTTAATTTAGCACAAAAATCTCTACTCAAATAGCTTCTATCCGCACCCGAATCAAATAAAACGTAAGCAGATTTATTGTCAATAAGAAACGTACCCGTAACAAGCTCCGGGTCTTCCTGTGCCTCTGCCGCATTAATATTGAAAACTCTTCCGCGGCCTTGTCCATTCGTGTTCTCCTGGTTCGGGCAATTTCTAATAATGTGGCCCGGTTTTCCACATTTATAACAAACTACATTGGCATAACTTGCTCCGACACTACTTGCTCCGCCATTACTCGTTCCGACACCATTTGTTCCTTTCGTTCTATTAACACCTGGTCCATAGACCTCACACTTCGCCGTGCTATGACCATTTCTTTTACACTTGTTGCAAAATTTGGTGCAGAACCCCGAGTGATTCTTTTCACACCTTTGGCATAGCTGCTTCTGATTGTTGTTGTTGTTACGGTTATTATTGTTTTTGGGATGATTGTTGTAGTTGCTGTTGTTGTTGTTGTTGTTGTTGTTGGGCCGTTTGTTGTAGTTGCGATTGATGTTGCGATTGTTGGGATAATTGTTGCGATTATTGTTGTAATTGCTGTTGTTGTTGTATTGGTGATTCTTATCACCGTTTTCCTCCCACTTTCTTTTGACTTGCTTCACATTGGCCTCTTCAGCAGTCTGTTCTTTAATTCTTACTTCAATCTGGTTCACTAGTTTGTGAGCCATTCTACATGCCTGTTGTATGGAGGCGGGCTCGTGTGAACTTATATCTTCTTGGATTCTTTCCGGTAATCCTTTCACAAACGCGTCGATCTTCTCTTCCTCATCTTCGAATGCTCCCGGACACAATAGGCACAATTCTATGAATCGTCTTTCGTACGTGGTAATATCAAATCCTTGGGTTCGTAACCCTCTAAGTTCTGTCTTGAGCTTATTGACCTCGGTTCTGGGACGGTACTTCTCGTTCATCAAGTGCTTGAATGCTGACCACGGTAGTGCGTACGCATCGTCTTGTCCCACTTGCTCTAGATAGGTATTCCACCATGTTAACGCAGAACCTGTGAAGGTATGCGTAGCGTACTTCACTTTGTCCTCTTCAGTACACTTACTTATGGCAAACACCGATTCGACCTTCTCGGTTCACCGTTTCAATCCGATCGGTCCTTCGGTTCCATCTAATTCCAAAGGTTTGCAGGCAGTGAATTCTTTGTAGGTGCATCCTACACGATTTCCTGTACTGCTAGATCCAAGGTTATTGTTGGTATGTAGCGTAGCCTGTACTGCGGCTATGTTTGAAGATAGAAAAGTACGGAATTCCTCTTCATTCATATTCACGGTGTGTCGAGTAGTCGGTGCCATTTCCTTCAAAATAGTCAAATGGAACAAGTTAATCATACAGAATATTAAGAGTAGTTAATAGTATTTCGTAGCATAATATGAACTCATTTATAAAAGCTTTTTCTTCATATTAGCGTTTTATAAGTTTAAATTCGGGTAGTACCTACCCGTTAAGTTCATACTTAGTAGCTAATATACAATTCAACTACTACAATTCTATATGAAAAACTGATTATAATAATATTTCGCGTTCAAACTTTTATACAATATTTTACAAACTTACAATACCGCTTATTTTACATAAAGCATGAAATATAGCACACAATAACTTTGATACAAGATAGTTGTGAAGATAATTCTAGCTAGTACACAAGTCGTTCAGCAAAGGCAATAAAGACACGTAATTCATACGTCCAGAAACAAGTCATGCATTCTGGTTTTACTAGGACTACTTCCCATCCTTGGTCTTGTGCAACATAATCGTTATGGCCGTTGATAAGACAGCGTGTTGTAACGTCGTCAAAGGGACGAGGGTTACGTAATGTCCAACAGTCCCGTAATAATCTAAAAACCTCATTTCTTACCCCAATTACCGACTCCGTCACTTGTGGAAACGTTTTGTTTAATAGTTGTAGCCCGATGTTCTTGTTCTCACTTTGGTGAGAAGCGAACATTACTAATCCGTAAGCATAACATGCTTCTTTATGTTGCATGCTAGCCGCTTTTTCTAAATCACGAAGTCCAATATTCGGATATATTGAGTCAAAATAATTTCTTAACCCGTTGCGTAAAATAGCATTTGGGTTCCCCGCAATATATGCGTCAAAGTAAACACATCGTAACTTATGGGTTTCCCAATGTGATATCCCCCATCTTTCAAACGAAAGTCTCTTATAAACCAAGACATTCTTGGAACGTTCTTCGAATGTCTTACAAACTGATCTAGCCTTAAATAGTTGTGCCGAGGAATTCTGGCCGACTCTAGACAAGATTTCATCAATCATGTCTCCGGGTAGGTCTCTTAAAATATTGGGTTGTCTATCCATTTTGTGTATTTAAACTGTAAAATAGACAAGAGTTAGATTCATAAAAAAATACTTATTAATACAAGCAATTTTTACATATATCATAAAGCATAAGAACACTATATTACATATATTACACCACACGAATACAACTATCTTATTCCGACTCGCTCGTTTCTTCTTCTTCGGTTTTGGTTCGTTTTGCCAAGTTTCTAGGGATATATGATGTTCCCCTAATACGAGCCGTCGTTGTCCACATTGGTTTAGAAAAACCTGGTGGTTTAGAGGTTCCCGGGTCATTGTTACAACTTAAGAACTTCGGGGGTTGACGATACATATAAAGTTCATCGGGGTTGGAATTAGATTTCTCTATTTTTATGCCCTTTCCCTTATTATTTTCTTTTGCCTTTTTAAATTCAGTTGGGGTAATTTCTATAACATCATTGGAATTCTCGTCGGAATCCGATTCATCGGAGAATTGGTAATCCTCCCAATATTTTGCTTCCTTGGCGGAAACACCATTGACCATAATTAACCTTGGTCGGTTGGTTAAGGATTCTCTTTTACTTAACCGTTTTATTATTTCCCCCACCGGTTCCGATTCTTCTTCCGGTTCCGATTCTTCGTCCGGTTCCGATTCTTCTTCCGGTTCCGACTCTTCTTCCGGTTCCTCTTCGGGAACTTGTGAATCAGTCCATGAATCATTCCAATTTACATTTGACTCTTCATTATTATTAGGTGAGTCAATGGGACTTGTTCTAGAGGTAGACATCTATCACATAATATCAAACACGTTAAGAGATTAATATATCACATAATATTCATATGTTAAAAATATATAGTTTCCAAAAAAAATGTTAAGCAATCATTTTTAAAGAAAACACGGTCGAAGTCCAGAATCACTAATGCATCCTAACAAACTCGATAAGACACACTAATGCAAATTTTCTGGTTCTCTAAGACCAACGCTCTGATACCAACTGAAATGTCCCGTTCTTATTGATTAAAAACGTTCCATATTAATTGATTTCGTTGCGAGGTTTTGACCTCTATATGAGACGTTTTTCAAAGACTGCATTCATTTTTAAAACAAACCATAACCTTTATTTCATAGATAAAGGTTTTAAAAAGCTTTACGTAGATTATCAAATAATGATAATCTAAAATATCCTGTTTACACACGACCATTACATAATGGTTTACAATACAAATATGTTACAACAAAATAAGTTTCTTGAATGCAGTTTTTACACAATATCATACAAGCATGGACTCCAAATCTCGTCCTTATTTAACTATGCGACAGCGGAAGCTCTTAATAATCACCTGAGAATAAACATGCTTAAAACGTCAACAAAAATGTTGGTGAGTTATAGGTTTAACCTATATATATCAAATCATAATAATAGACCACAAGATTTCATACTTCAATACACATCCCATACATAGAGATAAAAATCATTCATATGGTGAACACCTGGTAACCGACATTAACAAGATGCATATATAAGAATATCCCCATCATGGACACCCTTCGGATATGATATAAAATTCGAAGTACTAAAGCATCCGGTACTTTGGATGGGGCTTGTTGGGCCCGATAGATCTATCTTTAGGATTCGCGTCAATTAGGGTGTCTGTTCCCTAATTCTTAGATTACCAGACTTAATAAAAAGGGGCATATTCGATTTCGATAATTCAACCATATAATGTAGTTTTGATTTACTCGTGTCTATTTCGTAAAACAGTTATAAAACCTGCATGTATTCTCATCCCAAAAATATTAGATTTTAAAAGTGGGACTATAACTCACTTTCACAGATTTTTACTTCGTCGGGAAGTAAGACTTGGCCACTGGTTGATTCACGAACCTATAACAATATATACATATATATCAAAGTATGTTCAAAATATATTTACAACACTTTTAATATATTTTGATGTTTTAAGTTTATTAAGTCAGCTGTCCTCGTTAGTAACCTACAACTAGTTGTCCACAGTTAGATGTACAGAAATAAATCGATAAATATTATCTTGAATCAATCCACGACCCAGTGTATACGTATCTCAGTATTGATCACAACTCAAACTATATATATTTTGGAATCAACCTCAACCCTGTATAGCTAACTCCAACATTCACATATAGAGTGTCTATGGTTGTTCCGAAATATATATAGATGTGTCGACATGATAGGTCGAAACATTGTATACGTGTCTATGGTATCTCAAGATTACATAATATACAATACAAGTTGATTAAGTTATGGTTGGAATAGATTTGTTACCAATTTTTACGTAGCTAAAATGAGAAAAATTATCCAATCTTGTTTTACCCATAACTTCTTCATTTTAAATCCGTTTTGAGTGAATCAAATTGCTATGGTTTCATATTGAACTCTATTTTATGAATCTAAACAGAAAAGTATAGGTTTATAGTCGAAAAAAATAAGTTACAAGTCGTTTTTGTAAAGGTAGTCATTTCAGTCGAAAGAACGACGTCTAGATGACCATTTTAGAAAACATACTTCCACTTTGAGTTTAACCATAATTTTTGGATATAGTTTCATGTTCATAATAAAAATCATTTTCTCTGAATAATAACTTTTAAATCAAAGTTTATCATAGTTTTTAATTAACTAACCCAAAACAGCCCGCGGTGTTACTACGACGGCGTAAATCCGGTTTTACGGTGTTTTTCGTGTTTCCAGGTTTTAAATCATTAAGTTAGCATATCATATAGATATAGAACATGTGTTTAGTTGATTTTAAAAGTCAAGTTAGAAGGATTAACTTTTGTTTGCGAACAAGTTTAGAATTAACTAAACTATGTTCTAGTGATTACAAGTTTAAACCTTCGAATAAGATAGCTTTATATGTATGAATCGAATGATGTTATGAACATCATTACTACCTTAAGTTCCTTGGATAAACCTACTGGAAAAGAGAAAAATGGATCTAGCTTCAATGGATCCTTGGATGGCTCGAAGTTCTTGAAGCAGAATCATGACACGAAAACAAGTTCAAGTAAGATCATCACTTGAAATAAGATTGTTATAGTTATAGAAATTGAACCAAAGTTTGAATATGATTATTACCTTGTATTAGAATGATAACCTACTGTAAGAAACAAAGATTTCTTGAGGTTGGATGATCACCTTACAAGATTGGAAGTGAGCTAGCAAACTTGAAAGTATTCTTGATTTTATGAAACTAGAACTTTTGGAATTTATGAAGAACACTTAGAACTTGAAGATAGAACTTGAGAGAGATCAATTAGATGAAGAAAATTGAAGAATTAAAGTGTTTGTAGGTGTTTTTGGTCGTTGGTGTATGGATTAGATATAAAGGATATGTAATTTTGTTTTCATGTAAATAAGTCATGAATGATTACTCATATTTTTGTAATTTTATGAGATATTTCATGCTAGTTGCCAAATGATGGTTCCCACATGTGTTAGGTGACTCACATGGGCTGCTAAGAGCTGATCATTGGAGTGTATATACCAATAGTACATACATCTAAAAGCTGTGTATTGTACGAGTACGAATACGGGTGCATACGAGTAGAATTGTTGATGAAACTGAACGAGGATGTAATTGTAAGCATTTTTGTTAAGTAGAAGTATTTTGATAAGTGTATTGAAGTCTTTCAAAAGTGTATAAATACATATTAAAACACTACATGTATATACATTTTAACTGAGTCGTTAAGTCATCGTTAGTCGTTACATGTAAGTGTTGTTTTGAAACCTTTAGGTTAACGATCTTGTTAAATGTTGTTAACCCAATGTTTATAATATCAAATGAGATTTTAAATTATTATATTATCATGATATTATCATGTATGAATATCTCTTAATATGATATATATACATTAAATATCTTTACAACGATAATCGTTACATATATGTCTCGTTTAAAAATCATTAAGTTAGTAGTCTTGTTTTTACATATGTAGTTCATTGTTAATATACTTAATGATATGTTTACTTATCATAGTAACATGTTAACTATATATATATCCATATATATGTCATCATATAGTTTTTACAAGTTTTAACGTTCGTGAATCACCGGTCAACTTGGGTGGTCAATTGTCTATATGAAACATATTTCAATTAATCAAGTCTTAACAAGTTTGATTGCTTAACATGTTGGAAACATTTAATCATGTAAATATCAATCTCAATTAATATATATAAACATGGAAAAGTTCGGGTCACTACAGGTTCGTAGCCTCCTCAATCATTGGAGACAAGAAGAAGGTGATCCCTTCCATCCACCACATTGCCCTCTTGGCGAAGAACCTGAAGCACTTACCGACGAACTTGTCCGAAACACCATTTTCTCTCTCATTTACAGAGTATCTCGTCACGACTATATACTATACCAAATTCTAGATCTCATTTATCCCCTAGTCCGCACCAATAATCACCCCAGTGTAATAGAAGAAGTCAACGAGCTTCGCGCTCGGGTAGTGTATTTGGAGAATATGGTGCAAAGGTTACAAACATCAGCACCAGCACCAGCACCAGCACCAGCAGCATAACCAGTACCACCATCAGCAACACCAACATCACCATCACCACCACCAACAGTAACATCCGCATCCCACACCTCAACCTCACAATCTGTACCTCGAACATCAACGTCATATGTACCGTAGATAACAAGGAGTACCAACAACAATAACCGATGAAGTATTTATTCATAACTTCATTGGATAAACTTTCTGCGGCGATTATGTAATCTCCAAAGTCTTAGAGATTATATGTTCTAGCCTTAACCATAAATCAGATGTGTGGACTATAAAAGGAAGAGTAAAAACCCTGACAAGGATAGTGCACGAATTACAAGCTATACTTGTTTTACCAGCAGCATCAACAGTACCGTCAGCATCATCGACACCGTCAGTACCGCCAGCATCACCATCAGTATTACCAACGCCAGCAACATCAATAACACTACAAACTCCACCAGTTACATAACCACCAACGATATCGACCACACCATCACCAATAGATATATTGAAATAACGAGTTATGAAGTATTAACTCAATTCCACTGAAGGATTTATATGTATATCTTATATATATAAATTTTTAAACCATAATAAATCTTTTCGTACTAAGCTATTATGTGTGAATCTTAACTACTCGGTTAATTCATATTACTAATATGCAATAATGTACGTCCTTCATCCGCAATTTCACCATCGTTAACTACAATCTCTGTCTCAATTCAATAAATTCTAATTCATAATAAATCAAGTGTATTATTCAAATATATGCTTGATTTTACATTTTCATCATCAGTGTACTTGAAACTTTTCAGATAACATTATTCGTACCTTGCGAAGTTCACAAGAGTTCCACCAACACCAACATCATGCATCAACAAATAACGAAGTATTAAATCATAATTTCAATTTCATTGAATAAATACTCCGTAAAAGTTATGTAATTTCTAAAGTCTTTAAGGATTATTCAATTCTAGTTTCAACCGTAAATCAAATGAGCTTAATATTAACTCATTACATCTATGTTACATCTGAAGAAATATACACATATATATTTTCATAAAGACTGTAATAAAATTCTTTTATACAAAATATTAATTGTGAAATTTTTATTTTAACGGGTAGGTAATACCCGAGAGATATATAAATTCACAATTGATATGTTACATTCTTCGAATCTGATTCAGCAATCATCAACTATACTCACTATTTTCTCAACGATATACATTCTTTCATAAAAATCAAAACAACCATACTCATTCAAATTCAATTACATATTCTGATTTTGAAATCGCAGGAGTTAATTCGAAATATAACCGGTATCATCACTCTTAGATTTCTACATCTTTCAAATGTGAGAATAATGGAACGGGAGAGCTTAATTTATATTCTCACTATTTTAGATGTATGAACTAAGAAGGAAAGTATAGGAATTGTGAGAATAATGGAACGAGAGAGCTTAATTTATAATGAAAATATCAGATAGAGTAATCGGGGCAGATCACCGTATTTAATATTAGAGATCTTAATTTTCTGATTCGCCGAAGAATCATATCTTTTAGATTTCGAAGATTTTCTTTAAATCCCTTGAATTTCGGAATTCAACCATGACTACGTCAAAAGTAAAGACGAATATTCATTTACCTTATCTCAATCTTTTGTGATAGCTTCACTCATACGCTTCGAGTAATCGAATCGTTCTATCCAAATTATTCAATGGTGATAAAACTCTATTTATCAACTCATATTCGTCATGAAAACATTTTTATTGTTAGCCATGACCCCCTCACTCAAATTTCGGAACGAAATTTCTTTAACGGGTAGGTACTGTGACGACCCGAAAATTTCCGATCAAATTTAAACATTATTCTTTTATGATTTCGACAGGATAAGCAAAGTCTGTAATGTTGAGCCTCAAATTTTTTGAACTATTTAGATGGATTCAGTTAACCTTTGACCATTCTCGATAATTCACGAACAATTAATTGTAAATAGATATGTGTGTATGTATATATAAATAATAATTCGAAATAATATTTGAAGTATTATATGTTGTTGTTATTAAAGCTAAGTATATAAAATAAAATAAAAATATGATATTATGATAATTAATATTTAAAACATATCTATGTACATAAATAAAGTATATTAAATATATATTTTGTGATTTCGAATTTATTTCGTAAACGATGGTAACGCTCAATTGTTATTAAATGAATAGTAAATGAGTTAAAAAGGAACTTATGTAATTTTAAAATAAAAGGTGATCTGAAAGTGAATTATATAAGTTATAGGCTTATTAAAAGTACTAGATTTAAGAGCCCGTGCGTTGCACGAGATTATTCCGCAAACAATCTTGAATCACAAAATGATATATCAAGTAACGATATTATACGGACAGTGTCACAGTTGTTTTTGTGGGTGAATTCGTTAAGTATTTTTTTTTTACACAAAACACATCACCAAGAGTTGGATAACTTAAACTTTGTTTTAGACATAACACATACATTGACAAAAATAAATAGGACATGATAATTGTTTAAGAGCACGTGCGTTGTAACCCTAGGATCGTGAACCATACCATAAGCGCTCTAAACACCCTATCGTTAGTTCCTTTACATTATACGCACTTTTTACACCTGTATTTGTTTTGATTCCATCAATTAGACTTCTTGATATCTTTAAATCGTCTATCCCACTCTTGTGTGTCATACTCTTGTTCCGATACATCTTTTTCGGTACTGTAAACAATCTCATCTTGGCCGATCACAGACATTTCTCGAGCACTAAGAATCTGTAGAAATCATACATAATTAAAAAGTCAAACTTAATGACTAAAACATCGCGAGTAGCTATCCTAAAAAATCCCATTCTATTTTAGATTTGATAGAACTACCTCGCACGTCATGCCACCTGGTATTACTTTGTAGAAATACTTTTATAGAGGTGACAATTTAAACTCATGTATGTACAAACATGTATACTTAAGTTTACTGTTTCCTCTAATAAGTGAATTTCTTAAATTTAATGAAAATTCCAAGAAGTTGAAACATATCAAAAGTCAATCTAACAGTTATTCAAAATGCATGACTCCTCAATCATTTCATATAAATAATTTAGTTTCATCACTTTTTGGGTCGTCTTTTCGAGGTAAGATTATGAATAATGTCTCCTCTTTATCTACTTCTTTGTTGTCCCCGATTTGGAAAGACTTGGTTAATCTCCAAAAAAACGAGTCCGCCTTTGGTATTGTTGGTCCCAATAATTGGAAGTGGAAATTAGGTAGCGGAAAAAGTATCTTGTTTTGGCTCGACCCGTGGGCCGATGGTCGTGTTTTGAAGGATGAATTTCCTTCTTTGTTTTTCTTAAGCTCGATCAAAAACCAAACAGTCCACTGTTTTCGTTTCCCTAGTAACATTGGGCTGCCACAAGTCGGGTGGGATTTTCATTTGGGCCAGCATCTGTCCATTTACAACGCCTTTAAAGCCCAACAGCTTGCTTCTTTTTTGGCTCGTTTCTGTCTAAATGATGCTGTTGAAGACAAAATTAGTTGGGCAACTGGTTTAAATGATTCTTATACTGTGGCTGATGCAATCCGTATTCTCGTACAGTCGGGTAACGTTTCCCCTCCGGTTTGGCCTAAAGTTGTGTGGGCTAATAATGTTCCGTCTAAGATCATGATTTTTCATTGGCTCGCAATCAAGAAAAGCATCCCCGTGAAAGACGTTTTGTCTAGAAGACAAATTTTACCTTCAAATCAATCTACTTTATGTGTTTGGTGTAGACTTGAAACCGAGACAATCGACCACTTGTTAATTCATTGCAAATGGTCATCTAGTATTTGGTCAGACTTATTCCGATGGTGGAATATTCGGTGGGTCATCCCAGGATCTATCCTCGATTTTTCGTTTGATTGGTACTATGGTATGGGAATCAAAGCATCCAAGTTTTGGAAGATGATAGGGCCCGCTACCATTTGGGCCATTTGGACCGCCCGAAACGACATTATTTTCAATGGCAAGTTTACATGTCGTTCAAGTATCGTTCGCAATATCAAACTCAAGGTCTTTCTTTGGGCGTCTAATCTCAAACTTGTTCACGGTAAACAAGCTTATGTATGGGAGCAAAATCCATCGTTTCTTGTTTAAGTTTTCATTATTTCAATTTCTTGTAATTTCTTGTAATGTTCTGTGACCGTTTCTAAACCGTCATTGTACTTGTATCTGTTAGGTTTCATCTTTTTGATGAAGACCTTTATATATGACTCTCTTTTTCGCCAAAAAAAAATATATATATAAATAATTTAGTTATTATCACTAAACCCAAAAAAAAAAAAAAAAAAAAAAAAAAAAAAAAAATTTGTAGGTTGACCCAACCTGAACAAAAGCATTTTTTGAATAACATTATTCTACTGCTCAACTTTTATAGTAAAATATACTACTATAAAACTATATCATGTCAAATTCAGATTCTTTTATAGTAAAATATACTTAATTAACACTATATGTATTGTAATCTAACTAATATTAGGTGTACTCAAAAGATATTTCACAAATATTGAGTGTTTAATGTTGAAATATATATAATTTATAATTTGAATATATTATACAATATAATATAATATAATATAATTAACTTTTATAACACAAAAAGAATAAAAGTCAAATAATTAAAAGTAAAGTTAAGTACCTACATCATGTTTCATGTCTATATCTTCTTTAAGAGTAAAATCAGTGGTAATAGAGGAGTTTCAGCAATCGACTATCACCACAACCGCCATATCTGCAGTCATCTACCGGCAACATTCGATGAAAGTCAGTAGTAATAGATTATTCTATTAAAGTAGTCCTCCCAAATTTTAAAATTTAGATGATACTATAATTGCCAAGTGCATATGACATTATGCTGCTAATCTGCAATTTGCAATTAGAAGACCCATCATCACAAATGAGATTTTTTACCGTTTCATTTGTATAAAACTTATAGTTACTCTATAAAACTTCATGTATAATTTTCAAATGAGGAACTATACAAATTTATGAATGCTTATTGTATTGACCTGCCCAATGTGGGTTGAGATCATTCAACTTCTCATTAGCTTGCATTTATTACCACAATTGGTGTAAAGTACTATATAAAGTTAGAAATGCCATCTTTAAAATGCCATCTGTAAAAAGGATCCTACAATTTACCATATCCTTTTATAGAGGACACCGTAGGGACTTTTCATAAACATCTTCGGATAATGAACTTTCCTACACAGCAAGATCACCAAATTTTAGGAGAGCTAGTCTAACAACAAAACACATCTAAAATGGAAGTAACTCTGTCAACCCATTATCTAGAAATAGGTTGACGTTTGTAGAGAAGTGGGTCATAATTGACACCTAAAATATAATAGTAATTAACCCAGATAGTGGATATCAACAAACAACAAACCAACCCGGATGTTCAATTAATTAAGATCAAAACTAAAGTAACAGGACCAACCAAAACTTAACACACCCAACCTAGATGCCAAATGTACCAATTTATTAATAATCACGTAAAAAAATTGCAAGCACAATAGAAGTACATCTATTTGAAACAAAACTAAGAAGTCATATACATTGTGGACTTTTTAAAGCACAGTATCTCAATATGTATAATCTTACCTATTCTAATCCAGTGGATTGACACATGTTTTAACTAAAAGTCATGTTTTTAAAGATGGAAGTTAGTCTGCATATACATCCACATCCACAATTCTGAGGAAGTTATCGGGTAAAATTAAGCGTTTGTGTACGCAGCTCTCTAGCTCGGTTTCTTTTTTCTATTTTAGCATTTGTTTATAGAGCTAAATACCATCGGACCAAAGGGACAATAAAAAAGGAGGTAGCATACAACTGTGCAAGTTCACGGTGTGTTAATTAACTTTATAAAAAAAATTTAGACATCATTACAAAACATAACCCAGATTGACCGGTTCACATAAATGGGTTGGAATTGTTCTTTTTTACCTGAAGAAGAGGGAAATTTTAATTACAATGAAATGAATCCATCGGATTAGATGATCTTTATATCCCTACAAACAGACACACAAACGTATTAGAAAATTGATGAAAAATAATAATCCATAATAAATAAAATAAAAATAAAAAATATTTAAGCGTACTTGAGCAAGGCACCAAGGACGATCACCCCAAATAGATTAATCCGACCCAAACCACCGACCCATGCCCTCTATGTGTTGCTAGTTTTACTGCAAGATGAGAACCAACACATTTCAAAAGGCTGAAAACAAACAATATAATTTAGAGGTAGCAATTTCAACCCATATATTTATGGATGGGTCAGCATCGTTTAAACTTCTTCCTCTGATCGAACGCTTCAAACCCCAACACCCAACCAGCCCTAAATTGCCATTTCGAACACGATCATAAACAAAAGCATTACTTTTCGAATCAAATGCGTATAACTTGATAAAAAATGCACTGCATAAATAGGAACAGAAATGGACTAATAATCTATAACTTTGTATAAGAAACAATACCCATATACAGATTCCAGATTGACTATGTTCTTTGATCAAAAACATTTAACATATTGCCCAACATTAAGTTTTGACCGTTACCTGACCTTCCCGACGAACCCATTTTAAATATCGATTTCGAAGTTAAAGTATATCATGGGTGATTATATATGACCTATTACCTGATTCAATATACATGAAGTAATACCAGGCAATGAAAAAGATCTTATTCTTTTGTTTCAATTAATCAGTTTATTTATAAGTCAATGCAAAATAAGCAAATTATGTATTTAAGAATATAGTTGTTAACTAATGATTTACCTTCAACGCTACTTGAATATGCTTTATCTACAACGCTTGCATCTGTTACAAAAAAAGGTCTCAGATTTAGAAACCTTAATCTCACAAAAAAAAAAAAAAAAAAACCTTTATATTGAAGGATTGCAAAAAGATCATCAAAACCCTCGACTAAAGTAGTTAACATAGTTAACAGTGAAAAACCATAACTTCTAAATAATTGGCAAATTAAGAAAAGAAACCCTAATTTCCACAAAAATATCATTAACAAAAAATAAGTTTCAATCTACCATTTTCCTAAAAAATATAACATTAACAAAAAAACAGCAGTTATATACATTTCAGAAGTACTTTTAGAAGAATGGCATTGTTAGTCTTCTCATTAATGGCTTTCTCTATAGGAAACCTAAAACAAATACAATATGAGTTAAAATTGAGAGCTATATACATTTATTTGATAGGTAAATATAAAAATAGCTTTCCCATGTATCAAGCTTTTGCTATTGCAGTTTTTAAAAGCTCAAGATCTTCTATATTTTCCTGTATAATTGAATACATAAGAATAAGATAAGACATACATTCTATCACGATATACTAATTTCATTTGATTTTGAAATCAGAAGTCAAGCAGTAACAATTTGATGTGTTTATATTTAGAGAGTAAACTGACCTGAATGTTAGGACCAAAGCATTAATTATCATCAACTATAGCAACACAATCAACGTAGAGTACATAAATTGTAAGAAAAAAAAGGTCAACAAATATAAGAAAGCTTCCTGCAGGGATAGCCACATATCTTTATGAAATATAGTGCATTACAATATTAGCAACCCAAAAACAGCATATTACTTCCTAAACTAAAGTTGTGCAAAATGAATATAAATGGTAGCAATAAAAAATGAATGAATGACACACTTAACTATATTGTTAACTTGACAAACAAATTCATTTAAAGCATTATCAGACCAAAGTAACTTTACATCTCTTATTGATTATTCAATATTTGACTCGAGAAAAGATTCATTTAAAGCTAATGAAAAATCACTATCAACAACAGAGCTAACTATAAACATACACAAAACTCAAACAATTGAAAGGATGCTATACAAAACCTAAACATTTTTTTAAAATCATAAATGTATCATGGAGACAATTTATGAAATTGATCCCTAAACTATAAACAAAACCTTAAACTTACAAATTAGAAACCCATAGGCCTTCAATCCATGTATAAAACCTTCAAACCTGATTCTTAGAGCTCGATTAACATGCATATACGTCGATCAGTTCAAACCAATGTGAATAATTGAAAAGGATTCATCGTTTTGCTCCGTTTTGTATTGCTTGGGCCGTAGACGGTGACGATGACGGTGTTTTTGACGGATACGATTTCAATGAAATTGTATAACAACGCTATGGATTAATCGATTCTGGAAGATTGGAAATTGAATTATGAGCCCGTGAAAGATTGAAATTAATCGATTCTTGATTAATCGTATAAAAACGCCATGCAAGATTGGAAATTAGGGTTTGAGGAGTGAGGAAGATGATATGAAAGAAACTCATTGTGAAACCGCCCCCTAATTTAAGTGGACACACCTATACAAAATTAACCAAACTTTTAATTCTAAATTGTGAAAAAAAGTTATTTTGTGAGGTTGAATAAACGTGCCGGATATATGTATGGGATTTATAAATATATAAATATAAATATAAATAAAAGATATTTAGGATTTAATTATTTAATTTTAATACTTTTTATATTTTACCCATAAATGAGAGAGACAGTTGATGTAATTTTTATTTATTAAATTAATAATTGAATTTTATAACATAATGACCAAAATAAATAAATATTGTTAATTTAAAAATATGGGATTTTTCTGAACACTTTTATCCGCCACTAATTAACAACGGGTACGAAATCCAGTCCGTGAAAGGTGACGGCTAATATATTTACACGTTTATTATTATTATTATTATTATTATTATTATTATTATTATTATTATATAAAACTCTGTTTCAAATTGATTGATAAAAAGCTGTGATTGAGTCACATTTTTCTTTGCCTCACCACTTGAGAGATATATATATATTATATATACATACATATCATTGAAGACACATAGGACACACATATTATTAACACACATTCAGAAAGATAATGAGAACCCCATTTTCTACTTCTTGCAACTGCTCAATCACACACTCTATCAATCTCCAATCCAAACACCATCATACTTCTGATCTTTGTTTAGGTTCGGCAAACACTAAACCGGAGTTTAGATGATGTTATAGTGTTTCGACTTCTGTCTTCTGTTAAACCAAAACCAAAGATGCTACCCCACACCACACCACCGATAGTCACCTCAATCACCCACCTTAGACAAACACCCTCACCCTCTTTAACAACCACCATCTTCTAATGCTATTGCTGCAATTCTGGTAAGACCCACAACTGAACCCCATCACTTTTGTTATGCTATTTTGCAGCCCACAACCATCTCCACCACCATTGACATCACCACTTGTAATTCATATGTTACTACTACAATTATACGTTTATGTTTCCTGTTTAAGTTTTTCTGTCGAACCCACGATGATGTAGCTGCTTATGACTTTTGTTTTCCTAATCGAGCTAAACCGTCAAATAAGTAACTGCTACTACAGCTCGTTATTTCTGTTCTATTCAAATCATCAACCTCACACCATTCTAGTTTAGTCGAAAACAACCACCCTTATGATAATCAATCATCACACTCGCTAAATCGAAACCCACTTGTCGCTCGGTTTCGATCACCACCCAAGAACACCATTCGAACTGTTGCTTGTTATTTCCTGTTTTATTCGATCAACCAAAACCCACCTGAAATTTACGCTTGCTGCCACGATCTTGTCCCATTTAAAACCACCACTCAACTCTCCTTGTTGCTACCGTTTACAGCCGACCCATAAACAACCATCACCTTATCATAGTTGTTTACTGCTACTGCCCTACCATTCGATCACCATCATCAAACCATTGAAATAAACCTGCAACTCACCCATTAAAATTGCTGCTACAAATTTTTTCTGTTTTCAATTAGTAACGAAGAAGATGATGAATAAGTGGATCGGTTATGATGAAGAACTGCCACGCTGAATAACTATTTTCTGTTTTCTACTTCGTGATTATTTATGGCCGACAATGACAAATTATATAAACCCCACTTGAATTAATTTAATAAAGGTACTAAGTGCTGAGGAAGTAAAATACGTAAACCCTTAAATTTCTTTTGGATCGGTTTCTGTTGGGCTCAAAGTAATCATGGGCCACGAATTTTGCAAGCCCCATTCAGTTTATGTTTAAATCCATCAAGCCAATAAACCTTTGTGTTTGTATATTTTTTTTCTTTATCGTTCTTGATGGTAAACGATGCTGGATGATAATGTTTAGATATTAAGAAAGGATGATGAATTATGATGGTGATGCAAGGATGACTAAGGTTGACAAATATAAGAATGATATCAATGATCGATGGAATGAAGAAGATGAAACGAGTATGATTATGATGAGGTTACGGTATAGCGGGTTAAAAAGTTTAGGTTATGATTCAAATCAGAAAAATGAGGATGGATGGATGGTTGAGGGTGTTAGCGATAAGCGAGAGGTCGGGGGTTCGAGCCTCGACGCGGGTTGTTTTTCTTTTTAGAACAACTTCTTTTGAGGTAGTCTTTTGTTATTTATTATTATTATTATTATTATTATTATTATTATTATTATTATTATTATTATTATTATTATTATTATTATTATTATTATTATTATTATTATTATTATTATTATTATTATTAAGTATTAGTATTATTATTATTATTATTATTATTATTAAGTATTATGTAAATTATTGTTATTATTATTATTATTATTATTATCATTAGTATTGTTAACATATTTATAATTTATATTAGCGTTATCATTAAAACTATTATTATTATTAAAAGTAATATTTTTATTAAAGTTATCATTATAATTAAAATTTTCATTTTTAAAAGTATCATTATTATAAGGATCATTATTTTAATATATTATTATTATCATTATTATTATTACTATAAATAAAATGACTAGTATTATTATCAAAATTAGTATTGTCATTATTAAAACTAATTAATATTATTATTAACACTATTTTAGTATTAGTAAAGTCATTATTTTAACAAACCAAAAGTTATTTATATAAAAATATATCAAATACATATATAATAACTATATAAATATTACAGTACTATTTTAAATAAGTAATATATAATTATTATATACAAACATATTTGATTATTATTACATGTAATTATATGTGTTAATATATATATATATATATATATATATATATATATATATATATATATATATATATATATATATATATATATATATATATATATATATATATATATATATATATATATATATATATATATATATATATATATATATATAGGTTCGTGAATCTGAGGCCAACCTTGCATTGTTCAGTTCCGTCGTATGCATATTTTTACTACAAAATATGGTATTGTGAGTTCATTTGCTCCCTTTTGCTCTTTACATTTTTGGGACTGAGAATACATGCGCTGTTTTTACAACTGTTTTATTAAATGCTTTTGAAATATATTTTGAACTGCGAATACATGAAATGCTTTTATAAATATTTGACGAGATAGACACAAGCAAAACATTCCTCGAAAGAATTATTATGCAGACAGAAGTTCTGCGGATTATTATTGAATTATGTGGACATGATAATTGAAACGACCCGTCCTAATCCACCTGGACGAAGTCATCAATATTTGGTCCCATTGCGATGATCGACTCCAAGTAATGTCCTTAAAATGAGCAAATGCACAGCGGAAGACTTAATTCGTACCTGAGAATAAACATGCTTAAAAGTGTCAACCAAAAGGTTGGTGAGTTCATAGGTTTATCATAACAATCATTTCAATATATTAATAGACCACAAGATTTCCGTTTATAAATATATGTACACTCGCAAGTGTATAAAACTGTTCTGCTTATGTTGAGGCCTCAGTAACCAACCTTAACAATAATATAATAAGTCATCTTCGCAAAGATGGATACGTACACTCGCAAGTGTATAAATAATCCTCGAAGTACTAAACATCCGCCCACTAGCTCTTATGTCTAGTGCAGCCTACAAGATGGGGGTGTTAATCCCGATAGATCTATCTTTAGGATTCACGCTTACATGCACTTATAACATGTAACTAAATTACCTAGCACATCAATCCGCAGAATATCATTTTTAATCACTTGTCTCTATTCCGTAAAACATTTATAAAAGCAGCGCATGTATTCTCAGCCCAAAATTATATATTGCAAAAGCAATTAAAAAGGGAGCAAATGAAACTCACCTATTGTATTTTGTAGTAAAAATACATATGATGACATTGAACAAGTGTAGGGTTGACCTTGGATTCACGAACCTATATCATTTATATATATATTAACACACACATAGTTGTAATCGAATTAAATATATATATATAGTTATTAATTGTTATTTTAATAAATTATATGTTTCATTAATAATTTAATTAGCTATAATTATTTTATATACTTCAGATAAATAATTAGTATCTATTATAAAAGTATAATATAGTTATGTTATATGTAATAAATATATTTTTCATATATATATATATATATATATATTTATTTATTAAATTAACAATAATAATCTTAATAATAATATTTATGATTTTAAAAATAACATTAAAGATAATGATCATAATAATACTAGTGTTAATAATAATAATAATAATAATAATAATGATAATATTTAATAATAATACTTTTATTAATAATAATACTTAAAAAAAAATGATAATTTATAATAAAAATGATAATTTTAATAATAAGGATATTATTAATAATATTCTTAATGATAATACTAATAATAACATTAATATTGATAATAAATGATAACTCTTATATATACACTTATATTAATAATAATACTAGTAGTAATTATAATACATGTAATAATAATAATAATTAGCAAGTACAAAAATAATAATAATCATCACAATAACAATCTATAATAATAATAATAATAATAATAATAATAATAATAATAATAATAATAATAATAATAATAATAAAATAGAAAACTACCTTGTAAAGGGTTTTAAAAAAAAATTGTGCCTGGTGCGAGGCTCGAACCCCCGACCTCTCGAAACCCAACACGCTCCTCAACCATGGAACCATTACTGCTTTTCTGTTTAAGTAAGAATCTGTTATTTATTTATTCCATTATTGTAAGTTCTTCTTCTTCTTCAACCTCTCGAATCAAACGACCCTTACTAATCAAAGTTTACAAAAATCGAATAATACGTTTTGTTTTGGGTCATATAACCGAAATATTTTAAACTATAATGGTTCTTGACTTAATTGAAAAAAAAAATAATGTATATATATTCATTGTTGCTGTCGCAACTTTTTAAAAAAAAAATTCTTGTTCTTCGATTTATAAACGTTTTAAGATTGTGATTCCTTCATGATATCTTTTCTAAATCATCATTAAAATACTCTGGAACTAACTGTCGAACTGGAAACAACTTATACTTCATGAATTCGAAGGAAGAACATTAGTTGACTTTTTGATTCAAAAACTTTGACTCGAAAATTCGCGTTCGATATAATGAGTTGGGGTTTGATGTTTTGCAGAAAGTTTACATGGAGGATTCCTAACAACTCTACATTCTTAGATTTTGAAGTTTGAAATGAAATCGAGTTTTGAGTAAAAAGATCAAGAACAGAGAAAACAGAAGCAGTTGGAATGTTTTTTTTTTCTTTTCTTTAACTTCAATTATCAGTAATTTATAATTTATATCTGATAATGGAAATAAAAGAGTTCAAACGAATTTTGTCATTACAAGGTTGGTTTGTTGAGTCCAGCTGGTTCGACAAAGTGTCACACACAAATAGAAGTCAGGGAAAAATATTGCAGCTAGTGATTAAATAACGCATATATAACTATTTTTATATATAAAGTTTATTATTAATAGTTATTTAATATTTAGTCTATTAATAGTAATAGTATAGTATTAATAATAATAATAACAACATTAATAATATTAGTAACAATAATAATAATAATAATAATAATAATTATTATAAAGTTTATAACAATTATATTAATAATAATAATAGTATTAGTAAATAGTAATACCATAACAATTTACATATATTATATTATTAGTATCTATAGGTTATATATTTAAAATAATATTAATAACATTATCATTTATATTAATATTGAAAGTACTAACAATATTGTTATAACAATTATATTTATAATTAAATTGAATATATCTGTGTTACGTATTGTTGTTTATAACTATATAATATACATCACATAATAACTTTGAATCACAAAATATATATTTAATGTACTTTTTATATATACATAGATTTATTTTAATAATAGATTTTACTATTTCTTATAAAATTTTACAATTTAGTTCTTACAATTAAATCATATATTATATCAAACTATATTTCAATTTATTTTATATATATATATATATATATATATATATATATATATATATATATATATATATATATATATATATATATATATATATATATATTTAAATATATATGTATCTGTTTAATTACAAGTAATAGTTCGTGAATCGTCGAAATTGGTCAGGGTTAATTGAATGTATATCAACAGCTATTATTTTTGAGGTTCAATTTAGTAGACGTTTCTTATCATGTCGAAATCATATAGAGATTTAGTTTAAATTTGGTCGGAAATTTCCGGGTCGTCACAGTACCTACCCGTTAAAGAAATTTCGTCCCGAAATTTGATTGGTATGGTCATGGTTAACTATAAAAGTGTTTTCATGACGAATATGAGTTGGTAAATAGAGTTTTATCCTTATTGAGTAATATAAGTAAAATGATTCAATTATGCGAAGCGTACGAGTAAAGTTATCACAAAAGAGTGAGATGAGTAAATATAATTTCGTCATATCTTTTGACGTAGATGGTTGAATTCCGGAGTTCAAGGGATTTAAAAGAAAATCTTAAAAATCTATAAGATCTGATTCTTCGAGATTTATGAAAAATTAGGATCCTCTTTAATTTAATGCGATTATCTATCTCGATTGCTTTGCCTGGTATCTTCTCTATAAATGAACTTCTTTCATTCCATTATTTTCACCACTCCAATTCTTACTTTCTTGATCCATACTTTCAAACGATTGTGAAAATGCTTAATTCAGTTCTGATCCTTGTCCTCATCCTTACTATCGCAACATTCATTCTCCTTTTCCAACTTCCACCAGAGGAATCTGCTTTCTTCTACTTCGCCCATGGGGTTATAATGTTTTTAATTCTCCCGTGTCTTTATGTTGCGATAAACATTGATATACACGGTTTGTAATTCCTGTGTTTGAGATCGGCTTTATATTTTCCTTTATTTTTCGGAGCTCCATGCTCTTGTTTTCTCTTCCCGACTTTAAATCACACGAATAATGGTCCCGAATTTGTAGATATAGAGTTTAGAATGTTTATAATGTTCTAAGCAGGGTGGAACGTGATAGCACGATTTGATTTTCAAATTTATCAAAATCACTGAGAATAGAACTATCAAGAATATATTTTCTTGATATGTTCAGAGGTTAATTAGGATGAAAGAGTTATGTAACATGGCATATGATGATGGTATGATTTACTGTGAACCATCATCACATTTCATTAGAAACTCAGCATGACTTACTGTAATATAATCACGTTGACCAAGTGTCATTATATTATACCAACCCATGCTTCAATTTCCAACATTTCTCCACAATTCATTCACAATTTATACTTATATTTTACAGAAGTTTCCAATATAATGGAATACATAAAACACGAAGAGGTAGATAATTTCGGACAAGAGTATTTATGAAAATATCCTCAGAAATATCGAAGATATTTATTATGATATTTTGGAGTTTCTAAGTTCGGAGGTTGATGAAGAAAAATTTTCCGCAAGATTTTAACATGAATTCAGAGCAGGATATTCTCTAAAGATTTCATCGGATCCAGAATTACCTGGATTCTTTGAATATAAGGTTTGGTCCTTGTATTTGTCCTTGGTCTCCTTTATGGTTAGCTCAATCTGCTTTTCAATACCCAATTTTCTATCGAGCGTTCCTAACTCTCCTTTTCTTTATCATCAAACTTTTGGCCGTTTAGACCGTCTACCATTTTTCTGTTTCCTCTGCATTTAATGCTATGATATCTGAATCATCGGTTATTAATCCGAGGTGGTTTCAGGAGAATTGTGTTTTTAGATGATTAAACGCTGATGGGAATATGGTGGAATATTAAAGGTTACCTGGTAACAATAAAAGAGCACGCGTATATATCAACGTTATAATAAGGTTGTATCGTACGGATAGTCGAAGTTGTCTTGCTGGAGCTGTGACAAAACTGGCTATCTCGAACAGCAGATGCAAAGTTATTTTCGGTAATAATAACGCTAAAGGAATTAGCACAGCTACGTGTTAAACGTTTACTCAGGTTCCGAGTGTTTTCAGGTGCATAACTATATGCATCAATCTTTTCTCCCATAAATGAAGTGCAGTTGGTTCATCCTCTCGATTGAGGTGTTTTCAAGAATCATGAAAGGTTTGAACGCAGAATGTAATCGTGAAGATACAAATCATGTTTAAGACGAAATCAAGTGGCAAACTTGAAGAAATGTTTAGTTTCATATGCTATAATCAATATTTTAATTCATTTTTTATTTGTCCAATGTTATTAGTCCACAGTCGATAGTCCACAGTTGACAGTCCAATAATTCATATTCATATATAATTTAACATATAATATTCGAATTAATTAATACGTGTCGTGACCCGTATACGTCTCAGACTCGATCACAACTCAAAGTATATATATTATTATAGAATCAACCTCAACCCTGTATAGCTAACTCCCGCATTACTGCATATAGAGTGTCTATGGTTATTCCAAATAATATATATAGATGCGTCGATATGATATGTCAAAACCTTGTATAAGTGTCCCGATATTTAAAGTGCGTAAAAATAAATAACAGAAATTAAATGACGATAAATAAAGTGCGTAAAGTAAATAACAGAAATTAAATGACGATAAATAAAATTGCGAGAATGTAAATTGTGATAATTAAATTGCGATAAATAAAGTGTAATCAGTTAGCTGGGAACAATTAGTTAGGAACAGTTAGCGTGGATTCTTAACAAAATTTCTCATAGTTAATTTGTTTGTTTCTAACAAATTTTATTTTTGTCAAATGTTTTCTTCATTATGCCACTTGTTGGATTCTGATAAATCAAAATCCAACTATGAAATTGGATGAATATGGTTATTCTGTGGTGAACGGATTTGTATATCGGTGGATGTAAGTAGGATAGTATATGACTGTTGAAACAGATTCGAAGAACGTACAATGTAACTTATTAATGTGAAATTTAAATATTCCTCGGGTATTACCTACCCGTTAAAATAATTTCACCATTAACAGTTTGTACAAGAGAATTTTTAATTACCATCTTTATGAAAACATATCTACATCTATATTTTCTTCAGATGTATTCATGGATTTAATGAGTTAATATGATATTAAACTCATTCGATTTTCGGTTGGAACTAGAATAAATAATCTCTAAAACTTTAGAGATTACATATTCGCCATGTCGAACGAAGATAAATGAGGTAGGGCGATATGTAGAACGATAATTGTACTCAAGGTATAGAATGAGACATCGAGGCATGGGTTGTTGATGGTACTGGTGTTGTTATTGATGGTACCGTTGGTGCCGGTGATGTTGCTGAAGCTGGTACATTTTGCACCATGTTCTCCAAATTCATTATTCGAGCGTGAAGTTCGTTGATTTCTTCTATTATTCCGGAATGATTGTCGGTTCGGACGAGCGGATGAATGAGGTTTAGAATCTGAGATAGTATATGATCGTGACGAGATACTCTGGAAATGAGAGAGAAAATGTGTCTCGAACAGGTTCGCTGGTAAACGCTTCAGGTTCATTGTCAAGAGGTGAATTCGGTTGGTGGAAGGGATCGCCTTCTTCGCGTCTCCATTGATTAAGTCGACCTCGAACTCATTAGATGAATTGGGGATGGCTGATTGATTGATTCATTCTGGTGACACCGTTTTCGGAGCTTAGGTGAATATCCATGTCGGAATAGTTGTCGGAATAACTATAAAAATAGTTATCGAAATCTGAGGGACTCGAACTGGTTGAGGGATTCATCTCATATGATCAGATAAAGGATTTTCAATAAGAAATAGATTATAGGAAGTAGATTAGTACCCTGTAATACATAATTTACATATGCATATATAATACTAAAATCCCATAAGTTACGGAGGAATCTACGGAAGCTATCAGGCAAAGGTAACAATAACAGATACGCTAAGATATGAATTTATCCATACAATGTTCATACAATCTAGGCAGTAAGATATGTCTAGATTAAGAATGATAAGCAAGTGATTTCCTAAGAATGATAAGTAGGTAATTTTTGACACGAAATGATAAGCAAAACTTTTGACATGCAGACACGGTCGAAGTCCAGACTCACTAATGCATTCTAACATCTTATCAGCTAGACTCACTAATGCAGACCTGGTTCACTAAGACCACCGCTCTGATACCAACTGAAACGACCCGTCCTAATCCACCTGGACGAAGTCATCAATATTTGGTCCCATTGCGATGATCGACTCCAAGTAATGTCCTTAAAATGAGCAAATGCACAGCGGAAGACTTAATTCGTACCTGAGAATAAACATGCTTAAAAGTGTCAACCAAAAGGTTGGTGAGTTCATAGGTTTATCGTAACAATCATTTCAATATATTAATAGACCACAAGATTTCCGTTTATAAATATATGTACACTCGCAAGTGTATAAAACTGTTCTGCTTATGTTGAGGCCTCAGTAACCAACCTTAACAATAATATAATAAGTCATCTTCGCAAAGATGGATACGTACACTCGCAAGTGTATAAATAATCCTCGAAGTACTAAACATCCGCCCACTAGCTCTTATGTCTAGTGCAGCCTACAAGATGGGGGTGTTAAGCCCGATAGATCTATCTTTAGGATTCGCGCTTACATGCACTTATAACATGTAACTAAATTACCTAGCACATCAATCCGCAGAATATCATTTTTAATCACTTGTCTCTATTCCGTAAAACATTTATAAAAGCAGCGCATGTATTCTCAGCCCAAAATTATATATTGCAAAAGCAATTAAAAAGGGAGCAAATGAAACTCACCTATTGTATTTTGTAGTAAAAATACATATGACGACATTGAACAAGTGTAGGGTTGACCTCGGATTCACGAACCTATATCATTTATATATATATTAACACACACATAGTTGTAATCGAATTAAATTTATATATATAGTTATTAATTGTTATTTTAATAAATTATATGTTTCATTAATAATTTAATTAGCTATAATTATTTTATATACTTTAGATAAATAATTAGTATCTATTATAAAAGTATAATATAGTTATGTTATATGTAATAAATATATTTTTCATATATATATATATTTATTTATTAAATTAACAATAATAATCTTAATAATAATATTTATGATTTTAAAAATAACATTAAAGATAATGATCATAATAATACTAGTGTTAATAATAATAATAATAATAATGATAATATTTAATAATAATACTTTTATTAATAATAATACTTAAAAAAAAATGATAATTTATAATAAAAATGATAATTTTAATAATAAGGATATTATTAATAATATTCTTAATGATAATACTAATAATAACATTAATATTGATAATAAATGATAACTCTTATATATACACTTATATTAATAATAATACTAGTAGTAATTATAATACATGTAATAATAATAATAATTAGCAAGTACAAAAATAATAATAATCATCACAATAACAATCTATAATAATAATAATAATAATTAATAATAATAATAATAATAATAATAATAATAATAATAATAATAATAATAATAATAATAATAATAATAATAATAAAATAGAAAACTACCTTGTAAAGGGTTTTAAAAAAAAATTGTGCCTGGTGCGAGGCTCGAACCCCCGACCTCTTGAAACCCAACACGCTCCTCAACCATGGAACCATTACTGCTTTTCTGTTTAAGTAAGAATCTGTTATTTATTTATTCCATTATTGTAAGTTCTTCTTCTTCTTCAACCTCTCGAATCAAACGACCCTTACTAATCAAAGTTTACAAAAATCGAATAATACGTTTTGTTTTGGGTCATATAACCGAAATATTTTAAACTATAATGGTTCTTGACTTAATTGAAAAAAAAAATAACGTATATATATTCATTGTTGCTGTCGCAACTTTTTAAAAAAAAAATTCTTGTTCTTCGATTTATAAACGTTTTAAGATTGTGATTCCTTCATGATATCTTTTCTAAATCATCATTAAAATACTCTGGAACTAACAATCGAACTGGAAACAACTTATACTTCATGAATTCGAAGGAAGAACATTAGTTGACTTTTTGAATCAAAAACTTTGACTCGAAAATTCGCGTTCGATATAATGAGTTGGGGTTTGATGTTTTGCAGAAAGTTTACATGGAGGATTCCTAACAACTCTACATTCTTAGATTTTGAAGTTTGAAATGAAATCGAGTTTTGAGTAAAAAGATCAAGAACAGAGAAAACAGAAGCAGTTGGAATGTTTTTTTTCTTTTCTTTAACTTCAATTATCAGTAATTTATAATTTATATCTGATAATGGAAATAAAAGAGTTCAAACGAATTTTGTCATTACAAGGTTGGTTTGTGGAGTCCAGCTGGTTCGACAAAGTGTCACACACAAATAGAAGTCAGGGAAAAATATTGCAGCTAGTGATTAAATAACGCATATATAACTATTTTTATATATAAAGTTTATTATTAATAGTTATTTAATATTTAGTCTATTAATAGTAATAGTATAGTATTAATAATAATAATAACAACATTAATAATATTAGTAACAATAATAATAATAATAATAATAATAATAATAATAATAATAATAATAATAATAATTATAAAGTTTATAACAATTATATTAATAATAATAATAGTATTAGTAAATAGTAATACCATAACAATTTACATATATTATATTATTAGTATCTATAGGTTATATATTTAAAATAATATTAATAACATTAGCATTTATATTAATATTGAAAGTACTAACAATATTGTTATAACAATTATATTTATAATTAAATTGAATATATCTGTGTTACGTATTGTTGTTTATAACTATATAATATACATCACATAATAACTTTGAATCACAAAATATATATTTAATGTAGTTTTTATATATACATAGATTTATTTTAATAATAGATTTTACTATTTCTTATAAAATTTTACAATTTAGTTCTTACAATTAAATCATATATTATATCAAACTATATTTCAATTTATTTTATATATATATATATATATTTAAATATATATGTATCTGTTTAATTACAAGTAATAGTTCGTGAATCGTCGAAATTGGTCAGGGTTAATTGAATGTATATCAACAGCTATTATTTTTGAGGTTCAATTTAGTAGACGTTGCTTATCATGTCGAAATCATATAGAGATTTAGTTTAAATTTGGTCGGAAATTTCCGGGTCGTCACAATAATTGCCACCATTGAATTATGTGGACATGATAATTTCCACCATTGAATTATGTGGACATGATAATTACCACCATTGAATTATGTGGACATGATAATTGCCACCAATTGATGTGAATGTTATGTATCGAGAGAATGATTTTTATACACAGGTTATGTGTATTATATTTTGTACACGAGATATGTGTACGGTTACTAAGATTTATGAAAATGGTTTCGTACACGAGAAAGGTGTAGTGACCCGAACTTTTCCATGTTTATATATATTAATTGAGATTGATATTTACATGATTAAATGTTTCCAACATGTTAAGCAATCAAACTTGTTAAGACTTGATTAATTGAAATATGTTTCATATAGAAAATTGACCACCCAAGTTGACCGGCGATTCACGAACGTTAAAACTTGTAAAAACGACATGACGATATGTATATGGATATACATATGGTTAACATGAGATTATGATAAGTAAGTATCTCCATAAGTATATTAACAATGAGTTATATACATATAAACAAGACTACTAACTTAGGGATTTCGAAACGAGACATATATGTAACGATTATCGTTGTAACGACATTTAAATGTATATATATCATATTAAGATATATTAATATATCATAATATCATGATAATATAATAATTTAACATCTCATTAGATATAATAAACAATGGGTTAACAACATTAATTGAGATCGTTAACTTAAAGGTTTCAAAATAACACTTACATGTAACGACTAACGATGACTTAACGACTCAGTTAAAATGTATATACATGTAGTGTATTTAGATGTATTAAAATACTTTTGGAAGACTTCAAGACATATATCAAAACACTCATACTTAACGAAAATGGTTACAGTTACTTTCCCATTCTTTTCTTTCATCAAGAATTCTAGTCGTATTCTTACCCATATTATACACAACTTCAAAACGTACTTACTATGGGTATATACCAATAGGAACTAGCATGGGATTCCACTCTTGATTATGTCATGTATGACTAATCAATTTTAACTTCTACCATGAGCTAGTCAACTAACTAGAACTCCTTTTAACCCCACTCACCACTCACCAATTACCACTCATCATTCACTCCATTTCACTTCCAATTCTCTTTCTAATTATCTCTCAACACACACACACACACACACTATTATGAACGTATTTTTCCAGTAGTTAATCATCATCTTCATCAAAAATCACTTCAAGAATCAAGCTATAATCATCATAGGAAGAACACTTCAAGAACACTTCAAAAATCCCTTCAAGTTTACTAATTTACTTCCAAGCTTTCTAATCCATTCCAAGTAATCATCTAAGATCAAGAAACCTTTGTTATATACAGTAGGTTATCTTTCTTATTCAAGGTAATATTCATATTCAAACTTTGATTCAATTTCTATAACTATAAACTATCTTAATTCGAGTAAAAATCTTACTTGAACTTGTTTTTGTGTCATGATCCTACTTCAAGAACTTTCAAGCCATCCAAGATCCTTTGAAGTTAGATCATTTCTTGTCACTTCCAGTAGGTTTACCTACTAAACTTGAGGTAGTAATGATGTTCATAACATCATTCGATTCATATATATAAAACTATCTTATTCGAAGGTTTAAACTCGTAATCACTAGAACATAGTTTAGTTAATTCTAAACTTGTTCGCAAAAAAAAGTTAATCCTTCTAACTTGACTTTTAAAATTAACTAAACACATGTTCTATATCTATATGATATGCTAACTTAATGATTTAAAACCTGGAAACACGAAAAACACCGTAAAACCGGATTTACGCCGTCGTAGTAACACCGCGGGCTGTTTTGGGTTAGTTAATTAAAAACTATGATAAACTTTGATTTAAAAGTTGTTATTCTGAGAAAATGATTTTTATTATGAATATGAAACTATATCCAAAAATTATGGTTAAACTCAAAGTGGAAGTATGTTTTCTAAAATGGTCATCTAGACGTCGTTCTTTCGACTGAAATGACTACCTTTACAAAAACGACTTGTAACTTATTTTTCCGACTATAAACCTATACTTTTTATGTTTAGATTCATAAAATATAGTTCAATATGAAATCATAGCAATTTGATTCACTCAAAACGGATTTAAAATGAAGAAGTTATGGGTAAAACAAGATTGGATAATTTTTCTTATTTTAGCTACGTGAAAATTGGTAACAAATATATTCCAACCATAACTTAATCAACTTGTATTGTATATTATGTAATCTTGAGATACCATAGACACGTATACAATGTTTCGACCTATCATGTCGACACATCTATATATATTTCGGAACAACCATAGACACTCTATATGTGAATGTTGGAGTTAGCTATACAGGGTTGAGGTTGATTCCAAAATATATATAGTTTGAGTTGTGATCAATACTGAGATACGTATACACTGGGTCGTGGATTGATTCAAGATAATATTTATCGATTTATTTCTGTACATCTAACTGTGGACAACTAGTTGTAGGTTACTAACGAGGACAGCTGACTTAATAAACTTAAAACATCAAAATATATTAAAAGTGTTGTAAATATATTTTGAACATACTTTAATATATATGTATATATTGTTATAGGTTCGTGAATCAACAGTGGCCAAGTCTTACTTCTCGACGAAGTAAAAATCTGTGAAAGTGAGTTATAGTCCCACTTTTAAAATCTAATATTTTTGGGATGAGAATACATGCAGGTTTTATAAATGATTTACAAAATAGACACAAGTACGTGAAACTACATTCTATGGTTGAATTATCGAAATCGAATATGCCCCTTTTTATTAAGTCTGGTAATCTAAGAATTTGGGAACAGACACCCTAATTGACGCGAATCCTAAAGATAGATCTATTGGGCCTAACAAACCCCATCCAAAGTACCGGATGCTTTAGTACTTCGAAATTTATATCATATCCGAAGGGTGTCCCGGAATGATGAGGATATTCTTATATATGCATCTTGTTAATGTCGGTTACCAGGTGTTCACCATATGAATGATTTTTATCTCTATGTATGGGATGTGTATTGAAATATGAAATCTTGTGGTCTATTGTTACGATTTGATATATATAGGTTAAACCTATAACTCACCAACATTTTTGTTGACGTTTAAAGCATGTTTATTCTCAGGTGAATATTAAGAGCTCCGCTGTTGCATACTAAAATAAGGACAAGATTTGGAGTCCATGTTTGTATGATATTGTGTAAAAACTGCATTCAAGAAGCTGATTTCGATGTAACATATTTGTATTGTAAACCATTATGTAATGGTCGTGTGTAAACAGGATATTTTAGATTATCATTATTTGATAATCTACGTAAAGCTTTTTAAACCTTTATTTATGAAATAAAGGTTATGGTTTGTTTTAAAAATGAATGCAGTCTTTGAAAAACGTCTCATATAGAGGTCAAAACCGCACAACGAAATCAATTAATATGGAACGTTTTTAATCAATAAGAACGGGACATTTCAGTTGGTATCAGAGCGTTGGTCTTAGAGAACTAGAATTTTGCATTAGTGTGTCTTATCGAGTTTGTTAGGATGCATTAGTGAGTGTGGACTTCGACCGTGTTTACTTGAAAAATGATTGCTTAACAAATTTTGTTGGAAACTATATATTTTTAACATATGAATATTATGTGATATATTAATCTCTTAACGCGTTTGATATTATGTGATAGATGTCTACCTCTAGAACAAGTCCCATTGACTCACCTAATAATAATGAAGAGTCAAATGTAAATTGGAATGATTCGTGGACTGATTCACAAGTTCCCGAAGAGGAACCGGAAGAAGAGTCGGAACCGGAAGAAGAATCGGAACCGGAAGAAGAATCGAACCGGATGAAGAAATAGAACCGGTGGGGGAAATAATAAAACGGTTAAGTAAAAGAAAATCCTCAACCAACCGACCAAGGTTAATTATGGTCAATGGTGTTTCCGCTAAGGAAGCAAAATATTGGAAGGATTACCAATTCTCCGATGAATCGGATTCCGACGAGAATTCCGATGATGTTATAGAAATTACCCCAACTGAATTTAAAAAGGCAAAAGAAAATAATAAGGGAAAGGGCATAAAATAGAGAAATCTAATTCCAACCCCGATGAACTTTATATGTATCGTCAACCCCCGAAGTCCTTAAGTTGTAACAATGACCCGGGAACCTCTAAACCACCAGGTTTTTCTAAACTAATGTGGAAAACGACGGCTCGTATTAGGGGAACATCATATATCCCTAGAAACTTGGCAAAACGAACCAAAACCGAAGAAGAAGAAACAAGCGAGCCGGAATAAGATAGTTGTATTCGTGTGGTGTAATATATGTAATATAGTGTGCTTATGCTTTATGATATATGTAAAAATTGCTTGTATTAATAAGTATTTTTTTTATGAATCTAACTCTTGTCTATTTTACAGTATAAAAACACAAAATGGATAGACAACCCAATATTTTAAGAGACCTACCCGGAGACATGATTGATGAAATCTTGTCTAGAGTCGGTCAGAATTCTTCGGCACAACTATTTAAGGCGAGATCAGTTTGTAAGACATTCGAAGAACGTTCCAAGAATGCCTTGGTTTATAAAAGGCTTTCGTTCGAAAGATGGGGGATATCACATTGGGAAATCCATAAGTTACGATGTGTTTACTTTGACGCATATATTGCGGGGAACCCAAATGCTATTTTACGCAATGGGTTAAGAAATTATTTTGACTCAATATATCCGAATATTGGACTTCGTGATTTAGAAAAAGCGGCTAACATGCAACATAAAGAAGCATGTTATGCTTACGGATTAGTAATGTTCGCTTCTCACCAAAGTGAGAACAAGAACATCGGCCTACAACTATTAAACAAAACGTTCCCACAAGTGACAGAGTCGGTAATTGAGGTAAGAAATGAGGTTTTTAGATTGTTACGGGACTGTTGGACATTACGTAACCCTTGTCCCTTTGACGACGTTACAACACGCTGTCTTATCAACGGCCATAACGGTTATGTTCCACAAGACTAAGGATGGGAAGTAGTCCTAGTAAAACCAGAATGCATGACTTGTTTCTGGACGTATGAATTACGTGTCTTTATTGCCTTTGCTGAACGACTTGTGTACTAGCTAGAATTATCTTCACAACTATCTTGTATCAAAGTTATTGTGTGCTATATTTCATGCTTTATGTAAAATAAGCGGTATTGTAAGTTTGTAAAATATTGTATAAAAGTTTGAACGTGAAATATTATTATAATCAGTTTTTCATATAGAATTGTAGTAGTTGAATTGTATATTAGCTACTAAGTATGAACTTAACGGGTAGGTACTACCCGAATTTAAACTTATAAAACGTTAATATGAAGAAAAAGCTTTTATAAATGAGTTCATATTATGCTATGAAATACTGTTAACTACTCTTAATATTCTGTATGATTAACTTGTTCCATTTGACTATTTTGAAGGAAATGGCACCGACTACTCGACACACCGTGAATATGAATGAAGAGGAATTCCGTACTTTTCTAGCTTCAAACATAGCCGAAGTACAGGCTGCGCTACATACCAACAATAACCTTGGATCTAGCAGTACAGGAAATCGTGTAGGATGCACCTACAAAGAATTCACTGCCTGCAAACCTTTAGAATTTGATGGAACCGAAGGACCGATCGGATTGAAACGGTAGACCGAGAAGGTCGAATCGGTGTTTGCCATAAGTAAGTGTACTGAAGAGGACAAAGTAAAGTACGCTATGTATACCTTCACAGGTTCTGCGTTAACATGGTGGAATACCTATCTAGAGCAAGTGGGACAAGACGATGCATACGCACTACCGTGGTCAGCATTCAAGCACTTGATGAACGAGAAGTACCGTCCCAGAACCGAGGTCAATAAGCTCAAGACAGAACTTAGAGGGTTACGAACCCAAGGATTTGATATTACCACGTACGAAAGACGATTCACAGAATTGTGCCTATTGTGTCCGGGAGCATTCGAAGATGAGGAAGAGAAGATCGACGCGTTTGTGAAAGGATTACCTGAAAGAATCCAAGAAGATATAAGTTCACACGAGCCCGCCTCCATACAACAGGCATGTAGAATGGATCACAAACTAGTGAACCAGATTGAAGAAAGAATTAAAGAACAGACTGCTGAAGAGGCCAATGTGAAGCAAGTCAAAAGAAAATGGGAGAAAAACGGTGATAAGAATCACCAATACAACAACAGCAGCAATTACAACAATAGTCGCAACAATTATCCCAACAATCGCAACATCAATCGCAACTACAACAAACGGCCCAACAACAACAACAACAACAACAACAACAACAACAACAACAACAACAACAACAACAACAACAGCAACTACAACAATCATCCCAACAACAATAATAACCGCAACAACAACAACAATCAGAAGCAGCTATGCCAAAGGTGTGAAAAGTATCACTCGGGGTTCTGCACCAAATTTTGCAACAAGTGTAAAAGAAATGGTCATAGCGCGATGAAGTTTGAGGTCTACGGACCAGGGGTTAATAGAACGAAAGAAACAAATGGTGTCGGAATGAGTAATGGCAGAGCAAGTAGTGTCGGAGCAAGTTATGCCAATGTAGTTTGTTATAAATGTGGAAAACCGGGCCACATTATTAGAAATTGCCCGAACCAGGAGAACACGAATGGACAAGGCCGCGGAAGAGTTTTCAATATTAATGCGGCAGAGGCACAGGAAGACCCGGAGCTTGTTACGGGTACGTTTCTTATTGACAATAAATCTGCTTACGTTTTATTTGATTCGGGTGCGGATAGAAGCTATATGAGTAGAGATTTTTGTGCTAAATTAAGTTGTCCATTGACGCCTTTGGATAGTAAATTTTTACTCGAATTAGCAAATGGTAAATTAATTTCAGCAGATAATATATGTCGGAATCGAGAAATTAAACTGGTTAGCGAAACATTTAAGATTGACTTGATACCAGTAGAGTTAGGGAGTTTTGATGTGATAATCGGTATGGACTGGTTGAAAGAAGTGAAAGCAGAGATCGTTTGTTACAAAAATGCAATTCGCATTATACGAGAAAAAGGAAAACCCTTAATGGTGTACGGAGAAAAGGGCAACACGAAGCTACATCTTATTAGTAATTTGAAGGCACAAAAACTAATAAGAAAAGGTTGCTATGCTGTTCTAGCACACGTTGAGAAAGTACAAACTGAAGAAAAGAGCATCAATGATGTTCCCATTGCAAAAGAATTTTCCGATGTATTTCCGAAAGAATTACCGGGATTACCCCCACATCGATCCGTTGAATTTCAAATAGATCTTGTACCAGGAGCTGCACCAATAGCTCGTGCTCCTTACAGACTCGCACCCAGCGAGATGAAAGAACTGCAAAGCCAATTACAAGAACTTTTAGAGCATGGTTTCATTCGACCAAGCACATCACCGTGGGGAGCTCCTGTTTTGTTTGTCAAGAAGAAAGATGGTACATTCAGGTTGTGTATCGACTACCGAGAGTTGAACAAACTTATCATCAAGAACCGCTACCCACTACCGAGAATCGACGACTTATTTGATCAACTACAAGGCTCGTCTGTTTATTCAAAGATTGACTTACGTTCCGGGTATCATCAAATGCGGGTGAAAGAAGATGATATTCCAAAGACTGCTTTCAGAACACGTTACGGCCATTACGAGTTTATGGTCATGCCATTTGGTTTAACTAATGCACCAGCTGTGTTCATGGACCTTATGAACCGGGTGTGTGGACCATACCTTGACAAGTTTGTCATTGTTTTCATTGATGACATACTTATTTACTCAAAGAATGACCAAGAACACGGTGAACATTTGAGAAAGGTGTTAGAAGTATTGAGGAAGGAAAAATTGTACGCTAAGTTTTCAAAGTGTGCATTTTGGTTGGAAGAAGTTCAATTCCTCGGTCACATAGTGAACAAAAAAGGTATTAAGGTGGATCCGGCAATGATAGAAACTGTTGAAAAGTGGGAAACCCCGAAAACTCCGAAACACATACGCCAGTTTTTAGGACTAGCTGGTTACTACAGAAGGTTCATCCAAGACTTTTCCAGAATAGCAAAACCCTTGACTGCATTAACGCATAAAGGGAAGAAATTTGAATGGAAGGATGAACAAGAGAAAGCGTTTCAGTTATTGAAGAAAAATCTAACTACGGCACCTATATTGTCATTGCCTGAAGGGAATGATGATTTTTTGATTTATTGTGACGCATCAAAGCAAGGTCTCGGTTGTGTATTATTGCAACGAACGAAGGTGATTGCTTATGCGTCTAGACAATTGAAGATTCACGAGAAAAATTATACGACACATGATTTGGAATTAGGCGCAGTTGTTTTTGCATTAAAGACTTGGAGGCACTACTTATATGGGGTCAAAAGTATTATATATACCGACCACAAAAGTCTTCAACACATATTTAATCAGAAACAACTGAATATGAGGCAGCGTAGGTGGATTGAATTGTTGAATGATTACGACTTTGAGATTCGTTACCACCCGGGGAAGGCAAATGTGGTAGCCGACGCCTTGAGCAGGAAGGACAGAGAACCCATTCGAGTAAAATCTATGAATATAATGATTCACAATAACCTTACTACTCAAATAAAGGAGGCGCAACAAGGAGTTTTAAAAGAGGGAAATTTAAAGGATGAAATACCCAAAGGATCGGAGCAGCATCTTAATATTCAGGAAGACGGAACCTGGTATAGGGCTAAAAGGATTTGGGTACCAAAATTTTGGAGATATGAGAGAAATGGTACTTAGAGAAGCTCATAAAACCAGATACTCAATACATCCTGGAACGGGGAAGATGTACAAGGATCTCAAGAAACATTTTTGGTGGCCGGGTATGAAAGCCGATGTTGCTGAATACGTACAAGAATGTTTGACGTGTTCTAAGGTCAAAGCTGAGCATCAGAAACCATCAGGTCTACTTCAACAACCCGAAATCCCAGAATGGAAATGGGAAAACATTACCATGGATTTCATCACTAAATTGCCAAGGACTGCAAGTGGTTTTGATACTATTTGGGTAATAGTTGATCGTCTCACCAAATCAGCACACTTCCTACCAATAAGAGAAGATGACAAGATGGAGAAGTTAGCACGACTGTGTTTGAAGGAAGTCGTCTCCAGACATGGAATACCAATCTCTATTATCTCTGATAGGGATGGCAGATTTATTTCAAGATTCTGGCAGACATTACAGCAAGCATTAGGAACTCGTCTAGACATGAGTACTGCCTATCATCCACAAACTGATGGGCAGATTGAAAGGACGATACAAACGCTTGAAGACATGCTACGAGTATGTGTTATTGATTTCGGAAACAGTTGGGACCGACATCTACCGTTAGCAGAATTTTCCTACAACAACAGCTACCATTCAAGCATTGAGATGGCGCCGTTTGAAGCACTTTATGGTAGAAAGTGCAGGTCTCCGATTTGTTGGAGTGAAGTGGGGGATAGACAGATTACGGGTCCGGAGATTTTACAAGAAACTACCGAGAAGATCATCCAAATTCAACAACGGTTGAAAATCGCCCAAAGTCGACAAAAGAGCTACGCTGACATTAAAAGAAAAGATATAGAATTTAAAATTGGAGAGATGGTAATGCTTAAAGTTGCACCTTGGAAAGGCGTTGTTCGATTTGGTAAACGAGGGAAATTAAATCCAAGGTATATTGGACCATTCAAGATTAGTAATCGTGTCGGACCAGTAGCTTACCGACTTGAGTTACCTCAACAACTCGCGGCTGTACATAACACTTTCCACGTCTCGAATTTGAAGAAATGTTTTGCTAAAGAAGATCTCACTATTCCGTTAGATGAAATCCAAATCAACGAAAAACTCCAATTCATCGAAGAACCCGTCGAAATAATGGATCGTGAGGTTAAAAGACTTGAGCAAAACAAGATACCAATTGTTAAGGTTCGATGGAATGCTCGTAGAGGACCCGAGTTCACCTGGGAGTGTGAAGATCAGATGAAGAAGAAATACCCACATCTATTTCCAGAAGATTCGTCAACACCTTCAACAGCTTAAAATTTCGGGACGAAATTTATTAAACGGGTAGGTACTGTAGTGACCCGAACTTTTCCATGTTTATATATATTAATTGAGATTGATATTTACATGATTAAATGTTTCCAACATGTTAAGCAATCAAACTTGTTAAGACTTGATTAATTGAAATATGTTTCATATAGACAATTGACCACCCAAGTTGACCGGCGATTCACGAACGTTAAAACTTGTAAAAACGACATGACGATATATATATGGATATACATATGGTTAACATGAGATTATGATAAGTAAGTATCTCCATAAGTATATTAACAATGAGTTATATACATATAAACAAGACTACTAACTTAGGGATTTCGAAACGAGACATATATGTAACGATTATCGTTGTAACGACATTTAAATGTATATATATCATATTAAGATATATTAATATATCATAATATCATGATAATATAATAATTTAACATCTCATTAGATATAATAAACAATGGGTTAACAACATTAATTGAGATCGTTAACTTAAAGGTTTCAAAACAACACTTACATGTAACGACTAACGATGACTTAACGACTCAGTTAAAATGTATATACATGTAGTGTATTTAGATGTATTAAAATACTTTTGGAAGACTTCAAGACATATATCAAAACACTCATACTTAACGAAAATGGTTACAGTTACTTTCCCATTCTTTTCTTTCATCAAGAATTCTAGTCGTATTCTTACCCGTATTATACACAACTTCAAAACGTACTTACTATAGGTATATACCAATAGGAACTAGCATAAGATTCCACTCTTGATTATGTCATGTATGACTAATCAATTTTAACTTCTACCATGAGCTAGTCAACTAACTAGAACTCCTTTTAACCCCACTCACCACTCACCAATTACCACTCATCATTCACTCCATTTCACTTCCAATTCTCTTTCTAATTCTCTCTCAACACACACACACTATTATGAACGTATTTTTCCAGTAGTTAATCATCATCTTCATCAAAAATCACTTCAAGAATCAAGCTATAATCATCATAGGAAGAACACTTCAAGAACACTTCAAAAATCCCTTCAAGTTTACTAATTTACTTCCAAGCTTTCTAATCCATTCCAAGTAATCATCTAAGATCAAGAAACTTTTGTTATATACAGTAGGTTATCTTTCTTATTCAAGGTAATATTCATATTCAAACTTTGATTCAATTTGTATAACTATAAACTATCTTAATTCGAGTAAAAATCTTACTTGAACTTGTTTTTGTGTCATGATCCTACTTCAAGAACTTTCAAGCCATCCAAGATCCTTTGAAGCTAGATCATTTCTTGTCACTTCCAGTAGGTTTACCTACTAAACTTGAGGTAGTAATGATGTTCATAACATCATTCGATTCATATATATAAAACTATCTTATTCGAAGGTTTAAACTCGTAATCACTAGAACATAGTTTAGTTAATTCTAAACTTGTTCGCAAAAAAAAGTTAATCCTTCTAACTTGACTTTTAAAATTAACTAAACACATGTTCTATATCTATATGATATGCTAACTTAATGATTTAAAACCTGGAAATACGAAAAACACCGTAAAACCGGATTTACGCCGTCGTAGTAACACCGCGGGCTGTTTTGGGTTAGTTAATTAAAAACTATGATAAACTTTGATTTAAAAGTTGTTATTCTGAGAAAATGATTTTTATTATGAACATGAAACTATATCCAAAAATTATGGTTAAACTCAAAGTGGAAGTATGTTTTCTAAAATGGTCATCTAGACGTCGTTCTTTCGACTGAAATGACTACCTTTACAAAAACGACTTGTAACTTATTTTTCCGACTATAAACCTATACTTTTTCTGTTTAGATTCATAAAATAGAGTTCAATATGAAACCATAGCAATTTGATTCACTCAAAACGGATTTAAAATGAAGAAGTTATGGGTAAAACAAGATTGGATAATTTTTCTCATTTTAGCTACGTGAAAATTGGTAACAAATCTATTCCAACCATAACTTAATCAACTTGTATTGTATATTATGTAATCTTGAGATACCATAGACACGTATACAATGTTTCGACCTATCATGTCGACACATCTATATATATTTCGGAACAACCATAGACACTCTATATGTGAATGTTGGAGTTAGCTATACAGGGTTGAGGTTGATTCCAAAATATATATAGTTTGAGTTGTGATCAATACTGAGATACGTATACACTGGGTTGTGGATTGATTCAAGATAATATTTATCGATTTATTTCTGTACATCTAACTGTGGACAACTAGTTGTAGGTTACTAACGAGGACAGCTGACTTAATAAACTTAAAACATCAAAATATATTAAAAGTATTGTAAATATATTTTGAACATACTTTAATATATATGTATATATTGTTATAGGTTCGTGAATCAACAGTGGCCAAGTCTTACTTCTCGACGAAGTAAAAATCTGTGAAAGTGAGTTATAGTCCCACTTTTAAAATCTAATATTTTTGGGATGAGAATACATGCAGGTTTTATAAATGATTTACAAAATAGACACAAGTACGTGAAACTACATTCTATGGTTGAATTATCGAAATCAAATATGCCCCTTTTTATTAAGTCTGGTAATCTAAGAATTAGGGAACAGACACCCTAATTGACGCGAATCCTAAAGATAGATCTATTGGGCCTAACAAACCCCATCCAAAGTACCGGATGCTTTAGTACTTCGAAATTTATATCATATCCGAAGGGTGTCCCGGAATGATGGGGATATTATTATATATGCATCTTGTTAATGTCGGTTACCAGGTGTTCACCATATGAATGATTTTTATCTCTATGTATGGGATGTGTATTGAAATATGAAATCTTGTGGTCTATTGTTACAATTTGATATATATAGGTTAAACCTATAACTCACCAACATTTTTGTTGACGTTTAAAGCATGTTTATTCTCAGGTGAATATTAAGAGCTCCGCTGTTGCATACTAAAATAAGGACAAGATTTGGAGTCCATGTTTGTATGATATTGTGTAAAAACTGCATTCAAGAAGCTGATTTCGATGTAACATATTTGTATTGTAAACCATTATGTAATGGTCGTGTGTAAACAGGATATTTTAGATTATCATTATTTGATAATCTACGTAAAGCTTTTTAAACCTTTATTTATGAAATAAAGGTTATGGTTTGTTTTAAAAATGAATGCAGTCTTTGAAAAACGTCTCATATAGAGGTCAAAACCTCGCAACGAAATCAATTAATATGGAACATTTTTAATCAATAAGAACGGGACATTTCAAAAGGTGTACTGTATTTAAAAGATATCGCATGTACATTACAGGTGGGTATAGGATTCGGGCCCATTTGTACCATGCAACATTTAAATCTTGTGGTCTATCAAAATGATGAATTTTATTGTTTTATGATAAACCTATGAACTCACCAACCTTTTGGTTAACACTTGAAAGCATGTTTATTCTCAAGTATGAAAGAAATCTTCCGCTGTGCATTTGCTCATTTTAAAGATATTACATGGACTCGCTCATGGCATACTTAGGACAGTACCTCGCAATGAGACCAAATGTTGATGACCTCGTCCAGATGGATTAGGACGGGGTACGACATGTGGTATCAGAGCGGTGGTCTTAACGAACCAGGTCTTGCATTAGTGTGTCTAACTGATAGTGTTTAGATGCATTAGTGAGTCTGGACTTCGACCGTGTCTGCATGTCAAAAGTTTTGCTTATCATTTCGTGCCGAAAATTACCTACTTATCATCCTTAGGAAATTACCTGCTTATCATTCTTAGTCTAGATACGTTTTACTGCAATGACTGCATAAATAGTGTATAGACAAAATTCATATCTTAGCGTATCTGATAATTCATATCTTAGCGTATCTGTTACTGTAGACTTTGCTTGACAGCTTCCGTAGATTCCTCCGTAGCTTATGAGATTTTAGTATTATATATGCATATGTAAATTATATATTGCAGGGTACTAATCTACATACTATAATCTATTTCTTATCGAAAATCCTTCATCTGATCGTACGAGATGAATCCCTCAACCAGTTCGAATTCCTCGGATTCCGACAGCTATTCCGATATGGAGTTTTACCTAAGCTCCGAAAGCAGTGTCACCAGAATGAATCAACCAATCATCTATCCCCAATTCATCTGATGAGTTCATTGTCGACTTAATCAACAGAAACGAGAAGAAGGCAATTCCTTTCCACCAACCAAATTTTCCTCTTGGCGATGAACCTGAAACACTTACCGGCGAATCAGTCCGAAACACCATTTTCACCCTCATTTTCAGAGTATCTCGTCACGATTATATACTATCTCAGATTCTAGATCTTATTCATCCACTCGTTCCGACCGACAATCATCCCGGAATAATGGAAGAAGTCAACGAACTTCGCGCTCGAGTAATCAATTTGGAGAATATGGTGCAAAATTTATCAGCTTCAGCAACATCATCGGCATCAACAGTACCATCAACAATCCATGCCTCAACATCTCATTCTGTACCTCGAGTATAATCATCGTTCTACGTATCGTTCTACATCAATTATCTTCGTTCTTCATGGCGATTATGTAATCTCCAATGTTTTAGAGATTATGTATTCTAGTTCTAACGGTAAATCAAATGAGATTAATATTATATTAACTCATTAAATCCATGATTACATCTGAAGAAAATATATATGTATATATATTTTCATAAAGATTGTAATTAAAAATTCTTTTGTACAAACAGTTAATGGTGAAAATATTTTAACAGTTAGGTACCCGAGGAATATTTAGATTTCACATTAATAAGTTACACTGTATATTCTTCGAATCTGATTCAAAAGTCATTTACTATCCTACTTACATCCACAGATATACGAATCTGTTCACCGCAGAATAACCATTTTCATCCAATTTCATATTTGGATTTTGATTTACCAGAATCCAACAAGTGGCATAATGAAGAAAACATTGGACAAAATAAAATTTGTTAGAAATAAACAAATTAACTATGAGAAATTTTGTTAAGAATCCACACTAACAAAACCCTAGCTAACTGTTCCTAGCTAACTGATTACATTTTATTTATCGCAGTTTATTTATCGCAATTTAATTATCGCAATATTATTTATCGTCATTTAATTTCTGTTATTTACTTTACGCACTTTATTTATCGTCATTTAATTTCTGTTATTTATTTTACGCACTTTAAATATCGGGACACGTATACAAGGTTTTGACATATCATATCGACGCATCTATATATATTATTTGGAATAACCATAGACACTCTATATGCAGTAATGCTTGAGTTAGCTATACAGGGTTGAGGTTGATTCTACAATAATATATATACTTTGAGTTGTGATCAAGTCTGAGACATGTACACAGGTCACGATACGTATTAATTAATTCGAATATTATATATTAATCTATATATGAATTATTGGACTGTTAACTGTGGACTATCAACTGTGGACTACTAACAATGGACAATTAAAATGAATTAAAATACTGATTATAACATATAAAACTAAACAATTCTTCAAGTTTGCCACTTGATTTCATCTTAAACCTCATTTGTATCTTGACGATTACAATCCGCGTTCAAACCTTTCATGATTCTTGAAAACACCTCAATCGAGAGGATGGACCAACCACACTTCATCTACGGAAGAAAAGATTGATGGATATAGTTATGCACCTGAAAACACTCGGAACCTGAGTAAACGTTTAACACGTATCTGTACTAGCTCCTTTGACATTGTTATTACCAAAAATAACTTGCAATCTCTTTCCAAATTAGCCAATTTTGTCACAGATCCACCAAGTCAACTTCGACTTTTCATTCGGATTAGCCTTATTATAACCTTGATATATAAGTCTGTCTTTCATCATCGTTATCAGGGAACCTTTTATATTCCATCACATTATCAGCAGATGTACTAACAACTTTGTTACTCTTTGGCATAAACCTCTCCGAAAAATCATTAGATGTACTCATTGAAAACCCCATTATCTACTCATCTGCATCTTGTAACTATAATTGCCATACCAATTACCGAGAATCAGCAATCAGTATTTCGAATTTTGCAGCGTTTCTATATCAACAGTTATATGTATACATTTAACATTTATCTCCTAGAATTATGATCTTCAATTATGAAATTCTGAAAAGCACCCAGTCTACGATTCAGTACCTGACGAAATCTTTAGCAAATACCTTGCTCCTGACTCTAAATTTTATGAACAAATCTTCTTCAATCATCCTTTGATATTAGAATTTCTAAAAATATCATCGAATCTTTCATAATAAATATCCTCAATATTTCTGAAGATATTGATGTGTGCAGCGGTGTGTACGAAATAGTATTATTTTTAATATGAAATACGGCGAAATATGATACAAGATTTATTTATTTATATAGATGGGATATACCTAAACCTTGCTACAACACTATAGGCAGTGTACCTAATCGTAGAGTAGTGTAGTTTTTAGTAAGTCCGGTTCATTTCACAGGGAGCTACCTGAGTTTAACGCTATATTTTTAACAACTATATTTATATAAAATATATATAAATTATATATAGTAATATTATTATAAAAGGGGGTTTTTACTGTTTAATGACCGGTTTGTCGATTTTATATTTTAAGCGTAAAGATAAATGACGATAATATAAATGACAGAATTTAAATTGCGATAAAGTAAAATGCAGTAATTAAAATGACAGTAAATAAAGGTACGATGAAATATGAAATAAAACAATTATGCTTATTTAAACTTCCGTAACCATGATGTTTGAAGTTTTGATTTTAATTAATTGTTACCCGGGTTAATTGTCCTTTGTCCTGGATTATTTGATACCTATTTGGTTTTTGTCCATAATAGTCCATCGGTCATAATTATAAAATGCTCGTCAAATTAACCTTATTTCCGAAGTCAAATATTACAACTAATTAGGGATTCGAACTGTAACAATGTTTTAATACTTTGTTTAATGATTACACCAGGTTATCGACTGCGTGTAATCTAAGGTTTTATTACTTTGTTAACAATTACATCAATTATCCTTGTATGTAATCCACCCTATTTTAATGAGATATGAATATTAATTTACCCACTTGATCAGAATGAATAATCAATTACCCAACCCGAATAATTAATTAAATGATCGTAAACGATGTCGTATAAACGTCACTAAATAGGACATTCGTAATCAATTTAATAATTATTGGTTTAACTAATTTGAAGATAGGTTCGACAGGTTCTAATGAGTTGTCGTTCAATTAGACAATACCCCCTACCTATTAATAGTCAATAGTCCAATGTCCACAAGTGTCGGTCTTTTGTCCAAACCTTAATTATGGTAGAAAATCCAATAACCCCGTCTTAATATTTTAGTCCAACATCACGATTACTTTGGCTCAAATAAGCATAATAATAACTTAGTTACGAGACATTAATTTAAAAAGGAAGAACATAGCTTACAGTGGTGATTAATTGCGTAGCGTTACACGGACAGAGTTCCGACTTAAAACCCGTAAAACGTTCCTTACAATAACCCAATTATTATTAAACTTAATTTAAAATTAAAATTATAATTAAAAATATAATTATATATATATATATATATATATATATATATATATATATATATATATATATATATATATATTTGAGAGAGACAGAGAGTTGTGAAGGATATATATTGTCTATAACTCGTCCGAAAAACTGACTTTTTATAGAACTTGGCCTGCTACAGTAACTCATGCAATCGCATGAGATTTTATTGCAAATCTCATGCACTCGCATGGGCTCATGCACTCGCATGGGTTTTATGCCTATTTCCCATGCGATCGCATGGCCGTCAGATCCAGCTCACATATTTTTTGTTTGCTAGTTTGTCGACGTTATTTAATATAATATATTAAATAATTTATATAATTATTTAAATATTATATTATATTCTTGTGCATAGTTGACTTGTAATTTTAGCTCCGTTGCATCGTGCGTTAATAGTTGGCTCATGTCCGGTTTCGGATTTTCGAACGCCTTTTCGTACGCTTAGATATCTTGTACTTTACGTTCCGCGACTTGTACTCTTGTAATATTTAGACGTTTCTCATCAATAAATGGAACCACTTGGATTGTAACTTGTACATTTGAGCTTTTTGGTCATTTGCGTCTTCAAATCGTTGTTTTCTTCTTTTGTCTTCGCACTTATTTATTTAAACGATTATTACATAAAAATAGAACAATAGTAACTAAAAGCTTTACAAATTGGAAGGATATTGATACTAAATATATGTTCATTTAGAGCACTATCAAATATCCCCACATTTGAACGTTGCTTGTCCTCAAGCAATACAGAACTTGAAATAAAATCACACTTCACTCGAATCACTTTTTTTTATTCTCACACTTTATACATCAGTTATTTTAATACGGCGGTATACATAATGATAGTAACGATGTGGTTTACAGTCCCACATGACTATGAAAATTTAGATCCTTTAAGGACATTGGATCTTTATGAAAACATTTGATCTTTTGAAAATTTATTCTAGCTTTTACCCTAGATAAGTTTTCCGGAATAACCCTTCACCGGTGTTTACAAAATATTTTTGTGGGTTTTGTGGGTTTCAGATTTTAAAATTTTAGCTCAAAACTTGCGGTTTTGTGTCACCCACTTGCTAACCTTGTATTAGGAAAGCACACGTCCAGTATACTTGCTCCGTATATTACCTTTCGGTAAACTACCGTCCAGTTGTAAAGGAAAGCGTTGAACAAGCAACTGTTAAGGCAATGTCTAATGACATGCAGATGTTCATGGTCTAAAACGTGTCGGATGCAATTACTATCCTTTGTAGGAGCAATAGTAAAGATCACCCTATAGTTTTTCGGTCTGGCACAAGGTCCTGTCTTCGACCATGCTATGCAACCACCATTCTTACGGTTGACACCCGAATTGGTTCAGGTGACCTAATGAATTCCAGGTGAATTCTTAGGATTTTACGTTCAATGGTAATGAACGCATTGAAAATGGATTTTCAGAAAACAAATCGATTTTAATTTGATCAAAATATTTTCTCATTCAAGCTCGAGTTTAGATATCATCGAATTCCATGAGTTTGTAATTCTCAATCTTTAAGGTCAATCTCAAGGATTAAGTAATATCAGGCTTAAAAGCTGATTTTTTAATCTTTTAAGAAGATTATCCTTTCTGGGGGTCTGATTCATTAGTCTTATCAAGCTAATTTGCACGGCGCCCTCCTCATTTTACGAGACAGATCCTCTCATGGTTAGGATAAGTCTGACCACTTGGCGACCCTGTTTGATGCTGAGGTCCGTAGATTTCCTGCTGATTTTAGAGATGACTTTTCTAGATTTTTCGTGAACCTACAGCTGGTCTGGACGACAACTTCCTGACCTAAATCAAGAAGTGCGTGTCTTTTTCGGAAGACTTTACTTCTTTTTAATGATGGAATTGATTCATCGTGTAGATCCATCTATTCTTTCAAAGGTATTACAATAAATCGGGTAAAACTGATTAAAATCATCCAAAACAAAAGTACCTGCAATAATCTTGTAACAAATATGTGATATGTGTTTTAAAGAAATTGGTAAATTCTTCCCACACTTAGCTTTTATTTATTTTTTTTCTTTGCCTTTTTATTCTCCTCTATTCCATTTTAAACGAATTCTAACATTTTGGGTTGTTTCTCCATTTATGTTCTCTCTGAGGTAACAATAATTTCGGCATTAACACCTAGTTGTATCGTTCATAAATATGTATAAACATGATTTTGAATTCATTTAGTTGAAATTTTTTTTCAAATTTTCACAAAATTTGGCAATTAAACTAAGTGTAAACCCGAGAGAATTTATAACCCTTCCCCACACTTGAGATCATGCAATGCCCTCATTTGCAAGAAATCAGAAAAAATTTAAATTTAAGAGGGTGATTAGTGAAATTTCCCGTTCTTATTGATTAAAAACGTTCCATATTAATTGATTTCGTTGCGAGGTTTTGACCTCTATATGAGACGTTTTTCAAAGACTGCATTCATTTTAAAACAAACCATAACCTTTATTTCATCAATAAAGGTTTAAAAAGCTTTACGTAGATTATCAAATAATGATAATCTAAAATATCATGTTTACACACGACCATTACATAATGGTTTACAATACAAATATGTTACAACAAAATAAGTTTCTTGAATGCAGTTTTTACACAATATCATACAAGCATGGACTCCAAATCTCGTCCTTATTTAAGTATACGATAGCGGAAGCTCTTAATAATTACATGAGAATAAACATGCTTAAAACGTCAACAAAAATGTTGGTGAGTTATAGGTTTAACCTATATATGACATTAACAAGATGCATATATAAGAATATCCTCATCATTCCGGGACACCCTTCGGATATGATATAAATTTCGAAGTACTAAAGCATCCGGTACTTTGGATGGGGTTTGTTAGGCCCAATAGATCTATCTTTAGGATTCGCGTCAATTAGGGTGTCTGTTCCCTAATTCTTAGATTACCAGACTTAATAAAAAAGGGCATATTCGATTTCGATAATTCAACCATAGAATGTAGTTTCACGTACTTGTGTCTATTTTGTAAATCATTTATAAAACCTGCATGTATTCTCATCCCAAAAATATTAGATTTTAAAAGTGGGACTATAACTCACTTTCACAGATTTTTACTTCGTCGGGAAGTAAGACTTGGCCACTGGTTGATTCACGAACCTATAACAATATATACATATATATCAAAGTATGTTCAAAATATATTTACAACACTTTTAATATATTTTGATATTTTAAGTTTATTATGTCAGCTGTCCTCGTTAGTAACCTACAACTAGTTGTCCACAGTTAGATGTACAGAAATAAATCGATAAATATTATCTTGAATCAATCCACGACCTAGTGTATACGTATCTCAGTATTGATCACAACTCAAACTATATATATTTTGGAATCAACCTCAACCCTGTATAGCTAACTCCAACATTCACATATAGAGTGTCTATGGTTGTTCCGAAATATATATAGATGTGTCGACATGATAGGTTGAAACATTGTATACGTGTCTATGGTATCTCAAGATTACATAATATACAATACAAGTTGATTAAGTTATGGTTGGAATAGATTTGTTACCAATTTTCACGTAGCTAAAATGAGAAAAATTATCCAATCTTGTTTTACCCATAACTTCTTCATTTTAAATCCGTTTTGAGTGAATCAAATTGCTATGGTTTCATATTGAACTCTATTTTATGAATCTAAACAGAAAAAGTATAGGTTTATAGTCGGAAAAATAAGTTACAAGTCATTTTTGCAAAGGTAGTCATTTCAGTCGAAAGAACGACGTCTAGATGACCATTTTAGAAAACATACTTCCACTTTGAGTGTAACCATAATTTTTGGATATAGTTTCATGTTCATAATAAAAATCATTTTCTCAGAATAACAACTTTTAAATCAAAGTTTATCATAGTTTTTAATTAACTAACCCAAAACAGCCCGCGGTGTTACTACGACGGCGTAAATCCGGTTTTACGGTGTTTTTCGTGTTTCCAGGTTTTAAATCATTAAGTTAGCATATCATATAGATATAGAACATATGTTTAGTTGATTTTAAAAGTCAAGTTAGAAGGATTAACTTTTGTTTGCGAACAAGTTTAGAATTAACTAAACTATGTTCTAGTGATTACAAGTTTAAACCTTCGAATAAGATAGCTTTATATGTATGAATCGAATGATGTTATGAACATCATTACTACCTTAAGTTCCTTGGATAAACCTACTGGAAAATAGAAAAATGGATCTAGCTTCAAGGGATCCTTGGATGGCTCGAAGTTCTTGAAGCAGAGTCATGACACGAAAACAAGTTCAAGTAAGATCATCACTTGAAATAAGATTGTTATAGTTATAGAAATTGAACCAAAGTTTGAATATGATTATTACCTTGTATTAGAATGATAAACTACTGTAAGAAACAAATATTTCTTGAGGTTGGATGATCACCTTACAAGATTGGAAGTGAGCTAGCAAACTTGAAAGTATTCTTGATTTTATGTAACTAGAACTTGTAGAATATATGAAGAACACTTAGAACTTGAAGATAGAACTTGAGAGAGATTAATTAGATGAAGAAAATTGAAGAATGAAAGTGTTTGTAGGTGTTTTTGGTCGTTGGTGTATGGATTAGATATAAAGGATATGTAATTTTGTTTTCATGTAAATAAGTCATGAATGATTACTCATATTTTTGTAATTTTATGAGATATTTCATGCTAGTTGCCAAATGATGGTTCCCACATGTGTTAGGTGACTCACATGGGCTGCTAAGAGCTGATCATTGGAGTGTATATACCAATAGTACATACATCTAAAAGCTGTGTATTGTACGAGTACGAATACGGGTGCATACGAGTAGAATTGTTGATGAAACTGAACGAGGATGTAATTGTAAGCATTTTTGTTAAGTAGAAGTATTTTGATAAGTGTATTGAAGTCTTTCAAAAGTGTATAAATACATATTAAAACACTACATGTATATACATTTTAACTGAGTCGTTAAGTCATCGTTAGTCGTTACATGTAAGTGTTGTTTTGAAACCTTTAGGTTAACGATCTTGTTAAATGTTGTTAACCCAATGTTTATAATATCAAATGAGATTTTAAATTATTATATTATCATGATATTATCATGTATGAATATCTCTTAATATGATATATATATACATTAAATGTCTTTACAACGATAATCGTTACATATATGTCTCGTTTAAAAATCATTAAGTTAGTAGTCTTGTTTTTACATATGTAGTTCATTGTTAATATACTTAATGATATGTTCACTTATCATAGTATCATGTTAACTATATATATATATATATCCATATATATGTCTTCATATAGTTTTTACAAGTTTTAACGTTCGTGAATCACCGGTCAACTTGGGTGGTCAATTGTCTATATGAAACATATTTCAATTAATCAAGTCTTAACAAGTTTGATTGCTTAACATGTTGGAAACATTTAATCATGTAAATATCAATCTCAATTAATATATATAAACATGGAAAAGTTCGGGTCACTACAGTACCTACCCGTTAAATAAATTTCGTCCCGAAATTTTAAGCTGTTGAAGGTGTTGACGAATCTTCTGGAAATAGATGCGGGTATTTCTTCTTCATCTAATCTTCATGCTCCCAGGTGAACTCGGGTCCTCTACGAGCATTCCATCGAACCTTAACAATTGGTATCTTGTTTTGCTTAAGTCTTTTAACCTCACGATCCATTATTTCGACGGGTTCTTCGATGAATTGGAGTTTTTCATTGATTTGGATTTCATCTAATGGAATAGTGAGATCTTCTTTAGTAAAACATTTCTTCAAATTCGAGACGTGGAAAGTGTTATGTACAGCCGCAAGTTGTTGAGGTAACTCAAGTCGGTAAGCTACTGGTCCGACACGATCAATAATCTTGAATGGTCCAATATACCTTGGATTTAATTTCTCTCGTTTACCAAATCGAACAACGCCTTTCCATGGTGCAACTTTAACCATGACCATCTCTCCAATTTTAAATTCTATATCTTTTCTTTTAATGTCAGCGTAGCTCTTTTGTCGACTTTGGGCGGTTTTCAACCGTTGTTGAATTTGGATGATCTTCTCGGTAGTTTCTTGTATAATCTCCGGACCCGTAATCTGTCTATCCCCCACTTCACTCCAACAAATCAGAGACCTGCACTTTCTACCATAAAGTGCTTCAAAAGGCGCCATCTCAATGCTTGAATGGTAGCTGTTGTTGTAGGAAAATTCTGCTAACGGTAGATGTGATCCCAACTGTTTCCAAAATCAATAACACATGCTCGTAGCATGTCTTCAAGTGTTTGTATCGTCCTTTCGCTCTGCCCATCAGTTTGTGGATGATAGGCAGTACTCATGTCTAGACGAGTTCCTAATGCTTGCTGTAATGTCTGCCAGAATCTTGAAATAAATCTGCCATCCCTATCAGAGATAATAGAGATTGGTATTCCATGTCTGGAGATGACTTCCTTCAAATACAGTCGTGCTAACTTCTCAATCTTGTCATCTTCTCTTATTGGCAGGAAGTGTGCTGATTTGGTGAGACGATCAACTATTATCCAAATAGTATCAAAACCACTTGCAGTCCTTGGCAATTTAGTAATGAAATCCATGGTAATGTTTTCCCATTTCCATTCCGGGATTTCGGGTTGTTGAAGTAGACCTGATGGTTTCTGATGCTCAGCTTTGACCTTAGAACACGTCAAACATTCTCCTACGTATTTAGCAACATCGGCTTTCATACCCGGCCACCAAAAATGTTTCTTGAGATCCTTGTACATCTTCCCCGTTCCAGGATGTATTGAGTATCTGGTTTTATGAGCTTCTCTAAGTACCATTTCTCTCATATCTCCAAATTTTGGTACCCAAATCCTTTCAGCCCTATACCGGGTTCCGTCTTCCTGAATATTAAGATGCTTCTCCGATCCTTTGGGTATTTCATCCTTTAAATTTCCCTCTTTTAAAACTCCTTGTTGTGCCTCCTTTATTTGAGTAGTATTGTTATTATGAATCATTATATTCATAGATTTTAGTCGAATGGGTTCTCTGTCCTTCCTGCTCAAGGCATCGGCTACCACATTTGCCTTTCCTGGGTGGTAACGAATCTCAAAGTCGTAATCATTCAATAATTCAATCCACCTACGCTGCCTCAAATTTAGTTGTTTCTGATTAAATATGTGTTGAAGACTTTTGTGGTCGGTATATATAATACTTTTGACCCCATATAAGTAGTGCCTCCAAGTCTTTAATGCAAAAACAACCACGCCTAATTCCAAATCATGCGTCATATAATTTTGTTCGTGAATCTTCAATTGTCTAGACGCATAAGCAATCACCTTCGTTCGTTGCATTAATACACAACCGAGACCTTGCTTTGATGCGTCACAATAAATCACAAAATCATCATTCCCTTCAGGCAATGACAATATAGGTGCCGTAGTTAGCTTTTTCTTCAATAACTGAAACGCTTTCTCTTGTTCATCATTCCATTCAAATTTCTTCCCTTTATGCGTTAATGCAGTCAAGGGTTTTGCTATTCTGGAAAAGTCTTGGATGAACCTTCTGTAGTAACCAGCTAGTCCTAAAAACTGGCGTATGTGTTTCGGAGTTTTCGGGGTTTCCCACTTTTCAACAGTTTCTATCTTTGCCGGATCCACCTTAATACCTTCTTTGTTCACTATGTGACCGAGGAATTGAACTTCTTCCAACCAAAATGCACACTTTGAAAACTTAGCGTACAATTCTTCCTTCCTCAATACTTCTAACACATTTCTCAAATGTTCACCGTGTTCTTGGTCATTCTTTGAGTAAATAAGTATGTCATCAATGAAAACAATGACAAACTTGTCAAGGTATGGTCCACACACCCGGTTCATAAGGTCCATGAACACAGCTGGTGCATTAGTTAAACCAAACGGCATGACCATAAACTCGTAATGACCGTAACGTGTTCTGAAAGCAGTCTTTGGAATATCATCTTCTTTCACCCGCATTTGATGATACCCGGAACGTAAGTCAATCTTTGAATAAACAGACGAGCCTTGTAGTTGATCAAATAAGTCATCGATTCTCGGTAGTGGGTAGCGGTTCTTGATGGTAAGTTTGTTCAACTCTCGGTAGTCGATACACAACCTGAATGTACCATCTTTCTTCTTGACAAACAAAACAGGAGCTCCCCACGGTGATGTGCTTGGTCGAATGAAACCACGCTCTAAAAGTTCTTGTAATTGGCTTTGCAATTCTTTCATCTCGCTGGGTGCGATTCTGTAAGGAGCACGAGCTATTGGTGCAGCTCCTGGTACAAGATCTATTTGAAATTCAACGGATCGATGTGGGGGTAATCCCGGTAATTCTTTCGGAAATACATCGGGAAATTCTTTTGCTATGGGAACATCATTGATGCTCTTTTCTTCAGTTTGTACTTTCTCGACGTGTGCTAGAACAGCATAGCAACCTTTTCTTATTAGTTTTTGTGCCTTCAAATTACTAATAAGATGTAGCTTCGTGTTGCCCTTTTCTCCGTACACCATTAAGGGTTTTCCTTTTTCTCGTATAATGCGAATTGCATTTTTGTAACAAACGATCTCTGCTTTTACTTCTTTCAACCAGTCCATACCGATTATCACATCAAAACTCCCTAACTCTACTGGTATCAAATCAATCTTAAATGTTTCGCTAACCAGTTTAATTTCTCGATTCCGACATATATTATCTGCTGAAATTAATTTACCATTTGCTAATTCGAGTAAAAATTTACTATCCAAAGGCGTCAATGGACAACTTAATTTAGCACAAAAATCTCTACTCATATAGCTTCTATCCGCACCCGAATCAAATAAAACGTAAGCAGATTTATTGTCAATAAGAAACGTACCCGTAACAAGCTCCGGGTCTTCCTGTGCCTCTGCCGCATTAATATTGAAAACTCTTCCGCGGCCTTGTCCATTCGTGTTCTCCTGGTTCGGGCAATTTCTAATAATGTGGCCCTGTTTTCCAAATTTATAACAAACTACATTGGCATAACTTGCTCCGACACTACTTGCTCCGCCATTACTCGTTCCAACACCATTTGTTCCTTTCGTTCTATTAACCCCTGGTCTGTAGACCTCACACTTCGCCGCGCTATGACCATTTCGTTTACACTTGTTGCAAAATTTGGTGCAGAACCCCGAGTGATACTTTTCACACCTTTGGCATAGCTGCTTCTGATTGTTGTTGTTGTTGTTGCAGTTGTTATTGTTGTTGGGATGATTGTTGTAGTTGCTGTTGTTGTTGTTGTTGTTGTTGTTGTTGTTGTTGTTGGGCCGTTTGTTGTAGTTGCGATTGATGTTGCGATTGTTGGGATAATTGTTGCGATTATTGTTGTAATTGCTGTTGTTGTTGTATTGGTGATTCTTATCACTGTTTTCCTCCCACTTTCTTTTGACTTGCTTCACATTGGCCTCTTCAGCAGTCTATTCTTTAATTCTTTCTTCAATCTGGTTCACTAGTTTATGAGCCATTCTACATGCCTGTTGTATGGAGGTGGGCTCGTGTAAACTTATATCTTCTTGGATTCTTTCCGGTAATCCTTTCACAAACGCGTCGATCTTCTCTTCCTCATCTTCGAATGCTCCTGGACACAATAGGCACAATTCTGTGAATCTTCTTTCGTACGTGGTAATATCAAATCCTTGGGTTCGTAACCCTCTAAGTTCTGTCTTGAGCTTATTGACCTCGGTTCTGGGATGGTACTTCTCGTTCATCAAGTGCTTGAATGCTGACCACGGTAGTGCGTACGCATCGTCTTGTCCCACTTGCTCTAGATAGGTATTCCACCATGTTAACGCAGAACCTGTGAAGGTATGCGTAGCGTACTTCACTTTGTCCTCTTTAGTACACTTACTTATGGCAAACACCGATTCGACCTTCTCGGTCCACCGTTTCAATCCGATCGGTCCTTCGATTCCATCAAATTCCAAAGGTTTGCAGGCAGTGAATTCTTTGTAGGTACATCCTACACGATTTCCTGTACTGCTAGATCCAAGGTTATTGTTGGTATGTAGCGCAGCCTGTACTACGGCTATGTTTGAAGCTAGAAAAGTACGGAATTCCTCTTCATTCATATTCACGATGTGTGGAGTAGTCGGTGCCATTTCCTTCAAAATAGTCAAATGGAACAAGTTAATCATACAGAATATTAAGAGTAGTTAATAGTATTTCGTAGCATAATATGAACTCATTTATAAAAGCTTTTTCTTCATATTAGCGTTTTATAAGTTTAAATTCGGGTAGTACCTACCCGTTAAGTTCATACTTAGTAGCTAATATACAATTCAACTACTACAATTCTATATGAAAAACTGATTATAATAATATTTCGCGTTCAAACTTTTACACAATATTTTACAAACTTACAATACCGCTTATTTTACATATAGCATGAAATATAGCACACAATAAATTTGATACAAGATGGTTGTGAAGATAATTCTAGCTAGTACACAAGTCGTTCAGCAAAGGCAATAAAGACACGTAATTCATACGTCCAGAAACAAGTCATGCATTCTGGTTTTACTAGGATTACTTCCCATCCTTGGTCTTGTGGAACATAACTATTATGGCCGTTGATAAGACAGCATGTTGTATCGTCGTCAAAGGGACGAGGGTTACGTAATGTCCAACAGTCCCGTAACAATCTAAAAACCTCATTTCTTACCCCAATTACCGACTCCGTCACTTGTGGGAACGTTTTGTTTAATAGTTGTAGCCCGATGTTCTTGTTCTCACTTTGGTGAGAAGCGAACATTACTAATCCGTAAGCATAACATGCTTCTTTATGTTGCATGTTAGCCGCTTTTTCTAAATCACGAAGTCCAATATTCGGATATATTGAGTCAAAATAATTTCTTAACCCATTGCGTAAAATAGCATTTGGGTTCCCCGCAATATATGCGTCAAAGTAAACACATCGTAACTTATGGATTTCCCAATGTGATATCCCCAATCTTTCGAACGAAAGCCTTTTATAAACCAAGGCATTCTTGGAACGTTCTTCGAATGTCTTACAAACTGATCTCGCCTTAAATAGTTGTGCCGAAGAATTCTGACCGACTCTAGACAAGATTTCATCAATCATGTCTCCGGGTAGGTCTCTTAAAATATTGGGTTGTCTATCCATTTTGTGTTTTTATACTGTAAAATAGACAAGAGTTAGATTCATAAAAAAAAATACTTATTAATACAAGCAATTTTTACATATATCATAAAGCATAAGCACACTATATTACTTATATTACACCACACGAATACAACTATCTTATTCCGACTCGCTTGTTTCTTCTTCTTCGGTTTTGGTTCGTTTTGCCAAGTTTCTAGGGATATATGATGTTCCCCTAATACGAGCTGTCGTTATCCACATTGGTTTAGAAAAACCTGGTGGTTTAGAGGTTCCCGGGTCATTGTTACAACTTAAGGACTTCGGGGGTTGACGATGAAAGGACCCGTTCATATACATTATAAACGATTCACAATAGTTGATTACATTGCGAGGTATTTGACCACTATATGATACATTTTACAAATATTGCATTTGTTTTTAAAAGACAATCTTTCTTTACATCGAAAATTGACAGGCATGCATACCATTTCATATTATCCACTATCCAACTATAAATTGATTTAATAATAATCTTTGATGAACTCAATGACTCGAATGCAACGTTCTTCGAAATATGCTATGAAAGACTCCAAGTAATATCTTTAAAATGAGCAAATGCACAGCGGAAGATTTCTTTAACACCTGAGAATAAACATGCTTTAAAGTGTCAACCAAAAGGTTGGTGAGTTCATTAGTTTATCATAATCATTTATTTCCATCATTTTAATAGACCACAAGAATTTCATTTCCAGTTCTCATAAATATACGTCCCATGCATAGAGACAAAAATAATCATTCATATGGTGAACACCTGGTAACCGACATTAACTAGATACATATAAGAATATCCCCATCATTCCGGGATCCTCCTTCGGACATGATATAAATTTCGAAGTACTAAAGCATCCGGTACTTTGGATGGGGCTTGTTGGGCCCGATAGATCTATCTTTAGGATTCGCGTCAATTAGGGTGTCTGTTCCCTAATTCTTAGATTACCAGACTTAATAAAAAGGGGCATATTCGGTTTAATAATTCAACCATAGAATGTAGTTTCGATTACTTGTGTCTATTTCGTAAAACAATTATAAAAGCAGCGCATGTATTCTCAGTCCCAAAAATATATATATTGCAAAAGCATTTAAAAAGGGAGCAAATGAAACTCACATACTGTATTTTGTAGTAAAAATACATATAACATCATTGAACAAGTGTAGGGTTGGCCTCGGATTCACGAACCTATAGTAATTATATATATTTATGTATTTGTCAATATTTGTCTAATAAATTAGGCCAAGTCATAGTGTACCACAATCTAATGCTCGAGACTAATGTGCAAAAGTCAAAGGTTAAAGTAAAAACGAGGTCGCATGCAAAAATACAATAACTTATACAAAAATGATTTTTCGGTCAAACATGACTAAACGGCCACTTCAGCGATTTTTAGAAAAATTATCGGAACTCCGATTGATAAACGGCCAAAGATAAAAGTTACACATTACCAAAAAGATTAAGCATTAATTTTTACAGAAGTAAACTAAACCTAGACAACTCGTAGTTGCCAACGCGGTTTCGGCGTTTCAAAGTTAATTTTTCAGCTTTAATAAATTTACAAAAGTGACCGAGTAGCCTACTTTGGAGATTTTTAGAAAATTCCTCGAAACTCGGATTGACAAACGGTCAAAGCCTTCAAATTCTCGTTACCACAAAGATATAACATGATTTTTGGCAAAAGTAAACACACATCAGGTCGACCATGACAACTGATACAAAACTGACATTTTTAACAAAAAAGTTTCAGCTCTTTTTAGAATTTTAAAATGTGACCCAACAGTCAACTTTGACGATTTTTAGAAAAATCGTCGAGACTCGAATTGACAATTGGCTAGAGTGGTTTGTTAGACCTTACAGCAAAGAATTCAGTGGTATTTTTGTTTTAATCTGAAACAACGCAGATAAGCGAGAATTTCAGTTTCCGTATCGACGTTTCATCAAAATTTACAAAACTTCTTTTATCCATAACTTGACAACCGTTCAACGAAACGAGACGTGCTTTATATGAAAATTCATCTACTCGACGAGTAGAATCCAAATAACCACTTTTTATTACCCAGAAAGTTAGTTCACTAATTATTATCAGCAATTTTAATTACGAAATTAATTGTTTAATTCATAACTTTCTAACCGTTCATCGAATCCATTCGATATCTAAATGAAAAGTTCTTAATTTTTCGCTAGCTTTCCAATGACATGCATATCTTATACCTTATTTCATCCCTAGTATAACAACCTTTAAGATTCAACATAACCTATCTAAGGGCAATATCAAATGTACAAATATGCATAATCCTAATTTCTCGAGCACTAGTCAGGGATACACTATTAGTATGTAAAAATTAAATTATGAGTACTCACATATCAATATTGAGATTCAATATTGCAGGAAAGGTACGTAGACACAACGGAGATGACAACCACTAAATTTGACCTCACGAGCATACCCATGAACCATACCCATCACCTCCATAGCTATAACCCATAACTTCCTTCGGCCTATCCTACTCGAAAACTAGTTTTGAAAATAATACGCTCATGACCTCGTCGTAGTATTTTATGTATAATATTAATAATACTAATACTACTAATAATAATAAGATTATTAATAATATTAACTTTATAAATAATAATAACATGACTAATAATAATTTATATATATATAGAGTTCTTGCGAAAGATTGAATGAGGAAATGACTCAGATTTCGTTCGTATTTAAACACAATTATGCCACCTAACCACAACTTGCATGACCACTTGTTTCAACATATAAACGCATCTTAAATCCTACCGACACCTTTTGTTACATAAAATAAATATATTTAATATATAATATATTTAATCTTTAGAATTAATTAAATATTATATTATATTCTCGTGCATGGTAAAAATATAATTTTTACAAAAATGACACGGTCGTGGTCTCAGGACTCATGTACCACTTTCGGTTTTTCGGGCGCACTTCCGTACATTTAGAAAACTAGCCTTTTACGTTACGTGACGTGTACCTTTTACAAAAATTAGACTTACTCAACAATAAATTACCTTTATAAAAATATAACTTATAAAATTGAGCGTTGTGGTCATTTCCTTCTATTTATTAAAGTCTCGTTGTTTGTCAAAATATTTTATTTTAAATTAAACATTTTGTGACACGTACCTTTATTAATAACTAGACTTAAATTAATTAAAAACTAACCCACTCAAAGTGTAACTTTATCTTTTGAATATTTTGATCATTTCCTTTTATAAATCCTAGTCTCGTGGTTTATCAAAACATGTTTAATAAGATTAGTTTGAATCAAAACGGTTTGTGACTGATTTGATACTTTTATCAATTTGTAAAATATAAATATAGTTTCATTTAAAAATATAACCTTGTACATATCGTATGGAAATATTAATATAGTATTTAGTTTATCAAAACAACTAACATTTCAAAGTTAATTTCGTTTAGGAAAACTTATAACGCGTAACGTTTATACTTTAAAACTTATGTCGATATAATTCATTTATGCGCCAACGTTTTCCTTAAACTTTCTAAATAAAAATTTTAATATCGATCGAATCAAATAACCAGGTTCTATTATATCGAAAAACGTTTTCGTACGTTTGAAAATAATTCAAACTAATATTATAGAATTCATTTCTCCACTAGCTTTTGTCTACCTCCCAATAAGTGATACTTTGTTCTTACTTGTAAATCACTTTACCATTTATTCCGAATACCGTTAAAAAAGTAAGGGTTTCCTAATTCAAAGTGGACCTCATAACAGAGACTCATAATCAAAGTTCAATGTATCCGATAATTCAATCATTTGATATTATCTTTTAATCTCGTCGATAAACTTACATCGAACAAATACGTTCATGTAAAGTATTATTCATTCAATACCTTGATAGCATTTCCAAATTCATAAAAAAATAGATTTCATATCTTATATTCATAATAACTAATTCGTTCAATGTTTCATTAATATAACTCAATTTAAAATCAGACATATGTATATGTATATGTATATATTTATTTACACATAATTGTTCGTGAATCATTTGGCATGGTCAAAGGATATTTGATTACAGAAATATAGTTTCAAAACTTTCGAGACTCAACATTACATATTTTTGCTCATCGTGTCAGGAACATATAAAGATTAAAGTTTAAATTTGATCGGAAATTTCCGGGTCATCACAGTACCTACCCGTTAAAAGAAATTTCGTCCCGAAATTTGATAGAGGTCGTCATGGCTAACAGTAAGAATGTTATTATGACGAATGTAAACTGATACATAGAGTTTTATCATCATTGAGTAATATAGATAACCCAATTTGATTATGCGAAGAGTATAAATGAAGCTATCGCAAAAGAGTGAAAAATGAATAAATGTAGGTTTGACTTAACAGATGGCGTAGTCAAGATTGATTTCCGAAATTTAAGGAATTTAGAAGAAGATCTCCATAATAAGATTTGATTCGTCGGTAATTAAGGAGATTATGATCCTCTTTGGTTATACGCGATGATCTGCTTTGATTGCTCTGTCTATAAATCCACCCCCTTCGTTTCCTTACAACTCACACCTTCTATTCTTTCTTCCTCAATTCATACTTTAAAGTATTCATTAATATGCTCCATCCCATCCTGATCCTTGATATCCTCTTAACTTTTATATCTGTCATTCTTCTTTTTAATCTGCCACCGGAAGAATCTATTTACTTCTACTATACTCTTGGGTTTATAGTGTTTCTAGTTCTCCCGTGTCTTTATATTGCTATATGCATCGATATATACGGTTTATAATTTACGGATGATTTGTTGGGTTTTACATCTTCCCTTATACTTCGATGTCCCTGTTTCTATCTTCTATAATCATTGTCATCCACAGTTAATGTTCTCTTCTATTTGCTGCGGTTTATACCCCAATTTCTGTTTCGGAGCTTTGTCCTTTCGTTTCTTCTTCTTGCGATTAAGTAGCTCTTGTAATGGTCCGGAATTCGTATGTATGGATTTCAGAAGGAATATAGTAATTGTTCTAAGAAGGAAAGGGTAATGGTAAATCCTGATTTGTTAAATTACCAGAATACCCTGGAAAGGACCGAATCATCAAGAAATATTTTCTTGATATGTTTAGAGATTAGATAGAATGTAAGAGTCATGTAAATGGTACATGATGACGGTATATTCTGTGAATCATCACGTCCATTAGAAACTCAGCATGAATTACTTTAATATAATGACGTTGATCAAGTGTCATTATATTATACTAACTCATGCATCAGTTCCCAACACTACTTCAAAACATTCATATTTGAATTTTTCAGAATTTAGAAACTAACACAGTTTCTTTTATGTTGCAGATATTACCGAGAGATAAATGATCTCAGATAAGGATAGTGGTGAAGATATCTCCAGAAATATGAAGAATATGTATAATGGGAGATACGAAGATATCTTATAATATTTAAGATATGATGATGATGAAGAATATCTGTCCGTGAAGGTTTAGAATAAGAAGTAAGGTGTTTGCTAACGAGTTCATTAGGCACTGAATCATTTGGATCCTTTGAAGGCAGAATCAGTCTCTGTGATTTTTCCACGGCTTCCTTCATACTTTGCTCAATTCGTTTTTCAGTACCAAATCCTTTCTTTTTCTGAGCTTTACCAACTCACTATCTTTTATTATCAAACTTTTGACCATTTAAACCATCTACCATTTTTATGTTTCCTCTGCATTTAATGCTATAATATCTGAATCTCTGATTATCAATCCGAGATGGGTTCAGAAGAATCGTGTTTTAGATGATTAAACGCTGGTGGTAATATGGTGGAATATGAAAGGTTCCCCAGTAATAATGACGAAAGGGCAACGTATCTATCGGGGTTATAATAAGACTGGTCCGACTGAAAAATCGAAGTTGACTTGCTGGAGCTGTGACAAAATTGGCTACTTTGAAAAGAAATCGAAATGTTGTTTTTGCTAAAAAAAAATTGGATGCGGGTACATGTAAAACTACGACCTTGGTTTCGAGAGCTTTTCAGGTACAAGGCTTCAGGTAATGTGTGATTGGATCATCATCTCGATTGTTCAATGTTTGAAGTGTCTTCCGGAATTTCGAAGGGTTTTAATTGCAGATTGTCATAGTCAATATCCAAATGATGGAATTGTCCTGACTCCCGAATGATTTTCATATTCATCTGAGTGTTACGATTAAAAGTGACGTTCTATCACAGTTTTGAAGTCAAAGTATAGTTTTGAAAAATATAAGGATCTAAGAGCGATGATTTCGGTTGTATCTCGAGTTGAATTCTGAAATTTCCAAAATCAGAATATGTAATTAGATTCGAATGAGTATGGTTGTTTTGATTTCTATAGAGGAATGCATATTGGTATAGTTGATGATTGTTGAATCAGAATTGAAGAACGTAACATATTAATTGTGATTTTATATATCTCTCGGGTATTACCTACCCGTTAAAAAAAATTTCACAAATAATATTTTGAACCAGAGTGTTCATTACAATCTTTATAAAAATATATGTGGGTATATTTTCTTCAGATGTAATACAGATTCAATGAGTTGATATCATACTAAGCTCATCTGATTTTCGGCTTGAATTAGAAATGAAAAATCTCTAAAACATTAGAGATTACATAATTCTTGCGGAGTATTTCACTAATGTAATCAATACTTCAATATTTATAAGTATTTCCTTAGTGAATCATGCTGATGTTTATAGAACTTTTGTTAACTTCGCAAGATACGAATGTTGTTTTCCAGTAATTTTCGAGTACATCGAAGATGAAAGTGTAAAATCAAACATGTTATTGAATGATACACTTGATTTATTATGAAACCGAATTCATTTAATTGAAATAGAGGTTGTAGTTAACGATGGTTACGTAGCTAATGAAGGATGTACATCATAGCATATTAGTAATATGAATTAACCAGATAGTTAAGTTTCATACATAATAGCTTAGTACAGAAGGATTTATTATGGTTTAAAATTTTTATATATATATATATATAGGATATACATATAAATTCTTTGGAGGAACTGAGTTAATACTTCATAACTCATTGATACAATATACTCGTTATTAATTCGTAATGGTTTCCACAGTGATTTTTTTTTTTTTTTTTTTTTTTGAACTGGCAGAGCTTGTGAGGTTAGAGGTGCTGACGATTCTAACGATGTTGACAACACAGACTGTGTTGACGAGGCTATGGGTACCGCTGATGTTGTTTGGTAAAACAAGTCTAGCTTGTAAACGGCGCATCATTCTTGTCAGGGTTTCGATTCTTTTTTTTTCTATCATCTCTGTCCACTCATCTGGTTTATGGTTAAAGCTGAGATAGATAATCTCTAAAACTTTAGAGATTACATAATCACCACAGAATGTTTCTCCGATGAAATTATGAATCAATACTTCATCGTTTGTTGTTGTTGGTACTCCTTAGTATCTTTGGTGCGTGTGACGTTGATATCCGATATACAAATTGGGATATTGAGGTGTGTGGTGCGGATGTGATTGTTGGTGGTGGTAATGATCCTGTTGATATTAATAATGGTGGTTGCTGTTGATGCCGGTGATGCTGCTGGTGCTTATGATATTGAGGCTTGCGATGTTGATGTTACTGGCGGTACTTGTTATGCTGCTGGTGCTGCTGATGGTGTTTGTAACCTTCGTACCGTATTCTCCAAAGCCACTACCCGAGCGCGAAGCTCGTTGACTTCTTCTATCACACCGGGGTGATTATCGGTTCGGACGAGCGGATAAATATAATCTAGAATTTGGTGTAGTATATAGTCATGACGAGATGCTCTGGAGATGAGAGAGAAAATGGTTTCTCGAACAGGTTCGCCGGTAAGTGCTTCAGGTTCATCGCCAAGAGGGCAATTTGGTGGATGGAAGGGATCACCTTCTTCTTGTCTCCAATGATTGAGGAGGCTACGAACCCATCCCCATTTCATCCAGAATAGATGATGGCTGATTGGTTGATCCATTCCGGTCACACTGTTTTCAGAGCTCGAATGAAACTCCATATCGGAAAAGCTATCATACTCTGAGGAATTCGAACCGGTTGAGGGATCCATCTCGTATGATCAAGGGAATGAAATTTTTTGATATGAAATAGATTATAGGAATTAAATTTTGTATTCTTCAATACATAATTTACATATGTATATATATTACCAAAATCCCATAAATTACGGAGGAATCTTTGAAAAATGCCAGTCAAAGTTCACAGTAACAGATATGCCAGGATAAGATTTCGTCTATACACTATTATGCAATAAATGCAAGAAAACGCGTCTAGACTTAAGAATGATAAGCAGGTAATTTTTCTACAGATGATAAGTAGATGATTTTCGACACGAAATGATAAGCAAAAACTTTTGATATGCAGACACGGTCGAAGTCCAGACTCACTAATGTATCCTAACGACTTATCAGTTAGACACACTAATGCAGACCTGGTTCGCTAAGACCACCGCTCTGATACCAACTGAAAGGACCCGTTCATATACATTATAAACGATTCACAATAGTTGATTACATTGCGAGGTATTTGACCACTATATGATACATTTTACAAATATTGCATTTGTTTTTAAAAGACAATCTTTCTTTACATCGAAAATTGACAGGCATGCATACCATTTCATAATATCCACTATCCAACTATAAATTGATTTAATAATAATCTTTGATGAACTCAATGACTCGAATGCAACGTTCTTCGAAATATGCTATGAAAGACTCCAAGTAATATCTTTAAAATGAGCAAATGCACAGCGGAAGATTTCTTTAACACCTGAGAATAAACATGCTTTAAAGTGTCAACCAAAAGGTTGGTGAGTTCATTAGTTTATCATAATCATTTATTTCCATCATTTTAATAGACCACAAGAATTTCATTTCCAGTTCTCATAAATATACGTCCCATGCATAGAGACAAAAATAATCATTCATATGGTGAACACCTGGTAACCGACATTAACTAGATACATATAAGAATATCCCCATCATTCCGGGATCCTCCTTCGGACATGATATAAATTTCGAAGTACTAAAGCATCCGGTACTTTGGATGGGGCTTGTTGGGCCCGATAGATCTATCTTTAGGATTCGCGTCAATTAGGGTGTCTGTTCCCTAATTCTTAGATTACCAGACTTAATAAAAAGGGGCATATTCGGTTTAATAATTCAACCATAGAATGTAGTTTCGATTACTTGTGTCTATTTCGTAAAACAATTATAAAAGCAGCGCATGTATTCTCAGTCCCAAAAATATATATATTGCAAAAGCATTTAAAAAGGGAGCAAATGAAACTCACATACTGTATTTTGTAGTAAAAATACATATAACATCATTGAACAAGTGTAGGGTTGGCCTCGGATTCACGAACCTATAGTAATTATATATATTTATGTATTTGTCAATATTTGTCTAATAAATTAGGCCAAGTCATAGTGTACCACAATCTAATGCTCGAGACTAATGTGCAAAAGTCAAAGGTTAAAGTAAAAACGAGGTCGCATGCAAAAATACAATAACTTATACAAAAATGATTTTTCGGTCAAACATGACTAAACGGCCACTTCAGCGATTTTTAGAAAAATTATCGGAACTCCGATTGATAAACGGCCAAAGATAAAAGTTACACATTACCAAAAAGATTAAGCATTAATTTTTACAGAAGTAAACTAAACCTAGACAACTCGTAGTTGCCAACGCGGTTTCGGCGTTTCAAAGTTAATTTTTCAGCTTTAATAAATTTACAAAAGTGACCGAGTAGCCTACTTTGGAGATTTTTAGAAAATTCCTCGAAACTCGGATTGACAAACGGTCAAAGCCTTCAAATTCTCGTTACCACAAAGATATAACATGATTTTTGGCAAAAGTAAACACACATCAGGTCGACCATGACAACTGATACAAAACTGACATTTTTAACAAAAAAGTTTCAGCTCTTTTTAGAATTTTAAAATGTGACCCAACAGTCAACTTTGACGATTTTTAGAAAAATCGTCGAGACTCGAATTGACAATTGGCTAGAGTGGTTTGTTAGACCTTACAGCAAAGAATTCAGTGGTATTTTTTTTTTAATCTGAAACAACGCAGATAAGCGAGAATTTCAGTTTCCGTATCGACGTTTCATCAAAATTTACAAAACTTCTTTTATCCATAACTTGACAACCGTTCAACGAAACGAGACGTGCTTTATATGAAAATTCATCTACTCGACGAGTAGAATCCAAATAACCACTTTTTATTACCCAGAAAGTTAGTTCACTAATTATTATCAGCAATTTTAATTACGAAATTAATTGTTTAATTCATAACTTTCTAACCGTTCATCGAATCCATTCGATATCTAAATGAAAAGTTCTTAATTTTTCGCTAGCTTTCCAATGACATGCATATCTTATACCTTATTTCATCCCTAGTATAACAACCTTTAAGATTCAACATAACCTATCTAAGGGCAATATCAAATGTACAAATATGCATAATCCTAATTTCTCGAGCACTAGTCAGGGATACACTATTAGTATGTAAAAATTAAATTATGAGTACTCACATATCAATATTGAGATTCAATATTGCAGGAAAGGTACGTAGACACAACGGAGATGACAACCACTAAATTTGACCTCACGAGCATACCCATGAACCATACCCATCACCTCCATAGCTATAACCCATAACTTCCTTCGGCCTATCCTACTCGAAAACTAGTTTTGAAAATAATACGCTCATGACCTCGTCGTAGTATTTTATGTATAATATTAATAATACTAATACTACTAATAATAATAAGATTATTAATAATATTAACTTTATAAATAATAATAACATGACTAATAATAATTTATATATATATAGAGTTCTTGCGAAAGATTGAATGAGGAAATGACTCAGATTTCGTTCGTATTTAAACACAATTATGCCACCTAACCACAACTTGCATGACCACTTGTTTCAACATATAAACGCATCTTAAATCCTACCGACACCTTTTGTTACATAAAATAAATATATTTAATATATAATATATTTAATCTTTAGAATTAATTAAATATTATATTATATTCTCGTGCATGGTAAAAATATAATTTTTACAAAAATGACACGGTCGTGGTCTCAGGACTCATGTACCACTTTCGGTTTTTCGGGCGCACTTCCGTACATTTAGAAAACTAGCCTTTTACGTTACGTGACGTGTACCTTTTACAAAAATTAGACTTACTCAACAATAAATTACCTTTATAAAAATATAACTTATAAAATTGAGCGTTGTGGTCATTTCCTTCTATTTATTAAAGTCTCGTTGTTTGTCAAAATATTTTATTTTAAATTAAACATTTTGTGACACGTACCTTTATTAATAACTAGACTTAAATTAATTAAAAACTAACCCACTCAAAGTGTAACTTTATCTTTTGAATATTTTGATCATTTCCTTTTATAAATCCTAGTCTCGTGGTTTATCAAAACATGTTTAATAAGATTAGTTTGAATCAAAACGGTTTGTGACTGATTTGATACTTTTATCAATTTGTAAAATATAAATATAGTTTCATTTAAAAATATAACCTTGTACATATCGTATGGAAATATTAATATAGTATTTAGTTTATCAAAACAACTAACATTTCAAAGTTAATTTCGTTTAGGAAAACTTATAACGCGTAACGTTTATACTTTAAAACTTATGTCGATATAATTCATTTATGCGCCAACGTTTTCCTTAAACTTTCTAAATAAAAATTTTAATATCGATCGAATCAAATAACCAGGTTCTATTATATCGAAAAACGTTTTCGTACGTTTGAAAATAATTCAAACTAATATTATAGAATTCATTTCTCCACTAGCTTTTGTCTACCTCCCAATAAGTGATACTTTGTTCTTACTTGTAAATCACTTTACCATTTATTCCGAATACCGTTAAAAAAGTAAGGGTTTCCTAATTCAAAGTGGACCTCATAACAGAGACTCATAATCAAAGTTCAATGTATCCGATAATTCAATCATTTGATATTATCTTTTAATCTCGTCGATAAACTTACATCGAACAAATACGTTCATGTAAAGTATTATTCATTCAATACCTTGATAGCATTTCCAAATTCATAAAAAAATAGATTTCATATCTTATATTCATAATAACTAATCCGTTCAATGTTTCATTAATATAACTCAATTTAAAATCAGACATATGTATATGTATATGTATATATTTATTTACACATAATTGTTCGTGAATCATTTGGCATGGTCAAAGGATATTTGATTACAGAAATATAGTTTCAAAACTTTCGAGACTCAACATTACATATTTTTGCTCATCGTGTCAGGAACATATAAAGATTAAAGTTTAAATTTGATCGGAAATTTCCGGGTCATCACAGACGATACATATAAAGTTCATCGGGGTTGGAATTAGATTTCTCTATTTTTATGCCCTTTCCCTTATTATTTTCTTTTGCCTTTTTAAATTCAGTTGGGGTAATTTCTATAACATCATCGGAATTCTCGTCAGAATCCGATTCATCGGAGAATTGGTAATCCTCCCAATATTTTGCTTCCTTAGCGGAAACACCATTGACCATAATTAACCTTGGTCGGTTGGTTGAGGATTTTCTTTTACTTAACCGTTTTATTATTTCCCCCACCGGTTCTATTTCTTCATCCGGTTCCGATTCTTCTTCCGGTTCCGATTCTTCTTCTGGTTCCGACTCTTCTTCTGGTTCCTCTTCGGGAACTTGTGAATCAGTCCACGAATCATTCCAATTTACATTTGACTCTTCATTATTATTAGGTGAGTCAATGAGACTTGTTCTAGAGGTAGACATCTATCACATAATATCAAACGCGTTAAGAGATTAATATATCACATAATATTCACATGTTAAAAATATATAGTTTCCAACAAAATTTGTTAAGCAATCATTTTTCAAGTAAACACGGTCGAAGTCCAGACTCACTAATGCATCCTAACAAACTCGATAAGACACACTAATGCAAAATTCTGGTTCTCTAAGACCAATGCTCTGATACCAACTGAAATGTCCCGTTCTTATTGATTAAAAACATTCCATATTAATTGATTTCGTTGCGAGGTTTTGACCTCTATATGAGACGTTTTTCAAAGACTGCATTCATTTTAAAATAAACCATAACCTTTATTTCATCAATAAAGGTTTAAAAAGCTTTACGTAGATTATCAAATAATGATAATCTAAAATATCATGTTTACACACGACCATTACATAATGGTTTACAATACAAATATGTTACAACAAAATAAGTTTCTTGAATGCAGTTTTTACACAATATCATACAAGCATGGACTCCAAATCTCGTCCTTATTTAAGTATACGACAGCGGAAGCTCTTAATAATTACCTGAGAATAAACATGCTTAAAACGTCAACAAAAATGTTGGTGAGTTATAGGTTTAACCTATATATATCAAATCATAATAATAGACCACAAGATTTCATATTTCAATACACATCCCATACATAGAGATAAAAATCATTCATATGGTGAACACCTGGTAACCGACATTAACAAGATGCATATATAAGAATATCCCCATCATTCCGGGACACCCTTTGGATATGATATAAATTTCGAAGTACTAAAGCATCCGGTACTTTGGATGGGGTTTGTTAGGCCCAATAGATCTATCTTTAGGATTCGCGTCAATTAGGGTGTCTGTTCCCTAATTCTTAGATTACCAGACTTAATAAAAATGGGCATATTCGATTTCGATAATTCAACCATAGAATGTAGTTTCACGTACTTGTGTCTATTTTGTAAATCATTTATAAAACCTGCATGTATTCTCATCCCAAAAATATTAGATTTTAAAAGTGGGACTATAACTCACTTTCACAGATTTTTACTTCGTCGGGAAGTAAGACTTGGCCACTGGTTGATTCACGAACCTATAACAATATATACATATATATCAAAGTATGTTCAAAATATATTTACAACACTTTTAATATATTTTGATATTTTAAGTTTATTAAGTCAGCTGTCCTCGTTAGTAACCTACAACTAGTTGTCTACAGTTAGATGTACAGAAATAAATCGATAAATATTATCTTGAATCAATCCACTACCCAGTGTATACGTATCTCAGTATTGATCACAACTCAAGCTATATATATTTTGGAATCAACCTCAACCCTGTATAGCAAACTCCAACATTCACATATAAAGTGTCTATGGTTGTTCCGAAATATATATAGATGTGTCGACATGATAGGTTGAAACATTGTATACATGTCTATGGTATCTCAAGATTACATAATATACAATACAAGTTGATTAAGTTATGGTTGGAATAGATTTGTTACCAATTTTCACGTAGCTAAAATGAGAAAAATTATCCAATCTTGTTTTACCCATAACTTCTTCATTTTAAATCCGTTTTGAGTGAATCAAATTGCTATGGTTTCATATTGAACTCTATTTTATGAATATAAACAGAAAAATTATAGGTTTATAGTCGGAAAAATAAGTTACAAGTCATTTTTGTAAAGATAGTCATTTCAGTCGAAAGAACGACGTCTAGATGACCATTTTAGAAAACATACTTCCACTTTGAGTTTAACCATTATTTTTTGATATAGTTTCATGTTCATAATAAAAATTATTTTCTCAGAATAACAACTTTTAAATCAAAGTTTATCATAGTTTTTAATTAACTAACCCAAAACAGCCCGCGGTGTTACTACGACGGCGTAAATCCGGTTTTACGGTGTTTTTCGTGTTTTCAGGTTTTAAATCATTAAGTTAGCATATCATATAGATATAGAACATATGTTTAGTTGATTTTAAAAGTCAAGTTAGAAGGATTAACTTTTGTTTGCGAACAAGTTTAGAATTAACTAAACTATGTTCTAGTGATTACAAGTTTAAACCTTCGAATAAGATAGCTTTATATGTATGAATCGAATGATGTTATGAACATCATTACTACCTTAAGTTCCTTGGATAAACCTACTGGAAAAGAGAAAAATGGATCTAGCTTCAAGGGATCCTTGGATGGCTCGAAGTTCTTGAAGCAGAATCATGACACGAAAACAAGTTCAAGTAAGATCATCACTTGAAATAAGATTGTTATAGTTATAGAAATTGAACCAAAGTTTGAATATGATTATTACCTTGTATTAGAATGATAACCTACTGTAAGAAACAAAGATTTCTTGAGGTTGGATGATCACCTTACAAGATTGGAAGTGAGCTAGCAAACTTGAAAGTATTCTTGATTTTATGTAACTAGAACTTGTAGAATATATGAAGAACACTTAGAACTTGAAGATAGAACTTTAGAGAGATCAATTAGATGAAGAAAATTGAAGAATGAAAGTGTTTGTAGGTGTTTTTGGTCGTTGGTGTATGGATTAGATATAAAGGATATGTAATTTTATTTTCATGTAAATAAGTCATGAATGATTACTCATATTTTTGTAATTTTATGAGATATTTCATGCTAGTTGCCAAATGATGGTTCCCACATGTGTTAGGTGACTCACATGGGCTGCTAAGAGCTGATCATTGGAGTGTATATACCAATAGTACATACATCTAAAAGCTGTGTATTGTACGAGTACGAATACGGGTGCATACGAGTAGAATTGTTGATGAAACTGAACGAGGATGTAATTGTAAGCATTTTTGTTAAGTAGAAGTATTTTGATAAGTTTATTGAAGTCTTTCAAAAGTGTATAAATACATATTAAAACACTACATGTATATACATTTTAACTGAGTCGTTAAGTCATCGTTAGTCGTTACATGTAAGTGTTGTTTTGAAACCTTTAGGTTAACGATCTTGTTAAATGTTGTTAACCCAATGTTTATAATATCAAATGAGATTTTAAATTATTATATTATCATGATATTATCATGTATGAATATCTCTTAATATGATATATATATATATTAAATGTCTTTACAACGATAATCGTTACATATATGTCTCGTTTAAAAATCATTAAGTTAGTAGTCTTGTTTTTACATATGTAGTTCATTGTTAATATACTTAATGATATGTTTACTTATCATAGTAACATGTTAACTATATATATATCCATATATATGTCATCATATAGTTTTTACAAGTTTTAACGTTCGTGAATCACCGGTCAACTTGGGTGGTCAATTGTCTATATGAAACATATTTCAATTAATCAAGTCTTAACAAGTTTGATTGCTTAACATGTTGGAAACATTTAATCATGTAAATATCAATCTCAATTAATATATATAAACATGGAAAAGTTCGGGTCACTACAATTAGTGTAGAAAAATGATTAAAAATACCGAGTTTGCAAACATATTGTTTTATATCACATTTGATATTTTACGTCTCGTCGTTAAAATTAGCAGCTTTTGCTGAACTTAATGTCAGTCTTTGAAAGTGCGCTGTTTTACCCTGTTTTGTACATAAGATAAACTACAAACACACACATATATATATATATATATATATATATATATATATATATATATATATATATATATATATATATATATATATATATATATATATATATATATTATAAAACCTTTATTTATTAAAACAATTTAAATTAATAATTTTTTAAAATTTTGTTTCCTTTTACTTTAGGTAGTTTCGCTATGTTTACCTAGTCCGTCCCTCGACAAAATTTAAAATTTGTCGTTAAAGTGATTGTTTTAAAAGCAAAGATTTTTGGGTTTTTTAATTTTTTTGGTATACTTTAGATCAATAAAATTAAAAATAATGATAACAAAATTTTTTGCCCCGCCCTCGGGTAAAGCAATTTCGGTTCCATGACCTAGTCTTCAACTTACGATGAATTTTAGAAATCATTTTTTTAAACTTAATGAAATAAAGTAAATTTTGTTTTTAAATTCACACAAAACTTAAATTGAAAAAGCGTATTAATTTCATACAAAACCTACAAAACAAAAATTCAGAATGGGGGGAGAAAACTAGTTCTTTAGTGTCTGCTAGTGGAAAAGACCAATCGGATTCCATTCTCGGAACTACACGAGAACAGAACAACTAACCCTAGACAGCATTATTTCTTAGAACATTTGAATCTCCCCACACTTAGGTAGCTGTGGTGTCGAAATTGTGGTAAACTTCATCGTCAATTTCTCTTGGACCATAATCAACTTGTATATCTGTGACTTTTGCTTTAAGCCATTGGTCGGATTCATGTGTAATATCCACAAATTCAATTAGTTTTGCCTTTTCTTTAGGTGAAAGATTGGATACTAACCGGTTACATAACTTAAAGTTCCCCTTGGTTCTGGCATCGCGAATCCGTTTAATAAGTTTCTTCATTGAACTATTAATAACGGGGTCATTTAATTTTGCATCAACAACGGGGTTCTTTGTTATCAAGTCATCATTAGGCGTTACTTCATTTTCCCCACACTTAGGCGTTTTATTATTGTTAAGCACTACCGATGGAGTTGGTAAAACAATATGGTTCTTACCAATCGTTTTTGTTGGTTCAATGGTTTTGGTTGGTGGAGATTTAGACTTTCGACTCACAAAGGTGATCGATTTTTCATCATTACTAAGTGTCATTCTACCCTCTCTTACATCAAATAACGCCCCGGTGGACGCTAAGAATGGTCGACCTAAAATTATAGGAATGTTTGGGTCCTCTTCTATGTCAATGACAATAAATTCGACTAGAAAGGTTAAATTACCTACTTGAAGGGGTTGGTTGTCAGCAATTCCAACTGGGTGCCTAATGGTTTGATCAAAGAGTCGAACACTCATCTCTGTTGGACTTAACTCACCTACTCCTAATCTCTTATATAATGAAAGAGGCATAACACTTATACTCGCACCTAAATCTGCTAGTGCATCATACATGACACAATTACTAAGTAGACAAGGAACAATAAATTCACCCGGATCACCCAACCTGGGTGGAGGTTTTGTGACGACCCCGTCAAAACACTTAACGGATCCGTCAGTTGGTCCCATAGCTTGATCGGACTTAAATGAATTAAATAAACAAAGTTGCATTCTTTTATTTCAAAATGTTGCCCAAAAAGGAAAACAAACCCAATTAAGTAGTTTAAAATCAACCAACCATAGTAATGAACCAAAAGTTGACACAAAACATTGCCAACAAACCCACAATTTAAATTATCCAAAATAGAATGCAAACTTAAGTTTCATAAATAGTTTCATAAAATCTGCCCAAATGCATGCAGACTCTTCTAACGACAGCGGAAGCATCAAATAACTCAAGTACCTGTGAAAACATGCAAGTAAACTGTCAACACAAAGGTTGAGTGAATTATAGGTTTAAATAAATAAGTAAACTTTAGACCACAAGATTTAGAAATGTTAGAAAACATTAACCATTATTCCATTATCAATGAGCCACCTGGTAACCACTTAACCCTTTATTTACCCTTGCCAAACACAATAAAAATATACACTTGGACAGTGCATCTACAACAAATTACGAAGTACTAAACATCCCGATTATAAATTGCTAGCGCGACTAGCTCGAAATGGGGTTGTCAAACCCGATAGATCTATCCGTAGGATTCGCGTTCACCGGTAGAAACCAATGATTACAGTTACCAGACTAGGGAATATTTTTGTCCAACTCACAATGAATAATTAAATTTAACTGTTACTTGTGTCTAACCGTAAATAAAAATATGCATGTAATCACATCCCAAAAAGTATACTTTGAAAAGTATGTAAAAAACGGGACTATAACTCACCTTAAATAGCAACTGAAGAAATCTCACAAACAAGTGAACAGCAAGTAAAAGTAAAGTGATCAAGAAAGATCACAACGCCGACCTATAAATAAAGCAGGTCGAAAATAAATAACTAACTTAGGTCAAGTCTTAGTATGATAGCTATTGTACATGTTGCAAGTAGACATAGAACATTACTCAGCAAGCATCGGTTTGATTGGAACAGCATAAGGACACACGCTTTCTATTTTTAGAAAGTTTCTATTTTTAGCAGGTTTCCATTTTTGGAAAGTTTTCTATTTTAGGAAAGTTTCTATTTTAGGAAAGTTTCTATTTTTGGAAAGTTTCTATTTTTGGAAAGTTTCCAAATCTAGAAATTTCTATTTTTAGAAAGTTTTGAAGTTAGGAAAGTTTCCTTATTTAGAAAGTCAACAGAAGTCAACTGAAAGTCAAAGTCAACCGAAAGTCAACTCAAAAGTCAACATTGGTCAAACATAGTCAACATTAATTTGAAAAGTGTAAATTATAATAATAACATAGGTTATAATGTTATTTAAAGTCAAAAGTGTATAATAATGTCTTAACATAAGTTTAATTAAATAAAATGAATTATTAAAGTTAATATAAGTTGAAATGTTATAATTAGTATAACATAAGTATTTAATTAATTAATTAAATATTAATCATATTATAAATATTATTAATAATAATAATCTTTAAATCATATCATAAGTATTATAAATTAATAATGAATTATTAATTATATGATAAGTTTCTAATTAAAATTATTAAATCATAAATATTTAATAATTAAATCATAATTAAATAATAATTAAGTCTTATAATAATTAAATAATAATTTATTCTTTATTATAAGTCTTATAATAATTTCTCAAAAATAAAGTTAATACTTATCATAAGTATTTTCCTTTAATAATAAAAGTATTATTAATCATAAGTTTAATTAAAATGTTAATTAAATTATAATTAATAATTAAATGATATAATAAATATTTATATCATAAGTCTTAAATAATAATAATTACTTCTTTTATCAAAAGTAATTTATTAATAATGAAATCCATAATTTTTATCAAAAGTTAAATCATTAACCATAAGTATTTTTAAGTTTAAAAGTTCATCGGGTCGTATCTTGAGCCCCGGGTGTCGGTTTCGGGCAAGCCACATATGCATTTCCGCCTACTCAAACCACCCAACACAATTATGAACTCAAGAACACTCCAAGAACAGTCCCTAGGTCGTGGATATCAGCCATGACAACATTTGGGAAATCAATTTACTCAAAACAGTAATTCGGGCACAACGGGTGAACCGTGGCTCGGATTTAGGTGACCCGAACATGAAAATTCGTCTCACCATTAGTCCTAACCAAATGACACACCCTAAATACACCAAGGATGGTCACAAAGTCGGACCCAACCTTGTTCATGCCAAGAACACCTTTCAATCTTTAACAAAAACCAAATTAAGCATATCTAGGGCTCCGGGAATCGAAACGACATGAATCCGGAGTCTAAAATTAATGTCTTGATGAGAGGAACTCATTTATATACTTTATTTTAACATTCATATCAGTTACAAAGTCAGAAAACACGAATCAAACTGCTGTCCAAATTTTACAAACCGAAAACATATGCAAACGAGTAATTCTACGCATCCAAACAACATTACAACAACTAATAAACATCATACTAATAATAATATGAACACAAAATACAGAAATATGAATAGAAATTAAAAGTTCTAGGGTTAGGGTTTATACCCTAATCGAGAATCAAAGAATGTAATCGCGTAGAGAAAGACGAGAGGAATCCGATTATGCAAGTTATCTCTTGATCCAAGCTTGCAAATTAATGAAGATGATGATAATGGTGGTGGTAGGCGACGGCTAGGAGGCAAGGGAGAAGAGAGAGCACAAAAGAAATATTAGGTTTTGATATTTTGAGATAAAAATGTGTAAATGAGGAATAATGCAAAAAGAGAAAGGGATTTACCCCCTCCCCCTTGGTTTCGGCCGATTTTGTGAAGGGGTGGGCCCCATGGTGGGCCAAACTTGTGAATTGATAAATCCTTGTGGCCCGAAAGCCCGAACGAAACCCGAAACGCGAAAACACGCTTACGCGATTAAAAATCCGAAAAAATAACAAACGCGCGACGAAAAATAAATATAAATACACCTATTAATAATATGATCATAAAATATCATATTTAAAATATTTAGGATTTAAAAATCCCGAAAGCTCGACCGTTGGTTTTAAAACCGAAAAGATTCGCCGGATGGAAATCCGCGAGACGTAGAAACGTATAAATTAAAATATGAATACATATATTCACATAACACATAATAATTATTATATATATATTATTACAAAAATAATAATATAGGTCATAGAAATGACGTGGCACACTAACAGTTAACGGTCGTTAAATAATTAACGGAAAAAGATAACGGAAAAAGTAGGGTCGTGACAGTACCTCCCCGTTACGGAAATTTCGTCCCGAAATTTAAGCAGGCGCAGGGGTTGACTCGGCATCTGAGAACAAATGCGGGTACTTCTGCTTCATTTGGTCTTCACGCTCCCAAGTGAACTCGGGACCGCGTCTAGCGTTCCATCGGACCCGAACAATAGGAATTCTGCTCTGTTTAAGAGTCTTAACCTCTCGGTCCATGATCTCAACTGGCTCCTCAATAAAATGCAATTGCTTGTCAACTTGAAGTTCCTCCAAAGGAATAGTCTGATCAAATTCAGCCAAACACTTCTTTAAGTTCGAAATATGGAAAACATCGTGAACAACACTGAGTTCTTGTGGCAACTTCAAACGATAAGCCACCGGTCCAACTCTTTCAATGATCTCAAACGGTCCCACGAAACGAGGACTTAACTTCCCTCTTTTACCAAAACGAATAACACCCTTCCAAGGCGAAACTTTTAACATAACACGATCACCAACTTGAAATTCAACATCTTTCCTTCCTTTGTCGGCATAACTCTTTTGCCGACTTCTAGCAGTTCTCAACCTTTCTTTAATTTGCACAATCTTCTCAGTAGTCTCGTGAATAATCTCTGGACCTGTAAGTTGAGCATCCCCAACCTCATTCCAACAAATAGGAGACCTACATTTCCTACAGTACAAAGCTTCAAACGGTGAGGCTTTAATACTTGCGTGATAACTGTTGTTATAAGAAAACTCAGCTAACGGCAAATACTTATCCCACCCATTCCCAAAATCAATCACACAAGCTCGCAACATATCTTCTAATGTCTGAATGGTCCTCTCACTTTGACCATCCGTTTGAGGATGATAAGTGGTGCTCATATCCAATCTAGTGCCCAAGGCTTCTTGCAACGATTGCCAAAATCTCGATACAAATCGACTATCTCTGTCGGAAATAATAGAAACGGGAACACCATGCCTCGAAACAATCTCTTTCAAATACAAACGGGTGAGTTTCTCCATGGAATCGGCTTCCCTAATCGGCAAAAAGTGAGCCGACTTAGTAAGTCGATCTACAATCACCCAAATCGCATCATAACCACCCGAAACTCTTGGTAACTTAGTGATAAAATCCATAGTGATACCTTCCCACTTCCACTCGGGAATTTCTGGTTGTACCAACAATCCGGACGGTTTTTGATGTTCAGCTTTGACCTTAGAACAGGTCAAACACTTAGACACATACTTAGCTATGTCACCCTTCAAATTATGCCACCAATACAGCTCCTTAAGATCCTGATACATCTTCCCTGAACCAGGATGAATAGAGTATCTAGACTTATGAGCCTCATCTAAAATCAACTGTCGAAGACCTCCAAACTTCGGAACCCAAAGACGTCCGCAAAGTATCTAGTTCCATCAGCTCGAACTTCAAACTTCTTAGCTACTTTGGCTACATTCTCTTTCACGAAATTCTCCTCCTTTAAGGCTTCTTGTTGTGCCTCAAGAATCTGCCTAACGAGGTTTGATCTAACTGTCATATTCAAAGCTCTAACCCTTCGTGGTTCAGCCCTTTCTTTACGACTCAAAGCATCAGCCACAACATTGGCTTTACCCGGATGATACAAAAGGTCACAATCATAATCATTCAACGTCTCAATCCATCTTCGTTGTCTCATGTTCAAATGTTTTTGATCGAGAATATGTTGAAGACTCTTATGATCGGTGTACACAGTACTCTTAACACCTAAAAGATAGTGTCTCCAAATATTCAGTGCAAAAATAACAGCTCCCAACTCTAAATCATGAGTTGTATAGTTCTGTTCATGAACCTTCAACTGACGTGACGCATACGCAATAACCTTCTTTCGTTGCATCAAAACGCAACCATAGCCTTGTCGTGATGCATCGCAATAAACAACAAAATCATCATTACCCTCCGGTAGAGACAATATCGGAGCGGTAGTCAGTTTCTTCTTCAAAATCTGAAAAGCATTCTCCTGTTCCTCCTTCCATTCATACTTTTTCCCCTTATGCGTTAAAGCAGTCAGAGGTTTCGCTATACGAGAGAAATCCTAGATGAACCTTCGATAGTAACCTGCCAATCCTAAGAACTGACGAATTTGAGTAGGAGTTTTCGGAGTTTCCCACTTTTCAATCGCCTCAATTTTAGCAGGATCAACTTGTATTCCTTGTTTGCTAACAATGTGACCAAGGAACTGAACTTCTTTTAACCAAAATGCACACTTAGAAAACTTAGCGTACAACTCTTCTTTCTTTAACAAATCAAGCACTAACCTCAAATGTTCTTCGTGCTCTTCATCACTCTTAGAATAGATAAGAATGTCATCGATGAAAACTATAACGAACTTGTCCAGATAGGGTCTACACACACGGTTCATGAGGTCCATGAACACAGCAGGTGCATTTGTCAATCCGAACGGCATAACAAGAAATTCAAAGTGACCGTAACGGGTGCGAAAAGCAGTTTTTGAAACATCAGATTCCTTAACACGCAACTGATGATAGCCAGAACGAAGATCAATCTTTGAATAAATAGAAGAACCTTGAAGTTGATCGAACAGATCATCGATTCTCGGAAGAGGATAACGATTTTTAACAGTAAGTTTATTCAGTTCACGATAATCAATGCATAAACGAAAAGAACCATCCTTCTTTTTAACAAACAGAACAGGAGCTCCCCAAGGGGACGAACTCGGACGAATAAAACCTTTGTCTAACAACTCACGGAGTTGACTTGACAATTCTTGAAGTTCAGAAGGCGCAAGACGATAAGGAGCACGTGCTACAGGAGCAGCGCCGGGAACAAGATCAATCTGAAATTCTACCGCGTGTTGCGGCGGAAGGCCAGGTAAATCATCGGGAAACACCTCGGGAAAATCCCTAACAATATGAACGTCATCAACGTTCTTTACTTCCTTCCTAGGATCAACAACATGAGCAAGGATAGCATGACAGCCCTTACGGAGATGTTTACGAACTTTCATACAGCTAATAAGGTTTAACTGTGCGCATTTCTTATCTCCATAGACCATCAGTGGCTCTCCAATAACATCAGTAACACGAATAGCCTTATCATAACAGACGATCTCGGCACGGTTCGCGGACAACCAATCCATACCAATAACAACATCAAAACTACCAAGTTCAATTGGTATCAAATCTATGTCAAAATCCCCACCACCCAAATTAATGTTACATTTACGATGTACAGTCTTAGCAGTAAGTTCCTTACCATTAGCTACTTCAACAACATAAGTATTGTCTAAGAGAGTTAACGGCGTTTTGATTCTCGGACTTAATTTACTCGACACGAAACTTAAATCAGCCCCTAAATCAAATAACACATAAACTGATAAATCGTTGACTGAGAACGTACCAGTAACAAGCTTAGGATCTTCCTCCGCATCCTTAGCATTAATGTTGAACGCTCGGCCGCGTGCAGTCTCTGCAGTCTTCTTGTTGGGACAAGCATCTCGGAAATGCCCCGGCTTCCCACACTCATAACAAACCCTTGGATTACCTCCATTATTAGACTTTCCATTACCATTACCGTTACCACCTCTATTACCAACATTATTATTATTACCACCAGTCGCGGGAGTAGCAGACCCCGGTAAAAGCACTGTACAATCTTTAGCAATGTGCCCTTGCTTAGAGCACCTCTTACAAGTAACTGTACAGTAACCATCATGAGCTTTATAGCAACGAGGACACACACGCTGATTTCTGTTATTAGCACCTGAGGTATCCTGTTTCTTCTGCTGACCCTGGTTTTGATTGCGGTTGTTATCCCACTTTCGTTTCCCATTATCAGCCTTCCTGACAACCTCCTCACTACTTTCAACAACTGTAGTCTTGCTTCTTCTCAACACCTTGTCATTAAGTTTGTGGGCCATAGACATAGCTGCCTCAATAGTCTGGGGTTCACTGGACTCAACCCCGTGTTCAATCTTCTCGGACAAACCATCAATGTAAGCCTCAATTTTGCGGTCCTCATCCGCATAAACCCTAGGACACAGCAAAGTTAACTCGAAAAACCTTCGTTCATAGGCATCTAACTCGGTGCCATGCATTTTCAAATTCTTGAGCTCAACCTCTAGCTTCTTAAGCTCACCCCGAGGTATATAGCGGGTGATCAATCTTTCCTTAAAATCATTCCAGGCCAAACCATAAGCTACATCGCTTCCCAAACTACTAACCAGATTGTTCCACCATGTCAAGGCACTATCCTTGAGAGTGCAACTAGCGAAACTAACTTTGTCCTCTTCACGGACCCGACTGACCCTGAAAATAGATTCGATTTTCTCGAACCAACGAGTAAGCCTTATTGGTCCTTCCGTATCACTGAATTCTTGGGGTCGACCAGCCATAAAAGTTTTGTGGGAGCATCCCACGTTGTTGTTCACATTGGCGTTAACATTAGCATTTGCTGCCATAGCAGCAGCAATTCCTTCATTGATCAGGCATTGCATACGCGCTTCAGTGGACTCTCTTGGAGGCATGATCTTCAAAATAGAATAACACATCCGTTAGTACCAAGAATAATACTAGTGTCATAAAGGAATAGATCAAAACACGAAAAGACTAACCATTAAGATATTAGTCAACTAACACTATGAGTAATAACATGACAGTTATGATTGTTATAGAAATAACCATCACATGCATACATATTTTATGATAACATCATACAACATACATAGCACCTAACATACATGAACATATATTACGCATAATATAACATGCCAAGAGCCATAATATCAGAAATAAAACATGATAATAGACGTCATAAAAATAACCATCCATACATAATGAAAAAAATATCCCATAACAAAATCTTAATAAAATCCTCGGCAAAATGCCGTACATAACCCAAAATGTATGTATAAAAAGGACATTAAGTCTGATGAAATAGATATTCAATATGAATAATCACATCACATTCGCTTAGAGTGGGTGTGATAAGCTGGTCCAGCATGAGTCTCAGCAGGATCCTCATACTTACGCAACTTCCCTTTCACAACATCCAACTCTTCCTTCAACACACGAACAGTGCTCTCGAGAGCCTCGAACTTAGCATTAACTTCACGATCACGCTTGCGGTTCGCATCCTCAACCCTATGCTTGAAAGTGATAAAGTTACCCATGTCGGCACGGATCTCGTCCATAACTTCATTATGTGGCAAACTGCGCAAACAATCACTAAGGGCGTTAATACGTGTCACCTCATTATAAGCCCGGTTCATATGAGTAATGGTAGAAAAATAGTAATGAACAGGATCATCGATCTCTGGTTGATTAGCACGACGTCTAGCAGGAGACGGTGGAGCAGGAGCAGCAACAGAGTTATCGCTCGAAGTCGACATCTGCAAACAGCAAAACCGCAAACCACATACTAAAAAGATATGAAAGCTAATAATATAACTTATACGAAATGAAATGCATAATAATGCTATAGCAAAAAGGTCGGGCTGTAGACTACACTCTAATGCACCCTAATAACCACGGGTTGACCACATTAAGACCACCTAGTTCCCTACAACCAGAGCTCTGATACCACATGTGACGACCCCGTCAAAACACTTAACGGATCCGTCAGTTGGTCCCATAGCTTGATCGGGCTTAAATGAATTAAATAAACAAAGTTGCATTCTTTTATTTCAAAATGTTGCCCAAAAAGGAAAACAAACCCAATTAAGTAGTTTAAAATCAACCAACCATAGTAATGAACCAAAAGTTGACACAAAACATTGCCAACAAACCCACAATTTAAATTATCCAAAATAGAATGCAAACTTAAGTTTCATAAATAGTTTCATAAAATCTGCCCAAATGCATGCAGACTCTTCTAACGACAGCGGAAGCATCAAATAACTCAAGTACCTGTGAAAACATGCAAGTAAACTGTCAACACAAAGGTTGAGTGAATTATAGGTTTAAATAAATAAGTAAACTTTAGACCACAAGATTTAGAAATGTTAGAAAACATTAAACATTATTCCATTATCAATGAGCCACCTGGTAACCACTTAACCCTTTATTTACCCTTGCCAAACACAATAAAAATATACACTTGGACAGTGTATCTACAACAAATTACGAAGTACTAAACATCCCGATTATAAATTGCTAGCGCGACTAGCTCGAAATGGGGTTGTCAAACCCGATAGATCTATCCGTAGGATTCGCGTTCACCGGTAGAAACCAATGATTACAGTTACCAGACTAGGGAATATTTTTGTCCAACTCACAATGAATAATTAAATTTAACTGTTACTTGTGTCTAACCGTAAATAAAAATCTGCATGTAATCACATCCCAAAAAGTATACTTTGAAAAGTATGTAAAAAACGGGACTATAACTCACCTTAAATAGCAACTGAAGAAATCTCACAAACAAGCGAACAGCAAGTAAAAGTAAAGTGATCAAGAAAGATCACAACGCCGACCTATAAATAAAGCAGGTCGAAAATAAATAACTAACTTAGGTCAAGTCTTAGTATGATAGCTATTGTACATGTTGCAAGTAGACATAGAACATTACTCAGCAAGCATCGGTTTGATTGGAACAGCATAAGGACACACGCTTTCTATTTTTAGAAAGTTTCTATTTTTAGCAGGTTTCCATTTTTGGAAAGTTTTCTATTTTAGGAAAGTTTCTATTTTAGGAAAGTTTCTATTTTTGGAAAGTTTCTATTTTTGGAAAGTTTCCAAATTTAGAAATTTCTATTTTTAGAAAGTTTTGAAGTTAGGAAAGTTTCCTTATTTAGAAAGTCAACAGAAGTCAACTGAAAGTCAAAGTCAACCGAAAGTCAACTCAAAAGTCAACATTGGTCAAACATAGTCAACATTAATTTGAAAAGTGTAAATTATAATAATAACATAGGTTATAATGTTATTTAAAGTCAAAAGTGTATAATAATGTCTTAACATAAGTTTAATTAAATAAAATGAATTATTAAAGTTAATATAAGTTGAAATGTTATAATTAGTATAACATAAGTATTTAATTAATTAATTAAATATTAATCATATTATAAATATTATTAATAATAATAATCTTTAAATCATATCATAAGTATTATAAATTAATAATGAATTATTAATTATATGATAAGTTTCTAATTAAAATTATTAAATCATAAATATTTAATAATTAAATCATAATTAAATAATAATTAAGTCTTATAATAATTAAATAATAATTTATTCTTTATTATAAGTCTTATAATAATTTCTCAAAAATAAAGTTAATACTTATCATAAGTATTTTCCTTTAATAATAAAAGTATTATTAATCATAAGTTTAATTAAAATGTTAATTAAATTATAATTAATAATTAAATGATATAATAAATATTTATATCATAAGTCTTAAATAATAATAATTACTTCTTTTATCAAAAGTAATTTATTAATAATGAAATCCATAATTTTTATCAAAAGTTAAATCATTAACCATAAGTATTTTTAAGGTTAAAAGTTCATCGGGTCGTATCTTGAGCCCCGGGTGTCGGTTTCGGGCAAGCCACATATGCATTTCCGCCTACTCAAACCACCCAACACAATTATGAACTCAAGAACACTCCAAGAACAGTCCCTAGGTCGTGGATATCAGCCATGACAACATTTGGGAAATCAATTTACTCAAAACAGTAATTCGTGCACAACGGGTGAACCGTGGCTCGGATTTAGGTGACCCGAACATGAAAATTCGTCTCACCATCAGTCCTAACCAAATGACACACCCTAAAGACACCAAGGATGGTCACAAAGTCGGACCCAACCTTGTTCATGCCAAGAACACCTTTCAATCTTTAACAAAAACCAAATTAAGCATATATAGGGCTCCGGGAATCGAAACGACATGAATCCGGAGTCTAAAATTAATGTCTTGATGAGAGGAACTCATTTATATACTTTATTTTAACATTAATATCAGTTACAAAGTCAGAAAACACGAATCAAACTGCTGTCCAAATTTTACAAACCGAAAACATATGCAAACGAGTAATTCTACGCATCCAAACAACATTACAACAACTAATAAACATCATACTAATAATAATATGAACACAAAATACAGAAATATGAATAGAAATTAAAAGTTCTAGGGTTAGGGTTTATACCCTAATCGAGAATCAAAGAATGTAATCGCGTAGAGAAAGACGAGAGGAATCCGATTATGCAAGTTATCTCTTGATCCAAGCTTGCAAATTAATGAAGATGATGATAATGGTGGTGGTAGGCGACGGCTAGGAGGCAAGGGAGAAGAGAGAGCACAAAAGAAATATTCGGTTTTGATATTTTGAGATAAAAATGTGTAAATGAGGAATAATGCAAAAAGAGAAAGGGATTTACCCCCTCCCCCTTGGCTTCGGCCGATTTTGTGAAGGGATGTGCCCCATGGTGGGCCAAACTTGTGAATTGATAAATCCTTGTGGCCCGAAAGCCCGAACGAAACCCGAAACGCGAAAACACGCTTACGCGATTAAAAATCCGGAAAAATAACAAACGCGCGACGAAAAATAAATATAAATACACCTATTAATAATATGATCATAAAATATCATATTTAAAATATTTAGGATTTAAAAATCCCGAAAGCTCGACCGTTGGTTTTAAAACCGAAAAGATTCGCCGGATGGAAATCCGCGAGACGTAGAAACGTATAAATTAAAATATGAATACATATATTCACATAACACATAATAATTATTATATATATATTATTACAAAAATAATAATATAGGTCATAGAAATGACGTGGCACACTAACAGTTAACGGTCGTTAAATAATTAACGGAAAAAGATAACGGAAAAAGTAGGGTCGTGACAGGTTTCGGTGGAACTGTCTTCTCCGGGTTTATTTTTACGGTTTTTGTTTCTTGTACTTTCTTATTCTTCTTCTTCTTTCCAAACGTATCACAAACTTTATTACCTATTACTTGCTCATACTCAACTTCTTTTCTTGGAAACGGGATGGGTGGTCTGTATGGTGCCACCACTGGCTTTACATACCCGGGTGGTGGTGGTGTTGTAACTTCTTCATTGTTACTCACATCGAAAACCTTCCCATCTTCTGGTGCTGGTTTTTCAGAATTCGTTGAAACCATATTAACATTCTCATTCCGATGATTTACTTCAGTGTTACTCGGTAGCTTTCCTTGTTCCCTCTCACTCATCATGCTAGCAAGAGTACCTACGTGTTTTTCTAGATTCAAAATGGAAGCTTGTTGAGTTCTTAATGACTGATCAAACCTCTCATTTGTTTGGGTTTGAGTTGTAATAAATTGTGTTTGAGATTCCATTAGCTTTGCCATCATTTCTTCTAGATTTAACTTTTTCTCTTCGGTTTATTGTGGTGGTTTATACAAGCTAGGTCTTTGTTGATTGAAAGTGTTGTTTTGAGTTGGTTGGTTATTCAGACCTTGTTGGTTGTACGAGTTATTGTTGGGTCCATTTGGATTGTAAAGAATATTTTGATTTCGATTAAAGTTTGGCCTTGGCGGTTGATAATTATTTTGATAATTATTTTCCGGCCTTTGGTTCATGTAGGAAACATTCTCACGTTGTTCCATCGTTTGCTCAATGTGACAATCTTTCGTTAAATGTGGTCCACCGCATTGCTCACAACTGATTCGTATTGCGTGAATATCTTTAGTCATCTTTTCCATTCGTCTATCGAAAGCATCTATTTTTGCGGAAACGGAATCAAAGTCATGGCTAGAATCGGCTCTAGCCGCTTTAGATGAACGAAAGATATCTTTTTCTTGATGCCACTCATGTGAGTGGGATGCTGTGTTATCAAAAATTTTGTAAGCTTCAGTTGCGGTTTTCTTCATAATGGAACCACTAGCTGTTATGTCGATGTCATTTCGTGTAGCAATGTCGCATCCTTGGTAGAATATTTGTACTATTTAATAAGTGTCTAAACCATGTTGCGGACATCCTCTTAACAACTTTCCAAATATTGTCCACGCCTCATATAGAGTTTCATTTGGCTTTTGCGTGAATGTAACTATTTCTCCTTGAAGTCTCACGGCTTTAGATGCCGGAAAGAATTGTTTAAGAAATTTTTAAACTAACACATCCCATGTATCAATCGCCCCTTCAGGTAATGATTCTAACCAATCTTTGGCTTCTCCCTTTAAAGTCCAGGGAAATAACATGAGATAGATCTGTTCATCCTCAACTTCTCTGATTTTGAATAGAGTACAGATCCTATTAAATGTTCGAAGATGTTCGTTTGGATCTTCTTTTGGCGTACCACTATATTGGCATTGATTAGTTACCATGTGTAGGATTTGTCCTTTGATTTCATAGTCTGGCACATTAATGTTTGGCTTAATAATGGCGTGACCTTGGCCCGTACGTGTGGCTCTCATTCGGTCTTCCATACTTATAGGTTCAGTTACTTCCATAATTGAAATTGTTGAATACGAATCACTAGAGGATTCTGATTTAACGGTTTGTGGTCCAGGAGAAATGATTAGTGGTTCTGGATCTTGGAATTGTCCTTGAATATCCTACGGGTTCTCGATAGTGAAATCGGGGTCAAAAAATGGATTATCGGAAATTTGAATTGGAGTACTTGGTCGACTAGATGACGATTCTAAAGAAAAATCAACGGCGACAATATTGGCTAAATGTCTTGATCGAGTTACAGGTGGCGAACGTATGAAAGGTGGTGAACGTTTTGCTCGGTGCATTCACTGAATATCCTATTAGTTATAAAAGATAAAAATTATATAAGTTATCAAATTAATAGACTTTTCTGATTTTGCCCACGTTTCGAATAGCCAATAGATGCAGCAGGTAGCCAGGAGCCTTTAAATCGGAAGCCTACAACTCGCCACTAACAAATCCAACTATTACTACGAACCAGAAAATTTTGGATGTCTATCAATTTAACCGCTTAAAATAATTTTTTGTTTTGAATTTTTAGAGAAGAAATAGAAAATTCTATGTCCTAAAAACTAGAGCGTCGAGAAATAAGAAAGAAAAAAGCGCGTCGGAATACGTCGAAAAATAAAAGGTCGAAAAATAAAAATAAGAAAAAAAAATGTCGAAACTTAAAAGTCTAAAAACTAAATCTAAAAAGTTGCGCTTAAAGGTATTAAAGCTTAAAAGGAATTCTATATCCAAAACGGCAATAACTTAAAAAGTACTAAAATCTTAAAACAGCGTCACAAAATTCTAAAGCACCTAAATCTTAGTCTAAAGAAAAAGCACTTAAGGGATTTTACGGCAAAGCCTAAAAATATAGAAATAAAAATAAACTATGGCTTTTACTATATCTTAAAACTAGTTACGAGCAAAAAATATACAAATAAATGATTAAATATACAATTTATAAAAAGATAAAAAATAATAAAATTACTTATTTTTATACAAATATTATTTTTATATTATTATTTTATAAAAGTATTAATTTATTATATTAATAAAACTAAATATAACTTAAAAATACAAAATAAATAACAACTAAACTAAATTATTATTAAAATAAACCCTAATTAGATAATTAATAATAATAATAATTAATTAACTTAACCCTAATTCGGCTGTCCTAGGTTTCAGATGTGTCAGACATCACCATGCGGTCGCATGGATTTGAAGCTTCTGGTTCATGCGATTGCATGGGCCTGAATTTCGGATCACAAATTGGGCTTCTACAGTACCAAGCCCGATTATTTTAACTTTTTTTTTTCTGTTTTATATTTTTGTAAAATATTTATATAAAACTTATAAATAAGAAAAATTTACTTATTAGTTTTTATAACTTTTCACAATAAAAAGAAATATAAACTTTTTAAATTTAACTAAACTTAAAAATATAGATATATATTTTTCTTTTTATTTTTTTTATTTTTGATTGTATTATATAAAACGTATTTTTATAAAAATGAATTAAAGCTTAATAAAAATCCTTTTTTTATAGCGTTTCGCTTCGGCGGTCCCCGGCAGCGGCGCCAAAAACTTGATGTGTGCAGCGGTGTGTATGAAATAGTATTATTTTTAATATGAAATACGGCGAAATATGATACAAGTTTTATTTATTTATATAGATGGGATATACCTAAACCTTGCTACAACACTATAGGCAGTGTACCTAATCGTAGAGTAGTGTAGTTTTTAGTAAGTCCGGTTCGTTCCACAGGGAGCTAGCTGAGTTTAACGCTATATTTTTAACAACTATATTTATATAAAATATATATAATTATATATAGTAATATTATTATAAAAGGGGGTTTTTACTGTTTAATGACCGGTTTGTCGATTTTATATTTTAAGCGTAAAAATAAATGACAATAATATAAATGACAGAATTTAAATTGCGATAAAGTAAATTGTAGTAATTAAAATGACAGTAAATAAAGGTACGATGAAATATGAAATAAAACAATTATGCTTATTTAAACTTTCGTAACCATGATGTTTGACGTTTTGATTTTAATTAATTGTTACCCGGGTTAATTGTCCTTTGTCCTGGTTTATTTGATACCTATTTGGTTTTTGTCCATAATAGTCCATCGGTCACAATTATAAAATGCTCGTCAAATTAACCTTATTTCCGAAGTCAAATATTCCAACTAATTAAGGATTCGAACTGTAACAAGGTTGTAATACTTTGTTTAATGATTACACCAGGTTATCGACTGCGTGTAATCCAAGGTTTTATTACTTTGTTAACAATTACATCAATTATCCTTGTATGTAATCCACCCCTGTTTTAATGAGATATGAATATTAATTTACCCACTTGATCAGAATGAATAATCAATTACCCAACCCGAATAATTAATTAAATGATCATAAACGATGTCGTATAAACGTCACTAAATAGGACATTCGTAATCAATTTAATAATTATTAGTTTAACTAATTTGAAGATAGGTTCGACAGGTTCTAATTAGTTATCGTTCAATTAGACAATACCCCCTACCTATTAATAGTCAATAGTCCAATGTCCACAAGTGTCGGTCTTTTGTCCAAACCTTAATTATGGTAGAAAATCCAATAACCCCGTCTTAATATTTTAGTCCAACATAACGATTACTTTGGCTCAAATAAGCATAATAATAACTTAGTTACGAGACATTAATTTAAAAAGGAAGAACATAGCTTACAGTGGTGATTAATTGCGTAGCGTTACACGGACAGAGTTCCGACTTAAAACCCATAAAACATTCCTTACAATAACCCAATTATTATTAAACTTAATTTAAAATTAAAATTATAATTAAAATTATAATTATATATATATTTGAGAGAGACAGAGAGTTGTGAAGGATATATATTGTCTATAACTCGTCCAAAAAACTGACTTTTTATAGAACTTGGTATGCTACAGTAACTCATGCGATCGCATGAGATTTTAGTGCAAATCTCATGCACTCGCTTGGGCTCATGCACTCGCATAGGTTTTATGCCTATTTCCCATGCGATCGCATGGCCGTCAGATCCAGCTCACATATTTTTTATTTGCTAGTTTGTCGACGTTATTTAATATAATATATAATATATAAATAATTTATATAATTATTTAAATATTATATTATATTCTTGTACATAGTTGACTTGTAATTTTAGCTCCGTTGCGTCGCGCATTGATAGTTGGCTCATGTCCCGGTTCCGGATTTTCGAACGCCTTTTCGTACGCTTAGATATCTTGTACTTTGCGTTCCGCGACTTGCACTCTTGTAATTTTTAGACGTTTCTCATCAATAAATGGAACCACTTGGATTGTAACTTGTACATTTGAGCTTTTTGGTCATTTGCGTCTTCAAATCGTTGTTTTCTTCTTTTGTCTTCGCACTTATTTATTTACACGATTATTACATAAAAATAGAACAATAGTAACTAAAAGCTTTACATATTGGAAGGATATTGATACTAAATATATGTTCATTTAGAGCACTATCAGATATCTTCAAAAATATTCTCGTCCGATATTAATTATCTCTCCGCACTATCTGTGTTATATCATAAAAGGAAACTGTTTTAGTTTCTATATTCTGTAAACCTTTGAGTTTAAATTATGAATGCTTTTGAAGTAGTGTTGAAAATTGATGCATGAGTTAGTATAATATAATGACACTTGATCAACGTGATTATATTACAGTAAGTCATGCTGAGTTTCTAATGGAACGTGATGATTCACAGATTATAACGTCATCATGTGCCGTGTTACACGACTCTTACATTCTACCTAATATATAAACATATCAAGAACATAATTTCTTGATAGTTCTATCTTTTCTCTTGAATTCTAGTAATTTAACCAATCAATATCGTGCTATTACAATCTCTCTCTTAGAGCATTAGTCATGTTCATTCGAAACTCCATACTTACGAATTCTGGACCGTTACTCGCTTTACTAGGGATCGAGAAGATAATAAAAAGGCAAAGAGCTTCAAAAGATAAGAGAAAATATAAAGCCCAATAACAACACGGAGGTTACAAACCGTGGATATTAATACGAATAGCAATATAAAGACACGGTAGAATTAAGAATAGTATCACCCCAAGGTAATAATAGAAGTAAACAGATTCTTCTGGTGGAAGATTGAAAAGAAGGATGACAGAAATGATAATTAGGAAAATATCAAGGATTAGAACCGGATTAAGCATTTTCACAATCTTTTGGATGTATGAACTAAGAAGGAAAGTATAGGAATTGTGAGAATAATGGAACGGGAGAGCTTAATTTATAATGAAAATATCAGATAGAATAATCGAGGCAGATCACCGTATTTAATATTAGAGATCTTAATTTCCTGATTCGCCGAAGAATCAAATCTTTTAGATTTCGAAGATTTTCTTTAAAGCCCTTGAATTTCGGAATTCAACTGTAACATCCCGTTTTTCCCGCACATATTGAAAGGTACATACTTAATCATTTGTACGTTTGTAACTCGCTAGATTATGCGTAATTGTATAGATGTATGTGTGTGTGTATATATATATATATATATATATATATATATATATATATATATATATATACTAGATAATGTGTGCGTATACAAGTTTATACATGGGCTTTGATAGCGTTAAGTCTTGTGAGACTATTATTGAAGGTTAGGCGAATGTAGGAAGCGGGATTTAGGTGTACGAATCAAATGAAATCAAAATGTGTTTTAGATTTTCAAACTGTTCAGGCTTAGGCTAATGCCGCGCCGCGGCGATCTGGGCCTCGACGTGACAAACAAAGGAAATCTGGATCAGAAGTTGAGTTAAGAAGGGTCTTTTTTCCTTTTATACGCCGCGCCGCGAGAATTGGGTCGCGCCGCTACATTTCTGCTGGACAGATTCCGGACTTAGCTCATTTTAAGAGATTTTAAGGGGCAAAATGGTAAATTGACATGTGGATCTGATGGGAGCATTAAATCTCCACCACATATCCATTTAATTCATTTTCCTTTTATCTTTTCTTTCCATTTTCTCTCCCAAAACACAAAACCAACTTAGTTTCATCTTGAGATTTGAAGGTGAAGATTTGTGAATCAAACCTAGGAGCAAGAATTAAAGTTGTTCTCCTTGTTGTTAGCTACAAGAGGATAGTCTTGGTAAGTTCTAACTTTATGTTTCAAGTTTTAATTGGTTAATGGCTAGGGTTTTGGTTACTAGAGATTTGTATGACCCATTTGAGGGTAAAATGGGTGAAATTGGGTTGTGTTGTTGTAATGAAACCCTAATAGCCACAATCTAGGGTTTTGGCATTATGATTTGAGGTTGTAAGTGTCAAATGGTGTTGTTAGTCACTAATGCACTTTAAGATTAATGAAAGAAGTGTTAATGTGTAAGTTTGACTTGATTGTGAGTCTAAGTAATATAAAATGGGTCAAAATGTACTAGTTGACCTAATTAGATGAAATGGGTATGGATTACCCTAAGTTTTGTGTTAATTGAAGTTAGTAGACCTTAATTCACAAGCCTTAGTGATTAAAGTCGAGTCTTGGCCATTGATGGGCGGTTGTGTATAGTTGAGACATTTAATGAAAATTGGGTCATTAAATGCTCAAGTGGGAGTATTGTGGTTAATCCCACTAGTTTTGAAATTGAATGTGCAATTAATGATTTAGGTACATTGCGTTGAAGCTCGGAAGTGCTAAATCATCATCCTTGTGACAAGTGAGTGGAGTAATTATACGTATGTGTATATAGCGTATTTATTTGTGAATGTTATGGTATGAACCACCGAGCCAGTAGTGCCATAACATGTGTGGGTTAGGATGTGAACCACGAGCCGGTAGCATCGAGTGTGAACCACGAGCCGGTAGCACTATAAACTAAGATGTGAACCACGAGCCGGTAGCATCGAGTGTGAACCACGAGCCGGTAGCACTATAAACGAGTATGACTCAAACGCGTATGGTGTGAACCACGAGCCGGTAGCACCATAGCGTTATTGGTTAACCATATTGAGATTGTTGTTTTGTTTAGCATATAATATATATTGAGTTGAGTATATGCTAATGAAGTGGTGTGATAATGTACGACTTGTTAGTGTTACAGGTATGTTGACATGCTATTTGAGTTACAAGTTCATATGAGGTATTTGGTGTTGTGATTGCAAATGGATAGGTTATATATATGCATGTATAATTGTTGCACTCACTAAGCATTGCTTACCCTCTCGTTGTTTATCATTTTATAGGTTCCGGCTTGGACAAGGGTAAGGGCATACGGTTGGATTAGTTGTCTCCCGTTTATGTTGACAGGGGGTGCTTTTGGCATAGCTTTTGAAGTTGGCCTAATGTTTTGGGTAGTTTAGCCCCAAACCATGCTCGAATGTCGTTTGGATTATAAACTATCATTGTAGTAGGTCAAACTTGTATTAAACTTAATTAATGGCCTTCGTGCCTTTTGTGAACATTTTAAATTGTTGTACGTTTAAAAGGAACTTGTGGAATGGTTTGCATATTTAATTGGCGCGTAAATGTGTATAAAAAAAATTTATCATATGGAATACCGGTTGGGTTGTTTCAAGTGGTATCAGGGCATGGTCTAAGGGATTTAGGCGACTTGAGATAGGTGCCTAGACTTGGGCTTTATTGTGTGAGTGCTTTATGCGGGACTTGTAGGACTTTGGGTCTAATCGGGAATTGTTAGAGCTTTGGTTTATATGAACTAACCTTGTGCTAATTGTTTTGTGTTGTGTTTAGCTATCATCAAGCAAGACGGACGTTGTACTAGCAAGTTAATACGACGTGCTCGCGTAACAACGATTAGCTAACGTTGTTACGGGTGCAAATCGTGTCAAACGAGTAATGTACGACGATTGTTGAGCAAGATGGGGTAGTGTGGTACACATGTATATACTTACGAGTTATGCCTTTCGTTCATGGTTTAACCCTTTCCGTTTTATAGAATGAAGACGAGAAACGGACACGATAATGATATCGGTGGTACAAGCGAGGACCCCGATTTCACGGCCAAAGTTGAGGCCATCTTGAAGAACTACAAGGAGGATTTTTTTGTTAGCGTGAGAAAGGTTTTCAAGGAATCGGTTGACGAGCAAATAACCGATTTAATTAATGAACGAATGAAGGCCACTGTCGATGAGGCTCTTGAAGCTAGAAACATTTATCCTCGTGGTGAAGGAAGACGGGACCTCCACTACAAAAATTTCAAGGATACTCAACCTCCGATGTTTAATGAGGTGAGGGATCCATTGAAAAGCACTTGTTGGATTTCCAATATCGAGGGGGCATTCCGTACCGCGGAGTGTCCTCCCGAGAAGAAGATGAGGTATGAGTCTAGCATGTTACGTGAAGAAGGCAAGTTGTGGTGGGACGATAAAATCAATTTATATGGTGAAGAGCAATGCATGAGCTTGACATGGGAGGAGTTTAAGAAGGAATTCTTCCAAGAATACCGAACTTCTTCCGACCTTGATAGAATCCGGGACGAGTTGCATCATTTACAACAAGGTTCAATGGACTTGGTTACTCTCAAGTCTACCTTTTTGGCAAAGATTCGTTTTTGCCCGGAATATGTTGGTGACGATCATAAGCTAATGAAAGATTTCTACCGTACCTTGAACGATGAGTTAAAGGGTAAGATTAGTTGGGGTATGGCTAAGTCTTTTGAGGAGTTATTTGAATTGGCTCGGGGTTTTGAGCAGGAGGTTCCAAGGAAGAGTGATTTCACTTTTTCAAAGAGAAAGTTTGAAGGTTCGAGTCATTCGAATTTTTCAAATAAAAAGAACAAGAAAGGCTCCGAAAGCATTAATAGTGTGAAGAAGGGTGCTTCCAGGGGTTTTGGGCCCACATGTTATAATTGTAATCCAAGAGGACACATGGCCCGTGATTGCACCAAGGCGTCGACCAAAGTCACTTGCTTTAATTGTGGTAAAGAGGGGCACAAGAGGCCGGAATGCCCCGATTTGAATAATGATCATGCTAAGAAGTTAGAGTAGGCGGCGGGCACGACTAGGGGTCACAACTATTTGATGACCAATGAAAAAGCCAAACAATCAAACGAAGTAGTCACAGGTACTTTCATGGTTAATTCTAATCCGGCAAGGATACTTTTTGATAGTGGTGCTAACTTGTCGTTTGTGTCACCAAAATTTGTGCCTAAACTTAATAAACCATTAACTAATTTGAGTCGTCCGGTAGAAGTAGAAATAGCGGACGGCAAGACGGTATTAGTGGTTGATGTGTGTAATAATTGTGATGTTGTTTTTGGTGCCGAAAACTTTAAGATTGATCTTATCCCGATGACTTTGGGAGATTTTGATATCGTTGTTGGTATGGATTGGCTCGATCATAATAGAGCCGATATTGCATGCCATGAAAAATCTATTCGTGTGAAAACCCCAAGTGGGGGAGAGCTAATTATTCATGGCGATAAGCGAAGAAGACTTGTGCCGATATGTTCTTTTGCTCGGGCACGTCGTTTTCTTGTTAGTGGTGGCATGGCTTTTCTTGCCCATGTTGTTGATACTCGTGATGAGCCACCACCTATTCGTGAAATTTCGGTGGTTAGTGAATTCGAAGATGTTTTTTCGAATGAGTTATCGGGTGTTCCGGCGGAAAGACAAGTTGAATTTTGCATTGAGTTGGTTCCGGGAGCTACTCCCATTGCTAAAACTCCTTATCATTTAGGGCCGACGGAAATGCAAGAGTTGTTAAATCAAACCCAAGAGTTGCTTGAGAAGGGTTTTATTCGACCGAGTGCTTCACCATGGGGTGCTCCGGTTTTATTCGTGAAAAAGAAGGATAGTAGTATGCGGATGCGCATCGATTATCGGGAGTTGAATAAAGTGACGATCAAAAATCGTTATCCATTGCCTAGGATTGACGATTTGTTTGACCAACTCTAAGGTGCGACGTATTTCTCAAAGATTGACCTACGGTCTGGCTATCACCAAATGGGGGTCCGTGAGGAAAATATTGAGAAAACGGCTTTTTGAACGCGTTATGGGCATTTTGAGTTTGTAGTTATGCCTTTTGGTCTTACGAATGCACCGGCGGCATTCATGGATCTTATGAACCGAGTGTGCCAACCTATGTTGGACAAGTCGGTGATTGTGTTCATTGACGACATACTAGTCTACTCGAAAAGTATGAACGAGCATGAACGTCATTTGCGTGAAGTATTGAAGACGTTAAGAAAGGAGAAGTTGTATGCTAAGTTCTCCAAATGTGAATTTTGGCTAAGGGAAGTTCAATTCCTTGGCCACATTATGAACAAAGACGGCATTCAAGTGGATCTGGGGAAGATAGAGACGGTGAAGAGTTGGAGACAACCGACTACTCCTACGGAGGTCCGAAGTTTTCTCGGATTGGCCGGTTATTATCGTCGGTTTATCCAAGAATTTTCTAAAATCGCTTCTTCATTGACGAAGTTGACAAGGAAGAACGCGAGATTTAATTGGGAGGATGAGCAAGAAATTGCTTTTCAATTGCTAAAAAAGAAGTTGTGTCAAGCTCCGGTGTTAGTGTTGCCGGAAGGAGTGGAAGACATGACGGTTTATTGTGATGCTTCGTTAAATAGACTCGGGTGTGTTCTAATGCAAAGAGGTAAAGTCATCGTTTATGCCTCTTGACAATTAAAGGAACACGAGACGAGATATCCGACTCATGATCTTGAGTTGGTGGCAGTTGTGCATGCGTTGAAAATTTGGCGTCATTACTTGTATGGTATCAAGTGTACTATTTATTCGGATCATAAGAGTTTGAAACATCTCTTTAATCAACGAGATTTGAATTATCGTCAACGCAGGTGGATGGATGTGGTGAAAGATTATGATTGTGAAATACTTTATCATCCGGGCAAGGCAAATGTGGTCGCGGATGCGTTAAGTCGAAAGAGTCATCACCCGATGTTACGATTGGGATTGTTACGTATGATTATTACTAACGATTTTCTTGAAAAACTTGGTGTGATTCAAATAGAGGCTTACGTTCACAACAAGCATGCGGAACGAATTGTGGGGCAATTGGAGTTCATTACTATGGGTTCGCATGGTTTGTTGTCTTTTTAAGGAAGAGTGTGGGTAGATGGGTGATTATCGACAAGTGCTACTTGATGAAGCACATAAGTCAAAGTATTCCATTCACCCGGGCGCGACGAAAATGTATCTTGATTTAAGAAAAGATTATTGGTGGCCGGGCATGAAACGCGATGTTGTGAAGTATGTTGAGTAATGCGTCACGTGTTTGCAAGTTAAAGCCGAGCACCAAAAGCCGTATGGTAAGTTACAACCGTTAGAAATCTCGAAATGGAAATGGGAGCACATTACCATGGATTTCATCACAAAGTTACCTAAAACGGCGAGAACCCAGTTTGATTCGATTTGGGTTATAGTTGATCGACTGACGGAGAGTGCTTTGTTTCTTCCCATTAAGGAAGCGATATCGTCAGAGACCTTGGCTAAGTTGTTTATCAAGGAAGTCATCTCTCGACACAGTGTTCCTATATCGATTGTTTCAGATCGAGATACTCGTTTTACATCTCGATTTTGGGAAAAGTTTCATGAGGATATGGGTACACAATTGAAATTGAGCACGACGTATCATCCTCAAACGGACGGTCAAACTGAATGTACGAATCAAACGTTGAAGGATATGTTACGGGCATGTATTATCGATTTTGGTGGTAGTTGGGACGAGCACTTACCTTTGGTGGAATTCTCGTACAATAATAGTTATCATACTAGTATTGGGATGCCACCTTATGAGATGCTATATGGGCGTAGGTGTCGAACCCCGATTTATTGGGGTGAAGTAGGACAAAAGGAAATCGGGAGTACCGATTTGGTTTTAGAGATAAATAGTAAGATTGATATGATTCGAGAGCATTTGAAGAAGGCTCAAGATAGGCAAAAGTCGTATGCCGACAAGCGTAGACGAACGATCGAATTTTAAGAAGGTGACATGGTGATGCTTAAGGTTTCGCCATGGAAAGGTATTATTCGATTTCAAAAACTAGGAAAGTTAGCTCCTTGGTTTATTGGACCATTTAAAGTTGTAGCTCGTGTTGGTGAAGTCGCTTATCGTTTGGAATTACCCGAAGAACTTGCGGGGATCCATAATACATTTCATGTTTCCCATCTCCGTAAGTGTCTTGCGGATGATTCATCTTGGGTGCCATTAGACGAGATTGAACGAAATAATAAGTTAGAGTATATCGAGGAACCTATTGCCATACTTGATGAGAAGGTCAAAAGGTTGAGACATAAAGAGGTTAGGACTTTTAAAGTTCAATGGCGTCATAGTAAGGGTTCCTAGTTTACTTGGGAGCCCGAAGAGTTTGTGCTGGTTTATCTTCCCTTTTGTCATGCGGCTTGGATCGCGAGGACGCGCTCCGATTCAAGTGGGGGAGAGTTGTAACATCCCGTTTTTCCCGCACATATTGAAAGGTACATACTTAATCATTTGTACGTTTGTAACTCGCTAGATTATGCGTAATTGTATAGATGTATGTGTAGATATATATATATATATATATATATATATATATATATATATATATATATATATATATATATATATATATATATATATATATATATATATATATATATATATATATATATATATATATATATACTTGATAATGTGTGCGCATACAAGTTTATACATGGGCTTTGATAGCGTTAAGTCTTGTGAGACTATTGTTGAAGGTTAGGCGAATGTAGGAAGCGGGATTTAGGTGTACGAATCAAATGAAATCAAAATGTGGTTTAGATTGTCAAACTGTTCAGGCTTAGGCTAATGCCGCGCCGCGGCGATCTGGGCCGCGACGCGACAAACAAAGGAAATCTGCATCAGAAGTTGAGTTAAGAAGGGTCTTTTTTCCTTTTATACGCCGCGTCGCGAGAATTGGGTCGCGCCGCTACATTTCTGCTGGACAGATTCCGGACTTAGCTCATTTTAAGAGATTTTAAGGGGCAAAATGGTAAATTGACATGTGGATCTGATGGGAGCATTAAATCTCCACCACATATCCATTTAATTCATTTTCCTTTTATCTTTTCTTTCCATTTTCTCTCCCAAAACACAAAACCAACTTAGTTTCATCTTGAGATTTGAAGGTGAAGATTTGTGAATCAAACCTAGGAGCAAGAATTAAAGTTGTTCTCCTTGTTGTTAGCTACAAGAGGATAGTCTTGGTAAGTTCTAACTTTATGTTTCAAGTTTTAATTGGTTAATGGCTAGGGTTTTGGTTACTAGAGATTTGTATGACCCATTTGAGGGTAAAATGGGTGAATTTGGGCTGTGTTGTTGTAATGAAACCCTAATAGCCACAATCTAGGGTTTTGGCATTATGATTTGAGGTTGTAAGTGTCAAATGGTGTTGTTAGTCACTAATGCACTTTAAGATTAATGAAAGAAGTGTTAATGTGTAAGTTTGACTTGATTGTGAGTCTAAGTAATATAAAATGGGTCAAAATGTACTAGTTGACCTAATTAGATTAAATGGGTATGGATTACCCTAAGTTTTGTGTTAATTGAAGTTAGTAGACTTTAATTCACTAGCCTTAGTGATTAAAGTCGAGTCTTGGACATTGATGGGCGGTTGTGTGTAGTTGAGTCATTTAATGCAAATTTGGTCATTAAATGCTCAAGTGGGAGTATTGTGGTTAATCCCACTAGTTTTGAAATTGAATGTGCACTTAATGATTTAGGTACATTGCGTTGAAGCTAGGAAGTGCTAAATCATCATCCTTGTGACAAGTGAGTGGAGTAATTATACGTATGTGTATATAGCGTATTTATTTGTGAATGTTATGGTATGAACCACCGAGCCGGTAGTGCCATAACATGTGTGGGTTAGGATGTGAACCACGAGCTGGTAGCATCGAGTGTGAACCACGAGCCGGTAGCACTATAAACTAAGATGTGAACCACGAGTCGGTAGCATCGAGTGTGAACCACGAGCCGGTAGCACTATAAACGAGTATGACTCAAACGCGTATGGTGTGAACCACGAGCCGGTAGCACCATAGCGTTATTGGTTAACCATATTGGAATTGTTGTTTTGTTTAGCATATAATATATATTGAGTTGAGTATATGCTAATGAAGTGGTGTGATAATGTACGACTTGTTAGTGTTACGGGTATGTTGACATGCTATTTGAGTTACAAGTTCGTATGAGGTATTTGGTGTTGTGATTGCAAATGGATAGGTTATATATATGCATGTGAAAGGAACCGTTCATATACATTATAAACGACTCATAATAGTTGATTACATCGCGAGGTATTTGACCTCTATATGATACATTTTACAAACATTGCATTCGTTTTTAAAAGACAAACTTTCTTTACAACGAAAGTTGACGGCATGCACACCATTTCATAATACATCCAACTATAATTGGCTTAATAATAATCTTGATGAACTCAATGACTCGAATGCAACGTCTTTCAAAATATGCCATGAATGACTCCAAGTAATATCCTTAAAATGAGCTAATGCACAGCGGAAGATTTCTTTAATACCTGAGAATAAACATGCTTTAAAATGTCAACCAAAAGGTTGGTGAGTTCATTAGTTTATCATAATCAACCATTTCCGTAATAGTAATAGACCACAAGATTTCAGTTTCCATAAATATTCGTACACTCGCAAGTGTATAAAAGTATTCTATAAGTTGTAGGTGAAATGTCCCGTTCTTATTGATTAAAAATGTTCCATATTAATTGATTTCGTTGCGAGGTTTTGACCTCTATATGAGACGTTTTTCAAAGACTGCATTCATTTTTAAAACAAACCATAACCTTTATTTCATAAATAAAGGTTTAAAAAGCTTTACGTAGATTATCAAATAATGATAATCTAAAATATCCTGTTTACACACGACCATTACATAATGGTTTACAATACAAATATGTTACATCGAAATCAGTTTCTTGAATGCAGTTTTTACACAATATCATACAAACATGGACTCCAAATCTTGTCCTTATTTTAGTATGCAACAGCGGAAGCTCTTAATATTCACCTGAGAATAAACATGCTTTAAACGTCAACAAAAATGTTGGTGAGTTATAGGTTTAACCTATATATATCAAATCGTAACAATAGACCACAAGATTTCATATTTCAATACACATCCCATACATAGAGATAAAAATCATTCATATGGTGAACACCTGGTAACCGATATTAACAAGATGCATATATAAGAATATCCCCATCATTCCGGGACACCCTTCGGATATGATATAAATTTCGAAGTACTAAAGCATCCGGTACTTTGGATGGGGTTTGTTAGGCCCAATAGATCTATCTTTAGGATTCGTGTCAATTAGGGTGTCTGTTCCCTAATTCTTAGATTACCAGACTTAATAAAAAGGGGCATATTCGATTTTGATAATTCAACCATAGAATGCAGTTTCTCGTACTTGTGTCTATTTTGTAAATCATTTATAAAACCTGCATGTATTCTCATCCCAAAAATATTAGATTTTAAAAGTGGGACTATAACTCACTTTCACAGATTTTTACTTCGTCGAGAAGTAAGACTTGGCCACTGTTGATTCACGAACCTATAACAATATATACATATATATTAAAGTATGTTCAAAATATATTTACAACACTTTTAATATATTTTGATGTTTTAAGTTTATTAAGTCAGCTGTCCTCGTTAGTAACCTACAACTAGTTGTCCACAGTTAGATGTACAGAAATAAATCGATAAATATTATCTTGAATCAATCCACGACCCAGTGTATACGTATCTCAGTATTGATCACAACTCAAACTATATATATTTTAGAATCAACCTCAACCCTGTATAGCTAACTCCAACATTCACATATAGAGTGTCTATGGTTGTTTCGAAATATATATAGATGTGTCGACATGATAGGTCGAAACATTGTATACGTGTCTATGGTATCTCAAGATTACATAATATACAATACAAGTTGTTTAAGTTATGGTTGGAATAGATTTGTTACCAATTTTCACGTAGCTAAAATGAGAAAAATTATCCAATCTTGTTTTACCCATAACTTCTTCATTTTAAATCCGTTTTGAGTGAATCAAATTGCTATGGTTTCATATTGAACTCTATTTTATGAATCTAAACAGAAAAATTATAGGTTTATTGTCGGAAAAATAAGTTACAATTCATTTTTGTAAAGGTAGTCATTTCAGTCGAAAGAACGACGTCTAGATGACCATTTTAGAAAACATACTTTCACTTTGAGTTTAACCATAATTTTTGGATATAGTTTCATGTTCATAATAAAAATCATTTTCTCAGAATAACAACTTTTAAATCAAAGTTTATCATAGTTTTTAATTAACTAACCCAAAACAGCCCGTGGTGTTACTACGACGGCGTAAATCCGGTTTTACGGTGTTGTTCGTGTTTCCAGGTTTTAAATCATTAAGTTAGCATATCATATAGATATAGAACATGTGTTTAGTTAATTTTAAAAGTCAAGTTAGAAGGATTAACTTTTGTTTGTGAACAAGTTTAGAATTAACTAAACTATGTTCTAGTGATTACAAGTTTAAACCTTCGAATAAGATAGCTTTATATGTATGAATCGAATGATGTTATGAACATCATTACTACCTTAAGTTCCTTGGATAAACCTACTGGAAAAGAGAAAAATGGATCTAGCTTCAATGGATCCTTGGATGGCTCGAAGTTCTTGAAGCAGAATCATGACACGAAAACAAGTTCAAGTAAGATCATCACTTGAAATAAGATTGTTATAGTTATAGAAATTGAACCAAAGTTTGAATATGATTATTACCTTGTATTAGAATGATAACCTACTGTAAGAAACAAAGATTTCTTGAGGTTGGATGATCACCTTACAAGATTGGAAGTGAGCTAGCAAACTTGAAAGTATTCTTGATTTTATGAAACTAGAACTTTTGGAATTTATGAAGAACACTTAGAACTTGAAGATAGAACTTGAGAGAGATCAATTAGATGAAGAAAATTAAAGAATGAAAGTGTTTGTAGGTGTTTTTGGTCGTTGGTGTATGGATTAGATATAAAGGATATGTAATTTTGTTTTCATGTAAATAAGTCATGAATGATTACTCATATTTTTGTAATTTTATGAGATATTTCATGCTAGTTGCCAAATGATGGTTCCCACATGTGTTAGGTGACTCACATGGGCTGCTAAGAGCTGATCATTGGAGTGTATATACCAATAGTACATACATCTAAAAGCTGTGTATTGTACGAGTACGAATACGGGTGCATACGAGTAGAATTGTTGATGAAACTGAACGAGGATGTAATTGTAAGCATTTTTGTTAAGTAGAAGTATTTTGATAAGTGTATTTAAGTCTTTCAAAAGTGTATAAATACATATTAAAACAATACATGTATATACATTTTAACTGAGTCGTTAAGTCATCGTTAGTCGTTACATGTAAGTGTTGTTTTGAAACCTTTAGGTTAACGATCTTGTTAAATGTTGTTAACCCAATGTTTATAATATCAAATAAGATTTTAAATTATTATATTATCATGATATTATCATGTATGAATATCTCTTAATATGATATATATACATTAAATGTCTTTACAACGATAATCGTTACATATATGTCTCGTTTAAAAATCATTAAGTTAGTAGTCTTGTTTTTACATATGTAGTTCATTGTTAATATACTTAATGATATGTTTACTTATCATAGTATCATGTTAACTATATATATATCCATATATATGTCATCATATAGTTTTTACAAGTTTTAACGTTCGTGAATCACCGGTCAACTTGGGTGGTCAATTGTCTATATGAAATATATTTCAATTAATCAAGTCTTAACAAGTTTGATTGCTTAACATGTTGGAAACATTTAATCATGTAAATATCAATCTCAATTAATATATATAAACATGTAAAAGTTCGGGTCACTACAGTACCTACCCGTTAAATAAATTTCGTCCCGAAATTTTAAGCTGTTGAAGGTGTTGACGAATCTTCTGGAAATAGATGCGGGTATTTCTTCTTCATCTGATCTTCACGCTCCCAGGTGAACTCGGGTCCTCTACGAGCATTCCATCGAACATTAACAATTGGTATCTTGTTTTGCTTAAGTCTTTTAACTTCACGATCCATTATTTCGACGGGTTCTTCGATGAATTGAAGTTTTTCGTTGATTTGGATTTCATCTAACGGAATAGTGAGATCTTCTTTAGCAAAACATTTCTTCAAATTCGAGACGTGGAAAGTGTTATGTACAGCCGCGAGTTGTTGAGGTAACTCTAGTCGGTAAGCTACTGGTCCGACACGATCAATAATCTTGAATGGTCCAATATACCTTGGATTTAATTTCCCTCGTTTACCAAATCGAACAACGCCTTTCCAAGGTGCAACTTTAAGCATGACCATCTCTCCAATTTCAAATTCTATATCTTTTCTTTTAATGTCAGCGTAGCTCTTTTGTCGACTTTGGGCGGTTTTCAACCGTTGTTGAATTTGGATGATCTTCTCGGTAGTTTCTTGTATAATCTCCGGACCCGTAATCTATCTATCCCCCACTTCACTCCAACAAATCGGAGACCTGCACTTTCTACCATAAAGTGCTTCAAACGGCGCCATCTCAATGCTTGAATGGTAGCTGTTGTTGTAAGAAAATTCTGCTAACGGTAGATGTCGATCCCAACTGTTTCCGAAATCAATAACACATGCTCGTAGCATGTCTTCAAGCGTTTGTATCGTCCTTTCGCTCTGCCCATCAGTTTGTTGATGATAGGCAGTACTCATGTCTAGACGAGTTCCTAATGCTTGCTGTAATGTCTGCCAGAATCTTGAAATAAATCTGCCATCCCTATCAGAGATAATAGAGATTGGTATTCCATGTCTGGAGACGACTTCCTTCAAATACAGTCGTGCTAACTTCTCCATCTTGTCATCTTCTCTTATTGGTAGGAAGTGTGCTGATTTGGTGAGACGATCAACTATTACCCAAATAGTATCAAAACCACTTGCAGTCCTTGGCAATTTAGTGATGAAATCCATGGTAATGTTTTCCCATTTCCATTCCGGGATTTCGGGTTGTTGAAGTAGACCTGATGGTTTTTGATGCTCAGCTTTGACCTTAGAACACGTCAAACATTCTCCTACGTATTTAGCAACATCGGCTTTCATACCCAGCCACCAAAAATGTTTCTTGAGATCCTTGTACATCTTCCCCGTTCTAGGATGTATTGAGTATCTGGTTTTATGAGCTTCTCTAAGTACCATTTCTCTCATATCTCCAAATTTTGGTACCCAAATCCTTTCAGCCCTATACCGGGTTCCGTCTTCCCGAATATTAAGATGCTTCTCCGATCCTTTGGGTATTTCATCCTTTAAATTTCCCTCTTTTAAAACTCCTTGTTGCGCCTCCTTTATTTGAGTAGTAAGGTTATTATGAATCATTATATTGATAGATTTTACTCGAATGGGTTCTCTATCCTTCCTGCTCAAGGCATCGGCTACCACATTTGCCTTCCCCGGGTGGTAACGAATCTCAAAGTCGTAATCATTCAATAATTCAATCCACCTACGCTGCCTCATATTCAGTTGTTTCTGATTAAATATGTGTTGAAGACTTTTGTGGTCGGTATATATAATACTTTTGACCCCATATAAGTAGTGCCTCCAAGTCTTTAATGCAAAAACAACCGCGCCTAATTCCAAATCATGCGTTGTATAATTTTGTTCGTGAATCTTCAATTGTCTAGACGCATAAGCAATCACCTTCGTTCGTTACATTAATACACAACCGAGACCTTGCTTTGATGCGTCATAATAAATCACAAAATCATCATTCCCTTCAGGCAATGACAATATAGGTGCCGTAGTTAGCTTTTTCTTCAATAACTGAAACGCTTTCTCTTGTTCATCATTCCATTCAAATTTCTTCCCTTTATGCGTTAATGCAGTCAAGGGTTTTGCTATTCTGGAAAAGTCTTGGATGAACCTTCTGTAGTAACCGGCTAGTCCTAAAAACTGGCGTATGTGTTTCGGAGTTTTCAGGGTTTCCCACTTTTCAACAGTTTCTATCTTTGCCGGATCCACCTTAATACCTTCTTTGTTCACTATGTGACCGAGGAATTGAACTTCTTCCAACCAAAATGCACACTTTGAAAACTTAGCGTACAATTCTTCCTTCCTCAATACTTCTAACACCTTTCTCAAATGTTCACCATGTTCTTGGTCATTCTTTGAGTAAATAAGTATGTCATCAATGAAAACAATGACAAACTTGTCAAGGTATGGTCCACACACTCGGTTCATAAGGTCCATGAACACAGCTGGTGCATTAGTTAAACCAAACGGCATGACCATAAACTCGTAATGACCGTAACGTGTTCTGAAAGCAGTCTTTGGAATATCATCTTCTTTCACCCGCATTTGATGATACCCGGAACGTAAGTCAATCTTTGAATAAACAGACGAGCCTTGTAGTTGATCAAATAAGTCGTCGATTCTCGGTAGTGGGTAGCGGTTCTTGATGGTAAGTTTGTTCAACTCTCGGTAGTCGATACACAACCTGAATGTACCATCTTTCTTCTTGACAAACAAAACAGGAGCTCCCCACGGTGATGTGCTTGGTCGAATGAAACCACGCTCTAAAAGTTCTTGTAATTGGCTTTGCAGTTCTTTCATCTCGCTGGGTGCGAGTCTGTAAGGAGCACGAGCTATTGGTGCAGCTCCTGGTACAAGATCTATTTGAAATTCAACGGATCGATGTGGGGGTAATCCCGGTAATTCTTTCGGAAATACATCGGGAAATTCTTTTGCGATGGGAACATCATTGATGCTCTTTTCTTCAGTTTGTACTTTCTCGACGTGTGCTAGAACAGCATAGCAACCTTTTCTTATTAGTTTTTGTGCCTTCAAATTACTAATAAGATGTAGCTTCGTGTTGCCCTTTTCTCCGTACACCATTAAAGGTTTTCCTTTTTCTCGTATAATGCGAATTGCATTTTTGTAACAAACGATCTCTGCTTTCACTTCTTTCAACCAGTCCATACCGATTATCACATCAAAACTCCCTAACTCTACTGGTATTAAATCAATCTTAAATGTTTCGCTAACCAGTTTAATTTCTCGATTCCGACATATATTATCTGCTGAAATTAATTTACCATTTGCTAATTCGAGTAAAAATTTACTATCCAAAGGCGTCAATGGGCAACTTAATTTAGCACAAAACTCTCTACTCATATAGCTTCTATCCGCACCCGAATCAAATAAAACGTAAGCAGATTTATTGTCAATAAGAAACGTACCCGTAACAAGCTCCGGGTCTTCCTGTGCCTCTGCCGCATTAATATTGAAAACTCTTCCGCGGCCTTGTCCATTCGTGTTCTCCTGGTTCGGGCAATTTCTAATAATGTGGCCCGGTTTTCCACATTTATAACAAACTACATTGGCATAGCTTGCTCCGACACTACTTGCCCCGCCATTACTCGTTCCGACACCATTTGTTCCTTTCGTTCTATTAACCCCTGGTCCGTAGACCTCACACTTCGCCGCGCTATGACCATTTCTTTTACACTTGTTTCAAAATTTGGTGCAGAACCCCGAGTGATACTTTTCACACCTTTGGCATAGCTGTTTCTGATTGTTGTTGTTGTTGCGGTTATTATTGTTATTGGGATGATTGTTGTAGTTGCTGTTGTTGTTGTTGTTGGGCCGTTTATTGTAGTTGCGATTGATGTTGCGATTGTTGGGATAATTGTTGCGATTGCTGTTGTTGTTGTATTGGTGATTCTTATCACCATTTTCCTCCCACTTTCTTTTGACTTGCTTCACATTGGCCTCTTCAGCAGTCTGTTCTTTAATTCTTTCTTCAATTTGGTTCACTAGTTTGTGAGCCATTCTACATGCCTGTTGTATGGAGGCGGGCTCGTGTGAACTTATATCTTCTTGGATTCTTTCCGGTAATCCTTTCACAAACGCGTCGATCTTCTCTTCCTCATCTTCGAATGCTCCCGGACACAATAGGCACAATTCTGTGAATCGTCTTTCGTACGTGGTAATATCAAATCCTTGGGTTCGTAACCCTCTAAGTTCTGTCTTGAGCTTATTGACCTCGGTTCTGGGACGGTACTTCTCGTTCATCAAGTGCTTAAATGCTGACCACGGTAGTGCGTACGCATCGTCTTGTCCCACTTGCTCTAGATAGGTATTCCACCATGTTAACGCAGAACCTGTGAAGGTATGCGTAGCGTACTTCACTTTGTCCTCTTCAGTACACTTACTTATGGCAAACACCGATTCGACCTTCTCGGTCCACCGTTTCAATCCGATCGGTCCTTCGGTTCCATCAAATTCCAAAGGTTTGCAGGCAGTGAATTCTTTGTAGGTGCATCCTACACGATTTCCTGTACTGCTAGATCCAAGGTTATTGTTGGTATGTAGCGCAGCCTGTACTGCGGCTATGTTTGAAGCTAGAAAAGTACGGAATTCCTCTTCATTCATATTCACTGTGTGTCGAGTAGTCGGTGCCATTTCCTTCAAAATAGTCAAATGGAACAAGTTAATCATACAGAATATTAAGAGTAGTTAATAGTATTTCGTAGCATAATATGAACTCATTTATAAAAGCTTTTTCTTCATATTAGCATTTTATAAGTTTAAATTCGGGTAGTACCTACCCGTTAAGTTCATACTTAGTAGCTAATATACAATTCAACTACTACAATTCTATATGAAAAACTGATTATAATAATATTTTGCGCTCAAACTTTTACACAATATTTTACAAACTTACAATACCGCTTATTTTACATATAGCATGAAATATAGCACACAAATAATTTGATACAAGATGGTTGTGAAGATAATTCTAGCTAGTACACAAGTCGTTCAGCAAAGGCAATAAAGACACGTAATTCATACGTCCAGAAACAAGTCATGCATTCTGGTTTTACTAGGATTACTTCCCATCCTTGATCTTGTGGAACATAACCGTTATGGCCGTTGATAAGACAGCGTGTTGTAACATCGTCAAAGGGACGAGGGTTACGTAATGTCCAACAGTCCCGTAACAATCTAAAAACCTCATTTCTTACCCCAATTACCGACTCCGTCACTTGTGGGAACGTTTTGTTTAATAGTTGTAGCCCGATGTTCTTGTTCTCACTTTGGTGAGAAGCGAACATTACTAATCCGTAAGCATAACATGCTTCTTTATGTTGCATGTTAGCCGCTTTTTCTAAATCACGAAGTCCAATATTTGGATATATTGAGTCAAAATAATTTCTTAACCCATTGCGTAAAATAGCATTTGGGTTCCCCGCAATATATGCGTCAAAGTAAACACATCGTAACTTATGGATTTCCCAATGTGATATCCCCCATCTTCCGAACGAAAGCCTTTTATAAACCAAGGCATTCTTGGAACGTTCTTCGAATGTCTTACAAACTGATCTCGCCTTAAATAGTTGTGCCGAAGAATTCTGACCGACTCTAGACAAGATTTCATCAATCATGTCTCCGGGTAGGTCTCTTAAAATATTGGGTTGTCTATCCATTTTGTGTTTTTATACTGTAAAATAGACAAGAGTTAGATTCATAAAAAAAAATACTTATTAATACAAGCAATTTTTACATATATCATAAAGCATAAGCACACTATATTACATATATTACACCACACGAATACAACTATCTTATTCCGACTCGCTTGTTTCTTCTTCTTCGGTTTTGGTTCGTTTTGCCAAGTTTCTAGGGATATATGATGTTCCCCTAATATGAGCCGTCGTGATTCACATTGGTTTAGAAAAACCTGGTGGTTTAGAGGTTCCCGGGTCATTGTTACAACTTAAGGACTTCGGGGGTTGACGATACATATAAAGTTCATCGGGGTTGGAATTAGATTTCTCTATTTTTATGCCTTTTCCCTTATTATTTTCTTTTGCCTTTTTAAATTCAGTTGGGGTAATTTCTATAACATCATCGGAATTCTCGTCGGAATCCGATTCATCGGAGAATTGGCAATCCTCCCAATATTTTGCTTCCTTGGCGGAAACACCATTTACCATAATTAACCTTGGTCGGTTGGTTGAGGATTTTCTTTTACTTAACCGTTTTATTATTTCCCCCATCGGTTCTATTTCTTCATCCGGTTCCGATTCTTCTTCCGGTTCCGACTCTTCTTCCGGTTCCTCTTCGGGAACTTGTGAATCAGTCCACGAATCATTCCAATTTACATTTGACTCTTCATTATTATTAGGTGAGTCAATGGGACTTGTTCTAGAGGTAGACATCTATCACATAATATCAAACGCGTTAAGAGATTAATATATCACATAATATTCACATGTTAAAAATATATAGTTTCCAACAAAATTTGTTAAGCAATCATTTTTCAAGTAAACACGGTCGAAGTCCAGACTCACTAATACATCCTAACAAACTCGATAAGACACACTAATGCAAAATTCTGGTTCTCTAAGACCAACGCTCGGATACCAACTGAAATGTCCCGTTCTTATTGATTAAAAACGTTCCATATTAATTGATTTCGTTGCGAGGTTTTGACCTCTATATGAGACGTTTTTCAAAGACTGCATTCATTTTTAAAACAAACCATAACCTTTATTTCATAAATAAAGGTTTAAAAAGCTTTACGTAGATTATCAAATAATGATAATCTAAAATATCCTGTTTACACACGACCATTACATAATGGTTTACAATACAAATATGTTACATCGAAATCAGTTTCTTGAATGCAGTTTTTACACAATATCATACAAACATGGACTCCAAATCTTGTCCTTATTTTAGTATGCAACAGCGGAAGCTCTTAATATTCACGTGAGAATAAACATGCTTTAAACGTCAACAAAAATGTTGGTGAGTTATAGGTTTAACCTATATATATCAAATCGTAACAATAGACCACAAGATTTCATATTTCAATACACATCCCATACATAGAGATAAAAATCATTCATATGGTGAATACCTGGTAACCGACATTAACAAGATGCATATATAAGAATATCCCCATCATTCCGGGACACCCTTCGGATATGATATAAATTTCGAAGTACTAAAGCATCCGGTACTTTAGATGGGGTTTGTTAGGCCCAATAGATCTATCTTTAGGATTCGCGTCAATTAGGGTGTCTGTTCCCTAATTCTTAGATTACCAGACTTAATAAAAAGGGGCATATTCGATTTCGATAATTCAACCATAGAATGCAGTTTCTCGTACTTGTGTCTATTTTGTAAATCATTTATAAAACCTGCATGTATTCTCATCCCAAAAATATTAGATTTTAAAAGTGGGACTATAACTCACTTTCACAGATTTTTACTTCGTCGAGAAGTAAGACTTGGCCACTGTTGATTCACGAACCTATAACAATATATACATATATATTAAAGTATGTTCAAAATATATTTACAACACTTTTAATATATTTTGATGTTTTAAGTTTATTAAGTCAGCTGTCCTCGTTTGTAACCTACAACTAGTTGTCCACAGTTAGATGTATAGAAATAAATCGATAAATATTATCTTGAATCAATCCACGACCCAGTGTATACGTATCTCAGTATTGATCACAACTCAAACTATATATATTTTAGAATCAACCTCAACCCTGTATAGTTAACTCCAACATTCACATATAGAGTGTCTATGGTTGTTCCGAAATATATATAGATGTGTCGACATGATAGGTCGAAATATTGTATACGTGTCTATGGTATCTCAAGATTACATAATATACAATACAAGTTGATTAAGTTATGGTTGGAATAGATTTGTTACCAATTTTCACGTAGCTAAAATGAGAAAAATTATCCAATCTTGTTTTACCCATAACTTCTTCATTTTAAATCCGTTTTGAGTGAATCAAATTGCTATGGTTTCATATTGAACTCTATTTTATGAATCTAAACAGAAAAAGTATAGGTTTATAGTCGGAAAAATAAGTTACAATTCATTTTTGTAAAGGTAGTCATTTCAGTCGAAAGAACGACGTCTAGATGACCATTTTAGAAAACATACTTTCACTTTGAGTTTAACCATAATTTTTGGATATAGTTTCATGTTCATAATAAAAATCATTTTCTCAGAATAACAACTTTTAAATCAAAGTTTATCATAGTTTTTAATTAACTAACCCAAAACAGCCCGTGGTGTTACTACGACGGCGTAAATCCGGTTTTACGGTGTTGTTCGTGTTTCCAGGTTTTAAATCATTAAGTTTGCATATCATATAGATATAGAACATGTGTTTAGTTAATTTTAAAAGTCAAGTTAGAAGGATTAACTTTTGTTTGCGAACAAGTTTAGAATTAACTAAACTATGTTCTAGTGATTACAAGTTTAAACCTTCGAATAAGATAGCTTTATATGTATGAATCGAATGATGTTATGAACATCATTACTACCTTAAGTTCCTTGGATAAACCTACTGGAAAAGAGAAAAATGGATCTAGCTTCAATGGATCCTTGGATGGCTCGAAGTTCTTGAAGCATAATCATGACACGAAAACAAGTTCAAGTAAGATCATCACTTGAAATAAGATTGTTATAGTTATAGAAATTGAACCAAAGTTTGAATATGATTATTACCTTGTATTAGAATGATAACCTACTGTAAGAAACAAATATTTCTTGAGGTTGGATGATCACCTTACAAGATTGGAAGTGAGCTAGCAAACTTGAAAGTATTCTTGATTTTATGAAACTAGAACTTTTGGAATTTATGAAGAACACTTAGAACTTGAAGATAGAACTTGAGAGAGATCAATTAGATGAAGAAAATTAGAGAATGAAAGTGTTTGTAGGTGTTTTTGGTCGTTGGTGTATGGATTAGATATAAAGGATATGTAATTTTGTTTTCATGTAAATAAGTCATGAATGATTACTCATATTTTTGTAATTTTATGAGATATTTCATGCTAGTTGCCAAATGATGGTTTCCACATGTGTTAGGTGACTCACATGGGCTGCTAAGAGCTGATCATTGGAGTGTATATACCAATAGTACATACATCTAAAAGCTGTGTATTGTACGAGTACGAATACGGGTGCATACGAGTAGAATTGTTGATGAAACTGAACGAGGATGTAATTGTAAGCATTTTTGTTAAGTAGAAGTATTTTGATAAGTGTATTTAAGTATTTCAAAAGTGTATAAATACATATTAAAACACTACATGTATATACATTTTAACTGAGTCGTTAAGTCATCGTTAGTCGTTACATGTAAGTGTTGTTTTGAAACCTTTAGGTTAACGATCTTGTTAAATGTTGTTAACCCAATGTTTATAATATCAAATAAGATTTTAAATTATTATATTATCATGATATTATCATGTATGAATATCTCTTAATATGATATATATACATTAAATGTCTTTACAACATAATCGTTACATATATGTCTCGTTTAAAAATCATTAAGTTAGTAGTCTTGTTTTTACATATGTAGTTCATTGTTAATATACTTAATGATATGTTTACTTATCATAGTATCATGTTAACTATATATATATATCCATATATATGTCATCATATAGTTTTTACAAGTTTTAACGTTCGTGAATCACCGGTCAACTTGGGTGGTCAATTGTCTATATGAAACATATTTCAATTAATCAAGTCTTAACAAGTTTGATTGCTTAACATGTTGGAAACATTTAATCATGTAAATATCAATCTCAATTAATATATATAAACATGGAAAAGTTCGGGTCACTACAGTAGGCACCCGGTAACAAGCCTTAACGTTTATTTTTTTTTACCCTCTAAAGTACACCAGATCATGTGTGTTTAATATAACTTCGAAGTACTAAAGCATCCCATAGTCAGGATGGGGTTTGTTAGGCCCAATAGATCTATCTTTAGGATTCGCGCCTACCGTACATAGACAAGTAGTTTAATGTTACCAAGCTAAGGGTATATTTCTGGTTTAAACCCACATAGAATTAGTTTTAGTACTTGTGCCTATTTCGTAAAACATTTATAAAACAGCGCATGTATTCTCAGCCCAAAAATATATATAAAAAGGGAGTAATGAAACTCACCATACTGTATTTCATAGTAAAAATACATATAACGTCATTTAACAAGTGCAAGGTTGGCCTCGGATTCACGAACCTATATTAAGTATATATATTTATATGTTGATCAATATCTGTCTAACAATTTAGGTCAAGTCGTAGTGTATCACAATCCTAATGCTCGAGACCGACATGCAAAAGTCAACAAAAGTCAACTTGACCCAAAATGACTTTCAAAATCAATACATGTTTATTATATAACTTATATATAGTTGTTTTATATATTTAAATATATTTATCAGATCTTATTATACTAAATAATACCAGTCATTTATTAATAACTAAAAATTTATATTTAAATTTATATATGATAAAAATACACTTTTATATATCTCAAGTAATAAAATTTATAAAATTCACTTTATATCATAAAAATATAATGGTATGTATTATTAATGTAATTATATTACGTGTGGTAAAAATATCTTTGTACGCATATTTATTTGATTAAATAATATTGATAATAATAATAATGATAAAAATAATAAAATGATAGTTTCAATAAAAATATTAATTTTTAGTAATAAAAATAATTTTAGTAATAACATCAACTGATAACAATTATAATAATCGTTTTAATAATAATATTAAAATTAATAATAAATCAGTTGACCATATCTTTTAATCCGTTCATCGAACCCACACGATTTCTAAATGAAAAGTTATTAATTTTTCTTTAGCTTTTCAACGACATGCATATCATATACCTTATCTCAGTAGCATATGTATCAAATTCGTGATTTATCATAAACTATTTAACGACGAAACTAAGCATACAAACATGCATAATCATATATACTCGAGCACTAGTCAGGGATACACTATTAATATATAAAAGATAAGATATGAATGCCCACGTATCAATATTGTGATTCAATATTGCAGGAAAGTACGTAGACGCAATGAAAATGATAAACGTTAGGTTGACCTCACGAGCAATACCCTCGAACAATACCCATAACCTTCATAGCTATAACCCATAATTTCCTTAGCTCTATCCCGTTTGAAAACTTATTTTGAAATCGTCTGAATATAACTCCATCGTAGTATTTTATGTATACTAATAATATCTTGAAATAATACTAAGTAAATATATATATGTAATTTGATTGAGAGAGTTTAGAGAAATATATTTTCAAATTTCTATGAAATAATGAAACCTATTGAATTCTATTTATAATAGATTTTTGAATTATTAAAGTGAATTATTAAAGTATGAATTATTAAAGTGAATTATTAAAGTATGAATTATTAAAGTGAATTATTAAAGTATGAATTATTAAAATGAATTATTAAAGTGAATTATTAAAGTATGAATTATTAAAGTGAATTATTAAAGTATGAATTATTAAAGTAAATTATTAAAGTATGAATTATTAAAATGAATTATTAAAGTATGAATTATTAAAGTGAATTATTAAAGTATGAATTATTAAAGTGAATTATTAAAGTATGAATTATTAAAGTGAATTATTAAAGTTAAAGTAAAGTAAATGTAAATTAAAGGTAAAGTTAAAGTATAGTAAAAGTATAAAAACTATGTATGTATAACACGCGTATAAATATATATAATACTAATTTAAATCGTTATATATATTTAATGAAATAAAATATAAATATCGTTATATTTATTATACTGGTTAAGTAATGAGTTGTCAAAAGTGATTCTAGATATTTATAAAAGTTATATACGTTTTAATAATAAAGTTCTTTTTAAACCGAAAACATCTTTGTACGTTTGAAAATAGATTAATAGAATATTATGGAAACCAATTCTCCACTAACTTTTGTCTAACTTTCGTAAATGACATTTTTTGTTTTTATTTATAAATAGCTTTACAAATTATTCTGAATATCGTTAAGAGGAATAGATTTTCTCAAATCATAGTGGACCTCTCAACAGAGACTTGTAATCATAATTCAATGTTTCTGATAATTCAATCATTTAATATATTTTTTAATTTCGTCGAAAATCATATTGAAACAAATACGTTCGTGTAAAGTATTATACGTTTAATACTTTATTAATATTCTCAAGTTATAATATATATATATATATATATATATATATATATATATACATATACATATCTATTTATATATAACGGTTCGTGAATCGTCAGAATTTGGTCGAGGTTATAATGAATGTATGAACACAGTTTAAAATTCTTGAGATTTAACTTAACAAACTTTGCTTATCGTGTCAGAATAATATAAAGATTAAAGTTTAAATTTGGTCGGAAATTTCCGGGTCGTCACAGTACCTACCCGTTAAAGAAATTTCGTCCCCGAAATTTGATAGAGGTCGTCATGACTAACAATGAGAATGTTATTATAACGATTATAGAGTTTTATCATGTTCAAGAAGAATGGATAAAATAATTCGATTACTCGAAGAGTGTGAGTGAAGTTATCGTAAATGAATGAAATAAGATAATAGTGATTCGTCGTATCTTTTGACGTCATCACGATTGATCTCCAAAAAGAAAATGTGTGTAATCTATATTGGATTTGATTATTCGGCGATTAAGGAAATTATGATCCTCTTCGAATTAATGCGATAATCCATTTTGATTTCTCTGTCGGATATTTCACTATAAATCCACCTCCTTTGTTTTCTTACAACTCACACCTTCTCAACTCATATTTTAAAGTATTTGTCAATATGCTTCATCCAGTGCTGATTCTTGATATACTCCTCACTTTCATATCTGTCGCTCTTCTTTTTCATCTGCCTCCGGAAGAATCTATTTACTTCTACTATACTCTTAGTTTTATAGTGTTTTTAGTTCTCCCGTGTCTTTATATTGCTATATGCATTGATATATACGGTTTGTGATTTCTGGGTTGTTGTTGGGTTTTATATCTTCCCTTATATTTCAAAGTCCTTGCTTCTTCTATAATCATTGTCATCCACAGTTAATGATCTCTTCTATTTGCTATGATTTATACTCCCATTTCTAGTTCGGAGCTTTGTCCTTTCGTTTCTTCTTCTTGCGATTAAGCACCGCTTGTAATGGTCCAGAATTCGCAGATATAAATTTCGGAATGAACATTGTTAATGTTCTAGGAAGGAAATTGTAATGGTATGATCTTGACTTGTCAAATTACCAGAATACCTCGGAAAAGGCCGAATCATCAAGAAATATTTTCTTGATATTTAGAGATCAAAGAGAATACAAGAGTCGTGTAACATAGCACATGATGACGTTATGATCTGTGAATCATCATGTTCCTTTTAGAAACTCAGCATGAATTACTGTAATATAATCACGTTGATCAAGTGTCATTATATTATACTAACTCATGCTTCAGCTCCCAACACTTCTTCAAGAATATTCCTATTTTAAACTCGAATGTTTCAGAATTTAGAAACTAAAATAGTTTCTTTTATGATATAATACAGATAGCGCGAAGAGGTAAATGATTTCAGATAAGAATAATTATAAAAATATCTTCAGAAGTATGGATGATATTTATAATGAAAGATACGATGATATCTTAGAATGTCTAATATCAGAGGATGATGAAGGATATTGTCCGCAGGGGTTTAGAGTCAGGAGCAAGGTATTTGTTAATGACTTCAGCAAGTAATGAATCATTTGGATTCTTTGAAGGCAGGTTCAGCCTTTGTGATTTGTCCACAGCCTCGTTCATACTTTGCTCAATCCGTTTTCCAGTTCCAAATCTTCTCTTTTTCTGAGCTTTGCCAATATACTATCCTTTATCATCCAACTTTTTACTGTTAAGGTCGTTTACAGTTTTTGCTGCTTCATCAGCATTTTTCAAAATTTCGAGAACTGGTTCGCAGTTTAGGGTGTTTTTCAGAAATTTCTTATTCAAAGTATGTAAGTCTTGGAGGTAGACGTTGTGTGTATATGTAATTGTTGATGTAGACATGCTGCAAGGTTTCAAAATACTTATTGCTGATTCTCAATAATTGGTATAGCAATTCTTGTTATAAGGTACGAATGAGTATATGATAGGGTTTCGATAATTATAATGATTTTTTTTTTTTGGAAAGTCAAAGATCAGTGAAGTTGTTGGTAAGTTTATTGCTAATGTGGTGAATATAAACGATTCCCCAGTAATGTTGGCGAAAGGGCAACGTATCTATCGAGGTTATAATAAGACTGTTTTGATTGAGAAGTCGAAGTTGACTTGCTGGAGCTGTGACAAAACTGTCTATTTTGAAACGAAATTGAAAAGTTATTTTAGCTAGTAAATGCCAAAGGGTCTAACACGGATACGTGTCGAACTATGACTTGGGTTTTGAGAGTTTTTCAGGTGTATAACTGTGGGTAACATGTGGTTAGATCATCATCTCGATTGTTCCTTAGTTGAAGTGTCTTCAGGAATTTCGAAGGGTTTGAGCACATATTGTAATCGTTAATACATTTGATGTTCTAACACAGTTTTGAAGTCAAAGTATAGCTTTGAAAGATATAGGAATCTAAGAGTGATGATACTGGTTATATTTCGAATTGAATTATGCGATTTCAAAATCAGAATATGTAATTGAATTTGAATGAGTATGATTGTTTTGATTTATATGAAAGAATGAATATTGTTGTGAAAGTAGGGAGTATAGTTAATGATTGCTGAATCAGTTTCGAAAAATGTAATATATTAATTGTGAATTTATATATCTCTCGGGTATTACCTACCCGTTAAAAAAACTTTCACAATTAATATTTTGTACAAAAGAAGTTTATTACAGTCTTTATGAAAATATATGTGTATATTTTCTTTAGATGTAATATAGATTTAATGAGTTAATATTAAATTAAAGTCATTTGTTTTATGGTTGGAACTAGAATTGAGTAATCTCTAAAACTTTATAAATTGCATAAGTATTTCTTCAATAATATTGAAATTATGAATCATTACTTTGTTATTTGTTAGTTTTCGTGAAATTCTTGTGAACTTCGCAAGGTACGAATGATGTTATTTGAAAAGTTTCGAGTACATCGATGATGAAAGTATAAAATCAAACATATATTCGAATAATACACTTGATTTATTATGAATTGGAATTTTATTGAATTGAGACAGAGATTGTAATTAACGATGGTTAAGTTGCGGACGAAGGACGTACATCATTGCATATTTGTAATATGAATTAACTGAGTAGTTAAGATTCACACATAATAGCTTAGTACGGGAAGATTTATTATGGTTTAAAAATTTATACATATAAAATATACATATAAATCTTTCGATTGGAAATGAGTTAATACTTCATAACTCGTTGATACAATAAATTTGTTGTTGATTCGTAATGATGTCCACAATGATTCTTGAACTGACAGAGTTTGTGATGTTACAGGTGCTGTTGATTCTGACGATACTGACGGCACTGACTGTGTTGATGATGCTACGGTCCTGTTGATGCTGGTGGTAAAACAAATCTAGCTTGTAAATCGTACACCGTTTTCGATCAAAGTTTCTACTCTACCATCTCCGTTCACTCATCCGATTTACGGTCAGAATTAAATAATCTCTAAGATTTTGGAGATTACATAACTGCCGCAGAGATATCTCTTCAATGAAGTTTATGAATTAATACTTCATCGTTTGTTGTTGTTGATATTCCTGGATATTTACAGGGCGTATGACGTTGATGTTTGAGATACAGATTGTGATGTTGCGGTGTGGGATGTGGATGTTGTTGTTGGTGGTGGTGATGGTACTGTTGGTGTTGCTGATGGTGGTACTAGTGCTGCTGCTGGTGCTGCTGCTGGTGTTTGTAACCTTTGCACCATATTCTCCAAAGCCACTACTCGAGCGCGAAGCTCGTTGACTTCTTCTATTACACCGGGGTGATTGTCAGTTCGGACGAGCGGATAAATAAAATCTAGAATTTGGTGTAGTATGTAATCGTGACGAGATACTCTAGAAATAAGAGAGAAAATGGTGTTTCGGATAGGTTCGCTGGTAAGTGCTTCAGGTTCTTTGCCAAGAGGGCAATGTGGTGGATGGAAGGGATCACCTTCTTCTTGTCTCCAATGATTAAGGAGGCTACGAACCCATCCCCAATTCATCCAGAATAGATGATGACTAATTGGTTGATCCATTCTGGTCACACTGCTTTCGGAACTTGAGTGGGATTCTATTTCGGAATCCGAGGGACTTGAACTAATGACGAATTCCATTTCGTACGATTGAATAAAGAATTTTTCGATATGAAATGATTTTCCGGCTATCGGGTGGTATTCTAATTATATAGAGCAAAAGGTTTCGTAGATTACGGAGGAATTTACGGAATGTGTCAGGCAAAGTTTACAGTAACAGATACGCTAAGATATGAATTAGCAGATACGCTAAGATATGAATTTTGTCTATACACTATTTATGCAATCAATGCAATAAGATGTGTCTAGACTAAGAATGATAAGCAGGTAATTTCCGACAAAAATGATGAGCAAAACTTTTGACATGCAGACACGGTAGAAGTCCAGACTCACTAATGCATCCTAACGACTATCAGTTAGACACACTAATGCATACCTGGTTCGCTAAGACCACTGCTCTGATACCAACTGAAAGGACCCGTTCATATACATTATAAATGACTCATAATAGTTGATTACATCGCGAGGTATTTGACCTCTATATGATACATTTTACAAACATTGCATTCGTTTTTAAAAGACAAACTTTCTTTACAACGAAAGTTGACGGCATGCACACCATTTCATAATACATCCAACTATAATTGGCTTAATAATAATCTTGATGAACTCAATGACTCGAATGCAACGTCTTTCAAAATATGCCATGAATGACTCCAAGTAATATCCTTAAAATGAGCTAATGCACAGCGGAAGATTTCTTTAATACCTGAGAATAAACATGCTTTAAAGTGTCAACCAAAAGGTTGGTGAGTTCATTAGTTTATCATAATCAACCATTTCCGTAATAGTAATAGACCACAAGATTTCAGTTTTCATAAATATTCGTACACTCGCAAGTGTATAAAAGTATTCTATAAGTTGTAGGCACCCGGTAACAAGCCTTAACGTTTATTTTTTTTTACCCTCTAAAGTACACCAGATCGTGTGTGTTTAATATAACTTCGAAGTACTAAAGCATCCCATAGTCAGGATGGGGTTTGTCAGGCCCAATAGATCTATCTTTAGGATTCACGCCTACCGTACATAGACAAGTAGTTTAATGTTACCAAGCTAAGGGTATATTTCTGGTTTAAACCCACATAGAATTAGTTTTAGTACTTGTGCCTATTTCGTAAAACATTTATAAAACAGCGCATGTATTCTCAGCCCAAAAATATATATAAAAAGGGAGTAATGAAACTCACCATACTGTATTTCATAGTAAAAATACATATAACGTCATTTAACAAGTGCAAGGTTGGCCTCGGATTCACGAACCTATATTAAGTATATATATTTATATGTTGATCAATATCTGTCTAACAATTTAGGTCAAGTCGTAGTGTATCACAATCCTAATGCTCGAGACCGACATGCAAAAGTCAACAAAAGTCAACTTGACCCAAAATGACTTTCAAAATCTATACATGTTTATTATATAACTTATATATAGTCGTTTTATATATTTAAATATATTTATCAGATCTTATTATACTAAATAATACCAGTCATTTATTAATAAATAAAAATTTATATATGATAAAAATATACTTTTATATATCTCAAGTAATAAAATTTATAAAATTCACTTTATATCATAAAAATATAATGGTATGTATTATTAATGTAATTATATTACGTGTGGTAAAAATATCTTTGTACGCATATTTATTTGATTAAATAATATTGATAATAATAATAATGATAAAAATAATAAAATGATAGTTTAAATAAAAATATTAATTTTTAGAAATAAAGATAATTTTAGTAATAACATCAACTGATAACAATTATAATAATCGTTTTAATAATAATATTAAAATTAATAATAATTCAGTTGACCATATCTTTTAATCCGTTCATCGAACCCACACGATTTCTAAATGAAAAGTTATTAATTTTTCTTTAGCTTTTCAACGACATGCATATCATATACCTTATCTCAGTAGCATATGTATCAAATTCGTGATTTATCATAAACTATTTAACGACAAAACTAAGCATACAAACATGCATAATCATATATACTCGAGCACTAGTCAGGGATACACTATTAATATATAAAAGATAAGATATGAATGCTCACGTATCAATATTGTGATTCAATATTGCAGGAAAGTACGTAGACGCAATGAAAATGATAAACGTTAGGTTGACCTCACGAGCAATACCCTCGAACAATACCCATAACCTTCATAGCTATAACCCATAATTTTCTTAGCTCTATCCCGTTTGAAAACTTATTTTGAAATCGTCTGAATATAACTCCATCGTAGTATTTTATGTATACTAATAATATCTTGAAATAATACTAAGTAAATATATATATGTAATTTGATTGAGAGAGTTTAGAGAAATATATTTTCAAATTTCTATGAAATAATGAAACCTATTGAATTCTATTTATAATAGATTTTTGAATTATTAAAGTGAATTATTAAAGTATGAATTATTAAAGTGAATTATTAAAGTATGAATTATTAAAGTGAATTATTAAAGTATGAATTATTAAAATGAATTATTAAAGTGAATTATTAAAGTATGAATTATTAAAGTGAATTATTAAAGTATGAATTATTAAAGTGAATTATTAAAGTATGAATTATTAAAATGAATTATTAAAGTATGAATTATTAAAGTGAATTATTAAAGTATGAATTATTAAAGTGAATTATTAAAGTGAATTATTAAAGTTAAAGTAAAGTAAAAGTAAATTAAAGGTAAAGTTAAAGTATAGTAAAAGTATAAAAACTATGTATGTATAACACGCGTATAAATATATATAATACTAATTTAAATCGTTATATATATTTAATGAAATAAAATATAAATATCGTTATATTTATTATACTGGTTAAGTAATGAGTTGTCAAAAGTGATTCTAGATATTTATAAAAGTTATATACGTTTTAATAATAAAGTTCTTTTTAAACCGAAAACATCTTTGTACGTTTGAAAATAGATTAATAGAATATTATGGAAACCAATTCTCCACTAACTTTTGTCTAACTTTCGTAAATGATATTTTTTGTTTTTATTTATAAATAGCTTTACAAATTATTCTGAATATCGTTAAGAGGAATAGATTTTCTCAAATCATAGTGGACCTCTCAACAGAGACTTGTAATCATAATTCAATGTTTCTGATAATTCAATCATTTAATATATTTTTTAATTTCGTCGAAAATCTTATTGAAACAAATACGTTCGTGTAAAGTATTATACGTTTAATACTTTATTAATATTCTCAAGTTATAATATATATATATATATACATATACATATCTATTTATATATAACGGTTCATGAATCGTCAGAATTTGGTCGAGGTTATAATGAATGTATGAACACAGTTTAAAATTCTTGAGATTTAACTTAACAAACTTTGCTTATCGTGTCAGAATAATATAAAGATTAAAGTTTAAATTTGGTCGGAAATTTCCGGGTCGTCACAACATGTATAATTGTTGCACTCACTAAGCATTGCTTACCCTCTCGTTGTTTATCATTTTATAGGTTCCGGCTTGGACAAGGGTAAGGGCATACGGTTGGATTAGTTGTCTCCCGTTTATGTTGACAGGGGGTGCTTTTGGCATAGCTTTTGAAGTTGGCCTAACATTTTGGGTAGTTTAGCCCCAAACCATGCTCGAATGTCGTTTGGATTATAAACTATCATTGTAGTAGGTCAAACTTGTATTAAACTTAATTAATGGCCTTCGTGCCTTTTGTGAACATTTTAAATTGTTGTACGTTTAAATGGAACTTGTGGAATGGTTTGCATATTTAATTGGCGCGTAAATGTGTATAAAAAAAAAATTTATCGTATGGAATACGGGTTGGGTTGTTTCATCAACCATGACTATGTCAAAAGTAAAGACGAATATTCATTTACCTTATCTCAATATTTTGTGATAGCTTCACTCATACGCTTCGAGTAATCGAATCGTTCTATCCAAATTATTCAATGGTGATAAAACTCTATTTATCAACTCATATTCGTCATGAAAACATTTTTATTGTTAGCCATGACCACTTCACTCAAATTTCGGGATGAAATTTCTTTAACGGGTAGGTACTGTGACGACCCGGAAATTTTCGATCAAATTTAAACTTTATTCTTTTATGATTTCGACAGGATAAGCAAAGTCCGTAATGTTGAGTCTCAAAATTTTTGAACTATTTAGATGGATTCAGTTAACCTTTGACCATTCACGATGATTCACGAACAATTAATTGTAAATAGATATGTGTGTATGTATATATAAATAATAATTCGAAATAATATTTGAAGTATTATATGTTGTTGTTATTAAAGCTAAGTATATAAAATAAAATAAAAATATGATATTATGATAATTAATATTTAAAATATATCTATGTACATAAATAAAGTATATTAAATATATATTTTGTGATTTCAAATTTATTTCGTAAACAATGGTAACGCTCAATTGCTATTAAATGAATAGTAAATGAGTTAAAAAGGAACTTATGTAATTTTAAAATAAAAGGTGATCCGAAAGTGAGTTATATAAGTTATAGGCTTATTAAAAGTATATTTAGGATCTAATTATTTAATTTAACACTTTTTATATTTTACCCATAAATGAGAGGGACAGTTGATATAATTTTTATTTATTAAATTAATGATTAAATTTTATACCATAATGACCAAAATAAATAAATATTGTTAATTTAAAAATATGAGATTTTTCTGAACACTTTTATCCGCCACTAATTAACAACGGGTACGAAATCCAGTCCGTGAAAGGTGACGGCTAATATATTTATATGTTTATTATTATTATTATTATTATTATTATTATTATTATTATTATTATTATTATTATTATTATTATTATTATTATTATTATTATTATTATTATATTATTATTATTATTATTATTATTATTATTATTATTATTATTATTATTATTATTATTATTATTATTATTATTATTATTATTATTATTATTATTATTATATAAAACTCTGTTTCAAATTGATTGATAAAAAGCCGTGATTGATTGAGTCACATTTTTCTTTGCCTCACCACTTGAGAGATATATATATTTTATATATACATACATATCATTGAAGACACATAGGACACACATATTATTAACACACATTCAGAAAGATAATGCGAACCCCATTTCCTACTTCTTGCAACTACTCAATCACACACTCTATCAATCTCCAATCCAAACACCATCATACTTCTGATCTTTGTTTAGGTTCGGCAAACACTAAACCGGAGTTTAGATGATGTTATAGTGTTTCAACTTCTGTCTTCTGTTAAACCAAAACCAAAGATACCACCCCACACCACACCACTGATAGTCACTTCAATTACCCACCTTAAACAAACACCCTCACCCTCTTCAACAACCACCATCTTCTAATGCTATTGCTGCAATTCTGATAAGACCCACAACTGAACCCCATCACTTTTGTTATGCTATTTTGTAGCCCACAACCGTCTCCACCACCATTGACATCACCACTTGTAATTCATATGTTACTACTATAATTATACGTTTATGTTTCCTGTTTATGTTATTTCCTGTTTTATTCGATCAACCAAAACCCACGATCTTGTCCCATTTAAAACCACCACTAAACTCTCCTTGTTGCTACTGTTTACAGCCGACCCAAAAAAACCATCACCTTATCATAGTTTTTTGCTGCTACTGCCCTACCATTCGATCACCATCATCAAAACATTGAAATAAACCTGTAACTCACCCATTTAAATCGCTGCTACAAATTTTTTCTGTTTTCAATTAGTAACGAAGAAGATGATGAATAAGTGGATCGGTTATGATGAAGAACTGCCACGCTGAATAACTATTTTCTATTTTCTACTTCGTGATTATTTATGGCCGACAATGACAAATTATAAAACCCCACTTGAATTAATTTAATAAAGGTACTAAGTGCTGAGGAAGTAAAATACGTAAACCCTTAAATTTATTTTGGATCGGTTTCTGTTGGGCTCAAAGTAATCATGGGCCACGAATTTTGCAAGCCCCATTCAGTTTCTGTTTAAATCCATCAGGCCAAGAAACCTTTGTGTTTGTATATTTTTTTTTTCTTTATCGTTCTTGATGGTAAACGATGATGGATGATAATGTTTAGATATTAAGAAAGGATGATGAATTATGATGGTGATGCAAGGTTGACTAAGGTTGACGAATATAAGAATGATATCAATGATCGATGGAATGAAGAAGATGAAACGAGTATGATTATGATGAGGTTACAGTATAGCGGGTTAAATAGTTTAGGTTATGATTCAAATCAGAAAAATGAGGATGGATGGATGGTTTAGGGTGTTAGCGATAAGCGAGAGGTCGGGGGTTCGAGCCCCGGCGCGGGTTGTTTTTCTTTTTAGAACAACTTCTTTTGAGGTAGTCTTTTGTTATTTATTTTCATTATTATTATTATTATTATTATTATTATTATTATTATTATTATTATTATTATTATTATTATTATTATTATTATTATTATTATTATTATTATTACTACTATTATTATTAAGTATTAGTATTATTATTATTAAGTATTATGTAAATTATTGTTATTATTATTATCATTAGTATTGTTAACATATTTATAATTTATATTAGTGTTATCATTAAAACTATTATTATTATTAAAAGTAACATTTTTATTAAAGTTATCATTATAATTAAAATTTTCATTTTTAAAAGTATCATTACTATAAGGATCGTTATCTTAATATATTATTATTATTATCATTATTATTATTACTATAAATAAAATGACTAGTATTATTATCAAAATTAGTATTGTCATTATTAAAACTAATTAATATTATTATTAACACTATTTTAGTATTAGTAAAGTCATTATTTTAACAAACCAAAAGTTATTTATATAAAAATATATCAAATACATATATAATAACTATATAAATATTACAGTACTATTTTAAATAAGTAATATATAATTATTATATACAAACATATTTGATTAATATTACATGTTAATTATATGTGTTAATATATATATATATATATATATATATATATATATATATATATATATATATATATATATATATATATATATATATATATATATATATATATATATATATATATATATATATATATATATATATATAAATGATATAGGTTCGTGAATCTGAGGCCAACCTTGCATTGTTCAGTTCCGACGTATGCATATTTTACTACAAAATATCATATTGTGAGTTCATTTGCTCCCTTTTACTACTTACATTTTAGGGACTGAGAATACATGCGCTGTTTTTACAACTGTTTTATTAAATGCTTTTGAAATATATTTTGAACTGCAAATACATGAAATGCTTTTATAAATGTTTGACGAGATAGACACAAGCAAAACATTCCTTGAAAGAATTATTATGCAGACAGAAGTTCTGCGGATTATTATTGAATTATGTGGACATGATAATTGCCACCATTGAATTATGTGGACATGATAATTGCCATCATTGAATTATGTGGACATGATAATTGCCACCATTGAATTATGTGGACATGATAATTGCCACCATTGAATTATGTGGACATGATAATTGTCACCAATTGATGTGAATGTTATGTATCGAGAGAATGATTTTTATACACATGTTATGTGTATTATATTTTGTACACGAGATATGTGTACGGTTACTAAGATTTATGAAAATGGTTTCGTACACGAGAAAGGTGTAATGTATTTAAAAGATATCGCATGTACATTACAGGTGGGTATAGGATTCGGGCCCATTTGTACCATGCAACATTTAAATCTTGTGGTCTATCAAAATGATGAATTTTATTGTTTTATGATAAACCTATGAACTCACCAACCTTTTGGTTGACACTTGAAAACATGTTTATTCTCAGGTATAAAAGAAATCTTCCGCTGTGCATTTGCTCATTTTAAAGATATTACATGGACTCGCTCATGGCATACTTAGGACAGTACCTCGCAATGAGACTAAATGTTGATGACTTCGTCCAGATGGATTAGGACGGGGCACGACATCATTGGGAATCAGCAATCAGTATTTTGAAATCTTGAAGCATGTCTACGCCAACAGTTATTTGTGTATGTACAACGTGTATCTCCTGGACTTACATTCTTTGAATGTGAAGTTTCTGAAAAACACCCTAAACTGCGAACTAGTTCTCGAAATTTTGAAAAATGCTGATGAAGCAGCAAAAACTGTAAACGACCTTAACAGTAAAAAGTTTGATGATAAAGAATAGTGTATTGGCAAAACTCAGAAAAAGAGAAGTTTTGGAACTGGAAAACGGATTGAGCAAAGTATGAAGGAGGATGTGGACAAATCACAAAGACTGAACCTGCCTTCAAAGAATCTAAATGATTCATTGTCTGCTGAAGCCTCAAGTGAATACCTTGCTCCTAACTCTAAACCCCTGCGGACAATATCCTTCATCATCCTCTGATATTAGAAATTCTAAGATATCATCGTATCTTTCATTATAAATATCCTCCATATTTATTTTCATAACTATTTTTATTTGAAATCGTCTATCTCCTCGCGTTATCTGTATTACATCAGAAAGGAAACTGTTTTAGTTTCTAAAGTCTGAAAAATTCGAATATAAATTAAGAATGTTTTGAAGTAGTGTTGGAAATTGATGCATGAGTTAGTATAATATAATGACACTTGATCAACGTGATTATATTAAAGTAAGTCATGCTGAGTTTCTAATGGAACGTGATGATTCACAGATTATAACGTCATCATATGCCATGTTACACGACTCTGGTATTCTATTTAACCTCTAAGAATATCAAGAAAATAGTTTCTTGATGATTCGGTCTTTTTTGAGGTATTCTGATAATTTTACAAATCAAGATCGTGTCATTACAATTTTCTTATTAGAACATTAACTATGTTCATTCTGAAATTCATACCTACGAATTCTGGACCATTACAAGCGGTGTTTAATTGCAAGAAGAGGAAACGAAAGAATAAAGCTTCGAAATAGAAATTGGAGTATAAATCGCAGTAAAATCGGAGAAAAACATTAACAGTGGACGACAATGATTATAGAAGGCAGAAGCAGGGGCTTTGAAATATAAGGGAAAATATAACGCCCAACAATAACCTAGAAATTACAAACCATATATATCGATGTATATAGCGACATAAAGACACGGGAGAACTAAAAACACTATAAAACCAAGAGTATAGTAGAATTAGATAGATTCTTCCGGTGACAGATGAAAAAGAAGAACGACAGATATGAAAGTTAGGAGTATATCGAGAACCAGAATTGGATGGAGCATATTTACAAATGATTTAAAGTATGAATTAAAGGAGAAAGAATAAAAGGTGTGAGTTGTAAGGAAACGAAGGGGGTGGATTTATAGTAAAATATTCGATAGAGCAATCAAAATGGATGATCGCATTTAAAGCGGATCCTAATTTCCTTAATTATTGAAGAATCAAATCTTATTACTAAGATCTTTCCCAAATCTCTTGAAATCCGGAAATCAACTATGATGACATCACAAGATAAGGCAAATCTCTATTTTCTCCTTTCACTCTTTTATGATAGCTTCACTCATACGTTTCGAGTAATCGAATTATCTTATCCATACTTCTTAATCATAATAAAACTCTATTTTTGTCATAATAACATTCTCATTGTTAGCCATGATGACCTCTATCAAATTTCGGGGACAAAATTTCTTTAACGGGTAGGTACTGTGACGACCCGAAAATTTTCGACCAAATTTAAACTTGATCTTTATATGTTTCTGACATGATAAGGAAAGTTTGTTAAGTTGAATCTCAAGGATTTTAAAATATGTTCATACATTCATTTAACCTAGACCAAATTCCAATGATTCACGAACCATTATATGAACGGATATGATTATATATGTATATGTGTATATATTATAACTTGAAAACGTTAACAAAGTATTAGACGTATAATACTTTACATGAACGTATTGTTTCAAAATATATTTAATATAATTATCGAAGGAATTAAAAGATAATATCAAATGATTGAATTATCAGATACATTGAATTATGATTACGAGTCTCTGTTGAGAGGTCCACATTGATTTGAGAAATCTTCCCATTTTAACAATATTCAGAAAATGGTAAAGTGATTTACAAGTAAGAACAAATTGTCAAGTTTTGAGAGTTAGACAAAGGTTAGTGGAAGCTTGAATTTCATAATACTCGATTGATCTATTTTTAAATGTACGAAAACTCTTTTCGATATAATAGAACTTGATTATTTAAAATGTCTTTAATTAAATAAATGAAAGCTGGAATATTGATTGAAAAGTTGCAACTTGTATTTAAAACATGTTCATTAAATATATATGTTTTCAAATTAATTAAGTACACGATAGTAACACTCATTTAGTGATGCGATTGATATTTAAAACGTTAGTGCATAAATGAATTGCATCTATTTAAGTTTAAAGTATAAAGGATACGTATCATAATATTTTCTAAACGAATTTTAAAACGAACTTTGAAATATAATTAGTTTTAAAAGACTAAATATTATATCATTAGATAAATATTTCAAACATATATATTACGTATAAATTTACAATTCTAAATAAATAAATATATATATATATATATATATATATATATATATATATATATATATATATATATATATATATATATATATATATATATCTATATTTTAACTTAGTTATAAAACGTCCTGATTTAAAATAATATATTTTGATAAACAACGAGCCACTGTTTTATAGAAGCAAATGACCACAATGCTCAATTTTACAAGTTACATTTATTACAAAATAATTTATCGAAGAGTAAGTATAATTATTGTTAAAGGTACACGTCACGTAATGTAAAATATTAGCTTTCTAAACGTACGAACATGTGCTCGAGAAACCGAAATCGAGACACTAGTCGAGTGACAACGTACGAGACTTCGGAATGAAAATTACAAATTAACGATGCAGATAAATATAATATAATATTTATATAATTATATAGATTAAATATAATATATATATATATATAATAATAATAATATAAAAGTGTCGGCAGGATAAGATCATGGATTGTGAGCTGGAAATGGGAGCCATGCGATCGCATGGCCTCCCCTCACATTTACCATGCGATCGCATGGTGGCTAGAATCAGAAAATTTGTATAAAGTTTGCGAGTTCGGATCAGTATTACACACATATCACTCTATATCTCTCTATCTAAGATATATACTCCGCATATTATTTAATTTATTTAAATTATTATTATTATTATTATTATTATTATTATTATTATTATTATTATTATTATTATTATTAAGATTATTATTATTATTATTGTTATTAGTAGTATTATTATTAATTAATATTATACATAAAATACTACGACGAGGGTACGTAGGAGCGATTTCAAAATGAGTTTTTCGAGTGGGATAAGGCTAAGGAAATTATGGGTTATAGCTATAGAGGTTATGGGTATGGATCAGGGGTATGCTCGTGAGATCAAACTAGTGTTTATCATCTCCGTTGCGTTTACATACATTTCCAGCAATATTGAATCTCAATATTGATACGTGAGCACTCATAACTTAACTTTTACATATTATTAGTGTATCCCTGGCTAGTGTTCGAGTAGATATAATTATGCATGCATGAATGTTTAATTTAGTCTTTAGATAGTTTTGATGAATCATATGTTAGTTACATATGCGGTTGAGATAAGGTATATGATATGCATGTCGTTGGAAAGCTAGCGAAAAATTAAGAATTTTTCATTTAAATATCGAATGGTTTCGATGAACGGATTAGAAGTTATAGTCAATTAAATTTTTGTATTATTATTAAAGATGATTATTATTATCGTCGTTATTATCGTCGTTATTATCGTCGTTATAATTATTATCTAATTATTATTATTATTATTATTATTATTATTATTATTATTATTATTATTATTATTATTATTATTATTATTATTATTATTATTATTATCATTATCATTATTAATAAAAGGTATTATCATTAAAAAAATTTATTTTTATTATTATTACTATCGTTATTATCGTTAAAGTTATAATTTGTATTATTATTATTATTTTCATTAAAATTGTTATTAGTATTATCATTAACATTATCATAATGTTTATTATCATTAGTATTATTATAATTAAAACTAATATTAGTAACACCTAATTACTTTGATTACTATTATTATCACTATTATAAACGCGATATAAAAGACGACTAAGAGCTATTAACAAATTGATTAGAAAATAATGAGTATAAGTATCATGATGAAATTAAAATATTGAAAGGTATTGATTTGGATAAAAATATCGTTTTCATTAATTTTTTCATTATTATTACTAAAAGTATTATTAATATTAAAACTATCATTTTTACAAAAATTATTATTGCTAATATAAAATATCATTATTATTATCATTTTAGTAATATTATTAATAAAAAATTATCATTTTATCATAATATCATTTTTAATAAAAATATCGTTATTATTATTAGTAGAATAATAATAATTATTATTATTACAAAATAATACAAATTTTATGTACTATTATCATTATCGATATTATTTTATCAAATAAATATGTGATACATGAAATGTCCCGTTCATATTGATTATAAACGTTCCATATTAATTGATTTCGTTGCGAGGTTTTGACCTCTGTATGAGACTTTTTCAAAGACTGCATTCATTTTTAAAACAACCATAACCTTTATTTTATCAATAAAGGTTTAAAAAAAATATTACGTAGATTATCAAATAATGATAATCTAAAATTTACTGTTTACACACGACCATTACATAATGGTTTACAATAGAAATATATTACATCGACATATGTTTCTTGAATGCAGTTTTTAAACAATATCATATAAACATGGACTCCAATTCTTGTCCTTATATTAGTATGCAACAACGGAAGCTCTTAGTATTCACCTGAGAATAAACATGCTTTAAACGTCAACAAAAATGTTGGTGAGTTATAGGTTTAACCTATATATATATATATATATATATATATATATATATATATATATATATATATATCAAATCGTAACAATAGACCACCAGATTTCATATTTCAATACACATCCCATACATAGAGATAAAAATCATTCATATGGTGAACACCTGGTAACTGACATTAACAAGATGCATATATAAGAATATCTCCATCATTCCGGGACACCCTTCGGATATGATATAAATTTCGAAGTACTAAAGCATCCGGTACTTTGGATGGGGTTTGTTAGGCCCAATAGATTTATCTTTAGGATTCGCGTCAATTAGGGTGTCTGTTCCCTAATTCTTAGATTACCAGACTTAATAAAAAGGGGCATATTCGATTTCAATAATTCAACCATAGAATGTAGTTTCACGTACTTGTTTCTATTTTGTAAATCATTTATAAAACCTGCATGTATTCTCATCCCAAAAATATTAGATTTTAAAAGTGGGACTATAACTCACTTTCACAGATTTTTACTTCGTCGGGAAGTAAGACTTGGCCACTGGTCGATTCAAGAACCTATAAAAAATATGTACATATATATCAAAGTATATTCAAAATATATTTACAACACTTTTAATACATTTTGATGTTTTAAGTTTATTAAGTCAGCTGTCCTCGTTAGTAACCTACAACTAGTTGTCCAACGTTAGATGTACAGAAAAAATTGATATATATATTATTTTGAATCAATCCACGACCCAGTGTATACACGTCTCAGGCTAGATCACAACTCAAAGTATATATATTTTTGGAATCAACCTCAACCCTGTATAGCTAACTCCCACATTACTGCATATAGAGTGTCTATGGTTGTTCCAAATAATATATACACATGGGTCGATATGATATGTCAAAACATTTGCATACGTGTCTATGGTATCCCAAGATTATATAATATATTAGAATATATGTATAATACAATATAAGTTAGCTAGGATATGATTAATATAGATTTGTTAACAACTTTCACGTTTCTACAACAAGAAAAATTATCAAATCTTGTTTTACCCATAACTTCTTCATTTTAAATCCGTTTTGAGTGAATCAAATTGCTATGGTTTCATATTGAACTCTATTTTATGAATATAAGTAGAAAAAATATAAGTTTATAGTCAGAAATATAAGTTACAAGTCATTTTTGTAAAGGTAGTCATTTCAGTCGAAAGAACGACGTCTAGATGACCATTTTAGAAAACATACTTCCACTTTGAGTTTAACCATGATTTTTGGATATAGTTTCATGTTCATAAGAAAAATCATTTTACCATAAGAACAACTTTTAAATCAAAGTTTATCATAGTTTTTAATTAACTAACCCAAAACAGCCCGCGATGTTACTACGACGGCGTATGTCCGGTTTTACAGTGTTCTTCGTGTTTCCAGGTTTTAAATCATTAAGTTAGTATATCATATAGATATAGAACATGTGTTTAGTTGATTTTAAAAGTCAATTTAGAAGGATTAACTTTTGTTTGCGAACAAGTTTAGAATTAACTAAACTATGTTCTAGTGATTACAAGTTTAAACCTTTGAATAAGATAGCTTTATATGTATGAATTGAATGATGTTATGAACATCATTACTACCTCAAGTTTTCTGGATAAAGATACTGAAAATGAGAAAAATGGATCTAGCTTCAAAGGATCCTTGGATGGCTTGAAAGTTCTTGAAGCATAATCATGACACGAAAATAAGTTCAAGTAAGATTTCCACTCGAAATAAGATTGTTATAGTTATAGAAATTGAATCAAAGTTTGAATATGAGTATTACCTTGTATTATAAAAATATCTTACTATAAATAATAAAGTTTTCTTGAGGTTGGATGATCACTCTACAAGATTGGAAGTAAGCTAGCAAACTTGGAAGTATTCTTGATTTTATGAAACTAGAACTTGTAGAATTTAAGAAGAACACTTAGAACTTGAAGATAGAACTTGAGAGAGATTAATTAGATGAAGAAAATTGAAGAATTAAAGTGTTTGTAGGTGTTTTTGGTCGTTGATATATGGATTAGATATAAAGGATGTGTAATTTTGTTTACATGTAAATAAGTCATGAATGATTACTCATATTTTTGTAATTTTATGAGATATTTCATGCTAGTTGCCAAATGATAGTTCCCACATGTGTTAGGTGACTCACATGGGCTGCTAAGAACTGATCATTGGAGTTTCAATACCAATATTACATACATCTAAAAGCTGTGTATTGTACGAGTATGAATACGGGTGCATACGAGTAGAATTGTTGATGAAACTGAACGAGGATGTAATTGTAAGCATTTTTGATAAGTAGAAGTATTTTGATAAGTGTCTTGAAGTCTTTCAAAAGTGTATGAATACATATTAAAACACTACATGTATATACATTTTAACTGAGTCGTTAAGTCATCGTTAGTCGTTACATGTAAGTGTTGTTTTGAAACCTTTAGGTTAACGATCTTGTTAAATGTTGTTAACCCATTATTTATTAAATCAAATGAGATGTTAAATTATTACATTATCATGATATAATGATTTATTAATATATCTTAATATGATATATATACATTAAATGTCGTTACAACGATAATCGTTACATATATGTCTCGTTTCAAAATCATTAAGTTTGTAGTCTTGTTTTTACATATGTAGTTCATTGTTAATATACTTAATGATATGTTTACTTATCATAATATCATGTTAACTATATATATATCCATATATATATCATCATATAGTTTTTACAAGTTTTAACGTGCGTGAATCGCCGGTCAACTTGGGTGGTCAATTGTCTATATGAAACCTATTTCAATTAATCAAGTCTTAACAAGTTTGATTGATTAACATGTTGGAAAAATTTAATCATGTAAATATCAATTTCATTTAATATATAAAAACATGGAAAAGTTCGGGTCACTACAGTACCTACCCGTTAAATAAATTTCGTCCCGAAATTTTAAGCTGTTGAAAGTGTTGACGAATCTTCTGGAAATAGATGCGGGTATTTCTTCTTCATCTGATCTTCACACTCCCAGGTGAACTCGGGTCCTCTACGAGCATTCCATCGAACCTTAACAATCGGTATCTTGTTTTGTTTAAGTCTCTTAACCTCACGATCCATTACTTCGACGGGTTCTTCAATGAATTGAAGTTTTTCATTGATTTGGATTTCGTCCAATGGAATAGTGAGATCTTCTTTAGCAAAACATTTCTTCAAATTCGAGATGTGGAAAGTGTTATGTACATTCATAAGTTGTTGAGGTAACTCAAGTCGGTAAGCTACTGGTCCGACAAGATCAATAATCTTGAATGGTCCAATATACCTTGGATTAAATTTCCCCCGTTTACCAAATCGAACAACACCTTTCCAAGGTGCAACCTTAAGCATGACCATTTCTCCAATTTCAAATTCTATGTCTTTTCTTTTAATGTCGGCGTAGCTCTTTTGTCGACTTTGGGCGGTTTTCAACCGTTGTTGAATTTGGATGATCTTCTCAGTAGTTTCTTGTATTATCTCCGGACCCGTAATCTATCTATCCCCCACTTCACTCCAACAAATTGGAGACCTGCACTTTCTACCATAAAGTGCTTCAAACGGAGCCATCTCAATGCTTGAATGATAGCTGTTGTTGTAGGAAAATTCTGCTAACGGTAGATGTCGATCCCAACTGTTTCCGAAATCAATAACACATGCTCGTAGCATGTCTTCAAGCGTTTGTATCGTCCTTTCGCTCTGCCCATCAGTTTGTGGATGATAGGCAGTACTCATGTCTAGACAAGTTCCTAATGCTTGCTGTAATGTCTGCCAGAATCTTGAAATAAATCTGCCATCCCTATCAGAGATAATAGAGATTGGTATTCCATGTCTGGAGACGACTTTCTTCAAATAAAGTCGTGCTAACTTCTCCATCTTATCATCTTCTCTTATTGGCAGAAAGTGTGCTGACTTGGTGAGACGATCAACTATTACCCACATAGTATCATAACCACTTGCAGTCCTTGGCAATTTAGTAATGAAATCCATGGTAATGTTTTCCCATTTCCATTCCGGGATTTCAGGTTGTTGTAGTAGACCTAATGGTTTCTGATGTTCAGCTTTGACCTTAGAACACGTCAAACATTCTCCTACATATTTGGCAATATCGGCTTTCATACCTGGCCACCAAAAATGTTTCTTAAGATCCTTGTACATCTTCCCCGTTCCAGGATGTATTGAGTATCTGGTTTTATGAGTTTCTCTAAGTACCATTTCTCTCATATCTCCAAATTTTGGTACCCAAATTCTTTCAGCCCTATACCGGGTTCCATCTTCCCGAATATTAAGATGCTTCTCCGATCCTTTGGGTATTTCATCCTTTAAATTTCCCTCTTTTAAAACTCCTTGTTGCGCCTCCTTTATTTGAGTAGTAAGGTTAGTGTGGATCATTATATTCATAGATTTCACTCAAATGGGTTCTCTGTCCTTTCTGCTCAAGGCATCGGCTACCACATTTGCATTCCCCGGGTGGTAATGAATCTCAAAGTCGTAATCATTCAACAATTCAATCCACCTACGCTGCCTCATATTCAGTTGTTTCTGATTAAATATGTGTTGAAGACTTTTGTGGTAGGTATATATAATACTTTTGACCCTATATAAGTAGTGCCTCCAAGTATTTAATGCAAAAACAACCGCGCCTAATTCCAAATCATGCGTCGTATAATTCTGTTCGTGAATCTTCAATTGTCTAGAGGCATAAACAATTACTTTCGTTCATTGCATTAATACACAACCGAGACCTTGCTTTGAGGCGTCACAATATATCACAAAATCATCATTCCCTTCAGGTAATAACAATATAGGTGCCATAGTTAACTTTTTCTTTAACAATTGAAACGCTTTCTCTTGTTCATCTTTCCATTCAAATTTCTTCCCTTTATGCGTTAATGCAGTCAAGGGTTTTGCTTTTCTGGAAAAGTCTTGGATGAACCTTCTGTAGTAACCAGCTAGTCCTAAAAACTGGCGTATGTGTTTAGGAGTTTTCGGGGTTTCCCACTTTTCAACGGTTTCGATCTTTGGGTCCACCTAGATACCTTCTTTGTTCACTATGTGACCGAGGAATTGAACTTCTTCCAACCAAAATGAACACTTTGAAAACTTAGCGTACAGTTTTTCTTTCCTCAATACTTCTAGCACTTTTCTCAAATTTTCTTCGTGCTCTTGATCATTCTTTGAGTAAATAAGTATGTAATCGATGAAAACAATGACAAACTTGTCAAGATATGGCCCACACACTCGGTTCATAAGGTCCATGAACACAGCTGGTGCATTAGTCAATCCAAACGGCATAACTATAAACTCGTAATGACCATAACGCATCCTAAAAGCAGTTTTTGGAATATCATCCTCCTTTACTCGCATTTGATGATATCCAGAACGTAAATCGATCTTCGAATAAACCGACGAGCCTTGTAGTTGATCAAATAAGTCGTCAATTCTCGGCAGTGGATAACGGTTTTTGATGGTAAGTTTGTTCAACTCTCTGTAGTCAATACACAACCTAAATGTACCATCCTTCTTCTTGACAAACAAAACAGGAGCTCCCCATGGTGATGTGCTTGGTCGAATGAAACCACGTTCTAATAGTTCTTGCAGTTGGCTTTGCAGTTCTTTCATCTCGCTGGGTGTGAGTCTGTAAGGAGCACGAGCTATTGGTGCAGCTCCTGGTACAAGATCTATTTGAAATTCAACAGATTGATGTGGAGGTAGTCCTGGTAATTCTTTCATAAATACATCAGGAAGTTCTTTTGCGACGGGAACATCATTGATGCCCTTTTCTTCAGTTTGTACTTTCTCAACGTGTGCTAGAACAGCATAGCAACCTTTTCTTATTAATTTTTGTGCCTTCAAATTACTAATAAGATGTAGCTTCGTGTTGCCCTTTTCTCCGTACACCATTAAGGGTTCTCCTTCTTCTCGTACAATGCGAATTGCATTTTTATAACATACGATCTCTGCTTTCACCTTCTTCAGCCAGTCCATGCCAACTATTACATAAAAACTCCCTAACTCTACTGGTATCAAGTCAATCTTAAATGTTTCGCTAACCAGTTTAATTTCTCGATTCCGACATATATTATCTGCTGAAATTAATTTACCGTTTGCTAATTCGAGTAAAAATTTACTATCCAACGGCGTCAATGGACAACTTAATTTAGCACAAAAATCTCCACTCATATAGCTTCTATCCGCACCCGAATCAAATAAAACGTAAGCAGATTTATTGTCAATAAGAAACGTACCCGTAACAAGCTCCGGGTCTTCCTGTGCCTCTGTCGCATTAATATTGAAAACTCTTCCGCGGCCTTGTCCATTCGTGTTCGCCTGGTTCGGGCAATTTCTAATAATGTGGCCCGGTTTTCCACATTTATAACAAACTACATTGACATAACTTGCTCCGACACTACTTGCTCCGCCATTACTCGTTCTGACACCATTTGTTCCTTTCGTTCTGTTAACCCCTGGTTCGTAGACCTCACACTTTGCCGCGCTATGACCATTTCTTTTACACTTGTTGCAAAATTTGGTGCAGAACCCCGAGTGATACTTTTCACACCTTTGGTATAGCTGCTTCTGATTGTTGTTATTGTTGCGGTTGTTATTATTATTGGGATGATTATTGTAGTAGTTGTTGTTGTTGTTGTTGTTGTGCCGTTTGTTGTAGTTGCGATTGATGTTGCGATTGTTGGGATAGTTGTTGTTGTTTTGGTGACTCTTATCACCGTTTTCCTCCTACTTTCTTTTGACTAACTTCACGTTGGCCTCTTTGGCCGCCTGTTCTTTAATTCTTCCCTCAATCTGGTTCACTAGTTTGTGAGCCATTCTACATGCCTTTTGTATGGAGGCAGGCTCGTGTGAACTTATATCTTCTTGGATTCTCTCCGGTAACCCTTTCACAAACGCGTCGATCTTCTCTTCCTCATCTCCGAACGCTCTCGGACACAATAGGCACAATTCTGTGAATCGTCTTTCGTACGAAGTAATATCGAATCCCTGTGTTCGTAACCCTCTAAGTTCTGACTTTAGCTTATTGACCTGGGTTCTGGGACGGTACTTCTCGTTCATCAAGTGCTTGAATGCCGACCACGGTAGCGCGTAAGCAGCATCTTATCCCACTTGCTCTAGATAGGTATTCCACCATGTTAACGCAATACCTGTAAAGGTATGCGTAGCGTACTTAACTTTGTCCTCTTCAGTACACTTACTTATGGCAAACACCGATTCGACTTTCTCGGTCCACCGTTTCAATCCAATTGGTCATTCGGTTCCATCAAATTCTAAAGGTTTGTAGGCATTGAATTCTTTGTAGGAGCATCCTACACGATTTCTTGTGTCGTTAGCTGTATTGCTAGGTTCAGAGTTATTGTTGGTATGTAGCGCGGCCTGTACTACGGCTATGTTTGAAGCAAGAAAGGCACGAAATTCCTCTTCGCTCATATTCAAGGTGTGTCGAGTAGTCGGTGCCATTTCCTTCCAAATAGTCAAATGAAACAATTTAATCATACAAAATATTAAGAGTAGTCAATAGTATCTCGTAGCATAATATTAACTCATTTATAAAAGCTTTTTCTTCATATTAGCGTTTTATAAGTTTAAATTCGGGTACTACCTACCCGTTAAGTTCATACTTAGTAGCTAATATACAATTCAACTACTACAATTCCATATGAAAAACTGATTATAATAATATATCACATACAAATATTCTTCAATCTTACAACTTCGCTATATTACATATAACATGAAATATAGTACACTATGATACAGGACAGTTTTGAAGATAAATCTAGTTAATACGCAAGTTGTTCAGCAAAGGAAATAAAGACACGTAATTCATAAGTCCAGAAACAAGTCATGCATTCTGGTTTTACTAAGACGACTTCCCATCCTTGGTCTTGTGGAAAATAACCGTTATGACCATTAGCTAGACAGCATGTTATAATGTCGTCAAAAGGACGAGGGTTTCGTAATGTCCAACAGCCCCGTAATAATCTAAAAACTTTGTTTCTCACCCCAACTACTGAATCCGTCACTTGTGGGAAAGTTTTATTTAAAAGCTGCAATCCGATGTTCTTTTTCTCACTTTGGTAAGAAGCGAACATCACTAACTCGTAAGCATAACATGCTTCTTTATGTTGCATGTTAGAAGCTCTTTCTAATTCATGAAATCCTATGTTGGGATATGTTGAGTCAAAATAGGTTCTTAACCCGTAGCGTAAAATTGCATTTGGGTTCCCCGCATTTAACGCTTTAAAGAAAACACGGCGTAACTTAACGTCTCCCCAATGTGATATACCCCACCTATCAAAGGGAAGCCTTTTATAAACTAAGGCATTTCTGGAAAGTCTTTCAAATGTTTGACAAGTTAATTTCGCCATAACTAAATGTGCTGATGAATTCTGACCGACTCTAGACAAGATTTCCTCAATCATATCCTCTGGTAGGTCTTCTAAAATATTCGGTTGTCTACCGTTAACGTCCATTTTGTTTTTATACTGTAAAATAGACAAGGATTAGATTCGTAATAACAAACAATACAAGCAATTTTTACATAGAACATAAAAGTACAAGCACACTACAATACATTTATTACACAACATGCTCACACCCCTCTAATCTGAATCACTGGTTTCTTCTTCTTCGGACTTGGTTCTTTTTCCTAATCTTTTAGGGATATATGATGTTCCTCTAATACGAGTCGTCGTTTTCCACATTGGTTTAGAAAAACCTGGTGGTTTAGAGGTTTCCGGGTATTTGTCACGATATTGAAAATACGGGTGTTGACGGTACATATAAAGTTCATCGGGGTCGGAATCAGATTTCTCTATTTTGATGCCTTTTCCCTTATTATTTTCTTTTGCCTCATTAAATTGGGTCGGGGTAATTTCTATAACATCATCGGAATCCTCATCAGGATCCGATTCATCGGAAAATTGGTAATTTTCCCAATATTTTGCTTCCTTAGCGGAAACACCATTGACCATTTTTAACTTTGGTCCATTGGTTGAGGATTTTCTTTTATTTGACCGGTTTTCTGTGGTTCTTACTATTCCCCCCTCCGGAACCTCTTCTTCTTCCGGTTCCTCTTCTTCTGGTTCCTCGTCTTTCGGTTTCGTTTCTTCTTCCGGTTCTTCGGGAACTTGTGAATCTTGCCAATATATATTCGACTCTTCCTTATTATTAGGTGAGTCAATGGGATTTGTGCTAGAGGTAGACATCTATCACACAATATCAAACATGTTAAGAGATTAATATATCACATAATATTTACATGTTAATAATATATAGTTTCCAACAAAAATGTTAAGCAATCATTTTTTAAAGAAAACACGGTCGAAGTCCAGACTCACTAATGCATCCTAACAAACTCGATAAGACACACTAATGCATCCTAACAAACTCGATAAGACACACTAATGCAAATTTTCTGGTTCTCTAAGACCAACGCTCGGATACCAACTGAAATGTCCCGTTCATATTGATTATAAACGTTCCATATTAATTGATTTCGTTGCGAGGTTTTGATCTCTATATGAGACATTTTTCAAAGACTACATTCATTTTTAAAACAACCATAACCTTTATTTTATCAATAAAGGTATAAAAAAAACATTACGTAGATTATCAAATAATAATAATATAAAATATACTATTTACACACGACCATTACATAATGGTTTACAATAGAAATATATTACATCGACATATGTTTCTTGAATGCAGTTTTTAAACAATATCATACAAACATGGACTCCAATTCTTGTCCTTATATTAGTGTGCAACAGCGGAAGCTCTTAGTATTCACCTGAGAATAAACATGCTTTAAACGTCAACAAAAATATTGGTGAGTTATAGGTTTAACCTATATATATATATCAAATCGTAACAATAGACCACAAGATTTCATATTTCAATACACATCTCATACATAGAGATAAAAATCATTCATATGGTGAATACCTGGTAACCGACATTAACAAGATGCATATATAAGAATATCCCCATCATTCCGGGATACCCTTCGGATATGATATAAATTTCGAAGTACTAAAGCATCCGGTACTTTGGATGGGGTTTTTTAGGCCCAATAGATCTATATTTAGGATTCGCGTCAATTAGGGTGTGTGTTCCCTAATTCTTAGATTACCAGACTTAATAAAAAGGGGCATATTCGATTTCGATAATTCAACCATAGAATGTAGTTTCACGTACTTGTGTCTATTTTGTAAATCATTTATAAAACCTGCATGTATTCTCATCCCAAAAATATTAGATTTTAAAAGTGGGACTATAACTCACTTTCACAGATTTTTACTTCGTCAGGAAGTAAGACTTGGCCACTGGTCGATTCAAGAACCTATAACAAATATGTACATATATATCAAAGTATATTCAAAATATATTTACAACACTTTTAATACATTTTGATGTTTTAAGTTTATTAAGTCAGCTGTCCTCGTTAGTAACCTACAACTAGTTGTCCAACGTTAGATGTACAGAAAAAATTGATATATATTATCTTGAATCAATCCACGACCCAGTGTATACACGTCTCAGGCTAGATCACAACTCAAAGTATATATATTTTTGGAATCAACCTCAACCCTGTATAGCTAACTCCCACATTACTGCATATAGAGTGTCTATGGTTGTTCCAAATAATATATACACATGGGTCGATATGATATGTCAAAACATTTGCATACGTGTCTATGGTATCCTAAGATTACATAAAATATTAGAATACATGTATAATACAATATAAGTTAGCTAGGATATGATTAATATAGATTTGTTATCAATTTTCACGTTGCTACAACAAGAAAAATTATTCAATCTTGTTTTACCCATAACTTCTTCATTTTAAATCCGTTTTGAGTGAATCAAATTGCTATGGTTTCATATTGAACTCTATTTTATGAATATAAACAGAAAAAGTATAGGTTTTTAGTCGGAAATATAAGTTACAAGTCATTTTTGTAAAGGTAGTCATTTCAGTCGAAAGAACGACGTCTAGATGACCATTTTAGAAAACATACTTCCACTTTGAGTTTAACCATGATTTTTGGATATAGTTTCATGTTCATAAGAAAAATCATTTTCCCAGAAGAACAACTTTTAAATCAAAGTTTATCATAGTTTTTAATTAACTAACCCAAAACAGCCCGCGGTGTTACTACGACTGCGTATGTCCGGTTTTACAGTGTTCTTCATTTTTCCAGGTTTTAAATCATTAAGTTAGCATATCATATAGATATAGAACATGTGTTTAGTTGATTTTAAAAGTTAAGTTAGAAGGATTAACTTTTGTTTGCGAACAAGTTTAGAATTAACTAAACTATGTTCTAGTGATTACAAGTTTAAACCTTCGAATAAGATAGCTTTATATGTATGAATTGAATGATGTTATGAACATCATTACTACCTCAAGTTTTCTGGATAAAGCTACTGGAAATGAGAAAAATGGATCTAGCTTCAAAGGATCCTTGGATGGCTTGAAAGTTCTTGAAGCAGAATCATGACACGAAAATAAGTTCAAGTAAGATTTCCACTCGAAATAAGATTGTTATAGTTATAGAAATTGAATCAAAGTTTGAATATGAGTATTACCTTGTATTAGAAAGATATCTTACTATAAATAATAAAGATTTCTTGAGGTTAGATGATCACTCTACAAGATTGGAAGTAAGCTAGCAAACTTGGAAGTATTCTTGATTTTATGAAACTAGAACTTGTAGAATTTAAGAAGAACACTTAGAACTTGAAGATAGAACTTGAGAGAGATTAATTAGATGAAGAAAATTGAAGAATGAAAGTGTTTATAGGTGTTTTTGGTCATTGGTATATGGATTAGATATAAAGGATGTGTAATTTTGTTTACATGTAAATAAGTCATGAATGATTACTCATATTTTTGTAATTTTATGAGATATTTCATGCTAGTTGCCAAATGATGGTTCCCAGATGTGTTAGGTGACTCACATGGGCTGCTAAGAGCTGATAATTGGAGTGTATATACCAATAGTACATACATCTAAAAGCTGTATATTGTACGAGTATGAATACGGGTGCATACGAGTAGAATTGTTGATGAAACTGAACGAGGATGTAATTGTAAGCATTTTTGTTAAGTAGAAGTATTTTGATAAGTGTCTTGAAGTCTTTCAAAAGTGCATGAATACATATTAAAACACTACATGTATATACATTTTAACTGAGTCGTTAAGTCATCGCTAGTCGTTACATGTAAGTGCTATTTTGAAACCTTTAGGTTAACGATCTTGTTAAATGTTGTTAACCCATTGTTTATTAAATCAAATTAGATGTTAAATTATTACATTATCATGATATCATGATGTATTAATATATCTTAATATGATATATATACATTAAATGTCGTTACAACGATAATCGTTACATATATGTCTCGTTTCAAAATCATTAAGTTAGTAGTCTTGTTTTTACATATGCAGTTCATTGTTAATATACTTAATGATATGTTTACTTATCATAATATCATGTTAACTATATATATATCCATATATATGTCATCATATAGTTTTTACAAGTTTTAACGTTCGTGAATCGCCGGTCAACTTGGGTGGTCAATTGTCTATATGAAACCTATTTCAATTAATCAAGTCTTAACAAGTTTGATTGCTTAACATGTTGGAAACATTTAATCATGTAAATATCAATTTCATTTAATATATAAAAATATGGAAAAGTTCGAGTCACTACAATACAAACATATTTTACTACGTGTAATATAATTACATTAATAATATCTATCATATTATTTTTTATGATATTTAATGAACTTTATAAATTTTATTACTTAAGATATATGAAAGTATATTTTTATTATATAAATTTTAATATAAAATTTTATTTATTAATAAATGGATTATATTATTTACTCTAATAAAATCTGTTAAAAATATTTAAAATATAAAACGACTATATTTAAACTATATAATAATCATGTATAAATTTTGGAAATCATTTTGAGTCAAATTGACTTTTGTTGACTTTTGCATAGTAATCTCGAGCATTAGGATTGTGATACACTACGACTTGACCTAAATTGTTAGACAGATATTGACCAACATATAAATATATTTAATTAATATAGGTTCGTGAATCCGAGGCCAACCTTGCACTTGTTCAATGACGTCATATGTATTTTTACTACAAAATACAGTATGGTGAGTTTCATTTGCTCCCTTTTTAAATGCTTTTGCAATATATATTTTTGGGACTGAGAATACATGCGCTGCTTTTATAAATGTTTTATGAAATAGACACAAGTAATCGAAACTACATTCTATGGTTGGATTATCGAATCGAATATGCCCGTTTTAGTCTGGTAATCTAAGAATTGGGAAACATACACCCTAATTGAGGCGAATCCTAAAGATATATCTATCGGGCCCAAGAAGCCCCATCCAAAGTACCGGATGCTTTAGTACTTCGAATTTATCATGTCCGAAGGGAGTCCCGGAATGATGGGGATATTCTATATGCATCTTGTTAAGGTCGATTACCAGGTGTTCAATCCATATGAATGATTTTTGTCTCTATGTATGGTGAAGCGACCCGTCCTAATCCATCCGGATGAAGTCCATATCGATTAAAAATTATTCACAATAGTTGATTACATCGCGAGGTACTTGACCTCTATATGATACAATTTTACAAACATTGCATTCGTTTTTAAAAGACAAACTTTCATTACATCGAAAGTTGACGGCATGCATACCATTTCATAATATATCCAACTATAATTGACTTAGTAATAATCTTGATGAACTCGACGACTCGAATGCAACGTGTTTTGAAATATTTCTTGAATGACTCCAAGTAATATCTCTAAAATGAGCAAATGCACAGCGGAAGATTTCTTTCGTACCTGAGAATAAACATGCTTTAAAGTGTCAACCAAAAGGTTGGTGAGTTCATTAGTTTATCATAATCATTCATTTTCATCATTTTAATAGACCTCAAGAATTTCATTTCCAGTTCTCATAAATATACGTCCCATGCATAGAGACAAGAATATCATTCATATGGATTGAACACCTGGAAACCGACATTAACAAGATGCATATAAGAATATCCCCTATCATTTTGGGAAATCCTTCGGACATGATAAATACAACATCGAAGTACTAAAGCATCCGGTACTTTGGATGGGGTTCGTTAGGCCCAATAGATCTATCTTTAGGATTCGCGTCAATTAGTAGATTAGTTTACTAATTCTTAGGTTACCAAGCAAAAGGGGCATATTCGGCTTCGATCATTCACCCATATAATGTAGTTTCAATTACTTGTGTCTATTTCGTAAAACAGTTATAAAAACAGCGCATGTATTCTCAGTCCCAAAAATATATATTGCAAAAACATTTAAAAAGGGAGTAATGAAACTCACCTAATGTATTTTGTACTAAAAATACATATGACTATATTGAACAATGCAGGGTTGGCCTCGGATTCACGAACCTATATCATTTGTATATTTATTATTATACATAATTGTAGTCGAACAAATACATATATAATTTATTAGTTATATCCTTTTTATATTAAATTTTGTTATGTTATATGTATTAAATATATTTATATATATAAGTATCATTTATTTGTTAAAGTAGTATTTTAAAATAATATTTTAAGTGATAACAATAATAATAATAATAGTACTAATAATAATAATAATAATAATAGTATTAATAATTCTATAAATGATAATATTAATGATAATTTTTATAATAAATCTCATAATAATGAATATATTAGTAATTTTTAATAAAGTGAATAATTTAATAGTAATGGTAACGAAAATAATAATTTTGATAATACTGACTCTTTTAATAGTATTAATAACTTTAATAATAATGTCAACACAAATAACAAAAATGGTAATGGTAATAATAATAATAGTAATTATGTTAATAATAATAATACTAATAATTATAATTAATACAATTTCTAATACTCATGATAATAATAATAATACAACGGTTAGTGATAGTAGTAATAATATTCATACTTGTATTTATAATCACAATAAATGAAAATTTTATCATATCACTTATATTAGTGTTATTAATAGTATTAATAGTTATAATACTTGTAGTAATAACCTTAATTAATAATGATAATCATAATCCTAACAATGATAATAATAAAAAAATAAAATAATAGTTATATAAATAATATTTATATTAATACTAATGATAATAATAATAATAACAATAATATTCCTAATACTTAATAATAATAATGTTGATAATAATAACAATAATACTAATGCTTAATAATAATAACAATAACAATAATGATTTATAACAATAATAACAATAATAATAATAATAATAATAATAATAATAATAATAATAATAATAATAATAATAATAATAATAATAATAATAATAATAATAATAATAATAAATGAAACTACCTTAAGCTTTTCCCCAAAAAAATTGCCTCAGGCGATACTCGAACCCCCGACCTCTTGAACACTCATGAATTCGTTAACCAGCTGGGCTGTTGCCCCATATTCGAATTTATACAGAATCTGTTTTTATTTAACCCTTATATTATTATGTGTCTTATTCTTCTTCTTCTTTCCTTATAATCGAATCAATTTCAAACCCAACTCCTAACTGCGAATTACATGGTCGATGTAGGACTTAAAATTGGTTAACTAATGTTAGATACTTCTATTAAATCAAACAATCGAAAAAAAAGAAAAAAAAAGAAACAGACGTCGCTGTATAAAAAAAAATGGAAGAACTTTAATGTGATTTTTGAGATTGGAACGTTTTGAGACCTTAATTCCTTCATGAAAAAGTTTTAAAATCACTCCTGGAAACTGATGGAATCATCAATTGATCGTGAAACCTCAAAATAAATTTGAATTTCCTTATGAACAAATTTGTTTGACTTTTTATTTTATAACTTTGACTCGAAAATTCGAACTTGTTATAAGGAATTGGAAGCTTATCTTTTCCAGATAGATTGAGTAACTGAATTATAACAAATTTGTATTTATACATTTTGACAATTAAATCGAATTCGAGTTTTTTTTTAAAATAAAACAAGAACAGGGTAGTACCCTTGTTCGTTGACTGGTTTCCCATTTAAAATCAGGAAAAAATGACTGTAATACTTTTTAATTGATACTGATATTGAAGAAACGAATAAATTGATTCGTATTATTAAGCTATCGATTGTCTTATAGCCAACTTCAGTAGACAGTTTTTGGTTCATCAGGTACATCAGAAACTATAAAAAAATTAAACAGACATTGACCCTTAACTGATTTGTTTGCTTTTGAAATATATGGAAATCTATTCGTACTGGATTAGGAACATAAAGTAAGAAAAAAATATTTTACTACAGACAGAATCGATAAAAAATAGAATCAAATAAAGGGGATAATGACATTCAACTTATTTTGGAGTGTTTCATGTGTTTGATTTTAGTTTATACGCGTCTGATAATGAATCCCACTTGGATCATGAAGGTAAACTCAATACATCCCAATTTAAACCTCCCGTATTCGTATATATATGTATTTATATATCTATATCTGTTTATTTATTGTTCTGTGTTTTATATATGTATATATATTTATATGTAACTGTATATATGTAATTTGTGTATATATATATATATGTATAATATATTGCATATCAGATTATATCTGCATTATATATATAAGGAATATAATGTTATTGATAATACAATCATTAATATTGAACATTAGTATTAATAATAATAATGAATCCAATAATAATAATAATAATAATAATAATAATAATAATAATAATAATAATAATAATAATAATAATAATAATAATAATAATAATAATAATAATAATAATAATAATATAATTAACCTTTATATTAATAAAAACACTATTAATAATAATAATAATAATAAATGTTAAAAATAAAATGATAAAAATATCATTACTAATATAATAGATTATATATTTCAAATAAAAATATCATTAATAATTTTAATTATACTGATATAATAATAATAATACTAATGATAATAATCATATTCGTAATAACAATAATATAACAATAAAGTTCATATCTATAGATTATATATACATATTTTAAATTAGTATTAATACTAGTAATACTATAATAGTTTGTACATAAAAATTTCATATTTGTATCATATATACTTATATAGTTTCATTTCATATTATGCTTAATTATTTTGTATATTATTTTATATTTTCATTTCAAATGATTATTTTGTATTATATTAATTTAATATATACACTTATAATTGTATGTATATATTTATATATTTTTATTTACATATTTGTTTACACATTTGTTCGTGAATCGTCGGGAATAGTCAAGGGTTAATTGAATGTGTAACAATAGTTCAAAATTTTGAAATTAATTTAAATAGACTTTGCTTATCATGTCGAAACTATATAAGATTAAGTTTAAATTTAGTCGAAAATTTCTGGGTCGTCACATATGGGACGTATATTTATGAGAAATATAAATAGAAATCTTGTGGTCTATTAAAATAATAGAAATGATTGTTATGATAAACTAATGAACTCACCAACCTTATGGTTGACACTTGAAAGCATGTTTATTCTCAGGTATTAAAGAAAACTTTCGCTGTGCATTTGCTCATTTTAGAGATATTACTTGGAGTCACTCATGGCATATTTCAAAAGACGCTGCATTCAAGTCGTTGATTTCAATAATGATTATTATTAAGTAAATGACAGATTAGGTCATTTATAGTTTGGATATTATGAAATGGTATGCATGCCTGTCAACTTTCAATGTAATGAAAGTCTGTCTTTTAAAAACGAATGCAATGTTTGTAAAATGTATCATATAGAGGTCAAATACCTCGCAATGTAATCATATGTTATTGTATTCGTCCTTATGGATTTGGACGAGTCGCTTCAAATATCTCTGCATTGGTAGTGCATTTATGCCACAAATACACCCATAAGTCCGGATGATTTGACTACTACCATCTTCAAACTCACCAAACGCGTTAGGAAAAATGAGTTGTCCAAGAATAAGAAGTTAAATTGGTTGTGTAACCTTGCTAAAGTAATTATCTCATATGCTTCCATGTCGAACACTGCTTAGCTCAATCAGTTTGTGCATAACATCCCCCGTCGTCATATCCGTTATCCGTTAGAAGGCTCTGCGAGGGTAAATTTTTAAGCACCTTGAACACACTAGAATACTCTTCCAGGAAGTTGTTTAAGTCATCTGACATCTCCTTATCTGATGTACTATGTTGTTCTCCTTTCATTGAGCTAAAAGTTGCCGGATAAACACATAAGAACATAACATCCAAGCTACCTTTCTGTTGGTCCACAATTTTACTTAATCGTTTGCCCTCTGACCATCGTGAATCAGATTTATTTATCCCATGTAATTTTACCTTCATATTCTTCTACTTGAAAATCAATTGCAAGTGATCAAAGTTCCACACAATATTACCAATAGTCTTGCGCCTTTAAATACCCAAAACCATATCACAACATCTATTGGGTAGTACGAACACATCATTCATGAAGTCGATTCCAGCTAAAGTCCAACAAAAGTTCTTGCATTCAGTGGCACTTATTGCCACCCGACATGAACACCTTCATTGGATCTATTATTTTATAACGATAACCAAATCTTTTTGCCACCTATGAATTATCAAAGTTATGAGTACTTCCGGAGTCAATTAGGATGTGTTCGTGATAATTAGTTAACAATCGATCTTTAATTGTTATCTCTTATCAATATAAGTTATGAAACTAAAATAATCTCTAATGACTCAAAAGTTCGAATAGGCACTTCTTAAATTATATTTAAATTTATTATAATCAAAATTCTATCTTTTGTGAGATAGTCTTATAAAAATCTTAATAAAAATTATACCTTAATATTTCTTTCTGAGAGATAATAATATAATAATAATTTAAAATATAATATAATAATAAAATATATAGCAATTCTAATTCTTTTCTAAGAGTTAGATTTAAAAAAAAAACTCTTATCCACTTACGTAGTCTTTTAGGACGATACCTAACTTACTCATTACTATACTACCTTCATCGGGTTTTGTTGCTTGTTAGAGTGTTAAAAGTTAAAAGTAAATTATAAAATATAAATTTAAAAGCTGAAAGAAAGTAAGCATGAGCACACACTTTTACACACGTCAAGAATGTTGAAGAAAACTTGAAGGATATGGTTGACTCTCAAAGAAGAGGATGGGGAACTACATGAGCCTAATCTCACAAAGAATCAGCTTTTTGCCTTGGAGTACTGCAATGATGAAGAATCAAATGATCCTCCAGCAAGTGAAGCTGACAAAACACCACCTGGGTATGTTAGAGTCATTGTGGAATCTCCCGAGAAAATCTAAATTAATCCTGAAGATGAAATAATTATTTGGGATGATGCACACACGGATATTCCTACTTATCGAGATAGCAATCCTGAATTTAACAAGCTATTTAAATAGTACAAGACGACAAAGGAAGACCTTGAGGAAATCTTCAAAAAGATTAAGCGTGAGTTAAGCAAGAGGATAACAAAAGAAATGATTGATGCCGAAAGGAAAAGGAGGGAAATTATACAGAACTAGATTAGAGGAGAGAAGGAAAGAGATCGGAGGTATATGGAAAGGGTTGATCCTAAGAAAGTGTGATGACCCGGAAATTTCTGACCAAATTTAAACTTAATCTTTGTATGATTAAACATTTCCGACACGATAAGCAAAGTCTGTAATATTGAGTCACGACAGTTTTGGAACTATATTCATATAATCAATTATTCTTTGACTGTTCTCTATGATTCACGAACAATATATATATATATATATATGATTCACGAACAATATATATATATATATATATATATATATATATATATATATATATATATATATATATATATATATATATATATATATATATATATATATGATTTTAAGTTATTTAGTAAACGATAGTAACATTCGTTTGTTAATTCGATTGATATTTAGATAAGTGAACTAAAATGTTTAAAATAAACAAGTAAAACACTAATTTGTCACAGTATTTTCGAATTGCTACAGTACCCAAAATGCTACAGTGTTTTCGAAAATCACTATTTGCTACAGTAAAATCACTATTTGCTACAGTAACTTTGCTACAGTAAAACACTATTTCAAAATAAAAAAAATGTATATATGTATATGTATATACTACGAGACGATGATTTATAGAAGTAAATGACCAAAACACTCGAAAGTTTAAGATACACTTTGAGTGATATAATTTAGGGATAATTTAAGGCTATATTTTGACAAATGTACGAGTCACGAAAGGTAAAGTGCCAGTTTTCTCAGTGTACGAAAGGACGTTCGAAAAACCGGAACCGGGACATAAGTCAAGTAATGACGTACGACTTATCGGAACAAAAATTTCAAGTCAACTATGCACGTGAATTTAATATAATATATAATTAATTATATAAATTATATATTATATATTAATATAAAAATATGTCGACAAACGTTGAGACAAAAGTTTTGTGAGCTGGAAAAGGACCCCATGCGATCACATGGAAATCCTTCTACCCAGCCATGCGATCGCATGGCAGTGGGAACCAGGCCAGGTCTATAAAGCTCGCAGTTTTGTTCGGATTTATTTACTTTTTCTTCTCAAATCTCTCTGTCTTTCAAATATATATATATATATATATATATATATATATATATATATATATATATATATATATATATATATATATATATATATATATATATATATATATATATATATATTATCATTATTATTATTATTAAGATTAATATTATTATTATTAAACTTATTATTTTTATTAGTAATATTATTAGTATTATACATAAAATACTACGACGAGGTTATGTCCAAACAATTTCAAAACGAGTTTACGAGCAAGCTAGAGTTAAGGAAATTATGGGTTATTGCCAAGGAGGTTATGGGTAATGTTCGGGGGTATATTTGTAAATCAAACCTAGTGTTTATCATCTCCGTTACGTCTACGTACTTTTCTACAATATTGAATCTCAATATTGATACGTTGAGATCTACGGTTATTTGGTAATCCGAGTTTCGATCACATTTTGGTGAACGACTTTATATGCTGCTAAGGTGAGTTTCATAAGATCCCTTTTACTCTCTACATTTTTGGGCTGAGAATACATGCAAATGCTTTATTAACCGATATACAATATTTATATGTGTGAGTTTCATATGATCCCTTTTACTCAATATATTTTTGGGCTGAGAATACATGCGACTGTTTATAAATACTGAAAATACTAGATTTATATGCGTGAGTTTCATATGATCCCTTTTACTCAATATATTTTTGGGCTGAGAATACATGCGACTGTTTATAAATACTGAAAATACTAGATTTATATGCGTGAGTTTCATTTGCTCCCTTTTTAATTGCTTTTGCAATCTATATTTTTGGGCTGAGAATACATGCACTTTATTTTAAACGCAATGGATACAAGTACATACTAAATTCTACACTGAGTTTGAACCGGAAATTCCTTAGCTTTGGTAACTAGTAACTGCCGGTTATAAGAACTGGTGGGCGCGAGTAGTTGTATATGGATCCATAGGGCTTGATATCCCCGTCCGAGCTAGAGCACTAGCCTTTTAACGGACGTATGCTATTTGAGAAGCGTACACGTTGGTTTGCGTGTATTATTAAGATGATTATACAAAGGGTATAAATTATATATACGTTAAGTTTAGTTACCAGGGTGCTCAATTTCGTAGAATATTTTGATAAACATTTCTGGATGAAACAACTGAAATCTTGTGATCCACCTTTATGTACAGATTATGCAAAACATTAAAACTATGAACTCACCAACCTTTGTGTTGACACTTATTAGCATGTTTATTCTCAGGTTCCCTAGAAGTCTTCCGCTGTTTGCTTATATGTTAGACAAGCTATGTGCATGGACTCTTACATGGCATATTTTTCAAGGAAACGTTGCATTCACCAAATCATCATCATGTATCTTATTTTAACTGCATTGTCAACGGAAGTACTATTGTAAACTATTATTTATGATGATTGTCTATATGTAGAAATCATCAGATGTCGAAAACCTTTGATTTAAATATTCATTTATGGTGTGCCTTTTCAAAAGAATGCAATGTTTACAAAACGTATCATATAGAGGTCAAATACCTCGCAATGAAATCGATGAATGACGTGTTCGTCCATATGGATTTGGAGCGATCGTCACAGAAAGCCAAAGAAGAGGCTAAAGCAGAGAAAAAGAAAGCCGGGAGAGAGAAAGCTCTACAAGATTGGAATGATGACTTCAAAGGCAAGACTACCAAAAAATTTGAAATTCAGAGGAAAATTATGAAAGAATAAATGTTAACATGGTTCAAGATAGCGAATGTAACATCCCGCCTTTTTCCGTTTAATTTCTGTTTATTTATTTAAAGTCCGTCTTCCGTTAATACGATTCAAACTTGAGGGACTAAACTTGCCAAGATGCCAAAGTTGTGACTAGGTCAAAGTGGTCAAACCTCCTCTCACCCATTCATTTCAGCTTCTTCTTTCTCATACTTCCACTTTTATTCTCTCAAACATTCAAACAAAGAATCATCATCTATTTCCGATCTAGCAAGTGTTTTACGAAACAAATTACATATTTGGAATCCTTGCATCTCCCTCTTCGATTCCATACCGATTTCATCAAGTTTTGGGTAACTTTCTAAAATCACTAAATTCCTTGTTCTTGATGTTTTTAACTTATAAAAGTGTTAATTAGTGTCTATGGCTCAAGTCTAACATGAATATATGATTTATATGCTCGATCTTGTTATTTTAGGTAACTAGCATGAACTTGAAGTTTGGTGTGTTTGATCTTGTGATTTGCTTGCCTAAATATTGTTAGATGTTAAAAGTGCATATATTAAATGTGTTACTAGCATCACTAGCTTCATTTTGATGTGTAGGTTGATTAAGAAAACTTCAATAACATGATTTATGAGTTTATGATTTTTGGTTAGGGTTTGGTGGTCTTCAATGTGAATTTTGATACCTTAAATGCTTAACAATGTTGCTTGTAAGTGTTTAGTTGCAATGTATGTTTAATTACCTTCGAAACGGCATATCATTTATGTAAAATGGATCTCCGAATCATGAAATGAGAGTTATGAACTTGGATGCAATTAATGATGAGCATTAAATACAGTTTTGGTTGTTGTAATTGGTAGATTTATTGATGAAATGTGTTTAGTTGTTTTCCTCGTCAAATTACCTTCCCAACGGTATAAGATATATGTTTTGATTGTTTGCGGATCATAAATTGTGTTTGTTTGGGTTTTGGTTCATGCACTTGTGAAAAATCAGCAATCAGACCTGAGCACTAATCTGGACGCCGTCCAAATTCCTGGACGCCATCCAGGACTTCACATCTGGATGCCGTCCAGCCAATCTAGACGCCGTCCAGCCAATCTGGACGCCATCCAGATGAACTCTCAAGTTCTGATTTGGTTGGTCATTTTTCGTTTAATTCTAAGTATGCTACGCATCTCCGATTCATATGTAACTTGTTCTAACATGCTTATATATGATTAAAAACCTCAGAAAAATAGTTCGAGACCCGACCCGAACGTGTTGACTTTTTTGTTGACTTTGACCCGACCAAAGTTGACTTTTAATCAAACTTAACCAATTATTTATGCAATCATTCTAACTTGCTCTTATATACTTGTATCTTGCATGAAATTTGACAAATTTGATTTCACATGCTAATTAATCGAGTCGTATCGAGCCATAGGACTAATTGAACACTTTGACCGACCGTGTTTACCAATATTGACACAACCTATTTGTTTAGGTCAAGACTAGCAATTGTCCTTGCACTCATTTACTTGTGAAGTACTTTATTACTCGTGCACTCAAGGTGAGATCATAGTTCCACTTTTACTCTTATAAACTTATATTTGGGATGAGAAAACATAAACGTTTCATTTTACAAAGTGAACACAAGTACGAAAACAAACATTCTACATACGAGTTAGAACAAAAATCCTCAACTCGATTATCATTAGTTACACTTGCCGGGTGTAAGCGAGAACTTATGTTGTATGACCATATGGGTTTGACAAATCGTCATTCGGACGGTTCGCTACCGTTATTTGGATGAAATATATTTTCGAGAAACAGTGTATGGTCTAACACTATTGTGATGGGGTTCTATGGATGGAAAGTTAAGCCTTGATAATTGGGTGCTCGTGATAACAAATTTTAGAATGGTTTACTATTATTTCAATGATATAAATCTTGTAGTTCATTTGTACTTACTTACTTAAACCTATGATTTCACCAACGTTTTCGTTGACAGATTTCTATGTTTTTCTCAGGTCCTTGAACGTTTTGTGATACATGCTTCCGCTCATTATTTTGATACTTGCAACGGATGTCGAGTATACATGCATACGTGGAGCGTCTTTTGACTTAACTTGATTTGTATCGCATAGGTTTCAATTGTACTTAAAACGTTGTAACCTGTTTGGTCGTCCAACCCACTTTGTAAACCTTAAAACATCTTTATAATTGAAATGAATGCGACATTTTTTTTGGTCAAACGTTGTTTTAAAGACTTATGACCACGTAACGGGACCTAAGTAGACGGCGCTGTCAATGACGATTTTGTCGGGCCACTACAGATGGTATCAGAGCATTGGTTGTAGGGATTTAGAGTTCATTGGTGTCAACCGCGAGTCATAGGGTACATTAGTGAGTCTAGACTACAACCGGCATGTAGACTTGAAGTAGGAATTACTTGACTACTTGTGCATTTATACTCGAACGTTTCTACTCATATCTACTCTTATTTCATCTTAATCTCACACCGTTTAATTTGATTGACACGCCACCTTGACTTAGTGAAATAATGTCGAATGCAAATATGAATTAGGGTAATATAATTTACGGGATTATATTACGGTGACTCATATGAACGTTACGACATTATGACATAAAGAATTTAAGGCGAGTCAAGGAAAATTTTCTCTCTATCCTTATTCCATATCATGATTAGTATTATTGAAAATACTAATCAACGGTATTCTTGTGTTTTGAAGGAACAATGCCTCCTCGCCGTGTACCACGCCACGAAACACCCGAACAAGCTCTACAATGAATGATAGCCATCCCCATGGATGCGGCCATGGCCGGTCACTCATCCAACAACAATAATAACAACAATAACAACAACCACAACAACAACAACAATGGAGCCGGTAATTCAAACGATGGATGCTCCTATAAAGCTTTCATGGGGTGCAAACCTCACACTTTCGATGGAACTGGAGGACCGGTTGTGCTCACCCGATGGTTTGAGCAAACGGAAGCCGTCTTTAGCATAAGCGGTTGTCGGGACCAAGACAAGGTTAAGTACTCCACTCACACATTCGCCGATGTCGCTCTCACTTGGTGAAACACATATGTGCAATCGGTGGGTATCGATGAAGCCCACGCCCTCTCTTGGGCTGATTTAAGGGAAAAGATGATCATCGAATACTTCCCTCGTGAAGAAACCCGAAGGCTCGAACAAGAGCTAAGAACTTTAAAGGCAGTCGGAAATGATCTCAAGGCCTACAATCAACGATTTTCCGAACTAGCCTTGATGTGCCCAAACCTTGTGAACCCCGAGTCTTTAATGGTTGAACTTTACATGGATGGTCTTCCAAAGAGCATCAAACATGGAATAATGTCATCCAAACCCACCAATCATCAAGAAGCTTTGAATATGGCCCGCAAATTGATTGAAATGGTGGATGAAATCGTAGTACCGGCACCTAAGGCTGAGGATAAGTCAGGTGGCAACAAAAGAAATTGGGAAGCCACTCCATCAAACAACTACAACAACAACTTCACCAAAAAGCCTTTCACCAACGACGGCAAGAAGGGTTATGCCGGAAACCTATCTCTTTGCAACAAATGCTGCAAGCATCATTTTCCCAAATGTGGCGAGCTAATTTGCCACCGGTGCCAAGGAATTGGTCATAAGGCCAACGATTGTAAAAGTACCGCCCCCGTTGCTCGAAAGAGGCCCAATGCACCAAAAACGGTCACTTGTTACGAATGTGGCCAAATGGGTCATTATAGAAATGAATGCCCAAAGAAGAAGGCCAACCCCGATACACGAGGCCGAGCTTTCAACATTAACGCCCAAGAGGCCCGGGATGACAATGAACTAGTCACGGGTATGTTTCTTCTCAACAACTCTTATGTTACTTGCTTATTCGATACGGGTGCCAATAAATGCTTTGTATCCAAGACTTTGGCTCATGCTCTTTGCACTTCCCACTCCCCTTAGATACTACTTATGCCATTGAGGTGGCCAACGGGAACCTATTGAGTGCCGACACATATTACCGGGGGTGTACGTTAAACATTTTGGGTAATGAGTTTAAAATTGACTTGATACCCATGGAACTAGGAAGCTTCGATGTAATAATCGGTATGAATTGGTTAGCCAAAACGAAATCTGACATCCTTTGTGATCTTAACGCAATCTGAATTCCTATCGAGAATGGTGAACCCTTGATTGTTCATGGAGATAAGACTTGCACCGGACTCAACCTCGTCTCGTGCCTTAAAGTTACAAAACTACTTTGTAAGGGTTGTTTTGCGATCCTTGCCCACATTAAGAAAGTCGAGTCTGATGAGAAGCATATCAATGATGTGCCAATTGTTCGTGACTTTTCCGATGTATTTCCCGACGAATTACCGGGTCTTCCACCTCATCGACCGGTAGAATTCCAAATCGATCTTATTCCGGGAGCCGCACCCGTAGCACGTGCACCATATAGACTTGCTCCCTCCGAAATGCAAGAATTGCAAAGTCAAATCCAAGAACTACTTGACCGTAGTTTTATCCAGCCTAGCCATTCACCATGGGGCGCTCCGATTTTGTTTGTTAAAAAGAAAGACGGATCCCTACGAATGTGCATTTATTATCTTGAACTAAATAAATTGACGGTTAAGAACCGATATCCTCTTCCTCGCATCGATGACCTCTTTGATCAACTACAAGGATCTCATGTATATTCGAAAATCGATCTCCGCTCGGGTTATCATTAATTAAGGGTTAAGGGGGAAGATGTCTCCAAAATCGCTTTCCGAACTCGTTATGGTAGTTATGAATTTCTTGTAATGCCATTTGGTCTCACTAACGCACCGGCAGTGTTCATGGACCTTATGAACCGCTTGTGCAAACCGTATCTCGATAAATTCATTATTGTGTTCATCAATGACATCTTGGTCTATTCTAAAAATGAAGAAGAGTACGAACAACATCTCTGACTTGTGCTTAAACTCTTGAGACAAGAACGACTCTATGCCAAATTCTCCAAGTGTGAATTTTGGTTGAAGGAAGTTCAATTTCTTGGTCATGTTGTAAGTGATCAAGGTAGTAAAGTCGTTCCCCCAAAAATCGAAGCCATTAGTAAATTGGAGACTCCTACTACTCCTACTCACATTCGTCAATTTTTGGGTCTTGCCGGATACTATCGTAGATTCATCAAGGATTTCTCTTTGGTTGCTCGTCCTCTAACCGCGTTAACCCACAAGGGAAACAAATTCATTTGGGTAACCGAACAAGAATCCGCATTTCAAATCTTGAAGACAAAGCTAACCACCGTGCCTATCTTGTCACTTCCCGAAGGCAATGATAATTTTTTTGTATATTGCGATGCCTCGAAACATGGTTTTGGGTGTGTATTGATGCAACGAAAGAAAGTCATTGCTTATGCCTCTCGACAATTGAAAATTCATGAACGGAACTACATGACACATGAACTCGAACTCGGAGCCGTTGTCTTTGCACTTAAAATGTGGAGACACTATCTTTATGGAACCAAAAGTACCATCTTCACTGATCACAAAAGCCTCCAACACATCTTCGATCAAAAACAACTAAACATGAGACAACGATGGTGGATTGAAACTTTAAACGATTATGATTGTGAGCTTCGTTACCATCCCGGGAAGGCAAACGTAGTAGCCGATGCCTTAAGTCGAAAAGAAAGAACGGTACCTCTTCGAGTCCGAGCTTTAAACATCACCATTCACACCAATTTCAATAGTCAAATTCGTGTAGCCCAAGATGAGGCTCTCAAGGATGAAAACATCTCTCTCGAACACTTGAACGTCCTCACCTCTCTATTCGAATTTAAAGAAACTGGACTCCGTTACTTCGCCGGAAGAATTTGGGTACCTAGTTATGGGGACCTACGAAGCCTTATTTTAGATGAAGCCCATAAGTCAAGGTATTCGATTCACTCTGGTGCCAATAAGATGTACCATGACCTTAAGGAATAATATTGATGGCCGAACATTAAAAGGGACGTCACTACTTATGTTGGAAAATGCCTAACTTGCTCCAAAGTCAAAGCCGAACATCAAAGATCATCCGGACTACTTCAACAACCCGAAATCCCGCAATGGAAGTGGGAAAGGATAACGATGGATTTTATTACCAAACTACCAAAGACGGTTGGCGGTTATGATACTATTTAGGTTATTGTTGACCTTCTCACTAAATCCGCGCACTTCCTGGCCATGAAGGAAACCGAAAACATGGAGAAACTTGCACAACTTTACATTAAAGAAATCATTGACCGTCATGGTGTACCCTTATCGATTATTTCCAAACGAGATGGCCGTTTTGTTTCTAGATTTTGGCGTACTTTACAAGAAGCGTTGGGAACGCGTTTAGACATGAGCACCGCATACCATCCGCAAACCGACGGACAAAGCGAATGCACAATTCAAACCTTGGAAGACATGCTACGAGCTTGCGTTATCGACTTCGGAAAAGCTTGGGACAAGCACTTGACTCTTGCCGAATTCTCCTACAACAATAGTTATCACGCGAGTATTAACGCCGCACCATTCGAAGCATTATATGGCCGAAAATGTCGTTCACCTCTTTGTTGGGCCGAAGTAGGCGACACACAAATCACCGGACCCGAACTCATTCATGAAACAACCGATAAGATCGTTCAAATCTAAGATAGACTTAGGACGGCCCGAAGTCGTCAAAAGAGCTATACCGACAAAAGACGCAACGACCTCGAATTTCAAGTCGGTGATCGCGTAATGTTAAAAGTCGCGCCTTGGAAAGGTGTAATCCGTTTTGGGAAACGCGGGAAGCTAAATCCGCGGTATATTGGTCCTTTCGAAATCTTGGAGCTTGTTGGAACCGTTGCTTATCGTTTAGATCTTCCACCTCAACTGAGCTCCGTTCATCCTACTTTCCATGTATCAAACTTGAAGAAGTGTTTTGCCGAACCCGAACTCGTCATCCCTCTCGAAGAACTTACTATTGATGACAAACTTCATTTTGTGGAGGAACCGGTTGAAATTGTGGACACCTCCGTCAAGACGCTAAAACAAAGTAGAATCTCCATCGTTAAGGTCCGTTAGAATGCCAAAAGGGGACCCGAGTTTACTTGGGAAAGGCAAGATCAAATGCAAAAGAAATACCCTCATTTATTCGTGGATCCGGAAACACATGATCTCGAGGAAGAAACAACGACTACTACGCCTACTTAAATTTCGGGACAAAATTTCTTTTAAAGAGTAGGTAATGTAACATCCCGCCTTTTTCCGTTTACTTTCGGTTTATTTATTTAAAGTCCGTTATATGATTATAACATCTTCTGTTAATACGCGTTTTAAATTATCTCGTTTAGGTCATTCACGCACCCGATTCAAACTTGAGGGACTAAACTTGCCAAGATGCCAAAGTGGTGACTAGGTTAAAGTGGTCAAACCTCCTCTCACCAATTCATTTCATCTTCTTCTTTCTCATACTTCCACTTTTATTCTCTCAAACATTCAAACAAAGAATCATCATCTATTTCCGATCTAGCAAGTGTTTCACGAAACAAATTACATATTTGGAATCCTTGCATCTCCCTCTTCGATTCCATACCGATTTCATCAAGTTTGGGTAACTTTCTAAAATCACTAAATTCCTTATTCTTGATGTTTTTAACTTATAAAAGTGTTAATTAGTGTCTATGGCTCAAGTCTAACATGAATATATGATTTATATGCTCGATCTTGTTATTTTAAGTAACTAGCATGAACTTGAAGTTTGGTGTGTTTGATCTTGTGATTTGCTTGCCTAAATATTGTTAGATGTTAAAAGTGCATATATTAAATGTGTTACTAGCATCACTAGCTTCATTTTGATGTGTAGGTTGATTAAGAAAACTTCAATAACATGATTTATGAGTTTATGATTTTTGGTTAGGGTTTGGTGGTCTTCAATGTGAATTTTGATGCCTTAAATGCTTAACAATGTTGCTTGTAAGTGTATAGTTGCAATGTATGTTTAATTACCTTCGAAACGGCATATCATTTATGTAAAATGGATCACCGAATCATGAAATGAGAGTAATGAACTTGGATGCAATTAATGATGAGCATTAAATGCGGTTTTGGTTATTGTAATTGGTAGATTGATTGATGAAATGTGTTTAGTTGTTTTCCTCGTCAAATTACCTTCCCAACGGTATAAGATACATGTTTTGATTGTTTGCGGATCATAAATTGTGTTTGTTTGAGTTTTGGTTCGTGCACTTGTGAAAAATCAGCAATCAGACCTGAGCACTGATCTGGACGCTGTCCAGGCTTTCACATCTGGACACCGTCCAGCCAATCTGGACGCCGTCCAGATGAACTCTCAGGTTCTGATTTGGTTCGTCATTTTTCGTTTAATTCTAAGTATGCTACGCATCTCCGATTCACATGTAACTTGTTCTAACATGCTTATATATGATTAAAAACCTCAGAAAAATAGTTCGGGACCCGACCCGAATGTGTTGACTTTTTTGTTGACTTTGACCCGACCAAAGTTGACTTTTAATCAAACTTAACCAATTATTTATGCAATCATTCTAACTTGCTCTTATATACTTGTATCTTGCATGAAATTTGACAAATTTGATTTCACATGCTAATTAATCGGGTCGTATCGAGCCATAGGACTAATTGAACACTTTGACCGACCGTGTCTACTGTAACGACCCGCACTTTTTCGATCGTTCTATACTTATAAGATTAATATTTACATAAATTAAACCTTACCAACATGATAAGCAATCCAAATTGTTGAGACTTATGTTTTCGAAAAGAGTTTTACACAACGTTTGACCGTCTAGTTTGACCGATGATATCACGAACTATACAATATATGATAATTATACGTTTGTGTATATATATGTATATATACATATTTAACATGATCTAAGAATGTTTTAATATCTCATTTTGTATTAATAACAATAAGTTATAAGTATATTTTGAAACTACTAACTTAAGTTTTCAAAACGATAACCATACGTAACGTTATTTGACTTAAATACTTATAACCTATAATGTTTATACATATATCGTATAAGTAATGTATTTAATCACTTTTAAAGGGCTTACATACATAAAACAATATAAGTATATTTACAAAAGATAGCTATATTTGAATCCTCGTTCCGTTTTCTCAAAGATTTCTATACGTATACCTAGGGTATATGTACCCGTATCATACGCAGCTTCTAGATGTATTTACTATTGGTATATACCAATAAAAATCTGCTTCTTAGCAGCCTTAAATGATTAAGAAACATGTGGAACCAACCATTTGTCAAGTAGCATGAATTATTTAGCAAGAAAACAAAGTTAGGTATCTTTTTTTTCCTTTATAACCTAAAAACGTTTTTATGCATGCACACCATTTCTTCACCCCATTTTCTCATACTTACACTTCCATTTCTCTCTCAAAATACTCTTAACTTCATACTTGATCATCTCCAAGCATTTTCCCCATCATTTAGCTCCAAAAACAACACTTAAACCTCATAAGAAAACCTTACAAAAACACTTCAAGAAATCCTTCCAAGAACACCAACTTACTTCCAATCTTTCATCCACTTCCATCACCCTTTTGGTTCTAGGTTCTTACTCCTCTTTTACAGCAACCTTGTCCAAGGAACTTGAGGTAGAATCTATGTTCATAACCTTATTCGATTCATATATATATAGCTATCTTATTTTGTGGTATAAAAGTTTAACAACAAGAACATAGTTTGAAAGTTTTCAAACTTGTTTGCAAACTAAATAGATCCTTCTAACTTAACTTTTAAAATACTTCAAGACCTGTAATATATCTTAAATATATGCTAATTTAACAAGGTATAACTTGGTTTTTCAAAGAACACCTTAAAAACTGAATTTACGACATCGGAGTGCAACCGGGGGCTGTTTTGGGTTGGATAATTAAAAACCATCTTAAACTTTGAATTGGAGGTTTATTTTCTGGAAAAATGATTTTTACTATAAATATGATAACACATAAAAATTTCATGATTTAACTCAAAGTATAAGTATTTTAAGAAAAATAATCATTTAAGGTTGTTTACATGATGGAAAATGATTAACTTCATAAGTTTCACTAAAGTTTGACCTATGACCTGTGATTTCGAATACAAACTAAGGTATTTACAGTTCATAGTCTTAAAGAGGGACTCGATCCAAGGAAGTGGCAAGTTGAATCAACGAAAACGGAGTTGTAACGAAGAAACTATGACCAAAACGAGATCGGATATCTAAGACTAGTTTAGCTACGAAAATAATTGGAGAAAATTAAATAAATCACATCTTTTTAAAATAACATGATATTTTATATATATGTACTCATAATTTAATTTTATATGGTTCAGGATCACCCGTAAACAATACGAGAAGATTAATCATAAGATCCCATGATTGTACGCAACATGTCATTTGACAACACCGGTACTTTATGTACGCAACACGTCATTTGACAACACCGGTACCATGGGTCAAGATTAATCTCGACCAATACATATACGATGGGGTTTTATTTATTTCGTTGGGGGTTTTATTTATTTCATTGCGGGTATATTAAACATCTAAAAATGAACCATTAAAATTGAATTACTAACAACGAACTGCTAACTACGGACTAAGGAATTATTAAAAGTATTAAAAGTATAACAAGTATATATATGTGACGTTTGTTTAAAAAGAAAAGGTATTGATATATTATATATGGATAGGTTCGTGATATCAACCGGAGACCAAGTCAAATTATATATATCTTCAAGACGAAAGTGAGTATATAGTCCCACTTTTAAACTCTAAATATTTCGGGATGAGAATACATGTAATTTATGTTTTACGTTATGGACACAAGTAACTGAAAATATATTCTACGTTGAGTTGTACCACTGGCATACTTCCCTGTAGCTTGGTAACTAATATTTACAGCGGTATTGTAAACGCGAATCCTGTTGATAGATCTATCGGGCCTGACAACCCCAACCGGACTGGACGACCAGTATTCAACGGTTGCACAGTACTTCGTTTTGTGACTACACTTGGTACGGTGTAGTAAGATTTCATATTAAAGGGAATATGCGACGTGATTAAATGTTAAGTATGGTTACCAAGTGCTCAACCACTTAGAATATTTTTATGAAAATGTTTATATATGAAATCTTGTGGTCTATATATATATATATATATTGCTGCCGGCACTAAACCTATATCTCACCAACTTTATGTTGACGTTTTAAACATGTTTATTCTCAGGTGATAATTAGAAGCTTCCGCTGCATTATGTTGAATTTGAGCAGGATCTTGCGTACGCATATTTGTGTCAAAAATAAAACTGCATATCCAAGAACTTGTGTTGTAAAATATGCTAGAAATCGTGTTGTTATCATCATTTGTAAAGTTTGTAAGTCGAAGATTATCGCTAAACGATAATCATCTTTATTTCGTCCAAAGCTTGTATCAAAAATAAGAATCATGGTTTGTAATGTATAATATATGCAGTTTTTCTTTTAAAAATGTCGCATATAGAGGTCAATACCTCGCAATGAAATCATACGTTATCTAACACGTTCTTACGGTTAAGGACGGGTTATGACATGTGGTATCAGAGCGGTGGTCTTAGCGAACCAGGTTTGCATTAGTGTGTCTAACTGATAAGTCGTTAGGATACATTAGTAAGTCTGGACTTTGACCGGGTCTGATTTAAAAACCATTGCTTATCATTGTTGGTTAAAATTTATATGTAAATATTATGTAGTACTAATGGGTTAGTTGTTGTGTGATAGATGTCGGGCTCAAAACTTGTCATCACGTTCAGCGACTCCGAACCAGAATCTTCAGATGGTGTTCCAGTCATTAACCTATCCGATGACGAAAATAATATCTTTGGGGAAGACTCACAAATTCCGGATGAACCGACTATAGAGAACCCGGAAAGTGAACCCGAGGAGGAAAGTGAACCCGAGGAGGAAAGTGAACCCGAGGAAGAAATACAGGAAATTACAAAAGACGAGTTCGAACTAGGAAAGAAACGAAAGGCTAATGAATTAGAAAATTCAAATCCCGAGTTTAGTAAGGATGATGTGGCACCAACTCCACTAGACACTACCACCCCTATTCCCGCTATTCCTATTCGTTCTATCCCGGCATCCAGTTCTTCAGTCCCACAGCCAAAATATAGGCAGACAGCCAGGATAAGCGTTAAGCGATTCTTTGAACCTAAACGTCCTAGAAAATAGACCAAACGATGCGCTGCCGTATTAAACCATGGGATCATATAATGTTTTGTATAATATTATTAGTGTGGTTTGCTTAATGTTCGATGTAAGATAAGCATATGTAAAATAGTGAAGTGTGAAATGCAATAATTTTCCATGGTTAAGTATTATTTAGATGGTAGTAATTGATTCTGTACTAAGCTATTAAGTATGGACATTAACGGGTAGGTACTACCCTAGATATAATTATAAAACGCTAATAAGAAGAAAAGGCTTTTATAATAATACCTGGTTCATATTATTAATAAGCTATAATGTACTGTAAATATACACTACATCTATAATATTCCATGTGAATAATTATTTTCTTTTCATTCTTATAGAAGAATATGGCGCGATTGAACCGAATGACGGAACAAGAAATCCAGGAACTCATCAATCAGCGAGTGAATAACAGAATGTTATGGGTCGAGGCTGCAAGAGGTGCCGCAGTTAACCCAAATCCTCGTGTGGGGTGCACTTACAAAACTTTTCAAGCTTGCAAGCCCTCATCATTTAGTGGAACAGAAGGACCGATCGGTTTAACCCGGTGGATAGAAAAGATGGAGACTGTGTTTAAAATAAGTGGTTGTGTTGAAAAGGACATGACCAAGTATGCATCGTGCACTTTACAAGATAGTGCACTCACGTGGTGGAAAAATTATGTGAAGGCTGTAGGAGGAGATGTAGCTTATGATACTCCATGGGAAGAATTCAAAACAATGTTAATCAACGAATATTGTCCAAGGAACGAGGTTAGGAAGTTGGAAGATGAATTACGAAGTCTGAAGGTTATTGGTACTGAAATCACCAACTACAATCAGCGATTCATGGAATTAGTTTTGCTATGTCCTGAATTGGTTCCAACCGAAGAACGGAAAATTGAAATGTACAAAGATGGGTTGCCCAAAAAGGTCAAGGCAAATGTTACAGCATCGAAACCTAAGACAATTCATGAAGCTATAACCATGGCAAACGAGCTAATGGATCAGGTCATCATGGATAAGAAAGTACCCAATACTGATGTGAAGGTATCAGGTAAGAAAAGAAAGTGGAATGGAAATTATGATCGAGGTAACCAACAACAATCTTTTAAGAAACACGAAAACACGCAAGGTGCGGGTAGTGGTTTAAGCTTTGGTTATAAAGGACAAAATCCTTTATGCAACCGATGCCACAAACATCACTCTGGTTACTGTAATGTGGTATGCAACAAATGTAATTGAAAGGGTCATCTTGCTGAAGATTGTAGGGCTCTCGTTACAAATGGTACCAAGACTCCTGCCACCAATGCAAATAGAACTGCTTTGGCTACCATTACTTGTTTTGGGTGTGGAAAACAAGGTCACTATAAGAGCCAGTGCCCTAATCCAGAGAAGAATATTGGACCTGCACGTGGGAGAGCATTTGTTATTAATGCTAGAGAGGCATGTGAAGACCCGGAGCTTGTTACGGGTACGTTTACCATTAATAACTTATCCGCATCTATTATATTTGATACTGGTGCTGATAGAAGTTACGTGTGTAGAGACTTTCACACTAAATTGAATTGTTCATCATTACCTCTAGATGCTAAGTACATGATTGAGTTAGCTAATGGTAAACTAATTAAAGCCGATAAAATTTTCCGTGATTGTAAAATAAATTTAGCCGGAGAAACATTTAAAATTGACTTAATACCCGTAGAATTAGGAAGTTTTGATGTAATAGTCGGCATGGACTGGATGTCCAAAATAGGAGCTGAAGTTGTGTGCGCCAAGAAGGCAATTCGCATTCCTCGTAAGAATAAAACGCCAGTAATGATTTATGGAGAGAAGGGTAACTCAAAGCTAAAACTCATTAGTTATTTGAAAGCTCAAAAGTGCTTGAAGAAAGGGTGCTATGCTATCTTAGCACATGTTAATAAAGTTGAAAAGAAAGAAAAAGAGAAGTGCATCAATGAAGTGCCTGTGGCAAGAGATTTTCCTGAAGTATTTCCGGAAGAGTTGCCGGGATTACCTCCATTTAGATCTGTAGAATTTCAAATAGATTTAGTACCAGGAGCTGCACCAGTGGCTCGTGCTCCATATAGACTTGCACCGTCCGAGTTAAAAGAACTTCAAAGTCAGTTAAAAGAATTACTAGACCGTGGATTCATACGACCAAGCACTTCACCGTGGGGAGCTCCAATTTTATTCGTCAAGAAGAAAGACGGATCTTTCCGAATGTGTATAGATTATCGTGAATTAAATAAGTTAACTATCAAGAATCGGTATCTACTACCGAGAATTGACGACTTATTTGATCAACTCCAAGGATCATGTGTGTACTCGAAAATTGACCTAAGATCAGGTTATCATCAATTACGTGTCAAAGAAGAAGATATACCGAAAACTGCTTTTCGGACACGTTATGGTCATTACGAATTTTTGGTCATGCCGTTTGGATTGACGAATGCGCCAGCTGTATTCATGGACCTCATGAATCGAGTTTGTAGTCCATATTTAGATAAGTTTGTTATTGTTTTCATTGATGATATTCTTATCTATTCCAAGAGTGAGCAAGAGCATGAACAGCATTTAAGGTTGATATTAGAGTTGTTGAGAAAAGAACAGCTATATGCTAAATTTTCTAAATGTGCTTTCTGGTTGAAAGAAGTGCAATTTCTTGGCCACGTTGTTAGTAGCAAAGGAATTCAGGTTGATCCAGCTAAAATTGAGGCCATTGAAAAATGGGAGACTCCTAAGACACCAATGCAGATACGCCAATTTTTGGGTTTAGCCGGTTATTATAGAAGGTTTATTCAAGATTTTTCCCGAATAGCTAAGCCGTTGACAGCGTTAACGCAAAAAGGGAAGAAATATGAATGGACTTCCGAGCAGGAGAGTGCATTTCAATTACTGAAAAAGAAGTTGACTACGGCGCCAATTTTATCATTACCAGAAGGGAACGATGATTTTGAAATATATTGTGACGCTTCGCGACAAGGTTTTGGTTGCGTTCTTATGCAACGGAAGAAAGTTATTGCATACGCATCCCGACAATTAAAGATTCACGAGCGGAATTATACGACGCATGATCTAGAACTGGGAGCAGTTGTGTTTGCATTGAAGATATGGAGACACTACTTGTATGGGGTTAAATGCACTGTGTTTACTGATCATAAAAGCCTTCAACATATTTTCGATCAAAAACAGCTGAACATGAGGCAACGTAGGTGGGTCGAGTTAATAAACGACTATGATTGTGAAATTCGTTATCATCCCGGGAAAGCGAATGTGGTGGCTGACGCTTTAAGCAGAAAGGAACGAGAACCAATTCGAGTACGAGCAATGAACATAAAAATTCGCATGAATCTCAACTCACAAATCAAAGAGGCTCAACGAGAAGCTCTTACTAAAGAAAACATAGGAAATGAAATAATGAAGAAGTATGGGAAACAACTCATTATGCGGGAAGATGGAATTCGATATTTTGCAAACCGTATTTGGGTACCAAAGTTGGGTGGATTAAGGAAGTTAATATTGAATGAGGCACATAAGACAAGATACTCGATACATCCTGGAGTTGGAAAGATGTATCAAGATCTTAAGACGCATTATTGGTGGCCTAATTTGAAGACAGACGTTGCAACATATGTTGGGGAATGTTTAACTTGTTCCAAAGTCAAAGCAGAACACCAGAAGCCGTCAGGATTACTTCAACAACCAGAAATCCCAGAATGGAAATGGGACGGTATTACCATGGATTTCATCACGAAGTTACCAAAGACTGCCTGGGGATACGACACCATTTGGGTGATTGTTGATCGTCTCACCAAGTCTGCACATTTCTTGCCTATAAAGGAAACGGATAGAATGGAGAAACTATTACGATTGTATATAAAGGAAGTTGTTTCAAGGCATGGAATACCTATTTCCATTATATCCGATCGTGGTAGTAGATTTACATCAAAGTTCTAGCAATCACTACAGGAGGCACTAGGAACTCGTTTGGATATGAGTACCGCATATCATCCGCAAACCGACGGGCAGAGTGAAAGAACGATTCAGGCTCTTGAAGATATGCTCAGGGCATGTGTGATCGATTTTGGAAACGGATGGGATAAATATCTACCAATAGCAGAATTCTCGTATAATAATAGTTATCATGCGAGCATTAAAGCTGCACCATTCGAAGCATTGTATGGAAGGAAGTGTAGATCTCCTATCTGTTGGAATGAAGTAGGAGATCGACAATTAACTGGTCCCGAGATCATACACGAAACGACTGAGAAGATAGTACAAATCAAGGAGAGATTGAAAACAGCCCGTAGTCGCCAAAAGAGCTACGCCGATGTCCGAAGGAAACCATTATAGTTTCAGATCAGGGACATGGTTATGCTAAAGGTGTCACCTTGGAAAGGTGTAATACGCTTCGGAAAAAGGGGTAAACTGAACCCAAGATATGTAGGCCCGTTCAAGATCATCGAACGCATTGGACCGGTAGCTTATCGACTCGAGTTACCGCAACAACTCGCCGGAATACATAATACCTTTCACGTCTCAAACCTTAAGAAGTGTCTTGCAAAGGAAGATCTCACCATTCCTCTTGAAGAAATCCATGTCGACGAGAAACTACAATTCATCGAAGAACCAATCGAAATCATGGATCGTGAAGTTAAACAGCTCAAGCAGAGCAACATACCGATAGTTAAGGTTCGTTGGAATGCTAGAAGAGGTCCCGAGTTTACGTGGGAACGAGAGGATCAGATGAAACAAAAGTATCCACACTTGTTTCTCGATGACGCAAAATAGGTACAATTTTAAAATTTCGGGACGAAATTTATTTAACGGGGAGGTAATGTAACGACCCGCACTTTTTCGATCGTTCTATACTTATAAGATTAATATTTACATAAATTAAACCTTACCAACATGATAAGCAATCCAAATTGTTGAGACTTATGTTTTCGAAAAGAGTTTTACACAACGTTTGACCGTCTAGTTTGACCGATGATATCACGAACTATACAATATATGATAATTATACGTTTGTGTATATATATGTATATATACATATTTAACATGATCTAAGAATGTTTTAATATCTCATTTTGTATTAATAACAATAAGTTATAAGTATATTTTGAAACTACTAACTTAAGTTTTCAAAACGATAACCATACGTAACGTTATTTGACTTAAATACTTATAACCTATAATGTTTATACATATATCGTATAAGTAATGTATTTAATCACTTTTAAAGGGCTTACATACATAAAACAATATAAGTATATTTACAAAAGATAGCTATATTTGAATCCTCGTTCCGTTTTCTCAAAGATTTCTATACGTATACCTAGGGTATATGTACCCGTATCATACGCAGCTTCTAGATGTATTTACTATTGGTATATACCAATAAAAATCTGCTCCTTAGCAGCCTTAAATGATTAAGAAACATGTGGAACCAACCATTTGTCAAGTAGCATGAATTATTTAGCAAGAAAACAAAGTTAGGTATCTTTTTTTTCCTTTATAACCTAAAAACGTTTTTATGCATGCACACCATTTCTTCACCCCATTTTCTCATACTTACACTTCCATTTCTCTCTCAAAATACTCTTAACTTCATACTTGATCATCTCCAAGCATTTTCCCCATCATTTAGCTTCAAAAACAACACTTAAACCTCATAAGAAAACCTTACAAAAATACTTCAAGAAATCCTTCCAAGAACACCAACTTACTTCCAATCTTTCATCCACTTCCATCACCCTTTTGGTTCTAGGTTCTTACTCCTCTTTTACAGCAACCTTGTCCAAGGAACTTGAGGTAGAATCTATGTTCATAACCTTATTCGATTCATATATATATAGCTATCTTATTTTGTGGTATAAAAGTTTAACAACAAGAACATAGTTTGAAAGTTTTCAAACTTGTTTGCAAACTAAATAGATCCTTCTAACTTAACTTTTAAAATACTTCAAGACCTGTAATATATCTTAAATATATGCTAATTTAACAAGGTATAACTTGGTTTTTCAAAGAACACCTTAAAAACTGAATTTACGACATCGGAGTGTAACCGGGGGCTGTTTTGGGTTGGATAATTAAAAACCATCTTAAACTTTGAATTGGAGGTTTATTTTCTGGAAAAATGATTTTTACTATAAATATGATAACACATAAAAATTTCATGATTTAACTCAAAGTATAAGTATTTTAAGAAAAATAATCATTTAAGGTTGTTTACATGATGGAAAATGATTAACTTCATAAGTTTCACTAAAGTTTGACCTATGACCTGTGATTTCGAATACAAACTAAGGTATTTACAGTTCATAGTCTTAAAGAGGGACTCGATCCAAGGAAGTGGCAAGTTGAATCAACGAAAACGGAGTTGTAACGAAGAAACTATGACCAAAACGAGATCGGATATCTAAGACTAGTTTAGCTACGAAAATAATTGGAGAAAATTAAATAAATCACATCTTTTTAAAATAACATGATATTTTATATATATGTACTCATAATTTAATTTTATATGGTTCAGGATCACCCGTAAACAATACGAGAAGATTAATCATAAGATCCCATGATTGTACGCAACATGTCATTTGACAACACCGGTACTTTATGTACGCAACACGTCATTTGACAACACCGGTACCATGGGTCAAGATTAATCTCGACCAATACATATACGATGGGGTTTTATTTATTTCGTTGGGGGTTTTATTTATTTCATTGCGGGTATATTAAACATCTAAAAATGAACCATTAAAATTGAATTACTAACAACGAACTGCTAACTACGAACTAAGGAATTATTAAAAGTATTAAAAGTATAACAAGTATATATATGTGACGTTTGTTTAAAAAGAAAAGGTATTGATATATTATATATGGATAGGTTCGTGATATCAACCGGAGACCAAGTCAAATTATATATATCTTCAAGACGAAAGTGAGTATATAGTCCCACTTTTAAACTCTAAATATTTCGGGATGAGAATACATGTATTTTATGTTTTACGTTATGGACACAAGTAACTGAAAATATATTCTACGTTGAGTTGTACCACTGGCATACTTCCCTGTAGCTTGGTAACTAATATTTACAGCGGTATTGTAAACGCGAATCCTGTTGATAGATCTATCGGGCCTGACGACCCCAACCGGACTGGACGACCAGTATTCAACGGTTGCACAGTACTTCGTTTTGTGACTACACTTGGTACGGTGTAGTAAGATTTCATATTAAAGGGAATATGCGACGTGATTAAATGTTAAGTATGGTTACCAAGTGCTCAACCACTTAGAATATTTTTATGAAAATGTTTATATATGAAATCTTGTGGTCTATATATATATATATATTGCTGCCGGCACTAAACCTATATCTCACCAACTTTATGTTGACGTTTTAAACATGTTTATTCTCAGGTGATAATTAGAAGCTTCCGCTGCATTATGTTGAATTTGAGCAGGATCTTGCGTACGCATATTTGTGTCAAAAATAAAACTGCATATCCAAGAACTTGTGTTGTAAAATATGCTAGAAATCGTGTTGTTATCATCATTTGTAAAGTTTGTAAGTCGAAGATTATCGCTAAACGATAATCATCTTTATTTCGTCCAAAGCTTGTATCAAAAATAAGAATCATGGTTTGTAATGTATAATATATGCAGTTTTTCTTTTCAAAATGTCGCATATAGAGGTCAATACCTCGCAATGAAATCATACGTTATCTAACACGTTCTTACGGTTAAGGACGGGTTATGACATCTACCGATATTGACACAACCTATTTGTTTAGGTCAAGACTAGCAATTGTCCTTGCACACGTTTACTTGTGAAGTACTTTATTACTGTACACTCAAGGTGAGATCATAGTCCAACTTTTACTCTTGTAAACTTATATTTGAAAAGAGAAAACATAAACGTTTCATTTTACAAATTGAACACAAGTACGAAAACAAACATTTTACATACGAGTTAGAACAAAAATCCTCAATTTGATTATCATTAATTACACTTGCCGGGTGTAAGCGAGAACTTATGTTGCATGGCCATATGGGTTCGCTACCGTTATTCGGATGAAATATATTTTCGAGAAATAGTGTATGTTCTAACACTATTGTGATGAGGTTCTATGGATGGAAAGTTAAGCCTTGATAATTGGGTGCTCGTGATAACAAATTTTAGAATGGTTTACTATTATTTCAATGATATAAATCTTTTGGTTCATTTGTACTTACTTACTTAAACCTATGATTTCACCAACGTTTTCGTTGACAGATTTCTATGTTTTTCTCAGGTCCTTGAATGTTTTGTGATACATGCTTCTGCTCATTATTTTGATACTTGCAATGGATTTCGAGTATACATGCATACATGGAGCGTCTTTTGACTTAACTTGATTTGTGTCGCATAGGTTTCTATTGTACTTAAAATGTTGTAACATGTTTGGTCGTCGAACCTACTTTGTAAACCTTAAAACATCTTTATAATTGAAATGAATGCGACATTTTTTTTGGTCAAACGTTGTTTTAAAGACTTATGACCACGTAACGGGACCTAAGTAGACGACGCCGTCAATGATGATTTTTTCGGGTTGCTACAGTGAAGAAGCCAAGTCCAAAGCCCAAGTATGTTAAATTTTATGAAAGGAGAGGTAGAGCTAATCAGACAGGAGACAAGATAATCAGTTGGGCATATTTCAAAGATCTAGATTGTTACGGAGTCAAAAGAGAGTTTGAAGTGGACTACTTCAAACATCCTACATAATTCAAGACACTTCCGTATTATGATCTGATGCAAGTTGCACGACTGAGGATGCTTGATTGTGATGAACGAGATATTTCAGGGTGGTTCCAAAAGAGATTAAGTTATGAATTCAAAACCAAGTGGGTAACCTTAAGCCCTGAGTGTCCTGTGATTTAGGAAAGTTTGACATAGAAGAGACGTTATAGAAACCCGAAATTGATCTGTAAATATAAACCAGCAAGGAAAATGAAGAAATTGCCAATGAGAAAACTGCCATAGAACTTCAGGAATAGATTGTTGTGGTGGTACTATAATAAACTGTCTAAAGAAGCTATTATAGCTTTTGATCGTGATGAGAATATATCTAGTAGCGTACTAGAGGTTATTAGGGTTTTTGACCATATGTGGTTGAGAAATCTGTCTGACAGAGACATTTGTGCACTGTACGATAATGATCTGCTGTTTGAAGAAGAAAACAGGGAGTAGGCGATGCAACACAAGAAAGTTCTATCAATCTGCTTTGCTAAGTATCTACACGCGTGAATGCTAATATACAAGGGTACAAGATCCATGATAGAATGTTTTGAGAAATGGCTAGTTTGTCTTAATGTTGTTTTGTTTTGGTTGATTTTTGGTATATATGATCTAGGTCCTAAGGGGGAGTTTGTTAATGCATATTCATTAGTGCCTAGTCATCTATCATATTTGTAAAAATAACATTAGACATTTGGTTCCATGATACACTTGATGTAATTAACTGCTTATGCTTGTACTTTGATGCATGTATGCTTGAATGTATTACAGGTATTCGCAGTTGATTAAATCAGACAATTGACATGATAGACTCAGCCAAACGCATGAGTAAGAACTCACACATGCGAGTGACAATACTCATACGTACAAGTTGAAAGGACCCATTCTAATCCATCCGGACAAAGTCCATATCGATTACAAACGATTCGCAATAGTTGATTACATCGCGAGGTACTTGACCTCTATATGATACATTTTACAAACATTGCATTCGTTTTTAGAAGACAACTTTCATGACATCAAAAGTTGACAACATGCATACCATTTCATAATATATCCAACTATAAATGACTTAATAATATTCTTGATGAACTCGATGACTCAAATGCAACGTCTTTTTGAAATATGCCATGAATGACTCCAAGTAATATCTTTAAAATGAACAAATGCACAGCGGAAGATTTCTTTCGTACCTGAGAATAAACATGCTTTAAAGTGTCAGTCAAAAGGTTGGTGAGTTCATTAGTTTAACATAAATAATCATTTCATAATTTTTAATAGACCACAAGATTTCATATTTCCATTTCTCATAAACATACGTCCCATGCATAGAGATAAAAATATCATTCATATGGATTGAACACCTGGTAACCGACCTTAACAATATGCATATAAGAATATCCCCATCATTCCGGGATCCTCCTTCGAACATGATATAAATTTCGAAGTACTAAAGCATCCGGTACTTTGGATGGGGCTTGTTGGGCCCGATAGATCTATCTTTAGAGTTCGCGTTAATTAGGGTGTCTGTTCCCTAATTCTTAGATTACCAGACTTAATAAAAAGGGGCATATTCGATTTCGATAATTCAACCATAGAATGTAGTTTCGATTACTTGTGTCTATTTCGTAAAACATTTATAAAATTTTGCGCATGTATTCTCAGCCCAAAAATGTAATGAGTAAAAAGGGAAATGAAACTCACTCTACTGTATTTTGTAGTAAAAATACATATGACGATACTGAACAATGCAGAGTTGGCCTCAGATTCACGAACCTATATTATTTGTATAGTCATTAATACATATAATCGAAATCGAACAATTATATATATATATATATTATTATTAGTGATATAATTTTTATATTAATAACCTATATTCATTTTATATAAAAATATTAAGTTTTGTTATGTTATATGTAATAAATATATTTATATATTTGTATATATATATTTGTTAATTAAAACAGTATTTTTTTTAATAAAACAAGATAATATTTGAAATGATAACATTAATGATAATACTAATATTAATAGTAATGATAATAGTATTAATAATTCTATTAATGGTAATTTTAATGATAGTAATAATAATAAATCTCATAACAATGTTAATATTATTAGTTTTTAATAAAATGAAAGGCGTAATAATAATAACAATAATAACTTTGATAATAATACTTAATACTTAATTATAACAATCTTATTACTAATGGTAATCTTAATAATAATATTTTTGTTAATAATAATCATAATACTAATAAGTTTATATGATACTAATACTAACATTGATAATATCTAATGATGTTACTTAATAGCAAGATGATAATAATATGAATCGTAGTATTTATGTTTACGTAATACTAATGATAATACATATATTAGTTGTTAATAATAATAATAATAATAAAATTGCCCCGGGACCACGTTTAAACATGAGTACAACACATCAACGCATCTCGAAGGGCAAAAAAAAAACATACGATTCAAACCTTGGAAATCATAAAACGAATTCGTGTTATCGACTTCAAAATTTCTTGAGAAAAGTCATTGCCTTTACTAAATTCTCTTACGCTGATGGTTATCATTCAAGTCTTAACGTCACACCTTTTGAAATCTTATGTGACCGGAAACGTCATTCTCCTTTTGTAGAACCAAGTAAATGATAATCAAATCACCGAACCCGAGCTAATTCATGGAACAACCAAGAAACTTCTTTAACCTCAGAAAGGCTCGAGACGACCGTAGTCGCCAAAGGAGCTATGCCACTGTTAGACGTTAACTTTTCAAATTCCATGTGGAAAACCGCGTAACGTAAAAAGTCGCATCTTGAGGAGGTGTAATTCATTTCGGGAAACGTAGAAAGCTAAATCCGCTATATTTTGATCCTTTTAAAAATCTTGGGGCGTTTTGGACCCGTTGCTATCCATTTAGATTTTTCGATTCATTTGAGCCCCGTTCATCCTACATTCCATATACCAAACTTAAAGAAGTGTCTTGAAGAGCAAGAACTTGTTATTTCTTTTGATGAACTTACTATCGATGACAAACTTCACTTCCTAGGAGAACCGGTTGAAATTATGAATCGTGAAACCAACTTTAAAACAATGTAAAATCCCGACCGTCAAAGTTCGTTGAAATGCCCAAGGTAGTACCCTCACTTATTCGTAGAATTTACAATGCAAGGTTTCGAAGAAAAAACAACAACTACTACTTCCAACTAAATTTCGGGACGAAATTTCTTTTGAGGTGTGGATAATGTAACATCCCGCGTTTTTCCGTTAAATTTAATTTTAACACCGTTTTTTTATATAATATCTTTCGTTATTTAAATTCGTATTTTCCGATGACTAACGTTCTTAATATTCCCGGTATTTAATTATAACATCACTCATTTACTCAAGCGTTTTAAGAAATATTCGCTTGGTTAACTCCCGCACCCGACAACAAACTTGAGGGACTAATCTTGGCATTTGGCCGAATGTTTGGTGACTAGTCACCACCTCCCCATCTCATCCATTCATTTTTCCTCTTCTCCTTCTACCTCCTTTATCTCTTCCATTTTTGAACCATAAACACCCAACTCACAAATTCATCATCTAAATCCGATTGGAGAAGCAAACATAAAAAAAAATTACATTTTCGTGATCCTCTCTTCATCCTCTTCGATTTGGTACCAATTTCATAGCTTGGGGTAAAGTTTCTAAAAACTCTAGATTTCTCTAAATTCGTGTTTTTGACTTGAAATGGTGTTAGTTAGTGTCTATGGCTCGTGTATAACATGAATATATGTTTTGTTTGCTCGATTCGTTGTTTTGAGTAACTAGTTTGAACATTTGAAATGGGTGTGCTTAATCCTTGATTTTGGATGAGTTAATGTTGTTAAATTGTTAGAGTTTATGTTTTAAAAGTGTTACTAGCATCTTTAGCATCAATTTGATGTGTAGGTTGATTTGGAAAACATCATTAACATGATTATTGGTTTTGTGATTCTTGATTAGGGTTTGATGAACTCTAAAAGGAAATTTTGATGCTTTGAATGCCATGAAATGTTATTAGTTAGTGATTAGTTGTATTGTATGTTTCATTACCTTCAAAACGGCATATCATATGTGTGAATTGCATTCCCGAATCTTAAAATGCGTTTTGTAAACTTGAAACGATGGTTTTGAACATTTAATGACCACTTGACGAGATTTCGGCTATTATAAATGATGTTTTTTCTTGATGAAAAGTGGTTAGTTGTATTCCTTGTCAAAATACCTTTCCAACGATATAAGATACTTGTTTTGGATGTTTACGGTTTAGGATTTATGGGTATTTGAAGTTGGATTCGTGCTTGAGTGTGAAAACTGCCAGACTTCTCTGATAAGTTATATGGAGCGGCGCGCCAAAATCCGCGCGGCGCGCCATTTGGGCCTGTCCCAAATTCTTTTGATTTTCACATTTTCACCCCCGCTTACTCGTAACTCCGATTAACATGAAACTTGGCAAACATGTTTATATATGAATTCTAAGATTAGGAAAATTGTCGGATACCCGACCCCGTTGACTTTGACTTTGACTTTGACTTTGACTAAGTTTGACTTTTAGTCAAACTTAACCAAACTTTTATGCAATCGTTCTAACATGCTTTTATACGTGATTCTTGCATGAAACTTGACAACGTGATTCACATGCTACATAATCGAGTCGTAACGAGCCATAGGACTAATTGAACACATTTCACCCGACCTTGTGTCGTAACCGGTTAATTGATACAACTTATTTGTTTAGGTCAAGGCTAAGCAACTATCATGTACACGTTTACTTTGTGAAGTACTTTTATACTCGTGCACTCGAGGTGAGATCATATTCCCACCTTTTCAACAACTTTTTATACTTTTAAATTGTGGGCTGAGAAACATATACTTTGTTACATTTTGTACTACTTACTTTTATACTTTGAACACAAGTACAAGGAAAACAAACATTCCACAGCGAGTTAGAACAAAAATCCTCAATTCGATTATCATTAGTTACACTTGCAGGGTGTAAGCGAGAACTTATATTGTGTGGCCATACGGGTTTGACAAACCCTCATTTCGGACGGTTCGCTACCGTCTACAGATGAAATATATTTTCGAGAAACAGTGTATGTTCTAACACTATTGTGATGGGGTTCTATGGAAGGAAATGTTAAGTCTTGATAATTGGGTGCTCGCGAACAATACTTTTGGAATGCAAACGATTTTGATAATCAACGTTATGGGAATACTAAATCTTGTGGTTCAAAAACAACGTTTATTACAAACACCTATGATTTCACCAACGTTTTTCGTTGACAGTTTTCTATATGTTTCTCAGGTTCATACTTGGCTATTTGATACATGCTTCCGCGTACACTCATACTTGCTTGGAGTCGAGCATACATGCATACACTCTGAATTCTTGCTTGGGGTCAAGCATACATACATACATACATACGCTAGTGATAGCACCTTTGGATTCAAACATATCGTTTACATACTTACTCTATTTATAGCAACCGTGATTTTAAACTAATTATGTCGCAAGTTATCTCATTTATAATTTATACTTTTGCAAACTTAAAATTGTTGTCGAACGGTTTTGTAAACTAAACTTTGCAAGCATGATACGTTTCAAAAGAACGCGACATAATTTTGGTCAAACGAGTCTCATATAGGGACTACGACCACGTAACGGGACTTAAGTTAGCGGCGCCATCAATGACGATTTTGTCGGGTCGTTACAGATGGTATCAGAGCGTTGGTTGTAGGGAACTAGGATATGCATTAGTGTGTCTGACAGAGTCGTTAGGACGCATTAGTGAATCTAGACTACAACCGGATAGTTAGCCATTGCATTCTGACATACATTTGCTATAGATAGCACTTACTTGAATACTTGTGCATTATACTTGAATCATTCTTAGGCAAACTTTTTAATGGTACCCAACCTTCATCATACAAACTCGTATTCCGCCACTTTTTGGTAACACGCGTGAATTCAAGGTTTATACGCGTACGGATGACCACGACTTCGTTAGTCACTCTAGTTCGGGAATTCTGACTCCTTGGTTGTTATCCACCCCGTCTCAGCTTACTATCCACAAGTGTTGTAAAGTTACCACCACCACTCTAGATGAGTATCGTCATCACTATTTATCACTACGGTTGCGTACTACTCGTTATCATGACTCGTTACTCTTTTCATACCTAAATACATTATTGTCTGACTCGAACCGCATTGACGTGAACAATCATTTATACACTTCCCTCGGGGAATGCTTCCTTAGAGTTGCAGAAATTCTTTCGATTTAATACGAGTCACGTTTGAGACATCGTTACATTTTGTTCATTTTAGATCTTCACGATGACACGAACTTGAATCTATGGAGTGATCTGGGAATGGAGGTATGAGTTAGCGTAATATAATGACACTCGATCAACGTGGTTATATTACGGTAAGACATACCAAAGTTCTAATGACACGTGATGGTGGTTAGACTCGATCAACCTAATCACCACCATGTGCCACGTACATGACTTCATCTATTCATGTTTGGACATCTGAAAACTCCGAAAGTACTTACAACAACCATACCGGGGACACACCTTCAAATATTGTCGAACCATATTTATGCTTCCGAATGAATGACGAATTCTTTCAACTTCAAACATACGTTATACATGAATACTATCTCGTCCTCGCATAGTTTTATCAACGAACTACAATATACCTGTTATGCTCACACTGAGGTGGAAACTTCTCTCGTATTACACTCGTACTTCCGTATAAGGAAATCTTTGATTCTAAATTTTTAATGGAGAGATAGACTCTTCACGTTATACTATTACTCGCCTCGAGGGTGAATAGCCCCGACGAACGTTTTCAGAAACCGATGAGAACTTGCTCCGACAAATGTTTTTGGAAACAGATAAATCTTTCGCGACGCAAATTTCTTGAGAAACTTGTTCTAACTAACATTTTCGAGTCCTGATGTACCCGTTCAAACATACCTTACAGAAATGTACCTCATTTCAGATCGAGATTCTTGTTTCACTTCTAGAATTCGGAGTGCTTTACGAAAAAGCCCCGGGACCACATTTAAACATGAGTACAACACATCAACGCATCTCGAAGGGCCAAAAAAAAAACATACGATTCAAACCTTGGAAATCATAAAACGAATTCGTGTTATCGACTTCAAAATTTCTTGAGAAAAGTCATTGCCTTTACTAAATTCTCTTACGCCGATGGTTATCATTCAAGTCTTAACGTCACACCTTTTGAAATCTTATGTGACCGGAAACGTCATTCTCCTTTTGTAGAACCAAGTAAATGATAATCAAACCACCGAACCCGAGCTAATTCATGGAACAACCAAGAAACTTCTTTAACCTCAGAAAGGCTCGAGACGACCGTAGTCGCCAAAGGAGCTATGCCACTGTTAGACGTAAACTTTTCAAATTCCATGTGGAAAACCGCGTAACGTAAAAAGTCGCATCTTGAGGAGGTGTAATTCATTTCGGGAAACGTAGAAAGCTAAATCCGCTATATTTTGATCCTTTTAAAAATCTTGGGGCGTTTTGGACCCGTTGCTAGCCATTTAATTTTTCGATTCATTTGAGCCCCGTTCATCCTACATTCCATATACCAAACTTAAAGAAGTGTCTTGCCGAGCAAGAACTTGTTATTTCTTTTGATGAACTTACTATCGATGACAAACTTCACTTCCTAGGAGAACCGGTTGAAATTATGAATCGTGAAACCAACTTTAAAACAATGTAAAATCCCGACCGTCAAAGTTCGTTGAAATGCCCAAGGTAGTACCCTCCCTTATTCGTAGAATTTACAATGCAAGGTTTCGAAGAAGAAACAACAACTACTACTTCCAACTAAATTTCGGAACAAAATTTCTTTTGAGGTGTGGATAATGTAACATCCCGCGTTTTTCCGTTAAATTTAATTTTAACACCGTTTTTTTTATATAATATCTTTCGTTATTTAAATTCGTATTTTCCGATGACTAACGTTCTTAATATTCCTGTTATTTAATTATAACATCACTCGTTTACTCGAGCGTTTTAAGAAATATTCGTTTGGTTAACTCCCGCACCCGACAACAAACTTGAGGGACTAATCTTGGCATTTGGCCAAATGTTTGGTGACTAGTCACCACCTCCCTATCTCATCCATTCATTTTTCCTCTTCTCCTTCTACCTCCTTTCTCTCTTCCATTTTTGAACCATAAACACCCAACTCACAAATTCATCATCTAAATCCGATTGGAGAAGCAAACATCAAAACAAATTACATTTTCGTGATCCTCTCTTCATCCTCTTCGATTTGGTACCAATTTCATAGCTTGGGGTAAAGTTTCTAAAAACTCTAGATTTCTCTAAATTCATGTTTTTGACTTGAAATGGTGTTAGTTAGTGTCTATGGCTCGTGTATAACATGAATATATGTTTTGTTTGCTCGATTCGTTGTTTTGAGTAACTAGTTTGAACATTTGAAATGGGTGTGCTTAATCCTTGATTTTGGATGAGTTAATGTTGTTAAATTGTTAGAGTTTGTGTTTTAAAAGTGTTACTAGCATCTTTAGCATCAATTTGATGTGTAGGTTGATTTGGAAAACATCATTAACATGATTATTGGTTTTGTGATTCTTGATTAGGGTTTGATGAACTTTAAAAGGAAATTTTGATGCTTTGAATGCCATGAAATGTTATTAGTTAGTGATTAGTTGTATTGTATATTTCATTACCTTCAAAACGGCATATCATATGTGTGAATTGCATTCCCGAATCTTAAAATGCATTTTGTAAACTTGAAACAATGGTTTTGAACATTTAATGACCACTTGACGAGATTTCGGCTATTGTAAATGATGTTTTTGCTTGATGAAAAGTGGTTAGTTGTATTATATAAGATACTTGTTTTGGATGTTTACGGTTTAGGATTTATGGGTATTTGAAGTTGGATTCGTGCTTGAGTGTGAAAACTGCCAGACTTGCTGATCAGTTATATGGAGCGGCGCGCCAAAATCCGCGCGGCGCGCCATTTGGGCCTGTCCCAAATTCTTTTGATTTTCACATTTTCACCCCCGCTTACTCGTAACTCCGATTAACATGAAACTTGGCAAACATGTTTATATATGAATTCTAAGCTTAGGAAAATTGTCGGATACGCGACCCCATTGACTTTGACTTTAACTTTGATCAAGTTTGACTTTTAGTCAAACTTAACCAAACTTTTATGCAATCGTTCTAACATGCTTTTATACGTGATTCTTGCATGAAACTTGACAACGTGATTCACATGCTACATAATCGAGTCGTAACGAGCCATAGGACTAATTGAACACATTTCACCCGACCTTGTGTCGTAACCGGTTAATTGATACAACTTATTTGTTTAGGTCAAGGCTAAGCAACTATCATGCACACGTTTACTTTGTGAAGTACTTTTATACTCGTGCACTCGAGGTGAGATCATAGTCCCACCTTTTCAACAACTTTTTATACTTTTAAATTGTGGGCTGAGAAACATATACTTTGTTACATTTTGTACTACTTACTTTTATACTTTGAACACAAGTACAAGGAAAACAAACATTCCACAGCGAGTTAGAACAAAAATCCTCAATTCGATTATCAGTAGTTACACTTGTAGGGTGTAAGCGAGAACTTATATTGTGTGGCCATACGGGTTTGACAAACCCTCATTTCGGACGGTTCGCTACCGTCTACGGATGAAATATATTTTCGAGAAAAGTGTATGTTCTAACACTATTGTGATGGGGTTCTATGGAAGGAAATGTTAAGTCTTGATAATTGGGTGCTCGCGAACAATACTTTTGGAATGCAAACGATTTTGATAATCAATGTTATGGGAATACTAAATCTTGTGGTTCAAAAACAACGTTTATTACAAACACCTATGATTTCACCAACGTTTTTCGTTGACAGTTTTCTATATGTTTCTCAGGTTCATACTTGGCTATTTGATACATGCTTCCGCGTACACTCATATTTGCTTGGAGTCGAGCATACATGCATACACTCTGATTTCTTGCTTGGGGTCAAGCATACATACATACATACATACACTAGTGATAGCACCTTTGGATTCAAACATATCGTTTACATACTTACTCTATTTATAGCAACCGTGATTTTAAACTAATTATGTCGCAAGTTATCTCATTTATAATTTATACTTTTGCAAACTTAAAATTGTTGTCGAACGGTTTTGTAAACTAAACTTTGCAAGCATGATACGTTTCAAAAGAACGCGACATAATTTTGGTCAAACGAGTCTCATATAGGGACTACGACCACGTAACGGGACTTAAGTTAGCGGCGCCGTCAATGACGATTTTGTCGGGTCGTTACAGCCGATTTGTCTGTTGTGCTTAGTGTCCAAAACCATTGCATAAGGTGAATAAAAAGCTCAAGGTGTTGATCTAATCACAAGTTTTCTTGTGGTTTGACTAAATCATCCCCATAAGCTTCACATATTCAAACACAACCCTAAATCACTTGATGCCGCATAGTGATTGAAGGTTTTGTTAGTTACTAAAGATCCACACAAAGTTTCATCACCCAACCCCCCCCCCCCCCCCTTCCCACCTCAAACTAACACTTTTGAATATCAAAATAACTATCACTATCCGCCACTTTCATCCACCTCACAACCACCACCACCACCACCACCTCTAACACCACCACTAGCTCTGATAAAAACCATACAACCTTCGTTGTCCCATCGTTCATCCGAATCTGTTAATTTCGCGATGCTGCTCAATTGTCATGGTGGTGATCCTACCTCCGGTGTCCCGTCGATTACTGGCCAATCCTAACCATCTTTTCTGTCTCATTACGGTGATGATAATTACGATGTTATCTTTGTAGGTAGATTACCACTTGGTTTGACAAAGTAGCTTTTCAAGAGGCGTTTGTATCTTGGAGTTTCATCAAAGAATTCAAATCTTAGCGCGATTGAAGGTACGAGTTCGTGAGGTTTGATTCAGGTCATGATGCGGATGAAGCCATTTGCAAGATGAATGGTACAACATTTTTTGGTACGAATATTTTTGTGGGTAAGTCTTCTCGTTATAAATCGATCGGGTCTAATTCGTTTTCGAATCGATCTAGATCTAATGTGTTATAGTTAAAATTTGAATGTTAATTTCGATATCTTGCATAACTTACGATTATGTGCACTGGTGGTTGATCACAAACCTTTTTCGAATCAAAAGTAGATGAGTTGTTTGACCCGAAGGGGGGTGTTCTTGCAAGTCGAGTTTTTAAATGAGGTTGTTATGGTTTGTGATCTTGTGTGCGGATGAACCTAATCTGGATCAATTATGTGTTAATCATCCTAAGAAGGATGAGTTGATGTAGATCGACCCTTTCTCTTCCCCTGTTTATCGTTTTTTCGGTTTATTTGGATTAACATTTTCGGTATCTCGTTCAACTTTTACTTGGAGGAGAATATCAAGGAAATCGCAGCGGGTTCGTACGAGCTAAAAAAATCGGAGTTGCTTTTGCTTTCATCGAGTTGGAATGTCCATCGTTGTTTGTTGATGGTTTAAAGAGGTTAAAAATAAATTGGGACCCGAATCGGATTATAATTTATGTTATTTAACGATGAGATATCTCATACTAGTATTATTTATGTTATTTAACGACTAATTAATTAATTAAGTCCATATGTTAAAACACAAATTATATTTAACTGTAGATGTAGAAATGTCAAATAAATAATAAAAATTGCCTAATACCGGTAACAGAAAATGAAAGCGTTAAAACCCAGCGTCAACTACTTTTGGGTCCAACATTATTCAGTGGAACTTCATCTGCTGTCATCTTTGACACTTTCGGTGACGTTGCTGACGTGGACGCCTCGCCATTGCCAGAAAGTACCCTCGGAGACTTTATTGACAACGCACGTGTCAAAAACGACGGTGCTCTTGACATAACCCACCGTTCCGGTTTAACAACAACCCTGTCCAAACTCTCCAACCGTTTATATGTTTTCCTCCGGCCGCTCAATGCTCCACCTGTTCGATACCCTCTTCTTCCACTGCCTTCCCCATCCATCCTTACCGTACTCCCTGTCCGGTTCAGTAAAGCCAGTCTCACAACTTGCTTCCTAACATCTTCAGGTAACCTTAAAGTATACCGGTCCAGATTCTCACCCGGTTGAACCAGTGAATGTCCGGTTGAATGAGATCTGAATTTGTTAAATACCTTCGGTAGTATCTGTGTCCGGTTCGCTTTAACACTTTGGTTTCGATTCATTGACACAGTTTGCGTATCCCGTTCTTCAACTTCTTGTTGTTCAACCATCGAAACGTTGTCGTTTACCTCAGTAGATGTACCCACCGGAACACCTAATTCCAAGTCACCAGTTGTCTGTTGTTGTGAAACTTGTTCCTCTGGAAGGAGATTCGTACGACACACTGGACAAGTTACGTGGTTTTTGAACCACGCGTCAATACATTCAGGATGAAAAACGTGATCACACTTAGGAAGTAATCTTAATGTTTCTTCATCTTCATATTCGTTCAAACACACAGCGCATTCTAGTGCGCCATTCCCGATCATCAGTCCTTTCACAGATGAATACGGGAAGGTCGGAAACGTCTCGATTACTGAAGAATCGAGACCACGTCGCGCCGCAATAGCACGAGCACGGCGCAACGATAAAGCTCTACGTATACTTCCGCCGGCGTCAGTGGGATGCCGACGGATATATATTGAAAAGAATCCCATAAGAATTAAAGCAACTACGATAATCACGATTATAGTAATGATTGTAGGTGTGATATTTGCGGAACTATAGAGATCTGGTGGAGGTAGTGCAGATTGAGCGGAGACATTAGGGATGAACGATTGAATTAAACTTAGCAACAACAATTGTGGAATTAGTAAATCAGCGAAGTAGTTGGTGTTTTGGGTCATTCTGATTTTTGGAACGAAATGAAGATGAAATTATTAAAATCCGGAATTTTTTTTTTTTTTTTTTTTTTTTTTTGCTTTTGACTTTTTTTGGGATGATGTTTTCAGAGTTCTGAATTGGTTTAAACAAAGGCAACTTTATAGTGATAGTCTTACATGAATGGCTGACTTGGTTTCGTTTTTATTATTTTTTTTCTATTAAAGGAATATAAGTTTAAGATTGCTTTTTAATCCACTTGTCGATCAATTATTAGACTATTTACTAAGGCAAACAACGGTGAGGTTTCGTTGCCCAACAACGACCACAACGAGCAATGTGGGACTGTTGTCGGTTCGGTCGTTGTGCCGTTGTGAGGGCGAACCACGAGCTTTACAACGATGACAATGATGAAACTGTACACATCGAGTGATTTGATTGGTGATTGCAGTTTGGAATACAATTTATTCACTATAAATACCAAGGTTGCAAAATTCGCTATTCGGGGATTAATCGGTCAGGACTTTGGAAGGATTAATCGGCAATTCGGGGATTAATCGACGATTAATCGGATTGTACTTTATGCATTAAATATTAAATTTTAAAAATTATATGTTTAAATATAGGAGAAAATCATAAATATAAACATAAGCTTTAACATAAATTTCTAGTTTATTCAAAAACTATAAATTTCTAGTTTGAAATCATGTTAAAATGCTGACCAATTTTGACTTTGACCAAATTTGATTACCAAATTCGATTTTGACTCATCAATTGACGTTGACCGATTAATTAAACGGATTTTGGAAAATAGAAACAGATTGCTCTTAAAATTAATTAATTGGGGATTAATCGACGAGTAATCGAGTTTTTTACAACACTGATATATACAATCTTTTATCTACAGTTTACATACTCATTTTCTTTTTCATCTTCCTTAAAAAAGAAAAAAAAATACTTACCAAAATGGATAAACAAAAAAAAATTGAAAAAAATATACGGGACATTTAGTCACATTTTAGAATCAGATTCGGATGGCGAAGAAGTCATTAAATTTATAAAACTTGCTTACGAAGCCGAATTTGAAACGTAAAACACGAGATTATATCCATAGAGATCGTGAAGGTGTCGATGCAACGTTTATGGAAGATTATTTTTCTGAAACATCAAGATTTCTAGTGAAAAAATTCAAAGGACGGTTTCGTATGCGTTGTCAATTATTCATGCGAATCATAAATGATATAACTCAGGTATTTTCTAATGAAAGTTGTCATGCTCGCTTTTTATATTTCAAACAAAAATATAAAGCTATTGGCCGGTAAGGACTAACATTCAAAAGATTACATCTGCAATACGCCAATTGGCGTATGATATTGCACCTGATGCTCTTGATGGTTAATTACAAATGAGTGAAAAGTCATCTTTAAGATGCCTTCACAACGTTTATCTTTGTGTATCTGACCTATATGGTAGAGAGTATTTGAGGGATTCAACTGCTTCTGACATAACATGTTTATACAGTGGACACGAAAAGAAGCAAGGTTTTATGGGGAATGTTAGGGAGTATTGACTGTATGCATTAAGAATGGAATAATGGTTCTAATGCGTGAAGATGTCAATACACGAGGGGTGATCAAAAACACCTAACAGTCATTCTCGAAGCAGTTGCTTCACATGAAATGTGGATTTAGTGCGCATTTTTTTGCATGGCGAGTTCTAATAATGACATTAATGTTTTTACACAATTCTCCAATTTTCGTTTCACGTAAAAATGGAATCGTGCCGCCTCCTCATTTTATGTAAATTAGCTTTTCTACACAAAAGGGTATTATCTTGATGATGATATATATCCGGATTGAGCAGCACTTATGAAAGGCAATTCACAACCTACGGATGAGAAACGTGTGAAGTTTAAATGGTTACAAGAAAAGTGCCCAAAAATATATTGAGAGGATATATGGTGTTTTTCAAGGAAGAGTTGTGATCAAGCATAAAATGGTCCAAGGTATTCGGTTCATGCAAGATCAACTATAAAAAAGGATTTACGGGTTCCTTGGGTTTAATTCTCCTGTCCGGAGTACCGTGAATAATCCTGATGCAAGATGATGATCTCAGAAAGAGTGGTTAAACATGACCCACCATCATTCGGGTTAGTCGTAGTTGATAGCTCAAGGGCGGTGTTAGTATTTATGTTGTGTAAATGTTACCTGAAACAGCAAAGTGTATTAAAGAGCTATTCTGGTTGCACATGTTAGCTGGAGTGATTAATATGATTAATGTTATGCGAGGTGTATACGAAATAGTCATATTTTTATTGCAAAATACTATTAAATACGATACAATTTTACACAAGTTATTTATTTATTTATAGAATGGATATACCTAAACCTTGCTACAACACTTATAGGCAGTGTACCTAATCGTAGAGTAGTGTAGTTTTTAGTAAGTCCGGTTCGTTCCGCAGGGAGCTAGCCAAGTTTAACGCTATATTTTAAACTATATATATATATATATATATATATATATATATATATATATATATATATATATATATAGTTTAAAATATAGCATATATATATATATATATATATATATATATATATATATATATATATATATATATATATATATATATATATATATATATATATATATAAGTAGTATTATTATTATTATAAAAGGGGGTTTTTACCGTTTAATGACCGGTTTGTCAATTTTATGTCTTAAGTCACAATTAAAACCTAATTTAAAATATTAAATATACAAATGACTTAATTTAAAGCGTAAAGTAAATAACGATAATAAAAGTGCGATAATTTAAAGTGCGATAAATAAAATGACGATAAATAAAATTGTGATAATTAAAAGTACGATAATTAAAAGTGCAATAAATAAAATGACAGTAAATAAAAGTGCGATGAGATATAAAATAAAGGAATTATGCTTATTTAAACTTCCGTAATCATGATGTTCGACGTGTTGATTTTAGTTTATTACCATGGGTTAATTGTCCTTTGTCCTAGATTATTCAATATGTCCATACGGTTTTTGTCCATAACAGTCCATCAGTCATAAATATAAAGTGCGAGTGTCCTCGTCAAATTATCCTTATACCCGAAGTCAAATATTCCAACTAATTGGGGACTTAAACTGTAATAAGGTTTTAATACATTGTTAATGATTACACCAGGTTATCGACTGTGTGCAATCCAAGGTTTTAATAATTTGTTAATAATTACACCAAGTGAAACGTCCCGTTCATATTGATTACAAACGTTCCATATTAATTGATTTCGTTGCGAGGTTTTGACCTCTATATGAGACGTTTTTCAAAGACTGCATTCGTTTTTAAAACAATCCATAACCTTTATTTTATCGACAAGGTTAAAAGGACATCACCTAGATTATCCAGAAATGATAATCTAAAAATATCACACTTACACACTACCAATACATATTGGTTTACAATATTAATATGTTACAATAAAGTAAATCTCGAATGCAGTTTTAAACAATATTATACAAGCATGCTGACACCAAATCTTGTCCTTATTTTAGCATGCAACAGTGGAAGCTCTTAATAATCACCTGAGAATAACCATGCTTTAAACATCAACAAAAATGTTGGCGAGTTATAGGTTTAACCTATATATTTATCAAATCGTAATAATAGACCACAAGATTTCATATTTCAATATACATCCCATACATATAGATAAAAATCATTCATATGGTGAACACCTGGTAACCGACATTAACAAGATGCATATAAGAATATCCCCTATCATTCCGGGAAATCCTTCGGACATGATAAAAACAAATTCGAAGTACTAAAGCATCTGGTACTATGGATGGGGTTCGTTAGGCCCAATAGATCTATCTTTATGATTCGCGTCAATTAGTAGATCGGTTTACTAATTCTTAGGCTACCAAGCAAAAGGAGCATATTCGGCTTCGATCATTCACCCATATAATGTAGTTTCATTTACTTGTGTCTATTTCGTAAAACATTTATAAAATTGCGTGTATTCTCATCCCAAAATATTAGATTTTAAAAGTGGGAATATAACTCACTTTCACAGAATTACTTCGTCGGAAAATAAGACTTGGCCACTGGTCGATTCACGAACCTATAACAAATATGTACATATATATCAAAGTATGTTCAAAATATATTTACAACATTTTTAATACATTTTAATGTTTTAAGTTTATTAAGTCAGCTGTCCTCGTTAGTAACCTACAACTAGTTGTCCACAGTTAGATGTACAGAAATAAAGCAATATATATTATCTCGAATCAATCCACGACCTCGTGTATACAAGCCTCAGGCTAGATCACAACTCAAAGTATATATAATATTTTGGAATCAACCTCAACCCTGTATAGCTAACTCCAACATTACTCCATATAGAGTGTCTATGGTTGTTCCGAAATATATATATAGATGGGACAATATGATATGTCAAAACATTGTATTCGTGTCTATGGTATCCCAAGATTACATAATATATTAGAATACATGTATAATACAATATGAGTTAGCTAGGATATGATTAATATATATTTGTTACCAATTTTCACGTAGCTACAACAAGAAAAATTATCCAATCTTGTTTTACCCATAACTTCTTCGTTTTAAATCCGTTTTGAGTGACTCAAGTTGCTATGGTTTCATATTGAACTTAAGTTTATGAATCTAAACAGAAAAATATAAGTTTATAGTCAGAAATACAGGTTACAAGTCGTTTTTATAAAGGTAGTCATTTCAGTCGAAAGAACGACGTCTAGATGACCATTTTGGAAAACATACTTCCACTTTGAGTTTAACCATGATTTTTGGATATAGTTTCATGTTCATAAGAAAAATAATTTTCCCAGAAAAACAACTTTTAAATATAAGTTTATCATAGTTTTTAATTAAACAAACTCAAAACAGCCCGCGGTGTTACTACGACGGCGTATATCCGGTTTTACGGTGTTTTACGTGTTTTCAGGTTTTAAATCATTAAGTTAGCATATCATATAGATATAGAACATGTGTCTAGTTGATTTTAAAAGTCAATTTAGAAGGATTAACTTTTGTTTGCGAACAAGTTTAGAATTAACTAAACTATGTTCTAGTGATTACAAGTTTAAACCTTCGAATAAGGTAGTTTTATATATACGAATCGAATGATGTTATGAACATGATTACTACCTCAGGTTTTGTGGATAAACCTACTGGAAATGAGTAAAATAGATCTAGCTTCAAAGGATCCTTGAATGGCTTGAAAGTTCTTGAAGCAAAATCATGACACGAAAACAAGTTCAAGTAAGATTTCCACTCGAAATAAGATTGTTAAAGTTATAGAAATTGAATCAAAGTTTGAATATGAGTATTACCTTATATTAGAAAGATATCTTACTGTAAATAAGAAAGATTTTTTGAGGTTGGATGATCACTCAAAGTGGATTTGCAAGATTGGAAGTAAGCTAGCAAACTTGGAAGTGTTGTTGGTGTGTTCTTGAGTAGTTGTTTTATAACTTGGTTTATGTATGGATTTATGAACTAGATTGAGCTAGATTTTGTTGAAGATGATGAAGAACACTTAGAACAAAGGAATAACACTTGAGAGAGAGAGTAATTTGATTCAAGAAAATTGCAAAGTGAATGTGTTTGTGAGCTCTCCATTTCACGTGAATGTGTAGCGTCAATATAGGCTCCATTAGTTTGTAATTTTGTGAGATATTTCATGCTAGATGTTAAATGATAGTTCCCACATGGTTAGGTGACTCAAATGGGCTGCTAAGAGCTGATCATTGGAGTGTATATACTAATAGTAAATACATTTAAAAGCATGGTATTGTACGAGTACGAATACGGGTGCATACGAGTAGAATTGTTGATGAAAATGAATGAGGATGTAATTGTAAGCATTTTTGTTAAGTAGAAGTACTTTGATAAGTGTACTTAAGTCTTTCAAAAGTGTATGAATACATATTAAAACACTACATGTATATACATTTTAACTGAGTCGTTAAGTCATCGTTAGTCGTTACATGTAAGTGTTGTTTTAAAACCTTTAAGTTAACGATCTTGTTAAATGTTGTTAACCCATTGTGTATTATATCAAATGAGATGTTAAATTATTATATTATCATGATAATATGATGTATTAATATATCTTAATATGATATATATACATTTAAATGTCGTTACAACGATAATCGTTACATATATGTCTCGTTTCGAAACCCTTAAGTTAGTAGTCTTGTTTTTACATATGTAGTTCATTATTAATATACTTAATAAGATACATACTCATCATAATATCATGTTAAATATATATACATCCATATATATGTCATCATATAGTTTTTACAAGTTTGTAACGTTCGTGAATCGCCGGTCAACTTGGGTGGTCAATTGTCTATATGAAACCTATTTCAATTAATCACGTCTTAACAAGTTTGATTGCTTAACATGTTAGAAACACTTAATCATGTAAATAACAATTTCATTATATATATATATATATATATATATATATATATATATATATATATATATAAACATGGAAAAGTTCGGGTCACTACAGTACCTACCCGTTAAATAAATTTCATCCCGAAATTTTAAGCAGTTGGAGGTGTTGACGTATCTTCTGGAAATAAGTGCGGGTATTTCTTTTTCATCTAATCTTCTCGTTCCCAGGTGAACTCGGGTCCTCTAGGAGCATTCCATTAAACCTTAACAATTGGTATTTTGTTTTGCTTAAGTCTTTTAAATTCACGATCCATTATTTCGACGGGTTCTTCGATGAATTGAAGTTTTTCGTTGATTTGGATTTCGTCTAACGGAATAGTGAGATCTTCTTTAGTAAAACATTTCTTCAAATTCGAGACATGGAAAGTGTTATGTACAACCGCGAGTTGTTGAGGTAACTCAAGTCGGTAAGCTACTGGTCCGACACGATCAATAATCTTGAATGGTCCAATATACCTTGGATTTAATTTCCATCATTTACCAAATCGAACAACGCCTTTCCAAGGTGCAACTTTAAGCATGACCATCTCTCCAATTTCAAATTCTATATCTTTTCTTTTAATGTCAGCGTAGCTCTTTTGTCGACTTTGGGCGGTTTTCAACCGTTGTTGAATTTGGATAATCTTCTCGGTAGTTTCTTGTATTATCTCTGGACCCGTAATCTGTCTATCCCCCACTTCACTCTAAAAAATCGGAGACCTGCACTTTCTACCATAAAGTGCTTCAAACGGCGCCATCTCAATGCTTGAATGGTAGCTGTTGTTATAGGAAAATTCTGCTAACGGTAGGTGTCGGTCCCAACTGTTTCCGAAATCAATGACACATGCTCGTAGCATGTCTTCAAGTGTTGGTATTGTCCTTTCGCTCTGCCCATCAGTTTGTGGATGATAGGCAGTATTCATGTCTAGACGAGTTCCTAAATCTTGCTGTAATATCTGCCAGAATCTTGAAATAAATCTGCCATCCCTATCAGAGATAATAGAGATTGGTATTCCATGTCTGGAGACGACTTCCTTCAAATACAGTCGTGCTAACTTCTCCATCTTGTCATCTTTTCTTATTGGCAGGAAGTGTGTTGATTTGGTGAGACGATCAACTATTACCCAAATAGTATCAAAACCACTTGCAGTCCTTGGCAATTTAGTGATGAAATCCATGGTAATATTTTCCCATTTCCATTCCGAGATTTTGGGTTGTTGAAGTAGACCTGATGGTTTCTGATGCTCCGCTTTGACCTTAGAACACGTCAAACATTCTCCTACGTATTTAGCAACATCGGCTTTCATATCCGGCCACCAAAAATGTTTCTTGAGATTTTGTACATCTTCCCCGTTCCAGGATGTATTGAGTATCTGGTTTTTTGAGCTTCTCTAAGTACTATTTTTCTCATATCTCCAAATTTTGGTAACCAAATTCTTTCAGCCCTATACCGAGTTCCGTCTTCCCGAATATTAAGATGCTTCTCCGATCCTTTGGGTATTTCATTTTTTAAATTTTCCTCTTTTAAAACTCCTTGTTGCGCCTCCTTTATTTGAGTAGTTAGGTTATTGTGAATCATTATATTCATAGCTTTTACTCGAATGGGTTCTCTGTCCTTTCTGCTCAAGGAGTCGGCTATCACATTTGCCTTCCCCTGGTGGTAACGAATCTCAAAGTCGTAATCATTCAACAATTCAATCCACCTGCGCTGCCTCATGTTCAGTTGTTTCTGATTAAATATGTGTTGAAGACTTTTGTGGTCGGTATATATAATACTTTTGATCCCATATAAGTAATGCCTCCAAGTCTTTAATGTAAAAACAACCGCGCCTAATTCCAAATCATGCATCATATAATTCTGCTCGTGAATCTTCAATTGTCTAGACGCATAAGCAAATACCTTCGTTCGTTTCATTAATACACAACTGAGACCTTGCTTTGAGGCGTCACAATATATCACAAAATCATCATTCCCTTCAGGTAATGACAATATAGGTGCCGTAGTTAACTTTTTCTTTAACAATTGAAACGCTTTCTCTTGTTCATCCTTCCATTCAAATTTCCTCCCTTTATGCATTGATGCAGCCAAGGGTTTTGCTATTCTGGAAAAATCTTGGATGAACCTTCTGTAGTAACCAGTTAGTTCTAAAAATTGGCGTATATGCTTTGGAGTTTTTGGGGTTTCCTACTTTTCAACGGTCTCAATCTTTTCTGGATCCACCTGAATACCTTCTTTGTTCACTATGTGACCGAGGAATTAAACTTATTCCAACCAAAATGCACACTTTGAAAACTTAGCGTACAGTTTTTCTTTTCTCAGCAACTCTAGCACTTTTCTCAAATGTTCTTCGTTCTCTTGATCATTCTTCGAGTAAATAAGTATGTCATCGATGAAAACAATGACAAACTTGTCAAGATATGGCCCACACACTCGGTTCATGAGGTCCATGAACACAGCTGGTGCGTTAGTCAATCCAAACGGCATAACCATAAACTCGTAATGACCGTAAGGCGTCCTAAAAGCAGTCTTTGGAATATCATCCTCCTTCACCCGCATTTGATGATACCCAGAACGTAAATCAATCTTCGAATAAACCGACGAGCCTTGTAGTTGATCAAATAAGTCGTCAATTCTTGGTAATGGGTAACGGTTCTTGATGGTAAGTTTGTTCAACTCTCGGTAGTCGATACACAACCTGAATGTACCATCTTTCTTCTTGACAAACAGAACTGGAGCTCCCCATGGTGATGTACTTGGTCGAATGAAACCACGCTCTAAAAGTTCCTGTAATTGACTTTGTAATTCTTTCATTTCGCTGGGTGCGAGTCTGTATGGAGCACGAGCTATTGGTTCAGCTCCTGGTACAAGGTCTATTTGAAATTCAATGGATCGATGTGGGGGTAATCCCGGTAATTCTTTCAGAAATACATCGGAAAATTCTTTTGCGACAGGAACATCACTGATGTTCTTTTCTTCAGGTTTAACTTCTTCGATGTGTGCTAGAATGACGTAACAACCCTTTCTTATTAGTTTTTGCGGCTTCAAACTACTAATAAGATTTAACTTCGCGTTGTTCTTTTCTCTGTACACCATTAAAGGTTTTCCTTTTTCACGCATAATGCGAATCGCATTTTTGTAACAAACGACCTCTGCTCTTACCTTCTTCAACCAGTCCATGCCAATTATTACTTCAAAACTCCCTAACTCGACTGGTATTAAATTAATCTTAAACGTTTCATCACCCAGTTTAATTTCTCTATCCCGACATATATTATCTGCTGAAATTAATTTACCATTTGCTAATTCGAGTAAAAATTTACTATCCAAAGGCATCAATGGGCATCTTAATTTAGCACAAAAATCTCTACTCATATAGCTTCTATCCGCACCCGAATCAAATAAAACATAAGAAGATGTATTGTCAATAAGAAACGTACCCGTAACAAGCTCCGGGTCTTCCTGCGCTTCTGCCGCATTAATATTGAAAACTCTTCCGTGACCTTGCCCATTAGTATTCCCTTGGTTTGGGCAATTTCTAATAATGTGGCCTGGTTTTCCACATTTATAACAAACAGCGTTGGTATTACTTGCTCCGATACTATTCGTTCCGGCATTTTTCGACACTATTTGTTCCTTTAGTTCTGTAAAACCTTGGTCCGTAAAACTCACACTTTGTCGCGCTATGACCATTTCTTTTACACCTGTTGCAAAATGTCGTGCAAAACCCCGGGTGAATTTCTTCACACCTACGGCATGGCTGATTTTGGTTTTTGTTGCCGTTGTTGTTATTGAGGTTGTTGTTGGGATTGTTATTATTGTTGAAACGATTGTTGTAGTTGTTGTTATTGTAGGGACGTTTATTGTAGTTATTGTTAGGATTGTGGTTATTGTTGCGATTGTTGTTGCGGTTGTTGGGATAGTTGTTGCGATTGTGGTTGTAATTGTTATTGTTGTTGTACTGGTGATTCTTGTCACCGTTTTCCTCCCACATCCTCTTGAGTTGTTTCGTGTTGGCTTTTTCGGCCGCCTGCTCATTAATTCTTCCCTCAATCTGATTTATGAGTTTATTATCCATTCGACTTGCCTTTTGTATGGAAGCGGGCTCGTGTGAACTCACATCTTCTTGGATCCTTACTGGTAACCCTTTTATAAACGCGTCGATCTTCTCTTCTTCATCATCGAACGTTCCCGGACACAATAGGAACAACTCTGTGAATCGTCGTTCATATGTGGTCATGTCGAACCCTTGTGTTCGTAACTCTCTAAGCTCTACCTTGAGCTTATTGACTTCGTTTCTAGGACGTTACTGCTCGTTTATAAATTGCTTGAATGCCGACCACGGTAGTGTATAAGCGGCATTCTGTCCGACCTGTTCAAGATAGGTGTTCCACTACGTTAACGCAGTACATGTGAAGGTATGCGTAGCGTACTTAACTTTGTCCTCTTCAGTACACTTACTTATGGCAAACACCGATTCGACCTTCTCGGTCCACCGTTTCAATCCAATTGGTCCTTCGGTTCCATCAAATTCCAAAGGTTTGCAGGCAGTGAATTCTTTGTAGGAGCATCCTACACGATTTCTTGTGAAATTAGTTCCACTGCTAGATCCAGAGTTATTGTTATTTTGCATTGCAGCCTGTACTGCGGCTATGTTTGCTGCAAGGAAAACACGAAAGTCTTCCTCGCTCATGTTCAAATTCTGACGAGTCGCCGGTGCCATTTCCTTCAAAAATAGCCAAAAAAATTGAGTTAATCATATAGAATTTAAGAGTAGTCAATAGTATTTCGTAGCATTATATGAACTACTTTATAAAAGCTTTTTCTTCGTATTAGCATTTTATAGTTTTAATTCGGGTAGTACCTACCCGTTAAGTTCATACTTACTAGCTACTATACAACTCAACTACTACGCTTCTATATGAAAAACTTATTACAATAATATTTCGCGTTCAAACTTTATAAAAAATATTACAAACTTACAATACCGCTATTATACATATAGGATGAAATATAGCACATAATAACTTTGCTACCCGACAGCTATAAAGGCAATTCTACTTAATACGCAAGTTGTTCAGCAAAAGAAATAAAGACACGTAATTCATAAGTCCAGAAACAAGTCCTGCATTCTGGTTTTACTAAGATGACTTCCCATCCTTGGTCTTATGAAAAGTAACCATTATGACCATTGGCTAGGCAGTATGTTGTAATGTCGTCAAAAGGACGAGGGTTTCGTAATGTCCAACAACCCCGTAATAATCTAAATACCTTGTTTCTCACCCCAACTACTGAATCCGTCACTTGTGGGAAGGTTTTATTTAAAAGTTGTAACTCGATGTTCTTTTTCTCACTTTGGTAAGAAGCGAACATCACTAACCTGTAAGTATAAAATGCTTCTTTATGTTGCATGTTAGAAGCTCTTTCTAACTCATGAAATCCTATGTTGGGATATGTTGAGTCAAAATAGGTTCTTAACCCGTAGCGTAAAATTGCATTTGGGTTCCCCGCATTTAACGCTTTAAAGAAAACACGGCGTAACTTACGGTCTCCCCAATGTGATATACCCCACCTATCAAAGGAAAGCCTTTTATAAACTAAGGCATTTCTGGAAAGTCTTTCAAATATTTGACAAGTTAATTTCGCCATAACTAATTGTGCTGATGAATTCTGACCGACTCTAGACAAGATTTCCTCAATCATATCCTCTGGTAGGTCTTCTAAAATATTTGGTTGTCTACCCTTAACGTCCATTTTGTTTTTATACTGTAAAATAGACAAGGATTAGATTCGTAAAAGATAATTAACAAATAATACAAGCAATTTTTACATAGAACATAACAGTACAAGCACACTACAATACATATAATACACAACATGATTACAACCCTCTAATCTGAATCACTGGTTTCTTCTTCTTCGAACTTGGTTCGTTTTCCTAATTTCTTAGGGATATATGGTGTTCCTCTAATATGAGCCGTCGTTTTCCACAATGGTTTAGAAAAACCTGGTGGTTTAGAGGTTCCCGGGTTATTGTTACAATTTAGGAAATACGGATTTTTCCGATACATATAAAGTTCATCGGGGTTGGAAACAGGTTTCTCTATTTTTATACCTTTTCCCATATTATTTTCTTTTGCTTTATTAAATTGGGTCGAGGTAATTTCTATAACATCATCGAAATTCTCATCGGGATCCGATTCATCAGAAAATTGGTAATCTTCCCAATAATTTGCTTCCTCGGAGGAAACACCATTGACCATTTTTAACTTTGGTCCGTTGGTTGAGGATTTTCTTTTATTTAATCGATATACTGTAGGTATCAATATTTTTTCCTCCGGAACCTCTTCTTCTTCCGGTTCCTCCTCTTCCGGATCCTCCTCTTCTGGTTCCTCTTCTTCCGGTTCCTCCTCTTCTGGTTCCTCTTTGGGAATTTGTGAATCTTCCCAAAGTATATTCGACTCTTCATTATTATTAGGTGAGTCGATGGGATTTGTACTAGTGGTAGACATCTATCACACAATATTAAATATATTAAGAGGTTAATATATCACATAATAATAACATGTTAATAATATATAGTTTCCAACAAAAGTGTTAAGCAATCGTTTTTAAAGAAAATACGGTCGAAGTCCAGACTCACTAATGTATCCTAACAAACTCGATAAGACACACTAATGCAAATTTCTGGTTCTCTAAGACCAACGCTCTGATACCAACTGAAATGTCCCGTCCATATTAATTGATTTCGTTGCGAGGTTTTGACCTCCATATGAGATGTTTTTCAAAGACTGCATTCGTTTTTAAAACAATCCATAACCTTTATTTTATCGACAAGGTTAAAAGGACATCACCCAGATTATCTAGAAATGATAATCTAAAAATATCACACTTACACACTACCAATACATATTGGTTTACCATATTAATATGTTACAATAAAGTAAATCTCGAATGCAGTTTTAAACAATATTATACAAGCATGCTGACACCAAATCTTGTCCTTTTTTTAGCATGCAACAGCGGAAGCTCTTAATAATCACCTGAGAATAAACATGCTTTAAACGTCAACAAAAATGTTGGTGAGTTATAGGTTTAACCTATATATTTATCAAATAGTAATCATAGACCATAAGATTTCATATTTCAATATACATCCCATACATAGAGATAAAAATCATTCATATGGTGAAGACCTGGTAACCGACATTAACAAGATGCATATAAGAATATCCCCTATCATTCCGGGAAATTCTTTGGACATGATAAAAACGAATTCGAAGTACTAAAGCATCCGGTACTTTGGATGGGGTTCGTTAGGCCCAATAGATATATCTTTAGGATTCGCGTCAATTAGTAGATCGGTTTACTAATTCTTAGGCTACCAAGCAAAAGGGGCATATTCGGCTTCGATCATTCACCCATATAATGTAGTTTTATTTACTTGTGTCTATTTCGTAAAACATTTATAAAATTGCATGTATTCTCATCCCAAAATATTAGATTTTAAAAGTGGGACTATAACTCACTTTCATAGATTTACTTCGTCGGGAAGTAAGACTTGGCCACTGGTTGATTCACGAACCTATAACAAATATGTACATATATATCAAAGTATGTTCAAAATATATTTACAACATTTTTAATACGTTTTAATGTTTTAAGTTTATTAAGTCAGCTGTCCTTGTTAGTAACCTACAACTAGTTGTCCACAGTTAGATGTACAGAAATAAAGCAATATATATTTTCTCGAATCAATCCACAACCTCGTGTATACAAGACTCAGGCTAGATCATAACTCAAAGTATATATAATATTTTGGAATCAACCTCAACCTTGTATAGCTAACTCCAACATTACTGCATATAGAGTGTCTATGGTTGTTCCGAAATATATATATAGATGGGTCGATATGATATGTCAAAATATTGTATTCGTGTCCATGGTATCCCAAAATTACATAATATATTAGAATACATGTATAATACAATATGAATTAGTTAGGATATGATTAATATAGATTTGTTACCAATTTTCACGTAGCTACAACAAGAAAAATTATCCAATCTTGTTTTACCCATAACTTCTTCGTTTTAAATCCGTTTTGAGTGATTCAAGTTGCTATGGTTTCATATTGAACTTAAGTTTATGAATCTAAACAAAAAATATAAGTTTATAGTCAGAAATATAGGTTACAAGTCGTTTTTTAAAGGTAGTCATTTCAGTCGAAAGAACGACGTCTAGATGACCATTTTGGAAAACATACTTCCACTTTGAGTTTAACCATGATTTTTGGATATAGTTTCATGTTCATAAGAAAAATCATTTTCCCAGAAGAACAACTTTTAAATCAAAGTTTATCATAGTTTTTAATTAACTAACCCAAAACAGCTCGCGGTGTTACTACGACGGCGTATATCCGGTTTTACGGTGTTTTTCGTGTTTTCAGGTTTTAAATCATTAAGTTAGCATATCATATAGATATATAACATATGTCTAGATGACTTTAAAAGTCAAGTTAGAAGGATTAACTTTTGTTTTCGAACAAGTTTAGAATTAACTAAACTATGTTCTAGTGATTACAAGTTTAAACCTTCGAATAAGGTAGTTTTATATTTACGAATCAAATGATGTTATGAACATCATTATACCTCAGGTTTTGTGGATAAACCTAATAGAAATGAGAAAAATAGATCTAGCTTGAAAGGATCCTTGGATGGCTTGAAAGTTCTTGAAGCAAAATCATGACACGAAAACAAGTTCAAGTAAGATTTCCACTTGAAATAAGATTGTTAAAGTTATAGAAATTGAATCAAAGTTTAAATATGAGTATTACCTTATATTAGAAAGATATCTTACTGTAAATAAGAAAGATTTCTTGAGGTTGGATGATCAGTCATAGTGGATTTGCAAGATTGGAAGTAAGCTAGCAAACTTGGAAGTGTTGTTGGTGTGTTCTTGAGTAGTTGTTTTATAACTTGGTTTATGTATGGATTTATGAACTAGATTGAGCTAGATTTTGTTGAAGATGATGAAGAACACTTAGAACAAAGTAAGAACACTTGAGAGAGAGTAATTTGATTCAAGAAAATTGCAAAGTGAATGTGTTTGTGAGCTCTCCATTTCACGTGAATGTATAGTGTCAATATAGGCTCCATTAGTTTGTAATTTTGTGAGATATTTCATGCTAAATGTTAAATGATGGATCCCACATGATTAGGTGACTCACATGGGCTGCTAAGAGCTGATCATTAGAGTGTATATACCAATAGTAAATACATTTAGACGATAGGTATTGTACTAGTACGAATACGCGTGCATACGAGTAGAATTTTTGATGAAAATGAATTAGGATGTAATTGTAAGCATTTTTGTTAAGTAGAAGTACTTTGATAAGTGTCTTGAAGTCTTTCAAAAGTGTATGAATACATATTAAAACACTACATGTATATACATTTTAACTGAGTCGTTAAGTCATCGTTAGTCGTTACATGTAAGTGTTGTTTTGAAACCTTTAAGTTAACGATCTTGTTAAATGTTGTTAATCCATTGTTTATATCAAATGAGATGTTAAATTATTATATTATCATGATAATATGATGTATTAATATATCTTAATATGATATATATACATTTAAATGTCGTTACAACGATAATCGTTACATGTATGTCTCGTTTCAAAACCCTTAAGTTAGTAGTCTTGTTTTTACATATGTAGTTCATTATTAATATACTTAATGAGATACATACTCATCATAATATCATGTTAACTATATATATATATATATATATATATATATATATATATATATATATATATATATATATATATCCATATATATGTCATCATATAGTTTTTACAAGTTTGTAACGTTCGTGAATCACCGGTCAACTTGGGTGGTCAATTGTCTATATGAAAACTGTTTCAATTAATCACGTCTTAACAAAGTTGATTGCTTAACATGTTGGAAACACTTAATCATGTAAATAAAAATTTCATTATATATATATAAACATGGAAAAGTTCGGGTCACTACACCAAGTGTCCTTGTATGTAATCCACCCCTGTTTTAATGAGTCCATTGATTATTAATCCATTCCCGTGTCCGGTTAAATGAACGATTATTAGTACTTATAAATATCCCGCCCATCGTGTCCGATTGAGTGTATATGGTTATTTATAGATACGTAAAATTGTAAATCTCTATATTAAATTAACGAACTATCATTCAGTTAAACAAATATAAAGCCCATTAATTATCCATAGTCCAATTTCCACAAGTGTCGGTCTTTTGTCCAAACCCCAAAAATGGTACAAAGCCCAATTACCCCGTCTTTAATATTTAGCCCAACATCACGATTACTTTGACTTAAATAAGCATAATAATAATTTAGCTACGAGACATTAATTTAAAAAGGTTGAACATAACTTACAATGAGTATTAATCGCGTAGTGTTACACGGACAGAATTTCGACTTACAAACTTACAACATTCGCTACCATAACCTTATTATTATTAATCTTAAATTAAAATTAAAATTATAAATATACATATATATAAATATTTGAGAGATAGAGAGTAGATGAATATATTGTGTAAAAATTCGTCGACCAAACGTTGCAATTTATAGGACCTGACCTGCTACAGCAAGCCATGCGATCGCATGGGTTTATGGCTACCAGGACATGCGATCGCATGGCAGCCATTTCCTGGTCACATTGCATTTTTAACGTGGGCTGCTCGTATTTATTTAATATATAATATAATATATATAATTTTATATAATTATATATATATTATATTATATTCTTGTGCATCGTTGAGTTGTAATTTTAGGTCCGTTGCGTCGCGCGTTGATAGTTGGTTCATGTCCCAGTTCCGGATTTTCGAACGTCCTTGCGTACAATTTAATATCTTGTACTTTGCGTTTCGCGGCTCGTACTCTTGTAATTTCTAGACGTTTATCATCAATAAATTGAACCTCTTGGATTGTACTTTGTACTTTTTAGCTTTTTGGTCATTTGCGACTTCAAATCGTCGAATCTGTCTTTTGTCTTCACCTTTTATTATTTAAACGAATATCACTTGTAAATAGAACAATTGCAACTAAAAGCTTGTCTTTCTTGAAGGATAATGCTATGAAATATATGTTCGTTTTTAGCATTATCAAATATTCCCACACTTGAGCGTTGCTTGTCCCCAAGCAATATGGAACTTGAATATGACTTTACTAGAATCACTTCTTTATTCTTCACACTTTGTACATCAGTGATTTTAATACAGCGGTATAAACAATGATAGTAACGATGTGGTTTACAGTCCCACATGACTATGAAAATTTAGATCCTTTAGGAAATTGGATCTTTATGAAAACTTTTGATCTTTTGAAAATTCAATCTAGCTTTTACCCTAGATAAGTTTTCCGGAATAACCCTTCACCGGTATTTGCAAATTGTTTTTGTGGGTTTTGTGGGTTTCACATTTGAAAATTTTAGCTCAAAACTTGAGGTTTTGTGTCACCCACTTGCTAACCTTGTATTAGGAAAGCAACACGTCCAGTATACTTGCTCCATATATTACCTTTCGGTAAATTACCGTCCGGTTGTAAAGGAAAGCATTGAACAAGCAACTGTTAAGGCAATGTCCCGTGACATGCTTTTGATTATGGTCTATAACGTGTCGGATGCAATTACTATCCTTTGTAGGAGCAATAGTAAAGATCACCCTATAGTTTTTAGGTCTGGCACAAGGTCCTATCTTCGACCATGCTATGCAACCACCGTTCTTACGGTTGACACCCAATTTGGTTCAGGTGACTAATGAATTCCGGTGAATTCTTAGGATTTTATGTTCAATGGTAATGAACGCATTGAAAATAGGTTTTTCAGAAAACAAATCGGTTTGTAATTTGATCAAAATATTTTCTCGTTCAAGCTCGAGTTTAGATATCATTGAATTCCATGAGTTTGTAATTCTCAATCTTTAAGGTCAATCCCAAGGATTGAGTAATATCAGGCTTAAAAGCTGATTTTTGATCTTTAAGGAGATTATCCTTTCTGGGGATCTGATTTATTAGTCTTATAAGTTAATTTGCATGGTGCCCCCATTGTACGAGACAGATCCTCTCATGGTTAGGATAAGTCTGACCACTTGGCGACCCTGTTTGATGCTGAGGTCCGTAGATTTCTAGCTGATTTTCGAGAAAACTTTTCAAGATTTTTCGTAGACTCTACAACTGGTCTGGATGACAACTTCCTGACCTAAATCAAGAAGCGCGTGTCTTTTTCTCAAAAGACTTTACTTCCTTATAAATTCTATTTATATTACAATAAACTGGGTAAAACTGATTAATATTGTCCAAAACAAAAGTATTTTCAATTATTTGTACAAAAATATGTAATATATGTTCTAAATAACTTGGTAAATTTTTTTCCACACTTGGCTTTTATTTTTCTTTCTTTGCCTTTTTATTCTCCTCTATTCCATTTTAAATGAATTCAAGCATTTTGGGTTGTTTCTCAATTTATGTCCTTTCCGAGGTAACAATAATTTCGGTGTTAACACCTAGTTTTATTGTTCATAAATATGTATAAACATGATTTTGAATTCATTTATTTGAAATTTTTTTAAAAAATTTACTAGAATTGGGTAGTCAGTATATAAGACTAGGGCTGTTCTTTATTATCAGAGAGCACTAGATTCTAATACAACTACTGCGTTACTAGTATTTTTAATTGTAACCAAGTGTTTAAATTAAAATTTTAAAACCCGAAAGAATTTAACCCCTTCCCACACTTAAGATCTTGCAATGCCCTCATTTGCAAGAAATCAGTAGCAATTTAAATTATTGAGGGTGATTAGCGTAGAAAAATGATTAAAATTTACCAAAGTTTCCAAACATATTGTTGTTTGTGTTGAATGATAAATGGTGCACATCATTTGTTCATTCCGTCTGTTTACATCACACTTGTTTTTCGTTTTGACGTCAAAATTAATAGCTTTTGCTGAACTTAATGCCAGTCTTTGAAAATGCGCTGTTTTACCCTGTTGTGTACATGAGATAAAATACATACAATACAAATATAAACATGCATGGTAATTTGAAATGGGACTTAATATCCCACTTTCAAATTACAAAAATGAAATATTAGTACAAAATAATAAAAATATTAAACATTACATTAAAGTATCAAAATGTTAAATGTTTAACATAAATAGATAAAAATAATAAAAGAGAAGACATCACCAATGGAACACTATTGATTTGGATAGGGGTTCCAGTTCATATCATCGTTCGGGTTCCATGGTTGGTAATAGGTGTTCTGGTATGCTTGATTGGGGTCGTACAGGTCATAGGGTGGTCGCATGTCGGGCTGATGTGGTGGATAGTAAGTAGGTCGAGTCGGGATGTAGTTATTTGGTACCTGATATGATAGCTGGCTCCTAATTTGGTGTTGATGAACTTGTCAGCTATCGTGTTGGCGTCGCCTGGAAGTCTCATACTCATTCGCGGCTTGCCACTACTCATAACGACGATGCCTATCCTCATTAGTCATTTCTACCTCATCTATACGCTGGAAAACGTCAGTAAAACTATCCCTAATGACATCCCTGATGTAATCTGCTTCCTCCATCTCATCATCCGAACCCCTCTGTACCTGTGGATGGCGGCCCTGATATTGTATTGCCTGATTGCGTCTCCTAGTCAATACCTTTGCAACTTGATAGACTTGCAAACCTAAAGTCTCGTCATGTTCCCTACATACCATCATCGGACCCCCTTGTTCCCTATCTACACCTAAATACTCTCCAATGAGAGTAACAAAAATATCTTCTCCTATTATTCCCCCTTCCTGTATACCTTCCACCATTTTGGACAGATACAAATCAACACAGTAGGGGATATTAACAAAGCTTCTAGTGTCTCGAATGCACTTAAGGTAAAATAAATCGTGTAAGGTCATTTTCTCCTTGTTGTTACCTCTTTGTGTAATCGAGTTTGCTAAGAATCTATGTATTATACGAAGCTCGGCTTTATTAATATCTAAATAGGAGTGTCTTCCTCCCCGCGTAAAAACATTAAAATTTGATATACGCCTTCAGATGGCGTTAGCGTCAAAATTTCTATCTACCCGCTCACCATGATAAATCAAATTTGTACAATCAGGTGATAGTAATTCAGTGGGAGTGTAAATCTGTAAAGCCCTGGCCATGTCCAGCATGGACATCCTGTACATCCTACGGCCAAGTAAAAATCTAAGAAAACTCTTATCGTCTAACCTATCTACATCCTTATTAAAAGCTATAGTACTCATTAGCTCAACACACCACTTTTTATATACAGGCCTACGAGTGGTAAATAAACGTTCCCAATCGGAAAAAGAAGAGCTGCCATGTAGTGACCCGAACTTTTCCATGTTTATATATATTAAATGATGTTGTTATTTACATGATTAAGTGTTTCCAACATGTTAGACAATCAAACTTGTTAAGACTTGATTAATTGAAATAGGTTTCATATAGACAATTGACCACCCAAGTTGACCGGTGATTCACGAACGATTAACACTTGTAAAAACTATATGATGACATATATATGATTATATATATAGTTAACATGATAGTATGATAAGTAAGTATCTCATTAGATATTTTAACAATGAGTTATATACATAAAATTGAGTTTATTGAATTAAGAAACTCGAAACGATATATATAATGATTATCGTTATAACAACATATTAAGATATTGATACACTATGTTTAATCATGATAAATTATAAGTAAACATGTCCTTAAGTGTATTAACAATGAACTACATATGTAAAAACAAGACTACTAACTTAATGATTTCGAAACGAGACATATATGTAACGATTATCGTTGTAACAACATTTAACTGTATATATATCATACTAAGATATATTAATATATCATAATATCATGTTAATATAATAATTTAACATCTCTTTAGATATAATAAACAATGGGTTAACAATATTTAACAAGATCGTTAACCTAAAGGTTTCAAACAACATTTACATCTAACGACTAACGATGACTTAACGACTCAATTAAAATGTATATACATGTAGTGTTTTAATATGTATTCATACACTTTTGAAAGACTTCAAGACACTTATCAAAATACTTCTACTTAACAAAAATGCTTAAAATTACATCCTCGTTCAGTTTCATCAACAATTCTACTCGTATGCACCCGTATTCGTACTCGTACAATACACAGCTTTTAGATGTATGTACTATTGGTATATACACTCCAATGATCAGCTCTTAGTAGCCCATGTGAGTCACTTAACACACGTGGGAACCATCATTTGGCAACTAGCATAAAATATCTCATAAAATTACAAAAATATTAGTAATCATTCACGACTTATTTACATGTAAACAAAATTACACATCCTTTATATCTAATCCATATACCAACGACCAAAAACAGCTACAAACACTTTCATTCTTCAATTTTCTTCATCTAATTGATCTCTCTCAAGTTCTATCTTCAAGTTCTAAGTGTTCTTCATAAATTCTATAAGTTCTAGTTTCATAAAATCAAGAATACTTCCAAGTTTGCTAGCTTACTTCCAATCTTGTAACGTGATCATCCAACCTCAAGAAATCTTTCTTATTTACAGTAAGATATCTTTCTAATATAACGTAATACTCATATTCAAACTTTGATTTAATTTCTATAACTATAACAATCTTATTTCGAGTGAAAATCTTACTTGAACTTGTTTTCGTGTCATGATTCTGCTTCAAGAACTTTCAAGCCATCCAAGGATCCTTTGAAGCTAGATCTGTTTTTCTCATTTTCAGTAGGTTTATCCACAAAACTTGAGGTATTAATGATGTTCATAACATCATTCGATTCATACATATAAAACTACCTTATTCGAAGGTTTAAACTTGAAATCACTAGAACATAGTTTAGTTAATTCTAAACTTATTCGCAAACAAAAGTTAATCCTTCTAACTTGACTTTTAAAATCAACTAAAAACATGTTCTATATCTATATGATATGTTAACTTAATGATTTAAAACCTGAAAACACGAAAAACACCGTAAAACCGGATATACGCCGTCGTAGTAACACCGCGGGCTGTTTTGGGTTAGTTAATTAAAAACTATGATAAAATTTGATTTAAAAGTTGTTCTTCTGGGAAAATGATTTTTCTTATGAACATGAAACTATATCCAAAAATCATGGTTAAACTCAAAGTGGAAGTATGTTTTTTAAAATGGTCATCAAGACGTCGTTCTTTCGACTGAAATGACTACCTCTTACAAAAACGACTTGTAACTTATATTTCTTACTATAAACCTATAATTTTTCTGTTTATATTCATAAAATAAAGTTCAATATGAAACTATAGCAATTTGATTCACTCAAAACGGATTTAAAACGAAGAAGTTATGGGTAAAACAAGATTGGATATTTTTTGATTGTTGTAGCTACGGGAAATATGGTAACAATTCTATACAAATCATATCCTAGCTAACTTATATTGTATTATATATGTATTCTAATATATTATGTAATCTTGGATACCATAGACACGTATGCAAATGTTTTGACATATCATATCGACCCATCTATATATATTATTTAGAACAACCATAGACACTCTATATGCAGTAATGTTGGAGTTAGCTATACAGTGTTGAGGTTGATTCCAAAAATATATATACTTTGAGTTGTGATCTAGCCTGAGACGTGTATACACTGGGTCGTGGATTGATTCAAGATAATATATATCAATTTATTTCTATACATCTAACTATGGACAACTAGTTATAGGTTACTAACGAGGACAGCTGACTTAATAAACTTAAAACATCAAAATGTATTAAAAGTGTTGTAAATATATTTTGAACATACTTTGATATATATGTACATATTTGTTATAGGTTCGTGAATCGACCAGTGGCCAAGTCTTACTTCCCGACGAAGTAAAAATCTGTGAAAGTGAGTTATAGTCCCACTTTTAAAATCTAATATTTTGGGATGGGAATACATGCAGTTTTATAAATGTTTTACGAAATAGACACAAGTAATTGAAACTACATTATATGGGTGAATGATCGAAGCCAAATATGCCCCTTTTGCTTGGTATCCTTAGAATTCGTAAACCGATCTACTAATTGACGCGAATCCTAAAGATAGATCTATTGGGCCTAACGAACCCCATCCAAAGTACTGGATGCTTTAGTACTTCGAATTCGTTTTTATCATGTCCGAAGGATTTCCCGGAATGATAGGGGATATTCTTATATGCATCTTGTTAATGTCGGTTAGCAGGTGTTCACCATATGAATGAATTTTATCTCTATGTATGGGATGTATATATTGAAATATGAAATCTTGTAGTCTATTATTATGATTTGATAATATATAGGTTAAACCTATAACTCACCAACATTTTTGTTGACGTTTTAAGCATGTTTATTCTCAGGTGATTATTAAGAGCTTCCGCTGTTGCATACTAAAATAAGGACAAGATTTGGAGTCCATGCTTGTATGATATTATGTAAAAACTGCATTCAAGAAACGTATTTTTGATGTAATATATTCTTATTGTAAACCATTAAGTAATGGTCGTGTGTAAACGGTATATTTTAGATTATCATTATTGATAATCTACGTATTATTATTTTTAAACCTTTATCGATAAAATAAAGGTTATGGGTGTTTTAAAAATGAATGCAGTCTTTGAAAAACGTCTCATATAGAGGTCAAAACCTCGCGACGAAATCAATTAATATGGAACGTTTATAATCAATATGAACGGGACATTTCAGTTGGTATCCAAGCGTTGATCTTAGAGAACCAGAAATTTCCATTAGTGTGTCTTATTGAGTTTGTTAGGATACATTAGTAAGTTTGGACTTCGACCGTGTTTTCTTTAAAAACGTTTGCTTAACACTTTTGTTGAAAATTATATATTATTAACATGTAAATATTATGTGATATATTAACCTCTTAATGTGTTTGATATTGTGTGATAGATGTCTACCACTAGTACAAATTCCATTGACTCACCTAATAATAATAATGAAGAGTCGAATATACTTTGAGAAGATTCACAAATTCCCGAAGAGGAACCAGAAGAAGAGGAACCGGAAGAGGAGGAACCGGAAGAGGAGGAACCGGAAGAGGAGGAACTGGAAGAAGAAGAGGTTCCAAAGGAAGAAATATTGATACCTATAGTAAATCGAATAAATAAAAGAAAATCCTCAACCAGCGGACCAAAGTTAAAAATGGTCAATGGTGTTTTCGCCGAGGAAGTAAAATATTGGGAAGATTACCAATTTTCTGATGAATCGGATCCCGATGAGAATTCCGATGATGTTATAGAAATTACCTCGACCCAGTTTAATATAGCAAAAGAAAATAATAAGGGAAAAGGTATAAAAATAGAGAAACCCGATTCAAACCCCGATGAACTTTATATGTATCGGCAACATCCGTATTTCCTAAAATGTAACAATCACCCGAGAACCTCTAAACCACCAGGTTTTTCTAAACCATTGTGGAAAACGACGGCTCGTATTAGAGGAACACCATATATTCCTAGAAAATTAGGAAAATGAACCAAGTCCGAAGAAGAAGAAACCAGTGATTCAGATTAGAGGGTTGTAATCATGTTGTGTATTATATGTATTGTAGTGTGCTTGTACTTTTATGTTCTATGTAAAAATTGCTTGTATTGTTTGTTAATTATCTTTTACGAATCTAATCCTTGTCTATTTTACAGTATAAAAACAAAATGGACGTTAAGGGTAGACAACCGAATATTTTAGAAGATCTACCAGAGGATATGATTGAGGAAATCTTGTCTAGAGTTGGTCAGAATTCATCAGCACAATTAATTATGGCAAAATTAACTTGTCAAACATTTGAAAGACTTTCTAGAAATGCCTTAGTTTATAAAAGGCTTTCCTTTGATAGGTGGGGTATATCACATTAGGGAGACCGTAAGTTACGCCGTGTTTTCTTTAAAGCGTTAAATGCGGGGAACCCAGATGTAATTTTACGCTACGGGTTAAGAACCTATTTTGAATCAACATATCCCAACATAGGATTTCATGAATTAGAAAGAGCTTCTAACATGCAACATAAAGAAGCATGTTATGCTTACGGGTTAGTGATGTTCGCTTCTTACCAAAGTGAGAAAAAGAACATCAGATTGCAACTTTTAAATAAAACCTTCCCACACGTGACGGATTCAGTAGTTGGGGTGAGAAACAAGGTTTTTAGATTATTACGGGGCTGTTGGACATTACGAAACCCTCATCCCTTTGACGAAATTACAACATGCTGCCTAGCCAATGGTCATAACGGTTATTTTCCTCAAGACCAAGGATGGGAAGTCGTCTTAGTAAAACCAGAATGCATGACTTGTTTCTGGACTTATGAATTACGTGTCTTTATTTCCTTTGCTGAACAACTTGCGTATTAACTAGGTTTATCTTCAAAACTGTCCTGTATCAAAGTGTACTATATTCATGTTATATGTAATATAACGAAGTTGTAAGTTTGAAGAATATTTGTATGTGGTATATTATTATAATTAGTTTTTCGTATGGAATTGTAGTAGTTGAATTGTATATTAGCTACTAAGTATGAACTTAACGGGTAGGTAGTACCCGAATTTAAACTTATAAAACGCTAATATGAAGAAAAAGCTTTTATAAATGAGTTCATATTATGCTACGAAATACTATTGACTACTCTTAATATTCTGTATGATTAACTCGATTCAGTTGGCTATTTTGAAGGAAATGGCACCGACTACTCGACACACCATGAATATAAGCGAAGAGGAATTTCGTACCTTTCTTGCTGCAAACATAGCCGCAGTATAGGCTGTGCTACATACCAACAATAACTCTGAATCTAGCAATGCAGCTAATGGCGAAAGAAATAGTGTAGGATGCTCCTACAAAGAATTCACTGCCTGCAAACCTTTGGAATTTGATGGAACCGAAGGACCAATTGGATTGAAACGGTGGACCGAGAAAGTCGAATCGATGTTTGCCATAAGTAAGTGTACTGAAGAGGACAAAGTTAAGTACGCTACGCATACCTTCACAAGTACTGCATTAACGTGGTGGAACACCTATCTTGAACAGGTAGGACAAAATGCTGCTTACGCACTACCGTGGTCGGCAATCAAGCAATTGATGAACGAGCAGTACCGTCCTAGAAACGAAGTCAATAAACTCAAGGCAGAACTTAGAGAGTTACGAACACAAGGGTTCGATGTTACCACATATGAACGACGATTCACAGAGTTGTGCCTATTGTGTCCGGGAGCATTCGAAGATGAAGAAGAGAAGATCGACGCATTTGTAAAAGGATTACCAGTAAGAATTCAAGAAGATGTGAGTTCACACGAGCCCGCTTCTATACAGAAGGCAAGTCGAATGGCTCATAAACTCATAAATCAGATTGAGGGAAGAATTAAAGAGCAGGCGGCCGAAGAAGCCAACACGAAACAACTCAAGAGGAAGTGGGAGGAAAACAGTGACAAGAGTCACCAGTACAACAACAACAATTACAACCACAATCGCAGCAACTATCCCAACAACCGCAACAACAATCGCAACAATAACCGCAATCCTAACAATAACTACAACAAACATCCCAACAACAACAACAACTACAACAACCGTTTCAACAACAATAACAATCCCAACAACAACCTCAATAACAACAACGGCAACAAAAACCAAAAACAGCCATGTCATAGGTGTGAAGAAAATCATCAGGGGTTTTGCACGACATTTTGCAACAAGTGTAAAAGAAATGGTCATAGCGCGATAAAGTGTGAGGTCTACGGACCAAAGTTTAACAGAACTAAAGGAACAAATAATGTCGGAACAAGTAATGCAGAAACGAATAGTGTCGGAGCAAGTAATACCAACGCTGTTTGTTATAAATGTGGAAAAACGGGCCACATTATTAGAAATTTCCCGAATCAGGGGAATACTAATGGGCAGAGCCGTGGAAGAGTTTTCAATATTAATGCGGCAGAAGCACAGGAAGACCCGGAGCTTGTTACGGGTACGTTTCTTATTGACGATAAATCTGCTTATGTTTTATTTGATTCGGGTGCGGATAGAAGCTATATGAGTAGAGAATTTTGTGCTAAATTAAGTTGTCCATTGACACCTTTGGATAGTAAATTTTTACTCGAATTAGCAAACGGTAAATTAATTTCAGCAGATAATATATGTCGGGAGAGAGAAATTAAACTGGGGGATGAAACGTTTAAAATTGATTTAATACCAATCGAGTTAGGGAGTTTTGAAGTAATAATTGGCATGGACTGGTTGAAAAAGGTGAGAGCAGAGGTCGTTTGTTACAAAAATGCGATTCGCATTATGCGGGAAAAAGGAAAACCTTTAATGGTGTACGGAGAAAAGAACAACGCGAAGTTAAATCTTATTAGTAGTTTGAAGGCGCAAAAACTAATAAGAAAAGGTTGTTACGTCATTCTAGCACACATCGAGGAAGTTAAACCTGAAGAAAAGAATATCAGTGAGGTTCCCGTCGCAAAAGAATTTTCCGATGTATTTCCGAAAGAATTTCTGGGATTACCCCCACATTGATCCGTTAAATTTCAAATAGAGCTTGTACCAGGAGCTGCACCAATAGCTCGTGCTCCATAAAGACTCGCACCCAACGAAATGAAAGAATTACAAAGTCAGTTACAGGAACTTTTAGAGCGTGGTTTCATTCGACCAAGTACATCACCATGGGGAGCTCCTGTTCTGTTTGTCAAGAAGAAAGATGGTACATTCAGGTTGTGTATCGACTACCGAGAGTTGAACAAACTTACCATCAAGAACCGTTACCCATTACCGAGAATCGACGACTTATTTGATCAACTACAAGGCTCGTCTATTTATTCGAAGATCGATTTACGTTCTGGATATCATCAAATGCGGGTGAAGGAGGATGATATTCCAAAGACTGCTTTTAGGATGCGTTACGATCATTACGAGTTTATGGTTATGCCGTTTGGATTGACTAACGCACCAGCTGTGTTCATGGACCTCATGAACTGAGTGTGTGGGCCATATCTTGACAAGTTTGTCATTGTTTTCATCGATGACATACTTATTTACTCGAAGAATGATCAAGAGCACGAAGAACATTTGAGAAAAGTGCTAGAGTTTCTGAGAAAAGAAAAACTGTACGCTAAGTTTTCAAAGTATGCATTTTGGTTGGAAGAAGTTCAATTCCTCGGTCATATAGTGAACAAAGAAGGTATTCAGGTGGATCCAGCAAAGATTGAAACCGTTGAAAAGTGGGAAACCCCGAAAACTCCGAAACACATACGCCAATTTTTAGGGCTAGCTGGTTATTACAGGAGATTCATCCAAGATTTTTCCAAAATAGCAAAACCCTTGACTGCATTAACGCATAAAGGGAGGAAATTTGAATGGAAGGATGAACAAGAAAAAGCATTTCAATTGTTGAAGAAAAAGTTAATTACGGCACCTATATTGTCATTACCTGAAGGGAATGATGATTTTGTGATATATTGTGACGCCTCAAAGCAAGGTCTCGATTGTGTACTAATGTAACGAATGAAAGTAATTGCTTATGCGTCTAGACAATTGAAGATTCACGAGCAGAATTATACGACGCATGATTTGGAATTAGGCGTGGTTGTTTTTGCATTAAAGACTTCGAGACACTACTTATATGGGGTCATACGTATTATATATGCCGACCACAAAAGTCTTCAACACATATTTAATCAGAAACAACTGAACATGAGGCAGCGCAGATGGATTGAATTGTTGAATGATTACGACTTTAAGATTCGTTATCACCTGGGGAAGGAAAATGTGGTAGCCGACGCCGTGAGCAGAAAGGACATAGAACCCATTCGTGTAAAATCTATGAATATAATGATTCACACTGACCTTACTACTCAAATAAAGGAGGCGCAACAAGGAGTTTTAAAAGAGGAAAACTTAAAGGATAAAATACCCAAAGGATCGGAGAAGCATCTTAATATTCGGGAAGACGAAACCCGGTATAGGGCTGAAAGAATTTGGGTACCAAATTTTGGAGATATGAGAGAAATGGTACTTTGAGAAGCTCATAAAACCAGATACTCAGTACATCCTGGAACGGGGAAAATGTACAAGGATCTCAAGAAACATTTTTGGTGGCCGGGTATGAAAGCCGATGTTGCTAAATACGTAGGAGAATGTTTGGCGTGTTCTAAGGTCAAAGCTGAGCATCAGAAACCATCAAGTCTACTTCAACAACCCGAAATCCTGGAATGGAAATGGGAAAACATTACCATGGATTTCATCACTAAATTGCCAAGGACTGCAAGTGGTTTTGATACTATTTGGGTAATAGTTGATCGTCTCACCAAATCAGCACACTTCCTGCCAATAAGAGAAGATGACAAGATGGAGAAGTTAGCACGACTGTATTTAAAGGAAGTCATCTCCAGACATGAAATACCTATCTCTATTATCTCTGATAGGGATGGCAGATTTATTTTGAGATTCTGGCAGACATTACAGCAAGCATTAGGAACTCGTCTAGACATGAGTACTGCTTATCATCCACAAACTGATGGGTAGAGCGAAAGGATAATACAAACGCTTGAAGACATGCTACAAGCATGTGTTATTGATTTCAGAAACAGTTGGGATCGACATCTACCGTTAGCAGAATTTTCCTACAACAACAGCTACCATTCAAGCATTGAGATGGCACCATTTGAAGCACTTTATGGTAGAAAGTGCAGGTCTCCGATTTGTTGAAGTGAAGTGGGGGAGAGACAGATTACGGGTCCAGAGATAATACAAGAAACTACCGAGAAGATCATCCAAATTCAACAACGGTTGAAAACCGCCCAACGTCGACAAAAGAGCTACGCTGACATTAAAAGAAAAGATATAGAATTTGAAATTGGAGAGATGGTCATGCTTAAAGTTGCACCTTGGAAAGGCGTTGTTCGATTTAGTAAACGAGGGAAATTAAATCCAAGGTATATTGGACCATTCAAGATTATTGATCGTGTCGGACCAGTAGCTTACCGATTTGAATTACCTCAACAACTCGCGACTGTACATAACACTTTTCACGTCTTGAATTTGAAGAAATGTTTTGCTAAAGAAGATCTCACTATTCCGTTAGACGAAATCCAAATCAACGAAAAACTTCAATTCATTGAAGAACAAGTCGAAATAATGGATCGTGAGGTTAAAAGACTTAAGAAAAATAAGATACCAATTGTTAAAGTTCGATGGAATGCTCATAGAGGACCCGAGTTCACCTAGGAACGAGAAGATCAGATGAAGAAGAATACCCGCACTTATTTCAAGAAGATACGTCAACACCTCCAACTGCTTAAAATTTCGAGAAGAAATTTATTTAATGGGTAGGTACTGTAGTGACCCGAACTTTTCCATGTTTATATATATTAAATGAAATTGTTATTTAAATGATTAAGTTTTTCCAACATGTTAAGCAATCAAACTTGTTAAGACTTGATTAATTGAAATAGGTTTCATATAGACAATTGACCACCCAAGTTGACCGGTGATTCACGAACGATTAAAACTTGTAAAAAATATATGATGACATATATATGATTATATATATAGTTAACATGATATTATGATAAGTAAGTATCTCATTAGATATTTTAATAATGAGTTATATACATAAAATTGAGTTTTTTGAATTAAGAAACTCGAAACGATATATATAACGATTATCGTTATAACAACGTCTTACTTAATACATGTGAATCATCTTAAGATATTGATACACTATGTTTAATTATGATAAATTATAAGTAAACATGTCATTAAGCGTATTAACAATGAACTACATATGTAAAAATAAGACTACTAAATTAATGATTTCGAAACGAGACATATATGTAACGATTATCCTTATAACAACATTTAACTGTATATATATCATACTAAGATATATTAATATATCATAATATCATGATAATGTAATAATTTAACATCTCTTTAGATATAATAAACAATGAGTTAAAAATATTTAACAAGATCGTTAACCTAAAGGTTTCAAAACAACATTTACATCTAACGACTAACGATGACTTAACAACTCAGTTAAAATGTATATGCATGTAGTTTTTTAATATGTATTCATACACTTTTGAAAGACTTCAATACACTTATCAAAATACTTCTACTTAACAAAAATGCTTACAATTACATCCTCGTTCAGTTTCATCAACAATTCTACTCGTATGCACCCGTATTCATACTCATACAATACACATCTTTTAGATGTATGTACTATTGGTATATACACTCCAATGATCAGCTCTTAGCAGCCTATGTGAGTCACCTAACATATGTGGGAACCATCATTTGGCAACTAGCATGAAATATCTCATAAAATTACAAAAATATTTGTAATCATTAATGACTTATTTACATGTAAACAAAATTACACATCCTTTATATCTAATCCATATACCAACGACCAAAAACACCTACAAACACTTTCATTCTTCAATTTTCTTCATCTAATTGATCTCTCTCAAGTTCTATCTTCAAGTTCTAAGTGTTCTTCATAAATTCTATAAGTTATAGTTTCATAAAATCAAGAATACTTCCAAGTTTGCTAGCTTACTTCCAATCTTGTAAAGTGATCATCCAACCTCAAGAAATCTTTCTTATTTACAGTAAGATATCTTTCTAATATAAGGTAATACTCATATTCAAACTTTGATTTAATTTCTATAACTATAACAATCTTATTTCGAGTGGAAATCTTACTTGAACTTGTTTTCGTGTCATGATTGTGCTTCAAGAACTTTCAAGCCATCCAAGGATCCTTTGAAGCTAGATCTATTTTTCTCATTTCCAGTAGGTTTATCCACAAAAACTGAGGTATTAATGATGTTCATAACATCCTTCGATTCATACATATAAAACTACCTTATTCGAAGGTTTAAACTTAAAATCACTAGAACATAGTTTAGTTAATTCTAAACTTGTTCGCAAACAAAAGTTAATCCTTCTAACTTGACTTTTAAAATCAACTAGAAACATATTCTATATCTATATGATATGCTAACTTAATGATTTAAAACCTGAAAACACAAAAAATACCGTAAAACCGGATATACGCCGTCGTAGTAACACCGCGGGCTGTTTTGGGTTAGTTAATTAAAAACTATGATAAACTTTGATTTAAAAGTTGTTCTTCTGGAAAAATGTTTTTTCTTATGAACATGAAACTATATCCAAAAATCATGGTTAAACTCAAAGTGGAAGTATGTTTTTCAAAATGGTCATCAAGACGTCGTTCTTTCGACTGAAATGACTACCTCTTACAAAAATGACTTGTAAATTATATTTTCGACTATAAACCTATAATTTTTATTTTTAGATTCATAAAATAGAGTTCAATATGAAACCATAGCAATTTGATTCACTCAAAACGGATTTAAAACGAAGAAGTTATGGGTAAAATAAGATTGGATATTTTTTGATTGTTGTAGCTACGGGAAATATTGTAACAATTCTATACAAATCATATCCTAGCTAACTTATATTGTATTATACATGTATTCTTATATATTATGTAATCTTGGGATACCATAGACACGTATGCAAATGTTTTGACATATCATATCGACCCATCTATATATATTATTTGGAACAACCATAGACACTCTATATGCAGTAATGTTGAAGTTAGCTATACAGGGTTGAGGTTGATTCCAAAAATATATATACTTTGAGTTGTGATCTAGCCTGAGACGTGTATACACTGGGTCGTGGATTGATTCAAGATAATATATATCAATTTATTTCTATACATCTAACTATGGACAACTAGTTGTAGGTTACTAACGAGGACATCTGACTTAATAAACTTAAAATATCAAAATGTATTAAAAGTGTTGTAAATATATTTTGAACATACTTTGATATATATGTACATATTTGTTATAGGTTCGTGAATCGACCAGTGGCCAAGTCTTACTTCCCGACGAAGTAAAAATCTGTGCAAGTGAGTTATAGTCCCACTTTTAAAATCTAATATTTTGGGATGAGAATACATGCAGTTTTATAAATGTTTTATGAAATAGACACAAGTAATTGAAACTACATTATATGGGTGAATGATCGAAGCCGAATATGCCCCTTTTGCTTGGTAACCTAAGAATTAGTAAACTGATCTACTAATTGACGCGAATCCTAAAGATAGATCTATTGGGCCTAACGAACCCCATCCAAAGTACCGGATGCTTTAGTACTTCGAATTCGTTTTTATCATGTCCGAAGGATTTCCCGGAATGATAGGGGATATTCTTATATGCTTCTTGTTAATGTCAGTTACCAGGTGTTCACCATATGAATGAATTTATCTCTATGTATGGGATGTATATTGAAATATGAAATCTTGTAGTCTATTATTATGATTTGATAATATATAGGTTAAACCTATAACTCACCAACATTTTTGTTGATGTTTTAAGCATGTTTATTCTCAGGTGATTATTAAGAGCTTCCGCTGTTGCATACTAAAATAAAGACAAGATTTGGAGTCCATGCTTGTATGATATTATGTAAAAACTGCATTCAAGAAATGTATTTTTGATGTAATATATTCTTATTGTAAACCATTATGTAATGGTCGTGTGTAAACGGTATATTTTTGATTATCATTATTGATAATCTACGTATTGTTTTTTATTAACCTTTATCCATAAAATAAAGGTTATGGGTGTTTTAAAAATGAATGCAGTCTTTGAAAAACATCTCATATAGAGGTCAAAATCTCGCGACGAAATCAATTAATATGGAACGTTTATAATCAATATGCTGCCTAACTGGGTTAGCTAGGTGGACCCTTTCCAAAGGCTCCCAATCTAGTACCCTTGGTACTTCTACATTTTTGGTCCAAAGCTTAAATTTGTTACTTTGGTACGTCGGGTAATCTCTCCAACTTCTATCAATCCTTAAATTGGGATGCAACTGTTCTTCATGAATTGTTGGGTGTTCTATTATATGGTGAACAGGAAATACTACGTAGGCAATAAAAAATTGTGGTTCGGGTTCATAGTATGGCACGTGTTGATCATAATGTTGTTGTTCAGGTTGTTGTTCCAGTTCGTGATATTGCATCTCTGGCTGTGGTTCCGGATCAGGTTGCCTAAACGATGATGCACCGTCTGTATCTGTATTTCTCTACAAAACACATTAAACACAAAATTTGTGCATCCAAATATGCATTAGTGTTAGCAAAATAACAAATTAAAACAATTACAATAACATGTTTAATCCATATTAAACTTGTACTCATTTTCATATTTTTATCAATTCTACAATTCTTCAAATAAGTAAATATGAAAATGTTTACAAAGTTCATAAGCTTTTATCTCAAATAACATGTCAAAATAATCATTACTAGCAATTAAATAAGTTTCAAATGGCATTTATATCAAATTAATAAAGTTCATGAATTTTAGACTTAAAAAGTCCACTTTAACTCTCAAAAATCATGTTTAGGATCAAAGTTTGGATCATTTAGCTATCTAAACATGTTACACTACTTAATTTAGCACTAATTCATAACAAAATCGGTCATAGCATGTTTATATCAAAAAGCCCCAAATTGCTTAAGAACACAAACCCTAGATTCCTAAATTTTTTGAAGTTTAAGGCTTCAAATCATGTTAAATAGCATCAATCTAGGTTATACATGCATAATATACTAATAATTTAACTCTAATTACACTAGAAATTAACAAAATCAAATTAGGTAAAAATTAGCTCAAGAACAATAAAATTCGAATTTAAAGAGTTTTAGGGGTGAAATCTTTACCTTCCTACCTCTCCATCTGAATATAGGCATGACTATAGCGGATTATTGTAAGAAATTTGGTGAATTTTGGTTGAAAAATTAAGATTTTAGAGAGGGTTTTGTGTGTATTTGCGTATATATGTGTTTGTGTTTTGTGTGGACAGAAGCAGGTCGATGGGGTTTGTAATCTGCCCAGTTTTTTACTCCCATGCGACCGCATGGTTTTGAAGGGTAAACCCCATGCGATCGCATGGGGTCCCTGTTTTTTTTTTTATTATTTTTTATTTTTTTATAAAACCATTTACTTATAAAACAAATAATTTATTTTAAAATTTTGTTTTCTTTTAGAATGAGGGCGTTTCGGATTGTTGTCCTAGTTCATCTCTTGACAAAATTTTAAAATTTGTCACTTGTAAGCGTTGTTTTAAAAGCAAAGATTTTTGGGTTTTTTTAAATGTTTTTGGCATACTTTTATTCAATAAGATTAAAAATAATGATAATAACGCCCTCAGGTTAAGCAATTTCGGTTCAACGACCTAGTCTTTAACTCATGACGAATTTTAAATATCAAATTTTTAACTTAATGAAATAAAGTAAATTTTGTTTTTAAATTCACACCAAACTTAAATTTAAAATGCATAAAATTAAAAATTCATATAAATATCATTAATATTTTTTTACATTAATTTTACAAACTTATATTAAAAATATTAATTTTTTAAAAATATTTAAAAACTTAAATATATTAGTTTTTTAAAATTTACAATAATAATTTAATATTAATTTAAAAACAAGGTAAAAATTAAAATTAAAAATCTTTTTGGTCTTTTATCCCACTTTAATCAATCAAATATTATCAAAAATATACGCCCCTCTTTTGGGTAAAGTAATTTCGGCTATTTTACCTAGTTTTACTCCTGACGAATTTCTGAAATATTTTGGATTGGTTGATTAAAGATAGTTATACCTTATGAATAAATGGTAAATTTCGCAGTGATGTAATAAATTTTTGTATTATATCAATAATTTCGGTTTCGTATACCTAATTTTATTGAATATCAATTTAATAATTTATAGCGAATGATTCATCTTTTATTATCAAAAGGTTAAAACAAGGTAAAAAAATAAAATAAAAACTATACATACTTACCTGTGAGATAGAATTCTCAGAGACCTGCTTTAGCCGACTCATAGGGGAGTCGTGTGATTTGGTTTTCCATAGCTACATAAGCGTAACCTCGATTCTTTAATAACTTTACTTCTAAACATATGAATAGTCCTTCTCTGCATAGAGTAACAAATTCGTTATTTGAATATGTTTGATTGTTCGAACATTTACCTTCGTGCGACCATTTTCCGCATTTATGACATCTTTCAAGGTGTCGTGCTCTTCTTTTTGTTGCGGATTTTGATTTTTCTTTACCAAAATGTGTCTTATAATGATCTTTCCTGAGTTCTTTCCTTACTTCGTCCATTTTTCCTCTTATGAATGATACTAGTTCACTCGGGAAGATGTTATTATTACGTTTAGTAATCATAGTGTGTAGTAGTAGACCATGGTTCAGATCAAAGGAATTCTTCATCTCGTAAAACCTAAAAGAAATAAAAATTCAGAATGGAGGGAGAAGACTAGTTCTTTAGGGTCTGCTAGGGAAAGACCATTCGGATTCGATTCTCGAGAACTACACGAAAATAGAAAATCTAACTCTAACAGAAATATATATTATCCTTAAAAAGACTTGATTCTCCCCACACTTAGTTAGCTTGTGGTGTCGAAATTGTGATTAACTTCATCTTCAATTTCCATTGGATTATCTATATAATGTTTAACTCTGTGACCATTAACCTTGAATTCAATCCCATTTGAATTTATTAACTCTATTGTTCCGTATGGGAAAACTCTTTTCACTATGAATGGTCCAGACCATCTTGATTTCAATTTTCCAGGAAATAGCTTGAATCGTGAATTGAAAAGAAGAACTTTGTCTCCTTCCTTAAATTCTTTTGAACTTCTGATTCTTTTATCATGTAATTTCTTCATTCTTTCCTTATAAATTAACGAATTTTCATATGCATCATGTCTTAACTCTTCTAATTCGTTTAATTGACTTAACCGTAGACGTCTGGCTTCATGCAAATCAAGATTACATGTCTTCAAAGCCCAAAATGCTTTGTGCTGAATTTCTACTGGAAGGTGACATGCTTTTCCGTAAACGAGTTTAAAAGGTGTGGTTCCAATTGGAGTTTTGTAGACTGTTCTAAAAGCCCAGAGTGCATCCTCCAATTTCATGGACCATTCCTTCGGATTTGATCCTACGGTTTTCTCTAGAATAAGTTTTAAAGCTCGGTTGGTATTTTCAACTTGTCCACTTGTTTGTGGATGATAAGCAGTTGTGATTTTATGAGTTACTCCATATCTTTTAAGAACTTTCTCAAGTTGATTATTACAAAAGTGAGTACCCCGATCACTTATTAAAGCTTTCGGTGTTCCGAACCTTGCAAAAAGACGTTTTAAGAAGTTGACTACAACTCGTGCATCGTTAGTTGGGAGAGCCTGTGCTTTCGCCCATTTAGATACATAATCAATGTCAACGAGAATGTAGAGATTATTATGAGATTTTGGAAATGGACCCATAAAGTCAATACCTGATGTGTTCTAGAGGGTGTGTATGAAACGGCTATCAATTTTATATTTATTTACTACAGGAAATTACCTAAATTAAACTAAAACACAAAAGGCAAGTATACCTATCGTGTAATAATATAGCTAATGTAAAGTCCGGGAGGTCAATCCGTGGACACTATTATTGGGTGTCTTACTAGGTAAAATTAGTTAATTAAGTTGTTAAACTAGATATAGTAATTATAGGTAACTTTGGGGGGATTTACCGTTTAATGACCGGTTTGTTGATTTTATATTTTAAGCGTACAGATAAATGATGATAATTAAAGTGCGTAAAATAAATAACAATATTAAAATGACAATAAATAAAATTGCGAGTAAATGAAAGTACGATGAGAAATACAATAAAAGAATTATGCTTATTTAAACTTCCGTAATCATGATGTTTGACGTTTTGATTTTAATTTATTATGATGGGTTAATTGTCCTTTATCCTGGATTTATTTGATACCTATCTGATTTTTGCCCATAATAGTTCATCGGTCATAATTATAAAATGATCGTTAAATTAACCTTATACCCGAAGTCAAATATTCCAACTAATTGGGGATTCGAACTGTAACAAGGTCTTAATATTTGTTAATAATTACTCCAGGTTATCGAATGTGTGTAATCCAAGGTCTTAATACTTTGTTAACAATTACACCAATTACCCTTGTATGTAATCCACCCCTGTTTTAATTAGTCCATGATTATTAATTTACCCACTTGGCCAGAATGAATAATAAATTACCCAACCCAATTGATTAATTAAATGATTGTAAAAGATGTCGTATAAACGTCACTAAATAGGACATGCATAATCATTTAATAATTATTAGATTAACTAATTTGAAGATAGGTTCGACAGACTCCAAAGAGTTGTCATTCGGTTAGACAATACCCCCCATCTATTAATGGTCCATGGTCCAATGTCCACAAGTGTCGGTCTTTTGTCCATATCCTAATTATGGTACAAAATCCAATAACCCAATCTTTAATATTTAGTCCAACATCATGATTACTTTGTAGAGACCCGTCCTAATCTATCTGGACGAAGTCCATATCGATTATAAACGATTCACAACAGTTGATTACATCGCGAGGTACTTGACCTCTATATGATACATTTTACAAACATTGCATTCATTTTTAAATGACAAACTTTCATTTACATCGACAGTTGACAGACATGCATACCATTTCATAATATATCCAAATATAAATTGACTTAATAATAATCTTGATGAACTCAACGACTCGAATGCAACGTCTTTTGAAATATGTCATGAATGACTCCAAGTAATATCTTTAAATGATCAAATGCACAGCGGAAGATTTCTTTCGTACCTGAGAATAAATATGCTTTAAAGTGTCAACCAAAAGGTTGGTGAGTTCATTAGTTTAACATAAATAGTAATTTCATAATTTTAATAGACCACAAGATTTCATATTTCCATTTCTCATAAACATACGTCCCATGCATAGAGACAAAAATATCATTCATATGGATTGAACACCTAGTAACCGACATTAACAATATGCACATTAGAATATCCCCATCATTCCGGGATCCTCCATCGGAAATGATATATATTTCGAATTACTAAAGCATCCGGTACTTTGGATGGGGTTTGTTAGGCCCGATAGATCTATCTTTAGGATTCGCGTCAATTAGGATGTCTGTTCCCTAATTCTTAGATTACCAGACTAAAAAGGGGCATATTCGGTTTAATAATCCAACCATAGAATGTAGTTTTAAGTACTTGTGTCTATTTCGTCAAACATTTATAAAATCAGTGCATGTATTCTCAGTCCCAAAAATATATATTGCAAAAGCATTTAAAAAGGGAGCAAATGAAACTCACCTAATGTATTTTGTAGTAAAAATACATATGACAATATTGAACAATGCAGGGTGGGCCTCGGATTCACGAACCTATATCATTTGTATATATATTAATATTCATATTTGTAATTGAACACATATATATGTATATATATAAAAGTATTAGTTATATCATTTTTATGTTAATAATATATATATGTTTTATATGTTCATTTTGTATATATATATAATGATTTTAAGTTTTGTTATGTTATATGTGTTATATATATATATATATATATATATATATATATATATATATATATATATATATATATATATATATATATATATATATATATATATATATATATATATATATATATATATTTAATTTGTTTATTAAAACAATAGTTCTAATATACTAAGTTAATATTAGTAAAAAAAATAATGATAATAATATTAACAATATACATATGTTAATAATAATAGCTCTACTAAATATAAAATGATAATATTACTAATATTTATGAAAATACTAATAAATTGTATCATTTTTATGATAAGGTTACCTATATTAATCATAATCATAATATCATATTTATTTTATTTTCATTACAGTATAAATTTAATCATAGTTATGCCTTATTGTTCATTATCTTTAACTAGTTCATCTTGGTACCAATAATGTATAATCTCTTATGAGTTCTTATTCATAATTTTCAATCATAATTATTTGTATTTGTAAAAAAAATAAATCGTACCTTACATTATCATTAAATCCATAATCAAAATTGTTATATTATCTTTAGATCATATTAATTTTCATGATATATATAACTATAATACTTTTATATTATTCTTTAATAATCATAATCTCCTTATATTACAATATCACTAAACTCATCTAATTATTTAATCATCTTAATATGGTTACATTAACAATATCGTATTCATGTTCATATATTATTATTATTATTATTATCATATAACGTGCTCCTTAACATCACACCGTAGTCATATTTATAGGTTACACATAATAATAATAATAATAATAATAATAATAATAATAATAATAATAATAATAATAATAACAATAACAATAACAATAATAATAATAATAATAATAATAATAATAATAATAATAATAATAATAATAATAATAATAATAATAATAATAATAATAATAATAAAAATCATGCTACCTAATAAAAAGGGATCAGTGGAGGTTTTGTCGGCGGCTACATCAGATCGAGAAGGCAGAAACACCAACGCAGAAGAGAAAAAGAGAGGAAAAAAATCACGATGAGGAGAACCTTTGAATCTTTAATCGGTCAATCGATCACATACAATATCTTGAGATATAATCAGTTATCAATTCATCATCATCATTCAATCGATCTACGCTCATCATCATCGTTCGAGCACCAATTATCACAAATAGCAGGTAATCATCGTCAATCGTCATTGTATCATTTTCGTGTCATCATAATCATTAATTCATCAATTTCATCATCATAGTCGTCTCACAATAACAGATTAGTTGTTGGTTCTTGAATGGCAATAGCTAGGGTTTCTAGTTTCCAGGTTTGAAGTGTTCATTTGAAACAGAGAATGAATAGAAGGTTTTGATGATCGATTGTAAAGTGTTGCAGGTTTATCGATGGAGAAACTCGATTATAAAGTTAACACAAAGCAAAGGCAGTTTACAAAGGTTAGATGATTTTTATTTGATTGAATAAATTAAGAATTAATGAACTTAGTTGTGCTTATTAATAAGTAATTTGGTTGTGGTGGTGTGATTGTAAATCGAAAATGAATTTGGGTTGTTTTGATAGGAGAATAGGATAAACGAGTATAGCAGCTTATAATGATGGTGGTGTTTTGATTTGGGTCGACCAAGATGGGTGTTGCAGGGGTGGTTTTGAAGTGTGTTTGGTTTGTTTCCTGACTTGGCTCGACAGAAACAACACTCAAGAGTTGCAGCAGTTTGTTTTGTGTTGATGTGAGTTCTTGGCGATTTACCAGACTTAAATAGCATAACAAGAAAAAGTTGGAGTGGGTTTACCTGTTCTTGCTCATACAGAACCCAGGAACAAAATATCAAGCAATGAGGGTGGTATGTATTTGGTTGGGGTGACAGTTTGATGGCTGTTTTTACGGTGGACAGCAGCAGCAGGTAGTAGGAACAAGGTTGCAGGTGGTGATTCGGTTTCAAGGTGGTGGAGGGTAGCTGAAAGTGTGTTGCAAAAGGATGAAGGTTCCTCCTTCAACTAAATGTAAACATACGTATATATATCTAATATCTTAATTCTATTAAGAAGTTAAATGTAAGCACTAGCATGATTTTGATAGTCAATTTGTTTGTTGTGATAATTGAGTTAGATGGAATGTGAAACGGATAAAGGAGAAAATATTCTGAATTCGTTTGTATCTGCCTGTTTAACATGACTCATTGAATCTCAAGAGGGATAGATATGGACAAAGAAATGTAACATCTGGTGTCCCTTTTTCTATTTTTATAAATTTATTGATAATAATAATAATACTAATTAATAATAGTAATATTAATAATAATAATATTTTTATAAAGATACCATTAATAATAAGTGATAAAGATAATAATATGATAATATTAATAATACAATAACAATAATGATGATAAATGATAAGTTTAATAATAATTAATAATAATGATAACTATGATGTTTTTTACTAATAATGGTTATAATAATTATTAAAGTAATAATAATAATAATGTAGCAATTTACATGTATCAAAACTTATATTTATTAATGATACTGATATTGTTATTTATTTTAATGAAAGTGATAACTATCCTTTAAATTTTGTAATTACATATATTAATAATAAAATTTATTAATTTTGTAGTATTTTAGAACATATATTGAATATTTATATCTTGTATTATTTTATTTTACAAAGTTAGTTCTAATAACTAAATAATATAATATTTCAAGTTATATTTCGAATTAATATATTTATTATATATATATATATATATATATATATATATATATATATATATATATATATATATATATATATATATATATATATATATATATTTTAATACAAATGTATCTATTTACAAATACTTGTTCGTGAATCGCTGAGAGTATTCGAATGTCAATTGAATATATGAACGTTGTTTCAAAATTTTCTGGACTAAACATTACAGACTTTGCTTATTGTGCCGGAATCATATAAAGATTAAGTTTAAATTTGGTCAGAGATTTCCGGGTCATCATAGTACCTACCCGTTAAAGAAATTTCGTCCCGAAATTTGAGTGAGGTGGTCATGGCTAACAATAAAAATCTTTTCATGACGAATATGAGTTGATAAATTGAGTTTATCATTATTGAATAATACAGATAACATAATTCGATTATTCGAAAAGTACGAATGAAACTATCATGAGAGAGGTCCCAACGGCATCGTCCACCTTCGCCCAAAAACTTGCCCAAATTTTTAGCCGTTAGTAAAATAAAAAGATAATATAATTCTTTTTAACGGCTATCCCAACGGTCACTTTTACACTATAAAAACACCAACCATATACTTCATTTTATACACTCAAACATATATTTCTTCTATATTTCCACCTTTCTCAAAATTCAAAATCAAACACTCCCAAGCTGCAAAATGTTAACACTTCCCCCAATGATTGTTTCATTCGATGTTCATTACGGAGGTGATTTCCGTAATCAAATGAAGGAATATAAGTGGGACGATAGTATTTCGTTTGAAGATATCGACATTCGTGATGTTGGTTTACAAGACTTGCTATCCTTTTTGAAGGAAAAAGTTCCGTGTGAATTCACGTCTGTGTTCTTTTATAAAGACGATTATGATGCGGATTGTAGGGCAAGTTTTCTGTGTACCGATGATCAATGGTACTTTATAAAAGATACTTTTGAAGATCGCAGTAAACGCATTTCTTTGTATGCGGTTCTTGAAGATGAAGAGACGTTGGGTTATCGTTACCTCGATGAATCAGCTGAAACAGCAGTTGAGGCATCAAGAGAAACACCGATGTCTCCAGAGTACCTCACGGATGGTGAAATGACTGGTGAACGCTACTTTGCAGATGACAATTGACGACGACGAGTAGTTTGATTGTAATCTTTTAATTTTTAATTGTCGTGATGTTTTAATTTTTTTATTATTGTAATTTCAGTGTTGTTGTCGAGTTTTATATCTTCCTTTATGTTTCAGAGCTCTTCGTCTTTTTAATCTCCTCTCGATTTCTAGTAAAACGAGTAATGGTCTAGAATTTGTAAGTATGGAGTTTCGAATGAATTTAATGTTCTAAACAAGAAAGAACGTAATAACACGATTCAGTTTGTCAAGTTACCAGAATCATTGAGAATAGAACTATCAAGAATATATTTTCTTGATATGTTCAGAAGTCAATTTGAATGAAAAATTTATGTAACATGGCATGTGATGATGATATGATCTGTGAATCATCACGTTCCATTAGAACTCAGCATGACTTATTGTAATATAATCACGTTGATCAAGTGTCATTATATTATACTAACTCATGCATCAGTTCCCAACATTACTTCAATAACATTCATATTTTAAGCTCAAAAGTTTACAGAATATAGAAACTAACAGTTTCTATATGATGTAATACTGATAACACGAAGAGATTAATGATTTCAGATAAGAATAGTTATAAAATATCTCCAGTAATATGGAGGATATTTATAATGAAAGATACGATAATATTTTGGAATATCTAAGATCAGAGGATGATAGAAACTATTGTCTGCAAGGGTTTAGAGTAAGGAGCAAGATATTCACTAAAGACGTTAGCAGACATTGAATCATTTGGATTCTTTGAAGTCAAAATTATTCTTTGTGATTTGTCCACGGCTTTCTTCATAGTTTCGCATAATCTGCTTTTCGGTACTAAATTTTCTATTGATTGTTTCCAATATAATGATACACAGGAAGCACGAAGAGGTATATACTTTCGGACGAGAATATTTATGAAAATATCCTCAGAAATATCGAAGATATTGATGATGATATTTTGGAATTTCTAAGTTCGATGATTGATGGAGAAAGATTTTTCGCAAGATTTTAACATGACTTAGGAACAAGATATTCTCTAAAGATTTCAATGGATCCAGAATTATCTGGATTCTTTGAATATTGGGTATGGTCCTTGTATTTATCCTTGGTCTCCTTCATGGTTAACTTTATCCGTTTTCCAGTTCCAACGTTTCTTCCAACATATTATTTTTTATCATCAAACTTCCGACGACTAAGGTCGTTTACGGTTGCCTACAGTTTCTGCTGCTCCATTCAGTTTTTTTTTTCAACATTCAGAATATCGATTCGTAAACCGGGTGCCTTTTCAAAATTTCAGAATTAAAGATCGTAATTCTAGGAGATAATTGTTTTATGTATACATATAACTATTGATGTAGAAATGCTACGAGATTCAAAATACTGATTGTTGATTCCCGATAATTGGTATGGCAATTATCGTTACAGGGTATAGATGAATACAAGATGAGGTTTAAATGAATATAATGATTTTTTCGTAAAGTCCAAATTCATTGAAGTTGCTGGTAATTTTACTGCTAATGTGGTGAAATATAAATGGTTCTCCGGTAACGATGACGACAGGCAAACTTATTTATCGAGGTTATAATAAGGCTAATTTGAATGGAAGTTGAAGTTGATTTGTTGAAGCTATGATAAAATTGGCTAATTTGAAAAAGAGTTGCAATGTTATATTCTGTAATAACAATGCCAAAGGGGCTAACACAGACACTGTTAAACTTTTACTTAGGGTCCGGGAGTTTTCAGGTGCATAACTATATGCGTCAATCGTTTCTTCCATAGATGAAGTGAGGTTGGTTCATCCTTTCAATTGAGGTGTTTTCAAGAATCATTAAAAGGTTTGAATGCAGATTGTAATCGACGAGATACAAATGAGGTTTAAGATGAAATCAAGTGGCAAACTTGAAGAATTGTTTAGTTTCATATGTTATAATCAATATTTTAATTCATTTTAATTGTCCAGTGCTGGTAGTCCACAGTTGATAGTCCACATTAACAGTCCAGTAATTCATATATATTTTAATATATAATATTCGAATTAATTAATACGTATCGTAACCCGTATATGTCTCAGACTCGATCACAACTCAAACTATATATATATATATATATATATATATATATATATATATATATATATATATATATATATATATAGATGGGTCGATATGATATGTCAAAACATTGCATACGTGTCCTGATATTTAAAATGCCAAAATAACAGAATGACGATAAATAAAGTGCGTAAAATAAATAACAGAAATTAAATGACGATAAATAAAATTGCGAGAATGTAAATTGCGAGAATGTAAATTGCGATAATTAAATTGTGATAAATAAAATGTAACCAGTTAGCTAGGAACAGTTAGCTAGGATCCTGTTAGCGTGGTTTCTTAACAAAATTTCATATTGTTAATTAGTCTGTTTCTAATCAATTTTTATTGCGTCCATTATTTCTTCATTATGCCACTTGTTGGATTCTGATAGGTAAAAATCCAAATTTAAAATTGAATGAAAATGGTTATTCTGCGGTGACGGATACGGATACCGGTGGATGTAAGTAGGATAGTGAATGACTGTTGAATCAGATTCGAAAAATGTACAATGTAACTTATTAATGTGAAATCTAAATATTCCTCGGTTATTACCTACCCGTTAAAATATTTTTATCATTAACAGTTTGTACGAAAGAATTTTTAATTACAACCTTTATGAAAACATATATACATATATATTTTCTTCAGATGTAATCATAGATTTAATGAGTCAATATGATATTAAACTCATTTGGGTTACATTTAGAACTAGAGTACATAATCTCTAAAACATTAGAGGTTACATAACCATCATGTCGAACGAAGATAAATGATGTAGAACGTCATGTAGAATGATGATTATACTCGAGGTACAGAATGAGATGTTGAGGCATGGATTGTTGATGGTATTGGTACTGTTATTGTTGGTACTGTTGGTGTCGGTGATGTTGCTGTAGTTGGTACATTTTGCACCATATTTTCCAAATTAATTACACGAGCGCGAAGTTCGTTGACTTCTTCTATTATTCCGGATAATTGTCGGTTCGGACGAGCGGATGAATAAGGTTTAGAATTGTGGATAAAATATAGTCTTGTCGAGTTACCCTGGAAATGAGACTGAAAATGGTGTCTCGAACAGGTTCGCCAGTAAATGCTTCAAGTTCATTGTTAAGAGGTGAATTCGGTTGGTGGAAGGGATTACCTTCTGCGCGTTTCCATTAATTAAGTCGACATAAATCCATCAGATGAATTGATAATGGCTGATTGGTTGATTCATGTCGATGACGCTGTTTTCGGAGCTTAGGTGAACATCTATGTCGGAATAGCTGTCGGAATAACTATCGGAATAGCTATCGGAATCTGAGGGACTCGAACTGGTTGCAGGATTCATCTCGTACGATCAGATGAAGGATTTCCGATAAGAAATAGATTATAGGATGTATTATAGTACCCTGCAATACATAATTTTACATATGCATATATAATACTAAAATTCCCATAAGTTACGGAGGAATCTACGGAAATTGTCAGGCAAAGTTACAGTAACAGATACGCTAAGATATGAAGTAGCAGATACGCTAAGATATGAATTTTGTCTATTCACTATTCATGCAGTCAATGCGGTAAAACGTGTCTAGACTAAGAATGATAAGCAACTGATTCTCTAAGAATGGTAAGCAGGTAATTTTTGACAAAAAATGATAAGCAAAACTTTTGACATGCAGACACGGTCGAAGTCCAGACTAACTAATGCATCCTAATGACTTATCAGTTAGACACACTAATGCAGACATGGTTCGCTAAGACCACCGCTCTGATACCAACTGTAGAGACCCGTCCTAATCCATCCGGACGAAGTCCATATCGATTATAAACGATTCACAACAGTTGATTACATCGCGAGGTACTTGACCTCTATATGATACATTTTACAAACATTGCATTCATTTTTAAATGACAAACTTTCATTTACATCGACAATTGATAGACATGCATACCATTTCATAATATATCCAAATATAAATTGACTTAATAATAATCTTGATGAACTCAACGACTCGAATGCAACGTCTTTTGAAATATGTCATGAATGACTCCAAGTAATATCTTTAAATGATCAAATGCACAACGGAAGATTTCTTTCGTACCTGAGAATAAATATGCTTTAAAGTGTCAACCAAAAGGTTGGTGAGTTCATTAGTTTAACATAAATAGTAATTTCATAATTTTAATAGACCACAAGATTTCATATTTCCATTTCTCATAAACATACGTCCCATGCATAGAGACAAAAATATCATTCATATGGATTGAACACCTGGTAACCGACATTAACAATATGCACATTAGAATATCCCCATCATTCCGGGATCCTCCATCGGACATGATATATATTTCGAATTACTAAAGCATCCGGTACTTTGGATGGGGTTTGTTAGGCCCGATAGATCTATCTTTAGGATTCGCGTCAATTAGGGTGTCTGTTCCCTAATTCTTAGATTACCAGACTAAAAAGGGGCATATTCGGTTTAATAATCCAACCATAGAATGTAGTTTTAAGTACTTGTGTCTATTTCGTCAAACATTTATAAAAGCAGTGCATGTATTCTCAGTCCCAAAAATATATATTGCAAAAGCATTTAAAAAGGGAGCAAATGAAACTCACATAATGTATTTTGTAGTAAAAATACATATGAGAATATTGAACAATGCAGGGTGGGCCTCGGATTCACGAACCTATATCATTTGTATATATATTAATATTCATATTTGTAATTGAACACATATATATGTATATATATAAAAGTATTAGTTATATCATTTTTATGTTAATAATATATATATGTTTTATATGTTCATTTTGTATATATATATAATGATTTTAAGTTTTGTTATGTTATATGTGTTATATATATATATATATATATATATATATATATATATATATATATATATATATATATATATATATATATATATATATATATATATATATATATATATATATATATATATATATATATATATGTATGTATGTATCTATTTAATTTGTTTATTAAAACAATAGTTCTAATATACTAAGTTAATATTAGTAAAAAAAAATAATGATAATAATATTAACAATATACATATGTTAATAATAATAGCTCTACTAAATATAAAATGATAATATTACTAATATTTATGAAAATACTAATAAATTGTATCATTTTTATAATAAGGTTACCTGTATTAATCATAATCATAATATCATATTTATTTTATTTTCATTACAGTATAAATTTAATCATAGTTATGCCTTAATGTTCATTATCTTTAACTAGTTCATCTTGGTACCAATAATGTATAATCTCTTATGAGTTCTTATTCATAATTTTCAATCATAATTATTCGTATTTCTAAAAAAATAAATCGTACCTTACATTATCATTAAATCCATAATCAAAATTGTTATATTATCTTTAGATCATATTAATTTTCATGATATATATAACTATAATACTTTTATATTATTCTTTAATAATCATAATCTCCTTATATTACAATATCACTAAACTCATCTAATTATTTAATCATCTTAATATGGTTACATTAACAATATCGTATTCATGTTCATATATTATTATTATTATCATATAACGTGCTCCTTAACATCACACCGTAGTCATATTTATAGGTTACACATAATAATAATAATAATAATAATAATAATAATAATAATAATAATAATAATAATAATAACAATAATAATAATAATAATAATAATAATAATAATAATAATAATAATAATAATAATAATAATAATAAAAATTATACTACCTAATAAAAAGGGATCAGTAGAGGTTTTGTCGGCGGCTACATCAGATCGAGAAGGCAGAAACACCAACGCAGAAGAGAAAAAGAGAGGAAAAAAATCACGATGAGGAGAACCTTCGAATATTTAATCAGTCAATCGATCACACACAATATCTTGAGATATAATCAGTTATCAATTCATCATCATCATTCAATCGATCTACGCTCATCATCATCGTTTGAGCACCAATTATCACAAATAGCAGGTAATCATCGTCAATCGTCATCGTATCATTTTCGTGTCATCATAATCATTAATTCATCAATTTCATCATCATAGTCGTCTCACTATAAAAGATTAGTTGTTGGTTCTTGAATGGCAATAGCTAGGGTTTCTAGTTTCCAGGTTTGAAGTGTTCATTTGAAACAGAGAATGAATAGCAGGTTTTGATGATCGATTGTAAAGTGTTGCAGGTTTATCGATGGAGAAACTCGATTATAAAGTTAACACAAAGCAAAGGCAGTTTACAAAGGTTAGATGATTTTTATTTGATTGAATAAATTAAGAATTAATGAACTTAGTTGTGCTTATTAATAAGTAATTTGGTTGTGGTGGTGTGATTGTAAATCGAAAATGAATTTGGGTTGTTTTGATAGGAGAATAGGATAAACGAGTATAGCAGCTTATAATGATGGTGGTGTTTTGATTTGGGTCGACCAAGATGGGTGTTGCAGGGGTGGTTTTGAAGTGTGTTTGGTTTGTTTCCTGACTTGGCTCGACAGAAACAGCACTCAAGAGTTGCAGCAGTTTGTTTTGTGTTGATGTGAGTTCTTGGCGATTTACCAGACTTAAACAGCATAACAAGAAAAAGTTGGAGTGGGTTTACCTGTTCTTGCTCATACAGAACCCAGGAACAAAATATCAAGCAATGAGTGTGATATGTATTTGGTTGGGGTGACAGTTTGATGGCAGTTTTTACGGTGGACAGCAGCAGCAGGTAGTAGGAACAAGGTTGCAGGTGGTGATTCGGTTTCAAGGTGGTGGAGGGTAGCTGAAAGTGTGTTGCAAAAGGATGAAGGTTCCTCCTTTAACTAAATGTAAACATACGTATATATATCTAATATCTTAATTCTATTAAGAAGTTAAATGTAAGCACTAGCATGATTTTGATAGTCAATTTGTTTGTTATGATAATTGAGTTGAATGGAATGTGAAACGGATAAAGGAGAAAATATTCTGAATTCGTTTGTATCTGCCTGTTTAACATGACTCATTGAATCTCAAGAGGGATAGATATGGACAAAGAAATGTAACATCTGGTGTCCCTTTTTCTATTTTTATAAATTTATTGATAATAATAATAATAATTAATAATAGTAATATTAATAATAATAATATTTTTATAAAGATACCATTAATAATAAGTGATAAAGATAATAATATGATAATATTAATAATACAATAACAATAATGATGATAAATGATAAGTTTAATAATAATTAATAATAATGATAACTATGATGTTTTTTACTAATAATGGTTATAATAATTATTAAAGTAATAATAATAATAATGTAGCAATTTACATGTATCAAAACTTATATTTATTAATGATACTGATATTATTATTTATTTTAATGAAAGTGATAACTATCCTTTAAATTTTGTAATTACATATATTAATAATACAATTTATTAATTTTGTAGTATTTTATAACATATATTGAATATTTATATCTTGTATTATTTTATTTTACAAAGTTAGTTCTAATAACTAAATAATATAATATTTCAAGTTATATTTCGAATTAATATATATATATATATATATATATATATATATATATATATATTTTAATACAAATGTATCTATTTACAAATACGTGTTCGTGAATCGCTGAGAGTATTCAAATGTCAATTGAATATATGAACGTTGTTTCAAAATTTTCTGGACTAAACATTACAGACTTTGCTTATTGTGCTGGAATCATATAAAGATTAAGTTTAAATTTGGTCGGAGATTTCCGGGTCATCACATACTTCGGCTCAAATAAGCATAATAATAACTTAGTTACGAGACATTAATTTAAAAAGGAAGAACATAGCTTACAGTGATGAATAATAGCGTAGCTTTACACGGACAGAGTTCCGACTTTAAAACCCGTAAAACATTTCTTACAATAACTCAATTATTATTAAACTTAAATTAAAATTATAATTATAAATATATATAAATTACATATATAGAGAAAGAAGATTGGAAAAAGGTGTGTCTTTCTTCATTCTCCATAGTCTCGTTTTATAGGCAAATGTTGATTTGAAATTTTCACTTATGACCCCTTAACTATGCTCAATTAACAACTTTTTATTATTTATTATTATTCTTATTATGAATTATTTAAATATTATATTATATTCTTGTGCATAGTTGACTTGTACTTTCAGCTCCGTTGCGTCGAGCGTTGAAAGTTGGTTCATGTCTCGGTTCCGGATTTTCGAACGCCTTTTCGTATAATTTAATATCTTGTACTTTGCGTTTTGCGGCTTGTACGTTTGTAATTTTTAGACGTTTCTCATCAATATATTGAACCACTTGGATTGTACTTTGTACATTTGAGCTTTTTGGTCGTTTGCGTATTCAAATCGTTGAATCTGCCTTTTGTCTTTACCTTTTATTATTTAAACGAATATCACTTGTAAATAGAAGAATTGAAACTAAAATCTTGTCTTTCTTGAGGGATAATGCTATGAAATATGTGTTTGTTTTTAGCATTATCAATACCCCAAACGTCAAATACTTCACATACTTGAATGACATTTTGTAGTATTTCATCACGTTGTATTATTTTTCCGGCCCTTTGACATGCATCACAGGATTTGCAAAGAAGGTGTGCGTCTTTGAAAATTGTAGGCCAATAGAATCCAGCATCGTAAACTTTTCTTACTGTGAGTTGAGGCCCATAATGCCCTCATGTTGTTCATGTGTGACAATGGTTTAAGATTTGACTAGCTTTATCTCCGAATACACATCGGCGTATTATTCCATCGGGACAACTTTTAAACAAATGTGGATCTTCCCAAAAATAGTGTTTTATATCACTAAAGAATTTCTTTCGTTTTTGGTACGACAACCCTTTTTCAAGGAATCTACATACTAAGTAGTTTGCATAGTCTGCAAACCATGGAATTTCATTATAATCAATCTTCAAAAGATATTCATCAGGAAAGTTGTCTTGTATGGCCAATTCATTTAGAACTTCTAATTCGGGATTTTCAAGACGAGAAAGATGATCAGCGGCGAGATTTTCTGCTCCCTTTTTGTCTCGGATTTCAATATCGAACTCTTGTAAGAGTAAGATCCAACGAATTAATCGTGGTTTGGCATCTTGTTTTGAAAATAGGTATCTAAGAGCAGAATGGTCGGTATAGACCACCGTTTTTGATAGAACGAGATATAAACGAAATTTGTCAAAAGCAAAGACAATAGCAAGGAATTCTTTTTCAGTAGTTGTGTAATTCGTTTGTGCTCCTTGTAACGTCTTACTAGCGTAATAAATAGGTTGAAATCGTTTTTCAATCCTTTATCCTAAAACGGCTCCCAATTGCAAAATTACTTGCATCGCACATGAGTTCAAACGGTAGATTCCAATTTGGAGTTATCATGATCGGCGCATTAGTGAGTTTTTCTTTAAGAATATTAAAAGATTTGATGCATTCATCCGAAAAGATGAATGGAGCATCCTTTTCTAGGAGTTTATTAATAGGAGTGACAATTTTAGAAAAATCTTTTATGAAACATCGGTAAAAACCGGCATGCCCTAGTGTCACGACCCCATTTCGATCCCGAAATGTGACGCGATAGGTGTCCTAGTTATAGTTAACGATTTCTAAAGACGACAGCGAAAACGTTTTTATTTCAACATACAAGTACAAGTTTTGAGTTACATGTCGGGACTTAAAAGTAAAATACAACAATTACAACCAAAATATAACAAAGTACAAAACTTAAACATAGTGCATGATGATTTATTTTTAAAAGACATCCCGACATCCTGACGACATCCCAAAAGCTAACCTGAAAGTATGCGAACTCCTGCTTATGGACCTGAGAAAACACATGCTTAAAAAGGTCAACAATAATGTTGGTGAGATCATAGGTTTAATTATATAATTGTATGGACCATAAGATTTTCAAGTATAAACAGTTGTAAATATATTCTAAATAAACATGAGCTCCCGATATCGAACTTAACAATCAAGAACGCGAAATCTTGTAGTCTCACTTAGCTAGAGCTACAAAGTTGAAGGTTATGCATCCGCTAGCCTGAAGACTATGCCGGATGTAAGGAGTCACCCTCAAATAGATCTATCCACATTATTCGTGTTTACCATAAACAAGTAATTACCGATATCAGAATCGGGGTTTAAGCTAAGTCATAAACTCAACACAATAGAATATAGTTTTAAGCACTTATGTCCATAATGTAAAACATAAAAATAAGCATGTTTCTCATCCCAAAATAATAAGTTTGCTAAAAGCAAGTAAAATGGGACTATGATACTCACAGGTGATGTTATGCGGTATAAAGCTTGGATTTGTGGTTTAAGTACTTTGATGTACTTCGAGCTCGGGACCTAAATACATAAGTTAAGGTCAGAGGTGTGTTATTACTAACATTAGTAATACTAAGGATTTGATTTATTTTCAAATGTAACATAGTGTACTCGGCTTTTAAAAGACGGTTTCTCTGTTTACAAGTTAAGGTTTCTATGTGGACTGATTTTACAAGTAGTTTTAGAAGTTGATTTCTTATTTAAAAAGTAGTGATATAAGGTAATTCTTATTTTATATGTGAAGGTATATGTGTTGGAGGTCTAAAAATATAAGATTTGTAATTTATATCATAAAAATGAATTTTATAGAATTATTTTACTACAAGTGGACTGTTTTGACTAGTTTAAAGTTTAATATCACTAAAAATAGTAAATTAACTTATTTAGACTTATCCTTTTGAAGTCTTACTCCAATCTAGTTATATTTTAGTTCAAAAATTCGTTTTGCTCAGAAAACATAAGTTGTATACGTTTTTTTTATACAATCTAAGTGACAACAGTTTTCAGTAAGTCTAAACCCATTGTCCAAATGTACAAGGCCATATCTTAATCATTTCTTACGCTTTTCACATGATTCCAAAGCCTAACATGTTCTATTTTTAGTCTTCTTAACAATGAATATTTCGTAATTTTTCATATCTAGTCGTTCTTACCTCATTTTTGGTGAAACATGTGTCTTGGACAGATTCTGTCCAAATCAGAACCTTTTAAAAGTAAAAATATAAAATAAATACTTAGACCACTTTACAATTCATGAGATTTTTACAGAAAGTCTAGGACTCATAAACGTTTAAGAATCTCAAAAATTCCAGTAGAAAAAGTGAGTATAAGTATTTTCTAAAAATTCCACCAAATGAAGACTGACTTGGTTCTTATGAAGGTTAAGGACTAACTAGTAATCTTAATACATTTTAGCTATATCCCTTTTCATTTTAAGTTTATTTTAGGTTGTTAAACATATGTAAATCATATTTTTAGTTACTTATGATCAAGATTAGAGTTAGCCATGTAATCATCATTGAGTGTTTTTAACACTCTAGATTGAGCTTTTACACCCATTTCTCTTGAAAGAGACCTTGTAATACTTAAGAGAAATGTTTATGGAAGTAATACCTTAATGAATGATGATGAGAACTATAAGAGAAAGTGGCTGTAACATAAGAGGATTTAGTGAATTGTTAAGTGTATTAAGTGAGCTTTAAGAGAAAACAAATGGTCTTATAATGATGGTGGTAAATACGTGGCTAAAGGGGAACAAAAGACAAGTATGACTAGTTAGATTGCTAATTAATTTATGTATTCTATAAGTTTCATGCACTAATGCCTAATATTATGGAGACAAGATAACAACTTTAAGTATAATATGTAAGCTTTTAAGAAACAAAAGGAATTCTCATGGTGATGGTGGGGATTTACGTGGCTAGAGGGAAAGAAAAGAGATATGGTGAGTAATCTCTAGTTCATGTATGAATTAGACAAGTGTGATAACATGTTCCATGCAAATATGTTTAATATCTTTAAGTCACAAGGTCTAAGTGTGTTGCATGTGTTTAAGACAAGGCATAATACTTGTAAAGATGGTGATGATGGCGTGTAACATGGAAGAAAAAAGAGAGTTATGACTCACTAAACTTGCACTAATACTTATGCATAGCATGCTCCTAGTGTTTTGCATGGAATATTAGTTTGATTGCATGCTTGCACATGAAGATTGCATGGCTTGGTTCTTTTGTTGGTAATGATATGGATGATGATGAGGATGATGATGATGATTATGGAATATACTTTGTTAATTTTGGCATTTAAATGTACATATACTTGTGTAGTTCATAAATGTATAAGCTTAGGTTTTAATTTGTAAGTTTAAGGTTTAGAAAGTAAGCTTATGCTAGGTTTAAATCAAAGTAAGTTAAGGTTGATTAAATTGAAACAATGACAAGTATAAGTTAATCAAAATTAAGTGTGAAGGTGAATAAATTTTTAAGTGTACAAATGTCTTAACCTAAGGTTTAATATTAAAGTGAATTGGTTACAAGTTTTTAATCTAAATACTTGGTTAATAAGTTTATTTATTAAGTTATTATATACAAAGATATAAATTATAAGTCTAGGGTTTATGGTAATAAGCTAAGGTTTCAGGACATTGTGCAAAATGTGTGAAGTAACACTTAATCAAGTAAATCCTAAAATGTATCCATAGAGTTATACAAACCCTAAAATAAACCAAGACATAGATCATCAGTTTTACTGATCAAGTCTAGACAACTTAATTCAAAAAGCTAGGGTTATGACATTACCTACCCGTTAAGAAAAATTTCATCCTCGAAATTTAGGTGGTACCTGACGTTTGTGTGATATCAGTGAAAAGATGTGGATACTTCTGCCGCATATGGTCCTCTCATTCCCAAGTAAACTCCGGTCCTCTACGAGCATTCTAACGAACTTTGACAATCGGAATACTACTATGCTTCAAGCGCTTAACTTCGCGATCCATGATCTCAGCTGGTTCCTCGATAAAATGAAGTTTATTGTCTATACGAATCTCTTCCAACGGAATAACGAGACTGTCATCGGATAAAAACTTCTTTAAGTTTGAGACATGAAAAGCATCATGGATACCACTCAATTCTTGCGGTAGTTTCAAACGATATGCCACAGGACCAATCCTTTCAATTATCTCGAAAGTTCCAACATATCTCGGTCTTAGTTTTCCTCGCTTCTCAAATCGAATCACACCCTTCTAGGGAGACACTTTAAGCATGACTTTATCTCCTACCTGAAATTCTAAGAATTTTCTTCGAACATCAGCATAGCTCTTTTGTCAGCTCATGGCAGTCTTCAATCTCTCTTGAATCTGAAAGATTTTCTCGATAGTCTCATGTATGATTTCTGGACCAGTGAGTTGTCTATCACCCACTTGACTCCAACATAGAGGTGATCTACATTTTCTACCATAGAGAGCTTCAAATGGTGCGGCTTTAATACTCGCGTGATAACTGTTGTTATATGAAAATTCTGCTAACGGTAGATATTTATCCCATCCACTACCAAAATCAATAACACATGCCCGTAGCATATCTTCTTGGGTTTGGATGGTCCTTTCACTTTATCCGTCAGTTTGCGGATGGTAGGCGGTACTCATGTCCACACGAGTTCCTAAAGCTTCTTGTAAAGATTGCCAAAATCTTGACGTGAATCGACTGTCACGGTCAGATATAATAGAGACAGGTACTCCGTGTCTTGAAATAACTTCTTTCAAATATAATTGTGCCAATTTCTCCATCTTATCCATCTCTTTCATAGGTAGGAAATGTGCAGACTTAGTGAGACGATCGACAATCACCCAAATAGTGTCGTAACCACTCACGGTTCTCGGTAGCTTCGTTATAAAGTCCATGGTTATTCTTTCCCATTTCCACTGTGGGATTTCTGGTTGTTGTAACAACCCTGATGATTTTTGATTCTCCACTTTGACTTTCGCACAAGTCAGACATTGGCTCACATAAGTGGCAACGTCAGCTTTCATGTTAGGCCACCAATAAAATTCCTTGATATCGTGATACATTTTCCCAGTTCCAGGGTGAATTGAGTATCTCGTCTTGTGCGCTTCATCTAACACAAGTTTTCTTAATTCACCATACTTTAGTACCCATAGACGTCCTGCAAAGTATCGGGTCCCATCACCCTTTACTTCAATTTGCTTAATCAATCCTTTAATCGCCTCATCCTTCCGATGTTCCTCCTTCACAGCTTCTAACTGAGCATCTCGGATTTGCGAAACAAGATTTGCACGAATAGTTATATTCAGTGCTCTAACTCAAAGAGGTTTAATCTTTTCCTTTCGGCTCAACGCACGGTGATGAAGTGCGAGGTGTATATAAAATAGCTTATATTTTACTAGGAAATACTATTAAATACGATACAATTTTACACAAGATATTTATTTATTTATAGAATGGATATACTTAAACCTTGCTACAACACTTATAGGCAGTGTACCTAATCGTACAGTAGTGTAGTTTTTAGTAAGTCCGGTTCGTTCCACAGGGAAATCTTTAAACAAAGCTCAACGCTATATTAGTTTACTTTTATAAAAATACAAATATATATATAAGTAATATTATTATTATAAAGGGGGGTTTTTACCGTTTAATGACCGGTTTGTCGATTTTAAAACTTTAGTCGCAGTTAAAACCTAATGTAAAATATTAAATAAATACAAGACTTTAAATTAAAGCGTAAAGTAAATAACGATAATGAAATTGCGAATAATAAAAATGCGATAAAATTAAATTGCGATAATTAAAAAGTACGATAATTAAAAGTGCGATAAAATAAAATAACAATAAATAAAAGTGCGATAATTAGAAGTGCAATTAAATATAAAATAAAGGAAATTAAATATGAAATAAAAGAATTATGCTTATTTAAACTTCCGTAATCATGATGTTTGACGTGTTGATTTTAGTTTTATGCCCATGGGTTAATTGTCCTTTGTCCTGGATTATTCAATATGTCCGTCTGGTTTTTGTCCATAACAGTCCATCAGTCATAAATATAAATTGCAAGTGTCCTTGTCAAATTATTATTATACCCGAAGATAAATATTCCAACTAATTGGGGATTCGAATTGTAACAAGGTTTTAATACTTTGTTTAATGAATACACCAGGTTATCGACTGCGTGTAAACCAAGGTTTTACCACTTTGTTAACAATTACACCAATTACCCTTGAATGTAATTTCACCCCTGTTTTAATTATTCTAGTGGCTATTAATCCATTCCCGTGTCCGGTTAAATGAACGATTATTCGTACATATAAATACCCCGCCCATCGTGTCCGATCGAGTGTATATGGTAATTTATAGGGACGCCCAATTGTAAATCTTTATATTAACATTAACAAACTTTCATTTAGTTAAACAAATATAAAGCCCATTAATAGCCCATAGTCTAGTTTCCACAAGTGTCGTTCTTTTGTCCAAACCCCAATTATGGTACAAAGCCCAATTACCCAATTTTAATAATTAGCCTAACATCATGATTACTTCGTTTTAAACAAGCATAATAATAACTTAGCTACGAGACATTAATATAAAAAGGTTGAACATAACTTACAATGATTAAAAATAGCGTAGCGTTACACGGGCAGAATTTCGACTTACACCCTTACAACATTCGCTAACATACCCTTATTATTAGAATTATAATTAAAATTAAAATATAAATTATAAATATAAATATATATTACTTCGTATGAATGAGAAGAAAAAATGATGATGATTTTGATCAGAATTCGGGTTGATTTATAGCCAGACTTGATTTTTGGGGCTCCGCGACTCGCGGCCAAATACCCTTAAAACTCCGCGAGTCGCGGAGAGGTATTTACAGTTTACACCCTTGGAGTTTCCTGCTGCCGACGGTTTTAAATATATATATATAATATATATATAATTAATATAATTAATTATATATTATATTATATTTATATATATAGTTAACTTGTAATTTTTAGTCCGTTGCGTCGAGCGTTAAGAATTGACTCTGGTCCCGGTTCCGGATTTTCGAACGTCCTCGCGTACAATTTAATATCTTGTACTTTGCGTTTTGAATCTTGTACTCTTGTGATTTTGAGACGTTTCTTATCAATAATTGGAACCTTTTTGATTGTCTTTTGTTCTTTTGAGCTTTTTGGTCGTTTGCGTCTTCAAATCGTCGAATCTGTCTTTTGTCTTCACCTTTTATTATTTAAACGAATATCACTTGTAAATAGAACAATTGCAACTAAAAGCTTGTCTTTCTTGAGGAATAATGCTATGAAATATATGTTCGTTTTTAGCATTATCAAATATTCCCACACTTGAGCGTTGCTTGTCCTCAAGCAATATTGTCTTGAAATACTAGAATCACTTCTTTATTCTTCACACTTTGTACATCAGTGATTTCTATACGGCGGTATAAACAATGGTAGTAACGATATGGTTTACAGTCCCACATGACTATAAAAATTTAGATCCATTAAGGAAATTGGATCTTTATGAAAACATTTGATCTTTTGAAAATTAAATCTAGTTTTTTTTTTTTTACCCTAGATAAGTTTTCCGGAATAACCCTTTACCGGTGTTTGCAAAATATTTTTGTGGGTTTGGTGGGTTTCAGATTTGAAAATTTTAGCTCAAAACTTGCGGTTTTGTGTCACCCACTTGCTAACCTTGTATTTGGAAAGCAACACGTCCAGTTTACTTGTTCCGTATATTACCTTTCGGCAAACTACCGTCCGGTTGTAAAGGAAAGCGTTGAACAAGCAACTGTTTAAGGCAATGTCCCGTGACATGCTTTTGATTATGGTCTATAACGTGTCGGACGCAATTACTATCCTTGGTAGGAGCAATAGTAAAGCTCACCCTTATAATTTGTCGGTCTGGCACAAGGTCCTGTCTTTGACCATGTTATGCAACCACCGTTCTTACGGTTGACACCCGATTTAGTTCAGGTGACCTAATGAATTCCAGGTGAATTCCTAGGATTTTACGTTCAATGGTAATGAACGCATTGAAAATAGGGTTTTCAGAAAACAAATCGGTTTATAATTTTGATCAAAATATTTTCTCGTTCAAGCTCGAGTTTAGATATCATTGAATTCCATGAGTTTGTAATTCTCAATCTTTAAGGTCAATCTCTAGGATTGAGTAATATCAGTCTTAAAAGCTGATTTTTAATCTTTAAGGAGATTATCCTTTCTGGGGATCTGATTCATTAGTCTTATCCAGCTAATTTGCACGGTGCCTCCCCATTGTACGAGATAAATCCTTCTCATGGTTAGGATAAATCTGACCACTTGGCGACCCTGTTTAATGCTGAGGTCCGTGGATTTCCTGCTGATTTTAGTGATGACTTTTCTAGATTTTTCGTCAACCTACAGCTGGTCTGAACGACAACTTCATGACCTAAATCAAGAAGCGCGTGTCTTTTTCGGAAGACTTTACTTCCTTTTAATGATGGAATTGATTCATCGTGTAGATCCATCTCTTCTTTTCTTTCATCGGGTAAAACAGTTTAGTTTAGTTCAAAGCAAAAGTATTTTCAGTTATTTGTTACAAATATATGTGACATATGTTTAAAATAACTTGGTAAATTTTCCCACACTTGGCTTTTTATTTTTCTTTTTATCGTCCTCTATTCCATTTTAAATGAATTTTAACATTTTAGTTTGTTTCTCAATTTATGTCCTTTCCGAGGTAACAATAATTTCGGTGTTAAAACCTAGTTTTATCGTTCATAAATATGTATAAACATGATTTGAATTCATTTAATTGAAAAATTTTACTAGAATTGGGTAGTCAGTATATAAGACTAGTGCTGTTCTTTTTTATCAGAGAGCACTAGATTCTAATACAACTACTGCTTTACTAGTATTTTAATGGTAACCAAGTGTTTAATAAAAATTTTTAAAATCCGAAAGAATTTAACCCCTTCCCACACTTAAGATCTTGCAATGCCCTCATTTGCAAGAAATCAGTAACAATTTAAATTATTGAGGGTGATTTGTGTGAAAATGATTAAATTTTTACCAAAGTTTCCAAATATATTGGCGTTTGTTTGCTGAATGATAAATGGTGCACGTCATTTGTTCATTCCGTCTTGTTGTTATTTCACATATATTTTGCATCATTGTCGTCAAAATTACTTGCTTTTGCTGAACTTAATGCCAGTCTTTGAAAATGCGTTGTTTTACCCTGTTGTGTACATAAGATAAACTGCAAACATATATACATATTTTTGAAGTTTGGTATATTACCCCACATTCAAAAATTATTAAAATCTAAGAATAAAAGTTAGATAATTATAAAAATGATTACAATATTAACAAAAGTATTAAACATATCAATAATTACAAATTACAAAATAATAAAACAAAATAAGTAAACTAAGGATGATATTGGTACCAATAGGGGTTCCACGCATAACCATAAGTGCTATAGAATGCTTCGGCAGGGTCATACGTAGGATATGGTGGCTGCATCTCTATCGACCAAGGAGGGAAGACGGGTTTCGGAGTAGGAATATAGTTTCTACCTATATGTTGGCAATGCGCTATGATCTGGTTCTGATGAACTTGCCAATCTTCAAATGCTCTCTGTCTAGCATTTTCGTATTCCTGAGAAGCTATAAACCTATGCATTTCTTGCATCTCATTCCCCCCTCCTACATTACCTTGTTCCTGGTTTCTCTCTACCTGTGGATGTCTACCATTGTATCGTACTGCGGCGTTATTTCGCCGCTTCAACACTTTCGCACCATGGTATACATTTAAACCTATAGTGTCGCGGGGTTCCGGCTCTTCTACTAATAATCCCCCCCGACTTATATCCACACCGAGATATTCACCAATCAAAGTAATAAAAATACCACCTCCTATTATGCTATGTGGACGCATCCCTCGAACCATAGCTGATAAATAATAACCCACACAATATGGTATACTTACAGCGCTGTGTGGGTCTCGAATACACATATGATAAAACAAATCTTGTTCATTTACCTTTTCTTTGTTTTTACCCCTTTGTGTAATCGAATTAGCTAAAAACCTATGTATTACTCTTAATTCGGCTCTATCTATATCCAAATAAGAGTAGTTTCCCCCTTTGAAACGGTGGTGGCTTGTCATTTGACTCCACACACAGTGTGTATCAAAATTCTCATCTATTTTCCTACCGTTTAGTATCAATCCTCTACAATCGGCAGACGCTAATTCCTCAGGCGTATATATACGTAAAGCCTGAGCCATGTCCAGTAAAGACATGTGGCGCATCGAACCGCCTAACAAAAATCTAATAAAAGAACGATCGGTTAAACTAGCTACCCGATCATTCAACTCTATACTACATAACAACTCTTCACACCATACTTTATATACAGGTCTGCGTATGGTGAATAAACATATCCAGTCATTAAAAGAAGAATTACCATACCTCTGTACCAGTAATTCCCTAATTGGCCCGGCCAATTCTACAGATTCCAAGGGTCCCCATTCTATGACCCTTGGTACCTCAACAACCTTGGAATGAAGAGTATGCAAACCCCGTTGATATTTTGGATAATCTATCCAAAGTCTGTCAAATCTCAGGTTCGGGTGCAACTGTTCCAAGTGCATATCTGAAAAGGTCATGACTGGATGAGGTACATCCTGCTTGTAGTAGTTATCTACCTCCTGTTGTTCCAAGTTCTCAGCAGGAGCATGACGGGCTTGGGATGAAGATTCACCCCTTTCATTCGTTTTTCTTGAGTAGTTCTTAGATATCATCCTTCTCAACATGATTTTAGCAAAAAATTTGGTGATTAACGGTTAAAAATTGAGATTTTTGGGGGTGATTTTCGGGTTTTTTCGAGGTGTTTTCGCAGTATTTTTGCTGTGTTTTTGTTTGTGGGAGTGAACTGATCGTGCAGCTAGTTTTATATTTTTTTTTCTGTAATTTTGTCCCTCCGCGAGTCGCGGAGGTTTGCACTGCAAACTCCGCGAGTCGCGGAGTTTACCCTTTTTTTTTTTTTTTTTTTTTTTTTTTTTTATAATCTTTAACTTATAAAACAATTAAGAAATTAATTTTAAAATTTTGTTTCCCTTGTTATTTAGGACGAGGTCGTTTCGGATCGATGTCCTAGTCCGTCCCTCGACAAAATTTTAAAATTTGTCTTTTTGTAGCGATTGTTTTAAAAGCTAAGATTTTTGGGTTTTTTTAATGTTTTTGGCATACTTTAAATCAATAAGATTAAAAATAATGATAATAAAAGTTCTCGTCCCTCCCTCGGGTAAAGCAATTTCGGTTCAAAGACCTAGTCTTCAACTTACGACGAATTTTAAAAATCATATTCTTAACTTAATGAGATAAAGTAAATTTTTGTTTTTAAATTCACACAACTTAAATATAAAATTCAAAATTAAAATTAAAAATTCACACCAAACTCAAAATTTAAAATGCATAAAATTAAAATTTCATATTTTAAAAATTAAAAATTCACACCAAACTTAATTTAAAAATTCATAAATTCATACCAAACTTATATTAATTTTTCAAATATTTACAATTTTAAAAATATTGTTTTTACAAAGTTTACAATATTAATTTAAGATTTAAATATTAAGATTAAAAATATGGTAAAAAAAAAATCTTTTTGTCTTTTTATCCCACTTTAATCAGTCAAATATTATCAAAAATATGCGCCCCTCTTTTCGGTAAAGTAATTTCGGTTCCAAGACCTAATTTAACTCATGACGAATTTTTGAAATATTTTGGGTTGATTGATTAAAGATATTTATACCTTAAGAATAAACGTTAAATTTCGCAGTGATGTAATAAATTTTTGAATGATATCAATAATTTCGGTCGCCAAACCTAATTTTATTTAATACCAATTTAATACTTTTTAGCGAACAAATTAGCGTTTATTATCAAAAGTTTAAAAATAAAAATAAAAATAAAAACTGTACAGACATACCTGTGAAATAGATTTCTTAGTTATATGATCTATTATATTCATACGATAGTCGGTTTAATTGGTTTTCCATGGCTGCATAGGCGTAACCTCGAGCATTCATTGTCTTTTCTTCTAAACATATGAACGGTCCGTCTCTGCATAAAGTAACAAATTCGGTATTTGAATAGGTTTGATTATTTGAACATTTACCTCCATGTGACCATTTTCCGCATTTGTGACATTTTTCTAGGTGTCGTGCTCTTCTTTTCGCTGCGGATTTTGATTTTCCTTTACCAAATTGTAACTTATTATCTTCGCATCTGGATCCTTTTCTAACTCCGTCCATTCTTTCTCTGATTACTGATACTATTTCACTCGGGAGTATGTCATTATTACGTTTAGTGATCAAAGCGTGTAGCATTAGACCATGGTTTAGTTCACAGGCAGTCTTCATTTTGTAAAAACCTAAAAAAAATAAAAATTCAGAATGGGGGGAGAAGACTAGTTCTTTAGGGTCTGCTAGGGAAAGACCATACGTGTTCCATTTTCGAGAACTACACGAAAACAGACAATCTAACTCTAACAGAAATACATATTATCTTTTAAAGACTTGATTCTCCCCACACTTAGTTAGCTGTGGTGTCGAAATTGTGATTAACTTCGTTGTCGACTTCCATCGGACCATGTATGTAATGTTTAACTCTGTGACCATTAACTTTAAATTCAATCCCATTTGAATTTATTAATTCTATCGTTCCGTATGGGAAAACTCTTTTGACTATGAATGGTCCAGACCATCTTGATTTCAATTTTCCAGGAAATAGCTTGAATCGTGAATTGAAAAGAAGAACTCTGTCTCCTTCTTTAAATTCTTTTGATCTTCTGATTCTTTTATCATGCCATTTCTTCGTTCTTTCTTTATAGATTAACGAATTTTCGTATGCTTCATGTCTTAATTCTTCTAATTCGTTTAGTTGACTTAATCGTAGACGTCCGGCTTCATGTAAATCAAGATTACATGTCTTCAAAGCCCAAAATGCTTTGTGTTCAATTTCTACTGGAAGATGACATGCTTTTCCATAAACAAGTCTAAAAGGTGTGGTTCCAATTGGAGTTTTGTAGGCTGTTCTAAAAGCCCAGAGTGCATCCTCCAATTTAATGGACCATTCCTTCGGATTTGATCCTACGGTTTTCTCTAGAATACGTTTTAAAGCTCGGTTTGTATTTTCAACTTGTCCACTTGTTTGTGGATGATATGCGGTGGAGATTTTATGAGTTACTCCATATCTTTTAAGAACTTTCTCAAGTTGATTATTACAGAAATGAGTACCCCGATCACTTATTAAAGCTTTCGGTGTTCCAAACCTTGCAAAAAGACGTTTTAAAAAGTTGACTACAACTCGTGCATCGTTAGTTGGGAGAGCTTGTGCTTCCGCCCATTTAGATACATAATCAATGGCTACGAGTATATATAGATTGTTATGAGATTTTGGAAATGGACCCATAAAGTCAATACCCCAAATGTCAAATACTTCACATACTTGGATGACATTTTGTGGCATTTCATCACGTTGACTTATTTTTCCGGCCCTTTGACATGCATCACAGGATTTGCAAAGAAGGTGTGCGTCTTTGTAAATTGTAGGCCAATAGAATCCAGCTTCATAAACTTTTCTTGCTGTTAGTTGAGGCCCATAATGCCCTCCTGTTGGTCCTGTGTGACAATGGTTTAAAATTTTACTAGCTTCATCTCCAAATACACATCGGCGTATTATTCCATCGGGACAACTTTTAAACAGATGTGGATCTTCCCAGAAATAGTGTTTTATATCACTGAAGAATTTCTTTCGTCTTTGGTACGATAATCCTTTTTCAAGGAATCCACAAACTAAGTAGTTTGCATAGTCTGCAAACCATGGGATTTCTTTATAATCTATCTTCAATAGATATTCATCAGGAAAGTTGTCTTGTATGGCTGATTCATTCAGAACTTCTAATTCGGGATTTTCAAGACGAGAAAGATGATCAGCGGCGAGATTTTCTGCTCCCTTTTTATCTCGGATTTCAATATCAAACTCTTGTAAGAGTAAGATCCAACGGATTAATCTTGGTTTAGCATCTTGTTTTGAAAATAGGTATCTAAGAGCAGAATGGTCGGTATAGACCACCGTTTTTGCTAGAACGAGATATGATCGAAATTTGTCAAAAGCAAAGACAATAGCAAGGAGTTCTTTTTCAGTAGTTGTATAGTTCGTTTGTGCTCCTTGTAATGTCTTACTAGCATAATATATAGGTTGAAATCGTTTTTCAATCCTTTGTCCTAAAACGGCTCCCATTGCAAAATCACTTGCATCGCACATTAGTTCAAATGGTAGATTCCAATTTGGTGTTATCATGATTGGTGCATTAGTGAGTTTTTCTTTAAGAATATTAAAAGATTTGATACACTCATCTGAAAAGATGAATGGCGCATCCTTTTCTAGGAGTTTATTCATAGGAGTGGCAATTTTAGAAAAATCTTTTATGAAACGTCGGTAAAAACCGGCATGCCCTAGAAAACTCCTAACTCCTCTAACATTTGTGGGATGTGGAAGTTTAGCAATTACATCTACTTTAGCTCTATCCACTTCAATTCCTTCTTTTGAAATTTTATGTCCAAGAACGATGCCTTCTTTAACCATGAAATGGCATTTCTCCCAATTAAGTACTAGATTTGATATTTCACATCTAATTAGCATTCGTTCCAGATTAACTAGACATGATTTAAATGTATCACCGAAGACTGAAAAGTCATCCATGAATACTTCCATGCACTCTTCTATCATGTCATGAAAAATCGCCATCATACACCTTTGAAAGGTTGCAGGGGCGTTGCAAAGTCCAAATGGCATGCGTTTGTAAGCAAAAGTACCATAAGGGCACGTGAATGTGGTTTTCTCTTGGTCCTCGGGTGCTATTGGAATTTGAAAATATCCGGAAAATCCATCTAGAAAACAATAGTAACTATTTCCGGCTAATCTTTCCAACATTTGATCTATGAAAGGTAAGGGAAAGTGATCTTTTCTGGTGGCGTCATTTAATTTTCTATAATCAATACACACACGCCATCCTGTTACAGTCCTAGTAGGAATAAGCTCATTTTTCTCATTTGTGATGACAGTCATACCACCCTTCTTAGGTACGCATTGAACTGGGCTTACCCATGGACTATCAGAAATTGGATATATCAAACCTGCATCTAGCAGCTTAATAATCTCTTTCTTAACTACATCTTGCATATTAGGATTTAGTCTTCGTTGGCGTTGCACATACGTTTTATGACCTTCTTCCATAAGGATTTTATGTGTGCAATACGAAGGACTTATTCCTTTAATATCATGAATCTTCCATGCAATGGCTGGTTTATGAGCTTTCAACACAGAAATGAGTTGTGATTTCTCATTTTCAGTAAGAGAAGACGATATTATTACAGGTAATTCAGATTCACCATGTAAATAAGCGTATTCCAAATGGTTTGGAAGTGGCTTTAACTCTAATTTCGGAGGTTCTTCTATCGATGATTTATATCGATATCTGTCTTCTTCTTTTAGCATTTGAATTTCTTCTGTTGTTGGTTCATATCCATTAGCTATAAGTGTAGCTAACATTTCGGCTTCATCAATTGGTTCATTACCTTCTCCTAAAGAACATTCTCCTGTTCCTTGTAATTCTGGAAATTCTTCTAATAATTCTGCATGTGCATCTATAGTTTGAATATAATAACATGTATCATCTGCAGATTGTGGTTGTTGCATGGCTCTATCAACTGAAAAGGTAACACTCTCATCCTCTATACTTAGGGTCAGTTTCTTACCGAACACGTCTATCATTGCTTTAGCCGTGTTTAAGAATGGTCTTCCTAATATGAGAGGAACTTGAGAATCTTCTTCCATGTCTAGAACAACAAAATCTACTGGAAATACTAAAGTACCAACTTTAACTAGCATGTTCTCCATTATCCCTCTAGGATATTTTATTGATCTATCGGCTAGTTGTATGCTTATTCTGGTTGGTTTCAATTCTCCAAGGTCTAGTTTAGCGTATAGTGAATACGGCATTAGATTTATACTAGCACCTAAGTCTGCCAATGCTTCTATTGAACTAAGACTACCCAGAAAACATGGAATTGTGAAACTTCCTGGATCAGATAGTTTTTCTGGTATCTTATTCAACAGCACTGCTGAACAATTAGCATTCATAGTAACAGCCGAGAGTTCTTCCATTTTCTTTCTATTCGTGATTAGATCTTTCAAGAATTTAGCATACCTTGGCATTCCTGAAATTACGTCAATGAAAGGAAGATTTACATTTATCTGTTTAAACATATCCAAGAATTTGGATTGCTCGGCTTCAAGTTTTTCTTTCTTCATTTTACTTGGGTAAGGAAGTGGTGGTTGGTATGGTTTAACATAAGGTTTATCCTTAACTGTGTTATCTTCATTAACCTTTTCAACTACCGGTTCTTTTTCCTTATCTTGATCTGGTTGTGGTTCTTGTGGAGTAGGGATAGTTTCATCAGAAGTTACAGGTATTTTAGGTGGTTTAAGTGTTGTACCACTTCTTGTGGTAATAGCTTTAGCTGTTTCATTCCGGGGGTTAGCATTTGTATCACTAGGTAGACTTCCCGGTTTTCTTTCACCTATTAACCTTGCTAGGTTACTTACTTCTTGTTCCAGATTTTGAATAGAAGCTTGTTGATTTCTAAATGCTTGAGCATTTTGTTCATTTGTTTGTTTTTGAGATGTGAAAAACTGCGTTTGAGTTTCAACTAGCTTCGTCATCATATCTTCTAAATTCGGCTTTTTATCATCGGTTTGTTGTGGTGGTTTGTTCTGAAAATTCGGTCTTTGCTGATTATAAGTATTATTGGATAATTGTTGATTGCTAGGACCTTGTTGGTTGTTGTATGGAATATTTCGGTTATAATTCTGGTTTTGATTGTAAATCGGTCTTGGCGGTTGATAATTATTCTGATAATTATTTCCAGGCCTTTGGTTTATGTATGAAATATTCTCTCTTTGTTCCATTGTTAATTCAATACTGAGACAATCTTTTGTCAAATGTGGTCCTCCACACTGCTCACAACTAATTCGTATAGCATGAATATCTTTAGTCATTTTTTCCATTCGTCTCTCGAAAGCATCTATCTTTGCGGAAATGGAATCTAAGTCATGGCTAGAATCGGCTCTAGCTGCTTTAGATGATCTAATGATGTCTTTTTCTTGGTGCCACTCATGTGAGTGGGAAGCAGTATTATCAATAATTTTGTAAGCATCAGTTTCGGTTTTCTTCATAATAGAACCACCAGCTGCTATATCTATGTCTTTTCTTGTAGTGATGTCGCATCCTTGGTAGAATATTTGTACTATTTGACAGGTGTCTAAACCATGTTGCGGACATCCTCTTAACAACTTTCCATATCTTGTCCACGCCTCATATAGAGTTTCATTTGGCTTTTGTGTGAACGTAACAATTTCTGCTTGAAGTCTTACGGCTTTAGATGCAGGAAAGAATTGTTTAAGAAATTTGTCAATTAAAACGTCCCATGTATCGATCGCCCCTTCAGGTAATGATTCCAACCAATCTTTGGCTTCTCCCTTTAAAGTCCAGGGAAATAACATGAGATATATCTGTTCATCCTCCACTTCTCGGATTTTAAATAGTGTGCAGATCCTATTAAAGGTACGTAGATGTTCATTTGGATCTTCCTTCGGCGCACCACTAAATTGGCATTGATTAGTCACCATGTGTAAAATTTGTCCTTTGATTTCATAATCTGGCGCATTAATGTCTGGATGAGTAATTGCGTGACCTTGGCCAGTGCGTTTAGCTCTCATTCGGTCTTCCATACTTAAAGGTTCCAGATTCTCCATAATTGAATTTGTTGACTCGGTATCACTAGATGCTTCAGATTTAATGGTTCGTTCCTCAACAATCTCTGTTTGAATGATTGGTGGTTCCGGAGGAAAGTTTAGTGGTTCAGGATCTACGAACCGTTCCTGAATATTTTCTGGATTCTCAATTGTGAGGTCGGGTTCAAAAAATGGATTATCGGAAATTTGAACTGAAGTACTTGGTCGACTGGATGACGATTCTAAAGGAAAATCAACGGCGGTTATATTTGTTAAACGATGTCTTGATCGAGTTACAGGTGGTGAACGTACAAAAGGTGGTGAACGTCTTGCTCGGTGCATTCACTGAATATCTTATTAGTTTTAAAAAGGAAAGAAAAATTATAATAAGTTATCCAATTAATAGACTTTTCTGATTTTGCCCACGTTTCGAATAGCCAAAAGATGCAGCAGAGGGGCAGGATTCGTTTGGTCTCAATATAATTGAGGACTGTTTGGCTCCAATAACCCGGTCCACGTACAAATCCAACTATTACTACGAACCAGAAAATTTTGATGTCTATCAATTTAACCACTTAAAAATAAGTTTTCGTAATTTTAAGAAATTTAGATAAGAAGTAGAAAAAATTCTAAGTCCTAAAACTAGAATAGCGAGAAATAAGAGAGAAAAAGAGTTCGTCGAAAAAGGTCGAAAAAGAAAAAAAATATGGTTGAAAAATAAAAGGTGACGGAAAAATAAAAGAAACTTATAAAAACTTAAAAATACTTAACTAATTTAACCTTATTACTACAACTAACTTAAAATTATAATCGCAAATTGAAATTACTAATTGGAATGATAATTGATACATAGTAAAAGGTCTAAAAATATTAAAGCTTACAAGGAAAAACTAAATTCCAAATGGAAATAACTTAAAAAGAAACTAAAACTTAAAAAGGCGTCGCAAAATTCTAAAGCACCTAAATCTTAGTCTAAAGAAAAAGCACTTAAGGAATTCTACGGCAAAGCCTAAAAATCTAGGAGTAAAAATAACTATAGCAAAAACTAAGTTTAAAATTAAATATGAGCTAAAAAATACAAATATTATGCTACAACGATTAAAAAGGTACAAAATAACAAAATATATAAAAAGTTGTAAAAAGTACAATTTTTATAAAAATATTATTTTTATATTATTTATTTAATAAAACTATTAATTTTACAATTTAATAAAACTAATTTAACTAAAATATATAAATAAAAAGTAAAATTAGAATTAAAACTAATAATAATAATAATAATAATTAGGTTTTAATAATAATAATAATTAATAATATCCCGTAATCAATGCTTGATTAGGGTTTTGTCCGTGTGTCAGAAGCCCTCCGCGAGTCGCGGCAAATAAAGAGGAAAACCCCGCAAGTCGCGGGGTTCAGGAATTCAGTTGACAGCTTTGTCTTTTTACGCGTTTTTCTTTTTATTTTTTTTTTCTTTTTATTTTGTTTTCTGTTTTTAATTTAAATAAACGATTTTAAAATAAAACTTATATTTTTATAAACTAAAATAAAAATAAAGAAACTTATAAAACTTAAATATTTAACAAAATCTTAAAAATGCTTATATTTTTGTTTTTTATATTTTTGAATAATTAAAACGTATTTCTACAAAAGCAAATTTTTAATAAAAGTAACTAAAAATCTTGTTTTTTTTATTTTTTATTTTTTTTATATTAGCGTTGCGCTTCCGGCTTTTAAGATGTTCCCCGGCAGCGGCGCCAAAAATACTTGATGAAGTGCGAGGTGTATATAAAATAGCTTATATTTTACTAGGAAATACTATTAAATACGATACAATTTTACACAAGATATTTATTTATTTATAGAATGGATATACTTAAACCTTGCTACAACACTTATAGGCAGTGTACCTAATCGTACAGTAGTGTAGTTTTTAGTAAGTCCGGTTCGTTCCACAGGGAAATCTTTAAACAAAGCTCAACGCTATATTAGTTTACTTTTATAAAAATACAAATATATATATAAGTAATATTATTATTATAAAGGGGGGTTTTTACCGTTTAATGACCGGTTTGTCGATTTTAAAACTTTAGTCGCAGTTAAAACCTAATGTAAAATATTAAATAAATACAAGACTTTAAATTAAAGCGTAAAGTAAATAACGATAACGAAATTGCGAATAATAAAAATGTGATAAAATTAAATTGCGATAATTAAAAAGTACGATAATTAAAAGTGCGATAAAATAAAATAACAATAAATAAAAGTGCGATAATTAGAAGTGCAATTAAATATAAAATAAAGGAAATTAAATATGAAATAAAAGAATTATGCTTATTTAAACTTCCGTAATCATGATGTTTGACGTGTTGATTTTAGTTTTATGCCCATGGGTTAATTGTCCTTTGTCCTGGATTATTCAATATGTCCGTCTGGTTTTTGTCCATAACAGTCCATCAGTCATAAATATAAATTGCAAGTGTCCTTGTCAAATTATTATTATACCCGAAGATAAATATTCCAACTAATTGGGGATTCGAATTGTAACAAGGTTTTAATACTTTGTTTAATGAATACACCAGGTTATCGACTGCGTGTAAACCAAGGTTTTACCACTTTGTTAACAATTACACCAATTACCCTTGAATGTAATTTCACCCCTGTTTTAATTATTCTAGTGGCTATTAATCCATTCCCGTGTCCGGTTAAATGAACGATTATTCGTACATATAAATACCCCGCCCATCGTGTCCGATCGAGTGTATATGGTAATTTATAGGGACGCCCAATTGTAAATCTTTATATTAACATTAACAAACTTTCATTTAGTTAAACAAATATAAAGCCCATTAATAGCCCATAGTCTAGTTTCCACAAGTGTCGTTCTTTTGTCCAAACCCCAATTATGGTACAAAGCCCAATTACCCAATTTTAATAATTAGCCTAACATCATGATTACTTCGTTTTAAACAAGCATAATAATAACTTAGCTACGAGACATTAATATAAAAAGGTTGAACATAACTTACAATGATTAAAAATAGCGTAGCGTTACACGGGCAGAATTTCGACTTACACCCTTACAACATTCGCTAACATACCCTTATTATTAGAATTATAATTAAAATTAAAATATAAATTATAAATATAAATATATATTACTTCGTATGAATGAGAAGAAAAAATGATGATGATTTTGATCAGAATTCGGGTTGATTTATAGCCAGACTTGATTTTTGGGGCTCCGCGACTCGCGGCCAAATACCCTTAAAACTCCGCGAGTCGCGGAGAGGTATTTACAGTTTACACCCTTGGAGTTTCCTGCTGCCGACGGTTTTAAATATATATATATAATATATATATAATTAATATAATTAATTATATATTATATTATATTTATATATATAGTTAACTTGTAATTTTTAGTCCGTTGCGTCGAGCGTTAAGAATTGACTCTGGTCCCGGTTCCGGATTTTCGAACGTCCTCGCGTACAATTTAATATCTTGTACTTTGCGTTTTGAATCTTGTACTCTTGTGGTTTTGAGACGTTTCTTATCAATAATTGGAACCTTTTTGATTGTCTTTTGTTCTTTTGAGCTTTTTGGTCGTTTGCGTCTTCAAATCGTCGAATCTGTCTTTTGTCTTCACCTTTTATTATTTAAACGAATATCACTTGTAAATAGAACAATTGCAACTAAAAGCTTGTCTTTCTTGAGGAATAATGCTATGAAATATATGTTCGTTTTTAGCATTATCACACGGTAACCACGTTAGCCTTCCCAGGATGATAACGGATTTCGCAGTCATAATCATTCAACAATTCAACCCAACGCCGTTGCCGCATATTTAATTGTTTTTGATCAAAAATATGCTGAAGACTCTTGTGATCCGTAAATATAGTGCATTTAGTTCCATACAAATAATGTCTCCACATTTTAAGGGCAAAGACAACAGCTCCTAATTCTAAATCATGAGTTGTATAGTTTTGCTCGTGCACCTTCAGCTATCGTGATGCATAAGCAATGACCTTCTGTCGCTGCATCAAAACACATCCAAGTCCTTGACGCGAGGCGTCACAATAAAGCACAAAATCTTCATTTCCCTCAGGTAAAGATAATATGGGTGCAGTAGTTAGTTTATGCTTCAATTGTTGAAATGCAGACTCTTGTTCCTTTAACCATTCAAACTTCTTTCCTTTGTGAGTCAGTGTAGTTAAAGGTCGCGCAATCTTCGAAAAATCTTGGATAAACCTTCGGTAATATCCAGCAAGACCTAAAAATTGTCTCACCTGAGTTGGAGTCTTAGGAACTTCCCAGTTGCCAATAGCCTCGATCTTGGCAGGATCAACATGAATACCTTGGCTACTAACCACGTGACCCAAAAATTGTACCGACTTCAACCAAAAATGACACTTTGAAAACTTGGCGTATAATTGCTCTTTCTCTAGCAATCCAAGAATTATTTTCAAGTGTTCTTCATGTTCTTCCTTGCTTTTGGAGTAGATCAAGATATCGTCAATTAATACGATAACAAACTTGTCCAAATACGGCTTACACACACGGTCCATAAGATCTATGAATATCGCAGGTGCGTTAGTCAAACCAAATGACATAACTAAGAATTTGTAATGTCCATATCGCGTCCTAAAAGCTGTCTTAGGAATATCATCCTTCTTGACCCTTAACTGATGATAACCAGACCTCAAATCAATCTTTGAATATACACTAGATCCTTGTAGCTGATCAAATAAATCATCGATCCTCGGTAGTGGATACCAATTCTTAATCGTCAATTTATTCAACTCTCGATAATCTATGCACATCCTCATAGATCCATCTTTCTTCTTTACGAACAAAATAGGAGCACCATCTTGAAGAGTACAAGTAGCAAACTTTACTCTATCTGTATTTGCACAGTTGCTTATTCAAAAGACTGACTCGAGCCTCTCAAACCACCTCATCAAACGAACCGGTCCTTCTATACCAGTGAAAGTTTGAGGTTTACAGTTAGAGAACTCCTTTTAGGTACATCCTTGTGGAGCATTATTTCCACCTGAACCTCCGGCTTGACTCGCATTAGCTTGCACTCTCCGTGCCTCAGCGGCAGCTAAAGCTTCATTAACCCTTTGACTAATTATCTGATCAACTTGAGCATCAGTAAAAGTCCTTCATGTTTGCATTATCCATCATGATAATTAAAAGAGACCATCAATTACTTAGAGTAATATATACAAAATAAATAGTAGTGATTGTACATAATGGCACAATTAAGGAAATGAACTAAACTTCATAATAATAAAAGCCTTTTCCATTAGCATTTTATAATTACAAAACTTGGGTAATATCTACCCATTACAGTTCACTTAGATAATTTGCTAGTACAAGTTAAGTCACTACTACTATTCCTATATATATCCGATTAGGTGATAGATAGTCAAAATTTACTAATGTTGTACAACACTAGTAGGGATCACTACAATCTCCAAAAGCAATCTAAGATCTCCATTGGCGATCTTGAGCGAACATTTGCAAGTCTGCTAAACGCATCGCCTCCATAGCACCCAACCTTGAATCAAAATCAATCATGTTACGCTCCATTCTATCAACATTACCTGCATATCGCTCCATCCACTGCCTAATGAGCTCTACCCTAGCATAAAGGTTATCATAGTCATCCCTAAGCCCATTGATAGAAGCCTCTAATACCTCTTACTTATCGAAATCATACAACATTTGAATAACATGAAATACCCTAGAAATACGGTTATCAAGACGGCGAATTCGGGAAATAACGGTAAAAAGAGTGTCCCTAACAGTTTGGCCAGTCAAGACATCAACACCTCCTCGGGATTGTGGAACATGTACCTCATGATAAGGTGTACCTTCCTCATGTACCCAAGAGGAAATCATGGTTCTAACCCAACCCCAAGGTCTCCAAAATGGCTGGTAAACATTCGCGTCTTCGTCGGAGCTATCATCACCAGTTGAGCTTGAGTTTGCTATCGGGTCGGGAAAGTAGTTGGAAGACATCGAGCTTTGTGAGGCGGCCATCTTAAGTCATCACACAAAAACATACAAGTTAACATATAGAAGTTTCGATAAGCAAAATTACAACAAAAGACTAAAATACGTTAAAGACGGAAAATGACTCCGTTATAAACCCGACTCACTAATGCATCCTAGAATCCTAGACACACTAATGCAGTCCTGGTTCCCTATAATGTGGGCTCTGATACCATGTCTGTCACGACCCCATTTCGATCCCGAAATGTGACGTGATAGGTGTCGCAGTTATAGTTAACGATTTCTAAAGACGACAGCGAAAACGTTTTTATTTCAACATACAAGTACACGTTTTGAGTTACATGTCGGGACTTAAAAGTAAAATACAACAATTACAACCAAAATATAACAAAGTACAACACTTAAACATAGTGCATGATGATTTATTTTTAAAAGACATCCCGACATCCTGAGGACATCCCAAAAGCCAACCAGAAAGTATGCGAACTCCTGCTTAGGACCTGAGAAAACACATTCTTAAAAAGGTCAACAATAATGTTGGTGAGATCATAGGTTTAATTATATAATTGTATGGACCATAATATTTTCAAGTATAAACAGTTGTAAATATATTCTAAATAAACATGAGCTCCCGATATCGAACTTAACAATCAAGAACCCGAAATCATGTAGTCTCACTTAGCTAGAGCTACAAAGTCGAAGGTTATGCATCCGTTAGCCTGAAGACTATGCCGGATGTGAGGAGTCACCCTCAAATAGATCTATCCACATTATTCGCGTTTACCATAAACAAGTAATTAACGATATCAGAATCGGGGTTTAAGCTAAGTCATAAACTCAACACAATAGAATATAGTTTTAAGCACTTATGTCCATAATTTAAAACATAAAAATAAGCATGTTTCTCATCCCAAAATAATAAGTTTGCTAAAAGCAAGTAAAATGGGACTATGATACTCACAGGTGATGTTATGCGGTATAAAGCTTGGATTTGTGGTTTAAGTACTTTGATGTACTTCGAGCTCGGGACCTAAATACATAAGTTAAGGTCAGAGGTGTGTTATTACTAACATTAGTAATACTAAGGATTTGATTTATGTTCAAATGTAACATAGTGTACTCGGCTTTTAAAAGACGGTTTCTCTATTTACAAGTTAAGGTTTCTATGTGGACTGATTTTACAAGTAGTTTTAGAAGTTGATTTCTTATTTAAAAAGTAGTGATATAAGGTAATTATTATTTTATATATGAAGGTATATGTGTTGGAGGTCTAAAAATATAAGATTTGTAATTTATATCATAAAAATGAATTTTATAGAATTATTTTACTACAAGTGGACTGTTTTGACTAGTTTAAAGTTTAATATCACTAAAAATAGTAAATTAACTTATTTAGACTTATCCTTTTGAAGTCTTACTCCAATCTAGTTATATTTTAGTTCAAAAATTCGTTTTGCTCAGAAAACATAAGTTGTATACGTTTTTTTATACAATCTAAGTGACAACAGTTTTCAGTAAGTCTAAACCCATTGTCCAAATGTACAAGGCCATATCTTAATCATTTCTTATGCTTTTCACATGATTCCAAAGCCTAACATGTTCTATTTTTAGTCTTCTTAACAATGAATATTTCGTAATTTTTCATATCTAGTCGTTGGTACCTCATTTTTGGTGAAACATGTGTCTTGGACAGATTCTGTCCAAATCAGAACCTTTTAAAAGTAAAAATATAAAATAAATACTTAGACCACTTTACAATTCATGAGATTTTTACAGAAAGTCTAGGACTCATAAAAGTTTAATAATCTCAAAAATTCCAGTAGAAAAAGTGAGTATAAGTATTTTCTAAAAATTCCACCAAATGAAGACTGACTTGGTTCTTATGAAGTTTAAGGACTAACTAGTAATCTTAATACATTTTAGCTATATCCCTTTTCATTTTAAGTTTATTTTAGGTTGTTAAACATATGTAAATCATATTTTTAGTTACTTATGATCAAGATTAGAGTTAGCCATGTAATCATCATTGAGTGTTTTTAACACTCTAGATTGAGCTTTTACACCCATTTCTCTTGAAAGAGACCTTGTAATACTTAAGAGAAATGTTTATGGAAGTAATACCTTAATGAATGATGATGAGAACTATAAGAGAAAGTGGCTGTAACATAAGAGGATTTAGTGAATTGTTAAGTGTATTAAGTGAGCTTTAAGAGAAAACAAATGGTCTTATAATGATGGTGGTAAATACGTGGCTAAAGGGGAACAAAAGACAAGTATGACTAGTTAGATTGCTAATTAATTTATGTATTCTATAAGTTTCATGCACTAATGCCTAATATTATGGAGACAAGATAACAACTTTAAGTATAATATGTAAGCTTTTAAGAAACAAAAGGAATTCTCATGGTGATGGTGGGGATTTACGTGGCTAGAGGGAAAGAAAAGAGATATGGTGAGTAATCTCTAGTTCATGTATGAATTAGACAAGTGTGATAACATGTTCCATGCAAATATGTTTAATATCTTTAAGTCACAAGGTCTAAGTGTGTTGCATGTGTTTAAGACAAGGCATAATACTTGTAAAGATGGCGATGATGGCGTGTAACATGGAGGAAAAAAGAGAGTTATGACTCACTAAACTTGCACTAATACTTATGCATAGCATGCTCCTAGTGTTTTGCATGGAATATTAGTTTGATTACATGCTTGCACATGAAGATTGCATGGCTTGGTTCTTTTGTTGGTAATGATATGGATGATGATTATGATTATGGAATATAATTTGTTAATTTTGGCATTTAAATGTACATATACTTGTGTAGTTCATAAATGTATAAGCTTAGGTTTTAATTTGTAAGTTTAAGGTTTAGAAAGTAAGCTTATGCTAGGTTTAAATCAAAGTAAGTTAAGGTTGATTAAATTGAAACAATGACAAGTATAAGTTAATCAAAATTAAGTGTGAAGGTGAATAAATTTTTACGTGTACAAATGTCTTAACCTAAGGTTTAATATTAAAGTGATTTGGTTACAAGTTTTTAATCTAAATACTTGGTTAATAAGTTTATTTATTAAGTTATTATATACAAAGATATAAATTATAAGTCTAGGGTCTATGGTAATAAGCTAAGGTTTCAGGACATTGTGCAAAATGTGTGAAGTAACACTTAATCAAGTAAATCCTAAAATGTATCCTTAGAGTTATACAAACCCTAAAATAAACCAAGACATAGATCATCAGTTTTACTCGTCAAGTCTAGACAACTTAATTCGAAAAACCTAGGGTTATGACACCTGGAAAACTCCTAACTCCTCTAACATTTGTGGGATGTGAAAGTTTAGCAATTACATCTACTTTAGCTCTATCCACTTCAATTCCTTCCTTTGAAATTTTGTGACCAAGAACGATGCCTTCTTTAACCATGAAATGACATTTCTTCCAATTAAGTACTAGATTTGATTGTTCGCATCTAATAAGCATTCGTTCAAGATTAACTAAACATGATCCAAATGTATCACCGAAGACTGAAAAGTCGTCCATGAAAACTTCCATGCATTCTTCTATCATATCGTGAAAAATTGCCATCATGCACCTTTGAAAGGTTGCAGGGGCGTTACAAAGTCCAAATGGCATTCGTTTGCAAGAAAAAGTACCATAAGGGCACGTGAACGTAGTTTTCTCTTGGTCCTCGGGTGCAATTGGAATTTGAAAGTATCCGGAGAAACCGTCAAGAAAACAATAGTAACTATTCCGGGCTAACCTTTCCAATATTTGATCAATGAAAGGTAAGGGAAAGTGATCTTTTCTTGTGGCGTCATTTAATTTTCTATAATCAATACAAACTCGCTATCCTGTTACAGTCCTTGTAGGAATAAGCTCATCTTTTTCATTTTTGATGACAGTCATGCCACCCTTCTTAGGTACGCATTGAACTGGGCTTACCCATGGACTATCTGAGATTGGATAAATTAAACCTGCATCTAGCAGTTTAATAATTTCTTTCTTAACAGCATCTTGCATATTAGGATTTAGTCTTCGTTGGCATTGCACATATGTTTTATGACCTTCTTCCATAAGGATTTTATGTGTGCAATACGAAGAACTTATGCCTTTAATGTCATGAATCTTCCATGTAATAGCTAGTTTAAGAGATTTTAGCACAGAAATGAGTTGAGATTTTTCATTTTCCGTAAGAGAAGACGATATTATTACAGGTAATTCATATTCACCATGTAAATAAGCGTACCAAATGGGTTGAAAGTGGCTTTAACTCTAATGTCGGTGGTTCTTCTATCGATGATTTGTATCGATATCTGTCTTCCTCTTTTAACATTTGAAGTTCTTCTGTTGTTGGTTCGTATTCATTAGCCATAAGTGTAGCTAACATTTTCGTTTCATCAATTGGTTTAGTTCCTTATCCTAAAGAACATTCTCCTGTTCCTTGTAATTCTGGAAATTCTTCTAATAATTCTGCTTGTGAATCTATAGTTTGAATATAATAACATGTATCATCTACAGATTGCGGTTGTTGCATGGCTCTATCCACAGAAAAGGTAACACTCTCGTCCTCTATACTTAGGGTCAGTTTCTTACCAAACACGTCTATTATTGCTTTAGCCGTGTTTAAGAATGGTCTTCCTAATATGAGAGGAACTCGAGAATCTTTTTCCATGTCCAGAATAACAAAATCTACTGGAAATACTAAAGTACCAACTTTAACTAGCATGTTCTCCATTATCCCTCTAGGATATTTTACTGATCGATCGGCTAGTTGTATGCTTATTCGTGTTGGTTTCAATTCTCCGAGGTCTAGTTTAGCGTATAATGAATACGGCATTAAATTTATACTAGCACCTAGATCTGCCAATGCTTCTATTGAACCAAGACTTCCTAGAAAACATGGAATTGTGAAACTTCCTGGATCTGATAATTTTTCTGGTATCTTATTCAACAACACTGCAGAACAATTAGCATTCATAGTAATAGCCGAAAGTTCTTCCATTTTCTTTCTGTTTGTGATTAGATCTTTCAGGAATTTAGCGTATCTTGGCATTCCTGAAATCACATCAATGAAAGGAAGATTTACATTTATTTGTTTAAACATATCCAAAAATTTGGATTGCTCGGCTACAAGTCTTTCTTTTCTCATTTTACTTGCGTAAGGAAGCGGTGGTTGGTATGGTTTAACATAAGGTTTAGCCTTAACTGTATTATTTTCATTAACCTTTTTAACTACCGGTTCTGTTTCCTTCTCTTGCTCAGGCTGTGGTTCTTGTGGAGTAGGAATAGAGTCATTAGAATTTACATGCATTTCAGGTGGTTTAAGTGTAATACCACTTCTTGTGGTAATGGCTTTAGTTGTTTCATTTTGGGGGTTAGCGTTTGTATCACTAGGTAGACTCCCCAGTTTTCTTTCTCCTATCAACCTTGCTAGGTTACTTACTTCTTGTTCCAGATTTTGGATAGAAGCTTGTTGATTTCTAAATGCTTGAGCATTTTGTTCATTGGTTTGTTCAGAGATGTGAAAAACTGAGTTTGAGATTCAACTAGCTTCGACATCATGTCTTCTAAATTTGGCTTTTTATCATCGGTTTGTGGTGGTTTAATTGGAAAAATAGGTCTTTGCAGATTGTAAGTATTATTGGATACTTGTTGATTGCTAGGACCTTGTTGGTTGTTGTATGGAACATTTCAGTTATAATTCTGGTTTTGATTGTAGAATGGTCTTGGCGGTTGATAATTATTCTGATAATTATTTCCAGGCCTTTGGTTCATGTATGAAACATTCTCTCTTTGTTCCATTATTTGTTCAATACTGAGACAATCTTTTGTCAAATGTGGTCCTCCACACTGCTCACAACTAATTCGTATTGCGTGAATATCTTTAGTCATCTTTTCCATTCGTCTTTCGAAAGTATCTATCTTTGCAGAAATGGAATCAAAATCATGGCTAGAATCGGCTCTAGCCGCTTTAGATGATCTAACGATATCTTTTTCTTGATGCCACTCATGTGAGTGGGAAGCAGTGTTATCAATAATTTTGTAAGTTTCAGTTGCGGTTTTCTTCATAATGGAACCATCAGCTGCTATATCGATGTCTTTTCGTGTAGTAATATCGCATCCTAGGTAGAATATTTGTACTATTTGATATGTGTCTAAACCATGTTGAGGACATCCTCTCAACAGCTTTCTAAATCTTGTCCATGCCTCATATAGAGTTTCATTTGGCTTCTGTGTAAACATAACTATTTATCCTTGAAGTCTCACGGCTTTAGATGCCGGAAAGAATTGTTTTAGAAAATTTTCAACTAAGACATCCCATGTATCAATCGCCCCTTCAGGTAACGATTCTAACCAATCTTTGGCTTCTCCCTTTAAAGTCCAGGGAAATAACATGAGATAGATATGTTCATCCTCAACTTCTCTGATTTTGAATAGAGTACAAATCCTATTAAAGGTACGAAGATGTTCATTTGGATCTTCCTTCGGCGCACCACTAAATTGGCATTGATTAGTTACCATGTGTAGGATTTGTCCTTTGATTTCATAATCTGGCGCATTAATGTCTGGTTGAGTAATTGCATGACCTTGGCCAATGCGTTTAGCCCTCATTCGGTCTTCCATACTTAGAGGTTCCAGATTTTCCATGATTGAATTTGTTGAATCTGAATCACTAGAGGATTCTGACTTAATGGTTTCTTCCTCGACAATCTCTAGATGAGTGATTTGTGGTTTAGGAGGAATGATTAATGGTTCAGGATCTCTGAATTATCCTTGAATATCCTCTGGGTTCTCAATTGTGAGGTCGGGTTCAAAAAATGGATTGTCGGAAATTTGAATTGGAGTACTTGGTCGACTAGATGACGATTCTAAAGAAAAATCAACGGTGACAATATTGGCTAGATGTCTTGATCGAGTTACAGGTGGTGAACATATGAAAGGTGGTGAACGTTTTGCTCGGTGCATTCACAGAATATCCTATTAGTTATAAAGATAAAAATTATTAAAGCTATTAAATTAATAGACTTTTCTGATTTTGCTCACGTTTCGAATAGCCAATAGATGCAGCAGGTAGCCAGGACCCTTTAAATTGGAAGCCCACAACTCGCCACTAACAAATCCAACTATTACTACGAACCAGAAAATTTTGGATATCTATCAATTTAACCGCTTAAAATAATTTTTCGTCGAAATTTTGAAATAAAAATCTATGCCCTAAAAACTAGAGCGTCGAGAAATAAGAAAGAAAAAGAGCGCGTCGGAAAACGTCAAAAAATAAGCTTCGAAAAATAATAATAAGAAAGTAGCGCTTCGAAACTTAAAAGCCTAAAAACTAAGAATTAAAAGTTGCGTCTAAAGGAATTAAAACTTAAAGGAATTCTATATCCAAAACGAAAATAACTTAATTAGGCATTAAAATCTATTAAATACTAAAGCGATAAGCGACGTCGTAGAATTCTAAATCTTAATCTAAAGAAAAAGCACTTAAGGGATTTTACGGCAAAGCCTAAAAATCTAGAAATAAAAATAACTACGGCAAAAACTATATCTTAAAACTAGTTACGAACGATAATATAATTACGTACTAAGTAATAAAAAGATACAAAAATGATAAAATTACTTATTTTTTAAAAAAATATTATTTTTATATTATTATTTTATAAAAGTACTAATTTTATATTAATAAAACTACTTAAAACTTAACTTTAAAAATTAATTAAAAACTAAACTAAATAATAAAATAATTAACCCTAATCTTAATTAATAAATATAAATTAAAAACCCTAATCGTATTAATTGCGTACTAGGTTTAAGCTGTTAGACTAACTCATGCGATCGTATGAGATTTGGGCGTCTGATCCATGCGATCGCATGAAACAAGTTACCTGGCCTGCTGTTGGGCTTCGATAGGCTTCGGCCCAGTTTCAATTTAATTATTATTTGATTTTAATTTTCTAAATATTACAAAATATTTATATAAACTTATATTTATAAATAAAAATACTTATTAATTTTTTACATAAAGTCTAGATTATATATATATATATATATATATATAAAATTTTTTTTTCTGATTTTAATTTATAATATATAAGTAGTAAAAAAAAATTTATAACTAGGTCATAAAAATACAAATTTTATAAAAATATTATTTTTTATATTATATTTTATAAAAGTATTAAACTATAAAACTTAATATTACAAATTATAAATGAAAACTAGAATTAATAATATGTTAAATAATTAAAACCTAAATAATAATAATATTTTAATTAAAACCTAATGATTTAATAATATTAATTAAATTATAAACCCTAATCTAGCATTTAATGCTGTACGAGGTATGGCGTGTCAAGTTTACTCATGCGACCGCATGAGAATCAACTTATACGATCATGAGATCGCATGGCCATGTAGGTTCAGTTTGATGCACACTCAAAACACGCAGGTCTAATGACCCGTCCTAATCCATCTGGATGAATACATTATAATTGGTTACATCGCGAGGTACTTGACCTCTATATGATACATTTTACAAACATTGCATTCATTTTTAAAAGACAAACTTTCATTACATTGAAAGTTGACGGCATGCATACCATTTCATAATATATCCAACTATAATTGACTTAATAATAATCTTGATGAACTCAACGACTCGAATGCAACGTCTTTTGAAATATGTCATGAATGACTCCAAGTAATGTCTCTAAAATAAGCATATGCACAGCGGAATATTTCTTTCATACCTGAGAATAAACATACTTTCAAATGTCAACCAAAAGGTTGGTGAGTTCATTAGTTTATCATAAATAATCATTTCATCATTTTAATATACCACAAGATTTCATATTTCCATTTCTCATAAATATACGTCCCATGCATAGAGACAAAAATAATTCATATGGATTGAACACCTGGTAACCGACATTAACAAGATGCATATAAGAATATCCCCTATCATTCCGGGACATCCATCGGACATGATAAAACAACATCGAAGTACTAAAGCATCTGCTACAACGGATGAGGTTTGTTAGGCCCAATAGATCTATCTTTAAGATTCGCGTCAATTAGTAGATCGGTTTACTAATTATTAGGCTACCAAGCAAAAGGGGCATATTCGGCTTCGATCATTCAAGCATATAATGTAGTTTCGATTACTTGTGTTTATTTTGTAAAACATTTATAAAAGCAACGCATCTATTCTCAGTCCCAAAAATATATATTGCAAAAGCATTTAAAAAGGGAGTAATGAAACTCACGATCCAATATTTTGTAGTAAAAATATTCATACGACGAAACTAAACAATGCAGGGTTGGCCTCAGATTCACAAACCTATATCATTTGTATATTTATTAATATACATAATTGTAATCTAACACACGTATATATAAATTTGTTAGTTATATCCTTTTTATATTAATAGTATATATATTTGTTTGTTAGAATTAGTAATTATAATGATACAAAAGTTATATTAATATTGGTAAAAGTGATAATAATTATAGTACTTAATATTACTAATAATGTTAATAATTCTATTAGTGATAAATATAATGATATTAATAATAATAATAATAATTGTAAAAAAATATTAATTTTATTGTTAATGATACATATGATAATAATTGTAATAATTATATAGTAATAATACTTATGATAATATTAATAACATTACTGATAATAATTTGATAACAATTTTTAATATTAATAATACATAATCATAACACTAAATATTATAAAATGATAGGAGTTTTAATATTAATAAAAATAATAATATTTTATATCATTTACATAATAATAATAACATTAATAATCATATTCATGGTGATAATAATAATACCTATATTAGTAATACTAATAATTCAAAATTTTTAATAAAAATACTTTTATTGATTTTAATATAGATAACAATACTAATAATAATATTATATAATAACAATAATCTTAATCATAATAATAATAATAATAATAATAATAATAATAATAATAATAATAATAATAATAATAATAATAATAATAATAATAATAATAATAATAATAATAATAATAATAATAATAATAATTATTATATTAATAATAACTAAATTCATGATAATAATTAAAATAATGATAATAATTATATTTAATAATAATACTATTTAATAATAATAATCACAATAACAATAATAATAATGATGATAATAAAAATAATAAAATGAAAACTACCTTATAAGCTTTTCCAAAAACAAAATGCTCCAGACAGGGCTCGAACCCGAGACCTCTCGTTCCCTAACCACACGCCCAACCAATCCTCTATTTCTTATTATCTGAAAATTCGCGTTTTAATTAATAAAACCCGTATTTTCCATTTTTCTCATTTTCTTCCAAAACTAAAGCCATTTATTTTGATCCATTACATCTCATAAGCCTAACAACATGGAACCCATTTAAATGTTAATTGGATCCATATCATACGGCCCCATCTCGTTACAGGTTAATTGATCCAGCCTTTTTTTATCGATTTAAATAAAAAAAATAGGTTCTTGGCCTTCACATCCTTAACCAACGAGAAAGAAGGGACAATTCACAGGTTATTGATCCTCATCACTATTCTTCATCATCATTATCAAGTCTATCACCATTATTTCATCACCACAGAGTCATCGTCTTCCTCGTTTAATCGTTATTGTTATAACATCTGTTGCAAGTTGATCATGGGTGGTCTTCAACCATCGACTTAGCAGTAAATAACACGATGGGGTGTGGGTTAATAAACAGAGAATTAACTGCAGCCAATTTTCATCACCATCGTTATCTTCATAACTTTATCACCATGAATACTATTCATCATCTTCTTGATGTATTATCTTTCAGTCGTCATCATCGTTTAGCAATCATCATCGTTCATCCTCACATCGTGACCTTCATCATCATCATACGTGGGTTTTGGTTTGGGTTTGATAACCGAATAGGATTAGTAACAAAACAGAAGCAAATAACGACTAGAAGGTGGCTTTTAAAATAAATAAATAAATAAATAAATAAAATAAAAGAAAAAGGTGGTTTTATGGTATGGTTATGCAATAAGAAGACATGAACGAGCACATGTATTAGCTGTAGTAAAACAGCAAAATAGATAGTTGTATGTGTAGTTATGGGTTTGGTTTTAATTAGGACAAGAGTGTTTTGGGTAGCAGCTTGCAATAAATGGTTCGATAGTTTGGGTTGGTTAAAAGAAACATTATATTTCAGCAGTAGTATTTGTGATTTTATGGTGGTTTGGGTTTTCAATTCGGGTTTTAAAACAGAAAAAGGGAGGCTGAGATGTACACCCGTGTTTCATAAAACTTGTGTTATTGAATGGTTTGAACGGGGTCAGGCCACTTATCCAGTTTGTAGGAGGTTGGTTTTTGCCATATGTGATTGTTGATAATTAGTACAGATGATGGTTTGATATGTAACAGACACAACGTCATAGAGATGGCTTTTATTGTGGAAGTGATGAGGAACCGAAAACATCACATGGTTTTGTTAGCTGATTTTACGGTGGCGGTGAAAGGTGTACATATATATATGGAAGGAGATGGTGAAGGTAGCTAGGCAAGGATCAAGGGGTGTTGGTTTGATCTTGCATATATAGTGCATGTGTGTATTATATGTATTTTATTTTATGTGGCCAACAAAAGAGAACAAATACAGTGGCTATATGATAATTGAAATCATCACAGGTGAATGAGTGATACGTGCTTTATATAAATATATCCATAAAGTTTTCAATTATGCACAGTAACTTATTCAATCTAATCAATTATTAAGTTTAAATAACGGGTGAATATGAAAAGCAGATAGTAACCAGTCTTTTCATTTGTTTTCTTTCTCTCGACATCAATTAACGGAGTATTATATCTTGCTCCATTGTTAATCAGTGGCGAATAAAAGTCTTCGGAAAAATCTCAAATTTTTACAAATAAAATATAAAACTCAAATGTTTTCTTTCTCTCGACATCAATTAACGGAGTATTATATCTTACAAATTAATTATTGACTCCCAACCCCAAGTAAAATATAAAAATTCTAAAATTTCAACAAATAATTCCTAAATACATTTTTACTAAGCCATAATTTATAAAACTCATTTTCGGATCACCGTTTATTTTAAAATCATACAAGTTCCTTTTTAGCTCGTTTACTATTAATCGAATGAAAATTGAGCGTTACCGTTGTTTACAAAATAAATTCGAAATCCTATTTATATATTCTCTATAATTTACTTATGTATATATACTTTCTGAATAATATTTATTATATGTTATTATTATTTTGTATAATTAATTCTAACAATTACAATATATAATATTTCATATTATTATACACACATATATATATATATATATATATATATATATATATATATATATATATATATATATATATATATATATATATATATATATATATATATATATATAATTATGCATATTTATTATTCGTGAATCATCGGGAACAGTCGAAGGTCAATTGAATATATGAAACAGTTCAAAGATTTTGAAATTCAACTTAATAGACTTTGCTTATCATGTCGAAACCATATAAAGATTATGTTTAAATTTGGTTGAAAATTTCCAGGTCATCACAGTACCTACCCGTTTGTCATAACCCGACCTTAACCATAAGGATGAATACAATAACATATGATTTCATCGCGAGGTATTGACCTCTATATGCTACATTTTTCAAAAACTGCATTCGTTTTTACAATACAAACCATAGCTTTTATTACAAATACAAGGTTTAAACAACTTAATAATGATTATCGTTTAGCGATAATCTTAGACTTACAAACTTTACATGTGATAATAACAATACGACTTCCAACATATTTTACATTACAAATCCTCCGATATGCAGTTTTATTTTTGACACAAATATGCATACTCAAGATCTTGCTTAAATTCAACATGTTGCATCGGAAGCTTTTAGTTATCACCTGAGAATAAACATGCTTAAAACGTCAACATAAAGTTGGTGAGATATAGGTTTAATGCCGGCAGCGTTATAAATATAGACCACAATATTTCATATATAAACGTTCTAATAAAAATATTCTAAGTTGTTGAGCACTTGATAACCATACTTAACATTTAATCAACGTCGCATATTCCCTTTATTATGAAATCTTACTACACCGTACCAAGTGTAGTCACCGAAACGAAGTACTGTGTAACCGTTGAATACTGGTCATCCAGTCCGGTTGGGGTTTTCAGGCCCGATAGATCTATCAACAGGATTCGCGTTTACAATACCTCATGTAAATAATAGTTACCAAGTTACAGGGAAGTATGCCAGTCGTACAACTCAACGTAGAATATATATTTTTAATCACTTGTGTCCATAACGTAAATCATAAAATGCATGTATTCTCATCCCAAAATATTTAGAGTTTAAAAGTGGGACTATATACTCACTTTTGTCTTGAAGGTATTTAACTCGACTTGGTCTCCGATAGATATCACGAACCTAACCATATATATAATATATCAACATATTTTTCTTTTTAAGTAATCGTTATATATATATATATATATATATATATATATATATATATATATATATATATATATATATATATATATATATATATATATATATATATATATATATATATATATATATATATACTTTTAATACTTTTAATATTTTCTTAGTCCGTAGTTAGCAGTCCGATGTTAGTGGTCCACAATTATTTGCTTAAATAAAATAAATAAAGACCCCATCGTATTCGTATTGATCAGCATTAATCTCGACCCATGGTACCATGTTGTCAAGTGACGTGTTGCGTACATAAAGTACCGTGTTGTCAAATGACGTGTTGGGTACAATCATGAGGTCTTATGATTAATCTTCTCGTGTTGTTTACGGGTGGTCCTGAAATATATAAAATCAAATCATAAGTAAATATATATTAAATATTATGTTAATTAGCCAATATATGATTAATCCGATTTTGTCATAATATGATATATTACAGGTCTTGAAGTGTTTTTAAAAATCAAATTAGAAGGATCTATTTAGTTTGCGAACAAGTTTGAAATCACTCAAACTATGTTCTTGTTGTTAAAATTTTACAACACAAAATAAGATAACTATATAAATATGAATCGAATAAGGTTATGAATAAGGTTACTACCTCAAGTTACTTGGACAAAGCTACTGGAATAGGTAAGAAAAATCTTGGAATCAAAAGAGTGGTGGAGTGGGATTGAAAGATTGGAAGTAATCTACTTGAAATCGGATGACTATATTGATACGTTCTTGAGTAGGTAAATGAAGAGAGATTAGGGAGTGAATTAACTTGAAAGAAAATTGGAAATGAAATTGTATGTGTGTGTGTGCAAAATAGCATGATTATGGGATGGATATATAGGAGATTTAGTTTGTTTTCTTGCACAAAAGTCACACATGAGGTTAAATGGCTGGTTCCCACATGTAACATCATGTCTAGTGGCTGATCATTGAAGTTTATTGTTGGTATATAACAATAGTAAATACGTATAGAAGCTGGGTATGATACGGTTACATATACCCTAGATATACTTGTAGAAATTTTGAGGAATCGGAACGAGAATTCAAATATGGACGGGTTTATAACTGTAAAAGAGGCTCAAAACTGGGCTTTTATTTTTGGGTCAAACCGGGCCAAAATAAAATTTTAAGACATTTTTAATAAAGCAATGTTAGCCCAACCAGGGGCTCTGCCCCTTGGACCCCGCCAGGGGTTGCCACCCCTTGGACCCCGCTTATTGGGGGCGCTGCCCCCGAACCCCCGTCATAATCAAGATAAGTTCAAACAAGTGTGCACTCCACACTTCCCCAAACTTGATTGATATTTATCAAGATTATTTTGGTTACAAATTAATCCCATTACACTTAAATCATATTGGTGACATAGATCACCAACACATTATAGATTGTAAGTATATATGTCAAAGAACGTTACATATAGTTATCGTTTTGAAAACTTAAGTTAGTGGTCTCAAAGTATACTTATAACTCATTATTGTTAGTTCACAATGAAATGTTAAACCATCCTTAAATCATGTTAAATATGTATAGATATGTACATATACATAATCGTATAATTATCGTGTGTTATATAGTTCGTGATATCATCGGTCAAATTGGACGGTCAAACGTTTTGTGAAACTCTTTTCAAAAACATAAGTCTCAACAGTTTGGATTGCTTATCATGTTGGTAAGGTTTATTTTATGTAAATATTAATCTCATAAGTATAAAACGATCGGAAAAATCCGGGTCGTTACAGTACCTACCCGTTAAATAAATTTCATCCCGAAATTTTAAAGTTGTACCTATTTTGCGTTATCGGGAAACAAATGTGGATACTTTTGTTTCATCTGATCCTTTCGTTCCCAAGTAAACTCGGGACCCCTTCGAGCATTCCAACGAACCTTGACGATTGGTATGTTGCTCTGCTTGAGTTGTTTAACTTCACGGTCCATGATTTTGACTGGTTCTTCTATGAATTGTAGTTTCTCGTCGACTTGGATTTCTTCAAGAGGAATGGTGAGATCTTCCTTTGCAAGACATTTCTTGAGGTTTGAGACATGAAATGAATTATGTACCCCGGCGAGTTGTTGTGGTAACTCGAGTCGATAAGCTACCGGTCGGATGCGTTCGATGATCTTGAACGGGCCTACATACCTTGGGTTCAGTTTACCCCTTTTTCCAAAACGTAGTACATCTTTCCAAGGTGACACCTTTAGCATAACCATGTCACCGATCTGAAACTCTAATGGTTTCCTTCGGACATCGGCGTAGCTCTTTTGGCGACTACGGGCTGTTTTCAATCTCTCCTTGATTTGCACTATCTTCTCAGTAGTTTCATGGATGATCTCGAGACCAGTTAATTGTCGATCTCCTACTTCATTCCAACAGATAGGGGATCTACACTTCCTTCCATACAGTGCTTCGAATGGTGCAGCTTTAATGCTCGCATGATAACTATTATTATACGAGAATTCTGCTAATGGTAGATATTTATCCCATCCGTTTCCAAAATCGATCACACATGCCCTGAGCATGTCTTCAAGAGTCTAAATTGTTCTTTCACTCTGCCCGTCAGTTTGCGGATGATATGCGGTGCTCATATCCAAACGGGTTCCCAGGGCCTCCTGTAGTAATTGCCAAAACTTTGATGTAAATCTACTATCACGATCGGATATAATGGAAATAGGTATTCCATGCATTAAAACAATTTCCTTTATGTATAATCGTAATAGTTTCTCCATTCTATCCGTTTCCTTTATAGACAAGAAATGTGCAGATTTGGTGAGACGATCAACTATTACCCAAATGGTGTCATAACCCCAGGCAGTCTTAGATAACTTTGTGATGAAATCTATGGTAATACCATCCCATTTCCATTCTGGGATTTCTGGTTGTTGAAGTAACCCTGACGGCTTCTGGTGTTCTGCTTTGACTTTGGAACAAGTTAAACATTCCCCAACATATGTTGCAACATCTGTCTTTAAATTAGGCCACCAATAATGCGTCTTAAGATCTTGATACATCTTTCCAACTCTAGGATGTATCGAGTATCTTGTCTTATGTGCCTCGTTCAATATCAACTTCCTTAATCCACCCAACTTTGGTACCCAAATACGGTTTGCAAAATATCGAATTCCGTCTTCCCGTATAACGAGTTGTTTCCCATACTTCTTCATTATTTCGTTTCCTATGTTTTCTTTAGTAAGAGCTTCTCGTTGAGCCTCTTTGATTTGTGAGTTGAGATTCATGCGAATTTTTATGTTCATCGATCGTACTCGAATTGGTTCCCGTTCCTTTCTGCTTTGAGCGTCGGCCACTACATTCGCTTTCCCGGGATGATAGCGAATCTCACAATCATAGTCGTTTATCAGCTCGAGCCACCTACGTTGCCTCATGTTCAGCTGTTTCTGATCAAAAATGTGTTGAAGACTTTTATGATCAGTAAACACAGTACATTTAACCCCATATAAATAGTGTCTCCATATCTTCAATGCAAACACTACTGCTCCCAATTCTAAATCATGCGTCATATAATTCCGCTCGTGAATCTTCAATTGTCGAGATGCGTATGCTATAACTTTCTTTCGTTGCATAAGGACGCAACCAAAACCTTGTCGCGAAGCGTCACAATATATCTCAAAATCATCGTTCCCTTCAGGTAACGATAAAATAGGTGCTGTAGTCAACTTCTTCTTCAGTAATTGAAATGCACTTTCCTGCTCAGAAGTCCATTCGTACTTCTTCCCTTTTTGCGTTAACGCTGTTAATGGTTTAGCTATTCGGGAAAAATCTTGAATAAACCTTCTATAATAACCAGCTAAACCCAAAAATTGGCGTATCTGTGTTGGTGTCTTAGGAGTCTCCCATTTTTCAATGGCCTCAATTTTAGCTGGATCAACCTGAATTCCTTTGCTACTAACAACGTGGCCAAGAAATTGCACTTCTTTCAACCAAAATGCACACTTAGAAAATTTGGCGTATAACTGTTCTTTTCTTAACAATTCTAATACCAACCTTAAATGCTGCTCATGCTCTTGCTCACTCTTGGAATAGATAAGAATATCGTCAATGAAAACGATAACAAACTTATCTAAATACGGACTACAAACTCGATTCATGAGGTCCATGAATACAGCTGGCGCATTAGTCAACCCAAACGGCATAACCAAAAATTCATAATGACCGTAGCGTGTCCGAAAAACAGTTTTCGGAATATCTTCTTCTTTGACGCGTAGTTGATGATAGCCCTACCTTAGGTCGATTTTCGAGTAAACACATGATCCTTGCAATTGATCAAATAAGTCATCAATTCTCAGTAGTGGATACCTATTCTTGATAGTTAACTTATTTAATTCACGATAATCTATACACATTCGGAAAGATCCATCTTTCTTCTTAACGAATAAAATCGGAGCTCCCCACGGTGAAGTGCTCGGTCGAATGAAACCACGGTCTAGTAATTCTTGTAACTGGCTTTGTAACTCTTTCATCTCAGATGGTGCAAGTCTATATGGAGCACGAGCCACTGGTGCAGCTCCTGGTACTAGATCTATTTGAAATTCTACAGATCTAAATGGAGGTAATCCCGGTAACTCTTCCGGAAATACTTCAGGAAAATCTCTTGCCACAGGCACGTCATTGATGCTCTTCACTTTTTCCTTCGTTTCGACTTTATTAACATGTGCTAGGATAGCATAGCACCCTTTCTTCAAGCACTTTTGAGCTTTTAAACAACTAATGAGTTTTAGCTTTGAGTTACCCTTCTCTCCATAAATCATTAATGGCATTCTATCCTTACGAGGAATGCGAATTGCCTTCTTGGCACACACAACTTCAGCTCCTATTTTGGACATCCAGTCCATGCCGACTATTACATCAAAACTTCCTAATTCTACGGGTATCAAATCAATCTTAAATGTTTCTCCGTCTAAATTTATTTTACAATCACGGCAAATTTTATCGGCTTTAATTAGTTTACCATTAGCTAACTCAATCATGTACTTAGCATCTAGAGGTAATGATGAACAATTCAATTTAGCGTGAAAGTCTCTACACACGTAACTTCTATCGGCACCAATATCAAATATAATAGATGCGGATAAGTTATTAATGGTAAACGTACCCGTAACAAGCTCCGGGTCTTCATACGCCTCTCTAGCATTAATAACAAATGCTCTTCCACATGCAGATCTGTTATTCTTCTCTGGATTCGGGCACTGACTCTTATAATGACCATGTTTCCCACACCCATAACAAGTAACAGTAGCTAAGGCAGTTCTATTTGCATTGGTGGAAGTAGTCTTTGTACCGTTTGTATTTGTAGCGGGAACCCTACAATCTTCAGCAAGATGACCTTTTCGATTACAATTGGTGCACACCACATTACAATAACCAGAGTGATGTTTGTGGCATTTGTTACATAAAGGATTTCGTCCTTTGTAACCTGAGTTTGAACCGCTACCCGCACCTTGCGTGGTTTCTTGTTTCTTGTTGGATTGTTGATGATTACCTTCCCACTTTCTTTTATTTCCCGATGTCTTGACATCGGTGTTCTTATCTGGAATAATCTGGTCCATCAACTCGTTCGCCATGGTGATAGCTTCATGAATAGTCTTGGGTTTGGATGCTGTAACATTTGCCTTGACCTTTTTAGGCAAACCGTCTTTGTACAGTTCAATCTTCCGTTCTTCGGTTGGTACCAATTCGTGACATAGCAAAGCTAATTCCATGAATCGCTGATTGTAGTTGGTGAGTTCAGTACCAACAAATTTCAGGCTTCGTAATTCAGCTTCCAACTTCCTAACCTCGTTCCTTGGACAATATTCGTTGATTAGCATTGTTTTGAATTCTTCCCAAGGAGTATCATAAGCTACATCTCCTCCTACGGCCTTCACATAGTTTTTCCACCACGTGAGTGCACTATCTTGTAGGGTGCACGATGCATACTTGGTCATGTCCTTCTCAATACAACTACTGATTTTAAACACAGACTCAATCTTTTCGATCCACCGGGTTAAACCAACTGGTCCTTCTGTTCCACTGAATGATGAGGGCTTGCAACCTTGAAAAGTTTTGTAAGTGCACCCCACACGAGGATTTGGGTTAACTGCAGCACATCTTGCAGCCTCGACCCATAACATTCTGTCGTTCACTCGCTGATTGATGAGTTCCTGGATTTCTTGTTCCGTCATTCGGTTCAATCGCGCCATAATCTTCAACAAGAATGAAAAAAATAATTATTCACATGGAATATTATAGATGTAGTATGTATTTACAGTACATCGTAGCTTATTAATAATATGAGCCAGTTATTATTATAAAAGCCTTTTCTTCTTATTAGCGTTTTATAATTATATCTAGGGTAGTACCTACCCGTTAAAGTTCATACTTAATAGCTTAGTACGAAAATCAATTACTACCGCCCAAATAATACTTAACCATGGAAAATTATTGCATTTCACACTTCACTATTTTACATATGCTTATCTTACATCAAACATTAAGCAAACCACACTAGTAATATTATACAAAACATTATATGATCCCATGGTTTAAAACAACAGCGCATCATTTAACCCAAAGCGTTTGTGTTCAAAGAAATCACTTAAAGGTTATCCTGGTTGTCTCCCTGCGTTTTGGCTGAGGAACCGAAGAACTGGATGTCGGGATAGAACTAATAGGAATAGCGGGAATAGGTGTGGAAGTATCTGGTGGAGTTGGTGCGACAACATTCTCTCTAGACTCGGGATTTGGATTTTCCATTTCAGTAGCCTTTCGTTTCTTTCCTCGTTCGAACTTGTCTTTCGTAATTTCCTGTATTTCTTCCTCCTCAGGATCACTTTCTGGTTCCTCTTCAATTGATTCATCCGGAACTTGTGAGTCTTCCCAAAAGGTGTCATTTTCATCATCGGATAGGTTAATGACTGGAACACCATCTGAAGATTCTGGTTCGGAGTAGCTGAATGTGATAATAAGTTCTAAGCCAGACATCTATCACATAACAACTAGCACGTTAATACCACATAATATTTACATATTAATTTTTAACCAACAAGGATAAGCAATAGTTTTCGAAATCAAACACGGTCAAAGTCCAGACTCACTAATGCATCCTAACAAACTCGATAAGACACACTAATGCAAATTTTCTGGGTCTCTAAGACCAACGCTCTGATACCACATGTCATAACCCGACCTTAACCATAAGGACGAATACAATAACATATGATTTCATCGCGAGGTATTGACCTCTATATGCGACATTTTTCAAAAACTGCATTCGTTTTTACAATACAAACCATAGCTTTTATTACAAATACAAGGTTTAAACAACTTAATAATGATTATCGTTTAGCGATAATCTTAGACTTACAAACTTTACATGTGATAATAACAATACGACTTCCAACATATTTTACATTACAAATCCTCCGATATGCAGTTTTATTTTTGACACAAATATGTATACTCAAGATCTTGCTTAAATTCAACATGTTGCAGCGGAAGCTTTTAGTTATCACCTGAGAATAAACATGCTTAAAACGTCAACATAAAGTTGGTGAGATATAGGTTTAATGCCGGCAGCGTTATAAATATAGACCACAAGATTTCATATATAAACGTTCTAATAAAAATATTCTAAGTTGTTGAGCACTTGATAACCATACTTAACATTTAATCAACGTCGCATATTCCCTTTATTATGAAATCTTACTACACCGTACCAAGTGTAGTCACCGAAACGAAGTACTGTGCAACTGTTGAATACTGGTCGTCCAGTCCGGTTGGGGTTGTCAGGCTCGATAGATCTATCAACAGGATCCGCGTTTACAATACCTCATGTAAATAGTAGTTACCAAGTTACAGGGAAGTATGCCAGTGGTACAACTCAACGTAGAATACATATTTTTAATCACTTGTGTCCATAACGTAAATCATAAAATGCATGTATTCTCATCCCGAAATATTTACAGTTTAAAAGTGGGACTATATACTCACTTTTGTCTTGAAGGTATTTAACTCGACTTGGTCTCCGATAGATATCACGAACCTAACCATATATATAATATATCAACATATTTTTCTTTTTAAGTAATCGTTACATATATATATATATATATATATATATATATATATATATATATATATATATATATATATATATATATATATATATATATACTTTTAATACTTTTAATATTTTCTTAGTCCGTAGTTAGCAGTCCGATGTTAGTGGTCCACAATTATTTGCTTAAATAAAATAAATAAAGACCCCATCGTATTCGTATTGATCAGAATTAATCTCGACCCATGGTACCATGTTGTCAAGTGACGTGTTGCGTACATAAAGTACCGTGTTGTCAAATGACGTGTCGCGTACAATCATGAGGTCTTATGATTAATCTTCTCGTGTTGTTTACGGGTGGTCCTGAAATATATAAAATCAAATCATAAGTAAATATATATTAAATATTATGTTAATTAGCCAAGATGTGATTAATCCGATTTTGTCATAATATGATATATTACAGGTCTTGAAGTGTTTTTAAAAATCAAATTAGAAGGATCTATTTAGTTTGCGAATAAGTTTGAAATCACTCAAACTATGTTCTTGTTGTTAAAATTTTACAACACAAAATAAGATAGCTATATAAATATGAATCGAATAAGGTTATGATTAAGGTTACTACCTCAAGTTACTTGGACAAAGCTACTGGAAAAGGTAAGAAAAATCTTGGAATCAAAAGAGTGGTGGAGTGGGATTGAAAGATTGGAAGTAATCTCCTTGAAATCGGATGACTATATTGATACGTTCTTGAGTAGGTAAATTGAAATGTCCCGTTCTTATTGATTAAAAACGTTCCATATTAATTGATTTCGTTGCGAGGTTTTGACCTCTATATGAGACGTTTTTCAAAGACTGCATTCATTTTTAAAACAAACCATAACCTTTATTTCATAAATAAAGATTTAAACAGCTTTACGTAGATTATCAAATAATGATAATCTAAAATATCCTGTTTACACACGACCATTACATAATGATTTACAATACAAATATGTTACATCGAAATCAGTTTCTTGAATGCAGTTTTTACACAATATCATACAAACATGGACTCCAAATCTTGTCCTTATTTTAGTATGCAACAGCGGAAGCTCTTAATATTCACCTGAGAATAAACATGCTTTAAACATCAACAAAAATGTTGGTGAGTTATAGGTTTAACCTATATATATCAAATCGTAACAATAGACCACAAGATTTCATATTTCAATACACATCCCATACATAGAGATAAAAATCATTCATATGGTGAACATCTGGTAACCGACATTAACAAGATGCATATATAAGAATATCCCCATCATTCCGGGACACCCTTCGGATATGATATAAATTTCGAAGTACTAAAGCATCCGGTACTTTGGATGGGGTTTGTTAGGCCCAATAGATCTATCTTTAGGATTCGCGTCAATTAGGGTGTCTGTTCCCTAATTCTTAGATTACCAGACTTAATAAAAAGGGGCATATTCGATTTCGATAATTCAACCATAGAATGTAGTTTCACGTACTTGTGTCTATTTTGTAAATCATTTATAAAACCTGCATGTATTCTCATCCCAAAAATATTAGATTTTAAAAGTGGGACTATAACTCACTTTCACAGATTTTTACTTCGTCGAGAAGTAAGATTTGACCACTGTTGATTCACGAACCCATAACAATATATACATATATATTAAAGTATGTTCAAAATATATTTACAACACTTTTAATATATTTTGATGTTTTAAGTTTATTAAGTCAGTTGTCCTCGTTAGTAACCTACAACTAGTTGTCCACAGTTAGATGTACAGAAATAAATCGATAAATATTATCTTGAATCAATCCACGACCCAGTGTATACGTATCTCAGTATTGATCACAACTCAAACTATATATATTTTGGAATCAACCTCAACCCTGTATAGCTAACTCCAACATTCACATATAGAGTGTCTATGGTTGTTCCGAAATATATATAGATGTGTCGACATGATAGGTCGAAACGTTGTATACGTGTCTATTGTATCTCAGGATTACATAATATACAATACAAGTTGATTAAGTTATGGTTGGAATAGATTTGTTACCAATTTTCACGTAGCTAAAATGAGAAAAATTATCCAATCTTGTTTTACCCATAACTTCTTCATTTTAAATCCGTTTTGAGTGAATCAAATTGCTATGGTTTCATATTGAACTCTATTTTATGAATATAAACAGAAAAGTATAGGTTTATAGTCGGAAAAATAAGTTACAAGTCATTTTTCTAAAGGTAGTCATTTCAGTCGAAAGAACGACGTCTAGATGACCATTTTAGAAAACATACTTCCACTTTGAGTTTAACCATAATTTTTGGATATAGTTTCATGTTCATAATAAAAATAATTTTCTCAGAATAACAACTTTTAAATCAAAGTTTATCATAGTTTTTAATTAACTAACCCAAAACAGCCCACAGTGTTACTACGACGGCGTAAATCCGGTTTTACGGTGTTTTTCGTGTTTCCAGGTTTTAAATCATTAAGTTAGCATATCATATAGATATAGAACATGTGTTTATTTAATTTTAAAAGTCAAGTTAGAAGGATTAACTTTTGCTTGCGAACAAGTTTAGAATTAACTAAACTATGTTCTAGTGATTACGAGTTTAAACCTTCGAATACGATAGTTTTATATATATGAATCGAATGATGTTATGAACATCATTACTACCTCAAGTTTAGTAGGTAAACCTACTGGAAGTGACATGAAATGATCTAGCTTCAAAGGATCTTGGATGGCTTGAAAGTTCTTGAAGTAGGATCATGACACAAAAACAAGTTCAAGTAAGATTTTTACTCGAATTAAGATAGTTTATAGTTATAGAAATTGAATCAAAGTTTGAATATGAATATTACCTTGAATAAGAAAGATAACCTACTGTATATAACAAAGGTTTCTTGATCTTAGATGATTACTTGGAATGGATTAGAAAGCTTGGAAGTAAATTAGTAAACTTGAAGGGATTTTTGAAGTGTTCTTGAAGTGTTCTTCCTATGATGATTATAGCTTGATTCTTGAAGTGATTTTTGATGAATATGATGATTAACTACTAGAAAAATACGTTCATAATAGTGTGTGTGTGTGTTGAGAGAGAATTAGAAAGAGAATTGGAAGTGAAATGGAGTGAATGATGAGTGGTAATTGGTGAGTGGGGTTAAAAGGAGTTCTAGTTAGTTGACTAGCTCGTGGTAGAAGTTAAAATTGATTAGTCATACATGACATAATCAAGAGTGGAATCCCATGCTAGTTCCTATTGGTATATACCCATAGTAAGTACGTTTTGAAGCTGTGTATAATACGGGTAAGAATACGACTAGAATTCTTGATGAAAGAAAAGAATGGGAAAGTAACTGTAACCATTTTCGTTAAGTATGAGTGTTTTGATATATGTATTGAAGTCTTCCAAAAGTATTTTAATACATCTAAATACACTACATGTATATACATTTTAACTGAGTCGTTAAGTCATCGTTAGTCGTTACATGCAAGTGTTGTTTTGAAACCTTTAAGTTAACGATCTCAATTAATGTTGTTAACCCATTGTTTATTATATCTAATGAGATGTTAAATTATTATATTATCATGATATTATGATATATTAATATATCTTAATATGATATATATACATTTAAATGTCGTTACAACGATAATCGTTACATATATGTCTCGTTTCGAAATCCTTAAGTTAGTAGTCTTGTTTATATGTATATAACTCATTGTTAATATAATTATGGAGATACTTACTTATCATAATCTCATTTTAACCATATGTATATCCATATATATATCGTCATGTCATTTTTACAAGTTTTAACGTTCGTGAATCGCCGGTCAACTTGGGTGGTCAATTGTCTATATGAAACATATTTCAATTAATCAAGTCTTAACAAGTTTGATTGCTTAACATGTTGGAAAAATTTAATCATGTAAATATCAATCTCAATTAATATATATAAACATGGAAAAGTTCGGGTCACTACAGTACCTACCCATTAAATAAATTTCGTCCCGAAATTTTAAGCTGTTGAAGGTGTTGACGAATCTTCTGGAAATAGATGCGGGTATTTCTTCTTCATCTGATCTTCACGCTCCCAGGTGAACTCGGGTCCTCTACGAGCATTCCATCGAACCTTAACAATTGGTATCTTGTTTTGCTTAAGTCTTTTAACCTCACGATCCATTATTTCGACGGGTTCTTCGATGAATTAGAGTTTTTCGTTGATTTGGATTTCATCTAATGGAATAGTGAGATCTTCTTTAGCAAAACATTTCTTCAAATTCGAGACGTGGAAAGTGTTATGTACAGCCGCGAGTTGTTGAGGTAACTCAAGTCGGTAAGCTACTGGTCCGACACGATCAATAATCTTGAATGGTCCAATATACCTTGGATTTAATTTCCCTCGTTTACCAAATCGAACAACGCCTTTCTAAGGTGCAACTTTAAGCATGACCATCTCTCCAATTTCAAATTCTATATCTTTTCTTTTAATGTCAGCGTAGCTCTTTTGTCGACTTTGGGCGGTTTTCAACCGTTGTTGAATTTGGATGATCTTCTCGGTAGTTTCTTGTATAATCTCCGGACACGTAATCTGTCTATCCCCCACTTCACTCCAACAAATCGGAGACCTGCACTTTCTACCATAAAGTGCTTCAAACGGCGCCATCTCAATGCTTGAATGGTAGCTGTTGTTGTAGGAAAATTCTGCTAACGGTAGATGTCGATCCCAACTGTTTCCGAAATCAATAACACATGCTCGTAGCATGTCTTCAAGCGTTTGTATCGTCCTTTTGCTCTGCCCATCAGTTTGTGGATGATAGGCAGTACTCATGTCTAGACGAGTTCCTAATGCTTGCTGTAATGTCTGCCAGAATCTTGAAATAAATCTGCCATCCCTATCAGAGATAATAGAGATTGGTATTCCATGTCTGGAGACGACTTCCTTCAAATACAGTCGTGCTAACTTCTCCATCTTGTCATCTTCTCTTATTGGCAGGAAGTGTGCTGATTTGGTGAGACGATCAACTATTACCCAAATAGTATCAAAACCACTTGCAGTCCTTGGCAATTTAGTGATGAAATCCATGGTAATGTTTTCCCATTTCCATTCTGGGATTTCGGGTTGTTGAAGTAGACCTGATGGTTTCTGATGCTCAGCTTTGACCTTAGAACACGTCAAACATTCTCCTACGTATTTAGCAACATTGGCTTTCATACCCGGCCACCAAAAATGTTTCTTGAGATCCTTGTACATCTTCCCCGTTCCAGGATGTATTGAGTATCTGGTTTTATGAGCTTCTCTAAGTACCATTTCTCTCATATCTCCAAATTTTGGTACCCAAATCCTTTCAGCCCTATACCGGGTTCCGTCTTCCCGAATATTAAGATGCTTCTCCGATCCTTTGGGTATTTCATCCTTTAAATTTCCCTCTTTTAAAACTCCTTGTTGCGCCTCCTTTATTTGAGTAGTAAGGTTATTATGAATCATTATATTCATAGATTTTACTCGAATGGGTTCTCTGTCCTTTCTGTTCAAGGCATCGGCTACCACATTTGCCTTCCCCGGGTGGTAACGAATCTCAAAGTCGTAATCATTCAACAATTCAATCCACCTACGCTGTCTCATATTCAGTTGTTTCTGATTAAATATGTGTTGAAGACTTTTGTGGTCGGTATATATAATACTTTTGACCCCATATAAGTAGTGCCTCCAAGTCTTTAATGCAAAAACAACTGCGCCTAATTCCAAATCATGCGTCGTATAATTTTGCTCGTGATAAGCAATCACCTTCGTTCGTTGCATTAATACACAACCGAGACCTTGCTTTGATGCGTCACAATAAATCACAAAATCATCATTCCCTTCAGGCAATGATAATATAGGTGCCGTAGTTAGCTTTTTCTTCAATAACTGAAACGCTTTCTCTTGTTCATCCTTCCATTCAAATTTCTTCCCTTTATGCGTTAATGCAGTCAAGGGTTTTGCTATTCTGGAAAAGTCTTGGATGAACCTTCTGTAGTAACCAGCTAGTCCTAAAAACTGGCGTATGTGTTTCGGAGTTTTCGGGGTTTCCCACTTTTCAACAGTTTCTATCTTTGCCGGATCCACCTTAATACCTTTTTTGTTCACTATGTGACCGAGGAATTGAACTTCTTCCAACCAAAATGCACACTTTGAAAATTTAGCGTACAATTCTTCCTTCCTCAATACTTCTAACACCTTTCTCAAATGTTCACCGTGTTCTTGGTCATTCTTTGAGTAAATAAGTATGTCATCAATGAAAACAATGACAAACTTGTCAAGGTATGGTCCACACACTTGGTTCATAAGGTCCATGAACACAGCTGGTGCATTAGTTAAACCAAATGGCATGACCATAAACTCGTAATGACCGTAACGTGTTCTGAAAGCAGTCTTTGGAATATCATCTTCTTTCACCCGCATTTGATGATACCCGGAACGTAAGTCAATCTTTGAATAAACAGACGAGCCTTGTAGTTGATCAAATAAGTCATCGATTCTCGGTAGTGGATAGCGGTTCTTGATGGTAAGTTTGTTCAACTCTCGGTAGTCGATACACAACCTGAATGTACCATCTTTCTTCTTGACAAACAAAACAGGAGCTCCCCACGGTGATGTGCTTGGTCGAATGAAACCATGCTCTAAAAGTTCTTGTAATTGGCTTTGCAGTTCTTTCATCTCGCTGGGTGCGAGTCTGTAAGGAGCACGAGCTATTGGTGCAGCTCCTGGTACAAGATTTATTTGAAATTCAAAGGATCGATGTGGGGGTAATCCCGGTAATTCTTTCGGAAATACATCGGGAAATTCTTTTGCGACGGGAACATCATTGATACTCTTTTCTTCAGTTTGTACTTTCTCGACGTGTGCTAGAACAGCATAGCAACCTTTTCTTATTAGTTTTTGTGCCTTCAAATTACTAATAAGATGTAGCTTCGTGTTGCCCTTTTCTCCGTACACCATTAAGGATTTTCCTTTTTCTCGTATAATGCGAATTGCATTTTTGTAACAAACGATCTCTGCTTTCACTTCTTTCAACCAGTCCATACCGATTATCACATCAAAACTCCCTAACTCTACTGGTATCAAATCAATCTTAAATGTTTCGCTAACCAGTTTAATTTCTCGATTCCGACATATATTATCTGCTGAAATTAATTTACCATTTGCTAATTCGAGTAAAAATTTACTATCCAAAGGCGTCAATGGACAACTTAATTTAGCACAAAAATCTCTACTCATATAGCTTCTATCCGCACCCGAATCAAATAAAACGTAAGCAGATTTATTGTCAATAAGAAACGTACCCGTAACAAGCTCCGGGTCTTCCTGTGCCTCTGCCGCATTAATATTGAAAACTCTTCCGCGGCCTTGTCCATTCGTGTTCTCCTGGTTCGGGCAATTTCTAATAATGTGGCCCGGTTTTCCACATTTATAACAAACTACATTGGCATAACTTGCTCCGACACTACTTGCTCCGCCATTACTCGTTCCGACACCATTTGTTCCTTTCGTTCTATTAACCCCTGGTCCGTAGACCTCACACTTCACCGCGCTATGACCATTTCTTTTACACTTGTTGCAAAATTTGGTGCAGAACCCCGAGTGATACTTTTCACACCTTTGGCATAGCTGCTTCTGATTGTTGTTGTTGTTGCGGTTATTATTGTTGTTGGGATGATTATTGTAGTTGCTGTTGTTGTTGTTGTTGTTGTTGTTGGGCCGTTTGTTGTAGTTGTGATTGATGTTGCGATTGTTGGGATAATTGTTCCGATTATTGTTGTAATTACTGTTGTTGTTGTATTGGTGATTCTTATCACCGTTTTCTCCCACTTTCTTTTGACTTGCTTCACATTGGCCTCTTCAGCAATCTGTTCTTTAATTCTTTCTTCAATCTGGTTCACTAGTTTGTGAGCCATTCTACATGCCTGTTGTATGGAGGCGGGCTCGTGTGAACTTATATCTTCTTGGATTCTTTCCGGTAATCCTTTCACAAACGCGTCGATCTTCTCTTCCTCATCTTCGAATGCTCCCGGACACAATAGGCACAATTCTGTGAATCGTCTTTCGTACGTGGTAATATCAAATCCTTGGGTTCGTAACCCTCTAAGTTCTGTCTTGAGCTTATTGACCTCGGTTCTGGGACTGTACTTCTCGTTCATCAAGTGCTTGAATGCTGACCACGGTAGTGCGTACACATCGTCTTGTCCCACTTGCTCTAGATAGGTATTCCACCATGTTAACGCAGAACCTGTGAAGGTATGCGTAGCGTACTTTACTTTGTCCTCTTCAGTACACTTACTTATGGCAAACACCGATTCGACCTTCTCGGTCCACCGTTTCAATCCGATCGGTCCTTCGGTTCCATCAAATTCCAAAGGTTTGCAGGCAGCGAATTCTTTGTAGGTGCATCCTACACGATTTCCTGTACTGCTAGATCCAAGGTTATTTTTGGTATGTAGCGCAGCCTGTACTGCTGTTATGTTTGAAGCTAGAAAAGTACAGAATTCCTCTTCATTCATATTCACGGTGTGTCGAGTAGTCGGTGCCATTTCCTTCAAAATAGTTAAATGGAACAAGTTAATCATACAGAATATTAGGAGTAGTTAATAGTATTTCGTAGCATAATATGAACTCATTTATAAAAGCTTTTTCTTCATATTAGCATTTTATAAGTTTAAATTCGGGTAGTACCTACCCGTTAAGTTCATACTTAGTAGCTAATATACAATTCAACTACTACAATTCTATATGAAAAACTGATTATAATAATATTTCGCGTTCAAACTTTTATACAATATTTTACAAACTTACAATACCGGTTATTTTACATAAAGCATGAAATATAGCACACAATAACTTTGATACAAGATAGTTGTGAAGATAATTCTATCTAGTACACAAGTCGTTCAGCAAAGGCAATAAAGACACGTAATTCATACGTCTAGAAACAAGTCATGCATTCTGGTTTTACTAGGACTACTTCCCATCCTTGGTCTTGTGGAACATAACCGTTATGGCCGTTGATAAGACAGCGTGTTGTAACGTCATCAAAGGGACGAGGGTTACGTAATGACCAACAGTCTCGTAATAACCTAAAAACCTCATTTCTTACCCCAATTACCGACTCCGTCACTTGTGGGAACGTTTTGTTTAATAGTTGTAGCCCGATGTTCTTGTTCTCACTTTGGTGAGAAGCGAACATTACTAATCCGTAAGCATAACATGCTTCTTTATGTTACATGTTAGCCGCTTTTTCTAAATCACGAAGTCCAATATTCGGATATATTGAGTCAAAATAATTTCTTAACCCATTGCGTAAAATAGCATTTGGGTTCCCCGCAATATATGCGTCAAAGTAAACACATCGTAACTTATGGATTTCCCAATGTGATATCCCCCATCTTTCGAATGAAAGCCTTTTATAAACCAAGGCATTCTTGGAACGTTCTTCGAATGTCTTACAAACTGATCTAGACAAGATTTCATCAATCATGTCTCTGGGTAGGTCTCTTAAAATATTGGGTTGTCTATCCATTTTGTGTTTTTATACTGTAAAATAGACAAGAGTTAGATTCATAAAAAAAAATACCTATTAATACAAGCAATTTTTACATATATCATAAAGCATAAGCACACTATATTACTTATATTACACCACACGAATGCAACTATCTTATTCCGACTCGCTTGTTTCTTCTTCTTCGGTTTTGGTTCGTTTTGCCAAGTTTCTAGGGATATATGATGTTCCCCTAATACGAGCCGTCGTTATCCACATTGGTTTAGTAAAACCTGGTGGTTTAGAGGTTCCCGGGTCATTGTTACAACTTAAGGACTTCGGGGGTTGACGATACATATAAAGTTCATCGGGGTTGGAATTAGATTTCTCTATTTTTATGCCCTTTCCCTTATTATTTTCTTTTGCCTTTTTAAATTCAGTTGGGGTAATTTCTATAACATCATCGAAATTCTCGTCGGAATCCGATTCATCGGAGAATTGGTAATCCTCCCAATATTTTGCTTCCTTGGCGGAAACACCATTGACCATAATTAACCTTGGTCGGTTGGTTGAGGATTTTCTTTTACTTAACCGTTTTATTATTTCCCCCACCGGTTCTATTTCTTCATCCGGTTCCGATTCTTCTTCCGGTTCCGATTCTTCTTCCGGTTCCGACTCTTCTTCCGGTTCCTCTTCGGGAACTTGTGAATCAGTCCACGAATCATTCCAATTTACATTTGACTCTTCATTATTATTAGGTGAGTCAATGGGACTTGTTCTAGAGGTAGACATCTATCACATAATATCAAACGCGTTAAGAGATTAATATATCACATAATATTCACATGTTAAAAATATATAGTTTCCAACAAAATTTGTTAAGCAATCATTTTTCAAGTAAACACGGTCGAAGTCCAGACTCACTAATGCATCCTAACAAACTAGATAAGACACACTAATGCAAAATTCTGGTTCTCTAAGACTAACGCTCGGATACCAACTGAAATGTCCCGTTCTTATTGATTAAAAACGTTCCATATTAATTGATTTCGTTGCGAGGTTTTGACCTCTATATGAGACGTTTTTCAAAGACTGCATTCATTTTTAAAACAAACCATAACCTTTATTTCATAAATAAAGGTTTAAACAGCTTTACGTAGATTATCAAATAATGATAATCTAAAATATCCTGTTTACACACGACCATTACATAATGGTTTACAATACAAATATGTTACATCGAAATCAGTTTCTTGAATGCAGTTTTTACATAATATCATACAAACATGGACTCCAAATCTTGTCCTTATTTTAGTATGCAACAGCGGAAGCTCTTAATATTCACCTGAGAATAAACATGCTTTAAACGTCAACAAAAATGTTGGTGAGTTATAGGTTTAACCTATATATATCAAATCGTAACAATAGACCACAAGATTTCATATTTCAATACACATCCCATACATAGAGATAAAAATCATTCATATGGTGAACACCTGGTAACCGACATTAACAAGATGCATATATAAGAATATCCCCATCATTCCGGGACACCCTTCGGATATGATATAAATTTCGAAGTACTAAAGCATCCGGTACTTTGGATGGGGTTTGTTAGGCCCAATAGATCTATCTTTAGGATTCGCGTCAATTAGGGTGTCTGTTCCCTAATTCTTAGATTACCAGACTTAATAAAAAGGGGCATATTCGATTTCGATAATTCAACCATAGAATGTAGTTTCACGTACTTGTGTCTATTTTGTAAATCATTTATAAAACCTGCATGTATTCTCATCCCAAAAATATTAGATTTTAAAAGTGGGACTATAACTCACTTTCACAGATTTTTACTTCGTCGAGAAGTAAGACTTGGCCACTGTTGATTCACGAACCTATAACAATATATACATATATATTAAAGTATGTTCAAAATATATTTACAACACTTTTAATATATTTTGATGTTTTAAGTTTATTAAGTCAGTTGTCCTCGTTAGTAACCTACAACTAGTTGTCCACAGTTAGATGTACAGAAATAAATCGATAAATATTATCTTGAATCAATCCACGACCCAGTGTATACGTATCTCAGTATTGATCACAACTCAAACTATATATATTTTGGAATCAACCTCAACCCTGTATAGCTAACTCCAACATTCACATATAGAGTGTCTATGGTTGTTCCGAAATATATATAGATGTGTCGACATGATAGGTCGAAACATTGTATACGTGTCTATGGTATCTCAAGATTACATAGTATACAATACAAGTTGATTAAGTTATGGTTGGAATAGATTTGTTACCAATTTTCACGTAGCTAAAATGAGAAAAATTATCCAATCTTGTTTTACCCATAACTTCTTCATTTTAAATCCGTTTTGAGTGAATCAAATTGCTATGGTTTCATATTGAACTCTATTTTATGAATCTAAACAGAAAAAGTATAGGTTTATAGTCGGAAAAATAAGTTACAAGTCGTTTTTGTAAAGGTAGTCATTTCAGTCGAAAGAACGACGTCTAGATGACCATTTTAGAAAACATACTTCCACTTTGAGTTTAACCATAATTTTTGGATATAGTTTCATGTTCATAATAAAAATCATTTTCTCAGAATAACAACTTTTAAATCAAAGTTTATCATAGTTTTTAATTAACTAACCCAAAACAGCCCGCAGTGTTACTACGACGACGTAAATCCGGTTTTACGGTGTTTTTCGTGTTTCCAGGTTTTAAATCATTAAGTTAGCATATCATATAGATATAGAACATGTGTTTAGTTAATTTTAAAAGTCAAGTTAGAAGGATTAACTTTTGCTTGCGAACAAGTTTAGAATTAACTAAACTATGTTCTAGTGATTACGAGTTTAAACCTTCGAATAAGATAGTTTTATATATATGAATCGAATGATGTTATGAACATCATTACTACCTCAAGTTTAGTAGGTAAACCTACTGGAAGTGACAAGAAATGATCTAGCTTCAAAGGATCTTGGATGGCTTGAAAGTTCTTGAAGTAGGATCATGACACAAAAACAAGTTCAAGTAAGATTTTTACTCGAATTAAGATAGTTTATAGTTATAGAAATTGAATCAAAGTTTGAATATGAATATTACCTTGAATAAGAAAGATAACCTACTGTATATAACAAAGGTTTCTTGATCTTAGATGATTACTTGGAATGGATTAGAAAGCTTGAAAGTAAATTAGTAAACTTGAAGGGATTTTTGAAGTGTTCTTGAAGTGTTCTTCCTATGATGATTATAGCTTGATTCTTGAAGTGATTTTTGATGAAGATGATGATTAACTACTGGAAAAATACGTTCATAATAGTGTGTGTGTGTTGAGAGAGAATTAGAAAGAGAATTGGAAGTGAAATGGAGTGAATGATGAGTGGTAATTGGTGAGTGGTGAGTGGGGTTAAAAGGAGTTCTAGTTAGTTGACTAGCTCATGGTAGAAGTTAAAATTGATTAGTCATACATGAAATAATCAAGAGTGGAATCCCATGCTAGTTCCTATTGGTATATACCCATAGTAAGTACGTTTTGAAGCTGTGTATAATACGGGTAAGAATACGACTAGAATTCTTGATGAAAGAAAAGAATGGGAAAGTAACTGTAACCATTTTCGTTAAGTATGAGTGTTTTTATATATGTATTGAAGTCTTCCAAAAGTATTTTAATACATCTAAATACACTACATGTATATACATTTTAACTGAGTCGTTAAGTCATCGTTAGTCGTTACATGTAAGTGTTGTTTTGAAACCTTTAAGTTAACGATCTCAATTAATGTTGTTAACCCATTGTTTATTATATCTAATGAGATGTTAAATTATTATATTATCATGATATTATGATATATTAATATATCTTAATATGATATATATACATTTAAATGTCGTTACAACGATAATCGTTACATATATGTCTCGTTTCGAAATCCTTAAGTTAGTAGTCTTGTTTATATGTATATAACTCATTGTTAATATACTTATGGAGATACTTACTTATCATAATCTCATGTTAACCATATGTATATCCATATATATATCGTCATGTCATTTTTACAAGTTTTAACGTTCGTGAATCGCCGGTCAACTTGGGTGGTCAATTGTCTATATGAAACATATTTCAATTAATCAAGTCTTAACAAGTTTGATTGCTTAACATGTTGGAAACATTTTTATTCATGTAAATATCAATCTCAATTAATATATATAAACATGGAAAAGTTCGGGTCACTACATAAATGAAGAGAGATTAGGGAGTGAATTAACTTGAAAGAAAATTAGAAATGAAATTGTATGTGTGTGTGTGCAAAATAGCATGATTATGGGATGGATATATTGGAGATTTAGTTTGTTTTCTTGCACAAAAGTCACACATGAGGTTAAATGGCTGGTTCCCACATGTAACATCATGTCTAGTGGCTGATCATTGAAGTTTATTGTTGGTATATACCAATAGTAAATACGTATAGAAGCTGGGTATGATACGGTTACATATACCCTAGATATACTTGTAGAAATTTTGAGGAATCGGAACGAGAATTCAAATATGGACGGGTTTATAACTGTAAAAGAGGCTCAAAACTGGGCTTTTATTTTTGGGTCAAACCGGGCCAAAATAAAATTTTAAGACATTTTTAATAAAGCAATGTTAGCCCAACCAGGGGCTCTGCCCCTTAGACCCCGCCAGGGGTTGCCACCCCTTGGACCCCGCTTATCGGGGGCGCTGCCCCCGAACCCCCGTCATAATCAAGATAAGTTTAAACAAGTGTGCACTCCACACTTCCCCAAACTTGTTCGATATTTATCAAGATTATTTTTGTTACAAATTAATCCCATTACACTTAAATCATATTAGTGACATAGATCACCAACACATTATAGATTGTAAGTATATATGTCAAAGAACGTTACATATAGTTATCGTTTTGAAAACTTAAGTTAGTGGTCTCAAAGTATACTTATAACTCATTGTTGTTAGTTCACAATGAAATGTTAAACCATCCTTAAATCATGTTAAATATGTATAGATATGTACATATACATAATCGTATAATTATCGTGTGTTATATAGTTCGTGATATCATCGGTCAAATTGGACGGTCAAACGTTGTGTGAAACTCTTTTCAAAAACATAAGTCTCAACAGTTTGGATTGCTTATCATGTTGGTAAGGTTTATTTTATGTAAATATTAATCTCATAAGTATAAAACGATCGGAAAAATCCCGGTCGTTACACCGTTAAAGAAATTTCGTCCCGAAATTTGAGTGAGGTGGTCATGGTTAACAATAAAAATGTTTTCATGACGAATATGAGTTGATAAATAGAGTTTTATCATCATTGAGTAATATGGATAAGACAATTCGATAACTCGAAGTTTACGAATGAAGCTATCACTAAATAGTGACATAAAGAAGTAGAGATTCATCTTATCATTTAACGTAGTCACTGTTGAATTCCGGAATTCAAATGATTTAAAGAAAATCTTCGAAATCTAAAAGATTTGATTCTTCGGCGAATAAGAAAATTAAGATCTCTATAATTAAATACGGTGATCTACCTCGATTACTTCGTCTAATATATCCATTATAAATTTAAACTTTTTCAGTTCCATTATTTTCCACCACTCCCATTTTTTATAGCTTAATTCATATTTCCAAATCATCAGTCAATATGCTTCATCCAGTTTTAATTCTGGATATATTCCTGACTTTCATATCAATCCTTCTCCTTTTTCATCTACCACCGGAGGAATCTATTTACTTCTACTATACTCTGGGTTGTATAGTATTCTTAGTTCTCCCGTGTCTTTATATTGCTATATGCATCGATATATACGGTTTGCAATTTCTGCGTTGCTGTTGGGTTCTATATCTTCCCTTATATTTCGATGTCCCTGCTTCTGTCTCCTATAATCATTGTCATCCACAGTTAATGCTCTCTCCTATTTGCTGCGATTTATACTCCCATTTACACTTCGAAGCTTTATGCTTTGTTTTCTCTTCTATCCATTAAGCATATCAAGTAATGATCCAGGATTCGTGGGTATGGAGTTTCGAATGAACATGGCTAATGTTCTAAGAAGAAAATCGTAATGGCACGATCTTGATTTGGTAAATTACCGGAATTACAGAAGATAGAACTGTCAAGAATATATTTCTTTGATATGTTTAGAGGTTAAGTTAGAATGAAAGAGTTATGTAACATGGCACATGATGACGGTAGGGTCTATGAATCATCACATTCCATTAGAAACTCAGCATGACTTACTGTAATATAATCACGTTGATCAAGTGTCATTATATTATACTAACTCATGCATTAGTTCCCAACACTACTTCAAAAACATTCATATTTTAAACTCGAAAGTTTCAGAATTTAGAAACTAAAACAGTTTCCTTTCTAATGTAACACTGATAACGCGAGAAGATAAATGATTTCGGATAAGAATAGTTATGAAATTATCTTCAGAAATGTCAAGAATATTTATAATGAAAGATATGATGATATCTTAGAATTTTAGAATCATAGTGTGATGAAGAAATTCATTCACAATGATTTAGAGCAAATAAGAAGTAAGGTAGTCGCTAAAGATTTCATCAGAAACAGAATCATCAAGATTCTTTGAAGGCAGATTTAGTCTTTGTGATTCGTCCACAGCCTCCTTCATAGTTTGCTCAATCCATTTTCCAGTTCCAACATTTCTGAGCTTTTCCAACATACTACTCTTTATCATCAAACTTCCGACGATTAAGGTCATTCACAGTTTTTGTTGGTTCCTTCAGCTTTTTCAACATTCAGAGTATTGATTCGTAGACTGGTTGCTTTTTAGAATTTCAGAATGGAAGATCATAATTCTAAGAGATGAATATTATATGTATACATATAACTGTTAATGTAGAAACGTTGCAAGATTCAAAATACTGATTGCTGATTCCCGGTGACGAAGGCGAAAAGACAACGTATATATCAAGGTTATAATAAGGCTAGTCTGACTAAAAAGTCAGAGTTGACTTGCTGGAGCTGTGACAAAATTAGCTAATTTGGAAAGAGTTTGCAAAGTTATTTTCGGTAATACTAACACTAAAGGAATTAGCACAGCTACGTGTTAAACGTTTACTTAGTTTTCGAGAGTTTTTCAGGTGCATAACTATATACATAAATCTTTCTTTCCGTAGATGAAGTGCGGTTGATTCATCCTCTCGATTGAGGTGTTTTCAAGATTCATGAAAGGTTTGAACGCGGATTGTAATCGTCAAGATACGAATGAGGTTTAAGATGAAATCAAGTGGCAAACTTGAAGAATTATTTAGTTTCATATGTTGTAATCAGTATTTTAATTCATTTTAATTGCCCAATGTTATTAGTCCACAGTCGATAGTCCACAGTTAACAGTCCAATAATTCATATATAGTTTAATATATAATATTCGAATTAATTAATACGTATCGTGACCCGTGTACATCTCAGACTCGATCACAACTCAAAGTATATATATTATTATAGAATCAACCTCAACCCAGTATAGCTAACTCGATCATTACTGCATATAGAGTGTCTATGGTTATTCCAAATAATATATATAGATGCGTCGATATGATATGTCAAAACATTATATCCGTGTCCCGATATTTAATATGCGTAAATAACAGTATTTAAATGACGATAAATAAAGTGCGTAAAATAAATAATAGAAATTAAATTACGATAAATAAAATTGCGAGAATATAAATTGCGATAATTAAATTGCGATAAATAAAATGTAATCAGTTAGCTAGGAACAGTTAGCTAGGAATAGTTAGCGTGGATTCTTAACAAAAATTTTCATAGTTAATTTGTTTGTTTCTATCAAATTTTTATTTCGTCAAATGTGTTCTTCATTATGCCACTTGTTGGATTCTAATAAATCAAAATCCAAATATGAAATTGAATGAAAATAGTTATTCTGTGGTGAACGGATTCGTATATCGGTAGATGTAAGTAGGATAGTAAATGTCTGTTGAATCAGATTCGAAGAATGTACAGTGTAACTTATTAATGTGAAATCTAAATATTCCTCGGGTATTACCTACCCGTTAAAATAGTTTCACCATTAACAGTTTGTACAAAAGAATTTTTAATTACAATCCTTATGAAAACATATATACATATATATTTTCTTCGGATGTAGTCAGGGATTTAATGAGTCAATATGATATTAGACTCATTTGATTTACCGTTAGAATAAGAATATATAATCTCTAAAACATTAGAGATTACATAATCGCCATGTCGAACGAAGATAAATGATGTAGAAAGATTCGTAGAACGATAATTATACTCGAGGTACAGAATGAGATGTTGAGGCATGGATTGTTGATGGTACTGGTGCTATTACAGATGGTACTGTTAGTGCCGGTGATGTTGCTGAAGCTGGTACATTTTGCACCATATTCTCCAAATTGATTATTCGAGCGCGAAGTTCGTTGACCTATTACTCTAGGATGATTGTCAGTCAGAATGAGCGGATGAATAAGGTTCAGAATTGTGGATAGAATATAATCGTGTCGAGCTGCTCTAGAAATGAGGCTGAAAATGGTGTTTCGGATAGGTTCGTCGGTAAGTACTTCAGGTTCTTCGTCAAGAGGTGAATTCGGTTGGTGGAAAGGATCGCCCTCTTCTCATCTCCATTGATTAAGTCAATTACGAACCCATCAGATGAATTGGGGATGGCTGATTGGCTAATTCATTCTGGTGATGCTGCTTTCGGAGCTTAGGTGAAACTCCATATCGAAATAGCTGTCGAAATCCGAGGAATTCGAACTGGTTGAGGGATTCATCTCGTACGATCAGATGAAGGATTTTCGATAAGAAATAGATTATAGGATGTAGATTAGTACCCTTTAATACATAATTTACATATGCATATGTAATACTAAAATCCCATAAGTTACGGAGGAATCTGCGGAATTTGTCAGGTAAAGGTAACAATAACAGATACGATAAGATATGAATTTTGTCTATACACTATTCATGAAATCATTGCAGTATGATGTGTCTAGACTAAAAATGATAAGCAGGTAATTTTTCAACAACAATGATAAGCAAAACTTTTGACATGCAGACACGGTCGAAGTCCAGACCCATTAATGCATCTAAACAACTATTAGTTAGACACACTAATGCAAGACCTGGTTCGCTAAGACCACCGCTCTGATACCAACTCTAACGACCCGTCCTAATCCATCTGGACGAATACATTACAATTGGTTACATCGCGAGGTACTTGACCTCTATATGATACATTTTACAAACATTGCATTCATTTTTAAAACACAAACTTTCATTACATTGAAAGTTGACGGCATGCATACCATTTCATAATATATCCAACTATAATTGACTTAATAATAATCTTGATGAACTCAACGACTCGAATGCAACGTCTTTTGAAATATGTCATGAATGACTCCAAGTAATATCTCTAAAATAAGCAAATGCACAGTGAAAGATTTCTTTCATACCTGAGAATAAACATGCTTTCAAGTGTCAACCAAAAGGTTGGTGAGTTCATTAGTTTATCATAAATAATCATTTCATCATTTTAATAGACCACAAGATTTCATATTTCCATTTCTCATAAATATACGTCCCATCCATAGAGACAAAAATAATTTATATGGATTGAACACCTGGTAACCGACATTAACAAGATGCATATAAGAATATCCCCTATCATTCCGGGACATCCATCAGACATGATAAAATAACATCGAATTACTAAAGCATCCGCTACAACGGATGGGGTTTGTTAGGCCCAATAGATCTATCTTTAGGATTCTTGTCAATTAGTAGATTGGTTTACTAATTCTTAGGCTACCAAGCAAAAGGGCCATATTCGGCTTCGATCATTCAACCATATAATGTAATTTCGATTACTTGTGTCTATTTCATAAAACATTTATAAAAGCAACGCATGTATTCTCAGTCCCAAAAATATATATTGCAAAAGCATTTAAAAAGGGAGTAATGAAACTCACGATCCAATATTTTGTAGTAAAAATATTCATACGACGAAACTGAACAATGCAGGGTTGGCCTCAGATTCACGAACCTATATCATTTGTATATTTATTAATATACATAATTGTAATCTAACACACGTATATATAAATTTGTTAGTTATATCCTTTTTATATTAATAGTATATATATGTTTCATATATTTATTTTGTATATGAAAATATTGATTTTTGTTATGTTATATATATATATATATATATATATATATATATATATATATATATATATATATATATATATATATATATATATATATATATATATATATATATATATATATATATATATATATATCATTTGTTTGTTAGAATTAGTAATTATAATGATACAAAAGTTATATTAATATTGGTAAAAGTGATAATAATTATAGTACTTAATATTACTAATAATGTTAATAATTCTATTAGTGATAAATATAATGATATTAATAATAATAATAATAATTGTAAAAAAATATTAATTTTATTGTTAATGATACTTATGATAATAATTGTAATAATTATATAGTAATAATACTTATGATAATATTAATAACATTACTGATAATAATTTGATAACAATTTTTAATATTAATAATACATAATCATAACACTAAATATTATAAAATGATAGGAGTTTTAATATTAATAAAAATAATAATATTTTATATCATTTACATAATAATAATAACATTAATAATCATATTCATGGTGATAAGAATAATACCTATATTAGTAATACTAATAATTTAAAAATTTTAATAAAAATACTTTTATTGATTTTAATATAGATAACAATACTAATAATTATATTATATAATAACAATAATCTTAATCATAATCATAATAATAATAATACTTATTATATTAATAATAACTAAATTCATGATAACAATTAAAATAATGATAATAATTATATTTAATAATAATACTAGTTAATAATAATAATCAAAATAACAATAATAATAATAATGATGATAATAAAAATAATAAAATGAAAACTACCTTATAAGCTTTTCCAAAAACAAAATGCTCCAGACAGGGCTCGAACCCGAGACCTCCCGTTCCCTAACCACACGCCCAACCAATCCTCTATTTCGTATTATCTGAATTAATTCGCGTTTTAATTAATAAAACCCGTATTTTCCATTTTTCTAACTTTCTTCCAAAACTAAAGCCATTTATTTTGATCCATTACATCTCATAAGCCCAACAATATGGAACCCATTTAAATGTTAATTGGATCCATATCATACGACCCCATCTCGTTACAGGTTAATTGATCCAGCCTTTTTTTTTATCGATTTAAATATATAAAAAATAGGTTCTTGGCCTTCACAGCCGTAACCAACGAGAAAGAAGGGACAATTCACAGATTACCGTTCCTCATCACTATTCTTCATTATCATTATCAAGTCTATCACCATTGTTTCATCACCATAGAGTCATCGTCTTCCTCGTTTAATCGTTATTGTTATAACATCTGTTGCAAGTTGATCATGGGTGGTCTTCAACCATCGACTTAGCAGTAAATAACACGATGGGGTTTGGGTTAATAAACAGTGAATTAACTACAGCCGATTTTCATCACCATCGTTATCTTCATAACTTTATCACCATGAATATTATTCATTGTCTTCTTGATGTATTATCTTCCAGTCGTCATCATCGTTTAGTAATCATCATCGTTCATCCTCACATCGTGACCTTCATCATCATACATGGGTTTCGGTTTGGGTTTGATAACCGAATAGGATTAGTAACAAAACAGAAGAAAATAACGACTAGAAGGTGGCTTTAAAAAAATAAATAAATAAATAAATAAAATAAAAGACAAAGGTGGTTTTGTGGTATGGTTTTGCGATAAGAAGACAGGAACGAGCACATGTATTAGCTGTAGCGAAATAGCAAAATAGATAGTTGTATGTGGTGTTATGGGTTTGGTTTTAATTAGGACAAAAGTGTTTTGGGTAGTAGCTTGCAGTAAACGGTTCGATAGTTTGGGTTGTTTAAAAGAAACATTATATTCAGCAGTAGTATTCGTGATTTTATGGTGGTTTGGGTTTTCAATTCGGGTTTTAAAACAGAAAAAGGGAGGCTGAGATGTACACCTGTGTTTCATAAAACTTGTGTTATTGAATGGATTGAACGGGGTCAGGCCACTTATCCAGTTTGTAGGAGGTTGGTTTTTGCCATATGTGATTGTTGATAATTAGTACAGATGACGGTTTGATATGTAACAGACACAACGTCATAGAGATGGCTTTTATTGTGGAAGTGATGAGGAACCGAAAACATCACATGGTTTTGTTGGTTGATTTTACAGTGGCGGTGAAAGGTGTACATATATATATGGAAGGAGATGGTGAAGGTAGCTAGGCAAGGATCAAGGGGTGTTGGTTTGATCTTGCATATATAGTGCATGTGTGTATTATATGTATTTTATTTTATGTGGCCAACAAAAGAGAACAAATACAGTGGCTATATGATAATTGAAATCATCACAGGTGAATGTGTGATACGTGCTTTATATAAATATATCCATAAAGTTTTCAATTATGCACAGTAACTTATTCAATCTAATCAATTATTAAGTTTAAATAACGGGTGAATATGAAAAGCAGATAGTAACCAGTCTTTTCATCTGTTTTCTTTCTCTCGACATCAATTAATGAAGTATTATATCTTGCTCCATTGTTAATCAGTGGCGAATAAAAGTCTTCGGAAAAATCTCAAATTTTTACATTAATTTTATTAATTTATTTCAGTTATTTTGGTATAAAATTCGATCATTAATTATTAACTAAAATTTAAATTAATTATTCACTCCCAACCCCAAGTAAAATATAAAAATTCTAAAATTTCAACAAATAATTCCTAAATACATTTTTACTATGCCTATAATTTATAAAACTCATTTTCGGATCACCATTTATTTTAAAATCACACAAGTTTCTTTTTAACTCGTTTACTATTAATCGAATGAAAATTGAGCGTTACCGTTGTTTACAAAATAACTTCGAAATCCTATTTATATATTCTATATACTTTACTTATGTACATATACTTTCTGAATAATATTTATTATATGTTATTATTATTTTGCATAATTAATTCTAACAATTAAAATATATAATATTTCATATTATTATATACATATATATATATATATATATATATATATATATATATATATATATATATATATATATATATATATATATATATATATATATATATATATATATATATATATATATATATATATATATATATATATATATATATATATAATTATGCATATCTATTGTTCGTGAATCGTCGGGAACAGTCGAAGGTCAATTGAATATATGAAACAGTTCAAAGATTTTGAAATTCAACTTAATAGACTTTGTTTATCATGTCGAAACCATATAAAGATTAAGTTTAAATTTGGTTGAAAATTTTCGGGTCATCACAGTAGGTTCAGATCGTATATTTTTTTTTTATAATCTTTACTAAATTTATATAAGTAATATTTATAATAAAAATTTAAGAAAAATACTTTTATACTTTAAAATATATTTTCTTTTTACACACTTAAATAGATATATATTATTAATTTTTTTATGTTTTTAATATTTAAAACGTATTTTTTTTATTTTTTATAGCGTTTCACTTCGGCGTTAACCTTTTCCCGGCAGCTGAGTCAAAAATACTCGATGTTATGCGAGGTGTATACGAAATAGTTATATTTTTATTGCAAAATACTATTAAATTCGATACAATTTTACACAAGTTATTTATTTATTTATAGAATGGATATACCTAAACCTTGCTACAACACTTAAAGGCAGTGTACCTAATCGTAGAGTAGTGTAGTTTTTAGTAAGTCTGGTTCGTTCCGCAGGGAGCTAGCCAAGTTTAACGCTATATTTTAAACTATATTTGTGTGTATATATATATATATATATATATATATATATATATATATATATATATATATATATATATATATATATATATATATATATATATATATAAGTAGTATTATTATTATTATAAAAGAGGGTTTTTACCATTTAATGACCGGTTTGTCGATTTTATGTCTTAAGTCACAATTAAAACCTAATGTAAAATATTAAATATACAAATGACTTAATTTAAAGCGTAAAGTAAATAACGATAATAAAAGTGCGATAAATAAAATTGCGATAATTAAAAGTACGATAATTAAAAGTGCAATAAATAAAATGACAGTAAATAAAAGTGCGATGAGATATAAAATAAAGGAATTATGCTTATTTAAACTTCTGTAATCATGATGTTCGATGTGTTGATTTTAGTTTATTACCATAGGTTAATTGTCCTTTGTCCTGGATTATTCAATATGTCCATACAGTTTTTATTCATAACAGTCCATCAGTTATAAATATAAAGTGCGAGTGTCATCGTCAAATTATCCTTATACCCGAAGTCAAATATTCCAACTAATTGGGGACTTAAACTGTAATAAGGTTTTAATACATTGTTAATGATTACACCAGGTTATCGACTGTGTGCAATCCAAGGTTTTAATACTTTGTTAACAATTACACCAAGTGTCCTTGTATGTAATCCACTCCTGTTTTAATGAGTCCATTGACTATTAATCCATTCCCGTGTCCGGTTAAATGAACGATTATTAGTACTTATAAATATCCCGCCCATCGTGTCCGATCGAGTATATATGGTTATTTATAGATACGTCAAATTGTAAATCTCTATATTAAATTAACGAACTATCATTCAGTTAAACAAATATAAAGCCCATTAATAGTCCATAGTCCAATTTCCACAAGTGTCGGTCTTTTGTCCAAACCCCAATTATGGTACAAAGCCCAATTACCCCGTCTTTAATATTTAGCCCAACATCACGATTACTTTGATTTAAATAAGCATAATAATAATTTAGCTACGAGACATTAATTTAAAAAGGTTGAACATAACTTACAATGGGTATTAATCGCGTAGTGTTACACGAATAGAATTTTGACTTACAAACTTACAACATTCGCTACCATAACCTTATTATTATTAATCTCAAATTAAAATTAAAATTATAAATATAAATATATATATATTTTTGAGCGATAGAGAGTAGATGAATATATTGTGTAAAAATTTGTCGACCAAACGTTGCAATTTATAGGACCTGGCCTGCTACAGCAAGCCATGCGATCGCATGGGTTTAAGGCTACCAGGCCATGCGATCGAATGGCAGCCATTTCCTGGTCATATTGCATTTTAAACGTGGGCTGCTCGTATTTATTTAATATATAATATAATATATATAATTTTATATAATTATATATATATTATATTATATTCTTGTGCATCGTTGACTTGTAATTTTAGGTCCACTGCGTCGCGCGTTGATAGTTGGTTCATGTCCCGGTTCCGGATTTTCGAACGTCCTTGCGTACAATTTAATATCTTCTACTTTGCATTTCACGGCTCGTACTCTTGTAATTTCTAGACGTTTCTCATCAATAAATTGAACCTCTTGGATTGTACTTTGTACTTTTTAGCTTTTTGGTCATTTGCGTCTTCAAATCGTCGAATCTGTCTTTTGTCTTCACCTTTTATTATTTAAACGAATATCACCGGTAAATAGAACAATTGCAACTAAAAGCTTGTCTTTCTTGAAGGAGAATGCTATGAAATATATGTTCGTTTTTAGCATTATCAATGATCGAGAGTGATTTATTTGAGAGATGGAATGTAATTCCGAAGTCGTTGTGTTTGTGGCTCAAGTTGCATCTATTTATACATGTGAGCTTTTGTCCCTTAGTGCCACGTAGGGAGACAAAAGGACATGCTGGTGCCACGTTGTATCGTCTTTGTCCTTTTATTCCAAAAAACTGTAAAAGTGCTGCCATTATTTTAGTGATGTCTCCTTTAAACCTTGCTGTCTTTTTCTGGCCGTTATGCCATGGCAAGGTCGTACCGTCCTGCCACAGGTGTCCTTTCTGCTTTAGTGTCTCCATAGTACATTTCTAGCCTTGTTTTTCCCATTTAGATGGCGCTATGTTTAAAATGTGCGACCAATGTTGCGGGCATATGATTAAGGCATAATCAGATGGCGCGTGATCAAGCGTATCGACAAGGTTTTGCATGATTATATAGGGAGATGCGCGCGATTCTGATGTTGCGCAATGGATGTGCAGCTATGCGCATCATTAAGTCCTCCAGTTCTATATTGCGCCTGATGTAGAACTCTAATTATGAAATATAGTGCGCTAAAAAGATGCATTTAATGCTAGGGTGGTTTTTATGGCTTGTGTGTCACGCATGGGAGACTGTCAACTCAACCGTCACCATTACATGATTATTGTTGCCTGTCAGTTTTTTCTCCGTTAGATTTACGACACGTGTACGGCTGTGATGCGTTTTCCATCTTTCCACATTTCTCATTCAAATTTTCCCCTATAAATACCCATTAACTTCGTCATAAAATCTTTTACCACCTATACACCTCTTCTTCTTCCTTCCCTTGTGCAATCGATTTGACGCTTTTTCAACTTTCTTCGCTTGCTTCTTTTACGATCATCAGGTTAGAGCTTTCTTTCTCACCTTTTGTTTTTTATATAAAAAAATCATGTCTTCTTCTACCTCTATTACTAAAAGTAAGAACGCTGTGATCACTTGCTAGGATTTAGAGGAGATCATGGAGGATTATCCTCCTCTTCGCGCTTTAAACCATATTCCCCCTCGGCACAAGCAACGTGCCAATGATCCTCCTACCAATTAAGTTGCTATATACTTGAAGGTGATGCAATATGGCAACCTTTGCTAACCACCTACCCAATTCTTCTTATCTGTTCTGCACCACTTTTGTATTGGCGTTGGGCAGCTCCACCCCTATAGCGCGTGTAAACTCTCGCATTTCAGAGATGTGGTGTAGGGTGCAAAACTTTGTCCCTACCGTAAACCTATTTAGAAATGTCTATTCTTACCAGCCACATGAGAATGGCTGGTTCACAAGGCTGGTATGTGCGAGAAGTGGAAGAATTCTTTCTTCTACGTTGACCACTCATTTATCCCCAATTCTTGCGCAAATGCGCACACGTGGCACTCTAGTGTCAATAAGGACTTGAACAAGAAGACCACCATGACACCAGACGAGGAGCGCATATTCAATATGTACAAGGGCAAGCAACTCCCGGTGCGCACATACGCGACCGACATCTTACGTGTTGGTCAAGTAGGTACTCATCCCGTCGTCGTGCCAGTCCTGATGTACCACGAGCAGGGTATGCCAGATAGTGCACGTCATTCTTGTAACTTTATAATTTAGCTTTTCATATACTGCGCGTACTAACTTTATTTTGTGTCTATTTTGTAGTCATGTCGATCCTTACTGTGCTCGAGGATGAGAATCTCGACGAGATTACTGCCGCCCATGGAGGCGAGGAGATGGAGGGGTCTCAGACTGAGGGAGATGCCATCCCTTCTTCTGACGCGGAGGTTAGTGCTCCTCCTACTGATGCTGATCTACATGCGCCCGAGGGTGGCGCTCATTATGAGGAGGAAGGGGTTCCATACACAGATGTGGAGTCCATCAATCACGATACTAGGGTTCCCAATCCTCCTGTTGTAAGCCAAGGAATCCGAGTGATCAAGGTGTTTCTTCCCATAGGAAGAAGAAACATAAGCATGCAGATAAGGGTGGGGAGAAGTCCCATAAGAAGGATAAGAAGACTGGTAAATGCACTTCTTTTTATGGCCTTCCATTATCTTTTATTTTTCTATATCGCCTTTTCTAACGCGTAGTCCTTTAAATTTTGTTGCGCTGATGGTGGTGAGGGTGCAAATTGCCCTCCTCGGGACGTGTTTCTGCAGTTCAACAAGCTGGTGGAGTTTCTGGAGGTCCCATCTGGACCTGCCATGACCCAGCTGAGGTTTTTGATGGACTATACCCCAGCAAGCACGCCGAGGTTCTTCAAGAAGGAGAATCCAGAGGCAGATCTGTACATGGATCACCACATTTTTTCACGACCTTTGCACGATCCAAGACAAGTACGCGCTGCTGAAGGTAGAGTCTAGCTCCGGGCAGGAGGTCTTGAGCGTGCAGGAGGTGCGTGAACTCCTCAATGCGCATCACGATGAGGTGAAGGCGGCACAGGATGCATAAGCTAGAGCCGAGATTGATGTTGCGCAAGCATCTTCTGAAAAGGAGGCGCTTGCCAAGGAACTTGAGTTGGTCAAGAGGAAAGGGACCAACTGAAAATCAATGAAAATGACCTCTTGACCACCAACGCTGACCTCCGTAAAGCTGCAGAGTAGCATTCTGCGCAACTCAATGAACTGGAGGGTATGTACAAGTACGCTTAGGATCAATTCATTACTTTGAAGCATACAACAGAATGATGCATGCTTTCAATTCTCCTGCCATGAATGATGCATACAACAGAGCTGCGCGCGCTATGAAGGAGGCCGAGAGGTGTTGGTTTTGGGAGTTTCTAAAGAGACATATTCAGCTCCCTACTGACCTGCCAGCTGTTGTGGCCAAAAAACTGCCTTCAGGTACTTCTGAGGAGGAGAAAGCTGCGGTGCTCGTGCTAGAGCACGTGAATGTGCCCAACCTTGTTTCCATGACACAAAGCGCAGAGGCCACTAACGAGCAGCTGTTGAATGCTGTTTTGTAGTTTTTTATGTTTGTGTATTGTACGCGCATTGCGCTTTTTGTAATGAACACTTATGAAATGAAAGTTTGGTCTTTTAAGTAATGTCTCTTGCTGATCGCGCTATTACTTTTATTATTTGTATTTAATTATTGCGTATACATGATACCGGGTATAGACTTGTGCATATATTGAATTTATCCTTTCAAGCACGTTATGTGTGTGGCTTAAAACAAGTTAAATTTGTTAATCGTATATCATACTCTAGGCATGTCAGTGCGTAGTTTATCATATATGTTGTTGTTCACACAACATAGACTTAAACTACACACCCTAATAGTTGTGCATCGAGAGCCTTCTAAGTACACCAACCCTTAGGATCGAGGTCAAGGGCGGCCAACCCTATCGCTTATAGTCATGACTTGCAGATCTCGTATTCTGCGCAGGTGTGGCTAGGACAAACCAATGTCCGTCGCCTTCCGGTAATAAAGTTTAGCTTGTCGTCAAACAAGCTCCTGCCATGTAGGGGATGGAGAAAACACCCCTTCAAAGGCAGGAGTGCATGGGGTATTTGCGACCGTGCGCACCAGTCCAAGTTAAATAACTATTTTGCATTATATATGTGATATGTCTAAACTGAATGGTTTTATTCATACGGTGTCGTTAGGTCGCAAGGTGATAGTATGAACTTATCAACAGGGTTTCCTCTTTCTTCTATTTATATTTTGCGGGTCCTAAATTCACTTTGAAGTTCTAGGGTAGAAGGTGTAAGTTAACCTAAGGTCATGTTTTTTGAATGGTTTAATGAATTGGAGATCAATTGGATAATTGTCTTTGGTTAAATTACCTAGATAATGGATAGTAGTTGGTTTTAAGCTAATAATCCAATTTACAAAAATGATAAAGGTGATGGTGGGATATCTGGAGTATGCATATCAGGGAAATATTGGCCAAGATATCAGTTTGGGCTAGGGAAAGGTAATTATGTTTATGTTAAATTTATGATTAGAATAGTGTAGATATGGTTGGATGAGCCAGTTACACAGACCTACTTATCTCTAGACTCTCGGAGTTCTCGTTGAGTAGGGAAAAGTATGCCACTTGGTTGTATAATTGAAAGGTAACTATACCTTGGAGGTTATCCTTAGTAAAGCACTAGGTTTATAAGTAAGTTGAGCTCTAATCCTAACCCTCATTTTCAGTTTAGGTAACTGAATAACAACCTACCGTGTTGACAAAACATTAATATAAACTAACAACTATTTCATCATACTAATGAGATCATACTAATCCAAACGTTATACATCATTACGGTTGATATACTGAAAGTAAAGCAGATAGAAACTAAATAGATACCTGAAGCAGTTGATATGACTTAATCCTAGAACAACAATCAAACAAGAACATGCAACAGGTTTGGGTCAGACAGATAAGGCACTAACTAGATCTTAATAGCTCCTAAGAGTTCTCTTTGGAACAATCAATAGGAATACTAAGTTATTCATGTATCAATTCCTAAGTTCCGTGTTCTAAAAGCGCATTAGACGCCTCTCGGGAACTCCGGCCATACCGAGTTCATAGAATCTTCAAGTACAGTATAATCAGAAGTCTTAATCCTATGAAGTAGCTAAGTTCATATAGGTGGATAAATCCTGATCACAACCTAGGTTGGTCAATTCTTAAGATGCTAGCATATAAATCTATCAGGGTCACAAATTCATTATAACAACAGTAATCGTACTAATTTAACATAACTTTTAACATAACTACGCTAACCCAAACTTCTATCATGGTAACATATAGATTAATTAAGCTAACATGGTAATATCAGAACACCTCTTTAAACATAAATGATAACAATACATGTTTAATTAATATGACAAGAGTTTCGGATAAAAACTTAAAAAGACCGAAGAAATCTGCCCTAGATCGCAGTGACTCGCCTGAATATCCTCTGGATAATAAAATCTAAGCTAGCTACTACTAAAAACTAATTAAAATATTTAAAATCTAAATTGAAGTACAAATTGAGTGTGTGTAAAAATGAGCTAAAAGCCTTCCTTTTATAGGGAAAAATTGGATGGGGCTGGCTGGCAGGCCGTTTGGCAGGCCAGCTGGTAGGCCATTTTTGATGGCCAGTGTTTGCGCAAGCTATTTTCGATGGTCATTTCTTGTGGCCGGTGCCAAGCCAATTGGAAATCCGTTTTTGATCATGGTAGGCCGGTGGGCAGGCCGGTGCTGGCTCTAGTCTTGCTGTTTTGCTTGGATCGTTTTACTCGTTCCAGGGATCGTAACTTGGTTTTCGGGGTTGTAACTTGTCTTTCACCGTTTTCGCTCTAGAATATTCATTTTAGCTCCGATTTACTTGATTCTTTTTTGCATCGCCTTTGTAAATACTTAATCTACAAAATTAATCGACAAAGAGATTATTTTAGCGAGAAAGTTTAGAACTTTATTGATTTAGGGCTTAATATCGGGGGTAAAAACGTGACTTTTTGGCCGATATAAAATACCCCACACTTAGCTTTGCTTATCATTAAACAAAAAGCGGGGATACAAGGTTATCCTATAATAGATTCTCCCTCGCCCACCCTTGGATTCTTTTATTATGCTTTGATCAGAAGCCATCACATCTTTCTAAAGTAGTAGAAAAAGTTTCAAACTTTGATGGTCCAGTCGCTAGATTTCAATCACGTCCATGGTGAAAAGGAGTACATTCCAACTCTCAGATGTAGAGTACACATGAACAGGCTTCTCACTCGCGGATCACTCATATCACCCAAGTGTTTAGGGTACCTAATCTAATTGCATTCTCGTTAGAAGCCATCCGTGTAACAGTTTTCATCATAGGCTTGGTAAAGCATCGATATCTCCACCGGTTAAGTAAGGACGTCACTGATCTTCTTCCTAGACATTCTTTCAAGAGGAAGACGGGTTGTAGGGTTGGTTGGAAGAGAGTTTGTGGAAAGGTGAAATGTATTTAGATCATTTGACTTTTAAAGAGAATTGGTAGATTTTCGATTCTTCAGAGTATCCCTTTTTTGGATATAAAACAGCTTGAATTTCATGATGAGTTCTTCGGAAGATGCGGATTTTGCTAAGAATTTTGTCTAGAATTTTTCTTGGCTCTTCCGATAATCCTTGTTTGGGCAACTTCTCAGGTTTTTCTTGCCTTTATTCTAGAGACTTTGCTCTCTCATAATCATTTTTTTCGGCATACCCTTTTCTTCATAACTTTTGTATATTGTTCCTGGTGCCCAGAGAGGAAGTGAAATTCACCAAAAATAGATCTTTGACCTATCAAAAACAATCGAGGGTTCGAAAACTTTTAACAAGTGCTTTTGAAGTGAACTTGGTCGATCTATCTCTTTATTGATCTCAGAATCTTTTGAAAAGAGGAAAAGGAATGAAGGTGAATGGGTAGTGTATTTTAGTTGTGAATTTTGGGTGAGTATTTTCTGATTCATCAACTCTTTGGTGTGAGTTGGTCGGTTTAAATGCGTGGAGTGAAAATGGAAACGGTTGGTTTTTTGTCTTCTCTATTCAGAATGATTTTGGAAGGAGTATCACACCTGCACCATGATATGACCGGAACGAATGGTTTTATTTATGCGGTGTCGTTAGGTCGCAAGGCGTCAGAATCAGCTATCGGGAGATAAAGCAATAGTTTTAAATTTATAATTAGTGGGGCCTAAATCGTACAACTCCTTATTATGGTGAGTAAGGGAAGCATGACCAAGGGTCAGTGTGGCAAAAGTCGGTCGAGTCGGCCGACGCATCGTTTTTTAGGCATGACCGACGCGTCGTTGCTAAAAAGTCGGTCAAAGGTAAAAAGTCGATCAAAGTCGGTAAAAGTCGATCTAATTCAAAAAATTTCGGTCAAAGTTAGTCAAAGTTAGTCAAAGTCGGTCAAATTATTTATTTTTTTCGTAATATTGTTAATAATTTTTAATTGTTCGTGTTTATTGTAAATATAGTTTATATTTAAAGATTTGATCTATATAATATTATATATAAATATATATTTAATAAAACTATTTTAAAAACTCAACGTTAGTTAACGACCGTTGCATCACCGTTGCGTCACAGTTGCGTCCGACGCATCGATTTTTAGGCATGGCCGATGTGTCCCCGACTCGCGTCTTTTACAACCTTGCCTAGGGTCGAATTTTTACGATATCAGTAGAATCGAACTGATGTGCGTGTTCGTGTCATTTTATTTTGAACGGATTTGAATTTATTTTATTACACAAATTGGTTGTGATTATATGGCGTTTTTATGATTTAGGATTGATTTCACACATATAGGCAACTCGTCCCATTCGTATAGTAATATTTTATTTGGTAAATCCGGTTCGTTCTACAGGGAAATGGAGTTTTCAAGATTTTTAATTGTTAGAAGTTAAACTATTTAAAAGGGTGATTTTAGATTAGGCTTTACTACTTAATTGAACGAAATTTAAATTTAACTAAAACGAAATAACTAAATTAACGAAAGTAAAAATACAATTTATACTAATTTGACAAAATAGAAGAAATAAGGTTTTTCATGGAAATATATTAAAATAGTAAAAAGTAATTAAAATTTACTATGTGGTAAAAAGTAATACGGTAAAAAGTAAATAGAATTTATCTACGTAATAAAAAGTGAAATTGGTGAGATTTAAAATACAGTAAAATAGTGGCTACTAAAATATGTCCCCTCTGGATTATGGATTGTTTTTAAGTCTGATTATGATGTTTTAATATATATCCTTATATTTTATTTTTCGATTTATAAAGATTTAATTAACTAAAATTAAATCTAACTTTCGTTAGATCTCATTTTAGCGAATTAAATTATACCCCGACTATTCAAATTGAGATTTAATCCGGTTTTAACTTTCGCTAATACCAAAATTATAACGGTCTTCCCTTTTTATAATTACACGATTATATAAACTATAATATTATCCAAACCACCAAATCACACTTCTAAATTGTTATCAATAATTTGTCCATATGTTCGTCTAGATCACTGAGTTGTTGAAGCACAATTTATGTAAATTTAATTAACTTTCGCTTATCAATTTAATAAATTATGTGATAGGGGTGAAAATATTAAATTATACAACAATGGGCCAGTGATTAAACTTAATATTAAATAGTCAAAGTTACATCATAATATTATAATATGGTTCAATCCATTCGTCCAGAGGTTCTACATTTTAGTAACCACTATGGGTATTTAGTTGGACATTACAACGGTATGAAAATATAAATTATATATTATGGACATGATAACAATAATAATAATAATAATAATAAACGATAACAATAATAAATAATAAATGACGATAATAACGACGATAATAATAAATATAAATTACGATAATAATAATAAAAATAACAACAATAATAATAATAACAATAGTAATAATAACGATAATAACGATACTTGAAAATAAAGTTGGGACGTGGAGACTTACAGCAAGTTGGAATGGTAGAAAAGCAGTACTACAATACCCATAAACTTGAATTACACCACTTACTACTACTATTAAAACTAAAATATTAAATGAAAAGGAATTTGAAAATTGAAAATGAAAACTGATGCCTTTCTTCTTTGATCCGTGAATGTATTTATAGGCACATTAGAGTCACTATTTAGGAGTTAGGTGAAGTTGATAAAATCAACTTATTCATTCTGCACGTTCGCTAATTCTCAATTGAGATATTATTATATATTATTATTATTATTATTATTATTATTATTATTATTATTATTATTATTATTATTATTATTATTATGAATTATTTATATCTTATATTATATTCTTGTGCATAGTTGACTTGTAATTTTTGCTCCGTTGAGTCGTATGAAATGTCCCGTTCTTATTGATTAAAAACGTTCCATATTAATTGATTTCATTGCGAGGTTTTGACCTCTATATGAGACGTTTTTCAAAGACTGCATTCATTTTAAAACAAACCATAACCTTTATTTCATCAATAAAGGTTTAAAAAGCTTTACGTAGATTATCAAATAATGATAATCTAAATATCCTGTTTACACACGACCATTACATAATGGTTTACAATACAAATATGTTACAACAAAATAAGTTTCTTGAATGAAGTTTTTACACAATATCATACAAGCATGGACTCCAAATCTCGTCCTTATTTAAGTATGCGACAGCGGAAGCTCTTAATAATCACCTGAGAATAAACATGCTTAAAATGTCAACAAAAATGTTGGTGAGTTATAGGTTTAACCTATATATATCAAATCGTAATAATAGACCACAAGATTTCATATTTCAATACACATCCCATACATAGAGATAAAAATCATTCATATGGTGAACACCTGGTAACCGACATTAACAAGATGCATATATAAGAATATCCCCATCATTCCGGGACACCCTTCGGATATGATATAAATTTCGAAGTACTAAAGCATCCGGTACTTTGGATGGGGTTTGTTAGGCCCAATAGATCTATCTTTAGGATTCGCGTCAATTAGGGTATCTGTTCCCTAATTCTTAGATTACCAGACTTAATAAAAAGGGGCATATTCGATTTCGATAATTCAACCATAGAATGTAGTTTCACATACTTGTGTCTATTTTGTAAATCATTTATAAAACCTGCATGTATTCTCATCCCAAAAATATTAGATTTTAAAAGTGGGACTATAACTCACTTTCACAGATTTTTACTTCGTCGGGAAGTAAGACTTGGCCACTGGTTGATTCACGAACCTATAACAATATATACATATTTATCAAAGTATGTTCAAAATATATTTACAACACTTTTAATATATTTTGATGTTTTAAGTTTATTAAGTCAGCTGTCCTCGTTAGTAACCTACAACTAGTTGTCCACAGTTAGATGTACAGAAATAAATCGATAAATATTATGTTGAATCAATCCACGACCCAGTGTATACGTATCTCAGTATTGATCACAACTCAAACTATATATATTTTGGAATCAACCTCAACCCTGTATAGCTAACTCCAACATTCACATATAGAGTGTCTATGATTGTTCCGAAATATATATATAGATGTGTCGACATGATAGGTCGAAACATTGTATACGTGTCTATGGTATCTCAAGATTACATAATATACAATACAAGTTGATTAAGTTATGGTTGGAATAGATTTGTTACAAATTTTCACGTAGCTAAAATGAGAAAAATTATCCAATCTTGTTTTACCCATAACTTCTTCATTTTAAATCCGTTTTGAGTGAATCAAATTGCTATGGTTTCATATTGAACTCTATTTTATGAATCTAGACATAAAAAGTATAGGTTTATAGTCGGAAAAATAAGTTACAAGTCATTTTTGTAAAGGTAGTCATTTCAGTCGAAAGAACGACGTCTAGATGACCATTTTAGAAAACATACTTCCACTTTGAGTTTAACCATAATTTTTGGATATAGTTTCATGTTCATAATAAAAATCATTTTCTCAGAATAACAACTTTTAAATCAAAGTTTATCATAGTTTTTAATTAACTAATCCAAAACAGCCCGCGGTGTTACTACGACGGCGTAAATCCGGTTTTACGGTGTTTTTCGTGTTTCCAGGTTTTAAATCATTAAGTTAGCATATCATATAGATATAGAACATGTGTTTAGTTTATTTTAAAAGTCAAGTTAGAAGGATTAACTTTTGTTTGCGAACAAGTTTAGAATTAACTAAACTATGTTCTAGTGATTACAAGTTTAAGCCTTCGAATAAGATAGCTTTATATGTATGAATCGAATGATGTTATGAACATCATTACTACCTTAAGTTCCTTGGATAAACCTATTGGAAAATAGAAAAATGGATCTAGCTTCAACGGATCCTTGGATGGCTCGAAGTTCTTGAAGCAGAATCATGACACGAAAACAAGTTCAAGTAAGATCATCACTTGAAATAAGATTGTTATAGTTATAGAAATTGAACCAAAGTTTGAATATGATTATTACCTTGTATTAGAATGATAACCTACTGTAAGAAACAAAGATTTCTTGAGGTTGGATGATCACCTTACAAGATTGGAAGTGAGCTAGCAAACTTGAAAGTATTCTTGATTTTATGAAACTAGAACTTTTGGAATTTATGAAGAACACTTAGAACTTGAAGATAGAACTTGAGAGAGATCAATTAGATGAAGAAAATTGAAGAATGAAAGTGTTTGTAGGTGTTTTTGGTTGTTGGTGTATGGATTAGATATAAAGGATATGTAATTTTGTTTTCATGTAAATAAGTCATGAATGATTACTCATATTTTTGTAATTTTATGAGATATTTCATGCTAGTTGCCAAATGATGGTTCCCACATGTGTTAGGTGACTCACATGGGCTGCTAAGAGCTGATCATTGGAGTGTAGATACCAATAGTACATACATCTAAAAGCTGTGTATTGTACGAGTACGAATACGGGTGCATACGAGTAGAATTGTTGATGAAACTGAACGTGGATGTAATTGTAAGCATTTTTGTTAAGTAGAAGTATTTTGATAAGTGTATTGAAGTCTTTCAAAAGTGTATAAATACATATTAAAACACTACATGTATATACATTTTAACTGAGTCGTTAAGTCATCGTTAGTCGTTACATGTAAGTGTTGTTTTGAAACCTTTAGGTTAATGATCTTGTTAAATGTTGTTAACCCAATGTTTATAATATCAAATTAGATTTTAGCAGCTTATATTATATTGATATTATCATGTATGAATATCTCTTAATATGATATATATACATTAAATGTCTTTACAACGATAATCGTTACATATATGTCTCGTTTAAAAATCATTAAGTTAGTAGTCTTGTTTTTACATATGTAGTTCATTGTTAATATACTTAATGATATATTTACTTATCATAGTATCATGTTAACTATATATATATACATATATATGTCATCATATAGTTTTTACAAGTTTTAACGTTCGTGAATCACCGGTCAACTTGGGTGGTCAATTGTCTATATGAAACATATTTCAATTAATCAAGTCTTAACAAGTTTGATTGCTTAACATGTTGGAAATATTTAATCATGTAAATATCAATCTCAATTAATATATATAAACATGGAAAAGTTCGGGTCACTACAGTACCTACCCGTTAAATAAATTTCGTCCCGAAATTTTAAGCTGTTGAAGGTGTTGACGAATCTTCTGGAAATAGATGCGGGTATTTCTTCTTCATCTGATCTTCATGCTCCCAGGTGAACTCGGGTCCTCTACGAGCATTCCATCGAACCTTAACAATTGGTATCTTGTTTTGCTTAAGTCTTTTAACCTCACGATCCATTATTTCGACGGGTTCTTCGATGAATTGAAGTTTTTCGTTGATTTGGATTTCATCTAACGGAATAGTGAGATCTTCTTTAGCAAAACATTTCTTCAAATTCGAGACGTGGAAAGTGTTATGTACAGCCGCGAGTTGTTGAGGTAACTCTAGTCGGTAAGCTACTGGTCCGACACGATCAATAATCTTGAATGGTCCAATATACCTTGGATTTAATTTCCCTCGTTTACCAAATCGAACAACGCCTTTCCAAGGTGCAACTTTAAGCATGACCATCTCTCCAATTTCAAATTCTATATCTTTTCTTTTAATGTCAGCGTAGCTCTTTTGTCGACTTTGGGCGGTTTTCAACCGTTGTTGAATTTGGATGATCTTCTCGGTAGTTTCTTGTATAATCTCCGGACCCGTAATCTGTCTATCCCCCACTTCACTCCAACAAATCGGAGGCCTGTACTTTCTACCATAAAGTGCTTCAAACGGCACCATCTCAATGCTTGAATGGTAGCTGTTGTTGTAGGAAAATTCTGCTAACGGTAGATGTCGATCCCAACTGTTTCCGAAATCAATAACACATGCTCGTAGCATGTCTTCAAGCGTTTGTATCGTCCTTTCGCTCTGCCCATCAGTTTGTGGATGATAGGCAGTACTCATGTCTAGACGAGTTCCTAATGCTTGCTGTAATGTCTGCCAGAATCTTGAAATAAATCTGCCATCCCTATCAGAGATAATAGAGATTGGTATTCCATGTCTGGAGACGACTTCCTTCAAATACAGTCGTGCTAACTTCTCCATCTTGTCATCTTCTCTTATTGGTAGGAAGTGTGCTGATTTGGTGAGACGATCAACTATTACCCAAATAGTATCAAAACCACTTGCAGTCCTTGGCAATTTAGTGATGAAATCCATGGTAATGTTTTCCCATTTCCATTCCGGGATTTCGGGTTGTTGAAGTAGACCTGATGGTTTCTGATGCTCAGCTTTGACCTTAGAACACGTCAAACATTCTCCTACGTATTTAGCAACATCGGCTTTCATACCCGGCCACCAAAAATGTTTCTTGAGATCCTTGTACATCTTCCCCGTTCCAGGATGTATTGAGTATCTGGTTTTATGAGCTTCTCTAAGTACCATTTCTCTCATATCTCCAAATTTTGGTACCCAAATCCTTTCAGCCCTATACCGGGTTCCGTCTTCCCGAATATTAAGATGCTTCTCCGATCCTTTGGGTATTTCATCCTTTAAATTTCCCTCTTTTAAAACTCCTTGTTGCGCCTCCTTTATTTGAGTAGTAATGTTATTATGAATCATTATATTCATAGATTTTACTCGAATGGGTTCTCTGTCCTTCCTGCTCAAGGCATCGGCTACCACATTTGCCTTCCCCGGGTGGTAACGAATCTCAAAGTCATAATCATTCAATAATTCAATCCACCTACGCTGCCTCATATTCAGTTGTTTCTGATTAAATATGTGTTGAAGACTTTTGTGGTCGGTATATATAATACTTTTGACCCCATATAAGTAGTGCCTCCAAGTCTTTAATGCAAAAACAACCGCGCCTAATTCCAAATCATGCGTCGTATAATTTTGTTCGTGAATCTTCAATTGTCTAGACGCATAAGCAATCACCTTCGTTCGTTGCATTAATACACAACCGAGACCTTGCTTTGATGCGTCACAATAAATCACAAAATCATCATTCCCTTCAGGCAATGACAATATAGGTGCCGTAGTTAGCTTTTTCTTCAATAACTGAAACGCTTTCTCTTGTTCATCATTCCATTCAAATTTCTTCCCTTTATGCGTTAATGCAGTCAAGGGTTTTGCTATTCTGGAAAAGTCTTGGATGAACCTTCTGTAGTAACCAGCTAGTCCTAAAAACTGGCGTATGTGTTTCGGAGTTTTCGGGGTTTCCCACTTTTCAACAGTTTCTATCTTTGCCGGATCCACCTTAATACCTTCTTTGTTCACTATGTGACCGAGGAATTGAACTTCTTCCAACCAAAATGCACACTTTGAAAACTTAGCGTACAATTCTTCCTTCCTCAATACTTCTAACACCTTTCTCAAATGTTCACCGTGTTCTTGGTCATTCTTTGAGTAAATAAGTATGTCATCAATGAAAACAATGACAAACTTGTCAAGGTATGGTCCACACACTCGGTTCATAAGGTCCATGAACACAGCTGGTGCATTAGTTAAACCAAACGGCATGACCATAAACTCGTAATGACCGTAACGTGTTCTGAAAGCAGTCTTTGGAATATCATCTTCTTTCACCCGCATTTGATGATACCCGGAACGTAAGTCAATCTTTGAATAAACAGACGAGCCTTGTAGTTGATCAAATAAGTCATCGATTCTCGGTAGTGGGTAGCGGTTCTTGATGGTAAGTTTGTTCAACTCTCGGTAGTCGATACACAACCTGAATGTACCATCTTTCTTCTTGACAAACAAAACAGGAGCTCCCCACGGTGATGTGCTTGGTCGAATGAAACCACGCTCTAAAAGTTCTTGTAATTGGCTTTGTAGTTCTTTAATCTCGCTGGGTGCGAGTCTGTAAGGAGCACGAGCTATTGGTGCAGCTCCTGGTACAAGATCTATTTGAAATTCAACGGATCGATGTGGGGGTAATCCCGGTAATTCTTTCGGAAATATATCGGGAAATTCTTTTGCAATGGGAACATCATTGATGCTCTTTTCTTCAGTTTGTACTTTCTCGACGTGTGCTAGAACAGCATAGCAACCTTTTCTTATTAGTTTTTGTACCTTCAAATTACTAATAAGATGTAGCTTCGTGTTGCCCTTTTCTCCGTACACCATTAAGGGTTTTCCTTTTTCTCGTATAATGCGAATTGCATTTTTGTAACAAACGATCTCTGCTTTCACTTCTTTCAACCAGTCCATACCGATTATCACATCAAAACTCCCTAACTCTACTTGTATCAAATCAATCTTAAATGTTTCGCTAACCAGTTTAATTTCTCGATTCCGACATATATTATCTGCTGAAATTAATTTACCATTTGCTAATTCGAGTAAAAATTTACTATCCAAAGGCGTCAATGGACAACTTAATTTAGCACAAAAATCTCTACTCATATAGCTTCTATCCGCACCCGAATCAAATAAAACGTAAGCAGATTTATTGTCAATAAGAAACGTACCCGTAACAAGCTCCGGGTCTTCCTGTGCCTCTGCCGCATTAATATTGAAAACTCTTCCGCGGCCTTGTCCATTCGTGTTCTCCTGGTTCGGGCAATTTCTAATAATGTGGCCCGGTTTTCCACATTTATAACAAACTACATTGGCATAACTTGCTCCGACACTACTTGCTCCGCCATTACTCGTTCCGACACCATTTGTTCCTTTCGTTCTGTTAACCCCTGGTCCGTAGACATCACACTTCGCCGCGCTATGACCATTTCTTTTACACTTGTTGCAAAATTTGGTGCAGAACCCCGAGTGATACTTTTCACACCTTTGGCATAGCTGCTTCTGATTGTTGTTGTTGTTGCGTATTATTGTTGTTAAGATGATTGTTGTGGTTGCTGTTGTTGTTGTTGTTGTTGTTGTTTTTGTTGTTGGGCCGTTTGTTGTAGTTGCGATTGATGTTGCGATTGTTAGGATAGTTGTTGCGATTATTGTTATAATTGCTGTTGTTGTTGTTGTATTGGTGATTCTTATCACCGTTTTCCTCCCACTTTCTTTTGAATTGCTTCACATTGGCCTCTTCAGCAGTCTGTTCTTTAATTCTTTCTTCAATCTGGTTCACTAGTTTGTGAGCCATTCTACATGCCTGTTGTATGGAGGCGGGCTCGTGTGAACTTATATCTTCTTGGATTCTTTCCGGTAATCCTTTCACAAACGCGTCGATCTTCTCTTCCTCATCTTCGAATGCTCCCGGACACAATAGGCACAATTCTGTGAATCGTCTTTCGTACGTGGTAATATCAAATCCTTGGGTTCGTAACCCTCTAAGTTCTGTCTTGAGCTTATTGACCTCGGTTCTGGGACGGTACTTCTCGTTCATCAAGTGCTTGAATGCTGACCACGGTAGTGCGTACACATCGTCTTGTCCCACTTGCTCTAGATAGGTATTCCACCATGTTAAAGCAGAACCTGTGAAGGTATGCGTAGCGTACTTCACTTTGTCCTCTTCAGTACACTTACTTATGGCAAACACCAATTCAACCTTCTCGGTCCACCGTTTCAATCTGATCGGTCCTTCGGTTCCATCAAATTCCAAAGGTTTGTAGGCAGTGAATTCTTTGTAGGTGCATCCTACACGATTTCCTGTACTGCTAGATCCAAGGTTATTGTTGGTATGTAGCGCAGCCTGTACTGCGGCAATGTTTGAAGCTAGAAAAGTACGAAATTCCTCTTCATTCATATTCACGGTGTGTCGAGTAGTCGGTGCCATTTCCTTCAAAATAGTCAAATGGAACAAGTTAATCATACAGAATATTAAGAGTAGTTAATAGTATTTCGTAGCATAATATGAACTCATTTATAAAAGCTTTTTCTTCATATTAGCGTTTTATAAGTTTAAATTCGGGTAGTACCTACCCGTTAAGTTCATACTTAGTAGCTAATATACAATTCAACTACTACAATTCTATATGAAAAACTGATTATAATAATATTTCGCGTTCAAACTTTTACACAATATCTTACAAACTTACAATACCGCTTATTTTACATATAGCATGAAATATAGCACACAATAAATTTGATACAACATGGTTGTGAAGATAATTCTAGCTAGTACACAAGTCGTTCAGCAAAGGCAATAAAGACACGTAATTCATACGTCCAGAAACAAGTCATGCATTCTGGTTTTACTAGGATTACTTCCCATCCTTGGTCTTGTGGAACATAACCGTTATGGCCGTTGATAAGACAGCGTGTTGTAACGTCGTCAAAGGGACGAGGGTTACGTAATGTCCAATAGTCCCGTAACAATCTAAAAACCTCATTTCTTACCCCAATTACCGACTCCGTCACTTGTGGGAACGTTTTGTTTAATAGTTGTAGGCCGATGTTCTTGTTCTCACTTTGGTGAGAAGCGAACATTACTAATCCGTAAGCATAACATGCTTCTTTATGTTGCATGTTAGCCGCTTTTTCTAAATCACGAAGTCCAATATTCGGATATATTGAGTCAAAATAATTTCTTAACCCATTGCGTAAAATAGCATTTGGGTTCCCCGCAATATATGCGTCAAAGTAAACACATCGTAACTTATGGATTTCCCAATGTGATATCCCCCATCTTTCGAACGAAAGCCTTTTATAAACCAAGGCATTCTTGGAACGTTCTTCGAATGTCTTACAAACTGATCTCGCCTTAAATAGTTGTGCCGAAGAATTCTGACCGACTCTAGACAAGATTTCATCAATCATGTCTCCGGGTAGGTCTCTTAAAATATTGGGTTGTCTATCCATTTTGTGTTTTTATACTGTAAAATAGACAAGAGTTAGATTCATAAAAAAAAATACTTATTAATACAAGCAATTTTTACATATATCATAAAGCATAAGCACACTATATTACATATATTACACCACACGAATACAGCTATCTTATTCTGACTCGCTTGTTTCTTCTTCTTCGGTTTTGGTTCGTTTTGCCAAGTTTCTAGGGATATATGATGTTCCCCTAATACGAGCCGTCGTTATCCACATTGGTTTAGAAAAACCTGGTTGTTTAGAGGTTCCCGGGTCATTGTTACAACTTAAGGACTTCGGGGGTTGACGATACATATAAAGTTCATCGGGGTTGGAATTAGATTTCTCTATTTTTATGCCCTTTCCCTTATTATTTTCTTTTGCCTTTTTAAATTCAGTTGGGGTAATTTCTATAACATCATCGGAATTCTCGTCGGAATCCGATTCATCGGAGAATTGGTAATCCTCCCAATATTTTGCTTCCTTGGCGGAAACACCATTGACCATAATTAACCTTGGTCGGTTGGTTGAGGATTTTCTTTTACTTAACCGTTTTATTATTTCCCCCACCGGTTCTATTTCTTCATACGGTTCCGATTCTTCTTCCGGTTCTGATTCTTCTTCTGGTTCCGACTCTTCTTCCGGTTCCTCTTCGGGAACTTGTGAATCAGTCCACGAATCATTCCAATTTACATTTGACTCTTCATTATTATTAGGTGAGTCAATGGGACTTGTTCTAGAGGTAGACATATATCACATAATATCAAACGCGTTAAGAGATTAATATATCACATAATATTCACATGTTAAAAATATATAGTTTCCAACAAAATTTGTTAAGCAATCATTTTTCAAGTAAACACGGTCGAAGTCCAGACTCACTAATGCATCCTAAAAAACTCGATAAGACACACTAATGCAAAATTCTGGTTCTCTAAGACCAACGCTCTGATACCAACTGAAATGTCCCGTTCTTATTGATTAAAAACATTCCATATTAATTGATTTCATTGCGAGGTTTTGACCTCTATATGAGACGTTTTTCAAAGACTCCATTCATTTTAAAACAAACCATAACCTTTATTTCATCAATAAAGGTTTAAAAAGCTTTACGTAGATTATCAAATAATGATAATCTAAATATCCTGTTTACACACGACCATTACATAATGGTTTACAATACAAATATGTTACAACAAAATAAGTTTCTTGAATGCAGTTTTTACACAATATCATACAAGCATGGACTCCAAATCTCGTCCTTATTTAAGTATGCGACAGCGGAAGCTCTTAATAATCACCTGAGAATAAACATGCTTAAAACGTCAACAAAAATGTTGGTGAGTTATAGGTTTAACCTATATATATCAAATCGTAATAATAGACCACAAGATTTCATATTTCAATACACATCCCATACATAGAGATAAAAATCATTCATATGGTGAACACCTGGTAACCGACATTAACAAGATGCATATATAAGAATATCCCCATCATTCCGGGACACCCTTCGGATATGATATAAATTTCGAAGTACTAAAGCATCCGGTACTTTGGATGGGGTTTGTTAGTCCCAATAGATCTATCTTTAGGATTCGCGTCAATTAGGGTATCTGTTCCCTAATTCTTAGATTACCAGACTTAATAAAAAGGGGCATATTCGATTTCGATAATTCAACCATAGAATGTAGTTTCACGTACTTGTGTCTATTTTGTAAATCATTTATAAAACCTGCATGTATTCTCATCCCAAAAATATTAGATTTTAAAAGTGGGACTATAACTCACTTTCACAGATTTTTACTTCGTCGGGAAGTAAGACTTGGCCACTGGTTGATTCACGAACCTATAACAATATATACATATTTATCAAAGTATGTTCAAAATATATTTACAACACTTTTAATATATTTTGATGTTTTAAGTTTATTAAGTCAGCTGTCCTCGTTAGTAACCTACAACTAGTTGTCCACAGTTAGATGTACAGAAATAAATCGATAAATATTATCTTGAATCAATCCACGACCCAGTGTATACGTATCTCAGTATTGATCACAACTCAAACTATATATATTTTGGAATCAACCTCAACCCTGTATAGCTAACTCCAACATTCACATATAGAGTGTCTATGGTTGTTCCGAAATATATATATATAGATGTGTCAACATGATAGGTCGAAACATTGTATACGTGTCTATGGTATCTCAAGATTACATAATATACAATACAAGTTGATTAAGTTATGGTTGGAATAGATTTGTTACAAATTTTCACGTAGCTAAAATGAGAAAAATTATCCAATCTTGTTTTACCCATAACTTCTTCATTTTAAATCCGTTTTGAGTGAATCAAATTGCTATGGTTTCATATTGAACTCTATTTTATGAATCTAAACAGAAAAAGTATAGGTTTATAGTCGAAAAATAAGTTACAAGTCGTTTTTGTAAAGGTAGTCATTTCAGTCGAAAGAACGACGTCTAGATGACCATTTTAGAAAACATACTTCCACTTTGAGTTTAACCATAATTTTTGGATATAGTTTCATGTTCATAATAAAAATCATTTTCTCAGAATAACAACTTTTAGATCAAAGTTTATCATAGTTTTTAATTAACTAATCCAAAACAGCCCGCGGTGTTACTACGACGGCGTAAATCCGGTTTTACGGTGTTTTTCGTGTTTCCAGGTTTTAAATCATTAAGTTAGCATATCATATAGATATAGAACATGTGTTTAGTTGATTTTAAAAGTCAAGTTAGAAGGATTAACTTTTGTTTGCGAACAAGTTTAGAATTAACTAAACTATGTTCTAGTGATTACAAGTTTAAGCCTTCGAATAAGATAGCTTTATATGTATGAATCGAATGATGTTATGAACATCATTACTACCTTAAGTTCCTTGGATAAACCTATTGGAAAAGAGAAAAATGGATCTAGCTTCAACGGATCCTTGGATGGCTCGAAGTTCTTGAAGCAGAATCATGACACGAAAACAAGTTCAAGTAAGATCATCACTTGAAATAAGATTGTTATAGTTATAGAAATTGAACCAAAGTTTGAATATGATTATTACCTTGTATTAGAATGATAACCTACTGTAAGAAACAAAGATTTCTTGAGGTTGGATGATCACCTTACAAGATTGGAAGTGAGCTAGCAAACTTGAAAGTATTCTTGATTTTATGAAACTAGAACTTTTGGAATTTATGAAGAACACTTAGAACTTGAAGATAGAACTTGAGAGAGATCAATTAGATGAAGAAAATTGAAGAATGAAAGTGTTTGTAGGTGTTTTTGGTCGTTGGTGTATGGATTAGATATAAAGGATATGTAATTTTGTTTTCATGTAAATAAGTCATGAATGATTACTCATATTTTTGTAATTTTATGAGATATTTCATGCTAGTTGCCAAATGATGGTTCCCACATGTGTTAGGTGACTCACATGGGCTGCTAAGAGCTGATCATTGGAGTGTATATACCAATAGTACATACATCTAAAAGCTGTGTATTGTACGAGTACGAATACGGGTGCATACGAGTAGAATTGTTGATGAAACTGAACGAGGATGTACTTGTAAGCATTTTTGTTAAGTAGAAGTATTTTGATAAGTGTATTGAAGTCTTTCAAAAGTGTATAAATACATATTAAAACACTACATGTATATACATTTTAACTGAGTCGTTAAGTCATCGTTAGTCGTTACATGTAAGTGTTGTTTTGAAACCTTTAGGTTAATGATCTTGTTAAATGTTGTTAACCCAATGTTTATAATATCAAATGAGATTTTAAATTATTATATTATCATGATATTATCATGTATGAATATCTCTTAATATGATATATATATACATTAAATGTCTTTACAACGATAATCGTTACATATATGTCTCGTTTAAAAATCATTAAGTTAGTAGTCTTGTTTTTACATATGTAGTTCATTGTTAATATACTTAATGATATATTTACTTATAATAGTATCATGTTAACTATATATATATCCATATATATGTCATCATATAGTTTTTACAAGTTTTAACGTTCGTGAATCACCGGTCAACTTGGGTGGTCAATTGTCTATATGAAACATATTTCAATTAATAAAGTCTTAACAAGTTTGATTGCTTAACATGTTGGAAACATTTAATCATGTAAATATCAATCTCAATTAATATATATAAACATGGAAAAGTTCGGGTCACTACATCGTACGTTGATAGTTGGTTCATGTCTCGGTTCCGGATTTTCGAACGCCTTTTCGTATGCTTAGATATCTTGTACTTTGCATTCCGCGGCTTGTACTCTTGTTAATTTTTAGCGGTTATTCATCGATAAATTAAACCACTTGGAGTGTAACTTGTACGTTTGAGCATTTTGGACGTTTTGGTCTTTCAAATCTTCGTTTTCATCTTTAAATCTTCATTTTAGAGCGATCTTCGTCTTTCGTCTTCGCACTTATTTATTTAAACGATTACAACTAAAAATAAGGAAATTACCATTAAATTCTTTACATATTGGAATGATATTGCGACTAAATATATGTTCGTTTTAAGCAATATCAAATATCCCCACACTTGAACGTTGCTTGTCCTCTTGCAATATAGAACTTGAAATAAAATCACACTTCTCTCGAATCACTTTTTTATTCTCACACTTTATACATCAGTGATTTTGATACGGCGGTATAAACAATGATAGTAACGATGTGGTTTACAGTCCCACATGACTATGAAAATTTAGATCCTTTAAGGAAATTGGATCTTTATGAAAATATTTGATCTTTTTGAAAATTCATGCTAGCTTTTTCCCTAGACAAGTTTTCCGGAATAACCCTTCACCAGTGTTTGCAAAATGTTTTTGTAGATTTTGTAGGTTTCAGATTTTAAAATTTTAGCTCAAAACTAGCGGTTTTGTGTCACCTACTTTCTAACCTTGTATTAGGAAAGCACACGTCCAGTATACTTGCTCCGTATATTACCTTTCGGTAAACTACCGTCCGGTTGTAAAGGAAAGCGTTGAACAAGCAACTGTTAAGGCAATGTCTAATGACATGCATTTGATTATGGTCCAAAAACGTGTCGGATGCAATTACTATCCTTTGTAGGAGAAATAGCAAAGATCACGCCATAATTTTTCGGTCTGGCACAAGGTCCTGTCTTTGACCATGCTATGCAATCACCATTCTTACGATTGACACCCGATTTGGTTCAGGTGACCTAATGAATTCTGATGAATTCTCAGGATTTTACGTTCAATGGTAATGAACGCATTGAAATTAGGTTTTCAGAAAATAAATTGGTTTTAATTTGATCAAAATATTTTCTCGTTCAAGCTCGAGTTTAGATATCATTGAATTCCATGAGTTTGTAATTCTCAATCTTTAAGGTCAATCTCAAGGATTGAGTAATATCAGGCTTAAATGCTGATTTTTAATCTTTAAGGAGATTATCCTTTCTGGGGGTCTGATTCATTAGTCTTATCAAGCTAATTTGCACGGCGCCCTCCCCATTTTATGAGACAGATCCTCTCATGGTTAGGATAAGTCTGACCACTTGGCGACCCTGTTTGATGCTGAGGTCCGTGGATTTCCAGCTGATTTTCGAGAAAACTTTTCAAGATTTTTCGTAGACTCTACAACTGGTCTGGACGACAACTTCCTGACCTAAATCAAGAAGCGCGTTTCTTTTTCTGAAGACTTTAATTTATTTTAATGATGGAATTGATTCGTCGTGTAGATCCATCTTTTCTTTCATTTATGTTACAATTTAATGGGTAAAACAAATTTATACATTCCAAAGCAAAAGTACCTGCAATAAACTTCGCACAAATATGTGATAACAGTTCATATATATTGACAAATCTCCCACACTTGGGTTTTTTTCATGTGTCTTTTTATTCCTGATTTAATCAAATAAATTCATAAATTTGATAGTTTCTCAGTTTATGTTCTCCTTGAGGTAACAATAATTTCGGTTTTAACACCTAGTTTTATCGTTCATAAACATATTAAACAAGATTTGAATTCATTTAGTTAAAATTGTTCACAAAATTTAGAAAATAAGCCAAGTGTATAAACCCGAGAGAATTTATAACCCTCCCCGCACTTGAGATCATGCAATGCCCTCATTTGCAATGAAATCAGACAAGATAAAATTCACGAGGGCAATTAGAATAGAAAGGGAGTTAAAACCTCTTTAGCTAAAAAGCTGTAACTTGCGGAATTTGTTTAATCTGTTGAAGTTGATTTGACCGTCATCCTAAAATTTCCGTCATATTTTCACATGTTTCGTCAAAAATTGGTTGCTTTTGCTGAACTTAATATCAGTATTTGAAAATGCGTCTTTTACCCTTATTAGTACATAATATAAACTACAAACATATATACATATTTTTGAAGTTGGGTATATTATCCCACATTCATATAATATTTTTGACATACTTTAGATCAATAATATTAAAATAATGATAACAAAATTTTTCGCCCCGTCCTTGGGTAAAGCAATTTCAGTTCTACGACCTAGTGTTTAACTCAGGACGAATTTTAGAAATCATTTTTTTAAACTTAATGAAATAAAGTAAATTTTGTTTTTAAATTCACAAAAAACTTAAATCTAAAAAGCATATTAATTTCATACAAAACTTAAAAAAAATTCAGAATAGAAGAAGATGACTAGTTCTTTAGTGTCTGCTAGAGAAAGACCAATCGGGCTCCACTCTCGAAATATTTTGGGTGGATAGCTAAAATTACCCTGTATTCATTTATTCTTAGGGTAGAATGTGATGTCATCTCTTTCAGTGTTGTTGCACCCTTCATAATAGAATTTAAGTCTATGACCATTCACATTAAAAGTACCACCATTCTTTCCATATAACTTTACGTATCCAGATGGAAATGCGTGTTTTACTTCATACGGTCCCGTCCATCGAGACTTAAGTTTCCCAGGTGAAAACTTAAAACGTGATTGAAAAACTAGAACTTTGTCTCCCGGTTCAAATGCTTTCTTATCTTTTAAGCGAGCATCGTGCCATTTCTTAGTTTTCTCTTTGTAAGATCTCGAGTTTTCATATGCATGAAGTCTTAGCTCGTCTAATTCATGCAATTATAATAATCGATTTTCTCCGGCTTCCACAAGGTCTGTATTACATTCTTTTAGTGCCCAATACGCCTTGTGTTCAACCTCAACAGGTAGATGACACGCCTTACCATATATTAATTGAAAAGGAGTGGTACCAATGGGTGTTTTGAATGCGGTTCTAAATGCCCACAGTGCATCATCTAGCTTTCGATGCCAGATTTTTGGATTATTCTTAACCGTTCTTTCTAAAATTCGTTTAAGACCTCGATTTGTGTTTTCAACTTGGCCACTCGTTTGAGGGTGGTAAGAAGTTGAGAAACGATGATTAACTCCGTACTTTTTCAGCACTTTCTCGAGTAATTTATTTGTAAAATGAGTTCCACGATCACTGATTAATGCTTTTGGAATCCCGAAATGCGAGAAAAGGTTTTTAAGAAAGCTGACAACAACTCGGGCATCGTTAGTGGGTAGGGCTTTTGCTTTAGCCCATTTAGAAACGTAATCGACTGCTACGAGAATGTATTTGCATTTGTTAGAAGCGGGGAATGGACCCATGAAGTCAATACCCCAAATGTCAAATACTTCGCATACTAGGATGCTTTGTTGTGGCATTTCGTCTCTCTTGGAGATATTTCCAGATCTTTGACAAGCGTCACAGGTTTTTACCATGTTGTAAGAATCTTTGAAAATAGTAGGCCAGTAAAAACCTGAGTCAAAGACCTTCTTAGCTGTATAGCTTGGTCCGAAATGTCCACCAGCCGGTCCTTCATGACAGTGCTCTAGAATTTGTTATGCTTCTTTGCCATATACACATCAACGAATAACTTGATCTGCTCATATACGAAAGAGATTGGGGCTTTCCCAGAAGTAAAACTTCAGATCAGCGAAAAATTTCTTCTTTTGCTGATAAGTTTGATTTTTAACAAAAATTCCTGCGGCTAGATAATTTTCAAAGTCCGCAAATCATGGAATTTCTTCTTCCGTTTCAATTTTCATAAGGAACTCGTCTGGAAAAGTATCGTGAATTACAGATTCGTCGAGTGTTTCTAAGTTAGGATTTTCAAGACGGGATAAGTGATCCTCAGCGAGATTTTCAGCACCCTTTTTATCTTTGATTTCAATGTCAAATTCTTGTGGGAGAAGAATCCAACGAATGAGTCTAGGTTTGACATCTTGCTTTTTGAATAAGTACTTTAGGGCTGAATGATCGGTATAAACAATTGTTTTAGATAACACTAGGATTGTGAAATTGGTGAGATTTAAAATAAAGTGAAGTAGTGGCTACTAAAATATGTCCCCTCTGGATTATGGATTGTTTTTAAGTTCGATTACGATGTTTTAATATATATCCTTATATTTTATTTTTCAATTTATAAAGATTTAATTAACTAAAATTAAATCTAACTTTCGTTAGATCTCGTTTTAGCGAATTAAATTATACCCCGACTATTCAAATTGAGATTTAATCTGGTTTTAACTTTCACTAATACCAAAATTATAACGGTCTTCCCTTTTTGTAATTACACGATTATATAAACTATAATATTACCCAAACTACCGAATCACCCTTCTAAATTATTGTCAATAATTTGTCTATATGTTCGTCTAGATCACTGAGGTGTTGAAGCACAATTTATGTAAATTTAATTAACTTTCGCTTATCAATTTAATAAATTATGTGATAGGGGTGAAAATATTAAATTATATAACAATTGGCCAGTGATTAAACTTAATATTAAATAGTCAAAGTTACATCATAATATTATAATATGGTTCAATCCATTCGTCCAGAGGTTCTACATTTTAGTTACCACTATGGGTATTTAGTTGGACATTACAACGGTATGAAAATATAAATTATATAAAGTGGACATGATAACAATAATAATAATAATAAACGATAACAATAATAAATAATAAATGACGATAATAACGAAGATAATAATAAATATAAATTGCGATAATAATAATAATAAAAATAACAACAATAATAATAATAACAATAGTAATAATAATGATACTTGAAAATAAAGTTGGGACGTGGAGACTTACAGCGGGTTGGAATGGTAGAAAAGTAGTGCTACAATACCCATAAACTTGAATTACACCACTTACTACTACTATTAAAACTAAAATATTAAATGAAAAGGAATTTGAAAATTGAAAATGAAAATTGATGCCTTTCTTCTTTGATCCGTGAATGTATTTATAGGCACATTAGAGTCACTTTAGAAGTTAGGTGAAGTTGATAAAATCAACTTATTCATTATGCACGTTCGCTAATTCTCAATTGAGATATTATTATATATTATTAATTATATTATTATTATTAATTATATATTATATTATACCCTTGTGCATAGTTGACTTGTAATTTTTGCTCCGTTGAGTCATACGTTGATAGTTGGTTCATGTCTCGGTTTCAGATTTTCGAACGCCTTTTCGTATGCTTAGATATCTTGTACTTTGCGTTCCGCGACTTGTACTCTTGTCAATTTTTAGCCGTTATTCATCGATAAATTAAACCACTTGGAGTGTAACTTGTACGTTTGAGCATTTTGGACATTTTGCTCTTTCAAATCTTCGTTTTCGTCTTTAAATCTTCATTTTAGAGCGATCTTCGTCTTTCGTCTTCGCACTTATTTATTTAAACGATTACAACTAAAAATAAGGAAATTACCATTAAATTCTTTACATATTGGAACGATATTGCGACTAAATATATGTTCGTTTTAAGCAATATCACGAACCTATAATTATAGCTTAAGATAATCCTAAAGTGAAGGAGTAGTTGTGCATTACCAAAATTTGGGTTTTTTTGGCTTATAAGATTAAATAAAGTAAGTTCGATAAAATTTGTAATTCAGATAAGGTTAAAGCAAGTGCATACTATGATTTTGTTAGTTACTGTGTCGAGATTATGGAATGCTGGCTCATGAATAGGCAGTGCCCTTGTATTCACTACACTAGTCCCAACGCCCCTGTCATAAGATATGTGACTGGGTAATGCGTTAGGCTTGAAGATTCCCTTACCCCCGACGCCCGTACAGTCTAACTACAGGTATACATGTTCAATTAGCTTATCCAATTGAGGGACTCGGTTAGGTGATGTATTAACATTCCACAAAGGTCTAAACTTTCAACAAACAGTTCCTTAATTAACTAAGAATCCCTCAAGCGGGGTGCAATGCTTGAGACCGCATTATGGTAAAGTGTACTAATCAGCACTGGCTGGGTTCCATGGCCTTACTTAGTAGAGGTACAGCTTATAACAACCGTTTTCCTTCAGCGTGCACATACGAAGTTTATATGCTTGGTGACTACACTAGCATGGTCTAAGACTGACAATGTACTATGGGCCTAGTTAGATGTTTCACTACAAAAGAGTCCTCAGTTGGAATCCAAGGCTCAGTGGACTTACTACAACCGGTGTGCCTTAGTCAAACTTACGTTGTATCCGATAGACTTCTCTTACCAAGGGGTGACACAGATAGTGTACTCTGAATCGGGGTTCACGACTTCCTAATAACAGAGCCGATAACTACGTTCTATTAGTTGGAAAAGCGATTGAGTTTAAAGCATAATCGAAAAGCATCTCGACAACATACACAAACCATAATATTATTTCGGCATTATAACTGACTACATCATAGCATACACTAAAGATAACTACTCGCTAATCATGGTAACAATATCATAAATCATAATTATAGAAGACATTATATAAAGACAAAGGGTAGTAGTACCAGTAGATTAAACGAGTTCCGAATACAAAAGTGACAACTTCAAACTCTAGAGCGCTCCTAATACAATCCTCGGCGTTCTTCTCTGGGTACTAGATTTCCCGCAAGAAGTCGAAGACCTTGAAAGTATGACTAATATTGTAGAAAGAGAGAGAGAAGTGAATTGAAGTGTGTGTAAAAATGAATGAAAAATGCCCTTTAAATAGGCTGGGTTTTGCTGGCATACAGCTGGAAGGCCGTATGTCCAAGCCGTTTGCCAAGGCAAGCCGTTGTCTTGGCCCGTTTACAGGCCATTTGTGATATGGCAGGTTGTATGCCTGCCTGGTTTGCTGTTTTGCTTGGATCGTTTTGCTTGTTCCTTGGATCATAACTTGGTTTTCGGGGTCGTAACTTGACTTTTACCGTTTTTGCTCAAGAATCTTCGTTTTAGCTCTGATTCTCTTGATTCTTTTTGCACCGGCTTCGTAATTACTTAATCTTCACTTTTAAATAACAAATCGAGTATTTTGGCCATAAATCTTGGAACTTTATTGTTATTGGGCCTCAATACCGGGGTGAAAATGTGGCTTTTTAGCCAATATCAAATATCCCACACTTTGACTTTGCTTTTCCTCAAGCAAACTCTCATTTTTAACCTCAAGAAATCTTTTCAGAGTTTCCTTTCTATTGGCCTAAGCGATTTGCTATTTATTATAAGAGCGAAAAATAAGGTAAGTCTTCTATGTTAGGGTTGAAACTATCTCTGTAAGCATACGGGGAGGTTACATGACTTAGGCTAGCTTTCAAAGGTTACTCAAATCACACAAGTGTTTAGGGTTCCCTATAGATCTAAGAAATGAATTCACTCTTAACCAGTCATGTTGCACCCATCGTCATAGGCTTGATAAAGACTCAAATTCTTGCTACTAATGTGAAAAAGGTAACAACCATAGCTTCTAGGTCATTTGTCAATTTGGAAGGATGAACATGAATTTTGGATTGGTGGTAAAGTTGTTTTAAGTGGTGTAAAAGGGTAATATAGTCTTTTAAAGACTTTTATTCTGGATTTCAGAAATCAAAGATAGATAGGAGTGCTGATATTTTTCGCGAAGCACTTTTGAACTTTTCTCCTTTTTGGAGTGATAGGCATTTTTCGTTCCTGTTCTCCTTTGGCGCTTCTCTTTATAAATTCTGCTCCTTTTTGCAGAACTTTGAAAAACACACACACACACACACACACACAAACACACATACACACACACACACACACACACATATATATAGGGTGATAGTAACGATGATGGTTTGATGTGGTAGAGGTGGTGGAAGGTATGGAGGGTTTCTTTGACAAATGGCTAGATCTTCAGATTATATGTGTACCACATTTCATTATTCAGAAATGCAGATCTAGAGCAAGTTCTGATTCTGATACAGTCATCGGCACTCTCAACGGAAAATAGTGAAGCATTAAAGATGAATGCTTATATAGTCTTAATTGAGTGCCTCGCCATAATCAATTTAGGTCGATAATGCCTAGTCATGCAATGCTCTATTAGAGATTTGGTTCATCCTAAGATGATTTCTACCTTATTTAAGTCTTAATGTTTTTTTACACACGTTTTTGGTTTTCGAAAGTACTTTTTCGGAAAGGCTTTCTTTTGTTAAAAATTTGAAATTTGGCTTAAGAACTAGGAATCTTTGTAATGAGGTTATTTTAATATAGCATAAAAAATATTATACCAACATCCCACACTTGGACGCCCCAATGTTCCTAGTGTATCCCACACTTAGGATTTTTAGTTGAAGATTTTTTTTTTGGGGAATATTTGTCTAGTGTTTATTTGGGTTGGAATCCCACACTTAGTGATAAGCTAGGATGTGGCATAATTTAAATTCAAGCTAGTAACGAGTGGAAAGGAACGAGTACTCCCCAACGAATTGTCGTGGTTGCTTGCGAAGGAACTGACTGATTTGAAGGAAGGTTGTCTCAGCAATCTTGGAAGTTACGCCCTTTATTAATCGGCTCATTTGTCATCTTTTATTCTTCTACTCTACTTTATTGTACGAGTTGCCTCCTGAGAAGCGCTTCTGTTTAAGGTCGGTGGCTCGACTATAATGATGCCTAAAAAGCATACATTACCCTCTGGTAGCTGTAATCGTAGTCTTCTCGAGGGAATGTGAGTCTTGGTGGATAGATTCTGAGAAAGTGCCGGACCAAGAGTGGTAGAAGATACGGTATTTCTCTTGAAGATCTTCTAAAGGAGAGATAGTGTGCGGTTTCAGCTCGTGACAAATCTTGAAGTCCTATGAGAACATGGTCTACGACTCTGCTGATTGATCCATGAATGTCAATCTTCGAGGCCATGCTTGTGGTGATTGTTTCTCTGACGGGATGTTCTTTTCGAAGGTCTTCAAATAGTGTCAAAAATTGTATCTTCAGTATCCCAAAATCTTCTGAACGGTGGTATCCACAGTAGGAGTCTGTAGATTTGCACAGATTTATTAAGAGGCAAAGATGAAAAGAAGTGAAAAGCAATCCTGACCCAAGCATTAATGTCACCGTCTTGGAATATATCACCCGACATCCAGCTTTGAATGTAAACTAGGATCCGTGCACTCGTGGAAGATTTGTGTTAACTGCTTCGTAACAAAGGTGGCAATATTGACTCAATTTGGTTACAGATGTGAGAATGAATTGTTGCGTCTTACTTCTTCTGCTACTACGTCTCGTAATTCCTTGATAATCAGATCAATGTGGTGATCAATCATTACGTAAATCACTAGTCTGTCTGGTGTGCTTTCGAAATTATCTCTTTCTAAGAGAATGAAGAGACTGTGAATATCTTCGATCATTTGCAAATCAAAGTGATAGGTCGGGCGACCGGTGGAAAGATCCATATGCTGCCGGATGAGAGTCAGTAGTGCAGATCCGCCTAAAGCGTTGTAAACCTCAGAGTAGATGATCTTCTGATCTTGACAAAATCTTGTCTCGAGAATAGTGCGAACCACTGAATAGTGCTCTTATTGCCTTTCTTCATGGTAGATATGATTGTGAAGAGTATTGATAAAGTCTTGAATGCGCCCTTCTAAGATTTCAACATTATCATCTTCTCTTGGTAGATAAAGGTTGTATTCATCTTCGATAGCCTAGATCTGCTCCTTTAAACGAGGTGTGAAAATAATTGACGATCTACGGATGGCTTCGAGAATATCTTCAAATTCATCGGTGTCAGTGATGACGGTTATCATGTCGGCGAGATTAGACATGAATGGAATCTCTGAGTGATCTGAAGAGTGGGGCTTCTCTTTCTCTGATGCGGGTGGAGGATATGAATCATCCAGAATGTCTTCATTTTACTCATCTTTCTCATCATCATCGGTATAGCTTTAATCTTTAGATTCATCTAATGAGCGAGTTTCTTCAGTATTCTGGTGTTTCACTTCGACGCTGGCGGGGTCAATCTCTATATCTTTAACTTAGGCAACCTTAGCAGTTTTCTTTATGAATAGAATAATTAAACTGTGATCTTCCATCTCTAGCCTTATTATGATGATTGTGATTTGCTTCCAAGCGTAGAGATGGTACTATCGTAATTTTCTCTAAGTCTCCCATTTCTTTTTCCTCCTCAGATTCTTCCTCTTCCTCTATTTCTTCGTTGGGATCCTCTTCTTCCATCTCTGGGTCATCAACAGGCTGTGATTCGATAACCATTTCGATATCATTGGCTGATGGTGGGGACTCATCATCGGAATTGATCCGTCCGGTGGAAATAGCAAATATCTCTGCATGTCCAGAAAGATTGGTAGGTCGGTCAATTTTGAAGGTACGCACTCCCCATGTGATCGCAAGATCAAGGTTTAATTGTACACATCAATGACAGTCCTAGCCATGTTCATACAAGGTCTCCCTAATACTATCGGCGTATGTAGGTCTTCCTTAGTATCCATCATTAAGAAATCCGTAGGAAACAAGAATTTTTCAACTTTCACCAAGATGTTCTCAACTATGCCCTTGGGATATTAAATTGTGTGATCGACAAGTTGGATTGTCATTTTGGTTGGTGACAAGTCTCATAGCGCTAATCTCTTGCAGGGAGAATAGGGGATTAGGTTGATACTTACCCCTAAATCTGCTAGCGCATGAATGGTTCCAGATTGGTAGATTGAACATGGGAAATTGAATCAGCCCGTATCTCCTAGTTTCTTTGGTAGAGAGTTTCTGAGCAATACCGAGCATTCTTCACTCCGTGGAATTTTGTTGGAATCTGAAATCCTTTCCTTTGTACAGAGAAACCTTCATATGTATGTCTTCTAGTTGGTAACTTTGGACATGGTGTCCAGGAATCTTCCATCAAGTTTGTGGGTATCAAGCTTGGATGGTTCTTCTAGTAGCCTTCCAGGATAAGGTAAACGAAATAGCTGACATTCTCTGTGGTTCTTCCTTTAGGATTATGGAATCCATTTGCTTAGCTTCCCTTATGTGGGGATTTTGGAGGGTATTTACTAGGTAATCTTCCTTGTGGTCGAGTTTCAAGTCATTGTGATAACTGTTCAAGCTGCGTTTCTAGACTTTTGAGCAGAGCCTATTGGTTTTGGATGAGTATCTCTGTCTACTCTTGTCTAGACGTGGTTCTTTGATTTAGCTGTTGTTGTCCTTGAATGAACTGAGTCAACTGATCATCAGTCCCGAGAGCAGGGTTGGGTACTGATATGACCAAAACGGACGGTTTTACTTATGCGGTGTCGTTAGGTCGCAAAACGTCATAATCAGTTACCAAAAGGGAGTAATGGTTTTATTATTTAGATTTAGCTGGGTTTTCCTAGCTATATTTCACCTATTTGTCTTCCTTTTAAAGATTAAGTGGTAAGTATAACTTAGCTTTGTATTTTTGTATGTTTGCTCAGTAATGTGGGATAAAAGTGCCTAAATAGTTAACCCTAGCGACAAGTGGTGATAGATTGAACTTAACTAAGGTAATACAAACTATAAAGATAAAAAGGGATAGGTATGGAGAATAGTATACTGATAGAGAATTGTTGAAAGAGGTTAACTTCCCAGAATGAACAATAAACCTCAATCAATTGGGCTATGAACCTAATTAATTTTGTCACTAAGAGTTTAGGCTTTGAAGATTCTGGCTAAGATAGATATCCATATTCCCAACGTTAACCTTAGAGGGTTTAAACGACCTTATAGATAGAATCCTAGGTACATGAATAAAGTGGTATATCCCTAGAGGAAAATCTCAGCTTTTCTTAATCGTAGATGGTTTAACTACAGTAACATTCCTCCGCTTAGTACTAAGTTATGCCTTAACATTAACAGATGTGAAATCTTATATATCCTAAGGTACTGCTAATTGGATTTTAGGTCTCTCCTTTACGATCACTTACTCAACCCCGGATCATCTTACAACATCTCAAGAACGTTGCTTCTGACGCGAATCATGCTTTTGAGTAAGCAAGTGTTCACTGAACTCTATATTGCCTACTCTAATCACAACTTAAATGGGTAGCTCTTTTTTGACGGAGAAATGGTTAATCGTACGTAGGTACTATATCCCTATTGTGACGTTAAGCACACATAACTACTTACCTTGTATCCTAGGGTTGATCAGATCCTAATACTAGGTTATAACCACATGAGTAAATAGAAAGGTTGGTCCCGAAATTAGACTTCTAAACCGTTAAGGTTTCAGCATAACAATAGCATAAGTTTCAGATAAGATATTCAACATATAATAAACATTTGCATTGGATAGATAAGAATGCATGATGAAAGCAACTTAAAGTAATAAAATAACTTTATTAGATTAAGGAAGGCGTTCACCGTTTACAAACGAGATCTGGACCATTACAAGTACTGAAATCCTCTAGACCGCTCCTAGTATAATCTTCGGAGTTCGCCTCCGGGTACTTAATTTCCGGCTTGGAGGTAAGAAGGCCTTGAAAGCTCTAGTGAGAGAACGTGTATTGTAGTGAGAGAGTGTGATGAGGTGTGTGAAAAATGGATGACAAGTGCCCCTTTAAATAGATTAAAAATTGCTGTCATACGGCTGGCAGGCCGTATGGCCTGCCTGTATGGCTTGGCAGCCTGTTAGACCTCGGCGTATGCATGGCAGGCTATTTCCAATGTAGGCAAGCTGTATGGCAGCCCGGATGGCAAGCCGTATGGCTTCCCTGACTTGTTATTTTTGTTGGATCGTTTTTCTTGTTCCTTGGATCGTAACTTGCTTTATGGGGTCGTAACTTTTCTTTCACCATTTTCGCTCTAGAATCTTCTTTTTAGCTCCGATTCTCCTGATTCTTGTTGCATCGTCTTCGTAATTACTAATTCTACAAAATCAATCGACAAAGTGATTATTTTGTCGATAAATCTTGGAACGTTATTATTTTTGGGCCCTAATATTGAGGTAAAAATGTGACTTTTTAGCCGATATTAAATATTCCACACTTAGACTTTGTTTGTCCTCAAGCAAACTTTCGATCTTTAAGCACATAAGATTCCTATTCGTAGCGATCAAGCGATCTTCGTTTTGCAAGACGTAAGAGTGAAAACTTAGTTTTATTCCTTTTGCTATTCCCGAATCTTTTTCCGCAAGCATGAGAGGAGGTTACATAACTGAGGCTATCTCAATTGGGTCACTCAATTCATTAAAGTGTATCGGGTGTACTATAGTTCTAAGAAATGAAATCGCTCATAGCTAGTCATGTTTGCATTCTTCGTCATAGGCTTGATCAAGACTTAAATCTCCATCACTTATTTGAGAGAACTTTCAGTTATAGGCTCGGATTCTTTTGTGAAGGAATGGTGATTGGAGGTTTGGATTGTGAAAGGGTTTGGATAGATAGGAGTTCTTTAAGGATCGATTTTGATAATCCTTTCAGCTTTTTGTTGGGAATTTCGAAATGAGCATCCTTCTTTTTTAACTGCCAGGAGTTCTTTTCTCGAATCTTTTTGGTTCTGCACCTTTTTTCAGAACCTTTATTCATCAATTACTTTTTTTTGAAAGCATCTTTTACTTTTCTCTTCTAGGTCTCCCTTTTGGCGGTCTTTTTGATACTTGACTTGGATGCTCGCGTTTTTTCTAATGCAGTTTTGTAGAGAACTTCCCGGAAGTTATGATTTCAACGGGATTTATTTCTTTATTTATGAAGTGAATGAAAAGAATAGATAGCGATAGATAGATGAATTTATGGTGGCTTGGAGTGAGAATGGAAATGAAGGTATGTGATGGAGGTGTTTTGTCTTCAGGAATTTCTGAGGTTTCTAACTTAGTAATTCTCGTCAAAAGGTGCGATTCCGAAATGTAGATGAAGTGCAAGTTCTGATTCAGAGATGCTAACATCGACGCACTCAACTGAAATATAGTGAAGCACTAAAAATGAGTGCTTGTTGGGCCTTATTTGGGGTGCCTCACTACAATTATTATGGGTCAAATTGTGCCTTTGGTTATGTAATGCTTTTTTGGAGAATTTAGTTTGATTTGCGCAAAAGGTTTTGACCTTATTTTACTCTTTTATCTATTTTGTAACAAAAACTTTTTGATCATTTATAAAATTTGTAATCCTAAGTGTTTTATAGCTCGAAATTTTTTAAATTTAGTGAAAAATTTAGTTTCTTAGTTTATTAAACACTTGAGGATTTTGCGAGAATCATTCTGTACAATATATTGCTATCCCACACTTTAAAATAACATTGTCCTCAATGTTAGGGATACAACGTATCCCACACTTTAGTTTTGAAAAACATTTTGGTATTTAAAGTTTATGTTGGCAGGGTTGTTAATCCCACACTTAGTGTTTAAAGTGGTCTAATATATTGCGTATATTCTATTGAAAAAGTAGTGAAGATGTAGTACTCCCCTATGGTTACAAGGTTTGTATGGATGGTTCGCCGATTATGGTTTCTTCTGATTTTGTGGTGGCACCATTCTCGTTCAATGCATCCTTGCTCCAAGTCGTGCTTCCACCTCGTGTATGGTCTCGATCGTTGTTTGTTTGTGACTTTTATTCATGCAAAATTATTTAACTAATATCATACAAACTAATGGTAGAAAAGTAGTTATGCCCAAGATTGGGCGTACAACGATAAAAATGTAATTAAGTATGAAAATATCAAAGATAATCATAACTAAAATGGTAGAGAGAGAGTAGAGTCATGGCTGATCTAGCATATGCGGAGGGAGAGAATATGATACGCTGGTACGGGGCTGTCTCGGATGCCTCAAGTTTGAATGGCCTTCATTGCATCTCCTCGTAGGTGGCGAATCTCCATACCCACCCTGAAGTGTTGGTGCCTGAAGATACCACGAAGAGAACCTCGTCCGAGCGTGCATTTCGTCCAGTGAGCGATGAGGTGCTAGTATGAATCATTGGCCCCGCACGCCAACCCTGTCCTTCCTACAGATCTCTACCCCAATCAGTATTTACACCCATTCCTCCAAGCCCTTGTGTTACATCCTCATTCATGCCCTGGCTTAGAGCCTGATCTCATGCAGAAGTCTGAACACCTACAGATGTATCTCTATGTGTATTGACGAGGTTTGGCCCAAAAATACTGTTGGCCAGATCCTCATACCCTGTCGTCTGTTCCCGTGGTGGATAAGGAATAACCGTGTGCTGTGTGTACTGATGCTGAGGAGGAGGTGGTGGTGGACACTGATACCTGATCCCTACATCTCTGGGCTCTCTATCGACGACAATCAAAGGATGGTGACATGGATATGGTGGTACGTTAAGTTGCCTTCCTGCATGATACGTAAAATGTTCAAGGTTCTGGAGTATGGCAGACTCAGCAAACCATCTATATGGCCCAGGCATGTCTTCCATGTAATAATGATACGGCTCATAATATGGCTGAGCCCCCTGATGTACAGGTGAATGTCTCTGGGTGTCACTATTAGTAAGCTCACCATGTATCGTGAGATCATCCTCATCCCTTGGTTCCTGTGAACCTCGAGCTTGCCTCCTACCATCCCTCATCCCAGGGTCGGGCCTAAAACCTCTAACTATCACATTAGGCACATTCCGGTCGACTGAACCTGCAATCGCTGGATTAGCTAGAACTATCAACTGCTGATCCCGTATCTGAATGAACTACCAATTGCGTAGCAGTTTGTACCCGATCTCCTCTGACTCAGTATCACTCCTATAACCCATTGCTTTAACACTACCTAATATGTACATTCACCTAAGTAGTTTTGTGACTACAACTCCTAAAACTGGCTCAACCGTACGCGGTGCATTTTTTCAGCAGTGAATGCCTGGGCCACAAGGTATGCAAGTTGCATATTCCGATTGTGGAATATGGAGTGCATAATGGAATATGGAGTGCATAAGCTGCATGTAAGCAATGGTGATGACTCCACCATGTTGGGTTTTTGGATGAATAATCTTAGCCAGGAGGTGATGGAGGATGCGATAGACTGGGTTGATGAAATTCGAGGCCTTCTTCCCTGACCTCTGGGCTTCTTGATCAGTGGTGTAGTCTTTCCAGAAAACCTGATGATCGACTGACGGGTCCAAAGTAGTATACCCTCGCTTGAATATTGGGCGGTTCAAATGAGAATTCTTGTACAGTTCTAGATGAGTGGCGAACTGTGCAAGAGTGAGATGGTGAGTGACATTTTGGTGGCGGAAGTGGATACACGAACGAGTACGGTACTCATCTGGATCAATATTTCCCTCAAAATCCCATGTAGCCATAAACTCAGCAAACGACTCCTGATACACGCGCTCATTAATCTCAAACAGCTCTAACCATGTGCTGTGTGTATTCCCACTCGTTCGAAAACTTAACAGAACTCTCAATTCTTCTGCCCACCCACATTGTTCCATTATCTTCCAATTAATGCACTTGTTATGCCCCTTCTGCTTGTTTATCTAGTTCCTCATAAATGGCTCATGTATCCCCGGATTGTCTTGCCCGTGGATAGAATGGGGTAATTCGTACTCGTCGGGAAGATGATATTTATTTGCCATCTGCAATAATTAAACAATGTAGGTTATGTTCCAAAATAATAAGACTTATTATAACAATAAAGAATGAAAAGTGTATATAATATTCGAAAAATAAATTCGAAATGAGGGCTTTAAAAATGGCACTTTCCATAATGTGATGCTTTAATTCGAACGAGTGTCCTTGAATCTCCGGGAATCTAATTGGTGCTCCTCGACCTTCAATCGAGGGTTTGGTGTTTTCTGCTAGAGTAACGCGTAACGTCAATTGATTTATGATTCATTCTTCTTTGCATGCTTTAGAGATTATTGCGTCTGGATCAGGTACGAATAACAATGGCCTTGGTCTAGATTGGGTTTGGGTCATACACTGAGTATGCCCTTTTGTTTTTAAATTTTAGGTACCACCTTCATTGCGTCTGGATCAGGTACGACCTTCAAATGTTTTCATAAAGATCCAATTTCCTAAAGGATCTAAATTTTCATAGTCATGTGGGACTGTAAACCACATCGTTACTATCATTGTTCATACTGCCGTATTGAAATCACTGATGTACAAAGTGTGAAGAATAAAGAAGTGATTCAAGTATATTTTTATTCAAAGTACTATATTGCTTGAGGACAAGCAACGCTCAAGTGTGGGATTATTTGATAATGTTAAAAACGAACATATATTTCGTAGCATTATCCCTCAAGAAAGACAAGCTTTTAGTTGCAATTGTCCTATTTACAAGTGATATTCATTTAAATAATAAAAGGTGAAGACAAAAGGCAGATTCGATGAATTGAAGACGCAAACGACCAAAAAGCTAAAAAGTACAAAGTACAATCAAAGAGGTTCAAATTATTGATGAGAAACGTCTCAAAAGTACAAGAGTACGAGCCGCAAAACGCAAAGTTCAAATTATTAAATCGTACAAAAGGACGTTCGAAAATTCGGAACGGGACCAAAGTCAACTCTCAACGCGCGACGCAACGGACCAAAAATTAAAAGTCAACTGTGCACAAGAATATAATATAATATATAATTAATTATATATATTATTATATATTATAATTAAAAACCGCCCACGTTTTGGATCTTTTATGTGAGCTGTATTTCAGACCTCCGCACTCGCGGAGTTCTAAAGAGCAAAAGCTCCGCACTCGTGGAGCTGCACAGTAAATTGTGGTCCTATAAAAGCCATCGAATTCTGCATGAAAAATTACATCTTTTTCTAATCTATCTCTCACTCTCTACGTAATATATATATATATATATATATATATATATATATATATATATATATAATTTATAATTTTAATTTTAATTTTAATTTTAATTTAATAATAATAAGGGTATGTTAGCGAATGTTGTAAGTGTGTAAGTTGAAATTCTGTCCGTGTAACTCTACGCTATTATTAATCATTGTAAGTTATGTTCAACCTTTTTAAATTAATGTCTCGTAGCTAAGTTATTATTATGCTTATTTAATGCCGAAGTAATCGTGATGTTGGGCTAAATATTAAAATTGGGTAATTGGGCTTTGTACCATAATTGGGGTTTGGATAAAAGAACGACACTTGTGGAAATTAGACTATGAGCTATTAATGAGTTTTATATTAACTTAACGATACCTCGTTAATTTAATATAAATGTTATAATTTGACGTATCTATAAATAACCACTTACGCTTAATCGAGTACGGTGGGCGGGATATCTATAAATACCAATAATTGTTCATTTTACCGGACACGGGACTGGATTAATAGTTAATAGACTAGTTAAAATAGGGGTGGATTACATTCAAGGGTAATTGGTGTAATTGTTAACAAAGTATTAAAACCTTGGTTTACACGCAGTCGATAACCTGGCGTATTCATTAAACAAAGTAATATGACCTTGTTACAATTCGAATCCCCAATTAGTTGGAATATTTGACCTCGGGTGTAAGGATAATTTGACGAAGACTCTCGTACTTTATATTTATGACTGATGGACTATTATGGACAAAACCGTATGGACATATCGAATAATCCAGGACAAAGGACAATTAACCCATGGTAATAAACTAAAATCAACACGTCAAACATCATGATTACGAAAGTTTAAATAAGCATAATTCCTTTATTTTATATTTAATTGCACTTTTAATTATCACACTTTAATTTATTATCATTTTAATTATCGTACTTTTTAATTATCGCAATTTTATTTATTGTCATTTTATTTATCGCACTTTAATTTATCGCACTTTAATTATTGTCATTTATTTTACGCTTTAAATTAAGTCTTTTATATATTTAATATTTTACATTAGGTTTTAACTGTGACTAAAGTTTTAAAATCGACAAACCGGTCATTAAACGGTAAAACCCCCTTTTATAATAATAATAATACTTCTTATATTTATATATATATTTATATACAAATTTAGTTTTAAAAATATAGCGTTAAACTTGGCTAGTTCCCTGTGGACGAACCAGACTTACTAAAAACTACACTACTGTACGATTAGGTACACTGCCTATAAGTGTTGTAGCAAGGTTTAGGTATATCCACTCTATAAATAAATAAATAACTTGTGTAAAATTGTATCGTATTTAATAGTATTTCCTGGTAAAAATATAACTATTTCGTATACACCTCTATGCACATCAAGTATTTTTGGCGCCGCTGCCAGGGAACAACACTTAACGCCGAAGCGAGACGCTATTAAAAAAAAAATTTAGTTTTTAAGTTATTTTTTTACATAAGTTTTTAAATATCATAAATATAAAAATATAAAAAAATATATATATCTTTAAGTCTTAAAAAAAGTATTTTTAGTTATAAAATACTAATAAGTGATTTTTATTCAAAATATAAGTTTTAGTTATATTATAAAACGTTTTCTATAAAATAAAAACAGAAAATTAAAAAAACAAAAAAGAAAAAAAAACTGAACCTGTAATAATTCGACCTTCACTTCAATTGAACCTGCATCCTCCGCACTCGCGGATTTTTTGAATTGAGGATATCCGCACTCGCGGAGGTGTCTGGCAGGTCAAACATTGCAGCATTAATTACGAAATTAGTGTTAAATTATTTATTATTAATTATAATTAGGGTTTATATTTAATATTAATTAGTTAGTTAAATTTGTATTTTAAAGTTTTATTTAGTTTCATTAATATATAAATTAATACTTTTATAAAATAAAAAAATATAAAAATAATATTTTTATAAAAATTGTATTTTTTTACAACTTTAAGTTTTATTTTTATTTCGTACCTTTTTAATCGTTTATTCGTAATATTTATATTTTTCGCTCGTAATTAGTTTTAAGACTAGTATTTGCCGTAGTTTATTTTTATTTTTAGATTCTTAGGCTTTGCCGTAAAATCCCTTAAGTGCTTTTTCTTTAGACTAAGATTTAGGTGCTTTAGAATTTTCGACGCTGTTTATAAATTTTAGTTTTTTTTAAGTTTCGACGCGCTACTATTTTTTTATTTGTCGACGCCTTATTTTTCAACCTTTTATTTTTCGACGTTTTTCGACGCACTCTTTTTCTTTCTTATTTCTCGCCGCTCTAGTTTTTAGGACTTAGAATTTTCTCTACTTCTTCTCTAATAATTCAAAACGAAAAATTATTTTAAGCGGTTAAATTAATAGACATCCAAAATTTTCTGGTTCGTAGTAATAGTTGGATTTGTTAGTGGCGAGTTGTGGGCTTCCGATTTAAAGGGTCCTGGCTACTTGCTGCATCTATTGGCTATTCGAAACGTGGGTAAAATCAGAAAAGTCTATTAAATTTGATAACTTATATAATTTTTATCTTTTATAACTAATAGGATATTCAGTGAATGCACCGAGCAAAACGTTCACCACCTTTTATATGTTCACCACCTGTAACACGATCAAGATATCTAGCCAATATTGTCGCCGTTGATTTTTCTTTAGAATCATCATCAAGTCAACCAAGTACTCCAATTCAAATTTCTGATAATCCATTTTTTGAACCCGACCTCACAATTGAGAATTCGGAGGATATTCAGGGACAATTCAGAGATCCTGAACCACTAATCTTTCCTCCGGAACCACCAATCGTTCAAACAGAGATTGTCGAGGAACAAACCATTAAGTCAGAATTCTCTAGTGATTCAGATTCAACAAATTCAATTATGGAAAATCTGGAACCTTTAAGTATGGAAGACCGAATGAGAGCTAAACGCACTGGCCAATGTCACGCAATTACTCAACCAGATATTAATGTGCCAGATTATGAAATTAAAGGACAAATCCTACACATGGTAACTAATCAATGCCAATTTAGTGGTGCGCCGAAGGAAGATCCAAATGAACATCTTCGTACCTTTAATAGGATCTGTACTCTATTTAAAATCCGAGAAGTGGAGGATGAACAGATATATCTTATGTTATTTCCCTGAACTTTAAAGGGAGAAGCCAAAGATTGGTTAGAATCGTTACCTGAAGGGGCGATTGATACATGGGATGTCTTAGTTGAAAAACTTCTTAAACAATTCTTTCCGGCATCTAACGCCGTGAGACTTCAAGGAGAAATTGTTACGTTCACACAAAAGCCAAATGAAACTCTATATGAAGCGTGGACAAGATTTGGAAAGTTATTAAGAGAATGTCCGCAACATGGTTTAGACACTTATCAAATAGTACAAATATTCTACCAAGGATGTGACATCACTACAAGAAAAGACATCGATATAGCAGCTGGTGGTTCCATTATGAAGAAAACAGCAACTGAAGCTTACAAAATTATTGATAAACTGCTTCCCACTCACATGAGTGGCATCAAGAAAAAGATATCGTTAGATCATCTAAAGCAGCTAGAGCCGATTCTAGCCATGACTTTGATTTCATTTCCGCAAAAATAGATGTTGTCGAGAGACGAATGGAAAATATGACTAAGGATATTCACTCAATAAGAATTAGTTGTGAGTAGTGTGGAGGACCACATTTAACAAAAGATTGTCTCAGTATTGAACAAACAATGGAACAAAGAGAAAATGTTTCATACATGAACCAAAGGCCTGGAAATAATTATCAGAATAATTATCAACCGCCAAGACCAATCTACAATCAAAATTAGAATTATAATCGAAATATTCCATACAACAACCAACAAGGTCCTAGCAATCAACAAGTATCCAACAATACTTACAATCAGCAAAGACCTATTTTTCAAAATAAACCACCACAAACCGATGATAAAAAGCCAAATTTAGAAGATATGATGTCAAAGCTAGTTGAATCTCAAACTCAATTTTTCACATCTCAGAAACAAACTAATGAACAAAATGCTCAAGCATTTAGAAATCAACAAGCTTCTATTCAAAATTTGGAACAAGAAGTAAGCAACCTATTAAGGTTGATAGGTGAAAGAAAACTGGGAAGTGTACCTAGTGATACAAATGCTAACCCCGAATGAAACGGCTAAAGCCATTACCACAAGAAGTGGTATTACACTTAAACCACCTGAAATGCCTGTAATTTCTGATGACTCTATTCCTACTCCACAAGAACCACAATATGAACAAGATAAGGAAAAAGAACTGGTAGTTGAAAAGGTTAATGAAGATAACACAGTTAAGGCAAAACCTTATGTTAAACCATACCAACCACCACTTCCTTACCCGAGTAAAATGAGAAAAGAGAGACTTGAAGCCGAGCAATCCAAATTCTTGGATATGTTTTAACAAATAAATGTAAATCTTCCTTTCATTGATGTGATTTCAGGAATGCCTAGATATGCTAAATTCTTGAAAGATCTAATCACAAATAGAAAGAAAATGGAAGAACTCTCAGCTGTTACTATGAATGCTAATTGTTCTGCAGTCCTGTTGAATAAGATACCAGAAAAATTATCAGATCTAGGAAGTTTCACGATTCCATGTTTTCTGGGTAGTCTTAGTTCAATAGAAGCATTGGCAGATTTAGATGCTAGTATAAATTTAATGCCATATTCATTATACACTAAACTAGACCTTGGAGAATTGAAACCAACAAGAATAAGTATACAACTAGCCGATCGATCAGTAAAATATCCTAGAGGGATAATGGAGAACATGCTAGTTAAAGTTGGTACTTTAGTATTTCCAGTAGATTTTGTTATTCTGGACATGGAAAAAGATTCTCGAGTTCCTCTGATATTAGGAAGACCATTCTTAAACACGGCTAAAGCAATAATAGACGTGTTTGGTAAGAAACTGACCCTAAGTATAGAGGACGAGAGTGTTACCTTTTCTGTTGATAGAGCCATGCAACAACCGCAATCTGCAGATGATACATGTTATTATATTTAAACTATAGATTCACATGCAGAATTGTTAGAAGAATTTCCAGAATTACAAAGAACAGGAGAATGTTCTTTAGGAGAAGGAACTGAACCAATTGATGAAGCTGAAATGTTAGCTACACTTATGGCTAATGAATATGAACAAACAACAGAAGAAATTCAAATGCTAAAAGAGGAAGACAGATATAGATATAAATCATCGATAGAAGAACCACCGACATTAGAGTTAAAGCCACTTCCAAACCATTTGGAATATGCTTATTTACATGGTGAATTTGAATTACCTGTAATAATATCGTCTTCTCTTACGGAAAATGAAAAATCTAGACTCATTTCTGTGCTAAAAGCTCATAAACCAGCTATTGCATGGAAGATTCATTACATTAAAGGCATAAGTCCTTCGTATTGCACACATAAAATCCTTATGGAAGAAGGTCATAAAACGTATGTGCAACGCCAACGAAGACTAAATCCTAATATGCAAGATGTTGTTAAGAATGAAATTATTAAACTGCTTGATGCAGGTTTAATTTATCCAATCTCTGATAGTCCATGGGTAAGCCCAGTTCAATGCGTACCTAAGAAGGGTGGCATGACTGTCATCACAAATGAGAAAAATGAGCTTATTCCTACTAGGACTGTAACAGGATGGCGTGTTTATATAGATTATAGAAAATTAAATGACGCCACCAGAAAAGATCACTTTCCCTTACCTTTCATTGATCAAATGTTGGAAAGATTAGCTGGAAATAGTTACTATTGTTTTCTAGATGGTTTTTTCGGATACTTTCAAATTCCAATAGCACTCGAGGACCAAGAGAAAACCACGTTCACGTGCCCTTATGGTACTTTTGCTTACACACGCATGCCATTTGGACTTTGCAATGCCCCTACAACTTTTCAAAGGTGCATGATGGCGATTTTTCATGACACGATAGAAGAATGCATGGAAGTTTTCATGGATGACGTTTCAGTCTTCGGTGATATATTTGAATCATGTCTAGTTAATCTTGAACGAATGCTTATTAGATGCGAACAATCAAATCTAGTACTTAATTGGGAGAAATGCCATTTCATGGTTAAAGAAGGCATCATTCTTGGTCATAAAATTTCAAAGGAAGGAATTGAAGTGGATAGAGCTAGAGTAGATGTGATTGCTAAACTTACACATCCCACCAATGTTAGAGGAGTTAGGAGTTTTCTAGGGCATGCCGGTTTTTACCGACGTTTCATAAATTTTTTTTCTAAAATTGCCACTCCTATGAATAAACTCCTAGAAAAGGATGCTCCATTCATCTTTTTGGATGAATGCATCAAATCTTTTAATATTCTTAAAGAGAAACTCACTAATACGCCGATCATGATAACTCCAAATTGGAATCTACCATTTGAACTTATGTGTGATGCAAGTGATTTTGCAATGGGAGCCGTTTTAGGTCAAAGGATTGAAAAATGATTTCAAACTATTTATTATGCTAGTAAGACGTTACAAGGAGCACAAACGAATTACACAACTAATGAAAAAGAACTCCTTGCTATTGTCTTTGCTTTTGACAAATTTCGTTCATATCTCATTCTATCTAAAACGGTGGTCTATACCGACCATTCTGCTCTTAGATATCTATTTTCAAAACAAGATGCCAAACCAAGATTAATCCGTTAGATCTTACTCTTACAAGAGTTCGATATTGGGATCCGAGACAAAAAGGGGGCAGAAAATCTCGCCGCTGATCATCTTTCTCGTCTTGAAAATCCTGAATTAGAAGTTCTAAATGAATCGGCCATACAAGATAACTTTCCTGATGAATTTTGATAGATTATAGTGAAATTCCATGGTTTGCAGACTATACAAACTACTTAGTATGTGGATTCCTTGAAAAAGGATTATCGTATCAAAAACGAAAGAAATTCTTTAGTGATATAAAACACTATTTCTGGGAAGATCCACATTTGTTTAAAAGTTATCCCGATGGAATAATACACCGATGTGTATTCTGGGATGAAGCTAGTCAAATCTTAAACCATTGTCACACAGGACCAACAGGAGGGCATTATGGGCCTCAACTCACAGCAAGAAAAGTTTACGATGCTGGATTCTATTGGCCTACAATTTTCAAAGACGCACACCTTCTTTGCAAATCCTGTGATGCTTGTCAAAGGGCCGAAAAAATAAGTCAACGTGATGAAATGCTACAAAATGTCATTCAAGTATGTGAAGTATTTGACGTTTGGGGTATTAACTTTATGGGTCCATTTCCAAAATCTCATAATAATCTCTACATTCTCGTTGCCATTGATTATGTATCTAAATGGGCGGAAGCACAAGCTCTCCCAACTAACGATGCACGAGTTGTAGTTAACTTTTTAAAACTTCTTTTTGCTAGGTTTGGAACACTGAAAGCTTTAATAAGTGATCGGGGTACTCATTTCTGTAATAATCAACTTGAGAAAGTTCTCAAAAGATATGGAGTAACTCATAAAATCTCAACCGCTTATCATCCACAAACAAGTGGACAAGTTGAAAATACCAACCGAGCTTTAAAACGTATTCTAGAGAAAACCGTATGATCAAATCCGAAGGAATGGTCCATGAAATTGGTGGATGCACTCTGGGCTTTTAGAACAGCCTACAAAACTCCAATTGGAACCACACCTTTTAAACTCGTTTACGGAAAAGCATGTCATCTTCCGGTAGAAATTGAACACAAAGTATTTTGGGCTTTGAAGACATGTAATCTTGATTTACATGAAGCTGGACGTCTACGGTTAAGTCAACTAAACGAATTAGAAGAATTAAGACATGAAGCATACGAAAATTCTTTAATCTATAAAGAAAGAACGAAGAAATGGCATGATAAAAGAATCAGAAGTTCAAAAGAATTTAAGGAAGGAGATAAAGTTCTTCTTTTCAATTCACGATTCAAGCTATTTCCTGGAAAATTGAAATCAAGATGGTCTGGGCCATTTATAGTCAAAAGAGTTTTCCCATACGGAACAATAGAGTTAATAAATTCAAATGAGATTGAATTAAAAGTTAATGGTCACAGAGTTAAACATTACATACATGGTCCGATGGAAGTTGACAATGAAGTCAATCATAATTTCACCACCCAAGAAAACCTTCAAAATGAAAACATAAATATGTTATCAACAACATATGAAAAATCAAAATTGAAAAATGGGGAGGATTCAAATTGGAGTGATGAAGAAGAATTTCTATACAAACCTCCCATTCCAAGAAATGAAGAAAAAGAAGTTCAAATAGAAGTGAAAGAACCAAGAAAAGAACATCCGAAAAAAGTTAACAAACTAACTCGACTTACTAAAGTAGGAGACCCGTGTGAATTTATCATTTCTTGCTTGCTTAATGATGGTGCTATATATAATGGACTTCCAGATTTAGGAGCAAGTGCAAATATTATGCCTCTTTCCTTATACAAAAGATTAGGTGTGGGTAAATTAAAACCAACCAAAATAGGTGTTCTATCATTTGACCTAACTATTAAACACCCGGTTTGAATAGAAAATAATTTACTTGTTAAAGTGGGAAGTTTAACCTTTGTTTCAAACTTCATAGTTATTAATATGGAGAAAAACCTTGATATTCCTCTAATTTTAGGTCGACCATTTTTAGCAACCACCTAGGCATTCATTGATGTAAGAGAAGGTAGAATGACACTTAGGGATGGTGATAAATCGGTCACCTTTGTGAGCCGAAAGTTTAGATCTCCACCAACCAAAATAGTTAAACCAATAAAAACGCATAAGTGTGGGAAAGATGAAGAAACACTTAATGATGATCCGATCACAAAGAACCCCGTTGATAATACGAAATTAGATGAACCTGCTTTTAACAGTTCAGCGAAGAAACTTTATAAACGGATTCACGATGCTAGGATTAAGGGAAACTTTAAGTTATGTAACCAATTAGTATCCAACTTATCGCCAAAAGAAAAGGCAATGTTAGTTGAATTTGTGAAAGTTATAGAGGAAATCAACAATTGGCTTGAAGTAAAAATCAGAAATATACAAGTTGTTGATGATCCAATTGAAAATAACGTTAATCACAATTTTAACACCACATCTAACTAAGTGTGGGGAGTTCGAATCTTTTTAGGGTAATATGTATTTCTGTTAGAGTCAGATATTCTGTTTTCGTGTAGTTTCCGAGAATAGAATCCGAATGGTCTTTCCCTAGCAGACTCTAAAGAACTAGTCTTCTCCCTCCATTCTGAATTTTTATTTTTTTTTAGGTTTTACAACATGAAGAATTCCTTTGATCTGAACCATGGTCTAATGCTACATGCTATGATTACTAAACGTAATAATGACATACTTCCGGGTGAACTGGTATCATTCATAAGAGGCAAAATGGACGGAGTAAGAAAAGAACTCAGAAAAGATCATCATAAGATACATTTTGGTAAAGGAAAATCAAAATCCGCAACAAAAAGAAGAGCACGACACCTTGAAAGATGTTATAAATGCGGAAAATGGTCACACGAAGGTAAATGTTCAAACAATCAAACATATTCAAATACCGAATTTGTTACTCTATGCAGAGAAGGACCGTTTATATGTTTAGAAGAAAAGATATTAAAGAATCGAGGTTACGCTTATGTAGCTATGGAGAACCAAATCACAAGACTCTCCTATGAGCTGGCTAAAGCAGGTCTCTGAGAATTCTATTTCACAGGTAAGTATGTACAGTTTTATTTTATTTTATTTTATTGCTTTTAACCTTTTGATAATAAACGCTGAATCGTTCACTATAAAGTATTAAATTGGTATTCAATAAAATTAGGTATGCGTAACCGAAATTATTGATATCATACAAAAATTTATTACATCACTGCGAAATTTACCGTTTATTCTTAAGGTATAAATATCTTTAATCAATCAACCCAAAATATTTCAGAAATTTGTCAGGAGTAAAACTAGGTTATGGAACCGAAATTACTTTACCGAAAAGAGGGGCGCATATTTTTGATAATATTTGATTGATTAAAGTGGGATAAACGACCAAAAAGATTTTTAATTTTAATTTTTACCATATTTTTAAATTTAATATATAAATATTAAATTAATATTGTAAACTTTTTAAAATTAATATATTTAAGTTTGTAAATATTTGAAAAATTAATATTTTTAATATAAGTTTGTATGTATAAAAATATTAATAATATGAATTTTTAATTTTATGCATTTTAAATTTAAGTTTGGTGTGATTTTAAAAAAAAAAAAACAAAACAAAATTATAATTTATTTCATTAAGTTAAAGATATGACTTCTAAAAATTCGTCGTGAGTTGAAGACTAGGTCGTTGAACCGAAATTGCTTTACCCGAGGGCGGGACGAGAAATTTTATTATCATTATTTTTAATCTTATTGATCTAAAGTATGCCAAAAACATTAAAAAAAACCCAAAAAACCTTGTTTTTAAAACAACGCTTTAAAATGATGAAATTTTAAAATTTTGTCAAGGGACGGACTAGGTCAACGTACCGAAACAACCTTGTCCTAAATAAAAAGGAAAACAAAATTTTAAATTACTCAATTAATTGTTTTATTAATAAAGATTTTATAAAAAAATAGTAGTAATAATAATAATAATATTATGTATGTTTGTAGTTTATCTTATGTACACAACAGGGTAAAACAGCGCACTTTCAAAGACTGACATTAAGTTCAGCAAAAGCTACTAATTTTGACGACAAAACGAAAAACAAATGTGATGTAACAACAAGACGGAATGAACAAATGATGTGCACCATTTATCATTCACAAACAAACGCCAATATGTTTGGAAACTTTGATAAAATTTAATCATTTTTCTACGTTAATCACCCTCAATAATTTAAATTGTTACTGATATCTTGCAAATGAGGGCATTGCAAGATCTTAAGTGTGGGAAGGGGTTAAATTCTTTCGGATTTTTAAAATTTTTTGACTTAAACACTTGGTTACCATTAAAAATACTAGTAACGCAGTAGTTGTATTAGAATCTAGTGCCCTCTGATAATAAAGAACAACCCTAGTTTTATATACTGACTACCAATTCTAGTAAAATTTTTCAAAATTTTTAATTGAATGAAGTCAAAATCATATTTATACAAATTTATGAACGATAAAACTAGGTATTAACACCGAAATTATTGTTACCTCGAAAAACACCATGAATTAAGAAACAACCCAAAAAGTTAGAATTCATTTAAAATGGAATAGAGGAGAATAAAATGGCAAAGAAAGGAAAATAAAAGCCAAGTGTAGGAAAAATTTACCAAGTTATTTAAACATATATCACATATTTTTGTACAAATAATTGAAGATACTTTTGTTTTGGACAAAATTAACCGTTTTACCCGGTAAATTGTAATATATTTAAAAGAAAGATGGATCTACACGATGAATCAATTCCATCATTAAAAGGAAGTAAAGTCTTCCGAAAAAGAAATGCGCTTCTTGATTTAGGTCAGGAAGTTGTCATCCAGACCAGTTGTAGAGTCTACGAAAAAGCTTGAAAAGTTTTCTCGAAAATCAGCTGGAAATCCACGGACCTCACCATCAAACAGGGTCGCCAAGTGGTCAGACTGTGACAACCCAGAAATTTCCAACCAAATTTAAACTTTATCTTTATATTATTCTGACACGATAAGCAAAGTTTGTTAAGTTGAACCTCAAGAATTTTAAACTGTGTTCATACATTCATTATAACCTCGACCAAATTCTGACTATTCACGAACCATTATATATAAATAGATATGTATATATATGTATATATATTATAACTTGAGAATATTAATAAAGTATTAAAGATATAATACTTTACACGAACATTTTTGTTTCAATATGTTTATCGATGGAATTAGAAGATAATATCAAATAATTGATTTATCAGATACATTGTGATATGATTACGGGTCTATGTTATGAGGTCCACTGTGATTTAAGAAATCTATTCTTTTTGACAACATTCGGAAAATGGTAAAGTGATTTATAAGTAAGAACGTGGAGTGTAAATAACTTAAATGTTGGATATCGACAAGTTAAGTAACTCGACATTTTTTCATTAAGATGATTTCATACGTTTATTTAACCTTTGGACTTTATCTCATGCTTCACCAACAGACTGTAATTTAAAGACTTGAAACCTATTATGAATATATATGATTCTACTTTTCTAAAACATTTTATGATATAACGATTTCCATTATTTTAACCTTTAAACAAAATAATTCTTAAATATATTTAGTTTTGGAAAACAAAATTATCATATTTATTTGATTTAGTTTCAAACGTACAAAAATGTTTTCAGTTTAAAAAGAACTTTATTATTAAAACGTATATAACTTTTATAAATATCCAGAACCACTTTTGACAACTCATTACTTAACCAGTATGATAAAGATAACGATATTTATATTTTATTTTATTAAATATATATAACGATTTAAATTAATATTATATATATTTATACGCGTATTATACGTACATAGTTTTATACTTTTACTATACTTAAACTTTACCTTTACTTTATTTTTACTTTACTTTAACTTTAATAATTTACTTTAATAATTCATACTTTAATAATTCACTTTAATAATTCATACTTTAATAATTCACTTTAATAATTCAAAAATCTATTAGAAATAGAATTCAATATGTTTCATTATTTCATAGAAACTTGAAAATATTTTTTCTCTAAACTCTCTCAATCGATTTATATATATATATTTACGCCGTATTATTTCAAGATATTATTAGTATACATAAACTATTATGACGGAGTGCTGTCCGAGTGATTTCGAAATTGTTTTTCGAGCGGAATAGAGCTATGGAAATTATGGGTTATAGCTATGGAGGTTATGGGTATGGTTCGGGAGTATTGCTCGTAAGTCAAACTAGTGTTTATCATCTCCGTTGCGTCTACGTACTTTTCCTGCAATATTGAATCTCAATATTGATACGTGAGTACTCGTAATTTAATTTTTATATATTAATAGTGTATCCCTGACTAGTGCTCGAGAATATAGGATTATGCATGCTTGTACTTTTGATATTTCCATTAGATAGGATATGTTGAATCCTGAAGTAGTTACGTATGCGGTTGAGATAAGGTATAAGATATGCATGTCGTTGGAAAGCTAGCGAAAAATTAAGAACTTTTCATTTAGATATCGAATGGTTTCGATGAACGGATTTGAAGTTATAGTCAATTGAATTTTTGTATTATTATTAAAAATGATTATTATCGTCGTTATTATCGTCGTTCTAGTTTTATATTATTAATATTATTATTATTATTATTATTATCAATAAAAGGAATTATCATTAAAAATTGTTATTTTTATTATTATTACTATCGTTATTATCGTTAAAGTTATAATTAGTATTATTATTATTATCTAATTATTATTATTATTATTATTATTATTATTATTATTATTGTTATTATTATTATTATTATTATTATCATTATTAATATATATATATATATATATATATATCATTATTTAAAAATGGTTATTGTTATTGTTATTATTATTATTATTATTATTATTATTATTATTATCATTAAAATAGTTATTAGTATTATCGTTAATAATATCATAGTAATTATCATTATTAGTATTATTGTAATTAAAACTAATATTAGTAACACCTAATTATTTTGATTACTATTATTATCATTATTATGAACACGATATAAAAGACGATTAAAAGCTATTAAACGAAACGATTAGGAAATAATGAGTATGTGTCTCATGATGAAATTAAAATATTATAAGATATTGATTTAGATAAAATTATCGTTCTTATTATTTTTATCATTACTATTATTATTAAAAGTATCGTTAGTATTAAAAGCTATCATTTTAACAAAAATTATCATTTTAATAGAAATGTCAGTGTTATTATAAAATATCATTATTATTATCATTTTAAATAGAATTATTATTTTAAAGTTAATATTAAAAAGTATCGTAACTATTAAAGTTATCATAATTAGAATTATCATTTTATCATAATGTCATTTTTAGTAATTATAAATATTGATATTTTTATTAATAGAATAATAATAATTATTATTACAAAATAATATAACTTTTACTTACTATTATTATAGATATTATTTTTTCAAATAAATATGTGATACAAACATATTTTACTACGTGTAATTTTAAAATTACTTTAATAATACCTATCATATTATTTTTATGATATTAAATGAACTCTATAAATTTTATTACTTAATATATATAAAAGTATATTTTATTATATAAAATTTAATATAAAATTTTATTTATTAATAAATGAATTATATTATTTACTCTAATAAATCTTTTAAAAATATTTAAAAATATAAAACGACGATATTTAAACTATATATTAATCATGTATAGATTTTGGAAATTATTTTGACTCAAATTGACTTTTGTTGACCTTTACATATTATTCTCGAGCCTTAGGATTGTGATACACTATGACTTGACCTAGTTTGTTAGACAAATATTGACCAACACACACACACACACACACACACACACACACACACACACACACACACATATATATATATATATATATATATATATATATATATATATATATATATATATATATATATATATATATATATATATATATATATATATAAAATTAATTTAGGTTCGTGAATCCGAGGCCAACCGTGCACTTGTTCAATGACGTTATATGTATTTTTACTACGAAATACAGTATGGTGAGTTTCATTTGCCTTTTTTACACTTTATATTTTTGGGCTGAGAATACATGCGCAATTTTTATAAATGTTTTACGAAATAGACACAAGTGATTGAAACTACATTATATGGGTGAATGATCGAAGCCGAATATGCCCCTTTTTCTTGGTAACCTAAGAATTAGTAAACCGATCTACTAATTGATGCGAATCCTAAAGATAGATCTATTGGGCCTAACGAACCCCATCCAAAGTACCGGATGCTTTAGTACTTCGAATTCGTTTTTATCATGTCCGAAGGATTTCCCGGAATGATAGGGGATATTCTTATATGCATCTTGTTAATGTCGGTTACCAGGTGTTCACCATATGAATGATTTTTGTCTCTATGCATGGGACATATATTTATGAGAACTGAAAATGAAATTCTTGTGGTCTATTAAAATAATGGAAATGAATGATTATGATAAACTAATGAACTCACCAACCTTTTAGTTGACACTTTAAAGCATGTTTATTCTCAGGTGTTAAAGAAATCTTCCACTGTGCATTTGCTCATTTTAGTGATATTACTTGGAGTCATTCATGGCATATTTTGAAAGACGTTGCATTCGAGTCATTGAAATTCATCAAGATTATTATTAAGTCAATTATAGTTGGATGTATTATGAAATGGTATGCATGCCGTCAACTTTCGTTGTAAAGAAAGTTTGTCTTTTAGAAACGAATGCAATGTTTGTAAAATGTATCATATAGAGGTCAAATACCTCACGATGTAATCATATGTTATTGTATTCGTCCTTATGGATTAGGACGGGTCGCTTCATGTGGCATCAGAGCTGGTATAACGCCGTCCATGTGTGGCGGGTTAGTCGTAAAGGAGGTTCTCACAGTGTTACCTATGACAAAGCATTGGCTCTTACTCCTTGCGATCCCTTACGAGGGTTGGCAATTGCCGAGAGGCAGGCCCTAAAATCAGTATCTGAGGTACACTCAGTGGTCACCAGGCGGTTAGCTGGGAAGGCACTGGGTGGGACGGTGGTTGTCCCCACATGTTATGACATGTGGTATCAGAGCGGTGGTCTTAGTGAACCAGGTCTGCATTAGTGTGTCTAACTGATAAGTTGTTAGGATGCATTAGTGAGTCTGGACTTCGACCGTGTCTGCATGTCAAAAGTTTTGCTTATCATTTCTAGTCCGAAATCATCTGCTTATCATCCTTAGGAAATTACCTACTTATCATTCTTAGTCTAGACACGTCTTGCTACATTAATTGCATGAGTAGAAAAATTCATATCTTAGCGTATCTGCTAAATCATATCTTATCATATCTGTTACTTTAAACTTTTCCTTACATATCCCGCAAATTCCTCTGTAATCTACGAAATCTTTTGATATATATATATATATATATATATATATATATATATATATATATATATATATATATATATATATATATATATATATATATATCCTATGTAAATAGAATACCACCCGATAGCCGGAAAAATAATTTTATACCGAAAAAATCCTTCATTCAATCGTACGAAATGGAATTCGTCGTTAGTTCAAGTCACTTTGATTCCGAAATGGAATCTCACTCAAGCTCCGAAAGCAGTGTGACCGGAATGGATCAACCAATCAGCCATCATCTATTCTGGATGAATTGGGGATGGGTTCGTAGCCTCCTCAATCATTGGAGACAAGAAGAAGGTGATCCCTTCCATCCACCACATTGCCCTCTTGATGAAGAACCTGAAGCACTTACCGGCGAACCTGTCCGAAACACCATTTTCTCTCTCATTTCCAGAGTATCTCGTCACGATTATATGTTACATCAAATTCTAGATTTTATTTATCCGCTTGTCCGAACCGACAATCACCCAGGTGTAATAGAAGAAGTCAACGAGCTTCGCGCTCGGGTAGTGGCTTTGGAGAATATGGTGCAAAGATTACAAACACCAGCAGCAACACCAGCAGCATAACTAGTACCACCATCATCAAGGCCAACAGTACCATTACTACCTCCAACCACAACCGCGTCGTAAACCTCAACTTCACAATCTGTCCCACGAGCATCAACGTCATACGCACCATAGATACCAAGGAGTACCAACAACAATAACTGACGAAGTATTAATTCATAACTTCATTGGAGAAACATTCCGCGGCGATTATGTAATCTCTAAAGTCTTAGAGATTATCTAATCTAGCCCTAATCATAAATTAGTTAAGCGAACCAAAATGATAGAAGGAAGAGTAGAAACCCTGGCAAAAATGGTGTGTGGTTAACAAGCTAAACTTGTTTTACCAACAACATCAACAGTACCGTCAGCGTCACCAGCATCGTCAGTGCAGTCATCATCAGAATCAGCAACACCTATAACATCAGAAACTCCGTCAGTTCAAGAATCACTGTGGACATCATTACCAATCAATAACACGTATATTTTATCAACGAGTTATGAAGAATTAACTCATTCCCTCTAAAGAAATTATATGTATATTTATATATATATATATATATATATATATATATATATATATATATATATATATATATATATATTTATATTTTTGTTTGAAAAAAAAATCTAATATAATTTTTTTTTTTTTGTTTGAAAAAAAAAATCTTTCCGTGCTAAGCTATTGTGTGTGAATCTTAACTACTCGGTTAATTCATATTACAAATATGCAATAATGTACGTCCTTCGCCGCAACTTAACCATGGTTAACTATAATCTCTGTCTCAATTCAACAAATTCCAATTCATAATAAATTAAGTATATATTGGATTTTACACTTTCATCATCGATGTACCCGAAACTTTTCAGATAACATCATTCGTACTTTGCGAAGTTCACAAGAATTTAACGAAAACCAACATCACGCCTCAACAAATAACGAAGTATTGATTCATAATTTCAATATTATTGAAGAAATACTTATGTAATCTCTAAAGCCTTTAAGGGATTATTCAATTCTAGTTCCAACCGTATATCGAATGAGTTTAATTTAGTATTAACTCATTAAAATCTATGTTACATCTGAAGAGAATATATACATATATATTTTCATAAAGACTATAATAAAAAAAATTTTGTACAAAATATTAATTGTGATTTTTTTAACGGGTAGGTAATACCCGAGAGATATATAAATTCACAATTAATATGTTACATTCTTCGAATCTGATTAAGCAAATTATCAACTATACTTCCTACTTTCACAATAATATACAATCTTTCATAGAAATCAAAACAACCATACTCATTCAAACTCAATTACATATTCTGATTTTGAAACCTCAGAATTCAATTTGTGATATAACCGGTACCATCACTTTTAGATTCCTACATCTTTCAGAGCTATACTTTGACTTCAAAACTGTGTTAGAACATCAAATGTATATTAACGATTACAATCTGTGTTCAAACCCTTCGAAAAATTTCTGAAGTCATTTTAAATAATGAGCAATCGAGATGATGATCCAACCACATATTACCCACAGTTATGTACTTAAAAAGCTCTCAAAACCAAAGTCATAATTCAACACATATCTGTGTCAGATCCTTTGCCATTTATTAGCAAAAAATAACTTTGCAATTTCTTTTCAAAGTAGGAAATTCTATCACTGCTCCATCAAGACAACTTCGATTTTTCATTCGGAGTAGCCTTATCATAATCTTGATATATATGATTACCCTTTTGTTACCAGAGAACCTTTCATGTTCCACCACATTAGCAATAAACTTATTCACAACTTCACTGATCTTTGACCTTCCGAAGAATTATTAAATTTACCAAAACCCCATCATTTAATCATTCGCATCTTGTAACGAGAATTGTCATACGAATCATCGGGAATTAGCAATCAGTATTTTGAAATCCCGCAGCATGTCGACACCAACAGTTATATGTGTATATATAACGTCTATCTTCTGGACTAAATTTGAATGTGAAATTTCTGAAAAACACTCCGAACTACGAATTGGTTCTCCGAAAATGGAAAAATGCTGATGAAGCAGCAAAAACTTTAAACGACTTTAACAGTAAAAGTTTGATGATAATAAATAAGTGTGCTGGCAAAGCGCAGAAAAAGAAAAGTCTTGGAACTGGAAACCGGATTGAGCAAAGTATGAAGGAGGCTGTGGACAAATCACAAATACTGAACCTGACTTCAAAGAATCCAAATGACTCAGTACCTGCTGAAGTCATTAACGAATACTTTGCTCCTGACTCTAAACCCCTGCGGACAATATTCTTCATCATCCTCTGATATTAGAAATTCTAAGATATCATCGTATCTTTCATTATAAATATCCTCCATATTTCTGAAGATATTTTCATAATTATTCTTATCTGAAATCATTTACCTCTTCGCGCTATCTGTGACAACCCGGAAATTTCCAACCAAATTTAAACTTTAATCTTTATATGTTTCCGACACGATAAGCAATATTTGTTAAGTTAAATTGCAAGAATTTTAAACTATGTTCATACATTCATTCAACCTTGACCAAGTTCCAACGATTCACGAACCATTAAACGAATATGATTATATATGTATATGTGTATATATATTATAACTTGAAACGTAAACAAAATATTAGATTAAATACTTTATATGATTGTATCTGTTTCAAAATGTTTATCAATGGAATTAGAAGATAAGATCAAATGATTGAATTATCAGATATATTGAATTATGATTACAAGTCTCTGTTGAAAGGCCCACGTTGATTTGAGAAATCTTTCCATTTTAACAATATTCGAAAAATGGTAAAGTGATTTATAAATAAGAATAAATTGTCAATCATTGAGAACTAGACAAAGGATAGTGGAAGATTGAATCTCATAAAGACTCGATTGATCTATTTAGTTTCAAACGTACAAAAACGTTTTCAATTTAAAAAGAACTTTATTATTAAAACGTATATAACTTTTATAAAATCTAGAATCACTTTTGACAACTCATTACTTAACTAGTATGATAAAGATAACGATATTTATATTTTATTTTATTAAATATATATAACGATTTAAATTAATATTATATATATTTATACGCGTATTATACGTACATAATTTTATACTTTTACTATACTTAAACTTTACCTTTACTTTATTTTTACTTTACTTTAACTTTAATAATTCACTTTAATAATTCACTTTAATAATTCATATTTTAATAATTCACTTTAATAATTCATACTTTAATAATTCACTTTAATAATTCATACTTTAATAATTTACTTTAATAATTCAAAAATCTATTATAAATAGAATTCAATAGGTTTCATTATTTCATAGAAACTTAAAAATATTTTTCTCTAAACTCTCTCAATCGATGTACATATATATTTACTCCGTATTATTTCAAGATATTATTAGTATACATAAAATATTACGACGGAGTGCTGTCCGAGTGATTTCGAAATTGTTTTTCGAGTAGGATAGGATTAAGGAAATTATGGGTTATAGCTATGGAGGTGATTGAGTATGGTTCATGGGTATGCTCGTGAGGTCAATATAGTGTTTATCATTTCCGTTGCGTCTACGTACCTTTCCTGCAATATTGAATCTCAATATTGATACGTGAGTACTCATAATTTAACTTTTACATACTAATAGTGTATCCCTGACTAGTGCTCAAGTATTTAGGATTATGCATGCTTGTACTTTTGATATTGCCCTTAGACAGGTTAGGTTGAATATTGAATTAGTTACACTTGCGGTTGAGATAAGGTATAAGATATGCATGTCCTTGGAAAGCTAGCGAAAAATTAAGAACTTTTCCTTTAGATATCGAATGGTTTTGATGAACGGATTAGAAGTTATAATCAATTGAATTTTCGATATTTTTATTAAAAATGATTATTATTATCGTCGTTTTTTATCGTCGTTCTAGTTTTATCTTATTATTATCATTATTATTATCTTTATCAATAAAAGGGATTTATCATTAAAAATTGTTATTTTTTTTTATTATTACTATCGTTATTATCGTTAAAGTTATAATTAGTATTATTATTATTATCCAATTATTATTATTATTATTATTATTATTATTATTAGTATTATTATTATTATTATTATTATTATTATTAATATATATATATATATCATTATTTAAAAATGGTTATTGTTATTGTTATTATTATTATTACTATATTATCATTAAGATAATTATTAGTATTATCGTTAATAATGTTATAGTAACTGTCATTATTAATATAAGTGTAATTAAAACAAATATTGGTAACACCAAATTATTTTGATTACTATTATTATCATTATTATGAACACGATATAAAAGTCGATTAAAAGCTATTAAACGAAACGATTAGGAAATAATGAGTAAGAGTATCATGATGAAATTAAAATATTATAAGATATTGATTTAGATAAAATTATCGTTCTTATTATTTTTATCATTACTATTATTATTAAAAGTATCGTTAGTATTAAAACTATCATTTTAACAAAAATTATCATTTTAATAGAAATGTCATTGTTACTATAAAATATCATTATTATTATTATTTTAAATAGAATTATTATTTTAAAGATAATATTAAAAATTATCGTAAATATTAAAGTTATCATAATTAGAATTATCGTTTTATCATAATGTCATCTTAATAATTACAAATATTGATATTTTTATAATAATATATTTTTTATAATAATAATTATTATTATAAAATAATACAACTTTTACTTACTATCATTATAGATATTATTTTATTAAATAAATATGTGATACAAACATATTTTACTACGTGTAATAACTTACTTTAATAATACCTATCATATTATCTTTATGATACTAAATGAACCCTATAAATTTTATTACTTAATATATATAAAAGTATATTTTATTACATAAATTTAATATAAATTTTTATTTATTAATAAATAAATTATATTATTACTCTAATAAATCTTTTAAAAATATTTAAAAATATAAAATGACGATATTTAAACTATATATTAATCATGTATAGATTTTTGGAAATTATTTTGAGTCAAATTTACTTTTGTTGACTTTTGCATATTAGTCTCGAGCATTAGGATTGTGGTACACTATGAGTTGACCTAATTTGTTAGACAAATATTGACCAACACATAATTATATATAATTAATTTAGGTTGGTGAATCCGAGGCCAACCTTGCACTTGTTCAATGACGTTATATGTATTTTTACTACGAAATACAGTATGGTGAGTTTCATTTGCCTTTTTACCCTTTATATTTTTGGGCTGAGAATACATGCGCAATTTTTATAAATGTTTTACGAAATAGACACAGGTAATCGAAACTACATTATATGGTTGAATTATCGAAATCGAATATGCCCCTTTTTATTAAGTCTGGTAATCTAAGAATTAGGGAACAGACACCCTAATTGACGCGAATCCTAAAGATAGATCTATTGGGCCTAACAAACCCCATCCAAAGTACCGGATGCTTTAGTACTTCGAAATTTATATCATTTCCGAAGGAGGATCCCGGAATGATAGGGGATATTCTTATATGTATCTAGTTAATGTCGGTTACCAGGTGTTCACCATATGAATGATTATTTTTGTCTCTATGCATGGGACGTATATTTATGAGAACTGGAAATGAAATTTTTGTGGTCTATTAAAATGATGAAAATAAATGATCATGATAAACTAATGAACTCACCAACCTTTTGGTTGATACTTTAAAGCATGTTTATTCTCAGGTGTTAAAGAAATCTTCCGCTGTGCATTTGCTCATTTTAAAGATATTACTTGGAGTCTTTCATAGCATATTTCGAAGAACGTTGCATTCGAGTCATTGAGTTCATCAAAGATTATTATTAAATCAATTTATAGTTGGATAGTGGATATTATGAAATGGTATGCATGCCTGTCAATTTTCAATGTAAAGAAAGTTTGTCTTTTAAAAACGAATGCAATGTTTGTAAAATGTATCATATAGAGGTCAAATACCTCGCAATGTAATCAACTATTGTGAATCGTTTATAATGTATATGAACAGGTCCTTTCAGTTGGTATCAGAGCGGTGGTCTTAGCGAACCATGTCTGCATTAGTGTGTCTAACTGATAAGTCGTTAGGATGCACTAGTGAGTCTGGACTTCGACCGTGTCTGCATGTCAAAAGTTTTGCTTATCATTTTTAGTCAGAAATTATCTGCTTATCATTCTTAGGAAATTACCTGCTTATCATTACTAGTTTAGACACGTCTTGCTACATTAATTACATGAGTAGTGTATAGACAAAATTCATATCTTAGCGTATCTGCTAAATCATATCTTATCGTATCTGTTACTTTAAACTTTACCTGACATATCCCGTAAATTCCTCCGTAATCTACGAAATCTTTTGTTCTATATCTATGGATATTCTATGTAATTAGAATACCATCCGATAACCGAAAATCATTTCATATCGAAAAAAATCCTTATTCAATCGTACGAAATGGAATTCATCATTAATTCAAGTTCCTCGGATTCCGAAATGGATTCCCACTCCAGCTCTGAAAGCAGTGTGACCGGAATGGATCAACCAATCAGCCATCATCTATTCTGGATGAATTGGGGATGGGTTCGTAGCCTCCTCAATCATTGGAGACAAGAAGAAGGTGATCCCTTCCATCCACCCCATTGCCCTCTTAACGAAGAACCTGAAGCACTTACCGGCGAACCAATCCGAAACACCATTTTCTCTCTCATTTCCAGAGTATCTCTTCACGATTATATACTACATCAAATTCTAGATTATATTTATCCGCTCGTCCGAACCGACAATCACCCCGGTATAATAGAAGAAGTCAACGAGCTTCGCGCTCGGGTAGTGGCTTTAGAGAATATGGTGCAAAGATTACAAACACCAGCAGCAGCACCAGCAGCATAACCAGTACCACCATCATCAACGCCAACAGTACCATTACCACCTCCAACCAAAACCGCGTCATAAACCTCAAATTCACAATCTGTCCCATGAGCATCAACGTCATACGCACCATAGATACTAAGGAGTACCAACAACAATAACTGACGAAGTATTAATTCATAACTTCACTGGAAAAACATTCCGCGGCGATTATGTAATCTCTAAAGTCTTAGAGATTATCTAATCTAGCCCTAACCATAAATCAGTTAAACGAATCAAAATGATAGAAGGAAGAGTAGAAACCCTGACAAAAATGGTGTGTGATTAACAAGCTAAACTTGCTTTACCAACAGCATCAACAGTACCGTCAGTGTTACCAGCATCGTCAGTACAGTCAACATCCGAATCAACAACACCGATAACATCACAAACTCCGTCAATTCAAGAATCACTGTGGACATCATTACGAATCAATAACGTGTATATTGTATCAACGAGTTATGAAGAATTAACTCATTCCCTCTGAAGAAATTATATGTATATATATATATATATATATATATATATTTTGAAATAAATCTTTCCGTGCTAAGCTATTGTGTGTGAATCTTAACTACTCGGTTAATTCATATTACAAATATGCAATAATGTACGTCCTTCGGCCGCAACTTAACCAGCGTTAACTACAATCTCTGTCGCAATTCAACAAATTCCAATTCATAATAAATCAAGTATATATTTGATTTTACACTTTCATCATCGATGTACTCGAAACTTTTCAGATAACATCATTCGTACTTTGCGAAATTCACAAGAATTCCACGAACCGAACATCATACATCAACAAATAACGAAGTATTGATTCATAATTTCAATGTCATTAAAGAAATACTGCGTAAAAGTTATGTACTTTTTAAAGCCTTTTGGGATTATTCAATTCTAGTTTCAACCGTAAATCAAATGAGTTTAATTTAACATTAACTCATTAAATCTATATTACATCTGAAGAAAATATACATATATATATTTTCATAAAGACTGTAATAAAATTCTTTTGTACCAAATATTAATTGTGAATTTTTTTTTTAACGAGTAGGTAATACCCGAGAGATATATAAATTCACAATTAATATGTTACATTCTTCGAATCTGATTCAGCAAATCATCCATTATACTCCCTACTTTCACAACAATATACATTCTTTTATAGAAATCAAAACAACCATACTCATTCAAAATTTAATTTACATATTTTGATTTTGAAATCTCAAAATTCAACTTGAGATAAGATCAAAATTATCACTCTTAGATCCTTACATCTTTCACAAGCTATATTTTGACTTCAAAACTGTGTTAGAACATCAAATGTATGTTAACGATTACAATTTGTGTTCAAACCCTTCGAAAATTACTGAAGACACTTCGAATGATGAGCAATCGAGATGATGATCCAACCACATGTTACCCACAGTTATGTACCCGAAAAACTCTTGAAACCAAAGCAAAAGTTTAAACAACGTATCCGCGTCAGATTCTTTGGCATTTATTAGCAAAAATAACTTTGCGACTCCTATTCAAAGTAGCCAGTTTTGTCACAGCTCCAGCAAGTCAACTTCGACTTTTCAGTCAGACTAACCTTATTATAACCTTGAGATATATACCATCGTTACCAGGGAACCTTTTACATTCCACCACATTATTAGCAGATGTACCAACAACTTCATTACCCTTTGACTTTAGCCTCTTCAAAAAGTCATTATAATTATTCATTGAAACCCCATCATTTACTCATTCGCATCTTGTAATGAGAATTGCCATACGAATCATTGGGAATTAGAAATCAGTATTTTGAAATCTCGCAGGATGTCTATGCCAACAGTTATATGTGTATAGATAACGTCTATCTTCTGGACTTAATTTGAATGTGAAGTTTCTAAAAAACACTCCGAACTACGAATTGGTTCTCCAAAAATGGAGAAAAAAAAATGCTGATGAAGCAGCGAAAACTATAAACGACTTTAAACGGTAAAAGCTGGATTATAATGATGAAGTGTGCTGGAAAAGCGTAGAAAAAGAGAAGTTTTGGAACTGGAAAACGGATTGAGCAAAGTAGGAAGGAGGCTGTGGACAAATTACAAAGACTGGACCTGACTTGAAAGGATCCAAATGATTCAGTGCCTGCTGAAGTCGTTAACGAATACCTTACTCCTGACTCTAAACCCCTGCAGACAATATTCTTCATCATCCTCTGATATTAGAAATTCTAAAATATCATCATATCTTTCATTATAAATATCCTCCATATTTCTGAAGATATTTTCTTAATTTTTCTTATTTGAAATCATTTACCTCTTCGCGCTATCTGTATTGCATCATAAAAGAAACTATTTTAGATTCTAAATTCTGAAACATTCAAGTTTAAAATAGGAATATTTTGAAGTAATGTTGGGAACTAAAGCATGAATTAGTATAATATAATGACACTTGATCAATGTGATTATATTACAGTAAGTCATGCTGAGTTTCTAAATGAAACGTGATGATTCACAGATCATAACATCATCATGTGCCATGTTATACGACTCTTGTATTCTATTTAACCTCTAAAATATCAAGAAAATATTTCTTGATGATTCGGCCTTTTCCAAGGTATTCTAGTAATTTGACAAGTCAAGATCGTGCTATCACAATTTCCTTCCTAGAACATTAACAATGTTCATTCCGAAATTCATATCTGTGAATTCTGGACCATTACAAGCGGTGCTTAATCGCAAGAAGAAGAAACGAAAGGACAAAACTTCGAAATAGAAATTGGGGTATAAATTGCAGCAAATAAAAGAGAGCATTAACTGTGAATGATAATGATTATAGAAGACAGAAGCAGAGACTTTGAAATATAAGGGAACATATAAATCCCAATGACAAACCAGAAATTATAAACCATATATATCGATGCATATAGCAATATAAAGACACGGGAGAATTAGAAACACTATAAACCCAAGAGTATAGTAGAAGTAAATAGATTCTTCCGGCGGTAGATGAAAAAGAAGAATGACCGATATGAAAGTTAGAAGTATATCGAGAATCAGAACTGGATGGAGCATATTGATGAATACTTTAAAATATGAGTTGATGGGGGAAAGAATAGAAGGTGATGAAACATGACTAGGAACTTAGAAATCAACAGATTTAACTCACACAATGGCGGAATAAGTGAATCAAACCCTCTAGTGAATAGGTTAAGTTTTTTTTTTTTGATTAATTTAGTCAAACCACAACTAAATCAAGTGTGATTAGATCAACACCTAGAGCTATTATTCACCACAAGGGTGATTTGGACTGAGAGAGAATCGGAGGAGCTCACTAGATCTGAGTGTGTGTAACAAATGAGAGGCTTAACCTAAAATGAAGAACATAAGACTTTATATACCCCTGCTGTTGACTCACCCATACGATTCATTCATCACACGTACGAGTTGGCTTCATCAGTCGTACGGGTGATCACTCACTCGTGTCTTCTCATTTAGGTTGTAATTGTGACTTAGCTCAGCATCAATCGTGCGTATGAGCCGGTCAGCCGTACTAGTGAGGCTTCACTCGTACGTCTGACTAAGTCTAATATAGTCAAACATCTAAATCTCGTTCCTGCAGTTCCTGTAACCACATACAAACACGGATAGGATAATAACGAGCAATCATGGTGGCCTGTAAACTGTTGTACCTGCAATGGATGTGGGTAAATGTCTAGGGAGTTGCATAAAATGCATCAACAGAAGGTGTGAGTTGTAAGGAAACGAAGGAGGTGAATTTATAAGAAAATCTCCGACAGAACAATTAAAATGGACGATCGCATTTAAAGCGGATCCTAATTACCTTGATTACCGGAGAGTCAAATCTTATTAAGAAGATTTTCTTCAACTCCCTTGAAATCTGGGAATCAATCATATCTACATCAAATGATAAGATGAATCTACACTTACTCATTTCACTCTTCTATGTTAGCTTCATTCGTACTCTTCATATAAATGGATTGTTTATCCAAATTATTCGCTGATGAGAAAACTCTAATTTTCAGCTCGTATGCATCATGAAAACATACTTATTATCATTCACGACCTTTCCACTCAAATTTCGGGACGAAATTTCTTTAACGGGTAGGTACTGTGACAACCCGGAAATTTCCAACCAAATTTAAACTTTAATCTTTATATGTTTCCGACACGATAAGCAATATTTGTTAAGTTAAATTGCAAGAATTTTAAACTATGTTCATACATTCATTCAACCTCGACCAAGTTCCAACGATTCACGAACCATTAGACGAATATGATTATATATGTATATGTGTATATATATTATAACTTGAAACGTAAACAAAATATTAGATTAAATACTTTATATGATTGTATCTGTTTCAAAATGTTTATCAATGGAATTAGAAGATAAGATCAAATGATTGAATTATCAGATATATTGAATTATGATTACAAGTCTCTGTTGAAAGGCCCACGTTGATTTGAGAAATCTTTCCATTTTAACAATATTCGAAAAATGGTAAAGTGATTTATAAATTAGAATAAATTGTCAATCATTGAGAACTAGACAAAGGATAGTGGAAGATTGAATCTCATAAAGACTCGATTGATCTATTTAGTTTCAAACGTACAAAAACGTTTTCAATTTAAAAAGAACTTTATTATTAAAACGTATATAACTTTTATAAAATCTAGAATCACTTTTGACAACTCATTACTTAACTAGTATGATAAAGATAACGATATTTATATTTTATTTTATTAAATATATATAATGATTTAAATTAATATTATATATATTTATACGCGTATTATACGTACATAATTTTATACTTTTACTATACTTAAAGTTTACCTTTACTTTATTTTTACTTTACTTTAACTTTAATAATTCACTTTAATAATTCATACTTTAATAATTCACTTTAATTATTCATACTTTAATAATTTACTTTAATAATTCAAAAATCTATTATAAATAGAATTCAATAGGTTTCATTATTTCATAGAAACTTGAAAATATTTTTCTCTAAACTCTCTCAATCAATGTACATATATATTTACTCCGTATTATTTCAAGATATTATTAGTATACATAAAATATTACGACGGAGTGCTGTTCGAGTGATTTCGAAATTGTTTTTCGAGTAGGATAGGATTAAGGAAATTATGGGTTATAGCTATGGAGGTGATTGAGTATGGTTCATGGGTATGCTCATGAGGTCAATATAGTGTTTATCATTTCCGTTGCGTCTACGCACCTTTCCTGCAATATTGAATCTCAATATTGATACGTGAGTACTCATAATTTAACTTTTACATACTAATAGTGTATCCCTGACTAGTGCTCGAGTATTTAGGATTATGCATGCTTGTACTTTTGATATTGCCCTTAGACAGGTTAGGTTGAATATTGAACTAGTTACACTTGCGGTTGAGATAAGGTATAAGATATGCATGTCCTTGGAAAGCTAGCGAAAAATTAAGAACTTTTCCTTTAGATATCGAATGGTTTCGATGAACGGATTAGAAGTTATAATCAATTGAATTTTCGATATTTTTATTAAAAATGATTATTATTATCGTCGTTTTTTTATCGTCGTTCTAGTTTTATCTTATTATTATCATTATTATTATCTTTATCAATAAAAGGGATTTATCATTAAAAATTGTTATTTTTTTTATTATTACTATCGTTATTATCGTTAAAGTTATAATTAGTATTATTATTATTATCCAATTATTATTATTATTATTATTATTATTATTATTATTATTATTATTAGTATTATTATTATTATTATTATTATCATTATTAATATATATATATATATATATATATATATATATATATATATATATCATTATTTAAAAATGGTTATTGTTATTGTTATTATTATTATTACTATATTATCATTAAGATAATTATTAGTATTATCGTTAATAATGTTATAGTAACTGTCATTATTAATATAAGTGTAATTAAAACAAATATTGGTAACACCTAATTATTTTGATTACTATTATTATCATTATTATGAACACGATATAAAAGACGATTAAAAGCTATTAAACGAAACGATTAGGAAATAATGAGTAAGAGTATCATGATAAAATTAAAATATTATAAGATATTGATTTAGATAAAATTATCGTTCTTATTATTTTTATCATTACTATTATTATTAAAAGTATCGTTAGTATTAAAACTATCATTTTAACAAAAATTATCATTTTAATAGAAATGTCATTGTTACTATAAAATATCATTATTATTATTATTTTAAATAGAATTATTATTTTAAAGATAATATTAAAAATTATCGTAAATATTAAAGTTATCATAATTAGAATTATCGTTTTATCATAATGTCATCTTAATAATTATAAATATTGATATTTTTATAATAATATATTTTTTATAATAATAATTATTATTACAAAATAATACAACTTTTACTTACTATCATTATAGATATTATTTTATCAAATAAATATGTGATACAAACATATTTTACTACGTGTAATAACTTACTTTAATAATACCTATCATATTATCTTTATGATACTAAATGAACCCTATAAATTTTATTACTTAATATATATATAAAAGTATATTTTATTACATAAATTTAATATAAATTTTTATTTATGAATAAATAAATTATATTATTACTCTAATAAATCTTTTAAAAATATTTAAAAATATAAAACGACGATATTTAAACTATATATTAATCATGTATAGATTTTTGGAAATCATTTTGAGTCAAATTTACTTTTGTTGACTTTTGCATATTAGTCTCGAGCATTAGGATTGTGGTACACTATGACTTGACCTAATTTGTTAGACAAATATTGACCAACACATAATTATATATAATTAATTTAGGTTCGTGAATCCGAGGCCAACCTTGCACTTGTTCAATGACGTTATATGTATTTTTACTACGAAATACAATATGGTGAGTTTCATTTGCCTTTTTACCCTTTATATTTTTGGTCTGAGAATACATGCGCAATTTTTATAAATGTTTTACGAAATAGACACAAGTAATCGAAACTACATTATATGGTTGAATTATCGAAATCGAATATGCCCCTTTTTATTAAGTCTGGTAATCTTAGAATTAGGGAACATACACCCTAATTGACGCGAATCCTAAAGATAGATCTATTGGGCCTAACAAACCCCATCCAAAGTACCGGATGCTTTAGTACTTCGAAATTTATATCATGTCCGAAGGAGGATCCCGGAATGAAAGGGGATATTCTTATATGAATCTAGTTAATGTCGGTTACCAGGTGTTCACCATATGAATGATTATTTTTGTCTCTATGCATGGGACGTATATTTATGAGAACTGGAAATGAAATTCTTGTGGTCTATTAAAATGATGAAAATAAATGATTATGATAAACTAATGAACTCACCAACCTTTTGGTTGACACTTTAAAGCAAGTTTATTCTCAGGTGTTAAAGAAATCTTCCGCTGTGCATTTGCTCATTTTAAAGATATTACTTGGAGTCTTTCATAGCATATTTCATAGAACGTTGCATTCGAGTCATTGAGTTCATCAAAGATTATTATTAAATCAATTTATAGTTGGATAGTGGATATTATGAAATGGTATGCATGCCTGTCAATTTTCAATGTAAAGAAAGTTTGTCTTTTAAAAACGAATGCAATGTTTATAAAATGTATCATATAGAGGTCAAATACCTCGCAATGTAATTAACTATTGTGAATCGTTTATAATGTATATGAACGGGTCCTTTCACTATCTGTATTACATCATAAAAGAAACTATTTTTGTTTCTAAATTCTGAAGCATTCAAGTTTAAAATAGGAATACTTTTGAAGTAGTGTTGGGAGCTGAAGCATGAGTTAGTATAATATAATGACACTTGATCAACATGATTATATTATAGTAAGTCATGCTGAGTTTTTAAATAGAACAAGTTGATTCACAGATAATAACATCATCATGTGCCATGTTATACGACTCATGTATTCTACTTAATCTCTAAAAATATCAAGAAAATATTTTCTTGATGATTCGATCTTTTCCGAGGTATTCTGAAAATTTGACAAATCAAGATCGTGCCATTACGATTTCCTTCTTAGAACATTAACAATGTTTATTCCGAAATTTTTATCTGCGAATTATGGACCATTATAAGCGGTACTTACTCGCAAGAAGAAGAAACGAAAGGACAAAACTCCGAAACAGAAATTGGGATATAAATCGCAGCAAATAAAAGAGAGCATTAATTGGAGATGACAATGATTATAGAAGACAGAAGCAAGGACATCGAAATATAAGGGAAGATATAAAACCCAACAACAACTCAGAAATTACAAACCATATATATCGATGCATATAGCAATATAAAGACACGAGAGAACTAAAAACACTATAAAACCAAGAGTATAGTAGAAGTAAATAGATTCTTCCGGCGGCAGATGAAAAAGAAGAATGACAGATATGAAAGTTAGGAGTATATCAAGAATCAGAACTGGATGGAGCATATTAGCGAATGCTATAAAGTATGAATTGAGGGAGAAAGAATAAAAGGTGTGAGTTGTGAAAATAAGGAAACGAAGGGGGTGGATGAAATGTCCCGTTCATATTGATTATAAACGTTCCATATTAATTGATTTCGTTACGATGTTTTGACCTCTATCTGAGACGTTTTTCAAAGACTGCATTCATTTTTAAAACAACCATAACCTTTATTTTATCAATAAAGGTTTCAAAAGCATTACGTATATTATCAAATAATGATAATCTAAAATATACTGTTTACACATGACCATTACATAATGGTTTACAATAGAAATATATTACATCGACATATGTTTCTTGAATGCAGTTTTTACATAATATCATACAAACATGGACCCCAAATCTTGTCCTTATTTTAGTATGCAACAGCGGAAGCTCTTAATATTCACCTGAGAATAAACATGCTTTAAACGTTAACAAAAATGTTGGTGAGTTATAGGTTTAACCTATATATATCAAATCGTAACAATAGACCACAAGATTTCATATTTCAATATACATCCCATACATAGAGATAAAAATCATTCATATGGTGAACACCTGGTAACCGACATTAACAAGATGCATATATAAGAATATCCCCATCATTCCGGGACCCCCTTCGGATATGATATAAATTTCGAAGTACTAAAGCATCCGGTACTTTGGATGGGGTTTGTTAGGCCCAATAGATCTATCTTTAGGATTCGCGTCAATTAGGGTGTCTGTTCCCTAATTCTTAGATTACCGGACTTAATAAAAAGGGGCATATTCGATTTCGATAATTCAACCATAGAATGTAGTTTCACGTACTTGTGTCTATTTTGTAAATCATTTATAAAACCTGCATGTATTCTCATCCTAAAAATTTTAGATTTTAAAAGTGGGACTATAACTCACTTTCACAGATTTTTACATCGTCGGGAAGTAAGACTTGGCCACTAGTCGATTCACGAACTTATAACAAATATGTACATATATATCAAAGTATATTCAAAATATATTTACAACACTTTTAATACATTTTGATGTTTTAAGTTTATTAAGTCAGCTGTCCTCGTTAGTAACCTACAACTAGTTGTCCGACGTTAGATGTACATGAAAAAATTGATATATATTATCTTGAATCAATCCACGACCCAGTGTATACATGTCTCAGGCTAGATCACAACTCAAAGTATATATATTTTTGGAATCAACCTCAACCCTGTATAGCTAACTCCCACATTACTGCATATAGAGTGTCTATGGTTGTTCCAAATAATATATACACATGGGTCGATATGATATGTCAAAACATTTGCATATGTGTCTATGGTATCTCAAGATTACATAATATATTAGAATACATGTATAATACAATATAGGTTAGCTAGGATATGATTAATATAGATTTGTTACCAATTTTCACGTTGCTACAACAAGAAAAATTATCCAATCTTGTTTTACCCATAACTTCTTCATTTTAAATCCGTTTTGAGTGAATTAAATTGCTATGGTTTCATATTGAACTGTATTTTATGAATCTAAATAGAAAAAGTATAGGTTTATTGTTAGAAATATAAGTTACAAGTCGTTTTTGTAAAGGTATTCATTTCAGTCGAAAGAACGACGTCTAGATGACCATTTTAGAAAACATACTTCCACTTTGAGTTTAACCATGATTTTTGAATATAGTTTCATGTTCATAAGAAAAATCATTTTCTCAGAAGAACAACTTTTAAATCAAATTTTATCATAGTTTTTAATTAACTAACCCAAAACAGCCCGCGGTGTTACTACGACGGCGTATGTCCGGTTTTACAGTGTTCTTCGTGTTTCCAGGTTTTAAATCATTAAGTTAGCATATCATATAGATATAGAACATGTGTTTAGTTGATTTTAAAAGTCAAGTTATAAGGATTAACTTTTGTTTGCGAACAAGTTTAGAATTAACTAAACTATGTTCTAGTGATTACAAGTTTAAACCTTCGAATAAGATAGCTTTATATGTATGAATCGAATGATGTTATGAACATCATTACTACCTCAAGTTTTCTGGATAAAGCTACTGGAAATGAGAAAAATTGATCTAGCTTCAAAGAATCCTTGGATGGCTTGAAAGTTCTTGAAGCAGAATCATGACACGAAAATAAGTTCAAGTAAGATTTCCACTCGAAATAAGATTGTTATAGTTATAGAAATTGAATCAAAGTTTGAATATGAGTATTACCTTATATTAGAAAGATATCTTACTATAAATAATAAAGATTTCTTGAGGTTGGATGATCACTCTACAAGATTGGAAGTAAGCTAGCAAACTTGGAAGTATTCTTGATTTTATGAAACTAGAACTTGTAGAATTTATGAAGAACACTTAGAACTTGAAGATAGAACTTGAGAGAGATTAATTAGATAAAGAAAATTGAAGAATGAAAGTGTTTACAGGTGTTTTTGGTCATTGGTATATGGATTAGATATAAAGGATGTGTAATTTTGTTTACATGTAAATAAGTCATGAATGATTACTCATATTTTTTTAATTTTATGAGATATTTCATGCTAGTTGCCAAATGATGGTTCCCACATGTGTTAGGTGACCCACATGGGCTACTAAGAGCTGATAATTGGAGTGTATATACCAATAGTACATACATCTAAAAGCTGTGTATTGTACGAGTACAAATACGGGTGCATACGAGTAGAATTGTTGATGAAACTGAACGAGGATGTAATTGTAAGAATTTTTGTTAAGTAGAAGTATTTTGATAAGTGTCTTGAAGTCTTTCAAAAGTGTATGAATACATATTAAAACACTACATGTATATACATTTTAACTGAGTCGTTAAGTCATCGTTAGTCGTTACATGTAAGTGTTGTTTTGAAACCTTTAGGTTAACGATCTTGTTGAATGTTGTTAACCCATTGTTTATTAAATCAAATGAGATGTTAAATTATTACATTATCATGATATCATGATGTATTAATATATCTTAATATGATATATATACATTAAATGTCGTTACAACGATAATCGTTACATATATGTCTCGTTTCAAAATCATTAAGTTAGTAGTCTTGTTTTTACATATGTAGTTCATTGTTAATATACTTAATGATATGTTTACTTATCATAATATCATGTTAACTATACATATATCCATATATATGTCATCATATAGTTTTTACAAGTTTTAACGTTCGTGAATCGCCGGTCACCTTGGGTGGTCAATTGTCTATATGAAACCTTTTTCAATTAATCAAGTCTTAACAAGTTTGATTGCTTAACATGTTGGAAACATTTAACCATGTAAATATCAATTTCATTTAATATATAAAAACATGGAAAAGTTCGGGTCACTACAGTTGTAAAGACCCGTCCTTATCCACCTAGACGAAGTCTTCAACATATGGTCCCATTGCGAGGTACTGAACTCTATATGCCTTGAATGAATCTATGTAATATCTTTAAAATGAGTAAATGCACAGCGGAAGATTTCTTTCATACCTGAGAATAAACATGCTTAAAAGTGTCAACCAAAAGGTTGGTGAGTTCATAGGTTTATCATAACAATCGTTTCAGTATATTAATAGACCACAAGATTTCCGTTTATGTACACTCGCAAGTGTATAAAAGTATTCTATAAGTTGTAGGTACCCGGTAACAAGCCTTAACGTTCATATTTTACCCTCTGAAGTACACCAGATCAGGTGTGTTTAAAATAACCTCGAAGTACTAAAGCATCCCATAGTCAGGATGGGGTTTGTCAGGCCCAATAGATCTATCTTTAGGATTCGCGCCTACCGTACATAGACAAGTAGTTTAATGTTACCAAGCTAAGGGTATATTTCTGGTTTAAACCCACATAGAATTAGTTTTAGTACTTGTGCCTATTTCGTAAAACATTTATAAAATAGCGCATGTATTCTCAGCCCAAAAATATATATTACAAAAGCAATTAAAAAGGGAGAAAATGAAACTCACCTAATGTATTTTGTAGTAAAAATACATATGACTATATTGAACAATGCAGGGTTGGCTTCGGATTCACGAACTTATATCAAGTATATATATTAAATACTATAATTTACTTGTAATAGTAATAAAACAATTTTTAATTATATAATATTCTTACTTATTTGTATTATATACATACTTCATCTGCTATATAAATATATATAGTTATACATTCATATCCGTTTTAATGTTTTAATAAATTATATGTTCTGTTAGTAATTTAATAGGTTTATCAATTCATTTTTATCATCATAGTAAATTATTAGTGTTAATTTCTTATTAGAACATTTTAAATCAATAATTAATATTAATATGTGTAATTATTTATAATTATTAGTACATTGATAAAAAAATTGAATTAGATCTAATTATTTTTAAACAAAACATATCAACTTAAGTTTTTTTTTTTTTTAACAATATCCATATATCTTTAATATTTTATTTGTTAAAAAGTTATTTAAATATGTTAAACACTTATTAATATATATTTGAACTTATATAAAAATAATAAAATATATATAATTAAATGGTTTTATGATTATCATTATTTATATAACTTATAATTATATCCTATTAATAAGAAATACCTACAATATCTTCATAATATACTTTTTCATATATTCTATTTTTCCTTATGTGTAATAATAATAATAATAATAATAATAATAATAATAATAATAATAATAATAATAATAATAATAATAATATTAATAATAATTATTATTATAATTATTATATTTATTTATACCTAATAAAAGAGATTACGCGTTTGTTTCTCTTATACAGATTGAGATAGCAGAATCAAGAACGCAGAGGAGGAAGTATTATCGCGAGTAATCAATCAACAATCATCATCATCATCAACAACAGATCCAAAGGTAGTTCATCGATGGATAGCAGGTTAATCGATTGTCATCCACCCTATTCAACTTCTTCATCGTCTTCATCCTCATCGATAATCATGATCCTTCATTCATCAATCAGGCAATCGGTTTATTAATTGGTGATGTAGGTAATTGATTCTTTAATAATCTTTTAATTTCTTCATCCCTCTGCAACTTTCTGTATTTTATTCGGATCGACACGATTAATAACAGTAGGAGAGTTTTTATTCGATATTTTGTGCTTGTTGTCAAAACCCCTAATTCGATTTCTTTAAATCAATTGAAATTTCAATTAGCTGATTGAAAGAGGTTTCATTTGTTATCTATTGTATAAATGAATTGATTGATTGTTTGTAAAAAAAATATAGTGGTGTGATAGAACAGAGGTTAAACCAGCAGCAGTAGCGAATAACGGTTTCAAATAATCAGGAATATAGTTGTGATTTGTGATAGTTTATGGTGATTGTGTTTGATATTTCAAGACTGCGATTATAGAAATGAATCAGAAATATAATTGTGGTAGTAACAATCGATGTTGCAGGTTTTGTGAAGTACATGGTGATCATTGATGGGGTTCCTTGGTAGTTTAATCATTCAATATTAGTTGAAACAGAAAAGAAGAAAGTAATAGCAGTACCCTTTTTCTTATGATTTATTTATCGAGTTAAAGCAGAAAGAAAGAAGTAGCTGTGGTAATAGCAGGTAAGATAATGGCTTGATAGTGATTAAATAGAGGGTTTAAATAGAAGAAAAAGAAACAACAGGTATAGCAGTTGATGTTGGAGTTTTAATGGTGGTGTTGTGTTTTAACTCGAACAGAATAGAAGACAAACAGGTGGTGTTCTTCCTTGTTTCTTTCTTTTTCGTTTTTGAATATCACTGATACAGTAGCAGTAGTAATTGTGTTTGTAGGTTGATTGTTTGGTTTGTGGTATTTGTTTTGATGGCTTAATTTTGATCGATTACATGGTTAATGAGATGTTTTTGTGGATGATGTCCAGTGATGGTTTACATAGGTGATGTCATGATGTTATTTAGTTAGTTTGCGTCTATCAAACTCAACCGAACAGTAGCAACCTGAACTTGGGTTTAATCTAGTGTTTTAAACTGAAAACAATGGTGGTTACAGGTGTGTTTAGAACAGAACAGGAAACGTTTTATAGCTGTAGCAGGTTGTAGTTTAAATGATGATGGAAGGGTGATTTGATGCAGGGTTCGTGGTGTTTTGAGATGGTGGCGGTGGTGCTCTAGTTGCCGGTGGTGTTGAACAAGAATGGAGAGTGAAGGTGGTGGTTCATCTATATGGTATATGTATGAGTATATATGTTAGAATAAGAAAAGAGTGATTAGATATTGAGATATAGATAGAAAGGGATATATAACAGAAAGTTAAACTAATGTGTCTTCTTATAATTGAAAGTAAATCTTTATATATTCTTTGTGAGACTTTATGTAACAATATCCTAATCAAATGTCAAAAGTTTAGATTATAATGAAGTCATCGATTATTTTATTGTATTACTTATTTTCTTACAAGATTATTAATCATAGATGTTGTCCATGTATGTTGAATTATTGGTTATATTTCGATTTATATATGATGGCAAAAGATTCACAAGATATTCCATAAGATATTGTGGTCCATAAAAAAATAAAGTCTTTGATTAATAAAAGAACATGCCATCTCATTTGGTTTCTATACATTTACTTTCTAATAATTGATTGTTATTATCAATCACATACAAAAACTCTTTTAAATTTACAATTATTTAATTTTAAATCACATATACATTTACACGCAATTGTTCGTGAATCGTCGGGAATGGTGAAAGGTTAATTGAATCCATATAAATAGTTCAAATGTCAAATGTATGCATGAACACAGTTCAAAGTTTATGAGACTTCTACATTACCAACTTTGCTTATCATGTCGGAAACCTATAAAGATTAAGTTTAAATTTGGTCGGAAATTCTTGGGTCGTCACAGTACCTACCCGTTAAAGAAATTTCGTCCCGAAATTTGAAGGTGGTCGTCATGGTTAATAATAGAAATGTTTTCATGACGAATATGAGTTGATAAATAGAGTTTTATCACCATTGAGTAATATGTATAAGACAATTCAATTACTCGAAGAGTACGAGTGAAGCTATCACAAAATAGTGAAATGAGGAAAATCAAGTTTATCTTAACTTTCGACGTAGTTTCGTTTGAATTCCGGAATTCCGGGGATTTAAAGAAAATCTTTGAAATCTGAATAGGATCTGATTTCCTTGGGATTAAGGAAATTAAGACCCTCTTTGCTTAAATGCGATATTCTGTTCGATTTCTCTGTTGGATAGTTCACTATAAATGATCTTCTTTCGTCCCATTACTTTCACAACTCTCATCTTATATACATCAGTTCATGTTTCCAAAACATTTATCAAATTATCAGAAGTCATCGAAAAAGATAAAATTATCAAGAAAATATGTTCTTGATTTATGTAGAGATTTGGTAGAATGTAAGAGTCGTGTAAAATGGCACATGACGACGTTAAGATCTGTGAATCATCACGTTCCATTAGAAACTCAGCATGACTTACTGTAATATAATCACGTTGGCCAAGTGTCATTATATTATACTAACCCATGCTTCAATTCCCAACACTTTTCCACAATTCATTCATAATTCATACTTAGATTTTACAGAAGTTTCCAATATAATGGAATACAGAAAACACGAAGAGGTAGATAATTTCGGACAAGAATATTTATGAAAATATCCTCAGAAATATCGAAGACATTTATGATGATATTTAGAATTTCTAAGTTCGAAGATTGATGAAGAAAAGTTTTTTTTTCGCAAGATTTTAACATGACTTCGAAGTAAGATTTTCTCTAAGGATTTCGGCGGATCCAGAATTACCTGGATTCTTTGAATATAGGATTTGGTCCTTGTATTTGTCCTTGGTCTCCTTCATGGTTATCTCAATCCGTTTTTCAGTACCAAATTTTCTATCGAGCGTTCCCAACACTCCATTCTTTATCATCAAACTTTTAGCCGTTTAGACCCTCTACCATTTTTCTGTTTCCTTTGCTTTTAATGCTACGATATCTGAATCATCGGTTATCAATCCGAAGTGGTTTCAGGAGAATTTGTGTTTTTAGATGATTAAATGCTGGTGGTAAAATTGTGGAATATGAAAGGTTCCCTGGTAATAATAAAGAGCACGCGTATATATCAAGGTTATAATAAGGTTGTTTCGAACGAAAAGTCAAAGTTGTCTTGCTGGAGCTGTGACAAAATTCGCTACTTTGAAAAGGGATTATCAAGTTATTTTGGGTAATAATAATACTAAGGAATTAGCACAACTACGTGTTAAACGTTTACTCAGTTTCCGAGAGTTTTTCAGGTGCATAACTATGTGTATCAATCTTTTCTTCCGTAGATGAAGTGCGGTTGATTTATCCTCTCGATTGAGGTGTTTTCAAGAATCATGAAAGGTTTGAACGCAGATTGTAATCGTCAAGATACACGTGAGGTTTAATGATGAAATCAAGTGGCAAACTTGAAGAAATGTTTAGTTTCATATGTTATAATCAATATTTTAATTCATTTTAATTGTCCAATATTATTAATCCACAGTCGATAGTCCACAGTTAACAGTCCAATAATTCATATATAGTTTAATATATAATATTCGAATTAATTAATACGTTTCGTGACCCGTATACGTCTCAGACTCGATCACAACTCAAACTATATATATTATTGTAGAATCAACCTCTACCCTGTATAGCTAACTCCCGCATTACTGCATATAGAGTGTCTATGGTTATTCCAAATAATATATATAGATGCGTCGATATGATATGTCAAAACCTTGTATACGTGTCCCGATATTTAAAGTGCGTAAAAATAAATAACAGAAACTAAATGACGATAAATAAAGTGCGTAAAGTAAATAACAGAAATTAAATGACGATAAGTAAAATTGCGAGAATGTAAATTGCGATAAATAATATGTAATCAGTTAGCTAGGAACAATTAGCTAGGAACAGTTAGCGTGGATTCTTAACAATATTTTTCTCGTAGTTAATTTGTTTGTTTCTAACAAGTTTTATTTTGTCCAGTGTTTTCTTCATTATGCCACTTGTTGGATTCTGATAGATCAAAATCCAAATATGAAATTGAATGAAAATGGTTATTCTGTGGTGAACAGATACGTATATCGGTGGTTGTAAATAGGATCGTAAATGACTATTGAATTAGATTTGGAAGAATGCACAGTATACTTATTAATGTGAAATCTAAATATTTCTCGGATATTACCTACCCGTTAAAATATTTTCACGATTAACAGTTTGTACAAAAGAATTTTTAATTACAATCTTTATGAAAATATACATACATGTATATTTTCTTCAGATGTAATTATGGATTTAATGAGTCAATAAGATATTAAACTCATTTGATTTACCGTTAGTGCTAGAATACATAATCTCTAAAACATTAGAGATTACATAATTGACGTGTTGGATGAAAATAAATGAGGTAGAACGATACGTAGAATGAAGATAATCGATGTTGAACGATATGTTGAACGAAGATCATACTCAAAGTACAAGTAGTGATATTGAGGCATGTAATGTTGAGGCTTGTGTTATTGGTGGTAATGGTGCCAATGCTGGTGGTACTGTTGGTGTCGGTGATGTTGCTGGTGCTGGTAAGTTTTGCACCATATTCTCCAACGCCACGACTCGAACGCGAAGCTTGTTGACTTCTTCTTTTACTCCGGGATGATTGGCGGTCGAAACAAGCGGATGAATAAAGTTTAGAATTGTAGATATTGTGTAATTGTTGCGAGCTATTCTTGAAATGAGGGTGAAAAATGGTGTTTCGGATAGGTTCGTCGGTAAGTGCTTCAGGTTCTTCGCCGAGGGTGAATAAGGTTGATGAAAAGGATCGCATTCTTCGTGTCTTCATTGGTTAAGTCAACTACGATCCCATCAGATGAAATGGGGATGGCTGATTGATTGATTCATTCTGGTGACGCTGCTTCTGGGGCTGGAGTGGGACTCCATATCGGAATCCGAGGGACTTGAACTAGTTGTGAGTTCCATTGCGTACGATTGAATAAAGGATTTTTCGATATGAGATGATTTTCGGATATCGGATGCTATTCTAATTATATAGAATACCTATACATAGTACAGAAGATCCCATAGATTACGAAGGGATTTAAGGAAACGTGTCAGATAAAGTCTACAGTAACAGATACGCTAAGATATGAATTAGTAGATACGGTAAGATATGAATTTATCTGTACACTATCTATCAAATAAGTGCAGGAAGTCGTGTCTAGACTTAGGAATGATAAGCAGGTAATTTTCCACTAGGAATGACAAACAATACTTATAATATGCAGCTAAGGTCGAAGTCCAGACTTGCTAATGCATCCTAACAACTATCAGTTAGACACACTAATGCAAGACCTGGTTCGCTAAGACCACCACTCTGATACCACCTGTAAAAACTGTGGGGACGAATCCCACTCAGTGCCTTCCCAGCTAACCACTGAGCGTACCTCAGACACTGATTTTACGGCCCACCTCTCGGCAACGTACAGCCAACCCTAATAGGGACCGCGAGGAGTAAGAGCCAATGCTTCATCACAGGTAACACAGTGAGAACCCCCTCTACGATTAACCCGCTAATAAACGGCATTAAACCAGCTCTGATACCACCTGTAAAGACCCGTCCTTATCCACCTAGACGAAGTCTTCAACATATGGTCCTATTGCGAGGTACTGAACTCTATATGCCTTGAACGAATCCATGTAATATCTTTAAAATGAGTAAATGCACAGTGGAAGATCTCTTTCATACCTGAGAATAAACATGCTTAAAAGTGTCAACCAAAAGGTTGGTGAGTTCATAGGTTTATCATAACAATCGTTTCAGTATATTAATAGACCACAAGATTTCCGTTTATGTACACTCGCAAGTGTATAAAAGTATTCTATAAGTTGTAGGCACCCGGTAACAAGCCTTAACATTCATATTTTACCCTCTGAAGTAAACCAGATCAGGTATGTTTAAAATAACCTCGAAGTACTAAAGCATCCCATAGTCAGGATGGGGTTTGTCAGGCCCAATAGATCTATCTTTAGGATTCGCGCCTACCGTACATAGACAAGTAGTTTAATGTTACCAAGCTAAGGGTATATCTCTGGTTTAAACCCACATAGAATTAGTTTTAGTACTTGTGAAAGGACCCGTTCATATACATTATAAACGATTCACAATAGTTGATTACATCTCGAGGTATTTGACCTCTATATGATACATTTTACAAACATTGCATTTGTTTTTAAAAGACAAACTTTCTTTACATCGAAAATTGACAGGCATGCATACCATTTCATAATATCCACTATCCAACTATAACTTGACTTAATAATAATAATCTTTAATGAACTCAATGACTTGAATGCAACGTTCTTCGAAATATGCCATGAAAGACTCCAATTAATATCTTTAAAATGAACAAATGCACAGCGGAAGATTTCTTTAATACCTGAGAATAAACATGCTTTAAAGTGTCAACCAAAAGGTTGGTGAGTTCATTAGTTTATCATAATCATTCATTTTCATCATTTTAATAGACCACAAGAATTTCATTTCTAGTTCTCATAAATATACGTCCCATGCATAGAGACAAAAATCATTCATATGGATTGAACACCTGGTAACCGACATTCACAATATGGATATAAGAATATCCCCATCATTCCGGGATCCTCCTTCGGACATGATATAAATTTCGAAGTACTAAAGCATCCGGTACTTTGGATGGGGCTTGTTGGGCCCAATAGATCTATCTTTAGGATTCGCGTCAATTAGGGTGTCTGTTCCCTAATTCTTAGACTACCAGACTTAATAAAAAGGGGCATATTCGATTTCGATAATTCAACCATTGAATGTAGTTTCACGTACTTGTGTCTATTTTGCAAAACATTTATAAATATTGCGCATGTATTCTCAGCCCAAAAATATAAAGGGTAAAAAGGTAAATGAAACTCACCATACTGTATTTCGTAGTGAAAATACATATAACGTCATTGAACTAGTGCAAGGTTGACCTCGGATTCACGATACTAAATTAATTATATATAATTATATGTTGGTCAATATTTGTCTAACAATTAGGTCAGGTCATAGTGTACCACAATCCTAATGCTCAAGACTAATATGCAAAAGTCAACAAAAGTCAGTTTGACTCAAAATGATTTCCAAAATTTATACATGATTATAATATATTTTAAATATCGTCGTTTTATATTTTTAAATATTTTTAAAATATTTATTAGAGTAAATAATATAATTCATTTATTAATAAATAAAATTTTATATTAAAATTTATATAATAAATTATACTTTTATATATATTAAGTAATAAAATTTATAGGGTTCATTTAATATCATAAAGATAATATGATAGGTATTATTAAAGTAATTTATTACACGTAGTAAAATATGTATGTATTACATATTTATTTGATAAAATAATATCTATAATGTTAGTAAGTAAAAGTTTTATTATTTTGTAATAATAATTATTATTATAAAAATATCAATATTTATAATTACTAAGATGATATTATGATAAAACGATAATTCTAATTATGATAACTTTAATATTTACGATAATTTTTAGTATTATCTTTAAAATAATAATTCTATTTAAAATGATAATAAAAATGATATTTTATAGTAACAATGACATTTCTATTAAAATGATAATTTTTGTTAAAATGATAATTTTTGTTAAAATGATAGTTTTGATACTAACGATACTTTTAATAATTATAGTAATGATAAAAATAATAAGAACGATAATTTTATCTAAATCAATATCTTATAATATTTTAATTTTATCATGATACTCTTACTCATTATTTCCTAATCGTTTCGTTTAATAGCTTTTAATCGTCTTTTATATCGTGTTCATAATAATGATAATAATATTAATCAAAATAATTAGGTGTTACTAATATTAGTTTTAATTACAATAATACTAATAATGATAATTACTATGACATTATTAACGATAATGATAATATAATAATAATAATAACAATAACCATTTTTAAATAATGATATATATATTAATAATGATAATAATAATAATGATAATAATAATAATAATAATAATAATTAGATAATAATAATAATTAGATAATAATAATAATACTAATTATAACTTTAATGATAATAACGATAGTAATAATAATAAAAATAACAATTTTTAATGATAAATCCTTTTATTGATAAAGATAATAATAATAATAATAATAATAATAATAATAATAATAATAATAATAATAATAATAATAATAATAATAATAATAATAATAATAATAATAAGATAAAACTAGAACGACGATAATAACGACGATAATAATAATCATTTTTAATAATAATACAAACATTCGATGGACTATAACTTCAAATACGTTCATCAAAATCATTCGATATCTAAATGAAAAGTTCTTAATTTTTCGCTAGCTTTCCAACGACATGCATATCTTATACCTTATCTCAGTCGCATATATAACTAATTCAGGATTCAACATAACCTAACTAAAGGCAATATCAAAAGTACAAACATGCATAATCCTATATACTCGATAACTAGTCATGGATACACTATTAGTATGTAAAAGTTAAATTATGAGTACTCACGTATCAATATTGAGATTCAATATTGCAGGAAAGGTACGTAGACGCAACGGAGATGATAAACACTATATTGACCTCACGAGCATACCCATGAACCATAACCAATCACCTCCATAGCTATAACCCATAATTTCCTTAATCCAATCCCACTTGAAAAACAATTTCGAAATCACTCGGACAACACTTCGACGTAATATTTTATGTATACTAATAATATCTTGAAATAATACGGAGTAAATATATATATGTAAATCGATTGAGAGAGTTTAGAGAAAAATATTTTCAAGTTTCTATGAAATAATGAAACCTATTGAATTCTATTTATAATAGATTTTTGAATTATTAAAGTGAATTATTAAAGTATGAATTATTAAATTGAATTATTAAAGTATCAATTATTAAAGTGAATTATTAAAGTATGAATTATTAAAGTGAATTATTAAAGTATGAATTATTAAAGTGAATTATTAAAGTTAAAGTAAAAATAAAGTAAAGGTAAAGTTTAAGTATAGTAAAAGTATAAAACTATGTACGTATAATACGCGTATAAATATATATAATATTAATTTAAATCGTTATATATATTTAATAAAATAAAATATAAATATCGTTATCTTTATCATACTGGTTAAGTAATGAGTTGTCAAAAGTGGTTCTAGATATTTATAAAAGTTATATACGTTTTAATAATCAAGTTCTTTTTAAACTAGAAAACGTTTTTGTACGTTTGAAACTAAATCAAATAAATATAATAATTTTGTTTTCCAAAACCAAATATTTTTTTAAGAATCATTTTGTTTAAAGGTTAAAATAATGGAAATTGTTATATCATAAAACGTTTTAGAAAAGTAGAATCATATATATTCATAATAGGTTTCAAGTTTTTAAATTACAGTCTGTTGGTGAAGCATGGGATAAAGTTCAAAGGTTAAATAAACGTATGAAATCATCTTAATGAAAAATGTCGAGTTACTTAACTTGTCGATATCCAACATCTAAGTTAGTTACATTTCACGTTCTTACTTATAAATCACTTTACCATTTTTTGAATGTTGTCAAAAAGAATAGATTTCTTAAATCACAGTGGACCTCATAACATAGACCCGTAATCATATCACAATGTATCTGATAAATCAATTATTTGATATTATCTTCTAATTCCATCGATAAACATATTGAAATAATACGTTCATGTAAAGTATTATACGTTTAATACTTTATTAATATTCTCAAGTTATAATATATATATATACATATTTATTTATATATAACGGTTCGTAAATCGTCGGAATTTGGTCGAGGTTATAATGAATGTATGAACACAATTTAAAATTCTTGAGATTTAACTTAACAAACTTTGCTTATCGTGTCAGAATAATATAAAGATAAAGTTTAAATTTGGTTGGAAATTTACGGGTTGTCACAGTACCTACCCGTTAAAGAAATTTCGTCCCGAAATTTGAGTGGAAAGGTCGTGAATGATAATAAGTATGTTTTCATGATGCATACAGGCTGAAAATTAGAGTTTTATCATCAGCGAATAATTTGGATAACCAATCCATTTATATGAAGAGTACGAATGAAGCTAACATAGAAGAGTGAAATGAGTAATTGTAGATTCATCTTATCATTTGACGTAGATATGGTTGATTTCCAGATTTCAAGGGATTTGAAGAAAATCTTTGTAATAAGATTTGATTCTCCTGTAACAAAGGGAATTAGGATCCGCTTTAAATGCGATCGTTCATTTTAATTGTTCTGTCGGAGATTTTCTTATAAATTCACCTCCTTTGTTTTCTTACAACTCACACCTTCTGTTGATGCATTTTATGCAAGTCCCTTGACATCTACCCACGTCCATTGCAGGTACAACAGTTTACAGGCCACCATGATCGTTCGTTATTATCCTATCCGTGTTTGTATGTGGTTACAGGAACTGCAGGAACCAGATTTGGATGTTTGACTATGTTAAACTTAGTCAGACGTCCGAGTGAAGCCTCACTCGTACGGCTGACAGGCTCATACACACGGTTGATGCTGAGCTAATTCACAATTACAACCTAAATGAGAAGACACGAGTGAGTGATCACCCGTACGGCTGATGAAGCCAACTCGTATATGTGATATATGAATCGTACGGGTGAGTCAACAGCAGGGGTATATAAAGTCTTATGTTCTTCATTTTAGGTTAAGCCTCTCATTTGTTACACACACTCAGATCTGGTGAGCTCCTCTGATTCTCTCTCAACCCAAATCACCCAGGTGGTAAATAATAGCTCTAGGTGCTGATCTAATCACACTTGATTTAGTTGTGGTATGACTAAATTAATCCCAAAAAGCTTAACCTATTCACTAGAGGTTTTGATTCACTTATTCCGTCATTGTGTGAGTTAAATCTATTGATTTCTAAGTTCCTAGTCATGTTTCATCACCTTCTATTCTTTCCCCCTCAACTCATATTTTAAAGTATTCATCAATATGCTCCATCCAGTTCTGATTCTCGATATACTTCTAACTTTCATATCGGTCATTCTTCTTTTTCATCTACCACCGGAAGAATCTATTTATTTCTACTATACTCTTGGGTTTATAGTCTTTCTAGTTATCCCGTGTCTTTATATTGCTATATGCATCGATATATATGGTTTATAACTTTTGGTTTGTCGTTGGGCTTTATATCTTCCCTTATATTTCAAAGTCTCTGTTTCTATCTTCTATAATCATAGTCATCCACAGTTAATGCTCTCTTTTATTTGCTGCAATTTATATCCCAATTTCTATTTCAGAGTTTTGTCCTTTCGTTTCTTCTTCTTGCGATTAAGCACCGCTTCTAATGGTCCAGAATTTGCAGATATGAATTTTGGAATGAACATTGTTAATGTTCTAGGAAGAAAATTGTAATGGCACGATCTTGACTTGTCAAATTACCAGAATACCTCAGAAAAAGCCGAATCATCAAGAAATATTTTCTTGATATTTTAGAGGTTAAATAGAATACAAGAGTCTTATAACATGGCACATGATGATGTTATGATCTGTGAATCATCACGTTCCATTTAGAAACTCAGCATGAATTACTGTAATAAAATCACGTTGATCAAGTGTCATTATATTATACTAACTCATGCTTCAGTTTCCAACACTACTTCAAAAACATTCATATTTTAAACTCAAAGGTTTACAGAGTATAGGAACTAAACAGTTTCCTTTTTTATGTAATACAGATAGCGCAAAGATATAAATGATTCCAGATAAGAATAGTTATGAAAATATCTTCAGAAATATGGAGGATATTTATAATGAAAGATACGATGATATCTTAGAATTTCTAATATCAGAGGATGATGAAGTATATTGTCTGTAAGGGTTTAGTGTCAGGAGCAAGCTATTCGTTAATGACTTCAGCAGATACTGAATCATTTGGATTCTTTGAAGGCAGGTTCAGTCTTTGTGATTTGTCCACAGCCTCCTTCATACTTTGCTCATACTTTTCTATTTCTGAGCTTTGCTAATACACTAATCTTTATCATCAAACTTTTTACTGCTAAGGTCGTTTACGGTTTTTGTTGCTTCATCAGCATTTCGAGAACTAGTTCGCGGTTCAGAGTGTTTTTCAGAAACTTCACATTCGAAGTATGTAAGCCTTGGAAATAGACGTTGTGTATAACTGTGTGGCGTCAACATGCTGTGAGATTTCAAAATACTGATTGCTAATTCCCAATGATTCATATGGCAATTCTCGTTACAAGAGGCAGATGAGTAAATGATGAGGTTTCGATAAATATAATGATTCTTCGGAATGCCCAAGATCAGTGAAGTTGTTGGTAAGTTTATTGCTAATGTGGTGGAATATGAAAGGTTCTCCGGTAACAAAAGGGTAATCACATATATCAAAATTATGATAAGGCTACTCCGAATGATAAAATCGAAGTTGTCTTGCTGGAGCTGTGATATAATTTGCTACTTTGCAAAGGAATTGCAAGGTTATTTTTGCTAATAAATGCCAAAAGATCTGACACAGATATGTGTTGAATTATGACTTTGGTTTCGAGAGCTTTTTAAGTACATAACTGTGGGTAATATGTGGTTGGATCATCATCTCGATTGCTCATTATTTGAAGTGTCTTCAGAGATTTTCGAAGGGTTTGAACACAGATTGTAATCGTTTGTATACATTTGATGTTCTAACACACTTTTGAAGTCAAAGTATAGCTTTGAAAGATATAGGAATCTAAAAGTGATGGTACCGGTTATATCTCAAATTGAATTCTGAGATTTTAAAAATCAGAATATGTAATTGGGTTTGAATGAGTATGGTTGTTTTGATTTCTATGAAAGAATGTATATTATTGTGAAAGTAGGAAGTATAATTGATAATTTGCTTAATCTGATTCGAAGAATGTAACATATTAATTGTGAATTTTTATATATCTCTCGGGTATTACCTACCCGTTAAAAAAATTTTCACAATTAATATTTTGTACATAAGAATTTTATTACAGTCTTTATGAAAATATATATGTATATATTCTCCTCAGATGTAACATAGATTTTAATGAGTTAATACTAAATTAAACTCATTCGATTTACGGTTGGAACTAGAATTGAATAATTCCTTGAAGGCTTTAGAGGTTACATAAGTATTTCTTCAATAATATTGAAATTATGAATCAATACTTCATTATTTATTGAGATGTGATGTTGGTTTTCGTTAAATTCTTGTGAACTTCGCAAAGTACGAATGATGTTATCTGAAAAGTTTCGGTTACATCAATGATGAAGTGTAAAATCAAATATATACTTGATTTATTAGGAATTGGAATTTGTTGAATTGAGACAGAGATTGTAGTTAATGATGGTTAAATCGCGGGCGAGGGATGTACATTATTGCATATTTGTAATATGAATTAACCGAGTAGTTAAGGTTCACACACAATAGCTTAGCACGGAAAGATTTATTTTTTATTTCAAAATATATATATATATATATATATATATATATATATATATATATATATATATATAATATATATATATAATTTCTTGAGAGGGAATGAGTTAATTCTTCATAACTTGTTGATACAATATACACGTTATTGATTCGTAATGATGTCCACGGTGATTCTTGAACTGATGGAGTTTGTGATGTTATAAGTGTTGTTGATTCTGATGTTGACTATACTGACGATGCTGGTGACGTTGACGGTACTGTTGATGCTGTTGGTAAAACAATTTTAACTTGTTAATCACACACCATTTTTGTCAGGGTTTCTACTCTTCCTTCTATCATTTTGGTTCGCTTAACTGATTTATGGTTAGGGCTAGATTAGATAATCTCTAAGACTTTAGAGATTATATAATCGCCGCGGAATGTTTCTCCAATGAATTTATGAATTAATACTTCGTCAGTTATTGTTGTTGCTATTCCTTGGTATCTATGGTACGTATGACGTTGATGCTCGTGGGACAGATTGTGAAGTTGAGGTTTACAACGCGGTTGTGGTTGGAGGTGGTAATGGTACTGTTGGCGTTGATGATGGTGGTACTGGTTATGTTGCTGGTGCTGCTGCTGGTGTTTGTAATCTCTGCACCATATTCTCCAAAGCCACTACCCGAGCGCGAAGTTCGTTGACTTCTTCTATTATTCCAGGATGATTGTCGGTCAGAACGAGCGGATAAATAAAATCTAGAATTTGATGTAGTATATAATTGTGACGAGATACCCTGGAAATGAGAGAGAAAATGGTGTCTCGAACAGGTTCGTCGGTAAGTGCTTCAGGTTCTTCGCCAAGAGGGCAATGTGGTGGATGGAAAGGATCGCCTTCTTCTTGTTTCCAATGGTTGAGTAGGCTACGAACCCATCCCCAATTCATCCAGAATAGGTGATGACTGATTGGTTGATCCATTCCGGTCACACTGCTTTCGGAGCTTGAGTGAGATTCTATTTCGGAATCCGAGTGACTTGAACTGATGACAAATTCCATTTCGTACGATTGGATAAAGGATTTTTCGATATAAAATGATTTTTCGGCTATCGGGTGGTATTCTATTTACATAGGATATCTATATATAGAGATCAAAAGATTTCATAGATTACGGAGGAATTTGCGGGATATGTCAGGCAAAGTTTAAAGTAACAGATACGATAAGATATGATTTAGTAGATACGCTAAGATATGAATTTTATCTATAAACTACTCATGCAATTAATGTAGCAAGACGTGTCTAGACTAATAATGATAAGCAGGTAATTTCCTATGGATGATAAGCAGATGATTTCCGACTAGAAATGATAAGCAAAACTTTTGACATGCAGACACGGTCGAAGTCCAGGCTCACTAATGCATCCTAACAACTTATCAGTTAGACACACTAATGCAGACCTGGTTCGCTAAGACCACCGCTCTGATACCAACTGAAAGGACCCGTTCATATACATTATAAACGATTCACAATAGTTGATTACATCGCGAGGTATTTGAAATCTATATGATACATTTTACAAACATTGCATTTGTTTTTAACAGACAAACTTTCTTTACATCAAAAATTGACAGGCATGCATACCATTTCATAATATCCAATATCCAACTATAACTTGACTTAATAATATTAATCTTTAATGAACTCAATGACTTGAATGCAACGTTCTTTGAAATATGCCATGAAAGACTCCAATTAATATCTTTAAAATGAGCAAATGCACAGCGGAAGATTTTTTTAATACCTGAGAATAAACATGCTTTAAAGTGTCAACCAAAAGGTTGGTGAGTTCATTAGTTTATCATAATCATTCATTTTCATCATTTTAATAGACCACAAGAATTTCATTTCCAGTTCTCATAAATATACGTCCCATGCATAGAGACAAAAATCATTCATATGGATTGAACACCTGGTAACCGACATTCACAATATGCATATAAGAATATCCCCATCATTCCGGGATCCTCCTTCGGACATGATATAAATTTCGAAGTACTAAAGTATCCGGTACTTTGGATGGGGCTTGTTGGGCCCAATAGATCTATCTTTAGGATTCGCATCAATTAGGGTGTCTGTTCCCTAATTCTTAGATTACCAGACTTAATAAAAAGGGGCATATTCGATTTTGATAATTCAACCATTGAATGTAGTTTCACGTACTTGTGTCTATTTTGTAAAACATTTATAAATATTGCGCATGTATTCTCAGCCCAAAAATATAAAGGTAAAAAGGCAAATGAAACTCACCATACTGTATTTCGTAGTGAAAATACATATAACGTCATTGAACTAGTGCAAGGTTGACCTCGGATTCACGAACCTAAATTAATTATATATAATTATATGTTGGTCAATATTTGTCTAACAATTAGGTCAGGTCATAGTGTACCACAATCCTAATGCTCGAGACTAATATGCAAAAGTCAACAAAAGTCAGTTTGACTCAAAATGATTTCCAAAATTTATACATGATTATAATATATTTTAAATATCGTTGTTTTATATTTTTAAATATTTTTAAAAGATTTATTAGAGTAAATAATATAATTCATTTATTAATAAATAAAATTTTATATTAAAATTTATATAATAAAATATACTTTTATATATATTAAGTAATAAAATTTATAGGGTTCATTTAATATCATAAAGATAATATGATAGGTATTATTAAAGTAATTTATTACGCGTAGTAAAATATGTTTGTATTACATATTTATTTGATAAAATAATATCTATAATGTTAGTAAGTAAAAGTTGTATTATTTTGTAATAATAATTATTATTATAAAAATATCAATATTTATAATTACTAAGATGATATTATGATAAAACGATAATTCTAATTATGATAACTTTAATATTTACGATAATTTTTAATATTATCTTTAAAATAATAATTCTATTTAAAATGATAATAAAAATGATATTTTATAGTAACAATGACATTTCTATTAAAATGATAATTTTTGTTAAAATGATAATTTTTGTTAAAATGATAATTTTGATACTAACGATACTTTTAATAATAATAGGTATGATAAAAATAATAAGAACGATAATTTTATCTAAATCAATATCTTATAATATTTTAATTTTATCATGATACTCTCACACATTATTTCCTAATCGTTTCGTTTAATAGCTTTTAATCGTCTTTTATATCGTGTTCATAATAATGATAATAATAGTAATCAAAATAATTAGGTGTTACTAATATTAGTTTTAATTACAATAATACTAATAATGATAATTACTATGACATTATTAACGATAATGATAATATAATAATAATAATAACAATAACCATTTTTAAATAATGATATATATATTAATAATGATAATAATAATAATGATAATAATAATAATAATAATAATTAGATAATAATAATAATTAGATAATAATAATAATAATAATACTAATTATAACTTTAATGATAATAACGATAGTAATAATAATAAAAATAACAATTTTTAATGATAAATCCTTTTATTGATAAAGATAATAATAATAATAATAATAATAATAATAATAATAATAATAATAATAATAATAATAATAATAATAATAATAATAATAATAATAATAATAATAATAATAATAATAATAATAAGATAAAACTAGAACGACGATAATAACGACGATAATAATAATCATTTTTAATAATAATACAAACATTCGATGGACTATAACTTCAAATACGTTCATCGAAATCATTCGATATCTAAATGAAAAGTTCTTAATTTTTCGCTAGCTTTCCAACGACATACATATCTTATACCTTATCTCAGTCGCATATATAACTAATTCAGGATTCAACATAACCTAACTAAAGGCAATATCAAAAGTACAAACATGCATAATCCTATATACTCGAGCACTAGTCAGGGATACACTATTAGTATTTAAAAGTTAAATTATGAGTACTTACGTATCAATATTGAGATTCAATATTGCAGGAAAGGTACGTAGACGCAACGGAGATGATAAACACTATATTGACCTCACGAGCACACCCATGAACCATAACCAATCACCTCCATAGCTATAACCCATAATTTCCTTAATCCAATCCCACTCGAAAAACAATTTCGAAATCACTCGGACAGCACTCCGACGTAATATTTTATGTATACTAATAATATCTTGAAATAATACGGAGTAAATATATATATGTAAATCGATTGAGAGAGTTTAGAGAAAAATATTTTCAAGTTTCTATGAAATAATGAAACCTATTGAATTCTATTTATAATAGATTTTTGAATTATTAAAGTGAATTATTAAAGTATGAATTATTAAAGTGAATTATTAAAGTATGAATTATTAAAGTGAATTATTAAAGTATGAATTATTAAAGTGAATTATTAAAGTATGAATTATTAAAGTGAATTATTAAAGTTAAAGTAAAAAATAAAGTAAAGGTAAAGTTTAAGTATAGTAAAAGTGTAAAACTATGTACGTATAATACGCGTATAAATATATATAATATTAATTTAAATCGTTATATATATTTAATAAAATAAAATATAAATATCGTTATCTTTATCATACTGGTTAAGTAATGAGTTGTCAAAAGTGGTTTTAGATATTTATAAAAGTTATATACGTTTTAATAATCAAGTTCTTTTTAAACTGAAAACGTTTTTGTACGTTTGAAACTAAATCAAATAAATATAATAATGTTGTTTTCCAAAACCAAATATTTTTTTAAGAATCATTTTGTTTAAAGGTTAAAATAATGGAAATCGTTATATCATAAAACGTTTTAGAAAATAATGTATATGAACGGATCCTTTCAGTTGATATCAGAGCGGTGGTCTTAGTGAACCAGGTCTTGCATTAGTGTGTCTAACTGATAGTTGTTAAGATGCATTAGTGAGTCTGGACTTCGACCGTGTCTGCATGTCAAAAGTTTTGTTTATCATTTTTAGTCGGAAATCATCTACTTACCATCCTTAGGAAATTACCTACTTATCATTCTTAGTCTAGACACGTCTTGCCGCATTGATTGCATGAATAGTGTATAGACAAAATTCATATCTTAGCGTATCTGCTAAATCATATCTTATCGTATCTATTACCGTAAACTTTGCCTGACATATTCCGTAAATTCCTCCGTAATCTATGAAATATTTTGATCTATATATATATAGATATTCTATGTAGTTAGAATACCACCCGATAGCCGGAAAATCATTTCGTATCAAAAAAAATCCTTTATCAAATCGTACGAAATGGAATTCGTCATCAGTTCAAGTTCCTCGAATTCCGAAATGGAATCCCACTCAAGCTCCGAAAGCAGTGTGACTGGAATGGATCAACCAATCAGCCATCATCTATTCTGGATGAATTGGGGATGGGTTCGTAGCCTCCTTAATCATTGGAGACAAGAAGAAGGCGATCTTTTCCATCCACCACATTGCCCTCTTGGCAATGAACCTGAAGCACTTACCGGCGAACCTGTCCGAAACACCATTTTCTCTCTCATTTCCAGAGTATCTTGTCATGATTATATACTACACCAAATTCTAGATCTTATTTATCCGCTCGTCCGAACCGACAATCACCCCGGTGTAATAGAAGAAGTCAACGAGCTTCGCGCTCGGGTAGTGGCTTTGGAGAATATGGTGCAAAGGTTACAAACACCAGCAGCAGCACCAGCAGCATAACCAGTACCACCATCAACAACATCAACAGTACCATTACCAACACCAACAACAACCGCATCGCAAACCTCAACTTCACAATCTGTCCCACGAGCATCGACGTCATACGCCATGTAGATACCAAGGAATACCGCAACGATGAAGTACTGATTCATAACTTCATTGGGAAAACATTCTACGACGATTATGTAATTTCTAAAGTTTAGAAATTATCTATGCTAGCCTTAACCATAAATCAAATGAGTTTAATTTAATATTAACTCATTAAATCTATATTATATCTGAAGAAATATACACATATATATTTCCATAAAGACTGTAATAAAATTCTTTTGTACAAAATATTAATTGTGAAATTTTTTTTAACGGGTAGGTAATACCCGAGAGATATATAAATTCACAATTAATATGTTACATTCTTCGAATCTGATTCAGCAAATCATCCATTATACTCCTTACTTTCACAATAATATACATTCTTTTATAGAAATCAAAACAACCATACTCATTCAAAATCTAATTACATATTCTGATTTTGAAATCTCAGAATTTGATTCAAGATATAACCGAAATCATCACTCTTATATTTCTACATCTTTCAAAACTATACTTTGACTTCAAAACTGTCCTAGAACCTCATTTCTATTCATGGAACTCACAAAAATATTTGTATCATTCAAAATCTTAGAACATCATATGTATATTAACAATTACAATATGTGTTCAAACACTTCGAAATTATTAAAGACATGCGAGATGATGATCCAACCACACATTACCCACTGCCATGCACCTGAAAAGCTCTCAAAACAAAAGTTATAGTTTAACATGTATCCGTGTCAGATCCTTTGATATTTATTACCAAATATAATTTTTCAATCTCTTTCCAAAATAGACAGTTTTGTCATAGCTTCAACAAATCACCTTCATTTGTTTATACGAATAAACCTTATTATAACAATTACCCCTTCATCATTGTTACCGGGGTACCTTTCATATCTCGCCACATTAGCAGTAAACTTATCAAAAACTTCATTAACCTTCGACTTAAGCCTCTCCGAAAAGCCACTATACTTATTCATTAAAACCCCATCATGTACTCACCTACATCCTGTAACAATAATTATCATACCAACTACTGGGAATTAGCAATCAGTATTTTGAATTTCGCGACAATTTTACGTCAAAAGTTATATGTATACATATAACGTCTATCTCCTAGACTTACATACTTCGAATGTGAATTTTCTGAAAAACATCCCAAACTATGAACTAGTTCTCCGAAATTGGAAAAATGCTGATGAAGCAGCAAAAACTGTAAACGACTTTAACAGTCAAAAGTTTGATGATAAAGAATAGTATGGTGGTAAAGCTGAGAAAAAGAGAAGGTTTGAAACTGGAAAACGGATTGAGCAGACCATGAAGGAGGCTGTGGACAAATCACAAAGACTAAACCTGCCTTCAAAGGATCCAAATGATTCAGAGTCTACTGAAATAGTTAGCAAACACCTTACTTCTTATTCTAAACCTTCACAGACAAATCTTCTTCATCATCCATCTATGTTAAGAATTCTAAGATATTATCGTATCTTTTATTATAAATATTTTTGATATTCCTGAAGATATTTTCACAACTATTCTTATCCAAAATCTTCTATCTATTCGCAATATCTGCGTTACAACATTAAAAGAAACTGTGTTAGTTTCTAAATTCTGAAGAAAAAAAATTCGAATTTAAAGTAGGAATGTTTTTGAAGTAGTATTGGGAACTGAAGCATGAGTTAGTATAATATAATGACACTTGATCAATGTGATTATATTACAGTAAGTCATACTGAGTTTCTAATGGAACGTGATGATTCACAGAACATACCGTCATCATGTACTATTTACACGACTCTTACATTCTACCCAATTTCCAAACATATTAAGAACATATCATCTTGATAGCTCTATATTTTAGGATATTCTGGTAATTTGCCAAATCAAGATCGTGCCATTACGATTTTCTTCTTGGAACATTAACTATGTTCATCCAAAAATTCATATCTACAAATTCTGGACCATTATCCGCTTGACTTAAGGTCGAGAAGAGAAAACGAAAGCATGAAGCTCCAAAATATAATGGAGAATATAAAGCCCGATAACAACCCCGAAATTACAAACCTTGTATATCAATGCGTATAGCAATATAAAGACACGGGAGGATGAAAAACACAATAACCCCAAGGTAATGGTAGAAGAAAATAACTTCCTCCGGTGGTAGATGAAAAAGAAGAATGACAGATATGAAAGTTAAGAGTATATCAAGAATCAATACTGGATGAAGCATATTAACGAATGCTTTAAAGTATGAATTGGGGAGAAAGACTAGAAGGTGTGTGCTGTGGAAATAAAGAAACGAAGGGGCGGATTTATAGTAAAATATCAGACAGAGAAATCGAGACAGATTATCGCATTTAATCAAATAAGATCTTGATTTCCTTAATCGCCAAAGAACCAAATCTTATTGCAAAGATTTTCTTTAAATTCCATGAATTCCGGAAATCAATCATAACTACGTCATCGGTTAAAACGAATATACGTTTACTCATTTCACTCTCTTGCGATAGCTTCACTTATACTCTTCGCGTAATCAAATTGTTTTATCTATATTACTCAATGATGATAAAACTCTATTTATCAACTCATATTCGTCATGAAAACATTTTTAAAGTTAGCCATGACGACCTCGATCAAATTTCGGGACGAAATTTCTTTAACGGGTAGGTACTGTGACGACCCGGAAATTTCCGACCAAATTTAAACCTAACCTTTATATGTTTCCGACACGATAAGCAGATTTTGTAATGTTGAATCTCAAAAAGTTTGGAACTACATTCATGTAATCAATTACCCTTTGACCGTGTTTGACGATTCATTAACAATTATGTGTATATAGATATGTATATATAATATATAATAACTGAAAATATTAGCAAAGTATTTGATATATATGATACTTTACATGAACGTATTTGTTTCGATATATTTATCGACAGAATTAAGAGATAATATCAAATGATTGAATTATCAGATACATTATGATATGATTACGGGCCAATGTTATGAGGTCCACTGTGATTTAAGAAATCTATTCTTTTTGACAATATTCGGAAAATAGTAAAGTGATCTATAAGTAAGAACGTGGAGTGTAAATAACTTAGATGTTGGATATCGACAAGTTAAGTAACTCGACATTTTTCATTAAGATGATTTCATACGTTTATTAAACCTTTGGATTTTATCCCATGCTTCACCAACAGACTGTAATTTAAAAACTTGAAACCTATTATGAATATATATAATTCTACTTTTTTAAAATGTTTTATGATATAACGATTTAAATTAATATTAAATATATTTATACGCGTATTATACGTACATAGTTTTATACTTTTACTATACTTTAACTTTACCTTTACTTTACTTTTACTTTACTTTTACTTTACTTTAACTTTAATAATTCACTTTAATAATTCACTTTAATAATTCACTTTAATAATTCATACTTTAATAATTCACTTTAATAATTCATACTTTAATAATTCACTTTAATAATTCATACTTTAATAATTCACTTTAATAATTCATACTTTAATAATTCACTTTAATAATTTAAAAATCTATTATAAATAGAATTCAATAGGTTTTATTATTTCATAGAAACTTGAAAATATATTTCTCTAAACTCTCTCAATCGAATTGCATATATATATTTACTTAGTATTATTTCAATATATTATTAGTATACATAAAATACTACGACGGAGTTATATTCAGACGATTTCAAAATAAGTTTTCAAACGGGATAGAGCTAAGGAAATTATGGGTTATAGCTATGGAGGTTATGGATATTGTTCGAGGGTATTGCTCGTGAGGTCAACCTAACTTTTATCATTTTCGTTGCGTCTACGTACTTTCCTTTAATATTGAATCACAATATTGATACGTGAGCATTCATATCTTATCTTTTATATATTAATAGTGTATCCCTGACTAGTGCTCGAGTATATATGATTATGCATGTTTGTATGCTTAGTTTCGTCGATAAATAGTTTATGATAAATCACGAATTTGATACATATGCTACTGAGATAAGGTATATGATATGCATGTCGTTGAAAAGCTAAAGAAAAATTAATAACTTTTCATTTAGAAATCGTGTGGGTTCGATGAACGGATTAAAAGATATGGTCAACTGAATTATTATTAATTTTAATATTATTATTAAAACGATTATTATAATTGTTATCAGTTGATGTTATTACTAAAATTATTTTTATTACTAAAAATTAATATTTTTATTGAAACTATCATTTTATTATTTTTATCATTATTATTATTATCAATATTATTTAATCAAATAAATATGCGTACAAAGATATTTTTACCACACGTAATATAATTACATTAATAATACATACCACTATATTTTTATGATATTAAGTGAATTTTATAAATTTTATTACTTGAGATATATAAAAGTATATTTTTATCATATAGGAATTTAAATATAAATTTTTATTTATTAATAAATGACTTGTATTATTTAGTATAATAAGATCTGATAAATATATTTAAATATATAAAACGACTATATATAAGTTATATAATAAACATGTATAGATTTTGGAAGTCATTTTGGGTCAAGTTGACTTTTGTTGACTTTTGCATATCGGTCTCGAGCATTAGGATTGTGATACACTACGACCTGACCTAAATTATTAGACAGATATTGACCAACATATAAATATATATATACTTAATATAGGTTCATGAATCCGAGACAAACCCTGCACTTGTTCAGTGCCGTCATATACATAATTGCTACGAAATACAGTATTGTGAGTTTCATTTGCTCCCTTTTTAATTGCTTTTGCAATATATATTTTTGGGCTGAGAATACATGCGCTGTTTTATAAATGTTTTACGAAATAGACACAAGTACTAAAACTAAATCTACGTGGGTTTAAACCAGAAATATACCCTTAGCTTGGTAACATTAAACTACTTGTCTATGTACGGTAGGCGCGAATCCTAAAGATAGATCTATTGGGCCTGACAAACCCCATCCTGACTATGGGATGCTTTAGTACTTCGAGGTTATATTAAACACACCTGATCTGGTGTACTTCAGAGGGTAAAACATGAACGTTAAGGCTTGTTACCGGGTGCCTACAACTTATAGAATACTTTTATACAGTTGCGAGTGTACATATATTTATAAACGGAAATCTTGTGGTCTATTAATATATTGAAATGATTGATATGATAAACCTATGAACTCACCAACCTTTTAGTTGACACTTTTAAGCATGTTTATTCTCAGGTATTAAAAAAATCTTCCGCTGTGCATTAGCTCATTTTAAGGATATTACCTGGAGTCATTCATGACATACTTTGAAAGACGTTGCATGCGAGTCGTTGAGTTCATCAAGATTAATATTAAGTCAATTATAGTTGGATGTAATATGAAATGGTATGCATGCCGTCAATTTTTGATGTAAAGAAAGTTTGTCTTTTAAAAACGAATGCAATGTTTGTAAAACGTATCATATAGAGGTCAAATACCTCGCGATGTAATCAACTATTGTGAATCGTTTATAATGTATATGAACGGATCCTTTCATCGTGTCAGAATAATATAAAGATAAAGTTTAAATTTGGTTGGAAATTTCCGGGTTGTCACAACTTGTGCCTATTTCGTAAAACATTTATAAAACAGCGCATGTATTCTCATACCAAAAATATATATTGCAAAAGCAATTAAAAAGGGAGCAAATGAAACTCACCTAATGTATTTTGTAGTAAAAATACATATGACTATATTGACTAATGCAGGGTTGGCCTCGGATTCACGAACCTATATCAAGTATATATATTAAATACTATAATTTACTTGTAATAGTAATAAAACAATTTTTAATTATATAATATTCTTACTTATTTGTATTATATACATACTTCATCTGCTATATAAATATATATAGTTATACATTCATATCCGTTTTAATGTTTTAATAAATTATATGTTCTGTTAGTAATTTAATAGGTTTATCAATTCATTTTTATCATCATAGTAAATTATTAGTGTTAATTTCTTATTAGAACATTTTAAATCAATAATTAATATTAATATGTGTAATTATTTATAATTATTAGTACATTGATAAAAAAAATTGAATTAGATCTAATTATTTTTAAACAAAACGTATCAACTTAAGTTTTTTTTTTAACAATATCCATATAGCTTTAATATTTTATTTGTTAAAAAGTTATTTAAATATGTTAAACACTTATTAATATATATTTGAGCTTATATAAAAATAAAAAATCTATATATATAATTAAATGGTTTTATGATTATTATTATTTATATAACTTATAATTATATCCTATTAATAAGAAATACTTACAATATCTTCATAATATACTTTTTCATATATTCTATTTTTCCTTATGTGTAATAATAATAATAATAATAATAATAATAATAATAATAATAATAATAATAATATTAATAATAATAATAATAATAATAATAATAATAATAATAATAATAATAATAATATTAATAATAATTATTATTATAATTATTATATTTATTTATACCTAATAAAAGAGATCACGCGTTTGTTTCTCTTATACAGATCGAGATAGCAGAATCAAGAACGCAGAGGAGGAAGTATTATCGCGAGTAATCAATCAACAATCATCATCATCAACAACAACAGATCCAAAGGTAGTTCATCGATGGATAGCAGGTTAATCGATTGTCATCCACCCTATTCAACTTCTTCATCGTCTTCATCCTCATCGATAATCATGATTCTTCATTCATCAATCAGGCAATCGGTTTATTAATTGGTGATGTAGGTAATTGATTCTTTAATAATCTTTTAATTTCTTCATCCCTCTGCAACTTTCTGTATTTTATTCAGATCGACACGATTAATAACAGTCGGAGAGTTTTTATTTGATATTTTGTGCTTGTTGTCAAAACCCCTAATTCGATTTCTTTAAATCAATTGAAATTTCAATTAGCTGATTGAAAGAGGTTTCATTTATTATCTATTGTATAAATGAATTGATTGATTATTTGTAAAAAAAAATATAGTGGTGTGATAGAACAGAGGTTAAACCAGCAGTAGTAGCGAATAACAGTTTCGAATAATCAGGAATATAGTTGTGATTTGTGATAGTTTATGGTGATTGTGTTTGATATTTCAAGACTGCGATTATAGAAATGAATCAGAAATATAATTGTGGTAGTAACAATCGATGTTACAGGTTTTGTGAAGTACATGGTGATCATTGATGGGGTTCCTTGGTAGTTTAATCATTCAATATTAGTTGAAACATAAAAGAAGAAAGTAATAGCAGTACCCTTTTTCTTATGATTTATTTATCGAGTGGAAGCAGAAAGCAAGAAGTAGCTGTGGTAATAGCAGGTAAGATAATGGCTTGATAGTGATTAAATGGAGGGTTTAAATAGAAGAAAAAGAAACAACAGCTATAGCAGTTGATGTTGGAGTTTTAATGGTGGTGTTGTGTTTTAACTCGAACAGAATAGAAGACAAACAGGTGGTCTTCTTCCTTGTTTCTTTCTTTTTCATTTTTGAATATCACTGATACTGTAGCAGTAGTAATTGTGTTTGTAGGTTGATTGTTTGGTTTGTGGTATTTGTTTTGATGGCTTAATTTTGATCGATTACATGGTTAATGAGATGTTTATGTGGATGATGTCTAGTGATGGTTTACATAGGTGATGTCATGATGTTATTTAGTTAGTCTGTGTCCATCAAACTCAACCGAATAGTAGCAACCTGAACTTGGGTTTAATCTAGCGTTTTAAACTGAAAACAATGGTGGTTACAGGTGTGTTTAGAACAGAACAGGAAACGTTTTATAGCTGTAGCAGGTTATAGTTTAAATGATGATGGAAGGGTGATTTGATGCAGGGTTCGTGGTGTTTTGAGATGGTGGCAGTGGTGCTCCAGTTGCCGGTGGTGTTGAACAAGAATGGAGAGTGAAGGTGGTGGTTCATCTATATGGTATATGTATGAGTATATATGTTAGAATAAGAAAAGAGTGATTAGATATTGAGATATAGATAGAAAGGGATATATAACAGAAAGTTAAACTAATGTGTCTTCTTATAATTGAAAGTAAATCTTTATATATTCTTTGTGAGACTTTATCTAACAATATCCTAATCAAATGTCAAAAGTTTATATTATAATGAAGTCATTGGTTATTTTATTGTATTACTTTTTTTCTTCCAAGATTATTAATCATAGATGTTGTCCATGTATGCTGAATTATTGGTTATATTTCGATTTATATATGATGGCAAGAGATTCACAAGATATTCCATAAGATATTGTGGTCCAAAAAAAATAAAGTCTTTGATTAATAAAAGAACATGCCATCTCATTTGGTTTCTATACATTTACTTTCTAATAATTGATTGTTATTATCAATCACATACAAAAACTCTTTTAAATTTACAATTATTTAATTTTAAATCACATATTTATTTACACGCAATTGTTCGTGATTCGTCGGGAATGGTGAAAGGTTAATTGAATCCATATAAATAGTTCAAATGTCAAATATATGCATGAACACAGTTCAAAGTTTATGAGACTTCTACATTACCAACTTTGCTTATCATGTCGGAAACCTATAAAGATTAAGTTTAAATTTGGTTGGAAATTCTCGGGTCGTCACAACAGTACCTACCCGTTAAATAAATTTCGTCCCGAAATTTTAAGCTGTTGATAGTGTTGACGAATCTTCTAGAAATAGATGCGGGTATTTCTTCTTCATCTGATCTTCACGCTCCCAGGTGAACTCGGGTCCTCTACGAGCATTCCATCGAACCTTAACAATCAGTATCTTGTTTTGTTTAAGTCTCTTAACCTCACGATCCATTATTTCGACGGGTTCTTCAATGAATTGAAGTTTTTCATTGATTTGGATTTCGTCCAACGGAATAGTGAGATCTTCTTTAGAAAAACATTTCTTCAAATTCGAGACTTAGAAAGTGTTATGTACATTCGCAAGTTGTTGAGGTAACTCAAGTCGGTAAGCTACTGGTCCGACACGATCAATAATCTTGAATGGTCCAATATACCTTGGATTTAATTTCCCCCGTTTATCAAATCGAACAACACCTTTCCAAGGTGCAACCTTAAGCATGACCATTTTTCCAATTTCAAATTCTATGTCTTTTTTTTGATGTCGGCGTAGCTCTTATGTCGAATTTGGGCGGTTTTCACCGTTGTTGAATTTAGATGATCTTCTCGGTAGTTTCTTGTATTATCTCTAGACCTGTAATCTGTCTATCCCCTACTTCACTCCAACAAATCAGAGACCTGCACTTTCTACCATAAAGTGCTTCAAACGGCGCCATCTCAATGCTTGAATGATAGCTGTTGTTGTAGGAAAATTCTGCTAACGGTAGATGTCGATCCCAACTGTTTCCGAAATCAATAACACATGCTCGTAGCATGTCTTCAAACGTTTGTATCGTCCTTTCGCTCTGCCCATCAGTTTGTGGATGATAGGCAGTACTCATGTCTAGACGATTCCTAATGCTTGCTGTAATATATGCCAGAATCTTGAAATAAATCTGCCATCCCTATCAGAGATAATAGAGATTGGTATTCCATGTCTGGAGACGACTTCCTTCAAATACAGTCGTGCTAACTTCTCAATCTTGTCATCTTCTCTTATTGGCAGAAAGTGTGCTAACTTGGTAAGACGATCAACTATTACCCAAATAGTATCATAACCACTTGCAGTCCTTGGCAATTTAGTAATGAAATCCATGGTAATGTTTTCCCATTTCCATTCCGGGATTTCAGGTTGTTGTAGTAGAACTGATGGTTTCTGATGTTCAGCTTTGACCTTAGAACACGTCAAACATTCTCCTACATATTTAGCAATATCGGCTTTCATACCTAGCCACCAAAAATGTTTCTTAAGATCCTTGTACATCTTCTCCGTTCCAGGATGTATTGAGTATCTGGTTTTTTGAGCTTCTCTAAGTACCATTTCTCTCATATCTCCAAATTTTGGTACCCAAATTCTTTTAGCCCTATACCGGGTTTCGTCTTCCCGAATATTAAGATGCTTCTCCGATCCTTTTGGTATTTCATCCTTTAAATTTTCCTCTTTTAAAACTCCTTGTTGCGCCTCCTTTATTTGAGTAGTAAGGTTAGTGTGAATCATTATATTCATAAATTTTACTCGAATGGGTTCTCTGTCCTTTCTGCTCAATTGTGGTAATGAATCTCAAAGTCGTAATCATTCAACAATTCAATCCACCTACGCTGCCTCATATTCAGTTGTTTCTGATTAAATATGTGTTGAAGACTTTTGTGGTCGGTATATATAATACTTTTGACCCCATATAAGTAGTGCCTCCAAGTCTTTAATGCAAAAACAACTGCGCCTAATTCCAAATCATGTGTCGTATAATTTTGCTCGTGAATTTTCAATTATCTAAACGCATAAGCATCACCTTCGTCCGTTGCATTAATACACAACCGAGACCTTGCTTTGATGCATCACAATAAATCACAAAATCATCATTCCCTTCAGGCAATGACAATATAGGTGCCATAGTTAGCTTTTTCTTCAATAATTGAAACGCCTTCTCTTGTTCATCCTTCTATTCAAATTTCTTCCCTTTATGCGTTAATGCAGTCAAGGGTTTTGCTATTTTGGAGAAATCTTGGATGAATCTTCTGTAGTAACCAGCCAATCTTAAAAATTGACGTATATGCTTCGGAGTTTTTGGGGTTTCCCACTTTTTAACGGTTTCGATCTTTGCCGGGTCCACCTGGATACCTTCTTTGTTCACTATGTGACCGAGGAATTGAACTTCTTCCAACCAAAATGCACACTTTGAAAACTTAGCGTACAGTTTTTCTTTCCTCAATACTTCTAGCACTTTTCTCAAATGTTCTTCGTGCTCTTGATCATTCTTTGAGTAAATAAGTATGTCATCAATGAAAACAATGACAAACTTGTCAAGATATGGCCCACACACTCGGTTCATAAGGTCCATGAACACAGCTGGTGCATTAGTCAATCCAAACGGCATAACCATAAACTCGTAATGACCATAACGCGTCCTAAAAGCAGTTTTTGGAATATCATCCTCCTTTACTCACATTTGATGATATCCAGAACGTAAATTGATCTTCGAATAAACCGACGAGCCTTGTAGTTGATCAAATAAGTCGTCAATTCTCGGCAGTGGATAACAGTTTTTGATGGTAAGTTTGTTCAACTCCCTGTAGTCAATACACAACCTAAATGTACCATCCTTCTTCTTGACAAACAAAACAGGAGCTCCCCATGGTGATGTGCTTGGTCGAATGAAACCACGTTCTAATAATTCTTGCAGTTGGCTTTGCAGTTCTTTCATCTCACTGGGTGCGAGTCTATAAGGAGCACGAGCTATCGGTGCAGCTCCTAGTACAAGATCTATTTGAAATTCAACAGATCGATGTGGAGGTAGTCCCGGTAATTCTTTCGGAAATACATCGGGAAATTCTTTTGCGACGGGAACATCATTGATGTTCTTTTCTTCAGTTTGTACTTTCTTGACGTGTGCTAGAACAGCATAGCAACCTTTTCTTATTAGTTTTTGTGCCTTCAAATTACTAATAAGATGTAGCTTCGTGTTGCCCTTTTCTCCATACACCATTAAGGGTTCTCCTTCTCCTCGTACAATGCAAATTGCATTTTTATAACATACGATCTCTGCTTTCACCTTCTTCAGCCAGTCCATGCCAACTATTACATCAAAACTCCCTAACTCTACGGGTATCAAATCAATCTTAAATATTTCGCTACCCAGTTTAATTTCTCGATTCCGGCATATATAATCTACTAAAATTAATTTACCGTTTGCTAATTCGAGTAAAAATTTACTATCCAACGGCGTCAATGGACAACTTAATTTAGCACAAAAATCTCTATTCATATAGCTTCTATCCGCACCCGAATCAAATAAAACGTAAGCAGATTTATTGTCAATAAGAAACGTACCCGTAACAAGCTCTGGGTCTTCCTGTGCCTCTGCCGCATTAATATTGAAAACTCTTCCACGGCCTTGTCCATTCGTGTTCTCCTGGTTCGGGCAATTTCTAATAATGTGGTCCGGTTTTCTACATTTATAACAAACTACATTATCATAACTTGCTACGACACTACTTGCTCCGCCAATACTCGTTCCGACACCATTTGTTCCTTTCGTTCTGTTAACCCCTGGTCCGTAAACCTCACACTTCACCGCGCTATGACCATTTCTTTTACACTTGTTTCAAAATTTGGTGCAGAACCCCGAGTGATACTTTTCACACCTTTGGCATAGTTGCTTCTGATTGTTGTTGTTGTTGCAGTTGTTATTGTTGTTGGGATGATTGTTGTAGTTGTTGTTGTTGTTGTTGTTGTTGTTGTTGTTGTTGTTGTTGGGCCGTTTGTTGTAGTTGCGATTGATGTTGCAATTGTTGGGATAGTTGGTGCGATTATTGTTGTAATTGCTGTTGTTGTTGTATTGGTGATAAGTATCACCGTTTTCCTACCACTTTCTTTTGACTTGCTTCACATTAGCCTCTTCAGCCGCCTGTTCTTTAATTCTTTCCTCAATCTGGTTCACTAGTTTGTGAGCCATTCTACATGCCTGTTGTATGGAGGCGGGCTCGTGTGAACTTATATCTTCTTTGATTCTTTCCGGTAATCCTTTCACAAACGCGTCGATCTTCTCTTCCTCATCTTCGAACGCTCTCGGACACAATAGGCACAATTCTGTGAATCGTCTTTCGTACGTGGTAATATCAAATCCTTGGCTTCGTAACCCTCTAAGTTCTGTCTTGAGCTTATTGACCTCGGTTCTGGGACGGTATTTCTCGTTCATCAAGTGCTTGAATGCTGACCACGGTAGTGTGTAAGCATCATCTTGTCCCACTTGCTCTAGATAGGTATTCCACCATGTTAACGCAGTACCTGTGAAGGTATGCGTAGCGTACTTTACTTTGTCCTCTTCAGTACACTTACTTATGGCAAACACCGATTCGACCTTCTCGGTCCACCGTTTCAATCCGATCGGTCCTTCGGTTCTATCAAATTCCAAAGGTTTGCAGGCAGTGAATTCTTTGTAGGTGCATCCTACACGATTTCTTGCGTCGTTAGCTGCATTGCTAGATTCGGAGTTATTGTTGGTATGTAGCGCAGCCTGTACTGCGGCTATGTTTGAAGCAAGAAAGGCATGAAATTCCTCTTCGCTCATATTCAAGGTGTGACGAGTAGTCGGTGCCATTTCCTTCAAAATAGTCAAATGAAACGAGTTAATCAAATAGAATATCAAGAGTAGTCAATAGTATTTCGTAGCGTAATATGAACTTATTTATAAAAGCACTTTCTTCATATTAGCGTTTTATACTCTTTAATTCGGGTAGTACCTACCCGTTAAGTTCATACTTAGTAGCTAACATACCATTTAAACTACTACAATTCTATATGAAAAACTAATCACAAAAAAAATTTATCATATTCAAACCTTTATACAATAACTTGCAAACTTACAATACCGCTTTTTTTTTACATATAGCATGAAATATAGCACATAAAACTTTGATACAAAGTAGTTGCAAAGATAATTCTAGTTAATAAATAAGGCGTTCAGCAAAGGCAATAAAGACACGTAATTCATACGTCCAGAAACAAGTCATGCATTCTGGTTTTACAAATACCACTTCCCATCCTTGGTTTTGTGGAACATAACCGTTGTGACCGATAGTAAGACAATGTGTTGTAACGTCGTCAAAAGGATGAAGGTTACGTAATGACCAACAGTCTCCTAATAACCTAAAAACCTCATTTCTTACCCCAATTACCGACTCCGTCACTTGTGGAAACGTTTTGTTTAATAGTTGTAGCCCGATGTTCTTGTTCTCACTTTGGTGAGAAGCGAACATTACTAACCCGTAAGCATAAAATGCTTCTTTATGTTGCAATCACGAAGTCCTATATTCGGATATATTGAGTCAAAATAATTTCTTAACCCGTTGCGTAAAATAGAATTTGGGTTCCCGTAATATATGCGTCAAAGTAAACACATCGTAACTTATGGATTTCCCAATGTGATATCCCCCATCTTTCGAACGAAAGCCTTTTATAAATCAAGGCATTCTTGGAACGTTCTTTGAATGTCTTACAAACTGATCTCGCCTTAAATAGTTGTGCCGAGGAATTCTGACCGACTCTAGACAAGATTTCATCAATCATGTCTCCGGGTAGGTCTCTTAAAATATTGGGTTGTATATCCATTTTGTGTTTTTATACTGTAAAATAGACAAGAGTTAGATTCATAAAAAAATACTTATTAATACAAACAATTTTTACATATAAAGCATAAGCACACTATATTACATATATTACAAACAATTTCTTCTTCTTTGGTTTTAGTTCGTTTTACCAAGGTTCTAGGGATATATGATGTTCCCCTAATACGAGTCGTCGTTTTCCACATTGGTTTAGAAAAACCTGGTGGTTTAGAGGTTCTCGAGTTATTGTCACAACTTAAGAAATACGGGTGTTGACGATACATATAAAGTTCATCGTGTTTGGAATCAAATTTCTCTATTTTTATGCCATTTCCCTTATTGTTCTCTTTTGCCTTATTAAATTGTATTGGGGTAATTTCTATAACATCATCGGAATCCTTGTGGGGATCCGATTCATCGGAGAATTGGTAATCCTCCCAATACTTTGCTTCCTTGGAGGAAACACCATTGACCATAATTAACTTTGGTCGGTTGGTTAAGGATTTTCTTCTACTTAACCGTTTTATTATTTCCCCCACTGGTTCTATTTCTTCTTCCGGTTCCGATTCTTCTTCCGGTTCCGATTCTTCTTCCGGTTCTGAATCTTCTTCCGGTTCCTCTTCGGGAACTTGTGAATCAGTCCACGAATCATTCGAATTTATATTTGACTCTTCATTATTATTAGGTGAGTCAATGGGACTTGTTCTAGAGGTAGACATCTATCACATAATATCAAACACGTAAAGAGATTAATATATCACATAATATTCACATGTTAAAAATATATAGTAACAAAAATGTTAAGCAATCAATTTTAAAGAAAACACGGTCGAAGTCCAGACTCACTAATGCATCCTAACAAACTCGATAAGACACACTAATGCAAATTTTCTGGTTCTCTAAGACCAATGCTCGGATACCAACTGAAATGTCCCGTTCATATTGATTATAAACGTTCCATATTAATTGATTTTGTTGCGAGGTTTTGACCTCTATATGAGACATTTTTCAAAGACTGCATTCATTTTTAAAACAACCATAACCTTTATTTTATCAATAAAGGTTTCAAAATCATTACGTAGATTATCAAATAATGATAATCTAAAATATACTGTTTACACACGACCATTACATAATGGTTTACAATAGAAATATATTACATCGACATATGTTTCTTGAATGCAATTTTTACATAATATCATACAAACATGAACTCCAAATCTTGACCTTATTTTAGTATGCAATAGCGGAATCTCTTAATATTCACCTGAGAATAAACATGCTTTAAACGTCAACAAAAATGTTGGTGAGTTATAGGTTTAACCTATATATATCAAATTGTAACAATAGACCACAAGATTTCATATTTCAATATACATCCCATACATAGAGATAAAAATCATTCATATGGTGAACACCTGGTAACCGACATTAACAAGATGCATATATAAGAATATCCCCATCATTCCGGGACACCCTTCGGATATGATATAAATTTCGAAGTACTAAAGCATCCGGTACTTTGGATGGGGTTTGTTAGGCCCAATAGATCTATCTTTAGGATTCGCGTCAATTAGGGTGTCTGTTCCCTAATTCTTAGATTACCAGACTTAATAAAAAGGGGCATATTCGATTTTGATAATTCAACCATAGAATGTAGTTTCACGTACTTGTGTCTATTTTGTAAATCATTTATAAAACCTGCATGTATTCTCATCCCAAAAATTTTAGATTTTAAAAGTGGGACTATAACTCACTTTCACAGATTTTTACTTCGTCGGGAAGTAAGACTTGGTCACTGGTCGATTCATGAACCTATAACAAATATGTACATATATCAAAGTATATTCAAAATATATTTACAACACTTTTAATACATTTTGATGTTTTAAGTTTATTAAGTCAGCTGTCCTCGTTAGTAACCTACAACTAGTTGTCCAACGTTAGATGTACAGAAAAAAATTGATATATATTATCTTGAATCAATCCACGACCCAGTGTATACACGTCTCAGGCTAGATCACAACTCAAAGTATATATATTTTTGGAATCAACCTCAACCCTGTATAGCTAACTCCCACATTACTACATATAGAGTGTCTATGATTGTTCCAAATAATATATACACATGGGTCGATATGATATGTTAAAACATTTGCATACGTGTCTATGGTATCCCAAGATTACATAATATATTAGAATACATGTATAATACAATATAGGTTAGCTAGGATATGATTAATATAGATTTGTTACCAATTTTCACGTTGCTACAACAAGAAAAATTATCCAATCTTGTTTTACCCATAACTTCTTCATTTTAAATCCGTTTTGAGTGAATAAAATTGTTATGGTTTTATATTGAACTCTATTTTATGAATCTAAACAGAAAAAGTATAGGTTTATAGTCAGAAATATAAGTTACAAGTCATTTTTGTAAAGGTAGTCATTTTAGTCGAAAGAACGACGTCTAGATGACCATTTTAGAAAACATACTTCCACTTTGAGTTTAACCATGTTTTTTGGATATAGTTTCATGTTCATAAGAAAAATCATTTTCCCAGAAGAACAACTTTTAAATCAAAGTTTATCATAGTTTTTAATTAACTAACCCAAAACAGCCCACGGTGTTACTACGACGGTGTATGTCCGGTTTTACAGTGTTCTTCTTGTTTCCAGGTTTTAAATCATTAAGTTAGCATATCATATAGATATAGAACATGTGTTTAGTTGATTTTAAAAGTCAAGTTAGAAGGATTAACTTTTGTTTGCGAACAAGTTTAGAATTAACTAAACTATGTTCTAGTGATTACAAGTTTAAACCTTCGAATAAGATAGCTTTATATGTATGAATCGAATGATGTTATGAACATCATTACTACCTCAATTTTTCTGGATAAAGCTACTGGAAATGAGAAAAATTGATCTAGCTTCAAAGAATCCTTGGATGGCTTGAAAGTTCTTGAAGCAGAATCATGACACGAAAATAAGTTCAAGTAAGATTTCCACTCGAAATAAGATTGTTATAGTTATAGAAATTGAATCAAAGTTTTAATATGAGTATTACCTTGTATTAGAAAGATATCTTAATGTAAATAATAAATATTTCTTGAGGTTGGATGATCACTCTACAAGATTGGAAGTAAGCTAGCAAACTTGGAAGTATTCTTGATTTTATGAAACTAGAACTTGTAGAATTTATGAAGAACACTTAGAACTTGGAGATAGAACTTGAGAGAGATTAATTAGATGAAGAAAATTGAAGAATTAAAGTGTTTGTAGGTGTTTTTGGTCGTTGGTATATGGATTAGATATAAAGGATGTGTAATTTTGTTTACATGTAAATAAGTCATGAATGATTACTCATATTTTTGTAATTTTATGAGATATTTCATGCTACTTGCCAAATGATGGTTCCCAAATGTGTTAGGTGACTCACATGGGCTGCTAAGAGCTGATCATTGGAGTGTATATACCAATAGTACATACATCTAAAAGCTGTGTATTGTACGAGTACGAATACGGGTGCATACGAGTAGAATTGTTGATGAAACTGAACGAGGATGTAATTGTAAGCATTTTTGTTAAGTAGAAGTATTTTGATAAGTGTCTTGAAGTCTTTTAAAAGTGTATGAATACATATTAAAACACTACATGTATATACATTTTAACTGAGTTGTTAAGTCATCGTTAGTCGTTACATGTAAGTGTTGTTTTGAAACCTTTAGGTTAACGATCTTGTTAAATGTTGTTAACCCATTGTTTATTAAATCAAATGAGATGTTAAATTATTACATTATCATGATATCATGATGTATTAATATATCTTAATATGATATATATACATTAAATGTCGTTACAACGATAATCGTTACATATATGTCTCGTTTCAAAATCATTAAGTTAGTAGTCTTGTTTTTACATATGTAGTTCATTGTTAATATACTTAATGATATGTTTACTTATCATAATATCATATTAACTATATATATATATATCCATATATATGTCATCATATAGTTTTTACAAGTTTTAATGTTCGTGAATCGCCGGTCAACTTGGGTGGTCAATTTCTATATGAAACCTATTTCAATTAATCAAGTCTTAACAAGTTTGATTGCTTAACATGTTGGAAACATTTAATCATGTAAATATCAATTTCATTTAATATATAAAAACATGGAAAAGTTCGGGTCACTACAGTGGATATATATCCGACAGAGCAATCAAAACAGATTATCGCATTTAATCAAGCAGATCCTGACTTCCTTAATTACCAAAGAACCAAATCTTATTACGAAGATTTTCTCTAAATTCCTTGAATTCCGGAAATCAACCTTGACTATGTCATTGGGTAAAAAGAACGTGCATTTACTCATTTCATTCTTTTGTGATAACTTCAGTCATACACTTCACAAAAATCAAATTGCTTTATCTATATTACTTGATGATAATAAAACTCTAATTTTCAACTCGTGTACGTCATGAAAACATACTTATTGTCAGCCATGACCATCCCATTCAAATTTCGGGACGAAATTTCTTTAACGGGTAGGTACTGTGACAACCCGGAAATTTCCAACCAAATTTAAAAATTATCTTTATATTATTCTGACACGATAAGCAAAGTTTGTTAAGTTGAACCTCAAGAATTTTAAACTATGTTCATACATTCATTATAACCTCGACCAAATTCCAACGATTCACGAACCGTTATATATAAGTAGATATGTATATATATGTATATATATCATAACTTGAAAATATTAATAAAGTATTAAACATATAATACTTTACACGAACGTATTTGTTTCAATATGTTTATCGATGGAATTAGAAGATAATATCAAATAATTGATTTATCAGATACATTGTGATATGATTACGGGTCTATGTTATGAGGTCCACTGTGATTTAAGAAATCTATTCTTTTTGACCACATTCGGAAAATGGTAAAGTGATTTATAAGTAAGAACGTGGAGTGTAAATAACTTAGATGTTGGATATCGACAAGTTAAGTAACTCGACATTTTTTCATTAAGATGATTTCATACATTTATTTAACCTTTGGACTTTATCTCATGCTTCACCAACAGACTGTAATTTAAAGACTTGAAACCTATTATGAATATATATGATTCTACTTTTCTAAAACGTTTTATGATATAACGATTTCCATTATTTTAACCTTTAAACAAAATAATTCTTAAATATATTTAGTTTTGGAAAACAAAATTATCATATTTATTTGATTTAGTTTCAAACGTACAAAAACGTTTTCAGTTTAAAAAGAACTTTATTATTAAAACGTATATAACTTTTATAAATATCCAGAACCACTTTTGACAACTCATTACTTAACCAGTATGATAAAGATAAGGATATTTATATTTTATTTTATTAAATATATATAACGATTTAAATTAATATTATATATATTTATACGCGTATTATACGTACATAGTTTTATACTTTTACTATACTTAAACTTTACCTTTACTTTATTTTTACTTTATTTTAACTTTAATAATTCACTTTAATAATTTATACTTTAATAATTCACTTTAATAATTCATACTTTAATAATTCACTTTAATAATTCATACTTTAATAATTCACTTTAATAATTCAAAAATCTATTATAAATAGAATTCAATAGGTTTCATTATTTCATAGAAACTTGAAAATATTTTTTCTCTAAACTCTCTCAATCGATTTATATATATATATTTACTCCGTATTATTTCAAGATATTATCAGTATACATAAAATATTACGACGAAGTGCTGTCCAAGTGATTTCGAAATTGTTTTTCGAGCGCAATAGAGTTAAGGAAATTATGGGTTATAGCTATGGAGGTTATGGGTATGGTTCAGGAGTCAAACTAGTGTTTATCATCTCCGTTGCGTCTACGTACTTTTCCTGCAATATTGAATCTCAATATTGATACGTGAGTACTCGTAATTTAATTTTTATATATTAATAGTGTATCCCTGACTAGTGCTCGAGAATATAGGATTATGCATGCTTGTACTTTTGATATTGCCATTAGATAGGATATGTTGAATCCTGAAGTAGTTACGTATGTGGTTGAGATAAGGTATAAGATATGCATGTCGTTGGAAAGCTATCGAAAAATTAAGAACTTTTCATTTAGATATCGAATGGTTTCGATGAATGGATTTGAAGTTATAGTCAATTGAATTTTTGTATTATTATAAAAAATGATTATTATCGTCGTTATTATCGTAGTTCTAGTTTTATATTATTATTATTATTATTATTATTATTATTATTATTATCATTATCAATAAAAGGAATTATCATTAAAAATTGTTATTTTTATTATTATTACTATCGTTATTATCGTTAAAGTTATAATTAGTATTATTATTATTATTATCTAATTATTATTATTATTATTATTATTAATATTATTATTATTATTATTATTATCATTATTAATATATATATATATATATATATATATATATATATATGTATCATTATTTAAAAATGGTTATTGTTATTGTTATTATTATTATTATTATCATTAAAATAGTTATTAGTATTATCGTTAATAATATCATAGTAATTATCATTATTAGTATTATTGTAATTAAAACTAATATTAGTAACAACTAATTATTTTGATTACTATTATTATCATTATTATGAACACGATATAAAAGACGATTAAAAGCTATTAAATGAAATGATTAGGAAATAATGAGTATGAGTATCATGATGAAATTAAAATATTATAAGATATTAATTTAGATAAAATTATCGTTCTTATTATTTTTATCATTACTATTATTATTAAAAGTATCGTTACTATTAAAAACTATCATTTAACAAAAATTATCATTTTAATAGAAATGTCATTGTTATTATAAAATATCATTATTATTATTATTTTAAATAGAATTATTATTTTAAAGTTAATATTAAAAAGTATCGTAACTATTAAATTTATCATAATTAGAATTATCATTTTATCATAATGTCATTTTTAGTAATTATAAATATTGATATTTTTATTAATAGAATAATAATAAATATTGTTACATAATAATATAACTTTTACTTACTATTATTATAGATATTATTTTATCAAATAAATATGTAATACAAACATATTTTACTACGTGTAATTTTAAAATTACTTTAATAATACCTATCATATTATATTTATAATATTAAATGAACTCTATAAATTTTATTACTTAATATATATAAAAGTATATTTTATTATATAAATTTTAATATAAAATTTTATTTATTAATAAATGAATTATATTATTTACTCTAATAAATCTTTTAAAAATATTTAAAAATATAAAACGACGACATTTAAACTATATATTAATCATGTATAGATTTTGGAAATTATTTTGAGTCAAATTGACTTTTGTTGACCTTTACATATTATTCTCGAGCCTTAAGATCGTGATGCACTATGATTTGACCTAATTTGTTAGACAATTATTGACCAACATATATATATATATATATATATATATATATATATATATATATATATATATATATATATATATATATAAAATTAATTTAGGTTCGTGAATCCGAGGCCAACCTTGCACTTGTTCAATGACGTTATATGTATTTTTACTACGAAATACAGTATGGTGAGTTTCATTTGCCTTTTTTACTCTTTATATTTTTGGGCTAAGAATACATGTGCAATTTTTATAAATGTTTTACGAAATAGACACAAGTGATTGAAACTACATTATATGGGTGAATGATCGAAGCCGAATATGCCCCTTTTGCTTGGTAACCTAAGAATTAGTAAACTAATCTACTAATTGACGCGAATCCTAAAGATAGATCTATTGGGCCTAACGAACCCCATTCAAAGTACCGGATGCTTTAGTACTTTGAACTCGTTTTTATCATGTCCGAAGGATTTCCCGGAATGATAGGGGATATTCTGATATGCATCTTGTTAATGTCGGTTACCAGGTGTTCACCATATGAATGATTTTTGTCTCTATGCATGGGACGTATATTTATGAGAACTGAAAATGAAATTCTTGTGGTATATTAAAATAATGGAAATGAATGATTATGATAAACTAATGAACTCACCAACCTTTTGGTTGACACTTTAAAGCATGTTTATTCTCAGGTGTTAAAGAAATCTTCCGCTGTGCATTTGCTCATTTTAGTGATATTACTTGGAGTCATTCATGGCATATTTTGAAAGACGTTGCATTCGAGTCGTTGAAATTCATCAAGATTATTATTAAGTGAATTATAGTTGGATGTATTATGAAATGGTATGCATGCCGTCAACTTTCGTTGTAAAGAAAGTTTGTCTTTTAGAAACGAATGCAATGTTTGTAAAATGTATCATATAGAGGTCAAATACCTCGCGATGTAATTATATGTTAATGTATTTATCCTTAAGGATTAGGACGGGTCGCTTCACAGAGTTATTCTAACCTTGAGAGGATCTGTCTCGTAAAATGGGGAGGGCGCCGTGTAAATTAGCTTGATAAGACTAATGAATCAGACCCCCAGAAAGGATAATCTCCTTAAAGATTAAAAATCAGCTTTTAAGCCTGATATTACTCAATCCTTGAGATTGACCTTAAAGATTGAGAATTACAAACTCATGGAATTCGATGATATCTAAACTCGAGCTTGAACGAGAAAATATTTTGATCAAATTAAAACCGATTTGTTTTCTGAAAACCCATTTTCAATGCGTTCATTACCATTGAACGTAAAATCTTAAGAATTCACCGAAATTCATTAGGTCACCTGAACCAAATCGGGTGTCAACCGTAAGAACGGTGGTTGCATAGCATGGTCGAAGACAGGACCTTGTGCCAGACCAAAAAATTATAGGCTGATCTTTGCTATTTCTCCTACAAAGGATAGTAATTGCATCCGACACGTTGTGGACCATAATCAAAAGCATGTCACAGGACATTGCCTTAACAGTTGCTTGTTCAACGCTTTCTTTTACAACCGGACGGTAGTTTACCGAAAGGTAATATACGGAGCAAGTATACTGGACCTGTTGCTTTCCTAATACAAGGTTAGCAAGTGGGTGACACAAAACCATAAGTTTTGAGCTAAAATTTTCAAATCTAAAACACACAAAATCCACAAAAATATTTTGCAAACACCGGTGAAGGGTTATTTTGGAAAACTTATCTAGGGTAAAAGCTAGATTAAATTTTCAAAAGATCAAATATTTTCATAAAGATCCAATTTCCTAAAGGATCTAAATTTTTATAGTCATGTGGGACTGTAAACCACATCGTTACTATCATTGTTCATACCGTCGTATTGAAATCACTGATGTATAAAGTGTGAAGAATAAAGAAGTGATTCAAGTATGTTTTTATTCAAAGTACTATATTGCTTGAGGACAAGCAACGCTCAAGTGTGGGAATATTTGATAATGCTAAAAATGAACATATATTTCGTAGCATTATCCCTCAAGAAACACAAGCTTTTAGTTGTAATTGTCCTATTTACAAGTGATATTCATTTAAATAATAAAAGGTGAAGACAAAAGGCAGATTCGACGAATTGAAGACACAAATGACCAAAAAGCTAAAAAGTACAAAGTACAATCAAAGAGGTTCAAATTATTGATAAGAAACGTCTCAAAAGTACAAGAGTACGAGCCGCAAAACGTAAAGTTCAAATTATTAAATCGTACAAAAGGACGTTCGAAAATCCGGAACCGGGACCAAAGTCAACTCTCAACGCGCGACGCAACGAACCAAAAATTACAAGTCAACTGTGCACAAGAATATAATATAATATATAATTAATTATATATATTATTATATATCATAATTAAAAGCCGGCCACGTTTTGGATCTTTTATGTGAGCTGTATTTCAGACCTCCGCACTCGCGGAGTTCTAAAGAGCAAAAGCTCCGCACTCGCGGAGCTGCACAGTAAATTTTGGGCCTATAAAAGCCATCGAATTCTGCACGAAAAATTACATCTTTTTCTAATCTATCTCTCACTCTCTACGTAATATATATATATATATATATATATATATATATATATATAATTTATAATTTTAATTTAATTTTAATTTAATAATAATATGGGTATGTTAGCGAATGTTGTAAGTGTGTAAGTCAAAATTCTGTCCGTGTAACGCTACGCTATTATTAATCATTGTAAGTTATGTTCAACCTTTTTAAATTAATGTCTCGTAGCTAAGTTATTATTATGCTTATTTAATGCCGAAGTAATCGTGATGTTGGGCTAAATATTAAAATTGGGTAATTGGGCTTTGTACCATAATTGGGGTTTGGATAAAGGAACGACACTTGTGGAAATTAGACTATGGGCTATTAATAGGTTTTATATTAACTTAACGATACCTCGTTAATTTAATATAAAAGTTATAATTTGACGTATCTATAAATAACCACTTACGCTTAATCGGGTACGGTGGGCGGGATATCTATAAATACCAATAATTGTTCATTTTACCGGACACGGGACTGGATTAATAGTTAATGGACTAGTTAAAACAATCTTACGGCGTTCGGGAGTAACCATATGTGGACACATGAGAGCAAGCTCAAAGAATCTCTTGTTGTAACTGGCCAAATTAGTACCCACTAGCTTCAAGTTTTGGAGTTCCCGCTCCATCTTAACAGTTTCAGTGTAAGGAGAATACTCTTCGATCATCCGTCGTTTCGAATCCTCCCATGGAGTCTCAATAGCCTGTTCCATACCTATGAAATTTGCATAAGTATTCCACCATGTCAAAGCACCATCAGATAGCTTACATGATGCAAACTTCGTTCTATCCGCATCTCTACAACCGCTGATACAGAAAACAGACTCAAGCTTCTCAAACCAACGAGTCAAACCAACTAGACCTTCGGTTCCATTAAATGAGTGTGGTTCACAACTCAAAAAAGTCTTATACATACACCCTGCTTGTCTATTGTTTTGAGTATTAGTTGCATCCTGGTTTCGCTAATTGGTAGCGTTCACATTGTTGTTGGTTTAATTTCGGAGTTCTTCCACTGCCTCAGCCAATCCTTCGGAGATCCACCGACGAACATCAGCTTGGGAAACTGGCTTGGGCGGCATTATCTTTCTGGTCAAGATAACACATTCGGTTAGCATCAAAGAAATTGACATATAAAAATTATACTAGCAACGGGAATGATGCATAGTAGATAATATTAAATCATAGTAATTTTAGTAGGACTAAAGATAAGTACTAGCGATACATAGCGTGTAGTAGTAACAGTAGTAAGGACAATGTACACTAGTAACATTATCATTAATTGACAATAGTAGTAGCAAAACTAAGCATGATCAATCATTAATAAATTTAACACATAATGTAATAAAAATCTCATTCAAACATCATGCATAACCAACAAAAGTAACATATCTCTCATGTCATAAGCAAAACCACATAAGTAAAACCACATCTAGCAATGTATGTGTGAATATCAAATAATAACCAATAATATTCAACTAGTATTCAATAGCGTGGAAAAGTCTAATCACGCGATCTCTATTTGCATTTTTGAAGCTCCTTCAACAAATACTCGACCATCTTCTCCAAGTTTTCAACTCGCGATGTGAGGCCACTAGGGTTTTTGTCATTAGCAGTAGCTATAGAGGTACTAGGTTTAGAAGTAGATGTAGAAGCATCATAGGGATGAAAACGGCGACACATCTCAAGTGACTGGTTATCATAGCGAAAACTCTTGAAAAACGGGTTTCTAGCTCGAGCAGGTCCTTTCGGTATCCTACAGTAGCCTCTCGGTTCGTAGGGGTTAACATAGTCGGGATTAACAAAAGGTGACTGGGGTGAATCAGGTAAGTCAGGTTCGGATTCGGATTCGAGTTCCGAGTCTTCCTCGGGACCCTCCTCTGGTTCTTCCTCTTCGGACTGCCTTACGGGTTCAGATTCGGTATCATCCGCATACTCGAGAATCGTATTCCCTTGTGCTTGCTCGGATTCCGTGTCAGAGTCGGTAAGAATGATAGGATTGGAAGAAGTCATCTAGCACTCAAAGAAAACACAAAGTTAGTTCATCTAGTAATCATATCATTATAGAAATCAAGTAAAATAATAGATAACCTAACTAGGGTTCATGTAACTTAACAAGTCTAACGTTACAGTCTAGACTCAATAGATGTCCTAACGTTGAATCTCTAATGTAGCCTAGTCCTAGTTGAAATGCCCCGTTCTTATTGATTAAAAACGTTCCATATTAATTGATTTCGTTGCGAGGTTTTGACCTCTATATGAGACGTTTTTCAAAGACTGTATTCATTTTTAAAACAAACCATAACCTTTATTTCATAAATAAAGGTTTAAAAAGCTTTACGTAGATTATCAAATAATGATAATCTAAAATATCCTGTTTACACACGACCATTACATAATGGTTTACAATACAAATATGTTACATCGAAATCAGTTTCTTGAATGCAGTTTTTACACAATATCATACAAACATGGACTCCAAATCTTGTCCTTATTTTAGTATGCAACAGCAGAAGCTCTTAATATTCACCTGAGAATAAACATGCTTTAAACGTCAACAAAACTGTTGGTGAGTTATAGGTTTAACCTATATATATATATCAAATCGTAACAATAGACCACAAGATTTCATATTTCAATACACATCCCATACATAGAGATAAAAATCATTCATATGGTGAACACCTGGTAACCGACATTAACAAGATGCATATATAAGAATATCCCCATCATTCCGGGACACCCTTCGGATATGATATAAATTTCGAAGTACTAAAGCATCCGGTACTTTGGATGGGGTTTGTTAGGCCCAATAGATCTATCTTTAGGATTCGCGTCAATTAGGGTGTCTGTTCCCTAATTCTTAGATTACCAGACTTAATAAAAAGGGGCATATTCAATTTTGATAATTCAACCATAGAATGTAGTTTCACGTACTTGTGTCTATTTTGTAAATCATTTATAAAACCTGCATGTATTCTCATCCCAAAAATATTAGATTTTAAAAGTGGGACTATAACTCACTTTCATAGATTTTTACTTCGTCGGGAAGTAAGACTTGGCCACTGGTTGATTCACGAACCTATAACAATATATACATATATATCAAAGTATGTTCAAAATATATTTACAACACTTTTAATATATTTTGAAGTTTTAAGTTTATTAAGTCAGCTGTCCTCGTTAGTAACCTACAACTAGTTGTCCACAGTTAGATGTACAGAAATAAATCGATAAATATTATCTTGAATCAATCCACGACTCAGTGTATACGTATCTCAGTATTGATCACAACTCAAACTATATATATTTTGGAATCAACCTCAACCCTGTATAGCTAACTCCAACATTAACATATAGAGTGTCTATGGTTGTTCCGAAATATATATAGATGTGTCGACATGATAGGTCGAAACATTGTATACGTGTCTATGGTATCTCAAGATTACATAATATACAATACAAGTTGATTAAGTTATGGTTGGAATAGATTTGTTACCAATTTTCACGTAGCTAAAATGAGAAAAATTATCCAATCTTGTTTTACCCATAACTTCTTCATTTTAAATCCGTTTTGAGTGAATAAAATTGATATGGTTTCATATTGAACTCTATTTTATGAATCTAAACAGAAAAAGTATAGGTTTATAGTCGGAAAAATAAGTTACAAGTCGTTTTTGTAAAGGTAGTCATTTCAGTCGAAAGAACGACGTCTAGATGACCATTTTAGAAAACATACTTCCACTTTGAGTTTAACCATAATTTTTGGATATAGTTTCATGTTCATAATAAAAATCATTTTCTCAGAATAACAACTTTTAAATCAAAGTTTATCATAGTTTTTAATTAACTAACCCAAAACAGCCCGCGGTGTTACTACGACGGTGTAAATCCGGTTTTACGGTGTTTTTCGTGTTTCCAGGTTTTAAGTCATTAAGTTAGCATATCATATAGATATAGAACATGTGTTTAGTTAATTTTAAAATTCAAGTTAGAAGGATTAACTTTTGTTTGCGAACAAGTTTAGAATTAACTAAACTATGTTCTAGTGATTACGAGTTTAAACCTTCGAATAAGATAGTTTTATATATATGAATCGAATGATGTTATGAACATCATTACTACCTCAAGTTTAGTAGGTAAACCTACTGGAAGTGACAAGAAATTATCTAGCTTCAAAGGATCTTGGATGGCTTGAAAGTCCTTGAAGTAGGATCATGACACAAAAACAAGTTCAAGTAAGATTTTTACTCGAATTAAGATAGTTTATAGTTATAGAAATTGAATCAAAGTTTGAATATGAATATTACCTTGAATAAGAAAGATAACCTACTGTATATAACAAAGGTTTCTTGATCTTAGATGATTACTTGGAATGGATTAGAAAGCTTGGAAGTAAATTAGTAAACTTGAAGGGATTTTTGAAGTGTTCTTGAAGTGTTCTTCCTATGATGATTATAGCTTGATTCTTGAAGTGATTTTTGATGAAGATGATGATTAACTACTGGAAAAATACATTCATAATAGTGTGTGTGTGTGTGTGTTGAGAGAGAATTAGAAAGAGAATTGGAAATGAAATGGAGTGAATGATGAGTGGTAATTGGTGAGTGGTGAGTGGGGTTAAGAGGAGTTCTAGTTAGTTGACTAGCTCATGGTAGAAGTTAAAATTGATTAGTCATACATGACATAATCAAGAGTGGAATCCCATGCTAGTTCCTATTGGTATATACCCATAGTAAGTACGTTTTGAAGCTGTGTATAATACGGGTAAGAATACGACTAGAATTCATGATGAAAGAAAAGAATGGGAAAGTAACTGTAACCATTTTCGTTAAGTATGAGTGTTTTGATATATGTCTCGAAGTCTTCCAAAAGTATTTTAATACATCTAAATACACTATATGTATATACATTTTAACTGAGTCGTTAAGTCATCGTTAGTCGTTACATGTAAGTGTTGTTTTGAAACCTTTAAGTTAACGATCTCAATTAATGTTGTTAACCCATTGTTTATTATATCTAATGAGATGTTAAATTATTATATTATCATGATATTATGATATATTAATATATCTTAATATGATATATATATATATACATTTAAATGTCGTTACAACGATAATCGTTACATATATGTCTCGTTTCGAAATCCTTAAGTTAGTAGTCTTGTTTATATGTATATAACTCATTGTTAATATACTTATGGAGATACTTACTTATCATAATCTCATGTTAACCATATGTATATCCATATATATATATCATCATGTCGTTTTTACAAGTTTTAACGTTCGTGAATCGCCGGTCAACTTGGGTGGTCAATTGTCTATATGAAACATATTTCAATTAATCAAGTCTTAACAAGTTTGATTACTTAACATGTTGGATACATTTAATCATGTAAATATCAATCTCAATTAATATATATAAACATGGAAAACTTCGGGTCACTACACTAGGTAACCGATCTGCTCTGATACCAAATGTAATACCCCGTCAGAATCCACTAACGGAATATTAACTCATGGTCCCACAGTTTAGCGGTCACGCCCTCTATATGAGGCGTTTCCGAAAAGTATTCGCATTAATTATCAAATCAAGTCATTTATTAAAGAAAATGTAACTGAAAAATGTTTGACATAAATGTCTAATGTATATGAACCCAAAACATCTCGAAAGAAAAAAGTTTAAATGCGAATATTTGTTCTTGAAATAAAATGATAAATATACAGGACACCGTCCAATTCTAGCAGCAAACATCATAATAACTTCAGTTAAGCGGAAGCACTACCTCTAAGTACCTGAGATGAAACATGCAAAACGTCAACGAAAAATGTTGAGTGAAACTACAGGTTTAGTAAATCATTTTGTAAGTTAGGCCACAAGATTTTCTTGAAAAACATCATAGGAAAAGTATACATTATCATGAGCACTTGATTATAAAGCTTTAACCTTTGCGTGAGCCGAGCACACGTCTTTAGTTTACCCTATCATGGCGCTACAACGATCAAGTGTACGAGTAACAACAGAATAAGCACCAGTTATGTTGAGGTGAGGTTTGTCAAACCTAATGGTACTGTCCCTATAAGTCGAGCTTACAAAGTAACTAATATAATCAAGCCAAGGGATTTTTGATCTGAACTCATATGTATAGTCGTTTAAGTTACTTGTGCCTAATATGTAAAACATTTGTAAAAAGCATGCATCTCATCCCTGTAAAGCATCCACCTTTAAAAGGCCGAGCATTCGGCCGAATTTTACACATCTTTTTCTCATTCATCATACGTAAAAAATATATATATATTTATATTTTAATTTTAATTTTAATTTTAAATCCTAATAATAAGGGTATGTTAGCGAATATTGTAAGTCGAAATTCTGTCCGTGTAACGCTACGCTATTTTTAATCATTGTAAGTTATGCTCAACCTTTTTACATTAATGTCTCGTAGCTAAGTTATTATTATGCTTATTTAAAACGAAGTAATCATGATGTTGGGCTAAATACTAAAATTGGGTAATTGGGCTTTGTACCATAATTGGGGTTTGGACAAAAGAACGACACTTGTGGAAATTAGACTATGGGCTATTAATGGCTTTATATTTGTTTAACTAAATGATAGTTTGTTAATTTTAATATAAAGAATTACAATTGGACATATCTATAATTAACCATATACACTCGATCGGACACGATGGGCGGGATATTTAGATGTACGAATAATCGTTCATTTAACCGGACACGGGAATGAATTAATAGTCACTAGAATTATTAAAACAGGGGTAAAATTATATACAAGGACACTTGGTGTAATTGTTAACAAAGTATTAAAACCTTGGGTTACACGCAGTTGATATCCTGGTGTAATTATTAAACAAGGTATTAAAACCTTGTTACAGTTTAAGTCCCCAATTAGTTGGAATATTTGACTTCGTTTATAAGGATAATTTGACGAGGACACTCGCACTTTATATTTATGACTGATGGACTGTTATGGACAAAAACCAGACGGACATATTAAATAATCCAGGACAAAGGACAATTAACCCATGGGCATAAAACTAAAAATCAACACGTCAAACATCATGATTACGGAAGTTTAAATAAGCATAATTCCTTTATTTTCATATTTAATTGCACTTCTAATTATTGCACTTTTATTTATTGTTATTGTATTTAATTGCACTTTTATTTATTGTCATTGTATTTAATTGCACTTTTAATTATCGCACTTTTTAATTATCGCAATTTTATTTCATCGCACTTTTATTTATTGCAATTTCATTATCGTTATTTACTTTACGCTTTAAGTTAAGTCATTTATTTATTTAATATTTTACATTAGGTTTTAACTGCGACTACATTTTTAAAATCGACAAACCGGTCATTAAACGGTAAAAACCCCCTTTATAATAATAATATTACTTATATATATTTGTATTTTTATAAATTAAAACTAATATAGCGTTAAGCTTTGTTTAAAAGATTCCCTGTGGAACGAACCGGACTTACTAAAAACTACACTACTGTACGATTAGGTACACTGCCTATAAGTGTTGTAGCAAGGTTTAGTTATATCCGTTCTATAAATAAATAAATATCTTGTGTAAAATTGTATCATATTTAATAGTTTTTCCTAGTAATTTTAAGCTATTTCATATAAACCTCGCATAACATCAATACTCAACATCCAAGCAAGTATCAAAATAGAGTGCGGAAGCATGTATCACTTAGCGTTCAAGGACCTGAGAAAACATATAGAAAACTGTCAACGGAAAACGTTGGTGAAATCATGGGTTTAGTAAGTACATTGAATTACATTGCATTTGAACCACAAGATTTAGTAATAAGTGATTTTCCAAATCGTTTACATTCCGAAAGTTTGTTATCGGTTTGTGGAGCACCCAATTATCAAACTTAACTGTTTTTCGAACCCCGTCAAGATAGTGTTAGAACTACACTAGCCGAAAATATATTTCATTCACCAACGGTAGCAAACCGTCTGATAGAGGGCTCGCCAAGCCCGTATCATCACACCACATAAGTTCACGTTTACACCCTCAAGTGTATCTAATGATAATTGAATTGGGGAGTTTTTGTTCTAACTCGCACATGGAATGTTTGTTTTTCGTACTTGTTTCAAAGCATAAAAGTATAAAGCGTATATGTTTCTCATCCCATAATTTAAAGCATAAAAGTTGTTGAAAAAGATGGGACTATGATCTCACCTTGAGTGCACGAGTATATAGGTACTTCACAAAGTAACGTGTGCAAGAACAGATGCTAGTCTTGACCTAAACAAGTAGGTCGTATCAATAACGGTAAACACGGTCGGTCAAAGTCGTTCAATTAGTCATATGGCTCATTACAACTCGATTATATATAGCATGTGAATCACGTTGTCAAGTTTTATGCAAGATATAAGTATAAAAGCATGTTAGAACGATTGCATAAGTATTCGGTTAAGTTTGAATAAAAGTCAAATTTGGTCAAGTCAAAGTCAACGAAAAAAGTCAAGACGTTCGGGTTGGGTCTCGGACAATTTTTCTGAGTTTTATAATCATATATGAGCATTTAGAACAACTTACATGTTAATTGGAGGTGCGTAGCATAGTTAGAATTAAATGATAAATGGTCAAGTTGGACAGACCCTGACAGTTCATTTGGACGGCGTCCAAAAGGGCTGGACGGTGTCCAGCAGTGAAGGATTGGACGGCGTCCAAGATTTGGGATGGGGTCCAAAACAACTGAAAGGCAGAAATGCTGAATTTTGACAAGTCTCGAACCAAACTTCAAACAAACACAATTTATGAACTGAGAACACTCAAAATACATATCTTATATCGTTGAAAAGGTATTTTGATAAGGAATACAACTAAACACATATTATCAATCAAGCTCATCATTTACAATAACAAAAACCTCATCGAATGATCATTAAAAGTTTATCTTTAAAGTTTCAAGTTCTAGAAATGAATTTCATGATTTGAGAAACCAATTTACACATACGATATGTCATTTCGAAGGTAATTAAACATACAATACAATTAAACACTTACTAACAACATCTCATAGCATTCAATGCATCAAAAGTTCATTTTAAAGTTCATCAAACCCTAATCAAGAATCATGAATTCATCTATTTCGTTTATGAAGTTTTTCTAAGTCAACCAACATACCAAAACGAAGCTAGTGATGCTAGTAACACCTTTAATACATGAGGTTTAACATCTAACAACATTTAATCATTTAAAATCAAGAATTAAACTAATCCATTTCAAGTGTTCATGCTAGTTACTCAAAACAGTAAAATCGAACAAAACAAACACATATTCATGTTAGACTCGAGCCATAGACACTAATTAACACACTTTTAAGTCAAGAACATCAAGAATATGAAATCTAGAGTTTTTAGAAAGTTACCCAAACGAGATGAAATTTGTATCAAGTTGTAGAGGAAGATGAAATGATTCCAAATATGCAATTTGTTTTGATGTTTGATTGCTAGATTGGATTTAGATGATGAATTAAGAATTGGAAGTTGAGAGCAAAATAATGGAAGTATTAGGAAGAAGAGGTGGGTGAATGAGTGGAGGTGGTGAAGTGGTTGACTAGTTGACCTAGTCACCACTTTGGCCACATATCACGATTAGTCCCTCAAGTTTGTAGTCGGGTGCGGGAATTTACCGAACGAAATATTTTAAATACGCTAGAGTAAACGAGAGATGTTATAATTAAACAACGTGAATATTAGAAACGCTAAGTAACGGAAGATACGAAACTAGATACGAAATGTTTTATATAAAATAAAAAGACGGGCATTAAAATAATTTAACGAAAAAATGCGGGATGTTACACTTATAGGTCAAACCATGTCAACCCATAGTGTACGCAAAGTCCTAGTGCTCAGACTAACTCAACGAACAAGTAAAAGTCAACTAATCCAAGCAAGTCAACAAAAGTCAACCAAAGTCAAACCAAAAGTCAACTCGATTAAAGTGGTCAACTAAAGTCAAACATCTTAGTAGGTCATGCAAACATGATCAATGATGTACGAGCGATGGGGTTTACGAAATACTATTATATTTTACTACGAAATACGAAGAAATATTAAACAAGTTTTATTTAATTTATTTACAGATGGGATATACCTAAACCTCGCTACAACACTATAGGCAGTGTACCTAATCGTAGAGTAGTATAGTTTTTAGTAAGTCCGGTTTGTTTCACAGGAAGACGGCTAATTTTACACTATATTTTTATATAACTATATTTGTACAAAATATAAATATATATATTACAATTATTATTATTATAAAAGGGGGGTTTACCGTTTAATGACCGGTTTGTCGATTTTATATTTTTAAGCGTAAAGATAAATGACGATAATTAAAGTGCGTAAAATAAATAACAATATTTAAAGTGACAATAAATAAAATGACAATAAATAAAAGTACGATGAGATATAAAATAACACAATTATGCTTATTTAAACTTCCGTAACTATGATGTTTGACGTTTTAATTTTAATTTATTACTCTGGGTTAATTGTCCTTTGTCCTGGATTAATTGAAACCTATATGGTTTTTGTCCATAATAGTTCATCGGTCATAATTATAAAGTGCAAGAGTCTTCGCCAAATTAACCTTATACTCGAAGTCAAATATTCCAACTAATTGGGGATTTAAACTGTAATAAGGTTTTAATACATTGTTAATGATTACACCAGGTTCTTGACTGCGTGTAATCCAATGTTTTAATACTTTATTAACAATTACACCAATTACCCTTGAATGTAATCCACCCCTGTTTTAATGAGATATGAATATTAATTTACCCACTAGATCAGTTTGAATAATCAATTACCAACCCGAATAATTAATTAAATGATTGTAACAGATGTCGTATAAACGTCACTAAATAGAACATTCATAATCATTTAATAAATATTAGATTAACTAATTTGAAGATAGGTTCGACAGTGTCCAATTAGTTGTCATTCTATTGGTCAATACCCCCATCTATTAATAGTCCATAGTCCAATGTCCACAAGTGTCGGTCTTTTGTCCAAACCCAAATTATGGTACAAAATCCAATAACCCCATCTTAAATATTTAGTCCAACATCACGATTACTTCGGCTTAAATAAGCATAATTATAACTTAGTTACGATACATTAATTGAAAAAGGAAGAACATATCTTACAGTGATTATTTATCGCGTAGCGTTACCCGGACAGAGTTTCGACTTAAAGTCCGTAAAACATTTCTTACAATAACCCAACTAAACCATAACTTTATTATTAAAATTAAAATATATTAAAATTATAATATAAATATATTTATGTTTACAGAAGAAGGAATGAAAAGAGTATGTAAAATTCGTCCAAAAATGTTGCAATTTATAGACTTGGCCAGGATTCCCCTGCCATGTGATCGCATAATTTTCATGCTTCCTGGCCATGCGATCGCATGGCCATCCTGTACTCAGATATTTTGCAATTAAAACGTGGGCTGCTGAGTTTATTTATATATATATATATATATATATATATATATATATATATATATATATATATATATATATATATATATATATATATATATATATATATATATATATATATATATATATATATATATATATATATATTATATTCCTGTGCATAGTAGACTTGTAATTTTAGCTCCGTTGAGTCGTACGTTTATTCTCGATTTATGCCTCGGTTCCGGATTTTCTAACGTCCTTTCGTACGCGTAGATATTTTGTACTTTGCGTTTCGCGGCTTGTACTCTTATAAATTTTAGACGTTTCGCATCAATAAATGGAACCACTTGGATTGTAACTTGTACATTTGAGCTTTTTGGTCATTTACGTCTTCAAATCGTCATTTTCTTCTTTTGTCTTCACACTTATTTATTTAAATGATTATTATATAAAAATAGAACGATTGCAACTAAAAGCTTTACATATTGGAAGGATATTGCGCCTAAATATATGTTCATTTGGAGCACTATCAAATATCCCCACACTTGAACGTTGCTTGTTCTCAAGCAATACAGAACTTGAAATTAAATCACACTTTACACGAATCACTTTTTTATTCTCACACTTTATACATCAGTGATTTTGATACGGCGATATAAACAATGATAGTAACGATGTGGTTTACAGTCCCACATGACTATGAAAATGTAGATCCTTTAAGGAAATTGGATCTTTATGAAAACATTTGATCTTTTTGAAAATTCATTCTAGATTTTACCCTAGATAAGTTTTCCGGAATAACCCTTCACCGGTGTTTGCAAAATGTTTTTGTGGGTTTTGTGGGTTTCAAATTTTAAAATTTTAGCTCAAAACTTATGGTTTTGTGTCACCCACTTGCTAACCTTGTATTAGGAAAGCAACACGTCCAGTATACTTGCTCCGTATATTACCTTTTAGTAAACTACTGTCCGGTTGTAAAGGAAAGCGTTGAACAAGCAACTGTTAAGGCAATGTCTAATGACATGCAGATGTTCATGGTCCACAACGTGTCGGATGCAATTACTATCCTTTGTAGGAGCAATAGTAAAGATCACCCTATAATTTTTTGGTCTGGCACAAGGTCCTGTCTTCGACCATGCTATGCAACCACCGTTCTTATGGTTGACACCCGATTCGGTTCAGGTGACCTAAGGAATTTCATTGAATTCCTAGGATTTTATGTTCAATGGTAATGAACGCATTGAAAATAGGTTTTTCAGAAAACAAATCAGTTTTAATTTGATCAAAATATTTTCTCGTTCAAGCTCGAGTTTAGATATCATCGAATTCCATGAGTTTGTAATTCTCAATCTTTACGGTCAATCTCAAGGATTGAGTAATATCAGGCTTAAAAGCCGATTTTTAATCTTTAAAGAGATTATCCTTTCTGGAGGTCTGGTTCATTAGTCTTATCAAGCTAATTTGCACGGCGCCCTCCCCATTTTACGAGATAAATCCTTCTCATAGTTAGGATAAATCTGACCACTTGGAGACCCTGTTTGATGCTGAGGTCTGTGGATTTCCTACCTGATTTTAGAGGTGACTTTTCTAGATTTTTCGTCAACCTACAGCTGGTCTGGACGACAACTTCCTGACCTAAATCAAGAAGCGCGTGTCTTTTTCGGAAGACTTTACTTCCTTTTAATGATGGAATTGATTCATCGTGTAGATCCATCTTTTCATTCAAATATATTACAGTAAATTGGGTAAAACTGATTAGTATCGTCCAAAACAAAAGTACCTGCAATAATCTTGTACAAAGATATGTGATATATGTTTTAAAGAACTTGGTGAATTCTTCCCATACTTAGCTTTTATTTCTTTCTTTGCCTTTTTATTCTCCTTTATTCCATTTTAAATGAATTCAAACGTTTTGTGTTGTTTCTCAATTTATGTTCTCTCTGAGGTAACAATAATTTTGTTATTATTACCTAGTTTTATCGTTCATAAATATGTATATACATAATTTTGAATTCATTTAGTTGAAATTTTTTCAAATTTTCACAAAATTTGGCAATTAAACCAAGTGTAAACCCGAGAGAATTTATAACCCTTCCCCACACTTGAGATCTTGCAATGCCCTCATTTGCAAGAAATCAGTAAAAATTTAAATTCATGAGGGTGATTAGTGTAGAAAAATGATTAAAAATACCGAGTTTGCAAATATATTGTTTAAATCACATTTGATATTTTACATCTTGTCGTTAAAATTAGTAGCTTTTGCTGAACTTAATGACAGTCTTTGAAAGTGCGCTGTTTTACCCTGTTTTGTATATAACATAAAATACATATATATACATATTTTTGAAGTTTGGTATATAACCCCACATTCATATAATATTTTTGGCATACTTTAAATCAATAATATTAAATTAATGATAACAAAATTTTTCGCCCCGACCTTGGGTAAAGCAATTTCCGTTCTATGACCTAGTGTTTAACTCACGACGAATTTTCGAAATCATTTTTTAAATTTAATGAAATAAAGTAAATTTTGTTTTTAAATCCACACAAAACTTAAATTTAAAAAGCGTATTAATTTCATACAAAACCTACAAAACAAAAAAATTTTAAAATGGGGGAAAAAAAACTAGTTCTTTAGTGTCTGCTAGTGGAAAAGACCAATCGAATTCCATTCTCGGAACTACATGAGAACAGAATAACTAACTCTAGACAGCATTATCTTTTTAGAACATTTAAATCTCCTCACACTTAGGTAGCTGTGGTGTCGAAATTGTGATTAACTTCATCGTCAATTTCTCTTGGACCATAATGAACTTGAATATATGTGACTTTTGCTTTAAGCCGTTGGTCGGATTCCTGTGTAATATCCACAAATTCAGCTAGTTTCGCCTTTTCTTTAGGTGATAGATTGGATACTAACCGGTTACATAACTTAAGTTCCCCTTAATTCTAGCATCGCGAATCCGTTTAATAAGTTTCTTCATTGAACTGTTAATAACGGGATCATTTAAGTTCGTATCAACAACGGGGTTCTTTGTTATCAGGTCATCATTAGGTGTTACTTCATCTTCCCCACACTTAGGCTTTTTATTATTTTTAAGCACTACTGTTGGAGTTGGTAAAACAATATGGTTCTTACCAATCATTTTTATTGGTTCAATGGTCTTGGTTGGTGGAGATTTAGACTTTCGACTCACAAAGGTGATCGATTTGTCACCATCACTAAGTGTCATTCTACCCTCTCTTACATCAAATAATGCCCCGGTGGACGGTAAGAATGGTCGACCTAAAATTAGAGAAATGTTTGACTCCTCTTCTATGTCAATGACAATAAATTCGACTAGAAAGGTTAAATTACCTACTTGAATGGGTAGGTTGTCAGTAATTCCAACTGGGTGCTTAATGGTTTGATCAAAGAGTCGAACACTCATTTCCGTTGGACTTAACTCACCTACCCCTAATCTCTTATATAAGGAAAGAGGCATAACACTTATACTCACACCTAAATCTGCTAGTGCATCATACATGACACAATCACTAAGTAGACAAGGAACAATAAATTCACCCGGATCACCTAACCTGGGTGGAGGTTTTGGTGGAACTGTCTTTACCGGGTTTACTTCTACTGTTTTTGTTTCTTGCACTTTCTTATTCTTCTTCTTCTTCTTTCCAAAGGTATCACAAACTTTATTACCTATTACTTGCTCATACTCAACTCCTTTTCTTGGAAACGGGATGGGTGGTCTGTATGGTGCCACCACTGTGGTAGTGGTGTTGTAACTTCTTCATTGTATTCACATCTAAAACCTTCCCATCTTCTGGAGTTGTTTTTTCATAATTTGTTGACACCATATTAACATTCTCATTCCAAGGATTTACTTCAGTATCACTCGGTAGCTTTCCATATTCCCTCTCACTCATCATGCTAGCAAGAGTACATACATGTTTTTCTAGATTCAAAATGGAAGCTTGTTGAGTTCTAAATGAATTATCAAACCTCTCATTCGTTTGGGTTTGAGTAGCAATAAATTGTGTTTGAGATTCAACTAGCTTTTGTACCATTTCTTCCAGATTTGACTTTTTCTCTTCGGTTTGTTGTGGTGGTTTATACAAAATAGGTCTTTGTTGATTGAAAGTGTTGTTTTGAGTTGGTTGGTTATTCAGACCTTGTTGGTTATACGAGTTATTGTTGGGTCCATTTGGATTGTAAAGAATGTTTTAATTTCGATTGAAGTTTGGCCTTGGCGGTTGATAATTATTTCCCGGCCTTTGGTTCATGTAGGAAACATTCTCTCGTTGTTCCATTGTTTGTTCAATGTGACAATCTTTCATTAAGTGTGGTCCACCGCATTGCTCACAACTGATTCGTATTGCGTGAATATCTTTATTCATCTTTTCCATTCGTCTTTCAAAAGAATCTATTTTTGCGGAAACAGAATCAAAGTCATGGCTAAAATCGGCTCTAGCCGATTTAGACAAATGAAAGATATCTTTTTCCTGATGCCACTCATGAGAGTGAGAAGCTGTATTATCAATTATCTTGTGAGCTTCGGTTGCGGTTTTCTTCATAATGGAACCACCAGCTGCTGTGTCGATGTCTTTTCATGTGGTGACGTCGACACCTTTGTAAAATATTTGCACTATTTGATAAGTATCTAGACCGTGTTGAGGACATGCTCTCAACATTTTTCTGAATCTTGTCCATGCCTCATATAATGTTTCATTTGGCTTTTGCATGAACGTGACAATTTCTCCTTGAAGTCTCACGACTTTAGATGCCGGAAAGAATCTTTTAAGAAATTTCTCAACTAAAACATCCCATGTGTCAATCGCTCCTTCAGGTAACGATTCTAACCAATCTTTGGCTTCTCCCATTAAATTCCAGGGGAACAACATAAGATAAATAGTTTCATCCTCAACTTCTCGGATTTTAAATAGATTACAAATCCTATTAAAAGTTCAAAGATGTTCGTTTAGATCTTCCTTTGCTGTACCACCAAATTGGCATTGATTAGTGACCATGTGTAGGATTTGTCCTTTGATTTGAAAATCTGATGCATTAATATCTGGCTTAATAATAGCGTGACCTTGTCCCGTGCGTGTGGCTCTCATTCGGTCTTCCATACTTTGAGGTTCTGTTTCTTCCATATTTGTATTTGTTGAACCTGAATCACTAGATGATTCTGATTTAACAGTTTGTGGTTCAGGAGGAATGATTAGTAGTTCAGGATCTTGGAATTGTCCCTTAATATCCTCCGGGTTCTCAATTGTGACATCGGGTTCAAAAGATGGATTATCGGAAATTCGAATTGGAGTAATTGTTCGACTAGATGATGATTCTAAAGAAAAATCAACGGTGATAATATTGGCAAGATATCTTGATCGAGTTACAGGTGGTGAACGAATGAAAGGTGGTGAACGTTTTGCTCGGTGCATTCACTGAATATCCTATTAGTTATAAAAATAAAAATTATATAAGTTATCAAATTAATAGACTTTTCTGATTTTTCTCACGTTTCGAATAGCCAATAGATGCAGCAGGTAGCCAGGACCCTTTAAATTAGAAGCCCACAACTCGCCATTAACAAATCCAACTATTACTACGAACCAGAAAATTTGGATGTCTATCAATTTAATCGCTTAAAATAATTTTTCGTCGAAATTTAAAGAAAATAAAGAAAATTCTATGTCCTAAAAACTAGAGCGTAGAAATAAGAAAGAAAAAGAAGTGCGTCGAAAAACGTCGAAAAATAAAAATAAGAAAGAAAAACGTCGAAACTTAAAAGTCTAAAAACTAAATCTAAAAAAGTTGCGCCTAAAAGTATTAAAGCTTAAAAGGAATTGTATATCTAAAACGGAAATAACTTAAAAGGCACTAAAATATATAAACGGCGTCGCAAAATTCTAAAGCGCCTAAATCTTAATTATAAAGAAAAAGCACTTGTTATTAAAACAAAATATTTTTACGATATAAGAAATAATGTTTTTACAAAAATATAGCGTTTTTCACTGGGTCCCCGGCAGCAGCGCCAAAAACTTGATGTGCGAGCGATGGGGTTTACGAAATACTATTATATTTTACTACGAAATACGAAGAAATATTACACAGGTTTTATTTAATTTATTTACAGATAGGATATACCTAAACCTTGCTACAACACTATAGTCAGTGTACCTAATCATAGAGTAGTATAGTTTTTAGTAATTCCGGTCCGTTCCACAGGGAGACGGCTTATTTTACAATATATTTTTATATAACTATATTTGTACAAAATATAAATATATATATTACAATTATTATTATTATAAAAGGGAGGTTTACCGTTTAATGACCATTTTGTCGATTTTATATTTTTAAGCGTAAAGATAAATGACGATAATTAAAGTGCGTAAAATAAATAACAATATTTAAAGTGACAATAAATAAAATGACAGTAAATAAAAGTAAGATGAGATATAAAATAACACAATTATGCTTATTTAAACTTCCGTAACCATGATGTTTGACGTTTTGATTTTAATTTATTACTTTAGGTTAATTGTCCTTTGTCCTGAATTAATTGAAACCAATCTGGTTTTTGTCCATAATAGTTCATCGGTCATAATTATAAAGTGCGAGAGTCTTCGCCAAATTAACCTTATACCCGAAGTCAAATATTCCAACTAATTGGGGATTTAAACCGTAATAAGGTTTTAATACATTGTTAATGATTACACCAGGTTATCGACTGCGTGTAATCTAAGGTTTTAATACTTTATTAACAATTACACCAATTACCCTTGAATGTAATCCACCCCTGTTTTAATGAGATATGAATATTAATTTACACACTTGATCAGTTTGAATAATCAATTACCCAACCCGAATAATTAATTAAATGATTGTAACAGATGTCGTATAAACGTCACTAAATAGAACATTCATAATCATTTAATAATTATTAGATTAACTAATTTGAAGATAGGTTCGACAGAGTCCAATTAGTTGTTATTCTATTAGACAATACCCGCCATCTATTAATAGTCCATAGTTCAATGTCCACAAGTGTCGGTCTTTTATCAAAACCCAAATTATGGTACAAAATCCAATAACCCCATCTTAAATATTTAGTCCAACATCACGATTACTTCGGCTCAAATAAGCATAATAATAACTTAGTTACGATACATTAATTGAAAAGGGAAGAACATAGCTTACAGTGATTATTTATCGCGTAGCGTTACCCGGACAGAGTTTCGACTTAAAACCCATAAAACATTTCTTACAATAACCCAACTAAACCATAAATTTATTATTAAAATTAACTTATATTAAATTATAATATAAATATATTTATGTTTACAGAAGAAGGAATGAAAAGAGTGTGTAAAATTCGTCCAAAAACGTTGCAATTTATAGACTTGTCCAGTATTCCCCTTCCATGAGATCGCATGATTTTCATGCATCCTAGCCATGCAATCGCATGGCCTGCCTATACTCAGATATTTTGCAATTGAAACGTGGGCTGCTGAGTTTATTTAATATATAATATAATATATATAATTTTATATAATTATATATATATATTATATTATATTCTTGTGCATAGTAGACTTGTAATTTTAGCTCCGTTGAGTCGTACGTTTATGCTCTGTTTATGCCTCGGTTCTGGATTTTCGAACGTCCTTTCGTACGCGTAGATATTTTGTACTTTGCATTCCGCGGCTTGTACTCTTGTAAATTATAGACGTTTCTCATCAATAAATGGAACCACTTGGATTGTAACTTTTACATTTGAGCTTTTTGGTCATTTGCGTCTTTAAATCGTCATTTTCTTCTTTTGTCTTCGCACTTATTTATTTAAACGATTATTACATAAAAATAGAACGATTTCAAATAAAAGCTTTACATATTGGAAGGATATTACGCCTAAATAAATGTTCATTTGGAGCACTATCAATATATAAGTCAAATCTAGGTCAAGTATCACTTTACGAGTCATAATTAAGCATATTGCACTTTTGCACCTTAAAGCACGCCTTAAAAATTCGTACGTCGTAGAAAGATCCAACTATAGCTCAAAGCACATAAATCATTAAATCATGACAACTCTAGATCATAACTACACTTAAAATCAATTCCAAAAAGTCTAGCCAAAGCTTCATACATTAAATAAAAGTCCAATATCAGAAAGAGTCTAATCATAGTTCAATACAGCAATTTCTTCCCGCGCGTCAGTGTTTAAACATTTTTCAAAAAATATAGAAAATATATTTTGACGAACGGCCAATTAGAGTCATCTCAAAACATCAGAAACTTTTAGTGATAAAATAATGAAAAACATTTCTTTAGCCAATTTGTACAGTTTTGCAAACCATTACAGACTCATCAGTTTTTAATCATCAACTAGACACATCACTTAGATGAGAATATATCTCATGGAAAATCACGTTCTCGCAAGTTTGCATACAAATGAAACATGTCAAGTAACATATATACTAACATATTCCAGAAGATCAAAGTCTCAATAAACTTCTAGTTCACTCTAGCAATTTTTATGTAACTTTGAAAAACGATTCAGCTCACTTTAAAAACCAAATCTTCGTTTTGACATAACGGGAGAATTACATAACCTTTTGACGCAAATATTAAGTCCAATTTGCATAACTTTTCATAAGGAATACAGAAGTACACTTTATATAAGCTAAAATACAAAGCATGCAACTCAGAAAATTCGAATTACGCACAAAACAAAGTCAAATCTTCGATTAAGCATACGATAACCAAATCACGCAAAATCGGAGTCTAAAATTAATAAATTTTTGATATATTTCTATTTAAACATATTACAAGATCAGATCTCATCATATAAACAAGAAACAAATTCGTTTTTCATACATATGACGTTAATTACGCAAACAAACAATAAATAATAACACTAGACACCATTAATTGAGCACTAGACTTGATTACAATATGTAATTGCATAAAATTCAGATTTAGAAAAGTTAGGGTTTGTGATTATACCTCAAACGATCAATTAAATGACAATACAAGACGTAGAACGATGCGTAGAGCAACTTTGATGCACAAGGTTTCTTCTAATTTCAACTTTTGATGGTAGTTGTGGGGTGGTGATGGCCGACGGCCAAGACGGAGAGGGAGAGAGGGAGATGTCGACTAGAATGGGAAAAATAAGGGTTCCCATGATTTTCTTTCCTATTTATAGATAGTAATTAGGGCCTAATTAAGATAACTAGTGACCTTGTAGCCCAAGTCAAGTCCATATGGGTGTCCACTAGGGGGTTCGGTCCTGAAGCCCTATAGGGGTGTTCCTGGGCTCGTTTTGCTTATTTACTTGAATGCGCGTGGTCCGTTTCGAATGTTGTTAACCGTACAGGATCTCTGGAACGTTAACTAGTCGTTGAAACAAAATCATCGGATTTAATTCATTAAATGAATAATAAATTAAATTAGTTATTCTTAAAGTTAATAATTATTGATAATAATTATTTCGTCGTTTTTCTGAGTTCCGTAAACTGAAAAGCTTTCTAGGCGATTAACTTAATCGTAACGTTTTCTAGTTATTTCACTTTCAGAAATAAATTCATAAATTAATATAACCTATTAATTCAAGAATCTCTCTAATACGCATGTATTTAATTCTATTAAACACACAAGTCTAAGTAACCACCGTTAAATACTTAACGGACAAGTCACGATAGTAAACGGAAAAAGTTGGGTTATTACAGCATATCACGAGGAACTAGGTTATCATGATTCTGATCAGATGGACTATGCTCAACTCCCGATATTTATCTGTCAAAGGATATAAGCGTCCAATCTTGGATAAAATGCATACCCGGGCGTACTAATAAAGTAGCATAGTCATATACATATAATCCTACCTTTCTTAACACCTCAGTGTATTACCCAAGTTAGGGGTTATATTTTGAGTTCCTTCCTGTCAGTGGTTTTGGTAAATTATAAAGGTGTATAGCCAAATTAGAACCTCTGATGGTTCTACATCATCCTTTACGATGTATAAACTAAGTTTGTATTGTAGTGCATTGAATCACCATTTATAACTTAAACCAGTCCTTACTTAATTCTACCCAATAAATCGGAGTTATCCACCATGTATTACACTTACAATGGTTCCATAACTTCTAACCTTGACTGTAGTGACCCGAACTTTTCCATGTTTATATATATTAATTGAGATTGATATTTACATGATTAAATGTTTCCAACATGTTAAGCAATCAAACTTGTTAAGACTTGATTAATTGAAATATGTTTCATGTAGACAATTGACCACCCAAGTTGACCGGTGATTCACGAACGTTAAAACTTGTAAAAACTATATGATGACATATATATGGATATATATATATAGTTAACATGATACTATGATAAGTAAACATATCATTAAGTATATTAACAATGAACTACATATGTAAAAACAAGACTACTAACTTAATGGTTTTTAAACGAGACATATATGTAACGATTATCGTTGTAAAGACATTTAATGTATATATATCATATTAAGAGATATTCATACATGATAATATCATGATAATATAATAATTTAAAATCTCATTTGATATTATAAACATTGGGTTAACAACATTTAACAAGATCGTCAACCTAAAGGTTTCAAAACAACACTTACATGTAACGACTAACGATGACTTAACGACTCAGTTAAAATGTATATACATGTAGTGTTTTAATATGTATTTATACACTTTTGTAAGACTTCAATACACTTATAAAACTACTTCTAATAAACAAAAATGCTTACAATTACATCCTCGTTCAGTTTCATCAACAATTCTACTCGTATGCACCCGTATTCGTACTCATACAATACACAGCTTTTAGATGTATGTACTATTGGTATATACACTCCAATGATCAGCTCTTAGCAGTCCATGTGAGTCACCTAACACATGTGGGAACCATCATTTGGCAACTAGTGTCATAACCCGTCCTTAACCATAAGAACGCGTTAGATAACGTATGATTTCATTGCGAGGTATTGACCTCTATATGAGACATTTTTGAAAGAAAACTGCATATATTATACATTGCAAACCATAACCATTATTTTTGTTACAAGCTTAAGACAATAAAAAGATGATTATCGTTTAGCGATAATCTTCGACTTACAAACTTTACAAATGATAATAACAACACGGTTTCTAGCATATTTTACAGTACAACATCTCGGATATGCAGTTTTATTTTTGACACAAACATGCGTACGCAAGATCCTGCTTAGATCCAACATAATGCAGTTGAAGCTTTAGTAATCTCCTGAGAATAGACATGTTTTAAAAGGTCAACATAAAGTTGGTGAGATATAGGTTTAGTGCCGGCAGCAATATATATATAGACCACAAGATTTCGTATATAAACAGTTTAATAAAAATGTTCTAAGTGGTTGAGCACTTGGTAACCATACTTAACATTTAATCACGTCGCATATTCCCTTTATTATGAAATCTTACTACACCGTACCAAGTGTAGTCACGAAACGAAGTACTGTGCAACCGTTGAATACTGGTCGTCCAGTCCGGTTGGGGTTGTCAGGCCCGATAGATCTATCAACAGGATTCGCGTTTACAATACCGCTGTAAATATTAGTTACCAAGCTACAGGGAAGTATGCCAGTGGTACAACTCAACGTAGAATATATTTTTCAGTTACTTGTGTCCATAATGTAAAACATAAAAATACATGTATTCTCATCCCGAAATATTTAGAGTTTAAAAGTGGGACTATATACTCACTCTTGTCTTGATTATATAAATAATTTGACTCGGTCTTCCGGTTGATATCACGAACCTATCCATATATAATATATCAATATGTTTTCATTTTTAAACAAACGTTATAAATATATACTTGTTATACTTTTAATACTTTGAATAATTCCTTAGTCCGTAGTTAGCAGTCCGATGTTAGTAATTCAATTTTAATGGTTCATTTTTAGATGTTTAATATACCCGCAATGAAATAAATAAAACCCCCAACGAAATAAATAAAACCCCCTCGTATATGTATTGGTCGAGATTAATCTTGACCCATGGTACCGGTGTTGTCAAATGACGTGTTGCGTACAATCATGGGATCTTATGATTAATCTTCTCGTATTGTTTACGGGTGATCCTGAACCATATAAAATTGAATTATAAGTACATATATATAAAATATCATGTTATCTTAGAAATATGTGATTTATATCTTTTTTTCCAATTGATCCCGTAGTTGAAATGATCTAGGATAACCAATTTTGTTTCGGTCATAGTTTCTTCGTTACAAATCCGTTTTCGTTGATTCAAATTGCCATCTTCTTGGATCGAGTTCTTCTTTAAGACTATGAACTGTAAATACCTTGGTTTGTATTCAAAATCATACGGCATAAGTGAAACATTAGTGAAACATATGAAGTTAAACATTTTTGTTACAACAAAATCATTTAATGACCATTTTTCTAAAAATACTTATACTTTGAAAAACCAAGTTTTACCTTGTTAAATTAGCATATACATAAGTTATATTACAGGTCTTGAAGTATTTTAAAAGTTAAGTTAGAAGGATCTATTTAGTTTGCAAACAAGTTTGAAAACATTCAAACTATGTTCTTGTTGTTAAACTTGTATACCACAAAATATGATAGCTATATATATATGAATCGAATAAGGTTATGAACATAGATTCTACCTCAAGTTCCTTGGATGAAGTTGCTGTAAAAGAGAAGTAAGAAGCTAGAATCAAAAGGGTACTAGAGGTGGATGAAATATTGGAAGTAAGTTGGTGTTCTTGGAGGGTTTTCTTGAAGTGTTTTTGTATGGTTTTCTTATGGTGTTTAACTAGTGTTTTTGGAGCTAGATTTCTATAGATGTGAGCTGAGATGATTAAGGGGTTTAAGAGTTATGGAGTGGTGTTCTTAACTTAGCAAAATGAAGTAGTAGAAGTTGAAGAATGAGGGTGTATTTATGGTGGTGGATGGCGTGACCAAGGGGGGGACAAGAACAAAATTTTACCTTGTATTCTTGTATAATTATTGTAGGTAAATGTCAAAAGGTATTCCCTCTTGATGAGGGCAACAATAGCAGCTGATTAGGTGATGATTTGATGTGTATTTGCTATTAGTAAATACGTATAGAAGCTAGGTATGATACGAGTACAAATACTCTAGGTATACGTATAGAAATTTTGTGAAAAATGGAATGAGGATTCAAATATAGCTATCTTTTGTGAATACACTTATATGATTTTATGTATTTAAGTCTTTAAAAGTGATTAAATACATTACTTATACAATATATGTATAAACATTATAAGCCTTAAGTATTTATGTCAATTAACGTTACGTATTGTTATCATTTTGAAAACTTAAGTTAGTAGTTTCAAAATACACATATAACTTGTTGTTATTAATATAAAATGAGGTATTAAAACATTCTTTAATCATGTTAAATATGTATATATACATATATATACACAAACGTATAATTATCATATATTGTATAGTTCGTGATATCATCGGTCAAACTAGACGGTCAAACGTTGTGTAAAACTCTTTTCGGAAATATAAGTCTCGACAATTTGGATTGCTTATCATGTTGGCAAGGTTTAATTTATGTAAATATTAATCTTATAAGTATAGAATGATCGAAAAAGTGCGGGTCGTTACATTACCTCCCCGTTAAATAAATTTCGTCCCGAAATTTTAAAATTGTACCTATTTTGCGTCATCGAGAAACAAGTGCGGATACTTTCGTTTCATCTGATCCTCGCATTCCCAAGTAAACTCGGGACCTCTTCTAGCATTCCAACGAACCTTAACAATCGGTATATTACTCTGTTTGAGCTGTTTAACTTCACGGTCCATGATTTCGATTGGTTCTTCGACGAATTGTAGTTTCTCGTCGACATGGATTTCTTCAAGAGGAATGGTGAGGTCTTCCTTTGCAAGACACTTCTTAAGATTTGAGACGTGAAAGGTATTATGTACTCCGGCGAGTTGTTGTGGTAACTCGAGTCGATAAGCTACCGGTCCAATGCGTTCGATGATCTTAAACGGGCCTACGTACCTTGGGTTCAGTTTACCCCTTTTGCCGAACCGTATCACACCTTTCCAAGGTGACACCTTTAGCATAACCATGTCCCCGACCTGAAACTCTAATGGTTTCCTTCGGACATCGGCGTAGCTCTTTTGGCGACTACGGGCTGTTTTCAATCTCTCCTTGATTTGCACTATCTTCTCAGTCGTTTCATGTATGATCTCGGGACCAGTTAAATGCCGATCTCCTACTTCATTCCAACAGATAGGAGATCTACACTTCCTTCCATACAATGCTTCGAATGGTGCAGCTCCAATGCTCGCATGATAACTATTATTATACGAGAATTCTGCTAACGGTAGATACTTATCCCATCCGTTTCCAAAATCGATCACACATGCCCTGAGCATATCTTCAAGAGTCTGAATTGTTCTTTCACTCTGCCCATCGGTCTGCGGATGATATGCGGTACTCATATCCAAACGAGTTCCTAGTGCCTCCTGTAGTGATTGCCAAAACTTTGAGGTAAATCTACCATCACGATCGGATATAATGGAAATAGGTATTCCATGTCTTGAAACAACTTCCTTTATATACAATCGTAATAGTTTCTCCATTCTATCTGTTTCCTTTATAGGCAAGAAATGTGCAGACTTGGTGAGACGATCAACAATTACCCAAATGGTGTCGTATCCCCAGGCAGTCTTTGGTAACTTCGTGATGAAATCCATGGTAATACCGTCCCATTTCCATTCTGGAATTTCTGGTTGTTGAAGTAACCCTGACGGCTTCTGGTGTTCTGCTTTGACTTTGGAACAAGTTAAACATTCCCCAACATATGTTGCAACGTCTGTCTTCAAATTAGGCCACCAATAATGCGTCTTAAGATCTTGGTACATCTTTCCAACTCCAGGATGTATCGAATATCTTGTCTTATGTGCCTCGTTCAATATCAACTTCCTTAATCCACCCAACTTCGGTACCCAAATACGATTTGCAAAATATCGAATTCCATCTTCCCGCATAACGAGTTGCTTCTCATACTTCTTCATTATTTCATTTCCTATATTTTCTTTAGTAAGTGCTTCTCGTTGAACTTCTTTGATTTGTGAGTTGAGATTCATGCGAATTTTTATGTTCATCGCTCGTACTCGAATTGGTTCTCGTTCCTTTCTGCTTAGAGCATCGGCCACCACGTTCGCCTTCCCGGGATGATAACGAATTTCACAATCATAGTCGTTTATCAGCTCGACCCACCTACGTTGCCTCATGTTCAGCTGTTTTTGATCGAAAATATGTTGAAGGCTTTTATGATCAGTAAACACAGTGAATTTAACCCCATACAAGTAGTGTCTCCACATCTTTAATGCAAACACGACTGCTCCCAATTCTAGATCATGCGTCGTATAATTTCGCTCGTGAATCTTCAATTGTCGGGATGCAAATGCAATAACTTTCTTCCGTTGCATAAGAACACAACCAAAACCTTGTCGCGAAGCGTCACAATATATTTCAAAATCATTGTTCCCTTCTGGTAACGATAATATAGGCGCCGTAGTTAACTTCTTCTTCAGTATTTGAAATGCGTTCTCCTGCACCGAGGTCCATTCATATTTCTTCCCTTTTTGCGTTAACGCTGTCAACGGCTTAGCTATTCGGGAAAAATCTTGAATAAACCTTCTATAATAACCGGCTAAACCCAAAAATTGGCGTATTTGCGTTGGTGTCTTAGGAGTCTCCCATTTTTCAATGGCTTCAATTTTTGCTGGATCAACCTGAATTCCTTCGCTATTAACAACATGGCCAAGAAATTGCACTTCTTTCAACCAGAAAGCACACTTAGAAAATTTAGCATAAAGTTGTTCTTTTCTCAACAATTCTAATATCAACCTTAAATGCTCTTCATGTTCTTGCTCACTCTTGGAATAGATAAGAATATCATCAATGAAAACGATAACAAACTTATCTAAATATGGACTACAAACTCGATTCATGAGGTCCATGAATACAGCTGGCGCATTCGTCAATCCAAACGGCATGACCAAAAATTCGTAATGACCATAACGTGTCCGAAAAGCAGTTTTCGGAATGTCCTCTTCTTTGACGCGTAGTTGATGATAGCCCGATCTCAAGTCGATTTTCGAATATACACATGATCCTTGCAACTGATCAAATAAGTCATCAATTCTCGGTAATGGATACCGATTCTTGATAGTTAACTTATTTAATTCACGATAATCTATACACATCCTGAAAGATCCATCTTTCTTCTTAACAAACAAAATTGGAGCTCCCCACGGTGAAGTACTCGGTCGTATGAATCCACGGTCCAGTAATTCTTTTAACTGACTTTGAAGTTCTTTTAACTCGGACGGTGCAAGTCTATATGGAGCACGAGCCACTGGTGCAGCTCCTGGTACTAAATCTATTTGAAATTCTACCGATCTAAATGGAGGTAATCCCGGCAATTCTTCCGGAAAAACTTCAGGAAAATCTCTTGCCACAGGCACGTCGTTGATGCACTTTTCTTTCTTTTCGACTTTATTAACATGTGCTAAAATAGCGTAACATCCCTTTTCTAAACACTTCTTGGCTTTCAAACAGCTAATGAGTTTTAGCTTTGAATTACCCTTCTCTCCATAAATCATCACCGGTATTTTATCCTTACCAGGAATACGAATTGCCTTCTTGGCACAAACAACTTCCGCTCCTATTTTGGACATCCAGTCCATGCCGACTATTACATCAAAACCTCCTAATTCTACGGGTATTAAGTCGATTTTAAACGTTTCTCCGGCTAGATTTATTTCACAATCACGACAAATTTTATCGGCTTCAATTAGTTTACCATTAGCTAACTCAATCAAGTACTTAGCATCTAGAGGTAATGATGAACAATTCAATTTAGTGTAAAAATTTATACACACGTAACTTCTATCGGCGCCAGTATCAAATAAAATAGATGCTGATAAGTTATTAATGGTAAACGTACCCGTAACAAGCTCCGGGTCTTCTCGTGCCTCTCTAGCATTAATAACAAACGCTCTTCCACGTGCAGGTCCGCCATTCTGATTCGGGAACTGGCTCTTATAGTGACCTTGTTTTCCACACCCAAAACAAGTAATGTTAGCCAAAGCAGTTCTATTTGCGTTGGTGGCAGGAGTCTTGTTACCATTTGCATTTGTAACGAGAGCCTTACAATCTTCAGCAAGATGACCCTTTCGATTACATTTGTTGCATACCACATTACAGTAGCCAGAGTGATGTTTGTGGCATCGGTTACATAAAGGATTTTGTCCTTTATAACCAAAGCTTAAACCACTACCCGCACCTTGCGTGTTTTCTTGTTTCTTAAAAGATTGTTGTTGGTTACCTCAATCATAATTTCCATTCCACTTTCTTTTGTTACCTGATACCTTCACATCAGTATTGGATACTTTCTTATCCATGATGACCTGATCCATTAGCTCGTTTGCCATGGTTATAGCTTCATGAATTGTCTTAGGTTTCGATGCTGTAACATTTGCCTTGACCTTTTTGGGCAAACCAGCTTTGTACATTTCAATCTTCCGTTCTTCGGTTGGAACCAATTCAGGACATAGCAAAACTAATTCCATGAATCGCTGGTTGTAGTTGGTGATTTCAGTACCAACCACCTTCAAACTTCGTAACTCATCTTCTAACTTAATAACCTCATTCCTTGGACAATACTCGGTGATTATCATTGCTTTGAATTCTTCCCATGGAGTATCATAAGCTACATCTCCTCCTACCGCCTTCACATAATTCTTCCACCATGTGAGTGCACTATCTTGTAAAGTGCACGATGCAAACTTGGTCATGTCTTTTTCATCACAACCGCTGATTTTGAACACCGTCTCCATCTTTTCTATCCATCGAGTTAAACCGATAGGTCCTTCCGTTCCACTGAATGATGAAGGTTTGCAAGCTTGAAACGTCTTGTAGGAGCATCCTACACGAGGATTTGGATTAACTGCAGTAGCTCTTGCAGCTTCGACCCATAGCATTCTATCGTTGACTCGCTGGTTGATGAAGTTCTCGACTTCTTGTTCCGTCATTCGGTTCAATCGCGCCATTTCCTAATGAAAGAAAATAATTATTCACATGGATTATTATAGATGTAGTGTGTATTTATAGTACATTATAGCTTGTTAATAATATGAACCAGGTATTATTATAAAAGCCTTTTCTTCTTATTAGCGTTTTATAATTATATCTAGGGTAGTACCTACCCGTTAATGTTCATACTTAATAGCTTAGTACAGAACCAATTACTACAATCTAAATAATACTTAACCATGGAAAATTATTGCATTTCATACTTCGCTATTTTACATATGCTTATCTTACATCGAACATTAAACAAACCACACTAATAATATTATACAAAACATTATTTGATTCCATGGTTTAATTTGGCAGCGCATCGTTTGGTCTATTTCCCAAAACATTTATGTCCAGGGAATCCCCCAACGCGAATCCTAGCTGTCTCCCTACGTTTTGGCTGAGGAGCCGAAGAACTAGATGCGGGGATAGCACTAATAGGAATAGCGGGGATAGGGGTGGTAGTGTTGAGTGGAATTGGTGCCACATCATTCTCATTAAACTCGGGATTTGGATTTTCTAATTCATTAGCCTTTCGTTTCTTTCCTAGTTCGAACTCGTCTTTTGTAATTTCCTGTATTTCTTCCTCGGGTTCACTTTCCTCCTCGGGTTCACTTTCCTCCTCGGGTTCACTTTCCTCCTCGGGTTCACTTTCCTCCTCGGGTTCACTTTCCGGGTTCTCTATAGTCGGTTCATCCGGAATTTGTGAGTCTTCCCCAAAGATATTATTTTCGTCATCGGATAGGTTAATGACTGGAACACCATCTGAAGATTCTGGTTCGGAGTCGCTGAATGTGATAACAAGTTTTGAGCCCGACATCTATCATACAACAACTAACCCATTAGTACTACATAATATTTACATATAAATTTTAACCAACAATGATAAGCAATGGTTTTTAAAATCAGACCCGGTCAAAGTCCAGACTTTACTAATGTATCCTAACGACTTCTTGGTTAGACACACTAATGCAAACCTGGTTCGCTAAGACCAACGCTCTGATACCACATGTCATAACCCGTCCTTAACCATAAGAACGCGTTAGATAACGTATGATTTCATTGCGAGGTATTGACCTCTATATGAGACATTTTTGAAAGAAAACTGCATATATTATACATTGCAAACCATAACCATTATTTTTGTTACAAGCTTAAGACAATAAAAAGATGATTATCGTTTAGCGATAATCTTCGACTTACAAACTTTTCAAATGATAATAACAACACGGTTTCTAGCATATTTTACAGTACAACATCTCGGATATGCAGTTTTATTTTTGACACAAACATGCGTACGCAAGATCCTGCTTAGATCCAACATAATGCAGCGGAAGCTTTAGTAATCTCCTGAGAATAGACATGTTTTAAAAGGTCAACATAAAGTTGGTGAGATATAGGTTTAGTGCCGGCAGCAATATATATATAGACCACAAGATTTCGTATATAAACAGTTTAATAAAAATGTTCTAAGTGGTTGAGCACTTGGTAACCATACTTAACATTTAATCACGTCGCATATTCCCTTTATTATGAAATCTTACTACACCGTACCAAGTGTAGTCACGAAACGAAGTACTGTGCAACCGTTGAATACTGGTCGTCCAGTCCGGTTGGGGTTGTCAGGCCCGATAGATCTATCAACAGGATTCGCGTTTACAATACCGCTGTAAATATTAGTTACCAAGCTACAGGGAAGTATGCCAGTGGTACAACTCAACGTAGAATATATTTTTCAGTTACTTGTGTCCATAATGTAAAACATAAAAATACATGTATTCTCATCCCGAAATATTTAGAGTTTAAAAGTGGGACTATATACTCACTCTTGTCTTGATTATATAAATAATTTGACTCGGTCTTCCGGTTGATATCACGAACCTATCCATATATAATATATCAATATGTTTTCATTTTTAAACAAACGTTATAAATATATACTTGTTATACTTTTAATACTTTGAATAATTCCTTAGTCCGTAGTTAGCAGTCCGATGTTAGTAATTCAATTTTAATGGTTCATTTTTAGATGTTTAATATACCCGCAATGAAATAAATAAAACCCCCAACGAAATAAATAAAACCCCCTCGTATATGTATTGGTCGAGATTAATCTTGACCCATGGTACCGGTGTTGTCAAATGACGTGTTGCGTACAATCATGGGATCTTATGATTAATCTTCTCATATTGTTTACGGGTGATCCTGAACCATATAAAATTGAATTATAAGTACATATATATAAAATATCATGTTATCTTAGAAATATGTGATTTATATCTTTTTTTCCAATTGATCCCGTAGTTGAAATGATCTAGGATAACCAATTTTGTTTCGGTCATAGTTTCTTCGTTACAAATCCGTTTTCGTTGATTCAAATTGCCATCTTCTTGGATCGAGTTCTTCTTTAAGACTATGAACTGTAAATACCTTGGTTTGTATTCAAAATCATACGGCATAAGTGAAACATTAGTGAAACATATGAAGTTAAACATTTTTGTTACAACAAAATCATTTAATGACCATTTTTCTAAAAATACTTATACTTTGAAAAACCAAGTTTTACCTTGTTAAATTAGCATATACATAAGTTATATTACAGGTCTTGAAGTATTTTAAAAGTTAAGTTAGAAGGATCTATTTAGTTTGCAAACAAGTTTGAAAACATTCAAACTATGTTCTTGTTGTTAAACTTGTATACCACAAAATATGATAGCTATATATATATGAATCGAATAAGGTTATGAACATAGATTCTACCTCAAGTTCCTTGGATGAAGTTGCTGTAAAAGAGAAGTAAGAAGCTAGAATCAAAAGGGTACTAGAGGTGGATGAAAGATTGGAAGTAAGTTGGTGTTCTTGGAGGGTTTTCTTGAAGTGTTTTTGTATGGTTTTCTTATGGTGTTTAACTAGTGTTTTTGGAGCTAGATTTCTATAGATGTGAGCTGAGATGATTAAGGGGTTTAAGAGTTATGGAGTGGTGTTCTTAACTTAGCAAAATGAAGTAGTAGAAGTTGAAGAATGAGGGTGTATTTATGGTGGTGGATGGCGTGACCAAGGGGGGGACAAGAACAAAATTTTACCTTGTATTCTTGTATAATTATTGTAGGTAAATGTCAAAAGGTATTCCCTCTTGATGAGGGCAACAATAGCAGCTGATTAGGTGATGATTTGATGTGTATTTGCTATTAGTAAATACGTATAGAAGCTAGGTATGATACGAGTACAAATACTCTAGGTATACGTATAGAAATTTTGTGAAAAATGGAATGAGGATTCAAATATAGCTATCTTTTGTGAATACACTTATATGATTTTATGTATTTAAGTCTTTAAAAGTGATTAAATACATTACTTATACAATATATGTATAAACATTATAAGCCTTAAGTATTTATGTCAATTAACGTTACGTATTGTTATCATTTTGAAAACTTAAGTTAGTAGTTTCAAAATACACATATAACTTGTTGTTATTAATATAAAATGAGGTATTAAAACATTCTTTAATCATGTTAAATATGTATATATACATATATATACACAAACGTATAATTATCATATATTGTATAGTTCGTGATATCATCGGTCAAACTAGACGGTCAAACGTTGTGTAAAACTCTTTTCGGAAATATAAGTCTCGACAATTTGGATTGCTTATCATGTTGGCAAGGTTTAATTTATGTAAATATTAATCTTATAAGTATAGAATGATCGAAAAAGTGCGGGTCGTTACAACTAGCATGAAATATCTCATAAAATTACAAAAATATGAGTAATCATTCATGACTTATTTACATGAAAACAAAATTACATATCCTTTATATCTAATCCATACACCAACGACCAAAAACACCTACAAACACTTTCATTCTTCAATTTTCTTCATCTAATTGATCTCTCTCAAGTTCTATCTTCAAGTTCTAAGTGTTCTTCATAAATTCTACAAGTTCTAGTTACATAAAATCAAGAATACTTTCAAGTTTGGTAGCTCACCTCCAATCTTGTAAGGTGATCATCCAACCTCAAGAAATCTTTGTTTCTTACAGTAGGTTATCATTCTAATACAAGGTAATAATCATATTCAAACTTTGGTTCAATTTCTATAACTATAACAATCTTATTTCAAATGATGATCTTACTTGAACTTGTTTTCGTATCATGATTCTGCTTCAAGAAATTCGAGCCATCCAAGGATCCGTTGAAGCTAGATCCATTTTTCTCTTTTCCAGTAGGTTTATCCAAGGAACTTAAGGTAGTAATGATGTTCATAACATCATTCGATTCATACATATAAAGCTATCTTATTCGAAGGTTTAAACTTGTAATCACTAGAACATAGTTTAGTTAATTCTAAACTTGTTCGCAAACAAAAGTTAATACTTCTAACTTGAATTTTAAAATCAACTAAACACATGTTCTATATCTATATGATATGCTAACTTAATGATTTAAAACCTGGAAATACGAAAAACACCGTAAAACCGGATTTACGCCGTCGTAGTAACACCGCGGGCTGTTTTGGGTTAGTTAATTAAAAACTATGATAAACTTTGATTTAAAAGTTGTTATTCTGAGAAAATTATTTTTATTATGAACATGAAATTATATCCAAAAATTATGGTTAAACTCAAAGTGGAAGTATGTTTTCTAAAATGGTCATCTAGACGTCGTTTTTTCGACTGAAATGACTACCTTTACAAAAACGACTTGTAACTTATTTTTCCGACTATAAACCTATACTTTTTCTGTTTAGATTCATAAAATAGAGTTCAATATGAAACCATAGCAATTTGATTCATTCAAAACGGATTTAAAATGAAGAAGTTATGGGTAAAACAAGATTGGATAATTTTTTTCATTTTAGCTACGTGAAAATTGGTAACAAATCTATTCCAACCATAACTTAATCAACTTGTATTGTATATTATGTAATCTTGAGATACCATAGACACTTATACAATATTTCGACCTATCATGTCGACACATCTATATATATTTCGGAACAACCATAGACACTCTATATGTGAATGTTGGAGTTAGCTATACAGGGTTGAGGTTGATTCCAAAATATATATAGTTTGAGTTGTGATCAATACTGAGATACGTATACACTGGTTCGTGGATTGATTCAAGATAATATTTATCGATTTATTTCTGTACATCTAACTGTGGACAACTAGTTGTAGGTTACTAACGAGGACAGCTGACTTAATAAACTTAAAACATCAAAATATTTTAAAAGTGTTGTAAATATATTTTGAACATACTTTGATATATATGTATATATTGTTATAGGTTCGTGAATCAACCAGTGGCCAAGTCTTACTTCCCGACGAAGTAAAAATCTGTGAAAGTGAGTTATAGTCCCACTTTTAAAATCTAATATTTTTGGGATGAGAATACATGCAGGTTTTATAAATGATTTACAAAATAGACACAAGTACGTGAAACTACATTCTATGGTTGAATTATCGAAATCGAATATGCCCCTTTTTATTAAGTCTAGTAATCTAAGAATTAGGGAACAGACACCCTAATTGACGCGAATCCTAAAGATAGATCTATTGGGCCTAACAAACCTCATCCAAAGTACCGGATGCTTTAGTACTTTGAAATTTATATCATATCCGAAGGATGTCCCGGAATGATGGGGATATTCTTATATATACATCTTGTTAATGTCGGTTACTAGGTGTTCACCATATGAATGATTTTTATCTCTATGTATGGGATGTGTATTGAAATATGAAATCTTGTGGTCTATTATTATGATTTGATATATATAGGTTAAACCTATAACTCACCAACATTTTTGTTGACGTTTTAAACATGTTTATTCTCAGGTGATTATTAAGAGCTTCCGCTGTCGCATACTTAAATAAGGACGAGATTTGGAGTCCATGCTTGTATGATATTGTGTAAAAACTGCATTCAAGAAACTTATTTTGTTATAATATATTTGTATTATAAACCATTATGTAATGGTCGTGTGTAAACAGGATATTTTAGATTATCATTATTTGATAATCTACGTAAAGCTTTTTAAACCTTTATTGATGAAATAAAGGTTATGGTTTGTTTTAAAATGAATGCAGTCTTTGAAAAACGTCTCATATAGAGGTCAAAACCTCGCAACGAAATCAATTAATATGGAACGTTTTTTAATCAATAAGAACGGGACATTTCAGTTGGTATCCGAGTGTTGGTCTTAGAGAACCAGAATTTTTCATTAGTGTGTCTTATCGAGTTTGTTAGGATGCATTAGTGAGTCTGGACTTCGACCGTGTTTACTTGAAAAATGATTGCTTAACAAATTTTGTTGGAAACTATATATTTTTAACATGTGAATATTATGTGATATATTAATCTCTTAACGCGTTTGATATTATGTGATAGATGTCTACCTCTAGAACAAGTCCCATTGACTCACCTAATAATAATGAAGAGTCAAATGTAAATTGGAATGATTCGTGGACTGATTCACAAGTTCCCGAAGAGGAACCGGAAGAAGAGTCGGAACCGGAAGAAGAATCGGAACCGGAAGAAGAATCGGAACCGGATGAAGAAATAGAACCGGTGGGGGAAATAACAAAACGGTTAAGTAAAAGAAAATCCTCAACCAACCGACCAAGGTTAATTATGGTCAATGGTGTTTCCGCCAAGGAAGCAAAATATTGGGAGGATTACCAATTCTCTGATGAATCGGATTCCGACGAGAATTCCGATGATGTTATAGAAATTACCCCAACTGAATTTAAAAAGGCAAAAGAAAATAATAAGGGAAAGGGCATAAAAATAGAGAAATCTAATTCCAACCCCGATGAACTTTATATGTATCGTCAACCCCCGAAGTCCTTAAGTTGTAACAATGACCCGGGAACCTCTAAACCACCAGGTTTTTCTAAACCATTGTGGAAAACGACGGCTCGTATTAGGGGAACATCATATATCCCTAGAAACTTGGCAAAACGAACCAAAACCGAAGAAGAAGAAACAAGCGAGTCGGAATAAGATAATTGTATTCGTGTGGTGTAATATATGTAATATAGTGTGCTTATGCTTTATGATATTTGTAAAAATTGCTTGTATTAATAAGTATTTTTTTTTATGAATCTAACTCTTGTCTATTTTACAGTATAAAAACACAAAATGGATAGACAACCCAATATATTAAGAGACCTACCCGGAGACATGATTGATGAAATCTTGTCTAGAGTCGGTCAGAATTCTTCGGCACAACTATTTAAGGCGATATCAGTTTGTAAGACATTCGAAGAACGTTCCATGAATGCCTTGGTTTATAAAAGGCTTTCGTTCGAAAGATGGGGGATATCACATTGGGAAATCCATAAGTTACGATGTGTTTACTTTGACGCATATATTGCGGGGAACCCAAATGCTATTTTACGCAATGGGTTAAGAAATTATTTTGACTCAATATATCCGAATATTGGACTTCGTGATTTAGAAAAAGCGGCTAACATGCAACATAAAGAAGCATGTTATGCTTACGGATTAGTAATGTTCGCTTCTCACCAAAGTGAGAACAAGAACATCGGGCTACAACTATTAAACAAAACGTTCCCACAAGTGACGGAGTCGGTAATTGGGGTAAGAAATGAGGTTTTTAGATTGTTACGGGACTGTTGGACATTACGTAACCCTCATCCCTTTGACGACGTTACAACACGCTGTCTTATCAACAGCCATAACGGTTATGTTCCACAAGACCAAGGATGGGAAGTAATCCTAGTAAAACTAGAATGCATGACTTGTTTCTGGACGTATGAATTACGTGTCTTTATTGCCTTTGCTGAACGACTTGTGTACTAGCTAGAATTATCTTCACAACCATCTTGTATCAAATTTATTGTGTGCTATATTTCATGCTATATGTAAAATAAGCGGTATTGTAAGTTTGTATAATATTGTGTAAAAGTTTGAACGCGAAATATTATTATAAACAGTTTTTCATATAGAATTGTAGTAGTTGAATTGTATATTAGCTACTAAGTATGAACTTAACGGGTAGGTACTACCCGAATTTAAACTTATAAAACGCTAATATGAAGAAAAATCTTTTATAAATGAGTTCATATTATGCTACGAAATACTATTAACTACTCTTAATATTATGTATGATTAACTTGTTCCATTTGACTATTTTGAAGGAAATGGCACCGACTAATCGACACACCGTGAATATGAATGAAGAGGAATTCCGTACTTTTCTAGCTTCAAACATAGCCACAGTACAGGCTGCGCAACATACCAACAATAACCTTGGATCTAGCAGTACAGGAAATCGTGTAGGATGCACCAACAAAGAATTCACTGCCTGCAAACCTTTGGAATTTGATGGAACCGAAGGACCGACCGGATTGAAACGGTGGACCGAGAAGGTCGAATCGGTGTTTGCCATAAGTAAGTGTACTGAAGAGGACAAAGTAAAGTACGCTACGCATACCTTCACAGGTTCTGTGTTAACATGGTGGAATACCTATCTAGAGCAAGTGGGACAAGACGATGCATACGCACTACCGTGGTCAGCATTCAAGCACTTGATGAACGAGAAGTACTGTCCCAAAACCGAGGTCAATAAGCTCAAGACAGAACTTAGAGGGTTACGAACCTAAGGATTTGATATTACCACGTACGAAAGACGATTCACAGAATTGTGCCTATTGTGTCCGGGAGCATTCGAAGATGAGGAAGAGAAGATCGACGCGTTTGTGAAAGGATTACCGAAAAGAATCCAAGAAGATATAAGTTCACACGAGCCCGCCTCCATACAACAGGCATGTAGAATGGCTCACAAACTAGTGAACCAGATTGAGGAAAGAATTAAAGAACAGACGGCTGAAGAGGCCAATGTGAAGCAAGTCAAAAGAAAGTGGGAGGAAAACGGTGATAAGAATCACCAATACAACAACAACAGCAATTACAATAATAATCGCAACAATTATCTCAACAATCGCAACATCAATTGCAACTCCAACAAACGGTCCAACAATAACAACAACAACAACAACAACAACAACAACAGCAACTACAACAATCATCCCAACAACAATAATAACCGCAACAACAACAACAATCAGAAGCAGCTATGCCAAAGGTGTGAAAAGTATCACTCGGGGTTCTGTACCAAATTTTACAACAAGTGTAAAAGAAATGGTCATAGCGCGGCGAAGTGTGAGGTCTACGGACCAGGGGTTAATAGAACGAAAGGAACAAATGGTGTCGAAACGAGTAATGGCGGAGCAAGTAGTGTCGGAGCAAGTTATGCCAATGTAGTTTGTTATAAATGTGGAAAACCGGGCCACTTTATTAGAAATTGCCCGAACCAGGAGAAAACGAATGGACAGGGCCGCGGAAGAGTTTTCAATATTAATGCGGCAGAGGCACAGGAAGACCCGGAGCTTGTTACGGGTACGTTTCTTATTGACAATAAATCTGCTTACGTTTTATTTGATTCGGGTGTGGATAGAAGCTATATGAGTAGAGATTTTTGTGCTAAATTAAGTTGTCCATTGACGCCTTTGGATAGTAAATTTTTACTCGAATTAGCAAATGGTAAATTAATTTCAGCAGATAATATATGTCGGAATCGAGAAATTAAACTGGTTAGTGAAACAGTTAAGATTGATTTGATACCAGTAGAGTTAGGGAGTTTTGATGTGATAATCGGTATGGACTGGTTGAAAGAAGTGAAAGCAGAGATCGTTTGTTACAAAAATGCAATTCGCATTATACGAGAAAAAGGAAAACCCTTAATGGTGTACGGAGAAAAGGGCAACACGAAGCTACATCTTATTAATAATTTGAAGGCACAAAAACTAATAGGAAAAGGTTGCTATGCTGTTCTAGCACATGTCGAGAAAGTACAAACTGAAGAAAAGAGCATCAATGATGTTCCCGTCGCAAAAGAATTTCCCGATGTATTTATGAAAGAATTACCGGGATTACCCCCACATCGATCCGTTGAATTTCAAATAGATCTTGTACCAGGAGCTGCACCAATAGCTCGTGCTCCTTACAGACTCGCACCCAGCGAGATGAAAGAACTGCAAAGCCAATTACAAGAACTTTTAGAGCATGGTTTCATTCGACCAAGCACATCACCGTGGGGAGCTCCTATTTTGTTTGTCAAGAAGAAAGATGGTACATTCAGGTTGTGTATCGACTACCGAGAGTTGAACAAACTTACCATCAAGAACCGCTACCCACTACCGAGAATCGATGACTTATTTGATCAACTACAAGGCTCGTCTGTTTATTCAAAGATTGACTTACGTTCCGGGTATCATCAAATGCGGGTGAAAGAAGATGATATTCCAAAGACTGCTTTCAGAACACGTTACGGTCATTACGAGTTTATGGTCATGCCATTTGGTTTAACTAATGCACCAGCTGTGTTCATGGACCTTATGAACCGAGTGTGTGGACCATACCTTGACAAGTTTGTCATTGTTTTCATTGATGACATACTTATTTACTCAAAGAATGACCAAGAACACGGTGAACATTTGAGAAAGGTGTTAGAAGTATTGAGGAAGGAAGAATTGTACGCTAAATTTTCAAAGTGTGCATTTTGGTTGGAAGAAGTTCAATTCCTCGGTCACATAGTGAACAAAAAAGGTATTAAGGTGGATCCGGCAAAGATAGAAACTGTTGAAAAGTGGGAAACCCCGAAAACTCCGAAACACATTCGCCAGTTTTTAGGACTAGCTGGTTACTACAGAAGGTTCATCCAAGACTTTTCCAGAATAGCAAAACCCTTGACTGCATTAACGCATAAAGGGAAGAAATTTGAATGGAAGGATGAACAAGAGAAAGCGTTTCAGTTATTGAAGAAAAAGCTAACTACGGCACCTATATTGTCATTGCCTGAAGGGAATGATGATTTTGTGATTTATTGTGACGCATCAAAGGAAGGTCTCGGTTGTGTATTAATGCAACGAACGAAGGTGATTGCTTATGCGTCTAGACCATTGAAGATTCAAGAGCAAAATTATACGACGCATGATTTGGAATTAGGCGCGGTTGTTTTTGCATTAAAGACTTGGAGGCACTACTTATATGGGGTCAAAAGTATTATATATACCGACCACAAAAGTCTTCAACACATATTTAATCAGAAACAACTGAATATGAGGCAGCGTAGGTGGATTGAATTGTTGAATGATTACGACTTTGAGATTCGTTACCACCCGGGGAAGGCAAATGTGGTAGCCGATGCCTTGAGCAGGAAGGACAGAGAACCCATTCGAGTAAAATCTATGAATATAATGATTCATAATAACCTTACTACTCAAATAAAGGAGGCGCAACAAGGAGTTTTAAAAGAAGGAAATTTAAAGGATGAAATACCCAAAGGATCGGAGCAGCATCTTAATATTCGGGAAGACGGAACCCGGTATAGGGCTGAAAGGATTTGGGTACCAAAATTTGGAGATATGAGAGAAATGGTACTTAGAGAAGCTCATAAAACCAGATACTCAATACATCCTGGAACGGGGAAGATGTACAAGGATCTCAAGAAACATTTTTGGTGGCCGGGTATGAAAGCCGATGTTGCTAAATACGTAGGAGAATGTTTGACGTGTTCTAAAGTCAAAGCTGAGCATCAGAAACCATCAGGTCTACTTCAACAACCCGAAATCCCGGAATGGAAATGGGAAAACATTACCATGGATTTCATCACTAAATTGCCAAGGACTGCAAGTGGTTTTGATACTATTTGGGTAATAGTTGACCGTCTCACCAAATCAGCACACTTCCTACCAATAAGAGAAGATGACAAGATGGAGAAGTTAGCACGACTGTATTTGAAGGAAGTTGTCTCCAGACATGGAATACCAATCTCTATTATCTCTGATAGGGATGGCAGATTTATTTCAAGATTCTGGCAGACATTACAGCAAGCATTAGGAACTCGTCTAGACATGAGTACTGCTTATCATCCACAAACTGATGGGCAGAGCGAAAGGACGATACAAACGCTTGAAGACATGCTACGAGCATGTGTTATTGATTTCGGAAACAGTTGGGATCGACATCTACCGTTAGCAGAATTTTCCTACAACAACAGCTACCATTCAAGCATTGAGATGGCGTCGTTTGAACACTTTATGGTAGAAAGTGCAGGTCTCCTATTTGTTGGAGTGAAGTGGGGGATAGACAAATTACGGGTCCAGAGATTATACAAGAAACTACCGAGAAGATCATCCAAATTCAACAACGGTTGAAAACCGCCCAAAGTCGACAAAAGAGCTACGCTGACATTAAAAGAAAAGATATAGAATTTGAAATTGGAGAGATGGTCATGCTTAAAGTTGCACCTTGGAAAAGCGTTGTTCGATTTGGTAAACGAGGGAAATTAAATCCAAGGTATATTGGACCATTCAAGATTATTGATCGTGTCGGACCAGTAGCTTACCGACTTGAGTTACCTCAACAACTCGTGGCTGTACATAACACTTTCTACGTCTCGAATTTGAAGAAATTTTTTGCTAAAGAAGATCTCACTATTCCGTTAGATGAAATCCAAATCAACGAAAAACTCCAATTCATCGAAGAACCCGTCGAAATAATGGATTGTGAGGTTAAAAGACTTAAGCAAAACAAGAACCTATGGATTACACTTAGCTCAGCTCTATTAATATCAGTATAAGAGTTATTCCCCTCACGAAATCGATTATTCCTAGTCATTCTACTCCATATTTCATTCATATCAAAAATTTCATCAATCCTCCTACCATTAAGTATCAACCCTTGACAATCAGTAGATGCTAGTTTCTCAGGCGTATATATACACAAAACCTGAGCCATGTCTAGTAGAGACATATGGCGCATCACACCTCCTAATAAAAATCTAATAAAACTACGATCGGTTAAGGTAGATACCTGATCATTTATTTCAACACTACATAATAATTCCACACACCATTATCTATATACACGCCCACGTATATTAAACAAACGTTCCCAATTAGTAAAAGTAGAATTACCATACCTTTGTGTAAGTAATTCTCTGATTGGACCGGACAATCCAACTATTTCTAACGGTTCCCAATCTACTACTCTAGGTACTTCAACAACATTAGACTGAAGTGTGTGCAAGTTCCTCTGGTATTTTGGATAATCTATCCAATGTCGATCAAACCTTAAATTAGGATGTAAATCTGCCAATTCTATATTTGAATATGAAATGAATTGATGCGGTAAATCTTGTCTATATTGGTCGTTAATCTCCTGTTCTTCTGCATTCTCAGGAGGAGCATTGTGAGCCTGAGATGTTGATGAAGATTCACCCCTTTCAGTCTGCAAAACACATTAAACATAATTTTTGTGCATCCAAATATGCATTAGTGTTAGCAAAATCATAAATCAAAACAATCATAATGACATGTTTAATCCATATTAAACTTTATACGCATTTTCATAATATTAACAATTCTACACTTTTACAAATGAACAAATATGAGAATGTATACAATGTTCTTTAGCTTTTATCTCAAATAACATGTCAAAATAATCATTACTAGCAATTAAACAAGTTCCAAATGGTATTCATATCAATTAAATTGAGTTCATGCATTTTTTTTATTCAAAAAGTCTACTTTAATACTTGAAAATCATGTTTAGAATCAAAGTTTTGATCATTTAGCAACCTAAACATGTTACACTACTCAATTTAGTATAAACTAACAACAAAATTCGGCCATAACCCGTTTATATCAAAAAGCCCCAATTTTGCTCAAGAACACAAACCCTAGATTACTCAAAATTTGAAGTTTAAGGCTTCTAATCATGTTAAATAGCAACAATCTAGGTTATACAAGCATAATACACAAACAATTTGAGCATAATTAAACTAGAAATTATCAAAATCAAATTAGGTATAAATTTATTCAAGAACACTAAAAATCCGAATTAAAGGGTGTTTAGATGTAGAAATTACCGATTTTCTTGAGAAACTTCTTGGTAGCATCCTTCTCAACATGATTTTAGCAAAAAATTTGATGTTTAACGGTGAAAAATTTCGATTTTGAGAGGGTTTTTGGGGGTTTTTTCGCAGAAAAATAAGTGTGTGTGTTGGCGACTGGTCTGTTCGACCAGTTAACCCAGCTGGGTTTTGCTACCTCCGCGAGTGCGGATGTGGGTACCCATAAAGTACCGCGAGTGCGGTTTTTCCCATTTATTTTTTTTATAAAACCTTTATTAATAAAACAATTACTTGATTAATTTAAAATTTTGTTTTCCTTTTTATTTAGGATGAGGTTGTTTCGGTACGTTGACCTAGTCCGTCCCTCGACAATTTTTTTTTTAAAAATTCGTCATTTTAAAGCGTTGTTTTAAAAGCAAAGATTTTTGGGTTTTTTTAATGTTTTTGGCATACTTTAAATCAATAAGATTATAAATAATGATAATAAAATTTCTCGTCCCGCCCTCGGGTAAAGGAATTTCGGTTCAACGACCTAGTTTTCAACTCACGACGAATTTTAAAAATCAAATTTTTAACTTAGTGAAATAAAGTAAATTTTTGTTTTAAAATTCACACTAAACTTAAATTTAAAATGCATAAAATTAAAAATTCATATTATTAATATTTTTATACATACAAACTTATATTAAAAATATTAATTTTACAAATATTTACATATTTAAATATATTGATTTTAAAAAGTTTTACAATATTAATTTAATATTTATATATTAATTTTAAAAACAAATTAAAAAAAATTAAAATTAAAAATCTTTTTGGTCTTTTATCCCACTTTAATCAATCAAATATTATCAAAAATATACGCCCCTCTTTTCGGTAAAGTAATTTCGGTTATATTACCTAGTTTTACTCTTGACGAATTTCTGAAATATTTTGGGTTGATTGATTAAAGATATTTATATCTTAAGAATAAACGGTAAATTTCGCAGTGATGTAATAAATTTTTGTATGATATCAATAATTTTGGTTACGTATACCTAATTTTATTGAATACCAATTTAATACTTTATAGCGAACGATTCAGCGTTTATTATCAAAAGGTTAAAAGCAATAAAAATAAAAAATAAAAACTGTACATACTTACCTGTGAGAAAGAATTCTCAGAAACCCGCTTTAGCCGACTCATAGGAGAGTCGTGTGATTTGGTTCTCCATAGCTACATAAGCATAACCTCGAATCTTCAATATCTTTTCTTTTAAACATATGAACGGTCCTTCTCTACATAGAGTAACAAATTCGGTATTTGAATATGTTTGATTATTTGAACATTTACCTTCGTGTGACCATTTTCTGCATTTATAACATCTTTCAAGGTGTCGTGCTCTTCTTTTTGTTGCGGATTTTTGAAATGTCCCGTTCTTATTGATTAAAAACGTTCCATATTAATTGATTTCGTTGCGAGGTTTTGACCTCTATATGAGACGTTTTTCAAAGACCGCATTCATTTTAAAACAAACCATAACCTTTATTTCATAAATAAAGGTTTAAAAAGCTTTACGTAGATTATCAAATAATGATAATCTAAAATATCCTGTTTACACACGACCATTACATAATGGTTTACAATACAAATATGTTACATCAAAATCAGTTTCTTGAATGCAGTTTTTACACAATATCATACAAACATGGACTCCAAATCTTGTCCTTATTTTAGTATGCAACAGCGGAAGCTCTTAGTATTCACCTGAGAATAAACATGCTTTAAACGTCAACAAAAATGTTGGTGAGTTATAGGTTTAACCTATATATATCAAATCATAATAATAGACCACAAGATTTCATATTTCAATACACATCCCATACATAGAGATAAAAATCATTCATATGGTGAACACCTGGTAACCGACAATAACAAGATGCATATATAAGAATATCCCCATCATTCCGGGACACCCTTCAGATATGATATAAATTTCGAAGTACTAAAGCATCCGGTACTTTGGATGGGGTTTGTTAAGCCCAATAGATCTATCTTTAGGATTCGCGTCAATTAGGGTGTCTGTTCCCTAATTCTTAGATTACCAGACTTAATAAAAAGGGGCATATTCGATTTCGATAATTCAACCATAGAATGTAGTTTCACGTACTTGTGTCTATTTTGTAAATCATTTATAAAACCTGCATGTATTCTCATCCCAAAAATATTAGATTTTAAAAGTGGGACTATAACTCACTTTCAAAGATTTTTACTTCGTCGGGAAGTAAGACTTGGCCACTGGTTGATTCACGAACCTATAACAATATATACATGTATATCAAAGTATGTTCAAAATATATTTACAACACTTTTAATATATTTTGATGTTTTAAGTTTATTAAGTCAGCTGTCCTCGTTAATAACCTACAACTAGTTGTCCACAGTTAGATGTACAGAAATAAATCGATAAATATTATCTTGAATCAATCCACGACCCAGTGTATACGTATCTCAGTATTGATCACAACTCAAACTATATATATTTTGGAATCAACCTCAACCCTGTATAGCTAACTCCAACATTCACATATAGAGTGTCTATGGTTGTTCCGAAATATTTATAGATGTGTCGACATGATAGGTCGAAACATTGTATACGTGTCTATGGTATCTCAAGATTACATAATATACAATACAAGTTGATTAAGTTATGGTTGGAATAGATTTGTTACCAATTTTCACGTAGCTAAAATGAGAAAAATTATCCAATCTTGTTTTACCCATAACTTCTTCATTTTAAATCCGTTTTGAGTGAATCAAATTGCTATGGTTTCATATTGAACTCTATTTTATGAATCTAAACAGAAAAAGTATAGGTTTATAGTCAGAAAAATAAGTTACAAGTCGTTTTTGTAAAGGTAGTCATTTCAGTCGAAAGAACGACGTCTAGATGACCATTTTAGAAAACATACTTCCACTTTGAGTTTAACCATAATTTTTGGATATAGTTTCATGTTCATAATAAAAATCATTTTCTCAGAATAACAACTTTTAAATCAAAGTTTATCATAGTTTTTAATTAACTAACCCAAAACAGCCCGCGGTGTTACTACGACGGCGTAAATCTGGTTTTACGGTGTTTTTCGTGTTTCCAGGTTTCAAATCATTAAGTTAGCATATCATATAGATATATAACATGTGTTTAGTTGATTTTAAAAGTCAAGTTAGAAGGATTAACTTTTGTTTGCGAACAAGTTTAGAATTAACTAAACTATGTTCTAGTGATTACAAGTTTAAACCTTCGAATAAGATAGCTTTATATGTATGAATCGAATGATGTTATGAACATCATTACTACCTTAAGTTCCTTGGATAAACCTACTGGAAAAGAGAAAAATGGATCTAGCTTCAATGGATCCTTGGATGGCTCGAAGTTCTTGAAGCAGAATCATGACACGAAAACAAGTTCAAGTAAGATCATCACTTAAAATAAGATTGTTATAGTTATAGAAATTGAACCAAAGTTTGAATATGATTATTACCTTGTATTAGAATGATAACCTACTGTAAGAAACAAAGATTTCTTGAGGTTGGATGATCACCTTACAAGATTGGAAGTGAGCTAGCAAACTTGAAAGTATTCTTGATTTTATGAAACTAGAACTTTTGGAATTTATGAAGAACACTTAGAACTTGAAGATAGAACTTGAGAGAGATCAATTAGATGAAGAAAATTGAAGAATGAAAGTGTTTGTAGGTGTTTTTGGTCGTTGGTGTATGGATTAGATATAAAGGATATGTTATTTTGTTTTCATGTAAATAAGTCATGAATGATTACTCATATTTTTGTAATTTTATGAGATATTTCATGCTAGTTGCCAAATGATGGTTCCCACATGTGTTAGGTGACTCACGTAGGCTGCTAAGATCTGATCATTGGAGTGTATATACCAATAGTACATACATCTAAAAGCTGTGTATTGTACGAGTACGAATACGGGTGCATACGAGTAGAATTGTTGATGAAACTGAACGAGGATGTAATTGTAAGCATTTTTGTTAAGTAGAAGTATTTTGATAAGTGTATTGAAGTCTTTCAAAAGTGTATAAATACATATTAAAACACTACATGTATATACATTTTAACTGAGTCGTTAAGTCATCGTTAGTCGTTACATGTAAGTGTTGTTTTGAAACCTTTAGGTTAACGATCTTGTTAAATGTTGTTAACCCAATGTTTATAATATCAAATTAGATTTTAAATTATTATATTATCATGATATTATCATGTATGAATATCTCTTAATATGATATATATACATTAAATGTCTTTACAACGATAATCGTTACATATATGTCTCGTTTAAAAATCATTAAGTTAGTAGTATTGTTTTTACATATATAGTTCATTGTTAATATACTCAATGATATATTTACTTATCATAGTATCATGTTAACTATATATATATCCATATATATGTCATCATATAGTTTTTACAAGTTTTAACGTTCGTGAATCACCGGTCAACTTGGGTGGTCAATTGTCTATATGAAACATATTTCAATTAATCAAGTCTTAACAAGTTTGATTGCTTAACATATTGGAAACATTTAATCTTGTAAATATCAATCTCAATTAATATATATAAAAATGGAAAAGTTCGGGTCACTACAGTACCTACCAGTTAAATAAATTTCGTCCCGAAATTTTAAGCAGTTGAAGGTGTTGACGAATCTTCTGGAAATAGATGTGGGTATTTCTTCTTCATCTGATCTTCACGCTCCCAGGTGAACTCGGGTCCTCTACGAGCATTCCATCGAACCTTAACAATTGGTATCTTGTTTTGCTTAAGTCTTTTAACCTCACGATCCATTATTTCGACGGGTTCTTCGATGAATTGAAGTTTTTCGTTGATTTGCATTTCATCTAACGGAATAGTGAGATCTTCTTTAGCAAAACATTTCTTCAAATTCGAGACATGGAAAGTGTTATGTACAGCCGCGAGTTGTTGAGGTAACTCTAGTCTGTAAGCTACTGGTCCGACACGATCAATAATCTTGAATGGTCCAATATACCTTGGATTTAATTTCCCTCGTTTACCAAATCGAACAACGCCTTTCCAAGGTGCAACTTTAAGCATGACCATCTCTCCAATTTCAAATTCTATATCTTTTCTTTTAATGTCAGCGTAGCTCTTTTGTCGACTTTGGGCGGTTTTCAACCGTTGTTGAATTTGGATGATCTTCTCGGTAGTTTCTTGTATAATCTCCGGACCCGTAATCTGTCTATCCCCCACTTCACTCTAACAAATCGGAGACCTGCACTTTCTACCATAAAGTGCTTCAAACGGCGCCATCTCAATGCTTGAATGGTAGCTGTTGTTGTAGGAAAATTCTGCTAATGGTAGATGTCGTTCCCAACTGTTTTCGAAATCAATAACACATGCTCGTAGCATGTCTTCAAGCGTTTGTATCGTCCTTTCGCTCTGCCCATCAGTTTGTGGATGATAGGCAGTACTCATGTCTAGACGAGTTCCTAATGCTTGCTGTAATGTCTGCCAGAATCTTGAAATAAATCTGCCATCCCTATCAGAGATAATAGAGATTGGTATTCCATGTCTGGAGACGACTTCCTTCAAATACAGTCGTGCTAACTTCTCCATCTTGTCATCTTCTCTTATTGGCAGGAAGTGTGCTGATTTGGTGAGACGATCAACTATTACCCAAATAGTATCAAAACCACTTGCAGTCCTTGGCAATTTAGTGATGAAATCCATGGTAATGTTTTCCCATTTCCATTCCGGGATTTCGGGTTGTTGAAGTAGACCTGATGGTTTTTGATGCTCAGCTTTGACCTTAGAACACGTCAAACATTCTCCTACGTATTTAGCAACATCGGCTTTCATACCCGGCCACCAAAAATGTTTCTTGAGATCCTTGTACATCTTCCCCGTTCCAGGATGTATTGAGTATCTGGTTTTATGAGCTTCTCTAAGTACCATTTCTCTCATATCTCCAAATTTTGGTACCCAAATCCTTTCAGCCCTATACCTGGTTCCTTCTTCTCGAATATTAAGATGCTTCTCCGATCCTTTGGATATTTCATCCTTTAAATTTCCCTCTTTTAAAACTCCTTGTTGCGCCTCCTTTATTTGAGTAGTAATGTTATTATGAATCATTATATTTATAGATTTTACTCGAATGGGTTCTCTGTCCTTCCTGCTCAAGGCATCGGCTACCACATTTGCCTTCCCCGGGTGGTAACGAATCTCAAAGTCGTAATCATTCAATAATTCAATCCACCTACGCTGCCTCATATTCAGTTGTTTCTGATTAAATATGTGTTGAAGACTTTTGTGGTCGGTATATATAATACTTTTGACCCCATATAAGTAGTGCCTCCAAGTCTTTAATGCAAAAACAACCGCGCCTAATTCCAAATCATGCGTCGTATAATTTTGTTCGTGAATCTTCAATTGTCTAGACGCATAAGCAATTACCTTCGTTCGTTGCATTAATACACAACCGAGACCTTGCTTTGATGCGTCACAATAAATAACAAAATCATCATTCCCTTCAGGCAATGACAATATAGGTGCCGTAGTTAGCTTTTTCTTCAATAACTGAAACGCTTTCTCTTGTTCATCATTCCATTCAAATTTCTTCCCTTTATGCGTTAATGCAGTCAAGGGTTTTGCTATTCTGGAAAAGTCTTGGATGAACCTTCTGTAGTAACCAGCTAGTCCTAAAAACTGGCGTATGTGTTTCGGAGTTTTCGGGGTTTCCCACTTTTCAACAGTTTCTATCTTTGCCGGATCCACCTTAATACCTTCTTTGTTCACTATGTGACCGAGGAATTGAACTTCTTCCAACCAAAATGCACACTTTGAAAACTTAGCGTACAATTCTTCCTTCCTCAATACTTCTAACACCTTTCTCAAATGTTCACCGTGTTCTTGGTCATTCTTTGAGTAAATAAGTATGTCATCAATGAAAACAATGACAAACTTGTCAAGGTATGGTCCACACACTCGGTTCATAAGGTCCATGAACATAGCTGGTGCATTAGTTAAACCAAACGGCATGACCATAAACTCGTAATGACCGTAACGTGTTCTGAAAGCAGTCTTTGGAATATCATCTTCTTTCACCCACATTTGATGATACCCGGAACGTAAGTCAATCTTTGAATAAACAGACGAGCCTTGTAGTTGATCAAATAAGTCGTCGATTCTCGGTAGTGGGTAGCGGTTCTTGATGGTAAGTTTGTTCAACTCTCGGTAGTCGATACACAACCTGAATGTACCATCTTTCTTCTTGACAAACAAAACAGGAGCTCCCCACGGTGATGTGCTTGGTCGAATGAAACCACGCTCTAAAAGTTCTTGTAATTGGCTTTGTAGTTCTTTCATCTCGCTGGGTGCGAGTCTGTAAGGAGCACGAGCTATTGGTGCAGCTCCTGGTACAAGATCTATTTGAAATTCAACGGATCGATGTGGGGGTAATCCCGGTAATTCTTTCGGAAATACATCGGAAAATTCTTTTGCGATGGGAACATCATTGATGCTCTTTTCTTCAGTTTGTACTTTCTCGACGTGTGCTAGAACAGCATAGCAACCTTTTCTTATTAGTTTTTGTGCCTTCAAATTACTAATAAGATGTAGCTTCGTGTTGCCCTTTTCTCCGTACACCATTAAGGGTTTTCCTTTTGCTCGTATAATGCGAATTGCATTTTTGTAACAAACGATCTCTGCTTTCACTTCTTTCAACCAGTCCATACCGATTATCACATCAAAACTCCCTAACTCTACTGGTATCAAATCAATCTTAAATGTTTCGCTAACCAGTTTAATTTCTCGATTCCGACATATATTATCTGCTGAAATTAATTTACCATTTGCTAATTCGAGTAAAAATTTACTATCCAAAGGCGTCAATGGACAACTTAATTTAGCACAAAAATCTCTACTCATATAGCTTCTATCCGCACCCGAATCAAATAAAACGTAAGCAGATTTATTGTCAATAAGAAACGTACCCGTAACAAGCTCCGGGTCTTCCTGTGCCTCTGCCGCATTAATATTGAAAACTCTTCCGCGGCCTTGTCCATTCGTGTTCTCCTGGTTCGGGCAATTTCTAATAATGTGGCCCGGTTTTCCACATTTATAACAAACTACATTGGCATAACTTGCTCCGACACTACTTGATCCGCCATTACTCGTTCCGACACCATTTGTTCCTTTCGTTCTGTTAACCCCTGGTCCGTAGACATCACACTTCGCCGCGCTATGACCATTTCTTTTACACTTGTTGCAAAATTTGGTGCAGAACCCCGAGTGATACTTTTCACACCTTTGGCATAGCTGCTTCTGATTGTTGTTGTTGTTGCGGTTATTATTGTTGTTAAGATGATTGTTGTGGTTGTTGTTGTTGTTGTTGTTGTTGGGCCGTTTGTTGTAGTTGCGATTGATGTTGCGATTGTTAGGATAGTTGTTGCGATTATTGTTATAATTGCTGTTGTTGTTGTATTGGTGATTCTTATCACCGTTTTCCTCCCACTTTCTTTTGACTTGCTTCACATTGGCCTCTTCAGCAGTCTGTTCTTTAATTCTTTCTTCAATCTGGTTCACTAGTTTGTGAGCCATTCTACATGCCTGTTGTATGGAGGTGGGCTCGTGTGAACTTATATCTTCTTGGATTCTTTCCGGTAATCCTTTCACAAACGCGTCGATCTTCTCTTCCTCATCTTCGAATGCTCCCGGACACAATAGGCACAATTCTGTGAATCGTCTTTCGTACGTGGTAATATCAAATCCTTGGGTTCGTAACCCTCTAAGTTCTGTCTTGAGCTTATTGACCTCGGTTCTGGGACGGTACTTCTCGTTCATCAAGTGCTTGAATGCTGACCACGGTAGTGCGTACGCATCGTCTTGTCCCACTTGCTCTAGATAGGTATTCCACCATGTTAACGTAGAACCTGTGAAGGTATGCGTAGCGTACTTCACTTTGTCCTCTTCAGTACACTTACTTATGGCAAACACCGATTCGACCTTCTCGGTCCACCGTTTCAATCCGATCGGTCCTTCAGTTCCATCAAATTCCAAAGGTTTGCAGGCAGTGAATTCTTTGTAGGTGCATCCTACACGATTTCCTGTACTGCTAGATCCAAGGTTATTGTTGGTATGTAGCGCAGCCTGTACTGCGGCTATGTTTGAAGCTAGAAAAGTACGGAATTCCTCTTCATTCATATTCACGGTGTGTCGAGTAGTCGGTGCCATTTCCTTCAAAATAGTCAAATGGAACAAGTTAATCATACAGAATATTAAGAGTAGTTAATAGTATTTCGTAGCATAATATGAACTCATTTATAAAAGCTTTTTCTTCATATTAGCGTTTTATAAGTTTAAATTCGGGTAGTACCTACCCGTTAAGTTCATACTTAGTAGCTAATATACAATTCAACTACTAAAATTCTATATGAAAAACTGATTATAATAATATTTCGCGTTCAAACTTTTATACAATATTTTACAAACTTACAATACAGCTTATTTTACATAAAGCATGAAATATAGCACACAATAACTTTGATACAAGATAGTTGTGAAGATAATTCTAGCTAGTACACAAGTCGTTCAGCAAAGGCAATAAAGACACGTAATTCATACGTCCAGAAACAAGTCATGCATTCTGGTTTTACTAGGACTACTTCCCATCCTTGGCCTTGTGCAACATAACCGTTATGGCTGTTGATAAGACAGCGTGTTGTAACGTCGTCAAAGGGACGAGGGTTACGTAATGTCCAACAGTCCCGTAAAAATCTAAAAACCTCATTTCTTACCCCAATTACCGACTCCGTCACTTGTGGGAACGTTTTGTTTAATAGTTGTAGCCCGATGTTCTTGTTCTCACTTTGGTGAGAAGCGAACATTACTAATCCGTAAGCATAACATGCTTCTTTATGTTGCATGTTAGCCGCTTTTTCTAAATCACGAAGTCCAATATTCGGATATATTGAGTCAAAATAATTTCTTAACCCATTGCGTAAAATAGCATTTGGGTTCCCTGCAATATATGCGTCAAAGTAAACACATCGTAACTTATGGGTTTCCCAATGTGATATCCCCCATCTTTCAAACGAAAGTCTCTTATAAACCAAGACATTCTTGGAACGTTCTTCGAATGTCTTACAAACTGATCTCGCCTTAAATAGTTGTGCCGAGGAATTCTGACCGACTCTAGACAAGATTTCATCAATCATGTCTCCGGGTAGGTCTCTTAAAATATTGGGTTGTCTATCCATTTTGCGTTTTTATACTGTAAAATAGACAAGAGTTAGATTCATAAAAAATAATACTTATTAATACAAGCAATTTTTACATATATCATAAAACATAAGCACACTATATTACATATATTACACCACATGAATACAACTATCTTATTCCGACTCGCTTGTTTCTTCTTCTTCGGTTTTGGTTCGTTTTGCCAAGTTTCTAGGGATATATGATGTTCCCCTAATACGAGCCGTCGTTTTCCACATTGGTTTAGAAAAACCTGGTGGTTTAGAGGTTCCCGGGTCATTGTTACAACTTAAGGACTTCGGGGGTTGACGATACATATAAAGTTCATCGGGGTTGGAATTAGATTTCTCTATTTTTATGCCCTTTCCCTTATTATTTTCTTTTGCCTTTTTAAATTCAGTTGGGGTAATTTCTATAACATCATCGGAATTCTCGTCGGAATCCGATTCATCAGAGAATTGGTAATCCTCCCAATATTTTGCTTCCTTGGCGGAAACACCATTGACCATAATTAACCTTGGTCGGTTGGTTGAGGATTTTCTTTTACTTAACCGTTTTGTTATTTCCCCCACCGGTTCTATTTCTTCATCCGGTTCCGATTCTTCTTCCGGTTCCGATTCTTCTTCCGGTTCCGACTCTTCTTCCGGTTCCTCTTCGGGAACTTGTGAATCAGTCCACGAATCATTCCAATTTACATTTGACTCTTCATTATTATTAGGTGAGTCAATGGGACTTGTTCTAGAGGTAGACATCTATCACATAATATCAAACGCGTTAAGAGATTAATATATCACATAATATTCACATGTTAAAAATATATAGTTTCCAACAAAATTTGTTAAGCAATCATTTTTCAAGTAAACACGGTCGAAGTCCAGACTCACTAATGCATCCTAAAAAACTCGATAAGACACACTAATGCAAAATTCCGGTTCTCTAAGACCAACGCTCGGATACCAACTGAAATGTCCCGTTCTTATTGATTAAAAACGTTCCATATTAATTGATTTCGTTGCGAGGTTTTGACCTCTATATGAGACGTTTTTCAAAGACCGCATTCATTTTAAAACAAACCATAACCTTTATTTCATAAATAAAGGTTTAAAAAGCTTTACGTAGATTATCAAATAATGATAATCTAAAATATCCTGTTTACACACGACCATTACATAATGGTTTACAATACAAATATGTTACATCAAAATCAGTTTCTTGAATGCAGTTTTTACACAATATCATACAAACATGGACTCCAAATCTTGTCCTTATTTTAGTATGCAACAGCGGAAGCTCTTAGTATTCACCTGAGAATAAACATGCTTTAAACGTCAACAAAAATGTTGGTGAGTTATAGGTTTAACCTATATATATCAAATCATAATAATAGACCACAAGATTTCATATTTCAATACACATCCCATACATAGAGATAAAAATCATTCATATGGTGAACACCTGGTAACCGACATTAACAAGATGCATATATAAGAATATCCCCATCATTCCGGGACACCCTTCGGATATGATATAAATTTCGAAGTACTAAAGCATCCGGTACTTTGGATGGGGTTTGTTAAGCCCAATAGATCTATCTTTAGGATTCGCGTCAATTAGGGTGTCTGTTCCCTAATTCTTAGATTACCAGACTTAATAAAAAGGGGCATATTCGATTTCGATAATTCAACCATAGAATGTAGTTTCACGTACTTGTGTCTATTTTGTAAATCATTTATAAAACCTGCATGTATTCTCATCCCAAAAATATTAGATTTTAAAAGTGGGACTATAACTCACTTTCAAAGATTTTTACTTCGTCGGGAAGTAAGACTTGGCCACTGGTTGATTCACGAACCTATAACAATATATACATGTATATCAAAGTATGTTCAAAATATATTTACAACACTTTTAATATATTTTGATGTTTTAAGTTTATTAAGTCAACTGTCCTCGTTAATAACCTACAACTAGTTGTCCACAGTTAGATGTACAGAAATAAATCGATAAATATTATCTTGAATCAATCCACGACCCAGTGTATACGTATCTCAGTATTGATCACAACTCAAACTATATATATTTTGGAATCAACCTCAACCCTGTATAGCTAACTCCAACATTCACATATAGAGTGTCTATGGTTGTTCCGAAATATTTATAGATGTGTCGACATGATAGGTCGAAACATTGTATACGTGTCTATGGTATCTCAAGATTACATAATATACAATACAAGTTGATTAAGTTATGGTTGGAATAGATTTGTTACCAATTTTCACGTAGCTAAAATGAGAAAAATTATCCAATCTTGTTTTACCCATAACTTCTTCATTTTAAATCCGTTTTGAGTGAATCAAATTGCTATGGTTTCATATTGAACTCTATTTTATGAATCTAAACAGAAAAAATTATAGGTTTATAGTCGGAAAAATAAGTTACAAGTCGTTTTTGTAAAGGTAGTCATTTCAGTCGAAAGAACGACGTCTAGATGACCATTTTAGAAAACATACTTCCACTTTGAGTTTAACCATAATTTTTGGATATAGTTTCATGTTCATAATAAAAATCATTTTCTCAGAATAACAACTTTTAAATCAAAGTTTATCATAGTTTTTAATTAACTAACCCAAAACAGCCCGCGGTGTTACTACGACGGCGTAGATCCGGTTTTACGGTGTTTTTCGTGTTTCCAGGTTTCAAATCATTAAGTTAGCATATCATATAGATATAGAACATGTGTTTAGTTGATTTTAAAAGTCAAGTTAGAAGGATTAACTTTTGTTTGCGAACAAGTTTAGAATTAACTAAACTATGTTCTAGTGATTACAAGTTTAAACCTTCGAATAAGATAGCTTTATATGTATGAATCGAATGATGTTATGAACATCATTACTACCTTAAGTTCCTTGGATAAACCTACTGGAAAAGAGAAAAATGGATCTAGCTTCAATGGATCCTTTGATGGCTCGAAGTTCTTGAAGCAGAATCATGACACGAAAACAAGTTCAAGTAAGATCATCACTTAAAATAAGATTGTTATAGTTATAGAAATTGAACCAAAGTTTGAATATGATTATTACCTTGTATTAGAATGATAAACTACTGTAAGAAACAAAGATTTCTTGAGGTTGGATGATCACCTTACAAGATTGGAAGTGAGCTAGCAAACTTGAAAGTATTCTTGATTTTATGAAACTAGAACTTTTGGAATTTATGAAGAACACTTAGAACTTGAAGATAGAACTTGAGAGAGATCAATTAGATGAAGAAAATTGAAGAATGAAAGTGTTTGTAGGTGTTTTTGGTCGTTGGTGTATGGATTAGATATAAAGGATATGTTATTTTGTTTTCATGTAAATAAGTCATGAATGATTACTCATATTTTTGTAATTTTATGAGATATTTCATGCTAGTTGCCAAATGATGGTTCCCACATATGTTAGGTGACTCACATGGGCTGCTAAGAGCTGATCATTGGAGTGTATATACCAATAGTACATACATCTAAAAGCTGTGTATTGTACGAGTACGAATACGGGTGCATACGAGTAGAATTGTTGATGAAACTGAACGAGGATGTAATTGTAAGCATTTTTGTTAAGTAGAAGTATTTTGATAAGTGTATTGAAGTCTTTCAAAAGTGTATAAATACATATTAAAACACTACATGTATATACATTTTAACTGAGTCGTTAAGTCATCGTTAGTCGTTACATGTAAGTGTTGTTTTGAAACCTTTAGGTTAACGATCTTGTTAAATGTTGTTAACCCAATGTTTATAATATCAAATGAGATTTTAAATTATTATATTATCATGATATTATCATGTATGAATATCTCTTAATATGATATATATACATTAAATGTCTTTACAACGATAATCGTTACATATATGTCTCGTTTAAAAATCATTAAGTTAGTAGTATTGTTTTTACATATATAGTTCATTGTTAATATACTTAATGATATATTTACTTATCATAGTATCATGTTAACTATATATATATCCATATATATGTCATCATATAGTTTTTACAAGTTTTAACGTTCGTGAATCACCGGTCAACTTGGGTGGTCAATTGTCTATATGAAACATATTTCAATTAATCAAGTCTTAACAAGTTTGATTGCTTAACATATTGGAAACATTTAATCATGTAAATATCAATCTCAATTAATATATATAAACATGGAAAAGTTCGGGTCACTACAATTTTGATATTCCTTTACCAAAATATATCTTATGATGATCTTTTCTGAGTTCTTTTCTTACTACATCCATTTTGGCTCTTATGAATGATACCAGTTCACTCGGAAATGTGTCATTATTATGTTTAGTAATCATAGCATGTAGCATTAGACCATGGTTCAGATCAAAGGAATTCTTTATCTCGTAAAACCTAAAGAAAATAAAAAATTCAGAATGGGGGGAGAAGACTAGTTCTTTAAGTTCTGCTAGGGAAAGACCATTCGGATTCCATTCTCAGAAATTACACGAAAACAGAATATCTAACTCTAACACAAATACATATTACCCTAAAAAGATTCGAACCTTCCCACACTTAGTTAGCTGTGGTGTCAAAATTGTGATTAACTTTATCTTCAACTTCCATTGGATTATCTATGTAATGTTTAACTCTGTGACCATTAACTTTAAATTCAATCCCATTTGAATTTATTAACTCTATTATTCCATATGGGAAAACTCTTTTGACTATGAATGGTCCAGACCATCTTGATTTCAATTTTCCAGGAAATAGCTTGAATCGTGAATTGAAAAGAAGAACTCTGTCTCCTTTTTTAAATTCTTTTGAACTTCTGATTCTTTTATCATGCCATTTCTTCATTCTTTCTTTATAGATTAACAAATTTTCATATGCTTCATGTCTTAATTCTTCTAATTCGTTTAGTTGACTTAACCGTAGACGTCCAGCTTCATGTAAATCAAGATTACATGTCTTCAAAGCCCAAAATGCTTTGTGCTCAATTTCTAGTGGAAGGTGACATGCTTTACCATAAACGAGTCTAAAAGGTGTGGTTCCAATTGGAGTTTTGTAGGCTGTTCTAAAAGCCTAGAGTGCATCCTCTAATTTCATGGACCATTCCTTCGGATTTGATCCTACGGTTTTCTCTAGAATACATTTTAATGCTCGGTTGGTATTTTCAACTTGTCCACTTATGTGTGGATGATAAGCGGTTGAGATTTTATGAGTTACTCCATATCTTTTGAGAACTTTCTCAAGTTGATTATTACAAAAATGAGTACCCCGATCACTTATTAAAGCTTTCGGTGTTCCGAACCTAGCAAAAAGACGTTTTAAGAAATTGACTACAACTCGTGCATCGTTAGTCGGGAGAGCTTGTGCTTCCGCCCATTTAGATACATAATCAATGGCAACAAGAATGTAGAGATTATTATGAGATTTTGGAAATGGACCCATAAAGTCAATACCCCAAATGTCAAATACTTCACATACTTGAATGACATTTTGTGGCATTTCATCACGTTGACTTATTTTTCCGGCCCTTTGACATGCATTACAAGATTTGCAAAGAAGGTGTGCGTCTTTAAAAATTGTAGGCCAATAGAATCCAGCATCGTAAACTTTTCTTGCTGTGAGTCGAGGCCCATAATGCCCTCCTGTTGGTCCTGTGTGACAATGGTTTAAGATTTGACTGGCTTCATCTCCGAATACACATCGGCGTATTATTCCATCGGGACAACTTTTAAACAAATGTGGATCTTCCTAGAAATAGTTTTTTATATCACTAAAAAATTTCTTTCGTTTTTGGTACGACAACCCTTTTTCAAGGAATCCACATACTAAGTAGTTTGCATAGTCTGCAAACCATGGAATTTCACTATAATCTATCTTCAATAGATATTCATCAGGAAAGTTATCTTGTATAGCCGATTCATTTAGAACTTCTAATTCGAGATTTTCAAGACGAGAAAGATGATCAGCGGCGAGATTTTCTGCTCCCTTTTTGTCTCGGATTTCAATATCGAACTCTTGTGAGAGTAAGATCCAACGAATTAATCGTGGTTTGGCATCTTGTTTCGAAAATAGGTATTTAAGAGCAGAATGGTCAGTATAGACCACCGTTTTAGCTAGAATGAGATATGAACGAAATTTGTTAAAAGCAAAGACAATGGCAAGGAGTTCTTTTTCAGTAGTTGTGTAATTCGTTTGTGCTCCTTGTAATGTCTTACTAGCGTAATATATAGGTTGAAATCATTTTTCAATCCTTTGTCCTAAAACGGCTCCCATTGCAAAATCACTTGGATCGCACATTAGTTCAAATGGTAGATTCCAATTTGGAGTTATCATGATCGGCGCATTAGTGAGTTTTTCTTTAAGAATATTAAAAGATTTGATGCATTCATCTGAAAAGATGAATGGAGCATCCTTTTCTAGGAGTTTATTCATAGGAGTGGCAATTTTAGAAAAATCTTTTATGAAATGTCGGTAAAAATCGGCATGTCCTAGAAAACTCCTAACTCCTCTAACATTGGTAGGATGTGGAAGTTTAGCAATTACATCTACTTTAGCTCTATCTACTTCAATCCCTTCCTTTGAAATTTTATGACCGAGAATGATGCCTTCTTTAACCATGAAATGGCATTTCTCCCAATTAAATACTAGATTTGATTGTTCGCATCTAATAAGCATTCTTTCAAGATTAACTAGACATGATTCAAATGTATCACTGAAGACTGAAAAGTCATCCATGAAAACTTCCATGCATTCTTCTATCATGTCGTGAAAAATCGCCATCATGCACCTTTGAAAGGTTGCAGGGGCATTGGAAAGTCTAAATGGCATGCGTTTGTAAGCAAAAGTACCATAAGGGCACGTGAATGTGGTTTTTATTGGTCCTCGGGTGCTATTAGAATTTGAAAGTATCTGGAAAAACCATCAAGAAAACAATAGTAACTATTTTCGGCTAATCTTTCCAACATTTGATCAATGAAAGGTAGGGGAAAGTGATCTTTTCTGGTGGCATTATTTAATTTTCTATAATCAATACAAACACGCCATCCTGTTACAGTCCTAGTAGGAATAAGCTCATTTTTCTCATTTGTGATGACAGTCATGCCACCCTTCTTAGGTACGCATTGAACTGGGCTTACCCATGGACTATTAGAGATTGGATAAATTAAACCTGTATCTAGCAGTTTAATAATTTCTTTCTTAACAACATTTTGCATATTAGGATTTAGTCTTCGTTGGCGTTGCACATACGTTTTATGTGAAATGTCCCGTTCTTATTGATTAAAAACGTTCCATATTAATTGATTTCGTTGCGAGGTTTTGACCTCTATATGAGACGTTTTTCAAAGACTGCATTCATTTTTAAAACAAACCATAACCTTTATTTCATAAATAAAGGTTTAAAAAGCTTTACGTAGATTATCAAATAATGATAATCTAAAATATCCTGTTTACACACGACCATTACATAATGGTTTACAATACAAATATGTTACATCGAAATCAGTTTCTTGAATGCAGTTTTTACACAATATCATACAAACATGGACTCCAAATCTTGTCCTTATTTTAGTATGCAACAGCGGAAGCTCTTAATATTCACCTGAGAATAAACATGCTTTAAACGTCAACAAAAATGTTGGTGAGTTATAGGTTTAACCTATATATATCAAATCGTAACAATAGACCACAAGATTTCATATTTCAATACACATCCCATACATAGAGATAAAAATCATTCATATGGTGAACACCTGGTAACCGACAATAACAAGATGCATATATAAGAATATCCCCATCATTCCGGGACACCCTTCGGATATGATATAAATTTCGAAGTACTAAAGCATCCGGTACTTTGGATGGGGTTTGTTAGGCCCAATAGATCTATCTTTAGGATTCGCGTCAATTAGGGTGTCTGTTCCCTAATTCTTAGATTACCAGACTTAATAAAAAGGGGCATATTCGATTTCGATAATTCAACCATAGAATGTAGTTTCACGTACTTGTGTCTATTTTGTAAATCATTTATAAAACCTGCATGTATTCTCATCCCAAAAATATTAGATTTTAAAAGTGGGACTATAACTCACTTTCACAGATTTTTACTTCGTCGGGAAGTAAGACTTGGCCACTGTTGATTCACGAACCTATAACAATATATACATATCTATTAAAGTATGTTCAAAATATATTTACAACACTTTTAATATATTTTGATGTTTTAAGTTTATTAAGTCAGCTGTCCTCGTTAGTAACCTATAACTAGTTGTCCACAGTTAGATGTACAAAAATAAATCGATAAATATTATCTTGAATCAATCCACGACCCAGTGTATACGTATCTCAGTATTGATCACAACTCAAACTATATATATTTTGGAATCAACCTCAACCCTGTATAGCTAACTCCAACATTCACATATAGAGTGTCTATGGTTGTTCCGAAATATATATAGATGTGTCGACATGATAGGTCGAAACATTGTATACGTGTCTATGGTATCTCAAGATTACATAATATACAATACAAGTTGATTAAGTTATGGTTGGAATAGATTTGTTACCAATTTTCACGTAGCTAAAATGAGAAAAATTATCCAATCTTGTTTTACCCATAACTTCTTCATTTTAAATCCGTTTTGAGTGAATCAAATTGCTATGGTTTCATATTGAACTCTATTTTATGAATCTAAACAGAAAAAGTATAGGTTTATAGTCGGAAAAATAAGTTACAAGTCGTTTTTGTAAAGGTAGTCATTTCAGTCGAAAGAACGACGTCTAGATGACCATTTTAGAAAACATACTTCCACTTTGAGTTTAACCATAATTTTTGGATATAGTTTCATGTTCATAATAAAAATCATTTTCTCAGAATAACAACTTTTAAATCAAAGTTTATCATAGTTTTTAATTAACTAACCCAAAACAGCCCGCGGTGTTACTACGACGGCGTAAATCCGGTTTTACGGTGTTTTTCGTGTTTCCAGGTTTTAAATCATTAAGTTAGCATATCATATAGATATAGAACATGTGTTTAGTTGATTTTAAAAGTCAAGTTAGAAGGATTAACTTTTTTTTGCGAACAAGTTTAGAATTAACTAAACTATGTTCTAGTGATTACAAGTTTAAACCTTCGAATAAGATAGCTTTATATGTATGAATCGAATGATGTTATGAACATCATTACTACCTTAATTTCCTTGGATAAACCTACTGGAAAAGAGAAAAATGGATCTAGCTTCAATGGATCCTTGGATGGCTCGAAGTTCTTGAAGCAGAATCATGACACGAAAACAAGTTCAAGTAAGATCATCACTTGAAATAAGATTGTTATAGTTATAGAAATTGAACCAAAGTTTGAATATGATTATTACCTTGTATTAGAATGATAACCTACTGTAAGAAACAAAGATTTCTTGAGGTTGGATGATCACCTTACAAGATTGGAAGTGAGCTAGCAAACTTGAAAGTATTCTTGATTTTATGAAACTAGAACTTTTGGAATTTATGAAGAACACTTAGAACTTGAAGATAGAACTTGAGAGAGATCAATTAGATGAAGAAAATTGAAGAATGAAAGTGTTTGTAGGTGTTTTTGGTCGTTGGTGTATGGATTAGATATAAAGGATATGTTATTTTGTTTTCATGTAAATAAGTCATGAATGATTACTCATATTTTTGTAATTTTATGAGATATTTCATGCTAGTTGCCAAATGATGGTTCCCACATGTGTTAGGTGACTCACATGGGCTGCTAAGAGCTGATCATTGGAGTGTATATACCAATAGTACATACATCTAAAAGCTGTGTATTGTACGAGTACGAATACGGGTGCATACGAGTAGAATTGTTGATGAAACTGAACGAGGATGTAATTGTAAGCATTTTTGTTAAGTAGAAGTATTTTGATAAGTGTCTTGAAGTCTTTCAAAAGTGTATGAATACATATTAAAACACTACATGTATATACATTTTAACTGAGTCGTTAAGTCATCGTTAGTCGTTACATGTAAATGTTGTTTTGAAACCTTTAGGTTAACGATCTTGTTAAATGTTGTTAACCCAATGTTTATAATATCAAAAGAGATTTTAAATTATTATATTATCATGATATTATGATGTACGAATATCTCTTAATATGATATATATACATTAAATGTCGTTACAACGATAATCGTTACATATATGTCTCGTTTCAAAATCATTAAGTTAGTAGTCTTGTTTTTACATATGTAGTTCATTGTTAATATACTTAATGATATGTTTACTTATCATAATATCATGTTAACTATATATATAACCATATATATGTCATCATATAGTTTTTACAAGTTTTAACGTTCGTGAATCACCGGTCAACTTGGGTGGTCAATTGTCTATATGAAACCTATTTCAATTAATCAAGTCTTAACAAGTTTGATTGCTTAACATGTTGGAAACATTTAATCATGTAAATATCAATCTCAATTAATATATATAAACATGGAAAAGTTCGGGTCACTACAGTACCTACCCGTTAAATAAATTTCGTCCCGAAATTTTAAGCTGTTGAAGGTGTTGACGAATCTTCTGGAAATAGATGCGGGTATTTCTTCTTCATCTGATCTTCACGCTCCCAGGTGAACTCGGGTCCTCTACGAGCATTCCATCGAACCTTAACAATTGGTATCTTGTTTTGCTTAAGTCTTTTAACCTCACGATCCATTATTTCGACGGGTTCTTCGATGAATTGAAGTTTTTCGTTGATTTGGATTTCATCTAACGGAATAGTGAGATCTTCTTTAGCAAAACATTTCTTTAAATTCGAGACGTGGAAACTGTTATGTACAGCCGCGAGTTGTTGAGGTAACTCTAGTCGGTAAGCTACTGGTCCGACACGATCAATAATCTTGAATGGTCCAATATACCTTGGATTTAATTTCCCTCGTTTACCAAATCGAACAACGCCTTTCCAAGGTGCAACTTTAAGCATGACCATCTCTCTAATTTCAAATTCTATATTTTTTCTTTTAATGTCAGCGTAGCTCTTTTGTCGACTTTGGGCGGTTTTCAACCGTTGTTGAATTTGGATGATCTTCTCGGTAGTTTCTTGTATAATCTCTGGACCCGTAATCTGTCTATCCCCCACTTCACTCCAACAAATCGGAGACCTGCACTTTCTACCATAAAGTGCTTCAAACGGCGCCATCTCAATGCTTGAATGGTAGCTGTTGTTGTAGGAAAATTCTGCTAATGGTAGATGTCGATCCCAACTGTTTCCGAAATCAATAACACATGCTCGTAGCATGTATTCAAGCGTTTGTATCGTCCTTTCGCTCTGCCCATCAGTTTGTGGATGATAGGCAGTACTCATGTCTAGACGAGTTCCTAATGCTTGCTGTAATGTCTGCCAGAATCTTGAAATAAATCTGCCATCCCTATCAGAGATAATAGAGATTGGTATTCCATGTCTGGAGACGACTTCCTTCAAATACAGTCGTGCTAACTTCTCCATCTTGTCATCTTCTCTTATTGGTAGGAAGTGTGCTGATTTGGTGAGACGATCAACTATTACCCAAATAGTATCAAAACCACTTGCAGTCCTTGGCAATTTAGTGATGAAATCCATGGTAATGTTTTCCCATTTCCATTCCGGGATTTCGGGTTGTTGAAGTAGACCTGATGGTTTCTGATGCTCAGCTTTGACCTTAGAACACGTCAAACATTCTCCTACATATTTAGCAACATCGGCTTTCATACCCGGCCACCAAAAATGTTTCTTGAGATCCTTGTACATCTTCCCCGTTCCAGGATGTATTGAGTATCTGGTTTTATGAGCTTCTCTAAGTACCATTTCTCTCATATCTCCAAATTTTGGTACCCAAATCCTTTCAGCCCTATACCGGGTTCCGTCTACCCGAATATTAAGATGCTTCTCCGATCCTTTGGGTATTTCATCCTTTAAATTTCCCTCTTTTAAAACTCCTTATTGCGCCTCCTTTATTTGAGTAGTAATGTTATTATGAATCATTATATTCATAGATTTTACTCGAATGGGTTCTCTATCCTTCCTGCTCAAGGCATCGGCTACCACATTTGCCTTCCCCGGGTGGTAACGAATCTCAAAATCGTAATCATTCAATAATTCAATCCACCTACGCTGCCTCATATTCAGTTGTTTCTGATTAAATATGTGTTGAAGACTTTTGTGGTCGGTATATATAATACTTTTGACCCCATATAAGTAGTGCCTCCAAGTCTTTAATGCAAAAACAACCGCGCCTAATTCCAAATCATGCGTCGTATAATTTTGTTCGTGAATCTTCAATTGTCTAGACGCATAAGCAATCACCTTCGTTCGTTGCATTAATACACAACCGAGACCTTGCTTTGATGCGTCACAATAAATCACAAAATCATCATTCCCTTCAGGCAATGACAATATAGGTGCCGTAGTTAGCTTTTTCTTCAATAACTGAAACGCTTTCTCTTGTTCATCATTCCATTCAAATTTCTTCCCTTTATGCGTTAATGCAGTCAAGGGTTTTGCTATTCTGGAAAAGTCTTGGATGAACCTTCTGTAGTAACCAGCTAGTCCTAAAAACTGGCGTATGTGTTTCGGAGTTTTCGGGGTTTCCCACTTTTCAACAGTTTCTATCTTTGCCGGATCCACCTTAATACCTTCTTTGTTCACTATGTGACCGAGGAATTGAACTTCTTCCAACCAAAATGCACACTTTGAAAACTTAGCGTACAATTCTTCCTTCCTCAATACTTCTAACACCTTTCTCAAATGTTCACCGTGTTCTTGGTCATTCTTTGAGTAAATAAGTATGTCATCAATGAAAACAATGACAAACTTGTCAAGGTATGGTCCACACACTCGGTTCATAAGGTCCATGAACACAGCTGGTGCATTAGTTAAACCAAACGGCATGACCATAAACTCGTAATGACCGTAACGTGTTCTGAAAGCAGTCTTTGGAATATCATCTTCTTTCACCCGCATTTGATGATACCCGGAACGTAAGTCAATCTTTGAATAAACAGACGAGCCTTGTAGTTGATCAAATAAGTTGTCGATTCTCGGTAGTGGGTAGCGGTTCTTGATGGTAAGTTTGTTCAACTCTCGGTAGTCGATACACAACCTGAATGTACCATCTTTCTTCTTGACAAACAAAACAGGAGCTCCCCACGGTGATGTGCTTGGTCGAATGAAACCACGCTCTAAAATTTCTTGTAATTGGCTTTGCAGTTCTTTCATCTCGCTGGGTGCAAGTCTGTAAGGAGCACGAGCTATTGGTGCAGCTCCTGGTACAAGATCTATTTGAAATTCAACGGATCGATGTGGGGGTAATCCCGGTAATTCTTTCGGAAATACATCGGGAAATTCTTTTGCAATGGGAACATCATTGATGCTCTTTTCTTCAGTTTGTACTTTCTCGACGTATGCTAGAACAGCATAGCAACCTTTTCTTATTAGTTTTTGTGCCTTCAAATTACTAATAAGATGTAGCTTCGTGTTGCCCTTTTCTCCGTACACCATTAAGGGTTTTCCTTTTTCTCGTATAATGCGAATTGCATTTTTGTAACAAACGCTCTCCGCTTTCACTTCTTTCAACCAGTCCATACCGATTATCACATCAAAACTCCCTAACTCTACTGGTATCAAATCAATCTTAAATGTTTCGCTAACCAGTTTAATTTCTCGATTCCGACATATATTATCTGCTGAAATTAATTTACCATTTGCTAATTCGAGTAAAAATTTACTATCCAAAGGCGTCAATGGACAACTTAATTTAGCACAAAAATCTCTACTCATATAGCTTCTATCCGCACCCGAATCAAATAAAACGTAAGCAGATTTATTGTCAATAAGAAACGTACCCGTAACAAGCTCCGGGTCTTCCTGTGCCTCTACCGCATTAATATTGAAAACTCTTCCACGGCCTTGTCCATTCGTGTTCTCCTGGTTCGGGCAATTTCTAATAATGTGGCCTGGTTTTCCACATTTATAACAAACTATATTGGCATAACTTGCTCCGACACTACTTGCTCCGCCATTACTCGTTCCGACACCATTTGTTCCTTTCGTTCTATTAACCCCTGGTCCGTAGACCTCACACTTCGCCGCGCTATGACCATTTCTTTTACACTTGTTGCAAAATTTGGTGCAGAACCCCGAGTGATTCTTTTCACACCTTTGGCATAGCTGCTTCTGATTGTTGTTGTTGTTGCGGTTATTATTGTTGTTGGGATGATTGTTGTAGTTGTTGTTGTTGTTGTTGTTGTTGTTGGGCCGTTTGTTGTAGTTGCGATTGATGTTGCGATTGTTGGGATAATTGTTGCGATTATTGTTGTAATTGCTGTTGTTGTTGTATTGGTGATTCTTATCACCGTTTTCCTCCCACTTTCTTTTGACTTGCTTCACATTGGCCTCTTCAGCAGTCTGTTCTTTAATTCTTTCTTCAATCTGGTTCACTAGTTTGTGAGCCATTCTACATGCCTGTTGTATGGAGGCGGGCTCGTGTGAACTTATATCTTCTTGGATTCTTTCCGGTAATCCTTTCACAAACGCGTCGATCTTCTCTTCCTCATCTTCGAATGCTCCCGGACACAATAGGCACAATTCTGTGAATCGTCTTTCGTACGTGGTAATATCAAATCCTTGGGTTCGTAACCCTCTAAGTTCTGTCTTGAGCTTATTGACCTCGGTTCTGGGACGGTACTTCTCGTTCATCAAGTGCTTGAATGCTGACCACGGTAGTGCGTACGCATCATCTTGTCCCACTTGCTCTAGATAGGTATTCCACCATGTTAACGCAGAACCTGTGAAGGTATGCGTAGCGTACTTCACTTTGTCCTCTTCAGTACACTTACTTATGGCAAACACCGATTCAACCTTCTCGGTCCACCGTTTCAATCCGATCGGTCCTTCGGTTCCATCAAATTCCAAAGGTTTGCAGGCAGTGAATTCTTTGTAGGTGCATCCTACACGATTTCCTGTACTGCTAGATCCAAGGTTATTGTTGGTATGTAGCGCATCCTGTACTGCGGCTATGTTTGAAGCTAGAAAAGTACGGAATTCCTCTTCATTCATATTCACGGTGTGTCGAGTAGTCGGTGCCATTTCCTTCAAAATAGTTAAATGGAACAAGTTAATCATACAGAATATTAAGAGTAGTTAATAGTATTTCGTAGCATAATATGAACTCATTTATAAAAGCTTTTTCTTCATATTAGCGTTTTATAAGTTTAAATTCGGGTAGTACCTACCCGTTAAGTTCATACTTAGTAGCTAATATACAATTCAACTACTACAATTCTATATGAAAAACTGATTATAATAATATTTCGCGTTCAAACTTTTATACAATATTTTACAAACTTACAATACCGCTTATTTTACATAAAGCATGAAATATAGCACACAATAACTTTGATACAATATAGTTGTGAAGACAATTCTAGCTAGTACACAAGTCGTTCAGCAAAGGCAATAAAGACACGTAATTCATACGTCCAGAAACAAGTCATGCATTCTGGTTTTACTAGGACTACTTCCCATCCTTGGTCTTGTGCAACATAACCGTTATGGCCGTTGATAAGACAGCGTGTTGTAACGTCATCAAAGGGACGAGGGTTACGTAATGTCCAACAGTCCCGTAATAATCTAAAAACCTCATTTCTTACCCCAATTACCGACTCCGTCACTTGTGGAAACGTTTTGTTTAATAGTTGTAGCCCGATGTTCTTGTTCTCACTTTGGTGAGAAGCGAACATTACTAATCCGTAAGCATAACATGCTTCTTTATGTTGCATGTTAGCCGCTTTTTCTAAATCACGAAGTCCAATATTCGGATATATTGAGTCAAAATAATTTCTTAACCCGTTGCGTAAAATAGCATTTGGGTTCCCCGCAATATATGCGTCAAAGTAAACACATCGTAACTTATGGGTTTCCCAATGTGATATCCCCCATCTTTCAAACGAAAGTCTCTTATAAACCAAGACATTCTTGGAACGTTCTTCGAATGTCTTACAAACTGATCTCGCCTTAAATAGTTGTGCCGAAGAATTCTGGCCGACTCTAGACAAGATTTCATCAATCATGTCTCCGGGTAGGTCTCTTAAAATATTGGGTTGTCTATCCATTTTGTGTTTTTAAACTGTAAAATAGACAAGAGTTAGATTCATAAAAAAAAATACTTATTAATACAAGCAATTTTTACAAATATCATAAAGCATAAGCACACTATATTACATATATTACACCACACGAATATAACTATCTTATTCCGACTCGCTCGTTTCTTCTTGTTCGGTTTTGGTTCGTTTTGCCAAGTTTCTAGGGATATATGATGTTCCCCTAATACGAGCCGTCGTTATCCACATTGGTTTAGAAAAACCTGGTGGTTTAGAGGTTCCCGGGTCATTGTTACAACTTAAGGACTTCGGGGGTTGACGATACATATAAAGTTCATCGGGGTTGGAATTAGATTTCTCTATTTTTATGCCCTTTCCCTTATTATTTTCTTTTGCCTTTTTAAATTCAGTTGGGGTAATTTCTATAACATCATCGGAATTCTCGTCGGAATCCGATTCATCGGAGAATTGGTAATCCTCCCAATATTTTGCTTCCTTGGCGGAAACACCATTGACCATAATTAACCTTGGTCGGTTGGTTGAGGATTCTCTTTTACTTAACCGTTTTATTATTTCCCCCACCGGTTCTATTTCTTCTTCCGGTTCCGATTCTTCTTCCGGTTCCGATTCTTCTTCCGGTTCCGACTCTTCTTCCGGTTCCTCTTCGGGAACTTGTGAATCAGTCCACGAATCATTCCAATTTACATTTGACTCTTCATTATTATTAGGTGAGTCAATGGGACTTGTTCTAGAGGTAGACATCTATCACATAATATCAAACACGTTAAGAGATTAATATATCACATAATATTCATATGTTAAAAATATATAGTTTCCAACAAAAATGTTAAGCAATCATTTTTAAAGAAAACACGGTCGAAGTCCAGACTCACTAATGCATCCTAACGAACTCGATAAGACACACTAATGCAAATTTTCTGGTTCTCTAAGACCAACGCTCTGATACCAACTGAAATGTCCCGTTCTTATTGATTAAAAACGTTCCATATTAATTGATTTCGTTGCGAGGTTTTGACCTCTATATGAGACGTTTTTCAAAGACTGCATTCATTTTTAAAACAAACCATAACCTTTATTTCATAAATAAAGGTTTAAAAAGCTTTACGTAGATTATCAAATAATGATAATCTAAAATATCCTGTTTACACACGACCATTACATAATGGTTTACAATACAAATATGTTACATCGAAATCAGTTTCTTGAATGCAGTTTTTACACAATATCATACAAACATGGACTCCAAATCTTGTCCTTATTTTAGTATGCAACAGCGGAAGCTCTTAATATTCACCTGAGAATAAACATGCTTTAAACGTCAACAAAAATGTTGGTGAGTTATAGGTTTAACCTATATATATCAAATCGTAACAATAGACCACAAGATTTCATATTTCAATACACATCCCATACATAGAGATAAAAATCATTCATATGGTGAACACCTGGTAACCGACAATAACAAGATGCATATATAAGAATATCCCCATCATTCCGGGACACCCTTCGGATATGATATAAATTTCGAAGTACTAAAGCATCCGGTACTTTGGATGGGGTTTGTTAGGCCCAATAGATCTATCTTTAGGATTCGCGTCAATTAGGGTGTCTGTTCCCTAATTCTTAGATTACCAGACTTAATAAAAAGGGGCATATTCGATTTCGATAATTCAACCATAGAATGTAGTTTCACGTACTTGTGTCTATTTTGTAAATCATTTATAAAACCTGCATGTATTCTCATCCCAAAAATATTAGATTTTAAAAGTGGGACTATAACTCACTTTCACAGATTTTTACTTCGTCGGGAAGTAAGACTTGGCCACTGTTGATTCACGAACCTATAACAATATATACATATATATTAAAGTATGTTCAAAATATATTTACAACACTTTTAATATATTTTGATGTTTTAAGTTTATTAAGTCAGCTGTCCTCGTTAGTAACCTATAACTAGTTGTCCACAGTTAGATGTACAAAAATAAATCGATAAATATTATCTTGAATCAATCCACGACCCAGTGTATACGTATCTCAGTATTGATCACAACTCAAACTATATATATTTTGGAATCAACCTCAACCCTGTATAGCTAACTCCAACATTCACATATAGAGTGTCTATGGTTGTTCCGAAATATATATAGATGTGTCGACATGATAGGTCGAAACATTGTATACGTGTCTATGGTATCTCAAGATTACATAATATACAATACAAGTTGATTAAGTTATGGTTGGAATAGATTTGTTACCAATTTTCACGTAGCTAAAATGAGAAAAATTATCCAATCTTGTTTTACCCATAACTTCTTCATTTTAAATCCGTTTTGAGTGAATCAAATTGCTATGGTTTCATATTGAACTCTATTTTATGAATCTAAACAGAAAAAGTATAGGTTTATAGTCGGAAAAATAAGTTACAAGTCGTTTTTGTAAAGGTAGTCATTTCAGTCGAAAGAACGACGTCTAGATGACCATTTTAGAAAACATACTTCCACTTTGAGTTTAACCATAATTTTTGGATATAGTTTCATGTTCATAATAAAAATCATTTTCTCAGAATAACAACTTTTAAATCAAAGTTTATCATAGTTTTTAATTAACTAACCCAAAACAGCCCGCGGTGTTACTACGACGGCGTAAATCCGGTTTTACGGTGTTTTTCGTGTTTCCAGGTTTTAAATCATTAAGTTAGCATATCATATAGATATAGAACATGTGTTTAGTTGATTTTAAAAGTCAAGTTAGAAGGATTAACTTTTTTTTGCGAACAAGTTTAGAATTAACTAAACTATGTTCTAGTGATTACAAGTTTAAACCTTCGAATAAGATAGCTTTATATGTATGAATCGAATGATGTTATGAACATCATTACTACCTTAATTTCCTTGGATAAACCTACTGGAAAAGAGAAAAATGGATCTAGCTTCAATGGATCCTTGGATGGCTCGAAGTTCTTGAAGCAGAATCATGACACGAAAACAAGTTCAAGTAAGATCATCACTTGAAATAAGATTGTTATAGTTATAGAAATTGAACCAAAGTTTGAATATGATTATTACCTTGTATTAGAATGATAACCTACTGTAAGAAACAAAGATTTCTTGAGGTTGGATGATCACCTTACAAGATTGGAAGTGAGCTAGCAAACTTGAAAGTATTCTTGATTTTATGAAACTAGAACTTTTGGAATTTATGAAGAACACTTAGAACTTGAAGATAGAACTTGAGAGAGATCAATTAGATGAAGAAAATTGAAGAATGAAAGTGTTTGTAGGTGTTTTTGGTCGTTGGTGTATGGATTAGATATAAAGGATATGTTATTTTGTTTTCATGTAAATAAGTCATGAATGATTACTCATATTTTTGTAATTTTATGAGATATTTCATGCTAGTTGCCAAATGATGGTTCCCACATGTGTTAGGTGACTCACATGGGCTGCTAAGAGCTGATCATTGGAGTGTATATACCAATAGTACATACATCTAAAAGCTGTGTATTGTACGAGTACGAATACGGGTGCATACGAGTAGAATTGTTGATGAAACTGAACGAGGATGTAATTGTAAGCATTTTTGTTAAGTAGAAGTATTTTGATAAGTGTCTTGAAGTCTTTCAAAAGTGTATGAATACATATTAAAACACTACATGTATATACATTTTAACTGAGTCGTTAAGTCATCGTTAGTCGTTACATGTAAATGTTGTTTTGAAACCTTTAGGTTAACGATCTTGTTAAATGTTGTTAACCCAATGTTTATAATATCAAAAGAGATTTTAAATTATTATATTATCATGATATTATGATGTACGAATATCTCTTAATATGATATATATACATTAAATGTCGTTACAACGATAATCGTTACATATATGTCTCGTTTCAAAATCATTAAGTTAGTAGTCTTGTTTTTACATATGTAGTTCATTGTTAATATACTTAATGATATGTTTACTTATCATAATATCATGTTAACTATATATATAACCATATATATGTCATCATATAGTTTTTACAAGTTTTAACGTTCGTGAATCACCGGTCAACTTGGGTGGTCAATTGTCTATATGAAACCTATTTCAATTAATCAAGTCTTAACAAGTTTGATTGCTTAACATGTTGGAAACATTTAATCATGTAAATATCAATCTCAATTAATATATATAAACATGGAAAAGTTCGGGTCACTACATTATGACCATCTTCCATAAGGATTTTATGTGTGCAATACGAAGGACTTATTCCTTTAATATCATGAATCTTCCATGCAATAGCTGGTTTATGAGCTTTTAGCACAGAAATGAGTTGAGATTTTTCATTTTTGGTAAGAGAAGACGATATTATTACAGGTAATTCAGATTCACCATGTAAATAAGCGTATTCCAAATGGTTTGGAAGTGGCTTTAACTCTAATGTCGGTGGTTCTTCTATCGATGATTTATATCGATATCTGTCTTCTTCTTTTAGCATTTGAATTTTTTCTGTTGTTGGTTCATATCCATTAGCCATAAGTGTAGCTAACATTTCAGTTTCATCAATTGGTTCAGTTCATTCTCCTAAAGAACATTCTCCTGTTCCTTGTAATTCTGAAAATTCTTCTAACAATTCTGCATGTGAATTTATAGTTTGAATATAATAACATGTATCATCTGCAAATTGCGGTTGTTGCATGGCTCTATCAACAGAAAAGGTAACACTCTCGTCCTCTATACTTAGGGTCAGTTTCTTACCGAACATGTCTATTATTGCTTTAGCCGTGTTTAAAAATGGTCTTCCTAATATGAGAGGAACTCGAGAATCTTCTTCCATATCTAGAATAACAAAATCTACTGGAAATACTAAAGTACCAACTTTAACTAGCATGTTCTCCATTATCCCTCTAGGATATTTTACTGATCGATCGGCTAGTTGTATACTTATTCGTGTTAGTTTCAATTCTTCGAGGTCTAGTTTAGCGTATAATGAATACGGTATTAAATTTATACTAGCACCTAAGTCTGCCAATGCTTCTATTGAACTAAGACTACCCAAAAAACATGGAATTGTGAAACTTCCTAGATCTGATAATTTTTCTGGTATCTTATTCAACAGCACTGCATAACAATTAGCATTCATAGTAACATCCGAGAGTTCTTCCATTTTCTTTCTATTTGTGATTAGATCTTTCAAGAATTTAGCATATCAAGGCATTCCTGAAATCACATCAATGAAAGGAAGATTGACATTTATTTGTTTAAACATATCCAAGAATTTGGATTGCACGGCTTCAAGTCTCTCTTTTCTCATTTTACTCGGGTATGGAAGTGGTGGTTGGTATGGTTTAACATAAGGTTTAGCCTTAATTGTGTTATCTTCATTAACCTTTTCAACTACCAGTTCTGTTTCCTTATCTTGTTCAGATTGTGGTTCTTGTGGAGTAGGAATAGAGTCATCATAAATTACAGGCATTTCAGGTGGTTTAAATGTAATACCACTTCTTGTGGTAATGGCTTTAGCTGTTTCATTCCAGAGGTTAGCATTTGTATCACTAGGTAGACTTCCTAGTTTTCTTTCACCTATCAACCTTGCTAGGTTGCTTACTTCATGTTTCAAATTTTGAATAGAATCTTGTTTATTTCTAAATGCTTGGGCATTTTGTTCATTCGTTTGTTTCTGAGATGTGAAAAACTGAGTTTGAGATTCAACTAGCTTCGACATCATATCTTCTAAATTTGGCTTTTTATCATTGGTTTATGGTGGTTTGTTTTGAAAAATAGGTCTTTGCTGATTGTAAGTATTATTAGATACTTGTTGATTGCTAGGACCTTATTGATTGTTGTATGGAACAGTTCGATTATAATTCTGATTTTGATTGTAGATCGGTCTTGGTGGTTGATAATTATTCTGATAATTATTTCCAGGCCTTTGGTTTATGTATGAAACATTCTCTATTTGTTCCATTGTTTGTTCAATACTGAGACAATCTTTTGTCAAATGTGGTCCTCCACACTGCTCACAACTAATTCGTATTGAATGAATATCTTTAGTCATCTTTTCCATTCGTCTCTCGACAGCATCTATCTTTGCGGAAATGGAATCTAAGTCATGGCTAGAATCGGCTCTAGCTGCTTTAGATGATCTAACGATATCTTTTTCTTGATGCCACTCATGTGAGTGGGAAGCAGTGTTATCAATAATTTTGTAAGCGTCAGTTGAGGTTTTCTTCATAATGGAACCACCAGCTGCTATATCGATATCTTTTCTTGTAGTGATGTCGCATCCTTGATAGAATATTTGTACTATTTGACAAGTGTCTAAACCATGTTGCGGACATCCTCTCAATAACTTTCCAAATCTTGTCCACGCCTCATATAGAGTTTCATTTGGCTTTTGCGTGAACGTAACTATTTCTCCTTGAAGTCTTACGGCTTTAGATGCCGGAAAGAATTGTTTAAGAAAATTTTCAACTAAAACATCCCATGTATCAATCGCCCCGTCAGGTAACGATTCTAACCAATCTTTGGCTTCTCTCTTTAAAGTCCAGGGAAATAACATGAGATATATCTATTCATCCTCCACTTCTCTTATTTTAAATAGAGTACAGATCCTATTAAAGGTACGAAGATGTTCATTTAGATCTTCCTTCGGCGCACCACTAAATTGGCATTGATTAGTCACCATGTGTAGGATTTGTCCTTTGATTTCATAATCTGGCGCATTAATGTCTGGTTGAGTAATTGCGTGACCTTGGCCAGTGTGTTTAGCTCTCATTCGGTCTTCCATACTTAGAGGTTCCAGATTTTCCATTATTGAATTTGTTGAATCTGAATCACTAGAGGATTCTGATTTAATGGGTTGTTCCTCTACAATCTCTATTTGAATGATTGGTGGTTCTGGAGGAAAGATTAATGGTTCAGGATCTCTGAATTGTCCCTGAATATCCTCCGGGGTTCTCAATTGTGAAGTCGGGTTCAAAAAATGGATTATCGGAAATTTGAATTAGAGTACTTGGTCGACTGGATGATGATTCTAAAGAAAAATCAACGGCAACAATATTGGCTAGATGTCTTGATCGAGTTACAGGTGGTGAGCGTATAAAAGGTGGTGAACGTTTTGCTCGGTGCATTCACTGAATATCCTATTAGTTATAAAAGATAAAAATTATATAAGTTATCAAATTAATAGACTTTTCTGCTTTTGCCCACGTTTCGAATAGCCAAAAGATGTAGCAGGGAGCCAGAACCCTTTAAATCGGAAGCTCACAACTCAGCCACTAACAAATCCAACTATTACTACGAAGCAGAAAATTTTGGATGTCTATCAATTTAACCACTTAAAATAATTTTTCGATGAAATTTAAAGAAATTTTAGAGAAGAAATAGAAAATTCTATGTCCTAAAAACTAGAGCGGCGAAAAATAAGAAAGAAAAAGAGTGCGTCGAAAATGTCGAAAAATAATAAAAAGAACGTAGCGCGTCGAAACTTAAAAGTCTAAAAACTAAAAATTAAAAGTTACGTCTAAAGATATTAAAGCTTAAAAGGAATTCTATATCTTAAACGGCAATAACTTAGTAAGTACTAAAATCTTAAAATCGCGTCGCAAAATTCTAAAGCACTTAAATCTTAGTCTAAAGAAAAAGCACTTAAGAGATTTTACGGCAAAGCCTAAAAATCTAGAAATAAAAATAACTATGGCAAAAACTATATCTTAAAACTAGTTACGAGCGAAAAATATAAATATTACGAATAAACGATTAAAAAGGTACTAAATTTTAAAAATAAAACTTAAAGTTGTAAAAATACAATTTTTATAAAAATATTATTTTTAAATTAATATTTTATAAAAGTATTAATTTTATAAGTAATAAAACTAATTAATACCTAAAAATACAAATTTAATTAACAAAAACTAATTAATATTTTAATTAAACCCTAATTAATAATAATAAATAAATAAATAACCCTAATTTCGTAATTAATGCTGCAATGTTTGACCTGTCAGAGACCTCCGCGAGTGCGGATACCAACTGGCAAAAAGTACCGCGAGTGCGGATACCACAGATTCAGATGAGATGCAGGTAGAATTTTGCAGGTTCGGTTTCTAAATATATATTTTTTTTAAATTATGAAAAATATAAATATAACTTATTACTTTTTTATAACTTTTTCACAATAAATAAAAAAATAAATATAAAAACTTTTTAATTTAACTAAACTTAAAAATATAGATATATTTTTCTTTTTCTTGTATTTTTAATATTTAAAACGTATATTTTTACAAAAATAGATTACGACTTAATAATTTTTTTTATATATAGCGTTGCGCTTTTGGCGTTTAGGATTCCCCGACAGCGGCGCCAAAAATACTTGATGTGCGTAGAGGTGTATACAAAATAGTATTAATTTTTGCTAGGAAATACTATTAAATACGATACAATTTTACACAAGTTATTTATTTATTTATAGAGTGAATATACCTAAACCTTACTACAACACTTATAGGTAGTGTACCTAATCATACAGTAGTGTAGTTTTTAGTAAGTCGGGTTCGTCCGCAAGGAACTTGCCAAGTTTAACGCTATATTTTTAAAAACTATATTTGTAAAAATATAAATATATATAAGTAGTATTATTATTATAAAAGGGGGTTTTTACCGTTTAATGACCGGTTTGTTTATTTTAAAACTTTAGTCGCAGTTTAAACCTAATGTAAAATATTAAAAATAAATACAACTTAATTTAAAGCGTAAAGTAAATGACAATAAATAAAGTTGTGATAATTAAAAAGTATGATAATTAAAATGATAATAAATTAAAGTGCGATAATTAAAAAGTACGATAATTAAAATGACAATAAATTAAAGTGCGATAATTAAAAGTACAATTAAATATGAAATAAAGGAATTATGCTTATTTAAACTTCTGTAATCATGATGTTTGACGTGTTGATTTTAGTTTATTCCCATGGGTTAATTGTCCTTTGTCTTGGATTATTCAATATGTCCGTCTGGTTTTTATCCATGACAGTCCATCAGTCATAAATATAAAGCGTGAGTGTCCTCGACAAATGATCCTTATATCCGAAGTCAAATATTTCAACTAATTGGGGACTTAAACTATAACTACACCAAGTGTCCTTGTATATAATTCACCCCTGTTTTAATAAGTCCATTAACTATTAATCCATTCCCGTATCCGGTTAAATGAACGATTATTAGTACTTGTAAATATCCCGCCCATCGTGTCCGATCGAGTGTATATGGTTATTTATAGGTACGTCCAATTGTAAATCTTTATATTAAATTAACAAACTATCATTTAATTAAACAAATATAAAGCCCATTAATAGCCCATAGTCTAATTTCCACAAGTGTCGTTCTTTTGTCCAAACCCCAATTATGGTACAAAGCCCAATTACCCAATTTTAATATTTAGCCCAACATCACGATTACTTCGGTTTAAATAAGCATAATAATAACTTAGCTACGAGACATTAATTTAAAAAGGTTGAACATAACTTACAATGATTAATAATAGCATAGCGTTACACGGACAGAATTTCGACTTACACCCTTACAACGTTCGCTAACATACCCTTATTATTAAAACTAAAATTAAAATTAATATTAAAATTATAATATATTATATATATATATATATATAATACGAGTGAGAGATAGGAAGAGAAAAAGATGTGTTTTTCGTTGTGCAGAATTCGTTACCTTTTATAGGCCCACGTTTTCCTGTAGATCTCTGCGAGTGCGGTTTTTTTATACATCAGAACTCCGCGAGTGCGGAGGTCTGGATTACAGCTCACATATTGATCCAAAACGTGGGCTACGTAAATATTTAATATATAATAATATATATAATTAATTATATATTATATTATATTCTTGAGCATAGTTGACTTGTAATTTTTGGTCCGTTGCGTCGTACGTTGAAAGTTGACTTTGGTCCCGGTTCCGGATTTTCGAACGTCCTTTTGTACAATTTAATATCTTGTACTTTGCATTTCACGGCTTGTACTCTTGTCATTTTTAGGCGTTTCTTATCAATATTTTGAACCTCTTTGATTGTACTTTGTACTTTTTAACTTTTTGATCGTTTGCGTCTTCAATTCGTCGAATCTGCCTTTTGTCTTTACCTTTTATTATTTAAACGAATATCACTTGTAAATAGGACAATTGCAACTAAAAGCTTTTCTTTCTTGAGGGATAATGCTATGAAATATATGTTCGTTTTTAGCATTATCAGAAGCTCTTAATAATCATCTGAGAATAAACATGCTTTAAACGTCAACAAAAATGTTGATGAGTTATAGGTTTAACCTATATATCAAATTGTAATAATAGACTACAAGATTTCATCTTTCAATAACATTCAATCTGCATAAAAATCATTCGTATGGTTGAACACCTGGTAACCGACATTAACAAATACATCTAGAATATCCCCATATATAAATATCGAAGTACTAAAGCAGTTCAAATTCTCTGACTGGGGCTTGTCAATGGCCCATAGATCTATCTTTAGGATTCGCGTCAATTGGTGGAAATTATAATAAACACCGATTCTTAGGTTACCAAGTTCACAAGGGCGATATTCGGTATAACGGTTCAACATAGAATGTAGTTTCAATACTTGTGTCTATTTTGTAAATCATTTTCAAAACTGCATGTATTCTCATCCTAAAATATTAGATTTTAAAAGTGGGAGTATAACTCACTTTCACAGTTTTTTACTTCGTCGGGAAGTAAGATTTGGCCACTGGTCGATTCATGAACCTATAACAAATATGTACATATATATCAATGTATGTTCAAAATATATTTACAACATTTTTAATACGTTTTAATGTTTTAAGTTTATTAAGTCAGCTGTCCTCGTTAGTAACCTACAACTAGTTGTCCACAGTTATATGTATAGAAAATAAAGCAATATATATTATCTCGAATCAATCCACGACCTCGTGTATACAAGCCTCAGGCTAGACCACAACTCAAAGTATATATAATATTTTGGAATCAACCTCAACCCTGTATAGCTAACTCCAACATTACTACATATAGAGTGTCTATGGTTGTTCCAAAATATATATATAGATGGGTCGATATGATATGTCAAAACATTGTATTCGTGTCTATGGTATCCCAAGATTACTACATGTATTAGAATACATGTATAATACAATATGTTAGCTAGGATATGATTAATATAGATTTGTTACCAATTTTCACGTAGCTACAATTAAGAAAAATTAACCAATCTTGTTTTACCCATAACTTCTTCGTTTTAAATCCGTTTTGAGTGTTTCAAGTTGCTATGGTTTCATATTGAACTTAAGTTTATGAATCTAAACAGAAAAAGTATAAGTTTATAGTCAGAAATACAAGTTACAAGTCATTTTTGTAAAGGTAGTCATTTCAGTCAAAAGAACGACGTCTAGATGACCATTTTGGAAAACATACTTCCACTTTGAGTTTAACCATGATTTTTGAATATAGTTTCTTGTTCACAAGAAAAATCATTTTCCCAGAAGAACAACTTTTAAATCAAAGTTTATCATAGTTTTTAGTTAACTAACCCAAAGCAGCCCGCGGTGTTACTACGACGGCGTATATCCGGTTTTACGGCGTTTTCCGATTTTAAATCATTAAGTTAGCATATCATATAGATATAGAACATGTGTTTAGTTGATTTTAAAAGTCAAGTTACAAGGATTAACTTTTGTTTGTTAACAAGTGTAGAATTAACTAAACTATGTTCTAGTGATTACGAGTTTAAACCTTCGAATAAGGTAGTTTTATATATATGCATCGAATGATGTTATGAACATCATTACTACCTAAAGTTTAGTAGGTAAACCTACTGGAAGTGACATGAAATTATCTAGCTTCGAAGGATCTTGGATGGCTTGAAAGTTCTTGAAGTAGGATCATGACACAAAAACAAGTTCAAGCAAGATTTTTACTCGAATTAAGATAGTTTATAGTTATAGAAATTGAATCAAAGTTTGAATATGAATATTACCTTGAATAAGAAAGATAACCTACTATAAATAACAAAGGTTTCTTGATCTTAGATGATTACTTGGAATGGATTAGAAAGCTTGGAAGTAAACTAGTAAACTTGAAAGGATTTTCAAAATGTTCTTGAAGTGTTCTTCCTAAGATGATTATAGCTTGATTCTTGAAGTAATTTTTGATGAAGATGATGATTAGCTACTGGAAAAATTCGTTCATAAGTGTGTGTGTGTTGAGAGAGAATTAGAAAGAGAATTAGAAGTGAAATGGAGTGAATGATGAGTGGTAAGTGGTGAGTGGGGTTAAAAGGAGTTCTAGTTAGTTGACTAGTTCATGGTAGAAGTTAAAATTGATTAGTCATGCATGACATAATCAAAAGTGGAATCCCATGATAGTTCCTATTGGTATATACCCATAGTAAGTACGTCTAGAAGCTGTGTATAATATGGGTATGAATACGACTAGAATTCTTGATGAAAAAAAAAGAATGGGAATGTAACTGTAACCATTTTCGTTAAGTATGAGTTTTTTGTTATATGTCTTGAAGTCTTCCAAAAGTATATTAATACATCTAAATACACTACATGTATATACATTTTAACTGAGTCGTTAAGTCATCGTTAGTCGTTACATGTAAGTGTTGTTTTGAAACCTTTAAGTTAACGATCTCATTTAATGTTGTTAACCCATTGTTTATTATATCTAATGAGATGTTAAATTATTATATTATCATGATATTATAATATATTAATATATCTTAATATGATATATATACATTTAAATGTTGTTACAACGATAATCGTTACATGTATGTTTCGTTTCGAAATCCTTAAGTTAGTAGTCTTGTTTTTACATATGTAGTTCATTGTTTATATACTTAATGAGATACATACTTATCACAATATCATGTTAACTATATATATATATATATATATATATATATATATATATATATATATATATATATATATATATATATATATATACATATACATATATATATACATATATATGTCATCATATAGTTTTTACAAGTTTTAACGTTCGTGAATCGCCGGTCAACTTTGGTGGTCAATTGTCTATATGAAACTCATTTCAAATAATCAAGTCTTAACAAGTTTGATTGCTTAACATGTTGGAAACACTTAATCATGTAAAAATAAATTTCATTTAATATATATAAACATGGAAAAGTTCGAGTCACTACAATCAAGTATCGGGAGGTGAAGAAATTGTTTTAAATTTATGTTTAGCGGGGCCTAAATTGTACTACTCCTTATTATGGTGAGTAAGGGAAAGTATGACCTAGGGTCAAATTTTTAAGACAACAGTAGAATCGAACCTATAAATATAACTTAAGATAATCCTAAAGTGAAGGAGTAGTTGTGTATTACCTAATTTTGGGTTTTCTGGCTTATAAGATAAAATAAAGTAAATGCGATAAAATTTGTAATTCAGATAAGGTTAAACCAATTGAATACTATGATTTCATTAGTTACTGTACCGAGATAATGGACTGCTGGCTCATGAATAGGTAGTGACCTTGTATTCACTACACTGGTCCTACCCGTCATAAGACATGTCACCGGGTGATGCGTTAGGCTTGACAATTTTGATTAGACAGCAACGTCCCTTACCACCAATTTAGTGCAGTCTGACTACAGGCATACACGTTCTAATGGGTCAACCAATTGAGCGACTCGGTTGGGTGACGTATTAACATTCCAAAAAGGTCTAAACTTTCTTAAGGACAATGAAATACAAGGTATGCCATATCCGAGAGACGTTTTGTGTTTTGATGCTTTCGTTAATGATTTGGTTTAAAAAGATAGTTAGGCCCTTAAAAAGAGCTCAATCTTAAAGAACCCCATGGCCAAGTCAGTTTGACTTCCATGAACACGTTCAGTTTTCCTAAAGGTCTAATCCTTTATGTGTTTAAACAAACAATTCCTTAATTAACTAAGAATCCCTCAAGCGGGGTGCAATGCTTGAGACCGCGTTATGGTAAAGTGTACTAATCAGCACTGGCCGGGTTCTATGGCGTTATTTAGCAGAGGTACAGCTTACAACAACCATTGTGCTTCAGCGTGCACGTACGGAGTTTATATGCTTGGTGACTACACTAGCATGGTCTAAGACCGACAATGTACTATGGGCCTAGTTAGATGTTTCACTACGAAAGAGTCCTCAGTTGGAATACAAGTCTCGGTGGACTTACTACAATCGGTGTGCCTCAGTCAAACTTACGTTGTATCCGATAGACTTCTATTACCAAGGGGTGACACAGATAGTGTACTCTGAATCGGGGTTCGCGCCTTCCCAATAACAGAGCCGATAACTAAGTTCTATTAGTTGAAAAAGTGATTTTGTTTAAAGCTTAATCGGAAAGCATATCGACAACATACACAAACACTAATATTATTTCGGCATTACTGACTACATCATAGCATACACTAAAGATAACTACTTGCTAATCATGGTAACAATATCATAAATCATAATGATATAAGACATTATATAAAGACAAAGGATAGAAGTACCAATAGATTAAACGAGTTCCGAATACAACAACTTCAAACTCTAGACCGCTCCTAATACAATCTTCAGCGCTCTTCTTCGGGTACTAGGTTTCCCTCGCGGAGTCGAAGAACTTGAAAGTATGATTAATATTGTAGAATGAGAGAGAGAGAGAGAGAGAGAGAGAGAAGTGAATTAAAGTGTGTATAAAAATGGATGACAAATGTCCTATAAATAGGCTAGGTTTTTGCTGGCATACGACTGGCAGGAGGTATGGCAAGCCGTATGGCCAGGCCGTTTGCCAAGGCAACACGTTTTCTTGGCCCGTTTGCATGGCATGATGATTTTGATGTGGCAGGCCGTATGGCTGCCTGGTTTGCTGTTTTTCTTGGATTATTTTGTTCCTTGGAACCTAACTTGGTTTCCGGGGTCGTAACTTGACTTTCACCATTTTTGCTCTAGAATCTTCGTTTTAGCTGCGATTCTGTTGAATCTTTTTGTACCGGGTTCGTAATTACTTGATCTTCACTTTTAACTGACAAAGCGAGTATTTTGTCGATAAATCTTGGAACTTTATAGGTTTTGGGCCTCAATACCAGGGTGAAAATGTGATTTTTTAGCCGATATCACACCACATATGGCGCTTACTAACCATTAACCTTGAAACGTATGTCAAAACCAAGTTCTAACTGGAATCGTACACCGGTATGCTCATTAAATGAATTAACAAAGTACTGTAGATTTGATAGTTCATATAGGTACCTTGGATCCAAGAATTCCTCACTTTTTAGGAGTAGGGGTCGTGTCTTGGTCATGCGTAGCCTTTTACACATTTATTCGAAAGAAAACCTTTTAACACAACTCATGAGTTTTAGCTTAATCGTTCCTTTCTAAATGTCCGAAAACTGATTTCTAGCAATTTTATAGAATCTTTTAGGTAAAAATTAGGTGAGAATTTTTCGAATTTCCCTAATATTCATTGCTAATTACTTTTTAGACAGAAGAATTTTTCAAAAATTTGGACATTCTACGATTACTTGTTTTTAAACCTTTACCTAATATCCCACACTTAGAAGAACATTGTCCCTAATGTTCCCTAAAATAGAATATTTGAATACTTTGATAAATTAATGACAATATTTTCTAGAATCTCTAAGTTTGTTGCGGGTATAACGCCACACTTAGACATTTTAGTGTGTAATAATTGAAAGAGGTTTGAGGACATATTACTTCCCTACAATCAAGTTATTCTCCTATTGATGGGCTTTCCTATGGTTAGGCTATGCTCCTAGTGCTGGAAAGGACCAGTCTCTTTGATATGATCCTGCATGAAGAACAAAAGAGAGTAGCATTTCCTCTAGATATATATATTTATACAATGCTTTTATAATAAAGATAAAGACAAATGTAAAAGAAAGTAGTCTACAAAATACTGTCCTGGCCTGTTTGTAGAGCAGCGTTTGTCAAGTATCCAAAATATCCTAAGATGTCCTCCTTATCCTCAAGTCTTGGTAAGTCCTCAAGTGGTTGTACCGCATCCAAATCAGGTCCCAACAATGTTTCTAGACATAGGTCTAATGGTATCTCTAGGTGTGAAAGACTCGGAAATGGCTCCTTAGCAGGGATGCTTCCAGTGATCTCAAAGACCGGGGCCATAGGTGGCTCTACTGAAATAGGGACTGTAACTAGATGGCGGCCCTCGGGTAACTCACAGATAGGAACTGTCTCAATAACTGGAGCAGGTGGAGCAGTTGAAGCAGGCGGTGTAATATGAGTAGCATGAATGGGGGTGACTGTTGAGGCTACGGACTGAACTGAAACTGGAGTAGAGCATCTAGGAGTAGCTTGTCATGTAGGTGAAGCACGACACACTAATCTAAATGAGGAAGGCCCTAAGGTACTTTGGGGCATTCCTTCACGCTGAAGATATGCTCTGAAAGGTCTGTAGAGTCTCTGGTGATCTCTAAGTAATGCCCATGTGACAATCAGGTCACTCATGGTGGCTCCATGGTGAATCACAACCTGTGACTCACGCGGCTCTAATGGCTCTGGATGCTTAGCGGGTCTAGAGGCTAAACGCCTGGAGCGTCGTACTGGAGGAGCTAGCGGTGCCGTACTGATATCCTCATCACACTATCTAAAATCAAATGTCTCGGGCCTAGCTGTCCCGTCATAGGCTTGTGCTGGTCTGTACTGGTCTCTGAAAAGTAAACCCTGGTAGTCCTCCTCCTGCGGATGGGTATGTTGTAGGAAGCTCGTGAACTTGGCATTTTTCCTGGGTACATTTTAGCAAACTAGTAAGCACTAAGCGCAAGTATGACGCTTAGGGTTAGTGCCCGGTAAAATAAATTGTAGACTAAAAATAAATTAAAATTGGAAAAATAGATTAGAAAGGATAAGCAAGGGGTGCCTCCCAAGAGCGCTTTGTTTATCAAGTCGTTACTTCTTCTGGCATGTCTTTACAAAGGATCAAAGGAGAAGAGATATTCCTCCCTGTTGTGGTCTTCTAGATAAGCTTTCAGTCAGTGGCCATTGACTTTGAAATTTATGGTAGGTCCTTCTAATTCTACGGCTTCATGCAAAAAAGTGTGTATTACTTTAAATGGTCCACTCCATCGTGATCTGAATTCACCAGTGAATTTCTTGAATCGAGAATTGAAGAGTAGAACTTTATGTCCAGTGTGAACTTTGTTGTTATCAGTTTTGCATCGTGTGTCAGCTTCATCCGTTCCTTGTATATATATGACGTCTTGTATGCTTGGTCTCTTAATTCAGCGAATTCATTCATATGCATCTTCCGATGCCTAGCAATTACTGAAGGATCGAGGTTATAGGTTTTCAGTGCCCAGAGAGCTTTGTATTCGAGTTTTAGCAGAAGGTGACATGATTTTCGATAGATCATGTGGTTGGGTATAGTTTTTAGACGATTCTTGATAGCAGTACGGAATGCCCACATAGCATCATCTAGTTTCCCCGCCCATTTATTCTGATGATGGTCGACGGTTCGATCTATAATTCTTTTGAGTGCTATGCTAGTGACTTCTGCCTGCCCGTTGGTTTGCGAATGATAGGCAGTGGACATCTTGTGGGTAACTCTGTATTGTTGCATCACCTTCATAAATTGAGTATTACAGAAGTGAGTGCCTTTATCACTTATTATAGCGCGGGGAGCTCCGAATCGGCAGAAGAGTCTTTTCAGGAAATTGGTGATGACCTTGGCATCATTAGTTGGAAATGCTTGAGCTGCGACCCATCTGGAGACGTAATCTACAGCTACAAGGACATATTTTTTTCCAATTATACTTTGGGAACGGCCCCATAAAGTCTAATCCCCATATATCAAAGATTTCGCAAGCTTGGATATTAGTCCAAGGCATCTCATTCTTCACAGAGATAATCCCTTGTCTTTTGGGAGCGTCGCTACGCTTTACAAGCTCTTGTGCATCTCCGAATATATTAGGCCAATAAAATCCTGAATCTAAGACTTTTCTTGCAATTAAGTTTGCTCCATGATGACCTCCAGTTGGTCCGTGATGACATTGGTGATGAATCCCCGTTGCTTGTTTCTCGTCTACGCATCTCCTGATTATCTGATCAGGGAAAATTTTAAACAGGTGCGGATCTTCCCAGTAGTAAAACTTAGCATCCCTGAAGAACCTCCTTCTTCAGGATGTTCTCATTCCTTTTTCCACTACTCCGGCAACTAGGTAGTTGGCTATGTCAGCGAACCATCCGTGAATTGCGATCTTATGTTTTCTTGTCTTAAGCTCATAAGTTTTTCTTCCGGAAATTTGTCTCTAATATCTTGTTCAAAAAGTTGTTCCATCGCCGAATTTTCCAAGCGACTAAGATGATCTGCTGCGATGTTCTCTGCTCCTTTCTTATCTTTAATCTTAATATCGAATTCTTGAAGGAGTAAGATCTATCGTAGGAGTCTTGGTTTATCATCTTGCTTAGTAAACAGATATTTTAGGGATGAATGATCTGTGTAAATCGTAGTTTTGGACAGGATGAGATAGGAACAGAATTTGATTAAGGAAAAAAATACTGCTGGTGGCTCCTTTTTCGTAGTGGTGTAATTCTCTTGAGCTCCGTTTAAGGTTTTGTTGGCGTAATAGATTGGATGAAAATGCTTATCCTTCCGTTGTCCTAGTACAGCTCTAACTGCAAAGTCACTAGCGTCACACATGATTTCGAAGGGTAAACTCCAATCAGGAGCTATCATGCTGGGTGCATGTATGAGCTGTTCCTTTAGGTAGTTGAACACTTGAATACATTCTTCATTGAAGACAAACGGTGCTTCCATTCTGAGGAGATGAGTAGTATGTCGTGTGACCTTTGGAAAATATTTGATAAAACGTCGGTAGAATCCGGCGTGTCTAAGGTAACTCCTCACAGCTTTTACTGTGGTAGGTTCTGGGAGCTTGGTTATAGTTTTAATTTTAGCCTTATGGACTTCTATTCCCGACTTTGATATCTTATGTCCTAAAACTATTCCTTCTTTTACCATAAAGTGACATTTTTCCCAATTTAGAACTAAGTTCAAATCTTCACACCGGGTGAGCATCTTGTCCAGGTTAGAAAGGCACGACTCAAAGGTACTACCGAAAATAGAGAAGTAATCCATGAAGACTTCCATACAATGTTTGATTATGTCATGGAATATAGCTACCATACAACTTTGAAATGTAGCAGGTGCATTGCACAACCCAAAGGGCATGTGTCGATAGGTAAATGTTCCATAAGGACAGGTGAAGGTTGTCTTTTCTTGGTCCTTTGGATCGAGGGGAATTTGAAAGTAGCTGGAAAACACGTCAAGGAAACAATAGAACTCATTTCCTGATAGGCGTTCCAACATTTGATCAATGAACGGAAGTGGAAAATGATCTTTCCGGGTTACATTGTTTAATAAATGATAATCTATGCAAACCCTCTAACCGGTGACCTCCCGTGTTGGAATAAGTTCATTATTCTCATTTTTAATTACGGTCATTCCTCCTTTCTTGGGTACTACTTGAATCAGACTGACCCATGGTGAGTCAGAAATTGGATAGATCAGACCGGCGTCTAGAAGTTTGATTGCTTTTTCCTTGATGACTTCTTAAATCATTGGATTGACCCTTCTTTGCCTCTGAACTGATGGTTTGAAATCATCTTCCATGAAGATCTTGTGGGTGCAATAGTTTGGACTGATCCCCTTTATGTCAGAAATCTTCCAAGCAATTGCCTTCTTATGTGACTTCAAAACCTTAATTAATTCTGCCTTCTCATTTGGCGTGAGATCTTTAGAATTGGTTACAGGGAGTTGCGATTCTCCTTCTAAGAATGCATACTCCAGATGTTCGGGTAACTTCTTTAGCTCCAAATTCGGAGGTTCCTCGATAAACGGTTTCATTCTTACTATTTCCTTTCTATCTAATGAGTCATATCTCTCCTAGAATTCTGATATTTCTTCTTAAGAGAGGTCACTGATGCTATATGTTCTTTGGTTATGGAAATTGTCCTTCTTAACGCATCGTCTCCGGAAACTTCTTCTTTAGTTTTGAAGGTTGGCTCAGGAATGTGGTCACAATCCTCAATTAACTGTGGTTCCTAGAATACCGGAATGAAATCTGTTTCTTCATTTGGTCTTCTCTCTTAACAGAGGTAAGGGAATGCCTTGACCTAGCGGTGTTATACGGATAATTTTGCCGAGAAAGTTACTTTCGGAGAGGGGAGATTTATATTGACCATGATCTATGGCTGAATGGTTATCGAGATTTCCTTCAGGAGGTATAAAGAACAGATTCTTAGAAATTTGATCTTGACTACATATAGCCATGGTATCCTCTAGATATTCGTTGACGAGTTCTTGAAAAGAATCAGCGAGATTGAGATCTTCCTCGCGATGGTGGATCATGAGTCCATCGACGTTGAATGTGACTTCTTCATTTCTAACTCTTAATTTTAGTGATTTCTCGTGTACGTCAATTATGGCTTTGGCAGTATTCAAGAATGGTCTGCCGAGTATGAGTGGGACCTTCGTGTCTTCCTCAATATCCATAATGATGAAATCAATGGGAAATGCTGACATTTTCAGCTATTCCTCGAGGAATCTTACCTGATCTATCCTCGAGTTGGATAGTCATTCTGGTAGGTCTTAAGTCATTAAGTCCTAGCTTATTGAATAATTAATAGGGCATTAGGTTTATAGTGGCTCCTAGATCTGCTAACGCATTGCTGATTTGGACATCTTGCAAGTAGAAAGGTACAGTGAATCTTCCCGTATCTCCTAACTTAGGGGGGATACCATGTTGTAATACTAACGAACATTCCTCACTTAAGGGTAAGCTAACTATCTCTCGTAATCCCTCTTTGTTTGAAAGTAATTCTTTGAAAAATTCAGCGCATTTTGGCATCTCTACTAAAGCATCTACTAGTTATACATTCAAATGCAGGTTTTTAATAATATCCCAATACTTAGCGAATTGCGCTTCTTGCTTTTCCTTCCTAAGCCTACTTGGAAAAGGTATGCGGGCTCGTGGAATAATTTCCTGAGCTTTAGGAGATATAGGTTCCAGTAGATTGACAACTAGGTCAATTGGCACAGGTTATCGGAAAACTTTTGTATGGGTATGTTAGCAGTTATTTCCTTCCCACCTCTAGTTACTACTAAGGCATCAGACTCACTACACTATGTTTCAACTTTATTAGTTAATCGTTAAAGAGTAAGCTGAAAATTGTTTATTAGTTCTTCAAAAGTCTTTATCAAAGCATCAAATTTATTCTGGCATTTTATGACTTGAAGATTTATCATATATTGCTTTTTCATAAAGTCTACTAAAGTTTTCTTAGAGTGGAGAGTAGGTTGATGTAATGGGAAGATTATATTAGAGTCCGAGCTATTTTGCTATTTATATGCCGATCTAGTGTAAGGATACCTTAGACTGGTTCTAGTAACAATGGAACTTTTTAGAATTGATAAACTTTGAAGAGTGAGGGTGAGATCTTGTAACCTGGTTTCCTGGTTTCTAGCACTTTTACCGTTTGAGTAAAGATGTCATCCTTCTCAGCAGCTTCATTGCTCCAATCTTCCTGTTGTGAAGCTATCATTTCTAAGAGATTTCATGCTTCATCTGTTGTTCGTGACATGAAATTTCCTTACGAGGCCATGTCTAGGAGAGATTTATCATCCTTGATCAAACCATTGTAAAGTGTGAAGATTATGTTCGCTAGACTTAACGAATGATATGGACATCTTTTAAGCATCATCTTTAATCTATCCCATGCTAGACAGAGTGACTTGTTTTCTTTTTGAGAAAAATTTGTGATGTCATTTCTTAAAAAGGTTTGTAGGGAAGGTGGATAAAATTTGTTCAAAAACTTTGTGGCTAATTCCTCCCATGAATGTATTGAATTGGGTTTAAGCTCATCAAACCATGTTAAAGCGTGTGTAGATAAAGAATATTGAAAAAGGTGAAGTTTCAAAATGTTTTTCTCTTTTTCTTCCTTCTTAAAAGAGTCAACCAGACTGATAAAGTTATTCAGGTGAAAGTTTGGATCGTCAGTTGGAAATCTTGAAATTTATAGATCACACTGACCAATTTGATCATATGTGAACTGATTTCAGGTATCCCTTCGGTTCTTAACGTGATTGGTCCTCCTCTTTTGTCTAAGCACGACTTTTGCATAGAAACCAGTGTGATTTGTTGTTCCATTTTTTAGATTATCTGTTTGAAAACAAGAAAAGTAACTTTCAGAAAATTAGTTAACTAAAAAGATCGATAATTTAATAAAACAATTATTCTTGAAATTCGGTCGCTAACCTTATCAGATATTCCAATTGATAGGGTTTCTTACAGAGTAATTTGTACCTAAGTGGCTAGAACAACTACGGAGAGGCAGGATCCTTTTGGTTCCACTATAATTGGACACTGTTCAAAAAATCCAACTACCAAGTCCATGTATAATTGTCTTTATTAGACACCACCAAATAACAGTTTTGTCTGTTCAAAATCTTTCTCAATCAAAATATTCGATCCCCGGTAGCGGCGCCAATAAATTGGTCTCCCTATGATATGTCTAAACTGGACAGTTTTATTTATGCGGTGTCGTTAGATCGCAAGGTGACAATATGAATTTATCAACAGGGTTTCCTCTTTCTTCTATTTATATTTTGCGAGGCCTAAATTCACTTTTAACTTCTAGGGTAGAAGGTGTAAGTTAACCTAGGATTGTGTTTTTGAATGGTTTAACGAATTGAAGATCAAGTGGATAATTGTCTTTGGTTAAATTACCTAGATAAGGGATAGTAGTTGGTTTTAAGCTAATAATCCTAACTACGAAAAAGATAAAGGTGATAGAGGGATATCCGGAGTATGCAGATCAGGGAAATGTTGACTAAGATATCAGCTTGGGCTAGGGAAAGGTAACTATATTTATATTAAAATTATGATTAGAATAGTGTAGATCTGGTTGGATGAGCCAATTACACGGACCTACTTATGTCTAGACTCTTGGAGTTCTCGTTGAGCAGTGAAAAGTATGTCACTTGGTTGTATAATTGAAAGGTAACTATACCTTGGAGGTTATCCTTAGTAAAGCACTAGGTTTATTAGTAAGTTGAGCTCCAATCCTAACCCCCGTTATCAATGTGGGATGATGAACCCCGTAAATTTAAGGTCCACGTGGAATGCTTGTGCATTTTGGGTTACCACCCTTGGGGTAGTGAATCTCGTGAGTTTTTGGATTCACATTGACAAGTAGGTCAACCCCGTGATGTTGTTGAGGTGAATTGGGTAGTGAATCGCGTGTGGTTTCGAATTCAAAATGTCGCGTGTACTTTCGCACATTTCCCATTGTTGTTGTGATGACTTAGGCTAGTGAATCTCGTGTAGTTTCGGATTCACTAGGGCGCGTGTGGTTTCGGTCAACCCTATTGTCATTGAGGTGAAGGTGGTGAATCACGTGTGGTTTCGGATTCACTAGGGCGCGTGCGGTTTAGGCCAACCTTCATGGGTTGAGGTTAACTGATTAACCTTGGGATTTTTGGGTATTGCATATATATATATATATATATATATATATATATATATATATATATATATATATACATTAACGGGTTAACCTTGGGATTTTTGGGTATTGCATATATATATATATATATATATATATATATATATATATATATATATATATATATATATATATATATATATATATATATATATATATATATATATATATATATATTGTTGTGTTGTAGCTAATCTTGCGGAATTGACATGGTGGTACGTAGTGTATAGCTTGCTTAGTTATACGTGGATGCGGTATGTGTTTATTACTTTTGTTGGTGATACGTATTCATTTTATGCATATGTATGTATATAGTATCTTTATCGTCACTAAGTTTTTATAGTTTACCCTCTCGTTGTTTACATTTTTATAGATTCGCAAGGTGGAGGTGGCAAGGGTAGGTGCGGGGATTAGTGGAATACCGAGTGTTGCTTTAGAAGACTTTGCTTTCGGATTAGACTTAGGATTGGGTAGTGCAATCCCAATCGCCATGCTCGGTCTTTTGTTGTATTTAAACAAAATGGGTCAAAATTGTCACGTCCTTATATTTATGGGTCGTTGGAGTCCCGAAGTTCGTAATACTCTTTTGTCATTTAAAACCCATTTGCGTGTTGTTTGAAAATGGTTAAACTTAGTTTGAGCGAATGAAACTCGGTTTGGTCGAAGATGGTTGGTCTTGTGTTAAATTTGGGCTGACCCTGTTTCTAGCTCTAGAGCGTGCCGTGCACGGCCATGCGTGCCGCGCATATGCTCGAGGAAGGTCACCTGGGTTGGTTGCAATTTTTGAACTTGAATTATGTAGTGACGCGCGCCGTGCATATGTTTGCGCACCGCACAAACTGGTCAGGTGTTGAACTGTTTCTTTTTCTTTAAGGCGTGTTTTCTCGTAAAGAGTTTTGGGCCGTTACACAAGATCACCAGGAATGAAAGTGGGTTAATTTCTATGCTGGTTAGTCTTTACCTTGTAATGCTGGTTGGTCTTCTCAGTTTTTTCCTTCACGTGCTCGTACAGCTTCTTCATTTCGTTTGCCTTTGCTTTTGCCTCAACACTTGCCTTAGGCTCAATTACAAAAGGAACCAGGTCCATGGGTGTGAGTGGATTTCCACCATAGCAGACCTCAAATGGTGATTTTCTTGTGGAGTAATTAAGTGCTCTGTTAAAAGCAAATTCAGCATGCGCAAGCTTCAGATCCCATTCCTTCAAACTTTTCATCACAAGTGTTCTCATCACAGTTCTATTAGTAACTTCAGTTTGGCCACCATTTTGGGGATTGTGAGAAGTGCAGAACAAAAGTTTAGTACCAAGCATCTTCCATAATGTCTTCCAAAAATAACTTAAGAATTTTGTATCCCGATCAGACATAATGGTTTTTGGCACTCCATGAAGACGTACAATCTCTTTAACGAACATTACTGCAACAATAGTAGCATCATTAGTTTTGTTGCAGGCTATGAAAAATGAGCCATCTTTGAAAATCTATCAACAACAACCATAATTGAATCTTTGCCTCTATGGTTTCTTAGCAATGCAATAATGAAGTCCATGCTTAAATTTTCCCATTGCTGGTTGGGAACAGGAAGAGAGTATACAAACCCTTGTGAAAAGCTGACTTAGCTTAAAAGCATGTAGCACAACGATTAATCACAGCTTTAATATCTTTATCCATACATGGCCAATAAAAGTGTTCATTTAGGATCTCTAATGTCTTGTTAATCCCAAAATGACTAGCTAAACCATCTCCATGTTCTTCTCTAACTAGCAACTCCCTGATTGAGACTTTTGGAATACACAATTTGTTGCCCTTGAATAGAAACCCATCTTGTTCAACATAATCTATTTTAGACTCAACAGCTGAACAACTCTAAATTAAAGCAAAGTTTGGATCAGCTTCATATAACTCCTTAACAATTGAGAATCCAAGAACTCTAGCTTCCATAATTGTCAACAAAGAATATCTCCTTGAAAGAGCATCAACAACAATATTAGACGTACCAACCTTGTGCTTAGAAATAAAGGAGTACATATGCAAAAATTCTACCCATTTTGCATGCCTTGGATTCAATTTGTGATGACCATTAATGTACTTTAATACTTAATGATTAGAATAGAGAACAAACTGCCTGGCTTCAAATAATGAAACCAGTGATCAACCACTCGAATGATAGCATAAAACTCTTTATCATACGTGCTATAATTTAGCTTAGACCCATTTAGCTTTTCATTGAAATAAGCTACTGGTATTTTCTCATACACTAACACAACACCAATGTCAACACTTACATCACATTGAAGCTTTAGGCAGAGAAAATATAGGTGCTGAACTTACCTTTTCCTTCAATGATGCAAATGCTGACTATGTAGAAATGGACCTTATAAATACCCCTTTCTTCAAACAATCAGTAATTGGAGCAATAATCGTGGAGAAGTCTTTGATAAACCTTCTATAAAATGAAGGTAAACCATGGAAAGTTCTGACTTCAGTGATGGAAGAAGGACTAGGCCATGATCTGATTGCTTCCACCTTAGATGGATCCATTGAAATGCCTTCTTCAAAAACCATATATCCAAGAAACACTACTTTGTTAAAAAAGAAATTACACTTCTCTAGCTTCCTATATAATTGATACTGCCTTAACAACTCAAATACTTTCCTCAAATGATCCAAGTGTTTTTCTTTAGGTTTTTAGTACACTAAAATGTCATTGATGTCAAAGCAGAGGTGTATATAAAATAGCTTATATTTTACAAGGAAATACTATTAAATATTATACAATTTTACACAAGATATTTATTTATTTATAGAATGGATATACTTAAACCTTGCTACAACACTTATAGGCAGTGTACCTAATCGTAAAGTAGTGTAGTTTTTAATAAGTCGGGTTCGTTCCACAGGGAAAATATTTAAACAAAGCTTAACGCTATATTAGTTTACTTTTATAAAAATACAAATATATATATAAGTAATATTATTATTATAAAGGGGAGTTTTTACCGTTTAATGACCGGTTTGTCGATTTTAAAACTTTAGTCGCAGTTAAAACCAAATGTAAAAAAAATAAATACAAGACTTAATTTAAAGCGTAAAGTAAATAACGATAATGAAATTAAGATAAATAAAAGTGCGATAAAATAAACTTGCGATAATTAAAAGTACGATAATTAAAAGTGCAATTAAATACAATAACAATAAAATAAAATGCGATAATTAGAAGTGCAATTAAATATAAAATAAAGGAAATTAAATATGAAATAAAATAATTATGCTTATTTAAACTTCCGTAATCATGATGTTTGACGTGTTGATTTTAGTTTTATGCCCATGGGTTAATTGTCCTTTGTCCTGGATTATTTAATATGTCCGTCTGGTTTTTGTCCATTACAGTCCATCAGTCATAAATATAAAGTGCGAGTGTCCTCGTCAAATTATTCTTATACTCGAAGTTAAATATTCCAACTAATTGGGGACTTAAACTATAACAAGATTTTAATACTTTGTTTAATAATTACACCAGGATGTCGACTGAGTATAACCCAAGGTTTTAATACTTTGTTATCAATTATACCAAGTGTCCTTGTACATAATTTCACCCCTGTTTTAATTATTCTAGTGGCTATTAATCCATTCCCTTGTCCGGTTAAATGAACGATTATTCGTACATATAAATACCCCGCCCATCGTGTCCGATCGAGTGTATATGGTAATTTATGGGTACGTCCAATTATAAATCTTTATATTAACATTAACAAACTATCATTTAGTTAAACAAATATAAAGCCCATTAATAGCCCATAGTCTAATTTCCACAAGTGTCGTTCTTTTGTCCAAACCCCAATTATGGTACAAAGCCCAATTACCCAATTTTAGTAATTAGCCCAACATCATGATTACTTCGGATTAAATAAGCATAATAATAACTTAGCTACGAGACATTAATGTAAAAAGGTTGAACATAACTTACAATGATTAAAAATAGCGTAGTGTTACACGGACAGAATTTCGACTTACACCCTTACAACATTCGCTAACATACCCTTATTATTAGGATTTAAAATTAAAATTAAAATTAAAATATAAATTATATATATGTATATATATATATATATATATATATATATATATATATATATATATATATATATATATATATATATTTACGTATATATTGAGAGAGAGATAGATTATTGATATGAAAATGATCAGAATTCGTTTGCTTTTATAGGGAATTGAGTTCAGGGGGTCTCCGCGACTCGCGGCCTTTTCTGCCTTCAAACTCCGCGAGTCGGGGAGTTTGAAATTCCAGCTCACCAACTTTGGAGTCTTTCTTGCCAACGGATTTTTATTATTTATATAATATATAAATAATTATAAGAATTATTTAAATATTATATTATATTTATGTGCATAGTTGACTTGTAATTTTTTGTCCGTTGCGTCGAGCGTTGAGAGTTGACTCTGGTCCCGGTTCCGGATTTTCGAACGTCCTTGCGTACAATTTAATATCTTGTACTTTGCGTTTTGAATCTTGTACTCTTGTAATTTCGAGACGTTTCTTATCAATAATTGGAACCTATTTGATTGTATTTTGTACTTTTGAGCTTTTTGATCGTTTGCGTCTTCAATTCGTCGAATCTGTCTTTTGTCTTCACCTTTTAATATTTAAACGAATATCACTTGTAAATAGAACAATTGCAACTAAAAGCTTGTCTTTCTTGGGGAATAATGCTATGAAATATATGTTCGTTTTTAGCATTATCAAATATTCCCACACTTGAGCGTTGCTTGTCCTCAAGCAATATAGTCTTGAAATACTAGAATCACTTCTTTATTCTTCACACTTTGTACATCAGTGATTTCTTTATGGCGGTATAAACAATGGTAGTAACGTTGTGGTTTACAGTCCCATATGACTATAAAAATTTAGATTCTTTAAGGAAATTGGATCTTTACGAAAACATTTGATCTTTTGAAAATTAAATCTAGCTTTTACCCTAGATAAGTTTTCCGGAATAACCATTCACCGGTATTTGCAAGTTCTTTTTGTGGGTTTGGTGTGTTTTAGATTTGAAAATTTTAGCTCAAAACTTGCAGTTTTGTGTCACCCACTTGCTAACCTTGTATTAGGAAAGCAACACGTCCAGTTTACTTGCTCCGTATATTACCTTTCGATAAACTACCATCCGGTTGTAAAGAAAAGCATTGAACAAGCAACTGTTAAGGCAATGTCCTCTGACATGCTTTTAATTATGGTCTTTTAACGTGTCGGACGCAATTACTATCCTTTGTAGGAGCAATAGTAAAGCTCACCCTTATAATTTTTCCAGTCTGGCACAAGGTCCTGTCTTCGACCATGCTATGCAACCACCGTTCTTACGGTTGACACCCGATTTGGTTCAGGCGACCTAATGAATTCCAGGTGAATTCCTAGGATTTTACGTTCAATGGTAATGGGTTTTCAGAAAACAAATCGGTTTGTAATTTTGATCAAAATATTTTCTCGTTTAAGCTCGAGTTTAGATATCATTGAATTCCATGAGTTTGTAATTCTCAATCTTTAAGGTCAATCTCTAGGATTGAGTAATATCAGTCTTAAAAGCTGATTTTTAATCTTTAAGGAGATTATCCTTTCTGGGGATCTGATTCATTAGTCTTATCCAGCTAATTTGCACGGTGCCCCTCCATTGTACGAGATAAATCCTTCTCATGGTTAGGATAAATCTAACCACTTGGCGACCCTATTTTATGCTGAGGTCCGTGGATTTCCTGCTAATTTTAGAGATGACTTTTCTAGATTTTTCGTCAACCTACAGCTGGTCTGGACGACAACTTCATGACCTAAATCAAGAAGCGCGTTTCTTTTTCGAAAGACTTTACTTCCTTTTAACGATGGAATTGATTCATCGTGTAGATCCATCTCTTCTTTTCTTTCATCGGGTAAAACAGTTAATTATCATCCAAAACAAAAGTATTTTCAATTATTTGTACAAAAATATGTGATATGTATTTTGAATAACTCGGTGAAAATTTCCCACACTTGGCTTTTATTTTCCTTTTTATTGTCCTTTATTCCATTTTAAATGAATTTTAACATTTTGGTTTGTTTCTCAATTTATGTCCTTTCCGAGGTAACAATAATTTCGGTGTTAACACCTAGTTTTATCATTCATAAATATGTATAAACATGATTTTGAGTTCATTTAGTTAAAAATTTTGAAAAATTTTACTAGAAGTGGGTAGTCAGTATATAAGACTAGGGCTGTTCTTTATTATCAGAGAGCGCTAGATTCTAATACAACTACTGCTTTACTAGTATTTTTAATGGTAACCAAGTGTATGAAGTAAAAAATATTAAAAATCTGAAAGAATTTAACCCCTTCCCACACTTAAGATCTTGCAATGCCCTCATTTGCAAGAAATCAGTAACAATTTAAATTATTGAGGGTGATTAGCATAGAAATGATTAAATTTTACCAAAGTTTCCAAACATATTTGTGTTTGCTTGCTGAATGATAAATGGTGCATATCATTTGGTCATTCCGTCTTGTTGTTATTTCACATATATTTTGCATCTTGTCGTCAAAATTAGTTGCTTTTGCTGAACTTAATGCCAGTCTTTGAAAATACGTTGTTTTACCCTGTTGTGTACATAAGATAAACTGCAAACATATATACATATTTTTGAAGTTTGGTATATTACCCCACATTCAAAAATTATTAAAATCTAATAATAAAATTTAGAAAATTATAAAAACTAATACAAATCCAACATAAGTATTAAATGTATCAACATTACAAATAATAAAATAAAAAAAAACTAAGTAGACTAGGGATGATACTGATACCAGAAGGGGTTCCATGCATAACCATATGTGCTATAAAATGCTTCTCCTAGGTTATACGTAGGATACGGTGGTTGCATCTCTATAGACCAGGGAGGGAATATGGGCGTTGGGGTAGGAATATAGTTTCTACCTATATGTTGGCAATAAGCTATGATTTGGTTTTGATGAACTTGCCAATCTTCAAATGCTCTATGTCTAGCATTTTCATACTCTTGTGAAGCTATAAACCTTTGCATTTCTGCCATTTCATTTCCCCCTCCTACATTACCTTGCTGTTGGTTTCTCTCAACCTGTAGATGTCTACCATTATATCGTACTGCGGCGTTATTTCGCCTCTTCAAAACTTTAGCACCATGGTATAGATTTAAACCTATTGTATCTTGGGGTTTTGGTTCTTCGATTAATAATCCCCCCGACTTATATCCACATTGAGATATTCAGCAATCAAAGTAATAAATATACCACCTCCTATTATGCTATGCGGTCTCATCCCCCTAACCATAGCTGATAAATAATAACCCACACAATATGGTATACTTACAGCGCTTTGTGGGTCTCGAATACACATGTGGTAAAACAAATCCTGTTCATTTACCTTTTCCTTATTCTTACCTCTTTGTGTAATCGAATTAGCTAAAAATCTATGAATTACTCTTAACTCTGCTCTATCTATATCCAAATAAGAGTAATTTCCCCCTTTAAATCGGTGATGGCTAGTCAATTGACTCCATACACCATGTGTATCAAAATTCTCATCTATCTTCCTACCGTTCAATATCAACCCTCTACAATCGGCAGATGCTAACTCCTCATGCGTATATATACGTAAAGCCTGAGCCATGTCTATTAAAGACATGTGGCGCATCGAACCTCCTAACAAAAATCTAATAAAAGATTGATCGGTTAAACTAGCTACCCGATCATTTAATTCTATACTACACAACAATTCTTCACACCATACTTTATATACAGGTCTACGCATGTTGAATAACCGTACCCAATCATTAAAAGTAGAATTACCATATCTCTGTGCAAGTAATTCCCTAATTGGCCCGGCTAATTCTACAGCTTCTAATGGTCCCCATTCTATGACCCTAGGTACTTCAACAGCTTTAGAATGAAGAGTATGCAATCCTCTTTGGTATTTTGGATAATCTATCCAACGTCTGTCAAATCTCAAGTTCGGGTGCAAATCTTCTAAATGCATATCAGAAAATGTCATTACTGGATGAGGTATATCTTGCTTGTAGTAGTTATCCACCTCCTGTTGGTCCGCATTCTCAAGAGGAGCATTGCGAGCTTGGGTTGAAGATTCACCCCTTTCAGTCTGCAAAACACATCAAACACAATTTTTGTGCATCCAAATATGCATTAGTGTCAGCAAAATCATCAATCAAAATAATTACAATAACATGTCCAATTTATATCAAACTTATGCTCATTTTCATATTTTTATCAAATCTACACTTTTTCAAATAAGCATATACGAAAATGTTCGCCAAGTTCATAAGCATTCAACTCAAATAACATGTCAAAATAATCATTACTAGCAATTAAACAAGTTTCAAATGGCATTATCTTTCAAAAATCAAGTTCATGAATTTTAGACTTGAAAAAGTCCACTTTAATTCTCAAAATCATGTTTAGGCTCAAAGTTTGGATCATTTAACTACCTAAACATGTTACACTACTTATTTTAGCAACAATTCATGACAAAAATCGGCCATAACCTGTTTATATCAAAAAGCCCCAAATTGCTCAAGAACACAAACCCTAGATTACTCAAAATTTGAAGTTTAAGGCTTCTAATCATGTTAAATAGCATCAATCTAGGTTATACAAGCATAATACATAAGCAATTTAAGCATAATTACACTAGAAAACATCAAAATTAAATTAGGGAAAAAATTGCTCAAGAACACCAATTTTCGGATTAAATGGTGTTTAGGTGTAGAAATTTACCGTTTTTCTTGAGTAATTCCTTGATAGCATCCTTTTTAACATGATTTTAGTAAAAGATTTGATGATTAACGGTGAAAAATTGTGAATTTGGGAGGTCTTTTTCGGGTTTTATTTTCGCAGTATATGTGTGTGTGTGGTTGAGGACTGATCAGTTTACGTTTTTATTTTTTTCTGGGTTTTGGTCCCTCCGCGAGTCGCGTTGTTTGACCCTTCAAACTTCGCGAGTCGCGGGGTTTGATATTTTTTTTTTGAACATACTTTAATTCAATAAGATTAAAAATAATGATAATAAAAGTTCTCGTCCCTCCCTCAGGTAAAGCAATTTCGGTTCAAAGACCTAGTCTTCAACTTACGACGAATTTTAAAAATCATATTTTTAACTTAGCGAAATAAAGTAAATTTTTGTTTTTAAATTCACACAAACTTAAATTTAAAATGCATAAAATTCAAAATTAATATTAAAAATTCACACCAAACTTAATTAATAATTCATATTATAAATTCACACCAAACTTATATTATATTTTTGTTTTCATACAAACTTATATTAAAAATATTAATTTTTCAAATATTGACAAACTTAAATATATTGATTTTACAAAGTTCACAATATTAATTTAAGATTTATATATTAATTTTAAAAACAAAGTAAAAATAAAATTAAAAATATTTTTGGCTTTTATCTCACTTTACTCAATCAAATATTATCAAAAATATGCGCCCCTCTTTTCGGTAAAGTAATTTCGGTTCCATGACCTAATTTAACTCATGACGAATTTTTAAAATATTTTAAGTTGATTGATTAAAGATATTTATACCTTAAGAATAAACGTTAAATTTCGCAATGATGTAATAAATTTTTGAATGGTATCAATAATTTCGGTCGCCAAACCTAACTTTATTTAATATCAATTTAATACTTTATAGCGAAAAAATTAGCGTTTATTATCAAAAGGTTAAAAATAAAAAATAAAAAAATAAAAACAAAAAACTGTACAGACTTACCTGTGAGATAGTATTCTTAGTTCTATGATCTATCCCATTCATAAGATAGTCGGTTTAATTGATTTTCCATGGCTACATAGGCGTAACCTCGAGCATTCAGTGTTTTTTCTTCTAAACATATGAACGGTCCGTCTCTGCATAAAGTAACAAATTCGGTATTTGAATAGGTTTGATTATTTGAACATTTACCTCCATGTGACCATTTCCTGCATTTGTGACATCTTTCTAGGTGTCGTGCTCTTCTTTTCGCTGCGGATTTTGATTTTCCTTTACCAAATTGTAACTTATTATCTTCGCATCTGGATTCTTTTCTTACTCCGTTCAATTTTTCTCTGATTACTGATACTATTTCACTCAGAAGTGTGTCATTATTACGTTTAGTGATCAAAGTGTGTAGCATTAGACCATGGTTTAGTTCACAGGCAGTCTTCATTTCCTAAAAAAAATAAAAATTCAGAATGGGGGGAGAAGACTAGTTCTTTAGGGTCTGCTAGGGAAAGACCATTCGGGTTCCATTTTCGAGAACTACACGAAAACAGACAATCTAATTCTAACAGAAATACATATTATCCTTTAAAGACTTGATTCTCCCCACACTTAGTTAGCTGTGGTATCGAAATTGTGATTAACTTCGTTGTTGACTTCCATCGGACTATCTATGTAATGTTTAACTCTGTGACCATTAACTTTAAATTCAATCCCATTTGAATTTATTAACTCTACTGTTCCGTATGGGAAAACTCTTTTGACTATGAATGGTCCAGACCATCTTGATTTCAATTTTCCAGGAAATAGCTTGAATCGTGAATTGAAAAGAAGAACTCTGTCTCCTTCTTTAAATTCTTTTGAACTTCTGATTCTTTTATCATGCCACTTCTTTGTTCTTTCCTTATAGATTAACGAATTTTCGTATGCTTCATGTCTTAATTCTTCTAATTCGTTTAGTTGACTTAATCGTAGACGTCCGGATTCATGTAAATCAAGATTACATGTCTTCAAAGCCCAAAATGCTTTGTGTTCAATTTCTACTGGAAGATGACATGCTTTTCCGTAAACGAGTCTAAAAGGTGTGGTTCCAATTGGAGTTTTGTAGGCTGTTCTAAAAGCCCAGAGTGCATCCTCCAATTTAATGGACCATTCCTTCAGATTTGATCCTACGGTTTTCTCTAGAATACGTTTTAAAGCTCGGTTGGTATTTTCAACTTGTCCACTTGTTTGTGGATGATAAGCAGTGGAGATTTTATGAGTTACTCCATATCTTTTAAGAACTTTCTCAAGTTGATTATTACAGAAATGAGTACCCCGATCACTTATTAAAGCTTTCGGTGTTCCAAACCTTGCAAAAAGACGTTTTAAAAAGTTGACTACAACTCGTGCATCATTAGTTGGGAGAGCTTGTGCTTCCGCCCATTTAGATACATAATCAATGGCAATGAGAATGTAGAGATTATTATGAGATTTTGGAAATGGACCCATAAAGTCAATACCCCAAATGTCAAATACTTCACATACTTGAATGACATTTTGTGGCATTTCATCACGTTGACTTATTTTTCCGGCCCTTTGACAAGCATTACAGGATTTGCAAAGAAGGTGTGCGTCTTTGTAAATTGTAGGCCAATAGAATCCAGCTTCATAAACTTTTCTTGCTGTTAATTGTGGCCCATAATGCCCTCCTGTTGGTCCTGTGTGACAATGGTTTAAGATTTTACTAGCTTCATTTCCAAATACACATCGGCGTATTATTCCATCGGGACAACTTTTAAACAAATGTGGATCTTCCCAGAAATAGTGCTTTATATCACTGAAGAATTTCTTTCGTTTTTGGTTTGATAATCTTTTTTCAAGGTATCCACAAACTAAGTAGTTTGCATAGTCTGCAAACCATGGGATTTCATTATAATCTATCTTCAATAGATATTCATCAGGAAAGTTGTCTTGTATGGCCGATTCATTTAGAACTTCTAATTCGGGATTTTCAAGACGAGAAAGATGATCAGCGGCGTGATTTTCTGCTCCTTTTTTATCTCGGATTTCAATATCGAACTCTTGTAAGAGTAAGATCCAACGGATTAATCTTGGTTTAGCATCTTGTTTCGAAAATAGGTATCTAAGAGCAGAATGGTCGGTATAGACCACCGTTTTAGCTAGAACGAGATATGATCGAAATTTGTCAAAAGCAAAGACAATAGCAAGGAGTTCTTTTTCAGTAGTTGTATAATTTGTTTGTGCTCCTTGTAATGTCTTACTAGCATAATATATAGGTTGAAATCGTTTTTCAATCCTTTGTCCTAAAACGGCTCCCATTGCAAAATCACTTGCATCGCACATTAGTTCAAACGGTAGATTCCAATTTGGTGTTATCATGATCGGTGCATTAGTGAGTTTTTCTTTAAGAATATTAAAAGATTTGATACATTCATCTGAAAAGATGAATGGAGCATCCTTTTCTAGGAGTTTATTCATAGGAGCGGCAATTTTAGAAAAATATTTTATGAAACGTCGGTAAAAACCGGCATGCCCTAGAAAACTCCTAACTCCTCTAACATTGGTGGGATGTGGAAGTTTAGTAATTACATCTACTTTAGCTCTATTCACTTCAATTCCTTCCTTTGAAATTTTATGACCAAGAACGATGCCTTCTTTAATCATGAAATGGCATTTCTCACAATTAAGTACTAGATTTGATTGTTCACATCTAATAAGCATTCGTTCTAGATTAACTAGACATGATTCAAATGTATCACCGAACACTGAAAAGTCATCCATGAAAACTTCCATGCATTCTTCTATCATGTCATGAAAAATCGCCATCATACACCTTTGAAAGGTTGCAGGGGCGTTGCAAAGTCCAAATGGCATGCGTTTGTAAGCAAAAGTACCATAAGGGCACGTGAACGTGGTTTTCTCTTGATCTTCGGGTGCTATTGGAATTTGAAAATATCCGGAAAATCCATCAAGAAAACAATAGTAACTATTTCCGGCTAGCCTTTCCAACATTTGATCAATGAAAGGTAAGGGAAAGTGATCTTTTCTGGTGGCGTCATTTAATTTTCTATAATCAATACATACACGCCATCCTGTTACAGTCCTAGTAGGAATAAGCTCATTTTTTTCATTTGTAATGACAGTCATGCCACCCTTCTTAGGCACGCATTGAACTGGGCTTACCCATGGGCTATCAGAAATTGGATAAATTAAACCTGCATCTAGCAGTTTAATAATTTCTTTTTTAACTACATCTTGCACATTAGGATTTAGTCTTCGTTGGCGTTTCACATACGTTTTATGACCTTCTTCCATAAGGATTTTATGTATGCAATACGAAGGACTTATTCCTTTAATATCATGAATCTTCCATGCAATGGCAGGTTTATGAGCTTTCAACACAGAAATGAGTTGTGATTTCTCATTTTCAGTAAGAGAAGACGATATTATTATAGGTAATTCAGATTCACCATGTAAATAAGCGTATTCCAAATGGTTTGGAAGTGGCTTTAACTCTAATTTCGGTGGTTCTTCTATCGATGATTTATATCGATATCTGTCTTCTTCTTTTAGCATTTGAATTTCTTTTGTTGTTGGTTCATATCCATTAGCTATAAGTGTAGCTAACATTTCAACTTCATCAATTGGTTTATTACCTTCTCCTAAAGAACATTCTCCTGTTCTTTGTAATTCTGGAAATTCTTCTAACAATTCGGCATGTGAGTCTATAGTTTGAATATAATAACATGTATCATCTGCAGATTGCGGTTGTTGCATTGCTCTATCAACTGAAAAAGGTAACACTCTCATCCTCTATACTTAGGGTCAGTTTCTTACCAAACACGTCTATCATTGCTTTAGCCGTGTTTAAGAATGGTCTTCCTAATATGAGAGGAACTTGAGAATCTTCTTCCATATCCAGAACAACAAAATCTACTGGAAATACTAAAGTACCAACTTTAACTAGCATATTCTCCATTATCCCTCTAGGATATTTTATTGATCTATCGGCTAGTTGTATGCTTATTCTTGTTGGTTTCAATTCTCCAAGGTCTAGTTTAGCGTATAGTGAATACGGCATTAAATTTATACTAGCACCTAAGTCTGCCAATGCTTCTATTGAACTTAGACTACCCAGAAAACATGGAATTGTGAAACTTCCTGGATCAGATAATTTTTCTGCTATCTTATTCAACAGCACTGCTGAACAATTAGCATTCATACTAATGACCGAGAGTTCTTCCATTTTCTTTCTATTCGAGATTAGATCTTTCAGAAATTTAGCATATCTAGGCATTCCTGAAATCACATCAATGAAAGGAAGATTTACATTTATCTGTTTAAACATATCCAAGAATTTGGATTGCTCGGCTTCAAGTTTCTCTTTTTTCATTTTACTCGGGTAAGGAAGTGGTGGTTGGTATGGTTTAACATAAGGTTTAGTCTTAACTGTGTTATCTTCAATAACCTTCTCAACTACCTGTTCTTTTTCCTTATCTTGTTCAGGTTGTAGTTCTTGTGGAGTAGGAATAGTTTCATCAGAAGTTACAGGTATTTCAGGTGGTTTAAGTGTTGTACCACTTCTTGTGGTAATGGCTTTAGCTGTTTCATTCCGGGGGTTAGCATTTGTATCACTAGGTAGACTTCCCGGTTTTCTTTCACCTATTAACCTTGCTAGGTTACTTACTTCTTGTTCCAAGTTTTGAATAGAAGCTTGTTGATTTCTAAATGCTTGAGCATTTTGTTCATTAGTTTGTTTCTGAGATGTGAAAAACTGCGTTTGAGTTTCAACTAGCTTCGTCATCATATCTTCTAAATTTGGCTTTTTATCATCGGTTTGTTGTGGTGGTTTGTTTTGAAAATTAGGTCTTTGCTGATTGTAAGTATTGTTGGATACTTGTTGATTGCTAGGACCTTGTTGGTTGTTGTATGGAATATTTCGATTATAATTCTGGTTTTGATTGTAGATCGGTCTTGGCGGTTGATAATTATTCTGATAATTATTTCCAGGCCTTTGGTTTATGTATGAAATATTCTCTCTTTGTTCCATTGTTAATTCAATACTGAGACAATCTTTTTTCAAATGTGGTCCTCCACACTGCTCACAACTAATTCGTATTGAGTGAATATCCTTAGTCATCTTTTCCATTCGTCTCTCGACAGCTTCTATCTTTGCGGAAATGGAATCTAAGTCATGGCTAGAATCGGCTCTAGCTGCTTTAGATGATCTAACGATATCTTTTTCTTGGTGCCACTCATGTGAGTGGGAAGCAGTGTTATCAATAATTTTATAAGCATCAGTTTCGGTTTTCTTCATAATGGAACCACCAGCTGCTATATCGATGTCTTTTCTTGTAGTGATGTCGCATCCTTGGTAGAATATTTGTACTATTTGACAGGTGTCTAAACCATGTTGCGGACATCCTCTTAATAACTTTCCAAATCTTGTCCACGCCTCATATAGAGTTTCATTCGGTTTCTGTGTGAACGTAACAATTTCTCCTTGAAGTATTACGGCTTTAGATGCCGGAAAGAATTGTTTAAGAAAATTTTCAACTAAAACGTCCCATGTATCAATCGCCCCTTCAGGTAACGATTCCAACCAATCTTTGGCTTCTCCCTTTAAAGTCCAGGGAAATAACATGAGATATATTTGTTCATCTTCTACTTCTTGGATTTTAAATAGTGTGCAGATCCTATTAAAGGTACGAAGATGTTCATTTGGATCTTCCTTCGGCGCACCACTAAATTGGCATTGATTAGTCACCATGTGTAGAATTTGTCCTTTGATTTCATAATCTGGCGCATTAATGTCTGGATGTGTAATTGCGTGACCTTGGCCAGTACGTTTAGCTCTCATTTGGTCTTTCATACTTAAAGGTTCTAGATTCTCCATAATTGAATTTGTTGAATCGGAATTACTAGAGGATTCTGATTTAATGGGTCGTTCCTCAACAATCTCTGTTTGAATGATTGGTGGTTCCGGAGGAAAATTTAATGGTTCAGGATCTATGAATCGTCCCTGAATATTCTCTGGATTCTCAATTGTGAGGTCGGGTTCAAAAAATGGATTATCGGAAATTTGAATTAGAGTACTTGGTCGACTGGATGACGATTCTAAAGAAAAATCAACGGCGGTAATATTTGCTAAATGTCTTGATCTAGTTACAGGTGGTGAACGTACAAAAGGTGTTGAACGTCTTGCTCGGTGCATTCACTGAATATCCTATTAGTTTTTAAAAAGGAAAGAAAAATTATATAAGTTATCCAATTAATAGACTTTTCTGATTTTGCCCACGTTTCGAATAGCCAAAAGATGCAGCAGAGGGGCAGGATTCGTTTGGTCTCAATATAATTGAGGACAGTTTGGCTTCAATAACCCGGTCCACATACAAATCCAACTACTACTACGAACCAGAAAATTTTGATGTCTATCAATTTAACCACTTAAAATAAATTTTCATAATTTTAAGAGATTTAGATAAGAAGTAGAATAAAAATCTATGTCCTAAAACTAGAATAGCGAGAAATAAGAAAGAAAAAGAGCGTGTCGGAAAAAGATCGAAAAAATAAAAATAAGAAAGAAAAAGAGTGACTTATAGAACTTAAAAACACTCGACTAACCCAACCTTATTACTATCACTAACTTAAAATTATAATCGCAAATTGAGATTACTAATTGGAATGATAATTGATACATAGGTAAAAGGCGTCTAAAAATATTAAAGCTTACAAGTAAAACTATATCCCAAATGACAATAACTTAAAAAAAAACTAAAACTTAAAAAGGCGTCGCAAAATTCTAAAGCACCTAAATCTTAGTCTAAAGAAAAAGCACTTAAGGGATTTTACGGCAAAGCCTAAAAATCTAGAAATAAAAATATAACTATGGCAAAAACTAAGTTTAACACTAAAAACTAGCGAAAAACACAAATATTACGCTAAAACAATTAAAAAGGGATAAAATATAAAAATATACAAAAAGTTGTAAAAAGTACAATTTTTTTAAAAATATTATTTTTATAATTTTTATTTGTTAAAACTATTAATTTTACATTAATTAAACTAATTTAACTAAATATATAAATTAAATAAAAAGTAAACCTAATTAATATATTAAAATTAAACCTAATTAGGGTTAAAAGTTAATTAATAAATATAAAACCTGTAATTAATGCTGATTAGGGTTTCTGTCACGTGTGTCAGGGCTGCTCCGCGAGTTGCGGTGCTCGAAGCATGAAAACTCTGTGAGTCGCGGGGTTCTAAAATTCAACTCAGGTACAGGATTTAATTCGACGCATTTTTGTTTTTTTTTCTTTTTTTTATATTTTCTGTATTATGCTTTATATTTTCTGTTTTAAATAAAATTATTTATATAATAAAAAATTATATTTAAAAACTAAAATAAAAATAGAACTACTTTATAATTTTATAAATAAAAATCTTAAAACTAGATTATATATATATATATATATATATATATATATATATATATATATATATATATATATATATATATATATATATATATATATATATATATATATATATATATATAATTTTTTTTTTCGGTTTTTGATTTTATATTTTAAATAAACACAAAATATTTAAATAAAACTTATATTTTTATAAAATAAAAATAAAGAAACTTTATAAAACTTAAATATTTAACAAAATCTTAAAAATATTTATATTTATATTTTTGTTTTTCTTTTTATATTTTCGAATAATTAAAAAACGTATTTTTACAAAAGCGTATTTTAATAAAAGTAAACTAAAAATAAATTTTTGTTTTTAAAATTTAGCGTTACGCTTCCGGCTTTTAAGCTAGATTGTCCCCGGCAGCGGCGCCAAAAATAACTTGATGTCAAAGCAGAGGTGTATATAAAATAGCTTATATTTTACAAGGAAATACTATTAAATATTATACAATTTTACACAAGATATTTATTTATAGAATGGATATACTTAAACCTTGCTACAATACTTATAGGCAGTGTACCTAATTGTACAGTAGTGTAGTTTTTAATAAGTCCGGTTCGTTCCACAGGGAAAATCTTTAAACAAAGCTTAACGCTATATTAGTTTACTTTTATAAAAATACAAATATATATATAAGTAATATTATTATTATAAAGGGGGTTTTTAACGTTTAATGATCGGTTTGTCGATTTTAAAACTTTAGTCGCAGTTAAAACCAAATGTAAAAAAAAAATACAAGACTTAATTTAAAGCGTAAAGTAAATAACGATAATGAAATTGCGATAAATAAAAGTGCGATAAAATAAACTTGCGATAATTAAAAGTACGATAATTAAAAGTGCAATTAAATACAATAACAATAAAATAAAATGCGATAATTAGAAGTGCAATTAAATATAAAATAAAGGAAATTAAATATGAAATAAAATAATTATGCTTATTTAAACTTCCGTAATCATAATGTTTGACGTGTTGATTTTAGTTTTATGCCCATGGGTTAATTGTCCTTTGTCATGGATTATTTAATATGTCCGTCTGGTTTTTGTCCATAACAGTCCATCAGTCATAAATATAAAGTGCGAGTGTCCTCGTCAAATTATTCTTATACCCGAAGTTAAATATTCCAACTAATTGAGGACTTAAACTGTAACAAGATTTTAATACTTTGTTTAATAATTACACCAGGATGTCGACTGAGTGTAACCCAAGGTTTTAATACTTTGTTATCAATTATACCAAGTGTCCTTGTACAAAATTTCACCCCTGTTTTAATTATTCTAGTGGCTATTAATCCATTCTCGTGTCCGGTTAAATGAACGATTATTCGTACATATAAATACCCCGCCCATCGTGTCCAATCGAGTGTATATGGTAATTTATGGGTACGTCTAATTATAATTCTTTATATTAACATTAACAAACTATCATTTAGTTAAACAAATATAAAGCCCATTAATAGCCCATAGTCTAATTTCCATAAGTGTCGTTCTTTTGTCCAAACCCCAATTATGGTACAAAGCCCAATTACCCAATTTTAGTAATTAGCCCAACATCATGATTACTTCGGATTAAATAAGCATAATAATAACTTAGCTACGAGACTTTAATGTAAAAAGGTTGAACATAACTTACAATGATTAAAAATAGCGTAGTGTTACACGGAGAGAATTTCGAGTTACACCCTTACAACATTCGCTAACATACCCTTATTATTAGGATTTAAAATTAAAATTAAAATTAAAATTAAAATATAAATTATATATATATATATATATATATATTTACGTATATATTGAGAGAGAGATAGATTATTGATATGAAAATGATCAGAATTCGTTTGCTTTTATAGGGAATTGAGTTCAGGGGGTCTCCGCGACTCGCGGCCTTTTCTGCCTTCAAACTCCGCGAGTCGCGGAGTTTGAAATTCCAGCTCACCAACTTTGGAGTCTTTCTTGCCGACGGATTTTTATTATTTATATAATATATAAATAATTATAAGAATTTTTTAAATATTATATTATATTTATGTGCATAGTTGACTTGTAATTTTTAGTCCGTTGCGTCGAGCGTTGAGAGTTGACTCTGGTCCCGGTTCCGGATTTTTGAACGTTCTTGCGTACAATTTAATATCCTGTACTTTGCGTTATGAATCTTGTACTATTGTAATTTCGAGACGTTTCTTATCAATAATTGGAACCTCTTTGATTGTATTTTGTACTTTTGAGCTGTTTGATCGTTTGTGTCTTCAATTCGTCGAATCTGTCTTTTGTCTTCACCTTTTAATATTTAAACGAATATCACTTGTAAATAGAATAATTGCAACTAAAAGCTTGTCTTTCTTGGGGAATAATGCTATGAAATATATGTTCATTTTTAGCATTATCAGTCATCAAAGTAAACAACCGCAAACTGCCCAATAAGTGGCCCGAGCACTTCATTCATAAGTCTCATGAATGTACTGGGTGCATTAGATAAAGCAAAAGGCATAACTAACCACTCGAATAATCCACCCTTGATCTTGAAAGCTGCCTTCCATTAATCTCCTTCTTTCATTCGAATCTGATGATACCTACTTCTAGGATCAACTTTGGAGAATACACAAGAACCATGCACCTCATCTTGCATATCATCTAATCTAGGTATGAGATACATATACTTGATGGTGACGTCATTAATAGTCCTGCTGTTTACACACATTCTCATGGAACCATCTTTCTTTGGAAGCAGCAAAGCTGGTACTAAATAAGGACTCATACTGGTTCTAACATAACGCTTTTCAACCAGCTCATTAACTTTCTTTTCTAATTCTTTTGCTTCATGTGGAGAACATCGATAAGCTACTTTGTTAGGAAGAATAGACCTAGGTACAAGATCAATTTGATGTTCAATACCCCTAAGTGGTGGTAAACCAGCAGGTAATTCACTTGGGAACACATAGCAGATTCAAATAACAATGGTTTTACCCGATCCGGTACTTCATCATGCTGGCTTAACTCATCACTTTCAACCAGCATCAACAAATAAGCACCAGTACCAACCTTTAACTCAGTATCAACTTCAGTTTAAGTCATAAACAAAGTTTTATCATTCTTAGCAGCATGGTCAGTTCTAGGTATTTCACTATTTAATGACCCGTCCTAATCCATCTGGACGAATACATTTCATTTGATTACATCGCGAGGTACTTGACCTCTATATGATACATTTTACAAACATTGCATTCGTTTTTAAAAAGACAAACTTTAATTACATCGAAAGTTGACGGCATGCATATCATTTCATAATATATCCAACTATAATTGACTTAATAATAATCTTGATGAACTCAACGACTCGAATGCAATGTCTTTTGAAATACGTCATGAATGATTCCAAGTAATATCTCTAAAATGAGCAAATGCACAGCGGAAGATTTCTTTCATACCTGAGAATAAACATGTTTTCAAGTGTCAACCAAAAGGTTGGTGAGTTTATAAGTTTATCATAAACAATAAAATTCATCATTTTGATAGACCACAAGATTTAAATACAGTACACATATCTCGTGTACGAAACCATTTTTCATAATGCTTAGCAGAGTAGGTTCGTATCCTTTTCTCCCCCGTAGGTTGCCTCGCGATTTTTAAATAACCGTACACATATCTCGTGCACAAAAATAATACACATAACCTGTGTATAAAAATCATTCTCTCGATACATAACATTCAATTTGATTTCATTGCTCAACATGGTAACCGACCTTAACATATAATGCGCATCAATAATATCCCCAAAAACAGAACGTCTCGTCTGTATAATATATAAACTTCGAAGTACTAAACACTACGCCCACTAGCTCTTTTGTCTAGTGAACATTCTGGGTGGGAGTGTTAAACCCGGTAGCTATCTTTAGGATTCGCGTGAATTAGGGCCATACCCGTTTCTAATTCTTAGGTTACCAAGCAATAATAATCAGGGGAAAATATTCATAACAATTAGTTGCAATTATCACGTCCAACTAATTCAATAATAATCCACAGAACTTTCGTCTGCATAATAATTCATTCGAGGAATGTTTTGCTTGTGTCTATCTCGTCAAACATTTATAAAAGCATTTCATGTATTCTCAATTCTAAATATATTTCAAAAGCATTTAATAAAGCAGTTATAAAAACAACGCATGTATTCTCTGTCCCAAAAATATAAAGAGTAAAAGGGAATCAAATGAACTCATGATACGATATTTTGTAGTAAAAATATGCATACGACTGAACTGAAAAATGCAGGGTTGGCCTCGGATTCACGAACCTATATCATTTATATATATATTAACACATATAATAACATTTAAATAAGTTGTTATTATTAATATACTATTTTTATTAATGATTTATATGTTACCCTAAATAAATATATAAATTATATCTATTTTATATATCTTAATTACATAGTTAATAATTATATATGTCGGATTCTTATTAAAGTCTTTTAATTAAAACATATATGATATATTAAAATTTATATATAAGGTTATATTAAAATATATTTATATCATATATGTAATTTAATTAATAATAAATAATAATATTTTATTTTGAAAACAAAATAGTTTGTAATATTAACATAGATATTATATATGTTTTAGATACCTTTTACTTAAATAATATATGTTGTAATAATAATAATGATATTAATAATAATAAATAACTATTAATAATAATAATAATAATAATAATAATAATAATAATAATAATAATAATAATAATAATAATAATAATAATAATAATAATAATAATAATAATAATAATAATAATAATAATAATAATAATAATAATAATACTTTTACTAAATGATATTTATAAAAATGATATTTATAAAAATGATATTTTTTTAACACTAATGATAACAACAATAATATCAATGATGTTAATAATAATAATAATAATTGTAACATTAATAATAATAATATTAAAAATAGTAGAAAGGCTACATTAATGTAACAAGTCTTAAAAAATAAACGTTCCTGCCCGGGCTCGAACCCGAGACCTCTCGGTTAAACCACTTCCTTCCCAACCAATGAACTGTTAAATGTTTCTTGTTTTAATTCCATCGATTAATTATACATTACGTCCGTAATTGTTCATCTTCATCACACATCTATAATTATCAGCATCATAATACCATCATCAACTACTCACTTTACTAAGATCGTGATATCATATCGTCATCATCATTTCATATAAACATCATAACACATAATCATCTCATCTTCAATTTCATCCTAATCGTAATCATTTTCTATCAATATACTCGATACCTCATAACCATATTCATATTATTACGCATCATTTATCTAACTCAACATCATCTTTTTTTATTCAATTTAACCATCATCTTCATTATTACAGCAACAGCTCATTATCATCCATCATTCTAGTCGTTGAAATCAGGAACGGGATTGAAAAAGGTAGCAGCTTGGTCCAGTTTTACTTCGGCCTAACAGGTTATGACAGCCCAATAGGATATGACAGCCCAACAGGATATGACAGCCCAATTTGCAAACCCCATTTAAGTTTAAGTGGCTTGTTAGTTCGATGGGTGAGTAATGATATCATCCAGATCAAAATAATGCAGTCAATTGAATAAGAATAAAGGGTGTCCTTTTTACTATCCCTTTTTCTATTTAACCGACAACAATAGCAATTATTAAAAGGGAATTGGTGGTGGTTGATTAACGAAAAGTAATAGAATAAAACTACAGCAGCAGTTGAAAATGGTTATATGATGGTTTCATGGTAGTGGTGATCCAAGGTTGAAGAGTAAAGTGATGATGGTGTAGTTCAAGAAGAAGAACCCAGAAAGAAGTAAGAAAACGCAGGTTGTTCATGTTTAAAAATAGAAAAAGAAAGGGAGAGATAGAGGAGAGAGTGGCAGTTTAAGTATGGCTCAAGGTGGTGGTTTTCTAGTGGGTTCATGATGGTGAGGTTGTGTTAGCTTCGGTCTGAACGAACAGGAAAACAAGAAAGATAGCAGCGAACAGTAGATCGTGGTAAATTGGATTCATCGTGGGTCGTTAAACGAAACAATATATATATATATATATATATATATATACACACACGTTGGTGGTGGTGACTCGTTTGTTGTTGAAACAGAAAATGAAGAAGAGGGTATGTACAAGTGTGTTTGATGGTTCAAAGTGGTGATGTGGTTGTCTTTGGTAATGGTGGTGTGTCAATGGTTATGGTGATCGAACGTTTAGAAGTGATTATAGTGATAGTTGATGGTTAGGGTGGTTGATGGTGGTGTTTGTGGATGGTGGTTAGTGTAGTAAGGTGGCCGATGGAGTTCAAGGTGGTGGAGCATGGTGGAGATGGGGGTGGCCACGATCAAAGTGGTACGGGGGTGATGAAGATGATCAAATAGAATGAGAATGGTGGTGATAGTTTGTAATGTATCATTCATGTTTGCAAGATAACTATATATATTTATAATATCCCTATACTACTCTATATATATTTATAATATCCCTATACTACTAATATAAATAGATAGTTGGAACATGTGATAATATCACTTGTTGATGGGATTAGGAATTGACAGCAAACAAACTTAAACATGGCAGACAAATTAAGTTGGATTCATATGCACTCTCTATCAATATATAGATATAATGTTATATACTAATATCATAATGAATTAAGAAAGCAAAACGTGTTTAACAGGAAAGCCATCATAGGTTCGTCATTTTATCAAATCACGGAGTATTATATCGTGTTCCTTTGCTAAACAGTTACGGATAAATTTATTTCAGAAAAATCCCAAATTTTAAATTTAATTCCATTTATTTATTTCGGTCATTATTGTATAATTAACTGTTTAAAATTATCAAATAGAATTAACTCAACTGTCTGCGCTCGATCCTGGGTAAAAAATATAAAAAGTTCTAAAATTTAACAAATAGCACCTAAATACATTTTTAATAAGTCTATAATTTATAGAACTCAGTTTCGGATCATCGTTTATTTTAAAATCATATAAGTTTGAATTAAACTTCTCTAAATAACAATCGAAACGTCCATCAAGTATTACGATTATTTAATTATAATATTTGATATACTTTCTATATATATATATAGATTTATTTTAATAACAATTTAATTATAATTTATATTATTATTTTTAAGTTATTATATATATATATATATATATATATATATATATATATATATACATATATTTATTTTTATTTTTATATGTATACACATTTATTTTCAAATAATGGTTCGTGAATCGTCGGGAATGGTCGATGGGTAAATGAACTCATGAAATAGTTCAAAATTTTTGAGACTCAACCTAACAGACTTCTCTTATCGTGTCAAAAATATGAAATCGTATCGAGAGTTTGATTTAAAATTAGTCGAAATTTTCTGAGTCGTCACAGTACCTACCCATTAAAGAAATTTCGTCCCCGAAATTTGATCGAGGTCGTCATGGCTAACAATAAAAATGTTTTCATAACGAAAATGAGTTGATAAATAGAGCTTTATCATCATTGAGTAATATGGATAAAACAATTCATGTATGTGAAGAGTACTAGTGAAGTTATCACAAAATAGTGAAATGAATAAATGCAGATTTGTCTTAACCGGTGACGTAGTCACGGTTAATTTCTGGAATTTCAGGGATTTAGAGAAAATCTTCGTAATAAGATTTGGTTCTTCGATAATTAAGAAAATTAGGATCATCTTTGGTTAAATACGATAATCTGTTTTGATTATTCTGTCGGATATTTCACTATAAATCCACCCTCTTCATTTCCTTTATATTATGGAGTCCCATCCTTTTGATTTCTCTTCCCGACTTTAAGTCAAGCGAATAATGGTTCAGAATTTGTAGGTATGAAGTTTCGAATGAACATAACTAATGTTCTAAGAAAGAATTTGTAATGGCACGATCTTGATCTGTCAAATTACCAGAATATCCTGGAAAAATAGATTTATCAAGAAGATATGATCTTAATATGTTTGGAGATTATGTAGAATGTAAGAGTCGTGTAAAATGGCACCTGATGACGTTATGGTCTGTGAATCATCAAGTTCCATTAGAAACTCAGCATGACTTACTGTAATATAATCAGGTTGATCAAGTGTCATTATATTATACTAACTCGTGCTTCAGTTCCCAACACTACTTCAATATCATTCATATTTTAAATTCGATTTTTTTCAGAATTTAGAAACAAAATAGTTTCCTTTCTGATGTAACACTGATATCGCAAAGAGATAAATGATTTCAGATAAGAATAGTTATGAAAATATCTTCAGAAATATCGAGGATATTTTTAATGAACGATACGATAATATCTTAGTATTTCTAATATCGATGGATGATGATGAAGGTTTGTCCGCAAAGGTTTAGAGTTAGGAGTAAGGTATTAGTTAATAACTTCAGCAGACACTAAATCATTTAGATTCTTTGAAGGAAGGTTTAGTCTTTGTGATTTGTCCACAGCCTCCTTCATGGTTTCCTCAATCCGTTTTCCAGTTCCAACTTTTCTGAGCTTTATCAACATACTATTCTTTACTATCAAACTTTTGACTGTTAAGGCAGTCTTCAGTTTTCATTGATTCATCTACTTTTTCAAAACTCAGAAAACTGATTCATAGGCTAGAGCGCTTTTCAGAAATTTAGAGTTGAAGTTATATATATATATATATATATATATATATATATATATATATATATATATATATATATATATATATATATATATATATATATATATAATTGTTGTCGTAGAATCGCTGAGAAATTCGAGATTATCGATTGATGCCTCCCGGTATTTGGTATGGTAATTATCGTTACAAGATGCCCATGAGTTCATGATATGACTTCAATAAATAAATATAGTGATTTGTCGGAGAGATTTAAACCAATGAACAACGAGGTTGCTGGTACGTCTGTTGGTAATATTGCAGAATATAAATGGTTTCCCGGTAACAATGACGAAAAGGGCAAGCGTATATATCAAGGTTATAATAAGACAAATCCGAATAAAAATTGAAATTGATTTTGCTGGAGGTGTGACAAAATTGGCTAATTCGAAAAAGAGTTGCAATATTATTTTCGGTAATAACACTGCCAAAGGAGCTAGCACAGATACGTGTTAAACGTTTAATCCGGTTCCGAGTGTTTTCAGGTGCATAACTATATGCATCAATCTTTTCTTCCGTAGATGAAGTGCGGTTGGTTCATTCTCTCGATTGAGATGTTTTCAAGAATCATGAAAGGTTTGAACGCAGATTGTAATCGTCAAGATACAAATGACGTTTAAGATGGAATCAAGTGGCAAACTTGAAGAAGTGTTTAGTTTCATATGTTATAATCAATATTTTAATTCATTTTAATTATCCAATGTTGTAGTCCACAGTTAATAGTCCAAAATTAGTAGTTCAACAATTCATATATAGTTTAATATATAATATTCGAATTAATTAATATATGTCATGACCCATTATATACATGTCTCAGACTCGATCACAACTCAAAGTATATATATTATTTAAAATCAACATCAACCCTGTATAGATAACTCCAGCATTACTTCATATAGAATGTGTATGGTTATTCCAAATAATATATATAGATGCGTCGATATGATATGTCAAAACCTTGTATATGTGTCCCGATATTTAAAGTGCGTAAAATAAATAACAGAAATTAAATGACAATAAATAAAATTGCGAGAATTAAATTGCGATAAAATAAATTGCGATAATTAAAATATAATAAGGAAATAACAGTTAGCTAGGAACAGTTAGCTAGGATTTTGTTAGCGTGGATTCTTAACAAAATTTCTCATAGTTAATTTATTTGTTTCTAACAAATTTTATTTTGTCAAATGTTTTCTTCATTATGCCACTTGTTGGATTCTGGTAAGTCAAAATCCAAATATAAAATTGAATGAAAATGGTTATTTTGTGGTGAACGGATTCGTATATCTTGTGGATGTAAGTAGGATAGTAATTGACTGTTGAATCATATTCGAAGAATGTACAGTGTAACTTATTAATGTAAAATCTAAATATTCCTCGGGTATTACCTACCCGTTAAAATATTTTCACCATTAACAGTTTGTACGATAGAATTTTTAATTACAATCTTTATGAAAATATACTTACATATATATTTTCTTCAGATGTAATTATGGATTTAATGAGTTAATATAATATTAATCTCATTTGATTTTCCATTAGAACTAGAATACATACTCTCTAAAACATTAGAGATTACATAATTGCCATGAAGAACGAAGATAATTGATGTAGAATGATACGTAGAATGATGATTATACTCGAGGTACAGAATGAGATGTTGAGGTATGGATTATTGATGGTACTGATGTTGCTGATGCTGTTGCTGAAGCTGGTACGTTTTGCACCATATGTTCCAAGGCTACAACTCGGACGCGAAGCTCGTTGACTTATTACTCCGGGATGATTTTCGGTAGAAACAATCGAATGAATAAGGTTTAGAATTTGAGATAGTATTTAATCGTGACGAGATACTCTGGAAATGAGAGAGAAAATTCTAATGACCCGTCCTAATCCATCCGGACGAATACATTACAATTGATTACATCGCGAGGTACTTGACCTCTATATGATAAATTTTACTAACATTGCATTCTTTTTTGAAAAGACAATCTTTCATTACATCGAAAGTTGACGGCATGCATACCATTTCATAATATATCCAACTATAATTGACTTAATAATCATCTTGATGAACTCAACGACTCGAATGCAACGTCTTTTGAAATATGTCATGAATGACTCCAAGTAATATATCTAAAATGAGCAAATGCACAGCGGAAGATTTCTTTCATACCTGAGAATAAACATGCTTTCAAGTGTCAACCAAAAAGGTTGGTGAGTTCATTAGTTTATCATAAATAATCATTTCATAATTTTTAATAGACCACAAGATTTCATATTTTCATTTCTCATAAACATACGTCCAATGCATAGAGACAAAAATCATTCATATGGATTGAACACCTGGTAACCGACATTAACAAGATGCATATAAGAATATCCCCTATCATTCCGGGAAATCCTTCGGACATGATAAAAACAATATCGAAGTACTAAAGCATTCGGTACTTTGGATGGGGTTCGTTAGGCCCAATAGATCTATCTTTAGGATTTGCGTCAATTAGTAGATTGGTTTACTAATTCTTAGGTTACCAAGCAAAAGGGGCATATTCGGCTTTGATCATTCAACCATATAATGTAGTTTCGATTACTTGTGTCTATTTCGTAAAACATTTATAAAAGCAGCGCATGTATTCTCAGTTCTAAAAATATATATTGCAAAAGCATTTAAAAAGGGAGTAACGAAATTCACCATACGATATTTTGTAGTAAAAATATGCATACGGCGGAACTGAACAATGTAAGGTTGGCCTCAGATTCACGAACCTATATCAGTTGCATATATATTAACACATATCCTATTTAATCAATTAAGTTTACTTATATTTTATAATTTATAAATTTAGTATCTTTAAATATAATTATACTTATAATAAATATATGATTTATAATTTAATTAAAGTTTTATCAATATAAATGGTAATATATTAGTTAAAACATATTAGTATGTAATATTAGTTGACTTGTAATATATTTGTATATAGATAGCTTTGTTTGTTAAAAATAATAATGATAATAATAAAAATGATAATACTTTTAATAATAATAATAATAATACTAATAATAAATTGAAAAAAATGTTATATGAAAATAATAACAATAAAAGTAGTAAAAATAATAGTAATAATAATAATAATGTTAGTAATGATGATAAAAATAATAATACTTATAATGATAATGAAAATAATAATTTTAATAAAAATACTTTTGTTAATAATATTAATTTCAAAAATGATAATTTTAAGGATAATACTAATAATAATATTAATAGTAATAATAATCTAAATGCTCATTTTAATGATAATAATAATAATAATAATAATAATAATAATAATAATAATAATAATAATAATAATAATAATAATAATAATAATAATAATAATAATAATAATAATAATAATAATAATAATAATAATAATAAAAATAATAATAGTGATGGTAATAGTAATGCTACCTCAAAGAAGTTGTCCTTAAAAAAAAATGCCCAAGTCCGGGTTTGAACCCGCGACGTCCCGCTAACCCGATAACAACCTAAACCCTTCGTCCATTCATATTATTCTGAATCAAATCGTAACGTACCCAATTATATATAACCCGTTATATATGTTTCTATTTCTTCTTCATTGACTTAACCTAACCGTCATCCTCATCGAGATCATATTGATCATCATCCATAAATCATAGGATCAATAACACCTTTTCATCATCTTAATATCTATCATGATTATAACTTAATCATTTCATTATCATCATTGTGATCATCATTATCACATTACTCCTTTGACACAAACTCATCATCATTATCGAATTTCTATCATCATTATCTTAATCGATCATCATCATCCTACAACATGCATCATTCGTATCATCATAATATATACATCGTTATCATATCCTAATCGTCCTCATCTTCTTTATCAATTCAACCTTAGTATACAAAGTGTATCAAGTGTTGAGAAATATTGAGCCCAAATCATATATACCATCCCACTAACAATACAAGCTTAAAAGAGTGAATTTACTAAGCCCGTTTAACAAATAAAGGAACACACTTGAGTAGTAAATTAAATTACGGCCTAAGAGTGATTAAACAAAGTCCAGCTCGATAGCCTACTTACTTTTAAAAAAACAAAATCGTTTTCAAATAGACCCAACCAACTTTAACATCCCACTTATATAATTCCATTGAATAATCCGTTTATTTCAACTTTAATTTCTAAAAGATTCAGTTGTGATTCATTTAGACTATGTTCCAAGAAATAGTCCAATCAAAAAGTTGTTAAATGACCCAAATTAGTTTAAGTTGAAATACGTGACCCGTCGTGTAACTTGGATGTCTCCTCATCCCCATTTTAGAACACGACAGATTCACACAAAATTAAAAATCACAAGCCCCTCATCTTCTCATAAGACTCACCATCATCATCGTTACAACATCACCGTATAACCTTATGTTATCAACATTAAAACAGAATAAAAAATAGGAACGTACCCGTGGTATCAACAAACATCATCTTGGATCAGTGTTAGCTTTTTGGTAGTGGTCTGTGGGCCATGGTGATTCCCATCTAATGGTATATTAAAAAAATGAAGTGTGGGGTGGTAGGTCCGTGAATTGGAATCAAAGTCATCGTTTGATTTTATTATTGCTCCGCATGATGTTAACAAGCAGGTGTTTGGTTAAGTTTTAATGGGTTTTCATAATGGTAACAAAGGAGATGATGGTTTGTAAGCCAGAGTGATGGTTAAGTAGATATATTTGATGATTTGGTGATTGTAGTAATCGACTAATGGCTTCAATGGGTGGAAGGTGGTGAGAGTGGAAGGGGTGATGTATGATGATGGTGATGATTATGGTCGATGGGTTATGAACCGAAGAAGAAGGAGAAGGTTACCGGTTTAGGTGGTTCGAATTAAAGAAGGTGTAGGGTGTCACGGTGGTGAGGTTGGTTGCTCACGGTGTTTAAAGAGGAGATATAAGGTGAAGATTATGTGTTGTTTGTTAGTCATCGGACAAGATAGGAATAAAGAAGAAGAAAATAAGAGAGGTGGTGAGAGTGGTGATTGTTTGGGTGGTATTCTCATATGCATAAATTGAGCAGGCAGAAACAAAGAAAAAGGGTTTTGTTGTGATACTTTCAAACGAAAACCGAAAGCAAGGTAGCTCGAAGTTGAAAAGGGTTATGGTTTTTGATGAAGATAAAGTGTTAGTGTTCGGTAGATACATACATAGAAATGTAGCTTGTTTAGATGCATGCATATATGCAATCATTAAAGTTAAACATAACAAAAACACAAACAGTGTATATCCAATCAACTTTTCAAATATGTATATTTATCTCTTTAAATGTGTGATATAAAATAGAAAGCAGCCTTCAATTTGTAAATTATCTGCCGACAGTTTAATAGGGATAGTATTTTGTATTCCGTTGTTAATCAGTGTCGAATAAAAAGTCTTCAGAAAAATTCCAAATTTTTAGATTGACTATATTTATTTATTTTGATCATTATGGTATAAAATTCGATCCTTAATTTGTTAAATAAAAATTACATCAATTGTCCCTCTCAATTCCGGAAAAAAATATAAAAAGTGTTAAAATTAAATACCTAGATCCTAAATACATTTTTAGTAAGCCTAAAATTTATAGAACTCATTTTCGGATCACCGTTTATTTTAAAATCATATAAGTTCGAATTAAACTTCTCTAATTAATAATCGAAACGTCTAACAAGTATTACAATCATTTAATATTTATTTATTATTTTTTTATATACTTTATTTATATTTATAGATATATTTTAAATTATAATTATTATAATATCCTCTTTTTATTTTTATTTTACATAATTAATAATAACAACATATAATACTTCAAATTATATTTCAAATTATTATTTATATATATACACACATAACTATTTACAATTAATTGTTCGTGAATCATCGAGAGCAGTCGAAGGGTAAATGAATACATGAACACAGTTTAAAGTTTTTGAGATTTCAACATTACAGACTCTGCTTATCGTGTCGGAAATATAAAAAGATTAAGTTTAAATTTGGTTGAAAATTTCCGGGTCGTCACAGAACCTACGCGTTAAAAAAAATTCGTCCCGAAATTTGAGTATGGTCGTCATGGATAACAATAAAAATGTTTTCATGACGAATATGAGTGGATGAATAAAGTTTTATCACTTTTGAATAATATGGAAAAAACAATTCGATTACTCGAAGTGTTCGAGTGGAGCTATCACAAAAGAGTGAAATGAAGAAATAGAGATTCGTCTTAACCTTTGACGTGGTAATGGTTGAATTCCGGAATTCAAGGAATCTAAAGAAAATCTTTGTAATGTATATAAGATTTGATCCTTCAGAAATTAAGGAAATTAGGATCCTCTTCGATTAAATGTGGTCATCTGCCTCGATTGATAAGTCTTATATTTTTATTATAGATTAAACTTTTCCGTTCCATTATTCTCATCATTCCTAAACTTTATTTCTTAGTTCATACATCTAAAAGATTGTGAAAATGCTTAATCCAGTTCTAATCCTTGATATTTCCCTAATTATCATTTCTGTCTTCCTTCTTTTCAATCTTCCACCAGAAAAATCTGTTTACTTCTACTATTACCTTGGGATGATACTATTCTTAATTCTACCGTGTCTTTATATTACTATTCGTATTAATATCCACGGTTTGTGACCTCCGTGTTGTTATTGGGCTTTATATTTTCTCTTATATTTTGGAGCTATTTGCCTTTTTATTCTCCTCTCGACCTCTAGTAAAACGAGTAATGGTCCAGAATTCGTAAGCATGGAGTTTTGAATGAACTTAATGTTCTAAAAAAAATAACATAATAGCACGATTTGATTTGTCAAATTACCAGAATCACTGAGAATAGAACTATCAAGAATATATTTTCTTGATATGTTCAGAAGTTAAAAAGAATGAAAGAGTTATGTAATATGGCACATGATGGTGTTTTGATCTGTGAATCATCACGTTCCATTTAGAAACTCAGCATGACTTACTGTAATATAATCACGTTGATTAAGTGTCATTATATTATACTAACTCATGCATCAGTTCCCAACACTACTTCAAAAACATTTATATTTTAAATTCGAAGGTTCACAGAATATATAGAAACTAAAACAGTTTCCTTTTATGATATAATACAGATAGCGCAGAGAGATAATTAATATCGGATGAGAATATTTATGAAGATATCTTCAGAAATATTGAGGATATTTAAAATGAAAGATACGGTAACATCGTAGAATTTTAGATTCAAAGTGTGATGAAGAAATTCATTCACAATGATTTAGAGCGATTTAGGAGTAAGGTATTCGCCAAAGATTTCATCAGAACTAGAATCATCAGGATTCTTTAAATACAGGGTTTGGTCCTTGTATTTGTCCTTGGTCTCCTTCATGGTTTGCTCAATTCATTTTTCAGTACCAAATTTTCTCATCTTTTGAGCTTTTTCAGCCACTATTCTTTATCCTTATACTTTAATTTTGAAGGTCGTTTACAGTTTTTGTTGCTTCATTCAACTTTTTCAACATTCTGAATTTCTGATTCGTAGACTGGGTGCTTTTCAAAATTTCAGAACGGAAGATCATAATTCTAAAAGATAAATATTATATATATACATATAACTGTTGATGCAGAAACGTTGCGAGACTCACAATACAGATTTGCTGATTCCCGATAATTGGTATGGCAATTCTTGTTACAAGATGCGGATGAGTACATAATGAGACTTCAATAGATAAATATAGTGATTTGTCGGAGAGATTTAAGCCAAGGAGCAATGAGGTTGCTGGTACGTCTGCTGGTAATATGATGGAATATAAAAGGTTCCCCGGTAACAATAAAAGAGCACGCATATATATCAAGGTTATAATAAGGTTGTTTAGAACGAAAAGTCGAAGTTGACTTGTTGGAGCTGTGACAAAACTGGCTATCCTGAATAGGAATTGCAAAGTTATTTTCGGTAATAATAATGCTAAAGGAATTAACACAGCTTTGTGTTAAACATTTACTCAGTTTCAAAGTGTTTTCAGGTGTATAACTGTATGCATAAATCTTTCCTTCCGTAGATGAAGTACGGTTGGTTCATTCTCTTGCTTGAGGTGTTTTTAAGAATCATGAAAGGTTTGAATGCAGATCGTAATCGTCAAGATACAAATGAAGTTTAGGATGAAATTAAGTGGCAAACTTGAAGAATTGTTTAGTTTCATATGTTATAATCAATATTTTAATTCATTTTAATTGTCCAATATTATTAGTCCACAGTCGATAGTCCACAGTTAGCAATATATAATATTCGGATTAATTAATACGTGTCGTGACCTGTGTACATGTCTCAGACTCGATCACAACTCAAAGTATATATATTATTGTAGAATCAACCTCAACCCTGTATAGCTAACTCCAATATTACTGCATATAGAGTGTCTATGGTTATTCCAAATAATATATATAGATGCGTCGATATGATATGTCAAAACCTTGTATACGTGTCCCGATATTTAAATGCGTAAATAATAGTATTTAAATGACGATAAATAAAGTGCGTAAAATAAATAACAAAAATTAATTACGATAAATAAAATTGCGATAAATAAACTGCGATAAATAAATTACGATAATAAAATATAATAAGGAATTAACAGTTAGCTAGGAACAGTTAGCGTGGATTCTTAACAAAATTTTTCTCATAGTTAATTTGTTTATTTCTAACAAATTTTATTTTGTCCAATGTTTTCTTCATTATGCCACTTGTTGGATTCTTATATGTCAAATCCAAATATGAAATTGAATGAAAATGGTTATTCTGTGGTGAACGGATTCGTATATATGTGGATGTGAGTAGGATAGTAAATGACCGTTGAATCAGATTTGATGAATGTACAGTGTAACTTATTAATGTGATATCTAAATATTACTCGGGTATTACCTACCCGTTAAAATATTTTCACTGTTAATAGTTTGTACAAAAGAATTTTTATTTACAATCTTTATAAAAATATACTTGCATATATATTTTCTTCAGATGTAATCATGGATTTAATGAGTCAATGCAATATTAAACTCATTTGATTTACCATTAGAACAAGAATATATAATTTCTAAAACATTAGAGTTTACATAATCGCCATGTCGAACAAAGATAAATGATATAGAACGATTCACAGATTGATGATTATGCTCGAGGTACATAATGAGATGTTTAGGTGTGTGATGTTGAACTTGTGTTGTTGGTGGTACGTGTATTGATGTTGGTGTTGGTGATGTTGCTGAAACTGGTAAATTTTGCATCATATTCTCCAAAGTCACTACCCGAGTGCGAAATTTGTTGACTTCTTCTACTATTCCGGGATGATTGTCGATTGGAACGAGTGAATGAATAAGGTTTAGAATCTGAGATATTATGTAATCATGACGAGATATTCGGGAAATGAGGGTGAAAATGGTATTTCGGACTAGTTCATCGGTAAGTGCTTCAGGTTCTTCGCAAAGAGGTGAATTTGGTTGATGGAAAGGATCACCTTCTTTTTGTCTCCAATGATTAAATAGGCTATGAACCTATCAAATGAATTGGTTGATTCATTCTGGTGACACAGCTTTCGGAGCTTAGGTGAAACTCCATATCGGAATAGCTGTCGGAATCCGAGGAATTTGAACTGGTTAAGGGATTCATCTCGTACGATCAAATAAAGGATCTTCGATAAGAAATAGATTATAGGATATATATATTAGTACCCTGCAATACATAATTTACATATGCATATATAATACTAAAATCCCATAAGTTACGGAGGAACCTACGTGTAGTGACCCGAACTTTTCCATGTTTATATATATTAATTGAGATTTATATTTACATGATTAAATGTTTCCAACATGTTAAGCAATCAAACTTGTTAAGACTTGATTAATTGAAATATGTTTCATATAGACAATTGACCACCCAAGTTGACCGGTGATTCACGAACGTTAAAACTTGTAAAAACTATATGATGACATATATATGGATATATATATATATATAGTTAACATGATACTATGATAAGTAAACATATCATTAAGTATATTAACAATGAACTACATATGTAAAAACAAGACTACTAACTTAATGATTTTTAAACGAGACATATATGTAACGATTATCGTTGTAAAGACATTTAATGTATATATATCATATTAAGAGATATTCATACATGATAATATCATGATAATATAATAATTTAAAATCTCATTTGATATTATAAATATTGGGTTAACAACATTTAACAAGATCGTTAACCTAAAGGTTTCAAAACAACACTTACATGTAACGACTAACGATGACTTAACGACTCAGTTAAAATGTATATACATGTAGTGTTTTAATATGTATTTATACACTTTTGAAAGACTTCAATACACTTATCAAAATACTTCTACTTAACAAAAATGCTTACAATTACATCCTCGTTCAGTTTATTTGTTCCCTTTTTACTCTTTACGCTTTTGGGCTGAGAATACATGCAAATGCTTTATTAACTGTTTTACAATATTTATATGCGTGAGTTTCATTTGCTCCCTTTTTAAATGCTTTTGCAATATATATTTTTGGGACTGAGAATACATGCGCTGCTTTTATAAATGCTTTACGAAATAGACACAAGTAATTGAAACTACATTATATGGTTAAATTATTAAACCGAATATGCCCCTTTTTAGTCTGGTAATCTAAGAATTAGGGAACAGACACCCTAATTGACGCGAATCCTAAAGATAGATCTATTGGGCCTAACAAACCCCATCCAAAGTACCGGATGCTTTAGTACTTCGAAATTTATATCATATCCGAAGGGTGTCCCGGAATGATGGGGATATTCTTATATATGCATCTTGTTAATGTCGGTTACCAGGTGTTCACCATATGAATGATTTTTATCTCTATGTATGGGATGTATATTGAAATATGAAATCTTGTGGTCTATTGTTACGATTTGATGTATATAGGTTAAACCTATAACTCACCAACATTTTTGTTGACGTTTAAAGCATGTTTATTCTCAGGTGAATATTAAGAGCTTCCGCTGTCGCATACTTAAATAAGGATGAGATTTGGAGTCCATGCTTGTATGATATTGTGTAAAAACTGCATTCAAGAAACTTATTTCATTATAACATATTTGTATTCTAAACCATTATGTAATGGTCGCGTGTAAACAGGATATTTTAGATTATCATTATTTGATAATCTACGTAAAGCTTTTTAAACCTTTATTGATGAAATAAAGGTTATGGTTTGTTTTAAAATGAATGCAGTCTTTGAAAAACGTCTCATATAGAGGTCAAAACCTCTTAACGAAATCAATTAATATGGAACGTCTTTAATCAATAAGAACGGGTCATTTCAGTTAGTATCCGAGCGTTGGTCTTAGAGAACCAGAAAATTCGCATTAGTGTGTCTTATCGAGTTTGTTAGGATGCATTAGTGAGTCTGGACTTCGACCATGTTTTCTTTAAAAATGATTGCTTAACATTTTTGTTGGAAACTATATATTATTAACATGTAATTATTATGTGATATATTAATCTCTTAACGTGGTTGATATTATGTGATAGATGTCTACCTCTAGAACAAGTCCCATTGACTCACCTAATAATAATGAAGAGTCAAATGTAAATTGGAATAATTCGTGGACTGATTCACAAGTTCCCGAAGAGGAACCGGAAGAAGAGTCAGAACCGGAAGAAGAATCGGAACCGGAAGAAGAATCGGAACCGGAAGAAGAAATAGAACCAGTGGGGGAAATAATAAAACGATTAAGTAAAAGAAAATCCTTAACCAACCGACCAAGGTTAATTATGGTCAATGGTGTTTCCGCCAAGGAAGCAAAATATTGGGAGGATTACCAATTCTCCGATGAATCGGATTCCGACGAGAATTCCGATGATGTTATAGAAATTACCCCAACTGAATTTAAAAAAGCAAAAGAAAATAATAAGGGAAAGGGCATAAAAATAGAGAAATCTAATTCCAACCCCGATGAACTTTATATGTATCGTCAACCCCCGAAGTCCTTAAGTTTTAACAATGACCCGGGAACCTCTAAACCACCAGGTTTTTCTAAACTGTTGTGGAAAACGACAGCTAGTATTAGGGGAACATCATATATCCCTAGAAACTTGGCAAAACGAACCAAAACCGACGAAGAAGAAACGAGCGAGTCGGAATAAGATAGTTGTATTCGTGTTGTGTAATATATGTAATATAGTGTGCTTATACTTTATGATATATGTAAAAATTGCTTGTATTAATAAGTAATTTTTATGAATCTAACTCTTGTCTATTTTACAGTTTAAAAACACAAAATGGATAGACAACCCAATATTTTAAGAGACCTACCCGGAGACATGATTGATGAAATCCTGTCTAGAGTCGGTCAGAATTCCTCGGCACAAATATTTAAGGCGAGATCAGTTTGTAAGACATTCGAAGAACGTTCCAAGAATGCCTTGGTTTATAAGAGACTTTCGTTTAAAAGATGGGGGATATCACATTGGGAAACCCATAAGTTACGATGTGTTTACTTTGACGCATATATTGCGGGGAACCCAAATGCTATTTTACGCAACGGGTTAAGAAATTATTTTGACTCAATGTATCCGAATATAGGACTTCATGATTTAGAAAAAGCGGCTAACATGCAACATAAAGAAGCATGCTATGCTTACGGGTTAGTAATGTTCGCTTCTCACCAAAGTGAGAAAAAGAACATCGGGCTACAGCTATTAAACAAAACGTTCCCACAAGTGACGGAGTCGGTAATTGGGGTAAGAAATGAGGTTTTTAGGTTATTACGAGACTGTTGGCCATTACGTAACCCTCGTCCCTTTGACGACGTTACAACACGCTGTCTTATCAACGGCCATAATGGTTATGTTCCACAAGACCAAGGATGGGAAGTAGTCCTAGTAAAACCAGAATGCATGACTTGTTTCTGGACGTATGAATTACGTGTCTTTATTGCCTTTGCTGAATGACTTGTGTACTAGCTAGAATTATCTTCACAACTATCTTTTATCAAAGTTATTGTGTGCTATATTTCATGCTTTATGTAAAATAAGCGGTATTGTAAGTTTGTAAAATATTGTATAAAAGTTTGAACGCGAAATATTATTATAATCAGTTTTTCATATAGAATTGTAGTAGTTGAATTGTATATTAGCTACTAAGTATGAACTTAACAGGTAGGTACTACCCGAATTTAAACTTATAAAATGCTAATATGAAGAAAAAGCTTTTATAAATGAGTTCATATTATGCTACGACTACTCGACACACCGTGAATATGAATGAAGAGGAATTCCGTACTTTTCTAGCTTCAAACATACCCACAGTACAGGCTGCGCTACATACCAACAATAACCTTGGATCTAGCAGTACAGGAATCATGTAGGATGCACCTACAAAGAATTCACTGCCTGCAAACCTTTGGAATTTGATGGAACCGAAGGACCGATCGGATTGAAACGGTGGACCGAGAAGGTCGAATCGGTGTTTGCCATAAGTAAGTGTACTGAAGAGGATAAAGTGAAGTACGCTACGCATACCTTCACAGGTTCTGCGTTAACATGGTGGAATACCTATCTAGAGCAAGTGGGACAAGATGATGCGTACGCACTACCGTGGTCAGCATTCAAGCACTTGATGAACGAGAAGTACCGTCCCAGAACCGAGGTCAATAAGCTCAAGACAGAACTTAGAGGGTTACGAACCTAAGGATTTGATATTACCACGTACGAAAGACGATTCACAGAATTGTGCCTATTGTGTCCGGGAGAATTCGAAGATGAGGAAGAGAAGATCGACGCGTTTGTGAAAGGATTACCGGAAAGAATCCAAGAAGATATAAGTTCACACGAGCCCGCCTCCATACAACAGGCATGTAGAATGGCTCACAAACTAGTGAACCAGATTGAAGAAAGAATTAAAGAACAGACTGCTGAAGAGGCCAATGTGAAGCAAGTCAAAAGAAAGTGGGAGAAAAACGGTGATAAGAATCACCAATACCACAACAACAGCAATTACAATAATAATCGCAACAATTATCCCAACAATCGCAACATCAATCGCAACTATAACAAATGGCTCAACAACAACAACAACAACTACAACAATCATCCCAACAACAATAACAACCGCAACAACAACAACAACAATCAGAAGCAGCTATGCCAAAGGTGTGAAAAGTATCACTCGGGGTTCTGCACCAAATTTTGAAACAAGTGTAAAAGAAATGGTCATAGCGCGGCGAAGTGTGAGGTCTACGGACCAGGGGTTAACAGAACGAAAGGAACAAATGGTGTCGGAATGAGTAATGGCGGAGCAAGTAGTGTCGGAGCAAGTTATGCCAATGTAGTTTGTTATAAATGTGGAAAACTGGGCCACATTATTAAAAATTGCCCGAACCAGGAGAACACGAATGGACAAGGCCGCGGAAGAGTTTTCAATATTAATGCGGCAGAGGCACAGGAAGACCTGGAGCTTGTTACAGGTACGTTTCTTATTGACAATAAATCTTCTTACGTTTTATTTGATTCGGGTGCGGATAGAAGCTATATGAGTAGAGATTTTGGTGCTAAATTAAGTTGTCCATTGACGCCGTTGGATAGTAAATTTTTACTCGAATTAGCAAACGGTAAATTAATTTCAGCAGATAATATATGCCGGAATCGAGAAATTAAACTGGGTAGCGAAATATTTAAGATAGATTTGATACCAGTAGAGTTAGGGAGTTTTGATGTAATAGTTGGCATGGACTGGCTGAAGAAGGTGAAAGCAGAGATCTTATGTTATAAAAATGTAATTCGCATTGTACGAGAAGAAGGAGAACCCTTAATGGTGTACGGAGAAAAGGGCAACATGAAGCTACATCTTATTAGTAATTTGAAGGCACAAAAACTAATAAGAAAAGGTTGCTATGCTGTTCTAGCACACGTCAAGAAAATACAAACTGAAGAAAAGAGTATCAATGATGTTCCCGTCGCAAAAGAATTTCCCGATGTATTTCCGAAAGAATTACCGGGACTACCTCCACATCGATCTGTTGAATTTCAAATAGATCTTGTACTAGGAGCTGCACCAATAGCTCGTGCTCCTTATAGACTCGCACCCAGCGAAATGAAAGAACTGCAAAGCCAACTGCAAGAACTATTAGAACGTGGTTTCATTCGACCAAGCACATCACCGTGGGGAGCTCCTGTTTTGTTTGTCAAGAAGAAAGATGGTACATTCAGGTTGTGTATCGACTACCGAGAGTTGAACAAACTTACCATCAAGAACCACTACCCACTACCGAGAATTGACGACTTATTTGATCAACTACAAGGCTCGTCTGTTTATTCAAAGATTGACTTACGTTTCGGGTATCATCAAATGCGGGTGAAAGAAGATGATATTCCAAAGACTGCTTTCAGAACACGTTACGGTCATTACGAGTTTATGGTCATGCCATTTGGTTTAACTAATGCACCAGCTGTGTTCATGGACCTTATGAACCGAGTGTGTGTACCATACCTTGACAAGTTTGTCATTGTTTTCATTAATGACATACTTATTTACTTAAAGAATGACCAAGAACACGGTGAACATTTGAGAAAGGTGTTAGAAGTATTGAGGAAGGAAGAATTGTACGCTAAGTTTTCAAAGTGTGCATTTTGGTTGGAAGAAGTTCAATTCCTCGGTCACATAGTGAACAAAGAAGGTATTAAGGTGGATCCGGCAAAGATAGAAACTGTTGAAAAGTGGGAAACCCCAAAAACTCCGAAACACATACGCCAGTTTTTAGGACTAGCTGGTTACTACAGAAGGTTCATCCAAGACTTTTCCAGAATAGCAAAACCCTTGACTGCATTAACGCATAAAGGGAAGAAATTTGAATGGAATGATGAACAAGAGAAAGCGTTTCAGTTATTGAAGAAAAAGCTAACTACGGCACCTATATTGTCATTGCCTGAAGGGAATGATGATTTTGTGATTTATTGTGACGCATCAAAGCAAGGTCTCAGTTGTGTATTAATGCAACGAACGAAGGTGATTGCTTATGCGTCTAGACAATTGAAGATTCACGAGCAAAATTATACGACGCATGATTTGGAATTAGGTGCGGTTGTTTTTGCATTAAAGACTTGGAGGCACTACTTATATGGGGTCAAAAGTATTATATATACCGACCACAAAAGTCTTCAACACATATTTAATCAGAAACAACTGAATATGAGGCAGCGTAGGTGGATTGAATTGTTGAATGATTATGACTTTGAGATTCGTTACCACCCGGGGAAGGCAAATGTGGTAGCCGACGCCTTGAGCAGGAAGGACAGAGAACCCATTCGAGTAAAATCTATGAATATAATAATTCACAATAACCTTACTACTCAAATAAAGGAGGCGCAACAAGGAGTTTTAAAAGAGGGAAATTTAAAGGATGAAATACCCAAAGGATCGGAGAAGCATCTTAATATTCGGGAAGACGGAACCCGGTATAGGGCTGAAAGGATTTGGGTACCAAAATTTGGAGATATGAGAGAAATAGTACTTAGAGAAGCTCATAAAACCAGATACTCAATACATCCTGGAACGGGGAAGATGTACAAGGATCTCAAGAAACATTTTTGGTGGCCGGGTATGAAAGCCGATGTTGCTAAATACGTAGGAGAATGTTTGATGTGTTCTAAGGTCAAAGCTGAGCATCAGAAACCATCAGGTCTACTTCAACAACCCGAAATCCCGGAATGGAAATGGGAAAACATTACCATGGATTTCATCACTAAATTGCCAAGGACTGCAAATGGTTTTGATACTATTTGGGTAATAGTTGATCGTCTCACCAAATCAGCACACTTCCTGCCAATAAGAGAAGATGACAAGATGGAGAAGTTAGCACGACTGTATTTGAAGGAAGTCGTCTCCAGATATGGAATACCAATCTCTATTATCTCTGATAGGGATGGCAGATTTATTTCAAGATTCTGGCAGACATTACAGCAAGCATTAGGAACTTGTCTAGACATGAGTACTGCCTATCATCCACAAACTGATGGGCAGAGCAAAAGGACTATACAAACGCTTGAAGACATGCTACGAGCATGTGTTATTGATCTCGGAAACAGTTGGGATCGACATCTACCGTTAGCAGAATTTTCCTACAACAACAGCTACCATTCAAGCATTGAGATGGCGCCGTTTGAAGCACTTTATGGTAGAAAGTGCAGGTCTCCGATTTGTTGGAGTGAAGTGGGAGATAGACAGATTACGGGTCTGGAGATTATACAAGAAACTACCGAGAAGATCATCCAAATTCAATAACGGTTGAAAACCGCCCAAAGTCGACAAAAGAGCTACGCTGACATTAAAAGAAAAGATATAGAATTTGAAATTGGAGAGATGGTCATGCTTAAAGTTGCACCTTGGAAAGGCGTTGTTCGATTTGGTAAATGAGGGAAATTAAATCCAACGTATATTGGACCATTCAAGATTATTAATCGTGTCGGACCAGTAGCTTACCGACTTGAGTTACCTCAACAACTCGCGGCTGTACATAACACTTTCCACGTCTCGAATTTGAAAAAATGTTTTGCTAAAGAAGATCTCACTATTCCGTTAGATGAAATCCAAATCAACGAAAATCTCCAATTCATCGAAGAACCCGTCGAAATAATGGATCGTGAGGTTAAAAGACTTAAGCAAAACAAGATACCAATTGTTAAGGTTCGATGGAATGCTTGTAGAGGACTCGAGTTCACCTGGGAGTGTGAAGATCAGATGAAGAAGAAATACCCGCATCTATTTCCAGAAGATTCGTCAACACCTTCAACAGCTTAAAATTTCGGGACGAAATTTATTTAACGGGTAGGTACTGTAGTGACCCGAACTTTTCCATGTTTATATATATTAATTGAGATTGATATTTACATGATTAAATGTTTCCAACATGTTAAGCAATCAAACTTGTTAAGACTTGATTAATTGAAATATGTTTCATATAGACAATTGACCACCCAAGTTGACCGGTGATTCACGAACGTTAAAACTTGTAAAAACTATATGATGACATATAAATAGATATATATATAGTAAACATGATACTATGATAAGTAAACATATCATTAAGTATATTAACAATGAACTACATATGTAAAAACAAGACTACTAACTTAATGATTTTTAAACGAGACATATATGTAACGATTATCGTTGTAAAGACATTTAATGTATATATATCATATTAAGAGATATTCATACATGATAATATCATGATAATATAATAATTTAAAATCTCATTTGATATTATAAACATTGGGTTAACAACATTTAACAAGATCGTTAACCTAAAGGTTTCAAAACAACACTTACATGTAACGACTAACGATGACTTAACGACTCAGTTAAAATGTATATACATGTAGTGTTTTAATATGTATTTATACACTTTTGAAAGACTTCAATACACTTATCAAAATACTTCTACTTAACAAAAATGCTTACAATTACATCCTCGTTCAGTTTCATTTGCTCCCTTTTTACTCTTTACGTTTTTGGGCTGAGAATACATGCAAATGCTTTATTAACTGTTTTACAATATTTATATGCGTGAGTTTCATTTGCTCCCTTTTTAAATGCTTTTGCAATATATATTTTTGGGACTGAGAATACATGCGCTGCATTTATAAATGCTTTACGAAATAGACACAAGTAATTGAAACTACATTATATGGTTGAATTATTAAACCGAATATGCCCCTTTTTAGTCTGGTAATCTAAGAATTAGGGAACATACACCCTAATTGACGCGAATCCTAAAGATAGATCTATTGGGCCTAACAAACCCCATCCAAAGTACCGGATGCTTTAGTACTTCGAAATTTATATCATATCCGAAGGGTGTCCCGGAATGATGGGGATATTCTTATATATGCATCTTGTTAATGTCGGTTACCAGGTGTTCACCATATGAATGATTTTTATCTCTATGTATGGGATGTATATTGAAATATGAAATCTTGTGGTCTATTGTTACGATTTGATATATATAGGTTAAACCTATAACTCACCAACATTTTTGTTGACGTTTAAAGCATGTTTATTCTCAGGTGAATATTAAGAGCTTCCGCTGTCGCATACTTAAATAAGGACGAGATTTGGAGTCCATGCTTGTATGATATTGTGTAAAAACTGCATTCAAGAAACTTATTTCATTATAACATATTTGTATTGTAAACCATTATGTAATGGTCGCGTGTAAACATGATATTTTAGATTATCATTATTTGATAATCTACGTAAAGCTTTTTAAACCTTTATTGATGAAATAAAGGTTATGGTTTGTTTTAAAATGAATGCAGTCTTTGAAAATCGTTTCATATAGAGGTCAAAACCTCGCAACGAAATCAATTAATATGGAACATCTTTAATCAATAAGAACGTGACATTTCACTACTGAACCGTCAGGCAAAGTTTACAGTAATAGATACGCTAAGATATGAATTTTGTCTATACACTATTCATGCAATCAATGCAGTAAGATGTGTCTAGACTAAGAATGATAAGCAAATGATTCTCTAAGAATGATAAGCACTTAATTTTCGACACGAAATGATAAGCAAAACTTTTAACATGCAGACACGGTCGAAGTCCAGACTCATGAATGCATCTAAACAACTATTAGTTAGACACACTAATGCAAGACCTGGTTCGCTAAGAGCACCGCTCTGATAACAACTCTAATGACCCATGCTAATCTATCCGGATGAATACATTACAATTGATTACATCGTGAGGTACTTGACCTCTATATGATACATTTTACAAACATTGCATTCGTTTTTGAAAAGACAATCTTTCATTACATCGAAAGTTGACGGCATGCATACCATTTCATAATATATCCAACTATAATTGACTTAATAATAATCTTGATGAACTCAATGACTCGAATGCAACGTCTTTTAAAATATGTCATGAATGACTCCAAGTAATATATCTAAAATGAGCAAATGCACAGCGAAAGATTTCTTTCATACCTGAGAATAAACATGCTTTCAAGTGTCAACCAAAAAGGTTGGTGAGTTCATTAGTTTATCATAAATAATCCTTTCATAATTTTTAATAGACCATAAGATTTCATATTTTCATTTCTCATTAACGTACGTCCAATGCATAGAGACAAAAATCATTCATATGGATTGAACACCTGGTAACCGACATTAACAAGATGCATATAAGAATATCCCCTATCATTCCGGGAAATCCTTCGGACATGATAAAAACAATATCGAAGTACTAATGCATCCGGTACTTTGGATGGGGTTCGTTAGGCCCAATAGATCTATCTTTAGGATTCGCGTCAATTAGTATATCGGTTTACTAATTCTTAGGTTACCAAGCAAAAGGGGCATATTCGGCTTCGATCATTCAACCATATAATGTAGTTTCGATTACTTGTGTCTGTTTCGTAAAACATTTATAAAAGCAGCGCATGTATTCTCAGTCCCAAAAATATATATTGCAAAAGCATTTAAAAATGGAGTAATGAAACTCACCATACGATATTTTGTAGTAAAAATATGCATACGGCGGAACTGAACGACGTAAGGGTGGCCTCATATTCACGAACCTATATCAGTTGCATATATATTAACACATATCCTATTTAATCAATTAAGTTTACTTATATTTATTAAATTTAGTATCTTTAAATATAATTATACTTATAATAAATATATGATTTATAATTTAATTAAAGTTTTATCAATATAAATGGTAATATATTAGTTAAAACATATTAGTATGTAATATTAGTTGACTTGTAATATAGTTTTATATAGATAGCTTTGTTTGTTAAAAATAATAATTATAATAATAAAAATGATAATACTTTTAATAATAATAATAATACTAATAATAAAATGATAAAAATGTTATATGAAAATAATAACAATAAAAGTAGTAAAAATAATAGTAATAATAATAATAATGTTAGTAATGATGATAAAAATAATAATACTTATAATGATAATGAAAATAATAATTTTAATAAAAATACTTTTGTTAATAATATTAATTTCAAAAATGATAATTTTAAGGATAATACTAATAATAATAATAATATTAATAGTAATAATGATCCAAATGCACATTTTAATGATAATAATAATAATAATAATAATAATAATAATAATAATAATAATAATAATAATAATAATAATAATAATAATAATAATAATAATAATAATAATAATAATAATAATAATAGTGATGGTAATAGTAATTCTACCTCAAAGAAGTTGTCCTTAAAAAAAAATGCCCAAGTCCGGGTTTGAACCTGCGACGTTCTGCTAACCCGATAACAACCTAAACCCTTCGTCCATTCATATTCTTCTGAGTTAAATCGTAACGTACCCAATTATATATAACCCGTTATATATGTTTCTATTTCTTCTTCATTGACTTAACCTAACCGTCATCCTCATCGAGATCATATTGATCATTATCCATAAATCATACGATCAATAACAACTTCTCATCATCTTAATATCTATCATGATTATAACTTAATCATTTCATTATCATCATTGTGATCATCATTATCACATTACTCCTTTGACACAAACTCATCATCATTATCGAATTTCTATCATCATTATCTTAATCGATCACCATCATCCTACAACATGCATCATTCGTATCATCATAATACATACATCGTTATCATATCCTAATCGTCCTCATCTTCTTTATCAATTCAACCTTAGTATACAAAGTGTATCAAGTGTTGAGAAATATTGAGCCCAAATCATATATACCATCCCACTAACAAGACAAGCTTAAAAGAGTGAATTTACTAAGCCCGTTTAACAAATAAAGGAACCCACTTGAGTAGTAAATTAAATTACGGCCCAAGAGTGATTAAACAAAGTCCAGCTCGATAGCCTACTTACTTTTAAAAAAACAAAATTGTTTTCAAATATACCCTACCAACTTTAACATCCCACTTATATAATTCCATTGAATAATCCGTTTGTTTCAACTTTAATTTCTAAAAGATTCAGTTGTGATTCGTTTAAACTATGATCCAAGAAATAGTCCAATCAAAAAGTTGTTAAATGACCCAAATTAGTTTAAGTTGAAATACGTGACCCGTCGTGTAACTTGGATGTCTCCTCATCCCCTTTTTAGAACTCGACAGATTTACACAAAATTAAAGATCACAAGCCCCTCATCTTCTCATAAGACTCACCATCATCATCGTTACAACATCACCGTATAACCTTATGTTATCAACGTTAAAACAGAATAAAAAAATAGGAACGTAGTCGTGGTATCAATAAACATCATCTTGGATCAATGTTAGCTTTTTGGTAGTGGTCTGTGGGCCATGGTGATTCCCATCTAATCGTATATTAAAAAAATGAAATGTGGGGTGGTAGGTCCGTGAATTGGAATCAAAGTCATCGTTTGATTTTATTATTGCTCTGCATGATGTTAACAAGCAGGTGTTTGATTAAGTTTTAATGGGTTTTCATAATGGTAACAAAGGAGATGATGGTTTGTGAGCCGGAGTGATGGTTAAGTAGTTATATTTGATGATTTGATGAGTGTAGTAATCGACTAATGGCTTCAATGGGTGGAAGGTGGCGAGTGTGAAGACCCGTCCTAACCCATCCGGACGAAGTCCATATCGATTATAAACAATTCACAACAGTTGATTTCATCGCGAGGTACTTGACCTATATATGATACATTTTACAAACATTGCATTCGTTTTTGAAAATACAATCTTTCATTACATCGAAAATTGATGACAGGTATACTATTTCATAATATATGTAACTATAATTGACGTTAATTAATCTTGATGGACTCAACGACTCGAATGCAACGTCTTTTTGAAATATGTCATGAATGACTCCAAGTATGTCTCTAATATGAGCAAATGCACAGCGGAAGATTTCTTTCGTACCTAAGAATAAACATGCTTTAAAGTGTCAACTAAAAGGTTGGTGAGTTCATTAGTTTATCGTAAATAATCATTATCATCATTTTAATATACCACAAGAGTTCCATATTCAGTTCTCATAAATATACGTCCCATGCATAGAGGCAAAGTATCATTCATATGGATTGAACACCTGGTAATCGACATTCACAATATGCATATAAGAATATCCCCATCATTCCGGGATCCTCCTTCGGACATGATATAAATTTCGAAGTACTAAAGCATCCGGTACTTTGGATGGGGCTTGTTGGGCCCGATAGATCTATCTTTGATAATCCAACCATAAAATGTACTTAGATTACCAGACTATATAGGGTGATACTCGATTTGATAATCCAACCATAAAATGTAGTTTCGATCACTTGTGTCTATTTCGTAAAGCATTTATAAAAGCAGCGCATGTATTCTCAGTCCCAAAAATATATATTGCAAAAGTATTTAAAAAGGGAATAATGAAACTCACCTAATGTATTTTGTAGTAAAAATACATATGACTATATTGAACAATGCAGGGTTGGCCTCGGATTTACGAACCTATATCATTTGTATATTTATTAATATTCATAGTTGTAATTGAACACATATATATAAATGTATTAGTTATTTCATTTTTATATATTATATGTTCATTTTGTATATATATAAAAACATATAAGTTTAACTGAACAATTTAGTTATAATATCTTAAATATATATATTATATATGTTTAATTTGTATATATATTCATAATGGTTTAGTATTTATATAGTTATATTAATACATCCATATTTGTTTAATGTTATATTTAAAATCGATAGTTTGTTATTTGTATATATATATATAGATTTGTATAAATAATATTAATAGGTTTGATATATTTAGTTATATGAAATTTTAATATAATTATAGTATATGTAACAAATATATTGTATATACAAAATATTTATCTGTTTAAAAAAAATTATATTAATAATGATAATATTAATAATCGTATTACTTAATAATAATACTTATATTGGTGATAATATTAATAATAATAATAATTATTATTATAATTGTAACTAGGGTTATAATAACAATAATACTAATTTGTAACTAATAATAATTATCATACTAATAGTAATAATACTTAAATGATAAAATTAATAATAATAATAATAATAATTATACTTATAATTTTTAATACGTGATGATAAACATAACAATCATAACAATTAATAACAATAATAATAGTAATAACAATAATAATAATAATAATGATTTTTGAAAAGAAAAACTACCTCAGAATGTTTTAAAAACATAGTTGACACCAACAGGAATTGAACCCAAGACCCCCTCGTTTACTCATCACATCCCTAACCCTCTGAACTAAACCGTCTTTCTGTTATAATGCCACTTCCCTGATTATTTAACCTTAAATCCGTTTACTCAGCAGAAAAAGAAAAAAAAATATAAACGATAGCATTCACCTCTCCACACCAACTGGATCCGTAGCCCATCAACAATAAAAAGAACATGGCCCAATACTAAACTCGGCCCAATTATGAAACACAAATCCTAACAGCCCGATAGCCAATCCCATACCCGTTTCTTATTCGCTGTAATGCTATCCTATCTTTATTTTCGTAATCGTGAATCAGGAAGAACAAGAATAAAGGGTGTGTATCAACAGTTGGCCTCGGTTATATACTATCCATTATTTAGATTATTATTACTTTCTATTATTGCAACTCTCCACTAGAGAATAAAGTGACAAGTGGGTATATCCTACTTATAATGTCGGCTAGAAAAGGAATCGTAATACTCGAATGCAGATAGCTAAGCAAGTTGTTTAGGTCCACATCATCTATACTTTTCATGTCTATTTATCTCGCCATTCTCCCTCATCATTCTTTATTACCTTCTTGATTCATCATTAATAATTCACAGAATCATGATGCGAAAAATAAACAGATAAATAGATGGTTTACATGGAGGTGAGTTGGTGATTCAAGTAATAAAATGAAAGCACAAGATAATTTTTAGGATGGCGGTTTATGGTAATTATGGTTGATCATTGATGGTTGTTGTGGTTTCATCAAGGAAGGAGAAGGTGGTGTGGGGGTGAGGTTTTGGGTGATGTTTGATATTTAGGTTGTGAAGGTAATGTGCGAACACAAAGATAGTTGTGGTGGGTGGTATTCGACTTTTGCAGTTTATTCAATCGAACAGAAAGAAGAACCGGAGATAAGGAACATAAAGTGATGGTGTTTGTGTGATGGTTATGGTGATGGTCACGATGGGAAAACAGGAGGAATAATGGCAGTAGGTTTGTGATGGTAGTGATTCTTGATCGATGGTAAGGAGAGAGGAAGAGAGAAAAGGTGGTAGATTGATGAAAGATGTGGTTGGAATGATGGTGGTTTTTGGTTGTTCAAATGTAAGTAGTTAGTATTCTTCATGATTTGTTTGTCCCAACAAAACAGTAGCCGATATTTGATAAGGATGAATGGGGAATTGATTGGTTTATCACACAGTTCGATTGATATATACAGAATCCATATGGATCAATAAACGGACGCAGACACATAAGAAGATAAAAAAAAAGAATGAATACGATGGCTAACTGATTTTGTAATTTTGCTTGTGTTTTATCCCTTGATTGGTACGATCTTCAATTCAGGAAATCAATTACATACAGTGTGAAAGTGATGGAACACTGACTACAACTTTCTGTGTTAGCATACGGTGTAAATATATATTAACTGTATTTACACATAATTATATATATGTCTGTATAAATATTTATATATAAATATATTTATAGTTGTATTATATACGTATATTTATATGTAACAGTATATGTATTAGTATTCATACATCTGTCTTTATGTTCTTATTTATTTTTCTCTTTTATTTAATTTTTATTTATAGTTTATAATTGATCTTTTAATTATATTAATAATACTCCTAATATTACATCTAATAGTAATACAAGTATAAGGATGCTAATAATTATATTATTACTAATGATAATGATTGTAATTACTTTACTATTAGAATGTATAACAATGATATTATTAATATCAATTTTACAAATTACAATAATACTATATCAATTTATATGTACCAACTTTTATATCTATATATTATTCATTGATAAAAATAATATTTCAAACACTGATTTTAATAAAGATCACAAACAGAAATTAATATTATTAATAGTACCACTAATATTATTTATTAATATTATTAATGATAATAATAATATGAACAATAACAACAAAAATTAAATATATACTTTATCTAATATTATTATTAATAATACCAATTTCGATAATATAAATATTATTGAATGATAATAATAATATTATTAACAAAAATAATCTTATAATTTATACATATTTAGTTTCATATTTATGTCATGCTTTTATTAATATTTTTATAATACTAATAGTATTTATAACAACTGTTCGTGAATCTTCGGACATAGTCAAAGGGTAATTGATTACATGAATATAGATTTCAAAACTTTCGAGACTCAACATTACAGACTTTGCTTATCGTGTCGGAAATATATAAAGATTAAGTTTAAATTTGGTCAGAAATTCCCGGGTCATTACAGCGAGAGTGGAAGGGGTGGTGTATGATGATGGTGATGATTATGGTCGATGGGTTATGAACCGAAGAAGAAGGAGAAGGTGACCGGTTTAGGTGGTTCGAATTAAAGAAGGTGGAGGGTGTCACGGTGGCGAGGTTGGTTGCTCATGGTGTTTAAAGAGGAGATATAAGGTGAAGATTATGTGTTGTTTGTTAGTCATCGGACAAGATAGGGATAGAGAAGAAGAAAATAAGAGAGGTTGTGAGAGTGGCGATTGTTTGGGTGGTATTCTCATATGCATAAATTGAGCAGGCAGAAACAAAGAAAAAGGGTTTTGTTGTGATACTTTCAAACTAAAACCGAAAGCAAGGTAGCTCGAAGTAGAAAAGGGTTATGGTTTTTGATGAAGATGAATTGTTAGTGTTCGGTAGATACATACATAGAAATGTAGCTTGTGTAGATGCAGGCATATATGCACTCATAAAAGTTAAACATAACAAAAACACAAACAGTGTATATCTAATTAACTTTTCAAATATGTAAATTTATCTCTTTAAACGTGTGATATAAAATAGAAAGCAGCCTTCAATTTGTAAATTATCTGCCGACAGTTTAATAGGGATAGTATTTTGTATTCCGTTGTAAATCAGTGTCGAATAAAAAGTCTTCAGAAAAATTCCAAATTTTTAGATTGACTATATTTATTTATTTTGGTCATTATGGTATAAAATTCGATCCTTAATTTGTTAAATAAAAATTACATCAATTGTCCCTCTCAATTCTGGGGAAAAATATAAAAAGTGTTAAAATTAAATACCTAGATCCTAAATACATTTTTAGTAAGCCTAAATTTTATAGAACTCATTTTCGGATCACCATTTATTTTAAAATCATATAAGTTCGAATTAAACTTCTCTAATTAATAATCGAAACGTCTAACGAGTATTACAATCATTTAATATTTATTTAATATTTTTTTTATATACATTTTTTATATATTTATAGATATATTTTAAATAATAATTATTATAATATCCTATTTTTATTTTTATTTTACATAATTAATAATAACAACATATAATACTTCAAATTATATTTCAAATTATTATTTATATATATAGATACACACATAACTATTTACAATTAATTGTTCGTGAATCATCGAGAGCAGTCGAAGGGTAAATAAATACATGAACACAGTTCAAAGTTTTTGAGATTTCAACATTACAGACTCTGCTTATCGTGTCGGAAATATATAAAGATTAAGTTTAAATTTGGTTGAAAATTTTCGGGTCGTCACAAAAATGATGTTTCGAACAGGTTCACCGGTAATTGCTTCAGGTTCTTCGCCAAAAGGTGAATTCGGTTGGTGGAAGGGATCGCCTTTTTCGCGTCTCCATTGATTAAGTCAACTATGAACCCATCAGATGAATTGGGGATGGCTGATTTGGTTAATTCATTCTAGTGACGCTACTTTCGGAGCTCGAGTGAAACTCCATATCAGAATCCGAGGGACTTGAACTTGTGGCGATTTCCATTTCGTACGATGGAATAAAGGATTATCCTCTAATTATATGGATTAATTATATAGAACAAAAGATTTCGTAGATTACGGAGAAATTTACGGAATATACTAGGCAAAGTTTACAGTAACAGATACGCTAAGATATGAATTAGCATATACGCTAAGATATGAATTTTGTCTATACACTATTCATGCAGTCAATGCAGTAAGATGTGTCTAGACCATGAATGATAAGCAAGTGATTCCCTATGGATGGTAAGCAGGTAATTTTTGACACGAAAAGATATGCAAAAATTTTGACATGCAGACACGGTCGAAGTTCAAACCCACTAATGCATCTAAACAACTATCAGTTAGACACACTAATGCAAGACCTGGTTCGCTAAGACCACCGCTCTGATACCAATTTTAATGACCCGTCCTAATCGATCTGGACGAATACATTTCATTTGGTTACATCGCGAGGTACTTGACCTCTATATGATACATTTTACAAACATTGCATTCGTTTTTAAAAAGACAAACTTTCATTACATCGAAAGTTGACGGCATGAATACCATTTCATAATATATCCAACTATAATTGACTTAATAATAATCTTGATGAACTCAATGACTCGAATGTAACGTCTTTTGAAATATGTCATGAATGATTCCAAGTAATATCTCTAAAATGAGCAAATGCACAGCGGAAGATTTCTTTCATACCTGAGAATAAACATGCTTTCAAGTGTCAACCAAAAGGTTGGTGAGTTCATAAGTTTATCATAAACAATAAAATTCATCATTTTAAAAGACCCTAAGATTTAAATACAGTACACCTATCTCGTGTAAGAAACCATTTTTCATAATGCTTAGCAGAGTAGGTTCGTATCCTTTTCTCCCCCGTAGGTTGCCTCGCGATTTTTAAATAACCGTACACATATCTCGTGCGCAAAAATAATACACATAACCTGTGTATAAAAATCATTTTCTCGATACATAACATTCAATTTGATTTCATTGCTCAACATGGTAACCGACCTTAACATATAATGCGCATCAATAATATCCCCAATAACAGAACATCTCGTCTGTATAATATATAAACTTCGAAGTACTAAACACCACACCAACTAGCTCTTCCGTCTAGTGAACATTCTGGGTGGGGGTGTTAAACCCGGTAGCTACCTTTAGGATTCGCGTGAATTAGGGCCATACCCGTTTCTAATTCTTAGGTTACCAAGCAATAATAATCAGGGGAAAATATTCATAACAATTAGTGGCAATTATCACGTCCAACTAATTTAATAATAATCCACAGAACTTCCGTCTGCATAATAATTCATTCGAGGAATGTTTTGCTTGTGTCTATCTCGTCAAACATTTATAAAAGCATTTCATGTATTCTCATTTCTAAATATATTTCAAAAGCATTTAATAAAGTAGTTATAAAAACAGCGCATGTATTCTCAGTCTCAAAAATATAAAGAGTAAAAGGGAATAAAATGAACTCACGATACGATATTTTGTAGTAAAAATATGCATACGACTGAACTGAAGTATGCAGGGTTGACCTCGGATTCACGAACCTATATCATTTATATATATTAACACATATAATAACATTTAAATAAGTTGATATTATTAATATACTAGTTTTATTAATAATTTATATGTTACCCTAAATAAATATATAAATTATATCTATTTTATATATGTTAATTACATAGTTAATAATTATATATGTCTGATTCTTATTAAAGTATTTTAATTAAAACATATATGATATATTAAAATTTATATATAAGGTTATATTAAAATATATTTATATCTTATATGTAATTTAATTAATAATAAATAATAATATTTTATTTTGAAAACAAAATAGTTTGTAATATTAACATAGATATTATATATGTTTTAGATACCTTTTACTTAAATAATATATGTTGTAATAATAATAATGATACTAATAATAATAAATAACTAATAATAATAATAATAATAATAATAATAATAATAATAATAATAATAATAATAATAATAATAATAATAATAATAATAATAATAATAATAATAATAATACTTTTACTAAATGATATTTATAAAAATGATATTTTTTTAACACTAATGATAACAACAATAATATCAATGTTGATAATAATAATAATAATAATTGTAATAATAATAATAATAATAAAAATAGTAGAAAGGCTACCTTAATGTAACAAGTCTTAAAAAAATAAACGTTCCTGCCCGGGCTCGAACCTGAGACCTCTCGGTTAAACAACTTCCTTCCCAACCAATGAACCGTTAAATGTTTCTTATTTTAATTTCGTCGATTAATTATACATTACGTCCGTAATTGTTCATCTTCATCACACATCTATAATTATCAGTATCATAATACCATCATCAACTACTCACTTTACTAACATCGTGATATCATATCACCATCATCATTTCATATAAACATCATAACACATAATCATCTCATCTTCATTTTCCTCCTAATCGTAATCATTTTCTATCAATATACTCGATACCTTATAACCATATTCATATTATTACGCATCATTTATCTAACTCAACATCATCTTTTTTTATTCAATTTAACCATCATCTTCATTATTACAGCAACAGCTCATTATCATCCATCATTCTAGTCGCTGAAATCAGGAACGGGATTGAAAAAGGTAGCAGCCTGGTCCAGTTTTACTTCGGCCCAACAGGTTATGACAGCCCAACAGGATATGACAGCCCAACAGGATATGATAGCCCCATTTGCAAACCCTATTTAAGTTTAAGTGGCTCGTTAATTCGATGGGTGAGTGATGATATCTTCCAGATCAAAATAATGCAGTCAATTGAATAAGAATAAAGGGTGTCCTTTTCACTATCCCTTTTTCTATTTAACCGACAACAATAGAAATTATTAAAAGGGAATTGGTGGTGGTTGATTAACGAAAAGTAATAGAATAAAACTGCAGCAGCAGTTGAAAATGGTTATATGATGGTTTCATGGTAGTGGTGATCCAAGGTTGAAGAGTAAAGTGATGATGGTGTAGTTCAAGAAGAAGAAACCATAAAGAAGTAAGAAAACGCAGGTTGTTCTTGTTCAAAACAGAAAAAGAAAGGGAGAGATAGAGGAGAGAGTGGAAGTTTAAGTGTGGCATACGGTGGTGGTTTTCTAGTGGGTTCATTGAGACGACCCGTCCTAATCCATAAGGACGAATACAATAACATATGATTACATCGCGAGGTAATTGACCTCTATATGATACATTTTACAAACATTGCATTCGTTTTTTAAAAGACAAACTTTCTTTACATTGAAAGTTGACGGCATGCATACCATTTCATAATACATCTAACTATAATTGACTTAATAATAATCTTGATGAATTTTAATGACTCGAATGCAACGTCTTTTGAAATATGTCATAAATGACTCCAAGTAATATCTCTAAAATGAACAAATGCACAACGGAAGATTTCTTTCGTACCTGAGAATAAACATGCTTTCAAGTGTCAACCAAAAGGTTGGTGAGTTCATTAGTTTATCATAAACATCCATTTTCATCATTTTAATAGGCCACAAGATTTCATATATTGTCACGCATAACTCGCAAATTAAAATTCATTTATATGGATTGAACACCTGGTAACCGACCTTAACAAGATGCATATAGAATATCCCCATCATTCTGGGACTCTCATCGAACATGATAAATCAAAGTACTAAAGCATCCGTAACCCGGATGGGGCTTGTTGGGCCCGATAGATCTATCTTTAGGATTCGCGTCAATTGGTGGCAATTATAATAAACACCAATTCTTAGGCTACCAAGCTAAAAAGGGGCATATTCGGTTTGATAATCCAACCATAGAATGTAGTTTCGATCACTTGTGTCTATTTCGTAAAGCATTTATAAAAGCAGCGCATGTATTCTTAATCCCAAAAATATATATTGCAAAAGCATTTAAAAAGGGAGCAAATAAAACTCACAATACGATATTTTGTAGTAAAAATTTGCATACGACTGAACAAATGCAAGGTTGGCCTCGGATTCACGAACCTATATCAGCTATATATATTAAAACGTATAATTAACATGTAATAATAATCCAACTAGTTTATATATATATATATATATATATATATATATATATATATATATATATATATATATATATATATATATATATATATACCTTTTAATTATACCGTGTCTTTGTATTACTATTCGTCTTAATATCCACGGTTTGTAACCTCCGTGTTGTTATTAGACTTTATATTTTCTCTTATATTTTGGAGCTCTTTGCCTTTTTATTCTCTTCTGGACCCCTAATAAAGCGAGTAACGGTCCAGAATTCGTAAGTATGGAATTTCGAATGAACTTCATGTTCTAAACAAGAAAGAACGTAATCGCACGATTTGATTTGTCAGATTACCAGAATCACTGAGAATAGAACTATCAAGAATATATTTTCTTGATATATTCTGAAGTTAAGCAGAATGAAAGAGTTATGTAACATGGCACATGATGACGTTATGATCTGTGAATCATCACGTCCCATTAGAAACTCAGCATGACTTACTGTAATATAATCACGTTGGCCGAGCGTCATTATATTATACTAACCCATGCTTCAATTCCCAACACTTCTCCACAATTCATTCATAATTATACTTAGATTTTACAGAAATTTCCAATATAATGGAATACAAAAAACACAAAGAGGTAGATAATTTCGAACAAGAATATTTATGAAAATATCCTCAGAAATATCGAAGATATTTATGATGATATTTTGGAATTTCTAAGTTCGAAGGTTGATGAAGAAAAAATTTTCGCAAGATTTTAGCATGACTTTGGAACAAGATATTCTCTAAAGATTTTGGCGGATCCAGAAATACCTGGATTATTTGAATATAGGGTTTGGTCCTTGTATTTGTCCTTGGTCTCCTTCGTGGTTAGCTCAATCCGTTTTCCAGTTCTAACTTTTCTGAGCTTTTCCAACATACCATTCTTTATAATCAAACTTCCGATGATTAACGTCGTTTACGATTGTCTACGGTGTCTCCTGCTTCATTCAGCTTTTTCAATATTCAGAGTATTAATTTGTAGACTGAGTGCTTTTCAAAATTTCAGAATGAAAGATCATAATTCTAAGAGATGAATGTTATACATATAACTGTTGATGTTGATATGCGGTGAGTTTTCAAAGTACTGATTGCTGATTCCCGGTAATTCGTATGTCAGTTCAAGATGCGGATGAGTATACGATAGGGTTTCAATGAATAAATATAATGATTTAACAGAGAGATTTAAGCCAAGAAGTAACGAGGTTGCTGGTACGTCTGCTGGTAATATGGTGGAATATAAAAGGTTCCCCAGTAACAATAAAAGAGCATGCATATATATCAAAGTTATAATAAGGTTGTTTCGAACGAAAAGTCAAAGTTGATTTGCTGGAGCTATGAACAAATTGACTAATTTGGGAAGGAATTGCAATGTTATTTTCGGTAATTGCAATGCCAAGGGAGCTAGCACAGATACATGTTAAGCGTTTACTCAGGTTCCGAGTGTTTTTAGGTGTATAACTATATTGAGGTGTTTTCAAGAATCATGAAAGGTTTGAACGCAGTTTGGAATCATCAAGATACAGATGAGGTTTAGGATGAAATCAAGTGGCAAACTAGAAGAATTGTTTAGTTTCATATGTTATAATCAATATTTTAATTCATTTTAATTGTCCAATGTTGGTAGTCCTCAGTTGATAGTCCACAGTTAGCAATATATAATATTCGAATTAATTAATGCGTGTTATTGTAGTGACCCGAACTTTTCCATGTTTATATATATATTAAATGATATTGTTATTTACATGATTAAGTGTTTCCAACATGTTAAGCAATCAAACTTGTTAAGACTTGATTAATTGAAATAGGTTTCATATAGACAATTGACCACCCAAGTTGACCGGTGATTCACGAATGTTAAAACTTGTAAAAACTATACGATGACATATATATGGTTATATATATATAGTTAACATGATTTTATTATAAGTATGTATCTCATTAGGTATTTTAACAATGAGTTATATACATAAAAATGAGACTATTAATTTAAGAAACTCGAAAACGATATATATAACGATTATCGTTATAACAACGTCTTACTAGGTACATATGAATCATATTAAGATATTGATACACTTGGTTAATTATGTTAAATGATAAGTAAATATATTATTAAGTGTATTAACAATGAAATACATATGTAAAAATAAGACTACTAACTTAATGATTTCGAAACGAGACATATATGTAACGATTATCGTTGTAACGACATTTAACTGTATATATATCATACTAAGATATATTATATATCATAATATCATGATAATATAATAATTTAACATCTCATTTGTTATAATAAACAATGGGTTAACAACATTCAACAAGATCGTTAACCTAAAGGTTTCAAAACAAGATTTACATATAACGACTAACGATGACTTAACGACTCAGTTAAAATGTATATACATGTAGTGTTTTAAAATGTATTCATACACTTTTGAAAGACTTCAAGACACTTATCAAAATACTTCTACTTAACAAAAATGCTTACAATTACATCCTCGTTCAGTTTCATCAACAATTCTACTCGTATGCACCCGTATTCGTACTCGTACAATACACAGCTTTTAGATGTATGTACTATTGGTATATACACTCCAATGATCAACTATTAGCAGCCCATGTGAGTCACCTAACACATGTGGGAACCATCATTTGGCAACTAGCATGAAATATCTCATAAAATTACAAAAATATGAGTAATCATTCATGACTTATTTACATGAAAACAAAATTACATATCCTTTATATCTAATCCATACACCAACGACCAAAAACACCTACAAACACTTTCATTCTTCAATTTTCTTCATCTAATTGATCTCTCTCAAGTTCTATCTTCAAGTTCTAAGTGTTCTTCATAAATTCCAAAAGTTCTAGTTTCATAAAATCAAGAATACTTCCAAGATTGCAAGTTTACTTCCAAGTTTTCTAAATCCATTCCAAGTAATCATCCAAGATCAAGAAACCTTTGTTACTTACAGTAGGTTATATTTCTAATACAAGGTAATAATCATATTCAAAGTTTAATTCAATTTCTATAACTATAACAATCTTATTTCGAGTGGAAATCTTACTAGAAATTGTTTTCGTGTCATGATTCTGCTTCAAGAACTTTCAAGCCATCCAAGGATCCTTTGAAGCTAGATCTATTTTTCTCATTTCCAGTAGGTTTATCCAAGGAACTTGAGGTAGTAATGATGTTCATAACATCATTCGATTCATACATATAAAGCTATCTTATTTGAAGGTTTAAACTTGTAATCACTAGAACATAGTTTAGTTAATTCTAAACTTGTTCGCAAATAAAAGTTAATCCTTCTAACTTGACTTTTAAAATCAACTAAACACATGTTCTATATCTATATGATATGCTAACTTAATGATTTAAAACCTAAAAACACGAAAAACACCGTAAAATTGGATTTACGCCGTCGTAGTAACACCGCGGGCTGTTTTGGGTTAGTTAATTAACAACTATGATAAACTTTGATTTAAAAGTTGTTATTCTGGGAAGATGATTTTTATTATGAACATGAAACTATATCCAAAAATTATGGTTAAACTCAAAGTGGAAGTATGTTTTCTAAAATGGTCATCTAGACGTCGTTCTTTCGACTGAAATGACTACCTTTACAAAAACGACTTGTAACTTATTTTTCCGACTATAAACTTATACTTTTTCTGTTTAGATTCATAAAATAGAGTTCAATATGAAACCATAGAAATTTGATTCACTCAAAACGGATTTAAAATGAAGAAATTATGGGTAAAACAAGATTGGATAATTTTTCTCATTTTAGCTACGTGAAAATTGGTAACAAATCTATTCCAATCATAACTTCATCAACTTGTATTGTATATTATGTAATCTTGAGATACCATAGACACGTATACAATGTTTCGACCTATCATGTCGACACATCTATATATATTTCGGAACAACCATAGACACTTTATATGTGAATGTTGGAGTTAGCTATACAGGGTTGAGGTTGATTACAAAATATATATAGTTTGAGTTGTGATCAATACTGAGATATGTATACACTGGGTCGTGGATTGATTCAAGATAATATTTATCGATTTATTTCTGTACATCTAAATGTGGACAACTAGTTGTAGGTTACTAACGAGGACAGCTGACTTAATAAACTTAAAACATCAAAATATATTAAAAGTGTTGTAAAAATATTTTGAACATACTTTGATATATATGTATATATTGTTATAGGTTCCTGAATCAACCAGTGGCCAAGTCTTACTTCCCGACGAAGTAAAAATCTGTGAAAGTGAGTTATAGTCCCACTTTTAAAATCTAATATTTTTGGGATGAGAATACATGCAGGTTTTATAAATGATTTACAAAATAGACACAAGTACGTGAAACTACATTCTATGGTTGAATTATCGAAATTGAATATGCCCCTTTTTATTAAGTCTGGTAATCTAAGAATTAGGGAACAGACACCCTAATTGACGTGAATCCTAAAGATAGATCTATTGGGCCTAACAAACCCCATCCAAAGTACCGGATGCTTTAGTACATCGAAATTTATATCATATCCGAAGGGTGTCCCGGAATGATGGGGATATTCTTATATATGCATCTTGTTAATGTCGATTACCAGGTGTTCACCATATGAATGATTTTTATCTCTATGTATGGGATGTGTATTGAAATATGAAATCTTGTGGTCAATTGTTACGATTTGATATATATAGGTTAAACCTGTAACTCACCAACATTTTTGTTGACGTTTAAAGCATGTTTATTCTCAGGTGAATACTAAGAGCTTCCGCTGTTGCATACTAAAATAAGGACAAGATTTGGAGTCCATGTTTGTATGATATTGTGTAAAAACTGCATTCAAGAAACTGATTTCGATGTAACATATTTGTATTGTAAACCATTATGTAATGGTCGTGTGTAAACAAGATATTTTAGATTATCATTATTTGATAATCTACGTAAAGCTTTTTAAACCTTTATTTATGAAATAAAAGTTATGGTTTGTTTTAAAAATGAATGCAGTCTTTGAAAAACGTCTCATATAGAGGTCAAAACCTCGCAACGAAATCAATTAATATGGAACGTTTTTAATCAATAAGAACGGGACATTTCAGTTGGTATCCGAGCGTTGTTCTTAGAGAACCAGAAAATTTGCATTAGTGTGTCTTATCGAGTTTGTTAGGATGCATTAGTGAGTCTGGACTTCGACCGTGTTTTCTTTAAAAATGATTGCTTAACATTTTTGTTGGAAACTATATATTATTAACATGTATATATTATGTGATATATTAATCTCTTAACATGTTTGATATTGTGTGATAGATGTCTACCTCTAGCACAAATCCCATTGACTCACCTAATAATAACGAAGAGTCGAATATATATTGGACTGATTCACAAGTTTCCGAAGAAGAACCGGAAGAAGAATCAGAACCGGAAGAAGAATCAGAACCGGAAGAGGAAGAACCGGAGGAGGAAATAGAAACGGTGGGGGAAATAATAAAACGGTTAAGTAAAAGAAAATCCTCAACCAACCGACCAAGGTTAATTATGGTCAATGGTGTTTCCGCCAAGGAAGCAAAATATTGGGAGGATTACCAATTCTCCGATGAATCGGATTCCGATGAGAATTCCGATGATGTTATAGAAATTACCCCAACTGAATTTAAAAAGGCAAAAGAAAATAATAAGGGAAAGGGCATAAAAATATCGTCAACCCCCGAAGCACTTAAGTTGTAACAATGACCCGGGAACCTCTAAACCACCAGGTTTTTCTAAACCGTTGTGGAAAACGACAGCTCGTATTAGGGGAACATCATATATCCCTAGAAACTTGGCAAAACGAACTAAAACCGAAGAAGAAGAAATGAGCGAGTCGGAATAAGATAGTTGTATTCGTGTGGTGTAATATATGTAATATAGTGTGCTTATGCTTTATGATATATGTAAAAATTGCTTGTATTAATAAGTATTTTTTTTTTTTGAATCTAACTCTTGTCTATTTTACAGTATAAAAACACAAAATGGATAGACAACCCAATATTTTAAGAGACCTACCCGGAGACATGATTAATGAAATCTTGTCTAGAGTCGGTCAGAATTCTTCGGCACAACTATTTACAGCGAAATCAGTTTGTAAGACATTCGAAGAACGTTCCAAGAATGTCTTGGTTTATAAGAGACTTTCGTTTGAAAGATGGGGGATATCACATTGGGAAACCCATAAGTTACGATGTGTTTACTTTGACGCATATATTGCGGGGAACCCAAATGCTATTTTACGCAACGGGTTAAGAAATTATTTTGACTCAATGTATCCGAATATAGGACTTCATGATTTAGAAAAAGCGGCTAACATGCAACATAAAGAAGCATGCTATGCTTACGGGTTAGTAATGTTCGCTTCTCACCAAAGTGAGAAAAAGAACATCGGGCTACAACTATTAAACAAAACGTTCCCACAAGTGACAGAGTTGGTAATTGGGGTAAGAAATGATGTTTTTAGGTTATTACGAGACTGTTGGTCATTACGTAACCCTCGTCCCTTTGACGACGTTACAACACGCTGTCTTATAAACGGCCATAACGGTTATGTTCCACAAGACCAAGGATGGGAAGTAGTCCTAGTAAAACCAGAATGCATGACTTGTTTCTGGACGTATGAATTACGTGTCTTTATTGCCTTTGCTGAACGACTTGTGTACTAGCTAGAATTATCTTGAAAACTATCTTGTATCAAAGTTATTGTGTGCTATATTTCATGCTTTATGTAAAATAAGCGGTATTGTAAGTTTGTAAAATATTGTATAAAAGTTTGAACGCAAAATATTATTATAATCAGTTTTTCATATAGAATTGTAGTAGTTGAATTGTATATTAGCTACTAAGTATGAACTTAACGGATAGGTACTACCCGAATTTAAACTTATAAAATGCTAATATGAAGAAAAAGCTTTTATAAATGAGTTCATATTATGCTACGAAATACTATTAACTACTCTTAATATTCTGTATGATTAACTTGTTCCATTTGACTATTTTGAAGGAAATGGCACCGACTACTCGACACACCGTGAATATGAATGAAGAGGAATTCCGTACTTTTCTAGCTTCAAACATTGCCGCAGTACAGGCTGTGATATGTAACGACCCGACCAAAACCGTTATTGACGGCGCCGTTAACTTAGGTCCCGTTGCGTGGTCGTAGTCCCTATATGAGACTCGTTTGACCAAAATTATGTCGTATTCATTTGAAAGGTACAAGACTTGCAAGTTTAGTTTACAAAACCGTTCGACAACAAGTCTAAGTTTACAAAAAGTCATAAAGTATAAATGAAATAACTTGCGACATAATTAGTTTAAAAACACAGTTGCTATAAATAGCGTAAGTATGTAAACAAAAGTTTGAATCCAAAAGTGCTATCCCTAGCGTATGCTTTCATGGTTGACTCCAATCAAATAATCAAAGAGTGCGGAAGCATGTATCAAGTAGCCAAGTATGAACCTGAGAAAACATGTAGAAAACTGTCAACGAAAAACGTTGGTGAGATCATAAATGTATTTGTGAAAGTATGTTTTTGAATCACAAGGTTTAGTATCAAGGCGTATACATCTCTAAAGATGTGTTTGTAAACTATAAGATTTAGTATAAAGTGAATATCAAGCGTATACATCCCAAAAGATGTTGTCTGTATCACGAGCACCCAATTACCAAAACTTAACTAAATCTTACCTCTGCATAATAGTGTTAGAACCTACACTATATACCGAAAATACGTTTCATCCGTAAGATGAGGGTTCGTCAAACCCGCATGGCCACACAACATAATTTCTCGCTCACACCCTACAAGTGTAACTAATGGTAATTGAACTTGAGGATTTTCGTTCTAACTCGTATGTATCTTTGCTCTTGTATTCGCATTTGTATTCAAAGTATGAAAGTATAAACCGTATAAATGTATATAAAGTATATGTTTCTCAGCCCACGATTTAAAAGTATAAAAGTATTTGCAAAGGTGGGACTATGATCTCACCTCGAGTGCACGAGTATAAAAGTACTTCACAAAGTAACGTATGCATGAAAGTTGCTTAGCCTTGACCTAAACAAGTAAGTTGTATCAATTAACCGGTTACGATACAAGGTCGGGTGAAATGTGTTCAATTAGTCCTATGGCTCGTTACGACTCGATTAAATATAGCATGTGAATCAATTTGCCAAGTTTCATACAAGAATCACGTATAAAAGCATGTTAGAACGATTGCATAAAAGTTTGGTTAAGTTTGACTAAAAGTCAAACTTGGTCAAAGTCAACGAAAAAGTCAACACATTCGGGTCGGGTCCCGGACTATTTTTCTATGCTAGTTATTCATATACAAGTATATTAGAACAAGTTTCATGTGAATAGGAGGTCGATAGCTAGTCAAACATTTCACGTGAAAAGGGACATAATGAGCAGAATCTGGCCAGGCCAGTTCGCGCGCCGCGCGGGGATGTGGCGCGCCGCGCCACTACCTGGGCAGAGAATTCTGGTCAGTTTTTTCAAGTGTGCACGAACCAAAACCTTTTCTAACACAACACTTGACCCGCAAACACTTATAACGCCTATCATACATCGTTGGAAAAGTATTTTGACGAGGAATGCAACTAAGTACATATTATCAATCAAAACATGCATTTAAAATAATCAAATTCTCGTCAAATGTTCAATGAACGTTCATAATCAAAGTTTCAAGTTTGTAAAACGCATTTCATGATTCGGGCAACCAATTTACATGTATGATATGCCGTTTTGAAGGTAACGAAACATACAATACAACTAAACACTTACTAACAATGTTTCATGGCATTCAAATCATCAAAAGTCCATTTTAAGAGCTATCAAACCCTAGCCAAGAATCACAAAATCAATAATCATGTTAGTGATGTTTTTCCAAATCAACCTACACACCAAATTGAAGCTAGTGATACTAGTAACACAATTAAAACATGAACTTTAACAATTTAACAACATTAACTCATCCAAAATCAAAGATTAAGCACACCCATTTCAATTGTTCTTACTAGTTACTCAAAACAATAAATCGAGCAAGTAAATCATATATTCATGCTAGACACGAGCCATAGACACTAACTAACACCATTTCAAATCAAAAACACGAATTTAGAGAAATCTAGAGTTTTAGAAATGTTACCCAAACGAGTTGAAGTTGGTATCAAATTGTAGAGGATGAAGAGAGGATTCCAAATACGTAATTTGTTTTGTTGTAAGCTTCCTAGATCGAATTTGAATGATGAATTTGTGAATTTAATGTTTGAGTTCCAATAATGGAAGTAGAGAGAAAAAGAGAAAGAGAGGTGGGATTGAGTGTGTGGTGGTAGTGGTGGGTTGACTAGTTGACCTAGTCAACTAGTTTGCCCACTAGCCAACTTTGGTCCCTCAAGTTTCAAAGCGGGTGCGGGAATTAACCAAACGAATATTTTAAAAACGCTCGAGTAAACGAGTGATGTTATAATTAAATAACGGGAATATTATAAACGTTAGTTAACGAAAGACACGAATTTAGATAACAAAAGGTATTATCTAAAAAAAAAAAGACGGTGTTAAAATAAATTTAACGGAAAAACGCGGGATGTTACATTATCCACACCTCAAAAGAAATTTCGTCCCGAAATTTAGTTGGAAGTAGTAGTTGTTGAATCTTCCTCGAGATCTTGCGTTGTAAATTCTACGGATAAGTGAAGGTACGTCCTTGGGCATTTCAACGAACTTCGACGGTCGGGATTTTTACGTTGGATTGAAGTTTGGTTTCACGATTCATAATTTCAACCAGTTCTCCTAGGAAGTGGAGTGTACCATCGATAGCAAGCTCATCGAAGGGAATAGCAAGTTACGTCTTCAGGTTTTATGTAGGATGAACGGAGACTCAAATGAGTCGGAAAATCTAGATGACAAGCAACGGGTACAATACGCTCCATGGTTTCAAAAAGGATTAGTATATCGCGGATTTAGCATTCCTATGTTTCCCGAAACGGTTTGCACCTCCTCAAGGTGCGACTTCTAACGTGACGCGGTTTCCCACATGGAACTCGAAAGGTTTACGTCTAACATTGGCAAGCTCTCTGGGCGACTACGAGTCATGTTGGGTCTTTCTTGAATATGAATAAATTTTCTCAGTTGCTCATGAATAAACTCGGCCCCGGTGAATTGATCATCGTTTACTTTGTTCGACAAAAGAGAATGACGTTTCCGGTCACATGTGGTTTCAAAAGGTGTGACGTTAAGAATCGAATGATAACTATCGTGGTAAGAGATTCTAGTTAAAGGCAAGACTTTTCTCAAGTGGTTTGAAGTTGGTAACACAAATTCGTATTACGGTTTCCAAGGTTTGAATCGTATGTTTGTTCGGTCCGTCGGGTTTTGGATGGTACGCGGTACTCATGTCTAAACGTGGTCCCGAGGCTTTTTGTAAGGCACTCCGAAATCTAGAAGTGAAACGAGGATCTCGGTCCGAAACGGAGTACATTCCGTAAGGTATATTTGAACAAGTTTGTTAGGACAAGTTTCTCAAGAAAATTCGCGTCGCGGAAGATTTATCGGTTTCCAAATACGTTCGTCGAGACTATTCACCCTCGAGGCGAATACTAGCATAACGTGAAGAGTCTCTCTCCATTGAGAATTTAAAATAAAAGATTTCCTGAACCAGAATTACGAGTGTAAGGCGAGAGAAGTTTCCGCCCCGATGTAAGCATAACGAGTAAATTGTAGTTAATCAATAAGACTGTGCGAGGACGAGATAGTATACACGTGTAACATACGGTTGAAGTCGAAAGGAATCGGTAATTCATTCGGAAGCATAAGTATAGTTCGACAAAAATCGAAGGTGTGTCCCCGGTATGGTTGTTATCAATATTCTCGGAGTTTTCAGATGTCCAACATGAATAGATGAAGTCATGTACATGGCTCATGGTGGTGTTTAGGTTGATCGAGTCTAACCACCATCACGTGTCACTAGAACTTTGGTATGTTTTACTATAATATAACCACGTTGATCGAGTGTCGTTATATTACGCTAACTCATACCTCCATTCCCACATCACTCTATAGATTCAAGTTCGTGTAATCGTGAAGTTTAAAATAAACAAAGTGTAACGACATCTCTAACGTGACTCGTATTGAATCGAAAGAATTAGTGCAACTATAAAGAAGCGTTCCCCGAGGGAAGTGTATAAATGATTGTTCACGTCAATGTGGTTCGAGTCAGACAATAAGGTATTCAGGTATGAAAAGAGTAACGAGTCATGATAACGAGTAGCACGTAACCGTAGTGATAAATTTTGATGACGATACTCACCTAGAGTAGTGATGGTAGTAACACCAAAAAGTAGATAGTAAGAAACACCAGTGGGAAACCGATAGTAAGTTGAAACGGTGGCAAATAACAATCCGGGAGACAGAGTTCCCGAACAAGTGTGACTAATGAAGTCGTCGTCATCCATACGTGTATGAATCATGAATTTACGTGTGTTACCAAAAAGTGGCGGAATACGAGTTCGTATGATGAAGGTTGGGTACCATTAAAAAGTTTGCCTAAGAATGATTCAAGTATAATCCACAAGTAGTCAAGTAAGTGCTATCTATAGCAAATGTATGTCAGAATGCAAATGCTAACTATCCGGTTGTAGTCTAGACTCACTAATGCGTCCTAACGACTCTGTTAGACACACTAATGCACGTCCTAGTTCCCTACAACCAACGCTCTGATACCACTTGTAACGACCCGATCAAAACCGTTATTGACGGCGCCGTTAACTTAGGTCCCGTTGCGTGGTCGTAGTCCCTATATGAGACTCGTTTGACCAAAATTATGTCGCATTCATTTGAAAGGTACAAGACTTGCAAGTTTAGTTTACAAAACCGTTCGACAACAAGTCTAAGTTTACAAAAGTCATAAAGTATAAATGAAATAACTTGCGACATAATTAGTTTAAAAACACAGTTGCTATAAATAGCGTAAGTATGTAAACAAAAGTTTGAATCCAAAAGTGCTATCCCTAGCGTATGCATGCATGGTTGACTCCAATAAAGTAATCAAAGAGTGCGGAAGCATGTATCAAGTAGCCAAGTATGAACCTGAGAAAACATGTAGAAAACTGTCAACGAAAAACGTTGGTGAGATCATAAATGTATTTGTGAAAATATGTTTTTGAATCACAAGGTTTAGTATCAAGGCGTATACATCTCTAAAGATGTGTTTGTAAACCATAAGATTTAGTATAAAGTGAATATCAAGCGTATACATCCCAAAAGATGTTGTCTGTATCACGAGCACCCAATTACCAAAACTTAACTAAATCTTACCTCTGCATAATAGTGTTAGAACCTACACTATATACCGAAAATACGTTTCATCCGTCAGATGAGGGTTCATCAAACCCGCATGGCCACACAACATAATTTCTCGCTCACACCCTACAAGTGTAACTAATGGTAATTGAACTTGAGGATTTTCGTTCTAACTCGTATGTATCTTTGCTCTTGTATTCGCATTTGTATTCAAAGTATGAAAGTATAAACCGTATAAATGTATATAAAGTATATGTTTCTCAGCCCACGATTTAAAAGTATAAAAGTATTTGCAAAGGTGGGACTATGATCTCACCTCGAGTGCACGAGTATAAAAGTACTTCACAAAGTAACGTATGCATGAAAGTTGCTTAGCCTTGACCTAAACAAGTAAGTTGTATCAATTAACCGGTTACGATACAAGGTCGGGTGAAATGTGTTCAATTAGTCCTATGGCTCGTTACGACTCGATTAAATATAGCATGTGAATCAATTTGCCAAGTTTCATACAAGAATCACGTATAAAAGCATGTTAGAACGATTGCATAAAAGTTTGGTTAAGTTTGACTAAAAGTCAAACTTGGTCAAAGTCAACAAAAAAGTCAACACGTTCGGGTCGGGTCCCGGACTATTTTTCTATGCTAGTTATTCATATACAAGTATATTACAACAAGTTTCATGTGAATCGGAGGTCGATAGCTAGTCAAACATTTCACGTGAAAAGGGACATAATGAGCAGAATCTGGCCAGGCCAGTTCGCGCGCCGCGCGGGGATGTGGCGCGCCGCGCCACTACCTGGGCAGAGAATTCTGGTCAGTTTTTTCAAGTGTGCACGAACCAAAACCTTTTCTAACACAACACTTGACCCGCAAACACTTATAACGCCTATCATACATCGTTGGAAAAGTATTTTGACGAGGAATGCAACTAAGTACATATTATCAATCAAAACATGCATTTAAAATAATCAAATTCTCGTCAAATGTTCAATGAACGTTCATAATCAAAGTTTCAAGTTTGTAAAACGCATTTCATGATTCGGGCAACCAATTTACATGTATGATATGCCGTTTTGAAGGTAACGAAACATACAATACAACTAAACACTTACTAACAATGTTTCATGGCATTCAAATCATCAAAAGTCCATTTTAAGAGCTATCAAACCCTAGCCAAGAATCACAAAATCAATAATCATGTTAGTGATGTTTTTCCAAATCAACCTACACACCAAATTGAAGCTAGTGATACTAGTAACACAATTAAAACATGAACTTTAACAATTTAACAACATTAACTCATCCAAAATCAAAGATTAAGCACACCCATTTCAATTGTTCTTACTAGTTACTCAAAACAATAAATCGAGCAAGTAAATCATATATTCATGCTAGACACGAGCCATAGACACTAACTAACACCATTTCAAATCAAAAACACGAATTTAGAGAAATCTAGAGTTTTAGAAATGTTACCCAAACGAGTTGAAGTTGGTATCAAATTGTAGAGGATGAAGAGAGGATTCCAAATACGTAATTTGTTTTGTTGTAAGCTTCCTAGATCGAATTTGAATGATGAATTTGTGAATTTAATGTTTGAGTTCCAATAATGGAAGTAGAGAGAAAAAGAGAAAGAGAGGTGGGATTGAGTGTGTGGTGGTAGTGGTGGGTTGACTAGTTGACCTAGTCAACTAGTTTGCCCACTAGCCAACTTTGGTCCCTCAAGTTTCAAAGCGGGTGCGGGAATTAACCAAACGAATATTTTAAAAACGCTCGAGTAAACGAGTGATGTTATAATTAAATAACGGGAATATTATAAACGTTAGTTAACGAAAGACACGAATTTAGATAACAAAAGGTATTATCTAAAAAAAAAAAGACGGTGTTAAAATAAATTTAACGGAAAAACGCGGGATGTTACATTATCCACACCTCAAAAGAAATTTCGTCCCGAAATTTAGTTGGAAGTAGTAGTTGTTGAATCTTCCTCGAGATCTTGCGTTGTAAATTCTACGGATAAGTGAAGGTACGTCCTTGGGCATTTCAACGAACTTCGACGGTCGGGATTTTTACGTTGGATTGAAGTTTGGTTTCACGATTCATAATTTCAACCAGTTCTCCTAGGAAGTGGAGTGTACCATCGATAGCAAGCTCATCGAAGGGAATAGCAAGTTACGTCTTCAGGTTTTATGTAGGATGAACGGAGACTCAAATGAGTCGGAAAATCTAGATGACAAGCAACGGGTACAATACGCTCCATGGTTTCAAAAAGGATTAGTATATCGCGGATTTAGCATTCCTATGTTTCCCGAAACGGTTTGCACCTCCTCAAGGTGCGACTTCTAACGTGACGCGGTTTCCCACATGGAACTCGAAAGGTTTACGTCTAACATTGGCAAGCTCTCTGGGCGACTACGAGTCATGTTGGGTCTTTCTTGAATATGAATAAATTTTCTCAGTTGCTCATGAATAAACTCGGCCCCGGTGAATTGATCATCGTTTACTTTGTTCGACAAAAGAGAATGACGTTTCCGGTCACATGTGGTTTCAAAAGGTGTGACGTTAAGAATCGAATGATAACTATCGTGGTAAGAGATTCTAGTTAAAGGCAAGACTTTTCTCAAGTGGTTTGAAGTTGGTAACACAAATTCGTATTACGGTTTCCAAGGTTTGAATCGTATGTTTGTTCGGTCCGTCGGGTTTTGGATGGTACGCGGTACTCATGTCTAAACGTGGTCCCGAGGCTTTTTGTAAGGCACTCCGAAATCTAGAAGTGAAACGAGGATCTCGGTCCGAAACGGAGTACATTCCGTAAGGTATATTTGAACAAGTTTGTTAGGACAAGTTTCTCAAGAAAATTCGCGTCGCGGAAGATTTATCGGTTTCCAAATACGTTCGTCGAGACTATTCACCCTCGAGGCGAATACTAGCATAACGTGAAGAGTCTCTCTCCATTGAGAATTTAAAATAAAAGATTTCCTGAACCAGAATTACGAGTGTAAGGCGAGAGAAGTTTCCGCCCCGATGTAAGCATAACGAGTAAATTGTAGTTAATCAATAAGACTGTGCGAGGACGAGATAGTATACACGTGTAACATACGGTTGAAGTCGAAAGGAATCGGTAATTCATTCGGAAGCATAAGTATAGTTCGACAAAAATCGAAGGTGTGTCCCCGGTATGGTTGTTATCAATATTCTCGGAGTTTTCAGATGTCCAACATGAATAGATGAAGTCATGTACATGGCTCATGGTGGTGTTTAGGTTGATCGAGTCTAACCACCATCACGTGTCACTAGAACTTTGGTATGTTTTACTATAATATAACCACGTTGATCGAGTGTCGTTATATTACGCTAACTCATACCTCCATTCCCACATCACTCTATAGATTCAAGTTCGTGTAATCGTGAAGTTTAAAATAAACAAAGTGTAACGACATCTCTAACGTGACTCGTATTGAATCGAAAGAATTAGTGCAACTATAAAGAAGCGTTCCCCGAGGGAAGTGTATAAATGATTGTTCACGTCAATGTGGTTCGAGTCAGACAATAAGGTATTCAGGTATGAAAAGAGTAACGAGTCATGATAACGAGTAGCACGTAACCGTAGTGATAAATTTTGATGACGATACTCACCTAGAGTAGTGATGGTAGTAACACCAAAAAGTAGATAGTAAGAAACACCAGTGGGAAACCGATAGTAAGTTGAAACGGTGGCAAATAACAATCCGGGAGACAGAGTTCCCGAACAAGTGTGACTAATGAAGTCGTCGTCATCCATACGTGTATGAATCATGAATTTACGTGTGTTACCAAAAAGTGGCGGAATACGAGTTCGTATGATGAAGGTTGGGTACCATTAAAAAGTTTGCCTAAGAATGATTCAAGTATAATCCACAAGTAGTCAAGTAAGTGCTATCTATAGCAAATGTATGTCAGAATGCAAATGCTAACTATCCGGTTGTAGTCTAGACTCACTAATGCGTCCTAACGACTCTGTTAGACACACTAATGCACGTCCTAGTTCCCTACAACCAACGCTCTGATACCACTTGTAACGACCCGATCAAAACCGTTATTGACGGCGCCGTTAACTTAGGTCCCGTTGCGTGGTCGTAGTCCCTATATGAGACTCGTTTGACCAAAATTATGTCGCATTCATTTGAAAGGTACAAGACTTGCAAGTTTAGTTTACAAAACCGTTCGACAACAAGTCTAAGTTTACAAAAGTCATAAAGTATAAATGAAATAACTTGCGACATAATTAGTTTAAAAACACAGTTGCTATAAATAGCGTAAGTATGTAAACAAAAGTTTGAATCCAAAAGTGCTATCCCTAGCGTATGCATGCATGGTTGACTCCAATAAAGTAATCAAAGAGTGCGGAAGCATGTATCAAGTAGCCAAGTATGAACCTGAGAAAACATGTAGAAAACTGTCAACGAAAAACGTTGGTGAGATCATAAATGTATTTGTGAAAATATGTTTTTGAATCACAAGGTTTAGTATCAAGGCGTATACATCTCTAAAGATGTGTTTGTAAACCATAAGATTTAGTATAAAGTGAATATCAAGCGTATACATCCCAAAAGATGTTGTCTGTATCACGAGCACCCAATTACCAAAACTTAACTAAATCTTACCTCTGCATAATAGTGTTAGAACCTACACTATATACCGAAAATACGTTTCATCCGTCAGATGAGGGTTCATCAAACCCGCATGGCCACACAACATAATTTCTCGCTCACACCCTACAAGTGTAACTAATGGTAATTGAACTTGAGGATTTTCGTTCTAACTCGTATGTATCTTTGCTCTTGTATTCGCATTTGTATTCAAAGTATGAAAGTATAAACCGTATAAATGTATATAAAGTATATGTTTCTCAGCCCACGATTTAAAAGTATAAAAGTATTTGCAAAGGTGGGACTATGATCTCACCTCGAGTGCACGAGTATAAAAGTACTTCACAAAGTAACGTATGCATGAAAGTTGCTTAGCCTTGACCTAAACAAGTAAGTTGTATCAATTAACCGGTTACGATACAAGGTCGGGTGAAATATGTTCAATTAGTCCTATGGCTCGTTACGACTCGATTAAATATAGCATGTGAATCAATTTGCCAAGTTTCATACAAGAATCACGTATAAAAGCATGTTAGAACGATTGCATAAAAGTTTGGTTAAGTTTGACTAAAAGTCAAACTTGGTCAAAGTCAACAAAAAAGTCAACACGTTCGGGTCGGGTCCCGGACTATTTTTCTATGCTAGTTATTCATATACAAGTATATTACAACAAGTTTCATGTGAATCGGAGGTCGATAGCTAGTCAAACATTTCACGTGAAAAGGGACATAATGAGCAGAATCTGGCCAGGCCAGTTCGCGCGCCGCGCGGGGATGTGGCGCGCCGCGCCACTACCTGGGCAGAGAATTCTGGTCAGTTTTTCCAAGTGTGCACGAACCAAAACCTTTTCTAACACAACACTTGACCCGCAAACACTTATAACGTCTATCATACATCGTTGGAAAAGTATTTTGACGAGGAATGCAACTAAGTACATATTATCAATCAAAACATGCATTTAAAATAATCAAATTCTCGTCAAATGTTCAATGAACGTTCATAATCAAAGTTTCAAGTTTGTAAAACGCATTTCATGATTCGGGCAACCAATTTACATGTATGATATGCCGTTTTGAAGGTAACGAAACATACAATACAACTAAACACTTACTAACAATGTTTCATGGCATTCAAATCATCAAAAGTCCATTTTAAGAGCTATCAAACCCTAGCCAAGAATCACAAAATCAATAATCATGTTAGTGATGTTTTTCCAAATCAACCTACACACCAAATTGAAGCTAGTGATACTAGTAACACAATTAAAACATGAACTTTAACAATTTAACAACATTAACTCATCCAAAATCAAAGATTAAGCACACCCATTTCAATTGTTCTTACTAGTTACTCAAAACAACAAATCGAGCAAGTAAATCATATATTCATGCTAGACACGAGCCATAGACACTAACTAACACCATTTCAAATCAAAAACACGAATTTAGAGAAATCTAGAGTTTTAGAAATGTTACCCAAACGAGTTGAAGTTGGTATCAAATTGTAGAGGATGAAGAGAGGATTCCAAATACGTAATTTGTTTTGTTGTAAGCTTCCTAGATCGAATTTGGATGATGAATTTGTGAATTTGGTGTTTGAGTTCCAATAATGGAAGTAGAGAGAAAAAGAGAAAGAGAGGTGGGATTGAGTGTGTGGTGGTAGTGGTGGGTTGACTAGTTGACATAGTCAACTAGTTTGCCCACTAGCCAACTTTGGTCCCTCAAGTTTCAAAGCGGGTGCGGGAATTAACCAAACGAATATTTTAAAAACGCTCGAGTAAACGAGTGATGTTATAATTAAATAACAGGAATATTATGAACGTTAGTTAACGAAAGACACGAATTTAGATAACAAAAGGTATTATCTAAAAAAAAAGACGGTGTTAAAATAAATTTAACGGAAAAATGCGGGATGTTACACGCTACATACCAACAATAACCTTGGATCTAGCAGTACAAGAAATCGTGTAGGATGCACCTACAAAGAATTCACTGCCTGCAAACCTTTGGAATTTGATGGAACCAAAGGACCGATCGGATTGAAACGGTGGACCGAGAAGGTCGAATCGGTGTTTGCCATAAGTAAGTGTACTGAAGAGGACAAAGTGAAGTACGCTACGCATACCTTCACATGTTCTTCGTTAACATGGTGGAATACCTATCTAGAGCAAGTGGGACAAGATGATGCGTACGCACTACCGTGGTCAGCATTCAAGCACTTGATGAATGACAAGTACCGTCCCAGAACCGAGGTCAATAAGCTCAAGATGGAACTTAGAGGGTTACGAACCCAAGGATTTGATATTACCACGTACGAAAGACGATTCACGGAATTGTGCCTATTGTGTCCGGGAGCGTTCGAAGATGAGGAAGAGAAGATCGACGCATTTGTGAAAGGATTACCGGAAAGAATCCAAGAAGATATAAGTTCACACGAGCCCCCCTCCATACAACAGGCATGTAGAATGGCTCACAAACTAGTGAACCAGATTGAGGAAATAATTAAAGAACAGACGGCTGAAGAGGCCAATGTGAAGCAAGTCAAAAGAAAATGGGAAGAAAACGGTGATAAGAATCACCAATACAACAACAACAGCAATTACAATAATAATCGCAACCATTATCCCAACAATCGCAACTACAACAAACGGCCCAACAACAACAACAACAACAACAACAACAACAACAACAACAACAACAACAACAACAACAACAACAACAACAACAACAACAACAACAATCATCCCAACAACAATAACAACCGCAACAACAACAACAATCAGAAGCAGCTATGCCAAAGGTGTGAAAAGTATCACTCGGGGTTCTGTACCAAATTTTGTAACAAGTGTAAAAGAAATGGTCAAAATGCGGCGAAGTGTGAGGTCTACGGACCAGGGGTTAACAGAACGAAAGGAACAAATGGTGTCGGAAAGAGCAATGGCGGAGCAAGTAGTGTCGGAGCAAGTTATGCCAACGTAGTTTGTTATAAATGTGGAAAATCGGGCCACATTATTAGAAATTGCCCAAACCAGGAGAACACGAATGGACAAGGCCGCGGAAGAGTTTTCAATATTAATGCGGCAGAGGCACAGGAAGACCCGGAGCTTGTTACGGGCACGTTTCTTATTGACAATAAATCTGCTTACATTTTATTTGATTCGGGTGCAGATAGAAGCTATATGAGTAGAGATTTTTGTGCTAAATTAAGTTGTCCATTGATGCTGTTGGATAGTAAATTTTTACTCGAATTAGCAAACGGTAAATTAATTTCAGCAGATAATATATGCCGGAATCGAGAAATTAAACTGGGTAGCGAAATATTTAAGATTGATTTGATACCAGTAGAGTTAGGGAGTTTTGATGTAATAGTTGGCATGGACTGGCTGAAGAAGGTGAAAGCAGAGATCGTATGTTATAAAAATGTAATTCGCATTGTACGAGAAGAAGGAGAACCCTTAATGATGTACGGAGAAAAGGGCAACATGAAGCTACATCTTATTAGTAATTTGAAGGCACAAAAACTAATAAGAAAAGGTTGCTATACTGTTCTAGCACACGTCGAGAAAGTACAAACTGAAGAAAAGAGCATCAATGATGTTCCCGTCGCAAAAGAATTTCCCGATGTATTTCCTAAAGAATTACCGGGACTACCTCCACATCGATCTGTTGAATTTCAAATAGATCTTGTACCAGGAGCTGCACCAATAGCTCGTGCTCCTTATAGAATCGCACCCAGCGAGATGAAAGAACTGCAAAGCCAACTGCAAGAACTATTAGAACGTGATTTCATTCGACCCAGCACATCACCATGGGGAGCTCCTGTTTTGTTTGTCAAGAAGAAGGATGGTACATTTAGGTTGTGTATTGACTACAGAGAGTTGAACAAACTTACCATCAAAAACCGTTATCTACTGCCGAGAATTGACTACTTATTTGATCAACTACAAGGCTCTTCGGTTTATTCGAAGATCGATTTACGTTTTGGATATCATCAAATGCGAGTAAAGGAGGATGATATTCCAAAAACTGCTTTTAGGACACGTTATGGTCATTATGAGTTTATGGTTATGCCGTTTGGATTGACTAACGCACCAGCTGTGTTCATGGACCTTATGAACCGAGTGTGTGGGCCATATCTTGACAAGTTTGTCATTGTTTTCATCGATGACATACTTATTTACTCAAAGAATGATCAAGAGCACGAAGAACATTTGAGAAAAGTGCTAGAAGTATTGAGGAAAGAAAAACTGTACGCTAAGTTTTCAAAGTGTGCATTTTGGTTGGAAGAAGTTCAATTCCTCGGTCACATAGTGAACAAAGAAGGTATCCAGGTGGACTCGGCAAAGATCGAAACCGTTGAAAAGTGGAAAACCCCAAAAACTCCGAAGCATATACGTCAATTTTTAGGATTGGCTGGTTACTACAGAATATTCATCCAAGATTTCTCCAAAATAGCAAAACCCTTGACTGCATTAACGCATAAAGGGAAGAAATTTGAATGGAAGGATGAACAAGAGAAGGCGTTTCAATTATTGAAGAAAAAGCTAACTACGGCACTTATATTGTCATTTCCTGAAGGGAATGATGATTTTGTGATTTATTGTGACGCATCAAAGCAAGGTCTCGGTTGTGTATTAATGCAACGAACGAAGGTGATTTCTTATGCGTCTAGAAAATTGAAGATTCACAAGCAAAATTATACGATGCATGATTTGGAATTAGGCGCGGTTGTTTTTGCATTAAAGACTTGGAGGCACTACTTATATGGGGTCAAAAGTATTATATATACCGACCACAAAAGTCTTCAACACATATTTAATCAGAAACAACTGAATATGAGGCAGTGTAGGTGGATTGAATTGTTGAATGATTACGACTTTGAGATTCGTTACCACCCGGGGAAGGCAAATGTGGTAGCCGACGCCTTGAGCAGAAAGGACAGAGAACCCATTCGAGTAAAATCTATGAATATAATGATTCACACTAACCTTACTACTCAAATAAAGGAGGCGCAACAAGGAGTTTTAAAAGAGGGAAATTTAAAGGATGAAATACCCAAAGGATCGGAGAAGCATCTTAATATTCGGGAAGACGGAACCCGGTATAGGGCTGAAAGAATTTGGGTACCAAAAATTTGGAGATATGAGAGAAATGGTACTTAGAGAAGCTCATAAAACCAGATACTCAATACATCCTGGAACGGGGAAGATGTACAAGGATCTTAAGAAATATTTTTAGTGGCCAGGTATGAAAGCCGATATTGCTAAATATGTAGGAGAATGTTTGACGTGTTCTAAGGTCAAAGCTGAACATCAGAAACCATCAGGTCTACTACAACAACCTGAAATCCTGGAATGGAAATGGAAAAACATTACCATGGATTTCATTGCTAAATTGCCAAGGACTGCAAGTGGTTATAATACTATTTGGGTAATAGTTGATCGTCTCACCAAGTCAGCACACTTCCTGCCAATAAGAGAAGATGACAAGATGGAGAAGTTAGCACGACTGTATTTGAAGGAAGTCATCTCCAGACATGGAATACCAATCTCTATTATCTCTGATAGGGATGGCAGATTTATTTCAAGATTCTGGCAGACATTACAGCAAGCATTGGGAACTCGTCTAGACATGAGTACTGCCTATCATCTACAAACTGATGGGCAGAGCGAAAGGACGATACAAATGCTTGAAGACATGCTACGAGCTTGTGTTATTGATTTCGGAAACAGTTGGGATCGACATCTACCTTTAGCAGAATTTTCCTACAACAACAGCTACCATTCAAGCATTGAGATGTCGCCGTTTGAAGCACTTTATGGTAGAAAGTGCAGGTCCCTGATTTGTTGGAGTGAAGTGGGGGATAGACAGATTACGGGTCCGGAGATAATACAAGAAACTACCGAGAAAATCATCCAAATTCAACAAAGATTGAAAACCGCCCAGAGTCGACAAAAGAGCTACGCGGACAGTAAAAGAAAAGATATAGAGTTTGAAATTGGAGAAATGGTCATGCTTAAGGTTTCACCTTGGAAAGGCGTTGTTCGATTTGGTAAACGGGGGAAACTAAATCCAAGGTATATTGGACCATTCAAGATTATAGATCGTGTCGGACCAGTAGCTTACCAACTGGAGCTACCTCAACAACTCGCGGCTGTACATAACACTTTCCACGTCTCAAATTTGAAGAAATGTTTTGCTAAAGAAGATCTCACTATTCCATTGGACGAAATCCAAATCAATGAAAAACTTCAATTCATTGAAGAACCCGTCGAAATAATGGATCGTGAGGTTAAGAGACTTAAACAAAACAAGATACCGATTGTTAAGGTTCGATGGAATGCTCGTAGAGGACCCGAGTTCACCTGCGAGCGTGAAGATCAAATGAAGAAGAAATACCCGCATTTATTTCCAGAAGATACGTCAACACCTCCAACTGCTTAAAATTTCGGGACGAAATTTATTTAACGGGTAGGTACTGTAGTAACCCGAACTTTTACATGTTTATATATATATTAAATGAAATTGTTATTTACATGATTAAGTGTTTCCAACATGTTAAGCAATCAAACTTGTTAAGACTTGATTAATTGAAATAGGTTTCATATAGACAATTGACCACCCAAGTTGACCGGTGATTCACGAACGTTAAAACTTGTAAAAACTATACGATGACATATATATGGTTATATATATAGTTAACATGATTTTATTATAAGTATGTATCTCATTAGGTATTTTAACAATGAGTTATATACATAAAAATGAGACTATTAATTTAAGAAACTCGAAAACGATATATATAACGATTATCGTTATAACAACGTCTTACTAGGTACATATGAATCATATTAAGATATTGATACACTTGGTTAATTATGTTAAATGATAAGTAAATATATTATTAAGTGTATTAACAATGAAATACATATGTAAAAATAAGACTACTAACTTAATGATTTCGAAACGAGACATATATGTAACGATTATCGTTTTAATGACATTTAACTGTATATATATCATACTAAGATATATTATATATCATAATATCATGATAATATAACAATTTAACATCTCATTTGTTATAATAAACAATGGGTTAACAACATTAAACAAGATCGTTAACCTAAAGGTTTCAAAACAACATTTACATGTAACGACTAACGATGACTTAACGACTCAGTTAAAATGTATATACATGTAGTGTTTTAATATGTATTCATACACTTTTGAAAGACTTCAAGACACTTATCAAAATACTTCTACTTAACAAAAATGCTTACAGTTACATCCTCGTTCAGTTTCATTAACAATTCTACTCGTATGCACCCGTATTCGTACTCGTACAATACACAGCTTTTAGATGTATGTACTATTAGTATATACACTCCAATGATCAGCTCTTAGCAGCCCATGTGAGTCACCTAACACATGTGGGAACCATCATTTGGCAACTAGCATGAAATATCTCATAAAATTACAAAAATATGAGTAATCATTCATGACTTATTTACATGAAAACAAAATTACATATCCTTTATATCTAATCCATACACCAACGACCAAAAACACCTACAAACACTTTCATTCTTCAATTTTCTTCATATAATTGATCTCTCTCAAGTTCTGTCTTCAAGTTCTAAGTGTTCTTCATAAATTCCAAAAGTTCTAGTTTCATAAAATCAAGAATACTTCCAAGATTGCAAGTTTACTTCCAAGTTTTCTAAATCCATTCCAAGTAATCATCCAAGATCAAGAAACCTTTGTTACTTACAGTAGGTTATCTTTCTAATACAAGGTAATAATCATATTCAAACTTTAATTCAATTTCTATAACTATAACAATCTTATTTCGAGTGGAAATCTTACTAGAAATTGTTTTCGTGTCATGATTCTGCTTCAAGAACTTTCAAGCCATCCAAGGATCCTTTGAAGCTAGATCTATTTTTCTCATTTCCATTAGGTTTATCCAAGGAACTTGAGTTAGTAATTATGTTCATAACATCATTCGATTCATACATATAAAGCTATCTTATTCGAAGGTTTAAACTTGTAATCACTAGAACATAGTTTAGTTAATTCTAAACTTGTTCGCAAATAAAAGTTAATCCTTCTAACTTGACTTTTAAAATCAACTAAACACATGTTCTATATCTATATTATATGCTAACTTAATGATTTAAAACCTGGAAACACGAAAAACACCGTAAAATCGGATTTACGCATTCGTAGTAACACCGCGGGATGTTTTGGGTTAGTTAATTAACAACTATGATAAACTTTGATTTAAAAGTTGTTATTCTGGGAAGATGATTTTTATTATGAACATGAAACTATATCCAAAAATTATGGTTAAACTCAAAGTGGAAGTATGTTTTCTAAAATGGTCATCTAGACGTCGTTCTTTCGACTGAAATGACTACCTTTACAAAAACGACTTGTAACTTATTTTTCCGACAATAAACTTATACTTTTTCTGTTTAGATTCATAAAATAGAGTTCAATATGAAACCATAGCAATTTGATTCACTCAAAACGGATTTAAAATGAAGAAGTTATGGGTAAAACAAGATTGGATAATTTATCTCTTTTAGCTACGTGAAAATTGGTAACAAATCTATTCCAACCATAACCTAATCAACTTGTATTGTATATTATGTAATCTTGAGATACCATAGACACGTATACAATGTTTCGACCTATCATGTCAACACATCTATATATATTTTGGAACAACCATAGACACTCTATATGTGAATGTTGGAGTTAGCTATACAGGGTTGAGGTTGATTCCAAAATATATATTGTTTGAGTTGTGATCAATACTGAGATACGTATACACTGGGTCGTGGATTGATTCAAGATAATATTTATCGATTTATTTCTGTACATCTAACTGTGGACAACTAGTTGTAGGTTACTAACGAGGACAGCTGACTTAATAAACTTAAAACATCAAAATATATTAAAAGTGTTGTAAAAATATTTTGAACATACTTTGATATATATGTATATATTGTTATAGGTTCGTGAATCAACCAGTGGCCAAGTCTTACTTCCCGACTAAGTAAAAATCTATGAAAGTGAGTTATAGTCCCACTTTTAAAATCTAATATTTTTGGGATGAGAATACATGCAGGTTTTATAAATGATTTACAAAATAGACACAAGTACGTGAAACTACATTCTATGGTTGAATTATCGAAATCGAATATGCCCCTTTTTATTAAGTCTGGTAATCTAAGAATTAGGGAACAGACACCCTAATTGACACGAATCCTAAAGATAGATCTATTGGGCCTAACAAACCCCATCCAAAGTACCGAATGCTTTAGTACTTCGAAATTTATATCATATCCGAAGGGTGTCCCGGAATGATGGGGATATTCTTGTATATGCATCTTGTTAATGTCGGTTACCAGGTGTTCACCATATGAATGATTTTTATCTCTATGTATGGGATGTGTAGTGAAATATGAAATCTTGTGGTCTATTGTTACGATTTGATATATATAGGTTAAACCTATAACTCACCAACATTTTTGTTGACGTTTAAAGCATGTTTATTCTCAGGTGAATACTAAGAGCTTCCGCTGTTACATACTAAAATAAGGACAAGATTTGGAGTCCATGTTTGTATGATATTGTGTAAAAACTGCATTCAAGAAACTGATTTCGATGTAACATATTTGTATTGTAAAGCATTATGTAATGGTCGTGTGTAAACAGGATATTTTAGATTATCATTATTTGATAATCTACGTAAAGCTTTTTAAACCTTTATTTATGAAATAAAGGTTATGGTTTATTTTAAAAATGAATGCAGTCTTTGAAAAACGTCTCATATAGAGGTCAACACCTCGCAACGAAATCAATTAATATGGAACGTTTTTAATCAATAAGAACGGGACATTTCAGTTATGACCCATGTACATGTGTCAGACTCGATCACAACTCAAAGTATATATATTATTGTAGAATCAACCTCAACCCTTTATAGCTAACTCTGTCATTGCTGCATATAGAGTGTCTATGGTTATTCTAAATAATATATATAGATGCGTCGATATGATATGTCAAAACCTTGTATACGTGTCCTGATATTTAAAGTGCGTGTAATAAATAACAGAAATTAAATGACGATAAATAAAATTGCGAGAATTAAAATTGCGATAAATAAATATAATAAGGAATTAACAGTTAGCTAGGAACAGTTAGCTAGGATTTTGTTAGCGTGGATTCTTAATAGAATTTCTCATAGTTAATTCGTTTGTTTCTAACAAATTTTATTTTTGTTCAATGTTTTCTTCATTATGCCACTTGTTGGATTCTGATAGATCAAAATCCAATTATGAAATTGAATGAAAATGGTTATTTTGCGGTGAACGAATACGTATATCGGTAGTTGTAAATAGGATAGTAAATGAATATTGAATTAGATTTGAAAGAATGTACAGTGTACTTATTAATGTGAAATCTAAATATTCCTCAGGTATTACCTACCCGTTAAAATATTTTCATCATTAACAGTTTGTACGAAAGAATTTTCAATTACAATCTTTATGAAAATATATATACATATATATTTTCTTCAGAGGTAATTATGGATTTAATGAGTCAATATGATATTAAACTCATTTGATTTTCGGTTTGAGCTAGAATAAATAATCTCTAAAACTTTTAGAAACTCATTGGTATCTATGGTGCGAATGACGTTGATGTTCGTGTGACAAATTGTGAAGTTGAGGTTTGCGATGCGGTTGTTGTTGGTGGTGGTAATGGTACTGTTGGCATTGATGATGGTGGTACTGGTTATGCTTCTGCTGTTACTGGTGTTTGTAACCTTTGCACCATATTCTCCAAAGCCACGACCCGAGCGAAGCTCGTTGACTTCTTCTATTACACCAGGGTGATTGTCGGTTCGGACGATCGGATAAATATGATCTAGAATTTGGTATAGTATATAATCGTGACGAGATACTCTGGAAATGAGAGAAAATGGTGTTTCGGACAGGTTCGCCGGTAAGTGCTTCTGGTTCTTCGCCAAGAGGGCAATGTGGTGGATGAAAAGGATCACATTCTTCTTATCTCCAATGATTGAGGAGGCTATGTACCCAGCCCCAATTCATCCTAAATAGATGCTGGCTAATCGGTTGATCCATTTCGGTTATACTGCTTTCGGAGCTCGAGTGAAAATCCATATCGGAATAGTTATCAGAATCCGACGAACTTGAACTGGTTGCGGAATTCATCTTGCACGGTTAGGTAAAGGATTTTATGAAATGATTTTTGGATATCGGATGATATTCTTATTACATAGAATATCTATGTATAGTACAGAAAATCCCGTAGATTACGGAGGAAATTAAAGAAACGTGTCAGACAAAGTCTACAGTAATAGATACACTAAGATCTGAATTTTTGTCTCTACACTATTCATGCAATCAATGCAATAAGAAGTGTCTAGACTAAGAATGATAAGCAGGTAATTTCCTAAGGATGATAAGCAGGTAATTTTTGACACGAAATGATAAGAAAAACTTTTGACATGCAGACAAGGTCGAAGTCCAGACTCACTAATGCATGTAAACAACTATCAGTTAGACACACTAATGCAAGACCTAATTTGATAAGGCCACCGCTCTGATACCACATGAGATGACCCGTCCTAATCTATAAGGACGAATACAATAACATATTATTATATCGCAAGGTAATTGACCTCTATATGATACATTTTACAAATATTGCATTAGTTTTTTAAAAGACAAACTTTCTTTACATTGAAAGTTGACGGCATGCATACCATTTCATAATACATCCAACTATAATTGACTTAATAATAATCTTGATGAATTTCAACGACTCGAATGCAACGTCTTTTGAAATATGTCATGAATGACTCCAAGTAATATCTCTAAAATGAACAAATGCACAGCGGAAGATTTCTTTCGTACCTGAGAATAAACATGCTTTCAAGTGTCAACTAAAAGGTTGGTGAGTTCATTAGTTTATCATAAACATTCATTTTCATCATTTTAATAGACCACAAGATTTCATATATTGTCACGCGTAACTCGCGAATTAAAATTCATTCATATGGATTGAACACCTGGTAACTGACCTTAACAAGATGCATATAGAATATCCCCATCATTCCGGGACTCTCATCGGACATGATAAATCAAAGTACTAAAGCATCCGTAACCCGGATGGGGCTTGTTGGGCCCGATAGATCTATCTTTAGGATTCGCGTTAATTGGTGGCAATTATAATAAACACCAATTCTTAGGCTACCAAGCTAAAAAGGGGCATATTCAGTTTGATAATCCAACCATAGAATGTAGTTTCGATCACTTGTGTCTATTTCGTAAAGCATTTATAAAAGCAGCGCATGTATTCTCAGTCCCAAAAATATATATTGCAAAAGCATTTAAAAAGGGAGCAAATGAAACTCACAATACGATATTTTGTAGTAAAAATATGCATATGACTGAACAAATGCGAGGTTGGCCTCGGATTCACGAACCTATATCAGTTATATATATTAAAACGTATAATTAACATATAATAATAATCCAACTAGTTTATATATATATATATATATATATATATATATATATATATATATATATATATATATATATATATATATATATATATATATATATATATATATATATATATATATATATATATATTAATTTACTTTTTATAATGTATTTGTTATCATAATTACTTTTTATAATATATTAATTATATAGATTATATATCTATATATGTTACTTTTATATGAAAAAATAGTAGATTAGATATACCTATGATATATGTACTAATTATATTTTTATAAAAATATCTTTTATTTGTTAAATTAATAATTATAATAATACTAAAATAATTTGTAGTGATAATAATAATAATAATAATAATAATAATAATAATAATAATAATAATAATAATAATAATAATAATAATAATAATAATAATAATAATAATAGTAATAATGATAAAAAAATAATGAAATCTACCTTTAAATCCTTTTTAAAAAAAACTGCACCAAGTTGAGATCGAACTTGAGACCTCACGCTAGCACATAAACACCCATGACCATGCAGCTAGTTTCATTTTTTCCTGATTTAATACGCTTTTAATTTCTTAAAACCTGTTTAATCCCTTCTTCTTCTCCCTATAATCAACCCGACCCAGAAACCTTTATCATAGCAACAGCAGGATATGTAATTGATTTTTAAATTCATAAATACAACAGAACGAGTTTATTAAAGTGTTTGGAATCATTTAAAAATGAAAATAAAAAAAATAAAAAGAAAAACATGTACCTGCTGTCGTGTAATTTTTTTTTAAAACAAAATATTGAACTTTGAATTCGAGCACGTTTTAGTTCAAGATTCCTAAATGAAATAAGTTTTAAAACTTGCCTAGAATCTTTATGGGTCTTCAATTTCAACAGAAATCTTAATACGGTTACGAATTTGGAGATGAACACATATTTTGACTTTTTAGAACAATACCTTTGACTTCAAAATTCGTAATAGATATTAGGAATTGGGGTATGAAATTTTACAAATTGTATGTTTAAAAGATTCCTAACACAACTGAAATTATAGATTTTGAAAATTAAAACCGATTTGAGCTCTTGGAAAAATTTGATACGAACAGAGGTAAGTGGTTTCATTTGTTAGAATTTTTGTTTGATCTTTCTATTACTTTGCAGCTGGAATTAATAGAGTACAATTTGAATGGATTTATGCTATATCATGGATTGATTAAGGGTTATAATTTAGTGATTAAAGTCGTCGATTAAATAAGACAGAGACAAAAAAAATCAAACTCATATAATGGAATAGAAACTGATTTTATAGTTTTATGATTTTATATATTATATTAATAAATATTAATAATTATTTAATTTATATTATAAATAATAATTCTAATAGTATTATTAATTATAGTACAAACACAAAAACAAAAACAAAATAATAATAATAATGGATCTAATAATAGTATTAGTAATAATATTAACAATAATAATAAGAGTAATAATAATATGATGATATTAATAATAACAAAAAATGATGATTTTTATTAAGTTTAAAAATAATTAGTAGTAATGATAATAATAATCTTATTAGTTTTATTAATCTTATTAATGATAATAATAATATTAATAATAATGAATAACATATTCATATCAAAATTTCATATATATCTATATATTATATTTTTTTAAAAATAATAATATTAGTAATACTAGTATTGATATTATTATTAAAATACTAACAATATTATTATAACAATATTCTTAATATATAACTACTACATATTATAGATTATGTAATATATTTATATATTGTATTTTATATCATAATGAATGTTAAATCTTATATATTCTAATATTAATAATATCTAACAATAATGAAGATATAACAAGTTACATGTTTCCATTCTTATCTAATAATATTAATAATATCGATGTTGATATCAATAATAATGAAACTAATAATAATATTATCACAATTATATTCCAACTTGTAATTACATTTATTTATTAATATTATATGATAACAGGTGTTAACTATTTAATATTTATACATTTTATATATATTACCATATAATTATTAATAAGAATCATATATATATTCATTTTAATAGCAGTTCAGATTATTCTATAAATTACTTTGACATTTTCAGTTCATATAAATATGTTGTATTTTATTAATTCAAATTATTAGGTATGCTTTATATTTATTTTTACAATATATATATATATATATATATATATATATATACATATATATATATATATATATATATAAACAATTGTTCGTGAATCGTCGGGGATTGTCAAAGGTTAAATGAATTCATATAAACAGTTCAAACATTTTGAAACTCGATTTAATAGACTTTGCTTATCGTGTCGGAAACATATAAAGATTAAGTTTAAATTTGGTCGAAAATTTCCGGGTCGGCACATTCATGATGGTGAGGTTGTGTTGGGTTTGGTCTGAACGAACAGGAAAACAAGAAAGATAGCATTGAACAGTAGATGGTGGTAAATTGAATTCATCGTGGGTCGTTAAACGAAACAAATATATATATATATATATATATATATATATATATATATATATATATATATATATATATATATATATATATACATATATATATACATATATACATACATATATATATATATATACATATATATATATATATATATATATATATATATATATATATATATATATATAAAGAAATAGCACTCGTTGGTGGTGGTGACTCGTTTGTTGTTGAAACAAAAAACGAAGAAGAGGGTGTGTACAAGTGTGTTTGATGGTTCAAAGTGGTGATGTGGTTGTCTTTGGTGATGGTTTTGTGTCCATGGTTATGGTGATCAAACGTTTAGCAGTGATGATAGTGATAGTCGATGGTTAGGGTGGTTGATGGTGGTGTTTGTAGATGGTGGTTAGTGTAGTAAGGTGGCCAATGGAGTTCAAGGTGGTGGAGCATGATGGAGATGGGGGTGGACACGATCAAAGTGGTACGGGGGTTATGAAGATGATCAAATAGAATGAGAATGGTGGTGATAGTTTGTAATGTATCATTCATGTTTGCAAGATAACTATATATATTTATAATATCCCTATACTACACTATATATATTTATAACATCCCTATACTACTAATATAAACAGATAGTTGGAACATGTGATAATATCACTTGTTGATGGGATTAGGAATTGACAGCAAACAAACTTGAACATGGCAGACAAATTAAGTTGGATTCATATGCACTCTCTATCAATATATAGATATAATATTATATACTAATATCATAATGAATTATGAAAGGAAAACGAGTTTAACAGGAAAGCCATCATAGGTTTGTCATTTTATCAAATCACGAAGTATTATATCATGTTCCTTTGCTAAACAGTTATAGATAAATTTATTTCAGAAAAATCCCATATTTCAAAATTAATTCCATTTATTTATTTCGGTCATTATTGTATAATTAACTGTTTAAAATTATCAAATAGAATTAACTCAACTGTTCTCGCTCGATCCTGGGTAAAAAATATAAAAAGTTCTAAAATTTAACAAATAGCTCCTAAATACATTTTTAATAAGTCTATAATTTATAGAACTCAGTTTCGGATCATTGTTTAATTTAAAATCATATAAGTTTGAATTAAACTTCTCTAAATAACAATCGAAACGTCCATCGAGTATTACGATTATTTAATTATAATATTTGATATACTCTCTCTCTATATATAGATTTATTTTAATAACAATTTAATTATAATGTATATTATTATTTTTAAGTTATTATATATATATATATATATATATATATATATATATATATATATATATATATATATATATATATATATATATATATATTATTTTTATATGTATACACCTTTATTTACAAATAATGGTTCGTGAATCGTCGGGAATGGTCGATGGGTAAATGAACTCATGAAATAGTTCAAAAATTTTGAGACTCATCCTAACAGACTTCTCTTATCGTGTCAAAAATATGAAATCGTATCGAGAGTTTGATTTAAAATTAGTCGAAATTTTCTGGATCGTCACACACTAAGCTTTAAAGGAGTGAGGGTGATCTTCTTACCATTCACATACAGTGAGTAAGTATTTTGGTTTCCATTATGATAGACATACTTATCAAATAACCAAGATCTACCAAGCAACAAATGACAAGCATCTATAGGAATAACATCACAAGTAATCTCATCCTGATAAACACTACCTATTGAAAATGAAATAGTAACTTGGCGAGTAACATTTACCTCATTGCCTTGGTTAAGCCATTGAAGTTTTTAGGGTTTCAAATGCTTCTTTGTAACCAGCTCAATTTTTTCCACCATGTGAGCATATGCTACATTAGTACAACTACCACCATCAACAATCAGGCTGCATACTTTGCCCTTGACTGTGCATCTTTAATGAAAGATGTTTTCACGCTGGCTCTTATCTTCAACAGTCTCTGCTGAGTGCATTACTCTTCAAATCATCAAAAACTCTCCAATATCAGCAGTAATAAACTCTTCATTATCAGACTCATCATATGCTGGTCCTTCCTCAGTTTCAAAACCGCCATGCAAATCTTCAACCTCCTTCAATGTAAGAGCACGCTGGTTAGGGCATTGAGCTTGAAAATTTCCAAACCCATGACATTTGAAACATTTCCTTCTATCATCTTTGGGACTACCAGCTATAACCTGCTATTTTCCTTTAAAGGCTTTTGATGTTGCCTCGTTATAGTTAGGCAGCATTGAAGATTGACCCTTCATAAGCAGCACTGCTGGCTTGAAATAAGACTTAAAATGAATTTTCTTTTTTGATTATTTCTCCATTTGATTAGCCAGCTTACAAGCACTATCAAAAGTTCATAGAGGCTGGTCAACAATAAAAGCATTTAAGCCTCCAACGAACCTTGTTATAGTGTGTTCTTCAGCTTCTTTAACATTGGTACAAATTTTGAGCTGCTCGAACTCTCTGATGTAATCAATAACGTTCATGATACCTTTATTTAGTGTATTCATTTGTATATATACAGATCTTGTTTGTAAGGTTGAGGAATAAACCTTTTCTGCATATACTCTTTTAATTTGGACCAGGTTTTGATTGTCTTCTTTCCTTCATATTGCCTTTCTTTTTTTATATTATCATACCACGTTGAAGCATACTTCTTTAATCTGATTACAACAACTTTCATGCCCTTTTTATCATCAAAGCCCTTAACCTCCATAATTCGATACATGGTCTGAACCCATTCATAGTAATCTTCAGGATTAGAGGACCCTTCAAAATCATGTGGATCTATCTTGATATCTTTCAAATCATCAACTCGTCTTCTATGCCTTCTTCTTTGTTGTAAAGAAGCATGAGATCCATCAGTAGATCAATGGCTACCATCTTCAGATTCAGTACTAGAAGATATAATGGTTGTATCTCCATTTTTAGATCTAACTCTATTTCTTCTTGGTAGATCATCTTCCAACAAATTAATCATTCTTTCCATCTGATGTTGCAGAGCTTCAATAGCTCTATCTCTTCGAAGATTATGAGCTTCTTTAAGAGTCAGATTCTAGGAATCGCAAAAATTTCAAATCAGATATGGAAATAAGCTTTTCAGCTCAAAACAGAGTATGAACTGAAACAACGATAAAAGTGATAAGATTGCTTCAGATTAGCAACCTAAGCTCTGATACCACTTTAAATGCGTAATTATGACTTTAAAAATGCAATTTAGAACAAGCTTTATTCACTCAACAGATCTGAACACAAAACCCCCAATTTGTAACAGTAACACCCCAAAAACAGAGTATAAAACTCTGAAAATAAGAACAAAAAAGGATAAAGAATCTAAAACCCAATTGATAAAGATACCACCACAATCAGAGATCTAAAAACACTCCAAACCTTCAATTACAGCTGATAAAGATTTTACCACAACTATACTATCATATATGAAGATTTGGATTTTACCACAATGTTTGATAAAGTAACACCACAAACACTGATAAAGAAACCACTCTTAGCCACCAAAATCAAAGATTCGTAAAGACACGGAGATTTTGTTAATAGCTAAGCTCTATCAAACTTTCATTCATTTATCAACCAAGTTTTACAATTATAAGAACTCTCTATTTATAGGAGAAGCGTAACAGCTATTTTCTAGATAAAACAAAAATATAAAAAGGAAAAGTAGACAAAAAGGACAAATAAATACAAATTAGCGAATAAGAGTAAAGGACGTAATCTGCAAAAGCCTGCCATTTGTAGTGTTCGTCCCATGATAAAAAGCAGCCAATGATAGATGAGAATCTTCATTGGATAACTAACATTCTAAAACAGCCACACACGTGTTAAGCACATGACTTGACCGGTTTATTGAAAACATAAGTTAAACTTTGAATCGTATCGGCAAGCTGACCTTTTAGAAAGAAAACAACGTCATTTGCTGGTTGTACTAATGTTCATCTTCCTGGTTGTACTGAATTTCGTCTTACTGGTTGAACTAGCTTTATCGGCCGAGTATAACTTTGATGGTTGAACTAAAGTCATTTTGATGGTCGAACTAAAGTGCGTTTCCTGGTTCGGTTGCTGGTTCTTCTTCTTTGATGGCTTGCTTTCAACTATCAAAAACTTTAATCATGAACTTTACTACTTCAGTTTAAGGACTGAAGTAGGGTAACCCCTAAGCCTCTTGAACCTGCTCCAAAAACACCTAGGTGATAAGAAATAGATGGTAACACGAGCATTGCTTGGCCTGATTCGGTTGTAAGAGATTTAGAGCTTGTGTTGGTTGCCTTGCTGGTTACATTGATAAGCTCACCCGTATCACTCTTCCATCCCACAACAATGTCACAACAACAACAATAAACAATAAAAACAATATCACGTGAGCAAAAATCGCAACCACAACACCACAACATTACAATAGTCACCTTTCCCATAACAAATGATCTTGATAGGTATTTTATAGAATATAGAAGTAGTCATGAATGATCTCATGTGGTATAGTATTAAATAAAATGTCTAATAATATTGCTACCTCCGTCTGAATTTAATATCCATTTATTGACTTTTTCTTGAAACTTTGACTTTCTATAACTTTTGTGTGTTATATAATACATGATGAAATTTATATAAATAAATTAAATTTTATACGTATTTTCATATATTATAACTTTTATCATGTGTTATATAACATAAAAGAATTATTTATAGTTTATAAAAAATATCAATCCGGAACTATTAAATAAAGACAATGAGAGGTTTTATAATAACGCCGGTTGTATGTAAGTTAGTTTAAAAATCGTCACGTGAGAGTAGCATATAGCCACCTTATCCACTTATCAATCATGCATATGAATATTAGATTCGTATGATCATGTATGTAGCTGACACCTGCTCACTACCCGAAGGTTAAGAAAGTTGATAACCTGGAAGCCGGCGACATATACATATATATACTAGAATATAACTTGTAGTTTTGCAGGAATATATATAATATATTTATATTATAAATTAATTTTTGTCATATACATATACAATATAATAATTATAATATAACAAATCATGAGTATGAGTAAAATACATTAATATACGCGTGATAATTCAAAAGACTTTATCCACAGGTACGAGAGTAAAATTTTGTATCCCTTCATCACATATTTATTGTCACCAGACAAAAAACACATAGTTTACGAAAATGTCATAAAAGTACTATACTTTCTGTACAGTTTTACCTCTTATTTTTTTCTCCTTTCATCCCTATCCACATACATTAAAGATATAATAGAAATTAATTTTCTTATTCTTTTTTATTTATGGAAGTGAACAATTAATTTGGTACATTCCAAAATGAAATACTGAATAATAAATTAGGAAGTCAGGGAGTACTTGGTAACGTTGAGGTTAAAATTCGACCCGTTAACCGATAATACCTGTTTAAGCAACTACGGTGTATACCCGTAACCCGCATACATATATTTAAGTATACATCAATAGACTTATATTAATATAAATCCTTAATCATTCATAGGTTTACCAGTGGATCATGAGTATTTGCGGGAATAAAAAATCATGTGTTGGCCAGTAGATAAGCCCTGATGGGCAAAGAAAAATTATGGCGAGCAGAGTGTGGGTTTAAATGATCTGTGCCCATCACCCACGAGTGCCATCACTTTCGGATAACTCCTCTTATGCAAAAAAAAAATTATTAGTGTAATACCTAAATAAAAATTTAGTTACAATGTTTTACATTAACGGTGGAAATTCTTTCATATGACAACAAGGAGTAGAAAGAAAATGTAATCAAGAACATACTAATTATAGACAGATTAGATATATTAGGGACTCACTTGATCTTTGATATCGTATAAAAAGTCATGTTTTTACCAATGATATCCACTTCAGTTTCACATGAATTCAAGCAAAATTGATCTATAAACACACTAATCCACTATGTTTTGCTAAATAGGACTTTAAAATCACAAATTGCAGAAGCTTGAAAATCCAAGGAAAAGAGTCAAAATTAGGGTTTTTTAAGCCTAACTCAAGAATTTCCCTAGAAGATCACCACGAAACCTCAAGATTACTAACCATGATTGCCATAACTTAATTAAGAGACGTATATGAAGATCTACCAATAACCTAGAAGCATATCTGATGCATATACAAGGATCAAGACGTTTCAAGACTTACACACACAATAAAATCACACACGAACTCTAATCACTCTATACTTCAAATTGAACCACGAGGAACTTCAAGAAATGATCTAGGACTTGTGTGACACTACTAAGAATTCTAAGGAACTCTAAGATGGCGCACCTACTGAACTTTCAAGTCAAGAAAAGTGTCGATAAACAACAACGCACAATCATAAACCTGTACAACAACAAAGAACTGCACCAAAATACAAATTGACAACTTAGAGGCAGTTTTTCGGACATACTGACAACTCAGAGGCAGTTTTTCGGGCAAACTGCCGACTCAAAAAGCAAACTGAGGACACAATTAGCAAACTGGCGACCCAGTTAGCAAACTGGCGACCCAGTTTGAAAAACGAGCTACCTAGTTAGCGAAACTGGAGACCCAATTAGCGAAACTGGAGACCCAATTAGCTAAACTGGCGAACCAATTAGCCAAACTGGCAACCCAAGCAAGCTAACTGGCGACCGAGAGCCAGTTGGTCATGCAATCTAGCGACTCATAGCACAACTGGCTACCCGAAAGATTACAAACTGGCGACACATCGGCAGTTTGACGAACCAACTGACGAGTTGAAGAAAAAATGGCGAACGAGAACCTTGTAAACTAGCTACCATGAGCAAAACGGGCGTCCCCATTTTCCTATAAATTGAAACATTCAGACGTTCATTTCATCATTCAAAAAAGTTTCATTTTCAAAGAAATCACTCTCACCAAACTTTCTCGCAAAGCTGAGGCTAGTTTCTCAATAATTAGTTTAGGTTTGTAGGTTTAAAATGTTGTATATACTTCTTAAAGTTGGATGAAGCTTCGCCTTATGTAATATTTGTCAATGAATAAATAACAAGTGAATGACCATAGTAGCAAGGATTGCAATGTCGTTTGTATCATTGTAAGATAAACTATTTCTATACTCATCAATATTACGGTAACATCTATCTTTAAATATATATAATTATATGTATTACTATAATAATTATAGTATATCGTTATCCTATTTTGATAAGTAATATCTCAGTAATATTACCATATTACCATATTTTTCAAATAATAAAATCTCTATTCGTTTTCCTAGATTGATAATCTTAACACTTTCTAAAAACTCTCAAGAATTACTTTCGTATATATTTAACCTTAATTCCACCAAAATCTAGTTTACTAATTACCCTTTTCAACTGTTTATTTATAAACGTCAAAATTTTACTTTAAATTTGTCAATTATTTTTGATAATATCTCTGGTGAGATTGAGGTAATTATACATAATAATAATTATGGAAATGCATGGCCGGATGTAGTGGTATGGACAAACAACTTGATTGAAAAGGAGGATTTTTGATCGTCATTAATAGGTCCTTTAAGGTATTCTGACATTGCACTCAATTAATTTCAACGTCTAAATGAACCTATCAACAGTCGTTAACTATATTTGTAGTAATCCGTATATCTTCTTAAAGAATTTACTAAAATATTATCGTGAAGAAAATTGTAATATTAAATGGCCCACCGTCTTATTCGGTTAGCCTAATTGAAGGACGTCAGTATTCTTTTTTCGAATGGTGCGGTGTCAGGGACAGGTAATGTACTTGTTGAGTCCCCTAAAGTATAAGGATTTAATTATGACAAAACATGATTAATAACACTAGTTGTAATGTGCAGCCAACATGTGTCTTTGTGTTTATTTTGTTGCCCTTACTATCAGCACACGATAGTTTAACATTATTGGGTTCTTCATAGTCAATAAAAGGATGATGCTGACCCATCAGAAGGTCAAAGAAGAACCATCAGAAGAATAACTAGCACAAAACACCTAGACAAAATATGATCATCAAAGACATAATGGTTTCCTCTGTTGTCTACATCATGCGTGTTATTCAACTGACATCGAATACTAACTTGAAGATAAAATGACATAAGTCGGCGATTGACAAGTGACCTTACAAGACAACAGTGGAATGCAGAAGTATAAACCATGACCGATTCATGGTTATACTTTGTCAATGCGTTGGGAAAACAACATTCTATTTGTTTATTCAATGGTCATCCGATCCAGTGAATATCCACCCGATCCACCCTAATCGTAATGGATATGGGTGAACCTAAATGAATATGGATACGGATATGGATGAACCTAAATGGATATGAATATGGACATGGATGAAAATTTTCATCCATGGATATATCCATTACCACCCAAAATATATATACAAGTACATAAATATAGATACATGTTTACATATTTACTATTACAAGTTCATTTACCGTTAAATTTACATTATGCTTTCAAAGCTATAATGAAATAACTATAATATATTACAATAAAATATATATATGAAACAAAATAAACTTACAAATTTTGTATTTAATTTTTCATAATCTATGTTTTATATGTTTTATAGTAAATTTAACTTATATATTCGACAAAGATTACACATTGTTATGGTTAATTTTTATTATATGATGTTATAATTATTTTTGCTATACTAAGTTTTCATTTTAATCGCATATTAGAAAACATTATAACATTTTTTTAATATCCATTGGATATCCATTAACCCGCTTATTCTACTGGATATGGATATGGATGGATGACCTGAAACTAAATGGATATTGATATAGATATGGATGAACAAAAATTAAATGGATATGGATATGGATACGGCATCACCCGATCCATATTCAATCCATTGCCATCCCTAAGTGTGTCTATCCGTTTTGGGTTGTTCTTAAATTAGCTTCAAACCAAAAGAAGACTACGTGACTTCTGATTTAGTTATTTGCCGAAGCATCCAAGTAACTAGTGGACAATAGAACTATTACATGCTTAAGGGAATCATTACAAATAGACAAGTCCACAAATGTAATTTTTAGTGATGTGAGATTTTGAACATTGAGTCTGAAAATACTGTATATGCTCTCAGTGTGTCTGAGCTATTAAGGCATAATATGCATTAAATCATTATCTATTCCGCTCTAAGATAATAGTGATTCTTTGAGATTATATAAATATAAAAAATAAGTAGTAAATTACTTGGACTCGTGTTTGTTTAATCTATTAGCTTAACTGAACTTAAACTGTCAAAATATTTTTTATTAGCAAAAGAATTGTATTCATCCCCTCTACAATACATCATGTTGTTAATTGGGACCAACAAATGTTATTAGAGCATCCAGTCTTGATAATTAATATCTTGGATCTGAATCAATAACAATGGCCACTTATAACAACTCATCTTATTGACATGTGTAAAAGTGTGTGCTTGTGCTTACTTTGTTCCAACTTTTAAATTTATATTTTCTTATTTACTTTTTATTTTTAACACCATAACGAGCCACTGATAACGTTTAAATTATACATATTTTTATATATCTTTTACAAGCACTATCGTTGTTATTTTATATATACTTAAGTCAATTATGCAAACTTTTGATACTTAATGAATTATAGATGATTTCAGATATTTTTGGAGTATTGATCTTTATGATGTAAAATGAAGAATCAAGCTAAAAAGTAAATATATTTGAATACTGAAAAGAAGCTAAAAAGTAAATATATTTGAATACTAAAAAGTTAGGTCTATGTTAAATTACACGCGCAAGAGATTAACTGAAGATGGATATTTAAATGGACATGTGGAATATAGGGCGTTGGTTTTTGGTTCGGCTGTAAGACCTGTTGTAGCGGTGGAGGAAAACGGCATGGGAGGGTGATGTGTCAACTGGCGCCGCCCCCACCTCCTGTATCGAGGCGTGGCCAGAAGGGTGAAGAGGCGCGTGCCTGAGCCTGCAACGGGGATGGCAACGGCTGTTGTTTACTTTTTTTAATTTTTTATTAATTTAAAAATTTTATTTTATATCCCTTTTAATACCTAACTCAATTATATTTTAACACATCATCATAATACTCTTAACCCACACTAAAAATCCACACCACCACTATTTCATAAAAACAACCCACACGTCCTAGTCATCAAAAAGGTACAAAAAGCAACTCACGTTCTCAACCCACGCTCCTAACCATTACAAGTGGTCTAATAGTCATACTCCTTGTGGGGTTTGTTTTGGTCGAAGACAAAAAGGAACAAAACAGAGGTGTTGTCAATTTAATTATTATTAATTGATTACTGAAGTGATGAATTCTTTATGCTTTATTTGTTTGATCATGTGTTTATTCACAATTATGAGCTAAATTAATATATTTGTGCTTAGATTAAATAATCGTATTGTTAGAGTACTTTTGTATTGTTTTGTATTGGTTAGTTTGACATAATCTCTCATTAATTGTTAAGATCTTAAGCTTAGTTATTTACCACTCTTTGATCAATTAGATTTACAATTAATGATATAATGAGAGTTTTAAATAGCACATCACTAGAATTAATTCTTTTTATTAAAATATAATTATTAATTGAGTTTATTTAATTAACCATATTAATAATTTTTAATCGGTATTAAAATCAGATTGAGATAATGGTGAGGGTTATAGCTAGTTACTTTAATCTATGTTTAATTAACCACATTAAACTATCTATTAGGTCTTAAGCCTAAAATTAAGTAGGTCTTAATCTTAATATTCAAACTTGCAAGTGAATAGAGTCTAGGTAAACATATTAGTGTCATCTTGGTATTTGTTTGCTCGTTACTTGTTTTATTTAATATTTATGGTTATTATTATTGCTTTTGACATTCCGGTCAGTAAACGGAACACCCCCGCATTTTTAGTTATTTGATTTATTAATTAGTTTTAGTTAATTAATTACATTTTAGTTACATTATTGAATTACACTCATAATCCTTGGAACGATACCTGAATTTTACCAAACTATACTATTGCGCGATTGGGTACACTATCTGTAGTTGTGTGTAGTCTTTTAATCGGTAACTTCTTGTCTATAAATATCATAACCTGATTTCACACATTAACAAAACCCGATCAATGTAGTATAGTACTTAGTAATTTATGTATCGTCCCAACAGACTACGAAAGCGGATAAGAGTTGCATTTTAAATATAATTCTTACGAAAGAATTAGAATTAATGTATTATTATATTATATTTAATTATTATTATTATTATTATTATTATTATTATAATTATAATTATTATTATTATTATTATTAAAATAATAATAATAATAATAATAATAATAATAATAATAATAATAATAATAATTATTATTATTATTATTATTATTATTATTATTATTATTATTATTATTATTATTATTATTATTATTATCTCTTAGGAAAGAAATAATAACGACTAGATTTATTATAAGAGCTTTTTTGAAAGATAGAATTTGGATTAATCTAGATGCAAATATAATTATAAGAAGTGCTTATTCGAACTTTTGAGTCATTGAAGATTATTTTAATTAAGATGTTTCATAACTTATATTGATAAGAAATAACAATTAAAGACCGATTATTAACCCATTATCACGTAAGAGTCAAACCGTACGATTTAATCTTGGTTACTTGTGATGAGGCAAACCTATTAACTGAGTGGACATACAAAGTTAATATCTCGATTTCATAGAATTCATATAATTGCATAATAAATAGCATCTAAGTTTTATGATGAGAACTCAGATAATATTCAATCAGACTGACAAATAGATACGTTAATAACCTAACCGGATTAAAATTAGTGATGTGCTAATATTAAACTTAACCAGATTCTCATGCAATTGTTCATACAAACTCAAAAAAACTAGGGTTCTTTGATTAAACCTAATAAAGTAATTCTTACTTATATAAGCGTAATTATTATTTACCCAAGAATTACTTCTTTAATCATCCACTAAATTTCATGAAATTTAAACACCTATTCCAATGTAGCTAATCTGATAGATAATTTAAATCAAGCAAATAATTAACTCAGAATTAATGATGTGTTAACCTAAGTAACTATCCACTTAAACATTAAGCATGTCAATAAAGTATCAAATTACAGTCATAATAAATAGAATAAAAAAAATCACAGAAACAGAATTACACAGTTCTGATAAAGACCAAAAACTGCATATCCAACATCCGTTGCCCCCGGATTTCTGAAGCACAGCTGGCGGCTGTAATCTCCAGAGCCGGCGACTTTATGTAATAAATATAAGATTTTCTCATTTTTATTCAAATAACCACTATGAAAGTTTATTTCATAGTTGGAGATGAGTTAACGTAATTGTAAATAAAGGAAGACATAATTAAAAAGAATTCAAGTAAACTAAACAAGAAACGTACCTTAAGCAATAAAGAAAGTAAAAGCTTGAATTAACTTGAATAAATCATGAATCCAAAAGCGAATTACAATTGAAATATAAACGGTAAAATTTACAAAAATTCGTAATAAATTCGTAAATAACTCTAAAAAACTGAATTCAAAATTGTACATTGTAAACGGCAAAATTCGGCCTCTAGTTATAATTTTCAAAAACCATAAACATAGCGGGCGCCTATTGTAGTGACCCGAACTTTTCCATGTTTATATATATATTAAATGAAATTTTTATTTACATGATTAAGTGTTTCCAACATGTTAAGTGTAACAACCCAAACCAACCCGCGAACAAACCACGTGAAAATACAAAATAAAAAAAATTTGCTGCACAGTAAACTGGCGCGGCGCGCCAGGATGGCCGCGCGGCGCGCCATTCGGGTCTATCCGGAAAGTCTCAAAATGCGAAAAAGATTGACTAGTTCCCGACACTTTTAGACGAAACGCTTTTTACCATACATCCAAATATGTAAAACTAACCTGTTTCAAATATAAAATCAATGTTTAACAAGCGGGGCCCACATCGGCCGTTTTACGAGTTTAATACAATTTACGAGTTTCGACCACCAAAAAGTTTAAGTTCCAAACTACATAATGAGCATGGCATTTGAGATTAAACTACCCAACTATCGGTCAAACTCCAAGAGCTACTAAAGCCAAAAGCGTCCCCTAGCATCAAGCGGGATCTCTAGTCCAAAACGATGCCCTTACCCTTGTCTAAAACCGAACCTATAAAAATAGTAAACAACGAGAGGGTAAGCAAAGCTTAGTGAATGCAATAATTATACGAATACATATATAATTATACCTACTTGCATACACTTACACACCAAACCGCAAGCACGCTAGCATACACATTTAGCTTATCGTCACAATAACAAGCTATAAATCTCCAATACCACAAGCTAGCATAACAACCGCATATGAATATAACTCGAATAATATAATACGCTTACAACACAAATAACCATGGTTAACCAATAGTACAAGGGAACGGCGCTCGCGAAAACGCCATCGGTGTTCGTAACATCCGTTAGGGCACTTAACACCTCGCACCACTAACTCCTAGGGTGGCACCTTAACACCTCGGCACATAACCCCGAGTGGCATCTTAACACCTCGATGCATCACTCATTATTTTACGGAGTGGTGTCTTAACACCTCGACACTACACTCCTAGGTGGCATCTTAACACCTCGATGCTACACCCGAGTGGCATCTTAACACCTCGATGCTACACTCTTCATGTGAAACGTGGTGTCTTAACACCTCGACACTACACATTTCACGCTACAACAAATAGATACATTATATACCTACACATATAATTATTCCACTCACCTTGTCGCCTTGAAGAATGCTACCGAATAATCTGCAACTCGTCAATGGAAAGTACCTATTCCATTATCACAAATTCAACAACACACTTAGATTGGATTTACAAACCAACCCAATTTGACACTTAGTGTAAATTTGACCCAAATGCACTTCCAAGTACAAAACGCGCCCAAAATTAACCAATAATCACTAACACAAGTGAGAATGGTCTTAATACGCCAATTAAACCCCATCATAGGTGTTAAATACCTATCTTGCCCAAAATGACACTTAAACCCTAATTTGACCCATAAGAAGTCAATATCACGCCATTAGCAAGTTTTGACACCACAACATATTTAACTCGGTTCTATGCTTCAACCTAATCCATTTTAAGTTTATAAACCTTATTAATTCGACAATTGGGTCATAATCATCACCAAACCCTAATTTTGACCCAAAGTCAAAATTAGTCAACCAACACACCTAAAAGTGTTCCAACACTTCCATAATCACTAAACCTAGTGATTAAACTCAATTACAAGTCCTAATCAAGGCCAATTTATTCACCAACCCAAAATCTACCAACACTAACAATAAACCCGATTACTAGCATCACTAAACCCACTTCATGAGTCTAAATGGGTTTATCAACAAATCAAGTTCAAACCCTAACTTTGAATAGCAAAATCAACAATGAAATTCGGAGTTAGAACTTACCAATACCGCCAAAATGATGCCGTTGACGAGTAGAACAACTTTAATGCTTGAGGTTTGACCCGAAACAACCTCCTTCTTCTCCAAATGGAGTTCTCTCTCACTAGAACTCAATCTCTCTCTAGGGTTTGAGGATGGGAGTGTTTGTGTGGGTGAGAAATGAGCTCCAATGGAGTTCTAAGTCAGTCTTGATGACCCCAAACCGACCCTAATTGAAAAGACCAAAGTACCCCTCATTTAAACCTTTTAAAAAGGCTGAAAATTGCCTCTGCAGCAATCGGCGCGCCGCGCCAGAAGGTGGAGCGCCGCTCCAAATAACGGGAAATTGTGGTCGAGCCCAAAACAGGTTTCAGCAACTTGTTTTGGCCATAACTTTTCGACCGTAACTCCGTTTTCGATGAATCAAATATCGTTGGAAACGTAATAAGATATTCTATCCAATGGTAATGCTTTGAAACATCAATTCAAACTTTATTTGGGGTTGAAAAGATACGTACACACCTTGTCACTTCGGACAACGTCCAGTTTTCCTTCGACGTTCGAGCAAGTAACACGTACACTTCATACACGCATCGTACACCATAAATACATTATGTACAATAAATATTTGGGTCTTACAACTCTCCCCCACTTAAACTCGATCACGTCCTCGTGATCTTCTCCACTTAATCAATTCAGAACAACTCAACGGTCCTCAATTATAAGTCCCAATCCTACTTTTCTAAGCAATTCTTCCCAATGAATTGCCTTTAACAACTAAAATCGTCACCCGCGATTTTATCGAAACTAAAATCCGAGCACTAAAACCTGCTCAATCCCCCATACATCAGGAAAAACTCAACCGATCTCGTACCGAGATATCAACCCTATAGTGTACCCTTTCCAAGTACAATGCTAAAAACAACCAAATATCGACCTAAGGTCAACAACCCAAACGATGAAGACCAAGTAAAGACGAATCCTTACGGATAACACTTACCATCTAACACCCTTAGTAGTGCGCAAACATAGCTAATACGCAACTACCCAATTACGTGAGCAAAATACGGCTATTACATCACTAATCACACAACATGGTCCTTACGACCGAACCATCAGAGCTTAAAACAACCAGTGGTTCTCAAGTCCAACAACGCGAAGGTTAGTTCACACGAAACCCATGGTGTACAAAAACGGCTATCGTGATATATTCGTAGTGTGCAAAAACGGCTATTGCGACACTACCAACCATATGTGAGCGAAACACGGCTATCGCATCACTATTTACCAACGTGTGAGTAAAAATCTGCTATCACTCACAACCACGAGTGGTTAACGAAGAGCTAATCCTTACGGATATCCCTTGTCACCTATCTTAAGTCAAACACGGTCAACATAGAGATAACCCCAAATAAACACCACATAATCACCTTGTAGTTCACAAAATGGCGATTGTGTAACTACCACCCAAGGTATACGATAATGAGGCATCGTAACCTTTCTCAAAGTCCCATTACTCTATTCCCAAAGGTAACCACACGGCTACCACAATCGAGCCAAGAACCACCCATATTACTCATAGACACAACAATAATTCTCTAGAAGAGAATCCAGCATACACATCCCTTAACCGAGGGATCTTACTTTGCTCGTCGAACACGTAACTTATCTCCCAATGAGATTTACCACCTTACCACCTCGGTGATAATTTAAATTCAAAAACCATAAGTACAATTTATTCCAAATCGTACTTTTACCATAATCGACCAATGTAGGTCTCGACACTAGCTTCGAATCCCTACGAGCATCATCCAAATATCACTGCAATATAACACCTTCGTGCAAGAGTACAAACTCCCCCACTTAGGACTCCGCTTCGTAACCACATCATCGAATAATAGCATCCCGTGGAATGACCACTTATCAACATACACAACCAATATCCTCATTGGTCATAGTCCTTGAATTCTCGCGAATTCGTCCTTAACAATAAATCCTGACGATAAACACATGCTCACTATCGCAGAAAGAGTGACCACTAACCTAACAACTAATGGCCAAATCGCATTACCGTAACTCCTATGAGAGAGACGAGGTTCACCCGTCTTGCATCTCTTAATACGCACGTTACCATAATCTTGCTCCAATCTTGAGCATACGAAGGAATTTAACCTATCCTTAAACTCTTTGAACGAAGAGTCTACCACAATTTACTCTAACCTTACACTTGCAATAATCCAATTGCTATAGTTTGTCAAATTTCCACCTAGTCACTCATGTACCTAAGGGTTTCTATCCGGTACACTAAGTACAATGTAACCGCAACACCATCGGAGTCGAATACCACGCTAGTAGGTATGAAAGAGGCACCTAACGTTGCGTCCCGTAGACTCCATTTCCAACATACATCGAGACCCAAAACACTCGATCTCAAGGGTTCTATCCACCCGTCGAACCTCATGGTTCAACAACTTCAACACGAAAGCAAAACGCTCTAATAATCGAACACCAATGCACATACCTATGGCTTGGTACAAACATTTCCTAACACTAAAGAATGCTTGGTTGCACCAAGTCTTACGCCCTTCGCCCGACAACCAAACGTCATCATAGGGTGTTTCCATTAGGAATGCCACCCATACTAATACTACGTATTACCGCCTTGCATTCGTCCCCAGGGCGCATTTCCACGAGTCAACGACTCAAAAGCTACCCCGGTGCACTATCATCAAAATCGCTAACAAACCGAATCTTCACCGAGTTCACTAATCCCGCACCCTTATGGGTACCTTTGAAACATACACTCACTTGAGACTAATTAGGCCACGAAACAAAGTTTAAGTCTCTAATACATACATGAATCCATCGGCACACAATAACCAATAATAAGGCATATTTGTACCAAAGAGAAAATACCTGAAACATCATCGTTGGACCCTTGCGCTTCACTGACCCTCAGATAGTCACGCTCTAATCTCCTAACCCGATCGACAAACGATTCAGAGCACTCCAGCTTACGGTGTCCCTTCTTTTGGCAAATAAAGCACTTGATTGTGCTTAAAGGTGCACTCGTACAATCCCGTTCCAAATGACCTCGTCCTCCACACCTAAAGCACGTAGGCCCATAACCTCCCTTAATCCTCTTCTTCACTTTTTCAACACCTTCGGGCGTACTTCTCGCCCTCTTACTAGGAGCACCTCTTGATTCCAACTTTCTCTTACCCAAAGAGTGATCCGCAAATTTTGGAGCATGAGATTTAATCCCCATAGTTGCTCCTTTGTCACCGACACCTTGAGGTTTAGGAAACCTCTTTTCTAACTCTCCCTTCACGACCTTAGGCACTTGGTCTCGGACCATCTCGGTCACTATTCCCTCGAACGACTCTTGGAGAACTTGTTTAACCTTGTCGGCGAAAATCAAAATATAGCGTTCGAACTCGGCCTCAATCCTTAATGTTAACTCATCCTTCCCTTCGTGAATAGGCTCATTCGTTCCACATCCATCTTTCGTTTTCATTCTAAGGAATGCAAACGATTAGATCACGAGCGTGTAAACCATGCGCACAACACCGTTCCATCTTGCTAAACACTCGTCGTACATAACTTGTTAGACATGATTTGTGAAATGTCCCGTTCTTATTGATTAAAAACGTTCCATATTAATTGATTTCGTTGCGAGGTTTTGACCTCTATATGAGACGTTTTTCAAAGACTGCATTCATTTTTAAAACAAACCATAACCTTTATTTCATAAATAAAGGTTTAAAAAGCTTTACGTAGATTATCAAATAATGATAATCTAAAATATCCTGTTTACACACGACCATTACATAATGGTTTACAATACAAATATGTTACATCGAAATCAGTTTCTTGAATGCAGTTTTTACACAATATCATACAAATATGGACTCCAAATCTTGTCCTTATTTTAGTATGCAACAGCGGAAGCTCTTAATATTCACCTGAGAATAAACATGCTTTAAACGTCAACAAAAATGTTGGTGAGTTATAGGTTTAACCTATATATATCAAATCGTAACAATAGACCACAAGATTTCATATTTCAATACACATCCCATACATAGAGATAAAAATCATTCATATGGTGAACACCTGATAACCGACATTAACAAGATGCATATATAAGAATATCCCCATCATTCCGGGACACCCTTCGGATATGATATAAATTTCGAAGTACTAAAGCATCCGGTACTTTGGATGGGGTTTGTTAGGCCCAATAGATCTATCTTTAGGATTCGCGTCAATTAGGGTGTCTGTTCCCTAATTCTTAGATTACCAGACTTAATAAAAAGGGGCATATTCGATTTTGATAATTCAACCATAGAATGTAGTTTCACGTACTTGTGTCTATTTTGTAAACTATTTATAAAACCTGCATGTATTCTCATCCCAAAAATATTAGATTTTAAAAGTGGGACTATAACTCACTTTCACAGATTTTTACTTCGTCGGGAAGTAAGACTTGGCCACTGGTTGATTCACGAACCTATAACAATATATACATATCTATCAAAGTATGTTCAAAATATATTTACAACACTTTTAATATATTTTGATGTTTTAAGTTTATTAAGTCAGCTGTCCTCGTTAGTAACCTACAACTAGTTGTCCACAGTTAGATGTACAGAAATAAATCGATAAATATTATCTTGAATCAATCCACGACCCAGTGTATACGTATCTCAGTATTGATCACAACTCAAACTATATATATTTTGGAATCAACCTCAAACCTGTATAGCTAACTCCAACATTCACATATAGAGTGTCTATGGTTGTTCCGAAATATATATAGATGTGTCGACATGATAGGTCGAAACATTGTATACGTGTCTATGGTATCTCAAGATTACATAATATACAATACAAGTTGATTAAGTTATGGTTGGAATAGATTTGTTACCAATTTTCACGTAGCTAAAATGAGAAAAATTATCCAATCTTGTTTTACCCATAACTTCTTCATTTTAAATCCGTTTTGAGTGAATCAAATTGCTATGGTTTCATATTGAACTCTATTTTATGAATCTAAACAGAAAAGTATAGGTTTATAGTCGGAAAAATAAGTTACAAGTCGTTTTTGTAAAGGTAGTCATTTCAGTCGAAAGAACGACGTCTAGATGACCATTTTAGAAAACATACTTCCACTTTGAGTTTAATCATAATTTTTGGATATAGTTTCATGTTCATAATAAAAATCATTTTCTCAGAATAACAACTTTTAAATCAAAGTTTATCATAGTTTTTAATTAACTAACCCAAAACAGCCCGCGGTGTTACTACGACGACGTAAATCCGGTTTTACGGTGTTTTTCGTGTTTCCAGGTTTTAAATCATTAAGTTAGCATATCATATAGATATAGAACATGTGTTTAGTTGATTTTAAAAGTCAAGTTAGAAGGATTAACTTTTGTTTGCGAACAAGTTTAGAATTAACTAAACTATGTTCTAGTGATTACAAGTTTAAACCTTCGAATAAGATAGCTTTATATGTATGAATCGAATGATGTTATGAACATCATTACTACCTTAATTTCCTTGGATAAACCTACTGGAAAAGAGAAAAATGGATCTAGCTTCAATGGATCCTTGGATGGCTCGAAGTTCTTGAAGCAGAATCATGACACGAAAACAAGTTCAAGTAAGATCATCACTTGAAATAAGATTGTTATAGTTATAGAAATTGAACCAAAGTTTGAATATGATTATTACCTTGTATTAGAATGATAACCTACTGTAAGAAACAAAGATTTCTTGAGGTTGGATGATCACCTTACAAGATTGGAAGTGAGCTAGCAAACTTGAAAGTATTCTTGATTTTATGAAACTAGAACTTTTGGAATTTATGAAGAACACTTAGAACTTGAAGATAGAACTTGAGAGAGATCAATTAGATGAAGAAAATTGAAGAATGAAAGTGTTTGTAGGTGTTTTTGGTCGTTGGTGTATGGATTAGATATAAAGGATATGTAATTTTGTTTTCATGTAAATAAGTCATGAATGATTACTCATATTTTTGTAATTTTATGAGATATTTCATGCTAGTTGCCAAATGATGGTTCCCACATGTGTTAGGTGACTCACATGGGCTGCTAAGAGCTGATCATTAGAGTGCATATACCAATAGTACATACATCTAAAAGCTGTGTATTGTGCGAGTACGAATACGGGTGCATACGAGTAGAATTGTTGATGAAACTGAACGAGGATGTAATTGTAAGCATTTTTGTTAAGTAGAAGTATTTTGATAAGTGTATTGAAGTATTTAAAAAGTGTATAAATACATATTAAAACACTACATGTATATACATTTTAACTGAGTCGTTAAGTCATCGTTAGTCGTTACATGTAAGTGTTGTTTTGAAACCTTTAGGTTAACGATCTTGTTAAATGTTGTTAACCCAATGTTTATAATATCAAATGAGATTTTAATTTATTATATTATCATGATATTATCATGTATGAATATCTCTTAATATGATATATATACATTAAATGTCTTTACAACGATAATCGTTACATATATGTCTCGTTTAAAAATCATTAAGTTAGTAGTCTTGTTTTTACATATGTAGTTCATTGTTAATATACTTAATGATATGTTTACTTATCATAGTATCATGTTAACTATATATATATCCATATATATGTCATCATATAGTTTTTACAAGTTTTAACGTTCGTGAATCACCGGTCAACTTGGGTGGTCAATTGTCTATATGAAACCTATTTCAATTAATCAAGTCTTAACAAGTTTGATTGTTTAACATGTTGGAAACATTTAATCATGTAAATATCAATCTCAATTAATATATATAAACATGGAAAAGTTCGGGTCACTACAGTACCTACCCGTTAAATAAATTTCGTCCCGAAATTTTAAGCTGTTGAAGGTGTTGACGAATCTTCTGGAAATAGATGCGGGTATTTCTTCTTCATCTGATCTTCACGCTCCCAGGTGAACTCGGGTCCTCTACGAGCATTCCATCGAACCTTAACAATTGGTATCTTGTTTTGCTTAAGTCTTTTAACCTCACGATCCATTATTTCGACGGGTTCTTCGATGAATTGAAGTTTTTCGTTGATTTGGATTTCATCTAACGGAATAGTGAGATCTTCTTTAGCAAAACATTTCTTCAAATTCGAGACGTGGAAAGTATTATGTACAGCCGCGAGTTGTTGAGGTAACTCAAGTCGGTAAGCTACTGGTCCGACACGATCAATAATCTTGAATGGTCCAATATACCTTGGATTTAATTTCCCTCGTTTACCAAATCGAACAACGCCTTTCCAAGGTGCAACTTTAAGCATGACCATCTCTCCAATTTCAAATTCTATATCTTTTCTTTTAATGTCAGCGTAGCTCTTTTGTCGACTTTGTGCGGTTTTCAACCGTTGTTGAATTTGGATGATCTTCTCGGTAGTTTCTTGTATAATCTCCGGACCCGTAATCTGTCTATCCCCCACTTCACTCCAACAAATCGGAGACCTGCACTTTCTACCATAAAGTGCTTCAAACGGCGCCATCTCAATGCTTGAATGGTAGCTGTTGTTGTAGGAAAATTCTGCTAACGGTAGATGTCGATCCCAACTGTTTCCGAAATCAATAACACATGCTCGTAGCATGTCTTCAAGCGTTTGTATCGTCCTTTCGCTCTGCCCATCAGTTTGTGGATGATAGGCAGTACTCATGTCTAGACGAGTTCCTAATGCTTGCTGTAATGTCTGCCAGAATCTTGAAATAAATCTGCCATCCCTATCAGAGATAATAGAGATTGGTATTCCATGTCTGGAGACGACTTCCTTCAAATACAGTCGTGCTAACTTCTCCATCTTGTCATCTTCTCTTATTGGCAGGAAGTGTGCTGATTTGGTGAGACGATCAACTATTACCCAAATAGTATCAAAACCACTTGCAGTCCTTGGCAATTTAATGATGAAATCCATGGTAATGTTTTCCCATTTCCATTCTGGGATTTCGGGTTGTTGAAGTAGACCTGATGGTTTCTGATGCTCAGCTTTGACCTTAGAACACGTCAAACATTCTCCTACGTATTTAGCAACATCGGCTTTCATACCCGGCCACCAAAAATGTTTCTTAAGATCCTTGTACATCTTCCCCGTTCCAGGATGTATTGAGTATCTGGTTTTATGAGCTTCTCTAAGTACCATTTCTCTCATATCTCCAAATTTTGGTACCCAAATCCTTTCAGCCCTATACCGGGTTCCGTCTTCCCGAATATTAAGATGCTTCTCCGATCCCTTGGGTATTTCATCCTTTAAATTTCCCTCTTTTAAAACTCCTTGTTGCGCCTCCTTTATTTGAGTAGTAAGGTTATTATGAATCATTATATTCATAGATTTTACTCGAATGGGTTCTCTGTCCTTCCTACTCAAGGCATCGGCTACCACATTTGCCTTCCCCGGGTGGTAACGAATCTCAAAGTCGTAATTATTCAATAATTCAATCCACCTACGCTGCCTCATATTCAGTTGTTTCTGATTAAATATGTGTTGAAGACTTTTGTGGTCGGTATATATAATACTTTTGACCCCATATAAGTAGTGCCTCCAAGTCTTTAATGCAAAAACAACCGCTCCTAATTCCAAATCATGCATTGTATAATTTTGTTCGTGAATCTTCAATTGTCTAGACGCATAAGCAATCACCTTCGTTCGTTGCATTAATACACAACCGAGACCTTGCTTTGATGCGTCACAATAAATCACAAAATCATCATTCCCTTCAGGTAATGACAATATAGGTGCCGTAGTTAGCTTTTTCTTCAATAACTGAAACGCTTTCTCTTGTTCATCATTCCATTCAAATTTCTTCCCTTTATGCGTTAATGCAGTCAAGGGTTTTGCTATTCTGGAAAAGTCTTGGATGAATCTTCTGTAGTAACCAGCTAGTCCTAAAAACTGGCGTATGTGTTTCGGAGTTTTCGGGGTTTCCCACTTTTCAACAGTTTCTATCTTTGCCGGATCCACCTTAATACCTTCTTTGTTCACTATGTGACCGAGGAATTGAACTTCTTCCCACCAAAATGCACACTTTTAAAACTTAGCGTACAATTCTTCCTTCCTTAATACTTCTAACACCTTTCTCAAATGTTCACCGTGTTCTTGGTCATTCTTTGAGTAAATAAGTATGTCATCAATGAAAACAATGACAAACTTGTCAAGGTATGGTCCACACACTCGGTTCATAAGGTCCAAGAACACAGCTGGTGCATTAGTTAAACCAAACGGCATGACCATAAACTCGTAATGACCGTAACGTGTTCTGAAAGCAGTCTTTGGAATATCATCTTCTTTCACCCGCATTTGATGATACCCGGAACGTAAGTCAATCTTTGAATAAACAGACGAGCCTTGTAGTTGATCAAATAAGTCGTCGATTCTCGGCAGTGGGTAGCGATTCTTGATGGTAAGTTTGTTCAACTCTCGGTAGTCGATACACAACCTGAATGTACCATCTTTCTTCTTGACAAACAAAACAGGAGCTCCCCACGGTGATGTGCTTGGTCGAATGAAACCACGCTCTAAAAGTTCTAGTAATTGGCTTTGCAGTTCTTTCATCTCGCTGGGTGCGAGTCTGTAAGGAGCACGAGCTATTGGTGCAGCTCCTGGTACAAGATCTATTTGAAATTCAACTGATCGATGTGGGGGTAATCCCGGTAATTCTTTCGGAAATACATCGGGAAATTCTTTTGCAATGGGAACATCATTGATGCTCTTTTCTTCAGTTTGTACTTTCTCGACGTGTGCTAGAACAGCATAGCAACCTTTTCTTATTAGTTTTTGTGCCTTCAAATTACTAATAAGATGTAGCTTCGTGTTGCCCTTTTCTCCGTACACCATTAAGGGTTTTCCTTTTTCTCGTATAATGCGAATTGCATTTTTGTAACAAACGATCTCTGCTTTCACTTCTTTCAACCAGTCCATACCGATTATCACATCAAAACTCCCTAACTCTACTGGTATCAAATCAATCTTAAATGTTTCGCTAACCAGTTTAATTTCTCGATTCCGACATATATTATCTGCTGAAATTAATTTACCATTTGCTAATTCGAGTAAAAATTTACTATCCAAAGGCGTCAATGGACAACTTAATTTAGCACAAAAATCTCTACTCATATAGCTTCTATCCGCACCCGAATCAAATAAAACGTAAGCAGATTTATTGTCAATAAGAAACGTACCCGTAACAAGCTCCGGGTCTTCCTGTGCCTCTGCCGCATTAATATTGAAAACTCTCCCGCGGCCTTGTCCATTCGTGTTCTCCTGGTTCGGGCAATTTCTAATAATGTGGCCCGGTTTTCCACATTTATAACAAACTACATTGGCATAACTTGCTCCGACACTACTTGCTCCGCCATTACTCATTCCGACACCATTTGTTCCTTTCGTTCTATTAACCCCTGGTCCGTAGACCTCACACTTCGCCGCGCTATGACCATTTCTTTTACACTTGTTGCAAAATTTGGTGCAGAACCCCGAGTGATACTTTTCACACCTTTGGCATAGCTGCTTCTGATTGTTGTTGTTGTTGCGGTTATTATTGTTGTTAGGATGATTGTTGTAGTTGCTGTTGTTGTTGTTGTTGTTGTTGTTGTTGTTGTTGTTGGGCCGTTTGTTGTAGTTGCGATTGATGTTGCGATTGTTGGGATAATTGTTGCGATTATTGTTGTAATTGTTGTTGTTTTTGTTGTATTGGTGATTCTTATCACCGTTTTCCTCCCACTTTCTTTTGACTTGCTTCACATTGGCCTCTTCAGCAATCTGTTCTTTAATTCTTTCTTCAATCTGGTTCACTAGTTTGTGAGCCATTCTACATGCCTGTTGTATGGAGGCGGGCTCGTGTGAACTTATATCTTCTTGGATTCTTTCCGGTAATCCTTTCACAAACGCGTCGATCTTCTCTTCCTCATCTTCGAATGCTCCCGGACACAATAGGCACAATTCTGTGAATCGTCTTTCGTACGTGGTAATATCAAATCCTTGGGTTCGTAACCCTCTAAGTTCTATCTTGAGCTTATTGACCTCGGTTCTGGGACGGTACTTCTCGTTCATCAAGTGCTTGAATGCTGACCACGGTAGTGCGTACGCATCATCTTGTCCCACTTGCTCTAGATAGGTATTCCACCATGTTAACGCAGAACCTGTGAAGGTATGCGTAGCGTACTTTACTTTGTCCTCTTCAGTACACTTACTTATGGCAAACACCGATTCGAACTTCTCGGTCCACCGTTTCAATCCGATCGGTCCTTCGGTTCCATCAAATTCCAAAGGTTTGCAGGCAGTGAATTCTTTGTAGGTGCATCCTACACGATTTCCTGTACTGCTAGATCCAAGGTTATTGTTGGTATGTAGCGCAGCCTGTACTGCGGCTATGTTTGAAGCTAGAAAAGTACGGAATTCCTCTTCATTCATATTCACGGTGTGTCGAGTAGTCGGTGCCATTTCCTTCAAAATAGTTAAATGGAACAAGTTAATCATACAGAATATTAAGAGTAGTTAATAGTATTTCGTAGCATAATATGAACTCATTTATAAAAGCTTTTTCTTCATATTAGCGTTTTATAAGTTTAAATTCGGGTAGTACCTACCCGTTAAGTTCATACTTAGTAGCTAATATACAATTCAACTACTACAATTCTATATGAAAAACTGATTATAATAATATTTCGCGTTCAAACTTTTATACAATATTTTACAAACTTACAATACCGCTTATTTTACATAAAGCATGAAATATAGCACACAATAACTTTGATACAAGATAGTTGTGAAGACAATTCTAGCTAGTACACAAGTCGTTCAGCAAAGGCAATAAAGACACGTAATTCATACGTCCAGAAACAAGTCATGCATTCTAGTTTTACTAGGACTACTTCCCATCCTTGGTCTTGTGCAACATAACCGTTATGGCCGTTGATAAGACAGCGTGTTGTAACGTCATCAAAGGGACGAGGGTTACGTAATGTCCAACAGTCCCGTAATAATCTAAAAACCTCATTTCTTACCCCAATTACCGACTCCGTCACTTGTGGAAACGTTTTGTTTAATAGTTGTAGCCCGATGTTCTTGTTCTCACTTTGGTGAGAAGCGAACATTACTAATCCGTAATCATAACATGCTTCTTTATGTTGCATGTTAGCCGCTTTTTCTAAATCACGAAGTCCAATATTCGGATATATTGAGTCAAAATAATTTCTTAACCCGTTGCGTAAAATAGCATTTGGGTTCCCCACAATATATGCGTCAAAGTAAACACATCGTAACTTATGGGTTTCCCAATGTGATATCCCCCATCTTTCAAATGAAAGTCTCTTATAAACCAAGACATTCTTGGAACGTTCTTCGAATGTCTTACAAACTGATCTCGCCTTAAATAGTTGTGCCGAAGAATTCTGGCCGACTCTAGACAAGATTTCATCAATCATGTCTCCGGGTAGGTCTCTTAAAATATTGGGTTGTCTATCCATTTTGTGTTTTTAAACTGTAAAATAGACAAGAGTTAGATTCATAAAAAAATACTTATTAATACAAGCAATTTTTACATATATCATAAAGCATAAGAACACTATATTACATATATTACAGCACACGAATACAACTATCTTATTCCGACTCGCTCGTTTCTTCTTCTTCGGTTTTGGTTCGTTTTGCCAAGTTTCTAGGGATATATGATGTTCCCCTAATACGAGCCGTCGTTGTCCACATTGGTTTAGAAAAACCTGGTGGTTTAGAGGTTCCCGGGTCATTGTTACAACTTAGGGACTTCGGGCGTTGATGATACATATAAAGTTCATCGGGGTTGGAATTAGATTTCTCTATTTTTATGCCCTTTCCCTTATTATTTTCTTTTGCCTTTTTAAATTCAGTTGGGGTAATTTCTATAACATCATCAGAATTCTCGTCGGAATCCGATTCATCGGAGAATTGATAATCCTCCCAATATTTTGCTTCCTTGGCGGAAACACCATTGACCATAATTAGCCTTGGTCGGTTGGTTGAGGATTTTCTTTTACTTAACTGTTTTATTATTTCCCCCACCGGTTCTATTTCTTCATCCGGTTCCGATTCTTCTTCTGGTTCCGACTCTTCTTCCGGTTCCTCTTCGGGAACTTGTGAATCAGTCCATGAATCATTCCAATTTACATTTGACTCTTCATTATTATTAGGTGAGTCAATGGGACTTGTTCTAGAGGTAGACATCTATCACATAATATCAAACGCGTTAAGAGATTAATATATCACATAATATTCACATGTTAAAAATATATAGTTTCCAACAAAATTTGTTAAGCAATCATTTTTTTCAAGTAAACACGGTCGAAGTCCAGACTCACTAATGCATCCTAACAAACTCGATAAGACACACTAATGCAAAATTCTGGTTCTCTAAGACCAACGCTCTGATACCAACTGAAATGTCCCGTTCTTATTGATTAAAAACGTTCCATATTAATTGATTTCGTTGCGATGTTTTGACCTCTATATGAGACGTTTTTCAAAGACTGCATTCATTTTTAAAATAAACCATAACCTTTATTTCATAAATAAAGGTTTAAAAAGCTTTACGTAGATTATCAAATAATGATAATCTAAAATATCCTGTTTACACACGACCATTACATAATGGTTTACAATACAAATATGTTACATCGAAATCAGTTTCTTGAATGCAGTTTTTACACAATATCATACAAATATGGACTCCAAATCTTGTCCTTATTTTAGTATGCAACAGCGGAAGCTCTTAATATTCACCTGAGAATAAACATGCTTTAAACGTCAACAAAAATGTTGGTGAGTTATAGGTTTAACCTATATATATCAAATCGTAACAATAGACCACAAGATTTCATATTTCAATACACATCCCATACATAGAGATAAAAATCATTCATATGGTGAACACCTGATAACCGACATTAACAAGATGCATATATAAGAATATCCCCATCATTCCGGGACACCCTTCGGATATGATATAAATTTCGAAGTACTAAAGCATCCGGTACTTTGGATGGGGTTTGTTAGGTCCAATAGATCTATCTTTAGGATTCGCGTCAATTAGGGTGTCTGTTCCCTAATTCTTAGATTACCAGACTTAATAAAAAGGGGCATATTCGATTTTGATAATTCAACCATAGAATGTAGTTTCACGTACTTGTGTCTATTTTGTAAACTATTTATAAAACCTGCATGTATTCTCATCCCAAAAATATTAGATTTTAAAAGTGGGACTATAACTCACTTTCACAGATTTTTACTTCGTCGGGAAGTAAGACTTGGCCACTGGTTGATTCACGAACCTATAACAATATATACATATATATCAAAGTATGTTCAAAATATATTTACAACACTTTTAATATATTTTGATGTTTTAAGTTTATTAAGTCAGCTGTCCTCGTTAGTAACCTACAACTAGTTGTCCACAGTTAGATGTACAGAAATAAATCGATAAATATTATCTTGAATCAATCCACGACCCAGTGTATATGTATCTCAGTATTGATCACAACTCAAACTATATATATTTTGGAATCAACCTCAACCCTGTATAGCTAACTCCAACATTCACATATAGAGTGTCTATGGTTGTTCCGAAATATATATAGATGTGTCGACATGATAGGTCGAAACATTGTATACGTGTCTATAGTATCTCAAGATTACATAATATACAATACAAGTTGATTAAGTTATGGTTGGAATAGATTTGTTACCAATTTTCACGTAGCTAAAATGAGAAAAATTATCCAATCTTGTTTTACCCATAACTTCTTCATTTTAAATCCGTTTTGAGTGAATCAAATTGCTATGGTTTCATATTGAACTCTATTTTATGAATCTAAACAGAAAAGTATAGGTTTATAGTCGGAAAAATAAGTTACAAGTCGTTTTTGTAAAGGTAGTCATTTCAGTCGAAAGAACGACGTCTAGATGACCATTTTAGAAAACATACTTCCACTTTGAGTTTAATCATAATTTTTGGATATAGTTTCATGTTCATAATAAAAATCATTTTCTCAGAATAACAACTTTTAAATCAAAGTTTATCATAGTTTTTAATTAACTAACCCAAAACAGCCCGCGGTGTTACTACGACGGCGTAAATCCGGTTTTACGGTGTTTTTCGTGTTTCCAGGTTTTAAATCATTAAGTTAGCATATCATATAGATATAGAACATGTGTTTAGTTAATTTTAAAAGTCAAGTTAGAAGGATTAACTTTTGTTTGCGAACAAGTTTAGAATTAACTAAACTATGTTCTAGTGATTACAAGTTTAAACCTTCGAATAAGATAGCTTTATATGTATGAATCGAATGATGTTATGAACATCATTACTACCTTAATTTCCTTGGATAAACCTACTGGAAAAGAGGAAAATGGATCTAGCTTCAATGGATCCTTGGATGGCTCGAAGTTCTTGAAGCAGAATCATGACACGAAAACAAGTTCAAGTAAGATCATCACTTGAAATAAGATTGTTATAGTTATAGAAATTGAACCAAAGTTTGAATATGATTATTACCTTGTATTAGAATGATAACCTACTGTAAGAAATAAAGATTTCTTGAGGTTGGATGATCACCTTACAAGATTGGAAGTGAGCTAGCAAACTTGAAAGTATTCTTGATTTTATGAAACTAGAACTTTTGGAATTTATGAAGAACACTTAGAACTTGAAGATAGAACTTGAGAGAGATCAATTAGATGAAGAAAATTGAAGAATGAAAGTGTTTGTAGGTGTTTTTGGTCGTTGGTGTATGGATTAGATATAAAGGATATGTAATTTTGTTTTCATGTAAATAAGTCATGAATGATTACTCATATTTTTGTAATTTTATGAGATATTTCATGCTAGTTGCCAAATGATGGTTCCCACATGTGTTAGGTGACTCACATGGGCTGCTAAGAGCTGATCGTTGGAGTGTATATACCAATAGTACATACATCTAAAAGCTGTGTATTGTGCGAGTACGAATACGGGTGCATACGAGTAGAATTGTTGATGAAACTGAACGAGGATGTAATTGTAAGCATTTTTGTTAAGTAGAAGTATTTTGATAAGTGTATTGAAGTATTTAAAAAGTGTATAAATACATATTAAAACACTACATGTATATACATTTTAACTGAGTCGTTAAGTCATCGTTAGTCGTTACATGTAAGTGTTGTTTTGAAACCTTTAGGTTAACGATCTTGTTAAATGTTGTTAACCCAATGTTTATAATATCAAATGAGATTTTAAATTATTATATTATCATGATATTATCATGTATGAATATCTCTTAATATGATATATATACATTAAATGTCTTTACAACGATAATCGTTACATATATGTCTCGTTTAAAAATCATTAAGTTAGTAGTCTTGTTTTTACATATGTAGTTCATTGTTAATATACTTAATGATATGTTTACTTATCATAGTATCATGTTAACTATATATATATCCATATATATGTCATCATATAGTTTTTACAAGTTTTAACGTTCGTGAATCACCGGTCAACTTGGGTGGTCAATTGTCTATATGAAACCTATTTCAATTAATCAAGTCTTAACAAGTTTGATTGTTTAACATGTTGGAAACATTTAATCATGTAAATATCAATCTCAATTAATATATATAAACATGGAAAAGTTCGGGTCACTACAGTTTGCACCCGTAATAAGGTTTGCAAGTCCTTATTACGCATACATGCCGTATCAACTTGTTAGTACAACGACCGCCCCGCTCGTTGATATAAACAAACACAAACAAATTCTACACGACAAATCACACGCGATAATTATTATCACAACACAATAATATATTAATAATATCCGCATTACTAATATAAACGTTAGTCCACTTACAAACGAGGCACTAACTATAACCCGTTCCGACCCGTAATCCTACAAGTCCCGCAACAAATTAAGCACACACAAAAGTCTAAGTCTAGGCACCTATCTCAAGTCACCTAAATCCCTTAGACCATGCTCTGATACCACTTGTAACAACCCAAACCAACCCGCGAACAAACCACGTGAAAATACAAAATAAAAAAAATTTGCTGCACAGTAAACTGGCGCGGTGCGCCAAGATGGCCGCGCGGCGCGCCATTCGGGTCTGTCCGGAAAGTCTCAAAATGCGAAAAAGATTGACTAGTTCCCGACACTTTTAGACGAAACGCTTTTTACCATACATCCAAATATGTAAAACTAACCTGTTTCAAATATAAAATCAATGTTTAACAAGCGGGGCCCACATCGGCCGTTTTACGAGTTTAATACAATTTACGAGTTTCGACCACCAAAAAGTTTAAGTTCCAAACTACATAATGAGCATGGCATTTGAGATTAAACTACCCAACTATCGGTCAAACTCCAAGAGCTACTAAAGCCAAAAGCGTCCCCTAGCATCAAGCGGGATCTCTAGTCCAAAACGATGCCCTTACCCTTGTCCAAAACCGAACCTATAAAAATAGTAAACAACGAGAGGGTAAGCAAAGCTTAGTGAATGCAATAATTATACGAATACATATATAATTATACCTACTTGCATACACTTACACACCAAACCGCAAGCACGCTAGCATACACATTTAGCTTATCTTCACAATAAAAAGCTATAAATCTCCAATACCACAAGCTAGCATAACAACCGCATATGAATATAACTCGAATAATATAATACGCTTACAACACAAATAACCATGATTAACCAATAGTACAAGGGAACGGCGCTCGCAAAAACGCCATCGGTGTTCGTAACATCCGTTAGGGCACTTAACACCTCGCACCACTAACCCCTAGGGTGGCACCTTAACACCTCGGCACATCACCCCGAGTGGCATCTTAACACCTCGATGCATCACTCATTATTTTACGGAGTGGTGTCTTAACACCTCGACACTACACTCCTAGGTGGCATCTTAACACCTCGATGCTACATCCGAGTGGAATCTTAACACCTCGATGCTACACTCTTCACGTGAAACGTGGTGTCTTAACACCTCAACACTACACATTTCACGCTACAACAAATAGATACATTATATACCTACAAATATAATTATTCCACTCACCTTGTCGCCTTGAAGAATGCTACCGAATAATCTGTAACTCGTCAATGGAAAGTACCTATTCCATTATCACAAATTCAACAACACACTTAGATTGGATTTACAAACCAACCCAATTTGACACTTAGTGCAAATTTGACCCAAATGCACTTCCAAGTACAAACCGCGCCCAAAATTAACCAATAATCACTAACACAAGTGAGAATGGTCTTAATACACCAATTAAACCCCATCATAGGTGTTAAATACCTATCTTGTCTAAAATGACACTTAAACCCTAATTTGACCCATAAGAAGTCAATATCACGCCATTAGCAAGTTTTGACACCACAACATATTTAACTCGGTTCCAACACTTCAACCTAATCCATTTTAAGTTTATAAACCTTATTAATTCGACAATTGGGTCATAATCATCACCAAACTCTAATTTTGACCCAAAGTCAAAATTAGTCAACCAACACACCTAAAAGTGTTCCAACACTTCCATAATCACTAAACCTAGTGATTAAACTCAATTACAAGTCCTAATCAAGGCCAATTTGTTCACCAACCCAAAATCTACCAACACTAACAATAAACCCGATTACTAGCATCACTAAACCCACTTCATGAGTCTAAATGAGTTTATCAACAAATCAAGTTCAAACCCTAACTTTGAATAGCAAAATCAACAATGAAATTCGGAGTTAGAACTTACCAATACCGCCAAAATGATGCCGTTGACGAGTAGAACAACTTTAATGTTTGAGGTTTGACCCGAAACAACCTCCTTCTTCTCCAAATGGAGTTCTCTCTCACTAGAACTCAATCTCTCTCTCTAGGGTTTGAGGATGGGAGTGTTTGTGTGGGTGAGAAATGAGGTCCAATGGAGTTCTAGGTCAGTCTTGATGACCCCAAACCGACCCTAATTGAAAAGACCAAAGTACCCCTCATTTAAACCTTTTGAAAAGGCTGAAAATTGCCTCTGCAGCAATCGGCGCGCCGCGACAGAAGGTGGAGCGCCGCTCCAAATAACTGGAAATTGTGGTCGAGCCCAAAACAGGTTTCAGCAACTTGTTTTGGCCATAACTTTTCGACCGTAACTCCGTTTTCGATGAATCAAATATCGTTGGAAACGTAATAAGATATTCTATCCAATGGTAAGGCTTTGAAACATCAATTCAAGCTTTATTTGGGGTTGAAAAGATACGTACACACCTTGTCACTTCGGACAACGTCCAGTTTTCCTTCGACGTTCGAGCAAGCAACACGTACACTTCATACACGCATCGTACACCATAAATACATTATGTACAATAAATATTTGGGTCTTACATTAAGCAATCAAACTTGTTAAGACTTGATTAATTGAAATAGGTTTCATATAGACAATTGACCACCCAAGTTGACCGGTGATTCACGAACGTTAAAACTTGTAAAAACTATACAATGACATATATATGGTTATATATATAGTTAACATGATTTTATTATAAGTATGTATCTTATTAGGTATTTTAACAATGAGTTATATACATAAAAATGAGACTATTAATTTAAGAAACTTGAAAACGATATATATAACGATTATCGTTATAACAACGTCTTACTAGGTACATATGAATCATATTAAGATATTGATACACTTGGTTAATTATGTTAAATGATAAGTAAAAATATTATTAAGTGTATTAACAATGAAATACATATGTAAAAATAAGACTACTAACTTAATGATTTCGAAACGAGACATATATGTAACGATTATCGTTGTAACGACATTTAACTGTATATATATCATACTAAGATATATTATATATCATAATATCATGATAATATAAAAACTTAACATCTCATTTGTTATAATAAACAATGGGTTAACAACATTCAACAAGATCGTTAACCTAAAGGTTTCAAAACAATATTTACATGTAACGACTAACGATGACTTAACGACTCAGTTAAAATGTATATACATGTGGTGTTTTAATATGTATTCATACACTTTTGAAAGACTTCAAGACACTTATCAAAATACTTCTACTTAACAAAAATGCTTACAATTACATCCTCATTCAGTTTCATCAACAATTCTACTCGTATGCACCCGTATTCGTACTCGTACAATACACAGCTTTTAGATGTATGTACTATTGGTATATATACACTCCAATAATCAGCTCTTAGTAGCCCATGTGAGTCACCTAACACATGTGGGAACCATCATTTGGCAACTAGCATGAAATATCTCATAAAATTATAAAAATATGAGTAATCATTCATGACTTATTTACATGAAAACAAAATTACATATCCTTTATATCTAATCCATACACCAACGACCAAAAATACCTACAAATACTTTCATTCTTCAATTTTCTTCATCTAATTGATCTATCTCAAGTTCTATCTTCAAGTTCTAAGTGTTCTTCATAAATTCCAAAAGTTCTAGTTTCATAAAATCAAGAATACTTCCAAGATTGCAAGTTTACTTCCAAGTTTTCTAAATCCATTCTAAGTAATCATCCAAGATCAAGAAACCTTTGTTACTTACAGTAGGTTATCTTTCTAATACAAGGTAATAATCATATTCAAACTTTAATTCAATTTCTATAACTATAACAATCTTATTTCGAGTGGAAATCTTACTTGAAATTGTTTTCGTGTCATGATTCTGCTTCAAGAACTTTCAAGCCATCCAAGGATCCTTTGAAGCTAGATCTATTTTTCTCATTTCCAGTAGGTTTATCCAAGGAACTTGATATAGTAATGATGTTCATAACATAATTCGATTCATACATATAAAGCTATCTTATTCGAAGGTTTAAACTTGTAATCACTAGAACATAGTTTAGTTAATTCTAAACTTGTTCGCAAATAAAAGTTAATCCTTCTAACTTGACTTTTAAAAATCAACTAAATACATGTTCTATATCTATATGATATGCTAACTTAATGATTTAAAACCTGGAAACACGAAAAACACTGTAAAACCGGATTTACGCCGTCGTAGTAATACCCCGGGCTGTTTTGGGTTAGTTAATTAAAAACTATGATAAACTTTGATTTAAAAGTTGTTATTCTGGGAAAATGATTTTTATTATGAACATGAAACTATATCCAAAAATTATGGTTAAACTCAAAGTGGAAGTATGTTTTCTAAAATGGTCATCTAGACGTCGTTCTTTCGACTGAAATGACTACCTTTACAAAAACGACGTGTAACTTATTTTTCCGACAATAAATCTATACTTTTTCTGTTTATATTCATAAAATAGAGTTCAATATGAAACCATAAAAATTTGATTCACTCAAAACGGATTTAAAATGAAGAAGTTATGGGTAAAACAAGATTGGATAATTTTTCTCATTTTAGCTACGTGAAAATTGGTAACAAATTTATTCCAACCATAACTTAATCAACTTGTATTGTATATTATGTAATCTTGAGATACCATAGACACGTATACAATGTTTCGACCTATCATGTCGACACATCTATATATATTTCGGAACAATCATAGACACTCTATATGTGAATGTTGGAGTTAGCTATACAGGGTTGAGGTTGATTCCAAAATATATATAGTTTGAGTTGTGATCAATACTGAGATACGTATACACTGGGTCGTGGATTGATTCAAGATAATATTTATCGATTTATTTCTGTACATCTAACTGTGGACAACTAGTTGTAGGTTACTAACGAGGACAGCTGACTTAATAAACTTAAAACATCAAAATATATTAAAAGTGTTGTAAATATATTTTGAACATACTTTGATATATATGTATATATTGTTATAGGTTCGTGAATCAACCAGTGGCAAAGTCTTACTTCCCGACGAAGTAAAAATATGTGAAAGTGAGTTATAGTCCCACTTTTAAAATCTAATATTTTTGGGATGAGAATACATGCAGGTTTTATAAATGATTTACAAAATAGACACAAGTACGTGAAACTACATTCTATGGTTGAATTAAAGAAATCGAATATGCCCCTTTTTATTAAATCTGGTAATCTAAGAATTAGGGAACAGACACCCTAATTGACGCGAATCCTAAAGATAGATCTATTTGGCCTAACAAACCTCATCCAAAGTACCGGATGCTTTAGTACTTCGAAATTTATATCATATCCGAAGGGTGTCCCAGAATGATGGGGATATTCTTATATATGCATCTTGTTAATGTCGGTTACCAGGTGTTCACCATATGAATGATTTTTATTTCTATGTATGGGATGTGTAGTGAAATATGAAATCTTGTGGTATATTGTTACGATTTGATATATATATATATAGGTTAAACCTATAACTCACCAACATTTTTGTTGACGTTTAAAGCATGTTTATTCTCAGGTGAATACTAAGAGCTTCCGCTGTTGCATACAAAAATAAGGACAAGATTTGGAGTCCATGTTTGTATGATATTGTGTAAAAACTGCATTCAAGAAACTGATTTCGATGTAACATATTTGTATTGTAAACCATTATGTAATGGTCGTGTGTAAACATGATATTTTAGATTATCATTATTTGATAATCTACGTAAAGCTTTTTAAACCTTTATTTATGAAATAAAGGTTATGGTTTGTTTTAAAAATGAATGCAGTCTTTGAAAAATGTCTCATATAGAGGTCAAAACCTCGCAACGAAATCAATTAATATGGAACGTTTTTAATCAATAAGAACGGGACATTTCAGTTGGTATCCGAGCGTTGGTCTTAGAGAACCAGAAAATTTGCATTAGTGTGTCTTATCGAGTTTGTTAGGATGCATTAGTGAGTATGGACTTCGACCGTGTTTTCTTTAAAAATGATTGCTTAACATTTTTGTTGGAAACTATATATTATTAACATGTATATATTATGTGATATATTAATCTCTTAACATGTTTGATATTGTGTGATAGATGTCTACCTCTAGCACAAATCCCATTGACTCACCTAATAATAACGAAGAGTCGAATATATATTGGACTGATTCACCAGTTCCCGAAGAAGAACCGGAAGAAGAATCAGAACCGGAAGAGGAGGAACCGGAGGAGGAAATAGAACCGGTGGGAGAAATAATAAAACGGTTAAGTAAAAGAAAATCCTCAACCAACCGACCAAGGTTAATTATGGTCAATGGTGTTTCCGCCAAGGAAGCAAAATATTGGGAGGATTACCAATTCTCCGATGAATCGGATTCCGACGAGAATTCCGATGATGTTATAGAAATTACCCCAACCGAATTTAAAAAGGCAAAAGAAAATAATAAGGGAAAGGGCATAAAAATAGAGAAATCTAATTCCAACCCCGACGAACTTTATATGTATCGTCAACCCCCGAAGCCCTTAAGTTGTAACAATGACCCGGGAACCTTTAAACCACCAGGTTTTTCTAAACCGTTGTGGAAAACGACAGCTCGTATTAGGGGAACATCATATATCCCTAGAAACTTGGCAAAACGAACCAAAACCGAAGAAGAAGAAACGAGCGAGTCGGAATAAGATAGTTGTATTCGTGTGGTGTAATATATGTAATATAGTGTGCTTATGCTTTATGATATATGTAAAAATTGCTTGTATTAATAAGTATATTTTTTTTATGAATCTAACTCTTGTCTATTTTACAGTATAAAAATACAAAATGGATAGACAACCCAATATTTTAAGAGACCTACCCGGAGACATGATTGATGAAATCTTGTCTAGAGTCAGTCAGAATTCTTCGGCACAACTATTTACGGCGAAATCAGTTTGTAAGACATTCGAAGAACGTTCCAAGAATGTCTTGGTTTATAAGAGACTTTCGTTTGAAAAATGGGAGATATCACATTGGGAAACCCATAAGTTACGATGTGTTTACTTTAACGCATATATTGCGGGGAACCCAAATGCTATTTTACGCAACGGGTTAAGAAATTATTTTGACTCAATGTATCCGAATATAGGACTTCATGATTTAGAAAAAGCGGCTAACATGCAACATAAAGAAGCATGCTATGCTTACGGGTTAGTAATGTTCGCTTCTCACCAAAGTGAGAAAAAGAACATCGGGCTACAACTATTAAACAAAACATTCCCACAAGTGACGGAGTTGGTAATTGGGGTAAGAAATGAGGTTTTTAGGTTATTACGAGACTGTTGGTCATTACGTAACCCTCGTCCCTTTGACGATGTTACAACACGCTGTCTTATCAATGGCCATAACGGTTATGTTCCACAAGACCAAGGATGGGAAGTAGTCCTAGTAAAACCAGAATGCATGACTTGTTTCTGGACGTATGAATTACGTGTCTTTATTACCTTTGCTGAACGACTTGTGTACTAGCTAGAATTATCTTCACAACTATCTTGTATCAAAGTTATTGTGTGCTATATTTCATGCTTTATGTAAATAAGCGGTATTGTAAGTTTGTAAAATATTGTATAAAAGTTTGAACACGAAATATTATTATAATCAGTTTTTCATATAGAATTGTAGTAGTTGAATTGTATATTAGCTACTAAGTATGAACTTAACGGGTAGGTACTACCCGAATTTAAACTTATAAAACGCTAATATGAAGAAAAAGCTTTTATAAATGAGTTCATATTATGCTACGAAATACTATTAACTACTCTTAATATTCTGTATGATTAACTTGTTCCATTTGACTATTTTGAAGGAAATGGCACCGACTACTCCACACACCGTGAATATGAATGAAAATGAATTCCGTACTTTTCTAGCTTCAAACGTAGCCGCAGTACAGGCTGCGCTACATACCAACAATAACCTTGGATCTAGCAGTACAGGAAATCGTGTAGGATGCACCTACAAAGAATTCACTGCCTGCAAACCTTTAGAATTTGATGGAACCGAAGGACCGATCGGATTGAAACGGTGGACCGAGAAGGTCGAATTGGTGTTTGCCATAAGTAAGTGTACTGAAGAGGACAAAGTGAAGTACGCTACACATACCTTCACAGGTTCTGCGTTAACATGATGGAATACCTATCTAGAGCAAGTGAGACAAGATGATGCGTACGCACTACCGTGGTCAGCATTCAAGCACTTGATGAACGAGAAGTACCGTCCCAGAACCGAGGTCAATAAGCTCAAGACAGAACTTAGAGGGTTATGAACCCAAGGATTTGATATTACCACGTATGAAAGACGATTCACAGAATTGTACCTCTTGTGTCCGGGAGCGTTCGAAGATGAGGAAGATAAGATCGACGCATTTGTGAAAGGATTACCGGAAAGAATCCAAGAAGATATAAGTTCACAATAGCCCGCCTCCATACAACAGGCATGTAGAATGGCTCACAAACTAGTGAACCAGATTGAGGAAAGAATTAAAGAACAGACGGCTGAAGAGGCCAATGTGAAGCAAGTCAAAAGAAAGTGGGAGGAAAACGGTGATAAGAATCACCAATACAACAACAATAGCAATTACAATAATAATCGCAACAATTATCCCAACAATCGCAACATCAATCGCAACTACAACAAACGGTCCAACAACAACAACAACAACAGCAACTACAACAATCATCCCAACAACAATAACAACCGCAACAACAATAACAATCAGAAGCAGATATGCCAAAGGTGTGAAAAGTATCACTCGGGGTTCTGCACCAAATTTTGCAACAAGTGTAAAAGAAATGGTCATAGCGCGGCGAAGTGTGAGGTCTACGGACCAGAGGTTAACAGAACGAAAGGAACAAATGGTGTCAGAACGAGTAATGGCGAAGCAAGTAGTGTCGGAGCAAGTTATGCCAATATATTTTGTTATAAATGTGGAAAACTGGGCCACCTTATTAGAAATTGCCCGAACCAGGAGAACACGAATGGACAAGGCCGCGGAAGAGTTTTCAATATTAATGCGGCAGAGGCACAGGAAGACCCGGAGCTTGATACGGGTACGTTTCTTATTGACAATAAATCTGCTTACGTTTTATTTGATTTGGGTGCGGCTAGAAGCTATATGAGTAGAGATTTTTGTGCTAAATTAAGTTGTTCATTGACGCCGTTGGATAGTAAATTTTTACTCGAATTAGAAAACGGTAAATTAATTTCAGCAGATAATATATGCCGGAATCGAGAAATTAAACTGGGTAGCGAAATATTTAAGATTGATTTGATACCAGTAGAGTTAGGGAGTTTTGATGTAATAGTTGGCATGAACTGGCTGAAGAAGGTGAAAGCAGAGATCGTATGTTATAAAAATGCAATTCGCATTGTACGAGAAGAAGGAGAACCCTTAATGGTGTACGGAGAAAAGGGCAACATGAAGCTACATCTTATTAGTAATTTGAAGGCACAAAAACTAATAAGAAAAGGTTGCTATGCTGTTCTAGCACACGTCGAGAAAGTACAAACTGAAGAAAAGAGCATCAATGATGTTCCCGTCGCAAAAGAATTTCCCGATGTATTTTCGAAAGAATTACCGGGACTACCTCCACATCGATCTGTTGAATTTCAAATAGATCTTGTACCAGGAGCTGCACCAATAGCTCGTGCTCCTTATAGACTCGCACCCAGCGAGATGAAAGAACTGCAAAGCCAACTGCAAGAACTATTAGAACGTGGTTTCATTCAACCAAGCACATCACCATGGGGAGCTCCTGTTTTGTTTGTCAAGAAGAAGGATGGTACATTTAGGCTGTGTATTGACTACAGAGAGTTGAACAAACTTACCATCAAAAACTGTTATCAACTGCCGAGAATTGACGACTTATTTGATCAACTACAAGGCTCGTCGGTTTATTCGAAGATCGATTTACGTTCTGGATATCATCAAATGCGAGTAAAGGAGGATGATATTCCAAAAACTGCTTTTAGGACACGTTATGGTCATTACGAGTTTATGGTTATGCCGTTTGGATTGATTAATGCACCAGCTGTGTTCATGGACCTTATGAACCGAGTGTGTGGGCCATATCTTGACAAGTTTGTCATTGTTTTCATCGATGACATACTTATTTACTCAAAGAATGATCAAGAGCACGAAGAACATTTGAGAAAAGTGCTAGAAGTATTGAGGAAAGAAAAACTGTACGCTAAGTTTTCAAAGTGTGCATTTTGGTTGGAAGAAGTTAAATTCCTCGGTCACATAGTGAACAAAGAAGGTATCCAGGTGGACCCGACAAAGATCGAAACCGTTGAAAAGTGGAAAACCCCAAAAACTCCGAAGCATATACGTCAATTTTTAGGATTGGCTGGTTACTACAGAAGATTCATCCAAGATTTCTCCAAAATAGCAAAACCCTTGACTGCATTAACGTATAAAGGGAAGAAATTTGAATGGAAGGATGAACAAGAGAAGGCGTTTCAATTATTGAAGAAAAAGCTAACTACGGCACCTATATTGTCATTGCCTGAAGGGAATGATGATTTTGTGATTTATTGTGACGCATCAAAGCAAGGTCTCGGTTGTGTATTAATGCAACGGACGAAGGTAATTGCTTATACGTCTAGACAATTGAAGATTCACGAGCAAAATTATACGACGCATGATTTGGAATTAGACGCGGTTGTTTTTGCATTAAAGACTTGGAGGCACTACTTATATGGGGTCAAGAGTATTATATATACTGACCACAAAAGTCTTCAACACATATTTAATTAGAAACAACTGAATATGAGGCAGCGTAGGTAGATTGAATTGTTGAATGATTACGACTTTGAGATTCGTTACCACCCGGGGAAGGCAAATGTGGTAGCCGACGCCTTGAGCAGGAAGGACAGAGAACCCATTCGAGTAAAATCTATGAATATAATGATTCACAATAACCTTACTACTCAAATAAAGGAGGCGCAACAAGGAGTTTTAAAAGAGGGAAATTTAAAGGATGAAATACCCAAAGGATCGGAGAAGCATCTTAATAGTCGGGAAGACGGAACCCAGTATAGGGCTGAAAGGATTTGGGTACCAAAATTTGGAGATATGAGAGAAATGGTACTTAGAGAAGCTCATAAAACCAGATACTCAATACATCCTGGAACGGGGAATATGTACAAGGATCTCAAGAAACATTTTTGGTGACCGGGTATGAAAGCCGATGTTGCTAAATATGTAGGAGAATGTTTGACGTGTTCTAAGATCAAAGCTGAACATCAGAAACCATCAGGTCTACTACAACAACCTGAAATCCCGGAATGGAAATGGGAAAACATTACCATGGATTTAATTACTAAATTGCCAAGGACTCTGATTTGTTGGAGTGAAGTGGGGGATAGACAGATTACGGGTCAGGAGATAATACAAGAAACTACCGAGAAAATCATCCAAATTCAACAAAGATTGAAAACCGCCCAGAGTCGACAAAAGAGCTACGCGGACAGTAAAAGAAAAGATATAGAGATTGAAATTGGAGAAATGGTCATGCTTAAGGTTTCACCTTGGAAAGGCGTTGTTCGATTTGTTAAACGGGGGAAACTAAATCCAAGGTACATTGGACCATTCAAGATTATAGATCGTGTCGGACCAGTAGCTTACCAACTGGAGCTACCTCAACAACTCGCTGCTGTACATAACACTTTCCATGTCTCAAATTTGAAGAAATGTTTTGCTAAAGAAGATCTCACTATTCCGTTGGACGAAATCCAAATCAATGAAAAACTTCAATTCATTGAAGAACCCGTCGAAATAATGGATCATGAGGTTAAGACACTTAAACAAAACAAGATACCGATTGTTAAGGTTCGATGGAATGCTCGTAGAGGACCCGAGTTCACCTGGGAGTGTGAAGATCAGATGAAGAAGAAATACCCGCATTTATTTCCAGAAGATACGTCAACACCTCCAACTGCTTAAAATTTCAGGACGAAATTTATTTAACGGGTAGGTACTGTAGTGACCCGAACTTTTCCATGTTTATATATATATTAAATGAAATTTTTATTTACATGATTAAGTGTTTCCAACATGTTAAGCAATCAAACTTGTTAAGACTTGATTAATTGAAATAGGTTTCATATAGACAATTGACCACCCAAGTTGACCGGTGATTCACGAACGTTAAAACTTGTAAAAACTATACAATGACATATATATGGTTATATAGTTAGTTAACATGATTTTATTATAAGTATGTATCTCATTAGATATTTTAACAATGAGTTATATACATAAAAATGAGACTATTAATTTAAGAAACTCGAAAACGATATATATAACGATTATCGTTATAACAACGTCTTACTAGGTACATATGAATCATATTAAGATATTGATACACTTGGTTAATTATGTTAAATGATAAGTAAATATATTATTAAGTGTATTAACAATGAAATACATGTGTAAAAATAAGACTACTAACTTAATGATTTCGAAACGAGACATATATGTAACGATTATCGTTGTAACGACATTTAACTGTATATATATCATACTAAGATATATTATATATCATAATATCATGATAATATAACAACTTAACATCTCATTTGTTATAATAAACAATGGGTTAACAACATTCAACAAGATCGTTAACCTAAAGGTTTCAAAACAACATTTACATGTAACGACTAACGATGACTTAACGACTCAGTTAAAATGTATATACATGTAGTGTTTTAATATGTATTCATACACTTTTGAAAGACTTTAAGACACTTATCAAAATACTTCTACTTAACAAAAATGCTTACAATTACATCCTCGTTCAGTTTCATCAACAATTCTACTCGTATGCACCCGTATTCGTACTCGTACAATACACAGCTTTTAGATGTATGTACTATTGGTATATACACTCCAATGATCAGCTCTTAGCAGCCCATGTGAGTCACCTAACACATATGGGAACCATCATTTGGCAACTAGCATGAAATATCTCATAAAATTACAAAAATATGAGTAATCATTCATGTCTTATTTACATGAAAACAAAATTACATATCCTTTATATCTAATCCATACACCAACGACCAAAAATGCCTACAAACACTTTCATTCTTCAATTTTCTTCATCTAATTGATCTCTCTCAAGTTCTATCTTCAAGTTCTAAGTGTTCTTCATAAATTCCAAAAGTTCCAGTTTCATAAAATCAAGAATACTTCCAAGATTGCAAGTTTACTTTCAAGTTTTCTAAATCCATTCCAAGTAATCATCCAAGATCAAGAAACCTTTGTTACTTACAGTAGGTTATCTTTCTAATACAAGGTAATAATCATATTCAAACTTTAATTCAATTTCTATAACTATAACAATCTTATTTCGAGTGGAAATCTTACTTGAAATTGTTTTCGTGTCATGATTTTGCTTCAAGAACTTTCAAGCCATCCAAGGATCCTTTGAAGCTAGATCTATTTTTCTCATTTCCAGTAGGTTTATCCAAGGAACTTGAGATAGTAATGATGTTCATAACATAATTCGATTCATACATATAAAGCTATCTTATTCGAAGGTTTAAACTTGTAATCACTAGAACATAGTTTAGTTAATTCTAAACTTGTTCGCAAATAAAAGTTAATCCTTCTAAATTGACTTTTAAAAATCAACTAAACACATGTTCTTTATCTATATGATATGCTAACTTAATGATTTAAAACCTGGAAACACGAAAAACACTGTAAAATCGGATTTACGCCGTCGTAGTAACACCGCGGGCTGTTTTGGGTTAGTTAATTAAAAACTATGATAAACTTTGATTTAAAAGTTGTTATTCTGGGAAAATGATTTTTATTATGAACATGAAACTATATCCAAAAATTATGGTTAAACTCAAAGTGGAAGTATGTTTTCTAAAATGGTCATCTAGACGTCGTTCTTTCGACTGAAATGACTACCTTTACAAAAACGACTTGTAACTTATTTTTCTGACTATAAACCTATACTTTTTCTGTTTAGATTCATAAAATAGAGTTCAATATGAAACCATATAAATTTGATTCACTCAAAACGGATTTAAAATGAAGAAGTTATGGGTAAAACAAGATTGGATAATTTTTCTCATTTTAGCTACGTGAAAATTGGTAACAAATCTATTCCAACCATAACTTAATCAACTTGTATTGTATGTTATGTAATCTTGAGATACCATAGACACGTATACAATATTTCGACCTTTCATGTCGACACATCTATATATATTTTGGAAGAACCATAGACACTCTATATGTGAATGTTGGAGTTAGCTATACAGGGTTGAGGTTGATTCCAAAATATATATAGTTTGAGTTGTGATCAATACTGAGATACGTATACACTGGGTCGTGGATTGATTCAAGATAATATTTATCGATTTATTTTTGTACATCTAACTGTGGACAACTAGTTGTAGGTTACTAACGAGGACAGCTGACTTAATAAACTTAAAACATCAAAATATATTAAAAGTGTTGTAAATATATTTTGAACATACTTTGATATATATATGTATATATTGTTATAGGTTCGTGAATCAACCAGTGGCCAAGTCTTACTTCCCGACGAAGTAAAAATCTGTGAAAGTGAGTTATAGTCCCACTTTTAAAATCTAATATTTTTGGGATGAGAATACATGCAGGTTTTATAAATGATTTACAAAATAGACACAAGTACGTGAAACTACATTCTATGGTTGAATTATCGAAATCGAATATGCCCCTTTTTATTAAATCTGGTAATCTAAGAATTAGGGAACAGACACCCTAATTGACGCGAATCCTAAAGATAGATCTATTGGGCCTAACAAACCCCATCCAAAGTACCGGATGCTTTAGTACTTCGAAATTTATATCATATCCGAAGGGTGTCCCGGAATGATGGGGATATTCTTATATATGCATCTTGTTAATGTCGGTTACCAGGTGTTCACCATATGAATGATTTTTATTTCTATGTATGGGATGTGTAGTGAAATATGAAATCTTGTGGTCTATTGTTACGATTTGATATATATATAGGTTAAACCTATAACTCACCAACATTTTTGTTGACGTTTAAAGCATGTTTATTCTCAGGTGAATACTAAGAGCTTCCGCTGTTGCATACTAAAATAAGGACAAGATTTGGAGTCCATGTTTGTATGATATTGTGTAAAAACTGCATTCAAGAAACTGATTTCGATGTAACATATTTGTATTGTAAACCATTATGTAATGGTCGTGTGTAAACAGGATATTTTAGATTATCATTATTTGATAATCTACGTAAAGATTTTTAAACCTTTATTTATGAAATAAAGGTTATGGTTTGTTTTAAAAATGAATCCAGTCTTTGAAAAATGTCTCATATAGAGGTTAAAAGCTCGCAACGAAATCAATTAATATGGAACGTTTTTAATCAATAAGAACGGGACATTTCACCTATGATTGGAATAGCCTGCGGTTGTCATGATTTACCCCAATCTGGACGTTTTTCTTGATCAACAACTTTCTTGAGGCAAAGGTAATTCCATAAATATCATCATTGCCGTTTTATCACATTTTCTAAAATGAAACAATAAAAATACCTTTTTACACAAATTAATAACTTTTAGATAAGAAACTATGTAAAATGATAATTATACAACAAGTTAACGCCTTAAAATAATTATAATCATTTCCTCGACCATTGCCTTATTTACCAAGTGGGTGTAAACATGTCCCACTGATATATGTCTTCGAGTAGTAGAGGGTGAACATATCTTGGTGGATAGATCCTTAAAAAGTGCCGGATAAATATGTTTAGGAGAGCTAGGATTTCTCTTGATCATCTTCTAAAGGTGAGAAAATGAGCTATGGTTTCTCGTGACAAATCTTGAAGTCCAAGGAGAGTAGAGTCAACATAGAAGCAGTGCTTGTAGTAATCGTTTCTCGTCCTAGGTGCTCAATTATGAGGTCTTCAAAGAATTCTAAAATTTGTATCTTCATGATCTTTAAATCTTCGGAGTTTGGATCTCCACAAAAAGACAGTCTTGCACAGATTAGATAAGAGTCGGAGCTGGTGCGAGGTAAATATGATTCTTGATTCAAACAACAATGTAGCTGCCTTGCTGTAGATCTCTCGGCATCAGGATTTGAATGTGATGTTGGGATCTATAGACTCATTGAAGATATTCCGGATTTGGTTAGTCACGAATGTAGCTAAGTTGACTCGGGTAGGATTCAAATGAGAGAAAGGATTATTTCGTCTTTCCTCTTCCACTAATCCTGATCTTAATTCTTAGATAATTAGATCAGCGTGGTGATCAAGTGTTAAATAGATCACTAGCCTTGCTGGTGTGCTTTCAAAATCATCCCTTTCTAAGAGAATGAATAGGCCATGGAGACTGTCGATCAGCATTGAATCAGTGTAATACAATGGATGTCTAGTAGAGCAGTCCATATGTTCGCAGATACGAGTCAGTAGCTTTGGCTAGCTGAGAAAGGAAGTGTAGATCTGACTAGGGCATTGTATACCTTAGTGTAGATAGTTTTCTGATATCGACGGAACCTTGTTTCGTGAATAGTACAAACCACTGAATTGTGTTCTTGTTCTTGCTCTTCTTTGTGATCGTGAAGTGCTATGATAAAGTCTTGAATGCGCTCTTCCAATAGCTCTATATCATCGTCTTATCTTCGTAGGTAATGATCATACTCTTCTTTGTTAGCCTCAATTCGATCCTTCAATCTAGGGGTGAATTCAATTGTCGACTTATGGATGGCTTCTAATATTTCTTCTAATTTATCATTATCATTGATGAATGAGATCTTATTAGCATGGTTAGATATGATGGGAGCGTGACAGGTACTGGGTAAGAGTTTGGCTCTTCTTGGATTGATGACCGCGTAAGAGAGCGAGTATTAATAGGAATGTTGTTATAGTGATCTTCCCTCCTCGTTGCTACTATTTGTAGTTTGATCTTCAATATTTGAATAGTCAGGAATTTCTACTACTTTAGTTTGTGAACGGGTATTCTACTGTATCCTGAGGTCTGGCTACTCTGCCAGCGGGATCAATTTCAATATCTTGTAAATCGGATGATTCCATAGGTTTTGTTCAGAAAGGAATACCCATACTATTACTTCGATCTTCCACCTCTAGCTGCCTGATTTTTTTATGACCCTGATGAGTTTCTGATCTAAATGGGGATGTTTCAGTTTCTCCTACCAATTCTTTCTCTTCCTCCACAACTTCTTCTCTTAGCGTTTCTTCTTCCACTTCCATCTCTTCTTCATATTCTTCTTCTTCCTCTATTTCTTCTTCGAGATCTTCTTCTTCCATTTCATGTTCTTTGGCTGGTGGCGGAGATTCATCATCGAAAGTGACCTGTCTGGCATAAATAGTAAACCTTTCTTCGTATTCAGAGGAACAAGTTACGCGATCAATTCTAAATGTTACGCTTGATGTGTCAAAAGTGTGTGCAGTAGTGCTTAACTTATCTTTCAATTTTTAAATTTATAAAACCTTTATTATTACACTTTAACACCCTAACGAGCAACAAAACCCGATCCGATGTAGTATTTTAGGTTATCGTCCCAAGAGAGCGTAGATGTAAATAAGAGTTGTTTTATTTAGATAATTTAATTCTTATTAAAGAATTAAAGATAGATTTTTAAGTCTTTTATAGGATAGATTCTTATCTCTTAGGAAGAGATGCCCTAAAGATAAATAAAATAATAAAATAAAATAAGGAATTAAAAATTCAAAATAAACAATTGAAAATAAAAGCAGTTACACGAACAACTAACTTATACGGGAATCATATTAAGCAAGTTTCATAACTTATATTAACACAAAGTAGAATAATAATCATAGAATAATAATCATAGACCAACTATTATCTCTTGATAGGTTAAGCTAAGTGTTGCATATCATTCAATATGCAGGACTTAAAGCATATGCTAGATATGTGATGTGCATAACTAACATCTTAATTCTTCATATTTAATTCAATTACATGATACATATCAATCTTGTGATGAGGATCAACATGCAAATAGACTGACAAATTATATAAGTTATTAAACTCCAAGTAGATCAACTCAAGTTACTAGCTGAAAGTCAATTACTACTAAGTTCTCATGCAATCATTAATTAAACAAATCTAAACGAAGGTTCTTGGATTAAGCCTAACAATATCAAACTCTATTATATAAGCGTAATTCAAATTAAACACGTTTATCACTATTAAGCTTTTTAACCTAGTTGCATGCAATTCAATTTGACAAGTTTGATGGACTAGATCTAAACAAGTAGCATGAATCGAATAATAGATCTTCGGATCAAGTACTAATCAATCCTAGAATCATGTTATTTAATAATTAAGCATGGCAAACAAGTATATTTAAGAAAAATAGATTCAAAACAGTTCAAATATTATTACATATACTCGACCATACAGATCTGGAAAAGAACCAGAAACTGTACGGATGAAGCACAAGAAGCCGGCAGCTTTGTTCCAGTCAAGCCGACGGCTTGGACTGGTGAAGCCGGCGGCTTCATCTAATTCCCAGAACTTGAATAATTAACTTGAATGATTCTTGATTACAATGAAAAGTAAATCTAATATAAGGGTTTTAGAGAAAACTCTAAAAGAAAAACGAAACCAAACTGAATTGTATTGAGTTATACATTGAAAACTGTAACAGGAGCCCTCTATTTATACTTATTAAAATCGGTGGCCAAGCCGGCGGCTTCAGGTGAAGCTGGCGGCTTCCTTGGGTCGGTGACTCCTTTTTCAAGTAAATCTTGATCCGCAAGTACAAAACACGTAACCATCATAATTAAGCCGACGACTTTGATAGCAGGCCGGCGGCTTCAGTGATCCGACAAATCTTTCTAATTTTATTTCCATTTTTACTTGAACTTGGTTAACAAGTCGAGAAACCGTGACCATTAGGCCGGTGGCTTTAGGATGAAGATGGCTGCTTCATCTGATTTTTGCTTGGTCAATAAGTTCATCCAATTCTACAGCAATTCTAGAACATTCTGGCGTATTCAACCCCAAGCCGGCGGCTTCCTTGACTCCATGCTGGCGGCTTTCTTTGTTTTTATCCTGTTTGATGCATAACTTTGATAAAATCATCAGAATTACCTTTTTCTTGATTTTATCCATTTTTGTGTGTTTTAGGATTAAAATGACCTTAAAGTACTAAGATAACTCCTCAAAATGTTATCAAAAAACTGTATAATTTAGGAGTTACCAAATTCCCCACACTTAAACCTTTACTTGTCCTCAAGTAAACCTTATAAATCATAATACTTTGAATAGGTATATAGTTAAAGTAAAATTACAAAGTAAAAAATATGTCTTAATAAGAAGTTAGTTTTTTATTATTCGTAAGAACTAGTCTGAACCAGACTAAGGATTACAAGTAGTTCTAATGTTTATTAAGTCAAATTTATACAAGTTGGTCATCATTGGACTCTTTTGTTTTCTAACTAGAGTTTTTTAAAGTGTATGGTTCTTATTGGAACTCTTTTCTTTTATTGGCCTTCATTGGGCTCTTTTAAATTTTCATTTCTTTTGCTTCCATGTTCAGCATTTAGCTTTACACTTGGCAATTTTTCTAAATTGGCCCTTGTTTGGACTCTTTTGCTGCCTCAGTGGTCCATGCTTATTATGCCATATGGTAGTGGTTATAAGTTTGCAATCGTTTCACAATTTTTGAATTTTAAATTCTTATCTTAAACAAGTAGTCCGATCTCGAAGTTGAGAGTAGTTCTATTGGCTTTAAGATTAGATTAATGAAAAGACATAAGTTTAACTAAGAATTTATACTTCCAAAAATATAGGGTTAGGAATGAGAATTTGGTTTAAATTGGTTATTCCTAAAAAGGTTAAGGTTTCTAATGGTAACTAATTGTATCTAGCACACATACTGAGTGCTAACGACCTGGGTACTGGCTTAAATTGGTTTTAAAATAACAAGGCTAACAAAAAATAAAATCCTAGATATTTCTTTATCATTTACATTACCTTGATCTTAGGTGTTTTATATTTTACTTCATCTCAAAATTTAAAAAATTCACCATATATGGAGTTAAAAACTAGATACTTTTAAGAGTATTAATTATTAATCAAAAAACAACAATTTTTTATAATGTAGGACAAACAAAATCATGTGTGATTTAAAAATCTCATTTTATTTACGATTTCCTTAACAATTTTCAAAATAAATATCTTAGGTTTTTAATTAAGTGAAGAATTCATGTGTTTCCCCGCACACTTAAAATCATGCAATGTCCTCACGTGCATGAATTTATACTACAACGATAAAATAAAGTAAGACAAAAATATAAATAGGGAGAAGAATGATGTTATTTGGAATTAGATTGTAGTTACAGGATAGTTGCAGCAATTGAATTTCATGAACACGCGCTCAATCACCTCATTTATTCAAATAATCACTAACAAAAAGGAAATAAATACATTCTTCTTTATTAATGAGTCATAAGCTTGACTCGACCCCATTTAAATTTTTCCTTAGTGGGGTTTAACTTCCCCGACACTTATCGGGCGACATATAAAATCGGTGGAAAATGTTCCTCGAATTAGTAACGTGAGCCAATCATTAACATTACGGGTTGAATATATGAAGTTCGGGAGTTCTCCTTTCTCTTTCGTGTTGAACCCTGGTATAGCCCGACGTTCGGAATTCGTATCATACTTAGAATCTGACTGGGACACCCGAATATACCCCTCGGTTATGCTAATATCAAATGGATCACTATAAACCGTCTTCTCCAAACTATATACCTTGTGATACCCACTCGCATACAAACAATCATTTATCTCAACATCGACAACCTCAAAATGTGCAATTGATCTGCTATAATTTTCTTTGATGTTGTTAGGGTCAACCTCTATCCTTAATTCAGCTAGTTCCTCAGTAGTCGGCTCATAACCATTAGCAATCAAAACAGCTAACAAATCCTCTTCTTTATCCATAACAACCTCATCTTTACCATTATGTGAGTAAGTTTGTAACTCGGGAAATTCTTTTAATAGTTCAGAAAGTGGATCTAAATGAGTAGTTTCTTTAACAACCAACGAATCTATCCTTAACATGGCAGCATTTTCCACTAACCTAGTGTTTTCTAGCAATCCATACACCTCAAAATTAAGATAAGAATCATCTTCTTCATCATCAGAAGAATCCCATTTGATCGGATGGAACTCATCATCGTCTTCTGTATCTGAAGGATCCCAATCTATACCCGGTGATTCTTCACTTAAAATTTCATCGCTAAATATACTTCCGGTTCTACTAACATAGATGGTGGAATGGTAGGTTGTGGTATTGGTATAGATGTTGTCTTACTTAATTGTTCTAACTATGAATCGGTAGGTAATTGTGTATTAGATGGGGTACATGAATTGTTAGGTACCCGAGAAGGAGTAAAACGTGTTTCTCTAGCCTTATGGAGGATCCTTTATACTAGGGCTATATAAAGGATCCAAGGCTCCGTAGATTAGCTAACATTAGCCACCGATTTGTAATGTATTTATAATAACCGGCTAGGCCCAAAAATTGACGTATCTGCGTTGGTGTCTTAGGAGTCTCCCATTTTTCAATGGCCTCAATTTTAGCTGGATCAACCTGAATTCCTTTGCTACTAACAACGTGGCCAAGAAATTGCACTTCTTTCAAACAAAAAGCACATTTAGAAAATTTGGCATATAACTGTTCTTTTCTTAACAATTCTAATACCAACCTTAAATGTTGCTCATGCTCTTGCTCATTTTTGGAATAGATGAGAATATCGTCAATGAAAATGATAATAAACTTATCTAAATACGGACTACAAACTCGATTCATGAGGTCCATGAATACAGCTGGCGCATTCATCAATCCAAACGGCATGACCAAAAATTCGTAATGACCGTAGCGTGTCCGAAAAGCAGTTTTCGGAATATCTTCTTCTTTGACGCGTAGTTGATGATAGCCCGATCTTAGGTCAATTTTTGAATAAACACATGATCCTTGCAGTTGATCAAATAAGTCGTCAATTCTCGGTAGTGGATACCGATTCTTGATAGTTAACTTATTTAATTCATGGTAATCTATACACATTCGGAAGGATCCATCTTTCTTTTTGACGAATAAAATCGGAGCTCCCCACGGTGAAGTGCTTGGTCGAATGAAACCACGGTCCAGTAATTCTTGTAACTGGCTTTGTAACTCTTTCATCTCAGATGGTGCAAGTCTGTATAGAGCACGAGCCACTGGTGCAGCTCCTGGTACTAGATCTACTTGAAATTCTACAGATCTAAATGGAAGTAATCCCGGCAACTCTTCTGGAAAGACTTCAGGAAAATCTCTTGCCACAGGCACGTCGTTGATGCTCTTCTCTTTTTCCTTCATTTCGACTTTATTAACATGTGCTAAGATTGCATAGCACTATTTCTTCAAGAACTTTTGGGCTTTCAAACAGCTAATGAGTTTTAGCTTTGAGTTACCCTTCTCTCCATAAATCATTACCGGCGTTTTATCCTTACGAGGAATGCGAATTGCCTTCTTGGCACACACAACTTCAGCTACTATTTTGGATATCCAGTCCATGCCGACTATTACATCAAAACTTCCTAATTCTACGGGTATCAAATCAATTTTAAACGTTTATCCGGCTAAATTTATTTTACAATCACGGCAAATTTTATCGGCTTTAATTAGTTTACCATTAGCTAACTCAATCATGTACTTAGCATCTAGAGGTAATGATGAACAATTCAATTTAGCGTAAAAGTCTCTACACATATAACTTCTATCTGCACCAGTATCAAATATAATAGATACTGATAAGTTATTAATGGTAAACGTACCCATAATAAGCTCCGGGTCTTCACGCGCCACTCTAGCATTAATAATAAATGCTCTTCCACGTGCAGGTCCGTTATTCTTCTCTGGATTCGGGCACTGGCTCTTATAATGACCCTATTTCCCACACCCATAACAAGTAACAGTGGCCAAGGTTGTTCTATTTGCATTGGTGGCAGGAGTCTTGGTGTCATTTGTAATTGTAACGGAAACCCTACAATCTTCAGTAAGATGACCCCTTCGATTACAATTGTTGCACACCACATTACAATAACCAGAGTGATGTTTGTGGCATCTGTTACATAAAGGATTTCATCCCTTGTAACCTGAGCTCGAACCGCTACCCGTACCTTGCGTGGTTTCTTGTTTCTTGTTGGATTGTTGATGATTACCTTCCCACTTTATTTTGTTTCCCGATGTCTTGACATCGGTGTTCTTATCCAGAATAATCTGGTCCATCAACTCGTTTGCCATAGTGATGGCTTCATGAATAGTCTTGGATTTCGATGCTGTAACATTTGCCTTGACATTTTTAGGCATACCATCTTTGTACAGTTCAATCTTCCGTTCTTCGGTTGGTACCAATTCGGGACATAGCAAAGCTAATTCCATGAATCGCTGATTGTAGTTGGTGAGTTCAGTACCAACAACTTTCAGGCTTCATAATTCAGTTTCCAACTTCCTAACCTCGTTCCTTGGACAATACTCGTTGATTAACATTGTTTTGAATTCTTCCCATGGAGTATCATAAGCTACATCTCCTCCTACGGCCTTCACATAGTTTTTCCACCACGTGAGTGCACTATCGTGTAGGGTGCACGATGCATACTTGGTCATGTCCTTCTCAATACAACCACTGATTTTAAACACAGACTCAATCTTTTCTATCCACAGGGTTAAACCGACCGGTCCTTCTGTTCCACTGAATGATGAGGGCTTGCAACCTTGAAAAGCTTTGTAGGTGCATCCCACATGAGGATTTGGGTTAACTGCAGCACCTCATGCAGCCTCGACCTATAACATTCTGTCGTTCACTCGCTGATTGATGAGTTCCTCGATTTCTTGTTCCGTCATTCGGTTCAATTGCGCCATAATCTTCAATAAGAATGAAAAAAATAATTATTCACATGGAATATTATAGATGTAGTATGTATTTACAATACATCGTTGCATATTAATAATATGAACCAGTTATTATTATAAAAGCCTTTTCTTCTTATTAGCGTTTTATAATTATATCTAGGGTAGTACCTACCCGTTAAAGTTCATACTTAATAGCTTAGTACGAAAATCAATTACTACCACCCAAATAATACTCAACCATGGAAAATTATTGCATTTCACACTTCACTATTTTACATATGCTTATCTTACATCAAACATTAAACAAACCACACTAGTAATATTATACAAAACGTTATATGATCCCATGGTTTAAAACAACAGCGCATCATTTAACCCAAAACGTTTGTGTTCAAATAAATCGCTTAAAGGTTATCCTGGCTATCTCCCTGCGTTTTGGCTGAGGGACCGAAGAACTGGATGTCGGGATAGAACTAATAGGAATAGCGGGAATAGGGATGGAAGTGTCTGGTAGAGTTGGTGCCACAACATCCTCACTAAACTCGGGATTTGGATTTTCCAATTCAGTAGCCTTTCGTTTCTTTCCTCGTTCGAACTTGTCTTTCGTAATTTCCTGTATTTCTTCCTCCTCATGATCACTTTCCGGTTCCTCTTCAATTGATTCATCCGGAAATTGTGAGTCTTCCCCAAAGGTGTCGTTTTCATCATCGGATAGGTTAACGACTGGAACACTATCTGAGGATTCTGGTTCGGAGTCGCTGAATGTGATAACAAGTTCTCAGCCAGACATCTATCACATAACAACTGGCACATTAGTACCACATAATATTTATATATTAATTTTTAACCAACAAGGATAAGCAATAATTTTCGAAATTAAACACGGTCAAAGTCCAGACTCACTAATGCATCCTAACAAACTTGATAAGACACGCTAATGCAAATTTTCTGGTTCTCTAAGACCAATGCTCTGATACCACCTGAAGCGTCCCGTTCATATTGAATATAAACGTCACGTACTCATTGGTGTCATTACGAGGTATTGACCTCTATATGTGACATTTTTCAAAATCTGCATAAGTTTTTATAATACAAACCATAACCTTTATTATAATCGAAGGTTCAAACAGCATAATAATGATTATCGTTTAGTGATAATATTAGTTTTACAAACTTTACATTTGATAATAATAATACGATTTCCAACATATTTCACATTACAAATCTTCCGATATGCAGTTTTATTTTTGACACAAATATGCATACTCCAAATCTTGCTTAAATTCGGCATAATGCAGCGAAAGCTTTTAATTATCACCTGAGAATAAACATGCTTAAAACGTCAACATAAAGTTGGTGAGATATAGGTTTAATGCTAGCAGCGTTATAAATATAGACCACAAGATTTCATATACACAAACGTTTTAATAAAAATATTCTAAGTGGTTGAGCACTTGATAACCATACTTAACATTTAATCAATGTCGCATATTCCCTTTATTATGAAATCTCACTACACCGTACCAAGTATAGTTACCGAAACGAAGTACTGTGCAACCGTTGAAAACTGGTCGTCCAGTCCGGTTGGGGTTTTCAGGCCCGATAGATCTATCAACAGGATTCGCGTTTACAATACCGCATGTAAATAGTAGTTACCAAGTTACAGGGAAGTATGCCAGTGCTACAACCCAACGTAGAATATATATATTTTTTATCACTTGTGTCCATAACATAAATCATAAAATGCATGTATTCTCATCCCGATTTATTTAGAGTTTAAAAGTGGGACTATATACTCACTTTTGTCTTGAAGATATACGACTTAGTCTTTGATAGATATCACGAACCTAACCATATATAATATATCAACATGTTTTCTTTTTAAATAATCGTTACATGTATACTTATAATACTTTTAATATCTAATTGTCCGTAGTTAGCAGTCCGATATTAGTGGTCCACAATTAGTTGTTCAATAAAATAAATAAAGACCCCATCGTATTCGTATTGATCGGAATTAATCTCGACCCATGGTACCATGTTGTCCAATGACTTGTTGCGTACATAAAGTACCGTGTTGTCAAATGACGTGTTGCGTACAATCATGAGGTCTTATGATTAATCTTCTCGTGTTGTTTACGGGTGGTCCTGAAATATGTAGAATTAAATCATGAGTAAATATATATGAAATATCATATTAATTAGCAAAGATATGATTAGTTTAGTTTTACTCCAATTAATTTCGTAGCTAAACTAGCTTCGGATACCCAATTTTGTTTTAGCCGTAGTTTCTTCAATATAACTCCGTTTTTGTTGGTTTAACTTGCCACTTCCTTGGATCGAGTCATTATTTATGAATATAAACTGTAAATACCTTAGTTTGCATTCGAAATCACAGGTTATAGGTCAAACTTTGGTGAATCTTATGAAAGTGATCATTTCCGTTGTAAAAACAACATGTAGATGATCATTTTTACAAAAATACTTACACTTTGAGTTACCCCATGAGATTTTTATATATTAACATATTCATAAGAAATATCATTTTTCCAGAATATAAACTTCCAATTCAAAGTTTAAGATGGTTTTTAATTATCCAACCCAAAACAGCCCTCGATTGCACTCCGACGACGTAGATTCAGTTTTAAGGTGTTCTTTGTAAAATCAAGTTGTATCTTGTTAAGTTAGCATATCATTATGATATATTACAGTTCTTGAAGTGTTTTAAAAGTCAATTTAGAAGGATCTATGATGAAGAAAGTTACTGAATAAACACGATATGAACTTGTTCTTGATGACTTGGAAGATTAAGAAGTGAAATCATGAAAAGAAACAAAGGTTGTAAGTAAGTTTATATCTTGATTTAAGATAAATAACTTACATGAATTGAATCAAAGTTTAAACATAGTTTTACCTTGATTATGAAGCTAAAAGATGGTGAAAATGCTTGGAGATGATCAAGTATGATGTTAGGAGTATTTTGAGAGAGAATTTGGAGTGTAAGTATGAGAAAATCGAATGGAAAAATGGGGTGAAATCATAAAAACGAATTTACTTGTTATATAGAAAAAAAATCCTTAAGTTTATTTTTTTAGCTCATTAGTCATACAAGTTGATAAATAATGGTTCCACATGTTTTTGACTCTAAGATGGCTGCTAAATATGAATGATTAAATGTGTATATACCAATAGTAAATACATCTAGAAGCTGCGTACAATACGGTTACATATACCCTAGGTATACGTGTAAAAATCTTGAGGAAACGGAACGAGAATTCAAATATAACTATCTTTTGTGAATATACTTATATTGTTTTATGTATTTAAGCCCTTTAAAAGTAATTAAATACGTATTTTTACTATCCTTGTATAAGCATTATAGGTTATAGGTATATATATCAAAGAACGTTACGTATAGTTACCGTTTTGAAAACTTTAGTTAGTAGTCTCAAAGTATACTTATAACTCATTGTTATTAGTACACAATGATATCTTAAACCATCCTTAGGTCATGTTAAATATGTATAAATATGTATATGTACACAATCGTATAATTATCATATGTTATATAGTTCGTGATATCATCGGTCAAATTGGACGGTCAAACGTTGTGTAAAACTCTTTTCAAAAACACAAGACTCAACAATTTGGATTCCTTATCATGTTGGTAATGTTTAATTTATGTAAATATTAATCTCATATGTATAAAACGATCGGAAAAATCCGGGTCGTTACAGTATTCAAGAGAGCCATGGAATATAGTTGACTAGTTTGACTAATGCTCTCTACATTCATGTGGTTAATTGTTCACATTCATGGTATTCATGAGATCTATGATCCTACAATTGGTATTAGAGCTTAGGCCTTCATCACATGAAGGAGATCTTTATGAATATTATGAATGTTTTCCCTCCACCTTCAAACCTTCAAACACCAAATACATGCATCTTCAAACCTTCAACCTCAAACCTTCAAATCTTCATCATCTTCATCATGAAGATATGAAGATCTTCAAATTTTTTTGAAATTTTTTCGGACCGAACCTTTTAGCATTTATCGAATCTAATCAAAACACAAACATAATTAAATGAGATTTATTAAAAACCAAATCTCATCCTCGGTATCCAAATCGAATCTCACCGAAACTTTTCCAAATCAAATTTACTACACCAAATCAAACATCACAAATTTCAAACATAAATTCACAATATTTCTGATCATTTCATCATCACAGAAAATCAAAGTCAGAAAAATAAAACAAATTCATGTTTCACTATTACTTCTACTGTATGAGATATTCACCTTCATCATCATGAATACAATTTTTCAAATCATCAATTAATGATTCTCAACACAAAATAGATACAACTTCATGATCCTTGCACAAAACCAAATCTACGCTCATCATTAGGAGTGACTAACAACATTAGATTCTCATAAAATTTGATCGTGTTCTTCGTTGTGCGAAACCGTGACCGATTTGATCTCCGGAATGATCGACAAAGATTTAGAGAAATCTAAAAATGTAGAGTTTCTTAGATTCACTTTTTGAACGTGTATCTACAAAATCAGATCGTAATTCGATAACACGAATTCGAATTTTTGAGTCAAATTTCGGAATAAAAAGTCAATTTTCAAGGATCAAATTCGAGATTTCTGTATTGTTTCAGGTCTGATTGATATTTTTGAGTGTTTATGTGATCATTTGAAGTGTTTTTCATGAAGGAATCATTCTCTGAAACTGTCCGAATTAGAAAATCAATCTTCATGTTCTTCATTAGCAATCGTGTACTGTTCTTCATTCATACTCGCAATTGTATGATGATTTGGATCTCGTTTCTTCTCTAGATTACTTAATCACTGCTATAGGAAGCATTTGCAAGTGTTTTTCATCTTCAATTGCATTGATTTATAACTTTTTAAATTGTGGTCATGGCGTATTCGGTATCTGATGAACAAACTCGGTTGATATTTTTTATGATTTTGCTTCGGTATTGAATTGCGGTAACGGATTCGGTATGGAGATTAATGCGTCATTCGGTATTGTTGATTGAAGATGATTCGGTATAATACTCAGTACCATACTCGGTATAGCACTCGGTATTATACTCGGTATTCATTCGGTATTTTATGGCTGTTATACTGAATTTTTCATTAGACGAGGACAAGTGATTTTCACATGTCTCACTTCTCTGATTCGGTATAATTATAATGGGCATTATATTTTCTTATTGGGCTTCATAGTTAGTCAGGCCCAACCGAATCCTCTATTATGTCTTTAGCAGGCTTACCGAATCTGGCCCAACAGAGGCCCAACTACCGAATCTGATGGATCTTATGTGAAGTTTACAAGATCAGACCCTGCTATGTTTCATGGTTTTTCAAGGGCAGTCCAAATACCGAATCTGACTCAAAATTGACACTTTTGACCCATGGAGCTTATTAGAATTTTCAGAGATGGTCCTTTACCGAATCTGGACCTCCAAAGCACATTTTATCACTCTTTTCGAGGCTCTGATTCACACGGCTTTTCTCATATGCGTTCTTTAAGATATTTTGGAGATTTGTCGAGCACATCAACCAATTTAAACAATGAAGCTTTTTCTTCATACAAGCATCATTGTGGGGGAGATATGTATATGGTTGATGTACGTACGAGTTTTTGTTTGATTCGATGAGAAGCAAAGAAGGATTTAAAGGAACGCCCGCATCTTATGGGGAATTAAAGATGAAGATTGGTTTATTCTCCCCTTACAATCTTTGAACGTTCATGAAAGGTTTCTAAAATTGAAACTTGTGCCCATATGCGTTATCAAGCGGATTTTCTAGAATTCGACGACGTTTCGTAATCAAAGTCAAATGGTGATTCGATTGTGACTTCTATACATGTACGGTATAGGACTTGGACTTCAAAGAAAGAATTGTTTGTTTGGGGGGGAGTTAGAGACTCGAAGAAGATTCTACATCATATGGGGAGTTTTCTTATGACTAGTATTGAAAGTACTCTTTGGAACGATGAAAGTTCAAGAGGTGTGTCTCGGTATTGAAGCCAACGGTATATATATCATGACACTTTGATGAGAGCCCATGTACTTTGAGGGAGGAGCTTCTAAAGTTTCGAAATAACTTCTCAATGCAAGCAAATTCTAAAGACATATCACAACTAAGTCAAGGGAGGGATTGATGGTAATATATTTAGTTTGTGATGTGTTCTTCAATGTGTATTTCGCTGTGCAAACTTAAAGACCGTTGAAAGAACGATGACATCAAGTTTTGAAGATTTCAAGATCTTCATCAACAGCCGTACATTATTCGGGGGGAGTTAGTTAGCAATAGTTGATTCTTTCCTTGTAATGCTGTATGTTTACTAGGGAGTTAGTTTTTGGAAACCCGTCACACTCCTGGGGGGAGATTGTTAGGTACCCGAGAAGGAGTAAAACGTGTTTCCCTATGTAGTGACCCGAACTTTTGCATGTTTATTTATATATTAAATGAAATTGTTATTTACATGATTAAGTGTTTCTAACATGTTAAGCAATCAAACTTGTTAAGACTTGATTAATTGAAATAGGTTTCATATAGACAATTGACCACCCAACTTGACCGGTGATTCACGAACGTTAAAAACTTGTAAAAACTATATGATGACATATATATGGATATATATATATATATATATATATATATATATATATATATATATATATATATATATATATATATATATATATATATATATATATATATATATATATATATATATATATATATATATATATATAGTTAACATGATAGTATGATAAGTAAACATATCATTAAGTATATTAACAATGAACTACATATGTAAAAACAAGACTACTAACTTAATGATTTTGAAACGAGACATATATGTAACGATTATCGTTGTAATGACATTTAAATGTATATATATCATATTAAGATATATTAATATATCATAATATCATGATAATATAATAATTTAACATCTTATTAGATATAATAAACATTGAGTTAATAACATTTAACAAGATCGTTAACTTAAAGGTTTCAAATCAACATTTACATGTAACGACTAACGATGACTTAACGACTCAGTTAAAATGTATATACATGTAGTGTTTTAATATGTATTCATACACTTTTTAAAGACTTCAATACACTTATCAAAATACTTCTACTTAACAAAAATGCTTACAATTACACCCTCGTTCAGTTTCATCAACAATTCTACTTGTATGCACCCGTATTCGTACTCGTACAATACACAGCTTTTAGATGTATGTACTATTGGTATATACACTCCAATGATCAGCTCTTAGCAGCCCATTTGAGTCACCTAACACATGTGGGAACCATCATTTGGCAACTAGCATGAAATATCTCATAAAATTACAAAAATATGAGTAATCATTCATGACTTATTTACATGAAAACAAAATTACCTATCCTTTATATCTAATCCATACACCAACGACCAAAAACACCTATAAACACTTTAATTCTTCAATTTTCTTCATCTAATTGATCTCTCTCAAGTTGTATCTTCAAGTTCTAAGTGTTCTTCATAAATTCTACAAGTTCTAGTTTCATTAATCAAGAATACTTCCAAGTTTGCTAGCTTACTTCCAATCTTGTAGAGTGATCATCCAACCTCAAGAAATCTTTCTTATTTATAATAAGATATCTTTATAATACAAGGTAATACTCATATTCAAATTTTGATTCAATTTCTATAACTATAACAATCTTATTTCGAGTGGAAATCTTACTTGAACTTGTTTTCGTGTCATGATTCTACTTCAAGAACTTTCAAGCCATCCAAGATCCTTTGAAGCTAGATCAATTTGTCTCTTTTCTAGTATATTTATCCACAAAACTTGTGGTAGTAATGATGTTCTTAACATCATTCAATTCATACATATAAAGCTATTTTATTTGAAGGTTTAAACTTGAAATCACTAGAACATAGTTTAGTTAATTCAAAACTTGTTCGCAAACAAAAGTTAATCCTTCTAACTTGACGTTTAAAATCAACTAAACACATGTTCTATATCTATATGATATGCTAACTTAATGATTTAAAACCTGGAAACACGAAAAACACCGTAAAACTGGACATACGACATCGTAGTAACACCGTGGGCTGTTTTGGGTTTGATAATTAAAAACTATGATAAACTTTGATTTAAAAGTTATTCTTCTGGGAAAATAATTTTTCTTATGAACATGAAACTATATCCAAAAATCATGGTTAAACTCAAAGTGGAAGTATGTTTTTCAAAATGGTCATCAAGACGTCGTTCTTTCGACTGAAATGACTACCTCTTACAAAAACGACTTGTGACTTATATTTCCGACTATAAACCTATACTTTTTCTATTTAGATTCATAAAATAGAGTTCAATATGAAACCATAGTAATTTGATTCACTCAAAACAGATTTAAAATGAAGAAGTTATGGGTAAAACAAGATTATATATTTTTTTATTTTTGTAGCTACGGAAAATATTAACAATTCTATACAAATCATATCCTAGCTAACTTATATTGTATTATACATGTATTCTAATATATTATATAATCTTGGGATACCATAGACACGTATGCAAATGTTTTGACCTATCATATCGACCCATGTATATATATTATTTGGAACAACCATAGACACTCTATATGCAGTAATGTTGGAGTTAGCTATACAGGGTTGAGGTTGATTCCAAAAATATATATACTTTGAGTTGTGATCTAGCCTGAGATGTGTATACACTGGGTCGTGGATTGATTCAAGATAATATATATCGATTTATTTCTGTACATCTAACTGTGGACAACTAGTTGTAGGTTACTAACGAGGACAGCTGACTTAATAAACTTAAAACATCAAAATGTATTAAAAGTGTTGTAAATATATTTTGAACATACTTTGATATATATGTACATATTTGTTATAGGTTCGTGAATCGACCAGTGGCCAAGTCTTACTTCCCGACGAAGTAAAAATCTGTGAAAGTGAGTTATAGTCCCACTTTTAAAATCTAATATTTTGGGATGAGAATACATGCAGTTTTATAAATGTTTTACGAAATAGACACAAATAATTGAAACTACATTATATGGGTGAATGATCGAAGCCGAATATTCCCCTTTTGCTTGGTAGCCTAAGAATTAGTAAACCGATCTACTAATTGACGCGAATCCGAAAGATAGATCTATTGGGCCTAACGAACCCCATCCAAAGTACCGGATGCTTTAGTACTTCGAATTCGTTTTTATCATGTCCGAAGGATTTCCCGGAATGATAGGGGATATTCTTATATGCATCTTGTTAATGTCGGTTACTAGGTGTTCACCATATGAATGAATTTTATCTCTATGTATGGGATGTATATTGAAATATGAAATCTTGTGGTCTATTATTATGATTTGAAAATATATAGGTTAAACCTATAACTCACCAACATTTTTGTTGATGTTTTAAGCATGTTTATTCTCAGGTGATTATTAAGAGCTTCCGCTGTTGCATACTAAAATAAGGACAAGATTTGGAGTCTATGCTTGTATGATATTATGTAAAAACTGCATTCAAGAAACTTATTTTTGATGTAATATATTCTTATTGTAAACCATTATGTAATAGTCGTGTGTAAACGGTATATTTTAGATTATCATTATTTGCTAATCAACTTAATGCTTTTTAAACCTTCATCGATAAAATAAAGGTTATGGTTGTTTTAAAAATGAATGCAGTCTTTGAAAAACGTCTCATATAGAGGTCAAAACCTCGCGACGAAATCAATTAATATGGAACGTTTATAATCAATATGAACGGGACATTTCAGTTGGTATCAGAGCGTTGGTATTTGAGAACCAGGAAATTTGCATTAGTGTGTCTTATCGAGTTTGTTAGGATGGATTAGTGAGTCTGGACTTCGACCGTATTTTCTTTAAAAATGATTGCTTAACATTTTTGTTGGAAACTATATATTATTAACATGTAAATATTATGTGATATATTAATCTCTTAACATATTTGATATTATGTGATAGATATCTACCTCTAGCACAAATTCCATTGACTCACCTAATAATAACGAAGAGTCGAATATATATTGGCAAGATTCACAAGTTCCCGAAGAACCGGAAGAAGAGGAAACGGAACCGGAAGAAGAGGAACCGGAAGAAGAGGAACCGGAAAAAGAAGAGGTTCTGGAGGGGGGAATAGTAGGAACCACAGAAAACAGGTTAAATAAAAGAAAATCCTCAACCAATGGACCAAAGTTAATAATGGTCAATGGTGTTTCCGCTAAGGAAGCAAAATATTGGGAAAATTACCAATTTTTTGATGAATCGGATCCTGATGAGGATTCTGATGATGTTATAGAAATTACCCTGACCCAATTTAATGAGGTAAAAGAAAATAATAAGAGAAAAATCATCAAAATAGAGAAATCTGATACATACCCCGATGAACTTTATATGTACCGTCAACACCCGTATTTTCAATATCGTGACAATAATCCGGGAACCTCTAAACCACCAGGTTTTTCTAAACCAATGTTGAAAACGACGACTCGTATTAGAGGAACATCATATATCCCTAGAAGATTAGAAAAAAGAACCAAGTTCGAAGAAGAAGAAACCAGTGATTTAGATTAAAGGGGTGTGAGCATGTTGTGTAATAAATGTATTGTAGTGTGCTTGTACTTTTATGTTCTATGTAAAAATTGATTGTATTGTTTGTTATTACGAATCTAATCCTTGTCTATTTTACAGTATAAAAACAAAATGGACGTTAAGGGTAGACAACCGAATATTTTAGAAGACCTACCAGAGGATATGATTGAGGAAATCTTGTCTAGAGTCGGTCAAAATTCATCAGCACATTTAGTTATGGGGAAATTAACTTGTCAAACATTTGAAAGACTTTCCGAAAATGCCTTAGTTTATAAAAGGCTTTCCTTTGATAAGTGGGGTATATCACATTGTGGAGACCGTAAGTTACGCCGTGTTTTCGTTAAAGCATTAAATGCTGGGAAACCAAATGCAATTTTACGCTACGGGTTAAGAACCTATTTTGACTCAACATATCCCAACATAGGATTTCGTGAATTAGAAAGAGCTTCTAACATGCAACATAAAGAAGCATGTTATGCTTACGGGTTAGTGATGATCGCTTCTTACCAAAGTGAGAAAAAGAATATCGGATTGCAACTTTTAAATAAAACCTTCCCACAAGTGACAGATTCAGTAGTTGGGGTGAGAAACAAGGTTTTTAGATTATTACGGGGCTGTTGGACATTACGAAACCCTCGTCCTTTTGATGACGTTACAACATGCTGCCTAACCAATGGTCATAACGGTTATTTTCCACAAGACCAAGGATGGGAAGTCGTCTTAGTAAAATCATAATGCATGACTTGTTTTTGGACTTATGAATTACGTGTCTTTATTTCCTTTGCTGAACAACTTGCGTATTAACTAGATTTATCTTCAAAACTGTCCTGTATCATAGTGTACTATATTTCATGTTATATGTAATATAGCGAAGTTGTAAGTTTGAAGAATATTTGTATGTGATATATTATTATAATTAGTTTTTCATATGGAATTGTAGTAGTTGAATTGTATATTAGCTAATAAGTATGAACTTAACGGGTAGGTAGTACCCGAATTTAAACTTATAAAATGCTAATATGAAGAAAAAGCTTTTATAAATGAGTTCATATTATGCTACGAAATACTATTGACTACTCTTAATATTCTGTATGATTAACTCGATTCAGTTGTCCATTTTGAAGGAAATGGCATCGACTACTCGACACACCATGAATATGAATGAAGAGGAATTTCGTACCTTTCTTGCTGCAAACATAGCCGCAGTACAGGCTGCGCTACATACCAACAATAACGCTGAATTTAGCAATACAGATAACGGCGCAAGAAATCGTGTAGGATACACCTAAAAAGAATTCACTGCCTGCAAACCTTTGGAATTTGATGGAACTGAAGGACCAATTGGATTGAAACGGTGGACCGAGAAAGTCGAATAACTGTTTACCATAAGTAAGTGTACTGAAGAGGACAAAGTTAAGTATGCTACGCATACCTTCATAGGTACTGCGTTAACGTGGTGGAACACCTATCTTGAACACGTAGGACAAAATGCTGCTTACGCACTACCGTGGTCGGCATTCAAGCAATTGATGAACGAGCATTATCGTCCTAGAAACGAAGTCAATAAACTCAAGGCAGAACTTAGAGAGTTACGAACACAAGGGTTCGACGTTACCACATATGAACGACGATTCACAGAGTTGTGCCTATTGTGCCCGGGAGCATTCGAAGATGAAGAAGAGAAGATCGACGCGTTTGTAAAAGGGTTACCAGTAAGGATTCAAGAAGATGTAAGTTCACACGAGCCCACTTCTATACAGAAGGCAAGTCGAATGGCTCATAAACTCATAAATCAGATTGAGGGAAGAATTAAAGAGCAGGCGGCTGAAGAAGCCAACACGAAATAACTCAAGAGGAAGTGGGAGGAAAACGGTGACAAGAGTCACCAGTACAACAACAATAACAATTACAACCACAATCGCAACAACTATCCCAACAACCGCAACAACAATCGCAACAATAACCGCAATCCTGACAATAACTACAACAAACATCCCAACAACAACAACAACTACAGCAACTGTTTCAACAACAATAACAATCCTAACAACAACCTCAATAACAACAACGGCAACAAAAACCAAAAACAGCCATGTCATAGGTGTGAAGAAAATCACAAGGGGTTTTGCACGACATTTTTCAACAGGTGTAAAATAAATGGTCATAGCGCGACAAAGTTTGAGGTCTACGGACCAAAGTTTAACAGAACTAAGGGAGCAAATAATGCCGGAACAAGTAATGCCGAAACGAATAGTGTCGGAGCAAGTAATACCAACGCTGTTTGTTATAAATGTGGAAAACCGGGCCACATTATTAGAAATTGCCCGAATCAGGGGAATACTAATGGGCAGGGCCGTGGAAGAGTTTTCAATATTAATGTGGCAGAAGCACAGGAAGACCCGGAGCTTGTTACGGGTACGTTTCTTATTGACAATAAATCTGCTTATGTTTTATTTGATTCGGGTGCGGATAGAAGCTATATGAGTAGAGAATTTTGTGCTAAATTAAGTTGCCCATTGACGCCTTTGGATAGTAAATTTTTACTCGAATTAGCAAATGGTAAATTAATTTCAGCAGATAATATATGTCGAAATCGAGAAATTAAACTGGTTAGCGAAACATTTAAGATTGACTTGATACCAGTAGAGTTAGGGAGTTTTGATGTGATAATCGGTATGGACTGGTTGAAAGAAGTGAAAGCAGAGATCGTTTATTACAAAAATGCAATTCGTATTATACGAGAAAAAGGAAAACCCTTAATGGTGTACGGAGAAAAGAGCAACGCAAAGTTAAATCTTATTAGTAACCTGAAGGCACAAAAACTAATAAGAAAAGTGTAGTGACCCGAACTTTTCCATGTTTATATATATTAATTGAGATTGATATTTACATGATTAAATGTTTCCAACATGTTAAGCAATCAAACTTGTTAAGACTTGATTAATTGAAATATGTTTCATATAGACAATTGACCACCCAAGTTGACCGGCGATTCACGAACGTTAAAACTTGTAAAAACAACATGACGATATATATATGGATATACATATGGTTAACATGAGATTATGATAAGTAAGTATCTCCATAAGTATATTAACAATGAGTTATATACATATAAACAAGACTACTAACTTAAGGATTTCGAAACGAGACATATATGTAACGATTATCGTTGTAACGACATTTAAATGTATATATATCATATTAAGATATATTAATATATCATAATATCATGATAATATAATAATTTAACATCTCATTAGATATAATAAACAATGGGTTAACAACATTAATTGAGATCGTTAACTTAAAGGTTTCAAAACAACACTTACATGTAACGACTAACGATGACTTAACGACTCAGTTAAAATGTATATACATGTAGTGTATTTAGATGTATTAAAATACTTTTGGAAGACTTCAAGACATATATCAAAACACTCATACTTAACGAAAATGGTTACAGTTACTCTCCCATTCTTTTCTTTCATCAAGAATTCTAGTCGTATTTTTACCCGTATTATACACAGCTTCAAAACGTACTTACTATGGGTATATACCAATAGGAACTAGCATGGGATTCCACTCTTGATTATGTCATGTATGACTAATCAATTTTAACTTCTACCATGAGCTAGTCAACTAACTAGAACTCCTTTTAACCCCACTCACCACTCACCAATTACCACTCATCATTCACTCCATTTCACTTCCAATTCTCTTTCTAATTCTCTCTCAACACACCCACACTATTATGAACGTATTTTTCCAGTAGTTAATCATCATCTTCATCAAAAATCACTTCAAGAATCAAGCTATAATCATCATAGGAAGAACACTTCAAGAACACTTCAAAAATCCCTTCAAGTTTACTAATTTACTTCCAAGCTTTCTAATCCATTCCAAGTAATCATCTAAGATCAAGAAACCTTTGTTATATACAGTAGGTTATCTTTCTTATTCAAGGTAATATTCATATTCAAACTTTGATTCAATTTCTATAACTATAAACTATCTTAATTCGAGTAAAAATCTTACTTGAACTTGTTTTTGTGTCATGATCCTACTTCAAGAACTTTCAAGCCATCCAAGATCCTTTGAAGCTAGATCATTTCTTATCACTTCCAGTAGGTTTACCTACTAAACTTGAAGTAGTAATGATGTTCATAACATCATTTGATTCATATATATAAAACTATATTATTCGAAGGTTTAAACTCGTAATCACTAGAACATAGTTTAGTTAATTCTAAACTTGTTCGCAAACAAAAGTTAATCCTTCTAACTTGACTTTTAAAATTAACTAAACACATGTTCTATATCTATATGATATGCTAACTTAATGATTTAAAACCTGGAAACACGAAAAACACCGTAAAACCGGATTTACGCCGTCGTAGCAACACCGCGGGCTGTTTTGGGTTAGTTAATTAAAAACTATGATAAACTTTGATTTAAAAGTTGTTATTCTGAGAAAATGATTTTTATTATGAACATGAAACTATATCCAAAAATTATGGTTAAACTCAAAGTGGAAGTATGTTTTCTAAAATGGTCATCTAGACGTCGTTCTTTCGACTGAAATGACTACCTTTACAAAAATGACTTGTAACTTATTTTTCCGACTATAAACCTATACTTTTTCTGTTTAGATTCATAAAATAGAGTTCAATATGAAACCATATCAATTTGATTCACTCAAAACGGATTTAAAATGAAGAAGTTATGGGTAAAATAAGATTGGATAATTTTTCTCATTTTAGCTACGTGAAAATTGGTAACAAATCTATTCCAACCATAACTTAATCAACTTGTATTGTATATTATGTAATCTTGAGATACCATAGACACGTATACAATGTTTCGACCTATCATGTTGACACATCTATATATATTTCGGAACAACCATAGACACTCTATATGTGAATGTTGGAGTTAGCTATACAGGGTTGAGGTTAATTCCAAAATATATATAGTTTGAGTTGTGATCAATACTGAGATACGTATACACTGGGTCGTGGATTGATTCAAGATAATATTTATCGATTTATTTCTGTACATCTAACTGTGGACAACTAGTTGTAGGTTACTAACGAGGACAGCTGACTTAATAAACTTAAAACATCAAAATATATTAAAAGTGTTATAAATGTATTTTGAACATACTTTGATATATATGTATATATTGTTATAGGTTCGTGAATCAACAGTGGCCAAGTCTTACTTCCCGACGAAGTAAAAATCTGTGAAAGTGAGTTATAGTCCCACTTTTAAAATCTAATATTTTTGGGATGAGAATACATGCAGGTTTTATAAATGATTTACAAAATAGACACAAGTACGTGAAACTACATTCTATGGTTGAATTATCGAAATCGAATATGCCCCTTTTTATTAAGTCTGGTAATCTAAGAATTAGGGAACAGACACCCTAATTGACGCGAATCCTAAAGATAGATCTATTGGGCCTAACAAACCCCATCCAAAGTACCGGATGCTTTAGTACTTCGAAATTTATATCATATCCGAAGGGTGTCCCGGAATGATGGGGATATTCTTATATATGCATCTTGTTAATGTCGGTTACCAGGTGTTCACCATATGAATGATTTTTATCTCTATGTATGGGATGTGTATTGAAATATGAAATCTTGTGGTCTATTGTTACGATTTGATATATATAGGTTAAACCTATAACTCACCAACATTTTTGTTGACGTTTAAAGCATGTTTATTCTCCGGTGAATATTAAGAGCTTCCGCTGTTGCATACTAAAATAAGGACAAGATTTGGAGTCCATGTTTGTATCATATTGTGTAAAAACTGCATTCAAGAAACTGATTTCGATGTAACATATTTGTATTGTAAACCATTATGTAATGGTCGTGTGTAAACAGGATATTTTAGATTATCATTATTTGATAATCTACGTAAAGCTTTTTAAACCTTTATTTATGAAATAAAGGTTATGGTTTGTTTTAAAAATGAATGCAGTCTTTGAAAAACGTCTCATATAGAGGTCAAAACCTCGCAACGAAATCAATTAATATGGAACGTTTTTAATCAATAAGAACGGGACATTTCAGTTGGTATCAGAGCGTTGGTCTTAGAGAACCAGAATTTTGCATTAGTGTGTCTTATCGAGTTTTTAGGATGCATTAGTGAGTCTGGACTTCGACCGTGTTTACTTGAAAAATGATTGCTCAACAAATTTTGTTGGAAACTATATATTTTTAACATGTGAATATTATGTGATATATTAATCTCTTAACGCGTTTGATATTATGTGATAGATGTCTACCTCTAGAACAAGTCCCATTGACTCACCTAATAATAATGAAGAGTCAAATGTAAATTGGAATGATTCGTGGACTGATTCACAAGTTCCCGAAGAGGAACCGGAAGAAGAGTCGGAACCAGAAGAAGAATCGGAACCGGAAGAAGAATCGGAACCGGATGAAGAAATAGAACCGGTGGGGGAAATAATAAAACGGTTAAGTAAAAGAAAATCCTCAACCAACCGACCAAGGTTAATTATGGTCAATGGTGTTTCCGCCAAGGAAGCAAAATATTGGGAGGATTACCAATTCTCCGATGAATCGGATTCCGACGAGAATTCCGATGATGTTATAGAAATTACCCCAACTGAATTTAAAAAGGCAAAAGAAAATAATAAGGGAAAGGGCATAAAAATAGAGAAATCTAATTCCAACCCCGATGAACTTTATATGTATCGTCAACCCCCGAAGTCCTTAAGTTGTAACAATGACCCGGGAACCTCTAAACCACCAGGTTTTTCTAAACCAATGTGGAAAATTACGGCTCGTATTAGGGGAACATCATATATCCCTAGAAACTTGGCAAAACGAACCAAAATCGAAGAAGAAGAAACAAGCGAGTCGGAATAAGATAGTTGTATTCGTGTGGTGTAATATATGTAATATAGTGTGCTTATGCTTTATGATATATGTAAAAATTGCTTGTATTAATAAGTATTTTTTTATGAATCTAACTCTTGTCTATTTTACAGTATAAAAACACAAAATGGATAGACAACCCAATATTTTAAGAGACCTACCCGGAGACATGATTGATGAAATCTTGTCTAGAGTCGGTCAGAATTCTTCGGCACAACTATTTAAGGCGAGATCAGTTTGTAAGACATTCGAAGAACGTTCCAAGAATGCCTTGGTTTATAAAAGGCTTTCGTTCGAAAGATGGGGGATATCACATTGGGAAAACCATAAGTTACGATGTGTTTACTTTGACGCATATATTGCGGGGAACCCAAATGCTATTTTACGCAATGGGTTAAGAAATTATTTTGACTCAATATATCCGAATATTGGACTTCGTGATTTAGAAAAAGCGGCTAACATGCAACATAAAGAAGCATGTTATGCTTACGGATTAGTAATGTTCGCTTCTCACCAAAGTGAGAACAAGAACATCGGCCTACAACTATTAAACAAAACGTTCCCACAAGTGACGGAGTCGGTAATTGGGGTAAGAAATGAGGTTTTTAGATTGTTACGGGACTGTTGGACATTACGTAACCCTCGTCCCTTTGACGACGTTACAACACGCTGTCTTATCAACGGCCATAACGGTTATGTTCCACAAGACCAAGGATGGGAAGTAGTCCTAGTAAAACCAGAATGCATGACTTGTTTCTGGACGTATGAATTACGTGTCTTTATTGCCTTTGCTGAACGACTTGTGTATTAGCTAGAATTATCTTCACAACTATCTTGTATCAAAGTTATTGTGTGCTATATTTCATGCTTTATGTAAAATAAGCGGTATTGTAAGTTTGTAAAATATTGTATAAAAGTTTGAACGCGAAATATTATTATAATCAGTTTTTCATATAGAATTGTAGTAGTTGAATTGTATATTAGCTACTAAGTATGAACTTAACGGGTAGGTGCTACCCGAATTTAAATTTATAAAACGCTAATATGAAGAAAAAGCTTTTATAAATGAGTTCATATTATGCTACAAAATACTATTAACTACTCTTAATATTCTGTATGATTAACTTGTTCCATTTGACTATTTTGAAGGAAATGGCACCGACTACTCGACACACTGTAAATATGAATGAAGAGGAATTTCGTACTTTTCTAGCTTCAAACATAGCCGCAGTACAGGCTGCGCTACATACCAACAATAACCTTGGATCTAGCAGTACAGGAAATCGTGTAGGATGCACCTACAAAGAATTCACTGCCTGCAAACCTTTAGAATTTGATGGAACCGAAGGACCGATCGGATTGAAACGGTGGACCGAGAAGGTCGAATCGGTGTTTGCCATAAGTAAGTGTACTGAAGAGGACAAAGTAAAGTACGCTACGCATACCTTCACAGGTTCTGCGTTAACATGGTGGAATACCTATCTAGAGCAAGTGGGACAAGACGATGCGTACGCACTACCGTGGTCAGCATTCAAGCACTTGATGAACGAGAAGTACCGTCCCAGAACCGAGGTCAATAAGCTCAAGACAGAACTTAGAGGGTTACGAACCCAAGGATTTGATATTACCACGTACGAAAGACGATTCACAGAATTGTGCCTATTGTGTCCGGGAGCATTCGAAGATGAGGAAGAGAAGATCGACGCGTTTGTGAAAGGATTACCGGAAAGAATCCAAGAAGATATAAGTTCACACGAGCCCGCCTCCATACAACAGGCATGTAGAATGGCTCACAAACTAGTGAACCAAATTGAAGAAAGAATTAAAGAACAGACTGCTGAAGAGCCCAATGTGAAGCAAGTCAAAAGAAAGTGGGAGGAAAACGGTGATAAGAATCACCAATACAACAACAACAGCAATTACAACAATAATCACAACAATTATCCCAACAATCGCAACATCAATCGCAACTACAATAAACGGCCCAACAACAACAACAACAACAACAACAATAGCAACTACAACAATCATCCCAATAACAATAATAACCGCAACAACAACAACAATCAGAAGCAGCTATGCCAAAGGTGTGAAAAGTATCACTCGGGGTTCTGCACCAAATTTTGCAACAAGTGTAAAAGAAATGGTCATAGCGCGGCTAAGTGTGAGGTCTACGGACCAGGGGTTAATAGAACGAAAGGAACAAATGGTGTCGGAATGAGTAATGGCGGAGCAAGTAGTGTTGGAGCAAGTTATGCCAATGTAGTTTGTTATAAATGTGGAAAACCGGGCCACATTATTAGAAATTGCCCAAACCAGGAGAACACGAATGGACAAGGCCACGGAAGAGTTTTCAATATTAATGCGGCAGAGGCACAGGAAGACCTGGAGCTTGTTACGGGTACGTTTCTTATTGACAATAAATCTGCTTACGTTTTATTTGATTCGGGTGCGGATAGAAGCTATATGAGTAGAGATTTTTGTGCTAAATTAAGTTGTCCATTGATGCCTTTGGATAGTAAATTTTTACTCGAATTAGCAAATGGTAAATTAATTTCAGCAGATAATATATGTCGGAATCGAGAAATTAAACTGGTTAGCGAAACATTTAAGATTGATTTGATACCAGTAGAGTTAGGGAGTTTTGATGTGATAATCGGTATGGACTGGTTGAAAGAAGTGAAAGCAGAGATCGTTTGTTACAAAAATGCAATTCGCATTATACGAGAAAAAGGAAAACCCTTAATGGTGTACGGAGAAAAGGGCAACACGAAGCTACATCTTATTAGTAATTTGAAGGCACAAAAACTAATAAGAAAAGGTTGCTATGCTGTTCTAGCACACGTCGAGAAAGTACAAACTGAAGAAAAGAGCATCAATGATGTTCCCATTGCAAAAGAATTTCCCGATGTATTTCCGAAAGAATTACCGGGATTACCCCCACATCGATCCGTTGAATTTCAAATAGATCTTGTACCAGGAGCTGCACCAATAGCTCGTGCTCCTTACAGACTCGCACCCAGCGAGATGAAAGAACTGCAAAGCCAATTACAAGAACTTTTAGAGCGTGGTTTCATTCGACCAAGCACATCACCGTGGGGAGCTCCTGTTTTGTTTGTCAAGAAGAAAGATGGTACATTCAGGTTGTGTATCGACTACCGAGAGTTGAACAAACTTACCATCAAGAACCGCTACCCACTACCGAGAATCGATGACTTATTTGATCAACTACAAGGCTCGTCTGTTTATTCAAAGATTGACTTACGTTCCGGGTATCATCAAATGCGGGTGAAAGAAGATGATATTCCAAAGACTGCTTTCAGAACATGTTACGGTCATTACGAGTTTATGGTCATGCCGTTTGGTTTAACTAATGCACCAGCTGTGTTCATGGACCTTATGAACCGAGTGTGTGGACCATACCTTGACAAGTTTGTCATTGTTTTCATTGATGACATACTTATTTACCCAAAGAATGACCAAGAACACGGTGAACATTTGAGAAAAGTGTTAGAAATATTGAGGAAGGAAGAATTGTATGCTAAGTTTTCAAAGTGTGCATTTTGGTTGGAAGAAGTTCAATTCCTCGGTCACATAGTGAACAAAGAAGGTATTAAGGTGGATCCGGCAAAGATAGAAACTGTTGAAAAGTGGGAAACCCCGAAAACTCCGAAACACATACGCCAGTTTTTAGGACTAGCTGGTTACTACAGAAGGTTCATCCAAGACTTTTCCAGAATAGCAAAACCCTTGACTGCATTAACGCATAAAGGGAAGAAATTTGAATGGAATGATGAACAAGAGAAAGCGTTTCAATTATTGAAGAAAAAGCTAACTACGGCACCTATATTGTCATTGCCTGAAGGGAATGATGATTTTGTGATTTATTGTGACGCTTTAAAGCAAGGTCTCGGTTGTGTATTAATGCAACGAACGAAGGTGATTGCTTATGCGTCTAGACAATTGAAGATTCACGAACAAAATTATACGACGCATGATTTGGAATTAGGCGCGGTTGTTTTTGCATTAAAGACTTGGAGGCACTACTTATATGGGGTCAAAAGTAATATATATACTGACCACAAAAGTCTTCAACACATATTTAATCAGAAACAACTGAATATGAGGCAGCGTAGGTGGATTGAATTATTGAATGATTACGACTTTGAGATTCGTTACCACCCGGGAAAGGCAAATGTGGTAGCCGATGCCTTGAGCAGGAAGGACAGAGAACCCATTCGAGTAAAATCTATGAATATAATGATTCATAATAACCTTACTACTCAAATAAAGGAGGCGCAACAAGGAGTTTTAAAAGAAGGAAATTTAAAGGATGAAATACCCAAAGGATCGGAGAAGCATCTTAATATTAGGGAAGACGGAACCCGGTATAGGGCTGAAAGGATTTGGGTACCAAAATTTGGAGATATGAGAGAAATGGTACTTAGAGAAGCTCATAAAACCAGATACTCAATACATCCTGGAACGGGGAAGATGTACAAGGATCTCAAGAAACATTTTTGGTGGCCGGGTATGAAAGCCGATGTTGCTAAATATGTAGGAGAATGTTTGACGTGTTCTAAGGTCAAAGCTGAGCATCAGAAACCATCAGGTCTACTTCAACAACCCGAAATCCCAGAATGGAAATGGAAAAACATTACCATGGATTTCATCACTAAATTGCCAAGGACTGCAAGTGGTTTTGATACTATTTGGGTAATAGTTGATCGTCTCACCAAATCAGCACACTTCCTACCTATAAGAGAAGATGACAAGATGGAGAAGTTAGCACAACTGTATTTAAAGGAAGTCATCTCCGGACATGGAATACCAATCTCTATTATCTCTGATAGGGATGGCAGATTTAATTCAAGATTCTGGCAGACATTACAGCAAGCATTAGGAACTCGTCTAGATATGAGTATTGCCTATCATCCACAAACTGATGGGCAGAGCGAAAGGACGATACAAACGCTTGAAGACATGCTACGAGCATGTGTTATTGATTTCGGAAACAGTTGGGATCGACATCTACCGTTAGCAGAATTTTCCTACAACAACAGCTACCATTCAAGCATTGAGATGGCGCCGTTTGAAGTACTTTATGGTAGAAAGTGCAGGTCTCCGATTTGTTGGAGTGAAGTGGGGGATAGACAGATTACGGGTCCGGAGATTATACAAGAAACTACCGAGAAGATCATCCAAATTCAACAACGGTTGAAAACCGCCCAAAGTCGACAAAAGAGCTACGCTGACATTAAAAGAAAAGATATAGAATTTGAAATTGGAGAGATGGTCATGCTTAAAGTTGCACCTTGGAAAGGCGTTGTTCGATTTGGTAAACGAGGGAAATTAAATCCAAGGTATATTGGGTCATTCAAGATTATTGATCGTGTCGGACCAGTAGCTTACCGACTTGAGTTACCTCAACAACTCGCGGCTGTACATAACACTTTCCACGTCTCGAATTTGAAGAAATGTTTTGCTAAAGAAGATCTCACTATTCCGTTAGATGAAATCCAAATCAACGAAAAACTCCAATTCATTGAAGAACCCGTCGAAATAATGGATCGTGAGGTTAAAAGACTTAAGCAAAACAAGATACCAATTGTTAAGGTTCGATGGAATGCTCGTAGAGGACCCAAGTTCACCTGGGAGCGTGAAGATCAGATGAAGAAGAAATACCCGCATCTGTTTCCAGAAGATTCGTCAACACCTTCAACATCTTAAAATTTCGGGACGAAATTTATTTAACGGGTAGGTACTGTAGTGACCCGAACTTTTCCATGTTTATATATATTAATTGAGATTTATATTTACATGATTAAATGTTTCCAACATGTTAAGCAATCAAACTTTTTAAGACTTGATTAATTGAAATATGTTTCATATAGACAATTGACCACCCAAGTTGACCGGCGATTCACGAACGTTAAAACTTGTAAAAACGACATGACGATATATATATGGATATACATATGGTTAACATGAGATTATGATAAGTAAGTATCTCCATAAGTATATTAACAATGAGTTATATACATATAAACAAGACTACTAACTTAAGGATTTCGAAACGAGACATATATGTAACGATTATCGTTGTAACGACATTTAAATGTATATATATCATATTAAGATATATTAATATATCATAATATCATGATAATATAATAATTAAACATCTCATTAGATATAATAAACAATGGGTTAACAACATTAATTGAGATCGTTAACTTAAAGGTTTCAAAACAACACTTACATGTAACGACTACCGATGACTTAACGACTCAGTTAAAATGTATATACATGTAGTGTATTTAGATGTATTAAAATACTTTTGGAAGACTTCAAGACATATATCAAAACACTCATACTTAACGAAAATGGTTACAGTTACTCTCCCATTCTTTTCTTTCATCAAGAATTCTAGTCGTATTTTTACCCGTATTATACACAGCTTCAAAACGTACTTACTATGGGTATATACCAATAGGAACTAGCATGGGATTCCACTCTTGATTATGTCATGTATGACTAATCAATTTTAACTTCTACCATGAGCTAGTCAACTAACTAGAACTCCTTTTAACCCCACTCACCACTCACCAATTACCACTCATCATTCACTCCATTTCACTTACAATTCTCTTTCTAATTCTCTCTCAACACACCCACACTATTATGAACGTATTTTTCCAGTAGTTAATCATCATCTTCATCAAAAATCACTTCAAGAATCAAGCTATAATCATCATAGGAAGAACACTTCAAGAACACTTCAAAAATCCCTTCAAGTTTACTAATTTACTTCCAAGCTTTCTAATCCATTCCAAGTAATCATCTAAGATCAAGAAACCTTTGTTATATACAGTAGGTTATCTTTCTTATTCAAGGTAATATTCATATTCAAACTTTGATTCAATTTCTATAACTATAAACTATCTTAATTCGAGTAAAAATCTTACTTGAACTTGTTTTTGTGTCATGATCCTACTTCAAGAACTTTCAAGCCATCCAAGATCCTTTGAAGCTAGATCATTTCTTATCACTTCCAGTAGGTTTACCTACTAAACTTGAGGTAGTAATGATGTTCATAACATCATTTGATTCATATATATAAAACTATCTTATTCGAAGGTTTAAACTCGTAATCACTAGAACATAGTTTAGTTAATTCTAAACTTGTTCGCAAACAAAAGTTAATCCTTCTAACTTGACTTTTAAAATTAACTAAACACATGTTCTATATCTATGTGATATGCTAACTTAATGATTTAAAACCTGGAAACACGAAAAACACCGTAAAACCGGATTTACGCCGTCGTAGCAACACCGCGGGCTGTTTTGGGTTAGTTAATTAAAAACTATGATAAACTTTAATTTAAAAGTTGTTATTCTGAGAAAATGATTTTTATTATGAACATGAAACTATATGCAAAAATTATGGTTAAACTCAAAGTGGAAGTATGTTTTCTAAAATGGTCATCTAGACGTCGTTCTTTCGACTGAAATGACTACCTTTACAAAAACGACTTGTAACTTATTTTTCCGACAATAAACCTATACTTTTTCTGTTTAGATTCATAAAATAGAGTTTTAGCAATTTGATTCACTCAAAACGGATTTAAAATGAAGAAGTTATGGGTAAAACAAGATTGGATAATTTTTCTCATTTTAGCTACGTGAAAATTGGTAACAAATCTATTCCAACCATAACTTAATCAACTTGTATTGTATATTATGTAATCTTGAGATACCATAGACACGTATACAGTGTTTCGACCTATCATGTCGACACATCTATATATATTTCGGAACAACCATAGACACTCTATATGTGAATGTTGGAGTTAGCTATACAGGGTTGAGGTTGATTCCAAAATATATATACTTTGAGTTGTGATCAATACTGAGATACGTATACACTGGGTCGTGAATTGATTCAAGATAATATTTATCAATTTATTTCTGTACATCTAACTGTGGACAACTAGTTGTAGGTTACTAACGAGGACAGCTGACTTAATAAACTTAAAACATCAAAATATATTAAAAGTGTTATAAATGTATTTTGAACATACTTTGATATATATGTATATATTGTTATAGGTTCGTGAATCAACCAGAGGCCAAGTCTTACTTCCCGACGAAGTAAAAATCTGTGAAAGTGAGTTATAGTCCCACTTTTAAAATCTAATATTTTTGGGATGAGAATACATGCAGGTTTTATAAATGATTTACAAAATAGACACAAGTACGTGAAACTACATTCTATGGTTGAATTATCAAAATCAAATATGCCCCTTTTTATTAAGTCTGGTAATCTAAGAATTAGGAAATAGACACCCTAATTGACGCGAATCCTAAAGATAGATCTATTGGGCCTAACAAACCCCATCCAAAGTACCGGATGCTTTAGTACTTCGAAATTTATATCATATCCGAAGGGTGTCCCGGAATGATGGGGATATTCTTATATATGCATCTTGTTAATGTCGGCTACCAGGTGTTCACCATATGAATGATTTTTATCTCTATGTATGGGATGTGTATTAAAATATGAAATCTTGTGGTCTATTGTTACGATTTGATATATATATAGGTTAAACCTATAACTCACCAACATTTTTGTTGACGTTTAAAGCATGTTTATTCTCAGGTGAATATTAAGAGCTTCCGCTGTTGCATACTAAAATAAGGACAAGATTTGGAGTCCATGTTTGTATCATATTGTGTAAAAACTGCATTCAAGAAACTGATTTCGATGTAACATATTTGTATTGTAAACCATTATGTAATGGTCGTGTGTAAACAGGATATTTTAGATTATCATTATTTGATAATCTACGTAAAGCTTTTTAAACCTTTATTTATGAAATAAAGGTTATGGTTTGTTTTAAAAATGAATGCAGTCTTTGAAAAACGTCTCATATAGAGGTCAAAACCTCGCAACGAAATCAATTAATATGGAACGTTTTTAATCAATAAGAACGGGACATTTCAAAAAGGTTGCTATGTTGTGCTAGCACACGTCGAGAAAGTCAATTCTGAAGAAAAGAACATCAATGATATTCTCGTCGCAAAAGAATTTCCCGATGTATTTCCGAAAGAATTACCGGGACTACCTCCACACCGATCCGTTGAATTTCAAATAGACCTTGTACCAGGAGCTGCACCAATAGCTCGTGCTCCATACAGACTCACACCTAGGGAAATGAAGGAACTTCAGAGCCAATTACTTGAACTTTTAGAGCGTGGTTTCATTCGACCAAGCACATCACCGTGGGGAGCTCCTATTTTGTTTGTCAAGAAGAAAGATGGTACATTCAGGTTGTGTATCGACTATCGAGAGTTGAACAAACTTACCATCAAGAACCGCTACCCACTACCGAGAATCGACGACTTAATTGATCAACTACAAGGCTCGTATGTTTATTCGAAGATCGATTTACGTTCTGGATATCATCAAATGCAGGTGAAGGAAGATGATATTCCAAAGACTGCTTTTAGGACGCGTTACGGTCATTACGAGTTTATGGTTATGCCATTTGGATTGACTAACGCACCAGCTGTGTTCATGGACCTCATGAACCGAGTGTGTGGGCCATATCTTGACAAGTTTGTCATTGTTTTCATCGATGACATACTTATTTACTCGAAGAATGATCAAGAGCACGAAGAACACTTGAGAAAAGTTCTAGAGTTGTTAAGGAATGAAAAACTGTACGCTAAGTTTTCAAAGTGTGCATTTTGGTTGGAAGAAGTTCAATTCCTCGGTCACATAGTGAACAAAGAAGGTATTCAGGTGGATTCAGCAAAGATTGAAATCATTGAAAAGTTGGAAACCCCGAAAACTCTGAAACACATATGCCAGTTTTTAGGACTAGCTGGTTACTACAGAAGGTTCATCCAAGACTTTTCCAGAATAGTAAAACCCTTGACTGCATTAACGCATAAAGGGAAGAAATTTGAATGGAAGGATGAACAGGAGAAAGTGTTTCAGTTATTGAAGAAAAAGTTAACTACGGCACCTATATTGTCATTACCTGAAGGGAATGATGATTTTGTGATATATTGTGATGCCTCAAAGCAAGGTCTCGGTTGTGTATTAATGCAACGAACGAAAGTAATTGCTTATGCGTCCAGACAATTGAAGATTCACGAACAAAATTATACGACGCATGATTTGGAATTAGGCACGATTATTTTTGCATTAAAGACTTGGAGGCACTACTTATATGGGGTCAAAAGTATTATATATACCGACCACAAAAGTCTTCAACACATATTTAATCAGAAACAACTGAATATGAGGCAGCGTAGGTGGATTAAATTGTTGAATGATTACGACTTTGAGATTCGTTACCACCCGGGGAAGGCAAATGTGATAGCCGACGCCTTGAGCAGGAAGGACAGAGAACCCATTCGAGTAAAATCTATGAATATAATGATTCACAATAACCTTACTACTCAAATAAAGGAGGCGCAACAAGGAGTTTTAAAAGAGGGAAATTTAAAGGATGAAATACCCAAAGGATCGGAGAAGCATCTTAATATTCGGGAAGACGGAACTCGGTATAGGGCTGAAAGGATTTGGGTACCAAAATTTGGAGATATGAGAGAAATGGTACTTAGAGAAGCTCATAAAACCAGATACTCAATACATCCTGGAACGGGGAAGATGTACAAGGATCTCAAGAAACATTTTTGGTGGCAGGGTATGAAAGCCGATATTGCTAAATACGTAGGAGAATGTTTGACGTGTTCTAAGGTCAAAGCTGAGCATCAAAAACCATCAGGTCTACTTCAACAACCCGAAATCCCAGAATGGAAATGGGAAAACATTACCATGGATTTCATCACTAAATTGCCAAGGACTGCAAGTGGTTTTGATACTATTTGGGTAATAGTTGATCGTCTCACCAAATCAGCACACTTCCTGCCAATAAGAGAAGATGACAAGATGGAGAAGTTAGCACGACTGTATTTGAAGGAAGTCGTCTCCAGACATGGAATACCAATCTCTATTATCTCTGATAGGGATGGCAGATTTATTTCAAGATTCTGGCAGACATTACAGCAAGCATTAGGAACTCGTCTAGACATGAGTACTACCTATCATCCACAAACTAATGGGCAGAGCGAAAGGACAATACAAACGCTTGAAGACATGCTACGAGCATGTGTTATTGATTTCGGAAACAGTTGGGATCGACATCTACCATTAGCAGAATTTTCCTATAACAACAGCTACCATTCAAGCATTGAGATGGCGCCGTTTGAAGCACTTTATGGTAGAAAGTGCAGGTCTCCGATTTGTTGGAGTGAAGTGGGGGATAGACAGATTACGGGTCCAGAGATAATACAAGAAAGTACCGAGATGATCATCCAAATTCAACAACGGTTGAAAACCGCCCAAAGTCGACAAAAGAGCTACGCTGACATTAAAAGAAAAGATATAGAATTTGAAATTGGAGAGATGGTCATGCTTAAAGTTTCACCTTGGAAAGGCGTTGTTCGATTTGGTAAACGAGGGAAATTAAATCAAAGGTATATTGGACCATTCAAGATTATTGATCGTGTCAGACCAGTAGCTTACCGACTTGAGTTACCTCAACAACTCGCGACTGTACATAATACTTTCCACGTCTTGAATTTGAAGAAATGTTTTGCTAAAGATGATCTCACTATTCCGTTAGATGAAATCCAAATCAACAAAAAACTTCAATTCATCGAAGAACCCGTCGAAATAATGGATCGTGAGGTTAAAAGACTTAAGCAAAACAAGATACCAATTGTTAAGGTTCGATGGAATGCTCGTAGAGGACCCGAGTTCACCTGGGAACGAGAAGATCAGATGAAGAAGAAATACCCGCATTTATTTCCAGAAGATACGTCAACACCTCCAACGGCTTAAAATTTCGGGACGAAATTTATTTAACGGGTAGGTACTGTAGTGCCCCGAACTTTTCCATGTTTATATATATATTAAATGAAATTGTTATTTACATGATTAAGTGTTTATAACATGTTAAGCAATCAAACTTGTTAAGACTTGATTAATTGAAATAGGTTTCATATAAACAATTGACCACCCAAGTTGACCGGTGATTCACGAACGTTAAAAACTTGTAAAAACTATATATATATATATATATATATATATATATATATATATATATATATATATATATATATATATATATATATATATATATATATATATATATATATATAGTTAACATGATATTATGATAAGTAAACATATCATTAAGTATATTAACAATGAACTACATATGTAAAAACAAGACTACTAACTTAATGATTTTGAAACGAGACATATATGTAACGATTATCGTTGTAACGACATTTAAATGTATAAATATCATATTAAGATATATTAATATATCATAATATCATGATAATATAATAATTTAACATCTCATTAGATATAATAAACATTGAGTTAACAACATTTAACAAGATCGTTAACTTAAAGGTTTCAAATCAACATTTACATGTAACGACTAACGATGACTTAACGACTCAGTTAAAATGTATATACATGTAGTGTTTTAATATGTATTCACACACTTTTGAAAGACTTCAAGACACTTATCAAAATACTTCTACTTAACCAAAATGCTTACAATTATATCCTCGTTCAGTTTCATCAACAATTCTACTCGTATGCACCCATATTCGTACTCGTACAATACACAGCTTTTAGATGTATGTACTATTGGTATATACACTCCAATGATCAGCTCTTAGCAGCCCATTTGAGTCACCCAACACATGTGAGAACCATCATTTGGCAACTAGCATGAAATATCTCATAAAATTACAAAAATATGAGTAATCATTCATGACTTATTTACATGAAAACAAAATTACATATCCGTTATATCTAATCCATACACCAACGACCAAAAACACCTAAAAAAACTTTCATTCTTAAATTTTCTTCATCTAATTGATCTCTCTCAAGTTCTATCTTCAAGTTCTAAGTGTTCTTCGTAAATTCTACAAGTTCTAGTTTCATAAAATCAAGAATACTTCCAAGTTTGCTAGCTTACTTCCAATCTTGTAGAGTGATCATCCAACCTCAAGAAATCTTTCTTATTTACAGTAAGATATCTTTCTAATATAAGGTAATACTCATATTCAAACTTTGATTCAATTTCTATAACTAGAACAATCTTATTTCGAGTGGAAATCTTACTTGAACTTGTTTTCGTGTCATGATTCTACTTCAAGAACTTTCAAGCCATCCAAGATTCTTTGAAGCTAGATCCATTTGTCTCTTTTATAGTAGATTTATCCACAAAACTTAAGGTAGTAATGATGTTCTTAACATCATTCGATTCATACATATAAAGCTATCTTATTCGAAGGTTTAAACTTGAAATCACTAGAACATAGTTTAGTTAATTCTAAACTTGTTCGCAAACAAAAGTTAATCCTTCTAACTTGACTTTTAAAATCAACTAAACACATGTTCTATATCTATATGAAATGCTAACTTGATGATTTAAAACCTGGAAACACGAAAAACACCGTAAAACTGGACATACGCCGTCGTAGTAACACCGCGGGCTGGTTTGGGTTTGATAATTGAAAAATATGATAAACTTTGATTTAAAAGTTGTTCTTCTGGGAAAATTATTTTTCTTATGAACATGAAACTATATCCAAAAATCATGGTTAAACTCAAAGTGGAAGTATGTTTTTCAAAATGGTCATCAAGACGTCGTTCTTTCGACTGAAATGACTACCTCTTACAAAAATGACTTGTAACTTATATTTCCGACTATAAACCTATACTTTTTATGTTTAGATTCATAAAATATATTTCAATATGAAACCATAGCAATTTGATTCACTCAAAACGGATTTAAAATGAAGAAGTTATGGGTAAAACAAGATTGGATATTTTTTGATTTTTGTAGCTACGGGAAATATTAACAATTCTATACAAATCATATCCTAGCTAACTTATATTGTATTATACATGTATTCTAATATATTATATAATCTTGGGATACCATAGACACGTCTTCAAATGTTTTTACATATCATATCGACCCATGTATATATATTATTTGGAACAACCATAGACACTCTATATGCAGTAATGTTGGAGTTAGCTATACAGGGTTGAGGTTGATTCAAAAAATATATATACTTTGAGTTGTGATCTAGCCTGAGACGTGTATACACTGGATCGTGGATTGATTCAAGATAATATATATCGATTTATTTCTGTACATCTAACTGTGGACAACTAGTTGTAGGTTACTAACGAGGACAGCTGACTTAATAAACTTAAAACATCAAAATGTATTAAAAGTGTTGTAAATATATTTTGAACATACTTTGATATATATGTACATATTTGTTATAGGTTCGTGAATCGACCAGTGGCCAAGTCTTACTTCCCGACGAAGTTAAAATCTGTGAAAGTGAGTTATAGTCCCACTTTTAAAATCTAATATTTTGGGATGAGAATACATGCAGTTTTATAAATGTTTTACGAAATAGACACAAGTAATTGAAACTACATTATATGGGTGAATGATCGAAGCCGAATATGCCCCTTTTGCTTGGTAGCCTAAGAATTAGTAAACCGATCTACTAATTGACGCGAATCCTAAAGATAGATCTATTGGGCCTAACGAACCCCATCCAAAGTACCGGATGCTTTAGTACTTCAAATTCGTTTTTATCATGTCCGAAGGATTTCCCGGAATGATAGGGGATATTCTTATATGCATCTTGTTAATGTCGGTTACCAGGTGTTCACCATATGAATGAATTTTATCTCTATGTATGGGATGTATATTGAAATATGAAATCTTGTGGTCTATTATTATGATTTGATAATATATAGGTTAAACCTATAACTCACCAACATTTTTGTTGACGTTTTAAGCATGTTTATTCTCAGGTGATTATTAAGAGCTTCCGCTGTTGCATACTAAAATAAGGACAATATTTGGAGTCCATGCTTGTATGATATTATGTAAAAACTGCATTCAAGAAACTTGTTTTTGATTTAATATATTCTTATTGTAAACCATTATGTAATGGTCGTGTGTAAACGGTATATTTTAGATTATCATTATTTGATAGTCAACTAAATGCTTTTTAAATATTTATCGATAAAATAAAGGTTATGGTTGTTTTAAAAATGAATGCAGTCTTTGAAAAACGTCTCATATAGAGGTCAAAACCTCGCGACGAAATCAATTAATATGGAACGTTTATAATCAATATGAACGGGACATTTCACCCTAGCCTTATAGAGGATCCTTTATACGAGGGCTATATAAAGGATCCAAGGCTCCTTAGATTAGCTAACATTAGCCACCGATTTGTAATGTATTCAAGAGAGCCGTGGAATATAGTTGACTAGTTTCACTAATGCTCTCTACATTCATGTGGTTAATTGTTCACATTCATGGTATTCATGAGATCTAGGATCCTACATGAATGTTTTACATCTGGATTTGTGCAACATTGAAAAGGTCCATAAAAACAGGGGCAAAATCCCTCAGCTATCGTCGTCTCTTCTATCGACATGTTTCTAACACTAACCCCAATCTCCTCTACCTCTTCTTTGACTGGTTCGAACTCCTCATTAACCAACTCTTCCTCATCATTAGTCCAATAATACGCATTGGAAAGATATTATGCGATAGTTATCGTATGTTGAGTTTGAGCGTTTTCTTCCTTTTCCTTTACTTGTCTCATGTATTCATTCCATTCTAATATTGATTGTATTTGTTTTGGTAAAAATGGATCATCTTTATATTCATCCTTATTTTCTTTACTGAACATTTCCATAAAAGTTCTCCCTTCTTTTCTCTTTATTGGTTGTTCGATATTTTAAAATAAGATTTGAGATTTAGATTTTAATATGGAGATTTTAATTATAGGAGGAATTAAGATTTGAATGAGAAAATAATTTAAGTAATTGAATAATAACTAAATAGATTAAATTTTAAGTAATAAAATATAAATAACTTATAAATAAATTAAATAACAACTTTTATCGCATAACAATGAATAATCAAACATACACGGCCTATTGAATCTTTCAATACTTAAGTGACCCGTCAGCGTCTAGGTTACGGCAGAGCCCTTTAAATCGGAAGCCCAACAACCTTTCCATAAAACAAGAAAGTCATCATCCGTTTTCAAGAAATATCAATAACTAAAGTATATTCAATTTTCGTATTTACCGCACTCCCCGGCAGCGGCGCCAAAAAGTTTATGTGTCAGAAGTGTGTGCAGTAGTGCTTAACTTATCTTTCAACTTTTAAATTTATAAAATCTTTATTATTACACTTTAACACCCTAACGAGCAACAAAACCCGGTCAGATGTAGTATTTTAGGTTATCGTCCCAAGAGAGTGTAGATGCGGATAAGAGTTGTTTTATTTAAATAATTTAATTCCTATTAAAGAATTAAAGATAGATTTTTAAGTCTTTTATAGGATAGATTCTTATCTCTTAGGAAAGAGATGCTTTAAAGATAAATAAAATAATAAAACAAAACAAGGAATTAAAAATTCAAAATAAACAATTGAAAATAAAAGAAGTTACATGAACTACTAACTTATATGGGAATCATATTAAGCAAGTTTCATAACTTATATTAACACAAAGCAGAATAATAATCATAGACCAACTATTATCCCTTAATAGGCTAAGCTAAGTGTTGCATATCATTCAATAGGCAGGACTTAAAGCATATGTTAGATATGTGATGTGCATAACTCATATCTTAATTCTTCACATTTAATTCAATTACACCGATAGATATAAATCTTGTGATGAGGATCAACATGTAAATAGACTGACAAATTATATAAGTTATTATAAACCAAGTAGATCAACTCAAGTTACAAGCTAAAAGTCAATTACTACTAAGTTCTTATGCAGTCATTAATTAACTAAATCTAAACGAAGGTTCTTCGATTAAGCCTAACAATATCAAACTCTATTATATAAGCGTCATTCCAATTAAACAAGTTTATCACTATTAAGCTTTTTAACCTAGTTGCATGCAATTCAATTTGACAAGTTTTATGGACTGGATCTAAACAAGTAGCATGAATCGAATAATAGATCTTCGGATCAAGTACTAATCAATCCTAGAATCATGTTATTTAATCATTAAGGATGGCAAACAAGTATATTTAAGAAAAATAGATTCAAAATAGTTCAAATATTATTACAGAAACTCGACCATATAGATATGGAAAAGAACCAGAAACTATTCGGATGAAGTACACGAAGCCGGCAGCTTTGTTATAGTCAAGCCAGTAGCTTCGACTGGTGAAGCCGGTGGCTTCATCTAATTCCCTAATGAAGTTCAGTTTTCGTCCATGTAACCACTACGAACATTTAGTTCATAGCAGAAGACAAACAGAAACGATAAAAGTAAATAAAATAGACTAAATAATAAAGTAAAGATAGAATCACACCTTAAAAAGGTAGATGAAAAGAACTTGAATAACTAACTTGAATGATTCTTGATTACAATGAAAAGTAAATATAATCTAAGGGTTTTAGAGAAAACCCTAAAAGAAAAACGAAACCAAATTGAATTGTATTGAGTTGTACATTGAAAACTGTAACAGGAGCCCTCTATTTCTACTGTTTAAAATCGGTGGCTAAGCCGGCAGCTTCAGGTGAAGCCGACGGCTTCCTTGGGTCGGTGACTCCTTTTGTAAGTAAACCTTGATCCGCAAGCACAAAATGCGTAACTGTCATAATTAAGCTGGCGGCTTTGATAGCAGGACGACGGCTTTATTGATCCGGCAAATCTTTCTGATTTTATTTCCATTTTTACTTGAACTTGGTTGACAATTCAAGAAAACGTGTCCATTAGGTCGGTGGCTTTTGGATGAAGACTGCGGCTTCATCTCCTTTTTGCTTGGTCAACAAGTTCATCCAATTCTACAGCAATTCTAGAACATTCTGGCGTATTCAACCCCAAGCCGGCGGCTTCCTTGACTCCATGCCTGCGGCTTCATAGCCTTTTCTGCAATTTTCTTTGTTTTTGATCCTGTTTGATACATAACTTTGATAAAATCATTAGCATTACCTTTTTCTTGATTTTATCCATTTTTGTGTGTTTTAGGATTAAAATGACCTTAAAGTACTAAGATAACTCCTCAAAATGTTATCAAAAAACTGTATAATTTAGGAGTTATCAACGCTCTCCCGATGGGCTCGTAAGACCAAGCATTGATTGTAGATATCGATGACAGTCTTACCCATTTTCATAAACATTTTTCCTAAGATGATAGGTGTTCATAAGTCTTCTTTAATATCTATTACTATGAAGTCTGTAGGATACAAGAATTGATTAACTTTTACCAAGACGTTCTCAACTATGCCCTTAAGATATTGAATTGTTTGATCGGCAAGTTGAATTATCATTTTAGTTGGTGTTAAGTCACCTAGCTCTAGTCTTTAGAAAGGATAGTAGGACATGGCGTTGATACTTGCTCCTAAATCAGCTAAAGCTTGAATGGTTCCAGATTAGTAGATTGAACATAGGAATGTAAATCGTCCCGTATCTCCTAGCTTCTTAGGTAGATAGTTTCTGAGTAATGCTAAGCATTTTGCACCCAGTGGAATTTTATCGGAATCTGACATCCTTTCCTTTTTAGAGAGAAGTCTTTGTATGTATCTATTGTGGTTTGGCATTTTGGATACGGTATCCAAGAATTTTCCATTTAGCTTAAAACTTCCAAGTTTCTCCAGATAGGGGATACGAACTGGATTCGACTGAGGAGATTTTTTCATAGCAACTGACTTCTTCTTAAGTCTAGCTGACCTTCTCCGAGGGGAAGGTTCTTCCTTCGGGATAATGGAATCCATTTGTTTTGCTTCTTCTATGTGGGGGTTTTGGATGGTATTACTGAGCAATCTCCCATGTGGTCGGGTTTCAATGCGTTGGAATAACTGTCTGAGCTGTGTTTCTAGACTCTTTAGTAGTGCTAATTGGTTTTTCATGAGCACCTCTGTCTGATCCTGTCTAGATGAAATTCTCTGATTTAGCTGTTGCTGTCCTTAAATGAACTGGTGTGATCTTTCATCCCGAGACCTGAGGTAGTTACTTTTGTAATATGGTTAACAGGAGGGTTATCTTCTGTTAGTCCGGCGAGTGAGAGTGTTATTCGTAGTTAATTGAGGATGTTAACAATAAGGTGGATAACGATAGTGAGGTTGTAAAGGTTGGTTACTTCTTTGAAACTGACTACCTCTGGATTGCTGATTATATCCAAGGTTTTGCTGACGAGCAAGTTATTGCACGTAACATAATGATCCGTCAGGGATCTCGTACTCAACTTGATATGATTCTACTGGTGGTGGGCTGGTACAATTTGTACAGGTTTGCAGCTGTTAACCTACTGCAGTTGCGTCTTCATATCTCCGAGTTACCTGGAAAGAGACTCCATCTTGTTCATGAGGATTTTGATGAGCTCCGTTTGATTGTTAAGTGCAGAGAGTGGAGCAGATGATGAATTTTTCTCACCACTGTTCCAGTCACGAGGATGCATTGTCATGTTTTCGAGCAAATCCCATGCTTAATCTGCAGTTTGATTCATCATTCCCTTGAGCTGCATCATCGATTGTCGTCCTAAAATTTATCGTAAGACCTTTTGTAGAAAGTACAAATTTGAGCTGACCGTTTTAACTGGTGATTTGAGCATTTCTTTAGTAAGGTCTTGAATCGCTCCCATGCGGTATAAAGATATTCATCATAACTTTGTTTAAGGTTAATGATGTTGTTTTGAAGCTTGGTTTGCTTAGAAGGGGGGAGTACTTGGTTAGAAACTTCGTAGTCATCTCCTTCCAAGAAGTAATGAAATCATTTTCCAAGTATAGCCGATGAGTGAGAGAGTAGGAAAGAAGTATAGTGAAACTATATCTTGGCCTACTCCTTATTGTTTATAGGAGTTTGACAAAGAGATAAACTTTTCAAGGTGATAGTTGAGATCGTCATCCGGTAATCTATGAAATTTGTAATGACCCGCCTTTTTCCGTTTACATTCTGTTTACTTAATTTAAAGTCCGTTATTTAATTATAACATCACCCGTTAATTTGCGTTTTTAAAATATTTCATTTAGATAATTCACGCACCCGCTTCTAAACTCGAGGGACTAGAATTGCCAAGAGACCAAAGATTTGACTAGGTCAACTAGTCAAACCCATTCTCCTCCATTCATTCATCACCTCCTCTTTCTCCTAATACTTCCACTTTATGCTCTCAAACCCTCAAACACAAATTCTTCATCTAAATTCGATCTAGTAAGCGTTCTTCAAAACAAATTACATATTTGGAATCCTTGCATCTTCCTCTTCGAATCCATCCCAACTTCATCTCGTTTGGGTAACTTTCTAAAAACACTAAATTTCTTGATCTTGATCTTTAAAACTTAAAAGTGTGTTAATTATGTTGGGATTTAACAAGTTTCATGATACTTAAAACCATTTAAGAACCAATTAAAAGCGGAAGCATGTAATTACCATTTTAAAATATGTTAATCTTTAACCATTTAAAGTTAAATCCCAATTAGGATCAAGTTGTGATATATACTTACAAACTACAAGCAAGTAAAGTGTTTATACCTTCTCCAAGCTATGTAGTTGATGATGAAGATGATGATGATGAATGGAGCTCCAAAAGTATGAAACCTCAAGTAGTTATACCCCAAACTTGTCACCAACACCTTGTGCTTTGGTTAGGATTTACTAACACTTGAATTTAGCTTGCAAAGATCAAATTTTGAACCCTCTTTGACCCCTCAAATGCTACGGCATTCAGCAGCAGCCACAAAGAGTTTTTCAGTTTTTTTCCTTTTCTTTTGATGTGTATGTGCAAGAGTGTCTTGGAATAATTTTAGTCTTGCATGTTATAGAAGTATGGCCCTTGTAATTGACCAAGAAAAGGGATCTTAGCATGTGTACAAGAGTTCCAATGCCACTTCCATTCAAGTATTATTAAATAAGTTTTATAAAATGGGAGGATTAAATTTTATAAAACTTTTATAATACTTCCATATATATATTTGTTATGTACATTTATATTTTTATAAAACCAAACTTTATAAAATGTAGCATAACAAAATCAATTATTTAACCTATAAATAATTTAAACTCTTGTTATATATATAAATTAATCCATAATTTATATATATATATACACATCAAGTAATATTTCAGAAAACCATTTTTCTTGAAGTTCAAGTGTCGCGTATTTGATCAATGAACCAATCGTTAAAATCAAAGACGAATAAGGTGTCGGTAAGTTTGTTATTGGGTATGACCCGACTTGGATCATAATATATTAGCCACATTAATTAAATATGTCTCTCGGGCATACGAAATACCTTCAAATTAGTGTCTATGGCTCAAGTCTAACATGATTAATTGATTTATATGCTTGTTCTTGTCATTTTGATGTAACTAGCTTAAACTTGAAAAGTGGCTTGATCAATCTTGAGATTTTGTTGATCATATGCTGTTAGATGTTAAAAGTGCATGTATTAAATGTGTTACTAGCATTACTAGCTTCAATTTGGTATGTAAGTTGACTTGGAAAAGCCTTATTAACATGATTAAGGATTTTATGATTGTTAGTTAGGGTTTGGTAGCCTTTAATGTGATTTTTGATGCATTAAAAGCCTTGCAATGTTGTTTGTAAGTGTTTAGTAGTATTGTATGCGTAATTACCTACGAAACGGCGTATTATATGTGTGTATTAAGTTCCCGAATCATCTTATGCATATTATGAACTTGAAACTTTGATAATGAGCTTTAAATGATCATTCGACGAGAATTCGGTTATTGAAAATGATGTTTTTGTTTGATGAATTATGTTTAGTTGCATTCCTCATTAAATTACCTTTCCAACGATATAAGATACGTGTTTTGAAAGTTTACGGTTCATTAGTTGTGTTTGAAAGACGTTTGGTTCGTGCACTTGAAAATTCAGCAACAACACCTGAAACCAGGGGCCTCGCTATAGCGAGCCCTGGTGTGCACAAAATCTCGCTATAGCGAGAAAACCCCTAACCAAACTCAATTTTTGATTTTTGCACTTTCGTTCCCGCTTACTCGCAATTCCGTTTAACATGAAATTTTGCCAACATGCTTATATATGACTACGTTTTTATGTGTAATGGTCGGAAACCTGACCCGAACCCGTTGACTTTGACTTTGACCAAGTTTGACTTTTAGTCAAACTTAACCAAACACTTATGCAATCGTTCTAACTTGCGTTTATACTTATATCTTGCATGAAACTTGACAAATTGACTCACATGGTATATTAATCGAGTCGTAACGAGCCATAGGACTAATTGAACACTTTAACCGACTTCATGCTTTATCGATATTTATATAACCTATTGTTTAGGTTGACACTAACATACATTCTTGCCCACGTTTACTTGTGAAGTACAATTACATTCGTGCAATCAAGGTGAGATCATAGTCCCACCTTTTCAACAACGTTTACTCTTCAAACTATGGGATGAGAAATGAAGCGACCCGTCCTAATCCATCCAGACGATGTCCATATCGATTATAAGCGATTCACAACAGTTGATTACATCGTGAGGTACTTGACCTCTATATGATACATTTTACAAACATTGCATTCGTTTTTGAAAAGACAATCTTTCATTACATCGAAAGTTGACAACATGCATACCATTTCGTAATATACCTTACTATAATTGATTTAATAATAATCTTGATGAACTCAATGACTCGAATGCAACGTCTTTTGAAATATGTCATGAATGATTCCAAGTCATATCTCTAAGATGAGCAAATGCACAGCGGAAGATTTCTTTCGTACCTGAGAATAAACATGCTTTCAAGTGTCAACCAAAAGGTTGGTGAGTTCATTAGTTTAACATAAATAATCATTTACATCATTTTAATAGACCACACGATTTCATATTTCCATTTCTCATAAACATACATCCCATGCATAGAGACAAAAATATCACTCATATGGATTGAACACCTGGTAACCGACATTCACAATATGCATATAAGAATATCCCCATCATTCCGGGATCCTCCTTCAAAAATGATATAAATTTCGAAGTGCTAAAGCATTCGGTACTTTGGATGGGGCTTGTTGGGCCCGATATATCTATCTTTAGGATTCGCGTCAATTAGGGTGTCTGTTCCCTAATTCTTAGATTACCAAACTTAATAAAAAGGGGCATATTCGATTTCGATAATTCAACCATATAATGTAGTTTCGATTACTTGTGTCTATTTCGTAAAACAGTTATAAAATCAGTGCATGTATTCTCAGTCCCAAAAATATATATTGCAAAAGCATTTAAAAAGGGAGCAAATGAAACTCACGCATATAAATGTAAAACACTTAATAAAACAAGGAATATGATAGTGCTCCCACTAGCTTTCTTATATACACAAGCTTCATCACCATTTTTAATGAAGCCAAATTTCTCGGCTTCCTCATTAAAACGATGATTCCACATTCTCGATGCTTGTTTCAATCCGTAGATTGACTTCTTTAACTTGCATACACTTTTAGGATATTTTGGATCAACAAAACCTTCAGGCTGGACCATATAGACATCTTCCATAAGATATCCATTTAGGAAAGCGGTTTTGACATCCATTTGCCATATTTCATAGTCGTAGTGAGCAGCAATGGCAAATAATATCCTAATAGACTTTAGCATTGCCACAGGCGAGAAAGTTTCATCATAATCAACCCCTTGAGTTTGAGTGAAACCTTTTGCAACAAGTCTAGCTTTATATGTATCCAAGTTTCCATGTATGTCGGTTTTCTTCTTGAAAAGCTATTTGCAATCAACTAGCTTAGAGCTAGGAGGTTGCTCAATAAGTTCCCACACTTGGTTTTCATACATGGATTGCATTTCGGCGTTCATGGCTTCCTGCCATTCATCTTTATCAATCCTTGATAAAGCATCTTCGTAGTTTGTCGGTTCATCCAAATCAACCGTGTAGCAACCATCCACGAGAAACCCATATCTCTCGGGAGGATTACTAATCCTACTAGATCTTCGAACGTCTTGTGTACCTTGATCATCCACTTGATCACTTTCAACATCCTCATGTTGAGTACTAGTGCCAACCAATTGTGTATCATCGGCTTGATCTTGTACCTCTACAAGATCTACCTTCCTTTCACCATCACCTTCCATAAGGAACTTGGTTTCTAGGAATTCCGCTTTCCGAGCAACAAATACATTCTGCTCGGATGGATCATAGAAATAGTATCCCATATCATCCTTGGGATATCCTATGAAGATACACTTCGTGGATCGAGCATGTAGCTTATTTGCTACATAACGCTTAGGATAAGCTTCACATCCCCATACTTTCAAGTATGAAAGAGAAGGAGGTTTTCCAAACCACATCTCATGAGGAGTTCGTTCCACTTTCTTGGTTGGGGCCATATTTAAAATACGAACCGCGGAGCTTAGACAATAACCCCAAAATGATAGAGGTAACGAGCTTCTTGCCATCATAGATCGAACCATATCCATTAGGGTTCGGTTCCTCCTTTCGGAAACTCCATTAAGTTGGGGTGTTCCGGGTGGAGTAAGTTGTGAGATAATCCCACAACTCCTAAGATGATCTTGGAAGGCATCGCTTAGGTATTCACCTCCTCTATCGGTACGAAGTACCTTAATTGTCCTATTGAGTTGATTTTGTACTTCGTTTTGATATTCTTTGAATGCTTCAAACGTTTTGTCCTTGTGTCTTAATAAGTAGACATATCCGAAACGACTAAAGTCATCAATGAAAGTAACAAAGTATCTTTCACCATTCCTAGTCATGGGTTTAAAGGGTCCACATACATCCGAATGTATTAATCCCAATAAATCTTTAGCCCTTTCATAAGTCCTTTTGAAAGGTGCTTTAGTCATCTTGCCTTGTAAACAAGATTCGCATACATCAAAAGAATCCATTTCATTTGATTTCAAAAGTCCATTCCTTTGAAGTGTATGCATTCGGTTCTTGTTTATGTGACCAAGGCGACAATGCCATAAATAGGAATCACTCAAATCCCTTTTGAGTTTCTTGGTGCTAGTGTGGTATATAGAGCTCGATGATGCGTCATCATGAACCAATTCATAAATTCCATTTGAAGGCGAAGCCTTGAAATAGAATACATTATTTTTAGAAATATGAATATCATCATCAATAAAATTAACAACGTAACCACATTGTTTTAAGCGAGAAATAGAAATAATGTTTCTACACAAATCCGGAGCATACAAAACATTTTCTAAAATAAGCTCCAATCCACTTGGAAGCTTCAAAACAAATTCTCCTTGAGCTTTAACATGCACCTTTGCACCATTGCCCATATAGAGATTTGATGTTCCCGCCATACGATCACTTCTTTTGAACCCCTGCAAAGAATTGCAAATATGAGTTCCACATCCCGTGTCTAATACCCATGTATTAGAAGAAGTAATACTAAGCTCTATATATACCATATATATATTACCTGAGGTTTGCCCTGCATCCCTCTTGTCCTTCAACTCCTTAAGATAAACCGGACAGTTTCGTTTCCAATGACCCATTTCACCGCAACCGAAACATGGGTCTTCCTTGGGGTTTGCCTTCTCGGCTACCTTTTGCTTCTTAGCCTTGTTGATGGTTGGGGTAACCATATTCCCTTTCCCTTTGCCTTGATGGGCGGGTCCTTTTCTCTTAGCCACCTTTGGCTTAGAGGTCTTACCTTTGGACCCACCTTGATCGATTGTTAACACGGGTAAAGCCCTTTTACCCATGCTTGTTTCGGCCGTTCTAAGCATACCGTGAAGCTCACCTATGCTCTTATCCATCCCATTCATATTGTAATTAATTACAAATTGATCAAACCTTTTTGATAGGGAGTTAAGGATAAGATCGGTGGCTAACTCATTGGAAATGTTTAGGTTAAGACGGTTAGCACGATCGATAAGGCTTTTCATCTTAAGTACATAAGATGAAACCGATTGGGTATCGTCCATACGACAAGCATGTAGCGCCCGAACCGTTTCGAAGCGCTCGACACGCGCTTGTTGGAGGAACATCTCCTTCAATTGCGTTATCATGTCGTATGCACTATGATGTTCGAAATCCTTTTGGAGTTCGGGTATCATAGTCCCAAGCATTAAGCATGAGACTTGAAGGGAGTCGTGGCAATACTTATCGTAAGAGGCCATTGCCTCCACATCATTCTCATTCGGTTGATCGGGAATGGGGTCTTCAAGCACATACATTTTATCCTCTTGTTTGAGGACAATCCGAAGATTGCGGAACCAATCCATAAAGTTGGTATGGTTGAGTTTGTCTTTCTCTAAGAGAGACCTTAATGATAGGTGGTTTAGGTTAAGTGGTGCGTTTGGAATGTTGTTGTTGTTATTGGCGGCCATCTACAAAATTAACAAAGTTCGTTTAAGTATCGATTTTAATTTAACATTCAATACCCTTTTAAATTTTAATTGACTTATTAAATATTAGAATCCAACGGTAAATTAAATTTCGGTTAGGTGACCTTTATCCCGTTATTTGATTTAGCTAGGTAGTCATTATATGACAATTGCAATCCTTTTGCAACTTCTAAGTTATGGGATCATGCAATCCTTTTGCATGGCATATTTATCCCATCAACGCCTATTTGTTCATCATGCTTCGGTGACCCTAAGTTCATGATTCCCAAATCAAGTCGTCCTACTTGTGTAAACATGTAGACTTAACATACAAGTGGTTAGGTGACCTTTATCCCACATGTATGCGAAGTGTACCTTATTCATATTAGTTCGCTCATGACGGTTAGGTGACCTTTATCCCATCAAGAGTTTCCTAATACGTCTAAGTGTTTCCACAAAAGGAAGGCGTTTAACTTGTTTGCCTTGTTAGTAAGGGATTTTGAGTTTTCGTTAATTCTAGTTTGAGAAAACTTTGCACCATACACCAACATGCATTTAGTGTATGGTTTATTTGAAAATCCATTTTCATGTTATGTAATAAAGCCAATTTTATTACTTTGATATAAACCATTTTATATGTATGATCCTTATCATGTTCTTAATAACCGATTATTAATGTCCTTTTAGCCGTTTTTAATTTAACCATTTAAATTGACGTTTTGCATGTCGTTAATAATGTCAATTTTAACCAATTTAAATTGCCATTTTAGTTTGTTGTTAACTTGTGTGATTAACTTGTAGCATACAAACATACAATCCACATAATCATACAAAACAACCACGCATGCAAAATCATATGTTCACAATCAAGCCATTTTTGGTAGACATTTGTTTAGCCGAAAACAAATGCCACCGGTTAAGGGGTTATAACACAAAGTAGGAGGTTTTAACCTCCCACTTAATCTTGCATCCAAATGCTTCTTCATGTGTTCTTCAAGTCTTCATCATCTTCATCATTTTACAAAATATATCCTAATACATTTTGTCTAGAAAATGAAAATACAACCTAATCTATTTTACATACCAAATATAAAATAAATTACATAACCAAATGAATAATATTACAAACCAAATTGCATGAATATTACAACCACATGAATGAATTAATATTACATACCAAATGAATGAATTAATTCAACCAAACATGCAACCATTCAAACAAAAGGCCAAGGCTTGATTGTGAACTTCAACATACAACAAAATGACCAAAATGGAAGAACCAAACCCAATTTTTGGAGCTTCCAAATTCGGCCAAGACATCAAACCACCCAAAACCAATAATTTTTGCATTTTATTATCATGCATGTACATAAAATGCAAAGTTATGGTGAGTTCAAAAACCATCTCGAAGCATATTTCATCAACCTCGGCTCTAGATACCATTGTTGGGATTTAACAAGTTTCATGATACTTAAAACCATTTAAGAACCAATTAAAAGCGGAAGCATGTAATTACCATTTTAAAATATGTTAATCTTTAACCATTTAAAGTTAAATCCCAATTAGGATCAAGTTGTGATATATACTTACAAACTACAAGCAAGTAAAGTGTTTATACCTTCTCCAAGCTATGTAGTTGATGATGAAGATGATGATGATGAATGGAGCTCCAAAAGTATGAAACCTCAAGTAGTTATACCCCAAACTTGTCACCAACACCTTGTGCTTTGGTTAGGATTTACTAACACTTGAATTTAGCTTGCAAAGATCAAATTTTGAACCCTCTTTGACCCCTCAAATGCTACGGCATTCAGCAGCAGCCACAAAGAGTTTTTCAGTTTTTTTCCTTTTCTTTTGATGTGTATGTGCAAGAGTGTCTTGGAATAATTTTAGTCTTGCATGTTATAGAAGTATGGCCCTTGTAATTGACCAAGAAAAGGGATCTTAGCATGTGTACAAGAGTTCCAATGCCACTTCCATTCAAGTATTATTAAATAAGTTTTATAAAATGGGAGGATTAAATTTTATAAAACTTTTATAATACTTCCATATATATATTTGTTATGTACATTTATATTTTTATAAAACCAAACTTTATAAAATGTAGCATAACAAAATCAATTATTTAACCTATAAATAATTTAAACTCTTGTTATATATATAAATTAATCCATAATTTATATATATATATATACACATCAAGTAATATTTCAGAAAACCATTTTTCTTGAAGTTCAAGTGTCGCGTATTTGATCAATGAACCAATCGTTAAAATCAAAGACGAATAAGGTGTCGGTAAGTTTGTTATTGGGTATGACCCGACTTGGATCATAATATATTAGCCACATTAATTAAATATGTCTCTCGGGCATACGAAATACCTTCAAATTAGTGTCTATGGCTCAAGTCTAACATGATTAATTGATTTATATGCTTGTTCTTGTCATTTTGATGTAACTAGCTTAAACTTGAAAAGTGGCTTGATCAATCTTGAGATTTTGTTGATCATATGCTGTTAGATGTTAAAAGTGCATGTATTAAATGTGTTACTAGCATTACTAGCTTCAATTTGGTATGTAAGTTGACTTGGAAAAGCCTTATTAACATGATTAAGGATTTTATGATTGTTAGTTAGGGTTTGGTAGCCTTTAATGTGATTTTTGATGCATTAAAAGCCTTGCAATGTTGTTTGTAAGTGTTTAGTAGTATTGTATGCGTAATTACCTACGAAACGGCGTATTATATGTGTGTATTAAGTTCCCGAATCATCTTATGCATATTATGAACTTGAAACTTTGATAATGAGCTTTAAATGATCATTCGACGAGAATTCGGTTATTGAAAATGATGTTTTTGTTTGATGAATTATGTTTAGTTGCATTCCTCATTAAATTACCTTTCCAACGATATAAGATACGTGTTTTGAAAGTTTACGGTTCATTAGTTGTGTTTGAAAGACGTTTGGTTCGTGCACTTGAAAATTCAGCAACAACACCTGAAACCAGGGGCCTCGCTATAGCGAGCCCTGGTGTGCACAAAATCTCGCTATAGCGAGAAAACCCCTAACCAAACTCAATTTTTGATTTTTGCACTTTCGTTCCCGCTTACTCGCAATTCCGTTTAACATGAAATTTTGCCAACATGCTTATATATGACTACGTTTTTATGTGTAATGGTCGGAAACCTGACCCGAACCCGTTGACTTTGACTTTGACCAAGTTTGACTTTTAGTCAAACTTAACCAAACACTTATGCAATCGTTCTAACTTGCGTTTATACTTATATCTTGCATGAAACTTGACAAATTGACTCACATGGTATATTAATCGAGTCGTAACGAGCCATAGGACTAATTGAACACTTTAACCGACTTCATGCTTTATCGATATTTATATAACCTATTGTTTAGGTTGACACTAACATACATTCTTGCCCACGTTTACTTGTGAAGTACAATTACATTCGTGCAATCAAGGTGAGATCATAGTCCCACCTTTTCAACAACGTTTACTCTTCAAACTATGGGATGAGAAATGAAGCGACCCGTCCTAATCCATCCAGACGATGTCCATATCGATTATAAGCGATTCACAACAGTTGATTACATCGTGAGGTACTTGACCTCTATATGATACATTTTACAAACATTGCATTCGTTTTTGAAAAGACAATCTTTCATTACATCGAAAGTTGACAACATGCATACCATTTCGTAATATACCTTACTATAATTGATTTAATAATAATCTTGATGAACTCAATGACAAGAATGCAACGTCTTTTGAAATATGTCATGAATGATTCCAAGTCATATCTCTAAGATGAGCAAATGCACAGCGGAAGATTTCTTTCGTACCTGAGAATAAACATGCTTTCAAGTGTCAACCAAAAGGTTGGTGAGTTCATTAGTTTAACATAAATAATCATTTCCATCATTTTAATAGACCACACGATTTCATATTTCCATTTCTCATAAACATACATCCCATGCATAGAGACAAAAATATCACTCATATGGATTGAACACCTGGTAACCGACATTCAAAATATGCATATAAGAATATCCCCATCATTCCGGGATCCTCCTTCAAAAATGATATAAATTTCGAAGTGCTAAAGCATTCGGTACTTTGGATGGGGCTTGTTGAGCCCGATAGATCTATCTTTAGGATTCGCGTCAATTAGGGTGTCTGTTCCCTAATTCTTAGATTACCAAACTTAATAAAAAGGGGCATATTCGATTTCGATAATTCAACCATATAATGTAGTTTCGATTACTTGTGTCTATTTCGTAAAACAGTTATAAAATCAGTGCATGTATTCTCAGTCCCAAAAATATATATTGCAAAAGCATTTAAAAAGGGAGCAAATGAAACTCACGCATATAAATGTAAAACACTTAATAAAACATTTGCATGTATTCTCAGCCCAAAAATGTAAAGAGTGAAAAGGGATCAAATGAAACTCACGCATATAAATATTGTAAAACAGTTAATAAAGCATTTGCATGTATTCTCAGCCCAAAAATGTAAAGAGTGAAAAGGGATCAAATGAAACTCACCTAATGTATTTTGTAGTAAAAATACATATGATGACATTGAATAAGTATAGGGTTGACCTCGGATTCACGAACCTATATCATTGGTATATATATTAAGACATATCATAATGTTTAAATAATTAGTTTATATGTCATATTAATAATTAAATAAATTTTATTTATTATATATACAATTTGAATAACTACTTAATATTTTTATATATATTACATTGATATTAAAGTGTTTAGTATATAGTATGTTATTTATGATAATTATTATACATTCATGTTTACAAAATATCATATAATGTATTATTATTAATACTTATATATATGTTTATATTAAAATATATTTTATATATAACTTAATTAATATTAAATATTAATAACCTTTTATATAACAAAAAAAATAAAATTAGTATTTAGCATTATTATTATTGATATGGTATATGTAATAAATATAGTTATTCATATAAAAAGGTGTTTATTTGTTATAATAATAATATAGTAATGATAATAATAATCTTAATAATAATTTTAATAAAAATGATAATTTTAATAATAATGTTATTTTAAATAAAATGATAATTTTTCTAACAATGATAATAATAATAATATTAATGATACTAGTTCTAATAATCATATCAATAATTCAGTTAGTATTAATATTTATGATAATTCTATTATTCTCATAATAATAATAATAATAATAATAATAATAATAATAATAATAATAATAATAATAATAATAATAATAATAATAATAATAATAATAATAATAATAATAATAATAATAATAATAATAATAATAATAATAATAAAGTTATTTTTGGTAATAACAACTCCTAAAGAGTTAACACAGATACGTTTTAAACATTTACTCAGGCTCCGAGTGTTTTCAGGTGCATAACTATATGCATCAATCTTTTCTTCCGTAGATGAAGTGCGGTTAGTTCAATCTCTCGATTGAAGTGTTTTCAATAATTATGAAAGGTTTGAACGCAGATTGTAATCGTCAAGATACAAATGAGTTTGAAGATGAAATCAAGTGGCAAGCTTGAAGAATTGTTTAGTTTCATATGTTATAATCTATATTTTAATTCATTTTAATTGTCCAATGTCGGCAGTCCACAGTTGATAGTCCACAATTAACAGTCCAATAATTCATATATAGCTTAATATATAATATCCGAATTAATTAATACGTATCGTGACCCGTATACATCTCAGACTCGATCACAACTCAAGCTATATATATTATTATAGAATCAACCTCAACCCTGTATAGCTAACTCCCGCATTACTGCATATAGAGTGTCTATGGTTATTCCAAATAATATATATAGATGGGTCGATATGATATGTCAAAACCTTGTATACATGTCCCGATATTTAAAGTGCGTAAAATAAATAACAGAAATTAAATGACGATAAATAAAGTGCGTAAAGTAAATAACAGAAATTAAATGACGATAAATAAAATTGCGATAATTAAATTGCGATAAATAAACTGCGATAAATAAAATGTAATCAGTTAGCTAGGAACAGTTAGCGTGGATTCTTAACAAAATTTCAATTAGTTAATTCGTTTGTTTCTAACATATTTTATTTTATCCAATGTTTTCTTCATTATGCCACTTGTTGGATTCTGGTAAGTCAAAATCCAAATATGAATTTGAATGAAAATGGTTATTCTGTGGTGAACGGATTCGTATATCTGTGGATGTAAGTAGAATAGTGAATGACTGTTGAATCAGATTCGAAGATTGTACAGTGTAACTTATCAATGTGAAATCTAAATATTTTTCGGGTATTACCTACCCGTTAAAATATTTTTATCATTAACAGTTTGTACAAAAGAACTTTTAATTACAATCTTCATGAAAATATATATACATATATATTTTCTTCAGATGTAATCATGGATTTAATGAGTTAATATGATATTAAACTCATTTGATTTACCGTTATGACAAGAATATATAATCTCTAAAACATTAAATATTACATAATCGCCATGTTAAATGAAGGTAAATGATGTTGAACATCATGTAGAACGATGATTATACTCGAGGTACAGAATGAGATATTGAGGCATGTGATGTTGAAACTTGGGTTGTTGGTGGTGAAATGTCCCGTTCTTATTGATTAAAAACGTTCCATATTAATTGATTTCGTTGCGAGGTTTTGACCTCTATATGAGACGTTTTTCAAAGACTGCATTCATTTTAAAACAAACCATAACCTTTATTTCATCAATAAAGGTTTAAAAAGCTTTACGTAGATTATCAAATAATGATAATCTAAAATATCCTGTTTACACACGACCATTACATAATGGTTTACAATACAAATATGTTACAACAAAATAAGTTTCTTGAATGCAGTTTTTACACAATATCATACAAACATGGACTCCAAATCTCGTCCTTATTTAAGTATGCGACAGCAGAAGCTCTTAATAATCACCTGAGAATAAACATGCTTAAAACGTCAACATAAATGTTGGTGAGTTATAGGTTTAACCTATATATATCAAATCGTAACAATAGACCACAAGATTTCATATTTCAATACACATCCCATACATAGAGATAAAAATCATTCATATGGTGAACACCTGGTAACCGACATTAACAAGATGCATATATAAGAATATCCCCATCATTCCGGGACACCCTTCGGATATGATATAAATTTCGAAGTACTAAAGCATCCGGTACTTTGGATGAGGTTTGTTAGGCCCAATAGATCTATCTTTAGGATTCGCGTCAATTAGGGTGTCTGTTCCCTAATTCTTAGATTACCAGACTTAATAAAAAGGGGCATATTCGATTTCGATAATTCAACCACAGAATGTAGTTTCACGTACTTGTGTCTATTTTGTAAATCATTTATAAAACCTGCATGTATTCTCATCCCAAAAATATTAGATTTTAAAAGTGGGACTATAACTCACTTTCACAGATTTTTACTTCGTCGGGAAGTAAGACTTGGCCACTGGTTGATTCACGAACCTATAACAATATATACATATATATCAAAGTATGTTCAAAATATATTTACAACACTTTTAATATATTTTGATGTTTTAAGTTTATTAAGTCAGCTGTCCTCGTTAATAACCTACAACTAGTTGTCCACAGTTAGATGTACAGAAATAAATCGATAAATATTATCTTGAATCAATCCACGACCCAGTGTATATGTATCTCAGTATTGATCACAACTCAAACTATATATATTTTGGAATCAACCTCAACCCTGTATAGCTAACTCCAACATTCACATATAGAGTGTCTATGGTTGTTCCGAAATATATATAGATGTGTAGACATGATAGGTCGAAACATTGTATACGTGTCTATGGTATCTCAAGATTACATAATATACAATACAAGTTGATTAAGTTATGGTTGGAATAGATTTGTTACCAATTTTCACGTAGCTAAAATGAGAAAAATTATCCAATCTTGTTTTACCCATAACTTCTTCATTTTAAATCCGTTTTAAGTGAATCAAATTGCTATGGTTTCATATTGAACTCTATTTTATGAATCTAAACAGAAAATGTATAGGTTTATAGTCGGAAAAATAAGTTACAAGTCGTTTTTGTAAAGGTAGTCATTTCAGTCGAAAGAACGACGTCTAGATGACCATTTTAGAAAACATACTTCCACTTTGAGTTTAACCATAATTTTTGGATATAGTTTCATGTTCATAATAAAAATCATTTTCTCAGAATAACAACTTTTAAATCAAAGTTTATCATAGTTTTTAATTAACTAACCCAAAACAGCCCGCGGTGTTACTACGACGGCGTAAATCCGGTTTTACGGTGTTTTTCGTGTTTCCAGGTTTTAAATCATTAAGTTAGCATATCATATAGATATAGAACATGTGTTTAGTTAATTTTAAAAGTCAAGTTAGAAGGATTAACTTTTGTTTGCGAACAAGTTTAGAATTAACTAAACTATGTTCTAGTGATTACGAGTTTAAACCTTCGAATAAGATAGTTTTATATATATGAATCGAATGATGTTATGAACATCATTACTACCTCAAGTTTAGTAGGTAAACCTACTGGAAGTGACAAGAAATGATCTAGCTTCAAAGAATCTTGGATGGCTTGAAAGTTCTTGAAGTAGGATCATGACACAAAAACAAGTTCAAGTAAGATTTTTACTCGAATTAAGATAGTTTATAGTTATAGAAATTAAATCAAAGTTTGAATATGAATATTACCTTGAATAAGAAAGATAACCTACTGTATATAACAAAGGTTTCTTGATCTTAGATGATTACTTAGAATGGATTAGAAAGCTTGGAAGTAAATTAGTAAACTTGAAGGGATTTTTGAAGTTTTCTTGAAGTGTTCTTCCTATGATGATTATATCTTGATTCTTGAAGTGATTTTTGATGAAGATGATGATTAACTACTGGAAAAATACGTTCATAATAGTGTGTGTGTGTTGAGAGAGAATTAGAAAGAGAATTGGAAGTGAAATGGAGTGAATGATGAGTGGTAATTGGTGAGTGGTGAGTGGGGTTAAAAGGAGTTCTAGTTAGTTGACTAGCTCATGGTAGAAGTTAAAATTGATTAGTCATACATGACATAATCAAGAGTGGAATCCCATGCTAGTTCCTATTGGTATATACCCATAGTAAGTACGTTTTGAAGCTGTGTATAATACGGGTAAAAATACGACTAGAATTCTTGATGAAAGAAAAGAATGAGAAAGTAACTGTAACCATTTTCGTTAAGTATGAGTGTTTTGATATATGTCTTGAAGTCTTCCAAAAGTATTTTAATACATCTAAATACACTACATGTATATACATTTTAACTGAGTCGTTAAGTCATCGTTAGTCATTACATGTAAGTGTTGTTTTGAAACCTTTAAGTTAACGATCTCAATTAATGTTGTTAACCTATTGTTTATTATATCTAATGAGATGTTAAATTATTATATTATCATGATATTATGATATATTAATATATCTTAATATGATATATATACATTTAAATGTCGTTACAACGATAATCGTTACATATATGTCTCGTTTCGAAATCCTTAAGTTAGTAGTCTTGTTTATATGTATATAACTCATTGTTAATATACTTATGGAGATACTTACTTATCATAATCTCATGTTAACCATATGTATATCCATATATATATCGTCATGTCGTTTTACAAGTTTTAACGTTCGTGAATCCCCGGTCAACTTGGGTGGTCAATTGTCTATATGAAACATATTTCAATTAATCAAGTCTTAACAAGTTTGATTGCTTAACATGTTGGAAACATTTAATCATGTAAATATCAATCTCAATTAATATATATAAACATGGAAAAGTTCGGGTCACTACAGGTGGTACTGTTGGTGCCGGTGATGTTGTTGAAGCTGGTAAGTTTTGCACCATATTTTCCAAATTGATTATTCAAGCGCGAAGCTCGTTGACTTTTTCCATTATTCTGGGGTGATTGTCGGTCGAAACGAACGAATGAATAAGGTTTAGAATTGTAGATAGAATATAATCGTGACGAGTTACCCTGGAAATGAGGCTGAAAATGGTGCTTCGAATAGGTTCGCCGGTAAGTGCTTCAGGTTCTTCGCCAAGAGGTGTATTTGGTTGATGGAAAGGATCGCCTTCTTCTCGTTTCCATTTGTTAAGTCAACTACGAACTCATCAGATGAATTGGGGATGGCTGATTGGTGGATTCATTCTGGTGACACCGCTTTTAGAGATTAGGTGAAATTCCATATCAGAATAGCTGTCGGAATCCGAGGAATTCGAACTGGTTGTGGGATTCATCTCATAAGATCAGATGAAGGATTTTTCGATAAGAAATAGATTATAGGATGTAGATTATTACCCTGCAATACATAATTTACATATGCATATATAATACTAAAATCTCATAAGTTACGGAGGAATCTACGGAAGCTGTCAGACAAAGTCTACAGTAACAGGTATGCTAAGATATGAATTAGCAGATACGCTAAGATACGAATCTTGTCTATACACTATTCATGCAATCATTGCAGTAAGATGTGTCTAGACTAAGAATGATAAGCAGGTAATTTCCTAAGGATGATATGCAGATGATTTTCGACAAAAATGATAAGCAAAACTTTTGACATGCAGACACGGTCGAAGTCCAGACTCACTAATGCATCCTAACAACTATCAGTTAGACATACTAATGCAAGACCTGGTTCGCTAAGACCACCGCTCTGATACCAACTGAAGCGACCTGTCCTAATCCATCCGAACGATGTCCATATCGATTATAAATGATTCACAACAGTTGATTACATCGCGAGGTACTTGACCTCTATATGATACATTTTACAAACATTGCATTCGTTTTTGAAAAGACAATCTTTCATTACATCGAAAGTTGACAACATGCATACCATTTCGTAATATATCTTACTATAATTGATTTAATAATAATCTTGATGAACTCAATGACTCGAATGCAACGTATTTTGAAATATGTCATGAATGATTCCAAGTAATATCTCTAAGATGAGCAAATGCACAGCGGAAGATTTCTTTCGTACCTGAGAATAAACATGCTTTCAAGTGTCAACCAAAAGGTTGGTGAGTTCATTAGTTTAACATAAATAATCATTTCCATCATTTTAATAGACCACAAGATTTCATATTTCCATTTCTCATAAACATACGTCCCATGCATAGAGAGAAAAATATCAAACATATGGATTGAACACCTGGTAACCGACATTCACAATATGCATATAAGAATATCCCCATCATTCTGGGATCCTACTTCGGACATGATATAAATTTCAAAGTACTAAAGCATCCGGTACTTTGGATGGGGCTTGTTGGGCCCGATAGATCTATCTTTAGGATTCGCGTTAATTAGGGTGTCTGTTCCCTGATTCTTAGATTACCAGACTTAATATAATGTAGTTTCGATTACTTGTGTCTATTTCGTAAAACAGTTATAAAATCAGCGCATGTATTCTCAGTCCCAAAATTATATATTGCAAAAGCATTTAAAAAGGGAGCAAATGAAACTCACGCATATAAATATTGTAAAACAGTTAATAAAGCATTTGCATGTATTCTCAGCCCAAAAATGTAAAGAGTGAAAAGGGATCAAATGAAACTCATGCATATAAATATTGTAAAACAGGTAATAAAGCATTTGCATGTATTCTCAGCCCAAAAATGTAAAGAGTGAAAAGGGATCAAATGAAACTCACCTAATGTATTTTGTAGTAAAAATACATATGACGACATTGAATAAGTATAGGGTTGACCTCGGATTCACGAACCTATATCATTGGTATATATATTAAGACATATCATAATGTTTAAATAATTAGTTTATATGTCATATTAATAATTAAATAAATTTTATTTATTATATATACAATTTGAATAACTACTTAATATTTTTATATATATTACATTGATATTAAAGTGTTTAGTATAAGGTATGTTATTTATGATAATTATTATGCATTCATGTTTACAAAATATCATATAATGTATTATCATTAATACTTATACATATGTTTATATTAAAATATATTTTATATATAACTTAGTTAATATTAAATATTAATAACCTTTTATATAACAAAAAAATAAAATTAGTATTTAGCATTATTATTATTGATATGGTATATGTAATAAATATAGTTATTCATATAAAAAGGTGTTTATTTGTTATAATAATAATATAGTAATGATAATAATAATCTTAATAATAATTTTAATAAAAATGATAATTTTAATAATAATGTTATTTTAAATAAAATGATAATTTTTCTAACAATGATAATAATAATATTAATGATACTAGTTCTAATAATCATATCAATAATTCAGTTAGTATTAATATTTATGATAATTCTATTATTCTAATAATAATAATAATAATAATAATAATAATAATAATAATAATAATAATAATAATAATTATAATAATAATAATAATACTAATAATAATTATAATAATAACTAATAATAATAATAAGATAAAAATAAGAATAGAATAGAAATACTGATTTTATGTTATACCTAATAAAAGGGAATCGGTGGTGTTTGTTGGCGTCCACAAATAGATCAAGAAGGCAGAGCACAACTCAGAACAATATCCCAATCCTTACAACCCTCGATTCATTAATCAATCAATTCGATCCTCAGCAACTCGATATATACCCGTAATTAATTCATCATCATCATTGTTAATCTTCATCATCGAATCATCATCATCATCATAAACAGATTATTCAAACGATGATTATGAATGAATAGCAGGTTAATTGAATCATCCTCAACCTTGTTCAACTTCATCATCGTCCTTTCTCATCATCGATAATCACCATCCTCCATCAATAGATCAAGTAGCCGATTTATCAATTGATGATATAGGTAATTTGTTTCTTTAATTTTCTTTTAATTTTCTTCATCCCTCAATTAATTTTCTGCATTTATAATTTGGTCGAACACGTTCAGTAATTAGTAGAAAGGTTTCAATTGACGTTGATGATGGATCATGGTATTTTAATTTGGTTATAATGGTGATTGGTTATGGTTTGCTTTCGAGTCTAATTGCATAGAAACAAGAATTTGGAACAACTTGTAGGTTTTTATGTAGAACCAGACCCAAAACAGAAACAGGTTGATAGATGGTGATTTGGGCTGTGATAATGCTAAAAACGAACATATATTTCATAGCATTATTCCTCAAGAAAGACAAGCTTTTAGTTGCAATTGTTCTATTTACAAGTGATATTCGTTTAAATAATAAAAGGTGAAGACAAAAGACAGATTCGACGAATTGAAGACGCAAACGACCAAAAAGCTCAAAAGAACAAAAGACAATCAAAGAGGTTCCAATTATTGATAAGAAACGTCTCGAAATTACAAGAGTACAAGATTCAAAACGCAAAGTACAAGATATTAAATTGTACGCAAGGACGTTCGAAAATCCGGAACCGGGACCAGAGTCAACTCTTAACGCTCGACGCAACGGACTAAAAATTACAAGTTAAATATGTATATAAATATAATATAATATATAATTAATTATATTAATTATATATATATTATATATATATATTAAAAACCGTCGGCAGAGAAAGACTCCAAGGGTGTGAGCTGTAAATTCATTCTCCGCGACTCGCGGAGTTTGAAGAGGATTTCACCGCGAGTCGCGGAGCCCCAAAAATCAACTTTTCCTATAAAAGCAACCGAATTCTGATCGCAATTCATAATCTTTTTCTCTCTTCTCTCATATGTAAACGATATATATATATATATATATATAATTTATATTTTAATTTTAATTTTAATTATAATTCTAATAATAAGGGTATGTTAGCGAATATTGTAAGGGTGTAAGTCGAAATTCTGTCCGTGTAACGGTACGCTATTTTTAATCATTGTAAGTTATGTTCAACCTTTTTACATTAATGTCTCGTAGCTAAGTTATTATTATGCTTATTTAAAACGAAGTAATCATGATGTTGGGCTAATTACTAAAATTGGGTAATTGGGCTTTGTACCATAATTGGGGTTTGGACAAAAGAACGACACTTGTGGAAATTAGACTATGGGTTATTAATGGGCTTTATATTTGTTTAACTAAATGAAAGTTTGTTAATGTTAATATAAAGATTTACAATTGGGCGTCCCTATAAATTACCATATACACTCGATCGGACACGATGGGCGGGGTATTTATATGTACGAATAATCGTTCATTTAACCGGACACGGGAATGGATTAATAGCCACTAGAATAATTAAAACAGGGGTGAAATTACATTCAAGGGTAATTGGTGTAATTGTTACCAAAGTAGTAAAACCTTGGTTTACACGCAGTCGATAACCTGGTGTATTCATTAAACAAAGTATTAAAACCTTGTTACAATTCGAATCCCCAATTAGTTGGAATATTTAACTTCGGGTATAATAATAATTTGACGAGGACACTCGCACTTTATATTTATGACTGATGGACTGTTATGGACAAAAACCAGACGGACATATTAAATAATCCAGGACAAAGGACAATTAACCCATGGGCATTAAACTAAAATCAACACGTCAAACATCATGATTACGGAAGTTTAAATAAGCATAATTCTTTTATTTCATATTTAATTTCCTTTATTTTATATTTAATTGCACTTCTAATTATTGCATTTTTATTGTTATTGTATTTAATTGCACTTTTAATTATCGTACTTTTTAATTATCGCAAGTTTATTTTATCGCACTTTTATTATTCGCAATTTCATTATCGTTATTTACTTTACGCTTTAATTTAAGTCTTGTATTTATTTATAATATTTTACATTAGGTTTTAACTGCGACTAAAGTTTTAAAATCGACAAACCGGTCATTAAACGGTAAAAACCCCCCTTTATAATAATAATATTACTTATATATATATTTGTATTTTTATAAAAGTAAACTAATATAGCGTTGAGCTTTGTTTAAAGATTTCCCTGTGGAACGAACCGGACTTACTAAAAACTACACTACTGTACGATTAGGTACACTGCCTATAAGTGTTGTAGCAAGGTTTAAGTATATCCATTCTATAAATAAATAAATATCTTGTGTAAAATTGTATCGTATTTAATAGTTTTTCCTAGTAAAATATAAACTATTTCGTATACCTCTGCTAAAAACATCAAGTATTTTTGGCGCCGCTGCCGGGGAAATTTCTAAACGCCGGAAGCGCAACGCTAATAATAAAAAAAAAAAAAATTTAGTTTACTTCTATTAAAAGTCGCTTTTGTAAAAATACGTTTTAATTATTCAAAAATATAAAAAGAAAAACAAAAATATAAGTATTATTAAGATTTTGTTAAATATTTAAGTTTTATAAAGTTTCTTTATTTTTAGTTTATAAAAACATAAGTTTTATTTAAGTATTTTGTTTTTATTTAAAAACATAAAAAAAATATATATATAAAAAAATATATATAAATCTAGTTTTAAGATTTTTATTTATAAAATTATAAAGTGATTCTATTTTTATTTAAGTTTTAAATATAAGTTTTATTTATACACATATTATTTTTTTTATAAACAGAAAAAAAAATTTAAAAACAGAAAATAAAATAAATAAAAAAACGCGTAAAATTTCAAACTGCTCCAGATCTGAAATTCTGAACCCCGCGACTCGCGGGGTTTTCTTATTAAATTACCGCGACTCGCGGAGGGTACCTGACACACGGACAGAAGCCCTAATTCAGCATTTATTACGGTAATTATTAATTAATTATTATTAAACCCTAACTAATTATTATTATTATAATTACTTTTACTTTTTATTTAATTTATATATTTTAGTTAAATTAGTTTAGTTAAATTGTAAAATTAATAGTTTAATAAAATAAATAATATAAAAATAATATTTTTATAAAAATTGTACTTTTTACAACTTTTTGTATATTTTTATATTTTGTTCCTTTTTAATCGTTTTAGCGTAACTTTTGTATTTTTAGCTCATATTTAATTTTAAACTTAGTTTTTGCTATAGTTATTTTTACTCCTAGATTTTTAGGCTTTGCCGTAGAATTCCTTAAGTGCTTTTTCTTTAGACTAAGATTTAGGTGCTTTAAGAATTTTGCGACGCCTTTTTAAGTTTTAGTTTCTTTTTAAGTTATTTCCATTTGGGATTTAGTTTTTCCTGTAAGCTTTAATATTTTTAGACCTTTTACTATGTATCAATTATCATTTCAATTAGTAATTTCAATTTGCGATTATAATTTTAAGTTAGTTGTAGTAATAAGGTTAGGTTAGTCAAGTATTTTTAAGTTTTTATAAGTTTCTTTTACTTTTTCGTCACCTTTTATTTTTCAACCATTTTTTCTTTTTCGACCTTTTTCGACGAACTCTTTTTCTTTCTTATTTCTCGCTATTCTAGTTTTTAGGACATAGATTTTTATTCTACTTCTTATCTAAATTTCTTAAAATTACGAAAATTTATTTTAAGTGGTTAAATTAATAGACATCAAAATTTTCTGGTTCGTAGTAATAGTTGGATTTGTACGTGGACCGGGTTATTGGAGCCAAACAGTCCTCAATTATATTGAGACCAAACGAATCCTGCCCCTCTGCTGCATCTTTTGGCTATTCGAAACGAGGGCAAAATCAGAAAAGTCTATTGATTGGATAACTTATTATAATTTTTTTTTTTTTTTTTTATAAAACTAATAGGATATTCAGTGAATGCACCGAGCAAGACGTTCACCACCTTTTGTACGTTCACCACCTGTAACTAGATCAAGACATTTAGCAAATATAACCGCCGTTGATTTTTCTTTAGAATCGTCATCCAGTAGACCAAGAACTTCAGTTCAAATTTCCGATAATCCATTTTTTGAACCCGACCTCACTATTGAGAATCCAGAGAATATTCAGGAACGGTTCGTAGATCCTGAACCACTAAACTTTCCTCCGGAGCCACCAATCATTCAAACAGAGATTGTTGAGGAACGAACCATTAAATCAGAATCATCTAGTGATACCGATTCAACAAATTCAATTATGGAGAATCTGGAACCTTTAAGTATGGAAGACCGAATGAGAGCTAAACGCACTGGCCAAGGTCACGCAATTACTCATCCAGACATAAATGCGCCAGATTATGAAATCAAAGAACAAATTCTACACATGGTGACTAATCAATGCCAATTTAGTGGTGCGCCGAAGGAAGATCCAAATGAACATCTACGTACCTTTAATAGGATCTGCACACTATTTAAAATCCGAGAAGTAGAGGATGAACAGATATATCTCATGTTATTTCCCTGGACTTTAAAGGGAGAAGCCAAAGATTGGTTGGAATCGTTACCTGAAGGGGCGATCGATACATGGGACGTTTTAGTTGACAAATTTCTTAAACAATTCTTTCCTGCATCTAAAGCCGTAAGACTTCAAGCAGAAATTGTTACGTTTACACAGAAACCAAATGAAACTCTATATGAGGCGTGGATAAGATATGGAAAGTTATTAAGAGGATGTCCGCAACATGGTTTAGACACCTGTCAAATAGTACAAATATTCTACCAAGGATGCGACATCACTACAAGGAAAGACATAGATATAGCAGCTGGTGGTTCTATTATGAAGAAAACCGAAACTGATGCTTACAAAATTATTGATAACACTGCTTCCCACTCACATGAGTGGCACCAAGAAAAAGATATCGTTAGATCATCTAAAGCAGCTAGAGCCGATTCTAGCCATGACTTAGATTCCATTTCCGCAAAGATAGATGCTGTGGAGAGACGAATGGAAAAGATGACTAAAGATATTCACTCAATACGAATTAGTTGTGAGCAGTGTGGAGGACCACATTTGACAAAAGATTGTCTCAGTATTGAATTAACAATGGAACAAAGAGAGAATATTTCATACATAAACCAAAGGCCTGGAAATAATTATCAGAATAATTATCAACCGCCAAGACCGATTTACAATCAAAACCAGAATTATAACCGAAATATTCCATACAACAACCAACAAGGTCCTAGCAATCAACAAGTATCCAATAATACTTATAATCAGCAAAGACCTAATTTTCAAAACAAACCACCACAACAAACCGATGATAAAAAGCCGAATTTAGAAGATATGATGACGAAGCTAGTTGAAACTCAAACGCAGTTTTTCACGTCTCAGAAACAAACCAATGAACAAAATGCTCAAGCATTTAGAAATCAACAAGCTTCTATTCAAAATCTGGAACAAGAAGTAAGTAACCTAGCAAGGTTAATAGGAGAAAGAAAACCGGGAAGTCTACCTAGTGATACAAACGCTAACCCCCGGAATGAAACAGCTAAAGCCATTACCACAAGAAGTGGTACAACACTTAAACCACCTGAAATACCTGTAACTTCTGATGAAACTATTCCTACTCCACAAGAACCACAACCTGATCAAGATAAGGAAAAAGAACCGGTAGTTGAGAAGGTTAATGAAGATAACACAGTTAAGGATAAACCTTATGTTAAACCATATCAACCACCACTTCCTTACCCGAGTAAAATGAAGAAAGAGAAACTTGAAGCCGAGCAATCCAAATTCTTGGATATGTTTAAACAGATAAATGTAAATCTTCCTTTCATTGATGTGATTTCAGGAATGCCTAGATATGCTAAATTCTTGAAAGATCTGATCACGAATAGAAAGAAAATGGAAGAACTCTCGGCTGTTACTATGAATGCTAATTGTTCAGCAGTACTGTTGAATAAGATACCAGAAAAACTATCTGATCCAGGAAGTTTCACAATTCCATGTTTTCTGGGTAGTCTTAGTTCAATAGAAGCATTGGCAGACTTAGGTGCTAGTATAAATCTAATGCCGTATTCACTATACGCTAAACTAGACCTTGGAGAATTGAAACCAACAAGAATAAGCATACAACTAGCCGATAGATCAATAAAATATCCTAGAGGGATAATGGAGAACATGCTAGTTAAAGTTGGTACTTTAGTATTTCCAGTAGATTTTGTTGTTTTGGACATGGAAGAAGATTCTCAAGTTCCTCTCATATTAGGAAGACCATTCTTAAACACGGCTAAAGCAATGATAGACGTGTTCGGTAAGAAACTGACCCTAAGTATAGAGGATGAGAGTGTTACCTTTTCAGTTGATAGAGCAATGCAACAACCACAATCTGCAGATGATACATGTTATTATATTCAAACTATAGATGCACATGCAGAATTATTAGAAGAATTTCCAGAATTACAAGGAACGGGAGAATGTTCTTTAGGAGAAGGTAATGAACCAATTGATGAAGCTGAAATGTTAGCTACACTTATAGCTAATGGATATGAACCAACAACAGAAGAAATTCAAATGCTAAAAGAAGAAGACAGATATCGATATAAATCATCGATAGAAGAACCTCCGAAATTAGAGTTAAAGCCACTTCCAAACCATTTGGAATACGCTTATTTACATGGTGAATCTGAATTACCTGTAATAATATCGTCTTCTCTTACTGAAAATGAGAAATCACAACTCATTTCTGTGTTAAAAGCTCATAAACCAGCCATTGCATGGAAGATTCATGATATTAAAGGAATAAGTCCTTCGTATTGCACACATAAAATCCTTATGGAAGAAGGTCATAAAACGTATGTGCAATGCCAACGAAGACTAAATCCTAATATGCAAGATGTAGTTAAGAAAGAGATTATTAAACTGCTAGATGCAGGTTTGATATATCCAATTTCTGATAGTCCATGGGTAAGCCCAGTTCAATGCGTACCTAAGAAGGGTGGCATGACTGTCATTACAAATGAGAAAAATGAGCTTATTCCTACTAGGACTGTAACAGGATGGCGTGTATGTATTGATTATAGAAAATTAAATGACGCCACCAGAAAAGATCACTTTCCCTTACCTTTCATAGATCAAATGTTGGAAAGATTAGCCGGAAATAGTTACTATTGTTTTCTAGATGGATTTTCCGGATATTTTCAAATTCCAATAGCACCCGAGGATCAAGAGAAAACCACATTCACGTGCCCTTATGGTACTTTTGCTTACAAACGCATGCCATTTGGACTTTGTAACGCCCCTGCAACCTTTCAAAGGTGTATGATGGCGATTTTTCACGACATGATAGAAGAATGCATGGAAGTTTTCATGGATGACTTTTCAGTCTTCGGTGATACATTTAAATCATGTCTAGTTAATCTGGAACGAATGCTAATTAGATGCGAACAATCAAATCTAGTTCTTAATTGGGAGAAATGCCATTTCATGGTTAAAGAAGGCATCGTTCTTGGACATAAAATTTCAAAAGAAGGAATTGAAGTGGATAGAGCTAAAGTAGATGTAATTGCTAAACTTCCACATCCCACCAATGTTAGAGGAGTTAGGAGTTTTCTAGGGCATGCCGGTTTTTACCGACGTTTCATAAAAGATTTTTCTAAAATTGCCACTCCTATGAATAAACTCCTAGAAAAGGATGCGCCATTCATCTTTTCAGATGAGTGTATCAAATCTTTTAATATTCTTAAAGAGAAACTCACTAATGCGCCGATCATGATAACACCAAATTGGAATCTACCATTTGAACTAATGTGTGATGCAAGTGATTTTGCAATGGGAGCCGTTTTAGGACAAAGGATTGAAAAACGATTTCAACCTATATATTATGCTAGTAAGACGTTACAAGGAGCACAAACGAACTATACAACTACTGAAAAAGAACTCCTTGCTATTGTCTTTGCTTTTGACAAATTTCGTTCATATCTCGTTCTAGCAAAAACGGTGGTCTATACCGACCATTCTGCTCTTAGATACCTATTTTCAAAACAAGATGCTAAACCAAGATTAATTCGTTGGATCTTACTCTTACAAGAGTTTGATATTGAAATCCGAGATAAAAGAGGAGCAGAAAATCTCGCCGCTGATCATCTTTCTCGTCTTGAAAATCCCGAATTAGAAGTTCTGAATGAATCGGCCATACAAGACAACTTTCCTGATGAATATCTATTGAAGATAGATTATAAAGAAATCCCATGGTTTGCAGACTATGCAAACTACTTAGTTTGTGGATTCCTTGAAAAAGGATTATCGTACCAAAGACGAAAGAAATTCTTCAGTGATATAAAACACTATTTCTGGGAAGATCCACATCTGTTTAAAAGTTGTCCCGATGGAATAATACGCCGATGTGTATTTGGAGATGAAGCTAGTAAAATATTAAACCATTGTCACACAGGACCAACAGGAGGGCATTATGGGCCTCAACTAACAGCAAGAAAAGTTTATGAAGCTGGATTCTATTGGCCTACAATTTACAAAGACGCACACCTTCTTTGCAAATCCTGTGATGCATGTCAAAGGGCTGGAAAAATAAGTCAACGTGATGAAATGCCACAAAATGTCATCCAAGTATGTGAAGTATTTGACATTTGGGGTATTGACTTTATGGGTCCATTTCCAAAATCTAATAATAATCTATATATACTCGTAGCCATTGATTATGTATCTAAATGGGCGGAAGCACAAGCTCTCCCAACTAACGATGCACGAGTTGTAGTCAACTTTTTAAAACGTCTTTTTGCAAGGTTTGGACCACCGAAAGCTTTAATAAGTGATCGGGGTACTCATTTCTGTAATAATCAACTTGAGAAAGTTCTTAAAAGATATGGAGTAACTCATAAAATCTCCACCGCATATCATCCACAAACAAGTGGACAAGTTGAAAATACCAACCGAGCTTTAAAACGTATTCTAGAGAAAACCGTAGGATCAAATCCGAAGGAATGGTCCATTAAATTAGAGGATGCACTCTGGGCTTTTAGAAAAGCCTACAAAACTCCAATTGGAACCACACCTTTTAGACTTGTTTATGGAAAAGCATGTCATCTTCCAGTAGAAATTGAACACAAAGCATTTTGGGCTTTGAAAACATGTAATCTTGATTTACATGAAGCCGGACGTCTACTATTAAGTCAACTAAACGAATTAGAAGAATTAAGACATGAAGCATACGAAAATTCGTTAATATATAAAGAAAGAACGAAGAAATGGCATGATAAAAGAATCAGAAGTTCAAAAGAATTTAAAGAAGGAGACAGAGTTCTTCTTTTCAATTCACGATTCAAGCTATTTCCTGGAAAATTGAAATCAAGATGGTCTGGACCATTCATAGTCAAAAGAGTTTTCCCATACGGAACGATAGAATTGATAAATTCAAATGGGATTGAATTTAAAGTTAATGGTCACAGAGTTAAACATTACATACATGGTCCGATGGAAGTCGACAACGAAGTTAATCACAATTTCAACACCACAGCTAACTAAGTATGGGGAGAATCAAGTCTTTAAAGGATAATATATATTTCTGTTGGAGTTAGATTGTCTGTTTTCGTGTAAATCTCGAAAATGGAACCCGAATGGTCTTTCCCTAGCAGACCCTAAAGAACTAGTCTTCTCCCCCCATTCTGAATTTTTATTTTTTTTAGGTTTTTACAAAATGAAGACTGCCTGTGAACTAAACCATGGTCTAATGCTACACGCTTTGATCACTAAACGTAATAATGACATACTACCGAGTGAAATAGTATCAGTAATCAGAGAAAGAATGGACGGAGTTAGAAAAGAATCCAGATGCGAAGATAATAAATTACAATTTGGTAAAGGAAAATCAAAATCCGCAGCGAAAAGAAGAGCACGACACCTAGAAAGATGTCACAAATGCGGAAAATGGTCACATGGAGGTAAATGTTCAAATAATCAAACCTATTCAAATACCGAATTTGTTACTTTATGCAGAGACGGACCGTTCATATGTTTAGAAGAAAAGACACTGAATGCTCGAGGTTACGCCTATGTAGCCATGGAAAACCAATTAAACCGACTATCTTATGAATGGGATAGATCATATAACTAAGAAATCTATTTCACAGGTATGTCTGTACAGTTTTTATTTTTATTTTTAACCTTTTGATAATAAACGCTAATTTGTCCGCTAAAAAGTATTAAATTGGTATTGAATAAAATTAGGTTTGGCGACCGAAATTATTGATATCATTCAAAAATTTATTACATCACTGCGAAATTTAACGTTTATTCTTAAGGTATAAATATCTTTAATCAATCAAACCAAAATATTTCAAAAATTCGTCATGAGTTAAATTAGGTCTTGGAACCGAAATTACTTTACCGAAAAGAGGGGCGCATATTTTTGATAATATTTGATTGATTAAAGTGGGATAAAAAGACAAAAAGATTTTTAAATTTATTTTTACCATGTTTTTAAAATTAATATTTAAATCTTAAATTAATATTGTAAATTTTGTAAAAACAATATATTTAAAATTGTAAATATTTGAAAAATTAATATAAGTTTGATATGAATTTATGAATTTTTAAATTAAGTTTGGTGTGAATTTTTAAAATATAAATTTTTAATTTTATGCATTTCAAATTTTAAGTTTGGTGTGAATTTTTAATAATAATTTTGAATTTTATATTTAAGTTGTGTGAATTTAAAAACAAAAATTTACTTTATCTCATTAAGTTAAGAATATGATTTTTAAAATTCGTCGTAAGTTGAAGACTAGGTCTTTAAACCGAAATTGCTTTACCCGAGGGAGGGACGAGAACTTTTATTATCATTATTTTTAATCTTATTGAATTAGAGTATGCCAAAAACATTGAAAAAACCCAAAAATCTTAGCTTTTAAAACAATCGCTACAAAAAGACAAATTTTAAAATTTTGTCGAAGGACGGACTAGGACATCGATCTGAAACGACCTCGTCCTAAATAACAAGGGAAACAAAATTTTAAAATTAAGTACTTAATTGTTTTAACAAGTTAATGATTATAAAAAAAAAAAAAAAAAAAATATACCAAACTCCGCGACTCGCGGAGTTTGGAGCATAAATCTCCGCGACTCGCGGAGGGACCGAAAATCAGAAAAAAATAAAAAGAGCTGAACGATCAGTTTCAGTCCCCAACCCAAAAACTCAAAAACAAACTGCGAAAACCCACGAAAAACCCCGCAAAATACACCCCAAAATCACAATTTTTAACCGTTAATCATCAAATCTTTTGCTAAAATCATGTTGAGAAGGATGCTATCTAAGAATTACTCAAGAAAAACAGTAAATTTCTACACCTAAACACCATTTAATTCGAAATTTGGTGTTCTTGAGCAATTTTTTTCCCAATTTGATTTTGATGCTTTTTAGTGTAATTATGCTTAAATTGTTTATGTATTATGCTTGTATAACCTAGATTGATGCTGTTTAACATGATTAGAAACCTTAAACTTCAAATTTTGAATAATCTAGGGTTTGTGTTCTTGAGCAATTTGGGGCTTTTTGATATAAACAGGTTATGGCCGATTTTTTGTCATGAATTGTTGCTAAATTGAGTAGTGTAACATGTCTAGGTAGTTAAATGATCCAAACTTTGAGCCTAAACATGATTTTGAGAATTAAAGTGGACTTTTTCAAGTCTAAAACTCATGAACTTGATTTTTGAAAGATAATGCCATTTGAGACTTGTTTAATTGCTAGTAATGATTATTTTGACATGTTATTTGAGTTGAATGCTTATGAACTTGGCGAACATTTTCGTATATGCTTATTTGAAAAAGTGTAGATTTGATAAAAATGTGAAAATGAGCTTAAGTTTGATATAAATTGATAATGTCATTGTAATTATTTTGATTGATGATTTTGCTGACACTAATGCATATTTGGATGCACAAAAATTGTGTTTGATGTGTTTTGCAGAATGAAAGGGGTGAATCTTCATCCCAAGCCCGCAATGCTCCTGCTGAGAATGCGGAACAACAGGAGGTGGATAACTACTACAAGCAGGATATACCTCATCCAGTCATGACATTTTCTGATATGCACTTGGAAGAGTTGCACCCGAACCTGAGATTTGACAGACTTTGGATAGATTATCCAAAATATCAAAGGGGTTTGCATACTCTTCATTCTAAAGTTGTTGAGGTACCTAGGGTCATAGAATGGGGACCCTTAGAAGCTGTAGAATTGGCCGGGCCAATTAGGGAATTACTTGTACAGAGGTAAGGTAATTCTACTTTTCATAGGATTGAGTAATATCAGGCTTAAAAGCTGATTTTTGATCTTTTAAGGAGATTATCCTTTCTGGGGATCTGATTTATTAAGGCAATGTCCCCTGACATGCTTTTAATTATGGTCTATAACGTGTCGGACGCAATTACTATCCTTTGTAGGAGCAATAGTAAAGCTCACCCTTATAATTTTTCGGTCTGGCACAAGGTCCTGTCTTTGACCATGCTATGCAACCACCGTTCTTACGGTTGACACCCGATTTGGTTCAGGTGACCTAATGAATTCCAGGTGAATTCCTAGGATTTTACGTTCAATGGTAATGAACGCATTGAAAATAGGGTTTTCAGAAAACAAATCGGTTTGTAATTTTGATCAAAATATTTTCTCGTTCAAGCTCGAGTTTAGATATCATTGAATTCCACGAGTTTGTAATTCTCAATCTTTAAGGTCAATCTCATGGATTGAGTAATATCAGGCTTAAAAGCTGATTTTTGATCTTTTAAGGAGATTATCCTTTCTGGGGATCTGATTTATTAGTCTTATCCAGCTAATTTACATGGTGCCCCCCCATTTTACGAGATAAATCCTTCTCATGGTTAGGATAAATCTGACCACTTGGCGACCCTGTTTAATGCTGAGGTCCGTGGATTTCCTGCTGATTTTAGTGATGACTTTTCTAGATTTTTCGTCAACCTACAGCTGGTCTGGACGACAACTTCTTGACCTAAATCAAGAAGCGCGTGTCTTTTTCGGAAGACTTTACTTCCTTTTAATGATGGAATTGATTCATCGTGTAGATCCATCTTTTCTTTTCTTTCATCGGGTAAAACAGTTTAGTTTAGTCCAAAGTAAAAGTATTTTCAGTTATTTGTTACAGATATATGTGATATATGTTTAAGATAACTTGGTAAATTTTCCCACACTTGGCTTTTATTTTCCTTTTTATCGTCCTCTATTCCATTTTAAATGTATTTTAACATTCTGGTTTGTTTCTCAATTTATGTCCTTTCCGAGGTTACAATAATTTCGGTGTTAAAACCTAGTTTTATCTTTCATAAATATGTATAAACATGATTTTGAGTTCATTTAATTGAAAATTTTTAAAAATTTTACTAGAATTGGGTAGTCAGTATATAAGACTAGGGCTGTTCTTTATTATCAGAGAGCACTAGATTCTAATACAACTACTGCTTTACTAGTATTTTTATTGGTAACCAAGTGTATAAAGTAAAAAATTTTAAAATCCGAAAGAATTTAACCCCTTCCCACACTTAAGATCTTGCAATGCCCTCATTTGCAAGAAATCAGTAACAATTTAAATTATTGAAGGTGATTTGTGTGAAATTGATTAAATTTTACCAAAGTTTCTAAACATATTGGCGTTTGTTTGCTGAATGATAAATGGTGCACATCATTTGTTCATTCCGTCTTGTTGTTATTTCACATATATTTTGCATCTTGTTGTCAAAATTAGTTGCTTTTGCTGAACTTAATGCCAGTCTTTGAAAATGCGTTGTTTTACCCTGTTGTGTACATAAGATAAACTGCAAACATATATACATATTTTTGAAGTTTGGTATATTACCCCACATTCAAAAATTATTAAAATCTAAGAATAAAAGTTAGAAAATTATAAAAACTATTACAATATTAACATAAGTATTAAACGTATCAACATTACAAATTACAAAATAAATAAAACTAAGTAGACTAGGGATGATACTGGTACCAATAGGGGTTCCAAGCATAACCATAGGTGCTATAGAATGCTTCGGCAGGGTCATACGTAGGATACGGTGGCTGCATCTCTATAGACCAGGGAGGGAATATGGGTTTCGGTGTAGGAATATAGTTTCTACCTATATGTTGGCAATGAGCTATGATTTGGTTTTGATGAACTTGCCAATCTTCAAATGCTCACTGTCTAGCATTTTCGTACTCCTGTGAAGCTATAAACCTTTGCATTTCTTGCATTTCATTTCCCCCTCCTACATTACCTTGCTGTTGGTTTCTCTCAACCTGTGGATGTCTACCATGGTATTGGATTGCGGCGTTATTTCGCCTCTTCAAAACTTTCGCACCATGGTATACATTTAAACCTATAGTATCGCGGGGTTCTGGTTCTTCCACTAATAATCCCCCCCGACTTATATCCACACCGAGATATTCAGCAATCAAAGTAATAAAAATAACACCTCCTATTATGCTATGTGGTCTCATTCCCCTAACCATAGCTGATAAATAATAACCCACACAATAAGGTATACTTACAGCGCTTTGTGGGTCTCGAATACACATATGGTAAAACAAATCCTGTTCATTTACCTTTTCCTTGTTCTTACCTCTTTGTGTAATCGAATTAGCTAAAAACCTATGAATCACTCTTAATTCTGCTCTATCTATATCCAAATAAGAGTAATTTCCCCCTCTGAATCGGTGATGGCTTGTCATCTGACTCCATACACCGTGTGTATCAAAATTTTCATCTATCTTTCTACCATTTAGTATCAATCCTCTACAATCGGCAGATGCTAACTCCTCAGGCGTATATATACGTAAAGCCTAAGCCATGTCTAGTAAAGACATGTGGCGCATCGAACCTCCTAACAAAAATCTAATAAAAGATCGATCGGTTAAACTAGCTACCCGATCATTTAATTCTATACTACACAACAATTCTTCACACCATACTTTATATACAGGTCTACGCATGGTGAATAAACGTACCCAGTCATTAAAAGTAGAATTACCATACCTCTGTACAAGTAATTCCCTAATTGGCCCGGCCAATTCTACAGCTTCTAAGGGTCCCCATTCTATGACCCTAGGTACCTCAACAACTTTAGAATGAAGAGTATGCAAACCCCTTTGATATTTTGGATAATCTATCCAAAGTCTGTCAAATCTCAGGTTCGGGTGCAACTCTTCCAAGTGCATATCAGAAAATGTCATGACTGGATGAGGTATATCTTGCTTGTAGTAGTTATCCACCTCCTGTTGTTCCGCATTCTCAGCAGGAGCATTGCGAGCTTGGGATGAAGATTCACCCCTTTCAGTCTGCAAAACACATAAAACACAATTTTTGTGCATCCAAATATGCATTAGTGTCAGCAAAATCATCAATCAAAATAATTACAATGACATGACCAATTTATATCAAACTTAAGCTCATTTTCACATTTTCATCAAATCTACACTTTTTCAAATAAGCATATACGAAAATGTTCGCCAAGTTCATAAGCATTTAACTCAAATAACATGTCAAAATAATCATTACTAGCAATTAAACAAGTTTCAAATGGCATTATCTCTCAAAAATCAAGTTCATGAATTTTAGACTTGAAAAAGTCCACTTTAATTCTCAAAATCATGTTTAGGCTCAAAGTTTGGATCATTTAACTACCTAAACATGTTACACTACTTAATTTAGCAACAATTCATGACAAAAATCGGCCATAACCTGTTTATATCAAAAAGCCCCAAATTTGCTCAAGAACACAAACCCTAGATTACTTAAAATTTGAAGTTTAAGGCTTCTAATCATGTTAAATAGCATCAATCTAGGTTATACAAGCATAATACATAAACAATTTAAGCCTAATTACACCAAAAAGCATCAAAATCAAATTGGGGAAAAAATTGCTCAAGAACACTAATTTCGGATTAAATGGTGTTTAGGTGTAGAAATTTACCGTTTTTCTTGAGTAATTCCTTGATAGCATCCTTCTCAACATGATTTTAGTAAAAGATTTGATGATTAACGGTTAAAAATTGTGATTTTGAGGTGTATTTTTCGGGTTTTTCGTGCAGTATTTCGCAGTGTTTTCTTTGTTTGTTGTGTGGACTGAGCTGTTTCAGCTCTTTTATTTTTTTCTGTAATCCGATCCTCCCGCGAGTCGCGGTGTTTAAAGCTTCAAACTCCGCGACTCGCGGAGTTTGTATTTTTTTTTTTTACATTTTATACTAATTAAAACAATTAAGTAATTAATTTTAAAATTTTGTTTCCCTTGTTATTTAGGACGAGGTCGTTTCGGATCGATGTCCTAGTCCGTCCCTCGACAAAATTTTAAAATTTGTCTTTTTGTAGCGATTGTTTTAAAAGCTAAGATTTTTGGTTTTTTTTAATGTTTTTGGCATACTTTAATTCAATAAGATTAAAAATAATGATAATAAAAGTTCTCGTCCCTCCCTCGGGTAAAGCAATTTCGGTTCAAAGACGTAGTCTTCAACTTACGACGAATTTTAAAAATCATATTTTTAACTTAATGAGATAAAGTAAATTTTTATTTTTAAATTCACACAATTTAAATATAAAATTCAAAATTAATATTAAAAATTCACACCAAACTTACAATTTAAAATGCATAAAATTAAAAATTCATATTTTAAAAATTAAAAATTCACACCAAACTTAATTTAAAAATTCATATTATAAATTCACACCAAACTTAATTTAAAAATTCATATTATAAATTCACACCAAACTTATATTAATTTTTCAAATATTTACAATTTTAAAAATATTGTTTTTACAAAATTTACAATATTAATTTAAGATTTAAATATTAATTTTAAAAACATGGTAAAAATAAAATTAAAAATCTTTTTGGCTTTTTATCCCACTTTAATCAATCAAATATTATCAAAAATATACGCCCCTCTTTTCGGTAAAGTAATTTCGGTTCCAAGACCTAATTTAACTCATGACGAATTTTTTAAATATTTTGGGTTGATTGATTAAAGATATTTATACCTTAAGAATAAACGTTAAATTTCGCAGTGATGTAATAAATTTTTGAATGATATCAATAATTTCGGTCGCCAAACCTAATTTTATTCAATACCAATTTAATACTTTATAGCGAACAAATTAGCGTTTATTATCAAAAGGTTAAAAATAAAAAAAATAAAATAAAAACTGTACAGACATACCTGTGAAATAGATTTCTTAGTTATATGATCTATCTCATTCATAAGATAGTCGGTTTAATTGGTTTTCCATAGCTACATAGGCGTAACCTCGAGCATTCAGTGTCTTTTCTTCTAAACATATGAACGGTCCGTCTCTGCATAAAGTAACAAATTTGGTGTTTGAATAGGTTTGATTATTTGAACATTTACCTCCATGTGACCATTTTCCGCATTTGTGACATCTTTCTAGGTGTCGTGCTCTTCTTTTCACTGCGGATTTTGATTTTCCTTTACCAAATTGTAACTTATTATCTTCGCATCTGGATTCTTTTCTAACTCCGTCCATTCTTTCTCTGATTACTGATACTATTTCACTCGATAGTGTGTCATTATTACGTTTAGTGATCAAAGCGTGTAGCATTAGACCATGGTTTAGTTCACAGGCAGTCTTCATTTTGTAAAAACCTAAAAAAAATAAAAATTCAGAATGGGGGGAGAAGACTAGTTCTTTAGGGTCTGCTAGGGAAAGACCATTCGGGTTCCATTTTCGAGAACTACACGAAAACAGACAATCTAACTCTAATAGAAATACATAAACCCCTTGATTCTCCCCATACTTAGTTAGCTGTGGTGTCGAAATTGTGATTAACATTATTTTCAATTGAATCATCAACAACTTGTATATCTTTGACTTTTACTTCAATCCATTTGTTGATTTCCTCCGTAACTTTCACAAATTCAACTAACATTGCCTTTTCTTTTGACGATAAATTGGATATTAATCGGTTATATAACTTAAAGTTTCCTTTAATCTTAGCATCGTGAATCCGTTTATAAAGTTTCTTCGTTGAACTGTTAAAAATGGGTTCATCTAATTTCGTATCATCAACGGCATTCTTTGTGATTGGATCATCATTAAGTGTTTCTTCATCTTCCCCACACTTATGCGTTTTTATTGGTCTAACAGTTTTGGTTTGTGGAGATCTAAACTTTCAGTTCACAAAGGTGATCGATGTATCACCATCCCTAAGTGTTATTCTACCTTCTCTTACATCAATGAATGCCACGGTGGTTGCTAAAAATGGGCGACCTAGAATTAGAGGAATATCAAGGTTTTCCTCCATATTAATCACTATGAAGTTTGCAACAAAGGTCAAACTTCCCACGTTAACAAGTAAATTATCTGCTATTCCAACCGGGTGTTTAATGGTTTGGTCAAATGATTGAACACCTATTTTAGTTAGTTTTAATTTACCCATGCCTAATCTTTTGTATAAGGAAAGAGGCATAATATTTGCACTTGCTCCTAAATCTGCGAGTCCATTATATACAGCACCATCATTAAGTAAGCAAGAAATGATAAATTCACCCGGGTCTCCTGCTTTAGTAAATCGAGTTGGTTTGTAAACCTTTTTCGGGTGTTCTTTCCTTGGTTCTTTCATTTCTATTTGAATTTCTTATTCACATTTTTCTTCGTTTCTTGGAATGGGAGGTTTGTATAGGAATTCTTCTTCATCACTCAAATTTGAATCCTCCCTATATTCCAGTTTTGATTTTTCATATGTTGTTGATAACATATTTATGTTTTCATTTTGAAGGTTTTCTTGGGTAGTGAAATTATGATTAACTTCATTGTCAATTTCCATCGGACCATGTATGTAATGTTTAACTCTGTGACCATTAACTTTAAATTCAATCCCATTTGAATTTATTAATTCTATCGTTCCGTATGGGAAAACTCTTTTGACTATGAATGGTCCAGACCATCTCGATTTCAATTTTCCAGGAAATAGCTTGAATCGTGAATTGAAAAGAAGAACTCTGTCTTCTTCCTTAAATTCTTTTGAACTTCTGATTCTTTTATCATGCCATTTCTTCATTCTTTCTTTATAGATTAACGAATTATCGTATGCTTCATGTCTTAATTCTTCTAATTCGTTTAGTTGACTTAATCGTAGACGTCCGGCTTCATGTAAATCAAGATTACATGTCTTCAAAGCCCAAAATGCTTTGTGTTCAATTTCTACTGGAAGATGACATGCTTTTCCATAAACAAGTCTAAAAGGTGTGGTTCCAATTGGAGTTTTGTAGGCTGTTCTAAATGCCCAGAGTGCATCCTCCAATTTAATGGACCATTCCTTCGGATTTGATCTTACGATTTTCTCTCGAATACGTTTTAGAGCTAGGTTGGTATTTTCAACTTGTCCACTTGTTTGTGGATGATATGCGGTCGAGATTTTATGAGTTACTCCATATCTTTTAAGAACTTTCTCAAGTTGATTATTACAGAAATGAGTACCCCGATCACTTATTAAAGCTTTCGGTGTTCCAAACCTTGCAAAAAGACGTTTTAAAAAGTTGACTACAACTCGTGCATCGTTAGTTGGGAGAGCTTGTGCTTCCGCCCATTTAGATACATAATCAATGGCTACGAGTATATATAGATTATTATGAGATTTTGGAAATGGACCCATAAAGTCAATACCCCAAATGTCAAATACTTCACATACTTGGATGACATTTTGTGGCATTTCATCACGTTGACTTATTTTTCCGGCCCTTTGACAAGCATCACAGGATTTGCAAAGAAGGTGTGCGTCTTTGTAAATTGTAGGCCAATAGAATCCAGCATCATAAACTTTTCTTGCTGTTAGTTGAGGCCCATAATGCCCTCCTGTTGGTCCTGTGTGACAATGGTTTAATATTTTACTAGCTTCATCTCCAAATACACATCGGCGTATTATTCCATCGGGACAACTTTTAAACAGATGTGGATCTTCCCAAAAATAGTGTTTTATATCACTGAAGAATTTCTTTCGTCTTTGGTACGATAATCCTTTTTCAAGGAATCCACATACTAAATAGTTTGCATAGTCTGCAAACCATGGAATTTCATTATAATCTATCTTCAATAGATATTCATCAGGAAAGTTGTCTTGTATGGCCGATTCATTTAGAACTTCTAATTCAGGATTTTCAAGACGAGAAAGATGATCATCGGCTAGATTTTCTGCTCCTCTTTTATCTCGGATTTCAATATCAAACTCTTGTAAGAGTAAGATCCAACGGATTAATCTTGGTTTAGCATCTTATTTCGAAAATTGGTATCTAAGAGCAGAATGGTAGGTATAGACCACCGTTTTTGCTAGAACGAGATATGATCGAAATTTGTCAAAAGCAAAGACAATAGCAAGGAGTTCTTTTTTAGTAGTTGTATAGTTCGTTTGTGCTCCTTGTAACATCTTACTAGCATAATATATAGGTTGAAATCGTTTTTCAATCCTTTGTCCTAAAACGGCTCCCATTGCAAAATCACTTGCATCGCACATTAGTTCAAATGGTAGATTCCAATTTGGTGTTATCATGATCGGCGCATTAGTGAGTTTCTCTTTAAGAATATTAAAAGATTTGATACACTCATCTGAAAAGATGAATGGAGCATCCTTTTCTAGGAGTTTATTCATAGGAGTGGCAATTTTAGAAAAATCTTTTATGAAACGTCGGTAAAAACCGGCATGCCCTAGAAAACTCCTAACTCCTCTAACATTGGTGGGATGTGAAAGTTTAGCAATTACATCTACTTTAGCTCTATCCACTTCAATTCCTTCTTTTGAAATTTTATGTCCAAGAACGATGCCTTCTTTAACCATGAAATGGCATTTCTTCCAATTAAGTACTAGATTTGATTGTTCGCATCTAATAAGCATTCGTTCCAGATTAACTAGACATGATTCAAATGTATCACCGAAGACTGAAAAGTCATCCATGAAAACTTCCATGCATTCTTCTATCATGTCGTGAAAAATTGCCATCATACACCTTTGAAAGGTTGCAGGGGCGTTGTAAAGTACAAATGGCATGTGTTTGTAAGCAAAAGTACCATAAGGGCACGTGAATGTGGTTTTATCTTGGTCCTCGGGTGCTATTGGAATTTGAAAATATCCAGAAAATCCATCTAGAAAACAATAGTAATTATTTCCGGCTAATCTTTCCAACATTTTATCTATGAAAGGTAAGGGAAAGTGATCTTTTCTGGTGGCATCATTTAATTTTCTATAATCAATACACACACGCCATCCTGTTACAGTCATAGTAGGAATAAGCTCATTTTTCTCATTTGTAATGACAGTCATGCCACCCTTCTTAGGCACGCATTGAACTGGGCTTACCCATGGACTATCAGAGATTGGATAAATTAAACCTGCATCTAGCAGTTTAATAATCTCTTTTTTAACTACATCTTGCATATTAGGATTTAGTCTTTGTTGGCGTTGCACATACGTTTTATGACCTTCTTCCATAAGGATTTTATGTGTGCAATACGAAGGACTTATTCCTTTAATATCATGAATCTTCCATGCAATGGCTGGTTTATGAGCTTTCAACACAGAAATGAGTTGTGATTTCTCATTTTCAGTAAGAGAAGACGATATTATTACAGGTAATTCAGATTCACCATGTAAATAAGCGTATTCCAAATGGTTTGGAAGTGACTTTAACTCTAATTTCGGAGGTTCTTCTAACGATGATTTGTATCGATATCTGTCTTCTTCTTTTAGCATTTGAATTTCTTCTGTTGTTGGCTCATATCCATTAGCTATAAGTGTAGCTAACATTTCAGCTTCATCAATTGGTTCATTACCTTCTCCTAAAGAACATTCTCCTGTTCCTTGTAATTTTGGAAATTCTTCTACTAATTCTGCATGTGCATCTATAGTTTGAATATAATAACATGTATCATCTGCAGATTGCGGTTGTTGCATTGCTCTATCAACTGAAAAGGTAACACTCTCATCCTCTATACTTAGGGTCAGTTTCTTACCGAACACGTCTATCATTGCTTTAGCCGTGTTTAAGAATGGTCTTCCTAATATGAGAGGAACTTGAGAATCTTCTTCCATGTCCAAAACAACAAAATCTACTGGAAATACTAAAGTACCAACTTTAACTAGCATGTTCTCCATTATCCCTCTAGGATATTTTATTGATCTATCGGCTAGTTGTATGCTTATTCTTGTTGGTTTCAATTCTCCAAGGTCTAGTTTAGCGTATAGTGAATACGGCATTAGATTTATACTAGCACCTAAGTCTGCCAATGGTTCTATTGAACTAAGACTACCCAGAAAACATGGAATTGTGAAACTTCCTGGATCAGATAGTTTTTCTGGTATCTTATTCAACAGCACTGCTGAACAATTAGCATTCATAGTAACAGCCGAGAGTTCTTCCATTTTCTTTCTATTTGAGATTAGATCTTTCAAGAATTTAGCATATCTAGGCATTCCTGAAATCACATCAATGAAAGGAAGATTTACATTTATCTGTTTAAACATATCCAAGAATTTAGATTGCTCGGCTTCAAGTTTCTCTTTCTTCATTTTACTCGGGTAAGGAAGTGGTGGTTGGTATGGTTTAACATAAGGTTTAGCCTTAACTGTGTTATCTTCATTAACCTTTTCAACTACCGGTTCTTTTTCCTTATCTTGATCAGGTTGTGGTTCTTGTGGAGTAGGAATAGCTTCATCAGAAGTTACAGGTATTTCAGGTGGTTTAAGTGTTGTACCACTTCTTGTGGTAATGGCTTTAGCTGTTTCATTCCGGGGGTTAGCATTTGTATCACTAGGTAGACTTCCTGGTTTTCTTTCACCTATTAACCTTGCTAGGTTACTTACTTCTTGTTCCAGATTTTGAATAGAAGCTTGTTGATTTCTAAATGCTTGAGCATTTTGTTCATTAGTTTGTTTCTGAGATGTGAAAAACTGCGTTTGAGTTTCAACTAGCTTCGTCATCATATCTTCTAAATTCGGCTTTTTATCATCGGTTTGTTGTGGTGGTTTGTTTTGAAAATTAGGTCTTTGCTGATTATAAGTATTATTGGATACTTGTTGATTGCTAGGACCTTGTTGGTTGTTGTATGGAATATTTCGGTTATAACTCTGGTTTTGATTGTAAATCGGTCTTGGCGGTTGATAATTATTCTGATAATTATTTCCAGGCCTTTGGTTTATGTATGAAATATTCTATCTTTGTTCCATTGTTAATTCAATACTGAGACAATCTTTTGTCAAATGTGGTCCTCCACACTGCTCACAACTAATTCGTATTGAGTGAATATCCTTAGTCATCTTTTCCATTCGTCTCTCCACAGCATCTATCTTTGCGGAAATGGAATCTAAGTCATGGCTAGAATCGGCTCTAGCTGCTTTAGATGATCTAACGATATCTTTTTCTTGGTGCCACTCATGTGAGTGGGAAGCAGTGTTATCAATAATTTTGTAAGCATCAGTTTTGGTTTTCTTCATAATAGAACCACCAGCTGCTATATCTATGTCTTTCCTTGTAGTGATGTCGCATCCTTGGTAGAATATTTGTACTATTTGACAGGTGTCTAAACCATGTTGCGGACATCCTCTTAATAACTTTCCATATCTTGTCCACGCCTCATATAGAGTTTCATTCGGCTTCTGTGTGAACGTAACAATTTCTGCTTGAAGTCTTACGGCTTTAGATGCCGGAAAGAATTGTTTAAGAAATTTGTCAACTAAAACATCCCATGTATCGATCGCCCCTTCAGGTAACGATTCCAACCAATCTTTGGCTTCTCCCTTTAAAGTCCAGGGAAATAACATGAGATATATCTGTTCATCCTCCACTTCTCGGATTTTAAATAGTGTGCAGATCCTATTAAAGGTACGTAGATGTGCATTTGGATCTTCCTTCGGCGCACCACTAAATTGGCATTGATTAGTCACCATGTGTAGAATTTGTCCTTTGATTTCATAATCTGGCGCATTAATGTCTGGATGAGTAATTGCGTGACCATGGCCAGTGCATTTAGCTCTCATTCGGTCTTCCATACTTAAAGGTTCCAGATTCTCCATAATTGAATTTATTGAATCGGAATCACTAGAGGATTCTGATTTAATGGTTCGTTCCTCAACAATCTCTATTTGAATGATTGGTGGTTCCAGAGGAAAATTTAATGGTTCAGGATCTACGAATCGTTCCTGAATATTCTCCGGATTCTCAATTGTGAGGTCGGGTTCAAAAAATGGATTATCGGAAATTTAAACTGAAGTACTTGGTCGACTGGATGACGATTCTAAAGAAAAATCAACGGCAGTAATATTTGCTAAATGTCTTGATCTAGTTACAGGTGATGAACGTACAAAAGGTGGTGAACGTCTTGCTCGGTGCATTCACTGAATATCCTATTAGTTTTAAAAAGGAAAGAAAAATTATAATAAGTTATCCAATCAATAGACTTTTCTGATTTTTCCCACGTTTCGAATAGCCAAAAGATGCAGCAGAGGGGCAGGATTCGTTTGGTCTCAATATAATTGAGGACTGTTTGGCTCCAATAACCCGGTCCACGTACAAATCTAACTATTACTACGAACCAGAAAATTTTGATGTCTATTAATTTAACCACTTAAAATAAATTTTCGTAATTTTAAGAAATTTAGATAAGAAGTAGAATAAAAATCTATGTCCTAAAACTAGAATAGCGAGAAATAAGAAAGAAAAAGAGTTCGTCGGAAAAAGGTCGAAAAAGAAAAATGGTTGAAAAATAAAAGGTGACGGAAAAATAAAAGAAACTTATAAAACTTAAAAATACTTGACTAACCTAACCTTATTACTACAACTAACTTAAAATTATAATCGCAAATTGAGATTACTAATTGGAATGATAATTGATACATAGGTATAAGTCGTCTAAAAATATTAAAGCTTACAGGAAAAACTAAATCCCAAATGAAAATAACTTAAAAAGAAACTAAAACTTAAAAAAGGCGTCGCAAAATTCTAAAGTACGTAAATCTTAGTCTAAAGAAAAAGCACTTAAGGAATTCTATGGCAAAGCCTAAAAATCTAGAAGTAAAAATAACTATGGCAAAAACTAAGTTTAAAACTAAATATGAGTGAAAAATACAAATATTACGCTAAAACAATTAAAAAGGGACAAAATATAAAAATATACAAAAAGTTGTAAAAAGTACAATTTTTATAAAAATATTATTTTTATATTATTTATTTATTAAAACTATTAATTTTACAATTTAATTAAACTAATTTAACTAAATAAAACAAATTAAATAAAAAGTAAAACTTAAAATAAAACTAATTATAATAATAATAATAATTAGGGTTAAATAATAATAATAATAATTAATTACCCGTAATTAATTACAGTTAGGGTTTCTGTCGGTGTCAGAATTACTCCGCAAATCACGGTATTCGATGCAGCAAACCCCGCGAGTCGCAGGGTTTCAAAATTCAACTGACAGGTTATTTAAAATTCGACGCGTTTTTTTCTTCTTTTTATTTTTATTTTTATTTTCTGTTTTATAATTTTCTGTTTTATAATCTAATTAAAATATTTATATAATTTAAATAAAACTTATCTTTAATAACTAAGATAAAAATAAAATACTTTATAACAATAAAAAAATAGATTTATATATATTTATATTTTTTTTCGGTTTTTTATATTTATAAAATATATTTATAAAATATATTTATAAAATAAATTAAATAAAACTTATATTTTTACAAACTAAAGAAACTTTATAAAACTTAAATATTTATCAAATCTTAAAAATACTTATATTTTTGTTTTTCTTTTTATTTTTTTCGAATATAAAAAAAACGTAAATTTTTTTACAAAAACGTATTTTTATAAAAACGAATTTTAATAAAAGTAAACTAAAAATCTTTTTTTTTTTATATTATATTAGCGTTGCGCTTCCGGCGTTTAAGAAGAAAATACTATTAAATACGATACAACTTTACACAAGATATTTATTTATTTTGAGAATGGATATACTTAAACCTTGCTACAACACTTATAGGCAGTGTACCTAATCGTACAGTAGTGTAGTTTTTAGTAAGTCCGGTTCGTTCCACAGGGAATCTTTTTAAACAAAGCTTAACGCTATATTAGTTTACTTTTATAAAAAATACAAATATATATATAAGTAATATTATTATTATAAAGGGGGGTTTTTACCGTTTAATGACCGATTTGTCGATTTTAAAACTTTAGTCGCAGTTAAAACCAAATGTAAAATATTAAAAATAAATACAAGACTTAAATTAAAGCGTAAAGTAAATAACGATAATGAAATTGCGATTAAAAAATGCGATAAAATAAACTTGCGATAATTAAAAAGTACGATAATTAAAAGTGCAATTAAATAAAATAACAATAAAAATGCGATAATTAGAAGTGCAATTAAATATAAAATAAAGGAAATTAAATATGAAATAAAAGAATTATGCTTATTTAAACTTCCGTAATCATGATGTTTGACGTGTTCATTTTAGTTTTATGCCCATGGGTCAATTGTCCTTTGTCCTGGATTATTTAATATGTCCATACGGATTTGTCCATAATAGTCCATCAGTCATAAATATAAAGAGCGAAAGCCTTCGTCAAATTATTCTTATTCCCGAAGTCAAATATTCCAACTAATTGGGGATTCGAATTGTAACAAGGTTTTAATACTTTGTTTAATGAATACACCAGGTTATCGACTGCATGTAAACCAAGGTTTTACTACTTTGTTAACAATTACACCAATTACCCTTGAATGTAATTCACCCCTATTTCAACAAGTCTATTAACTATTAATCCAGTTCCGTATCCGGTAAAATGAATAATTATTGGTATTTATAGATATCCCGCCCACCGTACCCAGTCAAGCGTATGTGGTTATATATAAATACGTCGAATTATAAGTTTGTATATGAAATTAACAAGGTATTGTTTAGTTAATATAAAACCCATTAATAGCCCATAGTCTAATTTCCACAAGTGTCGTTCTTTTATCCAAACCCCAATTATGGTACAAAGCCCAATTACCCAATTTTAGTAATTAGCCCAACATCATGATTACTTCGGATTAAATAAGCATAATAATAACTTAGCTACGAGACATTAAATTAAAAAGGTTGAACATAACTTACAATGACTAAAAATAGCGTAGCGTTACACGGACAGAATTTCGACTTACACCCTTACAACATTCGCTAACATACCCTTATTATTAGAATTAAAATTAAAATTAAAATTAAAATATAAATATATAATACGTTTTATGAGAGAAGAAGAAAAAGATGATGAAAAATGCTCAGAATTCGGTTGCTTTTATAGGGAGTTTCAAACTTTGGGGCTCCGCGACTCGCGACCCTTTTGGCCTTCAAACTCCGCAAGTCGCGGAGTTTGCTTTTACAGCTCACACGAGTTTGGCTCTTTGTTTACCGACGGTTTTATAAATAAATATAATATATTAAATAATTATAAGAATTATTTAAATATTATATTCTATTTATGTGCATAGTTGACTTGTAATTTTTAGTCCGTTGCGTCGAGCGTTGAGAGTTGACTCTGGTCCCAGTTTCGGATTTTCGAACGTCCTTGCGTACAATTTTATATTTTGTACTTTGCATTTTGAATCTTGTACTCTTGTAATTTCGAGACGTTTCTTATCAATAATTGGAATCTCTTTGATTGTCTTTTGTACTTTTGAGCTTTTTGGTCGTTTGCGTCTTCAATTCGTCGAATCTGTCTTTTGTCTTCACCTTTTATTATTTAAACGAATATGACTTGTAAATAGAACAATTGCAACTAAAAGCTTGTCTTTCTTAAGGAATAATGCTATGAAATATATGTTCGTTTTTAGCATTATCAATAATATCCGAATTAATTAATACGTATCGTGACCCGTATATGTCTCAGACTCGATCACAACTCAAACTATATATATTATTATAGAATCAACCTCAACCCTGTATAGCTAACTCCCGCATTACTGCATATAGAGTGTCTATGGTTAATCCAAATAATATATATAGATGGGTCGATATGATATGTCAAAACCTTGTATACATGTCCCGATATTTAAAGTGCGTAAAATAAATAACAGAAATTAAATGACGATAAATAAAGTGCGTAACGTAAATAACAGAAATTAAATGACGATAAATAAAATTGCGATAATTAAATTGCGATAAATAAACTGCGATAAATAAAATGTAATCAGTTATCTAGGAACAGTTAGCGTAGATTCTTAACAAAATTTCAATTAGTTAATTCGTTTGTTTCTAACATATTTTATTTTGTCCAATGTTTTCTTCATTATGCCACTTGTTGGATTCTGGTAAGTCAAAATCCAAATATGAATTTGAATGAAAATGGTTATTCTGTGGTGAACGGATTTGTATATCTGTGGATGTAAGTAGAATAGTGAATGACTGTTGAATCAGATTCGAAGATTGTACAGTGTAACTTATCAATGTGAAATCTAAATATTTCTCGGGTATTACCTACCCGTTAAAATATTTTCATCATTAACAGTTTGTACAAAAGAACTTTTAATTACAATCTTTATGAAAATATATATACATATATATTTTCTTCAGATGTAATCATGGATTTAATGAGTTAATATGATATTAAACTCATTTGATTTACCGTTAGGACAAGAATATATAATCTCTTAAACATTAAAGATTACATAATCGCCATGTTAAACGAAGGTAAATGATGTTGAACATCATGCAGAACGATGATTATACTCGAGGTACAGAATGAGATATTGAGGCATGTGATGTTGAAACTTGGGTTGTTGGTGGTACTGTTGGTGCCGGTGATATTGTTGAAGCTGGTAAGTTTTGCACCATATTTTCCAAATTGATTATTCAAGCGCGAAGCTCGTTGACTTTTTCCATTATTCCGGGGTGATTATCGGTCGAAACGAACGAATGAATAAGGTTTAGAATTGTAGATAAAATATAATCGTGACGAGTTACCCTGGAAATGAGGCTGAAAATGGTGCTTTGAATAGGTTCGCCGGTAAGTGCTTCAGGTTCTTCGCCAAGAGGTGTATTTGGTTGATGGAAAGGATAGCCTTCTTCTCGTTTTTATTTGTTAAGTCGACTACGAACTCATCAGATGAATTGGGGATGGCTGATTGGTGGATTCATTCTGGTGACACCGCTTTCGGAGATTAGGTGAAATTCCATATCAGAATAGCTGTCGGAATCTGAGGAATTCGAACTGGTTGTGGGATTCATCTCATATGATCAGATGAAGGATTTTTCGATAAGAAATACATTATAGGATGTAGATTATTACCCTGCAATACATAATTTACATATGCATATATAATACTAAAATCCCATAAGTTACGGAGGAATCTACGGAAGCTGTCAGACAAAGTCTACAGTAACAGGTATGCTAAGATATGAATTAGCAGATACGCTAAGACACGAATCTTGTCTATACACTATTCATGCAATCATTGCAGTAAGATGTGTCTAGACTAAGAATGATAAGCAGGTAATTTCCTAAGGATGATAAGCAGATGATTTCCGACAAAAATGATAAGCAAAACTTTTGACATGCAGACATGGTCGAAGTCCAGACTCACTAATGCATCCTAACAACTATCAGTTAGACATACTAATGCAAGACCTGGTTCGCTAAGACCACCGCTCTGATACCAACTGAAGCGATCTGTCCTAATCCATCTGGACGATGTCCATATCGATTATAAACGATTCACAACAGTTGATTACATCGCGAGGTACTTGACCTCTATATGATACATTTTACAAACATTGCATTCGTTTTTGAAAAGACAATCTTTCATTACATCGAAAGTTGACAACATGCATACCATTTTGTAATATATCTTACTATAATTGATTTAATAATAATCTTGATGAACTCAATGACTCGAATGCAACGTCTTTTGAAATATGCCATGAATGATTCCATGTAATATCTTTAAGATGAGTAAATGCACAGCGGAAGATTTCTTTCGTACCTGAGAATAAATATGCTTTCAAGTGTCAACCAAAAGGTTGGTGAGTTCATTAGTTTAACATAAATAATCATTTCCATCATTTTAATAGACCACAAGATTTCATATTTCCATTTATCATAAACATACGTCCCATGCATAGAGACAAAAATATCAGTCATATGGATTGAACACCTAGTAACCGACATTCACAATATGCATATAAGAATATCCCCATCATTCCGGGATCCTCCTTCGGACATGATATAAATTTTGAAGTACTAAAGCATCCGATACTTTGGATGGGGCTTGTTGGGCCCGATAGATCTATCTTTAGGATTCGCGTCAATTAGGGTGTCTGTTCCCTAATTCTTAGATTAGCAGACTTAATGAAAATGGGCATATTCGATTTCGATAATTCAACCATATAAGGTAGTTTCGATTACTTGTGTCTATTTCGTAAAACAGTTATAAAATCAGTGCATGTATTCTCAGTCCCAAAAATATATATTGCAAAAGCATTTAAAAAGGGAGCAAATAAAACTCACGCATATAAATATTGTAAAACAGTTAATAAAGCATTTGCATGTATTCTCAACCCAAAAATGTAAAGAGTGAAAAGGGATCAAATGAAATTCACGCATATAAATATTGTAAAACAGTTAATAAAGCATTTGCATGTATTCTCAGCCCAAAAATGTAAAGAGTGAAAAGGGATCAAATGAAACTCCCCTAATGTATTTTGTAGTAAAAATACATATGACGACATTGAATAAGTATAGGGTTGACCTCGGATTCACTAACCTATATCATTGGTATATATATTAAGACATATCATAATGTTTAAATAATTAGTTTATATGTCATATTATAATTAAATAAATTTTATTTATTACATATACAATTTGAATAACTACTTAATATTTTTATATATATTACATTGATATTAAAGTGTTTAGTATAAGGTATGTTATTTATGATAATTATTATACATTCATGTTTACAAAATATCATATAATGTATTATTATTAATGTGATGACCCGGGAATTTCCGACCAAATTTAAATCTGAATCTTATTTGATTTCGTTACGATAAACAAAATCTATAATGTTGAGTCTCAAAATTTTTGAACTACTTTCATGAATGCATTGACCTTCGACTAGTTCCGACGATTCACGAACAATTGTTTGTAAATAAATATGTATATATATATATTCATAAACGTATGTATATATAATAAATTCAAATCATAAACTATAATTTAAATATTAGAAATTAATATATAAAATAAGATACAAAGTAATTGGGTGCAATTTAATATGAACATATATAAAGATATATAAATTCTGTGTATAATTATTATTATATGTATAATGTAATATATATTATTTGGTACAAAAATTTAATGCCCAATATAAGTTATAGTGTAATGAATATTATATAGTTATAGTACATAATCAATAATATTTAATACATATATATTAAATTTAAATAAAGTTGCATTGTTATTACTCTTACTATTAATACTAGTGTTTTTAATATTATTTTAAAGATACAAATTTGTTATATATATATATATATATATATATATATATATATATATATATATATATATATATATATATATATATATATATATATATATATATATATATATATATATATATATATATATAAATTATTATAGTATTGTTATTACTAGTATTATTACCATCATTAATAACATTAATATTATTATAATTAGTAATATTACTATTACCTTTAATAAGATTATTGTTATCATTTTATTTTTATGATAATTAAAATATTAATTATCACTTATTAATATTATTTATTAATTTTATAAATTACTGATTAAAGACTAAGCAATATTATCTAAAAACATTTTTTATTAATATTAGCACATCATTATATTTAATATATTTAATAAATTATAATATATATAAAACATTAATTATATGTAATTACACAGATATATATAATATAATTATAATACATATAGAAATAGAAATATGGAAACAGTGTACTACCATAAGGAATCACGGGTGTCATTTTTTTTGTTTGCTTCTTCTTTTAATTTTTTTTATATATTGCTATCTGATTAAAATTTTTGGTCGACCAAGTCTTGCCATAAGACAATCAATCAGTTCAGTGTTTTACAAATTACTCAGTGTATCTTTAATCAGTTATCAATTTTTTTTTACATCGCTAGAACAACACATGTATTTTTTTTTCATTTTTCTGCTCGTACCTCTGTTACTTCACTTTATTTCCAAAACTTGAATTTGATTTTTATTTCAAAAACTATAAATGCAGGATTGTTAGTAATCTCGTACTCAAACTCTCTGCAAATTCTAAAACCTCAATTCGTTTTATCAATCAAGAATTTCAGAGTCAAAGTTTTAAAATAAAAGTCAAACCTTATGAACTTGGATCAAATTCGAGTTACTTGTTATGTGTTAAGTAAAATTAAGGATTGAGAAAGTTTTTAGGAAAGAATTAAAACCTGTTTCATGTTAAACTTTTGATCTAAAATAGCCTCAATCTCGAATTCATTTATTTTTTTTTTGTTCTTGCTGCAACAGCAGCGGCCTTTGATGGCAACTTTTTTTTTTTTTTTTTTGTAGTGTTGTTTTGTTGATTTGTTTTCAAGTAATATAACATTTAACAATTACAGATTACCTTTATGATTGAAGTATCAAATTCAATTTTTTTTCTTCTCCTTCTATACTAGCGACGGGCAGAGGGGTGGTCTTCCTTATATATATATATATATATATATATATATATATATATATATATATATATATATATATATATATATATATATATATATATATATATATATATATATATATATATATATTTTCAAACTAATTGATCACACATAAGTGTATATATGTTATATATCAAGTCCTAAAGTGTTTATGTAATTCACAGTTATGATTTAGTTTGAGTTTGATTTGATTTCATTGAGGGAGATGATGAACAAAGTAAAGGGGTTAAATAAAATTAGGTTTGACTTATAATCAGAAAAAAAGGAATGGAGCAGATGGTTAAGGGAGCTGTTGTGTTTCTAGAGGTCTAGGGTTCGATCCCTGCTTGGTTCAATTCTTTTTAAAATGAGCTTCAAAGGTAGTTTTACATATTAAAATTCATTATTAATATTATTTATTTTTATAATTATTATATTAATTATTCTTGTTATTGTTATTAGTATTATTATTATTGTTATTAGTATTATTTTTTTAGATCATCATTACTATAATTATCAATATTGTTATTGTTATTATTAGTAACATAATTATTATTATCTTTACAAATATAAGCATTATGATAACATTAGGATTATAAATACAAGTATGAAGATTACTATTATATATCAATAATAGTTGTGTTGTTATTTTTATTATGATTATGATTATGATTAGGATTATTATTATTACTTATTTTAACTTAGTATAATAGAACTACTGTTTTGGATAAACGAATAAAATACATACATAAATATATATATTTAACACATATAACATAACAGAATTTAATACTCTTATATACAAAAGGAACATATAAAACACACACACACACACACACACACACACACACACACACACACACACACATATATATATATATATATATATATATATATATATATATATATATATTATTAACATAAAAATGCTATAACTAATACATTTATATATATGTGTGTTCAATTGCAATTATGAATATTAATAAAGATACACATGATATAGGTTCGTGAATTCGAGGCCAACCCTACATTTGTTCAATGTCGTTATATGTATTTTTACTACAAAATACATTATGGTGAGTTTCATTTGATCCCTTTTTCTCTTTATATTTTTGGGCTGAGAATGCATGCACAATTTTTATAAATGTTTTACGAAATAGATACAAGTAATCGAAACTACATTATATGGTTGAATTATCGAAATCGAATATGCCCCTTTTTATTAAGTCTGGTAATCTAAGAATTAGGGAACAGACACCCTAATTGACGCGAACTCTAAAGATAGATCTATCGGGCCTAACAAGCCCCATCCAAAGTACCGGATGCTTTAGTACTTTGAAATTTATATCATGTCTGAAGGAGGATCCCGGAATGATGGGGATATTCTTATATGTATATTGTGAATGTCGGTTATCAGGTGTTCAATCCATATGAATGATTTTTATCTCTATGTATGGGATGTGTATTGAAATATGAAATCTTGTGGTCTATTAAAATATTGAAATGATTGTTATGATAAACTAATGAACTCACCAACATTTTGGTTGACACTTCAAAGCATGTTTATTCTCAGGTATGAAAGAAATCTTCCGATGTGCATTTGCTCATTTTCAAGATATTACTTGGAGTCATTCATGACATATTTCAAAAGACGTTGCATTCGAGTCATTGAGTTTATCAAGATTAGTATTTAGTCAATTATAGTTAGATATATTATGAAATGGTATGCATGTCGTTAACTTTCGATGAAATGAAAGATTGTCTTTTCCAAAAACGAATGCAATGTTTGTAAAATGTATCATATAGAGGTCAAGTACCTCACGATGTAATCAACTGTGGTGAATCATTTATAATCGATATGGACTTCGTCCGGATGGATTAGGACGGGTCCTTTCAGTTGGTATCAGAGCGGTGGTCTTAGTGAACCGGGTCTGCATTAGTGTGTCTAACTTATAAGTCGTTAGGATGCATTAGTGAGTCTGGACTTCGACCGTGTCTGCATGTCAAAAGTTTTGCTGATCATTTTTATCGGAAATCATTTGCTTATCATCCTTAGTAAATTACCTGCTTATTATTCTTAGTCTAGACACATCTTATTGTATTGACTGCATGAATAGTGTATAGACAAAAATTCATATCTTAGCGTATCTATTATTGTTATCTTTGTCTGATAGCTTCTGTAGATTCCTCCGTAACTTATGGGATTTTAGTATTATATATGCATGTGTAAATTATGTATTGCAGGGTACTAATCTACATCCTATAATCTATTTCTTACCGAAATTTATTCGTATGATCGTACGAGATGAATCCCTCAACCAGTTCGAGTCCTTCAGATTCCGATAGCTATTCCGATAGTTATTCAGACAGCTATTCCGACATCGAGTTTCACCTAAACTCCGAAAGTTGTGTCACTAGAATGAAAACAACCAATCAGCCATCCCCAACTCATTTGATGGGTTCGTAGTCTATTAAATCAATGGAGACACGAAGAAGGCGGTCCTTTCCATCAACCGAATTCACCTCTTGGCAAAGAACCTGAAACAATTACCGGCGAACCTATTCGAGACACCATTTTCTCTCTCATTTCTAGAGTAGCTCGACACGATTATATTTTATGCACAATTCTAAACCTTATTCATCCGCTCGTTCCGACCGACAATCATCCCGGAATAATAGAAGAAGTCAACGAACTTCGCTCTCGAGTAATAAATTTGGAAAATATGGTGCAAAACGTATCAGGTTCAGCAACATCACTGGCACCAACAGTACCATCAGTAACAGCACCAGTACCATCAACAATCCATGATTCAATATCACTATCTGTACCTCAAGCATAATCATCGTTCTACGAATCGTTCTACGTAAACTATCTTAGTCCTTCATGGCGATTACGTAATCTCTAATGTTTTAGATATTATGTACTCTAGTTCTAGCCGTAAGCCTAATGAGTTTAATATCGCATTGACTCATTAAATCCATGATTACGTCTGAAGAAAATATATATGGATATATATTGTTTCATAAAGACTGTAATTAAAAATTCTTTCGTACAAACTGTTAATGGTGAAAATATTTTAACGGGTAGGTAATACCCGAGGAATATTTAGATTTCACAGTAATAAGTTACATTGTACATTCTTCGAATCTGATTCAACGGTCCTTTACTATCCTATTTACATCTACAGAGATACGTACCTGTTCACCGCAGAATAACCATTTTCATTCAATTTTATATTTTGATTTTGACCTATCAGGATACAACAAGTGGCATAATGAAGAAATAATGGACACAATAAAAATTGATTAGAAACAGACTAATTGACAATATGAAATTTTGTTAAGAATCCACGCTAACAAGATCCTAGCTAACTTTTCCTAGCTAACTGTTTATTCCGTATTACATTTTATTTTATCTCAATTTATTTATCGCAATTTAATTATCGCAATTTATTTATCGCAGTTTATTTATCGCAATTTACATTCTCGCAATTTTATTTATTGTCATTTAAATTCTGTATTTATTTTACGCACTTTAAATATCGGGACACGTATACAAGGTTTTGACATATCATATCGACGCATATATATATATATATATATATATATATATATATATATATATATATATATATATATATATATATATATATATATATTATTTGGAATAACCATAGACACTCTATATGCAGTAATGATCGAGTTCTCTATACAGGGTTGAGGTTGATTCTCCAATAATATATATACTTTGAGTTGTGATCGAGTCTGAGATGTATACGGGTCACGATACGTATTAATTAATTAGAATATTATATATTAATCTATATATGAATTATCGGGCTGTTAATTGTGGACTATCGACTGTGGACTAATAAAATTGGACAATTAAAATGAATTAAAATATTGATTAAAACATATGAAACTAAACATTTCTTCAAGTTTGCCACTTGATTTCATCTCCAACCTCATTTGTATCTTGACGATTACGATCTACGTTCAAACCTTTCATTATTCTTGAAAACACCTCAATCGAGAGTATGAACCAACCACAATGCATCTACGGAAGAAGAGATTGACGCATATAGTTATGCACCTGAAAACACTCGGAACCTGAGTAAAACGTTTAACCCGTATCTGTGTTAGCTCCTTTAGCATTATTATTACCCAAAATAACTTGGTAATCCCTTTCAAAGTAGCAAATTTTATCACAGCTCCAACAAGTCAACTTCGAATTTTCGTACAAAACAACCTTATTATAAACTTGATATATATGTGTACTCTTTTATTGTTACCAAGGAACCTTTTATATTCCACGACATTATCAGAAGATGTACCAGCAATTCCGTTGATCTTTGATTTTCCGAAAATCATTATATTCATTGAAACCCTATCATATAATCATCCGCATCTTGTAACGAGTGTTGGCAACAACAAATACCGGGAATCAACAATCATTATTTTGAATCTTGCAAACAATTTTTCAACAACAGTTATATATATATATATATATATATATATATATATATATATATATATATATATATATATATATATATATATATATAACATGTACCTCTTAACATCATGATCTTCAATTCTGAAATTTTGAACAACACCTAGTCTACAAATCAATACCACAAATTCTGAAAAAGCTGAATACAGCAGCACAAACTGTACACGACCTTAACTGTCGGAAGTTTGATGATAAAGAATGGAGTATTGGAAACACTCAATAGAAAATTTAGTATCGAAAAGCGAATTTTGTGAAACTATGAAGGAAGCCGTGGACAAATCACAAATAATAAGTTTGACTTCAAAGAATCCAAATGATTCTGTTTCTGATGAAATCTTTTAGCGAATACCTTGCTTCCGAATCTAAACCCTTACGGATAAATCTTTTTCATCATCCATCGATATTAGAAATTCCAAGATATCATCGTATCTTTCATTATAAATATCCTCCATATTTCCGAAGATATTTTCATAACTATTTTTATCTGAAATCATTAATCTCTTCCTGATATCAGTGTTACATCATATAGAAACTGTTAGTTTCTATATTCTATAAACTTTCGAGCTTAAAATATGAATGTTATTGAAGTAATGTTGGGAACTGATGCATGACATAGTATAATATAATGACACTTGATCAACGTGATTATATTACAGTAAGTCATGCTGAGTTTCTAAATGGAACATGATGATTCACAGATTATAACGTCATCATGTGTCATGTTACATAACTCTTTCATTTTGATTAACTTCTGAACATATCAAGAAAATATATTCTTGATAGTTCTATTCTCAGTGATTCTGGTAATTTGACAAATCAAATCGTGCTACAACGTTCTTTCTTGTTTAGAACATTAAATTCATTCAAAACTCCATATCTACGAATTCTGGACCATTACCAGAGATGTAATCATAAAAAGAAGAAACGAAGGGACAAAGCTCCAAAAGAAATAGAAAATTGGAGTATAAATCGCAGCAAAATAGGAGAGAGCATTAACTGTGGATGACAATGATTATAGAAAACGGAAGCAGGGATTTCGAAATATAAGAGAAAATATAAAGCCCAATAACAAAACAGAAGTTACAAACCGTGAATATTAATACGAATGGAAATATAAAGACCCGGTATAATTAAGAATAGTATTCCCCTAAGGCAATAGTAGAAGTAAACAGATTTTCTGGTAGAGGATTGAAAAGAAGGACGACAGATACATAGATAGGAAAATATCAAGAATCAGAACTGGATAGAGCATTTTCACAAAATTTTAGAAGTAGGAATAGATGAAGAAAGTATAGAAATGGTGAAAGTAATGGAACGGAAGAAGTACATTTATAGTGAAAATACCAGACAAAGAAATCAAGGCAGATTTCCGCATTAATTATAGCGATCTTAATTTCCTCACTCGCCGAAGAATCAAATCTTTTAGATTTCGAATATTTTCTTCAAATTCCTTGAATTCCAAAATTCAACCCCTACACCAAAAGTTAAGGCGCACCTTACTTTCTAAATTCAATCGCGACTACGTCAAAAGTTATGGAAAATCTCCATTTCTTCATTTCGATCTTTTGTGAGAGCTTCATTCATACGATTCGATTAATCTAATCATTTTATCCATATTACTCAATGATGATAAAACTCTATTTATCAGCTCATACTCGTCAGTGAAATATATTTATTGTCAGCCATGACGACCTCACTCAAATTTCGGGACGAAATTTCTTTAACGGGTAGGTACTGTGATGACCCGGGAATTTCCGACCAAATTTAAATCTGAATCTTATTTGATTTCGTTACGATAAACAAAATCTATAATGTTGAGTCTCAAAATTTTTGAACTACTTTCATGAATGCATTGACCTTCGACTAGTTCCGACGATTCACGAACAATTGTTTGTAAATAAATATGTATATATATATATATATTCATAAACGCATGTATATATAATAAATTGAAATCATAAACTATAATTTAAATATTAGAAATTAATATATAAAATAAGATACAAAGTAATTGGGTGTAATTTAATATGAACATATATAAAGATATATAAATTCTGTGTATAATTATTATTATATGTATAATGTAATATATATTATTTGGTACAAAAATTTAATGCCCAATATAAGTTATAGTGTAATGAATATTATATAGTTATAGTACATAATCAATAATATTTAATACATATATATTAAATTTAAATAAAGTTGCATTGTTATTACTCTTACTATTAATACTAGTGTTTTTAATATTATTTTAAAGATACGAATTTGTTATATATATATAATAATTTATATATATATATATATATATAAATTATTATAGTATTGTTATTACTAGTATTATTACCATCATTAATAACATTAATATTATTATAATTAGTAATATTACTATTACCTTTAATAAGATTATTGTTATCATTTTATTTTTATGATAATTAAAATATAAATTATCACTTATTAATATTATTTATTAATTTTATAAATTACTGATTAAAGAGTAAGCAATATTATCTGAAAACATTTTTTTTTTATTAATATTAGCACATCATTATATTTAATATATTTAAGAATTATTAATATATATAAAACATTAATTATATGTAATTACACATATATATATAATATAATTATAATACATATAGAAATAGAAATATGGAAACAGTGTACTACCATAAGGAATCACGGGTGTCATTTTTTTGTTTGCTTCTTCTTTTAATTTTTTTTATATATTGCTATCTGATTAAAATTTTTGGTCGACCAAGTCTTGCCATAAGACAATCAATCAGTTCAGTGTTTTACAAATTACTCAGTGTATCTTTAATCAATTATCAATTTTTTTTACATCGCTAGAACAACACAGGTATTTTTTTTTCATTTTTCTGCTCGTACCTCTGTTACTTCACTTTATTTCCAAAACTTGAATTTAATTTTTATTTCAAAAACTATAAATGCAGGATTGTTAGTAATCTCGTACTCGAACTCTCTGCAAATTCTTAAACCTCAATTCGTTTTATCAATCAAGAATTTCAGAGTCAAAGTTTTAAAATAAAAGTCAAACCTTATGAACTTGGATCAAATTCGAGTTACTTGTGATGTGTTAAGTAAAATTAAGGATTGAGAAAGTTTTTAGGAAAGAATTAAAACCTGTTTCATGTTAAACTTTTGATCTAAAATAGCCTCAATCTCGAATTCATTTATTTTTTTTTTGTTCTTGCTGCAACAGCAGCGGCCTTTAATGGCAACTGTTTTTTTTTGTTTTTTTGTTTTTTTGTAGTGTTGTTTTGTTGATTTGTTTTCAAGTAATATAACATTTAACAATTACAGATTACCTTTATGATTGAAGTATCAAATTCAATTTTTTTTCTTCTCCTTCTATACTAGCGACGGGTAGAGGGGTTGTCTTCCTTTTATATATATATATATATATATATATATATATATATATATATATATATATATATATATATATATATATATATATATATATATATATATATATATATATATATATTTTTCAAACCAATTGATCACACCTAAGTGTATATATGTTATATATCAAGTCCTAAAGTGTTTATGTAATTCACAGTTATGATTTAGTTTGAGTTTGATTTGATTTCATTGAGGGAGATGATGAACAAAGTAAAGGGGTTAAATAAAATTGGGTTTGACTTATAATCAGAAAAAAAGGAATGGAGCAGATGGTTAAGGGAGCTATTGTGTTTCGAGAGGTCTAGGGTTCGATCCCTGCTTGGTTCAATTCTTTTTAAAATGAGCTTCAAAGGTAGTTTTACATATTAAAATTCATTATTATTATTATTTATTGTTATAATTATTATATTAATTATTCTTGTTATTGTTATTAGTATTATTTTTTTAGATCATCATTACTATAATTATCAATATTGTTATTGTTATTATTAGTAACATAATTATTATTATCTTTACAAATATAAGCATTATGATAACATTAGGATTATAAATACAAGTATGAAGATTACTATTATATATCAATAATAGTTGTGTTGTTATTTTTATTATGATTATGATTATGATTAGGATTATTATTATTACTAATTTTAACTTAGTATAATAGAACTACTGTTTTGGATAAACGAATAAAATACATACATAAATATATATATTTAACACATATAACATAACAGAATTTAATACTCTTATATACAAAAGGAACATATAAAACACACACACACACACACACACACACACACACACACACACACACACACACACATATATATATATATATATATATATATATATATATATATATATATATATATATATATATATATATATATATATATATATATATATATATATATATATATATATATATATGTATGTATGTATATATATTATTAACATAAAAATGCTATAACTAATACATTTGTATATATATGTGTGTTCAATTACAATTATGAATATTAATAAAGATACAAATGATATAGGTTCGTGAATTCGAGGCCAACCCTACATTTGTTCAATGTCGTTATATGTATTTTTACTACAAAATACATTATGGTGAGTTTCATTTGATCCCTTTTTCTCTTTATATTTTTGGGCTGAGAATTCATGCACAATTTTTATAAATGTTTTACGAAATAGACACAAGTAATCGAAACTACATTATATGGTTGAATTATCGAAATCGAATATGCCCCTTTTTATTAAGTCTGGTAATCTAAGAATTAGGGAACAGACACCCTAATTGACGCGAACTCTAAAGATAGATCTATCGGGCCCAACAAGCCCCATCCAAAGTACCGGATGCTTTAGCACTTCGAAATTTATATCATGTCCGAAGGAGGATCCCGGAATGATGGGGATATTCTTATATGTATATTGTGAATGTCGGTTACCAGGTGTTCAATCCATATGAATGATTTTTATCTCTATGTATGGGATGTGTATTGAAATATGAAATCTTGTGGTCTATTAAAATATTGAAATGATTGTTATGATAAACTAATGAACTCACCAACCTTTTAGTTGACACTTCAAAGCATGTTTATTCTCAGGTATGAAAGAAATCTTACGCTGTGCATTTGCTCATTTTCAAGATATTACTTGGAGTCATTCATGACATATTTCAAAAGACGTTGCATTCGAGTCATTGAGTTCATCAAGATTAGTATTTAGTCAATTATAGTTAGATATATTATGAAATGGTATGCATGTCGTTAACTTTCGATGAAATGAAAGATTGTCTTTTCCAAAAACGAATGCAATGTTTGTAAAATGTATCATATAGAGGTCAAGTACCTCGCGATGTAATCAACTGTGGTGAATCGTTTATAATCGATAAGGACTTCGTCCGGATGGATTAGGACGGGTCCTTTCAATTAATACTTATATATATGTTTATATTAAAATATATTTTATATATAACTTAATTAATATTAAATATTAATAACCTTTTATATAACAAAAAAGTAAAATTAGTATTTAGCATTATTATTATTGATATGGTATATGTAATAAATATAGTTATTCATATAAAAAGGTGTTTATTTGTTATAATAATAATATAGTAATGATAATAATAATCTTAATAATAATTTTAATAAAAATGATAATTTTAATAATAATGTTATTTTAAATAAAATGATAATTTTTCTAACAATGATAATAATAATATTAATGATACTAGTTCTAATAATCATATCAATAATTCAGTTAGTATTAATATTTATGATAATTCTATTATTCTAATAATAATAATAATAATAATAATAATAATAACTAATAATAATAATAAGATAAAAATAAGAATAGAATAGAAATACTGATTTTATGTTATACCTAATAAAAGGAATCGGTGATGTTTGTTGGCGTCCACAAATAGATCAAGAAGGCAGAGCACAACTCAGAACAATATCCCAATCCTTACAACCCTCGATTCATTAATCAATCAATTCGATCCTCAGCAACTCGATATATACCCGTAATCAATTCATCATCATCATTGTTAATCTTCATAATCGAATCATCATCATCATCATAAACAGATTATTCAAACGATGATTATGAATGAATAGCAGGTTAATCTAATCATCCTCAACCTCATTCAACTTCATCATCGTTGATGTTAAAGCTAAGGGGTATAAAATGCTATTAAATTTTACTAGGAAATACTATTAAATACGATACAATTTTACACAAGATATTTATTTATTTATAGAATGGATATACTTAAACCTTGCTACAACACTTATAGGCAGTGTGCCTAATCGTACAGTAGTGTAGTTTTTAGTAAGTCCGGTTCGTTCCACAGGGAAAAATCTTTAAACAAAGCTTAACGCTATATTAGTTTTATAAAAATACAAATATATATAAGTAATATTATTATTATAAAGGGGGTTTTTACCGTTTAATGACCGGTTTGTCGATTTTTAAAACTTTAGTCGCAGTTAAAACCTAATGTAAAATATTAAAAATAAATACAAGACTTAATTTAAAGCGTAAAGTAAATAACGATAATGAAATTGCGATAAATAAAAGTGCGATAAAATAAAATTACGATAATTAAAAGTGCAATTAAATGCAATAACAATAAATAAAAGTGCGATAATTAAAAATGCAATTAAATATAAAATAAAGGAAATTAAATATGAAATAAAAGAATTATGCTTATTTAAACTTCCGTAATCATGATGTTTGACGTGTTGATTTTAGTTTTATGCCCATGGGTTAATTGTCTTTTGTCCTGGATTATTTAATATGTCCGTCTGGTTTTTGTCCATAACAGTCCATCAGTCATAAATATAAAGTGCGAGTGTCCTCGTCAAATTATCCTTATACCCGAAGTTAAATATTCCAACTAATTGGGGTCTTAAACTGTAACAAGGTTTTAATACTTTGTTTAATAATTACACCAGGATATCGACTGTGTGTAACCCAAAGTTTTAATACTTTGTTATCAATTATGCCAAGTATCCTTGTACATAATTTCACCCCTGTTTTAATAATTCTAGTGGCTATTAATCCATTCCCGTGTCCGGCTAAATGAACGATTATTCGTACATATAAATACCCCGCCCAACATCATGGTACAAAGCCCAATTACACAATTTTAATATTTTTAGCCCAACATCATGATTACTTCGGATTAAATAAGCATAATAATAACTTAGCTACGAGACATTAATGTAAAAAGGTTGAACATAACTTACAATGATTAAAAATAGCGTAGCGTTACACGGACAGAATTTTGACTTACACCCTTACAACATTCGCTAACATACTCTTATTATTAGGATTTAAAATTAAAATTAAAATATATATATATATATATATATATATATATATATATATATATATATATATATATATATATATATATATATATATGTATACTACGTTGATGAATGAAGAAAAAGATATATTTTACGTTCAGAATGCGCTGGCTTTTATAGGCATTTTTGTCCAGGGTCTCTCCGCGAGTCGCGGCATTTTTCCACTACAAACTCAGCAAGTCGCGGAGTTCATACAACCATCTCACACAAGTTTGGATCCTAGTCTGCCGACGGTTTTAATATATAAATATAATATATATATAATTTATATAATTAATTATATATTATATTGTATTTATATACATAGTTAACTTGTAATTTTTAGTCCGTTGCGTCGAGCGTTGAGAGTTGACTCTGGTCCCGGTTCCGGATTTTCGAACGTCTTTGCGTACAATTTAATATCTTGTACTTTGCGTTTTGAATCTTGTACTCTTGTAATTCTGAGACGTTTCTTATCAATAATTGGAACCTCTTTGATTGTATTTTGTACTTTTGAGCTTTTTGGTCGTTTGCGTCTTCAATTCGTCGAATCTATCTTTTGTCTTCACCTTTTATTATTTAACCGAATATCACTAGTAAATAGAACAATTGCAACTAAAAGCTTGTCTTTCTTGAGGAATAATGCTATGAAATATATGTTCGTTTTTAGCATTATCAAATATTCCCACACTTGAGCGTTGCTTGTCCTCAAGCAATATAGTCTTGAAATACTAGAATCACTTCTTTATTCTTCACACTTTGTACATCAGTGATTTCTTTACGGCAGTATAAACAATGGTAGTAACGATGTGGTTTACAGTCCCACATGACTATAAAATTTAGATCCTTTAAGGAAATTGGATCTTTATGAAAACATTTGATCTTTTGAAAATTTCATTCTAGCTTTTACCCTAGATTAGTTTTCCGGAATAACCCTTCACCGGTGTTTGCAAATTCTTTTTGTGGGTTTGGTGGGTTTCAGATTTGAAAATTTTAGCTCAAAACTTGCAGTTTTGTGTCACCCACTTGTTAACCTTGTATTAGGAAAGCAACACGTCCAGTATACTTGCTCCGTATATTACCTTTCGGTAAACTACCATCCGGTTGTAAAGGAAAGCATTGAACAAGCAACTATTAAGGCAACGTCCCCTGACATGCTTTTAATTATGGTCTATAACGTGTCGGACGCAATTACTATCCTTTGTAGGAGCAATAGTAAAGCTCACCCTTATAATTTTTCGGTCTGGCACAAGGTCCTGTCTTTGACCATGCTATGCAACCACCGTTCTTACGGTTGACACCCGATTTGGTTTAGGTGACCTAATGAATTCCAGGTGAATTCCTAGGATTTTACGTTCAATGGTAATGAACGCATTGAAAATGGGTTTTTAGAAAACAAATCGGTTTGTAATTTTGATCAAAATATTTTCTCGTTCAAGCTCGAGTTTAGATATCATTGAATTCCATGAGTTTGTAATTCTCAATCTTTAAGGTCAATCTCTAGGATTGAGTAATATCAGTCTTAAAAGCTGATTTTTGATCTTTAAGGAGATTATCCTTTCTGGGGATCTGATTCATTAGTCTTATCCCCATTTTCAAGACAGATCCTCTCATGGTTAGGATAAGTATGACCACTTGGCGACCCTGTTTAATGTTGAGGTCCGTGGATTTCCTGCTGATTTTAGAGATGACTTTTCTAGATTTTTCGTCAACCTACAGCTGGTCTGGACGACAACTTCCTGACCTAAATCAAGAAGCGCGTTTCTTTTTCGGAAGACTTTACTTCCTTTAAATGATGGAATTGATTCATCGTGTAGATCCATCTTTCTTTCAAATATATTACAGTAAATCGGGTAAAACTGAATAGATTAGTCCAAAACAAAAGTATCTTTAATTATTTGTTACAGAAATATGTGACATATGTTTTAAATAACTTGGTAAATTTTCCCACACTTGGCTTTTATTTTCCTTTTTATTGTCCTCTATTCCATTTTAAATGAATTTTAACATTTTAGTTTGTTTCTCAATTTATGTCCTTTACAAGGTAACAATAATTTCGGTGTTAACACCTAGTTTTATCGTTCATAAATATGTATAAACATGATTTTGAGTTCATTTAATTGAAAATTTTGAAAAATTTTACTAGAATTGGGTAGTCAGTATATAAGACTAGGGCTGTTCTTTATTATTAGAGAGCACTAGATTCTAATACAACTACTGCTTTACTAGTATTTTTAATGGTAACCAAGTGTTTAAAAAATAAAAAATTTAAAATCCGAAAGAATTTAACCCCTTCCCACACTTAAAATCTTGCAATGCCCTCATTTGCAAGAAATCAGTAACAATTTAAATTATTGAGGGTGATTAGCGTAGAAAAATGATTAAATTTTATCAAAGTTTCCAAACATATTGTTGTTTGTGTTGAATGATAAATGGTGCATATCATTTGTTCATTCCATCTTGTTGTTACATCACATTTATTTTTCATCTTGTTGTCAAAATTAGTGGCTTTTGCTGAACTTAATGCCAGTCTTTGAAAATGCGTTGTTTTACCCTGTTGTGTACATAAGATAAACTGCAAACATATATATATATTTTTGAAGTTTGGTATATTACCCCACATTTAAAAATTATTAAAATCTAATAATAAAAGTTAGAAAATTATAAAAACTATTACAATATCAACATAAGTGTTAATTGTAGTAACATTACAAAAATAAAATAAATAAAACTAAATAAACTAGGGTTGATACTGATACCAGTAGGGGGTCCATGCATAACCGTATGTGTTATAGAATGCTTCAGCTGGGTTATAAGTTAGATACGGTGGTTGGATCTCTATAGATCAGGGAGAAAATACGGGCTTTGGAGTAGGAATATAGTTTCTACATATATGTTGTCAATGAGCTATGATGTGGTTTTGATGAACTTGCCAATCTTCAAATGCTCGGTGTCTAGCATTTTCATACTCTTGTGAAGCTATAAACCTTTGCATTTCTGTCATTTCATTTCCCCCTCCCACATTATCTGGCTGTTGATTTCTTTCAACCTGTGGATGTCATCCATTATATTGTACTGCGGCGTTATTTCGCCTCTTCAAAACCTTAGCACCATGATATACATTTAAACCAATTGTATCGTGGGGTTATGGTTCTTCGATTAATAATCCCCCCAGACTTATATCCACATCGAGATACTCAGCAATTAATGTAATAAATATACCACCTCCTATTATACTGTGCGGTCTCATCCCCCTAACCATAGCCGATAAATAATAACCCACACAATAAGGTATACTTACAGCACTTTGTGGGTCTCGAATACACATGTGGTAAAATAAATCTTGCTCATTTACCTTTTCCTTATTTTTACCTCGCTGTGTAATCGAGTTCGCTAGAAACCCATGAATTACTCTTAACTCAGCTTTAACTATATCCAAATAAGAGTAATTTCCCCCTTTAAATCGGTGATGGCTAGTCATTTGACTCCATACACCATGCGTATCAAAATTTTCATCAATCTTCCTACCATTTAATATCAACCCTCGACAATCGGTAGATGCTAGCTCCTCAGACGTATATATACGTAAGGCCTAAGCCATGTCTAGTAGAGACATGTGGCGCATCGAACCTCCTAACAAAAATATAATAAAAGTTCGATCGGTTAAACTAGCTACCCGATCATTTATTCTATACTACACAATAATTCTTCACACCATAATTTATATACAGGTCTACGCATGTTGAATAATTGTACCCAATCGTTAAAAGTAGAATTACCACACCTCTGAGTAAGTAATTCTCTAATCCGTTCGCCTAATCCTACAGCTTCTAACGGTTCCCATTCTATTACCCTAGGTACTTCAACAGCTTTAGAATGAAGAGTGTGCAAGCTCCTTTGGTATTTTGGATAATCTATCCAACGTCTGTCTAATCTCAAGTTCGGGTGCAAATCTTCCACGTGCATATCTGAAAATGTCATAACTGGACGAGGTATATCTTGTTTGTAATAGTTATCAACATCTTGTTGTTCCGCATTCTCAGGAGGAGCAATGCGAGCTTGGGATGAAGATTCACCCCTTTCAGTCTGCGAAACACATCAAACACAATTTTTGTTCATCCAAATATGCATTAGTGTCAGCAAAATCATCAACCAAAATAATTACAATGACATGTTCAATTTATATCAAACTTATGCTCATTTTCATATTTTTATCAAATCTACACTTTTTCAAATAAGCATATACGAAAATGTTCGCCAAGTTCATAAGCATTTAACTCAAATAACATGTCAAAATAATCATTATTAGCAATTAAACAAGTTTCAAATGGCATTATCTCTTAAAAATCAAGTTCATGAATTTTAGACTTGAAAAAGTCCACTTTAATTCTCAAAAATCATGTTTAGGCTCAAAGTTTGTATCATTTAACTACCTAAACATGTTACATTACTTAATTTAGCAATAATTCATGACAAAAATCGGCCATAACCTGTTTATATCAAAAAGCCCCAAATTGCTCAAGAACACAAACCCTAGATTACTCAAAATTTGAAGTTTAAGGCTTCTAATCATATTAAATAGCATCACTCTAGGTAATACAAGCATCATACACAAGTAATTTAAGCATAATTACACTAAAAAGCATCAAAATCCAATTGGGTATAAAATTGCTCAAGAACACTAAATTTTCGAATTAAAGGGTGTTTTGTTGTAGAAATTTACCGTTTTCCTTGAGTAATTCCTTGATAGCATTCTTCTCAACATGATTTTGTGAAAGATTTGATGAAAAATGATGAAAAATTTCGGATTTGTGATGTGTTTTTCGCTGTGTTTTCGCAGTTTTGTGTATGATTGTGTGGATATTGATCTGTTTCTGCGCTTTTTTTTTTATAAAAATCTTATACTAATTAAAACAATTATTTAATTAGTTTTAAAATTTTGTTTCCCTTGTTATTTAGGACGAGGTCGTTTCGGAACGATGTCCTAGTCCGTCCCTCGACAAAATTTTAAAATTTGTCTATTTAAAGCGCGGTTTTAAAAGCAAAGATTTTTTTATTTTTTTTAATGTTTTTGGCATACTTTAATTCAATAAGATTAAAAATAATGATAATAAAAGTTCTCGTCCCTACCTCGGGTAAAGCAATTTCGGTTCAAAGACCTAGTCTTCAACTCACGACGAATTTTAAAAATCATATTTTTAACTTAGCGAAATAAAGTAAATTTTTGTTTTTAAATTCACACCAAACTTAAATTTAAAATGCATAAAATTAAAAAAAATTCACACCAAAGTTAATTATAAATTCATATTATAAATTCACACCAAACTTAAATTATATTTTTGTTTTTATACATACAAACTTATATTAAAAATATTAATTTTCCAAATATTTACAATTTTAAAAGTTTACAACATTTATTTAATATTAATTTATTAATTTTTTTAAAAACATGGTAAAAATAAAATTAAAAATCTTTTTGGCTTTTATCCCACTTTAATCAATCAAATATTATCAAAAATATGTGCCCCTCTTTTCGGTAAAGTAATTTCAGTTCCATGACCTAATTTAACTCATGACGAATTTTTGAAATATTTTGGGTTGATTGATTAAAGATATTTATACCTTAAGAATAAACGGTAAATTTCGCAGTGATGTAATAAATTTTTGAATGATATCAATAATTTCGATTGCAAGACCTAATTTCATCGAATACCAATTTAATACTTTATAGCGAACAAATTAGCGTTTATTATCAAAAGGTTAAAAATAAAAATAAAAATTGTACAAACTTACCTGTGAAATATATTTCTTAGTGATATGCTCTAGCCCACTCATAAGATATTCGGACTAATTGATTTTCCATGGCTACATAGGCGTAACCTCTAGCATTTAATATTTTTTCTTCTAAACATATGAACGGTCCATCTCTGCATAAAGTAACAAATTCGGTGTTTGAATAAGTTTGATTATTTGAACATTTACCTTCGTGTGACCATTTTCCGCATTTGTGACATCTTTCAAGGTGTCGTGCTCTTCTTTTCGTTGCGGATTTTGATTTTTCTTTACCAAATTGTAACTTATTTTCTTCGCATCTGGATTCTTTTCTTACTCCGTCCAATTTACCTCTGATTAATGATACTATTTCACTTGGAAGTGTGTCATTATTACGTTTAGTGATCAAAGCGTGTAGCATTAGACCATGGTTTAGTTCACAGGAAGTCTTCATTTCGTAAAAACCTAAAAAAAAAATAAAAATTCAGAATGGGGGAAGAAGACTAGTTCTTTAGGGTCTGCTAGGGAGAGACCATTCGGGTTCCATTTTCGAGAACTACACGAAAACAGAAAATCTAACTCTAACAGAAATACATAATATCCTTTAAAGACTTGATTCTCCCCACACTTAGTTAGCTGTGGTGTCGAAATTGTGATTAACTTCGTTGTCAACTTCCATCGGACTATCTATGTAGTGTTTAACTCTGTGACCATTAACCTTAAATTCAATCCCATTTGAATTTATTAATTCTACTGTTCCGTATGGGAAAACTCTTTTGACTATGAATGGTCCAGACCATCTTGATTTCAATTTTCCAGGAAATAGCTTGAATCGTGAATTGAAAAGAAGAACTCTGTCTCTTTCTTTAAATTCTTTTGAACTTCTGATTCTTTTATCATGCCATTTCTTCGTTCTTTCTTTATAGATTAACGAATTTTTGTATGCTTCATGTCTTAATTCTTCTAATTCGTTTAGTTGACTTAATCGAAGACATCCAGCTTCATGTAAATCAAGATTACATGTCTTCAAAGCCCAAAATGCTTTGTGTTCAATTTCTACTGGAAGATGACATGCTTTTTCATAAACGTGTCTGAAAGGTGTGGTACCAATTGGAGTTTTGTAAGCTGTTCTAAAAGCCCAGAGTGCATCCTCTAACTTAATGGACCATTCCTTCGGATTTGATCCTACGATTTTCTCTAGAATACGTTTTAAAGCTCGGTTGGTATTTTCAACTTGTCCACTTGTTTGTGGATGATATGCGGTGAAGATTTTATGAGTTACTCCATATCTTTTAAGAACTTTCTCAAGTTGATTATTACAGAAATGAGTACCCCGATCACTTATTAAAGCTTTCGTTGTTCCAAACCTTGCAAAAAGACGTTTTAAAAAGTTGACTACAACTCGTGCATCGTTAGTTTGGAGAGCTTGTGCTTCCGCCCATTTAGATACATAATCAATGGCTACGAGAATGTAGAGATTATTATGAGATTTCGGAAATGGATCCATAAAGTCAATACCCCAAATGTCAAATACTTCACATACTTGAATGACATTTTGTGGCATTTCATCACGTTAACTTATTTTTCCGGCCCTGTGACAAGCATCACAGGATTTGCAAAGAAGGTGTGTGTCTTTGTAAATTATAGGCCAATAGAATCCAGCATCATAAACTTTCCTTGCTGTTAGTTGAGGCCCATAATGCCCTCCTGTTGGTCCTGTGTGACAATGGTTTAAAATTTTACTAGCTTCATCTTCGAATACACATCGGCGTATTATTCCATTGGGACAACTTTTAAACAAATGTGGATCTTCCCAAAAATAGTGTTTTATATCACTAAAGAATTTCTTTCGTTTTTGGTACGATAATCCTTTTTCAAGGAATCCACATACTAAGTAGTTTGCATAGTCTGCAAACCATGGAATTTCATTATAATCTATCTTCAATAGATATTCATCAGGAAAGTTTTCTTGTATGGCCGATTCATTTAGAACTTCTAATTCGGGATTTTCAAGACGAGAAAGATGATCAGCGGTGAGATTTTCTGCTCCTCTTTTATCTCGGATTTCAATATCGAATTCTTGTAAGAGTAAGATCCAACGGTTTAATCTTGGTTTGGCATCTTGTTTCGATTATAGGTATCTAAGAGCAGAATGGTCGGTATAGACCACCGTTTTTGCTAGAACGAGATATGATCTAAATTTGTCAAAAGCAAAGACAATAGCAAGGAGTTCTTTTTCAGTTGTTGTGTAATTTGTTTGTGCTCCTTGTAATGTCTTACTAGCATAATAAATAGGTTGAAATCGTTTTTCAATCCTTTGACCTAAAACGGCTCCCATTGCAAAATCACTTGCATCGCACATAAGTTCAAACGGTAGATTCCAATTTGGAGTTATCATGATTGGCGCATTAGTGAGTTTCTCTTTAAGAATATTAAAAGATTTGATGCATTCATCTGAAAAAATGAATGGAGCATCCTTTTCTAGGAGTTTATTCATAGGAGTGGCAATTTTAGAAAAATCTTTAATAAAACGTCGGTAAAAACCGGCATGCCCTAGAAAACTCCTAACTCCTCTAACATTGGTGGTATGTGAAAGTTTAGCAATTACATCTACTTTAGCTCTATCCACTTCAATTCCTTCATTTGAAATTTTATGTCCAAGAACGATGCCTTCTTTAACCATGAAATGGCATTTCTCCCACTTAAGAACTAGATTTGATTATTCGCATCTAATAATCATTCATTCCAGATTAACTAAACATGATTCAAATGTATCACCGAAGACTGAAAAGTCATCCATGAAAACTTCCATGCATTCTTCTATCATGTCATGAAAAATCGCCATCATACACCTTTGAAAGGTTGAAGGGGCTTTGCAAAGTCCAAATGGCATGCGTTTGTAAGCAAAAGTACCATAAGGGCACGTGAACGTGGTTTTCTCTTGGTCCTCGGGTGCTATTGGAATTTGAAAATATCCGGAAAATCCATCAAGAAAACAATAGTAACTATTTCCGGCTAATCTTTCCAACATTTGATCAATAAAAGGTAAGGGAAAGTGATCTTTTCTGGTGGCGTCATTTAATTTTCTATAATCAATACACACACACCATCCTGTTACAGTCCTAGTAGGAATAAGCTGATTCTTCTCATTTGTAATGACAGTCATGCCACCCTTCTTAGGTACGCATTGAACTGGGCTTACCCATGGACTATCAGAAATCGAATAAATTAAACCTGCATCTAGCAGTTTAATAATTTCTTTTTTAACAACATCTTGCATATTAGGATTTAGTCTTCGTTGGCGTTGCACATGCATTTTATGACCTTCTTCCATAAGGATTTTATGTGTGCAATACGAAGGACTTATTCCTTTAATATCATGAATCTTCCATGCAATGGCTGGTTTATGAGCTTTCAATACAGAAATGAGTTGAGATTTTTTATTTTCAGTAAGAGAAGACGATATTATTATAGGTAATTCAGATTCACCATGTAAATAAGTGTATTCCAAATGGTTTGGAAGTGGCTTTAACTCTAATGTCGGTGGTTCTTCTATCGATGATTTATATCGATATCTGTCTTCTTCTTTTAACATTTGAATTTCTTCTGTTGTTGGTTCATATCCATTAGCTATTAGTGTAGCTAACATTTCAGTTTCATCAATTGGTTTAGTTCCTTCTCCTAAAGAACATTCTCCTGTTCCTTGTAATTCTGGAAATTCTTCTAACAATTCTGCATGTGAATCTATAGTTTGAATATAATAACATGTATCATCTGCAGATTGTGGTTGTTGCATTGCTTTATCAACTGAAAAGGTAACACTCTCATCCTCTATACTTAGGGTCAGTTTCTTACCGAACACGTCTATCATTGCTTTAGCCGAGTTTAAGAATGGTCTTCCTAATATGAGAGGAACTTGAGAATCTTCTTCCATGTCCAGAACAACAAAATCTACTGGAAATACTAAAGTTCCAACTTTAACTAGCATGTTCTCCATTATCCCTCTAGGATATTTTATTGATCGATCGGCTAGTTGTATACTTATTCGTGTTGGTTTCAATTCTCCAAGGTCTAGTTTATTGTATAGTGAATACGGCATTAAATTTATACTAGCACCTAAGTCTGCCAATGATTCTATTGAACTAAGACTACCCAGAAAATATGGAATTGTGAAACTTCCTGGATCTGATAGTTTTTTTGGTATCTTATTCAACAGCACTGCTGAAAAATTAGCATTCATAGTAACGGCCGAGAGTTCTTCCATTTTTTTTCTATTTGTGATTAAATCTTTCATAAATTTAGCATATCTAGGCATTCCTAAAATTACATCAATGAAAGGAAGATTGACATTTATTTGTTTAAACATATCCAAGAATTTGGATTGCTCGGCTTCAAGTTTCTCTTTTTTCATTTTACTCGGGTAAGGAAGTGGTGGTTGGTATGGTTTAACATAAGGTTTAGCCTTAACTGTGTTATCTTCATTAACCTTTTCAACTACCGGTTCTTTTTCCTTATCTTGATCAGGTTGTGGTTCTTGTGGAGTAGGAATAGCTTTATCAGAAATTACAGGTATTTCAGGTGGTTTAAGTGTAATACCACTTCTTGTGGTAATGGCTTTAGCTGTTTCATTCCGGGGGTTAGCATTTGTATCACTAGGTAGACTTCCCGGTTTTCTTTCACCTATTAACCTTGATAGGTTACTTACTTCTTGTTCCAGATTTTGAATAGAAGCTTGTTGATTTCTAAATGCTTGAGCATTTTGTTCTCTGGTTTGTTTCTGAGATGTGAAAAACTGCGTTTGAGTTTCAACTAGCTTCGTCATCATGTCTTCTAAATTCGGCTTTTTATCATCGGTTTGTGGTGGTTTGTTTTGAAAATTAGGTCTTTGCTGGTTGTAAGTATTGTTGGATACTTGTTGATTACTAGGACCTTGTTGGTTGTTGTATGAAATATTTCAGTTATAATTCTGGTTTTGATTGTAAATTGGTCTTGGCGGTTGATAATTATTCTGATAATTATTTCCAGGCCTTTGGTTTAGATATGAAATTTTCTCTCTTTGTTCGATTGTTAGTTCAATACTGAGACAATCTTTTGTCAAATGTGGTCCTCCACACTGTTCACAACTAATTCGTACAAAAGGTGATGAACGTCTTGCTCGGTGCATTCACTGAATATCCTATTAGTTTTTAAAAGGAAAGAAAAATTATATAAGTTATCCAATTAATAGACTTTTCTGATTTTGCCTACGTTTCGAATAGCCAAAAGATGCAGCAGAGGGGCAGGATTCGTTTGGTCTCAATATAATTGAGTACTGTTTGGCTCCAATAACCCGGTCCACGTACAAATCCAACTATTACTACGAACCAGAAAATTTTGATGTCTATCAATTTAACCACTTAAAATAAATTTTCGTAATTTTAAGAAATTTAGAGAAGCAGTAGAATAAAAATCTATGTCCTAAAAACTAGAATGGCGAGAAATAAGAAAGAAAAAGAGCGCGTCGAAAAAGGTCGAAAAATAAAAGGCGTCAAAAAATAAGAAAGAAAAAGAATGACTTATAAAACTTTAAAACACTCGACTAACCTAACCTTATTACTATCACTAACTTAAAATTAAAATTGCAAATTGAGATTACTAATTGGAGTGATAATTGATACATAGGTAAAAGGTGTCGAAAAATAAAAATAAGAAAGTAGTGCGTTGAAACTTAAAAAAGAACTAAAAACTAAGAATTAAAAGTTGCGTTTAAAAATATTAAAGCTTACAAGTAAAACTATATCCCAAATGGCAATAACTTAAAAAGGTACTAAAACTTAGATAGGCGTCGCAAAATGCTAAAGCACCTAAATTTTAGTCTAAAGAGAAAGCACTTAAGGGATTTTACGGCAAAGCCTAAAAATCTAGAAGTAAAAATAACTATGGCAAAAACTATATTTAAAACTAAATACGAGCGAAAAATACAACAAATTACGCTAAAACAATTAAAAAGGGACAAAATATAAAAATATACTAAAAGTTGTAAAAAGTACAATTTTTATAAAAATATTATTTTTATATTATTTATTTAATAAAACTATTAATTTTATAATTTAATAAAACTAATTAAACTAAATACATAAATTAATTAAAACTTAAATTAAATACTAAATTAATTAAATATTTAACCCTAAATATAAATTAATTAATAATAATTAATAATACTTCGTATTTAATGCAGATTAGGGTTCTGTCAGGCGCGTGTCAGGGTGTCTCTGCGAGTCGCGGTTCCACCTGGCAACAAACTCCACGAGTCGCGGGGTTTGAAATTTCAGATAAGGTGGTTTCGTTTGACAGGTTCTGTAGTTTTTTTTAAATTATATTTTATATATTTTTCTGTTTTAATAATTAAATAAAATATTTATATAAATTAAATAAAAACTTATGTTTTAAAAACTAAAATAAAAATAGAAATACTTTATAATTTTATAAAAAACTTAAAAATAGATTTATATATATTTTTTTTCGGTTTTGATTTTATGTTTTAAATAAACACGAAATATTTAAATAAAACTTATATTTTTATAAAATAAAAATAAAGAAACTTGATAAAACTTAAAAATTTAACAAACTCTTAAAAATATTTATATTTTTGTTTTCTTTTTATGTTTTCGAATATTTAAAATATATTTTTACAAAAGAGTATTTTTTATAAAAGTAAACTAAAATTTTTTTATTTTTTTATATAGCGTTGCGCTTCCGGCTTTTAAGCTAGATTTTAAAATCCTCGGCAGCGGCGCCAAAAATACTTGATGTTAAAGCTAAGGGGTATAAAATGCTATTAAATTTTACTAGGAAATACTATTAAATACGATACAATTTTACACAAGATATTTATTTATTTATAGAATGGATATACTTAAACCTTGCTACAACACTTATAGGCAGTGTACCTAATCGTACAGTAGTGAAGTTTTTAGTAAGTCCGGTTCGTTCCACGGGGAAAAATCTTTAAACAAAGCTTAACGCTATATTAGTTTTATAAAAATACAAATATATATAAGTAATATTATTATTATAAAGGGGGGTTTTTAGCGTTTAATGACCGGTTTGTCGATTTTTAAAACTTTAGTCGCAGTTAAAACCTAATGTAAAATATTAAAAATAAATACAAGACTTAATTTAAAGCGTAAAGTAAATAACGATAATGAAATTGCGATAAATAAAAGTGCGATAAAATAAAATTGCGATAATTAAAAAGTACGATAATTAAAAGTGCAATTAAATAAAATAACAATAAATAAAAGTGCGATAATTAAAAGTGCAATTAAATATAAAATAAAGGAAATTAAATATGAAATAAAAGAATTATGCTTATTTAAACTTCCGTAATCATGATGTTTGACGTGTTGATTTTAGTTTTATGCCCATGGGTTAATTGTCCTTTGTCCTGGATTATTTAATATGTCCGTCTGGTTTTGTCCATAACAGTTCATCAGTCATAAATATAAAGTGCGAGTGTCCTCGTCAAATTATCCTTATACCCGAAGTTAAATATTCCAACTAATTGGGGACTTAAACTGTAACAAGGTTTTAATACTTTGTTTAATAATTACACCAGGATATCGACTGTGCGTAACCCAAGGTTTTAATACTTTGTTATCAATTATGCCAAGTATCCTTGTACATAATTTCACCCCTGTTTTAATAATTCTAGTGGCTATTAATCCATTCCCGTGTCCGGTTAAATGAACGATTATTCGTACATATAAATACCCCGCCCATCGTGTCCGATCGAGTGTATATGGTTATTTCTAGGGACGTCCAATTGTAAATCTTTATATTAAAATTAACAAACTATCATTTAGTTAAACAAATATAAAGCCCATTAATAGCCCATAGTCTAATTTCCACAAGTGTCGTTCTTTTGTCCAAACCCCAATTATGGTACAAAGCCCAATTACCCAATTTTAATATTTTTAGCCCAACATCATGATTACTTCGGATTAAATAAGCATAATAATAACTTAGCTACGAGACATTAATGTAAAAAGGTTGAACATAACTTACAATAATTAAAAATAGCGTAGCGTTACACGGACAGAATTTCGTCTTACACCCTTACAACATTCGCTAACATACCCTTATTATTCGGATTTAAAATTAAAATTAAAATTAAAATATATATATATATATATATATATATATATATATACTACGTTGATGAATGAAGAAAAAGATATATTTTACATTCAGAATGCGCTGGCTTTTATAGGCATTTTTGTCCAGGGTCTCTCCGCGAGTCGCGGCATTTTTCCACTACAAACTCCGCAAGTCGTGGAGTTCGTAAAATCAGCTCACACAAGTTTGGATCCTAGTCTGCCGACGGTTTTAATATATAAATATAATATATATATATAATTTATATAATTAATTATATATTATATTATATTTATATACATAGTTAACTTGTAATTTTTAGTCCGTTCCGTCGAGCGTTGAGAGTTGACTCTGGTCCCGGTTCTGGATTTTCGAACGTCTTTGCGTACAATTTAATATCTTGTACTTTGCGTTTTAAATCTTGTACTCTTGTAATTCTGAGACGTTTCTTATCAATAATTGGAACCTCTTTGATTGTATTTTGTACTTTTGAGCTTTTTGGTCGTTTGCGTCTTCAATTCGTCGAATCTATCTTTTGTCTTCACCTTTTATTATTTAACCAAATATCACTTGTAAATAGAACAATTGCAACTAAAATCTTGTCTTTCTTGAGGAATAATGCTATGAAATATATGTTCGTTTTTAGCATTATCAATCGACCTTTCTCATCATCGATAATCACCATCCTCCATCAATAGATCAAGTAGCCGATTTATCAATTGATGATATAGGTAATTTGTTTCTTTAATTTTCTTTTAATTTTCTTCATCCCTCATTTAATTTTTTGCATTTATAATTTGGTCGAACACGTTCAGTAATTAGTAGAAAGGTTTCAATTGATGTTGATGATGGATCATGGTATTTTAATTTGGTTATAATGGTGATTGGTTATGGTTTGGTTTCGAGTCTAATTGCATAGAAAAAAGAATTTAGAACAACTTGTAGGTTTTTATGTGGAACCAGACCCAAAACAGAAACAGGTTGATAGATGGTGATTTAGGCTTCAACAAATTGGCAGTAAGTGCAAGGGTTTGATGGGGTTCTGAGCAGGAAGGGATTCGAACAGAAATGAAATCTTAGCTGTAAGAGTTCCACAGGTTTGCAACAGGAATATGAGGTACTCTGGATTGAATTTATATTTATATGTGTGTTTAGTTCTTGATTACTCCCCAGAATAGTATTAATGAATGCTTGTTGTTTTGATTCGAATATGATATTGTTATAGTTATGTTTTGAAGTGGAGAGGGAAATTAAAACATAAAAGATTATCAATATCATCATTATTCTCACTATACACATTAGTTTTATGTATCAAATTGTAGGCATTTTCAATAATCCAAATGTATTGTGTTTTGGTTTGAGCAGGAACCAGAAAGTATCACAATAGTAGCAGTGGCAATCTGCTCATTTGTTTAATGGGATAGAAATTACCAGGCAGCAGTAACAATGGGGTAGCAGTGAAGCACAATGGTTCTTGTTAGGTGATTGTTTTGATTTGTTGGAAGTCAATGATAGACAAATGGCTTCTGCAAATAATGGGATCAACTGCATATAAGTAGCAATAGAATGGATAGCTGCAGTTTGCTGCTACCGCAACTCGTGTACTAGAAAGTGATAACAGCAATAGTGAAGATGGTAAGATGGTTGTTTCATATAGCAGCAGTAATTTAACATATTTTGAATTGTAGGTTGAGCAGGGAGCAAGTAGTTCATGAAGGAGTATTATCCACTCGTAATTGGTTTCGGTTATGATTGTTAGTTGACCAAAGTAAATTGAAGGGAAGGATTTGAGTTGACGTTCAAGAAGATGGTGACTAGGATGTTCCCAGAGAAAGAAGAAGATGAAGGTTGAGTATGTGTGATTAATTATATATGTATCTATGTGTATATATAATTGTAGATATTAGAAAATAAATTGTGAAGTGGTGGATTTATTATATGTTAGTCATATGTGCAAGTACGTATATAAAGATAGATGTTTGAGTAGTAGGTTCGAAATAATCAAATGGAGTAGTTAAAGATTGATAATCAATGAATATTAAAAGCCAAAAACAGTTTAAAGTTGTTTAAAGTTGATGTGAATTGGGACCATAATTGATATTGATGTTGGGTAATTGAATCCCTTTTCTAATAACATGTAGTAATTGATCGACGAGAACAAAAAAAAAATGATTGGTAGTATCTTATGAGTGGGAAATGAATCAGAGAAGATAATAATAAAGTGAAAGGGACTGGAAATAAAATTCGTACCATTATGTGCCATTATATTTCATTTATATTAATAATTAATTAATGTATTAATAATAATAATAATAAGATTCTTAATATTATTTATGATAATAAAAATACTTATAATATTAACAGGTACAAAAATAATAATAATAGTATTATTGATAAAGATACTAATGATAAATAAAATATAAGGTAAAACTAATAATATGATAATATTAATATTAATAATTAAAGTTGTAATAATATTACTATAATAACTATATTTTTAACTTGTTTAATATCCATTGAAATGGAAATTGAGTGTTACTGTTGTTTACTAAATAGAGTCGATATCACAAAATATATATATTTATATATAGATTCATTTTAAATACTAACTTTTTTTTATCTTGTATAATATTAACTCAATTGATTGAATTGTATTTTATTATTTCAAATTATTATATCAACTTATATATATATATATATATATATATATATATATATATATATATATATATATATATATATATATATATATATATATATATATATATATATATATATATATATATATATATATATATTTACATACACAATGGTTCGTGAATCTTTGGGAATGGTCAAAAGAGTAAATGCATTCATGTAAACTGTTCTAAAGTTTTCAACATTACAGACTTTGCTTATCATGTCGGAATCATATAAGATTTAAGTTTAAATTTGGTCGAAAATTCTCGGGTCGTCACAAGAAACATATACGTATCATACTTTTATGCTTTGAACATAAGTATGAAAACAAACATTCCACGTGCGAGTTAGAACAAAAAAGCCTCAATTCAATTATCATTAGTTACACTTGCAGGGTGTAAACGTGAACTTATGTTGTGTGGATCCATACGGGTTTGACAAGCCATCATTCGGACGGTTCGCTACCGTTAGCGAATGAAATATATTTTCGAGTATATAGTGTAGGTTCTAACACTATGATAACAGGGTACGTGAACAGTTAAGTCTTGATAATTGGGTGCTCCACAAATGAATAAGAACTTTGGAATGTAAACGATTTAGATAATCAACGTTATGGAAATACAAAATCTTGTGGTTGAAAAACAACATTTACTAATACACCTATGATTTCACCAACATTTTTCGTTGACAGTTTTCTATATGTTTTCTCAGGTCCTTGAACGCTAGATGATCCATGCTTCCGCACTTTATTTTGATACTTGCTTGGATGTCGAGTATACATGCATACATGGAGCGTCTTTTGATTTTACTTAAATTGTGTCGCATAGGTTTCAATTGTACTTAAAACGTTGTAATATGTTTAGTCGTTGTATTACTTTGTAAACTTTGAAACATCTTTACATTTGAAATGAATGCAACATATTTTGGTCAAACATTATTTTTAAGACTTAGTAGACGGCGCCGTCAATGATGATTTTGTCGGGTCACTACAGATGGTATCAGAGCATTGGTTGTAGGAATTTAGAGTTCATTAGTATCAACTCCGAGTCATAGGGTACATTGGTGATTCTAGACTACAACTGACTTGAAGTAGGACTTGCTTGACTACTTGTACATTTATACTTGAACTCTTCTATTAGTATCTAACTCCTATTTTTCATCTTAATCTCACGTTGTTTAATTTGATTGACACGCCATCTTGACCTTATGTGGTAATGTCGAATGCACATATGAATTAGGGTAATATAATTGCCGGGATTATATTACCGTGACTCATATGGATGTTCCGACATTATGTCATAAAGAATTTAGGGTGGGTCAAGGAAAATTTTCTATCTATCTTTATTGCATTTCACGATTAGTATTATTGAGAATACTAATCAACGATATTCTTGTGTCTTGAAGGAACAATGCCTCCTCACCGAGTTCCACGCAATGAAACTCCCGAACAAGCTCTTCAACGAATGATAGCCACCGCCGTAGATGCGGTCATGGCCGGTCACTCCTCCAACAACAATAATAATAACAATAACCACAACACAACAACAATCATGGAGCCAGAAATTCAAATGAGGGATGCTCCTGCAAAACTTTCATAGGGTTCAAACCTCACACTTTCGATGAAACCGAGGGACCAGTTACTCTCACCGGATGGTTCGAACAAACAGATGCCGTTTTTAGCATAAGCGGTTGTCGGGACCAAGATAAGGTTAAGTTTTCCACTCACACTTTCGCCGGTATTGCTCTCACTTGGTGGAACACGTATGTACAATCGGTGGGTACCGATGAAGCCCACGCACTCTCTTGAGCCGACTTAAGAGAAAAGATGATCACCGAATACATCCCACGCGAAGAGACTCAAAAGCTCGAAAGCGAGCTAAGAAGTTTAAAAGCGGTCGAAAATGACCTCAAAGCTTATAATCAACGGTTTTCCGAGCTAGCCCTAATGTGTCCAGCCCTCGTGACTCTCGAGCCCCTAAGAGTCGAACTTTACATGGATGGCCTCCCTAAGAGCATTAGACAAGGGGTAATGTCATCCAAACCCGCTAACCTACAAGAAGCTTTAAAGATGGCCCGCCAATTGATAGAAACGGTGGATGAAATCGAAGTGCCGGCACCTAAGGCCTAGGATAAATCGGGTGGAAAAAAAAGAAAATGGGAAGCCACTCAATAAAGCAACTACAACAACAATAACTTCACCAAAAAGCCTTTCACCTCCGACGGCAAGAAAAGTTATGTCGGAACTCAACCTTTTTGCAACAAATGCCACAAGCATCACTATGGTGAATGTAGCAACCCATTTTTCCACCGGTGTCAAGAAGTGGTCTTGTGGCCAACAATTGTAGAAGTGCCACCCCCATTGCTCAAAAGGGGCCCAATGCACCAAAGACGGGTGTTTGTTTCGAATGTGGCCAACCGGGTCATTTTAGAAATGCATGCCCAAAGAAGAAAGCTAAACCCAATGCACGCGGCCGAACTTTCAACATCAATACCAAGGATGCCCGAGATGATAATGAACTAGTCACGGGTACATTTCTTCTCAATAACTATTATGTTTCTTGCTTATTCGATTCGAGTGTCGATAAGAGCTGTGTATCCAAGATCTTGACTCATTCTTTTTGCACTCCACCACGCCCACTAGATACTACTTACACCATTGAAGTGGCCAACGGGAAACTATTGAGTGCCGACAAGTTTTATCGGGGGTGTACGTTAAACTTAACGGGTAAAGAGTTTGAAATTGATTTTATACCTATAGAACTAGGGAGCTTCGTTGTAATAATTGGTATGGATTGGTTAGCCAAAACGAAATCTCACATCCTTTGTGATCTTAAAGCGATTTAAATTCCTATCGAGAATGGTGAACCCTTGATTGTCTATGGCGATAAGAGTTGCACCGGAATCAACCTCGTCTCGTGCCTTAAAGTTGAAAAATATCTTCATAAAGGTTGTTTCGCGATCCTAGCACACGTTAAGAAAGTCGGGACCGATGAGAAGCATATCGATGATGTGCCAATTGTTAGTGACTTTTCTGATGTTTTTCCCGACGAATTGCCGGGTCTCCCACCTCATCGACCGGTTGAATTCCAAATTGATCTTATTTCAGGAGCCGCACCCATAGCACGTGCATCGTATAGGCTTGCTACATCCGAAATGCAAGAATTGCAAAGTCAAATTTAAGAACTACTTGACCGTGATTTTATCCAACCTAGTCATTCACCATGGGGCGCTCCGATTTTATTCGTTAAAAAGAAATATGGATCCCTACGAATGTGCATCTATTATCGTGAACTAAACAAATTGACGGTTAAGAACCGATATCCTCTTCCACGCATCGACGACCTCTTTGATCAACTACAAGGGTCTTGTGTATATTCAAAAATCGATCTCCGCTCGGGTAATCATCAACTAAGGGTTAAGGGTGAAGATGTCTCCAAAACCGCTTTTCGAACTTGCTATGGTAGTTACGAATTTCTTGTCATGTCATTTGGACTAACTAATACACTGGCAGTGTTCATGGACCTTATAAACCGCGTGTGCAAACAGTATCTCGACAAGTTCGTTATTGTTTTCATCGATGATATCTTGGTCTATTTAAAAAGCGAAGAAGAACACGAACAACACCTCTGACTCGTGCTTAACTCCTTAGACAAGAACGACTCTATGCTAAATTCTCCAAGTGTGAATTTTGGTTGAAGGAAGTTCAATTTCTTGGTCATGTTGTAAGCGACCAAGGTATTAAAGTCGATCCCACAAAAATCGAAGCCATTAGCAAATGGAAAACCCCTACTACCCCTACTCACATTTGTTAATTCTTAGGCCTCGCCGGGTATTATCGTAGGTTCATCGAAAATTTCTCTTTGGTTGCACGTCCTCTAACCGCGGTAACTCACAAGGGAAGGAAATTCATTCGGTCAACCGAGCAAGAATCCGCGTTTCAAATCTTGAAGAAAAAGTTAACCATCGCCCCTATCTTGTCACTTCTCGAAGGCAATGATGATTTTGTTGTATATTGCGATGCTTTGAAACATGGTTTTGGGTGTGTATTGATGCAACAAAAGAAGGTTATTGCTTATGCCTCCTGACAATTGAAAAGCCATGAACAGAACTACACGACACATGATCTCGAACTCGGAACCGTTGTCTTTGCACTCAAAATGTGGAGACACTACCTTTATGGAACCGAAAGTACTATCTTCACCGATCACAAAAGCCTCCAACACATCTTCGATCATGAACTAAACATGAGACAACGACGATGGATTGAAACTTTGAACGATTACGCTTGAACGCTTGAACGTCCTCGCCTCACGATTCGAAGTAGAGGAGATCGGACTCTGATATTTCGCCAGAAGAATTTGGGTGCCTAGCTATGGGGACTTACAAAGCCTTATTCTAGACGAAGCCCATAAGTCAAGGTATTCGATTCACCCCGGTGCCGGAAAGATGTACCACGATCTTAAAGAACAATATTGGTGGTTGAATATTAAAAGGGAAGTCGCTACTTATGTTGGAAAGTGCCTAACTTGCTCCAAAGTCAAAGCCGAACATCAAAGACCATCCGGATTACTTCAATAACAAGAAATTCCGCAATGGAAGTGGGAAAGAATAACGATGGATTTTATCACGAAACTACCCAAGACAATAGGCGGTTATGACACCATTTGGGTTATTGTTGACCATATCACCAAATCCGCCCACTTCCTAGCTATGAAGGAAATCGACAAAACGAAAAAACTTGCAAAACTTTACATTAAAGAGATCGTATCCCGTCATGGTGTACCCTTATCGATTATTTCTGACCGAGATGGCCGTTTTGTTTCTGGATTTTGGCGTACCTTACAAGAAGTGTTGGGAACACGTCTAGATATGAGCACCACATACCATCCACAAACCGATGTACAAAGCGAACGCACAATTCAAAACTTAGAAGACATATTACGAGCTTGCGTTATCAATTTCGGAAAATCTTGGGAAAAGCATTTGTCTCTCGCCGAATTCTCTTACAACAATAGTTATCACGCGAGTATCAACGCCGCACCTTTAGAAGCGTTATATGGCCGAAAATGTCATTCTCCTCTTTGTTGGGCCGAAGTAGGCGACAAGAAAATTAACGGGCCCAAACTAATTCATGAAACCACCGAAAAGATCGTTTAAATCCAAGATAGGCTCAGGACAGCCCGTAGTCATCAAAAGAGCCATACCGACATTAGACGTAAGGACCTCGAGTTCCAAGTGGGTGATCGTGTTATGTTAAAATTCGCACCTTGGAAAGGTGTAATCCGTTTCGGGAAACGTAGAAAACTAAATCCACGATATATTGGTCCTTTTGAAATCTTAGAGCGTGTTGGAACCGTTGCTTACCGTTTAGATCTCCCGACTCAATTGAGCTCCATTCATCCTACATTCCATGTGTCAAATTTGAAGAAGTGTTTTGCAGAACTCGAACTCGTCATCCCTCTCGAGGAGCTTACTATTTATGACAAACTTCATTTTGTGGAAGAACTGTTGAAATTGTGGACCACTTCGTCAAAACGCTAAAGCAAAGCAAAATCCCGATTGTCAAAGTTCGTTGGAATGCCAAAAGGGGACCCGAGTTTACTTGGGAAAGACAAGATCAAATGCAAAGAAAGTATCCTCATTTATTAGTAGAGTTAGCAACGCAAGATCCCGAGGAAGAACCAACGACCACTACATCTACTTAAATTTTGGGACAAAATTTCTTTTAAGAAGTAGGTAATGTAATGACCCGCCTTTTTCTATTTAATTTCCGTTTACTTAATTTAAATTCTGTTATTTAATTATAACATCACCCGTTAATTTGCGTTTTTAAAATATTTCGTTTAGATAATTCATGCACCCGCTTCTAAACTCGAGGGACTAGAATTGCCAAGAGACCAAAGATTTGACTAGATCAACTAGTCAAACCCTTTCTCCTCCATTCATTCATCACCTCCTCTTTCTCCTAATACTTCCATTTTATGCTCTCAAACCCTCAAACACAAATTCATCATCTAAATTCGATCTAGTAAGGGTTCTTCAAAACAAATTACATATTTAGAATCCTTGCATCTTCCTCTTCGAATCCATACCAACTTCATCTCGTTTGGGTAACTTTCTAAAAACACTAAATTTATTGTTCTTGATCTTTAAAACTTAAAAGTGTGTTAATTAGTGTCTATGGCTCAAGTCTAGCATGATTATGTGATTTATATGCTTGTTCTTGTCATTTTGATGTAACTAGCTTAAACTTGAAAAGTGGCTTGATTAATCTTGAGATTTGGTTGATCATGTGTTGTTAGATGTTAAAAGTGAATGTATTAAATGTGTTACTAGCATTACTAGCTTCAATTTGGTATGTAAGTTGACTTGGAAAAGCCTCATTAACATGATTAAGGATTTTATGATTGTTAGTTAGGGTTTGGTAGCCTTTAATGTGATTTTTGTTGCATTAAAAGCCTTGCAATGTTGTTTGTAAGTGTTTAGTATGATAAGACCCTTGACACATGAATATCAATGAATGAGAAGATTAACCATTAAGATTGAGAGAGAAATTCAATCAGTCAAGATTGACTTTCCACGGCTCTCTTGAAAATCTCTACATAACAGTGGCTAAGCTTAGCTAATCTAGGGAGCCTTGGATCCTTTATATAGCCTCGTATAAAGGATCCTCCTTAAGGGTAGGGAAACACGTTTTACTCATTCTCGGGTACCTAACAATCTCCCCCCAGGAGTGAGACGGGTTTCCAAAAACAAACTCCCTAGTAAACATACAACATTACAAGGAAAGAATCAACTATTGCTAACTAACTCCCCCCGAATGATGTACAACCATTGATGAAGATCTTGAATCTTCAAATCTTGATATCATTGTTCTTTCAACGGTCTTTGAGTTTGCACAGCGGAATGCGCAAGGTAGACATTCATCATTGCATTACTTCATGTTGATGAAGAATACCTCGAAGTCTTAAAATCTCCCCCTTCAAAGTACTTGGGCTTTCCTACGTGAACTAAGAACGATCTTGAAACAAGCATCTTCTAACTTAGAACGATTATCGGAAAATTGCTAAAGTCCCGGCTTTTGACTAAACCCCAATGGAGAAAGATCTTCTTTGAAATCACTTAGATCCCCCAACACTTGACTTGATTAGTAAGCTCGAAAAACTTGAGGAACTCCCCCCGAAATGTATGGGGCATATGGCCAATCAAGTGTGTACTCATCACATCTTTGATAGCCTCAATTATTCATATATTGCCGGTATCAATATAGTTGGCTTTGATCGTTGGCTCCTTCAAAGTTCCTAACGTCTCCAATACTCCCCCAAGGATGTGAAAGTCCTTTTCATTTTCCTTTGCTCACTCGTCAAACAAGTAATGCTTTGATTTTGTCTCTTTGAAGTTCGAGTCTAATACCGTACGTGTATTGAAGTCACACGCACATCAACCATATACATATGTCCCCCACAATGATGCTCGCATGTAATAAGAGCTTCATTGTTTAAAATGGTTGACGTGCTCGGAAAATCCCCAAAATATCGTAAAAAACGCATATGAGAAAATTCGTGTGAATTCGAGCGTCGAAAAGAGTGAAAAAATATGCTTTGGAGGTCTAGATTCGGTAAAGGACCATCTCTGAAAATTCTGATAAGCTTGAGGGGCCAAAACTATCAAAATTATATCCGGATTTGGTAAACGACTGTTTTTGCAACATTTTGAAGCCTTTCAGGGACTGAAAAGTCAATTTAGCTCTCAGATTCGGTAGTTGGGCTGCTTTGGGCCAGATTCGGCATTTAGACACCAATGGGCCTTTGAATAAATTCGGTAAGCCCAAAAATAAAACAAGTAACAAGTAATTCCTTGTTGGGATTGAGAGATTTGGGTGGCCCAATAAATCACAAATCAATTGAACAATAACAATACCGAATCAGACTCTTCAATACCGAGTCTCATTTCATTATTCAGTCAATTCCAATACCGAATGATATACCGAGTTATCTTCAATATACCAAATATCATGATCATAACATCCATAACGAATGTGATAAAACACATCAATACCGAATCAGATTCATAAGAATCTCCATAACTGCCATCTTCATGCCGTAACTGTCATCATCAGCTACCGAATGTATAGTAGCAAGGAAAGCTGATTGTACTGTATGTAACCTCCATCTTCATCGTGAACATGAATATCAAAAATCTTTAATCTATCGAATTATAACTCGAAATGAATCACAAAATGTTCCATAAGCATCGACTAACACTCCTTCATGAAGATTTAGAGGCAAAACAACTCCAAATCGAGTAATTGATGAAGAACAGTGTCGTTTTCCTGCATAAAGTCATCTTCAAATTGATTTCGAGAATTAGAGCAAATAAGATATGGATTTCTTCATAAAACTTGTTGATAATACCAAACCAAATGTACGTGGATCATCATCTTCATCAAAAACATCATAGAAATCACGAATTTCATGATGAACAATTTCGTTGACTTTTTACTTCGAAATTTTTCTTCGAAATTCGATCTCGATTTGAGGAATTAAGACCTGAGATTTTAGATACACGTTCACGAAGTGAATCTAAACAACTCTACATTTTTAGATTTCTCTAAAACATGCTGAATCAATCTGAAGCTCAAATCGGTTACGTTTTCGGTTAGCGATGAACAACGAGATCGATCACTCTGAATCTGTTGTTGTTTAGCTGATGTGATGATTCATGAGACTTATGATTAGTGTTAGAATTCATCTTCTGGAAACAATTTGAAGTTTAAATCATCACTTGAAACTTTGATTTATTATGCGTGTGATGAAGATGCATGTACGAGTACTGTACCACAAATGATTTTGATATTGTGAATTGTTGTTATGATTTTGCAATATGAATTTGTGTTATGGAATTGTGATTTGAATATGTTTCGGTTTAAATTCAGTAAATGAGATTCGGTAAACGAGATTCGGTATTTTTTGAATCTCATTTAGTTGTGTTTATGTTTTGGTGAGATTCGGTACCGAAATTTTTTTCGGAAATTTTTCAAAAAAATTTGAAGATCTTCATATCTTCATGATGAAGATGATGAAGGTATGAAGGTTTGGTGTTGAAGGTTTGAAGGTGGAGGGAAAACATTCATGATATTCAAAGGGATCTCCTTCGTTTCATTGAAGGTTCGGCTCTGAAACCAATTGATAGGTCAGATCATGTTGAGATTAGAAGAAAATACAAGTTAGAATGAGATTTGGTAAGTGAAGGAGGCTCGGTATGAGAGAGAATCAATAAGATTTACATTTCATAGCTTCTAGAACTCAGTTACAATGCAATGGCTATCTAATTAGAACTACTTAGGTTCCTTATATAGCCCTCTTCTAAGTAACCATCATTTAAGCTTATTTCACATTAACACTATACAACTTCGAGGTCCTAACAATCTCCCCCTTAGTGTTAAATGTGAACTTTACAATATAATCCTATTTAAAACAACTAAAGGAACTTTGTTCCTCTGAAGTGAACTTTGGTTTTGAATCCCTTGAGATTCTCATATCTTCGTATGTTCACTCTTGTCTTTAGACGACTTTTCAATCTTATGAGAATGTATTTAACAATCTCATTATCTTCAGTTGAATAGCAGTTATTGATCAATCTCCATCTCAAGTATTTGAAAGCATACATCAACGTTCTGTCTGAGTATCTTCTGAAATCTGAGACTCTGATAAAGATCTTTGTATAGTGAGAATTGACAAATACAAACCCATAAGGACAGTCACTCACTTCAAGTAAGGACATATATCTTAGCTCTTCGATTACTTGATTTGGCAGTTTGATTCCGAGCTTTTTGTGGTCAGATTCTAACCCCATCTGGAAATCGTGAACAGACATCCATCTCATCGAGTTAAGAATAAATCTGTAGACTACCTTCATCGCAGTAGCATGATAAATTGTTACAGATTCATTCAAGTCAATCAAGTAATTGTAGATGAAAATAATGTCGTCCATCTTCAGTTTATCAAAATCTGCTTCAGAGAACTAATAATCCTCATCATCCATTCTTGTTACCTGAAACATTGGCATCTTCACTCCATCCTTATTAATCATCAAAACCTTATTTATGCTTTTGATCTCTGAATTCCACTGCTCTTGAAGTTTTTCTTCTTTCTTCAATTTAAATTTGTTGCGAACACTCAGATAAGCTTTGAGATATTCCGAATTCTTATGATATTTCCACGCACCCAGAACACTTATTGATGTAGAAAGGACGAGATCAGAATCACCATAGATTCTATACGCTTGTTGTTAAATGAATGGTGAACAAAGAATCATCTTCTCTTCTTCCTTACTTAGTTGGAAATCAGCATCACGCTCAAGAACAATATCTGCAATTTGAAATGGAACGTTCAGATCAGGAGGAGTGGTAGTATCTTCCTTGCCGTTAGAGAAAATCTCCTTTTCAAAGTATATCCCAAATTCATTAGTTGGAGATGACAAGTTAACAAATTGATGATCATTGAATTCATTGGTGACACTCGACGAGCCCTTCAAAATATCTTCAATATTATCAAAGTTTTGATTATCCTCTTGAGCTGACTTATTCTCTACTTGATCAGCTGAATCCATAATCATAAGCATCCCTGAGTCACCCTTTCTCCGACCTTCCGATTCATCTAGAAAACTTTCACACTGGATTTCCTCAATTTCATCACTTTCAGAATCAGATATATCAACAACATCTTGATCCTTATGTTGACTATATGCACCAGTTTCATAAGTTGATCTTTGAAAACCACTGGACCAATAACCACTTTGTCTATTCTCCCCCTTATGAAGATTGTCGGGATCGAAATCATCATGATCAGGCATGTGAATTGGTCCAGGTGACTTGCATGGAGATAAAGGATATACTATCCTTGCTTGCTCAAGATAAATCATCATAGCCTCGCGAACTTCATCAAGATCAGTTCGTTTAGCAAACTCAGCAAGATATAGTTCCTCCACCTCATTGTCAGAGAGATATCTTAATTCATATCTATTCGAAATCAAAGAAGGTGAACCATTTAGTTAAACAACAGTGTAACCACGAACAACATCAGCATCATCAGTAACTATTGAAGGTGATGTCAGTGGAAGTGTTTGATTTTCCGTGAGGGCAGGTAAGGATATACGTGCGGTATTATTCTTTCGAATCATCCGCCTCCATGACTTTAGTCTCATGGGACTCTGACAAAGTAGTAGAACTACCCGTCGGTTTAGATCTCGCAGAGATATTGCTATCTCAGACTCCTAAAATCATTGATATACCATGAGGTGGTACATCTCTTTCAGTTACCGACTCTTCCTCCAGACCCTAAGATTCAGAATCTAGAAGAGAAGTGGTTTGAACCAATGGATCACTATAACGACCCTCATTTTTCCATTCTATATTTCTCATTTTTCCATTCAATACTTTTCCTTATTAAATGCCCAACTAAATAATTAAACTTAACAATTAAGACTTTATTTAACTATTGTTAAGAATAATAATAATTAACTTTGTAAACGACAAGTTAATACAAGATAAAAATAATAAGCTTATTAACTTTTGTGAATAAATAAATAACATTAAAACTTGTGTACTAAAAATAATTAAACTTGGATAATTAAGGAACCATTTAAGCTAAATTAAAGTGCAAGGTCTAAAGTGAAAAAGTTAAACCCTAACCCTAATAAACCTTAGCCGAATTTTAAAGAGTAAAATTACCCTTCTACCCTTCTAATTTTCGACCCAATCAACAACCCTTAACCCCCTCTTCAAGCTAACTTGTTCCCTAAGTAATTCCTTATTAAACCCTAATTCTAGAATCCTCCTAACACTCCTATAAATAGAGGCCTACCTAAACCTTTTCAATGTACCAAATCACAACAACAATTCTCTCTCTCAAATCTCTCTCCCTCCCTCTTGTTTTCGGCCAAAAATGAAACCACCATCATCATCACCATCGAAATCCACCACCAATCTTTAAGGGTTTTTCAAGTGTTCTTCGCGTTCTTCGTGTTCTTCAAGAATCTTCAAGGAGTTCTTCAAGTTTTTCAAGGCTTTGATCTTCAATCTTCATCGTGTTCATCACTTCTTTGTTAATCATCTTGAATCTTCAAAGGTATACCATAAACCCTAACTTGTTTACATAATCTTTGATCTTTAATTCATGTTATAAACTTGTTTATTCATAAATATATACATAAACACACCTAGATCTATATATACATGGAAAAAAATATAATATATAGTTGTAGGTATGTATGTCGACCAAGAAGAAGAAAAAAAAAGGAAACTTTGATCTTTAAACCCTAGGTTATTACATGAAAGATTTGTTTATGGTTAATTTAGGAAATAAAATAAATATATATACATATACATATATCGACATATACATATATATACATGTAAAAAATATTTATTTTATATATATATATATATATATATACATATATACGAATTACATATACATATATATATATATATATAACCCTAATTACTTAAAACCATAATTCATTAAACCTAACCCTAATCATTACCTAATCATTACTACATTAAATAAAACCTTAATTTACTAAACCCTAATTTATTAAACCCTAGGACATTAATTACTAAAGCCTAGTTAGTAAATACTACTTTAATTAACTAACCCTAATTAATGAAACCCTAATACTACTTATACTATTAAATAACATGTATACACTATGACTATTACTAACACCTGTAACCTACTACTTATATTATGGCACATAAAAACATTTTGGGATATGTATTAGAGATGTATAGATCTTCGAACTTTCTTGACGAATGGTTTCTACGAAAATCTAGGTGGAAGGGTTTGGATTTTTGATTTAAAGGGTCCTACAGCTCATGCTCCTAGACCTGAAATGGCCATTCGAAGGGAAAGGGGTGATTGGAAACTTATCTAATACGGCAAGTATCCTAAAATGGAAAACACTCTTAAAGTAGAAACTTTCTAGTTATAGAAACTTACTAAGATAAGGAACCTACTAAAAGTAGAAACTTTCTAAGAATATAAATTTACTAGAAAAGGAAAACGAACTATACTTAAAACAATATCATACTTAAACATTTACTTAAACATGGGTAAAAACACTTACTACTCTTAAATGTCAATAGGTTGACATTCTGTTCGTTCCAACTTTCTATTCCAAGGAATAATCGTCATCTCTCTCTGCTTACTAAGGTGAACTCATAGCCCCACTCTTTATTGCTAGCAAACTTACTTACTTTTATTTGGGGTGAGACACATGCTGTTTTTACATTTTAAAATTTAGACACAAGTACCAACTGCTAAAACTATGTTATACCCGGCTATGTCTGACTAAGTCCCTACAGTGATATTTTTAATTGCTCGTTGATTGCATGCTTAATTATTGGGGGTAGGCCTATCGGGAGTAACATCCCCGATACATTTGACTAAGTCTTTGTATTACTTGATAATGAAATTAAACCGACAAGGACAGACACAACTTGTCATTGGGGCAAACTTGAACGTTTAGTCAAAATATCACGCCTTGGCATAACTTTTTGATCCTGCAGGAGATCAACTTTACAAACTAAATCTTGTGGTCTAAAACAACAGTCAAACTTTTGTTAAACCTATGAACTTCACTCAACCTTTTTGGTTGACACTTTAGCATGTTTTGTCTCAGGTGCTGTTTGATTCAAGCTTTCTTATCTACTGCTTATGTGATGCTACTTAGACATAGGATTAAGAGATATAGCATTTATTACTATTGCATTTAAACATTTACTTTATTCCTTTGTAACGACATTTCATTTTCCGCTGCGTACTCAATAATGTTAAATTTTCTCATTTAGTATTGTTCTCGTTATTATAATATGTCGGTATATTTTGATATTAAGTCACATTTTGCCCAGGCCCTAACTGGGGGTGTGATAGATTGATATCAGAGCAAACCAGGCTGTTATAGAGAACCAGGATTGCATTTTTATGTATGCCTTATTTGCTAGCTAGGGTGCCTTAGCAATCTAGGAAACTATAACCTTTCCTGCCTTAGACTTTAAAGCACATAGGATTGCCTTATAATCTTAACACTTATAGTTTACTACACTTGACTAAAAGATTCTAATCATAGTCTCTTTCCTAATGTTAGGATGTCAAGGTCAAGCATTAATAAACCAACTCGCTCCAAGCCAACCGAAGAAGATACTAAAGGGTCTTACACTGAAAGACCAGTCCAAAGTCCACGTTATGGCTTTGGTGGTCATTGTAGCGACCCGACAAAATCGTCATTGACGGCGCCGTCTACTTAGGTCCCGTTACGTGGTCATAAGTCTTTAAAACAACGTTTGACCAAAAGTATGTCGCATTCATTTCAAAAGTAAAGATGTTTCAAGGTTTACAAAGTAGTTCGACAACTAGTTACATAACAAAGTTTAAAGTACGATTGAAACATATGCGACACAATTTTAAAGTAGCCAAAAGACGCTCCACGTATGCATGTATACTCGACATCCAAGCAAGTATCAAAAGTAATGAGTGGAAGCATGTATTACAAAACATTCAAGGACCTGAGAAAAACATAGAAATCTGTCAACGAAAAACGTTGGTGAAATCATAGGTTTAAGTAAGTAAGTACAAGTGAACCACACGATTTGTAACATTGATATAATAGTAATACATTTCAAAAGTTAATATTCACGAGCACCCAATTATCAATGCTTAACATTCCTTCCATAGAACCCCATCACAATAGTGTTAGAACATACACCGTTTCTCGAAAATATATTCCATTCGTAAACGGTAGCAAACCGTCTGAATGAGGGTTTGTCAAACCCATATGGATCCATACAACATAAGTTCTCGCTTACACCCGGAAAGTGTAACTAATGATAATCGAATTGAGGATTTTGTTCTAAACTCGTATGTAGAATGTTTGTTTTCCTGTACTTGTGTTCACTTAGTAAAAAGTAATGTTTATGTTTTCTCATCCCAATTGTAAGTTCAAAAGAGTAAAAGTGGGACTATGATCTCACCTTGAGTGCACGTATGTAAAAGTACTTCAACAAGTAAACGTGTGCAAGAACGAATGCTAGTCTTGACCTAAACAAATAGGTTTGTATCAATATCGGTAAACACGGTCGGTCAAAGTGTTCAATTAGTCCTATGGCTCGTTACGACTCGATTACTATAGCATGTGAATCAAATTGTCAAGTTTCATGCAAGGTACAAGTATACAAGCATGTTAGAATGATTGCATAAGTATTTGATTAAATTTGATTAAAAGTCAACTTTGGTCGGGTCAAAGTCAACAAAAAAGTCAACACATTCGGGTTGGGTCCCGAACTATTTTTCTTCAATTAGAAATCATAAATAAACATGTTAGAACAAGGTACGAGGTAATTGGAGGCATGTGGCATAGTTGAAAATCAAATGAAAGTTGAAAAGTGAACAACCATCTGCCCACGCCTTAAGCCGCGCCGCGGCTGGAAGACCCGCGTCGCGGGCTAAAGCTTGTTTTGAAGGTCGAGCATTTTGATGGTCCCAGACCATCTGGGTCAGTGTTAAGCCGCGCCACGGCCTGGAAGCCAGCGCCGCGGTGAGTACCTGATCAGAAATTCTGGGTAGTCTTCAAGGGTCAAAACGAGCCAAACTTCAAACAAGTCTAATTTATGAACCATAAATACTTAAAACTCGTATCATAAATACTTAAAACTCGTATCTTATATTGTTAGAAAGGTAATTTGACAAAGAACACAACTAAACACATTTCACCAACCAAAAACATTATTTGTAACAACCGACTTTACAAATTGAATGCTCAATTAATGCTCGTCATTAATGTTCAAGTTCATAAATGCATAATTATGATTCGGGAAATAAATGCATACATATGACACGCTGTTTCGTAGGTAATCAAGCATACAATCTAACTCACCACTTACCAACAACAATTCATGGCATTCAATACATCAATAGTTCATTTCAAGTTCATCAAACCCTAACCTAAATTTACCAAAATCAGTAATCAAGTTTATGAAGTTTTCTAAAGCAACCTACACATCAAATTGAAGCTAGTGATGTCAGGAACACATTTAATACATGCACTTATAACATTTAACAACATTCAAGCAACGAAATCACCAAATCAAACACACCAAAGTTCATGTTCATGCTAGTTGCTTAAAATAACAAGATCGAACATATAAATCACATATTCATGTTAGACTTGAGCCATAGACACTAATTAACAACTTTATAAGTTAAAAACATCAAGAACACAAAATCTAGTGATTTTAGAAAGTTACCCAAATGAGATATAAGCGGTATGGAATCGAAGAGGAAGTTGCAAGGATTCCAAATATGTAATTTGTTTGGATTGATGCTTGCTCGATTTGATTTGGATGATGAATCTTTGAAATGGAGAATTAGAGAAAATTGTGGAAGTATGAAAGAAAATGGAAAATGAAAATGGATAATGAAAAGGAGGTGGGTGTGACTAGTCCATCTAGTCATATCTTTGCTCAATTGGCGAAACTAGTCCCTCGATTTCTGTTGCGGGTGCGTGAATTACCTAAACGAGATATTTTATACGCGTATCAACGGGAGATGTTATAAATATATAACGGACTTTAAAATAGTTAAACGGAAAGCAAACGGAAAAAGGCGGGATGTTACAGTCCTCGTTCACCAAACTATAGCCCGGATACTCTACCTGCTTCTCCTGATTTTCACCCGACTCAAGGATCTAAAAGCGAAGGAGAAAGCCCTGCTAATTCTGCTTTTTCCGGCTCTTTTCACTCATTGGTATATAAACCGATCAGTACTCCCGAATGGGATGCGCTTCAAAATATCCCTAACTATGACAGTGACTTCTCAAATTACGAACCTGAAGAAGAGCCTATTGAAGAATAGTCTGAAAACTCAACTCTAAAGAGAAAGCAACCCGAACCCACTACCAGTCCATTATTCTGTAATAACAAGGGGCACGTAAGGGTGAAGTGTGATATCATCAACCTTCAAAGTAGTTGTAAGAAGAATAGGGAGTTTAGCAGACGTCACGTTGCTAAGATAGAAGTGCGTCTAAACAACCTAGAAAAAGAAAACAAAATCTTGAAGGAAATCATCAAAGATTCCTTCGACTCTCAAACTGAAAGGCTAGAGAAACTTGTGAAGGATAACATGGAGAAAGTGATGAAGCAGTTTGAGGATGAGAAGAAGAGATATGAAGACTACTTCAATCTTGACATTTCCTAGTTTATTTTCCTATTTTTCCATCTATTTAAAGGCTATGCCTTAAACTATTCCTATTCCCGAATCGTGTATTAAAAGTCTTATTTTGATGCCTCGTTCCTTAATAATATAAAGTGTTTTATTTATATCATGTGATATCAATACTTTATCTTATTCCTACTTGTAATTGCTCAACCCTATAATTTGTTAACTTATCCGACTTATGTTCACTTATGTAGCAACATCATGGTTCGTCCAGCTGCACCTACTGTTAACAATATCGTATTGACTACCGAGCAATTCCAACAACTACTCACTGCCGCACAAGGCAACAATCAAGCTAATAATTTTAATCCTCAACCGAAACCTTGTTCATACAAGGATTTCACAAACTGTAATCCACCTGCATTTAAGGGAAATGAAGAAGCTATCGAATTAGTTCGCTGGTTCGAGAAGATGGAATCCATTTTCCGCATTTTCAACTATGGTGATAACGATCGAGTAAAGTATGCCAGTAGCTCATTAGGTGGTAATGCTTTAACTTTGTGGTCTGCTCATGCCAAGTCCGTAGGAATTGATAATGCTAATGCAATTCCATGGGATGAACTCAAAAGCATGATGATTAATAAATTCTGCCCTCGAAGTCAAGTTCAGAAACTTGAAGCTGAGTTATGGGAACTCAAGGTGAAGGGAACTGATATTGAAAGCTACACCAACCGTTATCTTGAGCTTTCTACTCTATGTCCTGAAATGTTTCCTACCAAAGCTAGGAGAATTGAAAGGTATATTGAAGGACTTCCCAAGGATGTTTAAGGGAATGTTATTGCTGCCGAGAAGGTTACTCTTGATGCTGTGATTCTCATGGCACAAAATCTAATGTTAGCCAAGAGAAGGAGAGCGTCGGCTAATAAGCAGGTTGAAACTAAGGGTAATGATGGTAATAGGAAGTTTGATCCATCTCAAGGTTCGACTCGGAATGTTAGTAAGAAGCCTCTGGATGGTACAAAGTCGAATTATAAGGGTTCCTATCGTTTCTGTTCTCGTTGTGAGAGGCATCACCCGGGGTAGTGTACTGCTGTTTGTGCGTTGTGTAAGAAAGTGGGATACGTTGCTAAGACGTGTAAGACTCCACCAAAGGATAAGGCTATTGTTCCAGCCAAAGCTCCTCCAACTTGCTATACTTGTGGAGAAAAGGGACACATTAGTCCAAATTGTCATAAGAAGAAAGATAATCCTGCTACTGGAGCTAATGCTACTGGTGCGAAGGGTCGTGCATTTTTTATTACTGCTGCTGAAGCCGAAGATGAGGATGAGGTCATCACGGGTACGTATCTTGTCAATAATTGTTATGCAACTATTTTATTCGATACTGGTGCCGACCGAAGTTATGTGTCTAGTGATTTTTGTACCCTATTTACTGAAAAGCCTCAGCCCTTAGAAACTAAAAGATTAGTAGAAGTAGCCAATGAAAAGATCATGAAAGTCGATAAAATCTATAAAAAATGCAACCTAATCTTAGCCGATAAAGAATTTAAGATAGACCTTTTGCCGGTCGAGCTCGGTAGTTTTGACGTCGTAGTTGGAATGGATTGGTTACGTCCATTACATGCTGCTATCATGTGTTACGATAAAACTATCCAAATTCCATTGGGAAATGGAGAGACTCTCATCATCCAAGGTGAAAAGAGTGGTTCTAATCTCAACATCATCTAGCCCACGTTAAGATTATCCAGCTATTCTAGCCCACGTTAAGATGAATGAATCGAAAGAGAAGCGTATTAAAGATGTACTAGTGGTTAAAGATTTTCCTGATGTGTTTTTTGAAGATCTTCCTGGTCTTTCACCTCCTCGACAAGTTGAATTTCAAATTGATTTAACTCCCGGTGCTGCTCCTATTTCTAAAGCTCCTTATCGTTTAGTGAAGTGACCCGTCCTAATCCATTTGGACGAATACATTACATTTGGTTACATCGCGAGGTACTTGACCTCTATATGATACATTTTACAAACATTGCATTCATTTTTAAAAGACAAACTTTCATTTACATAGAAAGTTAACGGCATGCATACTATTTCATAATATATCCTACTATAATTGACTTAGTAATAATCTTGATGAACTCGACGACTCGAATGCAACGTCTTTTGAAATATGTCATGAATGACTCCAAGTAATATCTCTAATATGAGCAAATTCACAGCGGAAGATTTCTTTCATACATGAGAATAAACATGCTTTAAAGTGTCAACCAAAAGGTTGGTGAGTTCATTAGTTTATCATAATTATTTATTTTCATCATTTTAATAGACCACATGAATTTCATTTCCAGTTCTCATAAATATACGCCCCATGCATAGAGACAAAAAAATCATTCATATGGATTGAACACCTGGTAACCGACATTAACAAGATGCATATAAGAATATCCCCTTTCATTCCGGGACATCCATCGGACATGATAAAACAACATCGTAGTACTAAAGCATCCGCTACAACGGATGAGGTTTGTTGGGCCTAATAGATCTATCATTAGGATTCGCGTCAATTAGTAGACTAGTTTACTAATTCTTAGGTTACCAAGTAAAAGGGGCATATTCGGCTTCGATCATTCAACCATATAATGTAGTTTCGATTACTTGTGTCTATTTCGTAAAACATTTATAAAAGCAGCGCATGTATTCTCAGTCCCAAAAATATATATTACAAAAGCATTTAAAAAGGGAGTAATGAAACTCACGGTACTGTATTTTATAGTAAAAATAAATATGACGACATTGAACAATGCAAGGTTAGACTTGAATTCACGAACCTATATCATTTATATATATATTAAAACATATACATGTAGTGATATAATTTTTATATAATTAATTTATATATTTCATTTTTTTTACTATATAAAAATATAAGTTTGTTATATTACATGTATCAAATATTTTATATGTATATTTTTCATTTTTTGTTAAAATAGTAATGATAATGAAAATAATAATTTTGATAATAATACATAATACTTAATAATAATATGTACTATAATGATCTTATTACTAATGATAATGTTTATAATAATACTTTTGCTAAAAATAATAATAAGTCTACAATGATACCAATACTAATATTAATGATAATAATAATAATACTTTGTGTTATTCTCATAGTAACAATAATAATAATAATAACCATATCCGTAATAATAATAATAATAATCATACTAATAATTACAAAAATGATGTTAATACTATTATTAAAGAAAATAATAATAACTTGTATTATTTTTATAATAGTAATAATCATAATAATCCTAGTCATAATAATAATAATGATACAATTATTAGTAATGATAATATTAGTATTCATACTTCTATCTATAATAATAATGATAATAATAATAATAATAATAATAATAATAATAATAATAATAATAACATTAATAATAATGATAATCAGAATAATAATAATAATAATAATGATAATAAAAATAATAATTCTAATGAAAATGAGACTACCTTCAAAGCTTTTAAAAAAAACTGCCTCAAGCGAGACTCGAACCCGCGACCTCTCGTTAACCCCAAACACTCCTTAACCATGGCTACATCCATGTTTTTCTAAATAAACTCGCAGTTTACATTGTATAACATATACGAATCTGTTTTTATTTTCCTTCTTAACTTACAACCCAAATCATCATCATCATCTTCACAATTACATAGCATCGACATCATCATCTTTAAACTAACCTCACCATAAAACCATTACCATTTCATCATCATTTATACTTCGTATTCACAGAAAAGTTAGCGAGGTATAATTATGGTAACCGAAACAATTTATACTTGCATATGTATAGGTTTTATTTACGTTGAGTTTTGATAGTTCCTAAATATATATGTACGGCCCAAAAGAACATCAACCTATCTCGGCCCAGCAGGCTCAATTCATTGGGTGATCCATTTTACTAGTCCACCACTGCGTTTCAATTGGATTAGTTCGTGAGGTTTCCAGTCGATGGGAAACAATAACGAAAAAAAATAAAAAGAAACTGCCAAGGCACTAATCTTTATCCTTATATTGTATCTTATTTAAACAAACAAGTGGAGAAGTGGGTAGCAATTTGTCGGCCACCAGATTGTAGTTAATCCCACATGAATTTTGTCTCAAGATTGATTCTATATATTTCAATAATCAAATTGACAATTGGGGCTGTGATCATATCGTTCCAACATAAAAATCCTTTTCTTTCTCGTGTTTAGTTCCCAACAGAAACTAAAAGGAAAACACGCATGCAGCAAAAAAAAATTGTAGAAAGAATGTTGTAGCATGCATGTATGTGGCGAGTGGTGGTGATTAAATGGTGGTCCAATTGGTTGGTTACGAATAGAAATAGAAACTGTGGAATGGCGGATAGATTATGGTGGTTGTTTGGTTCGAAGGAGATTATATGATGGTGATTGACTGACGTAAATGGGTGTGAGATTGATGATTGTCGAACAACATAAATAAGAAAGCATTTTAGTTTCAACCGAAAAAGAGACGTTTTGTATCTTATTATTATTACTAATATAACTATTAGTATTATTATTAGTATCTCGATATTATTATCAATAATTTTATTAATTTATTACTAGTATTAATATTTGACTATTAATAACATTATCAATATCAAAAAATATCTATATATTGAAATACATATATAGATTAGATATATAGATTGATACATGAATACAGATAAGTAATTGAATAAATATGGTGTGTATATAAATATAAATACGGAAGGTACATAATATAAATAAATAAATACTTAATCTGTTTTATATCAATATCAATCTTTAGTAGGTTTTGGATTTTATCTTCAACTCGGTACTAGAATGATTCCCATATCAGAAGTATCCAAATTCAGCTTGCAATCCTTATCATCTTTTTTTTTATTAAACCCTGTCGGCTTTCTGTTATATATATCGACTTCACAATCGTCCTTCAAATCTTGTACAGCATAATTCTGTCTCAATTTTGTTACACGTCCATATCAAATTTCAATACAAACAATTTAGATTACTGCATCAATTATTCGAATTCTATCTATATACAATCCTATTTCTCATAATGTATCTCTATATTAAAAATAATAAAACACTGAAACTCATCATTACCTCTGCTCTTCACCTATTGTTAATCAACTGATTATTAAACCACCACCGACACTCTCATTTAACTTGTTAATACTTCTAATTCTGCTCGAGATCATTACTTTTGGAATAACCACCAGAACAGACCAAAGACACCATAAGGCTACTATCAACACTGGGTTTGTCTCCTATTCCTTCTTCTGTTTTCATTTGATCAACAAAACACCATCACCATCACCATTATTGCCTTCTTCTGCTAATAGTTATATTAGTAATAATAATAATAATATCAAAATAGATATCAATAATTATACATATATGATAATACTAGTAAAAATAATAATAACATTATTAATGATGATAATAATAACATTAATAATAATAATAATAATACAACTTGAGCATATCAAATTTTTATATATCCATTTAAATCTCACATTAGAATTAATAATATGGGTAATACAAATACATATATTATATTAGTATTAATAACGAAACTAATAATAATAATATTGATATATCATATATATTTTATTTTGAAATTAAAAATAATATATTAACCTTAAATTAATATATTATAATATTTATTAAATATTATATATTAATAATTATTATTAGAAATTATATATAGATTCATAATAATAATAGTAACTTAATTATTCTATTTATTATTCTATATTGTAAATTCCTAATGATTAAAGTATACTTTATTAATTCAAAATAGTATATATACATTTGTATTTATATTTATATATACATACATACTTATTTACACACCATTGTTCGTGATTCGTTGGGAACAGTCAAAGGTTAAATGAATATATGAACATAGTTCAAAATTTTTGAGACTTCAACATTACAAACTTTGCTTATCGTGTCGGAATCATATTAAGATTAAAGTTTAAATTTGATCGGAAATTTCCGGGTCGTCACCGTACCTACCCGTTAAATAAATTTCGTCCCGAAATTTGAGTGGAGTTGTCATAGTTAACAATAAAAATGTTTTCATGACGATTATGAGTTGATAAATAGAGTTTTATTACTGTTGAGTAAAATGGATAAGATAATTCGACTACTTGCAGAGTATAGGTGAAGCTATCACAAAAAAGTGAATAAGGAAATAAGGATTCGCCTTAGTTTTTGATGTAGTCACATTTGAATTCCGGAAATCAAGGGATTTAAAGAAAATCTTTGAAATCTATAAGATTTGATTCTTCAACGAATAAGGAAATTAAGATCTCTATAATTAAATACGGTGATCTGCCTCGATTACGTTGTCTGATATTCCCATTATAAATAAAACTTTTTCCGTTCCATTATTCTCACCATTCCTATACTTTCTTTCTTAGTTCATACACCCAAAAGATTATGAAAATGTTTACCCCAGTTCGAATCCTTGATATTTTCCTAATTATCATTCCTGTCATCCTTCTTTTCAATCTTCCACCAGAAAAATCTGTTTACTTCTACTATTACCTTGGGGTGATACTATTCTTAATTATACCGTATCTTTTTATTGCTATATGCACTGATATCCACGGTTTGTAACCTCCGTGTTGTTATTGAACTTTATATTTTCTCTTATATTTTGGAGCTCTTTGCCTTTTTATTCTCCTCTCGACCTCTAGTAAAGCGAGTAATGGTCCAGAATTCGTAAGTATGGAGTTTTGAATGATCTTAATGTTCTAAACAGGAAAGAATGTATTAGCACGATTTTGATTTGTCAAATTACCAGAATCAATGAGAATAGAACTATCAAGAATATACTTTCTTGATATGTTCAGAAGTTAAGCAGAATGAAAGAGTTATGTAACATGGCACATGATAACGTTATAGTCTGTGAATCATCACGTTCCATTAGAAATTTCAGCATGACTTACTATAATATAACCACGTTGGCCTGACGTCATTATATTATACTAACTCATGCTTTAATCCCCAACACTTCTCCAGAATTCATTCATAATTTATATTTAGATGTTACAGAATATTGAAAACTAAAACAATTTTCAATACGATGTAATACAGATAGCACGAAGAGGTATATAATTTCAGACAAGAATATCTATGAGAATATTCTCAGAAATATCGAAGATATTTATGATGATATTTTAGAATTCCAAGTTCGAAGGTTGATGAAGAAAGATTTTCCATAAGATTTTAACATGAGTACGGAGCAAGATATTCGTTGAAGGTTTTATCAGATCCAGAATTACCTGGTTTCTTTGAATATAGGGTATGGTCCTTGTATTTTTCCTTGGTCTCCTTCGTGGTTAGCTCAATCCGTTTTTCAGTTCCAAGTTTTGTGAGCTTTTCCAACATACTATTCTTTATCATCAAACTTCCGACGGTTAAGGTCGTTTACGGTTGTCTACAATTTCTGCTGCTTCATTCAGCTTTTTCAAAGTTTCATGTATTGATTCGTAGGCTGGGTGCTTTTCAAAATTTCAAAATGGAAGATCAAAATTCTAAGAGATAAATGTTATAATTGTACATATAACTATTGATGTAGACATACTGCGAGATTGCAAAATACTGATTGCTAATTCTCGGTAATTGGTATGGAAATTCTCGTTATCAGATGCGGATTAGTACATGATAGGGTTTTAACGAACAATTATAATGATTCTTTGAAGAACTTAAGTCGATGAGTAATGAAGTTGCTGATAAGTTTCTATTAATGTGGTGGAATATAAACAGTTTTCCGGTAACGATGATGAAAGGTAACTTATATAACAAGGTTATAATAAGTTTAGTCCGAATGAAAGTCAAAGTTGATTTGTTGGAGCTGTGACAAAATAGGCTAATTTGAAAAAGAACTGCAAAGTTATTTTGGGTAATAATAACACTAAAGGAATTAACACAGCTACGTGTTAAACGTTTACTTAGGTTCTGAGTGTTTTCAGGTGCATAACTATATGCATCAATCTTTTCTTCTGTAGATGAAGTACGGTTGGTTCATCCTCTCGGTTGAGATGTTTTCAAGAATCATGAAAGGTTTGAACGTAGATTGTAATCGTCATGATACAAATGAGGTTTAAGATGAAATCAAGTGGCAAACTTGAAGAAATGTTTAGTTTCATATGTTATAGTCAATATTTTAATTTATTTTAATTGTCCAATGTTGGAAATCCACAGTTTGTAGTCCACAGTTAGCAATTCAATAATTCATATATAGTTTAATATATAATATTCGAATTAATTAATACGTATCGTGACCCGTGTACATGTCTCAGACTCGATCACAACTCAAAGTATATATATTATTGTAGAATCAACCTCAACCCTGTATAGCTAACTCCAGCATTACTGCATATAGAGTGTCTATGGTTATTCCAAATAATATATATAGATGCGTCGATATGATATGTCAAAACCTTGTATACGTGTCCCGATATTTAAAGTGCGTAAAATAAATAACAGAAATTAAATGACGATAAATAAAATTACGAGAATATAAATTGCGATAATTAAATTACGATAAGTAAAATGTAATCAGTTAGCTAGGAACAGTTAGCGTGGATTCTTAACAAATTTTTTTTATAGTTAATTTGTTTGTTTCTAACAAATTTTATTGTGTCCAATGTTTTCTTCATTTTGCCACTTGTTGGATTCTGATAGATCAAAATCCAAATATGAAACTGAATGAAAAGGGTTATTCTGCGATGAAAGGATACGTATATCGATGGTTGTAAATAGGATAGTAAATGACTGTTGAATTAGATTTGAAAGAATGTACAGTGTACTTATTAATGTGAAATTTAGATATTTCTCGGGTATTACCTACCCGTTAAAATATTTTTACCATTAACAGTTTGTACGAAAGAATTTTTAATTACAATCTTTATGAAAATATATATACATAAATATATTTTCTTCAGATGTAATCATGGATTTAATGAGTCAATATGTTATTAAACTCATTTGATTTACTATTAGAACAAGAATATATAATCTCTAAAACATTAGAGATTACATAATCGCCATGTCGAACGAAGATAAATAATGTAGAATGATTCGTAGAACGTTGATTATGCTCGAGGTACATAATGAGATGTTGAGTCATGGATTGTTGATGGTACTGGTGCTATTACTGATGGTACTGTTGGTGCCAGTGATGTTGCTGAAGCTGGTAAATTTTGCATTATATTCTCCAAAGTCACTACCCGAGCGCGAATCTCGTTGACTTCTTCTATTGAACCTGGGCGATTGTCGGTTCGGACGAGCGGATAAATAAGATCTAGAATTTGGTATAGTATATAATCGTGACGAGATACTCTGGAAATGAGGCTGAAAATGGTGTTTCGGATAGGTTCACCGGTAAGTGCTTCAGGTTCCTCGTTGAGAGGGCAATAAGGTGGTTGGAAAGGATCACCTTCTTCTTGTCTTTAGTGATTAAGTAGACTACGAACCCATCCCCAATTCATCCAAAATTGAAGATGACTAATCGGGTGATCCATTACGGTTACACTGCTTTCAGAGCTCAGGTGGATATCCATATCGGAATAGCTGTCGGAATCCGAGGAATTTAAACTGGTTGAGGGATCCATCTCGTACGATCAGATGGAGGATTTTTGATATGAATTAGATTATAGGATGTAGATTAGTATCCTGCAATACATTATTTACATATGCATATTTAATACTAAAATCCTATAAGTTACGGAGGAATCTATGGAAGCTGTCAGGCAAAATCTACAATAACAGATACGCTAAGATATGAATTTATCTATACACTGTCTATGCAATAGAGGCAGTAAGACGTGTCTAGACCTTAAGGATGATAAGCAAATAATTTTTGACACTAAATGATAAGCAAAACTTTTGACATGCAGACACGGTCGAAGTCCAGACTCACTAATGTATCTAAACAACTATCAGTTAGACACACTAATGCAAGACCTGGTTCGCTAAGACCACCGCTCTGATAAAACATTAAGTGACCCGTCCTAATCCATCTGGACGAATACATTACATTTGGTTACATCGCGAGGTACTTGACCTCTATATGATGCATTTTACAAACATTGCATTCGTTTTTAAAAGACAAACTTTCATTTACATCAAAAGTTGACGGCATGCATACTATTTCATAATATATCCAACTGTAATTGACTTAGTAATAATATTGATGAACTCGACGACTCGAATGCAATGTCTTTTGAAGTATGTCATGAATGACTCCAAGTAATATCTCTAATATGAGCAAATGCACAGCGGGAGATTTCTTTCATACCTGAGTATAAACATGCTTTAAAGTGTCAACCAAAAGGTTGGTGAGTTCATTAGTTTATCATAATCATTTATTTTCATCATTTTAATAGACCACAAGAATTTCATTTCCAGTTCTCATAAATCATTCAAGATGCATATAAGAATATCCCCTATCATTCCGGGACATCCA